>NC_035107.1:120795051-123295051 GCF_002204515.2 Aedes aegypti
TTTCCTAAAGCATCCACTGTCCCGAAGGCGATTTCACGACTACTGGCAAGCCGTTTGGTTGAAATGACTGCTTGAGAAGTAGTGGGTGCTGCGGGTTTGGGTAATGGCAAGGCGAGTTTCATGCATGGTTGCGGCCGCTTTGTAAAAGAAGCCAGGTGAAGCTGAGCGAGTTCCTCGAATCAGTTGATGTCAGGAAGATGGACATATTTTCTGGAGGCTATTTTTCTTGCGGTCTTTGTGTGGTAAAGCGAGGAGAGAAATAGACACCGACCATTCTGGCGTAAAATGTGCCAAACTTGTACTTCAGGTTCCCGGAAGAATGGAGACTTGGAAGTCCCATGAAGATTTTTTTTTTCAGCATTTGGAAGCAGGGAGCGTTAGGTTTAATGACTGATAAGGAAGTTTAGTCGTCAAAAGTGAATGATCATTGGACACTTCCCATTCTAAAAAGTGCTCTGAAACACGTTTGTTGGATGTCGGACATTGAGTTTTGTGCACGTGCTTCTCTTCTGCAACATTCGATTTTAGTTAGGACGGAAAAAATCTTAATTTATTTTTGTTACCTTTCATCAAAATGTGACGAAGAACGGTGGGAAAATAAATAATAAAATGGAAATTCAGCTCATACGTGTAACGCTGGATGGATTAAAATATTCGGTTTTATATGAATTGATATAACTATTTAGTCTAAGCACGCCACCATTGATATTACTGCAAGCAAACCCACTAAGTGAACAGACTATCATCACATGTTGTATGCAACTGCATCGATCACCATCGGCATCCCTCTGTAAGAAGCACACCCTTGACAATGATTCTTTCACAAACTGTCTGCCGAAGAAGCAGAGTATCCCATCAATGACACCCGGTCCCTGTTTCGATAACTTCCTGTGCTGTGGCGAAGGTTGCAAGCATGAGAGCATTATGCATTTTTGATAGTGTCATCGTCTCCGTTTCCAGAGAAAATCCCCTTCTGCCAAGGGGGATATGGTCGCTTTCTTGGTTCCATAGTGGCAAAACCAGGCATCGGTCGACTGTTCGGAAGAAGATTCCAAGGCAATTGCTGCAAACTGCATGCTTGGGAACAATTTACAGATTATCAAGCTTATTATTGCTTCGCCAGGAATGTTTTGGAAATTTTAATAATTTATTTACCTAAATGAGAGAAAATTGAATTCTTGGGGAAGGTTTTGCTGGCTGCCTTGCTGCTGTGAGGTGGGAGCACAGTCAGTCAGTGTGGTTACGGGGCTTAATGGGCGGATGCCAGCTGATGTCGTTGCTCGTCTGGCCGTCTAGCACTTGCCTAATCGGCTTGACGATGATGGTTATTGTTATGCATAGGAATTAACTCAGTCCTATTAGACTCCTGCCGATGCTCTTTACACAATCGCAACTCCTTCACAGCTTTGCATATATTTCAACGAAAGCTCCCCCCATATCGACACTCCAGGGCTAGTAGCGACTTAGTGTCTTATAAATAGGAACTTTAGCGACCTCAAAGAGGCAAAAAGAGACCGAGCAGGACTTCATTTCATTAAAAACGTGATCAAGTCTCTAATAAGAGACCTGCTACCAACCCTGCGCACTCCATCGTAGACGTAGAGCCCCCCATTATTTGAACAACGAGCGTCTCAAATCCAAACACCGGAGAAGCTGCGATGCAGTTCTTCACTGCCAAGCTACAACCGAAATGCACACTAATAATGTCAGAACACCCGATGTGTAAATTATACAGCCTACATTTCCCTCGCAATCCATGCCATGGTTCTCTCTTACTTGGCTGGAGGCTGCCTATATTGGTGGTAATGGCGAATGTTTGCGCCCTTCTGCCCCATCACCGATGGTTAAAGAGTTTGGTGGACGTAACGTCAACAAATTAATTATTGGTAATTGGTAATTTCACTGGTCGTTAAGCTGTGATTATAATTATCGATGTCATAAATTAGAAATTATATGTTTATGTTTATGTTGAATTCTCTAGTCAGAGTCGGAAATGTGGGATATGTGGCATCGAATTGTGGGTCAGCTGATGCAGCAGTTCTGTAATTCATGTATTACATTGTATTACATTTATAATCATAAGGAATCTTTAACGTGGAACATTTCAAAATATTCAAAAAACTTGGATGAACATTTTGAAAAAATATTGAAAAGTCTACCAGCAATACTTGTTTGACAAAGCTATGTCAACTGTATGCTAATGTGCCTCGATGATCTAGGTCAGGTGATCTCTAGAAAGCTAATAAAAAACATTTATGGTCATCTTCTTCTACTTCTTCTTTACATTACTGAGACAGAGCCTACTTCACTAAACTGAGTGCTTATGAGCACTTCCACAGTTATTAACTGAAATCTTTCTTTGCCAAGTTGCGATTTTCGCATTCGTATATCATGTGGCAAGTACAATGATACTTTATGCCCAGGGAAGTCAAGGAAATTCCAATTACGAAAAGATCTTAGACCGAACGGGAATCGAACCCAGACACCTTCAGCATGGCTTTGCTTTGTAGCTGCGGACTTTAACCACTCGGTTTAGGAAGGCCCCATTAATGCTTATATAGGCTATATTTTCCGCTAAATTTTGAGATAAAAGTTATACAAGGCCTATCCTATAGATTAACAAGCGAAACCAATGACTTTTCGGATGATTAAGAACAAGGTTGATACCTATATTATTACCCGCTACCAGACTTTGACTTCAACAACTATTTAAGATTACTCAAGAACTACTTGAAGTACAGGTCATCAGATCTACAAGCGTTAACAGTGACCTTACAGAATCTTGCAAACTAGAATTATATCCATACAGGCTCATATAGTTTGGCTTTACCATGTTTTGAGTTCAACGACTATTCAAAACCTCCTTTAAGTACAGGTCTTCAGATCTACAAGCATAACTAGTTATCTCTCGAAGGTTTATGAACAACATCTATACCCAAATATGCTCATACAAATATTATCTGTCAAGTTTTGTATACAACGACCGTTCAAGATTACACACATTTTTTCTGAGTAAAGGCCAACAAATCTACATGCGTAACCAGTGATCAGAGGATAAAGAACGAGGGAAGAATTAATAGGCCTATATATTTTTTTTCTACCAAGATTTGAGTTCAAGACTTATTTAAAGTTATCCAAGAACTATTTGGGTACAGGAAACAGATCTACAAGCGCAATGATTTCTGAAATGTCAGCTTGCAATTTAGGATACTTTCCACACAGGTTCATACAGTTAGATTTATCATGTTTCGAGCTCAGCGACTATAGAAGGTTGTCCCAAAATTCTTTTGAGTCCAGGTCTTCAGATCTAGAAACTTAACTAGTGATTTCTCGAACGTTTATGAACAATATTTATACACATATTGGCTCATGAACACATGGTCTGACAAATTTTGAGTTCAACGACTGTTCAAGGTTATACAAGAACTTCTTCGACCACAGACCTTCAAATCTACAAGATCTTCCGTAGATTGATAAATGAGATTCATACCCACATAGGCTCATAAAAACATGTCCGAAAGATCTCTGGTTTCAACGGGAGATACAAAGGCCTGTTTGGCTGTATATTTTACTCATTAAAGTCAGATGGGTTACAAACTATGTTTCTAGATTATGAACCTTGTTGATTTATCGTCAAGAGCTGCTTATGTTTATTGATCTGAAGACCTAGGCTCATCGGTGCTCTTAAATAACCCTAGAAAGCCATTGAACTCCAAACTTGATTGGATATGTTTGTTTAAGACTACTTGGGAATGAACCTTTATTTATAAACCTTCGGAAGATCTCTGGTTACACGTGTAGATAAAATGCCTTAACTCAAACAAGTTTTTGGATAAATGTTAACAACCATAGATTTCGAATCTCAATAGCAAATATTTGGTTGAGTCTGTTTGGGTTTTAATTTTATTCAAAATCGTCACAAGTAATGCGTGTAGATTTTAGTCCTAAATACTTAAATTTAGTACTTGAATAACCTATCAGAGTTGTTTGATCTCACGTGAACATGGATTGCAAAGCTCCAGATGAGCACTGGTTACCTCTCTATATCTGAATACCTATACTCCGAGAAGTTTGTGAGTTCAAGAAGGCAAATCTTAGGCAGGCTTCTTCCTTGCTCTAGATTTAACCTCTTACTCCCCCTTTGAACGATCAACCACTAAAGAGAAGCGATTTTACCCACACACAAACTGAGCGTCCGTACTCTGCGGGATGAAGAGTTAACACGTTTGTGTTTGCATATTTTCATTCCCACAATTGTTAAGAATTTGTTTTGACAACCTCAGTGCTCCAAAGTTTTTCCCCTTTCTCAGTTCGGTGGAGAGCATTTTTTCCTATTTCTCAGTTCGGTAAAGAGCATTTCCAGGCAGCTCTTCGTTGTTTCTTTGCAGCTCTTTGCTCAAAAGGGCAAAGAGGATAGCGAAATCATGCTCTTGCGTTGACGGAGAAACCAACCACAGTTCATCCCAAAAGCAATGATGATGCGTTTGCAGTAAACAAGAGCGGTCAAATGGAAGACGTTTATTTGGCTAGAGGCAGCGTTTCTCTTTACTCTCTCAGCCAAGGATTTTACAATGCACATCGAATGCTGACTCATAATTGTTGTAAGCGTACGAGTTTGTTCCATCTATCTGTTCAAGATGAGCACTATGAAGCCTGATACTAGCAGCAGCAATAGGTGAGATTGTGTCCTTTAATTGATTCCCTGCCTTCTAATAGTTGCATGAAATGCTAGAGTTTGTGTTGCCGTTAACTCGTCTGCACCTGAGACGAGACGATTTTCTTTTTATGCGATTGCTGAGTTTTTTTTATTCCATTCAGTGTTTACGTCAATCTTGCGCAAGCCGTTCAGTACTCACATGACCATCTTAGCAAAAAAAACTATTGCGTTTGCATCACACCGAAACATAACATATTTTGAGTGAAATTTAATGCCAGCAAACGTAGCAGACATTTCAAATAACAAGTTTTGTGTTTGGATTTATTAGCATCTTTGGAAACTCTGCTCCGCTGACTGAGAATTTCAATAATAGTTTATTTTGAATACAATAACTTTCACTTTTTCAGCCATTAAAATGACGAGCTGCATTTGACGTTTCATGACAGCGGGATCTGGGCTGCATATGACGTTGATATTTTATTTCTTCGCAAGTTTCTCTCAGGTCTGCACTGAAGTTTAGAACAATGTATCTAGAAGAGAAGTAGTACAATCTGTCAGATTTCTCATTCAGCCATTTTGAAATAAGAAGTGACAGCTGGCGAGTTAGGTTTGGTTATACAGTTAACTCTCCCTTACTCGATATTCCGTATCTTGATATCGAGTTAGAGAACCATAGTAAAAGTTGGTTTTCATGGCTAAATCTATGGTCCCTTGGATCGCATTTGCACTGATTTTGTGTTCTATAACTCGATAGCTTCCTAACTCGATGGTCCCTTCAATATCGAGATATGGAGAGTTGACTGTACACTAATACCGTCATATGTATACTACCTTGAAACAAAGTCCAAAAAATCATTCTTATCGACAAGATTCGCTTATCAGGCACAGATGTTCAATAGTTTTGTTTCAATTTCACTATTTTTTTCTAATTGACGTATATCAGGTGCAGGGCGTTGCAAAGCGTAGAAAATTTCCATTCACTAAGAACTCCACCACGTTCAATTTCTCAGAAAAAAACCCCTCCTATTATTTCCTCTCAAAAACATTCAAAATTACTTTGCGGTTTCTTTCAGAAATGCTGTAAATGTTTGTTTCAAGAATTCATTCAACCTTATTTCAAGAATTTCTTCTGAATTCTAGGGGATATAGTACTTTCATCTGTACGAGAAGTCTATCAACGATTCTTTCATCGATCTCTCTGGAAGAATTTCATGTAAGCTTTGGACGGTTTTCAGAAAAACTTGTTTTTTTATCAGTACACTTTTACGCATATCTGGAATCTCAGAATTATTAATTCTAACAACTACTCCAAGAAAAAAAAAATTGCATCACCAAAATGTATATAGAGGATAAAATAAAACTTCTTTGCAGATTTCTTTAGAAACTCCAAAATTATTTTCTCCGGTGCAACTCTAAACATTCTTAAAGAATAATTCAAAAGATTTATCCAATGTTTTTTCTAGAGATTTCTATATGTATTTTTACCAAACAATTTCATGAAAATCCAGAAGTTTCTGAATTTCTTCTAAAAATACTCCGGGAATTCTTTCAGCAAGCCTTCCAAGGATTCATACAGGATTTTTTCTAGGCATTTCCCTAGTAGAAATTTATAAAGTTTAAGGAGCAATATTTCGAGATGCTGATCTATTTTTAGTAGTGTTCTTAGAGATACGGTGTGGCCCATTTAGAATTGTAACATACACAAATTGGAATAATTTGGATATAATTTAACGAAAATTAATTCTGTTTTAACTCAAATATTTCATTGCTTGTAAACTTCAAAGGAAAAATAATAAAAAAATATTCATTCCTTTTTGTAAGAAATTGTCGGACTTTTCCCGGAGTACAGTTGATTAATTTGCGCACATTATTGTCAACCATATATTTGACAAGTTTATCCCATTTAGTTTACAATTCGTCGATATTTTGGCGATACTTTGATTCGCTCTTAGTTTCCGCTTCATAATAGCCCAAAATCTCCTAATTGGGCTGAGTTGGGGTCTATTACAAGGGTATCAACTATCATGAAAACATCCTTAAATTCCATCAACACTTGATCAAAGAACTTCATGGTACGGAATTTGGATACATTTCTCTAATTGTGTTCCCTATTTGGTTGACTGCAGACATGGTATAATCGAAGCATCAATATCCGAAGTACCGTGCAAGGTACTGCACGGTACCACTGAACTTTTTGGAAAAATCGCGGTCTAAAATGTTTGGATATGAATCAATGGTACCGTAAAATGGGGTAACTTTGATAGTTTTTTCGAAGAAAACTTGAATATTTATGCTTGCTGTTTCAAAGAATAATAATTTATATTTTTAAAACAAGTACTGGCATCCTAGCTATCGATTGCAGTCGATAGATTTCCAAAAGATTTATTATGAATGGATATATAATTTTTCATATAATCGAAAGTTGGTTTTCTGTTTTGGGGTAACTTTGATAATGGAGTATGAATCGAACAAAATTGAATGAATAACGAACATTTGTAGGGCATTGCATACCTCTAGGCGTTTAACGTTATATGGAAATTTCTGACTTAGATTACAAAAATGGTCCCAGTTTGTGAAAATGCTATGCGCTAAGAGATTTGAGACCGTATTCAAGTTCTATGATAACTATGATGGCTGTCAAAGATAAGTGGCCAACTATTCAAAACTACATCAAATAGTGATCGTAGAACAGATTGTTTGTAAGCGTTTCGAAAATGCTAAAATTGTGTCAATTTTTAATATTCGTATAAAAAGCCTCAAATGCACTTGATTCCAATGAAAATAGCATTGACATGAAGTCATACTAATACTCTTTACTTTTGCATTCGTTTTGCTTAACTGATTAACAGAAACTTCGTTATTTCGTTTAATATGTTGTAGGTCTCGCACTATCAAAGTTACCCCGTTTTACGGTACTGATTTTAATCCACAGCTGGTGTACAGTAACTACCCGACGCTTCTTTTGTGGCTTGCGGTCTGTCAAAATAGTTACTTCGTACTTATTCAGTACGAGTCACACAGTATTTATTGAAAAACCTAAGGGGCCCTCCCTAAATGACGTAGCATTTTAGGGGGCGGGGGGTCTTCACGGAATTGGGACGATGCATGACGAGTGGGAGGGAGGGGTCCCGATTCAAATTTTTGTGCGCATTTATTTCCCATACCTCTTTTTTCATATTGAATTTCTTAGAAGTGCGTTCGAATTAAGCTGTGAAAAATATCATGTGATGTTATTTTTGTTAAAGAGCACACATGAACGGTTCAGCTTCTAAATTGGACCGCTAGATTCGTTGTAAGAACCAAAGATGTTTGTTCCGATTCTGAGTGAGCCACACCTTATTCATAAATGAATTATAATTATATAAACAAAGCTCTCTATTAAGCTCCTCAAAAATTCTTAATGGAATCCAAGGAAAATTCCTAGAGAAATACTTACCGGATCAATCATATAATTTTTATGCGATGCAATCAGCATTTCAGTTGAAATTGCTTCGATAAGATCTTAAAACTACTCAGTCCGAATAACTAGGAAAATCCTTGGAGTATTTTTTACAATATTCCTGGTTTGGTGTAAAGCTTGTATTTTTATTAGAAGGCAAATTAAATTTCTGGAATAGTTTCAAAAAGAATTCAATTCTCGGAGGTATTTAGAGAGGAATTCTTATTTAAATATTTGTAGACATTTCATCTAAATGCTCTTAAGAAATCAAGAATAAACTTCTAGAAAGTCAGAAAAATATATTGAGAGATTGCTGAGGACTCGATGGAGAATGATGAGCTACTCTCAAAAACAATCTCTGGAATAAACTATTGAAAATAACATGTTCTAAATTTCTTCGGCAATCTACTGAAAAATATATTGTTAAAACTAAAGAGGATTCCCAGAAGAACTTCCTATTAAATATGTGGAGCTATGTCTAATCAGATTTCATTGCAAATTATTCGAAGAATTCCTGGATGAATTTATTTCAAGATAACTTAACAGATACTTGTCAATTGTTCTTCTGATAACTGCTGCGTCGAGCGATTGACCACAAAACCTTCAATAGAATGGACTTTCGGCAATGCTGTTACACTTCGCACTCCTCTGCTTGTATCACCTTGGTAAGGAAAAGTGGAAATTCCAAGATTACACAGCCTTGGAACACAGGTGAATTTTGATACCAAGATTACACAGCCTTTGGCTAAGAAATTTCGAAAATATGGAGTAGATTTGGTTTTCAGCAGTAGGAGTAGTCAGCTTAAATCTAGATTAGGATCAACAAAGGATAAAATTAATAAACTGAATAGAGCAGGAGTATATAAAATTTCATGCCCCCATTGTAATAAAATCTATATAGGACAAACAAAACGAACTCTATAAATAAGATTCAAAGAACATATTGCTGAGGTAAAAAAAGCGGGCAAGGAATTAGAAAAGGGATTAGTATGATTTTAAATCAAAAGTGGCTGAACATGTTTTCCAGGATGGACATCAAATGACAAGCGATAACATAGACATCGTACGAAGCGTATCTTCATCTTGGAAACTGGACGTCGCTGAAGGTTTAGAAATTTACAAACAAAAGCCTTCACTACTTCTTAATAGGGATCAAGGAAACGGACAGTCAAGGCTGTTAAAGTTTGAACCTAAGACATATAAACGAGGTTGAATACATAGGTAGATAGTTTGGGATTTGAATAGTTATTATTATCCCCCTTTTCAATTTTTGACCAAGACATGACAGGTATACTCCTGTCGAAATTTTTCCTGGGTAGATTGATTGTGTAGGTACTTATCTGGTGTTAGTATTTAAGGTAGAGAGATGCGACGATTTCTTCAGTGGATATGAGTAACTGACACTGAAGAAGACTACAAGTGGTAGTCGAAATACGCGTATCTGTCAAAGTTGAAGAATTATTCAAAAAGTTCATCAGGAAGCAATTTTACAAAAACATGAATCTTATTGACCGTCTTTTAAAAATTCAAATTTAACATTCACCTTTGCAGCATACCAGTTGATTTTGATTATTTTTTGCGGTGTATGGAGCAGAAGAATGAACTACAAGCTTGCGAATCTCTTTTTCTTACATGAGGGACAACTAGACCGTTGAGAAGGTAACTCAGAAAAAGTGGGGGTGCCTCACTACCGATGACCGACAAAAACTAATCCATGTATTGTATTGTGTCTCCACATTTTGAACAGTTTTGTGTGTTTTAGCAGTAAGATATAGGATCTATCTTGATGTTAAAACATTGAAAATGTGAAAGCTATCGAAATAATGCAAATAGGGAACCACTATGGCCATAACTGGTACACTTTCCCTATATATTAAAAAAATCTACTGTTTTCAAGTTTTCCAACAGTGTTTTTAGGTGATTTTTCCGTTCTCTATAACAATTCGTAGAAGACTGGCTCGTGTTTCGGCTGCTTCTTCTTCTTTCTGGCATTACGCCCCCACTGGGACAGAGGCTGCTTCTCAGCTAAGTGTTCTTATGAGCACTTCCACAGTTATTAACTGAGAGCTTACTGTTCCAATGACCAGGGCAGGTACGAAGATACTCTATGCCCTGGGAAGTCGATAAAATTTCCAACTCGAAAAGATTTTTGACCGGTGAGATTCGATCCCACGACCCTCAGGCAGGCTTGATAGAAACTCCTCTGCGATGCAAAGAGGAGGTGATTTTGCCGTTTTTCTGAGGAGAAAAACTGAACTCAAAATTTTCAACACAGATCCTCAAGCGATTCGAGTGAGAGTGCAAAAAAATGCGAGGATTTTTTCACGTACTCGCTTTCTCTTGTTGCGATGCTCACCTTCACTCACACTTCAAAAGGACTCTTGAGTCCGCCACCTGAACAAAGCAGTGCTCGGGAAGTTGTGAGAGCACACATTTTTGATGGAATTTTACTCTGTTGTGTTTTGTGCAGATCGCTCATTTTTCGCTGCCTATCTGCTTACTCATTTTCGCTTCCTCGCAAAGAGGCATAGGCAATACGCTGCTCTAGAGTTTTTCACCGAACTCTAATGCTGTTGAGGAGAATTATCAAGCCTGCCCCCAGGTTGGTCTTGCTGAATAGCTGCGCATTTACCGCGCTTCTATATAATTTGAAAAGAGTGAAAAATAGCTAAAAATCTACAAAGCCGTAATACTCCAAAGCTCTTTTTAATCCATTTACTACAAGGTTCCAATTTATCTCATGGTCGGGACTTCTTTAAAAAAATGTGACCACTAACCTCAAGTTGCCACTAGTACAGTGGCTCCATCCCATATGATTTTATACTGCAAAAGTCAATGAATTGTATTCATTAAAAATGAATTTCGGCTCCGTAAAGCGCTAAACGCGATTGAGCCTCAAATAAACGAAATAGTAAAAAAAAAGTTTGTCTCCAGTTAGAAAAAAGTATTTACAGTACTGGCAACAATAAATTGTGTACTTAAGGACATATCCCCATGAGTACCAAAATGGCCTCTTATATGGCATCTCACTTCCCCCTTCGCTTTCCGCTCCCTCCTCCCACACTTCTCTCAGTGTTTTGGAGAGCGATCACAAAAAAATATTATTTGAAGTTACTAACCTTATTGTAGAGCGGTGGTTTCTTAACTGGAAGCATTCCATAATATGTTTTTCACAAATCACCAGTTTTTGAATGCACATACGTAGTTATTGCTGTGATTTGTGTTGTAAAATACCACGCACTTCCGAATCACTTCTTCCTCACGCACCGAGATATTGTTTGCTGGCTTTTCGGTGCCCATTCTTAAACTCACTTTCAATCGCATTTCTACTCACCGTAGCAATTCAAAAATCTAATGCGATACTTGAAACACTTTGATTATTCACGCACGATGCTCCTGGGAGCAATAAATCACTTATATTAGTCAATTTGTGCTCGAAAACAGCACCGGAACGCGAATTCACTGAGCCAACATTGTTTATGATTCGGATGCGCCGCTCTCACTGATTGGAAGTGATGCCAGTTTTTATGTTTGCAATTAGAATGGTTTGGATATTCATACACTTGCTACAACCACGTATTATACAATTTCATAATACTCAAAAAGTGTACAATGTCACAAGTGTTGCAAAACATTTTTATGGGTGAGAAAAACAATCTACGACGCAATTTAACAGCAAAAATGAATATAAGATATTATACAGTACAATTGACTGTAGAATTCAAATGCATACTGATGGCAACTTTCTCCGTCCGTGAGAAACGAGAGAAGAGAGGAGAAAACTGCCAAAAATAGTAAACAACACACGCATGGTGTGAAAATGCTTATAATTTTGGTCAAAAAACATGTTTTCACTACCAAATGAAATAAATTGTGATTTTGAGTTTTTATGAAGTTGTTGATGAATTCATATCGACAATAATACCTTTTTATGAAACGTGTGCAAGTAACACTACCTACATAATTTTGTTGGTGGAGGTATACATGAAACATGATATTTATTTTTGGCCGACGCACATAACATTGTGCTCCGCCTTGTTGGGTGGCTCGAGAGGGTGCTTTAGCGGGTGGCTCGAGTGGGTGGCAACATTATGTTTACGTGCTCAATGAACCTTCACCTTAAAGCTGATTTTCATACAAAATGGTCAAGTTTGAAGACCTCTGCTTGTAGCAAACCGATTGACCTGAAATTTGAACTGCATGTTGGAAATAATTTTAAATTAGATCTGTGAATAAATCATCAAACTATATGCAAAAACGTCTAAGTGTTTAAGTTTTTAAACATCTTCCCAAAAATGTCCATATTTTGAAACTCAGATATTTTGGAAACAATCAATTTACGATAAGTATAATCTTCTACCAGGTTTTACAATTCATCTAAGTGAAAAAAATTGCAAAAGCATGCCTACTTCTAAATATCAAACCAAATCAAATAAAAAATATTGCAATTTAATTTTTGTGGCTTTTTTTTTCAAAATAGTATTCTTTCTAATTTCTTCCAAACTCTTGAATAGAATTTGATCAATTTCCCGTCAATTTCAAGTTATTTATGAGATGCAATTCAAATTTCAGGTCAGTCGATTTGTTAGAAACTGTTATACAGTTCCCTAAACTTTAAAATTTTGTATAAACATCGTATGTATATTCTATGAATTATATTCAAAGCTAAGCCATTACTGAAGAAAAGCTAAGCTTATACTGAATTCAAAGAAAACTTCATCAACTATGGCATATAAAATAGAATAGATATTTAAAAATACTGACTACTGTGTCACAAAAGAATTTCTCTTATTTCTGATAGAATTGAAAATATGTTTATATTTTAAAGTTCTGATAGGAACCCAGTAAACTGTTTTAATTAAACAGTGATTTACAGGTTTAGCCGTATTTTTTTAAGATCATGTAAAAACCTTGAGCGCATTTTAAATTCCAATATTTTTTTAAATTAATTAGAGAAGAATTTTGAAGATATTTGCTTAACATTCATATTTTTGTGTGATATATTCATTGATCAAATCATACTGTGAGATTCCGATATTAGGCGAAGAAAAACAATTTACTTCAATATTGGAAAGTTGGCTGAAACGTTTTAGTTATATATTTGAATGTCTAAAGAGAAAATATTGAAAGGTATTTAAAAATGTTTTTGTTCTTAATTTTGGTTCCGAAGGGGGGCTCGTTTAATCGGGGGGCCCGGGGCATTTGCCCCCTCAGCACCCCCCTAAATCCGGGCCTGCATCTCGGATAACCAGAAGTCGCATAACAGTTTACAGAAAAAAGTCGTTTATTTATACAAACTGCATGGTGGATGAAATTGTTTGACCGATGAGTTTCGTTGCAAAAAAAAAAAAAACGCTATTTTATGAGTTCATATGTAAATTTGGTATTGTCCCGTATACTCGTATAAAGTAAGTCGGATCAATCCATAGCAGCTGTCAAATCAATTTCGTTATCAAAAATTTAGTCTTATAAGAGTACATAAAAAATCTTAATAAAATCTATGCACAGCATGCAATGTACTGTTTTGCATCTCATAAAATATGCACGTTTATCGCTTACACTTTTGTACTCATAAGGCATTTTCGCAACATCTTATCCGTGAAACTTTGCACAAATTAGAATCGCATAACGCAAAAGGTGATTTCGTTATACGTAAATTCTGGTTGTCATCCATGAAATACAGGTCGGACTCGACTATCCGGAATTAAAAAAAAATATACAATTTACACCGTCTTCAGCACATAGGCTGCACAGACTGAACGATCACTAACATTAGGCAACGGACAACACGAAACATCCATCGCTACTAGCGATGAATTTTTCGTTTGACGAAAAGTTTTCACCGACTGGAGCGGGAATCGAATCCACGCCCCGTGACACAATACGCCTAAAAGACTAACGCCGCTAACCGCAAGGCCACGAAGCCCACACTATTAGACTCGATTATCCGGAGTATACATATATGGCCAATCGACAACAGAATGTGCAAGTTGAGGATCAAAGGCCGTTTCTTCAATATCAGCATAATCAACGTGCACAGCCCTCACCTAGCAAGTGACGATGACGATAAGGACGCTTTCTACGCGCAGCTGGAACGTGAATACGACGGCTGCCCAAGCCATGATGTCAAAATCGTTATCGGAGATCTCAACGCTCAGGTTGGCCAGGAGGAGGAATTTAGACCGATTATAGGGAAGTTCAGCGCTCACCAGCTTACGAACGAAAACGGCCTTAGACTGACTGATTTCGCCGCCTCCAAAAACATGGCCATACGTAGTACCTACTTCCAGCACAGCCTCCCGTATCGGTACACCTGGAGATCACCCCAACTGACTGAATCGCAAATCGACCACGTTTTGATTGATGGAAGGCACTTCTCGGACATTATCGACGTCAGAACCTATCGCGGCGCAAACATCGATTCGGACCACTACCTTGTGACGGTTAAAGTGCGCCAACGACTTTCCGTTGTGAACAACATTCGGTACCGACGCCCGCCCCGGTACAATCTGGAGCGACTCAAGCAACCCGAAGTCGCAACTGAATACGCGCAAAGCCTTGAGGCAGCGTTGCCGGAAGAGGGAGAGCTCACCGAAGCCCCTCTTGAGGACTGCTGGAGTAGTCTCAAAGCAGCCATAAACAACGCAGCGGAAGGTGCCATTGGGTTCGTGGAAGCAAATCAACGGAACGGTTGGTTCGACGAGGAGTGTCAGACGGTTTTGGACGAGAAGAATGCAGCGCGGGCGATGATGCTGCAGCAAGGCACCCGTCAAAACGTGGAACGATACAAACAGAAGCGAAGACAGCAAACCCATCTATTCCGGGATAAAAAGCGCCGCCTGGAAGAGTTGGAGTGCGAAGAGATGGAGCAGTTGTATCGTTCTCAAGAAACACGTAAGTTCTACAAGAAACTAAATGCATCCCGCAAAGGCTTTGTGCCGCGAGCCGAAATGTGCCGGGATAAGGATGGTGGTATCTTGACGGACGAACGTGAGGTGATTGAAAGGTGGAAGCAGCACTACGATGAACACCTAAACGGCGCAGAGGAGGAAGATCAAGACAGCAGGAGGAATGGCTTCATCAGTACGGCGGATGAGGGAGACGTGCCAACTCCCACAATAGGTGAAGTTAAGGATGCTATCAAACAGCTCAAGAACAACAAAGCAGCTGGAAAGGATGGTATTGGAGCGGAACTTATTAAAATGGGCCCGGACAGGTTGGCCACTTGTCTGCACCGACTGATAGCCAGAATCTGGGATACAGAACAGCTACCGGAGGAGTGGAAGGAGGGAATAATATACCCAATATACAAAAAGGGTGACAAGTTAGAATGTGAGAACTATCGAGCGATCACCATTCTTAATGCAGCCTATAAAGTGCTTTCCCAGATCATCTTCCGCCGTCTATCGCCACTGGCAAGCAGATTTGTTGGAAGTTATCAAGCCGGATTTGTGGACGGGCGATCGACGACAGACCAAATCTTCATGTTGCGGCAGATCCTTCAAAAGTGTCGCGAATATCAAGTCCCTACGCATCACCTATTCATCGATTTCAAAGCGGCCTATGATACCATCGACCGCGAAGAGCTATGGAAGATTATGGACGAGAACGGTTTTCCCGGGAAACTGACTAGACTGATCAAAGCTACGATGGATAGTGTACAGTGCTGTGTGAAGATATCGGGTGCTTTATCGGACCCGTTTGAAACACGCAAAGGACTTCGACAAGGCGATGGTCTTTCCTGCCTCCTGTTCAATATTGCGCTAGAAGGTGTTATGAAACGGGCGGGCTTCAACATGCGGGGCACGATCTTCAATAAATCCAGCCAGTTCATTTGTTTCGCTGACGACGTGGACATTGTCGGAAGAACGTTCCAGGTGGTTGCTGAACAGTATACCAGGCTGAAACGTGAAGCAGATCGGGTTGGATTGAAGGTAAATACGTCGAAGACGAAATATCTGCTGGCTGGAGGAACCGAGCGCGATAGTGCTCGCATAGGCAGACGCGTGACGATCGACGGGGATGAGTTCGAGGTGGTGGACGAATTCGTCTACCTCGGATCATTGATAACGTCGGATAACAACTGCAGCAGAGAAATTCGAAGACGTATCATCGCCGGAAGTCGTGCTTACTATGGACTCCACAAGACCTTGCGGTCTGGTAAACTTCACTTCCGTACTAAGTGTACCATGTACAAGACGCTAATAAGACCGGTAGTCCTCTACGGGCATGAGACGTGGACAATGCTTGAAGAGGACCTGCAAGCGCTAGGAGTTTTTGAACGACGTGTGCTTAGGACGATCTTCGGCGGAGTATGTGAGAACGGCGTATGGAGGAGAAGAATGAACCACGAGCTTGCGCAACTCTACGGTGAACCCAGTATCACGAAAGTCGCCAAAGCTGGAAGGGTACGATGGGCGGGACACGTTGTGAGAATGCCGGACAACAATCCCGCAAAACTGGTGTTCAACTCAAATCCGGCCGGTACAAGACGAAGGGGAGCGCAACGAGCTAGGTGGTTTGACCAAGTGGAGCAGGATCTTGGAAGTGTGGGGCGATCGAGGAATTGGAGGTTAGCAGCCATGGACCGAGTTAGTTGGCGTAACATTGTGGCGCAGGTCATGTCTTGAAGGACGTAGCGCCAGCAAAAGTAAGTAATATATGTTTTTCAGTTTTATGCATAAATTTGAAGTAATTTAGTTATGCAATATACAATATGAATGGTTTAGCAGTTTTGAACGGGGGTTTGAATAGGTTTTTTGGGTATGCCGGTCAAAAAAAAAAAAAATATTTCTTATCAAGACCCCCAATGCTCTTAGAAATAATTTCTGGCTACGCCACTGTATCATATGTGAAACAACGATAAAATATAATATTTAAGTACTTTTATCGCAGATTATAAGTTTTCTTTTAGTGATTCGATAATCCGGAGAATTCGATTATCAGGAGCAGGCTTGGGAACTGTGACCATAATTCACCACAGTTCATCGATTCTGCCAGTCAACCAAAATACAAAGCAGCAGCAGCATCAATACCATCAGGCGTTGCGCTGCCAACGGTTCACACACTGCTTGAATGTTTTTGTCTCTCCACTATGATCGTTTTCGAGCAGCCATCACGAGGTGAATGATTGAAAAAAAAATGTTAAATCATTTAATCGCTAATATTTCGCTTGTATTTTCAACTAACTGAAATCTATTAGCGCTAATAGCAAGAGCATAATCATTCCGTTGCGATACAAATAAACAAGTTCAATTTCATGCTGCCTTTATCGAGCAAAAATGCAAAACCCCGAAAACCGGGAAAATCGTATCACCACTGTGGTCGAGTCATTTCGCATTCGGGTTTGAAAAATCGTTGCGAAGAAGAAGATTACAGTTTTGAAGAGCCGTGACATTTTTTTGTTTTGAACAGTCATGGTTTGCTTTGGATTTTGATGGTCGTGTAGGAAAATGTGAATGTCGAGGTGGTAAATGTTTGCTACAGTACATTTCCCATCCCTGATCAGGAGTGAAAATAATCGATACTTCGGATAATCGAGTCCGACCTGTATTATGCTCAGAGCTGTATTCCCGATCAGTGGTTTGAAATAGAGTTGCAACAGATTTTGCTACTCAGTTAGCGCGTTTTTTTCTAACAAAATATGTTATAATTTTGGCTGATTAGTGTAGTGTCCCTCGCCTTACTATAAATGAGGTACCAACCATCAAGTACTAAATAAGATTTTTATGGCAAGAGGCTACTTTCTTCCACGTTGAGTGAGAACGGTCTCTTTCACCATCCGGCGGTTGGACCGATCAGACGTGCCTTATTAGTTTCTATAAACTCTTGTACTGATTTTTCAAATAATAAAGTTAGTTTAAAAGAAGTGTGTCGGCGTGCAGCTATTGTCTAACTAAAGATATAATAACTAGTAGTTAAAATATTAAAAAATATTACACAATATTCTTCTACACGAAACAAAATTTAAACAAAACATGCTATAATTTAAACAAAAATATATCTCATTATGTTTCAAATGAGATATATAACTCATTTTGATATTGTTTATAACTGAATTATAACAAACTTTGTTATAATTAGTTGCTTTTGAAGTTTTTATAACAAATTTTGTTTTAATTATGTTATACACCCCAACCTCTTTTACCGACCGTTATCGGTAGGTTGTAAAATTAATCGTCGTTAAAAAATCAGGCTCATAATTATGTTTTTGTTAAATGATATGTCTAGATGTGGAAATACTGATTCAAGGTATTCGGCAAAGTTGAAGCATGAATTGAGAACTTTCCAAAATGGTCATTCAAGTTTTCCGTATTTTGATGATAGATGGCAACACAGCTCGATTGTTATCAAAAGAGCCAATTATATGGGGGTGTTACATGCAGAGCTGAAGGTAGAGTTGCATGTCATATAGTTGGCTGAAAAACAAATTTTCATGTGGCTGGCAACACTGCACTATAGTCCAGTAAGCAGTTTTACGCGGAAAGATGCATTTTGAGATATTCACAATCAAAGTAGATATGTTTTTGTGAGAAAAACAACAATAACTCCCAAACGGAAGGAGGTAACAAGATTTTTCACCCACCAAATTACGCATTTTTTAAAGCTTCAAAAGTGTTTGATAGACTACTTTGATGAGATATTTGAATTGAAAACGCTAGAGCCAGAAAACCAGTTTTATTCGGACTACCCTATGTCATCGTAAGAAAGAAGTTCTCAATCGGTGAATTTAAGAGATTTAAAGAAAAATCTTTTTAGCGAAGTTGCTTGAAATTGAATGGTCTACAACTTTGCTGAAGCATGCATAATACAATTTCTACAAATGAGAAAGTTAGTTACATAATTTCTATGAAAATGTGGTCCACCCTAATTTTCAATAACACCAAACAAAGAGCTTAACTAATACAAACAACTTTGTAGAAGACCGTTTTTGTCTAATGCTTCATTCTCAAGCTCAAAATCCATCTTTCCTCGTAAAACTGCTTCCTGGACCACTGTGCACTGTTTAAGAAGATTTAACAAGAGATTTAAATCATAACAATTGAGCGGTATAGAAAAATAGAATGCTTAGCAAGAAAGGAATACTCCTCAACTGTAATCCTGTTTTTCATGAAGGATTCATAATTTCGTCGTAGCTGGCAACACTGTGGAAGTTCAGTGCTAGAGTGCATGAAACATATGTCTTGGATATCTCAGGATTCCGACAACTTAGAAAGATGGCGTTTTCGGTGAAGTTGTTCAGTAGTTCAAAGGCTATCATTATTCAAGCCATGAGCTACAAGATTTTGCCACCAGGCGACGTGTGCATGGAATTTTTGTTTTGCACATATCTCAGGATCCTGATCACCTGAAAACATGGCGTCTTTGGCAAAGTTGTTAAGTAGCTCAAGGGCTACCATTATTCAAGTCAAGAGATTCAATTACTTTTAACAGACGTTGCTAGTGACGTTAATTTTTTGTTTTGTGGATATCTCAGGATCCTGGCCATTCAAAGAAATCGGCGAAGTTGTTCAGTAACTCAAGAGCTATCATTATTTCAACTAAGAGATTCAAGATTTTGCCGCCAGGTGACGCTAATAAGGATGGATTTTTTGTTTCGCGGGTATCTCAGGAGCCTGCCGACCGTAATCCGGGGTGACATTGATCAGTTTTTTATATTTCTTAAATATTTCGTTTGACAATTCAAATGTAGCAAGTTTTATGTTTTTACAACAAGCACTGCCATCCATAGCTCGTGACTCTACACTGTATTTTGGTTTTTGAAAGATTTACGCATGTTTGAGAAAATGTTTACGGCGATTTTTTGATTAATCCTACATTGATCACATATGTAAACAACGCTCGATAATATTGAAAATGTCGTTACTTATCTAAACCAAGGCTTCTGAGACTGAATTTGAAGGCCAAAAGTTTACAAATCATTTACTTTTAGAGCAATTTAAAATTCACAATCTTAAACCGTGGAATACACCTAAGAGTAGGAAATTTCATGATGGAATTCTACATTCTCAACCGTTATTCGTTAATGTTGCCTAATTGAACTTAGTAATGAAAATTTTGACAACGGAATCGTTTACGGCGATGCCATTTTTAGTGAGAACCACATTTTACTTGTGAGACATAAATCTTTAGTAGTCTTCTTAACAATTGAGATCGTTGTTTTGGAAAGTTGACAAATGCATGCATGAAGTAAACGAAATTATCGTAAACATATTTATTTCTCTTTATTCTTAAATATAAGCAGGACAAGCGCCATTTGTGCTTTGGAAGTGTTCCATTAATAAGTGATTACGAACTTCTACCACTATTAGGCTACCACTATTCTTACTAAGAGATTTGAGAATTTACCAACAATTGGCATTAGTGAGCAATAAACTATAATTTTGCGGATTTCTATAGATGCTGACCACTAAGATAGATGGCGTGTTCAAAAAAAAAACTTTATCCTAATCAAGAGGCTCTCTTGACTCAAATGATAGCCCTGTAGCTCAACAGAGCAATTTTTCAGAATACGCCATTTTTCCTGCGATATCGACAAAATAAGATTCATGATCACTAGCGCCACCTGATAACAAAATCTCGAATTCCATAGCATGAACAATTACAGCATTTGGTTTACTGAACAAATTAGTCGACTGCGCCATCTTTAGAAATGAGCAAGACTCGAAGTGTATGTCGAATATTAGTAAATTGTGCTTGGTTTCTAAGCAATCGACAATATGTAAGCTGAATCGTGCCTAAAATCAGCAACCAATACATATTTGCACAGCTACACTCGGTAGACAAATCCTAGGGTGGAGGGGTGGTCCATCTGTGAGGCGCTCATTACTAAAGCGGACCGTCTGAAGTGTTATTTTTATCGAATTGAACCTATCACCACCGTTACAACATGGCTGTCTAGACTGATTGGGAAGAAACGTTATGATTAACTACGTATCCAAGCGGCCGACAAACACTTCACCTGTAGGAGCCCTACGTTGCAAACAAAACTGTGTCTCTCCAATTATCGACAAGCATTAGTATTTCGCTGCTGGTAGACTACGTGGGTAGACCAGCAGAAATTATCCTGTTCTACGAAAAGCTACGGATAAGGAAGTGAAGAAAGTGACCATGCTTTGAAGGTTTTCTCTCTATATGCACGGTTTACGGCGACATAACACTTCCCCTGTGGGGTGACGAATTTGGCTACGGTGATAGTGCTTAACCTCCAGAAATGGACGAAGAAATTCACGTCGCCCACTTTATCTCCATAATGTATCATTAACGACCTGCGGAACCATGATTCGCCGTATAATCCATTGCACGTGACACTGATCGGGAACGGGGAAAAGAGCTACTAGCTTGTTGAACCTTCTGATGTTCGTCCAATCGGAAAAAGGAGTACGTGGGAAGTGGGAAATTTCAGCTTTGTAAATGTTTTTTCAATGAAAGGCTTTATGTAAAGGTGTAAACTTAGACTTTTTCGCAAAAAAAAACATGACATTCAATTGTAATTTTTCGCTAGTAAAACTTATTTCACGACAACAGAGCGTTGCTAGTTTTAACAAATCTTGAAAATCATATCAAGTGTTGTGAACATAAATTTCCCAACAACGTCAAAGCAAATTACATCGACCTAGCATGAACGAAATTCCTGAGAAAATTCTATGCATCCTTCTGATGCATCCCTGGTATATGCGATGTAACGAAACCTTCCACAGTCCAGAACGACAGGCAACAGTTGCTTCGTCGGTTATTGCCATGGATGGTGATGATGATGACCACCGTCATCATCGAAATAATTCTCACCCTCCGGTTATCGTCAGTAAACGGTTTGCCCCTACCTCCTGAACTCCGAACTTTCTCGTCAGCGGCGAACGAAAGCTAGAATCAAAACAGAGACGTGCAAGGTTGATCCTTCACCTGCTCAGCTCACCCCTTTCCGGTTCCGTTCCGTCCAAAACCAGCAATGTCAATGACTGCTACGGGGAAGAGAAAGCAGGTTGAAGTCCTGTTCTTCCGACCCACCTCATTCAGGAGCGTCGTCGTCATGTAAAACGGACGTGAACGAGGTGTTCGATGAGTGGAGGGATGAGGTGTTACATAGCCGTTGCCATCATCGTTCGCATCGTTCCTGGCGCTGCTTTGCATTCGCAAGGATGGGAAGGAGGATGTAAACTCTGCATCGTTCACGAACCAGGGGCCTCCCAATGTACCGCAGGTACATTCCGTTCAGCAACTTGTTCACCGTTGAACATCCCCTCGGACGCAATCTGAACTTTGCCATTTACTGGAGAGACTGTCTGCACAGGGGCAGGAGGCCGCCAAGTGTGGAACTTGAAAAATGTGGCGAGACGCTATCCGACATCATCGGTCTAACCAAGTGAAGATTCGGGTAGATCTAGGTCGAGACTGAGTTACATTCGACCGGGTATGTGATGGTGCAGCTCGTGTATGGGCACTGCTTTTCTGTGTAGGTGAGTGGTTTTTACTGAAGAGAGGCGAATCTGCGTCACCATACAGGAGAGTGTTGATTTACAAGTATTACACGATTAAACTAGGCTTTTCATTACTGCCCATGGCAGCGAAATGGGGTTGGGAAGTGGTCCAAGTTTTTATTTTTTTTTTTTGTGTAGAAATATTATTTTCCTATGCAGAAATTTACTTTGATCTGGTCCTTAATGAACAAGTGGAACGAATGACCCTTCAAAGTCGAGAGCATGAGTTTTGTTTTGAATATTGAAGCTTGTGATTTGTTTCACGTCTTCTAAACAATCATGTGTTATGCAAAAAAAAATCTTACATTTGTTTCTATGTGCTTCATTATTTAGGGCAACGAGAATTTGTTTAAAAAAAAACCTTGTAGACGGGACCGGTCTGCAAAATGGTGAGTCGACGGAGTCCTCACAAGTTCCTACCTCATGCTTCCACGGGTCGACGGATGACAAATGACCGCCAGCTAAGAGTTGCGTGCATAGCTGGTAGTGCAGCCTGGGTCCTGTAGTCCTTCTGACTTCAGCTAGATTGAGGAGGTACGCCCACCGAGCGTCTGATCACCAAGGAGGTGCGGCTCAAACAGCATCTGTCTGGCATCCAGCGGCTGAATAAGAAATGCTCTTCCCGGAAGCTACACCTAAGATAGCAGCCCCATCACGGCGGATAGGGAACCTTAGGCTAACAACCTACTGTCCCCGAAACATCAAAAAATGTTCAAGAAACCGATAGAGAAAGATTAGGAACTGATTTAACGGCAACGACTTTTAGCGCGAAACAACGGACACGAATTGGAACATGGAACGTACTAACCCTAGCCCAGCAGGGTAAACTGGCACAACTCGCCAACGAGGCGTGTCGCATGAAGCTGGAGATCCTAGGACTGAGCGAAGTCCGTTGGCCAAACTTTGGATAACACAGAATACCATCGGGACAGATTCTGCTATATTCTGGCCTGCGAGGTGAACACGCTCCTAGGCACCGTGGAGTTGGCTTTTTGCTCAGCGCCCAAGCTTACGCCGCGCTTATGAAGTGGGAGCCCATAAATGAGAGAATAATCGTCGCCAGATTTAGAACACGGGTCCGAAACCTTACCAAAGTCCAATGTTATGCGCCAACCGATGCTGCCGAATTGCAGGACAAAGAGAACTTTTACAGTCAACTCAATGCTGTCGTGGTAAGATGCCGAAGGGTGATATCAAGATCTACATGGGCGACTTCAATGCGAAGGTCGGATCCGACAACTCGAGCTATGAGCCCGTCATGGGACGCCATGGTCTCGGAGAAATGAGCGAAAACGGAGAGCTCTTGGCAGAGTTTTGTGGCAATAACGACATGGTGATCGGGGGATCGCTCTTCCCCATCGTCCGGTTACAAGGTAACGTGGGTCTCCCGTGACGGCTTTACCGAAAATCAAATTGACCACATCTGTATCAGCCGAAAGTGGAAACGGAGCCTTCTTGATGTGCGAAATAAACGTAGCGCTGACGTTGCATCCGACCATCACCTTCTCATCGGCGAGATGCGTCTGTGCATTGCACGAATTCATCGACAGGAGGAAAGAGTCGGACGTCGATTTAACACACGCCGACTAGAAGATGCCACAGTGAAATGGTCATTCGTCGAAGAACTGGAGACTCGTGCTGCTAATATTTCGGAAGGTGGCAGCGTAGAAGAGCAATGGACCGCCATTAAGAATGCCTTCATCACTACCACCGAAAATAATCTGGGTGAGCTACGCACTCGGAGAAAACAGTGGATTACCGATGAAACCTAGAGGAAGAGAGAGGAGCGGAGAGAAGTCAAAGCCACGATAGAGCGGGCGAAAACCAGAGGAGCCAAGGCACTTTCCCGTCAACGATACTCGGCTCTAGAAAGGGAAGTTAAGCGCTCATGTAGGCGGGACAAACGAACGTGGGCGGACTCCCTTGCTGACGAAGGTGAGAAAGCCGCAGCAACCGGCGACATTCGTCTTCTCTACGATATCTCACGACGCCTTAGCGGGGCAAAGATGAATACGACGATGCCCGTGAAAGACACAACTGGACAACTGTTAATCGACCCCTCTGACCAGCTAAAACGCTGGTTTGAGCACTTCGAACAACTTTTCCAAGTGTCAACCCGGCCACCAACACCTCAGCATGATCCGCCTAGGGTTCGGCGTATTAGTCGCGTTAACACCGAAGCTCCATCACTGCAGAGTAAGCTAGACGATCTTGCTGAACGCTCCTCAGCGCCAGGTCTCAACATCAATGTCAACAAGAACAAATCGTTGGATGTAAACACTGCCGGCCCTTCTAGCTTTACAGTAGCCGGGCAAACAGTGGAGAACGTCGAAAGCTTCCAATATCTTGGCAGCCAACTGGTGTCTGAAGGCGGTATCAAGATCGACATAGGTGCACGGATCAAGAAGGCGATGGCTGCTTTTGCGAGCTTAAGAAATATTTGGAAGAACAGTCAGATTACTCAACGCACCAAAATTCGAATATTCAATTCCAATGTCAAATCTGTGCTGTTATACGCCAGGGAAACGTCGTGTGTATCAGCGGAGAACACTCAACGGCTCACAGTGGCCGCATCCCATACAAATGCTGGCCAAAAGTACAATTCTCACTCAAAACGTTTAAAAATGCTAAATATTTGACAAAACATGATTTTTAGAGGTAATTTGATAGAAATAGTCGCTGAAACAGAAAATCGATATTTCCGGTACATTTGACAGAATTTGTTTAAAAAAGCACATTTTTGTAATTCAATCAATGAAATCCGTATCCAGATCAAAATCAAATGAAACGTCATTCTTTTGATGCCAATTTGAAGTTAAATATCGTGGGCAAGCTCAAGATGGTTTTTGAATCTATTCGGGAGCTTATAAAGGTAAAAAATGCGATATTTATATCAAGTATGATGTTCTAATGGGCTGATTCGTAGTGTAACTAAAAATAATTTTTCTTTTCTTGGCGCAAAAAAGCGCAAGTGAAGCCATAGTACATCGAAAACTATGGAATATTTGCTACACATTGAGGGGTAATTGATCATTTTAGAGCGTTTCCCAGATATCTTGCACTACCTTTGAAAAAATGACTTATTTTTTAAGGAGCTCTATGTTACACACTTCTTGACATTCTCAAATGGTAAACATGTCAAATATGGTTTAAAATATCTTCAAAACAAAGCTTAAGGTATATTCTTTCGAATGAGACCGGTTGAGAAAGGTTTGGTCATGATTTAGTACAGAAACTGCAATTTCTATAGAATAACTTTCACGAAATTTGAAGAATTCAAAAGGGTCATTTTCAGCTGACATCTCTCCAGGTCACATGCTGTGAAAAATCGAAATGTACACCGATCGATCTGAAACTTTGGGGAATTGTTATTCAATACTGAAGAAATCAAGAAAATATATTCAAGAAGGAATTTGCAATCCTGCTGGAATGCTGGAATGGAATCCAGCAGGACATCGCAGCTGAGGCAGACCCAGAGGTTCATGGCGGCGCAGCCTCAACAAAGAAATAAAAGAAGTCGATGGCAATTTAACCTGGCCGCAAGTCAAGGCGTTAACTGGTGTAACATGTGTATCGCACATGTTAGCAAACCTTCTTCATTTCCAGCAGATCGCAACCCTTGCGTCATGCTGAGACCCAATAAGTCAGCAACCCATTGAGCCGATGGCCGTTGCATTTGCATAAGCACTTTCTCATGAAAGTGTCGTTTTACCGGGTCAATAATTTATGACTGTACCCGACTGTTTCCAAGCTACACGTCGCGCGGCAGTGCCGACTGTGTGGTCTCTCTTTTGCTCTCTCTCTCTCAATCAGTGCATTGATCACTGATGGTCCGTCTTTACATAATGACTTCAGGTACCTTCAGTACATACAGCTTAGGTTAAGTCAAGACCTACAATAAAGATTCATTCTGGTTCTAACGACCGAACCATGCAGTCTTTTTATTAAGTTTACATGGCGACAATTGAAAGGAATAATTTCAAGTTTACATGGCGAACCGTAGACAGTCTAAGTTCTAATCCAAATTGAACTTAGTGAACTTAGTAAATTTAGTGAAAAATAATTACTAGTGAAAACGATGAGAGTCCTACTAATGCAAAGTGCAATTACGCTACTGGCGCTTGGACTGGTGATATATTTTACTATCAGCTCTTAATTGAATGGCAAATCAGCGCGAGAAAAGCCCTGTTGGCTTTCCAAACGTAAACCGATAATCGTTCAGTGTAGTGCATCGGAATTATTAACTGGTGTAAACAAACAAAAATGGGGAAAACTCAATCCAAGAAAGCGCAAATATCTGGAGACCCCCAGGTTGCAGTGTTGAATCAACTGGAGATACACGAAGAGCTCCACACGCAACATGACTTCAAGTTGAACCTTATCCTAGTGCTAGTGACCATTCAACTGTTAATTACGCTGTTCAGGCTCTATAAAGAACATACAAGAAGACAAGCCCTGAAAGCAGCAAAATCAGTGGCGGACTTAGCAAAAATATAACAAATTCTGAATGCAACGCGATAAAAATAATACGTAAGCAGCAGCTGACGGGTGTTGAGGAGACCGCCTCCACCCCAACATTTAGTGCAAAAAAAAAAAATATATATATAATACAATAAAATACAACAACTGCAGGAGAGACCCTTGTCGGAGGACCGGCAAGCGGGATTTTTAGACAACCTGGCCAAGGATCGAGAGGTATCAAAGCAGCAAAATTCATAATAACCGAAGTAAGTGGAAATTAGAGTAAGAATGGTGCATTTATTCATGATACGTGTTAATTCAATTTTTTTTAAATTTAACCTTAATATAAAAATAATTTCGGAAAAAAAATACAATATTAAACCATATCGTGCATAATCTCTAAATGAAGTCAAAATACGAAAAACTAAAACAAATTTATAACGATTTAAAGTCAAAAGTAGACCTAAGATCGTCAAATAGAATTTTAACAAAACAAGCCAATTCGGCAAAAACATTATATAACAATATAATTAAATTAGCAGAAATTGACCCTAGTATCGAAAACAAAACCATACTTGAAAAAGCCTCGAATGTTTTCAAAGTTATCCAAAAACTAGTCGAACATAAGCGTCTTTCTGAACGTGTATCATTCAAAGGTGCTGTCACAGCTATAATAATAACTAATAGATTGAAACAAAAAATTAAAATGACGTCTATTCTGGAAATCAGCTGTCCAGCTGTGGGCGATAACCCACCAGAATTAGACACCATCATTGATGGGCTAAAGACAAGATGTGCGGTGACATGCCAACCTGAGGTAATCCTCGCAAAATTGGCCAACGAGCGACAAACTTCTGAATTATTAAAGTTCACGGAGCGAGTCGAAAAATTAACTGTGCAATTAGAAAGCGCCTACATTGCAGAAAACGTACCCATTGCAACCGCATCGAGGCAAGCCGTTCGAGCGGGCACGAATGCACTTGCAAACGGGTTACGTAATAAAGAATCGCAGCTGATAATAAAGGCCGGTAAATTTGACACCCTTGCCGAAGCGATAGGCAAGGCAAACGAAAATGAAAAAAACACCACGTCGAACTCTGTCTTATTCTGCAACAGCAACTCGCACAGCCACGCTAGAGGTGGTCAACGTGGACGAAATGCTCGAGGTCTCACACCTCGCGGTGGCTATGCAAATCCTGGAAGACACAATACGAATCAGGGAAATTATTATCCATCTCGTGGTCGAGGTGGATATGGTTATCGTAATGGGTTCGGTAACAGAGGTGGAAATAATTTCAGAGGAAGAAATTTCCACCAACAAAACCGTGTTTTTTATGCGCAAGCGGAAAACATGCATGTCCCCCAACAAGTGAACGTTGGGGGCATGGCAAGCATGATGGGCAATCCGGGACAATTAGCGCAACAGCCGAACCAAGCTCCTTTACAAAACCAACAAGTTGCACTGGCGAATATCGTGAGACGTTAAAATGTTTTAACATCAACACGTCTTACGCAAATTTCATAAGTATCCAACTAACTGCCTCCGACAGAGTGTGCACTCTTCTAGTGGACACTGGAGCAGATATTTCCATATTAAAGTCAAACATAATTAACCAAAGCGAACTAGTAAACATTGACGAAACGTGCTCAATTACAGGTATTACCCAACAAAAATTACAAACTATCGGAACGATATCAACAGACATTATTTGTCCCGATAACGTTCTCATTACTCATAAATTTCAATTAATCTCAGAAGAGTTCCCAATACCAACTGACGGAATTTTAGGAAGGGATTTCCTTACTAAATTCCACTGCAGTATTAATTACGATACATGGATACTCACAGCAATACATGAAAATACCGAAATTGAATTCACTATTCAGGATAGTCTTAGTGGAAATTTTGTTATACCACCCAGATGCGAAGTCCTGAGAATTATTGACTCTGGCTTACTTCACGGAAATTTCTTTTTGGACTCAACAGAAATTCATCCAGGTGTTTTTTGTGCGAAAGCTATTGTAAACACCAGAAATCACCTCATAAAAATTATAAATACAAATCCAGAAATAATCACAATTAGCAAAAATTTCCATAGAACATACGAACCGCTGGAAAATTTTGATATTTTTACTTTTGACAAAATTAATACGCAACATAGACAAGAACGTCTCTTGTCAGAACTAAAACTTGATGGAGTCCCAAATGAAGCTAAACAAAGCCTAACTAGTTTATGCGCGAAGTTTAGTGACATTTTTGCACTCCAAGATGATAAATTAACATGCAATAATTTTTACCAACAAGACATTTTGTTAAATGATCAAACGCCAGTATATACCAAAAATTATCGACTCCCAGAAGTTCACCGTAAAGAAATAGACGAGCAAGTGAACAAATTATTAAAAGAAAACATTATTCGTCCTTCAATATCACCCTACAACTCACCAATATTGCTTGTGCCTAAGAAATCAAACGAAGGTACAAATAAAAATTGGAGACTTGTAGTTGATTTCAGGCGACTGAACAAAAATATTATTGCCGACAAATTTCCGCTCCCCAGAATCGACGATATTCTCGATCAACTGGGAAGAGCAAGGTATTTCACAACATTAGACCTAATGTCTGGTTTTCACCAGATAGAATTGAAGGATTCTTCAAAACATTACACAGCCTTCTCCACTTCAAACGGTCACTATGAATTTAATAGGCTTCCCTTTGGACTAAATATTTCGCCTAATAGTTTTCAACGGATGATGACCATCGCGTTGAGTGGTCTTCCTCCGGAATGTGCTTTCCTTTATATAGACGATATTATTATCGTTGGATGTACTCTAAAACATCATCTCTCAAACCTTGAAAAAGTTTTTCTAAAACTTCGAGAATTCAATCTTAAGTTGAACCCATCGAAGTGTATGTTTTTTCGTAGTGATGTTACTTACCTTGGACATCACATATCTAGTGAGGGAATTCAACCCGATAAAGCGAAATTTTCAGCAATCCTTAATTACCCCGAACCGAAAAATGCAGATGATGTAAGACGATTTACTGCTTTCTGTAATTATTACAGAAGGTTTATTCCATATTTTTCCGAAATAACTGCTCCCTTGAACAAACTTTTACGAAAAGATGTAAAATTTGAGTGGAATGAAAACTGCAAAAAGGCATTTGACTATTTAAAACAAAAGCTTTTGTCACCAACAATTTTGAAATTTCCAAATTACAACGAAAAATTTATTCTTAGCACAGATGCCTCCAAAATTGCATGTGGTGCTGTTTTAGCTCAACTTCATGGTGACATAGAATTACCAGTAGCTTATGCTAGCAAAACTTTTACAAAAGGTGAGAGTAACAAATCCACCATTGAACAAGAGTTGACTGCAATTCATTGGGCAATCAACTATTTCCGACCATACTTGTATGGCAGACGTTTTACGGTGAAAACAGATCACCGTCCACTTGTTTACCTATTTTCGATGAAAAATCCGAATTCAAAACTGACCAGAATGAGAGTAGATTTAGAGGAGTTTACCTTTGATGTCGAACATATCAGCGGAAAACAGAACGTTGGCGCCGACGCTCTATCCCGCGTAATGATTGACTCTGAAGAACTCAAAAATCTCTCCGTACTGCCAATTCAAACTAGGTCCATGACTAGACAGAAAAACAACCAAAATGATAATGACACACAAACTAATTCATCTGCTACTGAGATTGATCACCTCAAAGCTTATGAATCAGTAAACAACCTTGACGCATTTAACATGCCGAAAGTAATATTTGAAGTAAACGACAATAGTCTAAATTTACGAATTTTGACTAAAACCCTGAAAAGGATCCTTGCACGCGAGCAATTATCCTACAAAAGTGGAAATGTTAATTTACAAGAATGTCTGCAGACACTTGATAAAATGGCCGCCAAAATGAATTTGAAAACGCTAGCAATGAAAAACGATGATAAAATTTTTACAATGATTCCTCGCCAAATATTTAAAAAAGCATGCAACGAAGTACTTAAAAATTTGACAATTATCATCTACCACCCAGCTCAAATCGTAAATGATGAGGAAATTATACACAAAATAATCTCTGAAAACCATGACACACCTACGGGAGGTCACATTGGTACAACCAGATTATTCAACCGATTACGATCTAAATATTATTGGCACAACATGAAACACACCATAGCAAACTTTGTCAAACGATGTGTGAAATGTAGCCAAAATAAACATAAAACAAAAACAAACGAATCGTTTGTAGAAACAACGACACCAACCAAATGTTTCGATCTCATATCAGTTGATACGATTGGACCTTTTACTAAATCTAGGAATGGAAATAGATACGCATTAACAATTCAGTGTGATCTATCCAAATACATAATTGCAGCCCCACTACCAGATAAACAAGCAAACACGTTAGCAAAAGCTCTAGTAGAAAATTGCATTCTTAAATACGGTTGTCCGAATACAATCAAATCAGATTTGGGTACCGAGTATAAGAACGAGATTTTCGAAAACGTATGCAAACTGTTAGCAATACAACAAAAATTCTCTCCGAGACAATAGGTAGCCTCGAAAGGAACCATCGTTGTCTCAACGAGTACCTTAGAAGCTTCATTAATGAAAACCAAGATGATTGGGATTCATGGCTTAACTATTATACTTTCTGCTACAATACTACACCACACACAGACCATTCATATAGCCCTTTCGAACTAGTTTTCGGAAAACAAGCAAACATACCGAGCGAGTTTTCTAATGCAACAATAATAGACCCAGTGTATAATCACGAATCTTACCTATTCGAACTTAAATACAAAATGCAACAGGCTTCAATCAAAGCAAAAACATTGTTAGAAAAATCAAAATCAATAAGAAATCAAAGCCACAAACCAAAAGAAAATCCAATAGTAGTAGCGATAGGAGATCAAGTTTGGTTAAAAAAGGAGAATAGGAGAAAACTGGACCCAGTCTATTCTGGTCCATTCGAAATTGTACAAATTATACATCCAAACGTTAAAATTAAGAATATAATCAACCAAGATGAACAAATAGTTCATAAAAATCGAATAATTCAAAATAAAATATAATTCATACTTAACTATAAATTTACATTTTTCAGCTCAAACACAATATTATATTAAAAATTTAGGAATGATTATACCATGTAAAACCATTCTTCTCGAAAGGGGAGGATGAGCTAGAAACTAAGAAAAACAAAATTTAAAATACAAACCATAAATCCGTAATTCAAGAATTTTGTGAAAGGTATTTGAAGTCAGAAGAAAAATGATCTTCAATCATTTTTTCCCAAACGGTGGTGGTGTAACATGTGTATCGCACATGTTAGCAAACCTTCTTCATTTCCAGCAGATCGCAACCCTTGCGTCATGCTGAGACCCAATAAGTCAGCAACCCATTGAGCCGATGGCCGTTGCATTTGCATAAGCACTTTCTCATGAAAGTGTCGTTTTACCGGGTCAATAATTTATGACTGTACCCGACTGTTTCCAAGCTACACGTCGCGCGGCAGTGCCGACTGTGTGGTCTCTCTTTTGCTCTCTCTCTCTCAATCAGTGCATTGATCACTGATGGTCCGTCTTTACATAATGACTTCAGGTACCTTCAGTACATACAGCTTAGGTTAAGTCAAGACCTACAATAAAGATTCATTCTGGTTCTAACGACCGAACCATGCAGTCTTTTTATTAAGTTTACATGGCGACAATTGAAAGGAATAATTTCAAGTTTACACTGGTAATCGCCCAGGAAGGGTGCCCAGGACCAATAAGCTAGTAAGTAAGGACGGGACCGGTGGTCTAATGGCTATTGCTTCTGCTTACTAAGCAGTAGATCATAGGTTAGATCGTAGTCCCATCGATTCTTCAATGCTAACTTGATACACGAAAATTAACTAGGGAATACGGATCGGGACAATCGGCGACGACCACAGCAACGAAAAAAGACTTGCGATTGTGGGTCGATACGTGGAAGTGGGGTTGCAAAATGGTGAATCGACAACCAGGAAGGAGCGTCCTACATAGCTCTATTTCTCACAAGCCCCTGCCTTACGCTTCCATGATGACAAAGACCGCCAGCTAAGCTGCGTACTTAGCTGGTAGTGCAACCTGGGTACTGTTTTGCTTCCGACATCAGCTAGATTGAGATCAGCGTCTCAAGCGTCTGGCTCAAACAGTGTCTATTATGGCATCCAGGGGCTGAGTATGAAAGGCTGTATCTCGTCAGATGCACCTAAGATGGCAGCTCCATCAATGTGATGGAGGTAGCGGGATCCCGGTAAGGTAGTATACCGAATCTTCAACTTACCACGAAAATTGAGAAAGAAGAAATAGAGAACGATATTTTCGGCAACGAAATGAGGACTATGAATGGAAATTTGGTACCTGGATTGTCAGCACGTTATATGACGAGCAGGCCTTTTGGCTCGTGACCTGCAGAAGGTTGGAGTAGCCACCAATCAAGAATCAAGGTGGTCTAGTCCTGAAGAACGTGAAATTTGGGCGGTTGATCTCCTGACCAACACTACGTACAAATATAACATCTACCACAGCAGCGGCGATAAGGCAGAACATGGAGTCGGTTTCATAGTAATCGGGAAGTACATGAGACGCGTTATGAAGTGGAAACCGAATAGCGAGCGAATCTGTGTACTGAGAATACGAGGCAAATACTTTAAGTACATCCTGATCAATATCTATGCACCGACAAATGACAAACCCGATGACATGAAGGACGCGTTCTATAAAGGGCAAGAATACCCCAGAGAGTGCTCAAAATACGACGTGAAAATCGTCATCGGAGATGCAAACACTCAGGTCGGAATAGAGGACTGTCCAATCATCGGTAAGTTCAGCCTACACTCTGTTACCAATGACAACCGCCTACGAGTCACTAACTTTCGCCATCAACAGCACGTACTTTGCGCAAGGATATTCGGAAGCACACCTGGAAGCACCAAAATGGTAATATTTGCAACCAGATGGATCATTTTCTGGTGGATGGGCGACATGTAACCAGTGTCAGTGTTATTTCTAGTGTTGATGAGATTTGTCGTGTGTAGTGTCGAAAATAATATGTATTGCAAAAAAAAAAAAACGTTTTTAGATAGGTTTGAGTAAGATGTCCCGAAAGATCCCACGAACGCAGCCAACAGTGATCCACCCTATAGAAGGACGGAAGTAGTGCCGCTAGTCACCACCAGGGCTGTGTTAAACCACACGAATGGGCGGCCACAGGGGTGGCGAAATCCATGATGAGGCGGATCATCGATGACGTAGATGGACGAAGATGGGTCTACGGCCAAAGGTTCGGAGTCAGTGTGAAGGATAACTGGACTTCCAGGTAAACCCGGATCTAAATGACCCCGTACCAAGCCCAACCGAGCAGTTTCTAATACTCGTCCTTTTGTACCATGTACTCCATCCATAAGACCTCGCGATTTTTTATTTCAAATCGCCATCGCGGTTTTTGTTTAAAACGCCATTGCGGTTTGAGCCATTCCACCGCAACCTACCTGCGTTGACCCTAGGCGGCTAATTCAGGAGTGAGTCCGTGAAGACCTGTACCTCAGAAGGACAACCGAGTGCACTTGGAAACCCAGGATTACCAGTGAATCCACGAATCACTGAAGGCTCGAGTCCGTCACCACACTCGATGGGCGCACGGGACAGGCAGGAGGTTCCTCGAGAGGATGCAAACGAAGGAGGAGAAAGGAGAAGGAAGAAGTCACCCGCCCCCTGGCCTGGATAGCAGAAGTTGTTGCAGTAGTCGGCAAAAGAGTGGAGAAGGTGTTGCAGTGCGTGGGGCCCCGAAGAAGTGAAGAAATTGTAAGGTAGGAGTAGAATAAGAAAGTGGGAGGCGTCGTCCGGTGTTGAGGACGGACGCAAATAAAGAGAAGGAAAGATTAGGAGAGAGAGAGAGAGAGAGAGAAGAGAGAGAGAGAGAGAGAGAGAGAGAGAGAGAGAGAGAGAGAGAGAGAGAGAGAGAGAGAGAGAGAGAGAGAGAGAGAGAGAGAGAGAGAGAGAGAGAGAGAGAGAGAGAGAGAGAGGAACAGCACAGCTAAAAATATGTTGTAAATTTAAGTTTATTTTCATGCACAATCGTTTATTTTAACGACTTATCCATTACTTTTGAATTCACTTTAAATTTACACGACCGTGTAAAATTCAAGCATTCTTTGTTGAAAATCAAATGTATATTCATATAGGTTTACATGATGCTGTAACAATACATGGATTTGGTTTATTTCTACAGTACTCTGCAATTAACACCACATTGATATTTCAATATTTTCATCTGTGAGGATTTTTACTTGAGCCAATCAGTAAGTGTTTTCTTTCGCGGAATGTCACGAGCGTAGCGCCGACCCTGAGGCTTGGAGACGGGGGGTCTCATCTAGGCTGGGAGTAACACGGCCTGCAAGTTACAGACATTTATCAGATGTCATCGATGTTAGGAGTTTTAAAGGTCCATTGACATTGACTCGGATCACTGTCGACTCATCAGCTAAATTGGAGCACGGTTATCTACTGTAGAGAATTCAAGACCACAGTGAACAATGCTCAGCAGACAGTTTCACTGCAGAATACCACCAAAAGCTGAACGAGCGGATAAGTGAGATCGATGTGAGCGAGAACCTCAACAATATATGGGATTAAATCCATGGAGTGGTGAGTGAAACAGCGCAAAAGGCGATAGGTACTGTTCGAAGACGCCCAAGACGCGAATGGTTCGACGAGTAATTTGAAAGGGGATGAATGAGAAGAACGTTGTGGATGTTAGTGTAGGCTGAACTGAAAACGGTACAAGGAAGCATGATTAGCCCAATAGCGTATTCATCGCAGGAAGAAAAAAGAGTATGGTGGAAATGTGATATCCGAAGCGCAAAACTGTACTGGAACCAAGCGATACACGATGATTTTATGAAACTTTTAATGGCGTGCGGAGAAAGTCAGCACCGTCTTCCGTCATGTACAACGTCCGTGAAGCTAATTTGCTGGCAGATAAAACGATGGTGGCTGCCAGGTGAAGAGAGCACTTCGAAAGCTTACTAAATGGTGAAAATGAAAGAACATCGTAGAACAGAATAAACATCGACAACGATGAGCTGAGGAGCCTCCATCACTAGGTGATCTGAAGAAGGCGATTAGGGAGCTGAAAAACAACAACGCTTCTGAGAAGAATGAGCTCCCGGCCGAACTTCTCAAGTACGGTATGAGCAGCTGCTCACTATATACTTATAAGGATATATGAGGAAGAAGAACTGCCTGCTAACTGGATGGATAGTCTCATTTGCCCTCTCTTAAAAAAAGGGAATATTATTGTGTTATTAATAAAGAACACGATTTGTATTCATTATTAATAACACAAAGACAAAGTACATGGTCGCTGGTAGACATCGTGGGCCCATAAGTAATGTTGGTAGTGTGGTGATGTTAGGTGCTGATACTATTGAAGTAGTTGAAGAATTTGTGTGCAATGAGGCCACGAGGTTTAAGACTACTGGAAAAATGTTTATATCAGTACTGCAGACGATGGAAGAAAACCAGCTCCAACATTAAGGGAAGTTAGGAATGCCATTCAACAGCTCAACAACAATAAAGTAGCTTGTATGGATGGTGTTGGAGCTAAACTCATCAAGACGGGTTCAGAGAAGCATGCACCGGCTGATCGGCACAATCTGGTAACAGAACAACTACTAGAGGAGTGGTATTACTTCTACTCCTACAGGTAATAGGCCCCATCCACAAGAAAGTCAACAAATTGGAGTATGAGAACTTCCGAGTCAAAATCCTATATTATATGAGCACTAGATATGGGCAAAACGGCTCATTTTAGTGATCGGATCCGATCTGAATCATTCATTTTAGTGAACCGGATCTTTTGAACGGAATAAAAAGCGGATCACCCCTTGCTGCACGACATGCGTCGTATCTCACGCTCTGTCATTTTTCGTACATTCTTTCTCAGATACTCACGACATACTCGGCCGATTGAGCTTTGCTCTCTATCGTTCCTCTGCCTTTATGCAAATGAGCGAGGTTAATACTAGTTCTTTGCCTGTGTATGCTGAGAATGCAGAGCTGCAACAAACTGTGCTTGCAAAGCAAGGCACGTGTCAAACGTTATAATAAAGTCAGACTATGGACATGGCCTATATCAACTGCAGTGATTTGCAGTAGACAGGATGTCCCGGGCCCGATCTATCTGACAAGCCAATTGGGTCCTCTGTCACCATAGAAAGTGGTAGAATTCGTTTTTTGATCGGGCCACTTTTTGTCTCATCCGTGCTGATCAAATGAATCGACTCTCGCCAAAAAAAGAGCCACGGATCACTCGTTCTTTTCAGTGATCCGGATCTGTTGAACGGCTCCAAATTGTTTTGCCCATCTCTACTAGACACATGACAGACAAATGAAGAAATGACTCAAAGTCAAAGAAATCTAATAACAGTGGAATATACGTCTAAGCTGTGAAGCATGCGATGTATAAATATGAAATGTACGCCAAGAATGATAATAAACAAAATTAAAAAATCCTGAAGAAATGAACAGTGTATTTCTTTTAGAAATATTTGTTAAGTATTTCATTAATCAATTTGAAGCAGTATTCATGGAACAATCCAAGCGAAAATAAAATCCCTGGACGAACACTTGATTGATTGCAATGCTTGGCGTAATCTTAGTACAAATAAAGAAAATAAAATCTATGATAAAGCCATACAGAAATTCAAAAACTTCCTTCAGAAATTCCTTGAGTAATTGTTGGAAGCGTTTTTCGATGAATCCTTGAGAAAATCTTTGAGGAACTTTACTGGATTCTCTAAAGATACTGGTACTGGAGGAATCTTTGGAAGAATTACTGGAAAAAATCATGAATGGCTCCTAATGACTTAAAGTGCGAATTTTGATAAACTCCTCGAAAAATTCTTGAAGCAACAGTTATATGCAACCACCTGTAATAATCCTATCTAAATTTGTAGAAATTCCTTAGAGAATGTATGGAGAAGTTCTGAACGAAATCATTCGAGAAATACTGAGAGAAATCCCTAAAGAAAAGGTGAAATTTTTTCATTTTTCTTCTGTAGAAAACTTTAAGAAACCCTGTAAGAACTTCTTAACATAAAATCGGGAGAAATTTTCGGAAGACACCTTAAACAATGTATAGTAGACCTTGTTATGAATAAATGGAGGAATTCTTTAAAATAATCCCTGTAGAAATTCTTGGATAAGTTCACTGTTATGAGCCATACTCCCACAGAATTTCAAGATATTTTCAAGAATTATGGATACCCCGTGATATCCGCAATCCACAAAACTATTCGGAATCTCATAACATTTTTAACGGAATCTTCATCATTTTTTAAAAACCCTTTCTTCTTCTTGGCATTACGTCCCCACTGGGACAGAGTCTGCTTCTAAGCTTAGTGTTCTTATGAGCACTTCCACAGTTATAAACTGAGAGCATTCTTTGCCAAAGTTGCCATTTTTCGCATTCCTATCGCGTGTGGCAGGTATGATGATACTCTATGCTCTAGGAATTTTCCATCTCGAAGAGATCCTGAACCGACCGGGAATCGTACCCAGACACCTTCGGCATGGCTTTGCTTTGTAGCTGCAGACTCTAACCACTAGGCTAAGGAAAGCATTCTACAAAATCCTCTAAAAGTTTCAAAAAATTCAGAACCTATTCAGAATTCAAATATCTCCTCCGAAATATTGAAAATTGTTCTGAAATCTCATCAATCATAAGGAAAATCCGAAACTACTCCAGAATTTAAGAAATCCTTTTAAAATCCTAGAAGTACTTTTGGAACCTCAAAAGTTTTAATGGAACCTCAAGTATACCACTGAAATTCCAAGAATCCAAGAAGCTTTCTCCTTTGCTGGCAGATGCCTTTATGAGCGACTTCGAGGTTAATGCTCAGAGAGAAAAAGTCTTTCTAAGAATCTGGTGGCGCTATGTGGATGATATTTTTGCCCCAGTGATAGAGCGTTATGTAGACCAAACACTGAATTTGTTGAACTCTCAACATAACACAATAAATTTTACATTAGAGAAAGAAGTTGAAGGCCGACTACCTTTTCTAGAGCAGAAAAGAAGACAACATACTAAAATTGGAAATTTACCGCAAACCAACTTCTACAAATCGCTACATTACATCTGACTCTAACCACTTTGGTGCCCAAAAGCAAGCTGCGTTTCATTCCATGGCACACCGGCTTTACAATATACCTATGGACATAGAGTAATTTGACAAGGAAACCCACCAGATTCACGTAGCTGCCAAGGTAAACGGATACGACAAATCGTTTGAGGAAAAGATACTCCGCAAACACAAACGAAAACGACAACGACGTAATATCACAACACTTGAACAGGATGCCGAAAAAGTCAGAAGAATTAGTTTGCCGTTTTTCTCGAAGGTTACTAATTCGATCAAGAATATACTTCGTCGACAAGACCTACATGTTGTTCACAAAAGCGACAAGACTTTGCGCGATTTATTGTGTAACCTCAAGGACAAAGTTCCACCGGATGAGCAATCGGATGTATATCCAATCCCTTGTAGAGATTGCCCGGCAGTTTACATCGGCCAAACCCGCCGGAAAGTGAGAGTTCGCCTTTAACCTTTCGGTCGTCGCGTGAATTTTTGTAACGCGAGTAGTCGCGCGTTGTACGTTGTACATCACCCTTGGTTTTGCGAATATCTCAAGAGTCTGACCACTTAGAAAGATGACGGCTTCGGCATAATTTTTCAGTATTAAGGGCTATTATTATTTTAGCCAAGAAATTCGAGATTTTGCCACTAGGCGGCGCTAGTGAGCATGAAACTTGTTTTTCGCAGATCCCAGGATCCTGACCACTTAGAAAGATGGCGTCTTGAGCAACTCAAGGACTTTCATTATTTGAGCTAATTGATTTAAAACCTTGCCACCAGGCGGCGCCTGATCACTTAGAAGGATGGCGTCTTCGGCAGAGTTGATCAGTAGCTCAAATTCTTCCTTTGTTTAATCCTTAAATTTCGAGATTTTGTAAAATAATGATAATCCCTGGGCTTCTGAACAACTTTGCCGAAGGTGTTTGTCTGAAAAATCAAGATCCTGCAGTATCCGCAAAACAAAAAAAAAAAAAAACAAAAAACAATGGTAAAATTTCCTATTTCTTGGAAATAATGATAGCCCTTGAGCTACTGAACTACTTTTCTGAAGACACTATCTTTCTAAGTGGTCAGGCTCCTTAGATATCAGCAAACAAAAGTTTCATGCTCACTAGCGCCACCGAGTGGCAATATTTTGAAACAACTAGCTCGAACAATAATAATCCTTTACTTACTCAACAACACAAACGGCTTTATGCCAACTAAAGACGCCATCTTTCTAAATGGTCAGGATCCTGAAATATCTGCAAAACAAAAGTAAAACTTCTAGCGGTCAAATTTCCGAATTAAATGAGGTACCATCAGAAAGCGCTGCACCTCCAGAACAACTTCACTAAAGATCCCAAGTTTTATATATTATCTAGGTTTTGAGATATACCGATTTAAACTGTGGTTTACTCTAACCGTCTATAGTGCGTTCATTATTATGCGACTTCCATGTACATTTGTTGATTTTACCGTATTATAAAGGGCCATATTGTAAATTAGAACTATCGAGTAATGTTCTTAAAAAGATTCTTCAGGAATACATTTTGGTTTGGTGTCGATAGATATTTTTGTTGCAAAATGATAGCATATAAATCACAACTGTTGTAAAAAGTACAACAGCGCGACAGCCCGAAGGTTAAGACTATAGTTATGCAGTTGTTTCCAATACAATAAACGAATCCAGTTTGGCATCTCATGCGGTAAATTGCAATCACGAAATAGATTGAGAAAATGCAAAGCTCATCAAAAGTGTAAGAAAAGCTTCTCACCTAAACGCCTGGGAATCAATGTTCATCAGCAACAACCACGGACCGCTGATGAATGAAGACGATCCCCCCATCATATCGTGTCTGTTTGATCTGGTGGACACGACACTTCAGTAGCAGTTTTTCTCTTCGGACGTGTTCGAACATCGTACGAATCGCAATCAGTCGGACATTGTCCTGTAGATGGGCTACATTGCGCCCGAAACCGGTCGACAGAAAGGTAATTTTCAAGCTTTTTTGACGATAGTAAGAACTATAAGTGTTATGTCTTGTCTCACGTCGCGTTTTCGTGAAATCATTCCAGAATTTCAAAAATTCCTTACAATTGCTAATGCTTACTTCGTAATTCCAAACATCCTGTTGATATCCACTGATATTTTCAGAATCTGAAATCTCGAAAGTTAACCCGAAAATCAACTCGAAATCAAAAATCTCAACAACAACCGTTTGGAGTTCTTGTGGAATCCCAAAACCATTTGAAGAATCCGAAGAGTCTCTTTAAAATCCTTCTAAATCCCAAGATTCCCTTCACAAGAATTTCTGTGGGATCCCGGTATGTTTTTCGAAAGCTCAAGAATCTCTTAAGAAATTTAAAAAACCCTGTCAGGATCTCTTTAGAATCATGTCGTAATTTCAAGACATCCAAAAATCCATTCCGTAATTTCAAAAACCTCTTCAAAATCTGAAAATATTGTCGGAATCCCTTGAATCCCCCTGGAGATCCAAGAATTATCTCGAGATCTCAAGAACACTTATGGTGGTAAGCTCCATCGAAGTTAATACGCGATTGGCGTATTTACTTCAATGGAGCTTACCACTATTAGAAACTATTAAAATTTTATTAATCAGCAACATAAAATCTTTCTCATAATCTAATGAATTTCTATAAAATTTCAAAAATCCTTTGGAATCCCAATTCAGAATCATAAGAATCACATCAAAATTATAAGAAATTGTTAGGAATCCTTCTGAAACCTTAAGATTTTTTTTGGAATCTTAAGAATCCCTTCGGAATGTAGTCCCAAGTATTCAGCATCGATAAAATTCCTTCGAAATCTCAACAATTCCTCATTGATTAATTGATCAATTGATTCTTTAAAAATCCCAAGAATCAAAAATTCCAAGAATCCTTTTGAAATTGAAGAGTATTTTAAGAACACCAAGATTTTTTTTTCAGGATATCAAGAATTACAATGGAATCTTAAGAATCATTCCAGCATCGCAAGAATCCTTCCAAAATCCTATCAATTTCATCGGAATGCTTTGGAATCTCAACAGTTTCTCTGAAATTTCTCTCGCTGTGAGGTGTTCGTTTCAGCGTGATTTTTACATGTTCGGGTCCGCGGACCCCCGTTGAGAAACTTGATTCTAAAATCCTTACCGAACTCCATAAATCTGTTCCCTCAATGATATACTCCCACTGAAAATCCCACTGGATTCCCAAGAGCACTATCAGAACCTCAGAAACAATACAAATCTCTCCGGAATCTCCATTTTTTTCAGAATCTTACAATAATTATAAATTTAAAAAATCCTTCTGAATTTTAAAGTATTTCTCCGAAACCTCAAAATTCTCTCTTTATTCCCAAGAATCATCGCTCAAGAATTCCATATAAATCCAAAAATTGTTTCAGAATAAAGAAAATCGGCGTGATTCTAGAAAACATGCTTATATTTCTTTCATATGCTGCACATTGAACCTTATTGCATGTTCTTTCAAACCATCCATTCATGCTAGCTTACAGATAATTATTTGTACCACTTCTACTAGGATTTTGTTCTGAATTCAAAATCCCGTTCGAAACACCACCCGTCAGCATAGTCGTGCAAACCCTTCATCCATCCCCAAGCGCCGACAAATCCCCAATATTCACTGAACCACCTGAACCACTGAATCAAATCCTAAGAAATCCCAAGATTCTCTTCTGAATTCCAAGAATTCCACTGTATATAATTCCAAAAATACTTTTGGAATCTTGAGAAAATTCATTCGAAATCTCAAGAATTCTTTTTAAATCAAAATAATCAATTTCAAAATCACAAGAATTCCATCGGAATCTCAAAACTCCTTTCAAAATCCCAAGAATCTCTTAGAAGTCCCGAGAACTCCTCCCAAATCTCAAGGATACCTCCAGAACTCAAAGAATCCTCAGAAAACCAAAGTGTAAAGAATTCCAATGGAATCACAAGGATTCCTTCTACACCGCAAGAATTCCTCCTAAAATCTAAGAATATCTCCGGAAGTCCATAACTCCTACAAAATCTTGAAAATTCTTCTGAAATTCTTTCGACATCTTCGGAATCCCAAGAAGAATATTTGCTCTCCCTAGAAACCCATCGGAATTCCAAGCACCCTTCTAGAAATTTATGAACTCTTCCGAAATGTCACAAATATCTCTGAAACCCCTTATCAATTTTTTGATATCCCAAAAATTCAACAGCAATCTAAAAAATTTCTTCAATTCTTGTAAATTCCTTGATAATTTCAAAAATTGGGGCCCAGATAGCCGTAGCGGTAAACGCGCAGCTATTCAGCATGACCATGCTGAGGGTCGTGGGTTCGAATCCCACTGGTCGAGGATCTTTTCGTAAAGGAAATTTTATCGATTCCCAGGGCATAGAGTATCATCGTACCTGCCACACGATATACACATGCAAAAATGGTCAATCGACAAAGAAAGCTCTCAGTTAATAACTGTGGAAGTGCTAATAAGAACACTAATCTGAGAAGCAGGCTTTGTCCCAGTTGGGACGTAACGCCAGAAAGAAGAAGAAGAATCTCAAAAATTCTTCTGGAATCTCAAGAATACCTCAGGGATTCCATAAATCTTTCTTGAATTCCAATCTGTTCGGAATCCCAAGAATCTTGACTGAATTCAAGAACTTCTTAAAGGGTAATTCATTCATTCATCTTTCATTTTCTGCATACTGAACCCTATTTCAGGCTCCTTCATATCCTTCAACCAAGTAAACGTTACATGCTTACTTATAGATATAGAGAGATCTCTCCAAACTTCCTATTGAATTTCCCTCTGAATTCATAACCCCGTTCGTGTCACCACCAACGCAAGTCAGCATAGTCGTGAAAATCCCTTCATCCACTCCCGAACGCCGACGGTATCCACACGACACCACACCACACGTACATTTTGCATACGACTGTGGTGCACCAGCTAAAAGTGCATGTAAAAAGGGTTAACTTCATTGCGAAATCATCAACGTACCGTTCCACTTTCGTCGTCATCGTCATCATGTAACTCACCCCACATCCTTTGCACAATAGCTATTTCCCTGGTGTTAGTGTAACTTGACACGAAAACGTCGTCCTAGCTGTGCGCTACTTGAGTGTAGGTTGGAGTGCATTTTTTCGCCCGACAGGATTCGCTCTCTCTCTCTCTCTCGGTTGCCTTCGCGCGCGTGTGGTGCATACATTTACTGATAACAACTCGGAAGAAGTTATTACGAAAGTGCAGGCCACAGGCTCCATCATATCACCGCAGTTCGTTTTCAGGGTCAGTCGGTGCGACGCTTTGGATGAAGATGTTTTGTGGTGAAAAAGTGCGAAATCGGTGAGATTGGTGGTTGAAGAAAGGTGAACAGTGGGACTGGCGATTGCCGTCGGAAGTTTTGTGGTGTGGTGATTGGAATTCGTAGGCTGGAAACAGGACAGGAAAATTCACTTCCGTATTGGATGACACCCAATGATGGTGAGTGCTGAGTGAGTGAGTGGTGCGAGAGTGAGCGATTTGAGTGAGTGAAAGGTGAGAACGGGTGTCTGGGTTACAGACTGAGTGTTGAGGTAGGTCTGGCTCGTCGACGGCACCGGCAGACGGTTTGAGTGCCGATGGCGCTGTTGGGTGAGTGCTTCTCGGTGCGCATGTAAATAATGGGGTGTCCCCCTCGTCTCGTGCTGGTGCAGCGACAGGACCCTCACTCGCCGTCGGCTGGTGGTGTACTTGGTCCTTGGTCTCGTGAGCAGTAAAATATATGTACCTTTGATAGACAGCGCATATTGTTTGTGAGGGGGCGCGAATGCGGGCTGCAAGTAAAATGAATGGGGTAATAATTCTAACGAGTTGCGACCGACGATGCATGGGAGTGTGACTTCGGATGGCGCTCGGGTGCAGTCGGCAGTCGTGTGGTCGTTGCATTGCATGCAACGGTTCGGTTCGGCTGTAATCGGCTAACGGAGGGGCTGCACTTGTGCATGGATGAAATGCACCATGGGCGCATCGCTTCCTGTTTCTCGTCGTCGTCGGTATCCTGGTCGTGTTTGCTGTCGTCGTCATCCTCGTCGTCGTCGTCTCTGCTTTCGGGATGTAGTGGCGCTGTACTGTGTGGTTTGTTTTTCTTCAGTGTCGGGTTGGAAGGCCGGCTGTGGAGCGACTGGTACTAGTGCTGGTGCTGAGTACAAGAGGGCGCACGCTAGGGAGTGAGCAGCCAGCAGCTTACCATGTGCATTGGAACCCGACCAGCTCACAGTAGCTGACTCTGGATAGTTGTATTAGTGAGTAAATAGGGTTGCAGAACCGATGGAACCCGCTCCGCTGTGCAGCCGTCACCTGATTCTGTCCCGGTAACTTTTGTAATTGTTGTGTGCGCTTTTCCCTATCGCTTCCGTGTGGAACTGCCGATGTTTATGTGCAGTCCTGCTTTTTTTCGGGTTGTTATTGCCATCGTGGGGGTAGTGTGCAGTATACGAGTGAGTGAGAGCGCCCAATCATCCTTGCCTAGCTGCTGCTGAGTGCGCTTCGCCGACGAAACGAGGAAGTAGTTGGTAACGTCGACTACAGCAGTTTACATACATCCAGGCGTCGGTCGTGGGCATAGCGCCGCACTGTATGCAATCGCGCCAAGTCCCGGAGTGTGTCGTTAGTAAAATCAGAGAATTCACAGTACATTTAAAGTAATGTTGTACCGAAGTCATTATTTAGTGCATCGCGAGATTCCAAGCGGTCAGGTCGAAGCCTTTTCCTGGTTCCTGGGTATTTGTATCAGTGATGCGGGGTCCTAAGCTGTCACTTTAGATCAGCGCAACAGAACCGAGGTTGGACTTGTTTTCCATCGAGTTACACAACGGTGCAGCAGTAGCGCGTTGCGAGCTCAGTGCAGCCAAATAGCATCCTCGTGGATGCATTTCCTGTTTGGACGTCAACCGGTGCAGTAGGAAGTCGTGTGACACTCTCCGTCGAGTGATTTCGAACTGAAGTAAAGACTTGTGTTGCCCGTCGCAGACTTTAACTTACTCCTAGAGTGCTGTCCTCTGGCGTGCAGTGGTTGTAACCAGTGTCTCTTTTAAGAGCACGTTGTAATTGAGTTGGCTCAAATTTAAACACACTTAATTGCATCCGGGGTGTCACCCAAGAAGTAAGTGCCGGTCGTTGTTGATTCGTGTCCTGTTTCCGTCGCTGTAGTGTGTCGTCGTTTCTGCTCTCGGTGTTTGTCGTGCATAAGTGTTACATAAAAGGTGTCGCCGTTGTCTTTCTCTAGCTGTCTAGAAAAGTACATCCTCTCGAAATCGCCAAGACGGTAAACCAAGTGAAAATATAAAATAGTGACTACTCTCCTGAAAGAAAAAAACGTGCTAATTTGTGTCAGTGTCTATCGAATAACTAGAAGTGTTTAAGAGTGCTGTAATCTTTGTAATCAACAACCTGAAATATAGTGAAGTGTCCAAGCTCTTGCAAACTCCGAATTCGAAAGCTTCCTCATTGAGGGAAAACCCGTTGTGATCGTGTGAAGTGAGTCAAAATCGAAACAAAAATAAAGTCCCGCAAGAACCGCCGCAAGGGCATCCCATTGAAAAACGGTCAGTCATCGTCGTTCGTCGACAAGGACAAGGTAAGTCCGAAACCGTCACTGTTGTTGTGTTCTGTCTGATGAAAGAGCTCTGGAAAGCCACTTGTGTAAAAAGCGGATCGAAAATTCAACCAGGCTTATTCAACTGCTGCTCCCTAGTCAAAAGGCTGGAAATCTGTAAAACTACCAACCGGGCCATGCCTATGCCTATGCTCAATGGTTCGGTTCGTGCCCGGAATGAAGTGCAGCAGCAATGGTGGTGCGATTGCACGAGTCGTCTGGCGGTGCACTACTACCCACTGTACCAGATATCTACTTGGGGCACTTGGCACTTGGAGGGAAAAAGTAATTTCCTAGCTTCTCGAAAAAAGCCCCGTCCTTACTTGAGAGGGGGGTTGGCTCCAACTCGTAAATACAGGAGGGGTAAGAGAAAAATGAAAAAAAAAGTTTGATTTTATCATTGTGAAACGTTGAATTGAAAATTGTTGATTTTTTTGCCAAAACTTGATCTTACTAAAAATATCATACAAAATTATTAAGCGACTTTCTCTGTTCACTTCAAAGTTTCATATTGAGCATCGGAAACATTGGCAGAAATCTTCCATTTTTGCAAGTATGGAGAAAAATATCCAATTTTTTTTTTTTTTTTTTCAATATACTACAGATGACACTCAGGTTTCGTCCTTTGGAGGAGAGGCCTGTGTCATCCGCAAACAAGGATTTTCGACATCCCTGAGGTAACTCAGGTAAGTCAGGTGTGTAAATATAGTCCAATATTGGCCCCAAAATGCTGCTTTGAGGAACACCAGCTCTTACAGGAAGTCTTTCAGACTTGGAGTTCTGATTATTAACCTGAAGTGTACGTTTTGACAGATAACCTTGGATTGTTCTAAAGATGTTTGTTGGAAAAATATTTTTTCTAATTTTACAATCAAGCCTTCATGCCAAACACTGTCGAATGCTTTTTCTATGTCTAGGAAAGCAAGACCAGGAGAATAGTCTCCAGATTTTTTGCAACGAATAAAATTTGTTACACGTAACAGTTGATTAGTTGTCGAATGTCCATGTTGGTATCCGAACTGTTCATTGGCAAAAATTGAATTTTCATTGGTGTGGGCCATCATTCTGTTCAAAAAGTCCTTTTCAAAAAGTTTACTGATGGAGGAAAGCAAGCTGATTGAACGATAGCTACAGGATTCGGCAAGATTTTTTGTCCAGTTTTGAAATGGTGCATTTTCCATTTGTCAGGAAAATAAATCAACTGAAAACATATGTTAATATATATATATATCAACCAAGATTGATAAGCTATTTTCTCGTAGTTACTTGATGAGGATGTAGAAAATTCCATCATCGCCAGGAGCTTTCATATTTTTGATTTTTTTAATAATAGTTCTCACTTCTTCCAAATCAGTCTCCCAGAAATTTTCGAAAACGTTCAATTGATTGAGAATGCTTTCGAAGTCCTGAATAACTTGATTCTCAATTGGACTTGTGAGTCTTAAATTAACAAATTAAGAATCAAAATCAGCGTGAGTTACCAGTTAGCTACAAAGGTGACTATAGTCGGCTAAGTCCAGATCAATCGAAGAAGGGTTTCTAGAAGACGATAGAACAAGTAGAGCTATCAGGGTATTGAATTGAGAAATATCCTGAAGAGCTCTCATCAAGTAAAATTCTGCCGTAGGAATTACTTTGTGAATTATTCCATGACCGATGTTTGGCATTTAAAGTCACCAATGACAAAAAAATGGACTTATTGCGAGTAAATATTCGCAAGTCAGTTTGGAGCAATTTATCTTGCTGCCCAAAGCATTGAAAAGGGAAATAGGCAGCTATGAAAGGGTATTTGCCAAGCTGTGTTCCAACAGAAAGACATAAAGCAGTGGTGCTCAAGCTGGAGCACGTTGTGGGCCAAATCATGATTTTTCATCAGCGCAGCGGGCCGCATTGGGATATTTTAATCTGAGGGGTGCGGTCTCCAACATTTTGGTCATTCAATTTGAACACAAATTTTTCTACCAGTGCTAACCGTTGTTTATTTGCTCGTCTCGCAGGAAACCATTTTCAAGATGCGCACTTAAAATACTACACACAAAGCTTTTGCAGTTTGATGCAGGCAATAAGCTCAATAAATCAGCTAAATTAGATAGTTTCTGAATTTCCAAGTTCTGAAAAACTTACGCATCAATAATACCAAGTAAACGTTTTTCCAACAATTGATAGTTTTTGTGTCACATCAAATGTAGCACGATTGATTTCTTTCTAAAGATTGTCTCTTCTGTGAATAAAGGAGAGAAGATTCAAATTTTTCGGCATGTTTCCATCTCAGGACGTAAGATTACTTCGCTGACTAGCGTGAAAAAAGGTAAAGAAACTTGTTACTTTTATTCGAAGAAGGGAAGATCGTTGCAAAGAAATCGATTATGTTACATTTGGCTTCATTCATGCACACGCTTGATTTAATGATCCAAAATTCTCAAAATTCAGAATATACACATTAAATTTAAATAATGAAAAAATAAGTGTTTTTTTATATAAAACAAAATAAATGGACTGATTGACATTCCCAGATGTTTTTAAATGTATTTACAAAACATCACTGTTAATTTCTCCTGCATTAACCGTCTTCTTCTCATGGTAGCATCCATCGATAAATAAAAAACAAACAATTGATTTCGATTAAAAAAAATTATTCATTTTGAATATTTTTTTGCTTATTTGCAACAACTTTTGCTCAAGAAATTATTTTAAAAACGCCATATTGACGGATAAAATGTCGACCAAAACTGTGAGAAAGGGTAAAAAGATTTTATTGGTTTTGTTTATAAGAAAAGATTCAGAATGATTTGCAGATTAATTGTTTTGATTTTTTTGTAAGATTCTGCCTGTGAATATAAACATTGAAAATAATTAATTGTGAACGAACCAGATTCATAATCAAGATCAAATCCAGATTTTTTAAATTATTATGAAAATATTCATATTTTTCAGCATTAAATCAGTCATTTGTCTGTTACATATGATAATATCATTTTTCCCAACGACGTATTTGACAAGAGATCCCAAAACATTTAAACAAGAACCACAAAAATAATAATGGCCAGTACGAGGTTTTTTCCCATTTCTTTGGAAGTATTGGAAGTCCTTACTAAATGTTATGCACTTTTGTAATTGTAGAATAAGAATATTCTTCTTTTCTTCAAAAGTGTTCCGCGGGCCGCAATCTTGGGCTCAGAGGGCCACATGCGGCCCGCGGGCCGCAAGATGAGCACCACTGACATAAAGTTTCAAGAATTTTGGTTTCAAGCAACGAAAAAAGTTGGTGTTTCAACCACCACATACTCCAACCAAAAATTTGGATCTCTTTTGAGCATATATATGTATATTATTACTTGTTTGAAAATTCTTAATGATATTTTACTCAGATCTTCAGAATGCTTTTAGTAATACGTAGACGTACGTAGTAGACTTTACTATGACGAAATCGGAACTAAAACAAAAATTTATGTCATATCAAAATTCGAACTAGATTTAGAAAATAACGTTTTCAAACTATATAATATAAAGTGTAAAATTGTAACAAAATGGTGTACTTCTGATTGACAAAAAAAATATGTCCAGTGATTTCTTTTTTAATATTTTCAGAAATTTCTTGAATATTCTCAGAAATTTATTCAGGATTTGGTCCAAAAATCTTAGAGCGCTCTAACGCTTTCTCAAAAGTTTATTCCTTTCGACACTTTTCCACGAAATCAAATTTTTCAAATATTCAGCCACGATTACTTTCAGGAATTGCTCCAAAAATTCTTCAGGCATTATTTGATAATATCTATTATGAATTTTTCAAAGAACTCCTCGATTAGTTTGTTTTTTAGGATTCCTCATTAAGTTTCTCCAGAAATTTCTTTTGGAATGCCACCAGCATATCATCGAAATATTGTTGCTGCGGTTCAAACATATCTTCGATATTTTTTCTTTAAAATTTCCCAATCTCCATGGAGTCTTTGAAACTGTATTCAAGGTTCAGGGATTCAGTCTGAATTATTTCAATTATGTTCTTCAAAACGTCTTGTTGAACATTATTTGAAGATTCTAATATTTGTTTATATTTTAGGAAGAATTTCATCAAACATTTTGTGGGTCTTTCAGAGATTCTCGAAGGAATTCAAGGAAGGTGTACTAGAACTCACACAGGTTTCATCTCCAGAATTGTCTTTCGAAATTCAACGCAGATTTTTTATTTTTATTTTTTTCAAAAACAATTTAAGTTTCCTAGAAATTTGGATAAATGATAATTGAAAATTCTTCAAAAAGAAAAAATTGAGGAATTCCTGAATGAATTCTTGAAGAAATGCTGGAGGAAGTGTTAGAGAAAAAAAATCATTTTTGGATAGAAAAATTCCAGATTGATTGACGGAATATAATTTTTTTGGAAGAATTACTTAGAAAGTACGTGAAAAATCTCAAAACAAATTCCTGAAGAGATCTGTGAAGTAATACGTGAAAGAAATCTATAGTAAATTGAGCTGTTATACTTGTCGTAATGTCATGAGAAATTCCAAAAAAGGACCTTAGAAATATATATAGAAAAATGTATGATCAACGTTACAATCAAACTCTCATCTCGTGTTTATAGTTAGGTTGTCTCTTAGTTTTCATAATGTAGGTATGGTCTCGTTTTTTTTAACTAGAAGTGTCTTAAGTTATTATTTCTTATACTATTTTACTATCAGCCTTGATTTCCCCAAACAAAAAAAGCAAAACGTTCTCCAGAAAAACATTGTGGGTACGTCAATGAAGTCTATACATCTGAATCCAATTTTAAGGGAAAGGATATATTTTTCGCAAGATCGCATCGACTATTTTTTTCATATCTGACTTTAATGATTAAAGGCCCTTTCAGGTAGTTTGATAAACATTCTTGATTTTCTTGGCAAACAACAACAATCAACACATTTTTCGAATTTTTTTCCAAGATAAATTTATTTTTTAAGATATCTTACATTTGAAAAAAAAAAAGTTTAATTGTCTTAAATTACCTATTCGTATGTTTCGGGAATTTTTTTTACCCTAGAATAATTTTTAAAACCTGGAAATCTCAGAAAATTTCATTTCTGTAAATGAGTAGACACTCTGAAAAACGTAATCCAATAACGATTTGTTAAGTAAATTTTACACCAACTAAGGCTACTACAGCAATAGAAGTGGTTTTGAACATTCCATCAATCATTTGATTTAATTGTTTATATTAAATATTAAAATCAAAGTCATTTTCCGAAAGTCATCTGCTTCAAAAAAACTTGTTCTCCAGTGCATTGAAAATGCTTAATGACAGATATCAAAGTACATTTAGTAAGCTGTGTCTCAACAGGAAATCTCAAAGCTTCATAAACTTTGATTTCAAGTGATGAAAAAAAGTTGATGTTTCATACGCCTATGAATGATGACAGCAACTCCACCACATGCTTCACCCAGTTGATCATTACGGTAAACAAAAAAGATTGGATCTCTTTTAAGTTTGTATTCAGGCTTCCAAAAGGTTTCAGTAATAACTGCTATATGTAGGTTATTGACTGTTGGAAAATTTAACAGCTCTTCTTCTATTCCATTCAAAGGATGAGCATTCCAATACAAAATATTTGGATTCATTAGAGAAACGTAATCCAATAACAATTTTATTTGTGAATTTCACACCAACTTGTACTGCTTCAGTGATGGTTTTGCGCATTGCTTCAATCATTTGATTCAATTGTTCAGATAAAAATCAAAAACAGAGAGAGAGAGAGAGACATATTACTAGAAGTAGCTACATTTTCAGATGATTTTCCGTTGGAATTTTCGGCTGATCAAGAGGCGTAATAGAAGTTACATGCGACGGCAGATGCAGGGGTATTCCCATTTGATTTAAAACAATTCAAACGGTTAACCATTTGGCAGCGTTCATTTATTACGTAACGCTAAAATTGAACATTTTTGACCACCTCTCCGCTTTTTGTTTGAAGAATTTAAAATTATTGGATGCCGCCTTAGAAGAAAAGGGGAGGCGCTTAAGATACCTGCTACACTATTCGCATAGCAGTTGTCTCGGGTATTTCTCTTCAAATTTAAAAGATTCGAACGAATTGACGGAAAATTAGTTTGTGAATGAGTATGATCATAATTTACCTGATAGGTGTGCTTATTAAGCAAACGAACGTTAACTGAAAAATGAGAATTGATTTGAGATTCTGCCTGGGGAATTTCGGCTACGAAAAATGTTGCCGTTCATCTGCCTGGTACGAGCCTCGACGACTCATCTACGCGAAGAGCAATCCCAAAAGGTAGACTTATGGTTGCCCCCGCAATTTGCGCATATAAACTTTTTCGTATCTTCCTTCACTGGAAAGACGTCCTTAGCGTGAGAAGAACCTCCTCAAATCATGCATTTAATATCCACGCGACAATTTTTTGTACCATGACCTCACTTTTGGCACCGACGGCACTGAGTGGGGTTCTGTTCTCATGTCACACGGACATCGTACAGAAGGCTAGCTGTTTCTAAAGCTTAAATATTATTTAGTTCTTTTTTGTTAAAGTGAATTAAATAATATTCTTAAGAAAGCCCTTTCCGAACAATTCTAGATTAGGTTCTCTTTTTCATAATGACTACTTGGACTGGGAAAAATCCAAGTAAATCATTCATTCCATTTTTTATCTCTTCAGGTGACTTGTGCTCACTTGAGAGACCTTTCAAGACGATTTTGAACAAACGTTCAGTTTTGTCGTCATAAGTAAAAAAAAATGTGCTTCTTCTCTTCAAGATGTTTGCGAAGAAGTTCGAGCTCTTTGAGAGTTTCCGGCAAAACGCGACAGTCTCATTTCTCTGAGATTTGGAAGGAACCTTGATTCCCCTAATGGAGTTCAAGATCTCCTGCCTAAATCTTCCAAATTCAGAACAGCAAACCTAGATTGGCGGCACTCTTTGCTTTCTCACTTGAATCAAATAATCTGGGCTAGAGGCTGCTTCAATTTGGTGTTCGGAAAATTTGTCTAGAGCATCGAACTGATTGATCATTTCGATACCATTGTCAACATTATTCATTTCACCCTTGGAAGAAAGTGTGCATTCCAGAGAAACGTCCTTTCTTCCATTTTTGCCACGTTTAGTGACAGTTTTATCCCACTTTTTTGTACAGAAGTTGTGAATTCAGAGATTCACCCTTCCTTTTGTTCGTGGTTGCAACCATGTTCAGTGAATAAACGAAAGATGACGTAACCTTCTGAGAGGTTTTTTTTCCTAGACTGTTTCCAAGAAGGATTACTCCCGCTAGCTTTCGCTAACAGGTCCAACGAAAAATCAAAAGCACGACTCCAAACAAGGATCAAAAAACGATCAATCGTAGAAACACAGTACTGCAAAGTACTGTTTCTTCTGACCCATCCTGTTCGCACCACGCTTTTCGCATCAGAAGTCAAGCAAGAGGCAGGAGACTGCAATCTACCCATACAATACGATGAGGGGATGGGGTTGTTACTCCACCATGCCCACCATTCAATGGTTTGAGGACGCTTCCACCCCGTCGTCATTGAGATGCGACTGTAGAGTTAGTTATTGCACAGCATGGAAAAACCAAAAATGGGTGTCTGAAGTCAATGCAGAAGCATTGAGTAACAAACCCCCCCCCCCCATCCCACGTGTGTTGTAAAGTAAAAACAAACCATGTGCAAAATCCTTTAAATACAGTGAGAGCGCTCCGTTTGATGGTTGGCACTGGTTCGGCGCCGAGCGACGGCAACCAACGTCATCATGCTCTTAGTACTCGGCCGTCGGTACTAGCACCCCGACCGGCGAAAACGAAGCGCGGTTACAACTCCATGCAATGTCGACTTGCCTCACCCTCCCCTTTACGAATTTCGTTGAGTCGAACGAGACGAAGACCAGGAACGAAAAAGTGCTTTAGTTTTTCCCCTGCTTATGGCCAGACAGAGGGTTTCAGCTTCGGCAGCCAGTAAAACTAACGGGCGATGTAGTCGTCGTCGTCGTCGGGCGCCAGCAACGGATTCCGACAGTTGTAATGCAAGCTTTGGCCGGGAAGGATGCGCTTCTGCGTGGCAGATGGAATTTGATTTTTCCGTTGGAATATAATTTCCAAGAATTTTGAAAACTGATTTTGGCTGTGCACAGTTTTGTAAGGTGCGGTTGGGCATGTTGGGCCCTGCCAAAGGATCTGGCGCCAAGATTTTTTGTTCTTGTCAATCAATGCGTACCAATGCATGATGCTTTTGTAAAATTATAGTACTTTATGCCCTTCGATTAACGACGTTATATAAATGGAATTATTACAAAAATCCTCAATCCATACACAAACTTTTCACGTTGCTTACATGGGGTCTATATAAGAATATTGTTTTGTTTGGTCTCATGAAGACGCATGAAGAACATATTAAACCAGTTCAAAATCTATTTCTGTAACATGATCTACGTAAATATGGCTGTACTTCTGTCCCTCTTCCAACTTCTGAATCAGGATGCATGCTCATTGATAAACTAACAATGGAAAATTCGCTATGATTTCATTCGTGAAGGATATTCTTTCCCATCGTATTTATTCTTCTAACCTATTATGAGGTTTATATTTTTATACTCCTTATCGGCAATTGAGGAATTTTAACTTATTTAATTCAATTAATCATCGTCAAACTAATTATGCAAAAAAATCTTCTTTAAATTGAATGATGAGTTTATACAATCATCACTTTGAAACAGTTGACTTAACAATGTAGCGTAATAACCAGAAAACATACAAAGAGTTAAGTGGGGAAAAAGTTCGAGTGGGGCAAAAGCTTCTTCTTAAGATTTCTAGCTCTCATTTAAAAAAAAATGAATGCCATGGTGATTCGAATGATATTCAGAAGAAGGACTTTCACTACAAACATAATAAGAATCGATGATTTAAAAAAGTTATCACTACTTTTTTTTATTAATTTGTAAATTGTAATTTTTGGTCAAACTTGCATTGCTTAGACCTAAATAAAGATAAACCCTTATTCGATTTTTATGTAGGGGCGTTTCCAGGCCTAAGAAAGCTTTGAGGTGTATTAGTTTTTGCATAAATACTTGGAATCAATTTTTGGCTCATAGTGGGGCAAAAGTTCGACTCTAGCATAAACTCACCGAAAAAATTACATGTTATCACATACCATCTTCAAATTTAGTGAATTTCACCAGATTGTGCGATTTTTTTTTATGAAATTGTACATGTTCACTTAGTTTTGCGAAAAAGTGCTAATTGCTGGTATTTTTATCAGGGTTAATTTTGGATTTTGAGTTCAATTTTTAATGACCTTTAGTAGTACCATTTATAGGACCATTGTCCCACAATTGCACGCTATTGGTTTTTATTGGTACACGATTTCGAAAATTTTGTCGTCATTTACGCTCCGAAATCCGAAATCCGGATCTTTTCGGGTTGACAATTTTCTCGACTCCTAAAGCATGCTTTGTGCTTGCCTCACGGTAATAAATATCTGCAAAAATGGTCAATTGACAATTAAAGCTATCAGTTTATAACTGTGAAAGTGCTCTTAAGAACGCTAAGTTGAAAAGCAGACTCTTCCATAATAGAGACATAAAGCCGAAAACGAAAGAAGCACTAGTAATCCTGAAAAACTTTGTACTGCCTTCCAATTCAAATACCAAATAACAAGTTACTCGATATTACAACTTACCCATGGATATCGTGGTAAATGTGTTTTTTATAACGCAAGTTTTGGCTTGTTGTCTAAATAATCTGATGTTTTGTACTAGAAAGCTTGTGTAAAAATAGATAACAACGAAGTTTACTGAAATTTTCTAAGCGACATCCTATGAGAAAGTGGTGTATCGGGTACCCCCGTTGGTTTGACCACATTTAATCTGAACACTTTTTAATTTGTACCTCACTAATTTGCACATCATTCAAAATCAAAATGGTTCAAACGTCAATTAGCTCATGGAACGAAGTAAAGTGAAATGGAAGGCTGTGGAACGGAACGCAGAATCGAAACAAAACAAAAAAAAGGTACCGTAATCCGGGGTAACATTGATCTTTTTTTTTTTTAATATTTCTTAAATATTTTGTTTGAAAACGCCAATGTTGGCAATTTTATATTTTCAAAACAAGTACTGCCACCCATAGCTCGTGACTGTATACTGCATTTTGTTTTTTGAAAGATTTAAGCATTTAAAAAAAAATGTTTTGATCGATTTTTTGATTTAGCTGATATGGGGTAACATTGATAACCTATGTAAACAACGTTCGGTAATATTGAAAATGTCGTTACTTACTTTAATCATGGCCGCTGAAGCCGAATATGAAGGCCAAACGCTTACAAGTTATTTCCTTTTTGATTTATTTTCAAATTAAAAACACCTCAAACCACGGAATACGCCTAAATGTAGGCAATTGCCTAAGGGAATTCTACATTATTTACAGTAATTTGTTAATGTTGTCTAATTGAGCAAACCTATAAAAGTTTTGACAACGAAATCGTTTTTGGCGATGCCATTTTTAGTGAGAACCGCTTACTTCTTGTTCATACCATTTGCAGAACTTATGTGAGACATGAATCTTTGGTAGTGCCATCCTTAACCTTTGAAATCATTGTTTCGAAAGGTGGACAAATTTACGCATAAGGTAAACGCAAATTTTGCAAAAGTCTTAACTTTCATTAGCTCATGAATATGAGAAAGCGAAGTACCATTCATGATTTGGAAATGTTCCACCAATAAATGATGATACGAACTTTTTACGAGATGAGTCATTCCGATCAATGTTACCCCGCTGATCAATGATACCCCGGATTATGGTAACCAGAAACACGGTTACGGATCACGGAGTTACGGATCACGCTATTGTTCATTATAAGAGGAGCGACGGATAGCAGAGGAGTTTCAAAAAAGGAATTCGGTGAGTTTGTTCTGATCAGCAGGGCATCATCATAATGCGTAAACATTTTGTCGGCCAGAACGTCTACCGAACGTATCCTATGGCACTACCCTTTCCATCAATATTCCACAACATCCCGTAACATCTATGAGAGGTCGTAGAGTTCTCTGCATCTTTCTTAAGTAGGTGTTCAATCAATCATCCTTTCCCATTCCCCAGCTTTCGCAAGGACGTGGCCAGGACAGCTCTCGACTATTGGAGGATGCGTCAATCTTGTCTAAGAGTTAGAGGTTAGTCCCAAATTTCTGACTTTGGTAACGGACGGGAAGGAGGCAACCCTCATACAATGGTGTAGGACTGTACCACCTACAAATGTATGTGAAATGCTTAATGCTAATGCTGATGCTAATGCTAAAATGATTTTAACGAGTTCAGAAAGGCACAGTTTGAAATGAAGAGAGTACCGTTTTGTCTCAAATTCCGAACAGACTCATATTCCGAACACTCGGTTTTTGTATGGCGATTTGGTTGAAATGTTTCGCTGAAATATGTCACCAAATAACAAGGAAATGGCAGTCAATTGCAATTCAATTTTAACGTCTCCAATATAATTTATACCGTTTTGATTCATATTACGGACAGCTTCATATTCCGGACACTCTACTTTGTATGGGAAACATTTCACACGAAATGTTTCAGTTTTTGCCGCTCAAAAGTTCTAACGTTCGAGGCACGTTTTAACAAGTATTTTTCATAGATATCTATGCAAATTCATAATGTACAACTACCTTATACGTCTCTTCAGTGGTTTGACAATTTCAATTGATGATTTGACTTTTCTATTTATGATTTTCATGAGCTGTCCAGAATTCGAATCAAAGTGTCCGGAATATGAGGCAAAGGTAAGAAAGCGTCCGGAATAAGAACCATGAAAAGTCCACACATTTCTATTTATTTTAAATTATTCATGTCGCGGAATCAAAATCATTACCCACCATTTGAAAGTAAAGTGTTTCAAAGGCCCAATAACGCAGAGGAATCATACAAAAAGATTTATTTTGTATGTTTTCTGGTGAGTTATACTTCACTGAGGCCTTAAGTGTCCGTAATATGAATCAAAACGGTACCGCGGGAGTAGTGATGATTCTCTAGTTTCAGACCAGAAGAACAAGCTTAAGTAAATTTATTTGCGAAATTGTTCATTTCAATACGATTTATTTGATCTGTTCGGAATTTGAATCAAGATGTTCGGAATATGAGACAGAATGAACAAAGTGTTCGACATTTGAATCAAAATGCTGTTCCGTACTGTAACCATTGGCGTAAATAGGGAGGGGCCAGGGGGTGCCTGGCCCCCCCGAACCATGGCCTTGGCCCCCCCGAAAAAAAAATGGAGAAGAAATGACAATACAGTTTAAACTAGTTTTTAGTATCAAACACTTATGATACTAGACGCATTAAATGCATTTTGAATATGAATTTATGGATGATCATTGTTTGACAGGCAATAGCAATATGTACTTTTAAAACATCACATACTGCCATACTGTTTCCTTTTTGTCTTGTTTGTTTTAGAACTATAAGAATTGACTTGATCCATTTGTAGTGGTTTTGTTAATTAGAAAACCAAAGTCTTTTCATATTTTAAGCAAGCTGCGATATTTTGTGATCATTTATATAGAACGAATCGTTGTTACTGGAAAATGTTTGTGTGTGAGAGTTATGATAAAGTTCCACAAAAAAAATCTCGAAAATAAACAATTGTGCAGTAAGCGTAGCAGTTCGTACGTAGACGACGGTGATGCAGTTGCATTCAAATCTGACAACAAAACTGTGAACATTGAAATTCTTTTACATATAGTAAGAAAGTGGCGGTTTCGTACAAAAAATCACATCGAACCATGTAAAATCGTAAATGTCGCAACAATTTTCTATGCTATGTTGACACCAATTTTCTGAAGTTTTTTGATTGGAAAGATAATAAGACCATGTTACTATTTGTTTCTGTAGAATAAACGTAAACCTTATTCATACTGAAGATTGTTTTAAGACACGATTTTTGTTTGTCTTTGTTAACGAGATTTTTAACCCTGGGATAATTCATTTCGAGAAGAACAGCTTCACTTCGCTTCCAAATGAAGTTGCCACTATAACTTTTTTAAGTCATAAGTGACTATCTCCAGAATGGGAACCACATCAATTCGGTTCAGAGATGTTATTTTCGTTATAAATATATATGCATTCATGTAAAATTTCTGTAATTAGAAGACGATGCGTTATTTGTATGAAATATAGATAAAACTTGTTTCTAGATTAATGATAAGAAATCGAATGTTTAGGATTCGATTTAGGATCTAGCTCAAATCAAATCAAAGCTTACAAATGCTATAGTGTTCAAGTAAGGGACTTTCACTACAAATATCATAAGAGTCGATTGTGATTTGGAAAAATAATGGCTATTTGTTGTTTTTTGACGTGAACATTATAATTTTTTATCAAACTTTCATTGCATGAAAATAAATAAGGATAAAATCTTCTTCGATTTTTTAAGGATGCTTTGAGGTGTATTAGTAACTACATAATTGCTTGGAATCAATTTTTGGCCCATAGTGTGGCAAAAGTTCGAATCAGCGGGCTAAAAGTTCGACCCATGATATAATCTAGCAAATAAGTTTACAAATTACCCCAAATTTGCCTGATCGTGCGAAAAAAGTCACCAACATTTCACATTTTCACCTAGTTTTGTAAAAAAACGTTTTTTTTGGACTTTGGGCAATTCTTTGATGAAAAATTAGAGTGTATTTATCTGTAAACATAAGTTTATATAAAGTATGTCTATCGTAAAAGTGTCGAGCCCCACCGATGGGGCAAAAGTTTGTTTAAGACAATCAGCGAAATTGTAGCAAATATGCTGAAGGGACCCAGATAGCCGTAGCGGTAAACGCGCAGCTATTCAGCATGATCAAGCTGATGGTCGTGGGTTCGAATCTCACCGGTCGAGGATCTTTTCGAGTAGGAAATTTTCTCGACTTCCCAGGGCATAGAGTATCTTCGTACCTGCCACACGATATACACATGCAAAAATGGTCATCGGCATAGTAAGCTCTCAGTTGATAACTGTGGAAGTGCTCATAAGAACACTAATCTGAGAATCAGGCTCTGTCCCAGTGGGGACGTAAACGCCAGAAAGAAGATGCTGAAGGTTTACTGTATGGTATTTATTTTCAACTGCTATTGTTTTTATAAAAAAAATTGATTATACCACTAAGGTCGAACTTTTGCTCTGCCTTACTATGATTGGATATTAATAAATCCATGAGCAAAATACCTTCCATCCCTTTTTCAAATAACTGTTATCGTACGAATATTCTGACAACAGCTTTATTTGAATACAAAAAAAAACTTATATCCTTCAATATGATGGTAGCCAAGCAGCTTTAGGATTTGAAGTTTTTAACTCTAAAGGTATTATTCAATACCATGTTCAAATTTTGTGTTCGAGAGGTTTAGAGAAATGAATCGTTTGCTACAGAAATGCTGAGCAACAATAATCCATATTTTCAAACTAGCAAGCATTTTTTTTTTCAAAGGCTTGGGTGATACATTTAAATTTTTATCTTATTTTAATCAGAGTGTCGTGTATCTCATGTATACCTAAATGAGCTAGTGTGCCATGAGTAGAAGCATTAACCTAAGAATGCTAATGTCGCTGCTGTTCGTATTACCAACATCTAGTTTGCCACGAACTGACAGCGTGAGTACCGGGCTTCAAAGTGTCAGATTAATTTTAAGAACCAAAACAACATCATGGTATATAACAAACAATGAAAAACCATAATTTAAGGTAATAAAAATTAAAATCAGTTTTGTGACAACTACGCTATTAGCGTTCTACTACTAATAATTCTATTGTGCCATGCGATATTTCATATCGCAGCTCACAAATTATGTGAAACACGAGATACGGATACGTACAAAACATATCTTAGTGAGCGAGTCTCATGAGACATCTCGTGAGGCTCGTCGCATGCGCTTACTAGGAGTACTTTCATGCAGTTATGTTTGCCTAGTACAATAAGCCCACGGAAGCATACGACTTCGGTCTATGCCTATGCTTCTTCGGTGGCCAGCCCAAGTTTTTCAATTCAGATTCTAGAATTTAAACCGCGTTGAACCACGTCAGTCCTTTGAAACTGCCTACGGGCAGTTTGATCCATAGTTTAATCCCTTTTCCTTGCTTCTGAAACCTTCGCCTGCGAGGCTCAAATGCACTGTCACATTGTGATTTTCTCATGAGACGGCGCATGAGCCAGTGCAGATGTGATCGTTTGAGCTAGTACATTGCTACATGTGATCTAAAAAATGTGTTTCACCATAGCACGTGCTCAAGCGCGCGATTATTTTTGTGCGCTCATGGCAAGCTGATCTCAAGCTCTTAATATAAAGCGCGTATACATGATGTCTGATTTTAATACTTTGAAAACATCTAGTTCAAATCGAATTGGAAAGGTAAATCCTGATAACAATCTGCTTTTTAATCCTTGTATTTTATTCGAGATCTAAATATAAGATTGGGTTGAATACGTCATCTTGGCAATATAAAACGAAAACATAGATTTTTAAATAAATGTTTACTATTTTTCCATAAAAGTGACATTTGGTATCTAAGAAAATTGATCAGTCGGTTTTGGTCAATTTTTAGGTTTTCATCTACCTCTGTATGAAAGTACACGACTATAATCGGTTCACAAATATTATCGAAACAAGCATTGTTAAGTTATCTAAATCCTTTACGACTTTTAACTCTCATGAGAAGGGGCCGTGGCCCCCCTCAAGTCTGATGGCTATTTACGCCCATGACTGTAACGTAAAAATAATATTAAAACTAATTAAATCAACATTATTATCGGTACACCCAACAGCTAACAGTTAGGTTTTGCGAGGGAATTGAAATTTACATAAATATCTGCCAATTTATGCCAATCAGATGCATTTGAAGTCACTGTTGGCCTTAAGTGTTCGGAATATGAGTCAAAACGGTATTAGCTATCCGAGCATTCAATGTGAACAGGTTTTCGCGACACCAATCATCAATCCGTTGATAATATTCATTGATTCATTGATGTGTTTTCAAAGCGTCATACGCAAAAAAAGATGAATCTGGCAATTTTTCACAACACAAGGTATGGTCATTTATTAATAAAGACAATCAAATTGGACCTACAATTGAACCCTGTGGTACGTACTCGAGAAGTAACGGGTAGAACCCCCTTATTAAATGCTTTTGAAAAATCAAGAAGAATAAGTACGACAAGTCGTCCCTTATCCACAACAATACCAATATCATCAATTTAAGTATTGCAGTTTTTGTGCTATGTTTCGAACGATATCCCGATAGAAACTGACACAACAAATTAAATCTACTTATACTGTCGTGAATCGCAAGTCAGTCCCATCTGCTTTTTGGTTAAAATTGAGTTGAATTCAGTTTTCAACATACCTTCCAATGCTCTTTCAGCTACTCTAATGAGATAATATGATTTTTTAAAAAATAGGAAAAACAAGTCAAATGGGACGTCATCATAATCACCCTGTCCATTTCAAAAAGCAAATCTCAAGAACCACTCCATATATCGATGCGAAAAATGTATCACTATAATTCTATATACGCAGTGCACAACCCAATAAATTTTCAGCTTCATCGGTTCACTAAAACTCGAGATTTGCTTTCACAAAGTTTTGATGATAATTGTTAGAGTGAGTCAAAAGATAGGGAAAATAACACGGTCTCCCGTATCTCCTTAATCATTTTGGACAAATAGCCTTCAAAAATTTCATTGGTAACATATCTAAACCAAGAGCAGTCGATTTGATTGAGATCAGAACAAACACGACATCAGTTTCAATTATTCTATCGAAGTAAAATTGTTCATACAGGGTGGCCACCGAACCGCGAAAAACGAGAAAAGCGGGAAAAAGACGGAAATTGAGATTGTCATCGTTAAAATAATTTTGAACGAACATCTTCAAGCTCTAAATCTACAAAACACCAAAAATAAGTTGTAGAAAGTTGATATGGTGATCATTTGTCATCTTCGAGTTGATATGGGACATCTGTCATCTTCGATAAATATCTTCTAAACAATAATGATTTATTTTCTTGTAGAAACAGTCTAGTTTGCCACACTCAAGTTGGTTGGTAATGTTTCGAAATATGTTAAGATTTTTTCACTTACTATGAGGGCTCAATTCTTCCTTAAACTTATCTGAATCAAAGTTCAGAATCAGAGTTTTCAAACTTTTTGCAGAAGGTTCAAGCACTCAAACATATTGGATTCATAATTTTCTTTAGTTACTTTAGTTTAGTGCGGCTTTGTTTCATTTTCACCTTAAACTTCATTACTTTTGAGAACTCTTTATTTTTATAAAAAAAGCAAGATTGAAAATTTAAATACTTTAAATACGGTTATAGGATGAACAAGAGGGGCATATCTAGGTATGCGAATAGAAATGAAATGGTAATTGTATGTCACATGTTGACTTGAGAACGGAACGACCGATGTGAACAATTCTTTCACTTTTGTTTTCATCAAGGGCTTCGATTTGTTTAAGTGGAATAATATTTTTAAAAGTCTTCCAAGTAGGTTGAGAAAACGGGAAATGTAAATTTGACATGAGCTTCGGGATATTTTTTAAGGCCTCTACGGCCTACTGGGCCTACTGAAGTGAATCAACAGTTCCAAGAGCAGAAGCAAATGGGTGACAGAATCCTACCTTTGAGAATATCGACTTTAATGTTTTTTTCAACAATTTTTCATTCCATATTTATTTTACGAGAGCCAAAAAAGCCAATCTTCTACGATTTTGTTTTTCTTATTGGACGGAAAAATCACAGAAAGATACCGTTGAAAAGCCTGAAGTACAATTTTTGGGTATATTCAGTTAAAAACCGATTAAAGGGTCGTTTTTGTGCGTATGTTCCCCTAATTTAAAAGCCGGGAAAATTTTGAAAAATATACCGAGAAAACCTGAAAAAAGTGAGAATTTCAAAAGGGATAATTGGTGGCCATGAGCAACATAATTTTTAGATTTAATTGATCAAAAAAAAAATGTCTGTAAAATGTTGACAATACATATGATTGATTTTTTAGCAGTAAAAGAATTCATTATTTGCATACAATGCAGATTTATCTCTATATTTTTTACATTCTTTCACAGTTCTTTTGCTGAAAGATTTGGGTTAAGCCTAGAGGAAAATAATTAATTAGAGGAAAAGCTTGTAATTAATTTTCATTCTTAGAATTTTTTTTTTCATATTTTTGGCAAATTACAATAGCTTTACCAATTTCATGATCAACCACGGACTGATTTTATTGTTGGAGTTTGTAGATCGTATAACAAAATACAGGTTATGTAGATCTGTTAATAGGACGTTAAAAATTCTTATTGTTGATTTGAATCATTTGAGCGATAAAAACTTCCACGAACAGCTGTATGAAAAACTGAAGCATAAAATTTCAGACATATCGTTGGTTAGTATTAAATCCAATTGATTTGATCCTTTTCTATAGAAGAACGTGGGCTCACTGCCTAGGTATTGTATTAAATGGATAGATAAAATATTTTGCATTCAATTTGATTTAGGTGAATTGACAGAAAGATTAGTATTGAAATCATCTAGGAGGGAAACGTAACTGTAAATATTACCATATAATTATAGCAAGTGTTTAAGTGGCTCAGTGCAATAAATTTCAGGTGGGTTGTAAAAAGCAGTTAGCAATAGTTTTTCATTTTGTAAAATTACTTCAATGGATTAATGTTTTGTGACAACACCAATCTGATTATCGGATTTGGCTACCAGGTGATAAGGTATATCACATTTGGTCGGCGTTAAGTCAGAGGGGACCAAGTACAAAATCTGGGAAAATTGGATTATTCTCTCATTAGATGCGAAATTACCTTACCTCCATTTCACTTTGATCAGATTTGATGAATACTGTAAATTGCGAGAGATATGTAATAAATTTACTTTGGATGATCAATAAAAATCGATAAAAGTGTGCAATCAGAGTGGACCAAGTGCTTATTACCATAACAGCGAAAATGATCAGCGCGCTGAGGAATGCGAGGAAATGAAACCATTTCAAGAGATTTGTCAGATTTGTCGACATCGAATGATTCTTCCACTCATCTATCAATATAAATTCATAAACATTACTTAATTCGATGCATTTGATTTTGATTTTTGGTCATTTATCATATCTTGATGGGTGGTCAAAAATTGTAACAAATTCTGTGCAGACAGAGCGGACCAAGTGTTTAAAAGCAATAAACTGATTGTTCATTGCTTTTTTGATTCGATTTCAAAGTCCGATAGGAGTTCATGGTAGTTCTATGGTGTATGTATGGCATGTCCTAGAACTCGTTTGATGGACAAGTATATTTTGGTCGGTACTCAAGTTTTTCACTTGGTCCACTCTGACTGAACGCATATTTGAATATTCTGGTCTCCAATGCCCTGACTCTGCAAAACAAAGCTATCAAAATGCCACTAATTTCGGGTTTGACGATATGGATTATTGAAGAATTTACGATACTAGTGTCGAAGGGTCTTGATAATCTTTTTATCTTAGAGGTATGCACCCAGTTTGACCATGCAAGCATTAAATGATTGTTATTTTCCTAGAAATTGTTCAGTCAGAGTGAACCAACTCACTAAACGGTGGTCTTTAGTTCAGTCAGAGTGAACCAAGTACACATAGTCCATCAAAAAATCGTTCAATCCGAGTTTTGGATTATGATTTTTCATGATTATCATTTCGCATTATATTGCTTGAAAGTAATTCGAAGACGTGTAGAAATATTGAACCAAAATTTTGACGAGGTCAAAAATTACAGAGCGTTAGACTTTAAGCCCATTTTTCTCAAAATATGAAAAATGTCACTTGGTCCACTCTGACTTAACGCCGACCATTTGATATAAATAAACTCTCCGCCTCCTAGACGACCAAATCGTGTCTAACAATGTTATAACCGTCAATTGATAAAATAATAGTTAATAGTTAATAGTTCTAACGTTTTCATTTGACCATGTGCCACTTACACATACAATAGCAACTTTATTGACACTAACTATGGCACGCAATTACTGCGTTATTTATAAAAGTATGTACTCTTTTACTCGTAAAATAGCTTTGTGGCAATTTCTTGGTGTTAATTATTTTAATCGTCAATCTTTCAAAATTTTCACAAATATGTTACCCACTTATATAGGGTCAGAAACATTTAGAATGATTTAGGTGATTTCTTCGATATTTTGTCTTCGCTAAAATGGCGAAGTTTTGTGTAAATCATTTTTAGCAGGAATCCTGGAAATGGTTTCTAGCGAAAAAAAACAACGATTAGCACTGGTGGAAAATATTGTGTTCAAACTGAATGACCAAAATGTTGGAGTCCGCACTCTCCATACATTATTTGTATTTTCAAAATTCATCATAACTTTTTTTTATAATGCTTAGTATTTTTTTTTTAGGTAACTCATTCTAGATTCAAAGTTACATAAGTGCGGTCTCAGTTTTGCCCTAAAAGATTTTAAGAAATATTGGGAACATTTACTCTATTGTCATGTATATATTAAGATACCGGTTATTCTAACTATACGTATGCACAATAAAATTAGCTATATATGAAATCAAACACTTCCATTTTTTGACAACTCTTAGCTCAAAACATAAACGGACTCTCTTCAGGAAAATGCAAAACAAAATAGTTTTACTAACTACACAAAATTTTTTTTGAATAGATAGCTCGCCCCTTGGTCTATTAGTCATGGCTCTTACTTGATAGATCGTGGACTGATTCTCTACTGATTTCCTATAGTTTTTGGTAAACTTCCAGTCGTGTTCTATCGATTGGTAGACCGTAATTCGGCATCCCCCGGTTGTCTTTATCACATTTCACAGATGTAAATGTGTACAACATTTGGATTAGATTTGCAAACATAAAATTTTGATAAGGCTCAGAAGTTCCAGGAATAAAATGTTGATATTATCTTCAGATCTTTTATCTCTTATGTCAATAAAAAATAATATCTCGATTTGATGGTCATAGCTTCGCTTCTGCTCGGGAATGGGAACAAAATGTGAAAGACACAGAGAAACATAAAATTCCCATTGGAAATTCAACATTTCTTTTTAAATGAAGGACTGGAAACAAAAACACAATCACTCTTTCCGGTCGTAAAACGCATAAATATACGGAACAGTCGATTGATGAACAAGAAACATCTATAACGAAATGACAATGAAACTTTTGACGCTTCTTGGCACTATTGGACTAAGTCTGCTTCTACATTATTCTATGAGACCTTTCACAATTATCAAGTGAAAGCATTACTTGTCTATATTTTTCAAGTTTATATCATAGAGCAGGCAGAAAGGTACACTATGGCTAGCGAAGCCGAAAAATTGATAAGCCCGAAAATATCATTGACCGACGGGAGTTGAAATATATTCGGCTAGTTCCAGAGAAAAATCAATTGGCTAAAAATGTAACATTTGTGCACTGCCCATAACTGCATATTTGTAATATTCGACAAAAGTAGGCATTGAGTAAATTGAATACCAAGTGTGCATTTTATGGTAGTATGGGAGGAAACTAAAATTTATAAAAATTATCGGGAACTCAAAAGTGCTTATTTGAGGCTGATATTTTGTACAACTCATATCGCATACTAGGTGAATAGTCAGAAAATAATTCTGATAGAAATTTCATTGCTATTACATTACGAGACTCATTTATAATCTCAATGTGACTGTTATGCGGTTATAATTGCCAATGTGACAAAACAACTTGGTATTTTTTCGAATTTTCTAGAACAATCTCACAGATTTCAGTAAGTTGATCGAAAGTATGTATCATTTGATGACCCTCCCCGGTATTAACTCCAATTTGTCAAAAATGTCGAATGTGACTGTTATGCAGTTATGGGCAGTGCAAGACAAATTGAAATTCTAAACAGGATAACTTTTTATATCGGAAGTTATAACAAAAACTTCGACATAAAAATGTAGTGTTTGTTAGAACAAATAATTGTTTGTTACAGCAAAATTTTGCAATTGTTGTTCATGTTCATGTTCAAATGAACAGTGAGTTTATTTTCTCATTTCTTTGGTTCATTAACAAACGTTGTTTTTTTTTTTTGTTATTTGATCCATTTTTTCCAGAAATTATAATACAGTCAGTGACATAAGTTAGTAACCAAATGCTGTTTTTTCATACAAAATGCCCATGTTTTGGGTGCTGTACCTCAGCTTCTGGTAGTCAGAATTGGCTAAAATTTTGATTTCGAACTACAAATAACTTGAAGTTTTGCCTGTGAGGGAATTATTGCATTGCAGTCATTTTACAGAGAGTTTCAGAGGGTTGTTCAAAGACAAAAGTAAGTAACCGAGAGACTTAATAATTTAATTCGAAAACGGTAAGTCGTGGAAAGTTGGTGTGTTCTTCAAATTTGTGTGACTTCTGGAATTGAACAACTTTGTCGAACAGACCAACAACCCACAACTTACCGTTTTCGAATTGAATTACAAAGTCTCTCGGTTACTTACTTTTGTCTTTGAACAACCCTCTGAAACTCTCTGTAAAATGACTGCAATGCAATAATTCCCTCACAGGCAAAACTTCAAGTTATTTGTAGTTCGTCATCAAAATTTCAGCCAACTCGGACTACCAGAAGCTGAGGTACAGCACCTCAAACATGGGCATTTTGTATGGAAAAACAGCATTTGGTTACTAACTTATGTCACTGACTGTAAATCGAAATTAAAAATGATTTTTATCAGAAAATATTTTATCGCATTTTATTTTGTTTAGTTGATTTTTATTTCAGGCAAATAATTTTCAGAAGTGTATGAACTATTCAGAAATTTCATAGTTTATTTATTTAAAATTACCATGACCCCAGTTATGGATCAAATAGTGTGGAGTCCAACCTATAAAATTCAATAAAACGTTAAATTGTAATTTGAAAGCACGAATTAAATCGTTTCAAATTGGAACTTCAGTTAGTAAACTGTTTAAGTGTGATATTTACATAGGATTGAATACAAATTAAAAATTGTATCGGTTTCTGACAATCATATTATGGATCAGTGTTCATTTTATGGATCAAATTGTGACATATTACGGATCAGATTTTGCGCTCTGATCCGTAATATGTCACAATTTGATCAATAAAATGAACACTGATCCATAATATGATTGTCAGAAACCGATACAATTTTTAATTAAAAGATTTTCAACTCAATGCATCTGTATTGCATGATTTGGCGAAAGTTTACCAAGTGTCACATATTAATACAAAAAATAGCAGTGTAAGAGCTGGAAACAAGGGTAAAATGCTCTCTTTTTAGATACTGCATTGTAGTAACTGAGACATGAACTGTTTTAGCTCCACATCAAATTTTACACCCATTTTTAACTGCTAAAAAATGAAATTTACAAACCTTAAAGCTTTATTACTTTTATCCTTAGTGCTATTGTCTGAAAATGTCAAATCCAATGCTCAAAATGACAGAAATCTACATTCTTTGGAAGTGATCCATAGCCGTGGTAAACAATCATTTCCTTGTCCATATTATGGATCACTAGTAAGAAGTGCTAATATTCGGTATTTAGAATCAACAATCAAGAAAAATATTTTCCAAAGATGAATTCATACTAAATCGAAGCAAACGAGCATGTTTTATGCTATAACATTTGAATTTTACCACCTGTGGGAGCTAATGAATGCTGACGGCACTTTTTACAGAAAACAACACTATAATAATAGCTGTGACATAGCTTAACATTACAAACGTTTATGTTTTGAGTGAGTTATCCGATGTTGAACGCCAAAGTCATCTGCAACTGTGGGTGATCCGTAACTGTGTGGGCATGGTATAAGGTTTGAAGCTTGATGTTAAAAAAAATAACTATGCAGCTTGATGATGCCCCAAAACTGACTTTACAATAGAATGAATCTAATGCTTAAATAAATCATTGCGCAATTAGTGCCCGGATTTGACTTGAAGTAAAACTGAATACTAATTAAAAGTTTATCATAATAAGAACAATTGAAAAATATATGAAATAATTTAGCGAAAACGATTAGATACAAAACAATTTCTACAAAATATCATTTACAAATAGCAAGTTTACCAAGTTTTGTTTAGCATGTAGCAGTCTCAGTTTACTTGAATGTGAACTAAAAACTCATAAGTATGAAATGTACATAATACATACAATAAATTTCACTACGCTTTTCAATTATTTTTTTAGTATGCATTTATCACCTGTCATCCTGCATACTAAAACTATAGCCCTATTCAGGAAAATACTGTTCTCCTTGTTGGCATTAATCACATACACAGCAATCAGTTCTATTTTATGTAGACTACAAAATTAGCATTGGAAGTATTAGTATTTATTTGATAAGTGTGGAATTTAGGTAAATTTTGAATCCTTCAAAAGGCCAAAATCATGTTTCTTTTATAATTGAAATTTCATTATTGCTGAAGTGTGATACTACTTATGTTCATTTTTTTCACTAGGCATTGTAAAACTGTCGATCATTATCATAAAACGCTATTTGGTCCTAGATTTTCAAGAACAACGCTTAAATTATATGAGCAATTTGTTTTTAAATGCTGATTCTATGTAAAAATTTGTTCGTTTAATTTTATCATGTTCATAAAACACTAGAAATACTATGAAAATTTACATATTTACAAAAGAAAAAATGAAAAATCCGAGCCTTGAAGCAGTTTGTTTTTTCATATTGACCCATGGCCCATATAGACCCTTGAGAGATCCATTACAAAATCCAAGGAAATATTTTCTGATTCCAATGTATAATTTACAATTCAAGGATAAGATAAAAAAAATCAAGCAATTATCAAATTGTTTGAAATATTAATTCATTTACTTCTTTCCTTACTTAATAAATTTGCGTGTTTGCTGCTGTTTGATAGAAATTATCTTGAAATCAGCATTCAAAATAAATTCACTCCATTCCTCAAAATTGCAGCGTTAATTAACAATCGAATGAAACTCCCACATTATCCTATTGAATAAATTATCTCAGTATTGCCTGGGTACGATTACCGTTACTTTACTCACAAACACTTCTATCGCTTCCAATGTGCAAATGCATTACATATCTGAACATTTCCTTGTGGTTCAATCGACGTTACTTCGGCTCCAAGCATGTGGTGAGGTGAGAATATGATCTCGGAATAAAACTCATGTTTCATTGTAGGTACAACTTCCCTGCCTGGTATTCCTACCGAGGTGTATTCTTTGTCTACTTTTGGACTCTACGTCCCCTCTGGAACTCTGTCTGCTGATGCAGAGCAATGTTGATATTAGCGTTCACACACATATTAAAATAATATATTTCTAAATGGTATGACAAAATTAACGTATCAACCTGTGCCTATGATGCCGAGAAAGTTTCCCTTAAAAAAGATCTTCGACCGCACCTGGAGTCGAACCTACCCTGTCCAGCTGCGACTATGCAAAGTCTTGCTCAATAAACCAACTGAGCCCACTTCCCACTATATTTCATCACCGAGTCACCACCATGGGTGCACCGCAGCAGCTGGTAAACCCCGGAGATGAGGTATAAATAAATGGAATTTATATTCATGTGCAATTTTACATCTCCTTTCACCGGAGCCGATTTGTGTCACCCACAGTTTTCGGTAGAAGCAATAGAGGAAAACCCAAGAAAAGCTACCGGTGGAAAATCTATGGAGCATGGGTCCTTAATGTTCTGCCGGCGCATCGTGTGGATCCTGGGTCTTTTCCGTCGGTGAGTTCTCGGTCACATTGCGATACCTTTATAGTAAGCGTCGGTGTCGTACTCGTTGATGTAAACGCCGTCGGTGCTGTCGTCGAAATACGGGAAATATATTCATATTAGATATGTACATTTTTTTGTAACGGACCTTTCGAGGATTTCGTTCATGTGTTGTGAAACAACGCTCCTATAGAAACTAAGTCTAACTTTGACTCAACGATTTTTTTCAATTCCCTTATCAATCCAACGTTTTTGCCAAACACTATCTAATGCCTTTTCTGTGTCTAGAAAAACAAGACCAGTAGAATAGCCTTCATATGTGTTGGGACGAATCAAATTTGTGACACGTAAAAGTTGATGAGTGGTCGAATGTCCATGGCGGAATCCGAACTGTTCATTGGCAAAAAATGAATTTTCGTTGATGTTAAGGATCATTCTAACGAAAATTATCTTTTCAAAGAGTTTACTGATGGAGGAAAACAAACTGATTGGACGATAGCTAGAAGCTTCTGCAGGATTTTTGTCTGGTTTTAAAATTGGAACAACCTTAGCATTTTTCCATTTGTCAGAAAAATATGCCAACTGAAAACATTTGTTAAGTTTTGATGAGGATGTAGGCAATTTCATCATCAACAGCTTTCATATTTTTAGGTTTTTTAATGAAAGTTTTCATTTCTTCCAAATCAGTCTTCCAGGAATTTTTAAAAACGTTCTCTTGACTAAGAATGCTTACGAAATCTTGAGTAACTTGATTTTTAATTGAACTAGTAAGTCCTAAATTAAAATTGTGCGCGCTTTCAAACTGCTTAGCAAGTTTTTGAGATTTTTTTGTAACTAGTCAGCTATGATTTATTTTTTCTCTTTAATGTCGGAATTGGCTCCTTTGGTTTCTTAAAAATTTTGGACAATTTCCAAAAGAGCTAAGGGCCACGGTCCTATTGAGCTTTTTTTTAGAAATATTTATTTCTTAATGGAGAAAAACGTTTTTCAATTTCTTTTTGCAGATCCTGGCATATGATTTTCATAGCTGGATCGCATTGAAATTGCCTTCTCCTCACTATTGTAAAACAGATCAAGATTAAAAAATCATCGTCTGGAATCAAGGATTTGAATTTTACTTCAAATATTGATATTTCAATGCCTCTTGCTTCATCCATGGAATTAATTAAAATTTCGAGAGCATTGTCAATATCAAATTATGTTTGTAAAGAAATGTTAACATCAAGTTTACTATCGATATATGTTTCATATGTATTCCAATCGGCTCGAAAATAATCGAAAATGGAACTGATAGAATTGAGAATCGCTTCGTGGGATATTTGAAATGTAACAGGGACATGATCAGAATCAAAATCAGCGTGAGTAATCAGTTGGCTACAAAGATGGCTAGAGTCGATAGACCAATTTAATTGTAGAGAGGTTTCTAGAAGAGGAAAAACAAGTAGAGCATTAAGAGTATTGAATTGAGATAACGGAACATTGAATCATGACAAATGAAATTCGATTGTTTTAAATTTATTTGAAGTTCAAGACATTTACATTCACCTTGTAAATATCTTGTATAATCAACATCCAATTATCATCGAAATTTTACTGTTCACTCAGTTCATTCCGTTACATATCCCGTCTTCGGAACGAATTAACTTTCCTAACATTAATTGCTCATTTATGCATGTTTTCCACAGTGTAACAAGCTACACTGTCATATCTCATCATCAAAACATCTCCATCCCACTTTATAAAACATCCCTTTCGCTTAAAATACCTAAGGATAATATGGACTCAGTAATAGCGCTGATCTCCCTTCCAGTCAGTGCCTGGAGACAACGAGCACCGTGCTGAAAGTTCAGTACGAGAAATAAATTGTGGCAAATATTAGGTTTGACACATGTTTGCGAAACTTTCGCACCCTCCCGTCCTTGCTCAAAATCGCGCCACGATGACGACGCTTCGTAGAGCTACTACTGACTGTTCAATTTGTTATTTTTCTCTCAACCCATTAGCGAGCGCGCTGCTGCTGCTACTACCTGAGCCAGCCTCGTGCGCGAGCTAACAAGTGCGTCCAGTTCCGCGAAAAACACTTGAAACTTTTCCGCACGCTCCCAACCGCGGGACCAACCGAGGCGCGAGTTAAAACCCAAGGCCAAGTGAACTGCTTACCTCTCGCTCGAGTTAGCGAAAGGTTGGAAGGCCCCAACCTGAAGCTGTGAGTTATGAAATGAAATTTGTTACACAGACAGGTGAGCTCACGGGCGCAAACGAGTGAAATTATCTGAAACTTCTTGGCTCTTCCTTGGGGCTGGATGCCTTCTTGCTCAATCCTTATTTTTGCTCTGCAAGGTTGGGTGAAGATTACTAGACAAATGAAGCAGCAGCAGCTCGAGCTCGAGAGGTTGAGCAGATAATTTTCTTCTGCCCGGTAACGAATGGTGAGATTAGCACCAATTAGGCGATTGTTTACGGTCAGTGGTGGGTTGTTTGGTTTGGGTTCGTGCCACCAGCAGTAAAACTGGCACAAAGTTTTGTGCAAAATGTGATTATTTTTAATGCGTTCGTAATTAAATATTTTATAAAGGAAGTGACTTGTACTTTTGGACATGACATAGTCTTCAAAGTACTTATACCTTTCAGTACTATTTTTCTACCTTTTGATCCCTTTTCACCACCAGACCAACTTTCGCTGCCTCGCGTTTCAGGCGGGTGTACAGGTCTGCCACATTTTCAAATGTTCGGCCGACAATGTTCATATCATCTGCGAAGCAAACAAATTGAAAGGATCTCGTAAAAATCGTACCCCGGCAGTTAAGCCCGGCTCTCCGCATAACACCTTCTAGCGCAATATTGAACAACAGGCACGAAAGTCCATCCCCTTGTCGTAGTCCCCGGCGGGTCCCAAACGAACTGGAGTGATTGCCTGAAATCTTCACACAATCTTGCACACCTTCCATTGTCGCTCTTATCAGTCTCGTGAGCTTCCCGGGGAAGCTGTTTTCGCCCATGTTTTCCAGAGCTTTACGCGGTCGTATGCCGCCTTGAAATCGATGAAGAGGTGATGCGTTCGGACCTGGTATTCGCGACATTTTTGGAGGTTTTTACGGACCAGTAAAGATCTGGTCCGTTGTCGATCAGACGTCAACAAAGCCGGTTTGATAATTTCCCATGAACTCGTTTACTACACGTGACAGACGACGGAAGATGATCTGCAATAATACTTTTTAGGCCGCATTTAGTATGGTGATCGCTCGTCTTTCTTGTAGATAGGGCATATTATCCCTTCCTTCCCTTCCCTAGCTGTTCTGTTTCCCAGATTGTGCCTATCAGCCGGTACAGACAAATGGCCAGCCTCTCCGGGCCCATTTTTATGAGTTCAGCTCCGATACCATCCTTACCAGCAGCTTTATTGTTCTTGAGCTGGTGAATGGCATCCTTAACCTCCCTCAATGTGTGGGCTGGTTGGTTCCCATCGCCTGCAGTACTGACGAAGAAATTTCCTCCGTTGTCCCGCCCTTCATTTCTTGTGCTCTCAACGCCATTCAGGTGCTCGTCGAAGTGCTGTTACCATCATCCGATCACCTCACCCTCGTCCGTCAAAATGCTCTTATCCTTATCCCTGCACATCTCGGCTCGCGGCACGAAGCGTTGCGGGATGCGTTGAGCTTCTGATAGAACTTACATGTTTCTTGAGACCGGCACAGCTGTTCCATCTCCTCGCACTTCGTCTTCTCCAGGCGGCGTTTTTTCTCTCGGAATAGTCTGCTGTTGCCGTTTCCGACTATAACGTTTCCGCCGGGTCCCTTGCTGCAACATGACCGCCCGCGATGCGTTCTTCTCCTCCAGAATCTGCCTTAATTCCTCGTCGAACCAATCATTCCGTCGACTCCGTCCCACGTACCCGATGCTGCTCTCAGCTACATTGTTGATGGCTGCCTTCACTGTTCTCCAGCAGTTCTCAAGAGGGGCTTCATCCAGCTCACCCTCTTCCAGTAATGCAGCCTCGAGGTGCTGCGCGTACGCAGTTGCGACATGCGATTGCTTAAACCGCTCTAGGTCGTACCGGAACAGCCGTCGGTACCATACGTTGTTAACGACAGAGAGTTTTGGGCGCAGTTTCACCATCACCAGATAGTGGTCAGAGTCGATGTTAGCGCCACGATAGGTCCTGACGTCGATAATGTCGGAGAAGTTCCGTCCATTAATCAGAACGTGGTCGAGTTGTGATTCTGTTTGCTGTAGTGATCTCCTTGTGTATCGGTACGGAAGGCTGTGCTGGAAGTAGGTGCTACGAATGGCCGTATTCTTGGAGACGGTGAAATCAATTAGTCGTAAGCCGTATTCGTTCGTCAGCCGGTGGGTGCTGAACTTAGTCGGTCTGAACTCCTCGTCCTGGCCAGCCTGAGCGCTTAGAATTCCTGTGAAAATTTTGACGTCGTGGCTTGAGCAGCTGTCGTTCTCGCGTTCGAGCTGCGCGTAAAAAGCGTGTGCATGTTTATTATGCTGAAGTTGAAGAACCGGCCTTTGAGCCTCAACTTGCACATTCTCGCATTGATCGGCCACCACACGATCACGCGCCTCTGCATATCACCTATCACTATGAAAGCTATTCCCAGCTCGTGTATGTTGCTGCAGCTCTGGTAGATGGTATGGTTACCTCTAAACGTTTGCACCATTGATCCCTTCCAACGCACTACCTGCAACGCTACGATGCCGAGTCCGCGGTCCTTCAGCACGTCAACGAGTATGCGTGTGCTCCTGATGAAGTTGAGAGATTTACAGTTCCACGAGCCGAGCTTCCAATCGCTAGTCCCTATGCGTCACTGTGATCTTCGCAGATTGTCCCGTTTCGTATTCTCTCTTTGATCATTCGTTGCTTGATTTTTTTAAGGCTGGCTTGCAGGGCTGACACCAACCCCCTAGATTTCCGGAGGACCATTCCCCCTAAATGTTCAGAGGACCATAGTGCGCAGCTTAGCTTAGAGTCCTTCTCTGGCACTCGGACGATGGTCAGCCGCCCCTGACATGGGGAACAGACGCTGTTGTGAGCCGCTTCTAACATGGAGTACAGACGCTCCAGGTTTGCAGAAGCAAAAGCAAAAGCAAACCCTCCCCTTCCTTGTTAGCATAAGACCAGAGTTCTCCCTAGGTCCCCTCCAGAAAAAAATCCTAGCTACGCTAATGCTGCATATACATGTGTTTCAAGATTGATTCACTTCATATTCAAGTGATTCGTGCTTGATTCGCTTCATGTTCAAATGATTCATATCTGATTAAGTTCAGATTCAACTGTTTCATGTTTGATTCACTTCATATTCAAGTGATTCATGTATGATTTACATCATATTCAAGTATTCCAGGTACGATTGGCTTCATTTTCAAGTGCTTCAAGTTTGATTCATTTCATTTTTTGTGTATTAGGTCTGACTTGCTTTATGTTTAAAGAATTCAGCACTGATTTACTGTATTTTCATGTGATTCAGGTCTGATTGACTTAAATTTCAAGTAATAAAGTTATGTTCTATTGAATCAGATTTGATGGTATTAATTTTCAAATGATTTAGGTTGTAAACTCTTCCTAATCGAGATTGACTGTGGCTTTCATACCTGTACTTCATATTTTAGTGATTCAGGTCACATTCCTTCATATACAAGTGATTGAAGTCTGATTAACTTTATGGTCAAGTGATTCAGGGCTGATTTACATCTGATTCAAGTGACTCAAGAATGGTTAGAATAATTGCGTATTCAAGCGCATCAGGCATGATTTACTTTATATTAAAGTAATACATGGCCCAATTGCTCCATATTCACGTAATTCATATGGGTATTACTTACTATTTAAGTAATTCAGGTCTCATCCGTTTCTAGTTTATGTTTATCTTTATTTGTTTCGCCGCTCTTTCCAGTAATTCATGTTTGATATACTTTCTAATCATTTTCTAATGATTCAGATCTAAATTACTTCATGTTCAAATAATCAACGACTGATTTACTTAACTTTCAAGAGATTCCGGATTGGTCTACTAGATTTTTTTGAATGCAAGGTTGCCCAACCTCACGATGGCCAACTTCCGTCGTCTGTCCATTGTGAAAATCGACACAAGTCATACAGCAGCTTAATGGAGTGTGAAACTTCCGCATTTCATAACTCTTCGTGGTTGTCATTTTACTGCCTGCACTCCGCTGTGTAACTTCAACGCAGAATAAACATAGTACCATTTTTGGTTAAGGTTGGCTGTAGCAATCCGTTTACACACTACCGCGCGCGTCTGTTTATGCACTCCTTATGATCTAGAGGACGTCTACGGCTATACGACTGACAATGAAGTCGAAGCTCGAAGGCTCGACAAAAACAATGAAATAAATTTCGTTTCATCACACACACCCCCAAAAACAAACGATTCCAGTTTCCGTTGTTCTTCTGCCCGGACCATCCGAAAAAATGGTACTATTTTTTCTATGGGGGAAATGGTGGTAAAATGAACAACCCGATTATAGGAGCAAAAAAACAAACTTTAGTGAATTTTGATAATAGTCAACAAATGAATTAAAACTTTCCATTTTATCGTTTGAACATCAAAAACGAAACGAATCCCAGAGGTGTTCATTTTACCACCACTTTCCTCTACATTAACCCATTTGCAAAGAATGGATCGCTTACAACTTGCGCCAAAAATCCGAGACTCTACCGGGTTGTTGCGATGCGGCAAGGAGCTTGGCCTTCAGAAAGTAATTGTCCTTCGGTTGCGTTTCGTTCTGTTCGTTTGTTTGTCGTCTGATGGTACGTATTTTCGAAGTCGGGGATTTTTCTCTCTATTTTTGGCAAGAATTTTCCATAAATGTTTCCGATGGAACAGAAGCTACTGAGAGCACGCGTCTTTGTTTGTGCAGCTTTTTTTTATTGCACTTGCATTCGATCGAATCGATGGTGCATTTGGGCCGAGAAAGAGATCTCATTCCATGATGAAGCAGAACTTTGAAGGAAATTTTGGGTTTCGTGTGGATAGGTTTGATTTTTATTTGTTGTAAAATTTGGCGGCAATGCGCCAATCATTTACTCTGGTGCATATAACCGGGAAGATTGTGAGTGGATTGGCGTAACTCCAACGCAAAAAAACAGTAGGTATGTCGCCTCTGTGTGAGTGGACCAATACTTATTTCATTCATAATTTCGAGCCGTGTAAAAAGACAAAAAAAAAGAACACTACTAGTGTTGAAGCTCTGGTACGAACGGAGCATTTGTCAACATTTTAGAAGTAGTTTTCTTCAGAACCATCACTATGGTTTTCTAGTCAAGATGGCTTTGCTTAATGCTAAACTGTCATGCGGAATTATCGGTCTAAATTGGAAGATTTTAAATTAACTTTAATGTGTCACATGTTGGTTATATCGTCCTACAGAGTTTAGCAAAGCCATCTTGACTAGAAAACCGTAGTGATTGAACCCTTGAAAAAGACCCCAAACGGATAGAAACGTTGGGAAAAATATAAAAAAAACTAGCGATTTTAATTCCCTAAAGACTGCTTAGCCAACATGGTTTTAACAAGAACGTACATTTATCGTGCATGATTGACAAAATGATTAAATGGACGTTTCTATTTTTATAGATTTGTTGTCCATTTGGAAGAAAACAGCCGTTTAGTTTTTGCGATTCTCAATACAGCCAGGTCTCCTATTAGATGCTGCCACCCACTTTCCGCCCAAGGCAATTTCTAAGCCGTCGTTCAATAGATTGATGTGAAATTCGATAGGCAATAAGTTCATATTGTGTGTCAACCACATGGAAAGAAAGTAAGTGTTGTCTAATAGGAGATCTGTCCGTTGCCCCTCAACGTTCAAGAATCCGCCATTGTAATTATCATCATAATAAAAATTTTAAAAGCAGTTTTTTGTTTTAAAATCTGAAATTTTTCGATGAAAATGTGTTAACTGTGTACCGTGGTGAATGAAAATCCGGACGGTACCAATATCCGGACACTCTGATAATTATCATTAATTAAATGTAAAATTTAAAGAATCATTCGCCTAATTTTATACATAACTTCTTCCTTCAACCTTATTGGTCATTTCAGATTCATTCGTAATCTAGTTAGCATTTCATAATAATTGGTTAAAATAAAAACAAATATGTTGCTCCAGTTTGAAGTGATTTATTTGCAGTGTGGGTCAATACAGGGGCCACGATAGCCGTAGCGGTAAACGCGCAGCTATTCAGCAAGACCAAGCTGAGGGTTCTGGGTTCGAATCCCACCGGTCGAGGATCTTTTCGGGTTGGAAATTTTCTCGACTTCCCAGGGCATAGAGTATCTTCGTACCTGCCACACGATATACACATGCAAAAATGGTCAATCGGCAAAGAAAGCTCTCAGTTAATAACTGTGGAAGTGCTCATAAGAACACTAATCTGAGAAGCAGGCTCTGTCCCAGTTGGGACGTAATGTCATAAAGAAGAAGAAGTCAATACAGAAAAAGTTTCGACGCACGCACCACAACGTTTGATTAACAATTATATGATTAAATTACACGATTCTAGAAGTGTTTTATATAAAACAGTGAATAAAACGTATGATTAGATGTTCTGAGGCACTATACTTGTACTAAAGACTGTTCATTTTATAAAGTGGACACTTTGTTTATGCTATATCTTTTTTATTTATTGATAAAATCGTAATCGGTTTTCTGAGTATCGTCTAACTATTATTTTACAATGCTATGAATATATAAGATCTTAGAAAATGCTTTCGGTTGAAGACCTGAATAGTGTTTCCAAAAACTCTTAAGAAAAGCTGTTTGCCAAAGTTTAACATTATTTTTCGCAATCAAAAATCTTATTTTTTTATGAACAAATTAGATGTTTGTATCCTTTACTATTGTACTAAAGGCATCGCTTTCGAATTTTTCAATTGGTTATCTCAAAATAATATATAATGAAAAAAATATGTGGAAAAAAATCGATTTTATTACAGCAGTGTTGCCAATTTTGATGATTGTCAATGTACTTTGATAAATCTTCTAAGAATAAAGCAATTGTGTTTCTATTGTGCTTTAAATATGGCGTGGGGACTTAATAGGTAACTCTATGAAAACGTAAGTTATTTTTCCTGTTAATACTATGTTAGCACTTCCGTCAGGACGTAATTTTAACCAAAATATTTTACTCATATCAATTCCCTTCAAAGAGATAGAGGCCTGAACACAAAAAGTTGGCGTTTTCCATAGTAATCTCCATATAAACTTCAAATGGCTTGTGCACAGTCAAATTTCTTCCGAATCGTTTCAAACTTTGGGAGGATGCTATTTACCATAATATAAATCGTGTAAGCATAGGGGAGCAAACATTTCAAAATTTGCATCACTCTAGTGTCCACTTTATAAAATGAACAGTCCTTACAATGTGAGAGTATACCTTGAATGGTGAAAAAAGAGACTGTCCGGGAGAGTAGACAAGTGGCATTATACCCGGACATTGCTTTAAAGCACTGTGTTTCTCCCGTGTGAATTAAAATTTGGAAAGTAAATTAATAGAAAAGCAGAAACTAATATCATTAAAGTGTTACTAGTGATTAAAAGTGCAAAAAAAAAAAACAGTGTGATATGGTTTGTGATATTATTAAACACCAAGTTCCCAATCACAATGTGTCTGCGTGAGTCTTGAGCCAGCAGAGGTAATTGAACCATATACTTACTGAAATTTCATTTCGATTTGCATCGTAAAACAAATGCCCGCATCGATTTTTTATTGAATGATCATCAATGTGTATACACTTTTTATGGATTTCATTAAGATAATTCATGTTACGTTACAGGTGTCTGGATTTTGATTCATAAGTGTCCGGATTTAAAACCAACGTTCGTATAGCTGTCCGGATTTAAGGACAATACATTCTTGATTATTTTAATGTTTTTGGTGATATTTTTATAAATTTTTACATGAAAAACATCGTTCATATCAAGATTTGGTATAAAACTATATGCTTAAATATAATACTTCAATTTAATTAGTAAAATAGTTGTTAAAAATAGAGTTCGAACATTTATCTCTGCTTAGGCGTCCGGGTATTGATTCACCAAGGTTGAAGAATTGATTACAGTGTTTGCATTTTCGTGTAAATTTTCTTCATTTTGATCGAAATAACTGCTTTTGAAAATTATGTAATCAATGATAGATTCTAAGGCCCAAGAGAAAATCAAGTGAATTCTAAAACAAAAAAAAAGAATATTTATATTTCGAAAGCATTTTCAATCAAGAGAACGTTTTCGAAAATTCCTGGGAGACTGATTTGGAAGAAGTGAGAACTATTATTTAAAAATTCAAAAATATGGTTATGGAGTTTTCTACATCCTAATCTAGAAGCTTCCAGAGGGTAGCTTATAATTTTTGGTTGATATATTTAACAAATGTTTTCAATTGCCACATTTTCATGGCAAATGGAAAAATGACAAAGTTGTATGTACCAATTTTAAAACCAGAACAAAATTCTGCAGAAGCTTCTAGCTATCGGCGAACCATCTTGCTTTCCTCCATCAGAAAACTTTTTGAGAAGGTCATTTTGAACAGAATGATTGTCCAAATCAACGAAAATCCAACTTTTACCAATAAACAGTTAGGATTCCGGCATGGATATTCGGCTAATAATCTTTTTCAATCTCAACACCCAAATTTTCGTAAAAAAAAACATTTAAACCGTTTGTCATGCAACCACACTTGAAAGCAAATCACTTCAACTGCTCTATCAATTGCCTTGCCATATAAAACGGGGGGTGTAGTTCTGCACACCTATCGCCTCAACCCTTCACCTAGGTATTAGCCATTTTTACATTTGCCAGGTGAAAACGATGCTCTAAAATCGAGGGCACGTGCCCCGAAGCTTTCGGTTGTTATTATTGGTCTCTACAAGTCTGGTTTCCCTCCTCCGCGTCGTATGCTCGGGACCTGCCACCATACGACGAGACCACCATCAAAGGCATTTTCAGCATATTTCAGCAGCAGGGAGGTTGTCAGTTGCTTCCCGCGGCATCGATTCCATGTCATCCCATGTTTGCCTCTTCGGCGCCCGGCCAGGCAAACAGTGGTTGCGTTTGTCCTACGAAGCGATCATAAATCTTGTTCCATGATATATGGTGACAAATACAATAAGATATTGTCATAGACATTGTTTTCACTATTGAAAACACTCTGTTGTTGTAATTGATGGCTATTCAAAGATTGTTCAAAGTTTTTCAACATACATTCATAGGAAAAAAACTGTATTTTAAAAAGCTATATGCTACAAAAAGTAATTTTCCAAATATTCCCCTTTCCATGTTCAGAATGAACAAAAAAATCGATTAATTTTAGGAACTCTAAGTCTGAAAGACCTCCTGTAAGAGCTGGTGTTCCTCAAGGCAACATTTTGGGGCTAATATTATTCACATGAGGCTAATAAGTATTCACATCTGGCTTACCTGTAATTCAGGAATGTCAAAAAATGTTGTTTGCGGATGACACAGGCCTCTCCGCTAAAGGACAAAGCCTGCGTGTCACCTAGAGTAGATTGCAAATATATTTGGATATATTTTCTTCTTGTTTGCAAAAATGGAAGATTTTTTCAAATGCTTCCAAAACTCAACTTATAATATTCCCACCTAAACTAAAAGCTCTTCATTTGAAACCTTCAAGTAGACATATTGTCATGATGAGAGGGGTTCCAATAAATTGGTCAGATGAAGTTAATTATGTTGTACTCGTGCTAGATAAAATTTTAACTTTCAAAATTGACACTGAGCAATTTGAAATTCGATTGTTGGCCTACAAAAGATACCACTGTGGCAGCGCTGACTTCATGCACCCATCTAGCTCCCATCGGAAATCGAAACGTTTGCTGCGGAGCAGCGGGAATGACAGATACCGATCGAGGGATGGATGACGAGCGGGGGTGAATAGCAGACGATTGTACATTGGCGCGATTTTTACCTCGCCATCGTTATCCTCGCGCTGCTTCTGGATCCTTCCCCCGGGGGCACGGTTTGTGCACTGTTATAAAAATTTTCCCCGCGTTTTTACGTCGTTGGTTTCCGATCATCACATCGCGAAGCGTCGCATTTCCAAAAATTCACGTGTGTTGGGTGTGTGTGCTTACCGCTGAATTCGGTACTTTTGGATGCGAGTTGTGGAGAAACGGTTGTAATCATTCGAAAGCACTTCTCTACTCGTTTGAAATTATCCGTTGAGGATGGTTCATCATTTGGTAAATATATCGAACAATAGACAATGTATTGAGGTCACCAACAGAAACATCATTTTTGACAGCACATACATCTCTGGTTGTTAACGCAGAGTTGAGTGTAGCAACGATTGCTTTATTAACGAGCTCACATGTACGAGGCATGACACGTGAGTTCTTTATTTCATGTTTGCTGAAAGTAGCAAAAACTGGGTCCACAATGTTACCTATATGTAGAAGTTCTCCTTATGAAAACACGAAATTCTTTAGCAAAGAGAAAATCGATCATTGTAGATACGCCTATATGATAACGCGAGAAATATTCACCTTACGGATGATTTCTAATCACATTTTCTTCGGTCCAGTTTTCTGATTGCAATTAATTTTCGTTGTCAATTATTTTCCATTCATTTGACAGTTCTTGACTACCATTCTTCCGTACGCTTGTGTTGGAAGTTTGAGAAATTTGAGAACCTAGCGTAGCGCGATCAGTGAGTGGAATACAAAGCTTCGTGTTGCCTCTCGGTGGCCTATGAAACAATTTGAATGTTCGGAAGCACTTTTCGCCACTGCCAGATAATGTTAGAGTTGAATAACGATGTAAACAGTCGTTACCCTAATAAAGTTCTACTAGAACTAGGCTGTCCAAAGATAAGCGACGATCTTTTGAAAACTTCATCAAATAGTGATCGTACAACCAATGTTTGTAAGCGTTTCAGGAACAACAAAATCACATTAGTACAAAGTCTCAAATGAGCTCGATTGCGGGAGCAGATCGTTAGGGCGAATGCCGTTAGGCCAGATGCCGTTAGGCCGAAAGCCGTTAAACCCCGGTAGGCTGAAAGGATCGGTAGGCCAAAATAACATTTGACCATTTACTACACGGATCTGATTCTAAAATCATGATTTACAAGTCATGAAATTCATAATTTGATTAAGTCATAATATCAGGACCACAAATCATGGTTTCAACATGATTAGGTGGTAGTGTGGTATGGTACGGGACTTTCAATCAAAAGGTTCGAATCTCGCTCTAGCTTTTCTTTATTTGTTCATGTCGATCATAAGCGGATGCACGACTCATGATTTTAGGCATGTAATTCATGATTTCAAGTAATCCGCAACAAAAACATAATGCGTGTGTTACGTTACGGAAATCTGACTAATGATATCATGAGTCCAAATCATAGTGTATTTTCATAAGCTGAAAACGTTCTCAAATAATGATATCATGAGTCATAATCTTATTCTTCGATTCTGATTTCTATCCGTGTACTATTTCAGATGGCTAACACATTCATCAGTGTTTTTTCCATCTTCTGATCAAATGCTATTATTTCTAGTTGTATATCACAGCGAATATTGTGGGCTTCTAGGTAATGCCAATTATCCTGACCTACACTAGTTAGTTTCTACTTGCGACCTTATGATTCATTAGCACTATCGGTCATTTTTGGCCTAACGGCATACGGCCTAATGGCCTGACATTTGGTCTAACGGGATAGAACCCTCGATTTCAACTAAATAAGCTCTGTCATGAATTGTCATAGGTACTGAAGCTCCGTGCGTTTGCATTCGTTTATAAATGCGCAAAAAGAATCAGATCCATTCAAAAGATTCGAATTACTCAAACGAACGAGTGATCTGTGCCTCTTTTTTGGCGAGAGTAGATTCATTTGATTATTTTCTAAAACTAAAATGAGTGATTTAGATCGAATTGTACCTACCTTGTCAATACAATTAGTCATTTTGCCCATCTCTAATGTTGTGGGTTCCGCAACATCCAAGCTACCTCGTTTTGCGGGACAACGTGCAAGTATTTAGTCACCTTCAAACAAGAAATAAACCAAACTGCCCCAAATTAGAAGGATTTTAAAATAGATATCGAGTTCTGAAGAGAAATTCACTACAGAAAACACTTTGGAATTTTCCAGTACACAAACCTTCATACCTAATTCACTCAAGACTTTGTAATGACTGACGTTTTTTGCTTCAATATGCACATCGGTTTACTTACTTACTTGATACTTGATGGGTTACAATCCGCTACGTTGAATCTACGCCGAATGGATAATTCTTCTCCACTGGGCTCGGTCCTGAGCCAATCGCTTCTAGTCGCCCTGAACGTTAAGTGCCCTTAAGTCCTCTTCAACTGCACAAAGGCAACGTGTGCGCGGCCTACCACGAAGCCGACGGCCTCGTCCGGGTTCTCTACTGAATATTACTTTTGCTTGTCGTAACTCCGGCATTCGTACCACGTGACCAGCCCAACGCAGCCTGCCGTGTTTAATGAGGTTGATCCACTTCTTTATATACTTGGTATTACATGCGACGCTGCCAGATGCCATTTTCTTGTATACCGCCGAGTATTGTTCGCAGCACTTTACGCTTAAAAACTCCAAACGTTTTCCGGTCGACCACTTTTAACGTCCAGGGTTAATGGCCGTATAGAGCAACCGGAAGGATAAGAGTCTTATATAGCGCGAATTTTGTTTTCGTCTGCATGCTACGGGACTTAAGCTGGTTACGAAGCCAGTAAAAAGCCCTATTCGCAGCTGCAAGACGCCTTTTCACCTCGCGGGTAACATCATTATCGCACGTCACTGAAGTACCAAGATACACAAATTATTCCACTACTTCAAAATTTTCACCACCCAGCACCACTTCACTACCAACGTCACGATTGGAACCACGGTGTCTACCAGCGATCATGTACTTAGTTTTGCTGGTGTTGACGGTAAGTCCAATCCTCGCTGTCTCCCTTTGAAAAGGCACGAATGCCTCTTCTACGGCTCGACGATCAATTCCGATTATATCGATATCGTCTGCAAAACCCAGGAGCATATGCGACCGGGTGACGATGGTACCGCTTCTTTGCACGCCCGCTCTCCTTATAGCTGCTTTGAGAGCAATGTTGAACAAAAGGTTCGAAAGCGCATCTGAGGTTGAAGCCTCATCCGTAACTCGCACACTTGATTTCGATCCATCCAACGTTGCATGAATCAGTCTAACCAGTTTCGCCGGAAAACCGTGTTCTACCATTATCTGCCATAACTAATTCCTCTTTACTGAATCGTACGCCGCCTTGAAATCAATGAACAGATGATGAGTCTGCAAGTTGTATTCCCGAAACTAATCAAGGATTTGTCGCAAGGTAAACATTTGATCCGTCGTTGATCGGCCCTCACGAAAACCAGCTTGGTATTCGCCGACGAAGGACTCCTTCAGCGGTCTCAATCTGTTGAACAGAACACGCGACATTATTTTGTACACCGAATTGAGGAGCGTTATTCCTCGGTAATTGGCGCACTCCAATCTGTGGCCCTTCTTATACAGAGGGCAGATGAGGCCCTCCAGCCAGCTAGCAGGCAATTCTTCGTCCTCCCATATCCTTAACAGAGTACGGTGCAGTATTTCGTACAGCTGCTCACTACCGTACTTGAAAAGTTCGGCCGGGAGCTCGTCTTTTCCAGCAGCCTTACAGTTCTTCAACTCCTTAATCGCTCTTCTAACCTCATCTAGCGTCGGGGGCTCCACAGCTTGTCCATCGTTGTTGATGATTAATCTGTTCTCAGACGCGCTCGTGTTCTCTCCATTCAACAATTGCTCGAAGTGTTCTTTCCACCTGGCAGCCACCAAGATTTTGTCTGTCAGCAAGTCACCTTCGCGGTCATTGCACATGACGGGAGACGGCGCAGTTTTTTTTTCGTACGCCATTGACAGTTTCGTAAAATCTCCCCATGTCGTTTTGTTCGATGCTGTTTTGCGCCTCAGTAATGATGTCTTCTTCATACTGCCTTTTCTTTCTGCGGTGAATTCGCTTCTCGGCTGCTCTAGCTTCCTTGTACCGCTCTCTATTCTGCCGGGTACCAGGCACTAACATCCGGCTTCTGGCAACATTCTTCTCATCCGTCACATTCTGGCACTCCTCATCAAACCAACCGTCTCTGGGTCGTCTCTGAGCAGTACCTATCACCTCTCGCGCTGCTGTGCTCATCGCACCGTGGATAGACTCCCACAGATTGTTGAGGTTGTCGCCTACGTTGTATATCCTTATCCGCTCATCAAGCTTCCGGCGGTACTCGTCTGCTATACCTTCTGTTGATAAGCGCTGGATATTGAAACGCAACGGTCGCTGTGTTCTTGTGTTCGCCACAGAAGACAACCGTGCACGAATTTTACTAACTACGAGATAGTGATCAGAGTCGATGTTTAGGCCTCCAAAGGTCCTCACATCGATTACATCCGAGAAATGCCGACCGTCCACCAAAACGTGGTCTATTTGGTTGCAGAGCTCGCCATTTGGGTGCATCCAGGTGTGCTTTTGCATGTCTTTGCGTGCAAAGTAGGTGCTGCTGATGGCCATCCCTCTAACTGCAGCAATAGTTATTAGCCTTAGGTAGTTGTCATTGGTGGCGGAGTGAAGGCTCTCCGTACCAATTATTGGGCGGAAAAAATCCTCTTTTCCGATCTGAGCGTTGGCATCCCCGATAACAAGTTTAAAATCATGTTTTGGGCACTCTCCGTAGGTCTTGTCGAGACAATCATAAAACGCATCCTTCGTGTCGTCGGGTTTATCGTTTGTCGGCGCATAGATGTTGATCAGACTGTAGTTGAATAATTTTCCCCGTATCCTCAATACGCAGATTCGTTCATTAATCGGTTTCCACCGCATAATACGCTTCATCTGCTTCCCGATCACCATGCTCTGCCTTATCGCTGCCACTATGGTAGATGTCGTATTTGAAAGCTGTTTTGGCGACGGGATCCACCGCCCTGAATTCACGTTCTCCAGATCTAGGCCATCTTACTTCCTGAATAGCAGCCACGCTCACTCCAACCTTCCTCTCTCGTCTGGGTTAATTTACCGTCCTGACATTCCAGGTACCGAGTTTCCAATCATAGTCCTTATTTCGTTGCCAGGTCGGTTGCCGAAAATATCGTTCGTTATTTCTCCTTTCTCCATTTTTCGAGGTAGGTAAGAAATTCGATATTCTACCTTACCAGGGTCGCGATACCTACATCACGATGGTGGGGCTGCCACCTTAGGTGTAGCTGACGTGATACAGCATTTCATACTAAGCCGCTGGATGCCAGAACAGACGCTGTTTGAGCCGCACCTCCTTGGTGGACAGACGCTGGAGACGTACCTCCTAGCTCTAGCTGATGTCAGAAGGACAACAGTGCCCAGGCTGCACTACCAGCTAAGTACTCAACCCTTAGCTGGCGGCTTTGTCATCGTTTGACCCGTGGAAGCGTGAGGTAGGGACTTGTGAGGACCAGAGCTATGTTGGACGCTTCTTCCTAGTTGTCGGCTCACCATTTCACAGCCATCGGTCTATCAGATTAAATATGAAATTTTCATCAGACAGTATTATTTTTTTAACAAGCAACATGTTTAGTTTCAAGTTTCTGCAATGTTTCTACACAGAATAAAATCCGTTCTCATATCCTTGATCAGCAATCATGTACTCGTCAACAAGCAAAAATACACCGTGAACTAGATCATGTTTATATGAACGCGTTGTTTAGTTCTGACAACGTTCCTGTAAACATGATGGTAGTTCACGGTGTATTTTTGACAGTTCATGTTTTCCAGAACTCTTTTTTGAGCGTGTATCAATGCTCTGATTTTTACTTTACAAACCAGATCCATAAGTAAATAAAATCCATTTCAAGTGCGAAATATGACTTTGATAGACATTTTATTACATATCATAAGCAATGCATTTTTCAAATACCGTGCACCCCCGCTAATTTGAACAATACCTTATGCAAACCATCGGGGTTCATTTTATTTTGAGCTTCTAGTGATTCAAGGGATTTAACCTGAAACTCTTCCGAGGTTTCAACCGAAAATTCTATTTAGAGAGATAATTTCAGGAATTGTTATAAAGATTCTTTGAGAACCTTCTCTGATTTTACCACAAATTTCTTTGGGTAATTCACCAGAAACACTTCCATTTATTCCACCAGAAATTCCAACAAGATTTGTATCGGGAATCCTTCAGGAGAATATGGCCTACCAACTCAAATAGTGTATGGTGAAATGACGTCGTCATTTTTTGATTAAACATGCAATTTATTTGTGAAACACTTTTCCAGCGTCTTTACGCTGCTTTCTTTAGCAACCTTAATGGTCAGCAGATCGATGAGATTGTAACGTTTTTTCCAGTTGGTGTTTGTGACATCAAAATTAATAGCTTTTCGCAACAAGAAGCCCAATCAGCTATTAATCAGTATTTCAAAACAGCGCTAACTCGTTACTTAATTCGTTGCAGGCAATCATCAATCAGTCCCTCTTTCAATACGTTTTCCGGAGGGTTGGAAATGAACTGATATTATCCTCTTATTCAAAAAAGTCAACCGCTGTCTTGTTACCAACTATCGTTGAATCACCTCGCTATGTGAGGGGTCGAAACTTTTTGAGATTCTCATTGGTTAGTCAATGCAGCGTTCAGTTGCAGTTGCGCATTATATTTTAATAGATCAGCAGAAACTTTATCCTGATCGTTCAATCAACCTAATTTAGCTTAGCTCCTTTTGCTTAAGGTACATAGTGAAAGGAGTTTATAATTTCAACAAAACTGCATTTGATCGCGTCAACCATGCTCTACTATTGACTTAGCTCAGACATTTAGGTGCCTCCAACAAATTTGTTTAATGGTTGGAGTCGTACCTTCCCAATCGTTCAAGTTTCGTTAGCGTTTCAAAATGCGCTGTCATTAGTTTCACTATAAAGAAGTCACCATTTATCTACTGTTATACGCTGTTTAAAAAAACCCATCAAGCGTGAATCTATCTTTAAGAATCTTAGTGTTTTGCTGTATTGCGGTATGACCTTTCAAGATCACTGTAGCTCCATCATAACTAAAGCCTACAAAATTATCATGTGAACTACAAAAGGCTTTGAGGATCCGTATTGTCTGAGAGCACTCTACTATTCGTTGGTGCGGTCAGTGCTCTAGGCAGCTGCACAAATTTCACTGAGGATTCCTCCATAAATGAGGCTTATTGAAGATTACTTAAGGAAATCCTCCAACGATTCCTTCAGGAAATCCACTTAGTGGTTTCTCTAGAGCTTTTTCTAAGAACTCCACCGAGATGCTGCCTAGAATTTTTCCAAAACTTCAAGATATTCTTTTAGAGATTTTTCCAGAGATTTTCTCAAAATTTCTCCTATGATCCTCCAGAATTGTTTTACCAAGGATTTATCTTCTCTCAACTCTTTTGACGTTGGATAACGTCCTACGGCAACATACTGGGGTACAATTTCGAATAACAAAAAATCGCTCGCGTCACGAAAAGTGGTTAGATTTTGACTGTTAATAACTTACTAACGCCCGGATAGATTTTCAAGATTTTTGCACCAATCGATTGGAAATCTTTTTACGAATCTACTACAATAATGAAAACTATTGATTTCCATGACTAAACTATTGAAAAATTGGGATATATCGAGGTATGTCTTATTTTACATAGAAAAGCACTTTTTTTTTTGCTTTTATTAGGTTTTGACGTTTTGAAGTTTACATGTACCGTAATTTCGGGTGAAATTGATCATTTTTCATGGTCTCCACATCTTGTCTGTTTTCAATGATGTTGAAAATGCCAAACGACTGAATGCAGGAAAACAAGAACGACGGTCATGTGCCAAAATTTTCTAACAAATGTGTTATTAGTGCTAAAAATCATCCTTTAAATAAAAAATCGAGGAATCCCATTTCGGGGTGAAATTGATCACTTGTCAATACGATTTTTGTTATTTTTTTGTAACGAATCTACATAATGAATATCAACTCCCTGAATCCGAATATGCTTGTAAAGTTCTTAATTCAGCCATCCCTCCATGAGTCGATGTTCCATCACTCGATATCGACTCATGGAACCATACTAAAAACATAAAATCATGGTTACTATGATGGTCCCTTCAAACAGCTTTCCAAAGAATATCTGTTCCATGACTCAATATTTCCATGAGTCGATGGTCCCTTCAATATCGACTCATGGAGGCTTGACTGTAATGCAATATTTAAAGAAATAATGAATAAGGTGCCGGTGCCATTAGTGTAAAAGCTGTAAAAATCATAACGAAAAGCCTTAACAGAGATCTTTTGGCGTCAACAGAAAGATTTCAACCTCTACTATATGGGAAAAATATGAAAAGAGTGATAAAACTATTTTCTTTAACATAAAATCGCTTGAGCCACTATTGGTACACGTGTTCCAGTAGTTGCGCTAGTGCTCCAGTAGTAGACGTTCGGGAATGATGCAAGGCATTTTAAACAAAATGGTAAATTTTTACATATGTAGGTTAAACATTTTTCCCTCGGAACAGCAACTAATATCTTTTGAATGAAGCATAAAGATCATCTCTGGAACTTTTCTACATTTTTATACATCTATTTTAAAAACTGCTTCCATCCGTTGATCCACTATTGGAACACGACGGCAACTACTGGTGCAAGGGAGCAAATTCTTTGCACAAACTTAATTATTTATATGACTTTTTGATAAAATAAAAAGCTGAAAATTGGCAAATCGACTAAACTAGAGGCGATCTAACCACCAAAAATAGCACATATCGTTTTATCGTAAAATGTACGTTTTATTCCATAGTCTAATCTACTGGTACATTACAACCATTGGTACCGGCACCCTAGTTAATTTCAAGAATTGCAATGAAAACGCCTAAATGTAGGCAATTTCCTAAGAAAATCCCTGATATCTAACAGAAATTAAATTATTTCAACCGTATGCGCTAATTGGTACGAGTCTAGAAGATGAAATCGGGCTCGGGGATATATTTTAAGCATCCTTACAAACATTCAGGTTTGATACCATGATCAAATCCTTGTTTAGAACTAGAAGTTTATAGATGTTTGCCAATACTACACCGTACATGATTTTTAAATGTTACATTATTTTCATAGAAATAAACATTCTTTAACACAATTCAAGGATGGATCATTGAAAGTAGTTTTTGTCAGTGCTCACCGCATCAAAACAAAGGCGCCACTGTATATGTGATTTAACATTGTGACAGCATTGCTGTTCTGTCAAACACACAAGGCTATGGTGGCGCTATCTATGCTTTCCATAGCGGCCGTTTTGGTTATTTTAATGATCCATAGTTACCACAAACACCGTTGATTCCCTGCAGGTTGCATCAATATTTGCACCTGTTATGATGTATAGCTGGGCTTGTCCGATGATTATGGTGATATTTCTGACAATTCATTATAGTGATCTCGGCAGCGCATATATCACCTTTTTTTTTTTTTTTTTTTTTTTTTTTTTTTTTTTTTTTTTTTTTTTTTTTTTTTTTTTTTTTTTTTTTTGGGAAGGTTAAGCCACTGCGTCCATTGGATTGAACTTTTGTGGCATGTCCCTTTTTACTATTCAATGATGCGAATAGTAAAAAGGGATATGCCACAAAAGTTCAATCCAATGGACGCAGTGGCTTAACCTTCCCAACAAAAAAAAAAAAATGGTGATATATGCGCTGCCGAGATCACTATAATGAATTGTCGGGCACTACTGGTAGATGTAGAGGCACATTTTCCCGGATACCACGACGAAGCAGAAGAAGTTCTTTATGGCGTGGAACTTCGAGTATCAAAAGGAGACCATGCCAATCATCGTGACAGGCAACTTCAACATCGGTATGAGCAAACAAAATAACATGGAGTTCGCGGACTTCATGGAGAAGTACCTCAACCTAATACCTCAACCTAAAACTGGAACCCACTAAAGCAATCAATCTTAGTGAATCATTTGTGGACCTAACGTTCAACTGGAATATTTGTTTGGAGAGCAAGAGTTTCCGCTCATGCTTCTTCTTCCATCGACCAATTCTATCGGTGTTGAAGTGTTAACTGAACCAAGCAAATAATAATACACAATGTCCATAAATAATAAGTCATATATAACATACAACAAATAGTGTGAAAATTGATTAGGTTTTTAACAGTACAAATCTTTCATAAGTTCGTGACGGTCTCAAACCAGGAAATAAAAGAAGCTAACGTTATCCAACGTCAACTTGGCGGTCGTATCTCGGAAACAACCTCTTAATTTTTTTCTATTTCAGAGAATTCTTTAGCATTTCTCCACGTACCTATTCCTCCAAGAATTCCAGAGATTTCTTCTACCGTAGCTGAGCTAGGTCTGATAAAAACATCCTCTCTTGACCAAAAGTGGATCGATCCGAATAGCTCCATCAGCTTACTTTCGGCAGTGCCAATTGATGACTTAAAATCGCATTTGGTTGTTTGAAAATATTAAATATTCGACAGGAAGTATGTAAAAAGCCGCCAACCTGGTGTGCATTTTTTGACAGGTGCTTTCTCTTTGGCCGAGCTTGTTTCTCCGATTCCATATTCAGTGCGCTAGAAGTACTTTTTTTCCTTATTTGTGATTGTTTTCCAAAAACCTGCACTGTAGCGGCGGACAAATTTCCGCAAAAGGGGCCCAAACTTTTACTTTAATGCTTACACCCCTATCCCCCCTTTTTGCCACCGCCAAGGGACGCCGACAAATTGAGAGTTGGTGAAAAATTGATTTTCCGGTAATTTTTCGTCGTTGCACCGATGCACCAGCAAATGCAACGGCATCCGTCGATGCAGCGTAGCTGCCACACGGAGAAAAGGGTTTAATGACATTTTCATAAAAATCACGTCACCGACGGATACAATTGACGCTTGATGGCTGCCAAGGTTCCGCAAACATTAAATAGCATACATGAGCACGAGCGAGAGAAGGGAAACGAAAAAAACTGTATGATTTTTTAATAAAATACATACACAATTACGTGGATTGGGGCAAAAGAATGCCCATTGAATGGCAGTCAAAATTCCGTTGGCAGTGGATGTAACAACATTTCCATAAATGTCAACTTCAATAAGCGCGTGCCATGGCATCGCCATGCCATTGCCACAAAATCAAATGCTTGCCGCATTGCGAATGGCACAGAATGAGGGGCAATTTAATGATGCTGCCTGCTACGGAATGAATGAAATTGAATCATAATCAAAAAGAATTACGGGGAGTTGATTGATTTGGATGGAATTCGGATGACGACACTGTTGACAAAGGGAAACTGTTTCGGTTCTATCCCGTAAGGCCGAATGCCTTTAGGCCGAATATTGTTAGGCTGAAGGCCATTAGGCCGAATGTCGTTGGGGTCGTTCGGCCGAATGCCGAAAGGGTAATAAGGCCAAAAATAGTCGATAGTTTTAATGAACCGGAGGGTCGAATGGGTAATTAACAGGAATATGTCAGGAAAATTTGCATCACCTAGAAGCCGTCGGATAAAAAAAAACATATGGAGAATGTCTGACTTATTCCAAAACAGATTGATTTAAGGATAAATGGTCGAACAACAAAACGTCAAAAGAACAATTGTTACAAAAAATGTTTGCTTGGCGAAAAATTCGCCTTTTTGAACTTTTTTCCTTACCTACTTTCTTCGTCTAGGTACGATCTGTCCTTTCGACCTTTTGCCATAGTTGAGAAGTGGACTTTGTGCTTAGTGAGGGCGTTACGCCAAAAAGCAAAAAAAAAAAATTAAAAGAAATCTAGTATTATAGACTTCAATTGTGGTTCATTTTGCAAGAGACGAACATTTTAAGAATTCTTAAGAACAAATTTTAAGGGGACACGGGAGACCGTGTTATTTTCCCTATCTTTTGTCTCACTCTAACAATTATCATCAAAACTTTGTGGAAGCAAATCTCGAGTTTTAGTGAACCGATGAAGCTGAAAATGTATTGGGTTGTGCACTACATATATAGAATCATAGTGATACATTTTTCGCATCGATATATGGAGTGGCTCTTGGGATTTGCTTCTTCAAATGGATAAGATGATTATGATGACGTCCCGTGCTATATTTTTCTGCTGTATATGTTGTATAGAGATGGTCTCGAAGAGATCGGATACCAAATCAATATTCATCCAGAGACATGCATTCGTTTTTACTTTCGTATCCAACCTATGACTTCCTGAACTTTCTGGATCATTCGCTACGTAGTGAAAGCAGCATCTACTGCTGTATTGTGAATCAATAATAAATTAACTCTAATTTGCATATTAACCATCTTGTACCTTAATTACTTTGCACTGCAGTTGTGATTGATATGCTATTACTGCGCAACAGAGTTATTTATCGATACCAAACAAAAATGTATTCCTCATAAATCTAGACAACACTCGTTAAATTTACTTCACATTATGGCCCTCATTAATAAGGTAAAATCGACAAACGAATATAGAAGTCGAATAACAATGCGGTTCGAGTAGACTTCAATTTGGAACCGGTATATTTCAAAATCCCGACAGGTCTTCAGTGAAGTTGTTTTGAAGGCGAGGAGCTATCTGATGGTACCTCATCTAAGGGGTCGTCCATAAATGACGTAGCTTTTTAGGGGGGAGGGGGGTCTTCGCGAATTTGTGACGAAGTGTGACGTGGGGGCGGGAGGGGTCCTAGCTAGTGGACGTAGCATTTTCAATCAAGTCCGTAAAAAGGAAGGCGCTGAGAAAAATTGCATACAATTATTTTTTATGACACTTCTTTTTTTTACTTATAAACTTGGGTTATAAAATTATGATTAAGCTTCAAAACATTCATATGACAAGATTGAAAAAATATCCATGAAATTTCAGATTTTCTTGATAAATGCAATCAAACAGATGTTTTGAAGCTTTAAATAATTATGTGAACATTATATTATATTCGTGTCCAAATTAATAAATTTATAAATGAACGAAATAAGTTTAATGAATTGAATAAAAATCAATGCTCTAATTACTTGGAGTACATTTTTTTTGCCATTTGTTAACATGACATAAAGTTAGTCGTTTTAGTTTTATCCATGTTTTCGGTTGGGGCTTTATTTCTTCAAGAAAATAATATATGCTCTTCTTGGCAAATATTACATTCAAAGCAAGATATTTATTCCGTGAATTATGCCTCCAATGTTGCAGGAGATCTCCACCCAATCAACTCATCATTTGTTTTGATATATCAATGCTCTTGATGTAATAGCCTGACTATTAATGGGGATAATAGATTCGAGTGTTAATAAAATTGCCTTATCATTAAATTTTGTTAAGAACTCGGTAATTTGTAAGATTAATTCAGTATGGAAACGATAAGGAAAATCAACTGAAATAATAATAGAGATTATTGTATTTGTATAATAATCGCTAAAATTTTCTAAACATTCCAAATATTTCAAGTTTAATCTTTTATGTACACTGTTTGCTAAAATGATTTGAAATTGGATAATATTAACGATGATTCATTTCAAATTAATATATTTTCTTGATCATCTTCATTGAAATCTATTTCCTTACAACGAATAATAAAAAAAAAACAATCCTCTAATATAACGAAATTTTTGTTCAATATATTATAAAATATAATGGACCCTAACTCGACAGTAACGAGCTTCATCAATCCAATCAATTTTTTTTTCACATTTTTTATAGTAAACTTGTTTTATATGGTAAGAACAGCAATAGTAATATAATTTAGTCTTTAAGAAACTGGAAACCAAAACCAAGGAAAATGTTTATTTAAACATTTTCCAAATCACTTTTGAGCGCTACTGTATATCAAACTGTTAGAATAGATTATCCCTTCATTTCAGTCAGTAATCAATATCAAACTTTGTATTGAACTTCTCAATTCCAATTTTTTGTTTCAACCCAGTCACTATGGAAATTAAAAAAAAATGGGGGGGGGGGGGTGCTCGATATGCTACGTATTTTCAAGGGGGGAGTACCAACATTTGTGACGAAATGCTACGAGGGGGGAGGGGGGTGTAAAAATCTGTGGAAAAATGCTACGTCATTTATGGACGGCCCCTAATGTGAATTTCTACCGCTAGGTAGCGCTAGTAGCATGAAACTTTTACTTTTGTTTTGCAGGTATCTTAGGACTCTTTTCTATAATTATTACAAAAGTTTTTTAGCCCTGGGCAATTCATTTCGGGGCCAACGGATTTACTTCCCTTCCGAAGAAAGTTGTCACTATAACCTTACGATCATAAGTGACCATCTCGGGAATGGGATTCGAACCCAGGTCCTCGGCATGTTCTAACCACTACACCAGGCCAGTCCCCCCATCTCAGGTGCCTGTCTTCTGAGATCGCTTCTTCAGCAAAGTTGTTCAATAAGTCAAAAGCTATCATTGTTCAAGCTAGTTGATGCAAAACTTTGCCACTAGGTGACACTAGTGAGCATGCAATTTTTATTTTGCCGATATCTCAGCAGCCTGTTCACTTGGGATTATGGCGTTTTCGGCAAAGTTGTTAAGTAGCTCAATGGCCATCATTATTAGGCCCAGAGGTTCGAGATTTCGACACCAAGAGTCGCCAGTGAGCATGAATCTTTTGTTTTGCAAATATCTCAGGATCCTAACCACTAAGATTGTTAGCGTCTTCGGCAAAATTGTTCAGTAATTGAAGGACTATCATTGTTCGAGCTAGTTGGATCAAAATTTCGCCACCGTGTAGCGTTAGTAAGCAGAAACTTCGCATGTAAATGCTCAAAACGTCATTTTTCTAAGTACCGTAATCCGGGGGAACATTGATCAGTTTTTGTGGAAATTTCTTGAATATTTCATTTAAAAATGCAAATGTTGCAAGTATTATATTTTTAAAACAAGTACTGCCACCCAAAGCTTGTGACTATATACTGTATTTTGCTTTTTGAAAGAATTAAGCATGTTTAATAAAATGTTATAGGTGATTTTTTGATTTAGCTGATATGGGGTAACATTGATCACCTATGTAAACAACGTTTGGTAATATTCAAAATGTCGTTACTTACTTAAATCATGGCTTTTGAAGCCGAATATGAAGGCCAAACGCTTACAAGTCATTTACTTTTTGAGTTATTTCAATATTAAAAACACCTCGAAACGCGGAATACGCCTAAAGGTAGGCAATTTCCTAAGGAAATTCTACATTCTTAACAGTAATTCGTTAATGTTGCCTAATTGATTATTTCTATGAAAATTTTGACAACAGAATCATTTTCAGAGATGCCATTTTTAGTAATAACCGCATTTTCCTTGCTCATATCGCTTGCAGAACATGTATGAGACATGAATCTTCGGTAGTGTCATCCTTAACTATTAAAATCGTTGTTTCGAAAAATTGACTAATTTACGCATGAAGTAACCGCAATTTGCGCAAAAATCTTAATTTGCATTAGCTCATGAATATAAGAAGCAGAAGCGCAATTCATGCTTTGGAAATGTTACGTTTATAAATGATGATACGAGCTTATTACGAGATGAGTCATTCCGATCAATGTTACCCCGCTGATCAATGATACCCCGGATTACGGTAGTCAGGATTCTAAGATAACTGCAAAATGAAAGTTGCATGCTCACTAGCGCCACCTAGTAGCATAATATCGAATCTCCTGACAACAACAATGCTATCTGTTGAGGTACTGAACAACTTTTCCGAAGACGCATTTTTTCTGTGATCAGGCTCGGAATTCCGAATTTGATTGATCACTGCATATCAGTCCTAGATCTGCTTAACAACTTTGTTGAATATAGGTTTTCTATAAGGACTTTTCACTTTATAAATTGGAAACTTTGCACATGCTGTATCTTTTAATTTATTAATGAAATTGCAATCAGTTTCCTGTACATCGTTGTACAATATTGTGATAATTTAAAAGCCACCAGTAATGCATATTTGCACAGAATTAACCTCGCGATGAGCAATATTTGTAATAGGTGTGATTTCGGCTATGAAAATATCGATCACGTATTTTAGCAATGCCCGGAAATGGACGCGGACGCCTCGAGAATGCAACTTTTGGATACCCATGTTGTTCCAGGAAGTTAACCGTAACCCTATGATCTTGTACGAGATCATTCGCTTGTCTCGTATAAAAGTTTTATTCACATGTGTTCCCTTCTCCGTTTTTTTTTGTGCTACCAACGCCATGACACGATGATCAAGCTACTACTATTACCTCCCGGATGAGCAGCAGAGAACCCTGCACGCTCAAAACAAAGAGTTCTGGAAAACGTGAACTGTCAAAAATACACCGTGTACTACCATCAACCCGGGAGCGTCGTGACAGCCGCAGTATAATGCCAATGTACCTAAAAATTTTGGTCCGTGGTACTGTCAAACTCTGAGAAATCAGAAGTGCGCACGAAAAAGGGCGAAAACTGAAATTATGCATGATCAAAATAAAAAAGTTGTGAAATTTTTCCCATGATGTGTGCTTGATTATAAATCAATGTTAGTGATGCCAGAAGGTTAATGTACCATTGAAAATAAGAACGATTTTATTGTAAGCCAAAGATTGGCGCACAAACCACCCGCAACTCGCCGCGTGCTGAAATCATGTTTAGAGCATGGCTTATCATTCTTACAATCTTCAAGTTTAAATTGCACTATTTTCATAATAGTTTGGCGCAGAAAAAGAGGAAAAAAGGTAAATATTCATACTAGCACCTTATTACTAAAGTTGATCAAATTGCTTGGTGGTGACCAATCGATCAAATTTTCAACTCGAAGCGCTGTATCATCATATGGCACATCCGCTTTTTTGGAAACTTTGTAAAAGCTGCGCGGTGTATCATGTCCACCAGATCAATCAGTATTATGAATCCGACAAAAATCAAGACAAACAAAATTACCGTTTTGACTCATATTCCGAACACTTAAGGCCAACAGTGACTTCAAATGCATCTGACTGGCATAAATTGGCTGATATTTGTGTAAATTTGAATTTCTTCGCAAAGTCTAACGGTTAGCTGTTGGATGTACCGATAATAATGTTGATATAGTTCGTTTTAGTATTGTTTTTACGCAAAAGTATGGAACAACATTTTGATTCAAATGCCGAACACTGTGTTCATTCTGTCTCATATTCCGAACACCTTGATTCAAATTCCGAACAACACGAATAAATCGTATACAAATGAATAATTTAGCAAATAAATTTATCTGAACTTGTTCTACTGGTCTCAAACTAGAGAATCATCACTACTCCCACGGTATAAATTATATTGAAAACGTTTTAACTGAATTGCAATTGACTACCATTTCCTTGCTATTTGCTGACATATTTCAGCGAAACATTTCAACCAAATCGCCATACAAAAACTGAGTGTTCGGAATATGAGTCTGTTCGAAATTTGAGACAAAACGGTATGTAATCTATTTTATCTTGATCCCCGAACATCTAGTATGTGAATAGTGTGCAGTGTTCATGAAAATTTTAAGAATCAAGCTCATTAAAATTGCACCAATGAAATCATGATTATAAAACGCGGTGAGTTGAGGCGCGTCGCAAGTTGTGTATCATCTGGTTTGGTGGCGGCCCAACAATACTTGTCTGCACATTAAATCCGCACTTTTTGCTTTTGAATAGTGTCGCGCTTATTATTAAATTATCTTCAGAATCAAATCTTCTCTTCCTTTTTTTTAAACTATTAAAATTACGAACCCATGCACTTTTCAATAAATAAAAATAAAGTTTATTTACCCACACATTTCCCCAAAGATACAATGTAAAATCTGAGAGGAAATTTCTAGAATCTTTTGGTTTTGGTTGTCTGTTTCATTGAAATATAACGTATTTTAACCCTCTTGAGAATAGAGTAAAATTGTCGGTCTAGTCTGTTATTTCGGGAGTAAAATGTCATTGAAAAACCTTTTTTTATTTTCACATCTGCATATCTTTATTACTATCTTACTTCATGATTGATCCTACTTCATGATCATCTCAACACCTAATCACCTCGAAAAAGAATTACTTTAGTAAGCTTCTTACGTACAGAATCTTTGAATCCTCCAATATTTTTAGCGTATTGCTCTAAGCGTAGCTTCAGATAAAAATCGATACATAGTTTTATTAAAATATTTCGATGGTTGTTCAGTGCATCGTGATTTAGGATATGTGCTGAAAGATTCGAAAACACATGCTGTTGGGAGTTATAGATGCTCATTACAATGCGATTTTCTAAACGCGAGTAATACTTTCCCACGTTTAAATTGTTGTTCTGATTTGTCAAAATCTTCAGCTCGGTTTCCGCAATTTTGCAAATTACTAGAATGTCCTTATTTACTGAAATTTGCTCCGTAGTCTGAAGCAACTCAATTAAACACTGCTCACATTTCAGTTTTGTAACCATTTGCTTCTGAAACTTTTTATCGCAACCAGGAATCCAATGAATCCAGTTTTATTAACAGTTTCTGTAATATTGGTCCATACTTTCTGCCCTTTTTTTTCTTGTCGCACCTGAAGTTTGGAAATGTATTCAAAAGCAGTTTGAAAACGTTGCCTGTACTCCTTGATATTTTCTGAATTCATTGGCCGCTTGAAACCATGAGCGTTTTGATGTTTGCTGTTGAAAATGTCGAATAAATCGTTGATTAACTCAACACAATTGATGGTTTCCTCACAATCATGGAATTCTTTCTTACAAGATTTCAATTTCTGTAGTGCTCCTGCAACGCTTCGACTCAGAGTTTGAGCAGCTAAATCGACACGCATTTTCTCATTGTGGAAGTTAATATGCTTATTTGTAAGCTTTCCTATTTTCATACCGCTCAAGTTTTGTAGCTCGTTTAGCTTCGCAATATAATTCCACTTAATCATTTTTGATCCATTTTTGAAAACTTCTTTGGCTGACAGAGTATTCCGAAAAAGTTTCAGCATGTGACATACATCCATTATTATGTAAACTGGTTCATTGGTACACGGATGGTTAAAGTTGGTTTTGAAATTGTCATCAAATTTCAGCGAGGCACCCAGGGAGTTTGCAGTACTTATATTTGTATTCAATCCATCAAACGTGAAAGCAATCACGGTAATACCAATATCGTGGAGGCTAGTCAATATTCTTTCAATGAGACTAGTTTTTTGTTCGGTATCGAGCGAGTCGGTAAAGAAATAGCCAACGGGAATTTTAAACTTTTGCTTAACACCGCTAACCATGAACACAATAGCATCTTTCGCCATTGGCAAATCGTCTGATCCTTCTGCCAGGTACCCGGAATATTGCACAGATCCTTCAAATTTCTTCGTTCGATGATTCCACTCAATCTGACGCCTAATAGATATTTCATCCATCATCAAACATACAAGTGTTCTCTCGCCTTTAGCCTTTTGTTCCTCTGCCAATATCTTCAGTGCAGCCATTGATTCTGAGGTTATACCTGGCTCACCATCAATAGAACGATACCATTTAGAAATGGTTTTTGGGTGAGGCAAACGATTTCCAAATGATTGCCGGACGAATTGATATGCACGAGGGGAATAGTAACTCAAAGTCACAGCGAAGCACCTTAATTCTTCACTGTATTCTCCACCTTTCGAAGACTGCAACTCATCTAACAATGAATCGTTTTCACAATAAACCTGCACAAAAAATATATTAATAAAAGTATAAAATATAAAATCTATTGATATTACTTTTAGGTGATCAGCTGCGCATTGTGATATCATATTTTTGTTCTGGGCTTCTACAAGTGCTTGCTCCAATGTAATCACTCGCTGTTGCAAACGTCTGAATTTTCGCATCAAATTAATTTTCGATTTTTTCATCCTTTCATGTGCTTTGTAGAGACGAGGGTATGCTCGAGAAGCCTCATCAGGAGAAATGAAAAGTTCCTCGTCAGCATGACCTTTTTCTTCCCTGTTCAAAATTTATTTAAAAATACATCAATGTATAGGAAAATGAGATTGAAAACTCACCGCATCAAACTCGCATTTATCGTTTCAGTTGATTCATCATCGGAACAAAGGAATTCCAAATTTTGACTGAAAATTTGTAAAATAATTTATTAAAATATGTTTTATTTACTATCATTAGACACTACATACGTTTCTTCTTTCGCTGTTTTGGTGAACATGGTGGGTACAGCATTTTTTCTTAATATTTGCTTATTTCCGTTGTTTTTGTAGTCATCATCGGCAAAATGATTACCACAAATGCGATTTTTGGCTGCCGAACTCGCATCAATTCGCTGACCAGTCAACACCAAAATGGATCGAATCCATTTTTTTCTTTCGTTTGCACTTTTCGGAAATCTGTATAGAAATTTTAATTTAGATTTTAATGTTTATGGTTAGAAACCAAGGAAATTCTTTGTTTTATTTTTGAATTTGGTGTAGGATCAAAATTTTACAGTTGTTTACTTAACGGATACTATAATAGCCATATATTGATTCATATGTGACCATTCAACGTTATTTAAGAAATATGAACTGAATACAAAATATTTCCACATTTACGTTAAGTTATAAATTCAATTATATTAAAATAAAAATAAATCAATTCAAATCATCGTTTTACGAATTTCAAAGATTTTTTTTGCTCAAAATCGAAGCATAATTACGATTATGAAAATCTATCATTGCACTTCACTTGCTACCACTAAATAAATCAAAGAAGTTTCGAAATCACGTTGAATGTTTTGTATATTTGGGAATTAAAATTATCCCATATTTTATTAAAATTATTTAAGCAATTTAAGAGTTCTGTATTTAAATAGCGTGCTTTTACTTCAGATAAATAACTTAAGAACTGCAGTTACAAATCTGTTGTGAAAACAATTTTAATTGTTCAATTTCAGTTATTCAAATTCGAAACTGAAATCGATTTGTGGGTACAATCATAAATTTATCTCTTATGTCCGACACAATGATGGAGACGATATATATGATCTTATAAATAGGAAAACAACCTAAATTTTAAATTGCATGTACTCTAATGTATGCCATTTTTGCGCTCTGACCAACCAGTGTGGGGGTTGCAGTGACAGTTTGTGACAGAATCACGATGACTTTTGGGAGCTCGCAATCAAAGCCAGCTGTCTCCTCTCTCTCAGGATCAAATCAACGGGGATACCCGGTAGTGTTAATACTTGCGAAACCATCCCCAATATTATCTGTGATGTTTTTTATGTCGGTGAGGGTAATTTCGTGTATAAATTAAAAATCACAAATTTAACCCAAGGTACAATAGCAGTCAACAGATATGTAGCATTCATTTTGAACCTTGGAAACTGGTATGGAATGAAGAGAAACAAACTGAACTGTAATTTAACCCCGATTTGTAACAGATTCTTCTGTACTCAAATTTATAGTTTAAAACTCAAAAATGGTATGAAGAATTGATATTTCTATCGTGTAATATTTGACATTATATCACGGTTGTTAAGAAAACTTTCCGGTTTACGGTAGCTGTGGAGCTCAACCGCCAGCTGTCAAAGTTCTACCGCAGCCTTCGGAATCATTCTATCATTGAAGCAAACAATTGAATCATAGTATATATATGCTTGAAAGAGAAAACGCTATGAAAAATAGCAACAAACAACAATCATCAAGACGGTACCCAAGTATCTTTGAAGTCTACTGATGATTTACAAGTGCAAATCAGTGATGTGACAGCAGCAAGCTTTTTGTTGAACCGTAAAATGGAAAGTTTTCTCTAAAATTGCAGCACAACAGGAGTCTTTGATTTAAATTATTTACAGTAAAATATTCCGATCACTACTTTTCATAGGAAATATTTCAATTGAATTATTTCTATTTTTTACGTTCAAATTTAATAACATTGTAGGCACAAATTTGATAACACTGAAGGGTGTCTCCATTACGTTACAGTACATACATTTTTTTAGACCAGTCATACAAAAAGCGTTACGATGGGCTGGGAGGTTATCAAAATGGCCATTTTGAAATTTGTGAATAAACTCTTATGACATTGAATCAAACAGTAGTCTGATTTTTTTTTCGTTAAGTTTTGAATCGAATGTGGCAATATATATTATAAACTCCACATCGAATTTCAAAGAACATGTTTGAAATTCGCAGCTTTATACTGTCCCTATTTTTGTATTTACCTGTGACTGCTCACATTTGATGAGTCATTGAGATCTTGCAAACATTGATTGATTACACAACGCATTTTGGATTAGTCTTTAATAAAATTTAAAAAAAAAACAATATATACACTTATTTTTTCTTTAAAACTGCTTAAATACTCTCTAAAACTAGTATGTACACTTCTTAAACTACACTATAGTTATTGGTATGTTTTGTATTAAATTGAATGAGTCCAAAATGAATCACTTGATTAATATGGTATAAAATTATAGGCTATAAAACGAAAAATCGAAACTAAGCCGTCTTCTTAAGGAATCTTCACTAGTTAACCGATATTTAAGGTTGCACAAACGAACCACACGTGCGAATGCTAGCAACGTCTCTGTTAGAATGAAAATAAAATGAAGCGGTCGCACCCGTCGCACCACTGATGTTGTGGTATACGATTATGTGCAAAGTTGATGTGCAGAAGATGCAGAATGAATACATCAACAGAGAGAAGAAGCGGCAACAGTGGAAACGCATCCATTCACATAGCGAAGATTGAAAACGGTCATTCAATTTCTTCATTCTGTTTCGTCTGGAACAATGTACGAGCTTGATTTATATGTTTATTTATCAATTTTCGATGCATAAAGCGCAAAAAGAGACAATCAATTCGTCAAATTGATTAATTATGTTTCAATTATATGACGATATTAACAGACTCGCCCTTTTTCCAAGACATTCTATTCGGTGTTCTGCATCCATCAACAACGAAACAAAAACTTGATTCGCCGTAGAGAAAACTCGTGCCGGTAGCAGCGGACGGCCCCGTTGTTTACGTTGCGGAGCGACATCTGCATTTTGCAAGTAGGTACACGAAACAAACGTTACCTGTCACTACGCGGGGGGGTTGACTACCATCATCGTTCTCGGAACTAGGCAACGCGTTCACATAAACATGATCTAGTTCACGGTGTATTTTTGCTTGTTGATGAGTTGACGTCTGCTGTTCACGGATACAAGAACGGATTTTTTTCTGTGTGATCCCAATCCCTACTATGTCGTTCCTTAAAAAAAAATGCCCACTTACATCGAGTTTCCAAGAGTACCGTAATCCGGGGTAACATTGATCATTTTTCTGAATGTTTCTTTAACATTTCGTTCGAAAATGCAAATGTTGCAAATTTTATATTTTTAAAACAAGTACTGCCACCCATAGCTCGAGACTATGTACTGTATTTTGTTTATTGAAAGATTTAAGCATGTTTAAAAAAATGTTTTAAGCGATTTTTTTATTAAGCTGATATGGGGTAACATTGATCACCTATGTAAACAAAGTTCGGTAATACTGAAAATGTCGTTACTTACTTAAATCATGGGCCCTGAAGCCGAATATGAAGGCCAAATGCTTACAAGTCATTTACTTTTTGAGTTATTTTAAAATTAAAAATACTTCGAATCACGGAATACGCCTAAAGGTAGGCAATTTCCTAAGGAAATTTCAAATTCTTAACAGTGATTCCGTAATGTTGCCTAATTGAGCATACTTATTAAATTTTTGACAACGGAATCGTTTTCGACGATGCCATTTTTAGTAAGAACCGCATTTTCCTTGCTAATATCGTTTGCAGAACTTATGTGAGACATGAATCTTCTGTGGTGTCATCCTTAACAATTAAAATCATTATTTCGAAAAGTTGACAAATTTACGCATATGGTAAACGCAATTTTTGCAAAAATGTTAACTTTTATTAGCTCATGAATATACAATAAAGAAGCACCATTCATGATTTGGAATTGTTTCATCAATAAATGATAACACGAACTTTTGATGAGATGAGTCATTCCGATCAATGCTACCCCGCTGATCAATGATACCCCGGATTACGGTACCCTTTAATTTTAATTAACGTGAGCATGAGCATTTGCATAGATGACCGTGCAACTCGTAGTTGCTATTGACCAGAACAATTGCTACCGTAGAAGCTATCGACAAAATTGATGGATCAAACACTACTGATTCGATCACGCCACTTTTTCTTTGCACTGCACGAACCGGACACGATTGATCCTTTCCAGTGCTGGGAATGGTAATACTAGTAGGCTTGAATTTCGCGAAAATCACGTGGCTCTCTCACTACAGTAGTTTAAAATCGTCAATCTCATCAAGTAGCCTATACTGGGTACATGAATGTCTCTAAATCAGTAGTGTCTTTGAAGGCTCTGAATGCGGGAAATGCAGCGGGAAATAGAACATTTTTCTACAGTAATTTTGGGTTGCCCTTAGCAACGGGTGTTTTGCAATTTTCATGGCTTTTTGCCTACAGCAACGATGGGCGTGAGTTTCACTGGCTTCGCTGACTGTGATTGGCTTTGTTTGATTACTGTAGAATGATTTCAGATTTTTTCCCAACCCTGATCCTTACCTTTTTTGCATTGTTCTCACCTTCAAAGGCAAGTGACACAATTGTGTTTTCTTAGTAGACAGTCCCCTATAGTTGCACTAGTGGCTTTTTACGGCCGTTTTGCTATAAATCGTTTCAAAATATTTTTTGACATGGAGGTCGGGAGCTATTTAAATAATTGTACCATTGATACACAGCTTGATTTTGTTCAAAACATGATCGAAATAATTAGTTTTGCTTAAAATTTGAGCTCCATTGCGCCTATAGTAAACCTATTGTTCCTATAGTAGCACTTCTGAGAGAAATTATTTTTTGTTACACGAAATAATTGATGAATTAGGAACTTTTTTATATCAAACGAAAGATTTCAATCCACACTTTGAAGGAAAAATATATAAGTTTTGTAGAAATTTGGTTTTGATTTGTACATCGCCGTAATGCTAGTGCTACTATAGGAATAGAAAATAGAAAATGTGCTTCTATAGGCACATGTGTTCCTATAGTAGCACAAGCGATAATAAATACTGACATATGAGTTTTAGTAGTTTTCATATTTTCCCACAAAACCAAGATAAAAAGCTCTCAGATGATGTAAAAATAATGACGCTAGCGGCTAGCGCTTTGTTCTTAGCTATGCAGCTATTGGTACATCGACCCTACAATAGATAAAAGAAAGTAAAATAGAAGCTTACGTCAGAGGTACAGATGTAAAAAAAAATTAAGGTGGGTAATGTCTGTTACATTACCGCGGGGTTTACGTAGAAGTGTTATATTTGAAAATTCATGGACACGTTCGGATGGTCAATAAAACATTATTTCAGTAGTTTACAATAAATGAAAAAAAAAACACGAATGTTTGAGCAAATTTTAAATACTTCTAATCAATGTGCGTAAAAGTTACGGAAGTCGGAATTCAAAACCCAATACAAGCGTTAATATGAATGCTCTGCTTTATATAATATGACATTTTCAATGGATTTCTTTATTAAAACTAACATGTAGAAAAATTTCAGATCAATAGATGCTTATTACAACTGGTCAAGAAACAGTTGAGTGAACAGTATTAAAAATCTGTTGCAATTTTAATACATTTCCCAATTTCCGTGCTCGAGAGTTTAGGAAGTGTTCCCCCATAATATGATAAATCAACGATGCTGTTAGAAATTCCATACAATGCTGAGTATTATGATGCTAGGGCATCCACGTGTAAATTCTCAAATTTTATGAGATTATGTGGTATAAATTATGTGAACCAAATCAAGTTTTGTACAATACCGCTAGATTTAGATCATGATAGATAAATCAGGAAATATTATTCAATAAACCCTTTTAACAACGTTTGTTGGCCCTGAAAAGGGCCGATTGAGCTTGTATGCTGTCACAAATGAATAGCACTACGGGATGTTATCGGTTGATTGCCATGGTTAAACAGAGAAACTCCAACGAAAGTGTATATTGTCGAAATTTCCGATTGACAGTGGCCGTGGGAGTAGTGGTGCTCGGGATGGATTATCCTCCATGACTGGTCCAGGCCGGAAATATTCGTGGGGGAGAAACTCGATCCTTTGCTGCAGGAATTTCATAAACAACTCTTTGGTAAAGCAGAAATTTTCCGAATAAAATTCTGCTAAAAGTGAACTATTTCAAAATAACTCTTATTGATTGAAATATTTATCGATAACTGTTTGTCAGCGAAAATAATTCTAAACAACTCTTGGTATCATCGCCAAACCAAACCATTTCATTGAATTCATCAAGTAAATGAAAATGAATGGTAAGGAGAGGCAGGTGATGTTTATTCCGTTGGCGTTACTTTCTAACAGGTCCTTCCTTTAGTACGGACTAGGAATCTGTCCACTGAATGATTTGCAGTTGTTGAATGGTGGGCTATCGCTTCGTTGCTCTCTCGTTACTTTCGCTACTCGCACACTACTGTGGCTTTCAGGCGTTCTTCCTTGCTGCTCCGTTCGTTACGCCGTTCGATTTACGAATGAGCTGGGAGCAGAACAACCACAAGCAAATAAAACCCAGCTCCGTTCACCGATGGCAAGTGGTGGGGTTCTCGCTTGGTTGTTACGTCGCTCCGTTCGCTACTCGCACGCGATTGGTTAATGCTTTCGCGCTATTTTCGTTGATGGTGTGATTCGTCGCTGTCTGAACGTTTCGTCCGTTTTGGCGTTCGATTACTGAATGGCCTACGCTGTTGTTGTTGTTTGATGAAGGGGACTTTAACCCGAGGGTCATTCGTCCCTTCGCTCAGTCGCTTACGCTCAGAATTGCCATCGGTTTTATACTTGACAATATGTTGAAAGAGCTCCACCTGTTCATCGTTATGTGTTATTTATCTCTTTTGGAAGTCAACCATGTATACGAAGTGGAGTCACGAGGTGGAAAATCATAGGGAGAAGACAGTATTGAAACTTTTGTTGTGCCTATTCTACGCGTGACATTATTTAAGAACTAACATTGTGTTCAAAATTCATTCATTAATTTATTTTTCTTCAACATGAGCTTTTCTCTACATATATGTGAATAAGTCGGGGCCTTTCTTAGCCGAGTGGTTAGAGTCCGCGGCTACAAAATAACGGCATGCTGAGGGTGCCTGGGTTCGATTCCCGGCCGGTCCAGGATCTTTTCGTAATGGAAATTTTCATGACTTCCCTGGGCATAGAGTATAATCGTACCTGCCACACGATTTACGAATGCAAAAATGGAAACTTTTGCAAAGAAGGCTCTCAGTTTATAACTGTGGAAGTGCTCATAAGAACACTAAGCTGAGAAGCAGGCAATGTCCCAGTGAGAAAGTTAATGCCAAGAAGAAGAAGAAGAAGAAGAAGAAGAAAATTAGTTCTCTGTTTATTCGACAAATCAGCTGCATATTTCATGAATGCACAACAGCAACAGGGTAGCGGATCACAGGGATTTAGTTGAAATCTGAAAACGTAGCTCAATCTTGAAATCTTGAGCGATTTCACAAACCAGATTTTGGATTAACAGCTCAGCAGGTTTGTAGCAGCAAGTTATGGTCAAATGGTCCAAAATGCTACTTTAAGGATTTGTGTCGTTTTCTCCTAGGGCAAACGCTCCCTTAGTGGAGGTAGTGTGTTTTGGCATATTTCGCACTAATAAATGATTATGTGATATTTTTCTAAGATGTACATTGCGAAAATGATACAAGTAATCGAATAATCATGAAATTTACCCGATATACTATTTAAAACAACTATTTTGCTTTAAATTTTTGCTCCCTTGCACCTATAGTGGTGCATCAGTACTCATAGTCGAGGTTCCCATAAGAAATCAATGGTTTGCGCCACTAAAGGAACCATTCTTAAAACATACCTCCACTAAAGGAACAGTGTTCCTATTATTAATGCAAGACTTTTTGCAGGGAAGTTTCAAATGAATCGTGATTTTTATACCTTTGAATGATAGAAGAATTTAAATTCTATCGACTGATACGTGAAAATAATATATTTCATGATTTTATCACCATGATTTAGCAGTTTTCCCTTAGGTGGTACCACTAATGGTACATTTGCCCTTATGAGATCCACATTTTAACACCATTTGAAGTTCTAACAGTAACTTTACAATATTTGATAGCTACCATTATGGAAACATTTCCCAAATTTAAGTTTTTTAACGGGTTTAAATCGTGTAGAAAAGTTGACCAAAAATGGGGGTGGTTCGAAATGACCAAATGAATGGGGTATGGAGAACTAGTAGTTAGCAATAATGTTTCTCCATGAGTTTGCTTTGTGGCATGGAAACGCTTTTGACGTAGAAGTACGTCTTTCTTCTCTATACAGGAGTGAAATTGGAATTTCAAAACCAAGAGCGTTACGCTGGCATGAAATATTTTAAACGTTTATAACTTTTCGCTGGCTTAACGAAATTTCTTGATTAGTACCTCAATCGAAAGATAAGACATCAAAGCTTCATGTCGTTTACTTACTGAATCCCACATACCTGTCCAAATAGTTTAATAACTGTTTTAAAATAGAACGTTGATTTCAAGCATATCTATAAAAAGGGATGGCTAGAGAAAATTTGACTTTATTTGCTTTTCACTCTCCGATTGGCTTGCATCTCAGCAGGCGACAGATCGGCTTGCTCTGACCGGGCGTGCTTCTCAGGCACAGACATCGATAGCGAGGGCCCCCCGTTTGCCTTGCTTCGCTCAAATCAAACTGTCGAGCGAGCGAGAGAAGATGCCGTCCGAAGCTAAAGCCATCACCGCTGCCGCCGCCTAGAAGAAGAAGAGGAAGCAGTCCACAGGTGAATTTGCGGTCGAACTTGTGAACACGGGCGGGCGAGTCATTCTCGCTTTGTGGTTCACCACTTGTTTGCGTTCACCCGGCCATCGTCATCGCCCGAGGAGCTGTTGACCCGTGCTTCAAAATTTCGACTCGTGATGAAATCATCATTGGTGGTCAAGAAGCAATCCCGTAAGGAGCAAATACCAGAAGCCCCCTGAGTTTTGCTGGTCCGAGCAGTGTTATTTATCCGTAACAACATCGAAGCTAACAAAGCCATCGGTTCTTTTCAGAGCCATCAAATTTGTGGAAAAGAGTTAAAAGAGAAATATTTCCGACTTTTTTTTTATAACTTCTAATATTCCTAAATCAATTTCGCGGCTTCATACAAAATTTCATTTGTCATGAATAATTTATGACTCAACCATTTGAGATTGTACTCGCGGACGCTGCTGCAGTGCCGTCGGGGTGAGTGCTCAACATTTCACAACGATTGTAAAATAGAGTGGCTTTTCCAACAGCGCCTTTTATGTTCCATATTTTATGGGAACACTTTGATTAGGAAAATTATCCCATGTAACAAAATTGCGACATATTTAGAATGCTTTTGATAAGACATTCTCATTGAACAATTGTAATAATTTTGGCACCCATGGATCAGAAATTTACCGTCATAATAAAGAAAACTATTGATTATTAATAGCTCGTATTGAATATTTAGGGAATGCCAATCATTCCAACAATTCATGTTCGACCAATTTCTCCGTATTAGTATTCTCCATAATTTTCAAGTAATTCCAAGCCCAACACATTATTAGCACATACCCATTTCCCAGATTGATCGATCAGAAAGCGAAGAGCACAAAAGGGAGGAGCATCATCTGCTATTCCAAGGCTATAAAACATGCTGCCTTCGTTGGATTCAGTTTCATTCCATTTCTGCTTTCGAGCTGGTAAGAGTTCCTCCGAACTTGCTTAGCGAGAAGTACCTCGCTGCTAAAAGCCTACTAAGCTGTTAATCCAGAATCTGGTTTGTGAAATCGCTCAAGATTGAGTTACGTTTCCAGATTTCAACTAAATCCCTGTGATCCGCTACCCTGTTGCTGTTGTGCACCCATGAAATATTTAGCTGGTTTGTCGAATAAACTGAGAACTTATTCACATCTTCTTCTTCTTCTTCTTCTTCTTGGCATTAACGTCCTCACTGGGACAGAGCCTGCTTCTCAGCTTAGTGTTCTTATGACACTTCCACAGTTACTAACTGAGAGCTTTCTTTGCCAAAGTTTCCATTTTTGCATTCGTATATCGTGTGGCAGGTACGATTATACTCTATGCCCAGGGAAGTCAAGAAAAATTCCATTACAAAAAGATCCTGGACCGACCGGGAATCGAACCCAGACATCTTCAGCATGGCTTTGCTTTGTAGCCGCGGACTCTAACCACTCGGCTAAGGAAGGCCCCAACTTATTCACATGCATTTGCAACTTTTTCGATTTTCCATACAAAATGACCAACTTTGGTAACTTTCAGATCAATAGTTGCTCATTACAATTGGCCAGAAAACAGTTTATTGAACAGTATTTAAAATCTGTCGCAATTTTAATACAATTTCAAATTTCCATACTCGAGAATTTAGGAAGTGTTCCCCCATTATATGATAAATCAACGATGCTGTTAGAAATACCATACAATTCTGAGTAGTATGATATTATTACGGTCCGACGGCGCTGCAGTGGTAAATTCTCAAATTCATGTAATTATATGGGGTAAATTATGTGAACCAAATTGTAGTATACCACGATATTTAGATCATTATAGATAAATCAGTAAATATCATCCAATAAACCCTTTTATGAACGTATGTTGGCCCTGAAAAGAGCCGATTGAGCTTGGATGCTGTGACCACGAGTTTACCACGAGTCGAAATCTAGAAGCGCGGATTGGTCAACCTAGAAATCTTGAGCGATTTCACAAGCCAGATGCTGGATTGGCAGCTTGAAGATTAACAGTCTCAAAATGTTTAGTCATAAATTATTCATGGCAAATGAAATTTTGTATGAAGCTGTGCAATTGATTTAGGAATATAAGAAGTCATATATAAAGTCGGAAATATTTCTCTTTTAACTCTTTTCCACTGATTCGATGGCCCTGAAAAGGGCCGATGGCTTTGTTAGCTTTGATGCTCTTACAGATAAATAACACTGCGGGATGTTATCAGTTGATTGCCATGGTCAAACGGGGAATCCTCAACTCTAATGTATAAATTTGAGCAAGTTATTTGCTTATACGACGAACCGAAAGTTTCGGGGCGTGGATGGCGCACAACAGTAACAGGTAGTGGATCACCGGGATTAAGTCGAAATCTGATGATGGCGGCGATGACGATGGCTGGGTGAACGCAAACAAGCGGTGAAGCACAAAGCGAGAATGACTTGCCCGACCGTGTTCACAGTTCGACCGCAAATTTTCCTGTGGACTGCTTCCTCTTCTTCTTGTTCTTCTTCTTGGCGGCGGCAGCGGTGATGACTTTGGCTTTGGACGGCATCTTCTCGCGCTCGCTCGACAGTTTGATTTGAGCGAAGCAAGACAAACTGGGAGGTCCTTCGCTATCGATGTCTGTGCCTGAGAAGCACGCCCGGTCAGAGCCAGACGATCTATTGCCTGCTGAGATGCGATCCAAGTAGAGAATGGAAAGCAAATGACTTCAAATTTTTTCTAGCACCTCTATTTATAAATTTGCTTGAAATCAACCCTCTATTTTAAAACAGTTATTAAACTATTTGGACAGGTATGTGGGATTCAGTAAGTAAACGACATGACCCTTTGATGTCTTGTCTTTCAATTGAGGTGCCATTCAAGGAATTTCGTTAAACCAGCAAACAGTTATAAGAGTTCAAAATATTTCATGCCAATGTAAGGCTCTTGGTTTTGAAATTCCAATTTCACTCCTGTATAGAGAATTTTTATTTTACTTTCAAATTGTGCGGCATAATCAAATGCAAACGCATTCAGTTCCCGATGGTTAGTGCTTGTGCTTTTACTGTTCATAAGTCGCAAGGTGGAGCTTTCCCCGAGGTCGTGTATGACTGTGACAAAAGCCAGGATCAACAATTGATATATGTTGGTTTGTCGCGGGTTACTTCACTGCAAGGACTATTTTTGACAAACTTTTCCGATATTTTTAAGTTCCATCACCCCAAAGGCAGCAATTCTCCCAAGAGGGTTGACTTGAGGAATGAGCTGCAGCGCTTAGGCAATCATCGATTAGTGACGCTTTGAGACGAACTGCGTGAAATACTGGATCATAGCGGCCAAGCCTGCATATTGATGAGTATCAATGTACAGAGCCTAAATGCTCATGCAATGGATATTGCTACAGACCAAATCACTGGACCTATAGTAGCACAAGTGATAATAAATACTAACATATGAGTTTTAGTAGTTTTCATATTTTCCCACAAAACCAAGATAAAAAGCTTTCAGATGATGTAAAAGTAATGACGCTAGCGGCTAGCGGTTTGTTCTTAGCTATGCAGCTATTGGTACATCGACCCTACAATAGATAAGAGAAAGTAAAATAGAAGCTTGCGTCAGATGTACCGTTTTGATTCATATTACGGACACTTATGGCCACATTGAAGGTTGACTCATCAAAACGCATGTAAAATAAACCATTCTGTATAATTCCTCTGCGTTGTCGAACCTTCAATGCACTTAACTTTCGAATAGTGAGTGAAGATTTTGATTCCGCAATTTTAAATAAATAAAAATGTTTTAAAAATCATGATAAGCATGATTCTTACTCCGGACGTTCCATCACTTTTGTCTCATATTCCGGACACTTCGATTCGAATTCTGGACAGGTCAAACAAATCATAAATAGAAAAGTCAAATCATCAATTGAAATTGTCAAACCTCTAGAGAGATGCCTAAGGTAGTTGGGCATTATAAATTTACATAGATATCTATGGAAAATGCTTATTGAAACGAGCCTCGAAAGTGAGAACTTTCGAACGGCAAAAATTAAAACATTTCGTGTGAAATGTTTCCCATACAAATTAGAGTGTCCGGAATTTGAAGCTGTCCGTGATATGAATCAAAACGGTACAGATGAAAAAAAAAATACCAATACAACCGAAAAAGTGCAATGAAGAATGTGGAATTGAACACTCAGCTAGAGCATTGAAACCTGAAGTTAGCTGTTAGGCAAGAAATGGGAAATTTTGAGAAGATCTGTCTCAAATTTTGGAGATCGACCTTTTCAAATCAAAGTGTGGAAGGCTTCCCAGGATTTGATCATCCACTTTTGTACGTTGTTCTTGGAAGTATGGCATGTGCATGGCTCAAGCATCAAGAAGGAAAATATGAAGATTCGGCAGTACTTGGGGCAAATATGGAAAAGTATTTGACCAAAAATACCAAAAAAGACGATTATTGCGAAGAAATTTTAGAAATTAGAGATTCGCGCATAATGAGGAAACTTAGTGCTAGCAAAACAAGTATTACTCGAAATGAATAGAACTTTTGCTTTATATAAAACTAGAAGTGAAGCAGTCCGTAGGATTTTGAGATGTGTTATATAAGTCACAGGGTGCACAGGTGGAGAAATATTGCCACTGGCACAGGCTATCAACATGTATGAAACATCATCTTCTATGGTGACAGAGGGCCAACAACAGACTTGAACTTACCGATAATATCAAAATTTTTATCAAACAGGTCCATATATTTCCCATAGCCCCCTTCAAGCAAAAAGTTTTCCAAGTAATCAAAATCACGCTTCTTGGCTAACACAGCTACCTTGCACCAGGTCTAGCGCACCTTAGCACACTAGTTGGCCAAGACGTGAGCGGTTAAAGTAAAACTCCCGAAAGTCAAGCTCAATCACGGATGGGCACCCGGCATTATGAATTTATTGCAGTTTTAGTTCCCCGGTGAAGGGAATACTTTCCGCATATGATAGCGGCGGCTTACCTCAAGAACCAGTTTATTCCCATCGGTGCGGGGGGAGGTGCCATAGTGAGCGACAGCATTATTTTTCAAACCGGTATGACTGATGTATGAGCGTTTCGTTGCATTGCTCCCCATTGAAGCAACAGGGAAAATCATTCATTCAAAACCGGACCGGAAACCGGGATGGGCTCATCCATGCGGATGAGCTGTCTGACGCGGAAGTATACCAAGATGGATGACTGACCGTCTCTGCCGGGTGGGAACGGAAGTGAAGGTCCGACACTAGCGTTTGGTATGATTTAAGCGCCAGTCTTTGCACCTGGTTTGACGATTATTACACTTCTAAGGAAGTTCCACACGCATAAAAACGCTTTGATCACAGACAAGTAGAAAGGGTCTTCGTTTGAGAACACATAATTGATTCTTGAGAGGTATCTGCCAAATCGTTGCGTGTGGGTATCATTGGTAGCAAACACGTGGCTAGCTTGGAAAAGTGGTAATAACTGTGAATTACAGGGTACACTTGAATGATACCTCAACTTTGCATCGTTTGTCGATTTTTTTTCCATGAGCACCCTGTATGCGTGGTTCGCCAAACATCCTCCCTGGTCTCAATGGCAGCAAGCGTGAATAAGTGTTGAGCAATTACGGTGTGGATAAGGAATCCGCATTGATGTTTTGCACCAACAAGTACAAGTGCGGTCCCGTAAGCTTGTAAGCAGCTTAAGAGATTTCACTATTTTTTTCCACCCGAAGTTTGTCCTGTTCTGATGGTCGAAACGATTTGAAATTGAGAGTAGACTAGCCGGAAGCAAGTAGTGTTTACAGGAGAATCTGTTTGTCATGCTCATATCGCTTTTTGTTTGAAGAACGGGAGACTTCAAGGAAAATATCTGTTGTTGAAGTGTCTGGAAAAATGTTTGTTTATTTGTTTGCTGGTGAGGATGTTTATTGATAGTGAAAACTTACAACCCATTGACCTAGGAAGCATTTTCATTGAAGTTACCAAGGCATAGAGTATCTTCGTACCGGTCACACGATATATAATCATGCAAAAATGGTCATCTGGCAATGAAAGCTCTCCTCAGTTACTAACTGTGGAAGTTACAACAGTAAGAAGAAGGACAAGAACAAGATAAAGAAAAAGCAGAAGAAGAAATGTTGCTTAACACAAAACACCTATATATAAGAAATCAAAGTAAGGTACCCCGGGGCAAGTGAGAATCCGGGGTAAGTGGGGCGTTTTGTCATAGCTCAACTAGGAAAAGTTTTTCATGGGGGTATTCTTCTAGAAAGTTGAAGATACAATGACAAGGAATGTATTTAGTACTAAACATATTGTTATTTTTATACCATGTGGTTCATGTAACAGTTGTCAGTTCAGCGCCATTCTTAACTTGCATGACAAATTGTGACACGTTTCACCTCTTGCATTGACTCGCAAATAATAAATGTGTTTTAAATCGAATTTCCATCAGTAAGCTACAATTTTAAGCATTATTACAAGCTGCTAACGATAATCCAGTATTTTGTTTTTATTTCATATGAAATTTTCGATGGTCTATCTTACCCCAAAATATATTTGTACCTGGGGTAAGTGGGACCTATCAAAACAAAAACCAGAATCAAAACTTTTCGTACACGTTTCATACATTTTGCTAGAGTGTAGCACTAAAAAATTCAAACAAATGATTTTTATCAAAAAAGATCAACCTTAAATTACGTAATTGCATAAAAGGGAGAAGAAAAGTGTTATTATTCTTTATTTTTTAATTAATGTTTTATTTTTGAAATACGACTTCAAAATTGAACAAACACACAGCTGAAATTTGAAATGCATCATGAGAACGATTACTTTTCTATGTTATTTGAACTTTATTTGTTATTTCTACCAAATTAAGTAAACAATTCCATCCCATAAGGTGCTTTTCTGCCATGCATATAAATAATAACAAAACATATTTATAATTTCGTCAATTATCGATTGTTTATGTGCTACATTTTAATTAACAACTTATAAATGATATATTTTGAACATGTTTAATTCCTCTTTACGCTTTTATTGAGGAATTTTCAGTTAATATTAAATGTGAGGTGACATACTATTAAATAAAGGGTTTCTTTCTAAAACGTAACGTATTTTATGGTTGATCCCTTATGTACATCAAATATGTACTTAAAATCAAAAATCTATGACTGATCAATCCTATTATTGTAATGGTTGACTTACTGATGTGGATTGACACATGAAACTGGATGTGTCTCACTTGCCCCGCTTAGCGAGGTAACTGCGTCCATTGGCTCATTCTAAAATTTTCTTCCAAGGTTTTCACAATTTCGAAATTATTCGATTAGTTTCATGCACATACCAGCAAATATGTTGCCAAAACGTGATTGTGTTGTTGGATTTGTAAAATATTGACATTTGAAAATTTTATTGAACAATTTGTTTGAACTATCGTTTTTTTCGTTCCCACTTGCCCCGCGGTACCTTAATGTTAAAATTGAAAATCATCCTTAGAACGAAATTTTTGTTGGAGACCGCGCATAAGAGAACAAATTAAAACCAAACATTTTGATTCTTCTTCTATTCAAACAAGTAAATAAATTGACTAAAGTTTGCATCATTCTATTCAATTTGTCTGAAAACCCTAAAGCTAGTGTAGCACTTTTTTTTTTGTTGCTAGTGAACTCCCTTTACAAAACAACTACAAAATAAACCATTACAAACCGTCCCGCGCGCCATCTCATCGATCAGTGTCGAAAATAAATCTCGCAACCGAAGCTCGCTGGCGCCACCAAACGTCACTCGTCCATATGTCAATGTGTCGCAATTCTTTCTTTCGTTGCCCCGGCGGAGGAAAACTTTCTGTTTCCTCCACTAATAGTGTCGTCGTCATCGTCGTCTTCGTCCGGCAGGCGGCAATCTTCGAACGCATCCAGAAAAATTGAACAAACCACTTTAACTAAACAAAACGGCATTTATTTGTCTTCAGCTGAGAAAGAAAAAATAAAGAGGAAAAAATAACGTCGAAAGTTGTGATTTCCGAAGAAAAATGGAAAACAACGAAAAAAGTACACAGTTTACCCTTTCCTTCGCCTGAGAGGTGCCGTGTTTGAGAGTTGTAAAGAGTGGTAAACAGAGAATCAGAGTAAGGAAACAGCAATGGGAGTGTGGTGCAAAATGCTTTCTTGAGCGATACGTTTTACAGGCGAGCGATTAAAGCAACGTTTAGGGTCGCCAGGTCCTCTTCCACTGCGTACAGCCAGCGTATTCGTGGTCTTCCCCGAAGCCGCCGACCTCTACCTGGTTCCCTGCTGAATATTATTTTCGCAATCCTTTCTTCCGACATTCGCACTAAGTGACCAGCCCACTGAAGTCTGCCGTATTTTACACGATTGATAATATTCGCATCTTTGTACACTTGATACAACTCGTGATTCATGCGTCTGCGCCACACACCATTTTCGAGTTTCCCACCGAGTATTGTCCGCAGCACTTTACGCTCGAAAACATCGAGAGCTTTCCGGTCTGACTCTTTCAACGTCCACGCTTCGTGCCCGTAGAGAGCCACCGGAAGAATCAATGTTTTATACAGGGCGAATTTTGTTTCGGTTTGCAAGCTGCGGGACCTAAGCTGGTTACGTAGTCCGTAAAAGGCCCTATTCGCAGCCGCAACACGTCTTTTCACTTCGCGGGAAACGTCGTTGTCACATGTCACAAGTGTTCCAAGGTAAACAAATTCTTCAACAACTTCAAACACATCCCCATCAAACACTACCTCAGCACTTACACCACCATGCCTGACTCTATCTCTACCTGCAACCATGTACTTCATCTTGGTAGAATTGATGGTCAGGCCTATCCTCGCTGTCTCCCTCTTCAAAGGCACGAAGGCCTCTTCCACTGACCTGCGATCGATTCCAATCAGGTCTATATCGTCCGCAAAGCCAAGGAGCATGTGCGACCTTGTGATAATAGTGCCATTTCTTTGAACGCCAGATCTCCTAATAGCACCCTCAAGTGCAATGTTGAACAGTAAATTCGAAAGTGCGTCTCCCTGCTTCAATCCGTCTAACGTCACGAACGAGGTTGACACCTCGTCTGCGATCCGAAAACTTGATTTCGAACCATCCAGCGTAGCACGTATCAGCCTAATTAGTTTCGCCGGAAAACCATTTTCAGACATTATCTGCCACAGCTCATTTCTTTTCACTGAGTCGTACGCCGCCTTGAAATCAATAAACAGATGGTGAGTCTGCAAGTTATACTCCCGGAATTTGTCTAGGATCATTCGCAAGCTAAACATCTGGTCCGTTGTCGAACGGCCCTCACGAAAACCAGCTTGGTATTCGCCGACGAAGGACTCCTCGAGCGGTCTCAGTCTGTTAAACAGGATGCGCGACAGAATTTTGTACGCCGAATTCAGCAGGGTAATTCCTCTGTAATTGGCACACTCCAGTCTGTGCCCTTTCTTGTAGATAGGGCGGATGAGGCCATCCAATCAGCCGGTGGGCAATTCTTCGTCCTCCCATACCTTCAGAAGTACTCGGTCGATCGACTGGTAAAGCTGCTCGCTTCCGTGCTTGAGAAGCTCGACCGGGATCTCGTCCTTCCCAGCAGCCTTACAGTTCTTCAGCTCGCTGATAGCCTTTTTAACCTCTCCTATGGTCGGTGGGTCCACAGCTTGATCGTCATCATCTATGTTCATCCTGTTCCTCGCTACATTTCCATTCTCACCGTTCAACAATTGCTGAAAGTGCTCCTTCCACCTGGCAGCCACCGCCGTTTTATCGGTCAGCAAATTCCCTTCTCGGTCATTGCACATGGCGGGCACTGGTACGGTATTGTGCCGCGCACCATTGACCGTTGCATAAAATCTCCGCATATCATTCCGGTTCATGCTTTCTTGAGCGTCAGCTACCACACTTTCTTCGTGCTGCCTTTTCTTTCTGCGGTGGATTCGCTTTTTGTCGGCTCTCGCTGCCCTGTACCGCTCTCTGTTCTGTCGGGTACCGGCCACAAGCATACGGCTTCTGGCGACATTCTTCATGTCTGTCACCCTCTAACACTCTTCATCGAACCAGTCGTTCCGCCTTCGTCGTTGACCAGTGCCGATCACTTCCCGCGCCGTTGTTGTCACAGCTTCGTGGATAGGGTCCCACAGGCTGTCGACGTCTCCAGCAACGTTGACTCTTCCCAACTTCTCGTCTAGTTATTTTCTATGGAAAACAAATTCGACTTTTTGTCCCTGAAGGACTTCCTGTTGGAATCCATGGAGGACTTCTTGGTGGAATCCATGGAGGGCTTCCTGGAGGAACTCTCGGAGGACTTCCTGGAGGAATCCATGGAGGACTTCCTGAAGTAATCCCTGGAGGACTTCCTGGTGGAATCCCTGGAGGTATTTCTGGAGTAATCCCTGGAGGACTTCCTGGAGGAATCCCTTGACGACTTCCTGGAGGAATCCCTGTAGGACTTCCTGGAGGAATCCCTGTAGGGCTTCCTGGAGGAATCCCTGTAGGACTTCTTGTAGGAATCCCTGGAGGACTTCCTGGAGGAATCCCTGGAAGACTTCCTGGAGGAATTCCTGGAGGACTTCCTGGAGGAATCCTTAGAGAACTTCCTGGAGGAATCTCTGGTGGACTTCCTGGAAGAATCCATGGAGGACTTCCTGAAGTAATCCCTGGAGGACTTCCTGAAGTAATCTCTGGAGGACTTTCTGGAGGAATCCCTGGAGGCCTTCCTGGAAGAATCCCTGGAGGTCTTCCTGGAGGAATCCCTGGAGGTGTTCCTGGAGGAATCCCTGTAGGCCTTGCTGGTGGAAACCCTGGAGGACTCCCTGGTGAAATCGCTGTAGGACTTATTGATGGACTCCCTAGATAACTTCCTGGTGGAATTCCTGAGGGACTTCCTAGTGGAGTCCCCGAAGGACTTTCTGGTGGAATCCGTGGAGGACATCCTGTAAGAATTCATGGAAACTTTTTTGTTAAATTTCTGGAGCTAGCGGAAAATCTTCTTGGTGGAATTCCTGGAAAAAATATCTATAAAAGTTCAGAGAAGATCCTTCGAGAATATCTTGGAAGAGTTCTCGGATTTTTAAAGGTAATCTCAAAAGAAACTTTTAAATAAATGAGTCGATGTTTACAGGTAGTTTTAAGACTCTATTGAGCTATAATTCTGTATTGCTGGTATCGAACGCTAGTGTTATTTTTGGAAACGAATTCTTTGCAGTGCATCCATCAAGCTGTAAAAACTCCTTCGACTGATTGTCCGCAACTGTACGTTGAACTCAGTATTCCCGCACCAAGTCTGGATGCAAGGGAAGTGATATGACCAAAAGTGTATTTTTTTTCTTAACTTCTGAAGGATGGCGATAGGATTGGCTAGGTATCTGAAAGAAAAGACGTACGGATGGCTCCAAGGCAAAACTCCGTCCATGATGCGCCTTACTCTTCTGCACCACCCACTTTTACAAGAACCGAACGACAGCACGTGCTTGCTGCCGAGTTGCTGTCTATTCGAAGTTCATTCGAGCAGTTTAGAGCGAGGGGCACATGCGAAGTGCAGTTTGGTTAGTCGTTTTGGGTTTGTGTAAAGTTTTTCCTCTTTTTTTTGCATGTAGAATTCTCGTTGCAGGCCTCGGCTGCTTTTTGATTGGCTGGTTAGGTCAAGGCAACTACTGACACTGCTTCTTGGCTTATTATGCCTAGCAAATGCTATATTTTTTGTGGGTAAAATGGAACTTTCCTCTAACAGCGCCGCACATCTCAACTGACCTTGAATGCGTAGAGTCACGCTTCTCCGCGAAAAAGGATATGATTCTCCAACTAGACCTCTCAAGCCGATGGAGTATATAAGAACAAATCCTTAAGGTTACAAATTATAGTGTTAGTTTCATAGCTACTACTGAAGATAATCTTAAACAGTTAAAAATGTTACATCGAGTTGCCTGTTACAAAATGACCACATATAAGCACATTTTTCCATTTGCTTTTAAAACTACAGCTTTCACCGAGTATGGTGCTTGTGTACAATATTCCATGCAAGAAATTCTTGTACGATAAATTCGATGAAATTGATATGAATTCAAATGTTATTTTATTTGCGTTTGGTGACATTTCAGGAATTTTACCCGTGTACTTATTATATATTCTTCCATTAAATTTTGTATTGAAATGTGAAGGCTGAGATAAACAAAATTTTGAATCTCTACTAATTATTCTATTCTACTTTCATTTGCAGGTACTCGACCAAAACCGTTTCCCAACAATTGGACCTAGAAACGTATTGCTTAGAGCAGTTACACTCCAAGGAAAAAAAGTAGTCATTATGAAGGATTCGATTATGCAGGTATAATAACTCTATGGAGGAAATCCAAATTAAAAAAAAAACTTAAATTATTCCAACTTTATTCTCATTTTTGATGACTTTGTTTCGAATTGAGATTTTGTCTGATAAAGATCAGGGAAATGTCGAATTTCCTTCGATTCCCTATCTTCAGCATTTGAAAATGTTGTTGTGGAGCAGGGAAGAGAGATATAACGTCTCCAAATTAAAAAAGACATTTTTTTCCATAAACTGACAAAGTACATTATTATAAGATACTTGTTTTTCATTTCTTTCATCAATTACTCCATAATATATTCTTTCAAGAACTACACCAGCGATTTATCTTTTATGACCACTATTTAGAAATCTCCATTAGAAACACCTCTAAGGATATTTTTGGAAACATTTCACTTGAACCTTCAAGAAGTCCTCCATGAAATTCTCCGTGATTTTTTTTCTCTAGGGTAGCTTCCACGAATTCCTAAACAAATTATTCCAATAATATGTCGTCGAACATGTTTCGTCCATGGTAGTAATAACTCCAAAATTATCTGCATAAACTTCTCCAGAACTTTTTTATATAGGAAATTCAGCTGAAATTCCCTGAATTTCAGGCAGAATTTTTTCTTTCAAGATCTCTTAGATTTACTGCAGACATCGTTGTAAGCCGTCGGTGACTCGTAATGGAAATCCTCTAATTGATTGAACTCTTCCTTCAGAGTCACATAAAAACTCAAGGACTCCTTCATTAGGTTGAAACTTTCTAAAAAAATATTTCAATCAGATATTAGTTCAGCTAAGAATTCCGGGATTTTCACGAACAATTCTTCCAGAGAGTTCTCCAGGAATATCTTTCGGAAATAAAGGTATCCTTCTTTGAATTCTTTTAGGGGTTTTCAAATTATGTTATCAGGTACTTTCGGGAGTATGCTCTGAGATCGTTTCTAAAGCTGGAATATTTTCAAAATTCATACAAGAATTTCTTAAGATTCTTTAAAGAAAGTTTTACATTAATTCCTCCACACTTATTTTTTCAAAGTTACTACTACGGTGGTTTCATCAAAAATTTCTCTCAGAAGCTTTAGTTTTTTGTGTTTTCTCTGTAAAGATGATTCTTAGAAACACTCCTTAGACTTTTTAGGGATCTACTTTAGGAGTACCTTCTGATTATCATTTAAGATTTTCTCTTGAAATGTCTCAAAAAAATTAAAATATCATTTAACATTTTCTCTTGCGGTGTCTCAGATTTTATTACAGATTTTATTCAACTAAGTTTCCAAAGATTTCAACTGGGATTCTCTAACTCCATGCTCAGTGCATGCGTATAAACGGTGTATACCAAGTGACTTTATGCAAATATCTAACTATCTATTGCTGGTTGAGGCCCACTTTTGTGGTTCTATTAACTTCTTTAGGGTGAGTTAATTTAGTTAATAGAAGCATATCATTAATAAATTGTATTTTTATTTATTTTGCGAACCAGGAAGGACTTTCTTGTAGAACCACTCAGCAACTTCCTGACGGAATTCCTGGAATACTTTTTGGTGATAATCCCTAGAAGACTTTCTAATGAAATCCTTGGAGGAGACTTCGTGATATCCCTGGAGTATTTTGTGGCGAAATTCTTGAAGGACTTCCTGGCAAAATCCCTGAATAACGGCCTGGCAGAATCCTTGAGAAACTTTCTGGTAGAAGCCCTGGAGTACTTACATTAATGAATGTTTACCCTGGAGCACTTCCTGGCAGAATCCCTGAAGGATTTTTTGGCAGAATGCTTGGGGAATTTCTGTTTGACTTTGTGGCAGAATACCCGAAGAACTGTCTACAGAACTTCTTGGTGAAATCGCTGAATTACTTCTTGGTGAAATTTCTGGAAGACTGCCATGCGGAGTTTCTAGCTGGTGGATCTCTTGCTGGAAAACCTATTGAGCTTCCTTGTGGAATACCATTGGTACTGGATAAATCTATAGAAGTCTTTCTGTTGAAATTCCTCGAGGAATTCCCGACGGAATCCCTGGGGGTTAAGCTGTCGAAATTTTTGGAGTACCTCCGGACGGTCTCCCAAAGGACATTCTAGTGGAACCTTTAGAAAACTTTCTGATAGAACCATTGAAGGACTTCCTGACGAAATCTTTGAAGGACTTTCTTGTAAAACCCATGGAGTATAGCTCCGGGACTTTCAGATGGAATTCGTGAAAAACTTCATGACGAAATGCGTGGAGTACATTCATGCAGAAGTCTAGAAAGACTTCCTTACGGAATATGTACAGGTCTTCCTGGCGGAATCCTTGGAGGACCTCCTGGCGGAATGCCCTGAGAACATTCAGGCGAAGTCCATAGAGGACTTTCTGTCGAAATTCTTGGAATATATCCTCCTGGCCAAATTTTTCTACGGCTTCCTGACGGGACCTGAAGGTGGAGTTATTATGGTGAAATACTTGGACGACCTCTCGTTGGAATTCCTGAAGCACGTCTTGGAGTAATGCCTGGAAGACTTCCTGACGGATTTTCTGGAGTATTCTTTGGCGGAATTTTTATAGATCTTTCTTGTGGAATTCCTAGACAGGAAGATTTCCTAAAGGAATCTTTGGAGGACTTCCAGAAGGGATCCCTGGAGGCTTTTCTTAAGCAATGTTATTGAAAAATTGACATTTTTGTTCAAAACATAGTTTTCCCAAGCAGCACGCATTGTTACAAGTAAGTAACAGCAACGACTACTTAACATATTCTATAGTTACAACAGGAAACATTGTAACATGGAAACATACTGCTATGTAACCGAAAAAGCGCAAAAAGTCGAGCCATATGTAACTTGTTGGTCGTTACATAAGAAGTTTATTGGCGACGGTTATGCAATTTGTTGATTACGCATGGGTTTTCCTGCGACAAAACAATAGGTACGGCGTTGAACTTATTGTTTCATTCTGACAGTTTTGAAACCGAACAACCATTTTAGAATATAATGTCAACAAATATTATGTTAGTTTACCGAGTTTTCACCACCCAATATTCGGATTACGATATCGAAACATAACTCAACAAACGCAAAACCGACACCGATCGGTTTGACTTCAGATCAACCACTATCTCTTTATTCAATTCAAAGCAATATACATACATCAGTTCACCACATTTTATTAGGAATGTTCAATTCTTAAATCTAACAATCGGCCATCCTGACCACCATCGGCCTCCGATGGTGAACCCCCTTCTTGGTTCTCATCACCATCGCAATCATCATCATTGTTGCAGGAAACTATATTTTCTTTCTTTTTGTTTCCATTTATTTGATGAAATTTGACTGAGTTCGTAATAGTTCTGATTAACCGCTTCATCCATACAGGTGATGCAAAAACGAAAAACTTCCAACGCCGTTGACTACAATACTTGCTAGATCGCTGCTTATGCCATTTGCTTTTGTTTCGGCTACAACGTAAGCGACGGAGTGCTGCGTTCGGTAGCAGATTGCTGTCCACATCTTGTTTGCATACCATCACTATTGGTTGGACAGGTTGGACAGTCTCACACATTCCATTCTCATACGGTAAAGCACATCCACTGTTGTAATTGAAATTATCATCCTTCTTTGCGCCATCATCGATTTCATTAGCTTTATGCAGATCGCATTTAGTGTTTTGATCTTCTAATTCTAAAAATTCACGTCTCAATTGGTGGTTTTTACGGGACAAATTCAAAATCTCATTGTTCATATCGATTATAACTTTACTTAATTGCATAACTTCTAGATTGGCGCGCATTATTTGATCTATTATGCTATCATACACATCTGTATGCTGATATGGAGCGATACTTCCCCATTGGGAACCATAGCAAGTCGCACTTTGCCAATTCACACTCGCTTCCATACCCAGCAACATCTTTCCACTAAAAAGTCTTCGAACACGTATCCAAGGGCATCTGGGTTCCCGGACGAGCCCCCAAAATGTTAGTTTACCGAGTTTTCACCACCCAATATTCGGATTACGATATCGAAACATAACTCAACAAACGCAAAACCGACACCGATCGGTTTGACTTCAGATCAACCACTATCTCTTTATTCAATTCAAAGCAATATACATACATCAGTTCACCACATTTTATTAGGAATGTTCAATTCTTAAATCTAACATATTATGCCTATGATCTTGGAATGCATAATTATTCACAAGTACATATTAAATTTTATTATTTAATTTTATTTATTGCGGTGAAATCAATTATTTCAATTGCTCAAAATTGACGCGCTCATAAAATATCTTATAATTTTAAATTAAATTATACATGATACGTGGATTGCTTAGAAAATATGCTTTTGTAAATACCATAAAAATGGAAATTTACACTGTTACTCAAATCAGTAGTGTTTTTCATTTGTATTTCATTGTTAGTGATTTCAAAATCACGTTTTTTCGTATCCCGCTGTTAGATTTTCTTGATTGCCTATCATAAACCGCCATTTAATTTCATCTGGCTGCATATACACTTCCGAATAACTGTTTGAAGACAGCCAATCTAAAATGATGACAACTATTAAAAAGTCGTTAGAATGGCTGCATTTTGTGAATCCAACAATTTTAATTCATCACTGAAAAAATATCTATGAAAACAATAACTGATCATAAACTAGTCAAGTTCTTATATCAAAATTCACGATACGTATACATTTTTGGTCTGTAGTGTTGACCACAGTCAGCAAGTTACTCGTTTGTAACACATCAGTTACCCAGAAATCTTATGTTATTTTGAAACTGATATGTAACTATACTGAAACTGTCATTAAATTACACTACTGTCAATAGGGGAAGGGGTGTTAAAATAAACACCTTAAGGATATCGTCTTGCTTCTAATGGGAAAATGATGCATTTGCAATAAATCACTAAATAATGTGCAAAAATCCTCAAGCCAATTGACTGGAACCTTACAGGTATGAACATTAAATGCTCCATCCAAGAAAGCACATGGTTTGTGACGTGCTCAAATAGCTCGAAAGAAGGCAAAATCAAGCATGTGCTAGAAAAAGGGCGCCAGTCCAATGATCGATTTCTCTTCATCAATCCTTTCTTCTGTGATTAAAGGTGACAAGATGCGGTTTTGTTAGCAATTTTTCAGTTCAAGGGGAGAAGGGTGTCAAAATTTCCAAATTTAGCGTTATGAATAAATGGACGCTGCCTTAGAAGCAAGACGGTTAGTGGTACAGTAAACGTACACGGAGAAATCAGACTACCCAAAAAATAAGTTCTTTTTACTCAAATTTGGGTAAACTGCATTTAGTTTTTACCCACGGTTGGGTTGTTTTGCCTCTCTCGCAACAGCGATATTGTCAAAAACAGAGAGAGATGCACCGACCCATCTTCGAGGTTCAATGGAATAAGCCAAATTTGGGTTCTTTCGAGTTTACCCAACGTTAAGTTGTTTTTACCCATCACGGAGACTTCGAAAGCTAACGCTGGGTAGATTTTTTTTAGCACTGAGTTGTTTGTTTTGCCGTTGTCAAATGAAAACAACCTAATGATAGGTATATGTCAGTTTACCCAAATTTGGGTTATCTCACGGAAGAGCCGAATTGCGTCAAAAGAAGTCAAAGTTGGGTTGGCTCCGTGTACGCACTCGATCATGCTTGCATATATAATGCAGGCGTTTGTGATTTTATTGTTAAATAATGCTGACGCGGTACATTTGTAAGGTTCCAATTTGTGCGTTACTTCAGCGTGGCATTACGGTTGGTAGAGTTTGAATTGAACAGCGGTTTTGGTGTTATAAAATAAGGGGTGGGGGTTTATCCCCCACGAGTTGATTAAAGTTTAGCTCCTTCGATAAGTTTTTTAAGGACAAATTTAACATATTTTTGCACGTGACACAAATTATGACAGTGCACAAATGGATCTATACAAAATTTTAACAACGAATACAACAACTGATCTGCTGTTGACTAAAAGTCATCGAGCTTAACAAAATACAATCAGTTATGGGATTGACTAGAGGACCCAAACATTTTAACGTTCAAGGATCCGTTATCGTCATCATCGAAACTTCAAAAGCAATTGTTCTGTTCAAAATTGGAATTTACTGGTCGAAAGTGTGTCCCCTGTGTTTCGGTTGGAGAATAAAATACAGTGAACACATTTTCATGAAAATATTCATGATTTTGAACGAAAAACTTGAAAATTATCATGTTGATGATGGATCCTGCCCCCGTAAACGAAACCTCGTCATCCCGTGGGGCTCAAAAATTGACGTTCCCCACAAAAGTAGTAAAGAGAACATTACAAATGTAACTCAATGTTCTGTGATATATCTACTCGCGAAATTTTCCCTAATTTATTAATTTGTTTATTTATTATAATTAGTTCTATCGCACAATATCAAAAATAGAGATGTTTATTAAAGCGACACTAATTAAGACTAAGATAGATGAGTTTTCACATATTTCTATCGTCATAAAAATCATTGAAATTTGTTTTTCATGCGTAACAAGGTCGGTGTTCATTTCCCTGTTCATTTTTTCACCTCTTCCTCTATCACACATTGTAACCAAACATACAACTTCATGTTGTTACACACAAGTGACTTAGCAATATATATGTAACCTACTTTGTTATGTGTTTCTTTGCAACCACAAATTTAATTTCAATGTAATTTATTCATTTTGACAGCTCTAGGCTAAGTTACATGCGAGGCAAAATGCAACACCTATGTAATGTAAACAAAACGTAAGTTACAATGCAATAGTCTAGTAACCAAAATTGCAAACTGTCAACAAAACATGCTACAAATTATCTTAAATGCAACTGCAATGTAATTTGTTTTATTTTTCTAAAATATTGCATTTGTTACCAGTGCTACTTGGGTTTTCAACTAAGGACTCATAATTCAACATGATTCCTTCAATGGCACCATAACCTTGTTAAATTATGAATTTGTATAACTTGTAAACCATGTATAACTTGCAGACTCGCCATGTGTCTATCGATTTCAAGGCGGCGTACAATTCAGAAGCTGTTGCAAATAAAGTGTAAATATGGTTTTCCGACCTAACCTACGCTGAATGGTTCAAACTCCAGTGTTCAGATTGGAGACTCTTCGTCTCCAATCCGAACACTTGGTTTTGAACCATCCTGCGTAGCACGCATCAGCCTTATCAGTTTCGCCGGAAAACCATGTTCAGACATTAATTGCAACAGTCTATTTATTTTCACTGAATTGTACGCCGTTTGTGACGTTAGACCGATTGAAGCAGGGAGACGCACTTTTAAATTTACTGCTCAACATTGTACTCGAGGGTGCTATTAGGAAATCTGGTGTGCAGAGAAACGGCACTATCATCACACAGCTCCTTGGCTTTGCGGATGATATCGACCTTATTGGAATCGATCGCAGGTCAGTGGAGAAGGCCTTCATGCCTCTGAAAAGGGAGCCAGCGAGGATAGGCCTGACCATACATTCTGCCAAAACGAAGTACATGGTTGCAGGTAGAGATAGAGACAGGCACCAACAACACGATGCTGAGGTTGTGTTTGGTGGAGATGTGTTTGAAGTTGTTGAACCATTTGATTACTTTGGAATACTTGTGACATGTGACAACGACGTTTCCCGCGTAGTGAAGAGACGTGTTGCGGCTGCGAACTTGCAAACGGAAACGAAATTCGCCATGTATAAAACGTTGATTCTTCCGATGGCGAATATTATTAAGCGTGTGAAATACAACAGACTTCAGTAGGCAGGTCACTTAATGTGAATGCCGGAAGAAAAACTGCGAAAATAATATTCAGCAGGGAACCAGGTAGAGGTAGGTGACTTCGTGGAAGACCACAAATACGTTTGCTATACGGAGTTGAATAGGATCGCCAAGTCCTAAACGTTTGGGGCAACTGAAGAACCGACGAGAGGTTCATCTACGATATGCCCAGTATGACGTGACGCTACGCTGTAGCCATCAAAGTACAAGATAAACCCCTGAAGGACCTTTTTGTGAGGCCCCTGGAGGACTTACTGACGGAATCTCTGAAGGACTTCTGGTGGAATCCCTGTCAGACTTTTTGACGGTTCCCTGCAGGACTTTCTGATGAAATCCTTGGACGACTCCCTGCATTTCGCCCTTATAGAATCCCTGGAGGTTTTCTTGTTTGAATCCTAGAGGTTTGCCTGGCGTAAACCCTGAAGGACTTCCTGACAAACTACCTGAAGAGCATCCTGGCAGAATAATAAGAATAATTCCCAAATGATTTCCTGGCGAAATGCCTCAAAGATTTACCAAAAAAAAACTTCCTACTAGAAATCTTGGTGAAATTCTTGGAGGACTTCTTGGCGATATATCTGGATGATGTCCAGATGGAATTCCTATTGCCTTCCAGGTGGAATTCCTGATGGATACCTTGGAGGACTACCTGATGAAATCTCAAGAATACTTCCTGGCGGAAACCGTGAAATGCTTCCTGATGGTATCCATGGAGGATTTCCTGACGGAATCCATGGAGAAATTTGTGGTTGAATCCTTGGAGGACCTCCTGGTGGAATACTCTGAGGGCTTCTTGGCAAAATTCTAAGCGAACTTCCTGGCAGAACACTTGAAAGACTTTCTGGTGGAATTCCTGAAGGGCTTGAGGATATACTGATGGAAACTTTCTGGATGTTCCCGTGGAGAACCTCCTGTTAGAATTCCTGAACCACTGGAGAACGTCCTTGGGGATTTCCTGAAGTATTTTCCAAATGTGGATAGTCGACTGTATTACGATTTAATAGACTAATCATTGGCATGGTAATTCATAAAATTATGATAAAACTCAATGTATTACTAACGATAGCCCCATTTGCATAATACACGGATAAAAATCTGATCCCCACACCATGATTTACAAATCATGAAATTCATAAATTGGTTAGGTCATAATATCAGGATCACAAATCATGGTTCCTGGAGTCATAATCATGATTCCTCATAAGCGTAACATCCAGTGTGAAAACACTTAGCGGCGCACTTTGCTTCATCTCATTCGTATCGATCACTCTAAATTCAAGATGACGAAGTGGTTGAGTAGTAGAGTACGTGGCTCACAATCGGAAGGTTTTTGGCTCGAATCTCAATATATGCTATTTTTTACTTTTTTTTTTATTTTGTCGATCATAAACGGATGTGCGACTCAGCATTTTTGGCATTTGAATCATGATTCCGAGCAATCAGCTACAAAAACCTAATGCGTGTGTTGCGTTACGGCAATCTGACTCATGATATCATGAGTCTAAATCATGGTGTATTTTCATAAGACTAAAACACGCTGGAATCATGATATCATGAGTCATAATCTTGTTTTTGGATTCTGATTTCTACCTGTGTAGTTAGATATAATACATGCTGAATAAATATCCCTTGTAATAGTTGTGGTTTTCTCACAGTTGCATGTAAAATTTTTGGCCAAAAGTCAAACAAATTTATGACAAAGCTTCTATTCCGCAGAATCATAAGGTGTTCTGTAGCTTAGTTGGTTAAAGCGCCGGTCTAGCGTACTCGGAGTCGTGAGTTCGAGTCTCACTAGATTGCGTATTTTTTCGCAAATTCATGTCTCAATTTGTCAAACAAATACACTGTGTCTTCTGATTACAAGTTCCCAAAATTATGACAAAGCCTATCATTTTCTTTGTCATATTCTTCTTTTTGGCATTACGTACTCACTAGCGCAGAGCCTGCTTCTCAGCCTAGGGTTCGATGAGCACTTCGACAGTTGTTAACTGAGAGCTTTGCTAAAATTGCAATTTTCGCATAGTATATCGTGTGGCAGGTACGATGATACTTTAAGTATGCCCAAGGAAATCAAGAAAATTCTAATTACGAAAAGATCCTGGACCGACCGGGAATCGGGCACAGACACCTTCAGCATAGCTTTCCTTTGTAACCGCGGACTCCAATCACCCGGCGAAGGAAGGCTAATTTTATTTATGATAGCAAATTTGATTTAGAAAAATAACAATGTTAGTTTTATTACGCTTTACCAGAAAAAATGGTTCAAAGTCAGTTATAAAACCAACACTATTCTACGATACAGCTTCGTTCCCGGGCTTTGAATCCGAAACAATGCTCAGTGAACTAAAGCGCCATCTACATTTTACAGCATTCCGAAACTTCCGAAAACTCCCATCAGAAAGCACTTCGCAGTCCAACGCTCACGGGCTGCAAAATGGAAATATGAATAGAACAGTGTCTCGTCCTGCCGCGAGGCATATGCATGTAAATGTAACCATAAATTCACCAACTTGACGACGGTGGTACCGTAAACAAGTGTAAGTTATGAATATGTTGATCAGGCAAAGGTACGTTCCTGTGCCGCCGTGTAAAGCACTTCTTATATTCAACATACCAGCACGGACAAACAGACGTAAAACTGATGAGATTTCCATCGACCACTCATTTGATGATCATTTCAAATTCATTAGGTTTCAAACTTCACTACCAGAGGCGCACGTATCGCTTTTCTTCGCGTTTGACGTTCCACACTACCGCCATCTGCAGGCCTTGTTGCACATAATAGTGCTTCGCGCAAAAAGTTCACTGGATAGTGATAGTATGTACTGGTCAAATTCTTTTAAAGAGATTTATTCCGTGTGTTACGTCTGTTTGTCTGTATTGCCAGTGCAGGGGAAACACGGCATCAACTGAGCTATTGTTGTCGAAGGAAAAAGTTTTCCGTCCCTGCGAGGGGTCTCCACACCGACAGTAAACCCACTTGAGTTCATTACGTCTCCACCAGACAGCACGGTGCACCAGTTGAGGGAAACTCCACCTAAGGATCCAGTTCTGTTTGAAGAAAGCAGGGAGGCCATTAGGTGACCTTCATCTACGTATGCAGTAGCTATGTGTCCAACGTGCATTTCCTGTCGAGAAAAATGCTTCGTGCCACATTATTTTCTTCCGTCGCAAGTTAGTAGAACTGACTGCCGTTGGTATACTTTCACCAGAGATTGAAGGCACGGGTTGTCACTGGAAATTTACTTAATTCGCCATTTACCAACAACGGTTGGTGCCAGCGGCCATTCCGAAGCCACTTTATCATCTTTGATCATATGCACCCAGGAGAAGTACCTCTTGGGGTCTCACTCGAATCTCGTTCAAAATTCAACCATCGTTGCCCTAAGCGTACACAGGTTTTTCATTAGGGGGTGGAAGTGGGGGCAAGCTACCTCAAAAGTGTGTTTGTTCTTTAACAATTGACATTATGGAGTCCAAAACGCGCATTGGATCATTTTCTTGGTTGAGTAACTGTTACATTTAACGGTTTTCATTTTGGTTGAATAAGCAGGCAACAAAACAAACGTGATAACAAAAGTTCATACTAAAGATATCATATAAATATCTCATTGTGTTATCATTTGAAACACATTGATAACAAGTTTTGTTATACAGCCAATTTCCCTCATTGATAACTCATTATGTTATCAATTGGTTATTAAGATCGATTTATGATAACAAACATTTGACGTTATTTACTCGTCGATGGCATCCTCAAAATTCGTTGATAACAGAGGTCTTCGTATTGAAAACAAAAAAAAAATATTGTTATTCTTATATTAAGGCGAATTTTAGCACACTGACATATGGCTAGTTCTTCACCTGATTCGGAACACCGGAAGGGTGCCCCAAGGGAATGCCGGATGGGCATTTCATGAAAAAGGGGTAAGGAAGGATTGCCAGAGGGGCCAGCCTTTGAGCCCTACCGAGGGGTCTCACCATTGTGGATTTTTGACAATTATTTTTTTTTCATACACACTGCTAAGAATGGCAAAGGCTAGGATTTGCAGGCTTTGGAAGCCGGCTTGCAGAAGGCTAGAACGGATCTGTTATAGATGAACTTTCAAACAAACTTAAACGTTGGACGATGGATAACACCACTTATAAAAAGGGGTACGTTTGCCTTCGATGGGCCGACGACTTCTGCAAGCCGAAAACGGAAGAGGAGGGATCGTTGATGATTTTGTTGTTGGTTGTTGGATGGGTCTATCCCCCGAATTCGGAATCCTTCGGGGAGACCACTGGTCGTGTAGGCGTGATGATTCTTGCAGGTTGGTTGAAACGATGGCGCGGTTGTGGATGGAGTTACGATAGTTGGATGGGACTTACCCCGAACCCTTATCTTCGGGAAGCCCACCGGTCGTTGGGTTCGGATTGTAGAATCGTTACGTACGAGAGTAGAGTCTGGCTTTCTTAAGAAAGCAAATTAGGACCGCCAATGAAGCGGGATCGTTTGCGAGGGCATCGCTGATACTGCCGGGAATGCTTTGTGTTCTTCTATGGTGTTCGTATAGAGGGCAGTGGCAGATTGTGTGTTCTGCTGAGTTGTGTGCACTGCAAAGATCACATTCTTAACGGAAAGATCTGCCATCAAAATTGTAGGCAAAACGGGTATGTCCGGTCCTAAGGTATGAAATAATTTGCTGGTCGCAAAGCGAGGAAAGCTTTTCCCAGCTAGAGGTATCTCCCTTTATCTTTCGAAGCTGTGCCAAGGTATTTTGATGCCGCTCTTGGGCCCAGTACTTTCTGACGGATTTAACAACCCAGCGTTTTACGTTTGGGGTGGAACAGAGAGGGTAAAGCGAGACATTTGGTGTCCCGTACCAGCTAATAAGTTCTCCACATTTCTTTGTATACCACAATGCCCAGAGACCCAGGTAAAGGTGACTGTACCAGGAGTATGGGCACGTATACCCTGTATCGGCGGAATAGGTGAGGATGAAGATTGGAGCACTCGCTGGTGAGATCGCTGCATAAAAGATGGCCGCTGCTTCGGCAGAGAAAACCGAACATTCGGTTGGCAGACTTTAACAGAGTGTCAAATCGGCGTTGGAGATACCGATACCTACTCCACGATGGGAGAGAGAGCCGTCTGTGTTCTGGGTATTAAGTCCGCAGTAGTTCAAGTACGGATGTTCTAAGCACCGTGGAATCATCGCCACTACGGAAACTCTTTTTTATCTGCTTGTCTATGTTCGGAGGGGGTAGCTTCCAACTGCTCGCTCCTTGTCAGTGGACTCTAGCCACAGGGGGAAGACAGGAATTGGCATTGGATTCGATCTGCTTGATCAAAGAGAGCCACCCTGTCGTTTCTAGCTGTTTTGAAGCGTAAGCAGTTGCTTTGTGGCAGATGGTTGCGAGCACTCGATTGCGGAACGGAAGAATACTAGCTTCTGTACATGCAGCGTCGGTGGAGGTTGATGGAAGAATGCCGGAGTGCGAACGTACCTGTTGAAAATCGGTGAGAGGATTTATAAAAGATTTTGTTGGCTCAAGCAGGTTATCTCGAGACCGTAAGGTAGCCTGCTTTCTACGATAGCTTGTGCTACCCTGAAGCGAGTAGAGCTGGACCTATGTGCCTTGGATATTGTTTTAATGGTATTCAGACGAGAACGGCAGTTTGCCTTGACAGCATTGAAATGCTCCTTAAATTGCAGGTAACGGTCAATCAGCATTCCTAACGTCCGTACAGTCTTCCTATTTGGAATGAGTTGCCCGTCAATTTTGATTCCTTCTTCTTCTTCTTCTTCTTTCTGGCGTTACGTCCCAACTGGGACAAAGTTTTTTGATGATATTCCGGAGATATTGACGACGCAGGCGGGATTGGGTTTGCTGAGGGAACTTCATCGGAACTAAATAAAATGAACCTTGAATAATCCTTGCTTTCTGGGTTCAAGTGCTCAGGGCACTCAAACGATGAAGTGTCGAGGCATCGGTGGTCACCCAGAACTGCCACTATTAGGGCGGCTGCGGAACCGTCGGAGTTGAGGCGTTCGGAAAACAAGGTGTTGATAAGTCGTGGCCGGTTGTCCAAAGAAGATCGCCAGCGGTGCCAGATGATGGCGGCAATAAAACGATCGGTTGTGGTGCCACTGCCATGGCATCTGGGTTAAGGTGCTCACAATCAGAAAACAGTGCGTCTAAGCTTCGAGGCCGGTCATCCATTGAAAAACGTCCAAGAAGCCCTGTCGCTAGAACAGAAGGAGTGATATGTGGCAGCAAGGCGGCGATGTCTTCTGGATTCGGGTGCTTGAGGGGCTTTGTGAACGATCCACTCGGAGAGGAGTCTCCAAGGTGTCCAGAAAGGGTGTAACAGCTTCGAAGCCGGTATTCCGAAAAAGATGGCCCGGGAAACTCTAAATGAGGCTGTAGCATTGCAGTCGATGGCAGTTGAGCTACGATGGGGTCCGGAAAGGGATGTATTGTACTAATGACAGGGTGGGACTTACCACCCGGGATGGAATGCCCGGGGTGCCCAAGGTTTTGCACGGAAGAATCTACTGACACGATGGTTGGCGATAAGGCATCGTAGATTGTTGGGTTGCTTGTGTAGGTTACAGTATTTCACCACTTATAAGACGCGACGTGAGACAGGACACAACACTTATTGTTCTTACAACGATTAAAAGGAGTTAAAATTACCTTTTTAGTCGACCGGTTTCGGGCTCGATGTTGCCCATCTACGGGACGATGTCCGACTGATTACATAATTTACTAACACTAGTATTCGTACTGTAGTCAGTATACGTCGAGAAGTGTTGAAGGTTACTGCATTTTCAGCTTAGTCAGGTGGAAGAGTGGAGACATAATTGGAGCATCGTCCTCATTCATTAGAGGACGATCAGATGTTGCGATATACATGGACTCCCATGCATTCAAGTGAGATGTTTTTCTGACGTTTTTAATCAACTTTGCATTCTCCCAGTCGACAGTGTGATCTAGGGTCGATGTATGTGCTGCTACACTTGAATCATTAGCACGTTCGTTTTCGACCGCGTTCCTATGTTCTCGTAGGCGAATTTTGAACTTGCGCCGAGTCTGGCCGATGTACACTGCAGGGCAATTACTACATGGTATTTGGTATATTCTTGATTTTTCCTCCTGCGGGATTTTGTCTTTCAGGTTGCATAACAAATCTTTTAGTGTGTTGTTGCTTTTGTAGACTACATGAAAACCGTGGTGTTTGAGAACTGCTTGGATTGGGTTAGTGATCTTTGGGTAGAAAGGGAGACTAATTCTTTTAACCTCGTCTTTTGTCGATATCAGTGTTGTGGCATTTTTCCTGTGTTTTTTCCTTTCATGTTTTCGTAGAATTTTATCTACGAACTCCTTACCGTAACCATTCAGTTCGCCTGCTCTGTGAATTCGATTTCTCTCTTCCACAAAATCCTCTCTTTCCATGGGTATATTATAAAGCCGGTGCGCCATGGAATGAAACGCGGCTTGCTGCTGAGCACCGAAATGGTAGGAGTCAGAAGTTATATACCGATCCGTGGATGTTGGTTTGCGGTATATTCCAAATTTTAAATAGTTGTCAGCCTTTCTAGTAATCATCAAGTCTAGGAAAGGAAGATTACCATCTATTTCCTTTTCTATGGTGAATTTGATGGTTCTGTGTTGAGAATTCAACATATCTAAGGTCTGGGACAGATAACGCTCTTTTACCACCGCAAAGATATCGTCAACATACCGTCGCCAGATTCGAGGGAAAAACTTTTCTTTTTGCAGTCCTACTTCGAAATCGCTCATAAAGATGTTCGCCAACAATGGGGAGAGCTTACTGCCCATGCTTAGCCCAAACGTTTGTTTGTAGAACTTACCTCTGAATGAAAAGTAGTTCTGGTTCATACAAACCTCGGCCACCAATAGAAGCGCATCGATTTGGTTATGTGGTACACGATTTCGCTCCAAGTGTCTCCTTAGGCTCCTCAAGGCATCAGTTACAGGTACGTTTGGGAAAAGGGCGGTTACATCAAATGACACCAGAACTTCACCACGTCGAATTTCGAGGTCTTTCAAATGCTCTACCAACTCAACCGAATTTTGGACGCAAAATACATAAGGATCCAGTGGCAATGCGACCGATTTCATCAAATGTCTGCACCCCTACCGAGAGAATGGCTGCTTGGTTGGTGGAGGAAATGAGGAAATACCCAATTACTCATGGTAAAAGCGTCCAAAATTCGGTTGAGTTGGTAGAGCATTTGAAAGACCTCGAAATTCGACGTGGTGAAGTTCTGGTGTCATTTGATGTAACCGCCCTTTTCCCAAACGTACCTGTGACTGATGCCTTGAGGAGCCTAAGGAGACACTTGGAGCGAAATCGTGTACCACATAACCAAATCGATGCGCTTCTATTGGTGGCCGAGGTTTGTATGAACCAGAACTACTTTTCATTCAGAGGTAAGTTCTACAAACAAACGTTTGGGCTAAGCATGGGCAGTAAGCTCTCCCCATTGTTGGCGAACATCTTTATGAGCGATTTCGAAGTAGGACTGCAAAAAGAAAAGTTTTTCCCTCGAATCTGGCGACGGTATGTTGACGATATCTTTGCGGTGGTAAAAGAGCGTTATCTGTCCCAGACCTTAGATATGTTGAATTCTCAACACAGAACCATCAAATTCACCATAGAAAAGGAAATAGATGGTAATCTTCCTTTCCTAGACTTGATGATTACTAGAAAGGCTGACAACTATTTAAAATTTGGAATATACCGCAAACCAACATCCACGGATCGGTATATAACTTCTGACTCCTACCATTTCGGTGCTCAGCAGCAAGCCGCGTTTCATTCCATGGCGCACCGGCTTTATAATATACCCATGGAAAGAGAGGATTTTGTGGAAGAGAGAAATCGAATTCACAGAGCAGGCGAACTGAATGGTTACGGTAAGGAGTTCGTAGATGAAATTCTACGAAAACATGAAAGGAAAAAACACAGGAAAAATGCCACAACACTGATATCGACAAAAGACGAGGTTAAAAGAATTAGTCTCCCGTTCTACCCAAAGATCACTAACCCAATCCAAGCAGTTCTCAAACACCACGGTTTTCATGTAGTCTACAAAAGCAACAACACACTAAAAGATTTGTTATGCAACCTGAAAGACAAAATCCCGCAGGAGGAAAAATCAAGAATATACCAAATACCATGTAGTAATTGCCCTGCAGTGTACATCGGCCAGACTCGGCGCAAGTTCAAAATTCGCCTACGAGAACATAGGAACGCGGTCGAAAACGAACGTGCTAATGATCCAAGTGTAGCAGCACATACATCGACCCTAGATCACACTGTCGACTGGGAGAATGCAAAGTTGATTAAAAACGTCAGAAAAACATCTCACTTGAATGCATGGGAGTCCATGTATATCGCAACATCTGATCGTCCTCTAATGAATGAGGACGATGCTCCAATTATGTCTCCACTCTTCCACCTGACTAAGCTGAAAATGCAGTAACCTTCAACACTTCTCGACGTATACTGACTACAGTACGAATACTAGTGTTAGTAAATTATGTAATCAGTCGGACGTCGTCCCGTAGATGGGCAACATCGAGCCCGAAACCGGTCGACAAAAAAGGTAATTTTAACTCCTTTTAATCGTTGTAAGAACAATAAGTGTTGTGTCCTGTCTCACGTCGCGTCTTATAAGTGGTGTCGAGGTTCTTACGTTAGCACAAACCCCAAGAAATTGAGTTACAGTATTTGTTTGATGAAAGGAAATTTGACTTCCCACGCTGTCCTTTGGGGTAGCGGGTATAGCCCGACGCGCCCCAATTGATTGAAAGTATTGTCTTCCCACGTCTTGGCTTCCCACGTTGGTGGCTTTATTTCCCTCTTCCAGGTCTTCCCCTCGCGCCAAAGGTTGTCCGTCAGTTTCGGAATCGGAAACGACCGCACCGATGGGGCTCTGACCAGATTGCCCTGCACTGCTGGATTTGCTGAGTTCTTCTGTTCTTGCTGTTCTTCTGCATATACCAAATCACCAGCTCCTTGAGTTTTTGTTTGCGAGAATTTCACGATGTTGGAGACACATTTGATGTTGACGTGACGAAATCCATATTTTTAGGCAGAATAAGAAATTTATTTACAATTAGTTTAATGTTAAAATCAGTCTGTACGATATTTCGAAGACGGTGTAAATAAATAATAAAACGTATTTTGAGTTATTTCAGAAGATACATTAAGAAAAGCTTTTAAGTGGATCCTGAAAAATCGATAACTAGTATTGAACATTGTAATTCATGAAGGAATTCGAGAGGGATTCCGTGAATAAAATTCATGAAGAATTTGTAAATGAGTTTGAATGTTCTTTGAAAGAAGTTGTAGATCAATGCATGGAACAGCTCTTCTTAAAAGTTTCTTCAAAGTTGCATAGATTATTGTTAGGAAGATTCTTTTGAGACATCTATAAGAAAAATCATGGATGTGTGAAAAAAAATGTTAAAGAGATTTTCTAGGAATTAATTGAATGTAGCTATTGCTTAGTAATCCCTGGATGAATTCAAAACACTAAGAGGAAGGTTATATATGAGAATCTCTGGATAAATTCTTGGCTGAATCTCTGGAAATATGTCTAGAAGAATATATGGAAAGTTCCTGAAAGAACTTCTGTAACGGCCCTCCTCTGGCTACGCTCATAAACTTCGCTCGGCTCAGCAGCCGGAAAATTTGGTGCCTCGAAGTAGCTTCATAAGCGTTGCCATTACATCGCAAAACCACACAGTTTTCCACAGTCCGGAGTATTCTCCGGGGTCGCTCCATCATAAACGCCTGCACTCCAGCCTGCCTGCTTCATTAATGCACACACCACACCGCACCACGAGCAGAGCTTCCCGGGTGCCATAAACACCGCTGATGGTGCAGCTTACGTGGAAAACTTATTAAATTTAATTATCGCACTTTGAACTAATTTTACGCGTCCGCTCGAATTTGAGCCAAATCCACTCGGCGCAGATAACAGGCATGGCCGATAGAGACCGACGACTATAGGAGGATGGGCGGGAAGTATTGGAGTTTTTTCCGGAGTTACATCATCATCCTGGGGGCATCTGGGACTGGAAATGAGCGAACCGGGAGGATGATGGTCCATTCGTCTATTGAATTAACCTGTCGACGAGTAAACTTTTATCGTCAGCGCACATATGCTGCAAATGGTGTACGATATCGGTGCTGACTGCTATTCACTGGCGTGGTTGTAAACTCGGTAACAGAAGTTTACTTTGGTTGAGTTGTGTGATTTGAATTAGATATTGCACTTAATTAGTGATTGATTTAGAGTTATCTACTTGAATCTGAACACTGTCTCTCAATGGAGTTCGATTTGCCAATAATTAATTTTTCTTCTTCTTCCTCTTGGCATTGGCGTCCTCACTGTGACAGAGCCTGCTTCTCAGCTTAGTGTTCTTATGAGAACTTCCACACTTATTAACTGAGAGCTTTCTTTGCCAAAGTTGCCGTTTTCGCATTCGTATATCGTATGCCAGGTACGATGATACTCTATGCCCAGGGGATTAAAGGAAATTTCTATTACGAAAAGATCCTGGACCGACCGGGATTCGAACCCAGACACCTTCAGCATGGCTTTGCTTTGTAGCCGTGGACTCTAACCACTCGGCCAAGGAATCCCCCCTGGCGGAATTCCTGACAGAAACCCTGAAAGAATTCCTGACGTATTCACATAATGATTTCCTGATGGAATCCCTGAAGGACTTTCTGGCAGAATCCCTGAAGGACTTCCTAACGGACTTCCTTAACGATTTCCTGACAGAATCACTGGAAGATTTCCTGGTGGAATCCCTGGAGAACCTCCTGGTGGAATGCCTAGAGCACTTCTTGGTGGAAGCCCTGGAGGAATTTCTGATTAAAACCCTGGAAGACTTCCTGGTGGAATTCCTGGAGAACTTCTTCGAGGACTCAAGACGGAATTTCTGGAGGACTTCATGACAGAATCCCTGAAGGACTTCATAATAGAATCCATGAAGGACTTTATGATAGAATCCCTGGAGGATTTCCTCGCGAAATCCTTGGAGGACTTTCTGGCAGAATTCCCGGAGGACTTCCTGGCGGAATCCCTGAAGCCCTGGAGGATTTCCTGGTGGAATTCCTGGAGGCCATCCTGGCGGAATTCCTGAACGATTTCCTGACAGAATCCATGGAAGATATCCTGGCGGACTCCCTGGAGGACATCCTGGCGAAATTCCTCGCGGAATCCTTGGAGGACTTTCTGGCGTAATTCCTGGAGGACTTCCTGGCGGAATCCCTGAAGCCTTGGAGGACTTCCTGGTGGAATCCTTAGAGTACGTTCTCGTGAAATCTTTGAAGGAATTCCTGGTGAACTATCTGGCGGAATCTCTGGAGGACTTCCTTGCGGAATTTCTGGAGGACTTCCTGAAGGAATCCCTGAAAGACTTCCTTTTGAAATTCCTGGATAACTTTCTATTGGAATCCCTGGAGAACTTCCTGGCGGAATCCCTGAAAGACTTCCTAGTGAAATCCCTGGAGGACTTTCTGGTGGAATCCTTGGAGGACTTCCTGGTGGAATCTCGGAAAGACTAGGAACCCTGGATAACTTCCTTACGGAATCCCCGAAGGACTTCTACAGAGTACTTCCTGGCAAAATCCCCGGAAGACTTCCGGGCGGAATCCCTGGAGCACTTTGTGAAGGAATCCCTAGGGAACTATTTGGCGGAATCCGGGAAGTCAGCGGATTCTCTGAATGACTTCCTGGTGAAATCCCAGGCAGACTTTCTTGCAGAATTCCTGGAAGAATCCCAGGAAGACTTGCTGGAAAAATCCCTAGAGTACTTCTTGGCGCAATTAATGTGAGACTTCCTGGCGGAGTCCATGGATGATCTTCTGGTGGAAGTCCCGGAGGACTTCCTTACAGAATCTCCGGAGGTCTTTCTGGCGGAATCCCCGGAGAACTTCTTGGCGGAATATCTGGCGAACTGTCTGGTAATCTTCCTGGTGTAATCACTGGGGCGCTTTCTGGCGTAATTCCTGGGCGATTTCTTAGCGGAATCCCTGGATGACTTCCTAACGGATTCCCTGGAGGACTTCCTTGCGAATTCCCTGGAGGAATTCCTGATGGAATGCCTGGATGACTTCCTAACGGAATAACTGTGGGACTTCCAAGAGGAATCTCAGGGGAGTCCTTGGAGGACTTATTTGCTCAATTCTTGAAGGACTTCCTAGCGGAATCTCTGGGAGACTCTGTGACGGAGCCCTGTAGCACTTTACTGGCCGAATCCCTAGAGAGTTTCCTGGAGAACACCTTAAGTTGTTCAGATAGCGAAATTCCTGAAGAAATTTCGGATGGGACTCCTGGAAATTGTCTTGAGGAAATCTCTTGAGGAATTTCCAATACAAATTCCAAAAAGGATTCCTAGAAAAATTCCAGAATACACTCTATGTGGACTCCAGAATAAAATCGTAAAGCAATTCAAGAAAAAAAAAATACTGACCGGAAAGTCCAGAAAAAACTCCTTACTTTACAAGGAACACCTGGCGGAATTTTGGATATATTTTCTGGCTACAGTTAGTAGAACTTTCAAAGGGGATGCATGAAAAATTTCCAGAAGTAATTTCTGGAAGAATTCTAAAAAAAACTTCATGGGTAATTCCATGCGTAACTCCTGAAATTAATCCAAAAGGAGCTTCTGGAAGAACTCCACGTGGAATTCCTGAAGGAATTCCATAAACACTCTTTGGAAACTTCAGGTGAAACTTCCAGAGGAATTTCAGCCGGCCCTCCTAGACAAACTTAATCTTTTCGAAGAATTTCAGTTGTGTCGTTTTGAGAAACTCCTGATGGAATTCATGAAAAATTTTCAGAAGAACTTTCTAAAGAAATTCCCGATAAAATCAAATCAGAAGAGTTCCAGAATTAACTTAAAAGGGATTGTTTTATAAATTCCAGAAGAAATCTTTACAGAAATTCCAGAAAAAAACTCCTCACATAACAGCTGAGAAATTTTTAAAAGAAGCTATTGGAGAACTTCCTGAAAAAACTCCACATGGAATACCTGCAGGAAGTTCAGATGAGACTCCTGAAGGAATACCAGTAGCAACTCCTGAAGGAACTCAAATCGAAGCTTTTTAGGAAAACAAATAGGAATTTTCAGTAAAATTTCCAAATGCAACTCACGGAGAAAATGCACATGAATCTTCTGAAGAATTTCCAAAAGGAGTCCCAAAAAGAATTGAATAGCTGGAGTTGATCCAAAAGGTTCTTCAAGAAGAGCTGATCCTGGAATTACAGAATAGTTTCCTGTTTAAAAAATCAGAGAGAATACCTGGAAGAATTTGAGACAGAAATTCGGAAAAATCCCTAATGGGGTTTTGGACAACTTTTAGAAGGAGATTGTGAAGAAATATCAGCAGGAAGAATTCCAGACTAAAACTAAAAACAAATTCCAGAAGGAACTTCAGAAAGAAACAACAGATAGGATTTGCATAAGGAATTTTTGGATAAATTCCATAAAAGTGGAACACCTGGAGGGACTCCAGAAAATACTCATGAAAAGGTGTAAGAATAAACTTCTGGATAAATTCCAGAACAATCCTGAAGAACTTTTAGGAAGAAAAAAATGGCTGGTCCAGAAGAATCTCCCATATAAATTTTTGAGAGAAAACCTGATGGTAATTTAGATAGATCTTCTGAAGAAATTCCATAAAGATTATTCGGAGAACTTTCTGAAGGAACTTTTGAAGAAATTTTAGAAAAAAATTGTAGTAGGAATTCCTGGAAAGCTTACAGAAGAAATTAAAAAAAAATCCAGATGGAACTCCTGAAACGATTCCAAAGGATCTTCATGATAAGTACATCCTTGATAACATCGAAACCGGTACACGACCAGATGTTTCAGCTTGAGCATGAGCTTGGTTGGCCGCTCGTGGTTGCTACTCCAGTATCGCCTGTACTTACATAAGGAACCAACCAGATGACTTGGGAACAACAGACACTCTCAGTGTATAAATACTGGTGATCTTCTATGTTTAGAAAACAATGGCGCCTGCTCCGTCAAAATGCAGTTCAATGAGGAAAATGGGGAGGAATTGCCGATGCATTTAAAACACCAGTTCATGCGAGAAGGTACAGAGGTAAGTTAATTTTATGGCAGAATGAATGCTTTTGGTTAGCAGACTACCTCTGTATCAGGCGTAAGGAAAAGCGTGTTATAATGATGGAAGAACGGATGGGAGCGTAGGGAAACGGTTTCTTGTCGATCTCTGCTTCTAGCGATTGCCATGAACGAATAGTTATAGTTTGATAGATTAAGAGTGGAAGATAGAAGCAAGAGAGAGATACAACTACACAGTACGAGGGAAGGGACGGGCCTGGGATTGAACCCATAACCTTCTGCTTTTGAAGCAGAAAAGATAGCCATTAGACCACCAACCCTGTCAATTTGTGATTGTCTTTAAATCGCAATGAAACTCAAATTGTTAACAAGTAATGATCGTGAAGTATTTGCTATACCTTAGTCTTATGCTCAAGTAACGATTTCAAGTTCTGCCACTGTTTAAAAACTGATTTTTAACCAAAAGTGCGTGTATAAAACCGTAATAAAACCAAAACAATTACAAACGATATGATCACTATCATTATTTTGGGCTTCTTCAAATCTAACAAGGTACATTTAAGTAACAAAACAAAATGGGATTAAACCGGCAATCGATAGCCATATATTTCAATAAGTTCACTTACTATTGCAGACTCATCTAAAACACATATACACAAAAAATGCGCCAGAAAAACTATGTCAATTGGCTGCCAAAGTTCCGGTAGCCATTCCCTTGCCCTGTGGTCGCCAAAATGCTGCTTATGAAAGTCCCATTGTATGGTTCGTCTTGAAAAGTAAGTAAAATTTTCCATTCCCCTTCCCCTCGTCGACAGAAAATGAAGTCTGCAAACGAACGAAATCAGCCTTCCTGGTAGCACTAGCTACTAGCTGGAGTTGGTAACTGTAATAAAGCAAGTGACGAAGCGGAGGTACAATCGAACACAAACAAAACGATAAAGTTCAAGGTATATTTTCGCACTGCAATTGCTGCACTGAAAGTCCAGCAAAAGGATCTCTCGCCGTTTCTGTCTCGGCGCTGGAATGACTCATATAGGTCCAGTTTTCTTGAAAACTGGCGAAAACACAATTTTCAAACACGATTTCAACACTCAAAATTAAACAAATGTTTTTTTGTATTGTCAAAAAAAAAAAACAATAATTTTCGAACATTTTTTTTTTGCAGCAGCATTAAAATTTGAGCAAATAAAGTTTCAAGCATAGGTTTTTATGGCCTGTAATTCATTTTTAGGAATCGGTAAGAGAAAAATCATTTTGTCTAAGCTTGCCTAAACATTTTTTTTAAGTTGAGCTCATCAAAATTTATTAAATACGAAAAAAATTGTTCTGTGAAAACCAAAATAATGTGAACATGCCAAAAACAGGATTTGCAACCCCGAAACACGTTCCACATCATTTGTAATAGTCAAAGCTTATCATATATTAAGAATGAGTAAATTTTGCCAGGATTGTTTAAAAATCTGGATCACTGTGTTTGACTGTTCTGGTTTCTGTTTCGGTTAGTGGCAAAAGAGGGGGCAAAAACACTTCCGCCTTTTACACAAACACAATTTGACAGAGGAAATGGCAAAGCGGGCTATAAAAACCGAAGCAGAAGAGAGCTTCCCGAGGGCAAGTATTACAGAACCGTTTCTCTTTTCTGTCGCAAACCAGGCCAAACTGGAAGTTTTTTCGTTGCCGATGTCGCCACTCATCCGTCGGGCTGAATTGTAACAGAGATTTTCAATTTCAAATGCAGGATTGGATTTCAACTCAGACTTGGATATGGATTTGGATTGGATTTGGATTGGATTTGGATGATTGGATTTGGATTGGATTTGGATTGGATTTGGATTGGATTTGGATTGGATTTGGATTGGATTTGGATTGGATTTGGATTGGATTTGGATTGGATTTGGATTGGATTTGGATTGGATTTGGATTGGATTTGGATTGGATTTGGATTGGATTTGGATTGGATTTGGATTGGATTTGGATTGGATTTGGATTGGATTTGGATTGGATTTGGATTGGATTTGGATTGGATTTGGATTGGATTTGGATTGGATTTGGATTGGATTTGGATTGGATTTGGATTTGGATTTGGATTGGATTTGGATTGGATTTGGATTGGATTTGGATTGGATTTGGATTGGATTTGGATTGGATTTGGATTGGATTTGGATTGGATTTGGATTGGATTTGGATTGGATTTGGATTGGATTTGGATTGGATTTGGATTGGATTTGGATTGGATTTGGATTGGATTTGGATTGGATTTGGATTGGATTTGGATTGGATTTGGATTGGATTTGGATTGGATTTGGATTGGATTTGGATTGGATTTGGATTGGATTTGGATTGGATTTGGATTGGATTTGGATTGGATTTGGATTGGATTTGGATTGGATTTGGATTGGATTTGGATTGGATTTGGATTGGATTTGGATTGGATTTGGATTGGATTTGGATTGGATTTGGATTGGATTTGGATTGGATTTGGATTGGATTTGGATTGGATTTGGATTGGATTTGGATTGGATTTGGATTGGATTTGGATTGGATTTGGATTGGATTTGATTTGGATTGGATTTGGATTGGATTTGGATTGGATTTGGATTGGATTTGGATTGGATTTGGATTGGATTTGGATTGGATTTGGATTGGATTTGGATTGGATTTGGATTGGATTTGGATTGGATTTGGATTGGATTTGGATTGGATTTGGATTGGATTGGATTGGATTGGATTGGATTTGGATTGGATTTGGATTGGATTTGGATTGGATTTGGATTGGATTTGGATTGCATTTGGATTGGATTTGGATTGCATTTGGATTGGATTTGGATTTGGATTGGATTTGGATTGGATTTGGATTGGATTTGGATTGGATTTGGATTGGATTTGGATTGGATTTGGATTGGATTTGGATTGGATTTGGATTGGATTTGGATTGGATTTGGATTGGATTTGGATTGGATTTGGATTGGATTTGGATTGGATTTGGATTGGATTTGGATTGGATTTGGATTGGATTTGGATTGGATTTGGATTGGATTTGGATTGGATTTGGATTGGATTTGGATTGGATTTGGATTGGATTTGGATTGGATTTGGATTGGATTTGGATTGGATTTGGATTGGATTTGGATTGGATTTGGATTGGATTGGGATTGGATTTGGATTTTAAGAGGCTTAGAATAGGTTCTCAACAGATTTACATTTAGCATTGCATCGGCATTATAAACTTTGAATAGATTTTGAATGGGCTGTAGATTGGTTTTGGATTTGCTTTAATTTGGTTTTGGAATGGCTTTAAATAGGCTTTGAATTACCTTTGGATTTACTTTTGATCATATTTGGGTTGTTGGGGTTTGCGAACCACTACTCAGCAAGTCAAAGTACTCAAAAGATTGCACTAAGAAAACATGCGGAACTTGTAAAAAGAAATTGTTATAACGATTCGAAATTGCCACTGTCATTGAGATCGTTCAGGAAAATGTTGACACTAAGCTTCCAGGAAAAAATCTCTTCGTAAAACGGTGCAAATCAATCAACATCGAAGCTGCGGGGATTTCCAACCGAAATGGTCAATTGGGTCCTAAAATTTTTAATGAAATCTTGTTTTTATTTAATAACTCGAAAAAGCATGTTACTGTAACTACTTTATCAATTTTTCCCGCTCAAATAATGGCTATATCATGTTTAAACTTTAATTTAAAAATTTGGTCCATAAATGAACCTTGACACTTTTGATCATGTTTGACGTTCGCTTAGTCGACAAAAACACCACAGGGGTTTTAGTTCGACCACTGGGGTTGTTCCTATCTGACATTTCGTAAGGGACACGGAAAACAAAATACACCCAAAATTTGAGTTTAAGCCAAAGGATTTGACAAAATTTTGAAAAAAATTTTTTGGGCTTAAACCAACGGAAAACATTAGAAAATTGAGTAAACATGTGTTTTTGACCTAAACTTAAGCGTTTGGCACTAAAATTGTGACAGGGCTTTAGGACCCTATTGATTTCCGTCACCATGGGTACTTTCCTCTGCAAGCGAGCAGTTTTCCGGAATCAGGATAAACCACTCTGGGTCTCTGCCACAAGAATGTGCAATGAATCATCAAACGAGTCGGGAGCTACCTTGAAGGAATGGGCTTATCCCCATTATCGGTGTTGTAACCGCTGCTACGAGCAGGGTTAAGAAGGTCATTATTATGCATCAGGTTTGCTGATCCTGAGTGTTCGCCTTTTACGCCACCGATTTCAGCTGGCCAGAACAGTGGGTACATAGGCTTTAAATTTCCTCCCATTTATATAAATCTGCGGTCACGAGAAATAATGGGGCACATCTGTTCGAGGTCCTCCCTACCAGAAAAGATGGCTCTCTATTAGCCGTGTGCAACGGGTTCTGGTGCTTATACTATATGGAGCATGTGCGGGATAGACTTGTGCGCCGAAATATTTTATCGATATGAGCCTATTCCAAGCGGAATAGAAGCTTTTACAAATGTTTTATATGCTAGTTTTTTTTTATAAAACAAGCACGACAAAGTCGCTTGGGCCTGTACATAAATAAACGAATAAGTAAAACATACAGACTAGCAACCCTGCTGAAAGCACATGGTTTTGTTAAATTATACACGGAAAAATCAGACTATCCAAAATATAAGTTTTTTTTTACTCAAATTTGAGTAAACTGCGTTTAATTTTGCACAAAGTTTAGTTGTTTTGCTTTTTTCTCAACAGCAATGTTTTCAAAAACAGAGAGAGAGATACACCGACCCAGCGTTGAAGGTCAAGCAGTCTGATTCATTTTTGCGCGTGCGGAGTGTTTTTCGGTGGCTTCGTTCGTTTGCCCAGTGTTTTGCGAAGACCCAAGCAGTCCGATTCATTTTCGCGCGTTCGGAGTGTTTTTCGGTGGCTTCGTTCGTTTGCTGAGTGCTTTGCGAAGACCCAAGCAATCCGATTCATTTTCGCGTGTTCGGAGTTTTTTTCGGTGGCTTAGTTCATTTGCCCAGTGCTTTGCGAAGACCCAAGCAGTCCGATTCATTTTCGCGCGTTCGGAGTGTTTTTCGGTGGCTTCGTTCGTTTGCCCAGTGCTTTGCGAAGACCCAAGCAGTCATTCGAAACATTTCTGAAGCAATTCGTGGAACAATCAATGAAGAATCACGTGGAGGAATCAGTAATCGGAAAAATACAGGAAAAAGTTTTTAGGAAAAAAAATCCTGATGAATGAAAATGATGTGTCGCGTATCATGTGTGTTACAGAGAGCGATAAGTGAGAGATACTCTCAATTTTCTCAGAATTCGACCCCTGGCAATTACTTCTAGACATACATATAGAGTAACGCGGGGCAAAGGTTCACATCTAACTTTTAACAAATTATATCTAATTCAACCCCTGGCAACCCCTGGCAATAACTTTGAACTCCGACTGATAACATAAATTCTAGGTCAGCATAATACCTTCGAAACGTATTACTAGATGTTTTTAAAGTGTAATTTGTATTTCAAGAAATATCTTATTTAGTATTACAGTCGTTTCTCCACATCTCGATATCGAAGGGACCATCAAGATAGGAAGAGATCGAAAAAGGACATTTTTTATTGAATACTAGATTGAAGAACACTCCGTTACCAAGAAAAAAATAAACAATCAAACGTTATTGCACGTTCCTTATTTACTTTGAACTCCAAAAAATCCGTCTAGTAACCTTCGATATTGGTCATATCGACATGCAGAGAGAAAATTTGGAACGAAATATCAAAAGGAACACATCGAGATATGGAGATATCGAGATAAGAAGGATATCGGGATGTGGAGAGGGAAATTGTATGCAGAATGAAGGGACTTTAGAAATCATCGATATAGGGAGAGATATCGAGATATAGAACATCAAGATGTGGAGAATCGACTGTATAAGTCAAATGCAAACTTTTGCCCAAATGTCATGAAAAAAGTTCAGATTGTATAAGGCAAAAGTTCATCCTGAAAAAGAAGTCAAGGAACAACAAGTTTATGGCAGCTCTTGAAAAATCTATCTCAGAATATGCTTGATCACTTAGCGATTTAAGTATTTCAACCATTGGGGATTGTGTATTTCGGCTTTACCAACTAAGACATGGAACGCCCTATAACAAAAAAGAGGAGAGGGAGTTCAGAATACTAGCTACAATACAAAAATATTTACTTTGTTTTTGAAATATTCCTCTTCCGCTTGGCAAAAATATTGTCAAAAACAGATCCACCTTTCAAAATGCAATTGAAATTCACTTTCATAATATGTTGCACATTTCATCAAATTCTATTAGCTTTCTTGCATTCGTATATTAAGATAAAGTGAAGATGAATCGAAGCCAAACTATACATTTTTAAGAGCACAAATCTGCAGAACTGAACATTCGATTGAGCTGAAAACTTGGTCGATTGGTCTCCACCAAAACGTCGAAAGGACGGAATAGTGATTTATTTATTCTTTCGAAAAATAATCATTCTTCCAAAAACTTTCGTTTCCTTCTAATTCTATTTATGACGTTTTGGCATTGGACGTATTATTTTCAAAGCCAAGGTAGCAACAAAATTATTCAAGTACCTTCTTAAACATCTAATTATTATTATTCTTCTTCTTCTTCTTGGCATAAACGTCCTCATTGGGACAGAGCCTGCTACTCAGCTTAGTGTTCTTATGAGCACTTCCACAGCTATTAGCTGAGAGCTTTCCTTGCCAATGTTGTCATTTTCGCATTCGTATATCGTGTGGCAGGTAAGATGATACTCTATGCCCAGGAAAATCAAGGAAATTCCCATTACGAAAAGATCCTGGACCGACAGGGATTCGAACCCAAACACCTTCAGCATGGTTTTGCTTTGTAGCCGCGGACTCTAACCACTCGGCTAAGGAAGGCCTCCAAACAAACACATCTAATTATACGCACCCTAAATCTTTCATATTATAAAGCACAAACAGTTTCTTAGATTTGCACTAGAGTTTTTTAGATTTTTTTTTTCTATTTTTTACCACACAAAACATTTATCAAACAATTTTTGAATCATAGATTAGAACGGTTTAAAGCAAAATTAAATTAAAAAAAAAAACGTAATGGTATCTGGTCATTTAGTCGAATGCCGTTTGGCCGAATTAGGAACTCAAATTAATTAGATTTCTAAAATGCAGACGTGTAGGATTCATGGGGCCAATGACTGATCAGTCACAATATAAAAACTTCATGAGAGACTAATTCCAGGTTAATCTCTGGGTTATTAACGGTGTGTTAAAATTGATTATAAATGATTTCTCCATAAATCCGTATTTTACACATAGTTTATGACAAATTGTCAAATCAGTCAGTTACAGAACTCGGCCTGCTTCGATTTTCAGTAATTTTTGCACATGTTTTCGGTTCTATCATACCGTGTTTTCAATAGGTAAATCGATCATTTTGACCTGAGAATAACTTTTGAAAATGATCTATGAGTTTTGGCACGTAATTTATTTAAAAATCTAGCTCCAAAACTATGGATTTTAGAGATAAATTTTCTTAGGAAAAGTTGTAGTGAACCGTTTGGGCTCCAAGAAAAAAGTACATAAGCCGAAAAACAATCTTACTTTTTATTATGGAAAATTAAAAATAAAATTTTCAACTACTTAAAAATACATTTCTTATTTTTTAATTTTCACCACAGAATCTTGATAGGAAACAAATGTTTGAAACAAAGTTTCATATTGCAGAAATTTTTTCATAAAAAGGTTGTTTAAGAACAACTGTAGGTTAATTTTTGTGGGTTTTTATCGAAATAAATACGTTTTGATAATAAAACGAGTGTCTTGAAATTATTCTAATCCATAATAAAAATTGTTATCACCTTTCTTGCAGCAGACATTTTCGAGTAATTTGAAGTTTTATTCAAACATTCAACATTCAAACAGAAATTGAACAATAAAACAGGCCATTTACATTGGTTATTGGCGATTTTCCATTAAGAACTTAAGGTTTCCTACAATACAAATTATATTTATCCCTACTGACTTATTTTCCTTGATGGAGAACAACGAATAACTAAAAAAAATGGCGAATGTTATTATATAAGTAATATTTTATGCATTAAACGTGAAATAACTTGAAAATGGTTTATTCCTTCTTTAGAATCGTAATAATCATTATATTTTAGAATTATCTCATGACACTTATTGTTTCATCAAAACGTATTTATTTTGACAATAAACATTTTTTTCAAATCGACCAAAAGTTGATCTAAGAAACACTTTTTTTTATTAAAAACTAGTGGTCCCGGCAAACTTCGTCTTGCCATCAAGTAGGCTTTTGAAAAACGCTATCCCGTGTAGAAAATGTCAGATTAGTTTTCTCCCGTTTTCCCCACTATCCCGAAGGCTTTCCTAAACTTTTTCCTCGCACGTCGGAGCTCTGGGCGAATTCAGCACTGAAAGAATCATGTAAGTCCAATCACCCGTTCTCTAGCCATTTCGTGGCATACAAACATCATTCCATTTTTATTTATATAGATTTATCTAATTTGGAACTTTATCCCAATCATATGTTTCCTATCAAGTTTCTATAGTGAAAATTGAAATAGAATTAAAAAAAAAATGCATGCAAAACCCATAAGCCATTTTGACCATTTAATGCAATGATAGATTTCCATGAGAATTTCTTGAAATATTAACAAACAACAGATTGCTGATGATTGAATGATGGATTCTTGAGCCTTGGTGTAATACAGACATCAGATTTAACCCAGATTAATTTAAAGCAAGGTTCAATGTTGTGATTATAATATATGGCACAATTCACTTATCTACGAACTGAAATGGTTATTTTTTAGTGAAACGTCATTCTCCTTCGAAATTAACTTTGTCATCAAAGAAAATCGATCCCGTAGACGGTCAAATGGGGCTCTGCCCTGTTCTGGTTTTCACGTTTACTGGCCTTGTTGTTTACAAATTTAATGGAGGAATGAAGGAGAGAGTTGTTGTTAAAAGTTGACTACAGACTAAATTCATAACTGGCGGGTACTATCGATATGTTAATTGGCATTTAATTTAGGATGTTCCTTTTTCACAACTGACTATTTGTGATCTTATTTGTACATCATTGATGAATTGTAGCTCTTTGAGAAAAAAGCAATAGGGCGATATTCAAAACTGAAAAAGCAATAGATGACTCTTTTTCAGTGGTAGTGAAAACGAAATCCTGAAGCAAAGAAAGCACCACGGAAGATGAACTAAACACAAAAAGTTATGTATTCATATTACGCTTGATTTCTAATCACTACTTTTTCAATCCAGTTTCCTAATTGCAAGTAAATTACGTTTTTCATTATTTCCCATACGTTTTGACAGTTCTCCGACTACCATTCTTCCATGCGCTTGTGTTTAAAATTTGAGAAATTTGAGAATCCAGCGTAGCGCGATCAGTGAAAGGAATACACACATCAGTGTCGCCGCTAGGCGGCCAGCACAGATAAACTGAATGTTCGAAGGGTTGTTGTCTGTACTTTTTGCCACTGGCGCCAACTGTTAGCGATTAAGATCAAAATAAACAGTCGTTACCCTATTCATTGAAATTTAGCTTAGACTAGAAATGGGCAAAAAGAATCGGAGCCGTTCAAAAGATCCAGATCATTCAAAAGAACGAGTGATCAGTGGCTCCTTTTCGGAGAGAGTCGGTTCATTTGATCCGCACGGATCAGACAAAAGTGACCTTCCTTCGTTCGTTTCTTGGCCTTATAACAGATGAAAAATACAGAGAAAAATTGCCCACTTCAATGGCAAAACACATTTTGCTTCTTTATTTTGGTTCGGGTAGGGGAAATCAGCCGAGTTTTTCTTGAGTTTTTGGGATAGAATGAGAGAGCGAACGATACTAAAGGAACGAAGCATGTCGCGCAGCAGTTAGTGAACAGCTCTTTCTTGCGTTCGCTCGGTTCAGTTCGCTCTTCCTTTCCGAGCCAATGAGCTACTGAACCGTTGAAAAGATCCGGTTCATTAAAATGAGTAATTCGGATCGGATCCATTCACTAAAATGTCCAGTTTTGCCCATCTCTAGTTCAGACATTCATTGATGCTTACTATGATTTCTAAATACAGCTACTAGATAGCTATGCTAAATTTAGCTCACTTCGATGTTTTCATTTCCGGCCAAACGGCACTCGACCAAATAGTATTTGGCCAATCCATCTTTTCGGCCAGATGCCATTCAGCTATATGACTCGAAATGCTTCTTAGTACATTGATGAGAGTGCATTTGTTTATATTTGTGAACAGCTGACCTAATTGCCCATTGCACGATGACGTCATCAGAAAATCACTCTCTTTCCCTCCTTCGCGAAATCTGAAAACAATGGTGCCAGTACCTCTCAAAGTTGACAGGTACTGGCACCATTATTTCCAAGTTTTGTTGAAGAACGAAAGAGAGAGAGAGAATTTCGCCGTGAACTGCCTAATAAGGCATCAAACCCATACAGTGTTCCCAGGATTTCTTTCTCATGTGGTCAAAAAGACCCACTGCGAGTATTTTTCCCTGTGTGAACTTTTTGCCCTTTGAAAACTTTTGTACTGAATGATTCTACTTCAACAATTTCTGGGTGGACTCCCTAACCTAAAATCTTTTGGGAACCGCCGTAAAAAAATAATGCGATTTTTGAGAAATCCTCGAAAAACAAATAGGGTTTCGTTCTACTTCGTCGTAAGTGCTATTATTCGTCGCATCAATCTTAAAATATTCCACAACGACGGATATTCACACTTACTCAATATACATTAATTTTCCAAGTGTAATTTTGTGACAACTGTTATGGTTCGTGCAGTTGTACACCAAGAATGCAACAAAACTACTGTATTTCGATAAATAACTCCAGTTCAATTATCCACCTTGCACTTTTTCTCCGAAATCGCAAGGACGATCCGAGCAAAATGCTTAGCGATCGACTGAGCCGCACCACTATACGATACAAGTTTCTTAATGAATCTTAATGAATCTGAAAACTGGTTGCGACAGAAATGAAAATACGGCAAGATGCAATTTAATTGCATTATTGACGAATTGAGAATACGGCAAGATGAAATTTCATTGCATTATTTCCAAGAAGACGATCAAGATTTATCAAAATCTTATTGTACAATTCGAAAGCCGTTTTGGGAAACAATTGTTTTGCATCGGTTTGTATCAGCATCATTCACTACAATACTGAGAAAATTGTAGGTTCATTGATCAACCTCGAATGCCTCCGTTTTTTGCATCCTGCCATCTTCGTCGTCCTGGTCCTGTTTACGGCGGTTATGAAGGAGTCTCCCAGCCTGCATTTTCAGGCAAGTATGCGTATCACAACGGTCATTCACTCGGTGACATTTCAAACAATTCTAGCTCTTCCGAAAATGACGATCCACCAGCGAATTTGCACCAGAATTCTCTTTCAACGTCCCAGTTCCATCTACCAGGCCGCAATGTGGAAGGCCTTATGGAAGCTCCCGACCCGTCTGACCCAGTCGAGCAAAGCACCGCCTCCGTTCTTCACAATCGTCCCGGCTCTGTGATTAGTTGTGGTGCGTCTTCCAATCTGTTTCCTCAGGATGTCTCACCCGTCACTCCCACTATGGATCTAAGTTAATCAACCCAAGTAGTTCGTCATTCATGCCTTCATCGCTAACTTCATCCAAAGCACCGGGATGCACGCCTGTAAGCCTCATGGAAGCCCCTTATCCCCTCGTCACGGTCGAGCCCTTCCTGCCAGCGACCTCCAGACATCCCGGTCCCGTGTACGAGTGTGGAGATGGGGTCTTCCAAACCCCTAATGCAGGCAAGTATTCACACAATATGAACATACTTCCTCCGGTAACATCTGTCGCTTCCAGCTGTTCATCTTCAACTAGTTCAGCGTGTGGTTTACCTATCACTGACACTTTGGAGGTTTCGATTTCCGCAAAGTGGACACCGGGACGCACACTTGCCGCTAACCACAAGGAAGCCCCTATTCCACTCAGCGTAGTCGAGCCTCCGCTGCCAGCGACTAGCAGCCGTCCCGGTCCTACGTCTGAGCTGGGAGACGGGGTCTTCCGAACTCAAATTTCCGGCAAGTACGATGATTTTATGAGCTTTCCATATCCTGAACCGATTGTTGCTACTAGTCCATCTACAATATTTGCTCCATCCAACGCTATTCTGTCACAACAACCTACGAGCATAGTGCGCTCATGTCCCGACGAGAACATTCAGTCCCATAATCTTGATAATCGAATTCCATCAAGCCAACCTCCTCTTTCTGCTAACTGGACACCGGGACGCATACTTGCCGCAAGCCTCGAGGAAGCCCCTATTCCTCTCAGCGTAGTCGAGCCCCCGCCGCCAGCGACCAGCAGTCGTTCCGGTCCTACGTCTGAGCTGGGAGACGGGGTCTTCCGAACCTCCACCTCCGGCAAGTACGATTTACATCCGGTATTTCCTGAGCCTGAAAGTATCTCCAATTCCAGTAGGGTAAGTGTACCAGTTTTGGCCACCCTATAGAAAAATATTGTTTATTTATGAATCAAAAGACCTTCGGTTACTGTCAATACATCAAACGAAAGCTTTCAATCCATGCTCAGCAGGAAAAATATAAAAACTAATCAGAAACTTTGTTTTTGTATTAAAAATGGTGGTGGCGAATACTGGACCACTTGCACCAGTATTCGCCACGATTTTAATTTTGGTTCCTGAATTCGCCACTTACGTTGATTTCTTATGGAGGGTGGCGAATCAGGAACAGGTGGCGAAAAATAGGTGCAAAGGAGCCATAAATTTAAGGAATATGATTTTTTTCTTTTATTTTCTGAGAAAATGTTGCGCTTTCCAAGAATGTTTCCGTATCATCTTAAAGCAATTTAGCGAACACTAAACAATTGGCAACCATATATGTCGTAAAAAGGTATAAAATCTGGGGTGGCGAATAACTGGCACATGGCGAATACCGGTATACCTTCCCTACATCAAATTTGTTGCTGCCACCAGAAGCAACTTCTCGAAATAGTACATCAGCACCAGCTTCGTCCGATGTCCTGTTGTACTATCAAAACGTTGGCGGGATTAATACTTCCCTCGCTGAATAACAAGCGGCCGTGAGTGATGGTTGCTACGACGTTTACGCCCTTACCGAAACCTGGCTCAACGGTAATACTCTGACATGTCAACTGTTTGACGCCTCATATTCCGTTTATCGACAAGACCGATCATCTTTAAGCAGCAACAAAAGTACCGGGGGTGGTGTTTTGCTAGCTGTCTGCTCTAATTTTAAATCGCGTTCGCTTAGTCCTCCGAACAATGCTTTGGTGGAGCAATTATGGGTCGCCATTTCTACTGTCGATGGAACATTATTCATCTGCGTTGTCTACATCCCTCCAGACCGTGTTAACGATGCAGCATTAATTGACAAACACGTCGAGTCGCTTAGCTGGATAACTTTGTGGCGTATCCGACACAGCAACCCATTGTACACACGAATTGTATAACACTACCATGTATTCCTTAAATTATTACGTAATAACCATACATACACACATCCCACAGAATTATCACACGATGATGTAAATATAGTTTTTAGTTCAGTACAGACCACCAAACCCGATAGTCTAGCTATCGTCCGAAAGAACGTCTCGAATCCGTATCAAAATCGTAGGCACTAGCCCCTACAACTGGTGACCCCGACGTCGCGGAAGTATCAGAATCACGAATTGTTCGATAGTTATCGACCCGCGATCGTCAAAACGCCGTTTCGATATCGCGAAATCTCCGAAAAAAGTGCCAATTTCATTGCCGTAAAAATTCACAATGGCGACCGAAGAAGCTTCTGGAAGCGTTTCTGGAACCGCGAACAATATGAAGCTGGAAGATGTTGATTCTAAGGAACCAACGGTTATCGCCAAAATCAGTTTCCCGGACTTCGATCCGGACGACATTGAAACATGGTTCATGTGTCTCGAAGCTGCATTCAGTGTCAATTCGATACGGAACGACAAGTTAAAATTCAATGCGGTAATCGTTGCCCTCGGTTCGCGCGCGAAATTTGTGCACACAGTGATCGCCAACTGTAATGCGACGAATGTCAACGACAAGTACGACCGCCTCAAAGCAGCGGTACTGGCGCATTTCCAACCGTCAGAAACACAGCGATTGACCAGCCTACTCTCTGGTATGTCCCTAGGAGATCAAAAGCCAAGTGTCCTCCTGTCCGAGATGCGTCGCTTGGGCGGAGTAGGTTGCACCGACAATGTGCTATCTAACCTCTGGCTGCGAGCCCTTCCAAACACCACTCGTTCCATTATTGCTGCTATGCCATCTGCTTCGTTGGATGACCAAGCGAAAGTAGCGGACAAAATTTTGGAAGCACCCCGTGAGCAAATCGCAGCCGTTCAGAAACCCGAAACCTCATCAACATCATCCCTCGAGCAACGTATCGAAGCCCTATCCAGACGCCTGGATGAAGCCCTATCAGGTAATTTCCGTGGGCGTGAACGACACAGCAGCCGTGCACGTCAACGCTCATCTGGCCGGCGAGATGGAACTCCAGCGAGAAGCAAAACACCTCGTCGTTGGATCTGTTGGTTCCATTACCGACATGGTGCCCAAGCTCGGAAGTGTGAGAAGAACAGAAGCGACAACCCGAACATCAAGTGCATTTTTTTCGATGGGAATGTCGAGGTGTACACTCGACCGAGGGAGAATTAAATCAAACAATCAGCGTCAACAACCCCACCGCATCAAGCAGCGAACCATCAACCGACCAGAACCCCAGAATCCTGAACCAAACCTTGGACGTCCAACGAATCCACATACACGATCTCAAGTCATCAAATCGATTCCTCATCGACACCGGAGCGGACATTTCAGTCGTTCCGCCTTCTCCAAAAGAGCGCCTCAAGCCTACAGCATCGCAACAACTCTTCGCCGCAAACGGTACCCGAATCCAGACATACGGTACCAAGCGGATCACCGTCGACCTTGGACTGCGAAGACCATTTGTGTGGATATTCGTCATTGCAGATGTGAAATCTCCCATCATCGGTGCTGACTTCCTCAAGCATTACGATCTTCTGGTGGATCTGCGGAGAAACAAGTTGATCGACAATACCACCCGGCTGGAAATCGAGAACATTCACGCTGTGACCGAACCAGCCATTACCACATTCGATGCCAATTCTCCTTTCGCTGAAATCCTCGCCGACTATCAAGACATCACCGTTCTCAACATGAAGCACAGACCGACCAAGGCAAGTACCGTTCACCAGATCATCACTACCGGCCCTCCTGTGTTCTGCCGACCACGCCGGTTACCTGTGGACAAACTAAAAGAAGCAAAAGCTGAGTTCCAGTTCCTAATGGATCAAGGCATATGTCAACCGTCGAAAAGTAACTGGGCCAGCCCACTTCACCTTGTCAAAAAGTCGAATGGCAAGTGGCGACCCTGTGGTGACTACCGGAATCTGAACGCCATCACCGTGCCAGACCGGTATCCCGTGCCACACATCCAAGACTTCTCCAGCATCATGCATGGTAAGAAAATTTTCACTTGTATTGATTTGCAGCGCGCATATCACCAAATTCCAGTAGCCCCAGAAGACGTCCCAAAGACGGCCATAACAACCCCTTTCGGACTCTTCGAGTTCAAATTTATGACCTTCGGGCTGCGAAACGCGGGACAAACTCTCCAAAGGCACCTACATGCCATATTAGGTGACCTTGATTTTGTTTATCCGTACATCGATGATCTCTGCATAGCGTCAGACAATGTAGAGCAGCACAAAGAACACCTCCGCATCGTGTTCGAACGATTGAGACAAAATGGACTCGTAATCAACGCCGCCAAATGCCAGATTGGTCAGGAATCCGTTGATTTTCTCGGCCACGAAGTCACTTCCGACGGAATCAAGCCAAAGCGCAGCAAAGTTCAAGCCATCCTGGATGTCCCAAGGCCAACAAACGCCAAGCAGCTGAAGAGGTTTCTCGGAACGATTAATTTCTACCGACGTTTCATCCCACGAGCCGCAGAAAACCAACGAATTCTGCAAGCGATGATTGGTGGAAATATCCGCAACGATACCACAGCACTCGAATGGAACGAAACCACCAACGACGCCTTCGAACGATGTAAGCAGGATTTAGCAAACGCTACTCTGCTTGCTCACCCATCTTCCGAAGCGAAGCTTGCACTCGATGTCGACGCCTCCAACACATGTATCGGAGCCGTCCTACACCAAATCACAACCAATGGTCCTCAACCCCTTGCTTTCTTCTCCAGAAAATTAAGCGAGAGTCAACAAAAGGCTAGCACGTACGATAGAGAGCTGATCGCTATGTACGAAGCAGTCAAGCACTTTCGCGATACTCTACAGGCTCGTGAGTTTTGCATCTATACAGATCACAAGCCCCTTATCACCGCCTTCCAACAACGACCAGAGAAGGCAACCCCAACACAACAACGCAGGCTCAGCTACATCAGTGAGTATACCACCGACATTCGGCATGTATCGGGCGAAGCGAACAAAGTCGCCGACATGCTGAGTCGCATCAACACCATCACTACAACTGAAGCGATCGACTACGACCGAATGGCTGAGTTGCAGAAGATCGATCCCGAGCTGAAGCAGTTTTTGGAGAACCCACCAACTAACACCACCGTCCAACTGAAGCGATTGAAATCTCCATTAGCATCTACACCTATATTCTGCGACATTTCTACAGAAACCATTCGTCCGTTCGTGCCACACGAATATAGGCGAACAATCATGGAGAAAATGCACGGTGTATCCCATCCCGGAGTTCGCGCCAGTACTCGTCTCATCTCAGAGAGATTCATTTGGCCCTCTCTTCGTCGTGACTGTAAGCAGTTCGTCACCCAGTGTATCCCCTGCCAGAAGTCCAAAATACAACGACACAACAAGACACCGATAACCAGGATCTCAGTACCCGACAGCAGATTTGCGCATATCCACATGGACCTCATCGGTCCGCTGCCACCATCTGAAGGTAATATGTATTGTCTCACTATCATCGACAAATTTACCCGATGGCCTGAGATCTTTCCTCTGCCTAATATGACGGCACTCACTGTAGCACGTGCATTCGTCAACGGATGGATCGCACGATTCGGTGTCCCAACAAACGTGACTACCGACTGTGGCAGACAGTTTGAATCCGAATTATTTCGCACACTCACAAGAATGCTCGGAATTACACACTTGCGTACCACTCCATACCACCCTCAAGCAAATGGGCAGATTGAGCGCACTCACCGTCAACTCAAAGCAGCTATCATGTGTCATCAAAACACTCGTTGGACCGAAACCCTGCCTATCGTGCTCCTCGGAATTCGATCATCCCTGAAGGAGGACCTACAAGCAACGGCCGCTGAACTTACCTATGGTACATCGCTCCGACTACCCGGTGAGTTTTTCGTCTCTGAGGAGAATAAAAATCCAACACCAGAATTTGTCACCGACCTGAAATCAACAATGTCGAAGCTGAGACCCACACCTACCAGCAACCATTCAAGGAAATCTGTTTTCGTGCAGAAGCAACTAACTACATGCAGCCACGTCTTCGTCAAGGTAGGAGCAATTAAACCACCGCTCTCACAGCCGTACGATGGACCATATCGTGTGGTTCGTCGGAAGAAAAAAGTCTTCATTGTGGACGTGAACGGCAAGCCAACTGCTATTACCATCGATCGTTTGAAAGCAGCGTACATACAGGCAGATGATCGATGCGCCGAAAACGAAACTACAGCAGACCAGACTACCTACCAAACACGCTCTGGACGCCGCGTGAAGATCCCTCGTCGATATTGGTAAAACTAAGGGGGGAGTAGTGTGGCGTATCCGACACAGCAACCCATTGTACACACGAATTGTATAACACTACCATGTATTCCTTAAATTATTACGTAATAACCATACATACACACATCCCACAGAATTATCACACGATGATGTAAATATAGTTTTTAGTTCAGTACAGACCACCAAACCCGATAGTCTAGCTATCGTCCGAAAGAACGTCTCGAATCCGTATCAAAATCGTAGGCACAAGCCCCTACAACTTCTCAACTTGGAGCTAGGGACAAAGTGATCATCCTGGGTGACTTTAACATGGGCTCAATCTCTTGGCAGCGTCATTCTCTTGGCTTCTACTACCCGATTGCCTCAAGATCTTCGATTAGCCTGACGTCTTGTGATCTGCTTGATGCATACAGCACTGCTGGACTCAAGCAAGCCATTGGGATTGAAAATGAACATAATCGGATGCTCGATTTGTGTTTTGTTAGCGACCAGTTATTGGAGAGCTGCACGATTATACAAGCTCCATCGCCTCTCGTCAAACTCTGCAGACATCATCCCCCCATTCTGATGAATTTCCAAATATATCCGATTCGCCACTTTCACAACACTGCCGAAAGCATCTCTTACGATTTCAACAAGGCTAATTTCAACGGTATGAATGCTTTTCTTGTGCACGTTGATTGGGACGAGATTCTTCGGGACTACGATGCCAATCTTGCAGCATCGACAGTGTCTGGAATTTTGCTGTATGCTATCGACCAGTTCGTTCCCGTAAAATCCAGACCTGAACCTGCAAAACCACCCTGGTCTAATGCTCATCTCAAGAACCTGAAAAGAGTGAAGAGGGCTGCACTTCGACGACACAGCAAGTTTCGTACGGACACCACGAGAGCAACTCAACGACCATTTGTACAACGCCTACCAAAACCGTATGCAACGTCAACTAAGGACTAATCCCAAAAGTTTTTAGCGGTACGTCAATGACCAACGGAAAGAATCCGGATTACCCTCAATAATGAACGACGGTTCATCGGTCGCCGACTCCATCGGTGGGATTGCCGACATGTTTCGTTCACAATTCAGTCGTGTTTTCACCAAAGAACACCTCGATTCACATGATGTTGCCCTTGTTATCAGGAACGCTCCACGTCTTCCAGGCTCTGGGCAACTGTGCATCATAAACGATGATATGGTTATCGCAGCTAGTAAGGAGATTAAATCGTCTACGGGATATAGACCGGATGGTATACCATCACTTATAGAGTGATTCCAAGCAACAGCACCAAAATTTGGTAAATTTTTTAATTAATTTTTTTCTATTGAGCTGAAACTTTGCACAGTTTTCCAGTTCCATCTAAATCGTCATTTTCCGATATCAAATCTTCAAGTTGAGTCACGACTAACTTTTCAAAAGGGTGTATGTGAAAATGGTTCAAAAATATTCAAATAGCTGCACAGCAAAAACGGTTCGTTCGATTTTTAGACAACTAAAGAAACAAAGTTAGACAACTAAATAAAGATTCCAAAAATACACACAGTAAAAAAATATTTTTTTTTGCATTAAAAAACATAATTTTTGACACAAAAACTCAAATATCTCAAAACCCTATCGGAATACCAACGTATTTTTTTGAGAGAAAATGGTCCATTATATTAGCTATCTACCATAAAAATTTGATGATGGTAAACCAATAAACAAAAAAGTTATGACATTTCAAACATGTCACAATTTTCACATTTAGTAGAAAAAAAAATTTTTTTTTCGGTGTAAATTATTACGGGAACCGCAGTTTGTTGCTGATTTTATTGTTAAGGGCCTTGCGTGAATTAAACAAGTCGTTTTCATGTATTCATTAGTATTATGTATATTATATGTATAAATATTATGTATATGTATAAATATTATATGTATATGTATATGTATATATGTATAAATTAAAATGAATTAACAGATTACACGAAAATAATTTTTTTTTTTTACCAGGATATTTTTTTTAGAGTATGATCGATGAGTTTCTAAATGTTATATATAAACTTTAAAAGTTTTGGATTTGGGTATGCGTTATGAGATCATGAAAACATTTTATTAATACTTATTTATTTATTTATTGTTATTCAATTTTTTTACAATATCGAACACTTTTGCATCATTATCAGTACAGTTCGAGTATAGTTTTGCTTTAATTTTATTTTCTGACAATGGAATGAAACAGTGAAATTTTTGGGTTCCTTGGATCGTTTTCGCGTTATTATATTGCTCGCTGAGCTCTGATGCCGTTAATTCGTACTCTTCAGTAGTAGTAAAACAAAATGATAATTTTGTTAAATCTTCTTCTTTTCTGCGATTCGCCCAATCAAATAGTTCTTTTGCAGTTTTAATTGGATGCTCACGTTCTTTGGCTAAACTTGCTCTTGTGGCCATGCGCTTTATGGTTCCTCCAATAGCATCACAAGGACCTTTGCCATGTGACGTAGCAAAGAAATGCCATTCTGCATCAATTCCGTACTTTGATTTAAATTGACATAGGCTCGAAAAATTCTTACGGTTTTTGTACTGCGATGCGTAAAAAGTTAATCATTTTGGCAATGAACAAATTTACAGATACTGAGTCGTGTCTTAAATCTTCGGAAATTACAATAAAACTAAAATGTTCAATTTGCGTACTTCCATTGAAATAAATAACGAATGGATGAATTGTAGCTTGTTGTACGTTCCAGTGATGGGACTGCACTTCATCTTGCAATACAAAGCTATAGTTTTCAGAAAAATCACAAATGACTAAAAATTCACCATCTTGTAATGTATTTTTCGTATTTTTTAAAAAGCGGGATTGCTCTGTTTTAATAAAGTCGTGAGGAATTAAACTTTCTAATTTCAAGCAAAAAAAATGACACAAACTCATCTACAGGTTTTACAATAGTTTCTAGGTCACACCTATCCGTGGTCACCCATTGCTCAAATGATAACTGATCAATATAATTTTCTTCAAACTCAGCGAATAAAGTATTTTCCAATGATGAAGAATCTGGACAATCCGAACAAGATCGTAGATAGCAATTTGATGTTGTATTTTCACACAAAAGACTACCAGTTAACATTTTAATATCCTTTGATAAATTGATTCTTTTCAAACTATGTAAGATTAGGTTAATATTTTCGTGTGTTGTGCACACACAAACATTATGTGTTCCTGAATTGGATAGAAGCTTGCATTGCCTTGGACGAAGGCTTGCAAATGAGGAAAAACCTACCTTAATATTTTCGTTAATTTCCTTGAAGCGTGTATACGCTTCTTTCAAAGTAGTCATCATTAATCGTTTTTGGATTGCTTGACGCTTTCCATCTTTTTTTACAGATACATAATCTTTTTGGCCAGGCATAGCTCTACTTACTTCATCGTCTTCAAAATATTGAATTATTTTTTCTTTTGTCTTATCTGTTAATGAAGTACTCGACCTAGCATTTTTGGTTGCAAGACAGTTATTTTTGAATTGTTTTGCCTCTTTTGCTGTATTTCTATTGGTTTTGAACTCATCAATGGCGTCTTGAATAGACCACGAGCTTGGCAGCATCGACAAAATCAATAATTTTTCTTTCCTTGTCGTGGCTAGATTCGAGAACCTTTCCTTCATATTCATAATTACCTCATCGTAGTCTGTATTTTCCACATCCTCAGGTCCTAATTTGAAGAGGTTTCTTCCTACAGCTTCGTTGATTTCACGGTATTTTTTCTCGGGATAATTGACGTAACCCATCTTCGTCCATTTAATCGGAGTCACTTTTATTCCAGCTATCCCTTCGTTGAAGCGTTCGATGTTGACCTTCTGGATGCACTCATCTTCTGATTGATTTGTTGAAACAGATGTCGCTGATGGTACCGTGGCAAGACTATCTGCACTTGGTACTTCTGGTAACTCCTCAGTTGTAGTCGGTGCATCTAGTAATTCCTCAGTTGTTGTTGTTTTCGAACTTCCTGCAACCTGATCCACCGATGATGTACAGATTGCCCGTTTGTCAACGTTTAAACGGCAGGACGTACAAATGCGTAAATTTGTATTCAATGTAGACATTGGAGCATAACCAGCCGCTTTCAGTTTATCTATGGTGCTTTCGGTGAGATTTCGTAGCTCTTTCGAACACTTTTTTTTCTGCAAACGGCCTGCAACAGTTGAGAAAGCGACTACTCATGTTGCTCGTTAGATTTTAATAAACAAAATCACTTTTAAGTTTTTACTGACTAGTTTGGTGTCGTTTGCTTGACTGAAGAAAAATTTTACAATTAAATCTTTTATAACCATAGTGGTAGTATATTTTTAGCTTTTTCGTGAGTATGTTCATGGTATGTACCTATCATGTTTTTGATGTTGTTGAAGTTACTCGCTTTCTCCCAAATATGATTAACAAAGTCTATTCTCTACCAAGGCGGGTCTATACCCAGGTGTAATCAGATTTTAACTTTGTGGAGAAAACCAGCGCCGAGAAAACCGACCTGCTTTACGTATACTAGATCACCTGGGTATAGACCCGCCTTGTTCTCTACGAGGTAAACTTTTTGCAGGTAAACTAGTCGTATACCTGTATAGAAAACTTTTTTTGTAGCTTTTGTCTTCAATATTAGATTTCTTATAGGTTTCTTTTATCAAAAGGTTTCAACACTATTGAGAGAATTTTTCTTCAGTTACGTACAATAAAAAATATGACACTATCAAGACTTTAGATCACAACACTGGATCGCGTCTAACTTTCTAATAGATGCTATAATAGTTATGAATAATTAAATAAAATATCATGAAAACAACGTGTTAACCTCATGTGGTACCCTTAACAAAAAATTCAGCAACAAACTGCGGTCCTAAAAGAAATTAACAATGAAAAAAAAAATTCACTAAGTGTCAAATTTGTGAAATATTTGAAATGTCATAACTTTTTTGTTTATTGGCTTACCATCACCAAATTTTTATGGTAGATAGCTAATATAATGGACCGTTTTCCCTCAAAAAATTACGTTGGTATTCCGATAGGGTTTTGAGATATTTGAGTTTTTGTGACAAAAATGATGTTTTTTAATGCAAAAAAAAAATTTTTTTAGTGTGTGTATTTTTTTGGAATCTTTATTTAGTTGTCTAACTTTGTTTCTTTAGTTGTCTAACAATCGAACGAACCGTTTTTGCTGTGCAGCTTTTTGAATATTTTTGAACCATTTTCACATACACCCTTTTGAAAAGTTAGTCGTGACTCAACTTGAAGATTTGATATCGGAAAATGACGATTTAGATGGAACTGAAAAACTGTGCAAAGTTTCAGATATTTTTGAAATGGTCGATCAGAATCGACTTGCATGCCTCCGTGGAATCCCTCAAATATTTCAGCTAATAACGCTGATATTACTAAAATGAATAATTCATATGTTAGGGAACATATTATTACACATAATTCATAACAATATACATTTTTAGAAATAGAAGTTTTTGTGTATTACATCAATAAACTTGCATGTTGAAACTAGATAAAATTTACAACATAAAATTTCTCCTGTACAAAGTATCACGCATGTACTCTAGCCTCAATCGTTGTATTAGTAGAATGTTGAAAGTCTATTCATTACACATCACAGGTATTTTCCGGAATCTGTTTGATTTTCCCACAAAAAAATAATTTTTTTCGGTACGATGTCTAAAACATTGAAAATGGGGGTGAGATTGGGTCAAGCAAGAACGATAGTAAATGAAATTCCAAGTCCACTTTTTTGACGTTTTACGGTGCCGGGTGTTCTCTTTTTTCATTAAGATGTGTTTATTCTTTCTAAATACAGCATCTCTGAAACATCAAACAAGTCTACTTGAGTATTCCGTGCATTGAATAACAATACAACGCATTTTGACAACTTCTCAAACCAGCTTCTGTGTTTCGTGCGCAGCAACATCGTAAATTTTTATCAAAAGGGTGTTTTTTTTTCTAAATTTGATTATTTATCAGTGTTTTCATATTATAGAAACATCTCACGGAAGTACAAATGAGTTGGATCGCTGAAATACTGGGATTATGACGTCAACTTCTGCCTGAAATTTATTGATCGTGGAATGTCGCACCGAAATTTAACTATTTGCGAAGGTTCAAAATAATCACTGTTTCAGTACACCTTTGGGAAAACTGAATGGGCTTTATAGCAATGGGGATGAGACTTTGAAGACAATTTGAGGGAAAAACCAAGAAAATTTATGTAAACTTGACGATAAATGTTGGGTTCACATATTTTTTCTCATAGCTCTTCAATTTTCAGTATAATCTTTCTTTTAAGTGGGTTTATCATACTTGTGAAACATCTTAGATATCTTTTTGTCTTGTTTGCCTCGTTTTCTGTCAACATGTTTCAGTTGTGAATGGTTTTGAAATCATATTCTCAAAAACAAGTTATTTCAATTACAGTGACCCAATGTCACCCCCTCTATGGGGTGAGATTGGGTCATTTTTCATTCACTTGTGGTGCCGCTGTGAATAAATATTTGTCTTTAATTTTTTGAACAGTTGTTAATGTACCATCAAAGTGCATACACACCAAATTTTTTATGGTTGATAGCTAATATAATGGACCGTTTTCCCTCAAAAAATTACGTTGGTATTCCGATAGGGTTTTGAGATATTTGAGTTTTTGTGACAAAAATGATGTTTTTTAATGCAAAAAAAAAAATTTTTTTTAGTGTTTGTATTTTTTTTTGGAATCTTTATTTAGTTGTCTAACTTTGTTTCTTTAGTTGTCTAACAATCGAACGAACCGTTTTTGCTGTGCAGATTTTTGAATATTTTTGAACCATTTTCACATAAACCCTTTTGAAAAGTTAGTCGTGACTCAACTTGAAGATTTGATATCGGAAAATGACGATTTAGATGGAACTGAAAAACTGTGCAAAGTTTCAGATATTTTTGAAATGGTCGATCAGAATCGACTTGCATGCCTCCGTGGAATCCCTCACAGTTAGCAATCATTGAAAATTGTTATTTACTAGTTCTCCAATAAGTAGTTTTCATTTTGTGACTTCCTTGACCCGATAAAAATGTTAGAGCTGGTTATCGTAAGATTAATAAATACAATTACATTAAAATTACAATTACAAATAAAACACTAAAAAAAAAACCTGTGAAGTCTTAAACCAATCATGTACGCGACATTATTTGCGTTTGTAAAAGCTATGAATTATTAAAATCGGTTGAAAAATGGCAGATATATTGACAAAAATGATTTGTGTGAGGCTCAGGTGAACCCACACTTTTGCACGGGAGTGTATAGAGTATCCCTGAAAAATTTCAGCAGTTGTCCTAAAAACTCCTTGAAAGGATTTTCAATGGAATCCGTAGAAGAATTCCTGCAGGATCTTTTTCTTCTTCTTCTTGGCATTACGTTCTCACTGGGACTGATCCTGCTTCTTAGCTTAGTGTTCAATGAGCCCTTCTACAGTTATTAATTTAAAACTTTCTTTGTCAAAATTTCCATTTTTCGTATTCGTACATCGTGTGGCAGGTTCGATGATACTCTATACCTAGAGAAGTCAAGAAGTCACTACGGAAAGATCAAGGACCAACCGGGAATTGAACCCAGATACATTCAGCATGGCTTTGCTTTGTAGCCGCAGACTCTAACTTGAGTGTTCCGACGTGTTTGTGTATATAAAAATCCCAGGATATTCACCGAGAAAGTCGAAAAAACGAGCGTGAACGGAACTGTCATTTTGTATGGGACGATCCATAGCGTTTTTCAATAGCCTACTGATGGCAAGACGATGTTTGCCGGGCCCACTAGTTTTAAATAAATCGTGATTTTCATACAATTGAATGTTAAAACGATTTAAAATATATCGACTGATAAGTTAAAATCACATATTTTATTATTTAGCAGCAAGTTTTAGGTGAACCACTAATGGTACATTTTCCCTAGTGTTTGAATTTTCGGAGCTGAAATAATCAACGGCGACGGCGGCGCACAGCTCTAGTGCCGAGGCAAGTTCAATCTTCTACCACGACCTAGAACTTGCCACTTCGAGGCGCAGAAGAAGACGACGGCCGGCATGTGTGGAAAAAATTAATAGAGCAATGGTGCGGCTGGCCTCGTCTATTTATTATGATAATTTAGTTTACACATTATAAGCATCGCCGTTGGTTCCATGGTGGCTGAGGTTTGCTGAAGTGGACAGCTGCTGGTCGATGGTCCCGAGTCTTGGACCCGAGTTTGGCCCTTCAGGCTGTGGGTTGCTTTTCCGATTAACTCGGCTGGATGGATCGGGTCTGCGTCGTCATCGTTGTTGCCGTCGTCGTAGTTATACGCGTGGTAATGTGGCTTTCGATCGGAATCTCAAGAGTGTGAGAGCGAGCTTCGTGCTCGACTTTGCATGGAAGTAAGAATCTCGGAGGACATTGCTTGTGCAACGGATAGGTAGAACACTGAAACCAGAGCATATTTTATCATTAATTTTGGTTCAGTGGCTTCCACAACCATTTTTTTTTTGCTGGGTAGAATTCCTAGCTGTTGGACGTTCAGGAGCCAGCTGGAATATTAACTTGAATTATTATGTGTCAATTTATGACGACAAGTTGGGGTTGGCTGGTCGGTGCCATGTTGACTGAAGGGTTTGAATCACACGGATTTGACTTTATATTGCTATGATGACTTGTTGTTTGCAGAACTCCTGAGCAAAACATGGGCGAATTGTGGATGTTTAGCCATTTTTTTAATTCCCTTATTTGTATCATTTCCAGCATTACAACAGCTAGTCCATATTGGTACAGCATACAACATGACTGGCCTGACAATTTTTTTTTGAAGATCAAAAGCTTGTTCTTTGGGCAAAGTTTCGATTTTCTGTTAATAAGTGGATAGAGACATTTTATATATTGTTACATTTGGCTTGAATGCCCTCAATGTGATTTTTTAAAGTTGAATTTTTATTTAGCATTTAGAGTCCTAGATACTTAACTTCATTTGACCAATTTATTGGAACCCCTTTTATCGTGACAATATGTCTACTTGAAGGTTTCAAATGAAAAGCTTTTGGTTTACGTGGGAATATTATTAGTTGAGCTAGGGGAAATCTTCTATTTTTGTAAATATGAAGAAAAAAATATCCAAACTTTTTTGCAATCTACTACAGATGACACGCAGGCTACGTCTTTTGGCGGAGAGGCCTGTATCATCCGCAAACAAAGATTTTTGACATCACTGAAGTAACTCAGGTAAGTCAGATTTTATCAAAAGGTGTCCTTCTTTACACACGCGCTATGAGTTTATTTTCTTCAATGACTAAAAATTTTGAAAGAAATTTAGCCAGGGAATCCAAAAATTGACTTGCTGAATCTTTGTTTTTGTGAAACGCCAATACCAAAAATCCAACAGTATTTCACATAATCCAGAAAATAATGTTCAATATTATCCTGGAATCCAAAGAATTTGGACCACTTATGTGCACTGAACTGCGATCAGCTGTAGTTACCGCTAAAATGAACCTCGCCATTAACCGATACTGACGAAATGATCTTCGAACGGTCTTTTTTCTATTGCCACTGCAGAACCTTTGAACCGCACTCCGGATGGCATCGTTACTTCTTATACTGCTTCGCTCGTACATCGTTCGACCAGCCTGGGCCAAAAGCAAGACTGCTGTGACCCCATCGTCCACTGCTCTGCGGACATTTTCGTCCATGGACAAATTGCTCCAGTCGTAAAAGTCCCATTAAGAGACTGGACCGTATCCCACCGGTGCACGGAGGACCAGTTTTCTTTAAAGCTGGCAAAAATTCAATTTCCAAATGTGTTATTAGTTGACAGAACAAAATCAAACATCTTGTAAAATCAGATAGTCGAGAATTGAAAAAAAAAAACTCTATTGAGTCCAAGGAACAGATTAGGAAGAGTCATCTTGCCTATGTTTATTTTAACGTTTTTTTTTTGAAAAGGTAGGAGCCTCAAAATGTTTGAGAAGTAGCATTTTTTTTATAACGAATGCCAAAATATGGTTACTATGCCCAAAATAGGATCCACAACCCTAAAACTTGTTCCTCAAAATTTGTCACGATGAAAATTTGTGATATATTAGACATGCGTGATTTTGTCATGATTCCTTTATATCTGGACTACTGTGCGATGTTGGTGATGGCCAACGGTCTAGTACGGCTGGGATGAAGTGCAAGGATTGCAACTAAACAGCAAGCGCCAAAATTAAAAAGCATTAAATGGACGTCCCCATGCGCTAAAGTTTAGAGGAGCGCAGCAACGTCTCTTGTTGCAGCAATACCCCTCTTCCTTTGTCATCCCTTAGCTATTGGATGCACAGGGCCCTAGCCGAAGTCACATCGTCATCATCGATAAGCGGAAGTCATGGGCGTAGCCAGGGATGGCTGAAACCACCCCCTCCCTCTTTCCAACGATGAAAAAAAGCCAACTTTTTTAAGTGAAGTTATTTTTTTTTTTTAATTTTTCAAATATTGTCTTACTAATATCCATAAAAACTGCATCATGAAGAACTTTTTGAAGAATTTTAGAGTCCAACTGAAAATCAGAAACCAGCCAAAGCTCTTATAAGGATCAATCAAGATCTTCATAAAAATTCAACAAAGCATCTTGGAATCTGCCCAAAAAGATTGTTTTGAAATTCTTTGAGATTCTGCTTTTGGCCTTACAGCAAAACTCATAAAAGTATATTTCAGAGAGAATGAACAATGGATTCATCAATGAATCCTTCCTGAGCTGTAGTAACCTCTCTTGAAATTCCGTTCAGCAAATATTTAGAATTTCTTCAGATAGTTCTCATTGATATTTTCAGGTATTTTTTCCACGTATATTCTCCAAAATTTCCAAAACATTTAACAAAAACAATAAAACAAAATAGAAGTCTCCTCCAAATATTCATCATGAAATTTCCGAATTGATCAACTTAAACATCTAAGAAAATGCTCATTGTCCCCCTCCTGGAAGTGCCATTGATCATTACACCCAGAGGAGGGGTGATGGAAGCACACACATATGAGCCGGAAGTTGGGACCAAGGACTCAGACTGGTCCCAAATGCATTCCCCACCCAAAATGCAACCGCCCGGCTTCCCCCTCCCCCAATGGCAAGGAGAGCATTGTGCAAGGCTACTGTTATTTTGTCGTAAAACCAAGTGAAATTTCGTAACTTGATAATGCATCCAGCTGCTTCTCCCACCAGCTCTCTCCCTCTCAGTATGTATGTCGAAGGCCACACGTGTGTAAGTGCCGGACCCCCATTTCGAAGTTTATCGCGGAAAAGGACATTCAGTGCCCAACATCACATCGCTGGCAATATAGTAGAACTAATAAATGTATATTTTGGCCAACTGCCAACCAGTTTATATAAACAGACTATTTCGGGCAGATGGGAGACGGTTTCGTTTGGTTGGAAGCTGTCTCCGAAGCTAGGAAGCTAAAAATCAGCGCGCGCCAAGTAAAGCTTCCATCGTTCTTTTTTCTCGAATTTCCCATCAACTTTCTTCGAAAAGCTGTTCTTTTCTCGAGGCTGCCTTCAACGATACCAGCTACGGACTTTTTTGTTACGACGTTACAGCGTCGCCCGCCATTGAGGCGGAAATGGTGTTTACTGGAAGATTCGAAAAAGTCTATATGAACATGACATGGTGCACTCCTCAATTTAATCATTGGAAATAAAGTAAATAATATTCCATAGATAGAATAACACAGCTAAACAAATATAGTTTTTTTTCTTAAAATTCTTAAAAACAACCTTCATTATATACTTTTTTTTCTTAAAATTGTTGTGGTAAGGTTACACTAGGATGCAGACCCATATTGGAACGGCATAAAATCTAAAGTTAAGTTTCATCTTATGATAAACGAAAAGTGTTGCAGCAAATGGCTCCATGTTTGCGTGAAAAAAGTTGGGACGGCTATTTCGTAAGTAATCAGAATCTTGCAATATCTGCGAATCGAGAATTGCATGTTCAGTATCTCCGTCTGATTGCAAAATCTCGAAACTACCGGATTGAATAATGATAACTTTGACCTACTCAACAACTTTGCCCATGATGTTATTTCTATTATTAGTCAGGATCCTGAAATATCTGCAGGTTAAAAAAAACATGCTTACTAACGCTGTCTATTGGAAAACGACTCGAATCTACTGTCCCAAACCAATAAATTAAACTCTTGTCATCTATCTATCTTATAACTTCTTTTTCTATCTATATAAATAAAAATGGAATGGTGTTTGTATGTCACGAAATGGCTTGTTTCATTTCTCGCTTCAAGATGGTAGGTGATTCTCCAATTATGATTTTTATTTGCTGTACTGCCTTACGGTTACTGATAATCATCATGCTAGTTTAATATATTAATAGGCTAATGCCAACTTCTCCCACTCATCCTGATTTCCACCTTTTCAAACGTCTGAGTGCACATCCACTTCATCCAACGATTCTCAGATTACCATCTTTAGCAAAATCAACGATCTCCACTCCTCTGAGTGAGATTAGCACCTTAAGTAATTTTATTTACAGTACTTCAACTAACATCAACCTTTGCAACATGACACATTTGCTATTAGCCTATTAGGTCTATCTACCTTTAGTGGAGTTATTCCGTTCCTGCTGCCAACCCTCAAGCATTGTCTCGTCACACGAATTGCGGGTTCCTCTGGTACCTCATTGGTTGAAGCATTGAACTTCTTCCTTGATGATAAATCCGGTGGGGTCTTCCCTTCTATCTTTTAGAACCGTCCGGTATATGCTTGCTACTCTTAAACACATGATCCTTTACGTCCTTTCCATCGACTTTAGATTTCTGCTCGTTTCAGCGCTTTTGACCGGATTATTTCTCAATACCTATGTATGGATAGCGCCACAGCTTGCGTTTGCTGGAAATTACAGCAGAGCTGTTAGAAATCATCCTCGAAAGTGCCGCTATAGCCGTAGATGCCCTTTTACAGGCATATTCAAAGTGACTAGCGATGCTGAGCTAGTCATCGAATATTACATCAAGATGCCTAAGGAATCGCTCGTTGTTAACCACCACAATTTAAGCCTTAAGAATCTTAGTTAAGATAGGCCAGTCCTATCTTCCTAGACCTCATCTATTCCTCAACTATGGAGATAGAGTGCACTGCTGTCAACTCTACTTCCTCCATCTATTCGCCAAGGCCTCTGCCGACATTTGAGAGTGGATCCACTACTCGGACTCATCAAGCTTACGGACATAACTCTAAGGGACTGCAAGGCGATCATTGGCGAGGATCGTTTGAAAGAAGAAAACCACATTCATCCAAGGAACCAAAAAATTCCAAAAATCCACAAACAGTCAACAGCGCACACTAAGATATCAAGTTCACCCACGAGGAGAAGAAAGAGGGAAAACTACCGTTTTCGGATCTTCTTGTCATCAGGGAAGAAAGCTCATCGTTCAACTTCGAAATCTATATGAAGCCTACAAACACCCATCGAGGCATCCAATCATTTGTTCCAGCACAGAACAGCAGCTTTTCATTACATGGTTTACAGGATGCAGACTCTACCTCTCAGCGAAGATGGAAAAACTAAGGAAATGGAATATATTTTCGAGATGGCAAGGTTCCATGGATACAAGAAAAGGATGGTAAAGCCATAATCAGCTAGAAAAAAAGACAGCACACTAGGAGTACTCTGAAGACGCCCACCTCTATCGCCGAACTCATAAAGAGAGTCTCCGTTCCATATTATAGACACATAACCAATCATCTCCGCACAAAGTTGAGGAGTTTCCAAATCGATTTCGAGTTCGTTAGCCTCTATCAAGGATCCGGTAAACACACTGAACAAGGCTGGTGTGACCAAAATCAGTTATTCACAACAAGGTCTACGTTAGTCAAACAGAGCGGTCTCTCGATGTTATATTCAAGGAACACTGAGCGGAAATACAAAAAAATCGGAAGGTGATAGACAGGGGAATGACTCACGATTCCAAATCTAAAGTAAAGTCGAAATACGCGTATCGTTCAAAGGAGAAAAATCTAGTATAATTAAATGGAATAGTGCTAATTTTGTTTCCATTTATTTATAGGTATTCCACTAAACCGCTAGAAGGTTTAATACATATCTCCATCGTTGAAGATCACGCCGAGTAGATGATTGACCAATTGAAATATCCACGCCTGAGTTTAGAAGACAACGAGCAAAATAAAGCGACATCTTGTGGATCTGCTGCCTGCTAGATTTGGAACAGCACACTTTTGTACCTCCAATATAATGATTTCCTTTGGTAGATTCATTAGTGCGATTAATATAGTTCCTAAAGGTTGAATATAGGGGCCTTCCTTAGCCTAGTGGTTAGAGTCCGCGGCTACAAAGTAAAGCCATGCTGAAGGTGTCTGGGTTCAATTCCCGGTCGGTGCAAGAACTTTTCGTAATGGAAATTTCCTTGACTTCCGTGGGCATAGAGTATCATCGTATCTGCCACACGATATACGAACGCAAAAATATGGCAACTTTGACAAAGAAAACTCTCAGTTAATAACTGTGGAAGTGCTCATAAGAACACTAAGCTGAGAAGCAGGCTTTGTCTCAGTGAGGACGTAATACCAAGAAGAAGAAGAACAAGAAGAAGAAGAACGGTTGAAATCCGTAGCGGCATCACATACTACCGACGTAACACTTAAACCAAGTTTCTTTAAGAGGAAAATAGCCATCATCATTTTACGAATTTTCAAAACCAGTTATTTTTTGCTTTATATTGAAACAATGTAATCCGCATTAAAATCTATGATTGCATTTGAGAAAGAAACCTAGAGAACACAAACTCGTATATGAGAGCGCATAAGAGTACAAAAGTGGAGGCAATATACGTACATGCGCCATAAGGCTGCATGCAATATGTACCGTTTTGATTCATATTACGGACACTTAAGGCCTCAGTGAAGTATAGCCCAGCTTGGACCATACAAAATAAATCATTCTGTATGATTTTTTAGCGTTATCGAGCGTCGGAAGCCCTTAACTTTCGGATGGTGGGTAAAGAATACGCGTCCGCAACTTGAATAATTTTAAATAAATCAAAACGTGTGGCCTTTTCATGATTCTTATTCCGGACGCTCCCTCACTTTTGCCTCATATTCCGGACGCTTTGATTCGAATTACGGACAGCTCATGATAATCATTAATGGAACAGTCAAATCATCAATTGAAATCGTTCAACCACTTAAGAGACGTCTAAGGTAGTTGGGCATTATAAATTTGCAACGATATTTATGGAAAAAACGTAATAAAACGAGCCTCGAAAATGAGAACTTTTGGACGGCGAAAATTGAAACATTTCGTGTGAAATGTTTCCCATATAAACGAGAGTGTCCGGAATTTGAAGCTGTCCGTAATATGAATCAAAACGGTACCTCTCTACCTTTGTACTCTTATGCGCTATCATAAACGAGTTTGTGTTCACTGGGTTGCTATCTCTAATGCAATGATAGATTTTAATGCGGATTTATTGGAATTTTAAGGAAAAAAAAATGGTTCTTATATTTTGATGATTACTGATGATTGCATGAAGGATTCTTGAGTCTTAAGGTGAAGATGAATCGAAGCAAAATCTCGAATTTTCAAGAGCACAAATATGGAGAACCGAACAGCCATAGCCATTGGTCACCACCAGGATGTGACCAATAAATGGAATTTTCGGCTTAATCGGATGTTTGCTTCTCTAGATTTGTGCTCTTGAAAATTTGACGTTTGGCTTTGTTGCATCTCCACCTTAAAATTCTTCGCCCAGCTCACATCATGATGAGTTTGTTGCACGAAATGCTGCAGATGTCAGTAGTGTGAAAAGCCAGACACAATGAAAAACGATGCGCGCGCGCCTCTGGTTGTAAGGTTTGCAACATAGCGAATTTGGAATGGTCATCCAATTAGTGATCGACGGAAATTTCATCAAAGTTACGTCTGTTTATCTGTGGCGTTACCATTACTATCGAAATACTATGAAACAGTCGACGTGTGTGATACACTCCAATCTTTTTTTTTACGACCGTTTTTCTACCGACGGTCCGGATTACAGCTGAAGAGTATTGCTATGCTGCTAAGCATTCTTTTTTTCAATTCCGCTCAAGTTTTATGATTTTGATCTTTTCTTTATTCTTCTTAAACAGTGTTGCCAGCCACATGAACATTTGTGATTCGGCCGACTGTATGGCACGCAACACTTCCTTCAACTTTGGTGAACATTCGGTATCGTTATCTTTAAAATTTTTTGGTATTTGCATATTACACCGCCATAAAATTGGCTCTTTTGATAACAATCGAGCAGTGTTGCCATCTATTACCAAAATATGAACACTTGAACGGCTATTTTGGAAAGTTCTCAAGCCATGCTTCAACTTTGCTGAACATCTCGAATCAGTATTTCCGCATCTAGACGTTGGATTTTTCAAAAACATAATTATAACCCTATTTTTTTTACGACCGATTTTTTTTACGACCCCCCGATAACGGTCGTTGAAATTATAAAAATTACTGTCCGGTTGTAACGCCATTGGACATACACAAAAATAAAGCGTCAAAAAATCCAACGTTTCTTCTTTAACATCCACTTAACTATAATGCAATAATTAAGCTACGAACATCTTAATCAATCGATTTGATGTGATCGTTTCGCACTATTCACAGATGATGATTAAGCATGAATTGAGAATCGTCTGAAAAGAGAATCAATTGAAATTAGTAACACAACCATAGCGACTTTTCAAAGGAAGCAGAAAAACACGGGAAAGAAATGTTTGCGATGCTCTTCCTTCATGATGCTGCAGGATAGTTTTGCGGTTGTGGACAGCAAAGCTAATGAGTAATCGTTCGCATTTTCCAAGACAGAGTTGGAAGAGTAGGGAAATTGCAATTAATCGATGGCTTTGATTTTTTTGTTTAGTTCAATAAGTGATTTCGTAGTTTTCGATGTAGACTGCATCCAGACAATGACAAATAAGTTATTATGATAGACATGTTGTCACGATGAGAGGGGTTCCAATAAATTGGTCAGATGAAGTTAAATACCTAGGGCTCATGCTATATAAGAATTTAACTTTCAAAAATCACATTGAGGGCATTCAAGCCAAATGTAATAAATATGTAAAATGTCTCTATCCCTTATTAATAGAAAATCAAGACTTTGTCTTAAAAACAAGCTTTTGATATTCAAACATATTTTCAGGCCAGCCATGTTGTATGCTGTACCAATATGGATTAGCTGTTGTAATACCAGGAAGAAAGCTCTGCAGAGAATTCAAAATAAAATTTTGAATATGATTCTGAGGCTTCCTCCCTGGTATAGTACCAATGAGTTACATAGAATATCCAATGTTGAAACATTGGAACAAATGTCAATTAAAATAATAAATAATTTCAGGCAAAAATCGTTGCAATCTTCTATTGCCATGATCAATGCGTTAGGGCAGAACCATTGGGGCCACTGTCGGCCTGTTGGTATATCTAAATAAATACAAGGGATATGTTTAGGTTAAGTTAGGTTAAGTGAATTGGATATGTGTTTTTTTTTCTCTTATAAGCAGGTGAAATCAACTCACCTGTAAAAAATCTGAACTGCTACGGCAAATGAAATGTAATATGTTGTTAACAAAATGTTAAGAAAATCTTAATTTTGTTTTAGAAAATTAGGATGATAGTGTTGTCTAATAACACAGAACACCTAGATATAAAAATGAATGTAATGTTTAGAATGATACTAATAAATTCAAGAAAAAAAAAATACAATCATATCAATCAAAATTGTTTTGACTTCTCGGAAGCAATTGATAATCTAATTTATATAAAAAGTTTTGCTCATGCAGCAGAATACTTTGAACGAGAAGTAAAGACTCTGACATGTAAACCGCAAAAATAAAAACGTCCTCTCTGGATTACTGAGGATGCAAGGCTTGTGAAAGCTGGGGCCTTCCTAAGCCGAGTGATTAGAGTCCGCGGCTACAAAGCAAAGCCATGCTGAAGGTTTCTGGGTTCGATTCCTGGTCGGTCCAGGATCTTTCCGTTATTGGAATTTTCTTGACTTCCCTGTGCATAGAGTATCATTGTGCCTGCAACACGATTTACGAATGCGAAAATGGTAAATTTGGCAAATAAAGCTTTCAGTTAATAACTGTGGATGTGCTCATAAGAACACTAAGCTGAGAAGCAGGCTCTGTTCCAGTGAGGACGTAATGCCAAGAAGAAGAAGAAGAAAAGAAGAAGCAAGGCTTGTAAAACTTATTTAATTTGAAATTTCTTCTACTATAGTGGGTTTTACTGTAGGCTTGGTCAATTTCAGCCAGAATTAAAACTACTTTGAAATTTATACTTACCAACATTGTAGGTAAAGGCTGATTAGCAAAGCAGGTGCAAAAGAATATAACAGCGCACAAGGTATGGTATAGTAAATTCCAGGACATCCTTCATCCAAGGATACCGCAGTCACTGGAATGAGTACCTATTTCCAATTTTCGTAACCAGGATACAGTAATAGAAGACGAGAAGAACGCAGGGCAGAACGTTGAGACTATGGCTGCCGCCGTTCTGAGAATATTTAGTTGTCGTCGTTCGCCGTCGCACCTGGAGCGATAAATTTCCAGCAATAAATTTTCCATTCCGATTGAAATTCTGCCTTTCAATAGGTTTCGTTGGTTATTGGTTTTGGCAGTCGCCGATTGCCGAGATGTAAAATTCGTTGGAATCTTCTGCGTTAGCAGTGTAACGCCAATCTACGGGAATCTACGGCAACAACGTAAATTTAAAATGGATGGCTGAGAATTCAAAAGTAGGTTATAAGAGATTTGAGATGAAATATAGGAGTTACAGCTAACAATTCGCATCGTACCCTTGTGCTGTGCGTACACAAACTCTTTCTGTTCTCGGAAGTCTTTTAAAACTACCTAAAGCAATATAACAGTACTTATCGGTGCTACAAAAACAGTAGTTTTTAGTACTATGTTTTCCCTTACCCTTCTCGATCCTTGTTTGGACCCGTGCCTTCGACTTTTCGTTGGACTCGTAAGTGAAGGCTAGCGGTGGTAATTCTTTTTGGACACCGTCTTGGGGAAAAAAACCTCTTAGAAGGTCACGTCTTCTTTCGTTTATTCACTAAACATCATCTCTGGCAACCCTGCTGCGCTACTTAGCTGTGTTTTTGTTGTGTCATCCGTTTCATCAATATTTCATCGAAAAACGCCACCCACAATTCATCTACGCAACGTCAGATCGCTTGAACCCGGCCAATCGTTTCCCTCACGAGTAATCTGCTACTCCCAGCCAGGTAGGATCAGTGAATTCTGTGCTATTCCGAGCTGGCTCGAGTGTGGTTTTGAGAAAATCGCTCTCCGCCATTGCCCCATCAATAAAAATCTCCCACCTCGCCACTCTCCACCTGCGCTGCTCTTGCAAGCCCCGTGCATTACACTATTCGCCAAAACATAAACAATCATACATTGCTCCTGCCAGCAGCGCATTAACTGCAGTTAATTATCGCTCCAAACTCACCCACCTGTATCAGCTGAGCCAATAAACTTCACTTGCTCTTGCTGTTCTTCCGAAATTCCCACCAACCCCGCATAGAGGACCGAACCCAAATTGCATCAATTTCTGCATCGCTGTAACTTCATCGTTTTTGCTCTGCTGACGATTGCCAAGGTAAACAATACAAACTTCACCGACAGCTTTGTGAGTAGAAAGTCAGAGAAACGACATTTCGGCATCTGTCATCGCCAGTGTTGCCAGTTCCGCCGACTTTTGATCTGCTTATTGCTGTAACGCTTGGGTGACGCTTCTGCGCTTTTATTTCGCCGATTTAAATCGACAGTTTGAAGGGATGATGGAAATTTGCAACAGCTGCGCAATAATGATGAATGCTCCGGAAGTTGTATGTAGTGGATTTTGCAAAGCAACATTCCATTATAAATGCGCTAAAGTGTCGGAGTCTTTCTACAGGGAGATTTGCGGTAACCCAGCTGTGTTTTGGTTCTGCAGAGGTTGCTGCGATCTGATGAAGAGCGCCCGTTTCAAAAACGCTATGACGTCGACAAACGCTGCCACTTTGGAACTCAAGGATACTTACCAGAAGGTGGTCGAAGACTTGAAAACGGAAATTAAAGAAAGTCTTATCGCCGAGCTGCAGCAGGAAATCCAAGGCGACTTCAACAAATTATCCCCTGCAGTGCTTTCTCCAGTTCCTCGGCATTTACAATTCAACTATCGTGCAACACCTAAGCGAATGCGCCATGACGATACATCCGGGCCGACGGAACATCCACCGAAAATCTTCTGTGGCACTGGCCAATCATCGAGCAATGTGTTAAGTGAGTCAACCTCAAGCCCGGACGATAAATTTTGGTTGTATTTGACGAGAATTTCACCAGAAGTCTCTGAGAACGACGTGCTGAATCTTGCGAAAGAATGCCTACAAGCTAGCGAAGTCGTGGCCAAATCACTAGTTCCACGTGGAAAGCCATTATCTATGCTTTAATTTGTGTCCTTCAAGGTTGGAGTTAATAAAGGCCACAAATCCAAAGCGATGGATCCCGCTACCTGGCCCCAAGGGATACAGTTCCGCGAATTTGTTGACCAAGAGTCGAACGCCCGACATTTTTGGAAGCCCCCGCAGCGCATAGACCCGGGAGCATCATCATCGAATCAACTCCAATCCAGTCAGCAAACCTCAACGCAGCCCTGCATCACTCTGAATTAAACCGCCGTTCCACGAGATCTACTGCCGCTACTCGGAACTACCTGACAGTTTACTACCAAAACGTCAGGGTCATCCGAACCAAAACGCAAGAACTATTTTTGAGTTTATCGTCCTCCGACTATGATATTATAGTTCTTACAGAAACATGGCTGCGTCCTGACATTACAAATGCCGAATTTGCTGCAAACTACAATATATTCAGGTGTGATCGGAATTCTGCCACTAGCAACCTTCAGAGAGGCGGTGGGGTCCTGATTGCCGTGAAAGCCGCGTTGAACTGCAGATCAGTAGTGTTAGAAAACTGCAATAACCTCGAGCAAACTGTTGTACTGGTGAAGCTCCAGCAGTCGTCGATTTACGTTTGTGGGATCTATCTCCACCCCAACTCGCTGCCGGTGCTCTACGCCTCGCACTCTGCAGCCATTCAACAACTCTGTGAACGCATTTCGAGCTCTGACACAATCGTTGTTGTAGGGGACTACAACCTTCCTCAATTAGTCTGGCAGATGGATGATGACGTCGGCAGTTCGCTTCCTTCTAACGCCTCCACCGAACAAGAGATCACCTTGGTTGAAAGAATGGTTGCCTCCGGATTACATCAGATCAATAGCCTTTTGAATTCAAATGACCGCTTGCTGGACCTTGCATTCGTGAACGAAGTAAACGACGTTGAGTTGATCGAGCCACCGTCTTCTCTCCTCCGGGTGGACCGCCACCACAGGCCGTTTGTTCTTCGTATTGACGTGAGCGATATTCGTAGGCAGTTGGCAGGTAATCTAAATCAAGCCGATGAATTTGATTTTCGACGATGCAACTTTGCTGAGCTAGAAGCTGCTATCTCTTCCATTGATTGGAATTCTTTGTTTCACGGCATGGACACTGATCAAACGGTATGTATTTTCTATGAAACTTTGTACGAAATTCCGGACGAGCATGTTCCACGTAGACGACGCCGACGACATTTCTACAAACAGCCTTGGTGGACATCCTAGTTGCAACACCTTCGCAACGTTGTGCGCAAATCTCGTAGACGCTATTTTCGATCGCGGACCGTTCAGAATCGAGAAAGTCTTCGTATCATCAAATCCCGTTACAATGAATGTCAAACAACCTCGTTCCGAAACTACGTTACCAACATGGAAACGACTGCAAAGCAGGATCCCTCCGGTTTCTGGACGTTTATTCGGAACCGCAAGCGTGCTAATAGATTCCCTGCCGAAATGACATTCAATGACACCGTCGCCAACTCTCCCGAAGGCGTTGCTAATTTGTTTGCAGAATTTTTCGAAAGCGTGTACTGCACAAACTCACCAACGTTCTCGCCTGACAGTGTTAGCAATTGTCCAGCATTCGATTTGAATGTCGCACGTTTCGATGTCACACAGCAAGATGTTTCGTCCGCCTTGCGAAAACTCGACATCACAAAGGGACCAGGGACAGATAATCTTCCTCCGTTGTTTCTCAAGGAGTGCGCTGATTCTCTTCAAATTCCGCTGACGATAATTTTCAATCGATCGCTCCATGACAGCACTTTTCCGATGCTCTGGAAAACAGCCTCGATCACTCCGATCTTCAAAGCAGGTTCTACTCGTACAGTTGAAAACTATCGAGGAATCTCGATTTTATGCTGCCTGGGGAAAGTCTTTGAAGAATTAATCCAAAGCGTTTTGTACACTGCATGTCAACCTCTAATATCAGAATTTCAATACGGATTCGTCAAAAAGCGTTCAACTACGACAAATCTCATGACGTTCGACCGAAATTGAAAATAAGCACCAGGTAGACGCCATCTACTTCGACTTTTCCAAAGCATTTGATAAAGTCCCGCATGATCTCGCTACTGCAAAGCTTAGACACCTAGGTTTTCCAAATTGGATTGGATTTCCTCTATGGTTGCAGTCCTATCTAACGCAGCGTAAGGCGTTCGTCAGTATCAACGGCACGCGTTCTCGCGTTATCTCAATCACGTCGGGCGTGCCGCAGGGTAGCGTGTTAGGACCGCTGATATTCATTCTTTTCATCAACGACCTCTGCTTCCGACTAAAATCAGAAAAATTGTTGTACGCGGACGATTTGAAAATTTACAGGGTAATCAAGTCTCATTTGGATTGCTGTGCGCTACAGAACGATATAGATGAGCTTGTGAATTGGTGCCATGTGAACGGTATGGAGCTGAATATAAAAAAATGTAAATCTATTGCATTCTCTCGTCGACACTCACGAATTGATTTTGAGTATATGGTCGGATCGGAACGGATCGAATGCGTGGAATCAATACGCGACTTTGGAGTTACTGTCGACAGCAAACTACGTTTCAATGAGCATGTCTCCCTCACTACCGCCAAGGCTTTTGCCGCTCTAGGATTCGTTCGTCGCACCACCAATTATTTTAAGGATGTATATGCACTCAAGTCGCTCTACTGCTAAAGAGTAGTATTTTAGAATACGCAGTTTGTGTGTGGTCACCGCATCACACGACACAAATCGTTCGGTTGGAGAGAGTCCAGCGAAGTTTTATTCGATATTCTCTTTGTCAATTGCCATGGTCTGATCCCGTAAACCTGCCAGAATACCCAGCCCGCTGTAGACTGATAGATATCGAGACACTTGCTTCCAGACGCAACAATTTACAGCGACTTTTCGTATTCGACCTTTTAAAGGGGAATTTAGATTGTTCATCGCTTCTCGACAATGTTCCATTCTACGCGCCCAATCGCCATTTGCGAGAACGGGACTTGCTACTCATCAGGCGGCATAAAACGTCTTATGGATTCAACAATCCGCTGTCCAAGTGCCTTCGTTTGTTTACTAGTGTTAGTGCTTTGTTCGATTTTAATGTGTCTAAGTATGTTTTTAAGAATAGGATTAAGGATTTAGATTAAGAAACAGTCTGTGGGATTTCAATAATTCGAGACAGTGACAAATAAATAAATAAACATGGTTGCAACTACGAACACAAGGAAGGGTGAATCTCAGAATTCACAACTTCCTTCCAGAAAAATGGGACTTAAAACTGTCACTAAACGTTGCAAAAATGAGCAAAAGGACGTTACTCCGGAATGCGCGCTTTCTTTCAAGGGTGAAATGGTTTATGTTGATAATTGCATCGAAATGAGCAATCAGTTCGATGCTCTAGACAAATTTCCCAAACACAAAATCGAAGCAGCCTCTAGCCCAGGCTCTTTGATTCAAGTGAAGAAGCAAAGAGTGCCGCTATCGTGGTCAGTTGTTCCAAATTTGGAGGATTTAGGCAGGACATCTTGAACTCCATAGGGGTCAAGGTTTCCTTCCAAATCGCAAAGAAAAGAGGCTGTTACGTTTTGCCGAAAACTCTGAAAGATTGTGAACTTCTTCTCAAACATCTTGAAGAGAAGAAGCACATTTTTATTAACTTATCGACAAAACTGAACGTTTGTTCAAAGTCGTCTTGAAAGGTCTGTCAAGTGACTAGAAATCACCTGAAAAGATCAAAAATGGACAAAATGATTTACTTGGATTTTCCCCAGTGCAAGTAATCATTATGAAAAAGAGAACCCAATCTGGCATTGTTTGGAAATGGCTTTCTCATAAAAATTATTCAGTTCACTTCAACAAAAAAGATCTATATAAATTAAAGCTTTAGAAAAAGCTAGACTTATGTTCGATGTCCATGTGACATGGGAACATTTCCAGAAACCTGGAGGAAATGACTAGAACCCCACTCAGTGCCGTCGGTGCTAAAAATGGGGTCATGGAACCAAGCATTGCCGCATAGATGCTTAATACATGATTGGCGGAGGTTCTTCTCACGCTAAGGATGTCTGTTTAGTGAAGGAAGATACCGATAAGTTCATATGCGCTAATTGCGGGGGCAATCATAAGTCGAATTTTTGGGCTTGCCCTTCGCGTAGGCGAGTCGTCGAGGCTCGTGCCAGGCAGATGAACAGTAATATCCTTTACGATAACGGTCGTTTCCGGAATTTTCCTGGTAGAGTATCGAACAATGCTCATTTTTTAGTTAACGATCGCTTGATTAGGAATCATACCCATAAGGAAGATCATAATCATGCTCATTCACAAACTAATTTTAATCTGTCGGGTAGCCGTTTGAATCTTTTATTTTCGAATGTATCTACCCAAGGAAAATCATTTGTCGATATCGTAGCAGGTAATTTTAACTCATCCTCTTTTCATACTATGAGTACCCGTTTGAATTGTTTCAAATCAAATGGAAAAACCCTGCCGCCACAGAAAACTTCTACTCCGCCTATTCGTCTACCAAAAATTATATTTGTTTATTAATTATAACCCTTAATCATTGTTATTGGATTTCGTTTTTCCATAGAAACAAATAAATAATATTTTAAATATTTTTAACTGGAATGCTCGTTTTTTGAATGGTAAAGAGGACGAGCTGTTTAATTTTCTTACTGCCAATAACGTGCATATAGCAGTTATTACTGAAAATTATTTAAAAACTGGATCCGATCTAAAAAAAAGATCCTAAATTTGTATGTTCATCGTAATGATCGACTTGATTGGGCATGTGGGGGAGTTGCAATCATCATTCATACGCGTATAAAATATCAACTGTTTTCGTCATTTGAAATTCAAGTTTTTGAAACATTAGGTGTTTCTGTTGGTACATATACTTTCATAGCTGCCTATTTACCTTTTCAATGCTCTGGACAGCAAGTTAATTTGCTCCAAACTGACTTGCGAAAATTGACTCGCAATACGTCAAATTTTTTTGTCATTGGTGACTTTAATGCCAAACATCGGTCATGGAATAATTCTCAAAGTTATTCCAACGGCAGAATTTTATTTGATGAGTGCTCTCTAGGATACTTCTCAGTTCAATACCCTGATAGCCCTACATGTTTTTCCTCTTCTAGAAATTCATCTACTTGGTCTTAACCGACTCCAGTCATCTTTGTAGCCAATTTATTACTCATGCTGATTTTGATTCTGATCATGTCCCTGTTACATTTCAAATATCCCATGATGCGCTGTCTGGAATATATATATGGAACATACATAGTAATCATGATGTTAGCATTTCTTGGCAAACAAAACTTGATATTGACAATGATTTCGAAACTTCAACAAATTCCATAGTTGAACCAAGGGTCATTGCAATACCAAAATTTTCAATAAAGACAACAATAAAAATGTTCAATTGGACCCTGGCTCTAAACCCTTTTGGAAATTATCTAATATTTTGAAAAAACCTCAGAGCCAATTCCAGCATTGGAAGAGGAAAACAAATTTTTACTAACTAATTGCGAAAAAGCTGCAGAAGATTCTAGCTATCGTCCAATCAGTTTGCTATCCTCCGTCAGTAAACTTTTTGAAAAGGTCATTTTGAACAGAACGATGGTCCGTATCAACGAAAATTAACTTTTGGCTAATGAATAGTTCAGATTCCGCCATAGACATTCGACCACTTACAAACTTTTAAGTGTAACAAATTTGATTCGTCCCAACAAATCTGAACGCTATTTTACTAATGTTGCTCTTCTAGACATAGGAAAAGAATTCAACAGTGTTTGGAATAAAGGCTTGATTGTAAAATTTAAAAACTTTAATTTTTCAACATACATTGTTAGAATAATTCAAAGTTATCTGTCAAATCGAACACTTCAGAATAAAGGTTATCAGAACTCCAAGTCTGAAAGACTACCTGTAAGAGCTGGTGCTCCTAAAGACAACATTTTGGGGCCAATATTATACAATATTTTCACATCTGACTTACCTGAATTACCTCAGGGATGTCGAAAATCTTTGTTTGCATAAAACATAGCCCTATTCTTTGAAAGAAAAATAAAGCGTTTTCTGTAGGAAATTGAAAAAAAAAATGAATATTTTATGTTTACACTTGCAAAACTGGAAGATTTCCGATAATGCTACCAAAACTTCATTTATAATATTCCCATATAAACCAAAAGCTATGAAGTTATTACTCTGTACGTTTGAAACGCAGATATCATCCTAGAAGTAAGAAATAAATGTGAGGTTTGAAATCATACTTATGGATAATTGAAAAAAAAAACATGTTCAATTCATAGCGATGGCACAAATTTCCCAAAAGGGGGTGAAGTGCCTCTAGAGCTGACCCTCTGATACCTGATACCATGCTTATCGCTTTGAATCGGGAAAAAATCACTACATCGAGTGAACAACCCGAACCCAATTGCAACTTCCAACCTCACCCAGGTGCATCTCCGTCACCTTTTTAATTATGTAATGCATTATTAATATGCGTCAATTTGCCGGTAGATTATGTTCAACACAAATTTTAATTAGCATACGCCACTTTCCGGAATTGAAAGGGTATGCACCTCCACGGCACAAAAAAAAAATCGTGGTTACCGCTTTAATTTATGGGAACCATCTTCCACGTGTCTCCGAATCCTGCCATGGCTTTCGGCCCTCCAACTGGGTCAAGGAGAGACGACCCGCTTTGTGGGGGTCATCCATCCTATCCCCCCTTATTCAGGCACCCTTTCCTGCCTGCCCCTTGGGTAATCAACTATTAATAGCGAGTTAATGAGACATTATTGTTTGTGCTATTTTGATAATTATGTAAACACACACCGTGCACGTTCCGTTGACCGAACGAATTAAAAAAGAGCTGTCCGCTGTGATAGCGAATATCAATTTTGAAGCAGCTGTAAACACAACTGGCGTTTAAGTAGTTGCATAGTGGTTCGATTCACGAAAATTGATGGCCAATACCTCAACCTCTCATTTGAATAGTAAATATTAAAACCTACCGAGAAACTAAACAATACATAAACTTTGCAATATGATTAAATAGACAAATGGATGTGAAATTTGCGAAAAAGTTACATGTCTTCTCGGTGTAAACTTAAGCGTTTGGTACTAAATTTGGGACAAAGCGGTAGGACCGCTTCAATTTTTAAGGTATTTGTCCGCCTTTGAACCACTGCGAAGGCGGTTGGCGATAATCCGCATATGGACATCGAATGGGGGCAGATTTTTTCCTCCGACCCTACCGGGGCTCTTTTCCAACATCGAACAGTTAAGTGACCAAACAACAGTCAGTTGGAGCTGAAAAAGCTATCAACATTAATGATAGAGCCACCGACCGCGTGAAATGTTAAATATTTAAAATAAATACACCGACTCAATTTTTGACAGCTCCTGACCCAACCCCGAACCCCAACTGCAAATATGCCATCCACTTGACCGGGGGGACTCATTTCACTAGTAGTGGTGTGGGACCAGTTGGTGGACGCCGCCGATTGCTATCTCACTGCTACGGGACTGATCCCGGAACACCGAACCAATAACCGCAGGGACGCCGATTGTGGTTTCGATTCCAGTGTGAATGTGTCCACGTTGGTGACCGCGTTCGAATTAACCCGATTTGGTGCCCACCGTGATGAACACACGTGCGTAGTCCCACTCCACTCCAGTGCAGTCAGTGCCGATGAGTTGAACCAGATGGCATGGGCGTAGCCTGAGGGGGGCGTTGTCCGTCCTGGACAAAGGGAGCTAAGTCAAATTAACTAACTTAATTCAGTAACTTATCGTGAATCTAAATAGAACAAACGTCTGAAAGAATTTCAGGAAGGACTCTTAGAGTTCTAGAAGCCACTTCCGAATGAATCCCATAAAAACTCATAGAAGAATTATAAAAGAAACGTCCGGGGACAAACCAGGAGTAACTAAAGAAGAAATTCCAGAAGCAACACCTTGAGGAATCCCTGAGGCATTTTCCGGAGGATTTCTTAGAGTAATAGGGTCCTAAAGCCCTGTCCTAATTTTAGTACTAAACGCTTAAGTTAAGGCCAGAAACAAATGTTTAGTCAATTTTTTAAATGTTTTCCGTTTGTTTAAGCCCAAAAAACATGTTTAATAACTTTTAGATTTTGTCATACTCCTTGGCCTAAACTCAAATTTTGGATGAATTTTGTTTTCCGTGTCTCTTCCAAAATGTCAGATAGGAACAACCCCAGTGTTAAAACTAAAAGTCCTGAGGCATTTTTGTCGACAAACTAAACGTCAAACTTGATCATAAGTGTCAAGGTTCATATTTGGAACCATTTTTGAAATAAAAGTTTATATATGGTATGGAAAAATTGCTAAAGTAGTTGCAAGAACATGCTTGTTGCCGCTGGGAGCACTACCGATGCCAAATTTGTAGTTAGGTTTGAGCCACGACAGTAGGAGACAATGGCAGGTTATTAAGAAGAGTCGATAGAGGTGAAAACGTCGATTCATCATACATTTGAAGAATTCTATACAATTTGATTGTGCTACCTAAACTATTATTTCAATTATTAATCTAAAATATTTACTTGTAATTTGTTATTCTATCTAAATCTAATATCTAAAAGTTAGTGAAATCATGTTTAACTACTTCGGATCAATAATCTAAATCTATTCAAACTATTACAATGAACTGCGATCAAAAATGGTTTTAGCGAATTAGACTATTATCCATTTGTTGCGTCGGGGAGAATAGATCGGAGTTGTACCCAGAAGAAGCACTGAAAGTGTAAGATTGAATTCTGTAACCTTTGAAATTATACTTATATATAATAAATAATTGCTTACAGTTTAAAGCTGTATAAAACCGCAGATTCTAGTGCGTGTTTATTATACTGCTGACAACCCTGTGTCTGACCGGATTCCTTGATATGTTCCCCGCCAACAATTCTTTTTCGTATTATTAAATAAAACAAGAATTCATTAAACATTTTTTTGACCGAATTCTAAATTTTATATCTTAAATTATTCCAAAAGAAACTCCCTAAGGAGTTCCAGAAACAACTCTTCAAGGAATTTCAGAGGCAACCCCGGACAAAATAACTGGAGGAACTTTCGAAAGAACTACAGAAGAAACCCTTGAAGGAGGGGCCAGGATTCCCAGTGGAATGCAAGGAGGAACTTTTAACCCTTAAAAGCCCGAGACTAACGATAGCGGATTGAATTTTTCAATGACCACAATTCGGAGACCAGTTGATCAATTAATTTGAAATAAATTTTAAAGTAAATGCTACTTTACCAACTAACTGTTTTACAAACTCTAGGTGAGACATCCCCCCTGACCCTTCTCCGTTGTCTAGGACAAACAGAAAAAGCGTGGACACGAGGGGTCCAAGATTGGCCTCAAATGGATATCTCAACATCCAAATGAGCTAGAAGTTTGGTGTCTGCGGCAAAGTTAGCATATCAAGGGCTATCTGGCGATGAGGAATTTGATTGAGAATTCACACGCCAGGTGGCACCTAGTGACAAAATTGTATCTCAAGATCCTTACCAACTAGAAGGTTGGTGTCTTCGACAAAGCTGTTCTGCATATCAAGAGCAATCTGGCAGTGAAGGGCCTGATTGAGAATTTTCCCGCTAGGTGGCGCCTGTAACAATTTTCTGTAATTGTCTGTATCTCAAGATCAGCTAGAAGGTTGGTGTCTTGAGCAAAACCACATGATAAAATCTAACAAAAAAAATTTTTACATGAAAAAGAAATTAAAAATTTCCGTTGTTTTGAAGACCTCAGGACCAAATGGGACTATTTCTGTTCTATTTTTTTCTTGAAAGTTCAGAAAATTGTACGTTTGCTGTCAAATTTTCAACGATGCGCATCAGATTTTTTATTTTCTAAAAAATCATAACTTTTGAACAGCTCAATTGATTTTTATTTTTTTTTATTGAATGAGAGCTTAAGATTCAGGAAAAATATAAAACCCTAAAACAAAATTTTACATGATAAAATATAAAATATTATAGTGATATAGGCTTTTTTTAGTTTTTGGGTTTTTTCGGTTCTGGGACCAAAGAGGGTATTACTGTTCTCATTTTTTCAGAAACTTCAGAAAATATTACGTTTACCCTCAAATTTTCAGCGATGTATAAAAGGTTCAAAAGTTATGATTTAAAAAAAATAAAAATCTGATGCGCTGATGATAGATGATTATCGTGTGTGCCGATGAATATAACTGATTTTTTATTTTCAAAAAAATATATCTCAACCTACATCGCTGAAAATTTGACAGTAAACGTTAAATTTTTTGAACTTTCAAGAAAAAATTGAGAACAGCAATAGCTTCTGTGGTCCCAAAGCCTTAAAAACACGAAAAAACAGAAATGTGTGTGAAAAACAATTTTTTGTTAAATTTTATATTTGTCTTGAAAATTCAAAATCTTTAGCATTCATTTCGCCCAAGAAAATTGAAAATCGGTCAAGCGATTCAAAACTTGAACTGATTTTTCAAAAAATAAAAATTTTGCGAGGTTACGGTTTTTTAGATCACCCTATTTTAGAAATGGTCACCCTAATCAAAAAATCCAAAACCACGGATAAGTAACGAAATAGCAAATTTTCACCGAATTCGGTGACCCACTAGATCGGGTTTTCATGGAATGGCTGAAAAATAAATCTTCAATCTGATATACCTCAAGATCCCTATCATCGTGAAGGTTGATGTCTTCGGTAAACATATTCAGCAGATTTAGAACCATCGGGAAGTGAAAAATCTAATAGAGAATTTATCCGCTAGGAGGTGCTAGTGACAAATTATATTTAATTGACTGTTTATCAAGACCCTTATCAGCTAGAAGGTTGGTGCCTTCGGCAAAGCTGTTCAGCAGATCAAAAGCTAACTGATGAAGAATCTGATTGGGAATTGCTTCACTAGGTGGCGAAAGTATCTTTTTTTAAATAATCTGTACCTGGATATCTCACCCAATGATTATAAGACCAACTAACCAACTAATTGATCAACTGGTATACGAATCGTGCCCATTTAAAAAATCAAGGTTCGTCTAAGGCTTTTAAGGGTTACAGGAATTACAGAAGCAACTCTTGAAGGAATTCCAAGAGCAACTCCGTGATAAATCTCCGAAGATACTTCGTGGGGAATTTCAAAATCAGAGTTTTGTTCATAAAAATCTACCATTGCACTCCACTTGCTATCTGTAATGCGGTAATTAATTTTCATGGAAATTTCTATAAATTTGAACGGAAAAACTGGTTTTTAAATTTTTATGATTACCGAGGATTAAATAATGGATTCTTCAACCTTAAAACAATGTGAGAGGCAACTTCTGCAGGAATATTAGGAGAGTTGTTGAAGAAATTCCATAAGCAATTGCAGGAAAGTAGCAGGAGATACTCCCAGCAGTATTACATAAGAATTGGAAGAATTTAGGAAGAAAAGCTTTGAATGAACATCGGGAGCAACTCTTGAAGGAATTCAAGAAGCAATTCCTATAAGAGTTCCAAAAGCAACTTTTTAAGAAATTTGAAAAATTAATTGCAGAAGCAAATAATTGGAAGAATTCCATAAGAATGTATTAAAGGAATTCGAGAAGCAACCCCCAGGTGAATTCCGGTAGGAGCTTATGAAAAACTTCTGAAGCAACTCATTCAGTATTTCCAGAAGCAACTCCTTGAAGCAGTCTTCTAAGATCATCCTTCTGCTCCAAGATTTAAACAAGCATGCTTTGAATTGGTCGGCGTTAAGTCAGAGGGGACCAAGTACAAAACTTGGAAAAATTGGATTATTCGTTCATTAGATGCGAAATTACCTTACCTCCATTTCACTTTGATCAGATTTGATGAATGTTGTAAATTGCGAGAGATATGTTATAAATTTACTTTGGATGATCAATAAAAATCGATAAAAGTGTGCAGTCAGAGTGGACCAAGTGCTTATTAGCATAACAGCAAAAATAATCAACGCACTGAGGAATGCGAGGAAATTAAACCATTTCAAGAGATTTATCAGATTTGTCGACATCGAATGATTCTTCTACTCATCTTTCAATATAAATTCATAAACATTACTTAATTCGATGCATATGATTTTGGTTTTTGGCCATTTATCATATCTGGATGGGTGGTCAGAAATTGCAACAATTTTTGTGCAGACAGAGCGGACCAAGTGTTTAAAACCAATAAACTGACTGATTATTGCATTTTTTGAGTCGATTTCAAAGTCTGATAGGAGTTTATGGTAGTTCTATGGTGTATGTATGGCATGTCCTAGAACTCGCTTATTGGACCAGCTTATATACCGACCAAAAGGTACTCAAGATTTCCACTTGGTCCACTCTGACTGAACGCATATTTGAATATTTCTGGTCTCCAATGCTTTGACCCTGCAAAACCATTAATTTTCAAGCTATCAAAATGCCACTAATTTCGAGATTGGCGATATGAATTATTGAAGAATTTATGATTCTGGTGTCGAAGGGTCTTGATAATCTGCTTATCTTAGTAATATGCACCCATTTTGACCATATAAGCATTAAATAATTGTTATTTTCCTAAAAATTGTTCAGTCAGAGTGAACCAACTCACTGAACGGTGGTCTTTGGTTCAGTCAGAGTGGACCAAGTACACATAGTCCATCAAAAAATCGTTCTATCAGAGGTTTGGATTATGATTTTTCATGATTATCACTTCACATTATATTGTGTGAAAGTAATGCAGAGATGTGTGGAAATATTGAACCAAAATTTTAACGAGTTAAAAAAATTACAGAGCGTTAGACTTTAATCCCATTTTTCTCAAAATATGAAAAATGTTACTTGGTCCACTCTGACTTAACGCCGACCAATTCATCTCAATAAGCGGGATCGTTTTGAATCCTGATTGTTTCAATCTCAGCGTGCGGGATTTGTGCCAGGATTCAATCTCAGGATTGAATCATTGTCATAAGCTCACAGGACATCAATTGAATGCAAGAAGCTCCCCGAATTGAATAGTACAAAATGTTCCTCCTGTCCAATATGAATATTCAACGTTTCAATGAGGATTGGGATGAACCAAACCTATGGAATGAGAGGCGCAGTAGTAGGGAAAATTATATCCGTCGTCAGAAACGTTCAAGAGTTGTATCAAACCAACCTAGTGGCTGGCCCTACTGGCAGTCATTACTAGCCTTGGTGTAATGTATCAAGTCAAATATTTGAGCGTCACAGCACTATGTTTGGTAAATGAGAGAATGTCAGATCTCTCACGGAAGTCAAATCTGAAATTTTGATAGAATTTTATTCATATTCGATATATCGATATACATCGATAGACTCATCACAAACGCCTTGTCAGACAAAAAATTTCAGTTAACATTGCCAGAAATATCAATGCTGACTCGATTTATTCTACCATCAAACAATTGATCTAGGATTGAATTTTGGGATTCAATCCTCCCATACACGTGGCAATGAATCATGCCTGGATTTATACAAAAAATGCGCGCGAAACAATTCTTGCTCTGGTGATTTTAAAACTCAGCAGCTCTTGGAAAGGGATTTTTTGAAGACTGCCTTGAAGTATTTCATGGCCAACTCTCGGAAGAATTTCAGAATTATTCCAAAAGTATCTTCTTAAAAAATAGAAACTTCTGAAAGAATTTCATAAGCATCTTCCTGAGGAATTCCAGCAGCAACTATTGAAGCTTTTTCAATCCCAGTGGAATTCCAGGAGGAACTCCCGACAGAATTCCAGAAGCCGCTTTCAAAGGAATTCTAAGCGCAAGAGGTGGTCAGATGCTAGTTCCTGTGGAATTTCAGATGAATATAGATAAGTTTTAATTAAATATTACAGAGGAATTCCAGAAGCATTTACCTGAGGCATTCCAGCAGCAACTATTGACGCTATTCCAAAAGCAACTTTGTGAGAAATCACAGAAGAAGCTCTTGGATAAATTTCAAGAGATTAAAATAAATTTATTCGAGACTCTTAAAGCAATTCGATAAGCAACTCCTTAGAAAATGCCGGACACCATTCTCTGAGGATTTCTAGGAGGAACTTTCGGAGGTATTCCATTACAACAACAACGATTTTATAAGTAACTTCAGAAGCAACTATGGAAAAAGTCGAAGAACGTTAACGTGAGACACTTTAAAAGTAACTCCTTGAGAATTTGCAGACGCAACATCTGGAGAACCAGGGGGTTTTCTATAAAGGATTCAAGAAGTAATTCCATGAACAATTAAAAAAAATATACAGGGAGTTCCAGGAGGAACTTCTGGAATAATTACAAGAGAGTTTCTGGAAAGAATTTCAGAAGCATTTTTTTTTGAGAATTTCAGGAGCAACTCTTGGAGGAATTTGTGGATGAATTTGTGAAACATTTCCAGAAGATTTTTTTAAGGAATACTCAAGGAAGCCTTAAACGAATTCCAGAACCAACTCTTACAGGGACTTCCAAAGCAAGTGTGGGAAATATTCCCAATGCAACTTCGGGGGGAACTCTAGAAAGACCTTCTGATGGACATCCATAAGCATTTTCCTATGGAACTCTAGGAGGGACTATTTAAGAAATCAATAAAACAGCACTTGTTGGAATTTTTGGATGAATTTCGCGAAAAATAGGCTTAAGGGACTATAATTAGAACTATTGAACGAGTTGCAAAAGAAACTCCTTTAGGAATTATAGAAACAGCTCCCGGTGAAATTACAGAAGGAAATCCAGAAGAACATCTACACACTTAATTTAGAATGCCGAATCTCGGCTAACTTTAACCGAGATATGTATAGCCGAGTAGTCGGCAAATAAATTTCCTGGGATCTCAGGAAATAGAAGCCGAGTATGAGTTAATTGTGCTTCGTTGCTAAGCAACCGGTCAATTTGTTAGCCGAATCTCGGTTAAAATTGGGAAACCGAGATTCGCACAGCCGAACTCATGAAAAAAAAATCGAAGTATGTAGAAAAAAATTCTGGAGATATTGCAGGACTTATTCTGGAAGTTCTTCCGGGAGAACAATCAGTAGCTACTCTTGGAAAACTCCAGAAGAAACCTGTTGAGATTCTCGAAGCAATTCCCGGAGGAATTCAAGTTGGATCTCTTGAAGGAATTCCAAAAGCAAGTTTCGGAGGAATTCCAGTAGGAAAATTCCATGAGCAACTCTAAGAGCAACTTTTTCAGAAGACTTGAGGAATTGCAACATCAGCTCCTTAATAAATTTCAGAAGCTACCCCCGGAGAATCTCCAGCAGGTACTGTTAAAAGGATTCCAGAAGAACCTTGAGGAAATTCAGAAGCAACTATTGAAGAATTTCCAAGAGCATCTCCATTGGAATTCATAGAAGTAATCTTCGGAGAAAGTTCAGGAGAAAATCTGGAAGCAACACTTTGATAAATTCTAGACGCTACCTTCTGAGGAATAACAGAAGAAACTTTTGAGAGAAAATGTACCAGAAATTTTTTTTAGTAACACCAGAGCAACTATAGAAGGAACTCTAAGAGTATACAAGTCCTTGAAGAATCCAAGCAGCAACTATTCCCTAGAGGATTTTATTGAAGGGATAAGCAGCTCCCGAAAAAATACAGTAGAAACTATAAGAGGAATTCCAGAAACAACTCTATAAGGAATAACACAAGCAACTCTCGGAGAAATTCTGGGAGGATTTTGCAATGTCCAAAACAACTCTTGCTTGTGGAATTCCTCCTGGAGTTGCGTCTGGAATTTCTCACGTAAATGCTCTTATAATTCCTTTAAAAGTTGCTTCTTCAATTCCTCCGGGAGATTATTTTGAAACTCCATCCAGAATTTTTAGGGTAAATTCTGGATGGAGTTTCAAAATCATCTCCCAGAGATATTGAAGAAGCAACTTTTAAAGGAATTATAAGAGCGTTTACGTGAGAAATTCCAGACGCAACTCCAGGAGGGATTCCACAAGGAAGTTTTGAAGGATTTCAGAAGCAACTCCAGAGTTTATTCTCATAGAACCAATGAATAATTCCACAAGCAACTTTTCAGCATTTGCAAAAGCTAATTTTTTAGCAATTACTCTAGCAATTCCCGGAAAATACTAGGAGGAACTCTTGAGAAACTCCTAAAGCGGCCCCAGGAGAAATTCTAAGAAATTTGTTGTGGAGCTTCAGAAGCAACTTTTAAAAATGATCTAGAAGCAACTCTTGGTGGAATTGAAGAGGTAATCATGAAGAACACCCAAGAGTACCTCTTTGAAGAATTTCAGTAGACTCTCGTAAGAATTCAAGGGGATTTCGTGTTAGAATTCTAGAAGCATTTCCCAGAAATTTCAGAGGCTACCCAGGTAACAATTTGAAGTTGCTCAAACGCTTTTATAGCTAATTCAATTCAGCCTTTGTTTGAACAAAAGCTGTTCATAGCCTGCATTCACTGTTGTTCAGCTGTTAAACATCTAATTCTGGCGATTTTATTCAGCCTTAAGCTTAATTGAAGCTATATAGAAGGCTGAATAAAGGTCTAGCATGCGCTTATTCAGGCCTCTTTCAATAACCATAATTCTATTTTTAGAACAGATGGCAACCTTCGAAAGCTTAACGATCGCTTATTCATCCATTATTCAACAATTAACCAAAAAAATAAAATAAAAAGTATTTACAGGTTTATAGTTTTGGGTTTTATCAACGCAACTAACAATTTCAAACACATAGTGTAGAAAAGTGCTGGAATTTAAAGATGAAGATTAGTAAATATGTGCCATTGAGATTTGAACTGGGATTCGCTGATTTATAACCACTTACCTTGACATCTGCTCCACATGAGACTGTGTGAGCATCATCAACAGCAAGGGACTAACATATTGTTTTGTCTGAATAAGGGCTATTTTAAAGGCTGCATTGAGGCTGAAGAAGTGATAACAGCGCTATGCAAAAACACTTGAGTTATCTGTAAAAGTGTGCTGTGATTTTTGTTTCAAAATAGAATCCTCGGTAATTTTTAATTTTTGCTATTCAATTGTTGTCAACGCAAGTTGGTAATGATTTCAATTTCGTTCAGTTAATTAAAAATGTTACGAAGAAATCTGCGTCATCGAGTGTAGTGTTCTATCTTGTTGTCACACAAGGTCATCGATGCCGGATTCAGGAATTTTTTCGACAGATGATAGGCCGTTTGCTTCGGGATGTGAAAATTTTGTAGTTCGATGAAACAGTTTTATAATAATTAATTTAGTGTTAGACCCAATGTAGGTATATATTTCGGTATGTATATTTTTATCAACATACAGGTGAACAATTTTTCGACAATGGCTGTTGATTTGATTAAAGCTTTAAATAACCTTTAATCAATATCATTCAGGATGGCTGAACAAAAGTTAAAACTGTAGATGGAAAATAGTTTGTTCAACTCAATATTCAGCTTTGAGTGTACTGCTGAATAAGAGTGTTTAATAAGCTTTTCTTCAAATTATTGTTCAGCTGTCACGGTCTTCAGCCTTGTACACCATTGATCAGCCATTATTCAGCGAAAACTCTTGCTGTTCAGCTTTCATTGTTACTTGGGTATTGCCAGAGAAATTCCAGGAGCAACTTCTATGGAAATTATCGAAGAAAATTCTGGCGACATTTTTAGAGCAAATGGCAAAAAAAAAATTTTTGAATTCCAGAAAAAAAAACTCCTTAGATGAGGAGTCCATGGAGAAACTTCTGGAACTAAATCAGTAGTAACTTATAGATGAATTTCAGAAACAACTCCCAAGAAAAGTCTTTAAAGTACTTTAGAGAAATATCCAAAAGGAATCACAGAACGAAATCCTGGTGAAATTTTCAAACAACTTCACAAGAAACTGCAAGAGGAATAATGGCAGCAACTCTTGGAAGAAAAAAAGCAGAAAAATTAAGAATACATTTCATAAGAAGTTTTAGAATTAGGGAAAGTGTACCAGTTATGGCTATAGTGGTTCCCTATTATTATTTTCTCGAAAACATTCACATTCTGAATCTCTTTGAATGTTTCAACATCCAGATATATTTGATATCAAACTACTTACATGCACAGAATGATTGAAAATTTTAGTTTAATACAATTATCACGTATGGCGAAATAGGGAACCATAATGTCCATAACTGGTACACCTACCTTATCATGTGAAGGATTTCAAAATGAATTTCTGAAGAAATGACAAAAGTGGCTCCTTGAGAAATTTCAGGAGAAGCTTCCGAATGAATTTTAGGAGCAACTCTCGGAGGCATTCCAAATGGAAACTCCGAAAAAAATCCTTAAAAACTCTTAATAATTTATAAACTTATGAAAATAAATGCATTCAGAGGGATACCAGACAGCTTGAAGAATTGTGCTCGTGCTTTTTCACAAAGAACTCCAAGATAAACAACCGAAACGACTCCTTAAGGAATTCCATAAGCAACTTTGGGACCTTTAGGAGCACTTTCAGAGATATTTTCTGGAGAAAGTTCAGAAGCAATTTCAAAAGGTACTTCTGCTGGAAAAAAGGCAATTTCTAAAATAATTCCACGGGGATTCCATGCAAAAAATCTCCTGGAGAAACTTTTGAAGATAAACTAGGTATTGCAAAAGGAACACCTGAAAGAATTTCAGAAACAAGTCCTTGTAGAATTATAAAATAAACTTCGAAAAGAAGCAACTCCTGGAGGAAATCCAGAGTTTGTCCCTACAGGAACCTAAGTGGGATCTGCTGGAAAATTGTCAGAGAAAACTCCAACAGAAATTTAACACGCAGCACTTGGAGGAACTTTTAAATGAATTCCTTATGCAACTTCTGCAAAAAAATCGCAAAAATCCTGCCATTCTGGAGCTACTATCCAACTGCTGATTTATCAGCTCAAGTAGCGTTAGCTTACCATGTGCTTCAAGATTAATCATCAAAGAATAATCTACGTCGTCAGCGCAGATTTCGCACTACTACTGTATCGTACGACTTCCGAAGAATGGATCATCGTAGTATTGAAGAAGTACTTTCACAGTTGAAAAGAGAGCATATTTTGGATGCTGTACCTGTTGCACCCCCAACCCCCTGACGGAAATCCAGGCTACGCCCATGCCAACCAATGCACGTAAGTTTAACTGGCGCGCATAATTCGTCGCCTTCGATTGGTTTGCAACATTCCTCGCAAATACCCGGTCGGTGGCCCGCGGTTTCGGTCTCCGAATCAATATTTAACGAGTCGGTAGATTATTTACTCACGGTGAAATAAAAGCGCCTCCCTTTTGGGTGCTGGATTGGGTTGAGCGATTGGTGATTTTTCGGTGGCAAAAGGCTATCCGCACGCTGATCGGCTCAAGCCGAAGTTATTCGGGGATTTGCAAATTGATTTAAACCCGATTTACAAGCACCCAAAATTTTCCACAAGATTTCATGAATCCTTAGTTTTTTTTCAATTATAGAGCAACATTAACAGAAATTAACAATTACACCTTTTTTTTCTCTTGCAGACTACAACTCCCTCCGCTAGTGACAGTTCAGAAGGCAATGGCGATCGTCAACTGAACTCATCAAGGTAAGAACACTCGGCACTTTGGTTGAATAACTTACCTACTATCAGTACACCAACCTAGTCTGGAACATATACGGCCTGCGGGCCAGTAACAGCCGCCGAACCAGCAAATGTGGAAAATTGCCTGGTCCGTATCGATTGGAGCCCTCTGATGGCCAGCCACTTCGTTGTCGGTAGAGAACAGATACGGACGATGTTGGCTGGATGGTTGGCAGTGGTATTCATACGGCTGGATGGCTTTTTTAATTTCCTTCTTCCCTGGGCCGGATCAGGTTCAAGTCCAATGGCTCAGTGCATTTGCCATGGTAGCTATGGCTGAAGTCATATCGTGAGGGAAGCGGAATTCTCTGTCGGTGCTTGTATGGAAATAGTAGAATTTGTACAAAAATGCATAATCCAGGAATTTAATTTCAAAACAGCATGAAACTTCTTTGAATTACTCTGTAGATAACTTTATACATTTTTAATGGGAGTGATCCCATGGGTAAATTACTGAGATTTCTGATGGATGCTGGTCAAAAGAAATATTGAATTAAAAAAATATCTAAATTCGCAGATTGTATCAATAATACCCAATGCCTGGGTAAGTATATCGATAGAATTCAAAACTTAATGGTATTCATCCCTTTGAACCTCTACAAGTATGAACAAAAAAGCACAGTCTATCTAAGAATCATTGATTGAGGTGAAGTGTAGTGCAATTCACAACGTTTGAAATAGCAGTCGTTATTATCTATCTATTCTAACAGAAACTGCACCAGTTATCCCTTTCCCATTGTCTTTCATAATCAAGTTCATAAATTGCTCCGTGAATGTAATCCATTACTTACGCTCGACTTTCACAGCAGATTCAAACATCTACCCACCAACGACCACCCCCACCCACATCCGGCAATCAGTCGGGAAGAAAACTTCCCGAAAACAAATTTGCAGCTTCTTTAGCTCTTCGCCACAGTCAAAGTAGCTCGTTGAAATCCTGCTTCAGAACTGGAAAATGATCCACTTCCCGGTCGTGGAGGAGGAATACTTTCGGCCCCGTCTCGCCCATACCCAGGTCCTGGATTCTTCAAATGTTGTTAATCAGCTTAGCGAAACACTGCTACTGATGGTGCTAGCTACTGCTACTGGATACTGGTAATGTACCGATACGTATAACTCTACTTTTCATTGTAAGGATATGTAAATATCTCATCCATCTACCACTTGCCTCCAACTTCCGTATCTACGTGCAAATATCGCATGTCTCATCGTGCCTCAATTCGCTCGTCACAGCTTTCCTGGCCTGTATCTGGCGGAGTAACACTTCTGATTACCCTGGTGTGATACGGTAAGACCGGATAAGAACTACTTTCTGCCTGTAGTGCCACACCTTGCACTCGTCGTCTTTTGTTGCAACAAATTGCAAAACTTAAGCTATTGTTGGAAGGCGTAGGCGCTGCTGAAGCCCTGAAGTATTATATTTGTATAGGGGTGTAGGGTATTTCAATCAAATTTCGGCCTCATGAAATTCCGTGAGCAAATTTTGTACTGCAATCGACTCTGAAAAGTTCTTTGTGACTTGTGTAAATTACATCGCGAATTTTTTACTTGATTAACCCTAGATCCCCTTTATCTCCAAATTTGGGATGGTGGATAAGTTACTTTACCTAACTGTTTGGAAACGGTATGTAGCCCAAAGTGTGGGAAGCTGAGGTGAATTTACAATTGGCTCTCGTAAATAAGCCGAAAACCGTCGTCAGGGCGGATATTGTCGAGTGGGGTTCCATTGTTGGCTGTTGGGATGAACGGCTGAGTTGTTTATTTTAAGGAACGAATTATGTCGTTGCTGTTCATGTTTTCTGGCTGTTACATTGTTTCTCTTAAAGTAGAATGCAACGTTATTGAAATGCATTTACACGTGTTACATTACTGAACATTTCAGCAACTTACAATCGGTTTTTCGAACAGTACAATAACTATAAGAACTTTCATCTCTAAGTTTCTAAGAAGTCTAACTTGTCTAGAAGAAGCTTTTATAATTATTTCAGAAAAAAAGATCAACAGCACAACAAAAGCAAGTAACCATTATCTATTAAAACATGCTGTTCACGCACATAGAGCGAAGGATCGTTAATTCAATCCGGTATCGACGGGGACGGGCGCGGTGATAATTCTCACTAAGAAACAGTGATTTAAGGTCAATGCACTTCACTTTATTTTGCGGTAAATAAACAACAAACTTTATTTGGCCGATAAACTACAAGTGGTTTTTATTCCGACCGAATGCGACGGAGGTTTATTTTGAACTGATTTTGAACTATCTATCGTAAAAGCACCGGTTTTGGCCAGTGTAAAAGAAAATGTCAATAAAAATTATATGGGAAGCCGTATTTATATTACAAATATGTCAACTGCAAGCTTACAATTCATATTATATGTGTAAATACCGAAACTGAGCTAAAACCATCGTTTCGCTTCGAAAATAACGTTGGTCAATATAGGCCACCAGAACAAGTTTTGGCCAGAGACTTAACTTCGGTTCCTAAATTGGCCAATCACATTGATTTCTAACGAGAGTGGCCAAATTAGGAGTACCCTGGCCGAATTAGGTGTATGAGAGTTGAAATTATAAGGAAAATGAATTCTTTTTCTTATGTTTTGAATAAATTTGGACGAGTAAATGAATGTAGCTCTATCATATGAATGTGATCTACTGAACACAAAAGGTTTCAAGGTGATTGGCTATGTAAAACGGTGTATAATCCACTATGGCTACAACTGGCGTATGGCCAAAACCGGTGCTTCTACCCTACTGCTTCTCCTGGCTGGTAAGATCACAACACCCGATCGGGAGGCGATCGGTACCAAAAAGCCTATTGCGTATACCGTACACAGGCAATAGTGTGCGGTGATATGCGGTTCGGTTGTATACTGTTTTGGCGGTGACACAGTAGGGTGGTTCTCGCAACATAATTTAAATATTCTAATTAGAGTTTGGCGCAATCATATGCCGCCTTGAAGCCTACGGATTTCAACTAATTTGATATTCTAAATTTCTATAATGGCTTCCTAATCTTATTTACAAATCTAGTGGTTCGAATTCATTGGTTGCTAGATTTCTTGTCGGTGCAATGTGAATTCACGGTTAAGCGTATAGACACTTCATTGATGATTGATGTTCTTCAAGAACGTTGATAAACTGCAGTGATATTAATCGTGCTAGGGTGCCGTGCGCATAAAGGCTCGTGGGTAATGGTGCTTCTTCTTGACGAATGCTATGCCTTCTGGGCACATCGCGAAGGGATTGGTAGTTGCGGGATCTTCAGGTGCGTCTGCAACTTGATTGCTGACGACGAATCAAACGCCGGTGTGCCATTCCGGTACTTCTACGAGGCTGTGGTCGATTCCTCTCTCTTGGATGGCGATGACGATTCTCCGAGCGAGATACCATCGATCGCTAAGGGGACATCTTCGGGGTGGTATTTGGTCGTCCTACGGTTGCCTTGCTGTCGTCCTCGACGACGGGGAAGGGCATCTTTCGTTGCTGCAAATGAGAGGGTGCTTTTTCACTTGGATTTATGTACAATACAACAACTTGCCTGGAACGGAGGCCCTCGTGGCTTCTGTCTGCTTCTGTCTGCATTTTGTCATACAGCAGCGTTCGACTACCGACGATCTTCTTGAAGCTGTTTTTGAAGCATTTCACGGCAGCTTCCCATAGACCACCGAAATTGGGCGATCTGGCCGGTATGAACTTGAATTCAATCCCTTCATCTGCGGCGTTGCTGGCTACAGCATTCTGGAACTGTTGCTGCTCGAACAAACTCAACAGCTGTCGAAGTTCCCGCTTTGCTCCTACGAAGTTCTTGGCATTGTCACACATGATCACGGCTGGACTTCCTCGACGGGCAGTGAATCGTCGTAATGTCGCCAGAAATGCCGCTGTGGTGAGATCGACGACTAACTCGACATGAACGGCCTTGGTAACGAGGCAAACGAATATTGCTACGAAGCATTTAACGGAACCACTACGGCGCTGCGGATAGGACACCAGGAACGGGCCGCAATAATCTACATCGACCTTGAGAAATGGTGGTGCCGGATTCACTCTTTCCAGTGGCAGCTCTGCCATCAGCTGTTCTTGACATCTGGGCATGATCCGGAAGCAGGTGACGCACTCATGTAACACCTTTCGTACGAGGTTGCGAATATTCGGGATTCAAAACCTTTCTATGGTACTTGCGATGACGACTTGTTGTCCGGAGTGAAGCATCTTCAGATGGTGATGGCGGACTACCAACGTGGCGAGGAGATGACGGTGGTCGAGTATAATCGGATGTTTCCGATTTTCGGAAACGGCTGCGTTCCGAAGCCAGCCGCCAACGCGCAGTATGCCATCTCGGAGATATGGATTCAATGGAGATATTCTCGAGGATTCTTTCACCTGATCCTCCCGGGACAGACTTACTATCTCCTTCTTCATGTGGCCCATCGCCGCGTATTCCTCCATGAACTCGAAATACAACCTCTTCATCTCTGGATTTGTAGCGAACCGCCTCTCCAAGCTCGTGAATCGACGCTCATCTATGCATCGAGAATCTCCCAGGTGCCGGATAATGTGCTCTTTCTTGAGCAGAGAAACGACGAAGCGTCCGTCTTCGTCTCGAACGGTTGTTTGCTTGAAGAGCTCCTCGCATGTGGACTCTTCCACGGAATAGGTGCTCGCTAGATGACAGCTCTCTAGCTCCCAGAACCGAGTAAGTTGCTTTTGGATTTCCGACATGGAACACAATGACGCAGATGGTGAAACTGCGGAGATCGCACTGTTGGAAATGCGACCGGAAACGATCCATCCGAACACGGTGTTTTGGAACGTTGGACCATCCTCGTTGAGTCTGAATCGCCCATCTTGCAACAGATCCAAGTAATACTCGGCACCGATGATCATATCGATGTCCGAAGTCCTGTAGAACTCGGGGTCAGCTAGTACAACGTTGTCCGGCAAGTTCCACTGGCAAGTATCGAACCCTTCACATGGGAGCGGAATCATTAGCCTTGACAAAACGTTGAATCGCATAACTTCCTCGAAGTCCGAAATACTGGCGAAACGGGGGCAAACTATAGCGCAGACAGCTTTCTGGGAAACGCTTCCTGAACCACCGATTCCCTTCACAGCGAGATAGTCAGGGTATTCGCTCAGGTCCATGCGTCGGCAAAAATCGGAGGTAACGAAACAATACTGCGAGCACGAGTCTAGCAGTGCTCTGGCCAGCATTGAGCAGCCGTTGGCATCGCAAACCCGCACTATGGCGGTTGATAATAAGACTTGACGTGTGGAAGGGTTTGTTTGTGTTGGAAGCGCTACAGTGTGTAGCTGTGTGTTTGATTGGTCTGTGGCGATCTGTGGGTTGGTGCTATGCGATTGTGTTTGTACGATTGACAATGAAGTGCTGGGTTCGGTGTGGTTTGTGGTTGGTGATTTCTGATGTGTTGGTGGATTCGGCTGTGCTTGTTGTGTTTGATGTTGCTGTTCACTTGGGGGCCTTTTTGTCGTCTGTGGAACGGAGGATTTCGGATTGACACTGTAGTCCATGTGAAGCTTATGTCGAATTCGTTTTTGAACCCAGGTTGGAACTGGCGCAACCCGTTCTGAATCACAGTTTCAACCCCAACCCGATTCAGGTTCGACCGGACTACAATTTGTTTGACGTTTGTTTGTTTATGTGTTGATCACCGACCCAGTTCCTAAAAACGAAAACGACATTAGTATGGTGCCCCTTCCCACACTGACGGCATGATCCTATGCTGCAGTTTTGCGCCAAGTGATCTGACGAGAGACGATTCATGCACAGGCCGTTCTACCGTACTGCGTCGTAGCGTTCCGAGATCTTCCATTTCTGGAACATGTTGCACATGAACGCCGAATGGAATGCTTCCGAACAGAAGCAGCACCTTCCAAAGGATGTTGATGAGTTGCTGACGCTTATCTTGGGCTTCTTCGCTTCGACGGGGGAGGGTTTGCTCGCATCAACTGATTGAAGAATTGCACAATGATTCTTCAGGAAGTTCATCAGGTTTCGGTAGGTGGGCACTTCCTTGGAGTTGTGTGACGACTCCCAAAATCGTAGGGTGACGCCATCAAGCTTCGAGCAAACCATATGCACTAGGATAGTGCTCCAGCCATTGGTGTACTGTCCCAGATTCTGCAGCATCTGGAGATTCTTCTCAAAGTCGCTGATTAGCTGGCTCAGCGCTTCGTAGCTTTCTTTCCGCATCAGCTTTTCGTTATGGTAGCGATCTTCCAATGCAGTCCAGGCAACTACATAATTGGCGGCGGAAAGTTCAATGGAGCTGACTTCCTGAAGTGCCTCTCCGGTCAACGATGAACGAAGGAAGGTAAACCTGTCCATGTCAGTGAGTTCTCGGTTTTGATGGATCAAGCTTCGAAATGCATCTCGATACGATACCCAGTCTCGATGTCTCCCGCCGAACGTTGGGAGCTTAATCTCCGGCAGCTTCTCTTTCGGAAACGTACTTCCGGCAGCCATGGTCGACGTTCCGGGATGATCCAAAACTTTTTTCGGACGCCGTTCCATTAATCCATTCCATTTGGCCTTGCAGTAACGGTTCTGCACATCATTGGCGATGGCTAAACCTTCTTCCTCCCTCTTTTTCGATGCATTCGCCAGCCTTGCCTTACGAGCCTTCTCGGATTCATCCGGATCTGGAACTTCGTCTTCAGCTACTTCATCCATCAGCACTTCAATTTTATCACGCACTTCAAAGAATTCCGTAACAACGCTTTCAAGCAGCTGCAAACGAACTTCTACTTCCCGCTTATCACGCTCTTCGTCAAAGTCTTTAACGAACTTCTCCACCAGTTCTAAACTATTTTGAAGGCATTTCTCCCGCTTCAACAAACTTCTAAGGTCTTCCGGCTTCATCGTCACTGTTTTGTCCACTAACTAATTACACCGAAGTCACTGTTCAAAATTATTGCACTGGAAAGTTCGTTTGCACTGATTGAATATACTGCACCACCAATGATTGACAACCGCGAAGGGGAATGCAACAAACCACAGGGACCAGAGTCTCTTGGAGAAGACACAATTTCGCATGCAAATTGATGTTTTATTGTCAATCACTTTACAGTGTGACTTTTTAACCCACAGTCTAATGTCAATCTTCATGCATAGAAAGCCACAGACCCACACATGCACTGTACTTCCCTGAATTGCAGCTTGTCCGTGGTCACTGTTGTCCTCTGATCGCCGTGTCCGTCCCAAGGTGGTTGCACCAAAAGCCACGCAAAAAAATCTTCTCCGGTTGTCCTCTCCCAACAGCAGCAAAAATCATCATCCACTTTCTTCACTTCAATGGCGGGTTTACACAAAAACCGCGCGCCGCAAATCACTTATCGTGATGACGAAATTTCACTCGTTCGCACTTCACAAGGGCGCCCTTTGTCCAGCACTAGCGTCCCTTTTTAACCGCGAAACACTTCCGAACTACGCACAACTGTCCGACACCGCAATTGATCCGGTTCGAAGGACCAATTTATGTTCACGCACATAGAGCGAAGGATCGTTTAATCAACACGGTATCGACGGGGACGCGCGCGGTGATAATTCTCACTAAGAAACAGTGATTTAAGGTCAATGCACTTCACTTTATTTTGCGGTAAATAAACAACAAACTACAAGTGGTGTTTATTCCGACCGAACGCGACGGAGATTTATTTTGAACTATCTATTGCTTCTCCTGGCTGGTAAGATCACAACACCCGATCGGGAGGCGATCGGTACCAAAAAGCCTATTGCGTATACTGTACACAGGCAATAGTGTGCGGTGATATGCGGTTCGGTTGTATACTGTTTTGGCGGTGAGTGACCACACAGTAGGGTGGCTCTCGCAACATAATTTAAATATTCTAATTAGAGTTTGGCGCAATCACATGCCAAAAATTAAGAAGCACAGAATACATTGTGTACATCACATAACGCTAAGAGCTTTTCTTAGCCGAGTGGTTAGACCCCGCGACTACAAAGCAAAGCCATGCTGAAGGTGTCAGGGTTCGATTCCCGGTCGGTCTAGGATCTTTTCGTGATAGAAATTTCCTTGACTTCCTAGGGCATAGAGTATTATCGTACCTGCCGCAAGATATACACATGCAAAAAACGGTAAAATGCGTGATAGTTTCCCATTATTCTTCACTTTGTCTGCAGTAGTCCATGAGTAGCTGGATGCATCCTCATTTCCCTAAAAAAGCAACTACCAACACACCGCAAATTCCCGTCCTTACCACAAAGAACCGATCAACTTGTCACAGCCAGCAAGTGGAACGCGAAAAAATCTGAAACTTACATCTGTAGCTGCCACCGCACGATTGGCTATCTCGGTCACTGGCCATCATCATAGCTGCCCGTTCGTCCTAGTCGTTGTCGTCGTCGTCGTCTGTTAAAAACGCATCAAGACTCGTCGTCGCCACGTGCATCAAAATTACGTTATTAACATTTATTTCCACATTTTCCTACATCAGCGCCCAGTTTTTTTTTGTTCTCTCTCTCTCTCTTTTGCTGCAACTGCATTCCACGTCTAGTCGTCGTCGTCGTCGCCATTGCATCGCATTGAAAGCACGCGCGGGGGATGGTGATAACTTGTGGTTTGCGAAGCGAACTACAGAATTCCATCCAGAATGAGTCAAAATTATCGAGAATCGAGCCCGACCGAGCGATGAGCGATCAGTTCGTTGCTCTAGAGAAATTTTCCGAACACCAAATCGAAGCAGCCCAGGCTCTTTGATTCAAGTGAGGAAACAAAGAGTGCCGCCTATCGTGGTCAGTTGTTCCGAATTTTGGGGAATTAGGCAGGAGATCTTGAACTCCATTAGGGGAATCAAGGTCTCCTTCCAAATCGCAAAGAAAGGAGGATGCTGCGTTTTGGCGGATGCTCTTAAAGATTGTGAACTTCTTCTTAAACATCTTGAAGAGAAGAAGCATACATTTTTATGTATGACGACAAAACTGAACGTTTGTTCAAGGTCGTCTTGAAAGGTCTCTCAAGTGACTATAAGTAACCTGAAGAGATCAAAAATGAAATTAATGATTTACTTGGATATTCCCAAGTCCAAATAATTGTTATAAAAAAGAAAACCCAATCTGGCATTGTTCGGAAAGGGATTTCTCAAGACTATTATTTAGTTCACTTTTACAAAAATATCAAAAGCTTTAGAAAAAGCTAGACTTATGTTCGATGTCCGTGTGACATGGGAACATTTGCAGAAACCTGGAGGAAATAACCAGAACCCCACTCAGTGCCGTCGGTGCCAAAAGTGGGGTTATGATACAAAAAAATTATGTTTTTTTTTTTTCATTTCATTTCATTTATTTCAGTTAAACAATACGATACAATAATTTTGAACATTCCCTATTGAACTATTGTTCTTTAAAAGGGGTTGTTCAGTATGCTATCTGTCTAATAGTAAAGTAGTTTGTAATTCAGATGACTCTTATCACTAGTTAATTACCAAATTTCTGCAATTATTAAGAATGTATTGTTTTAGTTTCCGTCTAAAAGTAAATTGCGTGGGGGCTGTTTTTATCTGTTCTGGGATTTGATTATATACACTCGGCCCTGAATCCGGTTCTGAACCCCGGTTCTGAATCCCGGTCGTTGAAGATGATGAGCATGTCTGGTTAGGTGTTGATGAAACGCACTTGCGAAACACCAGTTATGGTGAATATTCTGCTCGTTGATGGTTTTGTACATTGAAGTTCCAACTTGAAGAATGTGAAGTCCTTGTTTTGGTGGCACTTTATGTTGAGGTAGCTCGTAGAGGTCACGTGTTGGAAAAAGGTACGGTAAGCTTAGGATTGACTTTATACAGCGATTTTGTTGAATTTGTGATGGTTTTAGATTAACCTTATTGTAAAAACCCCAAGCTGCGATACCGTATAGGTAACGGCTATGGATGAAAGAGTAGTAGATTTTCATCAGAACATGGGCTGGAACAAACTTGGAGAGTTTCCGTAGGATTCCACAGAGTGATGAACATTTGGAGACAATTGTTTGAATGTGGAAGTCCCAGCTAAGGCGCTCATCGATGTATACTCCCAGATACTCATATTCTGTCACTTTTTCAATTAGTGTACCATTAATCATCAGATTTTCACAAATCTCTTTGTCACATTTGAGTGAGCTGAAAATCATCATTTTGGTTTTCTTCAGGTTTAGGGCTAGCAGATTGTTTTCCAAATATGCCGTGACAAGCTCCATATCTTGTGTCATCTCATCTACGACTCTTTCCGCGTTTGGACCTTTGTATGAGATGGCAGTATCGTCAGCAAAGAGTCTTGGTTTACCTCTAAGTGGTAGTTTTGATATATCGTTTGGATAAATGAGAAAAAATAAGGGACCTAAATTGTTCCCTTGTGGTACACCGCAAGATACTGTGCAGGCTTTGCTCTTCATTCCATTGACGACGACTTGTTGATACCGATTGAACAGATAGCTTCTGATGATATTGAGAGGAACTCCACGGATGCCGTAAGCTTCCAACTTTTTCAGCAACATCTCATGATTGGTTGTGTCGAATGCCTTAGATAAATCCAAGAATATGGATCCAGCACAACTCTTTTTGTCCACAGCAGTTGGAATTTTGTCTACCAGCTCCAGATCCACCAGGTTGATGATCCTTGTCTGAATGCAAACTGATGTTCATACAGCATTCCGGTGGTCTCAATGAAACTCGAGAATCGTATGTAGACCACTGTTGTCGCACATAATAGCGTCTGTGGTAGTCGGTATCGGTCGGACACTTAACAATCATGATCGCGGTGATTATGAGCACTGAGAAGACGATAACTACGCAAAAGTTCTGTACGAACGTAACATTTATTCGACGATTAACTGATACACATATTCTTCTGAACTAATACTTAATTTATTGGACACCTAGCTTCACTATATTCTGTATTTCTGGACTGTTTGGTTCTTGGACATTGCACATTATGGCACTGATTACTGTACTGTATGCTGTCTAACTTCTGATAAGTTACTAATTGGCTTCAAATATGATATGGTCTTATATAGGATTCTAATGCACATTTACTAATTGTTCTAAACTGTTTCTAAAGGCAATTTGATGTGGTCAGTCACCCATCATTGTTAGATAATTGTGCATTGTAGTTGAATTTGGCGGTAAAACTACTGGAAGTGTTGAGAGTGCATGAGTGCATACCACTTGAGTGTAAATGCGTTACGGTTACATAACAGTACAGGTCATCAAATCCGATTTTATCGTTTCTGACTGTAATTGGGCGTGAACAACCACCTTTTCAAATATCTTGTTGACCGTGGGTAAGGCCTGTTCATTTAAGAAAGTGGACACGTGTTTTTACAGTAAACTGCTTATTTTCTAACAAATTCATGAGTTTACCTAAAATACATGGAAATCAACGTAATTTCGACCAAATTCACATAAATTTGAACATTTATTGAGCATTGCTGGAGAATGCTCTTACCTCCCATTAGGTTCTGCACAACTTTTTTCGGAACTTTTCGTTGTGCTGCTGTTCGTTGCGACCACATTTTCTTGAAAAAATCGATGGAGCTTGCTTTTCTTCCATCCTTCTTAAGATGTCGTTTGATTATTGCCCAATATGTTTCAATGGGGCGTAGTTCTGAGCAATTTGATGGATTCGATCATTTTTCTACAAATTCGACTTTTTCCTTCTTGAGCATCTCCAAAGTAGCTGAAGCATAGTGAGCCGATGCTAAGTCTGGCAAAAACAATGGAGGCATGGTATGCTTTCAGTAGATGGACAGAAGCAATTTTTTAATGCATTCAGTTCTGTAATTTTCGCTGTTGATTGAACCCGTCGTGAAATATGTAGTATTTTCATACTGCAGGAGCAAATTGCTTGCCATAACAAATCATTTTTCCCAAATTTTTCTGTTGGGATGTATCGTACGTCGTCAGGAATATCTGTTTTGCCCAAAGCGTTGAAAAAATTCAATTTGGACACTTCGCGATTTTAGCCAAATCTCGGAACGCCATTTGTGCAGAAAAAAATTGCGAGTCGCCATGTCAATTCGACCCATCGCTTGGAATTTATAATTTTTTATGTCAACTTTTGTCTGCTGTCAAAATAAACACTTGGGTACACACTGAAACAAAATTTTATTTGTTTTTATGGAATTTTCACACCAAAATGTTAATATTTAGGTGTCCACTTACTTAAATGAACAGTCCTTAGAACTGAGATGGACCTATAGTTAGTAGGGTTCATAGGATCTCCTCCTTTAAAAACTGGAAACACTAGCGACTGCTTCAGACATTCAGGATAGACACCAATACTGATATTGTCGTTGATACAATCTGCTAATATGCCGGAAAGGTGCGTAGAGTGTTGCTTCAACGCAGCTATTGGAAATCCGTCAATTCCAGTTGCCTTTGTGGCATCCAAATTGCTAATGATTGAAAATACCTCGGCCTTCGACGTAGGTCGCAAAAATAGAGAGAGATTGCATTTGTCCATAGTATTGAACATATTTATATCGCCATTTGATGCCAAGTTGCGAGCTTGTTGTTAACCGACCGTCGAAAAAAAGTCATTAAAAGCATCACCAACTTTCTCAGGGTCTGTGATTTCAATTCCGTTGATTCGAAGAACATGTTGTTTGGCTTTCACTGACTTTTTTCCAATCAGCTCGTTGATTCCCTTCCAGAGATTTTTTGGGTTATCGGTCGATAATATTTTTCAATAATACGCAGACTTTACTCGTTTCTTGCATTCAGCCAGCTTTTTGTTCGAACGATCAAGAAGAATTTTTGGTTGCTGATCCTGTCGATTGCGTTTCCATCTTTGGTATAGTATTCTGGATGCTTTGCTTAGTTCCCATATTTCCAGGTTAAACCAGGGACAGCAGTTATTTTTGAAACGCGCTTCAACATATCTACTACTTGAATGAATTTGACGAAGATTCGTGTAATTTCCAGAGATCGCTACCAGTCGGTCGTTTGGAGACAGTGTTCTAAAGTCGAACTAGTTAAGATAATTTTGAAACTGTTCGTCCAAACGTCTGTAGTTAGTAATAGTTTTGGTATACACCTTAGTAGCCGTTAAAGGCTTTTTTTTGTTTTATGGCCCACTACTATCCCCCACACCAAGAGACTCATTTTCGGAGCCCCCTGGTAGTGGACGCATCTATCGTATTATTTATATTTTACAAAAAAAAAAAACAAGCACAACAGTAAACACGTAACTTTTAAACAGTTTACATTGAATGGATGAACAGTGATGAGGCATTTATACACTATGAATATATAGGTGGTTTACCAGTGGAATAAAAATTCCTTTTAAGGGAGCCCTATTTCATGATATTTAAAACTAAATTGGGAGAATTTATTTTAATATTGATTAAATATGTGAAAACACGACAAATTGTAAATAAAAGACGACAGATTGTAAATCATACTAAATCATACTGGCAACTGATACGGTTCTACAAAAAATCACTTATACTGGATTTGTAGTGACGTTTTAAACTAGTTTTGAACAACGATCGATTATTCAGAGTTTTTAAACTTTCAGGAAGTGCATTATATTCGGATGGTCCGAAGAAAGAAATTCTCATTTGGCCTAGACAAGTACTGGCTCGTGAGCGCAATAAGTTATTTGCGTAACGAGTATTGTGTTCATGATTAGAAACAGTGAAGCTGAGGTTCTGATACATATTTGGTTGTTTCAATATATCATACATAAACAAGCATGTTTGTAACTTACATAAGCCACGTAAAGGAAGGATGTTCTGCGAAACGTTGGAGTAGAGCTGAACAGTGGAAAATAGTTGAGGTAAATGAAAAATGATTTAAGGCATCTATTCTGCAAAACTTGAATTTTTTGAAGGTTTGATTTGCTTGCATGACCCCAAACAATAATGAGGTACAACAGATGTGAGTGGATACAACTGTAATAAAAACTTAACAGTGTATGCTTCGGTGCAAATGTTTTCACGCGATGCATTAGACCACAAAGGGAAGCAATTTTATTTCGAAGATGCTCTATATGCTCTTTCCAGGAAAGGGTGGCATCTAATATCAGACCAAGGTATTTGAAATTTTTCACTTTTTCAATCGCCGTTGTTCCCACAATAGGGTTGTTGTGTGATACAAGTTTTTTCCTCGGTGAATAAAACAAAATGTATTTTGTTTTTGACAAATTAAGGGAGAGTAAATTTGTATCGAAATATCTTACAAGCAAAAGCATGTCGTGATTGATAAAATCTATAATGCATGAAGTTTCAAAATGAGGATAAAACAGTGCTGTGGCATCAGCAAACAGCCTTGGAGTGCCCTTCAGTGGCAAGTTTCCAATATCGTTTATGTATAAGAGAAACAAAAGTGGCCCAATGTTACTTCCTTGTGGAACCCCAATGTTAACAGTTTGAAGAGAACTTTGCGCATCTTGTAACATTACGAATTGTTGCCGATCACACAAGTAGGTTCGAATTATCTCATATGCCAACCCTCGTATGCCATAACATTCCAGTTTTTGTAAAAGAATATCATGGTTCAAAGTGTCAAATGCTTTTTTCAGGTCGATGAATAAGCCTCCAACAGTGAATTTATTATCGATTTTTCTGATCAAAAAATCAACAAGCTCTACAATGGCAGTAGACGTACTGCAGTCTTTTCTAAATCCATATTGGAATTTATATAACACATTATATTTGTTCAAAAAATCTGTAATTCTGCTGACAAGCAACTTTTCAAAAACTTTACTAAAAACGGACAACGTTGAAATAGGACGATAATTACAAGGATTAGATTTGTCACCGGATTTGAAAATAGGTGTGACTTTAGCCACTTTTAAGCTTTAGTGTGGAACAAAGTGAAGATATATCGATGATCACTGAAGTTACAATCCACGGTAAAGTTGGTAATTTTGTGGGAGTTGTCTGCATCAGCAACTATATGGTCCAGTATATTATTGCTGCTGGGTCGCATAACAATCGTGTTTGTTACAACCATATTATATGCAGCGAGAAGCTGAAGATAAGTCTGGATTCCTCTAGAAGCAGAGTTGTTGATTGGCAAATTCATGTCCCCTAACAGGAATTGAATAGATTTTGTATCTAAAACGGCTATGGCACTTTCGATTCGGGTGATTAACCTGATGAATTCATAATCTAGAGGACGGGAAAATCCATGGATGTAGACTGCACATTCAAGATCTATTGAATTGGCAGTTATTTCTTACTTAATTTCTTCTTTAACGAAAACGGCCAACCCGCCAGCTGTTGTTGTACGGTAAGAATGAACGCAGCTGTACCCTCGGATATTGTAAAATCTGGATCTCTCTTCATTAATCCAAGTTTCTCCGACAAGCAAAACGTCCACAACCACAGGCAAATTTCGCACACATTCACTCAGCAGGTCAAATTTCTCAAAACGGTTCAATCCTCGAGCATTAATTTGTAATAATTTTAATCCCTCGAAGGAGGTTGGCAAAATCAGTTCATCGAATGATTCCAAGTAAACGTTTTTAGATTGATTATTCTCTATGGTTGCTAAATTGCTATCAATTCTGCATATATTTTGGAGCTGAACTTTTATTTTCTGTTCAACAGTTTGTTCAGGTCATCTCTGGATTTAACTGATATTGGTTTGGACCCCTCAGAGTGTTTACAGAAAATGACACCTTCTAGATATCGTCCAATTAGGTTGCTTTCCACCATCAGTAAATTTTTTGAAAAGGTCATGTTGAACAGAATGATGGTCCACATTAACGAAAATTCAATTTTTGCCAATGAACAGTTTGGATTCCGACATGGACATTTGACCACTCATCAACTTTTACGTGTAACAAATTTATAACAAATCTGAAGGCTATTCTACTGGTCTTGCTCTTCTATATATAGAAAAAGCATTCGACAGTGTTTGGCATGAATGCTCGATCGTAAAATAAACAAAAACTGAAGATATTATTAAATGAATTGAAAAAATAACTCTGTGCAGCTAAATGGCTGGATAAAAAATAAACACAATACCTGTAAAGTTTTATAAAAATCGAAGAAAGTCAATTTCGGTTTGTGACTGATTTGACATGGAATTCGTCAACTGTTTTCCAGGGTCCCGCGTCATTTGACGCACGGAACTCGACAAAGGGGGGACACTCTCCATGACTGACTTTTTCGTTTCGCTGAATGTCTGTTGCTGCTGATCCTGCTGCTTCAGAAGCTGTCTCAACTTGTGTGTTAATCTTTTCATCGCATTTCGTAGTGTGGTGCCAAGGAGACTTTCTTGACTGGTGTTTTCTTTTTGTGGATGCGATTCAGTGCATCTCTCTGTTGGCCTTCTTTTGATTTACGATTTATTATATTACATGACAAATAAAGAGCAATCAAATAAAGCGCTTCTTCTCTCGGGTGAGTCTCCTAAGTGCCTCCCGGTCGGCAGCCGCCCTTCCGGAAAATCTGTAAACGACCGACCGGCTTCGGGTGGCATGTGAAGTGAAGCCAAGGGTTGCGTTTTGTTGGTGCAACTCGAGAAAGAAAAACTTTTTCCTTTCATGCCATGATATATTTTGGCCTGGATTTTTCTCTTTGCGGTTCCCTGGTCGGTTGGGATTGCTTTTATTTCGTTGGGCAGCAGAAGATGCAACCGAAAGACCAGCAGGCCAAAAGTTGTGATTCAATTGCAGACCTCTGGGTTTTGCGCACCCGTGGCGAATCTATTGAGCTTTTATATAGAAACAACTTTGAATCACTTCTTCATCTTCTAGTTCATCTTCGACTTGTCCTTACTTCCAAACTAAAATGGCGGTTGATACTTTTTTAATTCCTTTATTAGTATCATTTCAAACATTACATTCATTTCTTATATCTAGATGTTCTGTGTTAGGCAACACTATTATCCTAAGCTGATTGCACGATATCTGGAAGCGATCCATGAAATATTCACGCCTAACCGTAAAAAAATATGCCGTCATACTTTCTGGATCACATACAACGAAATGACTTTCATGACAACCATTCCTATCTCTGCACACAAATCATTACTATCCAGAAATAGCTGTAAATACAGATGCGCAAGAAGTTTCTCTTACTGTGACATATCTCCATTACAAAGCGAATAAAGCTGCCAAAAAGATGGCAACAAAAGATAACTCACAATAGCATTGTTCAGAAAATCGTTTTCAATTCCTGGCAGTGAAATAGTTGCACCCGCAAAGTCGCACATGCAGCCAATTTTCTTCTCCACTTCTGATCCCCGTCATCTCGAAGAAGCTTTACAACGTCACAAGCGCACAAACATCCATCGTCTGCAAGAGTCAAGAACTTACCACAAATCCGTCATAAATCTGTCCAACATCACATCAGCAACTTTCCTCCCTGCCTGTCCTCCACGCGGCTCTGTTTTTGTTGCTTCAGTTGCATCCAAGAATCTCAAACCGTTATCATGAACAGCAGCCTGACCAGCGATCTTGAGGGGGGAGCAGGCATTCGCCGAACCCATAATTGAATTACTTTTCCATTCTTCCCACACAATTCATCATAACGGCCTTGAGTTGGTTTGGATCCCGATAAAGACGACATCGGGAACACGAACGCACACGGTGCTTCGTTTGCCGTTGTTATCAAGATAAAACTTCAAAAGAAAGAAAACGCTAGTTTGTTTGGAGTTGTTCTACACCTCTGGATCCATTTTTACAAAAATCGTTTGACAAAATTTTGACTTTTGTCCTTTTGAAGGCGTAACTGTCGAAATCAATGTTCATGTAATTATTGAATCTCTTAAGACCTCTACTATAGTTTATTGTTTATTGGCATGCTGAAACGCTGTGAGGCATTACGGAGCCGACTTCATCATTCTTATACATCATTTTTGAACATACAATCCTTAATAAAATGAAGTTGAGTTGTGCATCTGCGCTTCTATTACGCTCTTGACGTTTTCCCGCTCTGTGCTCTTGCACTCTGCGCAGTCTGCCAGTGGTTTGCTCTTGCATGTTGAGCAGACTGCCTTTTCAGCTTCCTTCGCTTCTCTGTCTCCTTCCGTCGTTCATACTATCGGCCATACCGGCGGCTATCGCAGGGGAGATCTTTGTTTCCTTTTTCCGTCAGGCTGACTTGAGTGTCGAGATCGGTCAAACGATTCCGGTTGGGAGTTGACATCCGGTTTATTAGCGCTCCGACGACCCGATGCAAGGCACTGCCATCTGGCTTTCGTTTCGCTGCTTTTCCCGCCAGTTTCTCTGCAAGATAGACGTTATCTCAACCACCATATTGTATACCAGATTCCAAAGGATAGGATCGCTGGTGTATCCCTTTCTTGATACCACTTGACCAGCATGCCGATTCTCGCCTATTTTCTCACCTGCCTAGTGCTTCTCCGCGGATAGCCCTAGATGTCTTATGCCAGGATGATGCAAATCGAAATCATCCCGGTGATCACACATACTGTATCCGACGATATTGTTCTGTGTGTGCTTGCTACTCTCATGGCCATGAGCCGGAACATGCTGTTGAGCTTGTCCCAATTGCTCTTGGTTTGCAGTGCTGCACCCCAGGCCGGACCTTCGTAACTCAGTATCCACTATGATACGCTAGCCAGAAGACGCCTCCTACTGCTTCTCGGGCCAAGAGCGTTCGTCATGATGCTTGTGAGTGCGTTGGTCGCCTTTGCCGTCTTCTCTCATGCATAGTGGACGTGGCTGGTTGAAGTTTAGCCGATCGTCTATCATCACGCCCAGGTGATGCTATGATATGTCCCCGACGGTAATCTCAGCTTGTTGAACCGCTTTGCGATTGCTGACTAGTAACATCTCCGTTTTGTGGTGGGCTATCTCCAGCTTGACTCCATTCATCCAGTTCTCGACCGTGCCCATTGCCTCCGTGGCTATCACTTCCACTTCCTCAAGCGTTGCGCTTATAACGACGTCATCAGCAAAGCCGACGATTTTGACGCCCATGGTTAACTCCAGTGATAGTCCTCGTCGTACATCTCATTCCGCAGCATCGAACCCAGTATGGACCCTTGTGGAACTCCCGCCGTTACTTTCAACTCCTTTCGGCCGGCCTCAACTGCATACACCAAAACACCCGATTCTCGAAGTAGATCAGCAGAATACGGAACAGATTCCTGACATTCTGTGCATCACCAACTGGCACCATTGAACGCGTTTTAAAAGTCTATCATAACTACGGCGCAGTAGCGATGTCCTCTTTGTTTTTGCTTCGATGCCTTCTCGTCTATCTCCAGGATCGTCCGAATTACGTCTACCGTTGACTTTTCCTTCCTTAACTGCCTTTCTGATGGTCCGTTCTTGCTCTCCGTACATTTAGTCACCCTATTAAGAATGACCCGTTTCAAGAGTTTCCCCGTGTATCCAGCAAGCATATAGGCCTGTATTATAATGGATTGCCGGGTAGTTTTCCAGCTTCTGGATCCTCCATATATCTGGGAAGTGATCATTGTCCAGGCATTTCTGCATCAACTTCCGAAACATACCCGAGTTCGCTGGGATCGCCGTTTTAAGTGTCACATTCGGTATTCCATCCGGTCCGGGGGCCTTTTTCACCTTCAATGCTTTCGCCGCTGCTACAAGCTCCTGACGATCTTCGGCGTTTGCTTCTTCTTCTTCGACATACGATGTCGGGTTATGCGTTGGGAAGAGACCCTCGACAATAACCCTCAGCTTTACAGCACAAGTTTATTTTTGCCATAACTACTCGATAAGCGTCCCCCAGGAGTTGGCGTCAGCTGCTGTACACAGCTCCTTGTAGCACTCGGACATGCTCAGAGTTATCTCGCGGTTTAAAGCAGCTCTGGCTCTGAATACGACCTTTCGCTCCTCTTTGACTACTGCGTCCCTTGCTCTCTGGAAACGCCTCCTGGCTTTAAGGCAATAGGCGCGGAGGGCGTTGAGTACCTCCCAGACAACCGAAATGTATGTATGACGAAATCACCTGGAGGCTTTGTATGTGCAACATTTCACTTATAAGATGTCGCGAAAAGGCCTTATACGTATAAAAGTGGAGGCGATATGCGTGCATACATTATGTGATGAATAATAACATACAATGCGACTGTATAAATTTTCTACCGAACTAACCTGTGATCTTATCCGACTTAACTTATGATAACAAATGTTGATTTGACAGCTGCTACGGAGTGATCCGATTTTGTTTGTACGAGTTTGCGAGAAGAAACAAAATGTACAAGTGAACTCAGAAAAAAAGTGTTTTATGCGAGGAAACTCATCAATTTGACGAGTTTATCCACGGTGTTTTGCGGGTTTGATGTAATTAGTATGAATAAACGAGTTATAACGTGAACTTTCATGCGATTTCTGGTTGTCTGGGCTGTTTCATCAAGTACGCAGGACGTTAATCGTTGTGGGGCTCCCGTTTTCGTGGCATCATTGTATCACATGCCTAACACATCCAAGTTTAGGGCATCGCTGTCGATGCGAAGTGCCTCAACGAAGAGATCTTTGTCGAAATCTTTCATCTTCCACTGCCGGTTGCCAATTGTTTTCCTCTGCACTGCCGCAGTGTTCCGACAATTTTGTAGCGTATTGCCTGATGATCGCTATGGTCCAACATCTAACTTAATTCTTCGAGCGTTCATCTGAGAGGCGCGTAGCAACTGCAATAGTAGATTCCGTTGATTTTGGTGATCACGAACCCCGCGTTTGAACTGGCAACCAGTTCCTGGATAGGAAACTTACCCGTTAGTTGTATCGCCGCTGCGCCTGTCCTGTCCACCATCCAATTGGTTGGTTGGTTTGACTTTATTAACGAGATTTTTAGCCCTGGGCTAGTTCATCTCGGGACCAACGGCTTTACTTCCCTTCCGAAGGAAGTCGTCACTATAACTTTTTACGTCATAAGTGACTATGTCGGGGATGGGATTCGATCCCAGGTCCTCGGCGTGAGAGGCGAGTGTTCTAACCACAACACCAGGTCCATCCCCATCCAATTGGTGTTTTTGAGTGATACTCGATACGGTTCAGCTATTATCGCAATGTGGCACGAAGTTTCTGTTGTCGACTGCCACAATAGTTGCTGTGCAGTGTCGCAGTGATTCAGGTTGAGCTGCGTTACTTCCGTTACTGCTAGGTTGCGATCGCCTTTTGGTACGCACGGAAATTGAAGATGTCCGTCGAATGAGTGTTTTCTTCCTCCAGTGAGCAAAGCAAGTGCCTTGGGCAATTCTTCAGTCTTTTCAAAAGTTACCTCTTTCTCTTCACAAACCTCGTCTACGGTTGTTATCTCGTCCAGATATCTGCATTCAACAACTGCTTCCTGAGTAAGTGCTTGGGTGGATGTGCCTCGTTCGCCGTTCGTCCACTGGATCACTCTTCAGATCAAACATTCGGATCGTCCTTAACTTTTCGAAGGATATCTGCATATGTTGTTCGGTCCTTTGCTTTAATAAGTATGGCATCCCCTATCGACCACTCACGCTGCGGGCGTCTCTTTGCTTTCTTTGTCTCGTCCTTCCTCTTCTCCACCTTCTCTTTCTATTTTTTTTATTTTTTTTTTATGTTTGGTGTTGACGGCGGTTTGCCATCCGTATCGTTCCCTTCATTTTCTGACACACTTGCTCGTTGCGCTCCTTTTTTAGTCTTCCTCTTCCCCTGTAGACTCTCTGTCTCGCTTCTTCGTAGGCTCGTTACTTCGTACCTTCGGAGTCCTAAGCTTGTCAGCCGCTGCTTGCCCCACAACCTTTTGCAGTGGCTTTTCGGCAAGCTCTTCTCTCATCCACAGCGCTATTTGCTCGTTCATGGCAGCGTTTACATAGGATTTCATGCCCGTCAGTATGGTCTTGATCGTGGTATGCACATTGTGCCGGACATTGACGAACTGGATGAGTTGATCGACCTTATTCTTCGTCTCCGTCAACCTCGAGTTTTCAAGTTGTTGCCCTCTTTGAGCAGCATTGTTGCTCATTTTCGGAGTGTGCACTGGACTCTGAATCCCTAATCCTCCTTGTTATCTTTACTACTGCTATGTGTAGGTAGATTTACCGTAGTATGCACCGGTGATCGTGACACCACCGTGGAACGCGCTCAACTTCTGCTGTGTTGAATTCTATTGTATCGGCATTGTTTTGCAACTTCTTTGCTAAATGAGGAAAATCTACACATCAGGTTTGTCCATTTTTGAGGTGATGCAGGAATCTGAGGTGGAACAGCGTAATAGAGTTGGTCCATTAGTTGCGCGTTGTAGGACCTCTCCACTTCACTGGGCTGTAAAAGGTATAAGATCAGGGCTCTAATTCAAAATTACTATATCAAATCCTGAAAGAGTAAAAAGCATTATTTGACTTGGTGATGTCTTCACGTTCGCTGATTGTTAGGTGGGATCTTCTTGAGCATTCCATTTTCTTGATAGCTGTTGTAATACTCATTGACTTTACAAACGATAGCCTGCCATGAATCTCTGTAATGGTCTTGCTGTAATGGCTCCACTTGATTGACCACAGTGCCATCACTCAGTTTTCCACTGGATGCCAGGTAACGCTCGTCGAAATCCGTTTGTACAGCAGATGTCGTGAAGAAGTTGGGCCGCACATGATTGATCAGAAAGTTTCTTCCGAGCAGATTCCGATACCTCCTTGACAGTCGGAGATGGTTGGTAACCATATCGTTCTGTGGCGTAGTTGGTTAACGCGCCCAGTGTAGCGTTTTGGGAGTCGTGGGATCGAAGCCCATCTGAATTATTCTATTATTTTTTCAAAATTTTACATCTCAATTTGTCCAAATTAACTTTTGTGTCTATGACCTTCGGGTTTTTTTCAACAACACCATCGGCTGATTTAAGCCGTAATGGACATGACAACCCTAGTTGCGTACATTGGCACCATTTCGTACTGCTTGGGTCTGGTTTACCCTCAGCCACCTCCCGTCCAAACTCCACCTCCTGTCCAGGCCTAACTTCCTTACCGAGATTCTGCCTCCTCGTCCATGTGCTTCCTCGTGGTCCCTCATCGGCGTCGCTTCAGCGTTCCCAGGCGTTCCTGGGCCCGTAAACTGTTGAAAATAAAACTGCTAAACACAACGAGGCTTCTCCACACTGTAGGCTAATCGGAGAGGACGAGCTCGAAGAGCTGGAGGAACTCACCAACAGTGAGGAGCTCGGAGGATGGCTCAGTTTGCCAGAAGGAGCTCGAGGAAGCATCTGGACGAGGAGACGTGGCCTGGACAAGGAGGCAGAATCTCGGTGAGGAGGTTGAGCCTGGACGGGAGGTGGAGTGGACGGAAGGCAGCTTGGACGAGGTGCTCAAGAGTTTAAGGCCAAGATGCTGAGAACGAGGCTGAAGGTGCGGATGTTGGCTTATCAGAGAGGACGAGCCCGGAGAGCTGAAGGAACTCAGCAACAGTGAGGAGCTTGGAGCCTCGTTATGTTTTGTAGTTTTATTTTGAACAGGCTACGGGCCCAAGAACGCCTGGGGACGCCGAGGCGACGCCGATGAGGGACCACGAGGAAGCACCTGGTCGAGGAGACATGGCCTGGATACATATATTTACGCGTTACCTCTACAATTCTTACCCAAAGACATCTCCACTGCAGGGTGTCTGATGTACCAGCTATTCAACACGGGCGACTCCTCTCGAATCGACTTCTGACGATGTTCAAGGCAACCACTTGCCTGATGTCCCATGATTGATGGCATGACGGACGTCACAGTACATTTCGAGGTGAATTGGAGAATACTGATTCCTCTTGAGATTTCTTCGGTTAGATTTCGGCCGGGTGCGATAAAGTGAATCCATACAGCATGACTCGGAGTCTTTTTCCTTGGTGTAGAGTCTGCTATATTAACACTTGACGAGACACAGTGCTTCTCCTGGCCGTGCTCTGACCGCTGCCTAATTCGGAAACTTTCCAAAACTAAGCGTTCACTTTCACCTATTGCCTACCTACTAGCCAATCTCGTGAATACAGGGGATAGGCAAAATGATTGAGATAGGCAAAATTTTGCCTAAATTCAAATGCTCATAACTTTATGAAAAATTGATGAAATTGGATGCATCTAGAAGCAGTCGACGGCAAATTTGGTCTACTTTCAGGAACTTGCTTGGTCATGCATATTGGCCACTGGACACCGGAGATGTTCCGGATTTTCCGAGGTCATGTCTAAATGTCATTTTTTCTGTCACTTGTATTTTTGTGCGGTGTAAAGTTGGATAGATGTTTACTATTTTCCTAGAAACTAGAACTAATAGGAAGTTGAATGCCGCCGGACGCATCAAGATTGGTTGGAAATCTTCAGAAATATGACCATTTCCGTAAAATGGTTCCGGAAAACATGGTCAGTCATGTTTTTATTCCCAATTATGCAAATACTATCCGGAACTATATCCAAGTGGGCATCAACCTTTAAAATGATGTTGCCAGCAGCATATTCAAAACCATTGGATGTATAGACCCCTTTATAGAAGGTTCCAGGTGCCCTGGGGGAAGTGGTCAATTAGGAACATATCTGGAACCATATCAATATGGGCAATAAACTTCATGATTTTCAAAGGTTATGCCTTCCGAAGCATTTCCAGCACCACCGGCTGCCATGACGACTCTATAGTAGGTTCCAGGTGCCCCCGGGCATGTGGCCAATTCAAAACATGCCCGAAAACACATCAGTATGGGTATAAACATCAAGTTTTTTGAAGGCTATGCTACTAGAAGCATTTACAGTGCAACATATTTATATAACCACTGCACTGCACAATGGTCCGAGGGCGGCCAAAACCTCAAAAATCAAAGTTGGTTTATCCGAACAGTAATATTTTTCCCGACTTCCTCAACACTTCTGGTGTTCAAATACAAAGTTTGAAGCAGATTCATTGATATTTGAATTTTTTACAGCTTTTTGAGTGGACCGTGGACATGATTTTTCAAGAAAATTAATATTTACGATTCATTTACGCAAGCTATTTATGAGTTTAAAGAGATCTTAAGCCGCAATGGTATCTTCAGAGAAGTTGTTTGTATGTACATAAAGCACACCTGAGTTGAATAGAAATTTTCATTATATTCATACAAAGTGAATTAAAGTTAAAATTGTTCAAAAAACATATTATTTTTTATAAAAGTACCCTAAGACATTAGTAGCCCGCGAATGCCCGCGATGAGAATAAGTTCATTCGAAAGCTAAAAACAAGAGCTTTCAAGTAGGGTACAAATAATTTAGCGAAAACTTGCGATAGACCACTTTCAACGCGTTTGAAGGTGTACGGAGTGCAATTCTAATTAAATAAAAATAATCCTGTAATACGCTAGTACATGCATTGCAATCGCAGTAGCCATGAATTGCATCCCGTCCCGAGAAGAAACGAAAAACTCGCTCCAATATTCTTCTTCTTTTTATTTCTGGTGTTACGTCCCAACTGGGACAAAGCCTGCTTCTAAGCAGGCAGGTGTTCTTATGACCACTTCCGCAGTTATTAACTAAGGACTTTCTTTGCCGATTGACCATTTTTGCATGTGTATATTGTCTGGCAGGTACGATGATACTTTATGCTCTGGCAAGTCGAGAAAAATTACTTTACCAAAAGATCCTCGACTGGTGGGATTCGAACCCACGATTCTCAGGTTAGTCTAGCTGAATAGCTGCGCGTTTACCGCTAGGACTCTCTGGGCCCCTATGTATGCAATATTTTGGTGTTATACCTTAATAAAATATTGTCTATACCTTTATTTGATATTATTAGGATATTGAACTTCCTTGAATTTAAATTTGAGCTGTCACTAAATAAAATAACACAAATTATCTCGGCTTATTAAGATGGTTGAACGAAACTATTTCCTTCGAAATGCAGCCTCCAGATAAAATGAAACAAATTGGAAAAATCATTCCCTACGTGGACTTGCTTTAGCTATTAAAACAAGTATGATAACAGACTGAAGCTAAAGACATGACATGCTGAAACTGATTAAATGGATAATACTTGCATAAAGGCAGGGTTAGATCTGAGATATTTATGGACAAATGTGCATGAATTTCTCACATTTTTTTTTCAGACGTCACATGAATTTCAACATTAATTTTTGAGTGGTTTTTCCAATCACGAGTTCTTCGTAGTGTTTTTTTTTACAAATTTGCAAAAAATTGGCGCAATTAAAAAATAAGGTGGTCATTGAGACGAGATGAACATATTTACTTATGATGGTTTTTGTGTAGAGCTTCCATATCTTTGGATGAATAGTTAATATTTTTTGTCAAAAATTGCGCTTTAGTCTAGTTGTTTTCACTATTGCAGTTGTGCATGGAAAAATTACTCCAAAATATATGTTGAAATTCAAGTAATGCCTGGCATGCTGTGAAAATTTCATTTCAATCTGTCAATAAATAACTGCGAATCAGCCTGCCTAAGTTGACCATTTTGTATGGAAGATTGGAAAGTTGAAAATGTATTGTCCAAACCTGAACATTCTAATTATCAGTCCAAAACAAGAAAAAATCGAAAATAAAAGTCCATAATAGTTCAATATTGCATAAAATATGTCAAATATATGATTTCAGCTAATTTGAAGAGAGTTTGAGGTTTTGTCCGACATTTGTTCTAGATCGAACCACTGTGCACTGTGTAATAGTTTCCATAGGCCCTGGGGATGTGGTTATGTTCCGAATTGGCCACATCTCTAGGAGCCCATGGAATCTACTATAGAGTGGTTATTTAATCTTGTGATTCTGAAAATGCTCCACATCCTTCAAGTCACATGGATCCTACTGTTCATGGTAGAAGGTGATTCTTAACAGGTGAACAGCCAAATTGGCCAAATCCCCTGGGGCACCTGGAACCTACAATTAAGTAGTCATGGCAGCCAGTGGTGCTGGAAATGCTTCGGATAGCATAAGCTTTGAAAACCATGAAGTTTAATGCCCATATTGATATGGTTCCAGATATGTTCCTAATTGACCACTTTCCCCAGGGCACCTGGAACCTTCTGTCGAGTGGTCTACGTATCTAATGGTTTTGAATATGCTGCTGGAAACATTATTTTTAAGGTTGATGCCCACTTGGATATAGTTCTGGTTAATATTTACATAATTGGAAATACACACATGAGTGACCATGTTTTCCGGGACCATTTTACGGAAATGGTCATATTTCTGAAGATTTCCAACCAATCTTGATGCGTCCGACGGCATTCGACTTCCTATTAGTTCTAGTTTCTAGGAAAATAGTAAATATCTATCCAACTTTACACCGCACAAAAATACAAGTGACAGAAAAAATGACATTTAGACATGACCTCGGAAAATCCGGAACATCTCCGGTGTCCAGCGGCCAATATGCATGGCCAAGCATGTTCCTGAAAGTAGACCAAATTTGCCGTCGACTGCTTCCAGATGCATCCAATTTTATCAATTTTTCATAAAGTTATGAGCATTTGAATTTAGGCAAAATTTTGCCTATCTCAATCATTTTGCCAATCCCCTGTAGTTGCTTGACAGTTCATCATGCTCTTCGAACTCCGTCGCTGGAACCCGTTCCGATGAAGGTTGGAGAACTCTCGATAATACATACCCAGCTTCTTCTCGCAGGCGTGAAGATCTCATCTTGGATAAGTCATCCGTCGCCTCCTCCAGGTTACGAATAATGTTCGTGACCTTTCGGGCGACTTGGTCACGTAGATGGAAAAGTTTCTGTATCTTATCTATGCGGGGTTTCCCTGCTCTCGGTGAGTAGTAGCTCATGGGATTCCTCAAACAAGTCGGCTTGCTGGCTAGCCAAACTTTATGGAATGATCCCTTTGTTGACCACGGGACGCAGATGCCGAATCTACTGCGTGCCTTGTTGACCAGGGATACAAGGTTTGCTTGTACTGATACCTTGTTGATCAGCAGAAGGCTTCGCTGTTTCCGATAAATGTATCTTTCTTCTTTGATATCCTTGCCGGCGGCATGAATGTCGTGCTTCGTATTGATTTCACTGTCGGCAGAATTTATTCGAGTGGTCACCTTTTTTTACCAGTAAAGTGCGGCGATATGACCGATCGACATGTTGATCGGCGCGGAAATTCTCGCCTGGTCACCTCGCCAGGATAAACGGGTCCTGCTTTTAATGTTTGCCTCGTTGACCAGTAGAAGGTTTCGATGGTGTCGAACCTCTCGCTATTCGACAGAATCTCCTCGACTGGTCGTCTCGTTGACCACGGAAAACGGATGCTTCTACTGTTCGCCTCGTTGTCCAGTAGGATTCCCTCGACTGGTTGCCTCGTTGACCAGAAAGAATAGGCTCCACTTCTACTGATCGCCTCGTTGACCAGCAGAAGCCTACGATAGCGTACCGGGGACTGTATGTCTTCGAATATGTGTCCCTTCAGGCTTTACTGCAACGAAAGATTTTAGAGCATAGCTGTTTTTAGAACATTATTGGTCAGAAACATTTCATTGAGCAGAAAAAGAAAGCCACGACGTTTCTGTTAAAAGATAAAATTGTTCTAGTTTTTTTCCTTAGCATTACATCCTCAGGACAGTACCTGCTTCTCAGTGTTTAATGAGCACTTGCACAGTTATTAACTGAGAGCTATCTTTGCCAAAGTTGTCATTTTCGCATTTGTATATCGTGCCAAGTACGTTGATACTCTATGCCCATAAAAATCAAGGAAATTTACATTACGAAAAGACCCTGGACCGAACCGGAATCGAACCCAGACACCTTCAGCATGGTTTTGCTTTGTAGCCGCAGACTCTAACCACTCGGCTAAGGAAGGTCCCAACTTAAGCAATCACTAGTCCGCTGAAACACCTTCTTGGACTTATAGGGCTATTATATGGCTAATAAAGTGCAGGCCAGCTGTATAATAGCACCATATTAGCACGCAGAGTGAATTTTTAATTGCTACTTGGATGTTATTATTTGTGAAATATCGGTAAACGAAGCACCGTGAAACGATGATAACAGGAAGCAGCGGGCGGCGATGGGCTAAAGTTGAAGCACGTGTCGGCTCCGCCCATCCGCCCGTCATCGCATCGGTGCAACTGCTTCTCGGAAGTGACGTTAGAACAGGCAATACCTACTCTATCGACCGTCTGGCGAGCAACAACAGGTCGTTCTATCACGCAGAAGAGTAAAAAAACACTATAAGAAAGTCCAACTGGAAAGAAGCTAAGCTGGCAGGAGCGTATAAATTGAATGAACGTTTACTAGCGCCAAGGATAATGGAGCCACAGTGCACAGTGGCATGGCTCCATACAGAAGTCGGTCATAATCTCAAATATGATCCAATGTGGCAGAAAGTTTGACTATTTGGCGTCAACTTTTACATATCATGTGTATTTCATATTTTGGCCGAATGCCATTTGGCCGAACGAGTCATTTGGCCGAATGCCGTTTGGCCGAATCACGAAAAAAAATTGCTTCAACGCTGATAAGTAGGAGTCATAAGTGTGGTCCAATAACTAATCAAGTAATTCATTTGTTGATTTTGATAATGTGGCCGAACATCATATTTGTCGCTATATTAGTGCTCCAAGAGAATAATTAAAACGATCCGTTATACCAGGGCGAAGTTTTGAACTCGCGTCAAGACTCTAAGCTGATGGTTGGTTCGTTTCTGGATTACCAACGGTGTGCTAGGTTTACTCCTGATTGATTTTCATCAGAATTTTTTTCTTCTTCTAAACATAGGCTATTCTTTCGATTTGTACTGGTTCCATAATTATTGGCAATAATAAATCTTATATTTTTATTAGGTATTTTACCTTCTTTAAATTGTCGGCAGTTCTTTGTAGTTATACTGATATAATAATTATTCGCAATACACTTGCTTTAATTTTTATAAGATATTTTTCCTTCTTTTGATCATAGGCTGTTCTTTCATATTTGAATATTTTTCGTAGTTTATTGGAATTTTGGCTTATAATACGCTCATAAAAAGTCTTATTAAAAACATATTTTTAGCGCAAGGATTAACTTAGGTAAGATTTCATTCTCCTCCAAGATTAACTCTGCACCGTTGCTTTCGTATATCAATAAATCGAACGATTCAGTGAACGTCAAATAAGCTCACTGTTTCTCCATCGAGAAAAGAAGAAGCGAAAACTTGTGTTTGCTAGAACTATGAATAAAATCGCGGACGTAATTCATAGTATGACTGAATGACACATGACGTAAGTGATAAAACGACACAAAAATGTGTCCTTGTAGATGTATTGAACAAAAAATGTAATTTTACACGTTAATTGACACGGAAACGATGGCACTATGATCGGCATTTCCCGAATCAGACGCTATGGTATTTGAAATGTAGCATAAATTCACGTCATCCGTCTCGCTTCTTTTATGTGCATCCAAAAGACGTAAAATCACATGATTTTTTCGTAGTGTGGATGCTGAAGGTGCCTGAGTTCGATTCTCGGTCCGTCCAGGATATTTTCGTTATGGAAATTTCCTTGACTTCCCTGGGCATTGAGTATCATCGTACCTGCCACACGATAAACGAATGCAAAAATGGCAACTTTGTCAAAGAAAGCTCTCGGTTAATAACTGTGGAAGTGCTCATTGAACACTAAGCAGAAAAGCAGGCTCTGTCCCAGTGAGGACGTTATACCAAGAAGAAGAAGATGTTTATGATTCAATTTGAATAAAACAAATGCTTTGAAGCTTCAACTTTCTCACTTTTTATTATCCTTGACTATCCGACATTTTGGAAGATACACGGAAAACATAATACACACATAATCTGAGTTAAAATTTTGGGGTGTGTATAAACTCAAAAAAAATGTATTTGGATTTTGCGACAACATTTGAAAATCGAGTACACATTTATATTTATATTTCTCATGTAAGCTCAATCAATTGATACAAACTTTGAAATAAGGCTTAAAGACCCTATTGAGTTTAAAATTAGCCTTGTTTGTTTTATCAACTTTTGAGTTTTTGTCCGGCTTTCATCCACTGTGCAGTAGAGCGCCCATTGCGTTGGTGCTGAGACAACCGTCTAGTTTCATTTTTTCCTTGGAAGATGTTGGTTTGAGAACCAGAACAAAAAAAACCGTGGTCGGCCGAGTGTTTGACAGCGCAAACTGCGTCTGACATTGTTGGTCGTGGCGGTGGTGATGACGACGACGGATTTGAGTCCGAGTTGTGGGACGTGATTCTCGCTATCAACGGACGTGTTGTTTTCTGGGTGATGGAAAACTAGGCTACCCTCAAGCCATCTCCATCTGACAGAATCTGTCAGATGAGGGCTGACAAATCAGTCTGTAGGGAAACTTTGTAGACGCAATGGGTGGGCTCGATTGGAAGGCAGTAACAACCGTGAGAGGCTCCGAGAGCTCTATTTTTGGAATGGTCGATCCAAGTGATGCTTAACTATCATGTGGCAAGTTATTAAACAAGAATAAACACAATTAAATAGACCTTTTGGAATTCAATCCGCATTTCTTCCAGAGATCCACCAAAGTGTTTTTATTTTTAAATTTTCAAGTGTTTCTCCAAGAATTCCTTAAATGATTTATCCAAAAAGTTTTCTGCCGAAATGCCTCAAAAAATTAAACAAATAAACAATAAACATAATTAATCAACACACCTTCCTTAGCCGAGCGGTTAGAGTCCGCGGCTACCAAGCAAAGCCATCCTGAAGGTGTCTGGGTTCAATTCCCGGTTGGTCCAGGATCTTTTCGTTATGAAAATTTCCTTGACTTCCCTGGGCATAAAGTATCATCGTACCTGCCACACGATACACGAATGTGAAAATGGCAACTTTAGCAAAGAAAGCTCTCAGTTTATAACTGTGGAGGTGCCAATAAGAACACTAAGCTTAGAAGCAGTCTCTGTCCCTTTGCAGTGTTACCTCCAAACCAGAAAGAAAGAAGGAGCATACAATTTATTTACTCAGCATCACATTCGTCTGCGTTAATATCAATTATTATTGCAATATCCATTGCCAGAACCCGTAGAATCGCAATGTCCAGCAGTAAGCCAAAAAATCGGAAAATTTCTCTCTAATCTGCCAAATACACATACACCGGATTTGGAATGGGCATTTATGATCCATCGTTAGCCGCACTGCTGCCTGTTCGTGCAAGAGCTTTGTCAAATTACACAAACAATGTCTACCGATTTCGACTGGTCTAAATCCTGCTAGCTCAGTGCTGAACCGAATTGCGAACGACGGACTACGGATACTGTTTCCGTAGACGAGGATGACGGATTTGGTTTTCAACGCCTCCCAATCCGAGAATGATACGGTTGTGACTGCGAACAACATTTTAGGCAAATGGATACTCCACTAACATCATTCGTAACATCGGAAGAACGACAAATCTGCGCTGGAAAATTTTAAAATGGGACTTGCAAACGGAATTGAATCTGCGGAAAAAAAACGGTCACACCTTGTGTTCGTCATAGAACTTCGTGCTGGCGCTCGTATGACAGAAGAGGTGCCTGCGCTTATATTCATCACTCCTTTTTTCAATAAAGCAATCAATACAAACGACACCCATCAATAAACTGAAATGCACAGCGGCACACGCCGTCCGTCGAAGGACGAAAGACATATATGGCATATCGTTTGCTGCATGAGAGTACCTGATGATTCTACCTTTGGACAGGTGTGGAACTGTGCTGCCTAACTTAATTAACAGGACCAACAAAATGTAATGGTTTTCTCCACTCGAAATATTGACATTTTTTTCTGCTGAAAGATTCCATAGAGACATCTGTAGAATAGCTCCTAGAGAAATCTTTAACAATCGTCAGAAGAGGTTTTTCAGGAACTTCCAAACATAATAATTTTCTGCAAGAATTCTTCCACGAATTTTTAGAAATTTACATTCCATGAGACTCGGATATTTGTAGGTTATAATATATGATATGGAGATTCACTCGTCCTCAAAAATTGACAATGAAGACGCTTCCTCTACGATGGAGTGTTCGATCAGCATGTGAAAGATTTGAAGCCATAACATATTGTCACGACTTCCAAAGTTATGCAGGTCCAAAATCCCAAGGAAATCCTGATATCTGGATGACTGCAACGAAGCTTCGCGCCAGCGCTTCGTAGACCTGGATGATATTTCTTCAGTTACCTTGAACGGTTAAGTTGTCTACATAATTTACTACTGCTCACATCCAACAATTCGTGGTCTTCTACAGAGACGCCGACCTTGGCCTGATTCGCTATTAATAATTTATTCACTTTGTTTTTCTTCTTAATGATCAGCCAGTGGAATTCTGTCGCACTTCATTCGTTTCTATTAACCCAGAAAACCACTAACTTGCTAACTATCCATTTTGTACTTGCAAGGCTATAAAACGGCTAATATAGAGAAAATCAGCTGCATTATAGCACTTTACTAGCACACCGGGTAAAATATAATGCTTTTCGATTACTTGGCAACTTCCCTAAAAGTAACCCCAAGTAACAACACAAAGTGCCGTCCTCCAAGATCCTCCTGACTTTAGTGTTCTCCAGCTCTTCCGAGCTCGTCCTTCGATCAATCAGTATTCGCATCTCGTCAGCCTCGATCGCATCTTGGCCTCCGACTCGTGGTTCCGCATCCAGATATTTTCCGTCCAATGGAACGCGGGCAATCGAACACGACATGCTCAACTGTCTCCTCCACACCAGCACAATTGTGGCATTTAGGAGATTCTGTGTATCAGAACCTATGCAGATACAGCCAATAACGATAATATTCTGACAGAAACTGGATGGAAGTTCACTTCCCATGGTTTCTTCAATACCAATCTGATACATTTGTTATTAGTCGGAGAGTCTATCTACCTAGTTAATCCATTCCTGCTGCCAACCTCTGAGCGTTGCCTCTTTACACGCGTTGCGGTACCAGTCTTTGGTTGAATCATTGAACATCTTATTTGTAATGAGCCCTATGGGCGTTACATGGCCTCTTTAGAAAACCGTTTGATATGCGCTCGCTACTCTTAAGTGCTTTTGACCAGATTAGACCTCCATATCTCAGTATGGATGTCTCGTCTGTTAGGAGCCTGCATTTTCTGTCACCTACAGAAGAGCTGTTAGATGTCATCCTCGATAGAGCCGCTATATTCATAGATGCCCTTTACTGGAATTTTCAAGCTGAGCTTGTCATCGATCATTACCCCAAGATGCAAAGGGATCGCTTGGACTCTATGGTTCAAACACCTACCAAGATAAGCGCCCGTTGCTTGGACTTGCGGTTGTTGACCACCACCACCTCAGTTTTGTGACGGGCCAGTCCTAGTTTCCTATACCTCATCCGTTCCTCAGCCATGGCAATAAAATGCGCTGCTGTCAATTCTACTTCCTCCATCGATTTTCCATAGACTACTAGAGTAATGTCATCGGCGATGCCAACAATTTTAACACCCGTCGGAAGGGGCAGCCTCAGTACGTCATCGTACATCGCATTCCATAACATCGGGCCCAAGATTGAACCTTGAGGTACTCCCGCGGTAGTTCGATTCGAACCCGTTTCTGCCCCTCCTCTGTGTCAAAATAGCTTCCTAGAAGCTTACACAACTGCACCTTGAGGCGGTGAAGTGCGTGGGCTATCGCTTCCCAACTTGCGCTATTGAACGCATTCTTCACATCCAGAGTGACAACCGCGCAGTAACGGATGCCGCTCCTTTTATGCTCGATTGCTACCTCAGCTGTCTGAACGACTGGATGGCGTCCAGAGTAGATTTACCTTTTCTAAATCCAAACTGGTTGTTGGACAGGCCGTCCGCACTCTCCGTATACGGTACTAGCCTGTTGAGAATCAACCTCTCCAATAACTTGCCCGTCGTATCTAGACAGATAGGTCTATATGCCGACGGGTCACCAGGTGGTTTCCCCGCCATTGGTAGTAGCACCAATTTCTATCGCTTCCTTACATCCAGGAAGATTCCTTGATCAATGCAGTGTTGCATCGTGGTTCTGAACATGTCTGGATCCGCGTTCACTGCCGCTTTTAAGGCAACATTCGGGATACCATTAGGTCCCGGTGCTTGTTTGACGCAAATGATTTCACGACTTCTGCCAGCTCTTCGTTCGTCACTCTCGCCACTTCTTCTCCTTCATCTGCCGCATACGGCGCTGGGGGCCATGGGCTTATGGGATGGTGCGGGACTCGGGCGACTTCTCTTGGGGCGCCATGGCACCTTTGGTCTTAGCCATTACTACACTGTAGGCGTCACCCGATGGACTAGAATTGGCACTCTCGCTTAGACTATCAAAGCATGCCCGATTTCGACTATTGATTTCCTTTTTGAGAGCCAACTTTGCCTCTCTGAATGCTGCACCGAGTTCTTCTCTTTGTGCTTCTGTGCGTGCGCGTTGCATTCTTCGTCTAGCCCGAAGGCAGATTGCTCGAAGATTTGCAATTGATTCGCACCACCAGTGCACCGGCGGCCTGTTCTCTCTAGGAGGGTTTTTTTCTCGGCATGGAAGCATCACACGCTCGTGATATCACAGCAACTAGCGCTTCACCGTCGTTAGGTCCGTCACCGTCTCTTTAGGTCCAGAGTGTTCCGTTCGCGCCTAAGGGCTTCAGTGAATACTTCGCCGTCGAAGCGCGCTGTTTTCCATCCTTGGGCTTGGGTCGAGTTACATCGCGTTGCCGTCTGCCCGCCTGGTATTATACTATAGCGAATCGATTGATGATCGCTATGAGTATAACCGTCATCAACGCGCCAGTTCATGGTACCTAGAAGGTTAGGACTAAAAAACGCCTCGTCGATAATCGAATCTGCACCATTTCTGCGGAAGGTACTCACTATACCCACATTTACTCTACATTTAATGTGGCCAGGGATTCCAACAATAGCTGGCCTCTTTGATTGGTGCAGCGGCTACCCCACTCCATTGTCTATGCATTAAAGTCACCGGCTATCACTATTGGTTGCCGATTAGCTAGTTCGGCTGTCATCCTGTCGACCATGTGGGAAAATTCCTCAATCGACCACCTTGGGGGCGCGTAACAACTGCAACAGAACACGCCGTTGATATTTGCTATCGCAAAACCGTCATTTGAGCTAGAGACTACTTCTTGGATTGGGTATCGTCCTGTCGTCCATATAGCTGCTAGCTGTTGAGACCTCTTCGCCAACCAGTTCCCGTTGTTGGCTGGTATGCGGTATGGGTCCGATAGTAACATCACGTCAGTCTTGGTTTCCGAGACTGACTGCCAAAGCAGCTGCTGGGCTGCATCACAGTGGTTTAAGTTTAACTGTGTTACTTCCGTTTTGGCTGCTTTGATACTCCACTTGTGCCCGGGCATTTGGGTCCGCCCGTTAAGTGTCCGTTGTCTGCTCTGTCGACACCTAGCGATTTGCTTACAATCGCTTACCCTATGGCCTTCGGTGCCGCATTTTCTGCACATCTTACTTCTGTCGGAACCATTGCAATTCCACGACTTTTGGACCTTCCCGAAACACTTGAAGCAAACTTCAGGAGGCTGTTGTATGCTCAGCCGGCAAACCGACCAGCCTACCTTGAGTATGCCCAAGTCAAGGAAGGGGCATCGGTCCCAATGTGCTCGAAGCACTCCTACTCGTAGTTCCATGCCTTATGCGTTTGTATCGCGACCAGTATGCCATAATCAGGATCTTACTGGCATCAATCATGATGTGCCGGTTGGCACTCCTGTTAGTTTGGGCTAGGGTGCTTTGGTACTTTAAGCGGCACCAGTTGCTTTGACAGAAATGCATTCGGATTTTTGTGGTTTTTATGAAGGTGTATCAGAGCCTACTGTGACATCCACCACATCCTGTGCAACACCCTAACTCGCAGAGATTCTGATAGAGTCTGTTAGACGCCGGATACCCCATGTTTCATGTTTAGTCCCGGATGCCCCGATTGATACAACTTCGTAACGCACAACGTGAAGGTAATCTTCCTGCGTTACGGGATTGGTATGACGTGTAGTTGAGACTATTGGAACAAGCTCTATACGGATTTATTTATATTTTATAGATTTTCTCGGATGTTTTGTAATCACGGATCTGCATACACAGCTTACAGATTTTTTTTGGAAATATGCAAATTCTGTGTAAAGGATTCTGCTGAAACGTGACAATTCTGCATTGTAACTAGAAATTATTGGTATTTCCTTGGAATTTCTTGTTTAAATCTCTTAGATATCTTAAATTTAAGGAATACAGATGAAAAATACAGGTATTAAGTAAAGGAAACATAAATACATATCATTCAAGGAAAAAATGTAGATTTTGATACGGCAACCCTGGCTCTGTATTCACTGCTTAAGTTGTCAATTCTTGCGTTGGCCCTCTTAGGATGTCCCTGTCTTACCGTGAGGTCGGAGTATAGCAACGAGCCGTTTGACTTAGGGGCCTAGATAGCCGTAGTGGTAAAAGCACAATACCAAATTGAGGGTCGTGGGTTTGAATTTCACCGCTCGAGCATTTTTAAGAAATACCTTTTTTTTACTTCCCTGGGTATCTTCGTGTTTGCAACACGATGTACGAATTAAAATATGGTCAATAGAGTCAAAAAGCCCTGTTTCAAATTTAGTACCAAACGCTTAAGTTTGAGCTAAAAACACATGTTTACTCAATTTTTAAATGTTTTTGTTGGTTTAAGCCCTAACAAATGTTTTAAAGGGTTTTGACATTTTGTCACACCCCTTGGTTTAAACTCAAAATTTGGGTCTATTTTGTTTGCCGTTTCTCTTCCGAAACGTTAGATAGGAACAACCCCAGTGTTGAAAAGTAAAACCCTTGTGGCGTTTTTGTCAACTAAGTGAACGTCAAATATGATGAAAATTGTGAAGGGTCAGAATTGAACGTATTTTAAAATTTGAAGTTTCAATGTGTAATAGCCGATATTTGAGCGGAAAAAAATGCTAAAGTACCGTAATCCGGGGGCAAATCGATCGCTGGGGTAAATTTGATCAGGCCGGTACCAAATAGCATTTCCTTTCAAGGATGCCTAATACTTCGTTGCCATCACAGACAGTCCATATTTTGTAGATGTCTAATGATGATTTTAAACTTTTTTTTTTAATTTTTATTTTGGGTCAGTTTTGCATGGAAATATTCACAGTTTTTGAACGTGCTAACATAACTGCTGGAAATGTCGGTATTGCTAAGCCTGCATGTAAACTTTGAGTGCTAAAAGAGTTGTGTAAGCTTCAGTATGAACGGCTGAACTCATTTATTAAATCGTACATCATTACAAGAAAAATTTTTGCTCATGAAAACTTTTATTGTTGAATAACGTGCTTATACCAAGAGAAATTATATACATTTCGGCGTATTATGCAAATTTACGAAGTTGTAAGAATTTTTACATCATTTTCAGATTCAGGAGACCCAAATTTAGCAGATAAGAAAATTTTACATTTTAAAATATGTTTAGTTATATAGTGATCAATTTCGCTCCATTGCGTCAGTTTCAATTTTTGATATTAAAACTAATTTAATGAAATATTCAATTTTGTTTCATGAATTACATAAATTTATAGAGATCAATGAAGTACTGGTTTTACCGAAATAAGTTTGACATTTTTTCAATTTCAAAGGAAAACATGACAAAAAGTTATGAAATAGTGATTAATTTGCCCCCGGATAACGGTAGGTGCAAGAACATATTCTTTCGTATTGTTAAATAATAACAAGATTTCATTAAATATTTTAGGATCCTATTGGCAAAGAAGTACTCAGTTAATAACTGTGGAAGTGCTCACAATAACACTAAGGCTCTTTCGCTTGAAAAATAGAAAACATTAGACTTCCGGTGGCATTTTTCATGACTGTTACTCCTTCGTACTTCATGACCAGTTTAGAGTTGAAAGCTCGCGTAACTTTTCAAGAGGACGTATCAAACATAAAGTGGCTCTCTTTGTTTACTTCCTCTTTAATAAATGACTGAGTCACATTATTATCTTCTGTTGCGTTTTTTGGTATGAAACGCTAGCCAAGAACATTGTCTTTCGATACATATTGCAAAAAATCTCAAAAGCTTTTGTATTGCACTGTTAAAGCCGAAAAAGAGTGAAACAAGGAAGAATCTCTCATTGTTCATATGTCCTTTAGTAAAGTTCAGCAAGAAATGTTGAAATGACTACTCGCAACTCGTCTAATCTGATGGTTTGTCCATATAGCGAGTTATTGCAAGTGCGGAAATGATCAATACCCCGTATTCAGACACCTAATAAAAACGCACTGCATTAGAAAGGGGCATCATAAATCCACTCCACTGAGAATTCACTTATCGGCTCAATTCATTTCAATTTCCCGACTTCAACTATTCATTTCATTCGGATTCACTCCGCACTTTTGCACTTTCCGCTACCACCACCCCTGCTTTCTAAATAATCCATTACGCTAACCACTTTCCACCGAAGCTGTGCGCCAATTTCGTTTGGCAAAAACCACCCGAGAGCAATAATAACAAAACAATTATTCCATAATTAATCAGATTACAGGGGTTTCAGTTCAGGGCCCTCCTGGAAGTTAGGCCGTGGGGAATGCGACCAGACGAAAGGTGATGATGATTTTAGTGGGTGTTTTGTTTATCTATGAAACTACTGCGGGATGCATTGCGATGGTGGGCCGGGAGGAGCCTCCCTATGGTTATTAGTGTAGGCAGTAACATGCGTTGCATTTAAGTACCAACCTGCAAGACGTGTGATGAGTGGTAATTCGAAAGGGCGTAACAGATAATTACTTTTGCAAGTGGTTAGAAGCTGTGCGATCAATGAGTTTTCAGGAATGGGATAACCTCACTCATTGAGTGAGCCTACACTTGAGAGAGCCAACGCAACCAAAGAACAGTTACGCCCTTTTGAAACATGCTGGTGGCATTATGCTTATTACGAACTGCGGCGTTGGCTTGGGGCGACGTAACTATTCACAACAAAGCGCTATCAGCGAGCAATGTGTAAATTAAATCAAAATAATTTCGACAAATTCAATTAGATTGTTACAATGCACACATGTTGCAGGGGTAAATAAGAAGTAATTATCAAGCAGCAATATATTGAATTACGCTGCAAGCAGCATGGGCGAGCTTTACTATTTGCAAATTGATTTCTATTTTCTGGAAAATGATTCGAACAAATTTGTTACATTTAGTTTTTGAATTCCTGGAAGTAACTAGGAAATGGCTAACATATTAATCATATCATGCACTTAAATTTGGTCTGACTACGATAACAAGCTGGTTTGATCTAATCCACAAGCTAGAAAGCATCCTATCCAGAAGCTGGAAACCATTCTCTCCAAAAGCAGGAAATCTTCTTACACAGAATCTGGAAAGCTTCCCTTTCAGAAGCAGGAAAGTTTCACATCCAGAAGTTTTGAAACTTATCATCCAGAAGCTGAAAAGTTCATTTTCAAAATTTGTCCAGCATTTAACTACAAAATCTAGAAAAAATTTCATTCAGAAGCTGAAATGCTTCTAAACTAGAGGCTGAAAAGGTTTTAAGATAGAAGCTGGAGAGCTTCTAAGCTAGAAGTTTTGAGCGTAAAGTCTAGAATGCTTCTAAAAGTTGAAAAGCTTCTAAACTATAAGCTGGAAAGCTTTTTAAGGAAAAACTAGAGAGCTTCTAAACTAGAACCTATAGAGCTTCTTAACTGGAAACTGGAAAGCTTCTTAACTAGAAGCGGATAAACTTCTGAACTTGATGCTGGAAAACTGCTAAACTTGAAGTTGAAAAGCTTCTGCACTAAAAGCTAGAAAGCTTATAAACTAGAAGCTGGAAATTTCCTTAATTAGAAGCCTGAGAGCTTCTTAACTAGAAGCTAGAAACTTTCAAACCAGATGCTGGAAAGCTTCTTAACTGGAAGCTAGAAAGCTTTTTAATAAGAAGCTGTAAAGCTTCTAAGCTAGAAGCTTCTAAAACAGAAGCTGGAAAGCTTTTGATAACCTTCTCCATGTGCGGAATACTATGACTAATGTAAATCACTGTCGTTTATTTAAGCCCCGTAGATGCTTACGTTCTCAGCAATCGATTTTTCGTCTTCATTCCGCGGAAAAATATTAGCAAAGAGCAGTAAATTCCCATGGAGCTCTCCAGGAATTCACGTTTTCCGATTTAATCAAGCATCTCGGAATGATACAAATACCACGCGCCATCCAGTCAGTTTCCTCCTCTTGCCAGTCAGTCCCAACTAGATACCACCCCGGAAAGTGGATGTGATGATATAATAAAAGCAAGTTACCATCCGCAACCTGACAAAGTGAAAGTAATAATGATCTTCGCCAACCATCGAGATTGGAACTTGCTCTGTGTGCCCTTCCCCACACTTTCGCCGGCTGCCTAATGGCTTTATTCCACCCGGTTCTTCCTAGTCCGGTTTCCGGTTTGATACGAATAGTTTCCTCCATGTAAGAAGCATTTTATTTTTATCAGAGCAGGAAACCGCTCCCTCCGTCCCACACCGACTGACATCATACTCTCTATCTCTCTGTCACTTTCTGGCACGGAGCTTCCTTACAGCTGGATGCGTTCTCCTTGTAAACATCCCGGTAGCATCTCCCGGCAACCGTGCTTTAAATCTTCCCTTGATAGAATTGCATAAAACGATAAATTTCATGAGATTTTCTCGTTCCATCTTATCGCTTCATCGCTGCTGATGATACACCGACCACCTCCTTTACTGTTCGTTGCGGTAGTTGCTACTGTTGGTACTACAGAAGGATGTCGCTGACATAAACATGGAGAGTTGGAGTTGGAGGGAAGTGACTTGGGTGGTCAAATTAAGATTCATTTATTTGTTTCCAGAACATAAAAGATGAGTATGTGAAGTTTGATTGGAATTCAGCTGCCAGAAGACGTACTTTCCATCCATACTGACAGGATCCGGTAAACTGTACTCACGGGCACGTTTTCGTCTCGAAAGTGCTCTACCGTAAACTTTTTTTCCACGTTGATCATGCGTTTCGTAAAACCGTACAACACGCTCAAAGAGTGCTTGCTGTTTCGACGCCATCTTCGATTTAACTGACAGCAACTGAGCGAAAAGAAACATGCCACCCATTTTTAGGGCGTCCAGAGAGCAATTCTCTCGCTCTTCACTTTAATTGCAGCATCAGAGAATAGCTGCACGCGGAACAGTTCAACGAGATTCCATGCAGCGGAGGCATACTGTGCTGTATAATCCGATGACACTTACCGTCTTCGCACTACTCTGAAATGACATCGGAAAAGTAGGTTGATGGCGCGACACGAGCGTAAATTTTCTTCAGCCAGGATTCTTTACCGCAGTCCATATATTTCCACCCAACCCAAACCGGAAAACAGCAATAAGTGTGTGGTTTATTCGCACGATAAATCGAATCTCCGTCCAGCATCCGCTTCGGTTTAACTCTCTCCAATCCATTGAATCTAATTTCCGTTTAAAAAATGTTCACCGAAACTGATGTGATCTAAAATTCAAAACTAGCTACTGTAAACAAACCGGCCACCATACGATAACTGTTTTTGGACTCGAACTGTCGTCGACGGCATCCATGTTATTGTTGCTGGGCTTCGGCCCAGTGCAAAATAAACAAACACCTTCGATTGGAAGCGCCTCAATGCGACCACTACTGCTGGAGGTGGCGATGGCGGTATGACAATAAGCAAAATAACATCGGATAACTTTTTTTTTCCGCTACTAGTGTCCGATCCTAATCCTGCTTCTACCGAGCGGCGGCTGCACGTGCGATTGTTCCGGCTGAACAGTTTTGTAAATATGCAAATCATACCTTTCTGATGGCTTCCATTGGGGACGGAGGATGGCCAATAATTCCGGGATGATACTTTTACACGTCACGCGACGGCGTTGTTTTCACCGGGTGGAATCGAGCTTGTTTTTCTGCTGCCCGTTGAGCTCGTTTTGATTAGAACCGCATTCGAAAAGAGATTCATTTGCATCCGGTAAAAATTGATATAATCGAATAACAAAGGGGTACATTGCCAGACATTTCGCGCATTTATTCGGGTTTCTGCATTTGCTTTTACTGCGGTGGATCATCTTTTTGTAACAGATCCATCGAACTACTGAAAGCAAGAAACCCTCAACTGCTAGCACTGATATCAGTGTCAATGGGACTTAGGCCCTAAAGTAGTCGTTTGCCGATCGCAGAGATTTAAGCGTAAAAAGTATTTGGTATTACGCCGAATTCATTTGGTTTGAGAGAGAAACCTGATCACTTCTCGGTACAACTTCATGGTACTGCTACATGTTCTTCTTCTGGGACAGAACCCTACAAATACATTAAACATTTTATCTGGATCTTCCTCAAAAATCTGTAATATTCCAGACAAATCTGGAAGGTTGGCAACGCTGCTTCCACTGTTATTAACTGAGAGCATTCTTTGCCAAAAACAACACTACGGTATTTTTTTGGGAGGGACCAGTACGCGGTACGCATTGGGGACGGTTAAAGCTTCTCTCGCTGTTACATCGGATAAACGGACGAAAGAGAGGTCAGTGGGGTGGAAAACACACCAGTTTCCATGACTCCACAGAGAGCCAGAACCTCGCCGGGAGATGGGAGACCAGGTGGATGCTAGAAGCAGACGGGACAGGATGCTAGCGACGCCGCTCCAAGAAAGATGTGAGATACTGGAAGTATGAACGCCACTCCACGGGAGAATGAGTAGAGAAAAATTGTTTGTAGAAGGGAGAAAAAAAAGCAGCAGAAGCGGGCGGAGGTACAATAAATGGAACAGAAGAAAAAGAAAGAAAAGCCTCCACCTCGGTAGATGCCGCCGAAGAGGGATGCCATCAAGGCTAACAATGCTACGACTTTCTCAGCGCTTCTCTAGAGCGTTAGAGCCCGGATCTGGGCGAAAACGTGGTCAGATCCAGACGTACCCAAAAAGGTGAGATGCTCTTTGAGTTGGAGGAGAATCCTAAAACTGACAGTTTGGCTATTCAGGAGCACATGGCTTAATCTCTAAGTGCCCGAATATCGTATGTACTTGTTTGCAAGGATCTGAAAGAAATTACATCGGAAGGAGAGCTGAGTGGAGAAACTCAAGTCACAGCGTAACTTAGGCAACGTGCAAATAGCGATCCGATTGAGGAATGTGTATAGAGGCGCACAGATAGCGATATTTCATCTTCAGTGACAGCTACTCCCATACCTTGGAGGTAGGCAAAGTATCGATTGGATAGTCGAAATGCCGATTGAGAGTCTGGTGGACTTCGCCATCAGTATCAAAAACTTCTGCGCGACTGTGGATGCCTGCGGTCTGACTGAATACCTGTACAACTCTACTCTCCTGCATCAGCTAGTTAGCAAGCTACCACCAACTATCAAGCTGATTTGGGTGCAGTACAGGATCGCACTTCCGGGAGTCAATTTAGCGGCGTTTGGTACTTGGATATACTCCCTCGCTGAAGCTGCTAGTGCAGTTACAATCCCAAACGTAATGAACTCCAGACCAATCCGGAGAGAGAGTCGCACAAAAAAGAAGGGAAATTTCTTCGTGAACGCTCATTCCGAAAACGTCTTTTCAGAATCTCGTTCAACAAATCCTTCGAGTGGGAAGCGCTAAACGACAACGGAGAAAGTCTCGTTTGTGAGGCGCCTGCAAGACGGTCGACAAGCGCAACCCGAGCAGAATAAAATAACTACTGAATACCAAATTGAGGTATTCCATACCAGATAATTTCCAATACTTACAACCTGAATGAGGTATGAATAAGCCCTGCATAAGAGGCAAAATACCTCAAATAATACCTTCGTCATATTCTACAAATACCAAGCTGATAACTAGATCAGGTATCGTAATACCTAAATAATACTTAATGGATTTTCATATAAAAGTGAAATTTTTCAATAATAGTTTAATACCTCCAGCAGTCCTCAATAGCTGTCGAATACCAAAATGAAGTATTTGCAATTGTTTAAAACATTTTTTTCAAATACCATTATAATACCAAAATGAGGTATTGATAACTGAACAATACCTAATTGTGGTATGATACCAAAATATGGTATGCATAAGTTATTGACGAGTTATTCTTTCCTCCTCGGGAAGCGGTCCCTAGAGTTTTACTGCGATTCACGTTGGTCCAAGCTACTAGTGTTCGGACTTTACCGTCGTTGTCTCAGCCAACAGAGCGGTGAGTGTCATGCCAAACTTTGAGGAAAGGATGGTTGTCAGTTCAAGCACCACGCATTGCTGCACAAAGACCAAAAGCAACAATCAACCCGTAACCCGCTTCATCAACAACGCAGTCATCTACTGAATCAGTCCCATTGACGACCGCCGGTACGGAGCCTCCTAAGACAGGAGCCGAACCTTCGACGCCTAGTTGCCACGCACAGCAGAGTAAATCGAGCGACATACTGTTTCGCTATCTTCCGGCTGTGCTACACGGCAAGTATAGACCGGTCCGTACACACGTTTTCCTCGACGACGGTTCGGATCTCACGTTACTCGACGAAGAGTTAGCCGATAAACTAGAGCTAGATTGAGAAGTGCGGACGCTTTGTCTTTACTGGGTCGGTGGCACGCAACGTCAAGAGAAAAAGGGTGCTAAGAGTTTCACTATCAACGGTGTACTTACTGTGAACGAACTTATGCTTCCGCACCAGACGATGGACACCGAAGAACTCGCATTGCTTTACCCTCACCTAGTGGGTCTGCCGATCGAATCATACCACAGCGTTCGGCCACGTATCCTCATCCTTAAGAACCAGCATCTCAGCTTTGCTCTCAAGTGCCGCGAAGGTGAACCGAGCAATCCCGTCGCTGTCAAGAAACGTATAGGATGGACAGTTTGTGGAGGAAGATCCACAGATGAAACCAGTCCAGTGCACTCCGTTAATCACATCGGCTCTAAAAAAAAACTACTTTGCGTTGGATAGCTTGGGGATCTTGAAGTCTTCTGAAGCACCTCTCTCTGTCGAGGATCAACGAGCGCTGTCCCTACTCCAGTCGCTAACTAGGTTCACAGGAGAACGCTATGAAACCGGCCTACTCTGTCTGTCGGCCTACAGTCGAGCAATGGCCTAGCAACGGCGCATCCTTCCCAGCGCGTTTGGTACCTCCTAGTGCTCCCAGTGACAAACCCAAATAAACCGGGGAAAGGGGGGGGGGGATTCTGCGGCCAAAGCATTCGGAGTATCGCTGAATTTTGCCTTGCTGAAAGGTATCGATCATCTTATCTTTCGTCGCTGTTTACTGCGTTGATCCGTTTCCGCGAACGTCCCATAGCCCTGACTTGCTATACAGAAATTGTGCCTGCTAAAGGAGTCGGTCCGATGCTGTTTGCCTACATCTCCCGCAAATACAAGTGTTTGGACACCGGACAGGCGCCTTCAATGGCTGAGCAAATTCAATTGTGGGGGAACGACTGTGAAAGACTGCACGCAGAGGCCAAAGTGCATGGTCTGCACTCCATTAGATGGAAACGACAATCATACAGGTAACTTCATATGGCTTGACTACAAGAGAGCGATAAAAGGCTACCCAGTTTGTACAAACTCGTAAATGTTAGCTCATAAGAGTACAAAAGAATAAACAAACGATCGTGTGTTCACTGTGTAGTCAGATCAATCTGAACCACTGCGACACCGCACAGCAGCTGTTGTGGCAGTCAAAGACAAAAATTATGTGATTCGCTATCCAGGAAGTGGCGGACAATTTAGATGAAGGCTTGCCAAAATCAACGGTATAAATAAAAAACGTAATAGCACCACTGAGACAACACATAGAATGGTATCGGCTGGTGACGCAACTATGTCGTGAAAACAGGAGCCGAGGAACAGACGGCGATCAGCTTACTGATAAAATAGCACGTTCAGCATGCTACGCACTGCTTGTCTCAGAGCCAGAAGGTGGGCATAGACAGCAATGATGAAAATGGGGAGAAGGGGATTTTCGAGAAGCTAGGACCGCACCCAAACGAGAGATCAAGCTTGGTACATCCAATAGCTGCAAGGAGCTGTGACGAGATGCAAACACCAATCGGTAAGGCGTTATGGCAGAGATCAAGGGCCTTCTGACGCCAGAGATGCTCCCAGATAAGCTGAAGGTGATCGTGGAAGGTCTCTTCCCGAAACACGATCAAACATCCTGGCCACCACCGCTGTGTGGTGAAGACGCAGAAGCAAACGCCGAGGACCGGCAAGTATCTAACGAAGAGCTTGTAGAAGCGGCAAAACGCCTGAAATCTGCCCCAACGTGGCGCTGAAAACTTCCATCCTGGCCTATCCGAACATGTTCAGGAAGGTGTTGCAGATGTGTCTTGACGGCGGTAACTTCCCAGGAATATGGAAGCTCCAGAGGCTGGTACTACTGCCAAAGCCAGGGAAGCCACTGGGAGATTCAGCCTCGCTTAGGCTCATTTGCCTACTGGATACGCTTGGAAAACTCCTGGAAAGAATCATCCTCAACAATTTGGATTCTGCTAATGAGTATCGACGATAAACGCAATTCGAACAGTACTCGAGTGTGCTGAGAAAGAACTGCACTGAATGTAGGTCCCCCGTGCAAGATCTTGAAGAGCTACGTCCAGAGCAGAATCTTGGTGTAGGAAATAAAGTCAATGCAAGTGATAGCGGGCATCCTTCGAGGTTTAATTCTCGGTCCAACTGTTTGGAACGGGATGTATGATGGAGTCTTGCGAGAAGTCCGAGAAGGCAATGAATGCATTAGGGAGAATCATGCCAAACTTGGTCAGTCCCAGTAGCAGTACGAGGCGTCTGCTAGCTAATGTCTCGTCATCGATACTGTAGTATGGAGTTTCTGTTTGGGACAGGACACTGGAAACAAACCGGAACCGTGGAAAGTTGAACAGAGGGGTTCGACTGTTGACAGTGAAAGTTCCAAGTGGGTATAGAACAATATCGTCAGTGGCCGTATGTGTTATAGCCGGAAGGATCCCCAATTGTATAATTTTGGAGGAGGATATCGTGTGCTACCAACGAAGAGACCTCAGATACGTACGGAAGATGGTCAGAGTTGGATCAATGGCGAGGTGGCAGCACGAGTGGGATTATGCAGTGAAACCCACCGGCTCATCCCAAACCTGTCAATATGGATTCATAGGAAGCATGGGGCCCAGATAGCCGTAGCGGTAAACGCGCAGCTATTCAGCATGACCATGCTGAGGGTCGTGGGTTCGAATCCCACTGGTCGAGGATCTTTTCGTAAAGGAAATTTTCTCGATTCCCAGGGCATAGAGTATCTTCGTACCTGCCACACGATATACACATGCAAAAATGGTCAATCGGCAAAGAAAGCTCTCAGTTAATAACTGTGGAAGTGCTCATAAGAACACTAATCTGAGAAGCAGACTTTGTCCCAGTTGGGACGTAACGCCAGAAAGAAGAAGAAGAGGAAGCATGAAGAGGTGAACTTCTACTTGACACAGTTCCTATCAGGTCATGGATGTTTCAGAGAGTATCTCCATAGGTTCAGGCACGCAGAGTCGCCACACTGCCCAAACATACAACATATAGTTATTGACTGCCCAAGATACTCGAAAGTGCGGAACGAAATGTTCGGAAGCAGCGACGGAGATTTAAACCCCGACAACATCGTGACGAAAATGATCAACACGCAAGTACGTGGCACGCGGCGATAACGCAAATCATGTCGTCGTTGCAACAAAAATGGCGAGAAGACCAGAGGGCATTGAGCCGCGATCGAAGTAGGCTAGATCCTCCGTCGGGGACTAGGCCGAGTTGTTCGAGCGTCACGCAGTATCGGTGATGGACTGACCCTGGCACTTAAACGAATATGTTGGAATAGGCTATGTTTTCGCCGGAGACTAGCTGAGTAGGTAGTGAAACAGCACTGGAAAATGGCCGTTGGGGCGCCTGTGAACCGGAAGGCATCCTCCAACCGGAATTGCTAGCCCGACTTTGGCACTCTACCAGCCAGCAATGGAGTAAGAACAAAGCGTAACGTTACCGGTTTCGAGAGATATTCCTCCATCGGGGAACTCTTTATCGGAGTAGGCTAGCTTCACCGTCGGTAACTACGCCGTGTAGTATCAATCACAACGAATCGACGGCTTTGGGTCGTCAGGGCGCTTGCATACCGGAAGTCACTCCTCAACCGGAATCGCAAGACCGACCTTGGCATCCAACCAGGTACTGCCTAGAGCAACCATATCTTGACAGAAACTGCGTCAGATGGAAGTTCATTTTCCCATGGATTCTTTTATACCAATCTGGCACATTTGTTATCAGCCAATGGGTCCATCTACCTTTAGTTGAGTTATCACATTCCTGCTGCGCTGCCAACCTCTGAGCATTAAACACCTTCCTTGATGGTGAGCCTGATGGGCGTCATCCTGGCTATGATGCACACGGCCTTGTAAGAAACTGTTCGGTATCCGCTTTAGGATGGTACACAAATTATGTCACGCTAAATTTCAAATTTTTCGACCCCCTCCCCCCCCTTTGTCACACTTTTTGTATGAGTCCTCCGAAAATTTTGTAAGGCTTGTCACGCTTGGCTCGACCACCTCCCCCCCCCCCTTGGAGCGTGACGTAATTTGTGCATGATCCCTTGCTACTTTTAAGCACATGATCATATGCGTACTCTCAAACCGCTTTAGGTTTCTGTCGCTTTTGACCAGATTGGTTCTCCATATCTTAGTATGGATAGTGCCACGCATGCCAGGAGTTTGCGTTTGCTGATAATTACAACAAAGCTGTTAGACATCATCCTCGAAAGCGCCGTAGATTCCCATTTACAGGCATATTCAACGTGGCTAGCGAAGCTGACCTTATCATCATCATGATCATTACCCCAAAATGCCTAAGGTATCGCTTGGACTCTATGATGCAATCATCTACAGAGATAAGCGCCCGTTGCTCGGGCTTGTGGTTGTTGACCACCACCACATCAGCCTTGTGACGGGTCAGTCCTAGTTTCCTAGAATTCATCCATCCCTCAACTATGGCCCTATGAGATAGAGTGCGCTGCTTTCAACTCTACTTCCTCTATCGATTCGCTATAGACCACAAGGGTGATATCGTCGGCGAAACCAACAATCTTAAAACCCGGTGGAAGGGGCAGCCTCAGTACGTCATCCTACATCGCGTTCTATTACATCGGGCCCGTGATTAAACCTTGAGATACTCCCGCGGTGATTCGAACACTTCTCTGCCCCTCCTCTGTGTCGTAAAGCAGAACCCTACCAACAAAATAGCTTTCTAGAAGCTGAGCAATTACGCCAGTACCGTCTTAAAGTATGAAGTGCGTGGGCTATCGCTTCCTATCTTGCGCTTTTGAACGCATACTTCAAATCCAGAGTGATAACCGCGCAGTAACGGATGACGCTCCCTTCATGCTCGATTGTCACTTCAGCTGTCTGAACGACCGACTGGATAGCGTCTAGAGTACACTTACTTTTCCTGAATCCAAACTGGTTGTTGGACAGGGCGTCCTCACCTTCCGTGTACGGTACAAGCTTGTCGAGGATCAACCTCTCCAACAACTTGCCGTTGTATCTAGTAGACAGATAGGTATGTATGCCGACGGGTCACCTGGGGGTACACCCGCCTTTATAGTAGTAGCATCAATTTATGTCGCTTCCATACACCCGAGAAATGCATAGATCAAGGAATCTATCTATACAGCGATGCATCGTGGTTCTGAACATGTACGGATCCGCATTCACTGCCACTTTTAGGGCAACCATCGGGTCACGGTGCCTTATTTGACGCGAATGATTCCAACAAAAGTTGGTCTCTTGGATTGGTGCAGCGGCTACCCCACTCTACTGCCCATGCATTAAAGTAACCAGCTATCACAACTGGCTGCCTATTAGATAGTTCGGCTATCATCTCGTCGAACATGTGGGAAAATTTCTCAATCGACCAAGATGAATCTGTCTACCTCGGATCATAGGAAACCTCGTATAAAAACTGCAACAAAGAAATTCGAAGACGTATCGCTTCGCAATACCTTGAACCTTGCGGTCTGATAAACTTCACCTCCGTACAAGAGTACCATGTATAAGACACTGCACATTGGTCCACGGAACGAAATTTAGTGGAATAAATTAATAACTTGAAAAATATAAGAGATAGGGTTTTGGTGTCTTCTGAACATTTGTTTGTCTGGTCAAGGCGCGTTATATGCAAAACTGTCCTAAGCGCCAAATTTCATAGCTTTCGAAATTCGCTCTCAAACTTTTTTATTTCACAAGATAGCGCAACAAAATGTTCTACAATATTGAAAATTATAGAAAATATGAAAAGTTTGTAGAACATCATTTTTTTCTATATCTGATAGTTTTAGAGATATAGGTCACTTTAGAACTTTATGGTCAAAGAGATTTTCGTTCTTTGCCATAAAATACCGTCAATGGAAGGGAAACTCGACGAATTTAAATGAAGTCCTGCCAATATAAGCTAAAGCTTTCACTAGATTGGACAATGCCAATGCAGTTGCATTCCCTTTTATTAAGTTTGTATAAATGTTTTTTGAACTAGACAATACTTAACTATGTCAATTATATGCACGTTTATTTATTACCTTTACTAATCCCTCATTAAAGGTGATTATAGAACGAAGCCACACCTCAAATTTTCAAGAGCACAAGACTTGAGAGCTAAACAGCGCTCTACGTTGAAAATTTATTCCATTGATGGCCACCACCAGCAAAGAAGTATTTTGATTGATTTTCAACGCGAATTGTTGTCAGATTCTCCTGTCTTGTGCACCTGAAAATTCTAAGTTTGGCTTCGTTTTATAAGCACCTTAAGCGGGGTACATATATTTATTTTTAGTAGCTTTGAACTCATTTTTACTAAGTAGATAAAAAACCGAATTGAGTACAACACCATTTAATTCCACCAGAGTTTGTATCCTTCGACAGATACGCGTATTTCGACCTCAACTGCCGTCTTCAGTGTTGTGTACTAGTTCAAACTTATACAAACCTAAAAAAAAGGGAATGCAACTGCATTGGCATTGTCCAATCTAGTGAAAGCTTTAGCTTATATTGGCAAGACTTCATTCATTTAAATTCGTCGAGTTTTCCTTCCATTGACGTTATTTTATGGCAAAGAACGAAAATCTCTGTAATTATTAACGATATGAATAAAAATAGGCATGATAAACATCTACAATCTTCTTGTTCATGCCAAGAATGATTCAGTATTTTTGAATGTATTACAAAATGTTCGACTGTAATTGAATAAGAATCTCAAGAAGTTGAAAAAATCTGTTTTCTAAGTAAAATTAAGGGATAATTCAGAACACATTTATTAGATAAAATCAAAAATCACTATCACCAAATTTTCTTAAAATGCACTTTAAGATATGCTTATTCAAGTAACGCGAAAAGTTTTTGATTTCACTTGCGCCATTTTGAAATGTTACGCTTGGAAAAGTGGGTGAAAAATCTACAAAAACGCTTATATCTTTTCATATGAAAATTTTAGAGGTATGACGTCTTCAGAGAAAATGTGTATTTTGCTCATATCTAAAACTCTAAGAACATAGTAGGCCTGAAAAATTGATATTTTCGTTAGTATTGAGGAAAACCCGATTTTTGACCATAAAGTTCTAAAGTGACCTATATCTCTAAAACTATCAGATATAGAAAAAAATGATGTTCTACAAAATTTTCATATTTTCTATAATCTTCAATATTGTAGAACATTTTGTTGCGCTATCTTTTGAAATAAAAAAGTTTGAGAGCGAATTTCGAAAGCTATGAAATTTGGCGCTTAGGACAGTTTTGCATATAACGCGCCTTGACCAGACAAACAAATGTTCAGAAGACACCAAAACCCTATCTCTTATATTTTTCAAGTTATTAATTTATTCCACTTAATTTCGTTCCGTGGACCAATGTGCACTGATAAGACCAATAGTTCTCATACGGGCATTAGCCGTGGACAATGCTCCAAGAGGACCTGCAAGCGCTAGTTTTTGAATGAATTCCTATTTGAACCGATCGATTCTTGAGCTTCATGCCAAGTATCCGATAAAGCTTTTGGCAGCATCATCGACTGCTTTGAGATCCTGCGGAAGTTCTCGAGATGCATCACATCGAATTCGCCCTCACTGTAACACGGTATCACTGCTCCAAAATGCTGCACGTATGCATTAGCGACATCTGATTGTTTCAGTTGCGCTAAATTGTACCGAAGCGGGCGTCGGTAACGTACATCGCTGATGATGTATTTCAAAGCATCTTCAGAAATCAACATTTTTTAGTTCATCTTCTTTTTTTTGTTATGTCTAGCTCTAGTATCCGAATTCAAGATTATATTAAAAAAAAAGACATCGGAATAGTTTAATGTGTATTCTACATCCCTTAATCAATACCAACTCGTTCCAAACTGGTAGAAATTAATAGGGTGATGTGTTAGTATCCATCGTATTAAGCATTGATCAGTGAGAACTGCAATTTTACCAGTATTGCAGTGAATGATGCTGATACAAACCGATGTCAAACAATTCTTTCTCAAAACGGCTTTAGCATTGTACAATAACATTTTGATAAATCTTGATCTCTTTTTGGAAATAATGCAAAGAAAATGCATCTTACCGTATTCTCAGTTCGTCGTATCGTTTTCAACTCCGTCGCAATCAGTTTCCAGATTCGTCTCACAACTTACGGCTCACTGTGTGTATTGAATGGTTAAAACACAACATATCAATGCTATAATAAAATGTTTTACTAGAATATATAGATCTACGGGCATCTCCCTCCATTCCTTCAGCATGATGATATATACTTATTTCCTTTAAAATTAATTGTTCGTCATCAAAATTCAGCCCAAACATATGAACACAATTCCTTTTGACCGTACAATTATGGCATTTGCTCACAGTACAGCGAAAACAACACAATCAAAGGAATCGTATTTTTACGTCGAGCGTCGCGCACACATTGATGAGCACAAGCTTTTTTTTCTCAGTATGACGGATTGAACTTTGTTTACATTCTCAATTATTCGCGGCGGTTGAGGAAATTTCGTAAAATTTGGTGATTTATTGGAGTTTTACGGCGTGTGATTGGAATGAAATCCTTCAGTGAAGAAGTACGAAGGTTTTCCATAGTGAAAATAAGTGCCCGGCGAAGTAAGTCACCCACGGGGGCGGGAAGAAACTTGTGTTGGAAAGTGGTGTGTGGCTCAGTCGATCGCTAAGCATTTCTCGAAAACTTATTCAAACAGACTCAAGTCAAAAAAGTATACAAACTTACTTTATCGATTCTACGTGTTTCGCAGACGAAATTCTACACACTTTGCTCTAACCCAACTCGATTTTTCACTTTTAGAACGTTTACTTTCCGGATTTACAAAACGACGAAAGTAAGATTTTCAACTTTTGCTATCTAACCACTACTTTCGCCGCTCCGCTGTATGGAGAGACAAAGTGACTTAACCACGAATCAAAACAAAACACTACTTGAGTCGATGTTACACTGGTACAAAAACGTCGAAAGTAACTGAATAAATCGGCTTATCATTTTGTAATAATTTTTTTGTCGGAAATAGCAGGAACTCCCTAGTTTTTCAATGCGAGCTTATTGTATGCAAAATTTAAGCAATGTGCACGGCGAAAAAATGTCAAAAAGGTGATTCATTTTAAAACAGTTTTAGAAGACAGGTTGTGGTTCTTCTGAATTGATTTTCTCAAAACCGTATGGAAGTTACTTACGTCTATTTGAAAAAGTAATCGAGATTTCTCATAAATCGTATTCGTCCATGCGATTTCGGTGAAAAAGTGCAAAGTGGATAATTGAACTGAAGTTATTTACCGAAATACAGTAGTTTTATTGCATTTTTGGTGTACAAGTGTACAAACCATAACAGCTTTCACAAAATTTTACTTGGATAATGAATCCATGTTGCAAGTAAGTTTGAATATCCGCCGTAGTGGAACATTTAAAGTTTGATACGACGAATAGTAACGCTTACGACGAAGTAGAACAAAACCCTACTTAGAATTTTATATTTCGCAGAAGACACAACTCCAAGGAAACCTCTACTTGACATCATAAACTGATGTCTGTTTAACCGTCAGCCAGTAGACATTCAACTGTTGCTATTACACCCGTTTCCATTACATCACACATCTGAACAAACATACGAGACCAGCCAGATTTCCACCAAGGAACAGCAAAACCGCTTTTATTTCGGTGCGGGGGTCGACGGAACAGTTTTGGAGAAGAACCCCAACCCACATCAATTGGTGGATGCTTGATCCAAATAATGTCGCCGTCGGAATCGTTTTCCGTTCCGTGCAAGCTGACGAGCGAAGGGATGCCATCTTCCCGGGGACTAGCCCTATCCATTCCCGCTGGATAAGCCGAATCATATTACTGGCAACCCGGTGCAGTGTCGTTCTGTCGTCCATCGGGATGCTGTGCAGTGGAGCTTTTGTTCCGGGAACTGATTTCCTATTTCCGTTTCCGCCGTTGGACAAAGACGAGGGTTCGCCCAAGTGGAAAGGAACGGAGTAAGACGTCTTCGTGGGACTTTTCTTGTAACTGATTCGGCGAATTGTCGGAGCAGTCCATAGGAAATGTACTGGATGGGACGGGGCTGTACCCGCGCTAGGAGCGGAGGGTTGTTTTTGATAATTGATGCGACCACTGGTCGCCAGTTGCTGGAAAGTTTTTCAGTCGTCGTCGTCGTCATGGTCGACGTTTCTAGGGAGAAAAGTTAAAACGAGGAGCAGATGGGAAGCGACTGGGGCTAAGATTGCATTTAAGGCGAATTGGTGTTATCGAATCAACGCGATGTCGTTTGGGAAAATTTCGGGCTCCGTTGGTGGTGCATCTGTTGGTTGAACGGTTGGTTGGATGGGAAACACTTGTTGCTTCGCTTGGGCTGTGGAACGGCACGAGTTACGATGTTAGAAAACTACGGCTGACGGGATTTAGCACAGTTTTCGGTGTTTGCTCGATTAAGTAATGCACTAGATGCCCGGAAGCAGAGCAGTACATTAGTTCTCGCGGCTAATTGGCTGGATTCAGTGGGAAGATTTGGACATTTATTGCTCTGACCGTACATTATGATTGGAAAATAGTGCTTGGTAAGTCGTTGAATGATGATGCAAGCTATGGTTTAAAGAAAATTTCATTTTCTTGATAATTAGGACTACGTCTTTATTGGAAGGTGTAAATGTAGTGATAAAGCTGATGTTTGAGACATTATTTTTTCATATATTAGTTTCTCCGAAATGCGCGCTTTCGATACTTTAGACCAATTTTTCGAACATCAAATCGAAGCAGCCTCTAGTCCAGGCTCTTTGATTAAGGGGGCAGGATCCGTCATTGATTTCGGAATTTTCAAAAGCAGTTTTTGCGTTCAAAATCAAGAAATTTTACAGCAAAATGTGTTCACTGTATTCTGTTCTCCAACCGAAACACAGTGAACACATTTTCATCGAATAATTCTTAGTTTTGAACAGAAAAACTGCTTTTGAAGATTCGATGATGACGATGATTACGATGACGGAGCGTTGATCGTTAAAGGGAGGAAGCAAAGAGTGCCGCCAATCGTGGTCAGTTGTTCCGAATTTGGGGGTTTTAGGCAGGAGATCTTGAACTCCATTAGGGTAATCAAGGTCTCCTTCCAAATCGCAAAGAAAGGAGACTCTCGCGTTTTGCCGGAAACTCTTTAAGATCGCGATCTTCTTTTCAAACATCTTGGAGAGAAGAAGAAGCACATATTTATTTTACTTATGAAGACAAAACTGAATGTTCAAGGTCGTCTTGAAAGGTCTCTTAACTGCAATTTTCTATTGCCATTGTTGTGTCCACCGCAATAGAATACGCGACAAAACCCCAACAGAATTTGTTAACAGTACACTTTGCACATCTAGACACTCCACATTACCACCCGTTTTCAATTTCACCAAAGAGTATCCTACATCATCCCGCCGATCGTTGAATCGCACACTCAATCAGTAGATCAGTTATTATCGCACTTTCTCCCCGTCCGGTCGAATACACCGTTGTAGTAAAGGTTGACGAAGTGAAGTCTAGTTTTCTCCCGACCGAAAACCCCACAGTGTAGTGCTTTCCCCCAGTGAACCAGTGACCTATCCCGGATTGTCCACTCCGCCGTTGTAGGCGAAAAGACCTGTCGAAGAGGGTTCCCTTGCGTGGACAGCCATGATAAAAGCGTTATATATTAAGGTTGAGTTGGGTTATATTAATTGAAATCGTTAAAGATGAATTCAAGTTTACGTGCAAAAGTTCTGAACGGTTAAGTCCTTATAAAATTAAATATGTTGTTAACAAACTGCTTAAAGAAGCTTAATTTAATTTTACCAAATTAGGATGATAGTGTTGGCCAACACAGAACACCATGATATAAAAAAAATAAATGAAACAATACTAATATAGGAATTTAAAGAAGGTTCTATAACGTGAAATTGCAAATGTCGATTTTATATTAACTGCTGTTCTAAGCCGAATCACCATGAGCACATTTAAAACCATGCTTGCCATCCCCAAACAACCTCCTTGTGCGCCATAATGGTGTAAAGTGCACACTACCACGTTTTTAATTTTTAACAGATATATAATTTCATTATCAACCCAAATTAATCGCTTTATGGCGGCATAACATGCAACACCTGTTTCGAGGAACGACGAAAACGGAAAACCGTTCAACCCCAATGTAGAGATGGCAGGAACGAACAACGGACAAGACAGGTACCAACCAACCGACCGAACATAGAGCGCCAGAATTTGTTTCCTAGCAAAACACCCACCGGAAACCGGGACCACCGCGACTCGACGAGAAGTAGCACCGATCTAGATATGTTTGCCCAAATGCTACGTACCAACCATCGTTCCCTTGCATAAATGGAGCTATCGAGTGAAGCAATAGTGAATAACACGCCCATCGGACCATATGTGTGATCGCTAGCGACGATAGGTTGTAGCATGGGCGTAGTTAGGATTTCCATAATGTTGTTCAGCAAAATTGTTGCCAACAGATCATCTACTGTGTGGTATCTACTTCTTTTTAACCATGGTGTACCATGGTGCATATTAGTTTTCCTGGCAAATTTTATTATACTATTTAGGTCGATCTTTTTTTGTTTTGAATAAGAACAAAACCCACGATTTATCAGGAAATTTAAATTAGTTCGTAGCCGATACATCGAGTTGTTTTTTTATTCTTCTTCTTCTTTTCTGGCGTTACGTCCCCACTGGGAAAGAGCCTACTTCTCAGCTTAGTGTTCTTATGAGCACTTCCACAGTTATTAACTGAGAGCTTACTATGCCAATGACCATTTTTGCATGCGTATATCGTGTGGCAGGTACGAAGATACTCTATGCCCTAGGAAGTCAAGAAAATTTCCAACCCGAAAAGATCCTCGATCGGTGGGATTCGAACCCACGACCCTCAGCTTGGTCTTGCTGAATAGCTGCGCGTTTACCGCTACGGCTATTTGGGCTCCTTGTTTTTTTTTATAAAATAGTTAATTTAATCTATGCATTTTTTTAAGTTGTTCTACACATTATATTTTGATTTTGGTGTTAAATATGAAGTTATTGATGATTCGCATAGTTGGGGTGTCCATCATTCCAAGAATATCTCTAATGGGAGTGTTAAAAGGTCTCGAAATTCGACTCAGAGCGTTCTGCATCGTGATTCTTAAATCCGTAAGTTTGTTGTTGTTCCGAAGGATGTAGTCGAAGTGTTCGTAGTCTTCGTTGTATTCGCACCTTTAAGTTATCTTAAATTTGTAGAGATGAGCGTTCAGAGTGAAGTGATTATAAATGAGTATTGACATATTTTTTATGAACGTGCGGTCGCAATTGATTCCTGTATGCCAAGGTTTTAGTTTAACAGAACTTCCCCAGATCGCTGCGATTCAGTGTTGTAAGCAATCACGGTAGTCGACACGTTTTTGCCAATATTCGGCAGCGCTTCCCTTAGACATTCACAACACTGAAGGAAAAATGTCAATTGAATGTCTATGGCCACGACTGCTTCGCTAGAAAACGTTACAATTTTGTTTGTTTCTGTCATATTTCGTAATAGGCTCTGCTTTCACTGTATGCTTGTCACATTCGACATAACAAGCGAGATCATACTATGCATGTTGTTTATGATTCGATATGTCTGAATTCTATGCAAAACTTATGATTTATGCAAATGTCATCGTGTCAGTCGATATTCGATTTACAGTTTTTTGTGTTTCTCATTGTAATTCTACTGCTCGTGCTGAGTGTGAAAGATGATGGTAGCGGATCAATGCAGAAAAATAAAATAACTGCTGACCATAAGAAAGAAACAAACGTCGCGCCAAAGCGTCGAACGTTTACAGCACTGCTGTGATTTAATTGATTTTGTCAAATTTGTGTATCGTGGTGTACTTGACATTATTGTTTCCATTGCCCGATGGAAACCTCTTCTCGTACTGTACTCATTTCCTTTTATCCCCGAATGAACAGCTACCCAAAGCAATGAAATTTTCTCCTTGTAATTCAGAAATGCCATTTCTTATTTTCTAGTACCATGTGAATAGTTTTGGAGGATAATCTAATATTTTTAATGGCTTCCAAAGAGTTCAAACTATCTGAGCATATTAGGAATTCGCCTGGTGATAAAGGCTTAACATAATCCAACACGTACCATATTGCTGTAACCATATATACTGAACATTTTTCAACTAATGTGAAATATACTTGGTGATCAAAATTGTAAATTCCAAAGCCTGTCTATCTAACAACCATCGGTGTTAAAAAGGTTCTGTTCGTCAAAATCAGACAATTTTTCGTGACAGATAGCTAATATCATTCTACGTTCAACGCTTGGCACATAGCTAACTGCAGACATTAAAGACTTATCGAATGGTATATCAGGCAAGGTAGATGGGTGGTCTATGTCGAAGCAGTGTAAATGTTCTTGAGGTCCAGATCGTTAAACAGAGTCTATATGCATAACAATGCTATTGAGAATAGGCGACGAAGATATGTGCTTAGATACAAGGTATTTAGAGTTCAGTTGTAGAAATCTTACATTGATTGGAGGCACTCCTGCTAGTATTTCGACTGTAATTGTGTGGGTGGAAGTCATTAGATATTGATTCCTTTCTAGTTTCAAAAAATGGATTTTCACTGGAACATGGTGGAACATGATTCAACCGTATTCTATTACTGACAGAATGGTTGTCTTGTAAAGTTTAATTATATCATTCGGATGTGCACCCCACCATGTACTAGATATTGTTCGAAGAAATTGTATACGCTTTTGACATTTCGTGACAAGATACTCAATGTATATTTTCCATGTACATTTCTGATCGTACCAAACTCCAAGATATTTTGTACTTGATGATGTAGGAATCTTTTTTGACCCAAGTTGTACTTCAACTTTTGCGGGGGAAAGTTTTCTTGAAAATACTACAGTTTATACCTGGTGAAATCGTAAATTCAATGTCATTGAGCCATTTATGAGGTTATTCAATATTGTTTGCAAATACTGTTTCGCGAATTATATGTTTTTAACAAACGTTCAAAAACAACTGTCATCCGCGTGTTGAACTAAACGCAGTTTTTTGTGAATAAAACTAAGTGCAAGTGTAAGTAATGTAAGTGATATTGCAATAAACAATTTATGAAGAAGAGGGCTTACAATACTTACAACGTGTAAGCGATATTTTGTCGTTCTGTTCAAAGTGTATTTTTTCATACGATAGCAAAGAGTACAAAAGCTTACTAGTTGATCTGGAACCCTGAATTCGTTTAGTTTAGAGAATCTCAATTAAAACTGAATCATAAGCACCTTTAGTGCCTAAAAATATAACCGCCAGTTCTTCTTTGGAGGTATAACCCAATTGTATTTCGGTTGCTACACGAAAAAAAATCCGTTGCCGGATTCATGAACAAGAAGTTATGAATTCATAATATTTTATGTTTCATGATATCATGACTAAAAGTCATGAAATCGTGACTATTATGCAAGAATTTGTATGCTCAGGCCGTTACATAAATCTAACTGTCACTTTCTTCACCTCAGTCAACGTGTCTCCTGACGATCGGTGATGTTTTCTAGTTAAATCATAAAAAAAGCTTTGTTTCTGAAAAAGTTTAAATTGAACCTTGTCATCATATCGATGACATTCTTGGCGAAATTTCCGTAAGTTTTTACATTGTGTCACTATACAAACAATCTGCCGGAGCTGTTAGATGTTGAAAAATATACTTGCAAGCCTTCCTCCTGATTATGCAGAACCGGACAATGTTTGACTTTGAGCGAAAATTTCGCTTGACAAGCTCGTCGGCGATTTTAACTGTTCGGATGTGATGCATCCCCCACGTCCTATACCAGAGCAGCTCACAGTAGGACTTCGGTAGCCGGATGTTCCAGTCCACTTTACACATCCGCAGAGTCGTTAAGGAGTGTTCCATAACTCATGCAATCCACCAGCATTTTGTGAGCTTAGGGATCATTTGCCAATTCAATTGATGTTCAAAATAGTAGTTTGCGAACAAACCTCACCACCGAATGTTCGCGTTCCTGCTAAAGATGTGGCACTCTTCAGGTTGACAATTGTGGAATGTTTTCACGTTTTATTACGAAACTACAAAAGCCGTAAAGATTTTAATCTTCATTTCATTTGTTTACTAATAGCAAATATAAACTGAGATATAAATTTACATATAGTTTTTGTTTTCATGAACTGCTTCATGATTTCATAACTCAATTTGCCACTTTTCAGCACCAAAATCGGAATCATAAATGACAGGCATCTTAATACATGAAAAGTGCTTATGTTTTCATGATATCAGAACCTGCTTCATAAATTCATGACCAAAATTGCCACTTTTCGTATCAAAAATAGGAATCATAAATGACAGATGACTAGATCCATGTATAGTGCTTATGTTTCCATGAATTTTATTCATGGTTTCAGCATACAAGCTTCATGATTTGTGGGTCACAATTGACATTTTTCTACGCTTAAAATTGAAAACGTACAGCCGGCGTTACGGTAAAATGCTTCATGATTTCATTACTTTTGGTCATGGTGTATTTTCATAACATGAAAACACACTTTCCTCCCGAAATCATGACTCATTCTCTTTATTTCGAGTGCCGCATTTTTACCCGTGTAATAGTATTTGACAATCACGTGTACTCATTGGTGCAATCAATAGTTTGCAAAATCAATGACGAATAATCATTTCAATCGTTCATGACAGACGAGGATAAACTTATCGCTGAAGAGCAAAGAGAAAGATCTACTCTGCTACAAATTTTGATGTGGACAGGCTATTCGAATTACTTCTCCCGTATCCAGAACGGCAAAATTGTATTTATTTAAAATTTCATAGATAATGTTCGCTCTAGGATCGTCTACCGATCCTCCCCATTCAGTGCCATGGGAGTCGAAATCACCTAATATGCTGGTTGCGGAATTTGACCAATAACTTCACGCAAATTATTTCTATCTATTTTTTGTCGACGGTGGAATGTAAATGGAAACAAATGTGAAATTTTAGGTATCTATGGGGATTTTTTTTATTTCCATACACAGTGGGCCGAAGGGTCTCAGATTTTCATGAAATTTTTTCCACAGGCAGGGCTCGTCAATATATGAATAAAAACAAAATTGAGAAAAATTTTGGGTCGCTTATTTTCCCGGAAAACTCAGTTGGATTTTTTTGTTTTCCTCTGACACTACTTACTTTGAAAAATCATAACTCAAGAACGAAGCATCGTAGAAACAAAGTTTTTTCGTGAAAATGAAAGCAAATTTTCTCAGGAATAAAAAAAATATTAACTGGCAAAAGTTTTCAACAAAATTTTCCACCGTTGAGAAAATTTGTAAAGAAAAGCCGGAAAAACTATGCTCCAACTCGTGGAAAATTTTCAAAAAAATATTTTTGAGAAGATAATTTCATAAGCTTTAATCGCTGAAATTTTTGAAATGGTATATTTTTCGTTTTTGAGTTATTGCCAATTTTGTAAAAAATGTGCCATTTTAAGCCTTTTCTATGAAAAATCATAACTCAAGAAAGAAGCATCGTAGAAACAAAGTTTTTTTTATGAAAATGAGAGCAAGTTTTCTCAGGAACAAAAAAAAAATATTAGCTGGAAACAGTTTTCCACAAAATTTTCCACCGTTGAGAAAATTTGTAAAGATAAGCTGGAAAAACTATGTTCCAATTAGCGGAAAACTTTCAAAAATATATTTTTGAGAAGGTAATTTCATAAGCTTTAAACGCTGAAATTTTTGAAATGTACTTTTTTTTCGTTTTTGAGTTATGGCCAATTTTGTGCCTTTTCTTTGAAAACCCATATTTCAATCGGAAAAACAAAGATTTTTTATCAAAGCAATTGCAAATTTTCTTAAAAAAAGATATGGGATTGGATGATATTTTTCATGAAAAATTACACCGCTAAGAAAAACTGTTTCTGCCTCAATTTTTCATTACACTGAAAAGGGATTCCTTTTTTTCTATGGAACAAATAAGATTATTATAATTTGTTTTTAATTTTATTTTTTCAATTATTCAGTATTTAACTTACATTTTCATCTTAATACTATCTATTTTTTCAACCGGGAAGATTGTTTTTGGTTGCTAACATGCTAAGATTTTCGTTTCTTTGTATTATTAAGAACAAAGAATGCTGTATTTTCTAGGTTTTCATGTGCATCTGAGAATTCATTAACAAAAATGCTTCGTTCGTCTTTTGGTATAAATGGATGATATTTTGTTGTTCCAGGAATTGGAACAAGGTTAGAAAATCTTTCCTGAAGAATTTTTGCAGCCTCTGAATAGTCATTTTCAGTTGCATAGATAAATTCACATCTTTTTTCAAATTGTTTATATATTGTTTGGCGTTATTAATTTCTGCTGACTTTCTAATACTTCGGCGTGCAGACGCACACACGAATGAGAGCTCTATCACAATCTCAACATAATCCGGAAGAATGGTAGCTTCAAATGTGACTCGAATTTCGTTACTGGGAGAATAGGTTTTCCCATTATCCTCAACCCGAACACGTCATTGCTTGATCTTTCCGTAACCTTTATTAGTTAGGTACCGTTTTGATTCATATTACGGACAGCTTCAAATTCCGGACACTCTACTTTGTATGGGAAACATTTCACACGAAATGTTTCAATTTTCGCTGTTCAAAAGTTCTCACTTACAAGGCTCGTTTTAACAAGCATTTTCCATAGATATCCATGAAAATTTATAATACCCAACTTCCTTAGGCGTCTCTCTAGTGGATTAACGATTTCATTTGATGATTTGACTTTTCTATCCATGATTTGTTTCACCTGTCCGGAATTCGAATCGTAGTGTCCGGAATATGAGGCAAAAGTAGGGAAGTGACCGGAATAAGAATCATGTAAATTCCACACATTTCTATTTATTTAAAATTATTCATGTTTCGGAATCAAAATCTTCACTCACCATTCGAAAGTTAAGGGGCTTGAAGGTTCGATAACGCGGAGGAATCATACTTAGTGATCTATTTTACATGCTTTTTTGTGAGTTATGCTTCACTGAGGCCTTAAGTGTCCGTAATATGAATCAAAACGGTAGTTCAAGTCCATCTCGGCTTGATTGCTTACGCCATCGATTCCAACTTTCTCACTAGGGATGTAAACTCCTTGGAGTCTGCAGAAGTAAACAACATTTTTGGCTTCTAGACAATCAGGCAAGATGGTGATCGCTTCTATGGCTAAAATTCTAGGATTTTGACCATAATTGATAATGTCTTCCAACAGTCTGTAATTTTTCGACGCACCCTATAGGTAATATTTTGTTACAAACCACCAGACGGAAATCTTAATATGTAATGCGAGTTGCTGAATCGTATGATATGATCATTCGGTTGGAAGGAGATTCTCTACTCCTGAAGTGGATTGCGCATAGGTCTAAGTGCTTATGGGTCCACACTCCATTTTGGCCCTTCATACAACTGGATTGAGAGTATTTCATAGTCCAGCTCCTTGATCTTGCTATTAAGAGGAACCGTACGACATGGCAAGTGCTTCACTGGTGGTGGCTTCATAACACATCACATCACACATCACATCTAGACGATCAAAAAAGCAAAGGCGAACCTTAGTAAACCCGATCTGTTTGACTTCCTTGACCGACCGAAAATGTGTATAAACCTCGGCAGATACAAGCAGTACCTAAACTGGTTTATCTTTTTGACGAACGAACACTTCAGAGACTCTGGGCAGGCTTGATAATACTCCCCAACATCATTAGAGTTTGGTGAAATACTCTAGAGCAGTGTGCTGTCTCTGTCTCTTTGCGAGGGAACGAAAAAATGCTAAGCAGTGGTGGAAAAGTTCGCATCACGAAGCAACTCACGAGTGTATACCAACGCATAACAAAGATCACATACTCGCGAACTGGCTAGGTGTGAGTAAGTCGGCACCCGTCTGCTCGGGAGAACATGTCAAAAGAAGAAGCAAGAAGCTCGGGAATGTTTACTCGCGAGTAACTGAGCAAGGTGTGATTTATTATGGTTTTGACAGACAAATTTATCATATAATCATCAAATCGACAGTAAACTACTAGTTTATAGTTGAAAACTCTTGGAAACCATAGAACTCGGAGGGAAAGCAGCTTTTTCCCAAAAGCACAATATGACTCTGAACAGCTTCGAACACGTTCGCCAATTATTTTTAGCTTCGGTTACTCGGGAGCCTTTGGTTTTGTTTTTGTTCCAGTTCGGCAGATATGTTCACCACTTTCCATCACTGATGCTAAGCAGAGAGGGAACGAAAAATGAGCGAGGAAGATGCAGCACAAAACACAACAGAGTAAAATTCCATCAATAAAGGGGGCTCTCCCAACTCCCCGAGGACTGTCTCGTTCGGGCGGCACACTCAAGAGTGTGAGTAAAGGTGAGCATCGTAACCAAAAAGTGAAAGTACCTAAAAAAATCCTCGCATTTGTTTGCACTCTCACTCGAATCGCTTGAGGATCTGTGTTGGAAATTTTTAGTTCAGTTTTTACTCCTCAGAAAAACGGCAAAATTGCCTCCTCTTTGTATCGCATAGGAGTTTCTATCAAGCCTGACTCTGGGTAACATCTAAGCCGTTTTTATTGCGGTGGCTTTGGTGTTGGGATAGGCTGGAGTGATGGCAACGATGACGACGGTGGAAAAGAGTCAGGAGTCAGGAATCTGTTATTGCAAAATCGACTGAATATGCTGTACATGACCATTCGGATCAGGAGGCTTGATCTTAGCTGAGGCTCCCTGCAGTGATCGCTGTCTTGATCCATAACGCAATACGGAAGCTTAGCTTCCAGAGCGTCAAACGGAAAACCCTTTTTGTTACAGCATTTAGTGTAGTAGTAGAATAATATGCGAACTGAAAAACGAAGGTGGGAAAAAGATTGCAAGAAAAATTAATTCCCAAGAATCTTACGCTACACTTCTGTGCTAAGCCACAGCTGGATACAAAACACAACCGTACTCGTCGAGAGGTGAGAAGCAACTGAGGTCGATATTTTGTCCTACCTTACTCCAATCAAGGGTTTCTCCGAATCTAGCTTTTCCTTAAATTTGCCGACTTCCAAAAAAAATTGTTTGATGAATTTCCTTGAAATTCCTCACAAGGGAAGGTCACAATAGCGTTACACGGGATTTTCAACCGGACTGTTTTTGTTAGATTCTACATGTCGATATATGAAAAACCCCAAACCCTTTCGGGTCATGGACCAGTGGTGTAGCCAGGGGGAGCTCTGAAAGGGTCGATTTTGTACGAATATAATATTATTGAGTCAATTGAAAATTTGTCAAAAAGATTTTTACCAGTATTAAATACGATAGAAATGAACAGAATCAACATTAATGTATGTTTGTAATGTATTTTTATGCCATTGGCTTAACTCACATGCAATATGGACACCAAAACGAATTTGGTTTTATAAGAACAGTATACCAACAAGAAACCCATCCCGATTGCGCCTATGGCATAGAAAAAATATATTTTAAACATACATTAATATCAATCCGGATCTCTACCATCATAATAAATACAAAAAAATAACTACTGAAAAGCTAAACATTAAATATATTTTGCAATTGGATTAAATGGACAAATTAATGTGAAGTTTTGCGAAAAAGTTACACGTCTTCTCAGCGCGAATCGAACTCACGACTTCCTGATCTCTAGTTAGGGCGCGTTACCCCTACGCCAATTTAATCCAATTGCAATATATATGTAATCTTTAGCTTTTCGGTAGTTGTTAAACTTCCACTCGGCTGGTTAGCCGTAAACCACAATTCCTAATCAAAAACAAGTATTTATCGAGCAACGGACTCATGTTCCGTAACCGGTCGTTTGAGAACGTCGAGACCCATTGGAAGCCTGCACAATAGAAATATCAGCCACCACGTCGGTGGAGAGTGATGTAAGGCATTTCACTACCTTAAAAATAATGCGTTCTCGGGCTAGGCATTGGATATGTATAGAAAGCGTTGTGTTTGGATGGGCATCCAATTCTTCCGAAAGAGGTGCACTTTGCTGTAGTCCGGTTGAAAATCCCGTGTAACGCTATTGTGACCTTCCCTTGTGAGGAATTTCAAGGAAATTCATCAAACAATTTTTTTTTGGAAATCGGCAAATTTAAGGAAAAGCTAACCCCGTGTAACACCATCGTGACCTTCCCTTATCAGAAAAATAGGGTTGTGCTTGAAAGTTTTTTTTTTCAATAAAACTCAATGATGAATCATGATTATGATCATAAACAAATGATTTGCTGAATCTTTTACATAATTTCTAGTACATTCTTGGAGGAACTTCTGACTGTATTCATAGAAAAAATCTCATACATATTGGACGAATACCCAAAAAATATCTGGATTAATTCCAAAACAAAATTTTGCAACCAATTTAACCCATTAACGCCCAGTGATCTATTTAGGGATAAATTACTGTTATAAATACAGTTATTTTTATACTAAAAATTGGGTATTCTTATGTGAATGCTTTGATTTCAGTATGGACCCTGGGATTCCAGTGTGGATGCTTGAATTGCAGTGTCTGATATTCGAGTGAGGATCCTTGGATTACAGTATGGATTCTGGAAATCCAGAGTGAATTTTGAGATTCCAGCGTGGATACCGGGATTTCAGTGTGGATACTGGGGTTTCAGTGAGAATCCTGCTGTTACAGTATAAATCCTGGTATACTAGTATGGATCCTAATATATTTTAATTATTTGTGGAATTCCAGTGTAAATCATGGTATTCTAGTGTGGATCATGGGATACCAGTATTGATGCTGAGATTTCAGTGTGGTTTACGGTATTTTAGTGAACAATCAGGCATTCTAGTGGAGATTCCAATGTCCCAATGTGAATTATGAGATTTCAGTGTGAATGTTTTGGATTTCCAGTGAGAATTCTGGGGTTCCAGTGTGAATCCTGGAGTAACAGTATCGATCCAAATATTCTAATGTAGATTCTAAGACTTAAGTGTAGATAATGGAGTTCTAGTGTGGATCTTTGGATTCCAGTATGGATCCTGGGTTTCAATCAGGGAGTAAAAATTTATCCGTGGATTGCACTGTGGATACTGGGATTCCAGTGTGGAAACTGAGAATCAATTGTTGATCCTCGAGGGTGAATTTTCGTATGTTAGTGTGGATCCTGGGTTTCCAGTGTAACTATTTCGATTCCAGTGTTATTACTGGGATTCCAGTGTGGATACTTGGATTTCAGTGCGGATCCTGGGAGCCCAGTGTGGATACTGTGATTCCAGTGTGAATCCTGGAATTCCAGTGTTTATCTTTGGATTCCAGTGTGGATCCTTGGAATCCAGTATGGATTCGGGGATTCCAATGTGAATGCTGTCAATTCAGTGTGAATTCGGTGATTGCAATGTGGATCCTGGTGTTTCAGTCTGGATCTTAAGGTGGATTCATGGATTCTATTTAGTGTAGATTGTGTTACTGCATTGTGGATCCTAGACTTTCAGTGTGGATATTGAGATTCCAGTGTATATACTGGTATTGCAGTTGGGATCCTGGGATTGTAAAGTGGGTCGTGGAATTCCACTGTGGAACCTAAGATTCTAGTAAGGATTATGATATTCTAGTGTGAAACTTGAGATTTCGGTGAGGATCTTAAGATTCCACTGTAGATCTTAAAATTTCATAGTAGGATCTTGCGATTTAAGCGTGAATCCAGGGATTGGAACATGGATGGTTTCCAAGGTGAATCCTAGGTTTCCAGCGTGGATTCAAAGATTCCGGTGTGAGTTCTCGGATTCCAGAGTAGATTCTGGGATTCCAGCATGAATCTTGGATTTGCGGTGTAGATCCTTGGATTTTAGTGTGGATATTGGGATACCAGTCGTGATTTCCAGTTTCCAGCGGATCCTGGGATGATAGTGTGGGTTTTAAATATATAGTGTTGATTTTATGATTCTAGTGTGGATCTTTATATTCCAGCAAAGATTCTGGTATTCTAGTGTGGATTTTGGTATTCTAATGAGGATTCAAGCATTCCATTAAGACTGGTCAGGCATTGCAGAATTCGCTATCATTTGAGTATGAAGCACGATCAAAGCAAGCAAAGAAAAACATCCCATCTGTTGCAGTCCACGATCGTCATTGTATCGCAAGGTGTAACAAGTCTGATAAATGGAAGCAGCGAGCGAAAGCCCCAAAGAGAGAGCGATGATAAAATCAATTTTTCTCGCTTGTTTACCGTTGGGGATAGGTGTTTTTCTTTACTGGCACGATGAACAATCCATGAACTTCCAATAGCAATAGTGCCCCCCAGGTTTGGAGCATGTTTAGAGGGGTTTTATCATGCACTAGTATCCCCCCAATCTGATATCAAAGTTGTAGCAGTATACGATAAACAGTCTCTCATAATGTGCAGCATGTTATGATAGTTACAGAGAGCGATACGTGAGAGATTCTCTCAATTTTCTCAGGATTCAATCCCTGAAGACTGGTTGAATGGGAATCATGTGAGCGTTGAAATACTGTGCAAGTAGTGCGAAAGTAGTGAGAAAATCGTTTGAAAATAAATTGCGATCATCTGGAAATTCCGGAATAATCCGATGTGAGTTTGGAGGAAAAACTGTGAGAGTTATGTGGAAATCAATTAGTATTCCTGAGAGAATCCTGTGGAAATACACAGAAAAAATATTTAATGTAAACTGAAGTCTACTATAAAAATAAATCAAATTCGTGTGTTGTTACAGCATCATGTAAATCTAAATGAATATACAATCAATTTGCAACTTAAATTGGTTGAATATTACATGATCGTGTAAATTTGAAGTGAATTCGATTGAAAAATAATGGATTGGTCGTTGAAATTTAGGATGTGTGCATGAAAATAAACTTAAATTTACAAAATATTTTTAGCTGTGTGCTTTGCGAATCATGTAAGAATCCCATATGGGTCGTGTAAAAATTCTCTGAGATCTTTGTGGGAATTGTGCAGAAATACTGCGGGAATTGTAAGAATCCCATTGGAATCAAGCATTCGCAAAAAGAACTGTTTTATTTTTTATTTTTTCAATATTTTGCGTGCATATGATCCATGATGTACCCATTTAAATGGCGGTTTCAGCATTATTTTGTCATAACGATACCCTAGAAAGAGTCAGGTAGTTACTATGAATGTGAAATAGTTCGGGCGTTAATAGGGGTAGGACAAACCTTTTGATAATTTCAGAAAAAAAAATCAAGGCATAAAGCCTGGAAAATACAAAAATAGCTCTACTTAATTCGTTGCCGAGTTAAAACTGTTAATCTTTAAAATCTTTATAAGAATTTCTTTAGGATTTTTAAGAAGTACTTTGGAAAACCAGTAGCGTTTCTTGAAAACAATTAAAATGGTCAATCCTGTTAGGACCCCCTCTCCCCTTCACTGGTTACTCCCATGAGTTACAGCGAGTTGTTTGGCTGCTCGTCGTTCGTTCGAAGGTTGGCTCCCAAAGATGAAGTGTGAAAGTGGTTATTGTCATAACCACTTTGGTCCGCTACTTTACCCTGAAGCAACAATTGGGTACTCACCACCATCACCCACCCGTCCATACTAACGAAGCGTCGCGACGGTGAGAACGTGCAAGAGCTGTAATTTTCGACGATGATTATCAGCAATCGAGGGTATCCCGGTGTCGTGTGCGGGACCCAGATAGCCGTAACGTTAAACGCGCAGCTATACAGCCAAGCCCAAGTTGAGGGTCGTGGGTTCGAGTTTGACATAAAGTATCTTCGTATCTGCTACAGGATATACATAATGGTCAATTGTCAAAGAAAGCTCTCAGTTAGCATTTGTGGGAGTGCAAATGAGAACACTAGGTTAAGAAGCAGGCTCTGTCCTGGTGGGAACGTAATTCCACAAAGAAGCAGACTTGATGTCGTATGCACTGCCTGTGCTTCGTTTCAGTGTTGTTCTGATGCCACAAAGGAACGACGAAAAACGCGGGGAACTGCACTCCGGGAAGAATGTCCTTCCCGGGCAGGGCCCCATTAATTTGTGTAATTACTATCCGACAAATATTGACTGCAAATGGTGGAATAATTGGTCCCAACACTGGGCCCTGCCGATTGGACGCCTGAAATCTGGTGGACGACACTTCGCACAGTGCAATGCAATTGGGTTTATGAATGTGTGTGAACTTTGCGGGGGAGATTCCTTATCGCTGGTGATTCTTTTATGGCTTTATAATTGAGCGGTGCACGTGAACGATAATAGTCGATGGGGGCGTAAGGGCGTGAGTGATTATATAAGTAGATAAAGTTGTTCTGATGGATGTAGTGCGATCGAATGGGGGATTAATTGCCCATGGTATGTGCGCGGCCATAATTTACAGGTTTTGAATCACTGCTTTGCACCATATAGTTTTCTTCAGAACCTTTTTATTGGATTTAAATCCGGAAATCTTACAGCACACCCAGCCCAGCGTCCCCTTCCAACTTTAGCAACCTTCAGTATACTGGGTTCGCCAAAGAGTTGCGCTAACTATTGATTCAATTTTCGCTGCAGCACACTCGGCCTTCCTTAGTCGAGTGGTTAGAGTCCGCAGCTACAAAGCAAAGCCATGCTGAAGGGTTAGATTCCCAGTCGGTCCAGGATCTTTTCGTAAAGGAAATTTTCTTGACTTCCCTGTGCATAGAATATCATCGTACCTGCCACACGATATACGAATGCGCTAAGCTGAGAAAAAGGCCCTGTCCCAGTGAGGACGTAATGCAAAGAAGAAGAATAATAATAACGATCTTTATATCAACTCATATGAAATAACTTAATTGACGATTATTCCTGTCGTTTGATACCATTGAAGTACGATAATAGAAAATCAAACGTGAAGTCGGCATCTTCCATCATACCAAGCCATAGTCCAACACTTTGTTTTGATACCTACCACAAAACCGTATTCAATCGAAGTGACACAATTCCCACAATTTTCAAACACACTCACCCACTCGCCCAACTGCACTAAAGATAGTTCCTCATTGCGATTCTTTCTCCATTCCATTGTCTACTTACAGGCGCCCACCAGCCGTAGCCGTTGACGATTCTGGCGAAAAATTGTAAGCAATCATCCTCCATTAGAATCTCGAACGTAACAAAAAAAAAGAGAGCTACAGAGCTACAAGCATACAAAGGCACCATACTTTACACGCTCCATTGTTGGGTATGACGTTTATTGAACGATTTTGTCGTTCATCAGCTATACAGCGAACCGATACTGGCATGGATGGGACCACGATGCAGTACTATCACAGACAAACGGACGGAACTCAAACGAAAATTTCATAGACCAGCATTAAACGATCATTCTGCATTCAACCAGAGCCGCGCGTATCTTTTTTTTAGACCATCAGATGATGATTGTGTGAAGTGGGCGATGGATTTCAAAGGAAATTGTTGTACGTGTTACGTCTGTGTTGTCTGTGCTACCTACTACTGCATCTATGCAGCTGTTGTTGTAAAAAATCACGTCCTCCGTTCGATCCGTCGGATAGCGACAAGGACCGAAGTGGCTACGGAAACGTGACCAATAGATAACGATGAACATACGCTAGAGCGTATGGTAGGAAGAAACAAGACACTGGGAATCCACTGCCAATACCATTTTGTGCTAAGCTATTTAGTGTTGGGGGGTTGAGAGAATAAACCAGTAAATTAGATGATGTGGAACACCATCAAAAGAGAGATTCCGCCTAATACATTTCATATCAGTTCGGACAAAGTCCTGCTGAATGTGTCAAGTTTCAATTTCTAAGCAGTCTAAGGGGTAATTTTTTTGACATCCGTAGGCGTAGTGTATTATCGTTTCTGACACACGACAAATAGTAATTTTGGAAAATTAAGCTGTCAGTAGAAAAAAAGGAGAATAAGCTCCGGAGCAATTCAATGGTCCAAATATTTTATTAAAATATTTTAAATTGGAATGCTGGTTCTTTGAATGGTAAAGAGCGCGAGCTGTTTAATTTTCTAACTGCTAATAATCTACATATAGCAGTTATTACTGAAAATTATTTGAAACCTGGATCAAACTTAGAAGAAATCCAAACTTTTTTTGTTTATCGTAATGATCGTGGCATGTTGGAGAGTTGCAATCATTATTCATAGGCGTATAAAACATCAACTTTTTTCGTCATTCGAAACTAAAGTTTTTACAACTTAGTAAGTATACTTTCATAGCTACCTATTTGCCTTTTCAATGCTCTACGCAAGTTAATTTGCTTCAAACTGACTAGCGGAATTTGACTCGCAATAGGTAATTTTTTTGTCATTGGTGACTTTAATGCCAAACATCGCTCATGGAAAGCAATTCCTACGGCAGAATTTTATTTGACGGGTGCTCTTCAGGATACTTCTCAATTCAATACCCTGATAGTCCTTCTTGGTTTTCCTCTTCTAGAAACCCATCTACGTTTGATTTGGTCCTAACCGACTCAAGTCACCTTTGCAGCCAACTGGTCACTCATGCTGATTTTGATTCTGATCATGTCCCTGTTACATTTCAAATAATTCATGAAAGGATTCTCTAGCCTATCAGCTCCACATTACATTATTTTCGAGTCGAGTGGAACACATAATAATCTTGATGTTAACACTTTGCAAACAAAACTTGATATTGGCAATGCTCTTGAAACTTTAACAAATTCCATTGTTCAGTGGCGTAGCTAGGGTTTTCGTGGCCCGGTAAGGAGTCGTATTCGGGGGCCCTTTAAAATAGGGGTGTGCGTCGCTAGGACAATTGGTCGGGGTTCTGCTAAACCGCACCAAGTGCCATTTTTCCCGAATTGAGTTTTTCACACCAAAGGACTTACATAATCATAACCTCTCTACCATAAAACATATCGAGTGATTTGAACAATTCCTTGTAATCTTAGATCATAAATTTTGTTTGGAAGAACACGTAAAACTGTAATTTTGTTCAGCCGTCATCAGAGGGAATTCATTTTTCAGATATAAAGCTATGTTTTTTTTTCAATTTCCTTCTATATTCTTACAATTTATCCATTCCAAGCAACTCATAGAAACAGAGGCCAGTTAAATTGGGCAGCAATTGATTTATTAAAATTATATATTTGTTTCGGTGGCGTTGATCTATTTTCTTTGAAATTTTATTCAGCCATACCGCACTAAGTACTGTTTATCTGAAAATCACATTTAGACATGAAGTAAAGGCATTTACATACCATAAATACTTGCATTTGCTTGTTATGTAACATGTTTATCAATCCACACAGAAGCCGTAATGAAAAAACTAAATAATTCAATCTGTTACTGTGTGAACAACTCAGGTGGACTTGGTGCGCTTTAGTTGATAAGAAAATGGCATTTTCGCCATCAAACCCCGTCAGACAAAGTACACATTACTTGATTCAAGTTTATCACCATTCCTTCAAGAAGTGAAGATGACCTAGTGGTAGCACACTAGATTACCACTCAGAAGGCACGAGTTCGACTCCCGATGAAACTTTTTTTCTGATGTTCTATCTGATGGTGATGGAAATCAAACAACTTTTAGATTCTGTAGTTATTTTTATATTGCAGTAAAACACCAGCAGGTCAATGTACATCTGAAATGATGGTCATTCCTGGTAAACACTTCACGCATTGAACTGTGAACTTGATCAGCAAAGGTGCACCAAATGGGAGCAACTTGGTGCGCTTTAGCAGAGCGAATTCATGGTTTTCTTCGATCATTAGGATTTATGTATGAACACGTGAGAACCTTGATTGAATACATACGAATCCTTCCCATAAACACTTGTGATATGGATTCCAACATGCACGGTGATGATAAGCATCATTTGTCTCCAATTTTACTTGTGTTGTTAAAACTGTGAAACACATCCAACCATACCGAACCAAGAACCATATTTTTCAATTTTTGTTCAGCCAGAGTGAACTGAGTGCTTCATATTGTTTAATGAAATCCAATTACATCGTTAATTTTGGATGATTTACTAGTATATTTATTCTCGGTTTATTTATTCAACACTGTTAATCGCATGTGAGCGATAAAAAAAAATATCATCCGCCGTAAACTAGTACAGGAAAATACTTTAAAGTAAAATATCTCGGAATAAAGATTTTGGCACTTGGTGCGGTTTAGCAGAACTCCGACCAATTGACATGAGACTACACTGAAATGAATTTTATTGTAGTACCTACTGAATCCATGGTAGAATTAAGAACTGCACCAACGATTTTCAACCGACTACAAAAACTGTTAAGTTTACTATAATCTGGTAAAAATCACTGAGCAGTGTAGTAAATGTGACTATGTCCATAGTAGTCTCGACTTCAAAGCATTGTATTTCAATCCGTGACACCCACCGTACAACACAGTATGGTGAAAAGTACTACCGTCAAGCTACCATTCACCGTGCATTTAAGAAAAATTTGCACTTCAATAAATTGTTCAACTTTGCCAAATAATTTGATGCGTACTAGAATACCACTACGTAGCGTGCAATTATATAATAATTCAGGAAAAAATATAAAACTATTGTTGGATAACAAAAAATACTCTAAAAATATGTTTGAAAATGTAATGTTGAGGTCACCTCGTACCGTGCTATGTCACCATTTACCGTGCACACTAGTGCACCATTCACCGTGCATATAGTTTTCGTCATGATTTAATTTTGTATCTTGAAGAAACGTTGGTAATGGAGCAACTATGTTGCTAGTAGTGTGCGCACTCATTTTTAAGAATATTAAAATCTTCATTTATAATAAAAACCATAAAACGTTTAAAAATTTACTAAATAAATAATTTTTCATTAAAATCGTTATAGGAGGTTTGACTGTATTGTCCAAACCATTTCATATTCACTTAAACACTCAAAATGAAGTTTTTTAATCACGACATAACAATAAATCTAATATTACCGAATAATTTCAAGCTTTTTACAGTAATGCACGGTAATGGGAACCATACATATTGAAAAGGGTCCAATTACCGTGCATTTGGGTTTTGACTGAAACACAATGAAAAATTATAAATTGCATAAAATTTCATTGCTCATACGATGAAATACATCTAACTAGTGGTATCCACAATGTAAACTTGTTGAAATTTTGAAAAATTTCATACTCTAACGTTAAAATGAAAAATGGTAATTTTTGGCGTTTTTACTAAGAGTGTTGAAAAATCTCATTATCAAACAGAATTTACATGATTTTGACTACGTAAACTAGGTTTTTCAAAATGCTTTGTGACAAAAACTACTTCATTTTATTAGTTTTATCTTATTTTGCTGACAAAAGAATAATTTGTGAAAATTGTATGAATATTTTGTAGGAATTTGTATTTGTGCACGGTGAATGGAGCCCGCACGGTGACTGGTGACTTAACGGTATGCCAAACTTGTCAAATCTAGAATGTTTCTAGTCATAAATACTACAACTCTGGTTAAATAAACAGAATATACTTTCTTGTTGACTATGTTATGGTAGAGTTAACAGATTAATGTAGTCGGTTGAAAATCGTTGGTGCAGTTCTTAATTTTACCATGGATTCAGTAGTTACTACAATAAAATTCATTTCAGTGTAGTCAACAGGACTGGTAGCACCTAAGTATCTTAAAATATAAACTTAGAGACCCAGTGCCTGAAAAATATGATCAAAAAGAAACTGATCAAGAACCACGTTTCTACAGTCAACTCTCCCTTACTCGATATTGAAGGGACCATCGAGTTAGGGAGGTATCGAGTTACAGAACACAAAACCAATGCAACTGCGATCCAAGGGACCATCGAGTTAGCCATGAAAACCAACTTTTACTATGGTTCTCTAACTCGATGTCGAGATACGGAATATCGAGTAAGGGAGAGTCAACTGTATAAGGATTCCTCAGAGAATCCAACCAGTCATCTCTCAGAGGGTACTTCTAAAATTTTCTGTAGGGACTTCTAGTGACGTTACTCCAAATATTACTACATGTATTAAATGATTTTGTAAAAACTAAATTATGATGTTTGTTTGAAGTCTTCTCCAGTTAATAACTCGAAGATTTCTTTTGAACTACATTAATCGATTCCTTCATAAACTTAACAAGGAGTTCCCCGCAGATTTTTGTTCTGAAAGAAGAATTGATCCAGGGTTTTTTCCAAAAAAAACCCTCTGAAATAACTCCAGCAATTTTTTCAAAGATTCATTTCTCGAGAAAGTGATTTTTCTCGGAGCTCATCTTGCGATTCTCCCATAGAAATCAGAAATTTAGTATTTTTAGTACAGTCAAACCTATTTTTACGGGGAGAGCAAAAAGAATCGGAGCATAAAAAGAGGGAGGGTAAGTTGGAATTTGGAGCGTAATAAGAATTAGATGCGTAAAAAAGCTTTTTATTTATTCTCGTTAAATTTTGCGAAGAGGTGGGGTTTATCCGTGGTACTTCTCAAGGGTATCAATAGGGTTGACGTAAACCATAGTCTGACGCCATTTTGAATTCAAGGTGGCAACTTCCGGATTTGTGAAAATCACTTGAAAGCCACTAAATATGGGTATTTTTGGAAAGGGACCAATAGGTAGATGACGGAAATCCACGTCTGACGTTTGAATCTAAACTAGCGACTTCCGGTTTGTGAATATAACTTGAAACCCACGAAATATGGATGTTTTTGGAACGGGACCAATGGGTATAGGACGGAAATCGGAGTCCGACGCCATTTTGGAATCTAAGATGGCAACTTCCGGTTCGTGAGAATCACATTAAACCCATGCAATATGGATGCTTTTCGAATGAGACAGATGAGTAGATGACGGAAATCGATGATTGCAGGATCTATGATACTCTGCAACGTCTGACGAACAATAGGCCAGACACAACAAACTGTAGAATACGACCCGGCAATAGAGAAAACCGGCTATTGTTGTGCTGACCGTCTGTATGTCTCGAATCAGGGTTTTAGCTATGTGGGTTATCATCTCCAAACAAATTTCTCAAAGAATTCATCCAGGATTTCTCTAAGAACGCCTCCAAGATGATGCTTAGATAATTTTCCAGAAATGAATGTAGAGAATTTCTGAAAAGAAAAAAAAATCCGGTGGATATTTCTAAAGTAAATCTTAAAGATATCGCGGATTCTGGTAAAATAGATGATAAATTCCTACAAAGGAGATGCTTTTAAAATATCCTCGGATTTCTTCTAGGCTCTTGAGAACGTTTTGAATAAGTGTAACGAAAAATTAATAAAGTTATTATTGGAAAGATTATCAAATGAAATTTGCTGGTGGTAAATCTGGAAAATCTCGAGTGGAATTTTTGAAGGAAATACTGGAATAGTTGCTGAAGCATTTTGTGACTTTAACCCTAAATGAACTATTAAAGTTAAGAATATATTGAGAAGTCACTTCACAAGTTATTCAAGAAATGTTTGAAAAATCTAAAAAATTCTGGAGAAATGTAAGAGAAATTCCCGGTTGAATCTCTTGTAGAATTTTCGAAAGAATTCCTTGTAAATTTTGTGGTTTAATTTATGTAACAACTCCTGTGAAAATCTGTGGATGATAACCTCAAGGAGTGGTTCGTGAATGACAGAAAGTTATACTAAAAAAAATAACATGAGAGCTTTTCTTGTTTTATTTCGGGAAAAATTGTGTACATGATTTTTTCCAACTATGGAATAAAAGTATACATAATTTCTTGGAAGTATTCAGGTAGGAGTATATCTGTAGTTTTGAAACTGAGATGGTAATGGCTGAAAGCAACTTTCTAGGAAATCTTGTAAGCGTTTCTGGAAAAATTAGCGGAGTTATCACATTGTTGGACTGATGAACGATTTTCAGTGGAAAATTCTGGGGTACTTTCTGTTAGCATTGTTTGAAAAATAATTTAAAGTTTTTCAAATTGAATTCCTGAGAGAAACATAATTTTTATAATAATTCCTGTAGGGATCCCTGGAGGAGTATTTGTATATATTCTTGAAAAACTGTTTTGTTGACAAATCAATTAATGAATTCCTGCAGCTTCGTCGTGATGAATCTGTACACCTATGGAATAATCGTTTAGTAATCTTTGGAGTGCACACATTGATTGTAGAACGGCTTGGTTTGGGATATGACTCACAATAGAAATATTTCCAAAGCAGTTACTGGTTTCCTCCAGCTCAAGTTATTTCTTGATCAACATAATCATGTATTTCTGAATCAAAAAACACGACGTTATGTTTAAAATAACTGTTCCATAAGGTTGAAATAAATGCTTTTTATCAATATAATTGGATGCTACAGGGATCCTGGTGCGAACGCTACTGTCATTGTTGAAGCAAGGGGCATTGCAAAACCTAATTGTGAAATAAAATTCGAGTCCAGAATTTTAGACAATGATCTTAAAGTCTTGATCCATCCTTGCTTCAAGTCTGAAAGAGCATTTAACATTTCGAATTGATTTATTAGATGGCAATACTCATTATAACCACATTTCCTAATGATCCCGTCCGGCTTTCGCTGTTTCACCTTTCAGGCGGTTGTATCTGTCGTATCTGCCAATTTTTTTAAATGTTTGGTCGACTTTACCCATATCATCCGCGAAGCAAACAAATTAACTGAATCTGTGGAAAATCGTTCATCGGCTGTTACGCCCAGCACCTCCTAGCGCAACATTGAATAACTGGTGAAGATCAAAATGACTAATGATGAATGCTTCAAAAACAAAGAACAAATACAAGGCGTAACCGAACGCGACAAGACTCTCCTAGTAAGTAGTCTAGCGATAGACGGGGATAATTAACAACAGATGTATGATTAAATAAATGAATTATGCTGGATATATCACGTCATACTGTTTGGTCTGGAATTAATTTTGTCAGTTTCCTCCGATCCGGAACACTTAATTGGCCAGAAAATCCACATGCCAGTCTGAACTATTATGACACGTCGGGACAATTTTGCTAAGTTTGTTTAATTTGGTTGAAAAGCATGTGCCTCATTTATGAGCGACTTTTTCTCACTCACACACACATAAGCACGGACACACATTACCTTAATTCGTCGAAGCAAGTCGATTTGTACGAGTAACTTAACCTTTTGAGCTTTCAAAAGGGAACTCGTTATAGCATTGAACACACAGTCTTCCGGTACGTCCTAGTGAGCAAGTTTAGGGTGTTTCTATGTGTTTTCTTGTCAATGAGAGTGGTTCCGTTTTTCATACAAATTTGGGCCACCCTAACCTCTAATCAAATGTTTCCATCACTTTGATTTACTCTGGTTCCTTCCTATCTTTTCTCCTTCTTCGCAGGTAAATCGCAAGGAGGAATCAAAATGAAAAATTGTTGCAAATTCCTAGGCAGTCTGATGACTGTTCCCCTCACCGTGTATCGGTAAGATTTTTCAAGAAGATTCACAGCACACTTGAATCGTTTGTTTGGGAATCCTCATAAGTCTATCGGACACTATTGTTTAAAACAATGGACTAGCTATTTTTCTCAAATATGTTGTTACAAGCAATTATATTTGTTCTGCATGTAATGCTGTGCTAAAAACAAAAGGTATATCTCCATGCCATGAATTGGAATGAAATTCAATCGAAATAATGCTAAATGGTAGAGTTTTAGATTTCGTAGACTTAACAGTGATATCTCAAACAAACGAGCCACCAAACAGAATCGATAATATTCTTAATGTTATCTTTGAATTATAATGCAAATATTGTTTGGATATCACATATAATGTATTTGCATGCCTAATTGAGGCTACCTAGAGCTAGGTGCAACCCCATAATGTGTTCCTGAATAACGCTCCATGGGAAAACCTGAAAGCTTAATCTCCCAACGGTAGCTTGAAATAAAACAAAATATTTTGTTTGTATCTGAGGAATAGTGTTCAGTGTTCTTCTCGATTACATTTTTGGAAGATTTCATCCATTTATTCATTTAACATCTGAACAGATAAAACAGAACCAACAATTTCACGCCACAATACTCGGTTTGTGGCTGCTTCTCTCCATCTTCGGTTCTGCATTACGCTCGCCAAATCGATACGCACTTGATCCGCCCACCTAGCTCGCTGCGCCCCACGCCTTCTTGTAACAACCGGATCCGATGCGAACACCATCTTTGAAGTGTTGTTGTCCGGCATTCTTGCAACATGCCCTGCCCATCGTATTCTTCCAGCTTTGGCCACCTTCTGGATACTGGGTTCGCAGTAGAGTTGGGCGAGCTCGTGGTTTAAGTACGAAGACTTCAAGTGCTTGCAAGTCCTTCTCGAGCATCGTAACCGTTTCTCACCCGTAGAGGACTGCCTGCCTTATGAGCGTTTTGCACATTTGGTGCGGGTGTGAATCTTTTTTGACCGCATGTTCTTGTGGAGGCCATAGTATGCCTGACTTCCACAGATGATGCGCCTCCGTATTTCACGGCAAAAGTTATTGTCAGCCATCAGCAAGGATCAAAGGTAGACGAACTCTTCGACCATCTTGAACATATCTCGATCTCGAGCACGATATTGAACAATAGGTACGAAAGTCCATCACTTTGTCGTAGTCCCCGGCAGGATTCAAACGAACTGGAATGTTCGTCTGAAACCTTCACGCAAATTTTCACACTTTCTATCAGTCTCGTGAGCTTCCCGGGAAAGCTGTACTCGTCCATGATTTTTCATAGCTCATCGTGGTCAATGCTATCATAAGCCGCTTTGAAATCGATGAACAGGTGATGCGTTGGGACTTGGTATTCACGGCATTTCTGGAGGATTTGCCGTACAGTGAAGATTTGGTCCGTTGTCGAGCGGCCGTTGATGGAAGTAGCTTGATATCTTTGAAGCCACTGTTCGGTGACCTACGAAATGCGATACACAACTTTCCAAAAAATCCATCTCTCAATGCAAAGCACAACATATTCTCAAATTTTCTCTTTAATTTGGTATATTGACTTCGCAGCACCAATCTGGAGTTTGCCGGTTGAACTTCCGAGGCAAAGTTCCAGCGAACTAACTATCACTGCTCTGCTGCACATCGAAGAATTTGCTAGTTCCAGCACGCCAAAATCCTTTCGATTGAAAATGTGTTGGCGGTGCTATAGGTGCAATTGTTTGCTTTCCATAAATGATGATCAATCTTGAAGTTTTGGGAATATGCATCATTTTTTATCGGACAGACATGAACTGAAATTATATCAACGTGCTTGTTGTTAGCATGCAAATGCTCCGATAGATCGCCGTATAACCGATATGATTAAAACAGAAATATTTTCTTTGCAACGATGAGTTGAACATAGATTATTCATGAATGACACAGTGAGTTCATTGTGTGTTACCTTAAGTTTGTTGGTAACGAAGAGAAATTGAGCGAATATAATAACAGATTCGAATTGGTTCTGCCCAGGGATGGGAAATGTACTGTAGCAAACATTTACCGCCTCTACATTCACATCTTTCTACACGACCATCAAAATCCAAAGCAAACCATGACAGTTCAAAACAAAAAAATGTCACGGCTCTTCAAAACTGTAATCTTCTTCTTCCCAACGTTTATTCAAACCCGAATGCGAAATGACTCGAGCACAGTGGTAACACGATTTTTCCGGTTTTGGAGGTTTTGACTTTTTGCTCGATAAAGGCGGCATAAAATTGAACTTGTTTATATGTATCGCAACAGAATGGTTGTGCTCTTGCTGTTAGTACTAATAGATTTCAATTTATTGAAAACACAAGCGAAATATTAGCGATTGAATTATTTAACATGTTTTTCAATCATCCATCTCGGTATGGCTGCCCGAAAACGATCATAGTGGAGAGACAAAAACATTCAATCAGTGTGTGAACCATTGGCAGCGCAACGCCTGATGGTATTGATGCTGCTGCTGCTTTGTGTTTTGGTTGACTGGCAGAATCAATGAATTGTGGTAAATTGTGGTCACAGTTCCCAAGCCTGGTTCTGCGTATGAACGTTTCGCTTGAAACAAATTTCGGAAAGTCTTGAGTAAATTTTTAATCTTGGGGACGGGCCCAGTGTAGTGGTTAGAACATATACCTCCCCGCTCGCCGACCTCTACCTGGCCTTCTGCTGAATATTATTGTCGCAATTCTTTCTTCCGACATTCGCATTTAGTGACCAGCACATTGAAGTTTGTCGGATTTCACGCGCTTAAAAATATTCGCATCTTTATACATTTGATACAACTCGTGATTCCTACGTCTACGATACAAATTATTTTCGTGTTTCTCACCGAGTATAGTCCGCAGCACTTTACGCTCGAAAACACCGAAGGCTTTCCGGTCTGCCTCCTTCAACATCCAAGCTTCGTGCCTGTCGAGCTACCGGCAGAATCAATGTTTTATACAGGCAAATGCTGTTTCCGTTTGCAAGTTGCGGGATCATAACTGTTTACGTAGTCCGTTTTCACTTCGCGGGAAACGTCATTGTCACTAGTCACAAGTGTTCCAAGGTAGACAAACTCTCATACAACTTCACGCACATTCCTATCAAACAATATTTCACCACCAATACCACAAGGCCTACCTGCAACCATGTACTTCGTTTTGTTAGAATTAATGATCAGGAGAATCCTCACTGTCTCCCTCATCATTTCTCTGCACGCCAGATCTCCTAATAGCATCCTCGAGTACAATGTTGAACAGTAAATTTGAACGTCACAAACGTGATTGACACCTCATCTACAATTCGAACACTTGATTTCGAACCATCCAGCGTTGCACACATCAGTCTAATTAGATTCGCCGGAAAACCATGTTCAGACATAATCTGCCACAGCTCATTTCTTTCCACTGAATCGTACACTGCCTTGCAACCAATAAACAGATGGTGGATCCGCAATTTATGTATCCGGAAATTAATATGACATGAATTGTATAAATTTAAATGATGAAAACTTAAATAAATCTGCTAATGCAAGGCATGATGTAGACCTTCCAAAAGCTTCCAAGGCTCTTGTTTTAATTGTATGAGAGGATCTTCAAAGATCAAGCAAATCCATAAAAACATAGCGTCACCTTTTTCGATCATATTAGGCACAGAAACAAGTTGGGACGAATCTATAAAAAGTGAAGAAGTTTTCGGATGTGATTATAACGTTTTAAGAGACGACCGAGCTTTTCTTACGTCACAAAGAAAGGCAGGAGGAGGAGCCCTCATTGCAGTTTCTTCAAAATTTGATTCTGAAATTTTGTTTTTGAATTATTCGTTCTTCGAAATTTAAAGAGTTTGAACATGTTTGGGAAATGATTGGATGGCACAAAAAATGCAGGATCTGATGAAGCTTGCTGTTGAATTAACATCTCCTTTGTTTTGGCTGTTACATATTGAGAACTTAAATCCGTCAAATTTCCTAAAATCTGGAAGAAAAAATTCTTAGTACCTATTTACAAACCAGGGAAGAAAACTGATATACGTAATTATCGTGGAATTGCTATAATTTGCTGTATTCCAAAGCTCTTTGAATCCCTTGTTAACAGAAAATTGTTTGGGCAATTAAAGAACAGCATTAAAAATGCACAACAAGGGGTTTTCAAAGGCCGTTCCATTTCTACAAATTTACTAGAATTCACAAATTAAACCTTGAATGCAATGGACAATGGTTACTATATAGAGGCTCTGTATTCTGTTTTCAGCAAAGCGTTTGACCGCATTGACATCTCTATGTTACTCTTCAAGTTAGAAAAAATAGTTCTATTTATTGGCGCACTCCATGCCATGTAAATTTGTTGGCATTTCCTTGCCCTCCCATCAAGCATGGGAAAATTCACTCACTCACCCGAACGCTACCGATAAAATATCTGCAAAGTATCTGCTGCCACCGAATGTTCAATGACTGCCGAACGCTACTAGGGTGAGCGCAATCCCGACGAATCGTAAACGATTGAGATAAACCGAAAATGAAAAGATATACGGAGCGGAGAGAGCACCTATCCTCTCTTAAATTGGAGACACGAAAGAACGCGTTCGCCATTCGATCACTGAAAGCTTCCTGCGAAATGTACAGATTTTGCGTTCACTGAAACATTTCGCCTTGTGTATTACCAGTCAGTGAACGCTCTTCAGCTCTCAAATACGAATGCCACTCGTGCGGAATCGGAATGTAAAGAATCATTCGCTACAGCAATCGGATGCCTTCGGCACAAGGAGTCGATAGTGAATCATTCTGTTACCGTTTTTGTCTAACTTGTCGCTCGGCGAACAAGAAGAAAGCGCATTGGAAATTGGAAACACTCAGCTTGGTCGGAGAAACGGCAATCTCGCTCTTGACCGCTTGTGGATGTGAGCGAGAGAAATGCAATATTCGAGTGAATGATTCCCATGCTTGCCTCCCATACCTTCCGAAGTACCTCCATCGATCCATCGATTGGTAAGGCTGCTCACTTCCGTGCTTGAGAAGTTCGACTGGGTTCACGTCCTTCCCAGCAGCTTTACGGTTCTTCAGCTCGTTGACAGCATATTTATCCTCTCCTATGGTCGGTGGGTTCACAGCTTAACCGTCACCCGGTAGCCATCACCGTTTTGTCGGTCAGCGAACTCCCCTTTTGATCAAGGCACATGGCGGGCACTGGTACGGTATTGTGCCGCACGCCATTGACCATTGAATAAATCTCTGCATATCATTCCGGTTCATGCTATCTTGAGCATTAGCTTCCACACTTTCTTCGTGCTGCCTTTTCTTGCTGTGGATTTGCTTTTCTTTAACTCTCGCTGCCTGTTCTGTCGGGTTTCGGTCACAAACACACGGCTTTTGGCGATATTCTTCACGTTTGTCAATCTCTGGCACTCTTCATCGAACCAGTCGTTTCGCCTTCGTCAATAACTCCTCGCGCTGTAGTGGTCACATCTTTATGAGTAGGGTCCCATTGACATCTCCACAAACGTTGATTATTTCCAACTGCTCGGCTAGCTGCTGACGGTACTGTGCAGCGTTCAAGATACAGTAGGGACCCGATTTTGTCAGCCCCTCGATAAATTTTAGTCTGACAAAATGGGGAACCTGACAAAATCGGGTCATTTTTCGTTCCTGTTATTCAAATTTTGTCGTGTTGATATTTGTTTATGAACCAAATTTACAAACTACATGGACTTTAAAGGGGACAAGGGACATGGGCGTAGCTAGGTTTCTTGTTTATCAGGGAGGAGAAAAGTGGCCCTCACAATTTTATTCTCAAATTTCGTGCCGAAACGATCTTTATACACTGCCTCTGCACCCTTTTTGCATGAACCATAAAACTATGCAGGATATCAACCCTACTTTTTCACAGTAAGCACAGAAAGGTCCTAAACACGTCTTGCTTGCATGACGTCGAACATCATCATCAGGTCAAATGTACTGAAGACCCGCGGTTTCGACATCGTAACGCTGCAGGAGGTGTGCTGGACAGGAGCATTGGTGCGAACGTTTAGAGGTAATCATACCATCTATCAGAGCTGCGACAACACACGCGAGCTGGGAACAGCTTTTATAGTGATGGATGATATGCAAAGGCGCGTGATCGGGTGGTGGCCGATCAATGAACGAATGTGCAACTTAAGAATCAAAGGCCGATTCTTTAACTTCAGCATAATCAACGTGCTTAGCCCAAACTCCGGAAGCACTGATGATGACTGTTCGCTCTCGCATCGCAGTCGGCGTCATCGTTGGCTGCTTCAATCAATCCAAAGCAGCGCAGTAGTCCATTCACTATTGTTCGCCATTGATCGCATAGCAGCAAACAGCCGAGAGCAACGGTAGGCATGGTTAGAGTTACTGTGCACATGCTGTAGCCTTAGGTGCAGGAGCCTCATTGCTTGCCAGCGCACGGGTGCGCTGTACATTGTGAGACCTTTTTTGATGCGCCTCATTTTTCTTGAGATGTGTCTCACTGCGGTCTCATGCGCTCCGTCACATGTGCTGTTTAAAAGTCAGCGCAATAATTGAATTGATTACAAAAGTTTTCAACGAGGATCGAAATTGTAACTCTTGGATCGCTAGTCTTCGACCATATGATGTAGACCATCTAGACACCTGCATAATGAGGCGAAAATTGTTGTAGAGGCTCTTCGTTACTAAGCAGTTGTTTCACAACTTGCGAGGCGTAGCGCCGAGCAGAGCATGAGACGAATCTCCCCGAGAGCACATCACCTAGCGCGCGCTTTAAGAATTTTCGTGAGCCACCGTTCAGCGCACCACACTAGGATTCCGATGCGTTGAGAGACGGTTTGATGGGAGGCTTGTCAGTACATTTATGTGCTCCTGAGAAATATGTAACTCTAGGCATGGTAATGCTATCTACAGCGTGCTGCTTCTCTTGTGTTGTATTCATATCTCAACCGTACTGCTTGCACCTATATGAGGCGCAAGCGAATCAATGTATTTTTAGTGTGCTTATCATATCCCTTACCGAGCAGGAGCACTGCCTCTCGGTGGGGAGTAATAAATCGTTTAACTGTAGTATTCAGTTTGTTTCTTCATCGTCGCCCGGAGTCCCGTCGGTCATATCACAATATCAGGGCTCGTCTCATCCTGGACGAAACAATGACAAGGAAGCATTTTACGCGCAGCTCGAACGCGAGTACGACCGCTGCCCAAGCCACGACGTCAAGATCATCATAGGAGATTTGAACGCTCAGGTTGGCCAGGAGGAGGAGTTCAGACCGACGACTGGAAAGTTCAGCGCCCACCGGCTGACAAACGAGAACGGCATACGACGGATAGATTTCGCCGCCTCCAAGAACATGGCCATTTGTAGTACCTGTTTCCAGCACAGCCTCCCGTATCGGTACACCTGGAGATCACCTCAGCAGACAGAATCGCACATCGACCACGTTTTGATCGATGGACGGCACTTCTCCGACATAACCTACGTCAGAACCTATCGTGGCGCTAACATTGACTCCGACCACTACCTGGTGATGGTGAAACTGCGCCCAAAACTATCCGTCATCAATGATGTACGGTACCGACGTCAGCCCCGGTACAATCTCGGCGGCTGAAACAACCGGATGTCGCCAATGCGTACGCGCAGCATCTTGAGGCAGCGTTGCCGGATGAGGGCGAGCTCGATAGGGCCCATCTTGAGGACTGCTGGAGGACAGTCAAAGCAGTCATTAACGACGCTGCCGAAAGCATTGTCGGATATGTGGAACGGAGCTCAAGAAACGATTGGTTCGACGAAGAGTGCCAGGAGGTTTTAGAGGAGAAGAATGCATGGTACGCGGCAAAACGTGGAACGGTACAGACTGAAGCGGAAACAGCAAACGCGCCTATTCCGGGACAAAAAGCGCCGCCTGGAAGAGGTGGAATCAAAGACAAATTAAAGACCTCCATGTCCCTTGCAGTTGCCCAAAATGTTATGGCTCATAAGGTAATCTAGAATGCCGTGAAAAGTGTACTGTGATCTGTCAAACTTGGGTACCTTTTGTACTACCGAGGGACCAAATGCAGTACTAGAAGTGGTACCCAATCTGAGCCCGAGTGTGACGGACCTGGTGGAATGCCAAGAGATGGAGTTTCTGTACCGTTCTCAAGAAACGCGGAAGTTCTATCAGAAGCTTAACATATCCCGCAAAGGCTTCGTGCCGTGAGCTGAGATGTGTCGGGATAAGGATGGGGGCATCTTGACGGACGGACGCGAGGTGATCGAAAGGTGGAAGCAGCACTACGATGAACACCTGAATGGCGCAGAGAAAACAGGCACAGAAGGTCAGGACAGCGAACGCGACGGCTACGTCGGCACAGCGGACAGTGGAAACCAACCAGCTCCCACGATGGGGGAAGTTAAGGATGCCATTCAACAGCTCAAGAACAACAAAGCCGCTGGCAAGGATGGTATCGGAGCCGAACTCATCAAGATGGACTCGGACAGGTTGACCGCTTGTCTGCATCGGCTGATAGTCAGAATTTGGGAAACGAAACAGCTACCGGAGGAATGGAAGCAAGGCGTTATATGCCCTATCTACAGAAAGGGCGACAAACTGGAGTGTGAAAATTATCGTGCAATTACCATCCTAAACGCCGCCTATAAAGGGCTATCCCAGTCTCTTCCGTCGTCTATCACCTATAGCAAACGAGTTCGTGGGAAGTTATCCAGCAGGTTTCATCGACAGCCGCTCGACAACGGACCAGATCTTTTCCGTGCGGCAAATCCTCGAGAAATGCCGTGAGTGCCAGGTCCCTACGCACCATTTGTTCCGGACAATTTGTTTGCTTCGCGGATGACATGGATATTATTGGGAGAACATTTGGAACGGTGGCAGATTTGTTCACCCACCTTAAACGCGAAGCAACAAGAGTCGGGCTAATGGTGAATGCGTCGAAAACAAAGTACATGCTGATTGGCGGAACTGAGCGCGACAGGGCCCGCCTAGGAAGCAGTGTTACGATAGACGGGGATACCTTCGAGGTGGTGGACGAGTTCGTCTACCTCAGATCCTTGTTGACGGCTGACAACAATGTAAGTCGGGAAATACGAAGGCGCATCATCAGCGGAAGTCGTGCCTACTATGGGCTCCAGAAGAAACTGCGGTCAAGAAAGATTCACCCCCGCACCAAATGCACGATGTACAAAACGCTCATAAGACCGGTAATCCTCTATGGGCATGAGACGTGGACTACACAGCAAAAAATTCTCAAATTTACATGGCACGTAATTTTTTATGATAATCATGTAAAACGAGTTGCAACTGAATATTCAACGTTTATTAATGTAAACTGTATCATTGCATTCGATAATGCTTGCAAACTTGAGTGAAACTGAAACATTTCATGATCTTTCATCCAACATTCGCCAATGTTGCATGCTCTCTTGCATCTTGAAAGTGAAATTGCAAACAAGAATTCTCGGTTTACATGATTCTACGCTGAATATTCTGTCAAAAATAATGCACATGGATGGATCGACGGCTTGTCATTCCATGTGCATTATTTATGATTGAATTTTCAGCGTGAAAATCATGTAAACCGTGCCGTTTTGCATGCAACATTCTTCGAGAGAAGACGCTTCGCGTTCAATATTAAGGACTTTGGTAACAATGTTGTATATGATGTGTTTATAGGTTTTATCATTGAATAATACATGAGAAATGGATTTGCATGATTGAGGCTAATATTACGTTACGTGTAAATCTAAGATTTTATTGGTGTGTATGCTCGAGGAGGACTTGCAAGCTCTTGAGGTTTTCGAACGCCGAGTGCTAAGGACGATCTTCGGCGGCGTGCAGGAGAAATGGCGTGTGGCGGAGAAGGATGAACCAGGAGCTCGCTCAACTCTACGGCGAACCCAGTATCGTGAAGATAGCTAAAGCTGGAAGGATACGCTGGGCAGGGCATGTTGCAAGAATGCCGGACAACAACTCTGTGAAGATGGTGATCGCTACGAATCCGGTCGGAACAAGAAGGCGTGGGGCGCAGCAAGCTAGGTGGGTTGACCAGGTGCACCAGGACCTAGAGAGCGTGGCACAGTCGAGGATGGAGAGAAGCGGACATGAACCGAGTGAATTGGCGAAATATAGTTGGCGAGGCTTTATCAACATAATTGGTGTAAAGCCAAATAAGTTAGTAAGTGGTTGAACATGACGGAGACAATGTTTTTTATATATTTAAAATAGGCTGACAAAATCGGGTCGAAAAGCTGACAAAATCGGGGGCTGATAAAATCGGGCCAGTACTGTATTGGAATACATCATTCTGTGATTTTTGGAATTTGTGACGCTGGATAACCGCACCAAAATCCCAGCAACAACGAGATAATGATCCATGGCCCGATTGGGGCCCGAAAGGTCCTGACATCTATGAATTCTGAGAAATGTCGGTCATCAACCAGCAAGTGGTCTATTTGGAAGCAGACATCACTTTTCGGGTATCGCCATGTGTGTACTGCCATATCTCTAGCACCAGCGAAGGTTACAAGTCGCAGCTCATTATTATTGGTACCGGAATGGAGGCTATCCATTCCAATGATGGACCGGAATAAATCTTCTTTTCCCAGCAGCGCATTTGCATCGCCGTATACTATTTTCACATCTTGTTTTGGGGACTCTCCATATACCTTATCTAGACTCTCATAGAACTCATCCTTCATGTCATCCGGCTTATCGTTCTTTGGCACATATATAGTGAACATTTTGTAGATGAAGAACTTGTCCTTCATTTACAACACACAGATTCGGTTGCTTAACGGTTTCCATCAAATAACTCGCGTCATCTGCTTCGCAATCACTATGAAGCCAACTCCACGTTGGTATTGCTCTGTTGCCGCCGCTGTAGTAGATGTGGTACTTGAATGAAGTGTTGGCGATGCACCGTTTCGTGTTCGTAGAAAGCCACCGGAAGTATGATTAACTGATAACTTAATTACTTGCATATCTGAAAATGATAAAAATCATATGGAAATGTCGGAAAAATAAAAACAATTAGTACTTTCCATGGATTACTGAGCCTAATTGAATATCTAGATATAATTTATATGGAAAACAAACTCTCGATGAACTCAAACATATGTTGACCATAACTTTGTAGCACCTAATTGATTTATTTTCCATTTCCTCTCCTTTTGTTTCAGCTCCTTCAAGTTACTGTTGCAAGTTCTCAATAGTATGTCATCGCCGCCTGCAATGCCCAATTACAATAACCGTTACCCGGCATTGAACGGCTATCCCCAGATCAACGGTGTCGACCCGGCAGAACCCATCGATTGTCGTAAGCTTCAATCGCACCGAAGGTATGTTGAGCGGGGTTTCCATAGACACAAAATTAAGGCGAGAAATCGCCAACCGTATAACCATTGCTGATCTTACCAGCACACATCATCATGGAATCTTCTGACCGATCGCGTCATCGATCGTGTCTTGTACATTTACCATGCGAGCTTGAATCAAGGGAAACACACATATGTACTATAAAAAAATAAAGAAATGATAAATCTTGCAATGAATATACCTTATCTAATAAATATAACAATCAAAAAAACGCCAGCCGTCTATCAAAGATGAGAAATCAAATACACCTGCAAACATTTGATATCCTGTAAAAAAAACGAAAAGCAGTACTAATAGACAAATACGATAATAATATACGATAATAACGTCAAACGTAGCAGCAATTCAGGTTAACCATTTTATCAAAGTCGTTATATTTAAACTTTTAAAAGTAGTTGAAGTGAGAAATAAAAAGCATATCTTTAACCGTTCCTCCTGGAGAAAGTGTACAAGGAAAAGTATACAATTGTGAACTGTAAAAAAAGTTGTAACAAACGAGCTGATAAATATTGCTTAAATTTTCGAAATATACATTTCAAAAAGACTAACTATAAGTGCACAGAAACTTTCTTCGCTTCAGTAGTGTTTCGTCGAACAATACGCGGTAGTCATGCTTTGCTTCCTGTAGTGATATTCGCCAGTTTATCATCATAACAAAAAGTTAACCCAGTTAAAGCAAAAAAGAACATTAACAAGACATGTAAATGATCCGTAGAGTTTCCGAGTACAAAACGAACTTAGCTAAACAAAAGAAAAACGAATGAAATGCAACCAGTGAATCATATAGCATCATTTAACCCAATTTATTACCGATATAAACCTAGTTACGTAATTTGTACATTAAAACAAAAGAGTTAAACCAAACTATTTAACCCTCTTCCAACAATTTAAACAAAAAAAAAAACTCCCCGCGTACAATTGATCGATTCAAGCATCTAAACTCCCACCGAACTAAAAAAAATGTGACGTTTCCCTTGCAACGAACAACCATCCGAAACTGGCAACGCTTCTGTGTTCGTCAACGAACGCCACATCCGAAAAATCTGCCTGTCAGATCATCAATCTACTGTTCTATCCGAAATCTACCGGCGTTTCACGCCGCATCTACAAGCGCACCTGTCAACATCCGAGATACGAAGCACGGGCGCAAAGCGTTTGCCAGCAGTTCTCCCTCAATCAGCGAATCAACACGTAAATCTGGGCCACTGTACTGTCAGCGGCCGCAGTAACCATGGGACGGTTTAGCCGACCTTTAACGGCTGGTAAGTACTTTGGTGGGAGTCACTCACGACGTTTTTTTTGGGTGACTAAACTCCGGTAGACAATCATGGTGGTCTCCTTGGTGAATGCAAATCGGAATAATGGCTTCGCCACTGTTTGCCGGGTTCATCATAACACGTGCAACAGGAAGCTCCCGATGTCATTCTACCGAGGGGTGGGGTAACAGGTCTACATGAGGGAAAAGGGGATTGAAAACTAAATCGTTCTTTCAAACGGGTTCTAGGTGACGGGTGTCTTTTGTTTTCGATTGCATTTCAGGTGTTTTTTTTTACAGAAGGAGGGTAATAGATTCCGAGACGGGTTCGGAAATTAAAGGAAAATTAAGCTGCATAGCTGCATACATGCATTTTGGAAACAGAATGCGACGTAAGAAAAGGGGAACTTAAAGCTGTCCTCGACAAATCAAAACATAATTTGATGCAGAATAACGAAACGAAATTTTCAAAACCAGGACTGGGATATCTCATGGAAAGAAGACTGTAGTCGCACGTTGAACCCAAAAGCTGCGATTATCTGTCTGTAACTCAAAATATCATTACAGCGATCACTGAGCATTACAGAATCTACAACTTCTCAAAAAGCACATGAATTGAATATGACAGCCGGCACACTTATCATGTTCAGTGACTTCTTATAAGGTACATCGGAGCAAGTTGAAACGGCTAAGGTTAGATGAAATGGCAAAGTATCATTGTAAAATTCTAGAATGTTGAAAAAATTACCTACAGAAACATTAAATTGTTAGATTAAAAACACTTCTACAGAAGAAAAACTAGCAAACATTGGTTGCTATCATGTTCAAAACTTCGCATTTCATCTTGTCATTTCAACTTGCACCGGTGTACATTATCTATGGGGGTGGGAAATTTAGCATAAAGACGTTTCGCATAAGGTCGTTTGGCATTATGAGATCAAAATGCTACCAGTTCTTGTATGAAACTACTTTATGCGAAAGGTCTTTATGCGACGTCTTAATAAGAGACCAACGTCTTTAAACGTCTTTATAAGAGACCAACTCCTGTAATTTGCTGCAAACACGTGGTTTAGTTTTTGACGGGAAAATTTTCGTATTCATGTCATATTCAAAAGAAGAGAACAAAAAGCAGCAATGGCTGTAAAATACAGCCCAAACAGTGATGCGGAAATTCCTGTAAATTTACGAGATGGAAAACTTCTACAAAATCTTGAAAACCGTAAACGATTTTGTTAATTTTTTTGAGTGAAAAATAACGAGTTCTTTTTTCTACAAATAATAAACTATGAGATGAAAAGCTGATAAGCATTGACATTGCCATATTTTAGTTGTCATGAAGCCGACGACTAAAATTGACATCTCTCTCACAACTTTGGTGTCCACATGTACTCGACGATGTATGTGTCAAATGTACATCTCATACAACTGAAGGAAATTCAGACTACGAAATGATGATCCCATGTGCTTCGTGGTAATCGAGTACAGTTCGCCTCCGAGCGTCGAAGTCTGCCAAGGGGCACTGCAGCTTGTACGTTAAAGCGTTAAAGGGAGTCGTGAGTGTTTGATCCCCACCGGTTCAGGTGGGTCACGCAAGGGTTCTTTTGAAATGTGAGAAAAGATGAGCATAGTAACAAGAGAGAAAGAGTACAATAAAAAAATCCTCGCATTTCGTTGCACTCTCACTAGAATCGTCTGAGGAATTGTGTGAAGAGTTTTGAGTTTTATTTATACTTCTCAGAAAACATCAAAATTACCTCATTTTTGAATCGCAGAGCAGTTTCTGTTAAGCTTGCTTACAACATTGACATCCTTGTAAACAAAGAACTTGTTAGTAGTTTCCGATTTCGAAAACACATTTATGTTTAATTTAAGTCACTAAGCATATCTTTCACCCAGAAAACCATACTTGTAGATCTATTTTACAAAATTCTATTCGCTTAACAAGAAAAGCTTGTGATGTTTAATAACAAAACTAAGACCGAGACAAGGGAAACTGAGTAGTGCATAGCAACTCTGAGTAATCTTGAATTCACAATCTTATGAAGTCCGCTCGTGAATATGTCATGACATTCCTTCCCGAGGATTCGTAGAGCGGTTGCTAACTGGATGAATCTTGCATACCAGGTTTCTCGATCTTCAAGTTGCCTTAGGGATTGCCATGGTTCTTTCTGGGGCCGCAAAGTGTAAAACAGTTGGTTAATTATTGGCTGCACTCTGTAGGACCTCTTTAGTTCACTAAGCTGTAACTGTAGGATCTGGATTCTTTTCCAAAACTCCTTAGCATTTCTCGCTGGATGACACGTTGATGTACGTCCATTAGTGCCTGCAGTCGTCACTTCTTTTGTGAGCGCAGTCTGACGCTGATTGGGAACTGTGGTACCGTAAAACGGGGTAACTTTGATAATGCGGGTAACTTTGATAGTGCGTAACCCACCGCATACTAAACGAAATATCATAATTTCTGTTAATCAGTTAAGCAAAACGAATGCAAAACTAAAGAATATTAGTATGACACTTCATGTAAGAGCGGTTTTCATTTGAATTAAGAAGATTTTAGGCTTTTTATACGAATTTAAAAATTTTACACAATTTTAACATTTTTGAAACGCTTACAAACAATCTGTTCTACGATCACTATTTGATGTAGTTTTGAATAGTTGGCCACTTATCTTTGATAGCCTAGTTATCATAGAACTTGAATACGGTCTGAAATCTCTTAGCGAAAAGCATTTTCACAAACTGGGACCATTTTTGTAATCTAAGTCAGAAATTTCCATATAACGTTAAACGCCTAGAGGTATGCAATGCCCTACAAATGTTCGCTATTCATTCAATTTTGTTCGAATCATACTCCATTATCAAAGTTACCCCAAAACAGAAAACCAACTTTCGATTATATGAAAAATTATACATCCAATCAAAATAAATCTTTTGCCAATTTATCGACTGTAATCGATAGCTAGGATGCCAGTACTTGTTTTAAAAATATAAACTGTAAATCCTTGAAACTGCATGCAAAAATATTCAAGTTTTCTTCGAAAAAACTATCAAAGTTACCCCGTTTTACGGTACCATCGCTGCTCGATGTTGGGCTTCCTGAGTTGGTATTCCTCACTTCCGGTGGACTCAACTGCTTGGAAGGAGTTGTGTCGCTGTTCATCAGACTCAAACCGATCGACACATCGCTAAAATGGTTGATCGGTTCAGGGAGACGCAGGCTTAAGCATTCCTCTCGTTAGATCTCCTTCACAAGCCAGTTGGGTCATACAGTTTGCGCTGCTGATCTCGGAAGGCTCGCAATGGCCGCTGGTGGTGGTTTCACTGGCTTGATGTACAGTCTTCTCGTTGGCTTTGATAGATACGCGGTTCCTCATCCGCAACGCAGCTCCTTTCCCAGAAAGCGTCCAACTCTAAATATTTCTAAGTAGGGTTATCCTTTCTGGTTTGACAAGTACGGGGCACTACTTAAAATCCCGAATGAACGATGAGCATCATTCACTTTGGGCTCTGGTTGCTCTGTGGGTTCCTCCTGAGCAAGCTCCATTTCTTTGAAGTGGGCTCCATTTGGTTGGTATTAGCGACAGGGCCATCTCTCGGATTTCCACTGGATGCCAGGCGACACTCTGCATGGACAAAAACCGGTTGTTCATCACATGTCACCTCGTGAAGGAACTGGGTCACACAGGATTGATCGGAGAGTTCCTCCAGAACGGACTCTGACTCTCCCTCAGATGGATCACTGCCCTCAATCGCAGGGAAGTCAGCGGTAGTCTCTGTGTGGAAAGGCTCATTGATTTAGGACGGGGTTAATTATGGTTACAGCTCTCACAGTCTCAATGGCTGAATAGAGTGACATGTGCTGACCAAGTGGCACTCGCTACCAAGGAACAGTCCGCGCATTCCACAGAAGAGCACCGTGTTGAGCGGAAATTTCTTTCTTGGGTGAAAGAAACACGGGTGGCATTACTTTTCCATTTAGCACTTTATTCACTTCACTGTAATACTATTTACCCTATTTAGCTTTAGCCAGCTTGGTTTACACTTCACTTTACACAACTGGACCATTTGCCGGGTCAGATGATACTGTTCTGGACATGTCCCAATTTCAAACACTCCAGAAATGTCGGGAATCTGGTTGCACTGCCAGTCACGCTGTCCTATCCGTTGCGCGCGATGACGGTGAGATCCCTCAACGGTGGTTGCATGTACACACCAAAAAAATCTTAGATTTACACGTAACGTAATATTAGCCTCAATCATGCAAATCCATTTCTCATGTATTATTCAATGATAAAACCTATAAACACATCTATTATATACAACATTGTTACCAAAATCCTTAATATTGAACGCGAAGCGTCTTCTCTCGAAGAATGTTGCATGCAAAACGGCACGGTTTACATGATTTTCACGCTGAAAATTCAATCATAAATAATGCACATGAAATGACAAGCCGTCGATCCATCCATGTGCATTATTTTTGACAGAATATTCAGCGTAGAATCATGTAAACCGAGAATTCTTGTTTGCAATTTCACTTTCAAGATGCAAGAGAGCATGCAACATTGGCGAATGTTGGATGAAAGATCATGAAATGTTTCAGTTTCACTCAAGTTTGCAAGCATTATCGAATGCAATGATACAGTTTACATTAATAAACGTTGAATATTCAGTTGCAACTCGTTTTACATGATTATCATAAAAAATTATGTGCCATGTAAATTTGAGAATTTTTTGCTGTGTAGGATTGCCACATTAAAATCTGTATATTTTACTTGACATATCTGTGTTTCTGTATCCTGGAGCAAAATATCTCTATTTTAAATCTGTATCCCTAAAAATGGATTGAGGCATGAGAATTTAACAAGAAATTCAAAAAATACCATTAATTTGTAACTACAATGCAAAATTGTCACAACTCAGCATGAATTTTAAGGTTTTCAACAATATGTATTTTCTTTTTTACTCGGCAATCTGTAGAAATCTGTATAATTTTAGCAACATTATGTTTACAGAATCTATATATCTGTATTATTCTAAAAAATCTGTAATCTGTATATACAGATTCTTGACCACAAAAAAATCGAGAAAATCTGTAGAAAACAGATAAGTCTGTATATGTGGCAACCCTGGTTGCATGTGCGCGTGTCACTCATGAGTGATTGCTAACATCAGTGAGTGACCGCACACTGCTGCTGGCTTCGGGTGGGTTGGATGCTGCTGGTGATGATGTTGCTCCCGCACTTGACGTTTCTCCTCATGCTTCCTGGGACAGTGGGGCAATTTTGCCGCCGGGCGGTCGATTCGGACGCCAACGGCATTGATTTGAAGCACGATCAAAGCAAGCGAAAAACCATATCGCATTTGTATTGGTCCATGATCGATAATGCATCGCAAGCTATACCGTGCTGCATCAATACCCGGACGCTTAAGCAAGAGCAATTCTTTAATCTTGAATTTCAATATGTTTCCCAGAGATTTATATGAAACCACCTTATGTTACCATCAGTTTTGAACCATTTTGTTATAATAAAAAAATAATTTGACGGTGAATATTATGATTTTATCATGAAAATTGTTGAATTAAAAAGGCATGTCTTGTCCTTAAATCCGGACACCTGAAGAAGCTTTGTTTTTAAATCCGGACACTATGGAATCAAAATCCGGACAGTTATGTAATTATATGAAATATTCGTAGAAATGCTTAAGGCATGTCTTTATTGAACAGATAATAAAATTTATAAGATTTTAATACTCACATGTGATGCATATTGCTTGAGAGAATGATTAATATGCACATAAACGCATAGTTTACCTCTACTGCATCCTAGACATATCCAATCAACCGCTTGTGGTTCAAACTAAATCAATAAGTTGAAGCTTTTCTTGCATAACAGGCATTCTGAACACTTGAATTAAAGACACTTGGATGGTTTCCCGGACAGTCTTTGTTTGCGTCGAAAAATGTATATTTACACCATATACTACTACTGCCGTGTTTTCCAATCGTTGAACTACAGTTCTATTCACATTTTTATCGAAAATGCTTCTCAAATATCATAACTTTCACACATCATATTAAACTAAAACTTGTGGTAGGCGGCACTATCACCAAAACAACTTGCACTGTAAGAAAATGACGTCTAACTGAAGCAGCTTATTGTTATTACTTTTTAATGATTATCAGGCAATGGTTACTAGATTACAAATGCTGATAAAATGTTCAAAACTATTGAAAGTAGAAGTTATGAACAAAATTCTAAATAATTAAACAATATTTTCCTTTTATTCAATGAATTTCATCAGAGTGTCCGGATATTGGTACTGTCCGGATTTTGATTCACCGCGGTACGCAAGTTTGATAAATAACAGCTGCGAAAGAGAGCCTCAAAAAGGAAACGAACATAAACCACTTTCTCGCCTATCAGCCATTATGGGTAGGTGTTACTTGTATGTATACTTTTATAAAGAACATCCTATAGCAAAAGTGCTCCTCAGGTTAAGGGGGCATAATCCGTCATGAATTATTGTAATTTCAATGATTATTTGGCTTAGTGTTAGTGCGCACTAACAATTTTACTAATTTAAGCCTTATTTTATTATAAATCACAACTTACCTGCATCTGCTAATGTTCACAGGATGATTTAAATGAAATATGTTGCAGTAGAATATTCATTTTCGTACAAAATCGATTAAAATTTCCAAAAACTGGTATTTTTTAATCACGAATTATTTACAATCCTCACCAATACCATGTACACGTGTCGTTGCTATAACAAATACATTCACAAGACACCGCCACTCGAAAATTGCAAATGAAAATTCTCGTTATTTTCAAAACATTCCTGCGGTAAAAAACAATTCATCACCTGGAAAACACATATTAATTTCAATATACATTGATATTTTTCACTTTATCACTCTTGAATTCCAGAAAAGTACTTTTCAAGACTCGAAACCACAGGACGAATGTTTTGTCGGTATTGCCTATGCGTTAAACATCGCGACTCACAAAAAACTTGCGCATCAAGCAGATATGACCTTTCAAAACAATCACATTTCAAATTCGACATGCATTGCAATAAAACCCGCACTGCTGGTAGAACTCACACTGTAGAACAAGCGAATGGAAGTGGCATCATCATTCAATTGTTGCCAGAATTATTTATCTCTTCTTTCCACAAAAGTCAAGACGCTAACTCACAGAATATGACAAAAAATATGAAAATGATTTCAAGTGTCATTTGAAAAGCGATATTGATCATTGTATGATCTTTTTATAATAAGGGGAGTGAAAAATCGTTTGCTTGTTACATTTACCAGATACATATTTCAAAAGCAAATGATCACCATCCTACCACCTGGCAACATTGCTAGTCAGCTGTTATCTTGATACCTCCCTATTTCCTCCCATCATTTTGTAAACAAACTTATCGCATGACTGAGCGTGACTCTCTCTAATGTGCAGAAATGATGGAATAAAAATGTTCAAAATACGGAAGGCCCAATGAGCAACTTTGTATCCCGTTAAATAAAAGCGGATGACGTATGCGCTTGGAGTGTGCTAGGATGTAATACACATCAGTCTGTGAGAGACCAAATTATGTAGGTACCCAATCATAGTGCGCGTAAAAAAACAGGACGGAAAACCAACTATGGGCTTCGCGGTCATGCTGTTAGCTGCCTTAGTCGACTAGGTGTATTGTGCCACGGGGTGTGGGTTCGATTCCCGCTCCAGTCGGTGGAAACTTTTCGTCAAACGAAAAATTCACTGGCTACTGGGAGTTTCGTGTTGTCCGTTGCCTGATGTTAGTGATCGTTCAGTCTGTGCAGCCTATGTGCTGAAGAAGGTGTAAATTGTCTTAATGTTATGTCTATTATGTTTGATCAATTTTATATGGCATAACATAGACAATATTTTCCTAACGCATTAGAAAAGTGAGTGAAACATGAAATATATACGTTACTGAATTGTATATAATTCAATAAATATCAAAAACATAACTAATATCGTCCCTTACCTCATAAAATAAACATTACTTCAGATAATTCATAAAAAAAACAAACGTAATATTGAATAAAATTTCAATAGTCATCGAAAATCCATAGCATACGAAAAGTAAAGCACGTGTTCGGCTTTCCACACACACATTTCAATTCATTATTTTCAGACATACTAATACAACAGCATGAGAATCATTGATGATCAAATCAGGCTTACGGAGCGTTGAACGTTAAGAGCTTATTTAGATGAATTTTATCTTGCCCTGTTATCCATCCGATATAATCAGAGCAGTAGCAGTAGCCCATAAACAGTACCTCATGATGTGTTGCGGAAGTTTTTGTTTCTAAATGCATTAATTTCTGTGTGTAACGTATTGTAACGGTTGTATGGATGAACCAATTAAAATTTATTGATTTCAGTCAAAATAATTACATTTTCCATACACAAACGCAAGTGTTAAATAGTCCTATTAATCCAAATCACATGCGAACCGAGTTAGTATGTTGATTTAAAGATGGAAATTTGTTGGAAAATGGCCCGGAGGGTATATATAGGTCGTGTAATCTTCAATGGCATGCAACATAAACTTCAATTAGGTGACATCAAATTCAGCCTGTGAGATAACAGAAATAAAAAGGCATAGCAACTTTTGTTTACGATCATACCTTGTAAGAATCGTTACAGTGAGCGAATTTTTATAGCATCGTAAAAGTGATTTCTCTAAAAAAAATTGACGATTTCCTGAAAAAAAAAACTTCGTTCGAACCTTGGTAATTTTTGAGGGTTTGCTATAGAGATTTCTAGAGATTTCCTTGAACAAATTTCCTTTCAACATTCCTTGAAGAAATTCCAGCAGAAAATCCTGGATATATAAACTATTCAATTTGTTTATTTACACATAGTATGACAACCAGCTTGTGGAAGCTCCTAAAAATTTCTCTTTTTATTTCAACGCAGTCTGCAAATGCAGTTCGCTGCACCGCGACCATACCCACCCACAAAACGGGAGTTGTTTCCTGTGAAGGCTCCTCCTTCTGTCAGGCCACACTACTAACGTTCGTTGCAAGAGACTCATCCAAGGGTGGTGGTGGTGGTTGACTGAAACTGACAGCACTTATGAAAGCTATAGCCCTTATGCCCGTGCCTAGCTCTAGCTTGCTGAAGCTAGCAATGGAGCTTAAAACTGCACATCGTGGAACGAACGTTTGGAAGAGCAATCAACAGTCAGATTACCCGGTGCATCAGCATGCCACTTTCAGTTCTTCTAGGTATCGTCATCGCCTGGAAGTTTGCAGTTTATGAAAAGGGGGCGTCTTTTGGATACGTCACGAAAAATGAACTGTTATTCCGTGATTTCTCAATAGCTGAATGGCTTTAGAAAATGTAGGTTGAGGTTTGAGGTTTTGAATCTGAGTTGTCCTATCCGTAATAGCAAGTCTTAATATATCGATGCTCCCGAAGCAAAAAAGGCGATTCAACATCATCAAGATAAAGACAGCGTCTTCCGGGTTGAGGCGTCAAGGTTGTTAACGGTGGGTGCAATGAGTTGTGAATCCGTGTTTATGTTGGAGCGATTATATCTGTTGAAGCTTCTAGCTTTGCTTTTCATAAGGTGAAAAAGTGAAATATTATGTTTTGAACTATTAAGTTGATGGTCGAAATGCTCAGATCAAGGATTACATTCGTAATCGGGAATAACCATCAAAGCAAGAATAGGAACAAGCATATGGCTGTCATAGGGACCCAGGTAGTCGTAGCAGTAAACGTGCAGCTATTTGGCAATACTAAATTAAGGGTCGTGAGTTCGAATCAAACTGGTCGAGAATCTTTCCAGCTTGGAAATTTTCTCGTTTTCCCAGGGCATATAATATCTTCGTATCTGCCACGCGATAAACGAATGCAAACTTGGTCTATTGGCAGAGCTCAGCTTGCTTATCAGAACACTAAACTGATTAGCAGGCTCTGTCCGATTTAGGACGTAACGGCAGAAAGATGAAGAAGATTTGATTCCAATTCCATATTTCAAACAAATTTGGCGTGTTGCACTGTGTTATCATCCTTTATCACACTGAAGATCATTCTTACACCGTTTTGAACTGCATCACTTCTCGGGAAAACGGGTCATTCGGGGAAAAGTAGCAGAAATATAGAGTGCATCTTGAGACAAATGTTGCACATCGTTTCAATACTGTAATTAGTTATCGAAAATACACAAAATAAAATCAAATATATGAATATATTCACTATAATCTTCCAATGCGAGACATCGATTCCAGAAGATTACAACTCCTTCATCAAAACGCATGGAGAGCCCTATAGGATTTACTTCGATCCAACTCGCATAAATATTGAAAGACTAAAAACCCTTGCAGAAAACATCTACAAAGCGCAGGTAGATTCGGTTCCTAGAGCTGACAAACGATCAAAATCTAATAACTATCATATCCGGTGCACGTGTTTGCCTGACCCCATTGCCCTGCATCTCTTTCTCTCAATTGGAAGTATTTAATCCCATATTGTCGAATGGTTAGCTGTGAAGCTGTGCAGAGTTTGCCCAACTCGAAATTGAATAAACCTAGAATGCAATTGCCATTGGAAGCGAGAGAGGGTTGTCTAAGGCAAGTCCGGAGAGGGAGAGAGAGTTTGTTCGTGTGCGTATTGTTTTCCTGGCATTTCGAGGCTATAATTACGTATTTACAATGCAATTACCATTCCCACTAATAATTAATTAGAAACAGATTACGCTTTCATGTCTCGATATTCCAGCGAAGCCGGAGATTGAGAGTGCCTAGTGCGCCCCTCCGGAGAAGCGCACGGAGGGAAACGTTAAAAGACCCTCGAGGGCATCATTTGCTTGCTCCGATCAACTGAAGGTGGTGCAGTTGGAAGGCTGATGCAGCATGCGGAGAGGTCAGGATCATCAATCAATCTCGCCGCTCCTCTCTCAGGGAGCAATCGTCGAAAACAAACGTCGGATGAAAAGCGAACTTATTACTCGGTGATTAGTGCTGAGCAAAATTGAAATTTTCCACCCGGTTGTGCCCGTTGAGATGGATGGGGTTCCAGGTTTTCCCGAGGCGGCCCAGACAGTTTTGTAGTTTTCGAAACTTTGACTGCCAAATTGGCAATTATTGATAGTCCTGGAGGGCGCGCGCGCCCGATGATTGATGTTCAATTCGATGAAGGTTGTCGATCTTCGATGTTGTGTTAGAATGATTTATGCCCCGAAAGGCACTGTCTGTCTTTACGCGCATACATATTTCTATTTCATATTAGGAGGTGAGTAGTTCCCCTCGCGTTTTTACGATTCCAGTGGAATGAACAAGACAGAAAGATGGAACACTAAATTGACATATGATATTTTAAATTGATTTGAACCTTATTTTTAATGCCTTAAATATATCAAATTAAGGTGTGGACAATATGTGAAGTACTGAACAATACCCAATTATGGTTAAATAAGTTATGCTTCAGATAGGCGCCAGTTTCGCGTTTCTTCTCAGATATCTACCGTTGAGCACTTCGTATTAACTATAGACAAGGTAGGTGGTCTAATGGCTACTGCTTCTGCTTTAACAGCAGAAGGTCATGGGTTCAATCACAGGCCCGTCCTTTTACTTGTTCTTTATAGCTGCATCTTTCTCTTGCTTCTTTCTTCTACACTTAATCTATCACAGTTGATCTATTCGTTCAAAGGATAAGCTAGAACTAGGGATGGTAAAAAAAACTAGTTCCATCCAACATTAAAGCGACCAAAATGACAGCAAACTGAGTAATCAAAACTCACGACACCACAAAATCAAAATTAGTTTTCAATATAATCTCAAGCTTTGCTCGGGCATCATGACCCGATTTTGTCAGTTGGAAAGCTATTCGTTGCCACAGTTTCATCATCAATTTTCTATCAATAGGCATTACATAAGGTAGAAAGAATTCTGAAAAATTAATTGTATTTTAAAGGGGAGCCATAAATAGTGAAAATGGTGATGATAAAATTGGTTCATTACTCGATGGATTAACTCCAGGTCGTTTATTCACAATTTGCCAAGGGATTGTTTCATAAATAGGGTCATATCCTAATTTTAGTAGAACACATGTTAGCTAATTTTTCAAGTGGTTTCTATTGATTTCAGTCCAGAAAACATTGTTTCCAATTTTTGAGATTTTGTCACACCCCTTGGTTTAAACTCAAATGTTAGGTTAGTTTGTTTTCCGTGTCCCTTCCGAACTGTCATACAGGAACAACCCCTGTGACGTTTTTGGCGACCCAGGGAACGTCAAACATTATCAAAAGTGTCAAGGTTCAAGGACTCATTTGAAAATAAAGTCCATACATGATATAGTCGTTATTTGAGCGTGAAAATTCACCAGAATAGTAACAAGAACACGCTCTTATTTAAAATTTTAGGACCCTTTTGCTCGAAGATCTCTTCCTGAAAACTACATTAATTTCTTATTTTTTAGAGCGATAATGATTAATCATAAATATGATCACGTTCTGTGATTAAAAATTGCGCGCAACGAGGGAAGAAGAGAAAACTCAACACGCGGAGCTCGGTCTCAATACAGCATTATTCGTTCGCGGTACATTCGTAATTGAAATAGGATACCTGCTGCTACTCGGTTTGCACTGTTGACTCATCTTCGGTATCGCAGTGGTGGCGTTAATAAATGTCATTATCCTCTACTTATGACATAACATTAGGTGGACGATTTACCTTTTGAAGGAAGCACCGCACTAGACAACGAACTAGCATGACACAGTCGAAATACATTTTTGACGAAAAGTTTTCAGGACTGAAGTGGGAATCGAACGCATTCGCTCGCCGTTTCGCAAAACCTTAACTTACAAGCACGGGTCAGTATGTGGCTGCTTGAACCCCAACTCCTTCAGTATTCCGTTGATGGTTTCATTTCACAAATTAGCCGCCTGCTTTAAACCGTATAGGCTCTTCTTGCAGACTAGCTTTTCCTTGCCTGGTTGTGCGAATCCTTTCGGTTGTTCCATAAACAGGTTTTCCTGCAATCGCTCGTGGAAGTCCGCCGACTTCACGTCGATATGGTGTACGCTCATCCGTTTGTACCTCGCCACGGTAAGCAGGACCCGCAGAGTATTTTGGGTTGCCACTGGAGCGAAAATCGTGTCGTAGTTGTAACTGCTGGTCAGCTCAGAGGGGAGCCTTCCTGAGACTCCCTGACACATGACCTCAGGGTCGGCATGCTTATTCACTACAGATTTTCGCGAGGCAGGGAATGATCGCACTGTCACACATAAAAACTCACGTCACTTGGTTTCGACACAAACTACATTTATTCCGGACTTTTCCGGTCTTAACTTTCACAGCTATCCCATTTTCTTAATCTACTCTAACCTGTCCTTTTCTTCTAACTTCTTCGGGGCCCCTCTTCTTCCACCATCCATCACCTCGACCTTCTCCATGGCTACGTCTACGCTGATCCTCGGCTTCTCTCCTGCTCCTGCTGTCATGTTGGGTGGCGATGACGAACTCTGGACCTCGTCCATTCCACGGGCCTCCGAGTATGGTGACGGACTCGGTCAACGGCGTGCTTCGCCGGAACTGCCCAACGTAAGGGGGGGGGGGGTGAAGGACCGCCAGAACCGAAGTTCTGTCCAAAACAGCGGGGTTCTACGAATCCATAATAAGGTGTTAGGTTTGTTGAGAGCGGCCTTGGAGGAAGAACCTGATTTCCTGCTGTCCTATTTCACTTCACTCAACTCCTCTGCGTCTTTTCGTGTTCTAATTAACTATCACTAGCTTACGCTTCCAGTTTACGACCGTATTTGGTTGAGGGTCACAAGAAAAGTGATTTTTAGTAAACCTGGGTCACTGTCCTTTAAGTCCTGGTCAGTGACCCAGACCATTCGTGTCGACTCCGTGAAATCATCGTGCCCGTTAGACCGTCCATCTTGATAATCCGTTTCATTATCCGTTTTTGGTTACCAATAGACTCTGCCTATCCCTCTGGTGGTGGGTGATGGAAGCATCGTATGTTGGATGGATGATGGTGACATTCTATGGTAGGCTACTATACTACGGACTAACATGGGGTTTGTTGACGGAGAAAACTGCACGACAATTACAAACACTACCTGCAACTATTTCCACAAATTCTCGTTTTAAATTTAAACAAAATCTCAAAAACACTACACACTGAACTACGAACACTTACATAGTCTACACCAGCACGTTGTGAGAACCAACAAGACGAGCTTTAAAACGGGTCACGTTACCGACGCTATCCTCTTTCCGTTTGTACACCCATTTGCAGCCAATGGGCTCTCTTCCGGTAGGCAATTCCACAAGTTTTCAGGTCCCGTTCTGTATGAGCGAGTCGTATTCCTCTTTCATTGCGACCTTCCACAACGCATTGTTGGAACTCCTAATCGCTTCCACGTAGCTAATAGGCTCCTGCTCGACAGCCATTGCAACGTCCTCCACATAATCTCGAAGATGCTCCGGAAGCACACCTCTTGTGCACGAAACAGGTCTCCGTGCATGGCTCGGCCAAAAGGAACTTCATCCTCGTCCTCCAAATCGTGATATTCCTCGTCCGACTCTTGATGCTCCTCCTGAACCGACCGGTCATTCCCCAGTCGAGTACCACACATTCTTCATCATCCTTGGCGTTCCGACAAATCTAGCGTCTCGGCTAATGGTAATCCTGTTGGTCTCCGGATCGAGGAATCTGTGAGCCTTGCGGTCTTCGCAGTAGTCCACAAACAACAGCTTCTGAGCCTTCAAACTTGCCACGTTTAACATCCGGGATGTGCACGTATGCAGCGCACAATGCTTCAGCGATGGCTTCCTTCCGAACCTTCTCTCGAACTTATCCACTAATCGCGACGGCATCCGGTAGCCTGCTGTCATGACTGTCTCTCCCCAGTATTGCTTATCGAGGCCTGCATCTAGCAGCGGTTTTTCCACTCTGCAACCCCGTTCTGTTGTGGGAAGTAGGCAGCCGTGTACTGAGCTTGGATTCTCCGGCCGCCTCAGACTTTTGTCTCAAACAACAGACCACAGCATAGCGGCTATAGTCATCTATAAGGGTCATCAAATAACGACAACCTACGGGCGTGACACACTTCATGGGGCCACATACGTATGTGTGCAGCAGGTTCAGAATACGACCTGCTCTGTTACTTGACATTTTATGAAAAGGAATACGAGAAAGTTTCCGTTACCGGCAGTATTCGCAGATTTGCCTTATTCCGCAACCCGTCACCTGGAAGCCATCGCTGAGATCCTCTGCTTCTAACCGCTGTAGTGCTGCCGGGTCACGGTGTCCAAACCGCCAATGCCATGTGTGCTGGCAGCTATCCGAATGACGAGCCTCCTTGCACAGCTTGGCATCGCTGCCACTTCTTTCCCATCTGTATTCACTATTATGCATGTTGACCCGTCGAATTAGACCTTCAGTCCTTTTTGCGTTAATTTCCTCACTGGCAGCAAGCTACTGTCTAGCTTTGGAAGGTACAAAACCTCCGTGAAGGCTATGTCTCTCACGTGGGCGTCACTGTCAACGTACTTCATAATTCCTTCTCCGATATCGGCAGATCTCGTCTTCAATCTTCACTTTTTTGTTCAGTTCGCGGAAAAAATGCTCGCTTATTTATCATGTGGCTCAAGCAGCCACAATCAACGTGCCACGAACCACTCTCCGATTGCTCCCAATCGTGAAACAAATCGGGCTTTCCGTTTCGATAGCTTTGCGTGCACTATTCTTCTTATCACTTCGGGAATCTTCTTCTTCTGTTGTTGCGATTGGCCGTCATGACGATGGTGACCGGACTTGCCACAATCGTATTACACTTTTTTTTCTGCCCTTTATTCTGCAGCTTCATCACATTTTAACTGGATTCCCCGCCAGAAAGTTCCACTCGCCACAAAGTTTTCGTCAACAAACTTTTGCTTGACGAATTCGATGGTCTGATCCGCATCGCCGTCACATCAATCTTCAAGGTTTTTCGCTTGCAGTATAAAAAGATACAATTACATACAATAATTCATTGCCACGTATGGTCAATTACAAATCCTTTCGGGATGTTCTGGAGCCAACTCCGAAAGAAGGACATCAATCAGATGATAACAATCCATATCATGCGATACATCAATCTTCAAATATTTCGTCGGAAGTATAATGTGATACAAATTAAGTACTTCAAAATCTGTGCTTTTTAAAATATTTCTTCGTAGGAGATTTTGCACTCCTGCATTAATATAGTGAAATTGAGCCCAATCTATGTGTTTTTGGATGTTTATATGAAAGAACATTGAATATATAGAATTATTTCGTGACATTCGATGGTTCGATGGCACAAATTCGTAGGTGGTACAGTCCTAGACCATTGTATAAGGGTTGCCTCCTTCCTGTCCGTTACCAACGTCAGAAATTTGGGACTAACTTCTAACTCTAAGACAAAATTGACGCATCCTCCAATAATTGAGAACTGTCCTGGCCACGTCCTTGCGAAAGCTGGGGATTGATTAATTGAACACTTACCTAAGAAAGATGCAGAGAACTCTACGACCTCTCATAGGTGTTACGGGAAGTTGTGAAATGTTGATGGAAAGGGTAGTGCCATAAAATACGTTCGGTAGACGTTCTGGCCGACAAATGGGTAATATTTACGCATTGTGATCATGCGCTGCTGATCAGAACAAACTCACCAACAAACTATTTTGGAACTCCTCTGCAATCCATCGCTCTTGTAATAATGAACAATAGCGTGAGCCGTAACTTAAAACTGCCCATCCAAATGCAAGCACCGCACAAAAAATTGACAAAAAAAACTGCAGTTCATAACCCATCCCGAACCGAGCATCCACGAACCACGTTCCATGTTTGAATCAACACCCTTAACACACACATGAGATAGAAAAAAAACGAGCCGCGCGAAACAAATTGAACTGCTAGAGCCATCACAGAGCACTAAAAAACAAGACTCCATAAATTATCTTCAGATATAATCAGTGTTGTAAGCAATTACGGTAGTCGACACGTTTTCGCTGATATTCGGCAGTGCTTCCCTTAAACATTCACAACAATCCTCTTTCAGCTTCACTCGTTTGCTCGGCTATATAAAAGCACTCAAAGAAAATAGGCGCGCGACCCGTGAGGGAAAACAACTGACGACTGCTCGGGCTTTCTTGACGCACTGCCCAGGAGCAAGCGTCAACGTCGGAAGATCAAACACAACTAAGCGATCGCGGTTTTTTTCACTTTCTCTCGACCGACGCGGGACATGTTTAATCCTGCCCTCATCGCCGGCCCCGCAGGAGCAAGCGTCAAGGTCGAAGGATCAAACAAAACTAAAGGATCACGCCACTTTTTCACTTTCACTCGACCGACGCGCAACATGTTTCAAAAACACGGAACGTGGTAAACGTGACACAAAATTCCCGATTCCTTCTGTTATGAATAAAGTTCAGTTTTAGCTAAAAAGAAGTGTTCAATTTTATCGATTTTGTTTTTTTTGCAGTGACTAATGATTTCTGTGAATTGATGACACACAACCATAAAAAAATGAATTAAAAGAATATGAATATTTTCATCCCCGCGAACAACAATTATCTCTTATGTTACCAACTCGCTTTAATCTGGTGCTTCGAATTTATGAACCACAAAATGCTTGAAATCAGGTATCAGAAGGCCGGCTCCAGAGGCACGTTCCCCGCCATTTGGGAGATTTGTGCCATCGCCATATTTGAGCCTATTTCATCATCTACCCGATGGGAGAGGAAAGGGAAGGGAAAGATGGGAGGAAATATTCCTGGAGTGGGGTCCCTAGAAAAGGGAAGATCGCATAAGCGAAATGAGAGCATGTAGCTCCATACCACAATGGGTTCGAACAGCGCCCTAAAAAGGGCACTGCAAAACGCATGAGCGTAAAGAGAGCCTATAGCTCATTACCACAGCTGGTTAAAAATAACAGAATGTCATTAAGATTCAGGTTTCTGAAATCAGTTTCACTTAATAAGTATTTACCAAGTAATTGGAATCGTCCACTCGTCCCGCGAAGGGAGTTGTGAGGAACATTTGTTATAAGCAAAGTGACAAGCAATTGTGAGATCACTCGAAGCAGGACAATTGTGTCCCAATTCACCGGAAGTGGAAACATCCAAATTACTAGGATTTTCAATGGACGCAGAGAATCCATGGAATTTGGTCATAACCAATTCCCAGTTTGCGGAATATAACAAATGCAAAGTCTGCAAATTTACATTCATATGCTCATATAGAGATGTAGCGATGATCAGATAATGATTCAAAATCTGATACATGCCAATTCGTCAACTCGTGACTGATTCTGTTCGAGCAGAGCATTATGTCTAACACTTCTTCTCTAGCAGGTACCATGAAGGTGGGGCGATTTCCTATAATAAGTAATCCAAGATTTGAACTACTTAAGTATTCCATCAGACTGGAGCATCTCAAATTGATATCTGAGCTGCTCCAGATCATGTGATGAGTATCAGCATCACTGTCCACAATCAGCAGAAGACTTTTTCATAGGCAGTGGACGACAACTCGTTTGAAATCATCCATAGGGGATGGTTCATCATGTGGTAAATACACCACAAAACGAAAGACGTATTTCCTATTGAGGTCACCAACAGAAATATCAATTGTGACAGCACATACATCTCTGGTAGTTGACTCAGAAATGAGTGTAGCAACGATTGCTTTATTAACGAGCACGCATGCACGAGGCATGGAACGCGAGTTTGTCATTTCATGTTTCTGAAAGTAGCAAAAACTGGGTCCACAAGGTTACCTAGATAAAAGTTCACAAAAGTAAGTTTTTTGGACTAGCGCCACTTGAACTGTACCATTTGCATGAGTCTACAAAGATTGATCGTTGCTGATATTTTATGCTGGAGATTGACCTAACTAAGCTATCCTAGCCGTAGCCACTACCCAAACTAGGCAGGATTAAGCTTTTCACAATCTCAGCCCGAAAAAGACCAGCAGCGAAAAAACCAGATCGGTATATCTAAAAAGTCGCCAAAGGCGAAAAGCACAGAATACACTGTGTAAAACGCATAATGCGAAACCATAAAGGAGAAAATTTAAACTAAATTTCAACGTATTAATAATCCCACCCTTATTGAGCCTCAGGGTTGAGACTGAAGAAGGGCAGTCGATTATCTCGGAGAAACACAAGGTCACCTGCACCATTGCTCCGGGTAGCACAGGAAGGGCATAATACTGTAGAGGGTGCCCTGGTACTCCACATGCTCCGTTTGCGGTTAGGTTTTATTTAGACCCCCCTAACCATTCATTCTTAGGCACGGTAAGCTTAAAGCCGCATGAATTAGGGGTCACCTGTGAGGTGGACTTTTACCACCGGAACAGGCAGTCCGTAGTGTTAATTCTTAGCCAATTGAAACAACTGCTACCGACACTACGCGGCTATCTAGGCTGATCGGGAAGAGGAAGTAAACATTGATGATTAACTCCTGACGTGCCCGAACAGCCCCCAGTTTTAGCTAAAAAGAAGTGTTCAATTTTATCGATTTTGTTTTTTTTGCAGTGACTAATGATTTCTGTGAATTGATGACACACAACCATAAAAAAATGAATTAAAAGAATATGAATATTTTCATCCCCGCGAACAACAATTATCTCTTATGTTACCAACTCGCTTTAATCTGGTGCTTCGAATTTATGAACCACAAAATGCTTGAAATAGTTAAAGAAAACTTTTCCTGTAAACAACACACTACTGCATCGACAGACACCTGATAACTTTCTCCTAACTGCTTGTAAAACAAGCCAAGCTATGGTCACATTCTGTTTATAGCTCCGTGTCGAAGCTGTTGCATTCCAACTCTGGACACATTGCTCGGTAGCAATCTCGAGAGGATTTTGAGCTCCATAAACCAGAGGCAATCCCGTCGTTGATGTTCCTTTTTTGCTTCCGTATTCGCACACTACCTTGTAGCTTTTTTGATAGCCCTATAACTAACCGGACTAAGCTGTCCACTTGTTTCCCAGTCACTCCCTCCCGAGCTGAAGCAGTAGATCGTTGTAATCAGGAATCATAAAACAAATTTCCAGACTTAAAGATACACGTTGCTTCCCAACAAGCAGAACGATACAGTTCAGCTTTTGTGCCTAAAAATGTAAAATTCTTATCCCCGAACGAAGGAGCATGAGGGCTTCATTTTTTTTTTTGCTGCAGTTTGACCCCCATAATTTCCGACGAATCTGATTAGAATGTGAATTTTGTAACAGAATTACGGACCGGATCCTGGTCACCATGCTCCGTTTCTTCCGTTTGCGTTGAAGTTTGAGGTGAGCCGGAATTAAACCGAGAAGAGCATGCTTTTTTTGAGGAAAAATCGGGGTAATGTGTGCCCCTAAAGAAAAACTCAATTCTAACTTTCTTCACATTAACAGGGTTCATAAAGAAGTCGCATTATTGAGCTCGCAATTACTAAATTACTACAGTCATTGCGCTGAGGCAATCATATCTAAGAAATTTAAATGAGAAGAAATGAAACCAACGTTGAAAATCGTTGGTTTCATTTCTTCAGTTCACAATTCAAAACATTTTTTTTGTTTCAAAATCTGGCTATCATTCAAGTTCTGATGGTTTCAGAGCGAACATTGAGCATGGCGCATTTTGCCTCACGTCATTTACTTTCAAAGGTGCCAAAATAGTTTCTGCGTTTTTATTTTTGTTTTTGTGCAGGTTTGGAAATGTTTTTTCTTGCCAGTATTAAACTCTCACAAATAAAGTTAATAATAATAATAATAAGTTGATAGAGATATCGCATGATATGATCGAATTTTACTAAAATACCATTTATCCTGGTGGTGGCGGGTTTAACACCGATAGTGCATTCTACACCCATTTCCCCTACATGCTTCGATACACCTGGCACTCGGATTGGACCTTTGGGTCGAAGAAGTTGAGAGGGGGCGTTTCGTAGGGTATAGAAGACTGTTTATGGGGATTTTTGGCAGTAGCCACCCAAGTTGACAAACAAGTTTTACACGCTGCACCAAGGGAGTTGCATCCTCTGTCGATTGCATCAGGATACAGGACGATGCTGGTCTGCTACCGAAAGATCGAGAAGTTTTTTTCAAGTGCATTTTACTTTGTTACGGAGAGGAGGAGTTGTTTTTGTGGGATAGTAATATTTATTGGATTATCATGAACTTCCTGGTCCAGGGGGTTCATACTTTTGGTTGTCTCACTTTGGTAAGTGCTTCTACACCGAAGAAGCTACTCGGGAACGACGTGAATCTTGTTCAAACTCTAGTGGAGCTGGATGCAGTTGGGTGTTCATTTAGGGACGTGATCATAGGCTAATTTGATTACGCTCACGAATACTTTATCATAGTAATTTGAGGATTTTGATAATTAGAATACAAAGAATGTTTACTACTGATAAATAAAGCATGTAGGAAATTGAAGTGAATCGTTTTTAGGAGTATATCGAGTAATGCCTTGTTCGGGCTACGAAGTTGTATCACGAAACCAGTTCACCTCCGGAGGTTTTTCTAGCAAGTTTTTTTTTTTTTAATCCTGCACCTCCAGAAGTACTTTTGGGATGTCCTCCGAAGGGAGTTCCTTCGGGAAGTTCTTTTGGGAAGTTCTTTCTGGAAGTTCCTTCAGAAAGTTCATCCAGGAAGTTCCTTCGGCAAGTTTCTTCAGGAAGTTCATCTAGGAAGTCCTTTTGGGATGATCCTTCGGAAAGTTCCTTCATGAAGCTCCTCCGCTAAGTTCCTTCGCGAAGTTCCTTCAGAAAGTTCCTTCAGGAAGCTCCTGGAGGAATTCCAAATTCAGACATAATGTAGGAAAGACGTCCTGGCCGAAACAATATATTTACAATATATTATACAATTTAAAATATATATGCAATATATTGATAAGTTTTCAAAGAGAGTGGATCTTGAGATTTGATCCTTCAAACGTTAGCATAAAGATTGATTGTAACAAGAACTTCCCGTGCGGCTCCCATAGAGGCTGTTAGCTTTAATACTAAATAACGTTGCTGATGTAGGGCACACAAAACACCAAACAGACCAATGGAGAGTGCTCCGATTGAAGAAAAGCTTCTTCTGACTGGAAAGGGAAGGATGGTTTACTGCATTACACTTACAATGCGTGTAAATTACTGCCGCCGTTAGCGCACGGTTAAGAGGCCCACAATAGAACACATTTTCCTATGTGAAGCGTGCGGGTGGTCATTGGTTTTTCAGTTCTGTCGCCTAAACGGTAAAAGATACTACCTTGGCGTCTATGGACGAAAGCTGGAGTATGGATTGATGAAAGAGAATTTTTTGAATTTTTTTCATGATACAGACGATAGTTTTTCCGATATTTTTCCGACAAATTTCTCCATGGTGAAAAATTTTCTGGGAAATGTTTTTCTTTTTAATTTTTAATAGATTGCTGAGGAAATTTCCTTTCGATTTAACTAAAAGACTTTTATTCTACGATGCATAGTTCAGGAGATATGAATTTTTAAAGTTTAACGTATATAGGAAAATCGAGGGAATTCATCTAGAGTTTTCCGGAAAAATAGGCCACTATAATTTGTTTGAATTTCACTTTTGGTCATGTATCCACGAGATCTACCTCTGGTGAAAATTTCATGCAAATCGGAGAACCTCCGGCCCAAACCTATCCGATAATTTATAAAAGTGCCCAGCATGCAACAAAAGTCTACAAGAATGTTCCATACAACCTCAATAGGGAAAAGCGGAGCAAAGATATGACACCATTATAAAATCCACAAGTTTCAGAAATATTCAGCAATTATTCCTTCATGGACTTCCTTATGAAATTTTGACAACTTTTTTCATAGATATTTTATACTAAACTTCTACTGTAATTTCGCCACCTGCTTCTATTATTCTATTCAGATATTTATAGATATTTGAGCAGACCTGAAAAGGGTTTTTCAAGGTATTCCTCCTAGGAAGAAATTCCTTCATTAATTCATCCTATTTTTACTAATTTCAACAGTAAGCTCGCAAAATATCCCTTGTAGAATGATTCCAAATATTCATCACAATGATTTCTCCATGTTATTCTATGATTCCTACAAGCAGAGTTGGTAAAAAATAAAAAATCCACACTACAGTATCCAAACAAAAGAAATCACAGCCAGCGAAGCCAGTGAAACTCACACCCAAGGTTTCCTGAAGGGAGGTTGATCAATCTAAGCAGTCAAATGTTGGGCGCGGTGAGGTCAGCTGCGGGAGAGGTGAAAGTGACAGCTGGCGAGTATTTCTGCATGTATCGTTTCTATGGGATTGTTAGGGATGGTTTAGCACAAAAAACGAATTCTTTTCTTCTACATTCCTCAGTGAAATTTGCTTTCTTTTTGTGTTTGGAATGATGTAATAAACAATTGTTTTGATGTTTAAAATTTGAAGAAATTTCTGAGTCGTTGAATTTCCCATCGGTATGAATGAACGAACAAATCTAAAAGGAGCGTGGCTAGGGGAAAATGTGTGGAAGTACCTCGTACGTTACTGCCAACATAAGACTGTTATGTGTTTTGGCGATTTTGAACATGAAATTATCTACATAAGCCTGTCCGAAAACTTTATTCAAAAGTTAGTGTTTTAATTCAATTAAAACATTCACTTTTTCTAGCATCCCTAAACCAAAATAAACTTGTCAGCTGTCAACTGGTATTTCAACAAGACGAATGAAGTATTCTGACAAATTGAACTACCTTCCTTTTAGATGCTTTGCTCACGCTAATCGCTTCTGCAGGCAGAATGCCTTGAAAGCAGCAAAACCACAGGATTACTTACCCAAGGATAACCTAAAATAACTGTAGAAAAATGTTCTATTTCCCGCATTTATAGCCGGTGATGACACTACTCTTCGCATTTTAAACTACTGTACAGTGAGGGACCGAAATCCATGGACTTATCCACGGTCTTCCTTTATTGCCGATTTTCTTTTTCTTTTCCGCTCTTCGGTGTTTACATAAAATGCCATCCGGGCCAACATCCAGTGAAGGAATGTTCACCGAATGAACATGAAGTGGATGAATGTGTAGTGAAATCGTTCATTCTCTTTAAACACGGCCCGCAGTAAAGGTTTTTTTTTCTAGATGGAAGCTGCTGCGTGACGTCAGCGTAGATTAGTTCATACAGGCTCAAAATCCGTACACTTCAAACAAATAGTAGGCGTTTTGTATGAAGTGGACGAATTAAGATTCATTTCTTAGGTGTACGGATTTCTATCAGGCACGGTAGTGAGCAGTGCCACGTGCGTTTCGCAAAATTCAAGCCTACTACTATTACCATTCCAGCCTTGCTTTGAAGTATCCTTCATATTTTTGACTAGTTATTTGAAATTTATCATTAACTCCATGCCTTTGCACCGTACAGAGTGACCAACACATTGGGTTTTTCGGAGCTAAGAATACAAATCACAAGGGTAAAATTGAGTAAACTTTAGAGAAGGTTGTAGATCCAAAACATATCATCTTCAGAGTATTATGGAAGGTCTTGATTATTTAATATAGCATTAGCAAGTACAGTTGGGTCTCCTATTAAACGCATTTCTGTAACGCGCATTCCTATAACGCACACTCCTTAGTCGGCGGAGCAGTTTTTTCCAAAGTTGCTGATAAATCTATACACAAGATTAGTTATATCTAATGTGTGCTGGCATGAAATTTCACTCAAAAGGCCATTCATGGTTCGGTGTGATGCAAACGCAATCATTTTTTGCTGAGAGGTTCATGTGAAGGTTTGAACGGCTTGCGCATGATTGGTATAAACACAAAGTGGAATAAGAAAAAAAAATCAGCAATCACAGAAAAAGAAGACCGTCTTCGCGAGTCTCGTCTCAGATATACACCAGAATGTTATAGGAGACCCAGAGTTGAATATTTGCCCGGTAGGGGCGCTTTTTCTCACTAGTACTATACTGTCGGGTCTTCTATTAAACGCATTCCTATAAGGCGCACTCCTATTACGCGCACTCGTATAAGACACACTAGAGCTGTATAGGAGACCCAGGACTTATGGGATTTCATCAATTTGGGGATGTTGTTGAATATCTCGTATGCGTTAGGAGATAGCACAGTACTGTCTTCGGCGGAGTTTCTGCACTCAGTACGATTTACCTTTAGGATTTGAGCATCATCCTTTTAGTTGAGAACTTCATCCCGCAAAACACCGTGGATAAACTCGTCAGATTGATGACCTTCCTCGCATAAAACACTTCTTTTCTGAGTTCACTTGTACATTTGGTTTCGTCTCGTACACTCGTACAAACAAAATCGGATCACTCCGTAGTAGCTGTCAAATCAACATTTGTTATCATAAGTTAAGTCAGATAAGATCACAGGTTAGTTCGGTAGAAAATTGATACACTCGTATTGTATATTATTATTATTCATCACATAATGTACGCACGCATATCGCCTTCACTTTTGTACGTAGAAGGCCTTTTCGCGACATCTTATAAGTGAAATGTTGCACATATAAAGCCTTCAGGTGATTTCGTTATACGTACATTTTGGTTGTCTGGGAAGGGATGACAATGCAAAATTAAAAAATCCCTTTTCATTCTTATCTCTTAATGTTCATGTAGTGCAAGTCAGAAACAGCGCCGCTATCGGCCAAGTTCTCAACTAAAAAGATGGTCGTCAACTCCTAAAGGTAGATTTTACTGAGTGCTGAAACTCCGTCGAAGACGTGAATTTCTATTATGCACCCGAACCATGTGTCTAATAGGAGACCTGACTGTTTGAAGCTTGTGGAACAGAGGCGCGTCTACGTTTGAAACCATGGGTAGGACAAACGCTGGCAAATATTGTGTACATAGTCAAACTAAGAAAAATGTTAACCCTGAAAAATTACTATGTTCAAGGGAATCAAATTTGAAGCATTGTAATTTTGTGATTATTTCGCAAGGAATTTCTCCATGATTTTTTTCTAGAGAATTTCTCCAATAACTTGGTTCAGGGTACCTCAAGAATATAACCTAAATATTTCCAAGGAGAACCACATAAAAGATTCCCGGTCAAAACGTTTAATATAATAAAAAAATTAATCAATAAGAAATTTCTGACGATTTTCTTTAAAATTGTCCTTCTAAAGGTACCTTTAGGAATTGCACTAAAGGTTCCTTCTAAGATTTTTACAGAAATTCTTTCAGTAATTCTTTGAGATTTTCTCAAATAAGTCTTAACATTTTTTTGTAGGGAAATGCCAAGGAAACTTTTCTGAAAAATAAATCCGTGAGATATTTTTAAAGAAAATCCTAGAGTAACCTCTGATACAACTCTGGGTATGTTTCGAAGTCAACCTTAGTCGTCGATAATAATTTTTCAGTCAATCATCTTCGAGCATAGCTCGTCCGAAGAAAACGGCAGTTTTTTTTTATTCATTTCGGCCTCCAGAGACAGCTGCCTAAGAAAATTACTATTTATTTTCCCACAGAAGACTACCAATGACCCTTGTCGAAAATTGTGCGTATTGGGGATGGTATCGATCAAGGTCTTGATACCCACCTGGACCTGGAGTAGGGCAGCAAACCAAAAATCGAAATCTCTGCCTTCTTCGAGAGTTTGAAAATCACCCTGAATGAACAAGGAACTCCAAAATAACTCCTGGACTCTTGAGCAAGCTTCAGAAGATTTCGTAGATAATTTATTAAGATAATCGAAAAAAAATCAATCAAATCTTTGGATAGAATTCCGCATGATTTCCTGAAGAAATTTCTCGAAAAATATTGGATAGAATCTCTATAGAAATTTGTGTAAGAAATATACGAAAAATTGCTTTGCTATCAACAGGCGTGAAAACTCAAATAAACTTTTGAAGATTGCATGGGAAATTTCCTAGAAACTTTTTGAGAAATATTTGGTAAACTGGAGGAACTAAATGCTGGAAAATTCTTAGAAAAAAATGTTCGGAGAACCCCTCAAGGATTTTTGGATTTCTGGAAATAAACGTGGATGAATTCTTGAAGAACAGGCAGAATCTTTTATAAAAACCCCATATGCTATTTTTTTCAAACACTCTAGAATAAACCTTTGTGGGCAGCCTCGGAAGAAATTTTGTTGAAATCTTTGGAAGATCTCTTAAGTTAACGCAGAAACTCTAACAAATATTTCGTTGACATTTCTTCAATAATTCTACAACAAAAACCTTTAAAAAATCGTCATAATCTACACTGAATATTTTAATGAATGCTGTCACAAAATATCCAAACTTCTAGAGAGTGTGCTGTAGGAGTTCTATACGAATTGCTTTAAACATCGTCAAGAAATTCAGCAATGATTTGATAGATTATATCAAGAGTGACTGCACTTTCAGAAATTGCCAGCACCATCACACTCGTGATGTGTATAACAGGATACGGTATTTGATGGATCCATTACTTCATCCAAAGAGTCTTTAATAATCATTTGATAATTATCTATGGATGCTCCAGAAACTTCTCATTAATTACTACCAGGAATGCTCACGGCAATTTGTCCGAGAAAGTATACAGGGTTGGCCGTCGATATTTTTAAGAAACCATGCATTGACTCATTCAGAAATGCCCTAGAGGATTGTTTCATTTGTCTTTCTAACGATTAAATAAGTTTCTTACAGTTAGTTAGGGGCCTTCCTTAGCCGAGTGGATAGAGTCAGCGGCTACAAAGCAAAGCCATGCTGTCTGGGTTCGATTTCCGGTCGGTCCAGAATCTTTTCGTAATGGAAATTTCCTAGACTTCTCTGGTATCATCGTACCTGCCACACGATATACGAATGCAAAAATGGCAATTTGGCAAAGAAAGCTCTCAGCTAATAACTGTGGAAGTGCCCTTAGAACACTAAGCTGAGAAGCCGGCTCTGTCCCAGTGGGGACGTTAATGCCAAGAAGAAGAAGACAGTTAGTTTCCCAATATTTTCACTTTGGTTATTCTCAATCGTTCTTCTCACGAGTCAGAATTTTTGGGGGTCATTTATAAACCATGTCACGCTTCACTAGGCATGAGAATACCATGGAAACCCTTAACCCTTCATAAGGATAATTACGACGTTGTTCGACTTTGTATGTAAACTGAACAGATGAAAATTATTTTTCGAGCTTTCTACTGCCCTCGTTTTTTTTTGGTAAATCGTGCGTATCCTTTAATCTTTTGACTGTCCTACCCAGGTGTTTTTGTGCGTAGTACATGTCCTACCGATCCTATCCACTTCCCGCGCCACTGTTGGAGGATAAGAATGCAAACTTTATAACATATGATGTCTCTAGATTCTGATGTTTTGGAAGTTCGGCAAAGTTATTCAGTAGAACAAGGGCTAACATTATTTGAGCCAATTAATTTGTGATTTTGTCACTATGCGACGCTAGTGAGCAAGAAACTTTGGTTTTGAGGATAGCTCAGTAACTTGACCACTTAGAAAGATGGCGTCTACGGCAATGTTGTTCAGCAACATAGATGCTAATATATTCAATGGAAATTGATTCACCCGAGCTTGACGATATCGTGATTAATTCTCAATTTCCATCATGCGACACTTGATTAATCGAACCAATATATATGAGCGCTACTGAAGCTTGAAATTTGGCTGCGATTCTGAATAAATCTCTCTATTATCGAAATGCTAGTTTTCCCGCTTTCCTCAGTTTCGTGAAACGAAAACGACTTCACACAGCTGCTATTTGGCAAACTACTTAGGATGACGGTTATGACTGTGCGCTAACTAGAAACAGCTTGTTACTTGTGACCACATTCCGACATTCATTCGTGTTTTCGGAGTTCAACAAGGGCTTTTCAGCAGAGCCCCACGCGACAACGAGCGCTGTTAAAATTTACAAGTGGCTTTCTGGCTGATTGTTTGCGGTTTTCCCGCCAAGGAAAACTTAGTCGTTGATAGCATTATAAGGGAATGATGCGGTACCATGCGCCTCCTTCTCATCGAATCCGTATACAGTTCCACTTTTTTTCGGCTGAAATTCACTCACCGAAAGTTCTTCTAAACACCGTTCCGGAGAATGCAAACATTCGCTTGATCCGTCCACAAGCGGAATCAATACCGTAAATGCGACCTGACAACCAACCAGTCAAGAGGTGCATTGAATGCGGGAAAGATTTTCCGCATCACTTCAAATCTCATTCAGCTGTCAGACTATTCACAACGTTCGGAACGGGCGTCCAAACCAATAGAAGATAGAGAGTGATAGTTCAACGCTGCACAAATCAACGCCTTGGAATCGTCGATAGAGAGACAAGGGATTGGGAGAATGGAAGTCACGGTGGTCCCCGGACTGATATTATCAGATAAAATCTTCACTTAAGGATTCCATTCCTATCACACGCCGTAAAACTTCTATAATTTACAAATTTTTGGGAAGTTCCCTCACTGAGCGCATGAAACTAACAACGTAAACAAAGTTTTTCATCCGTCCGAACTGATCCAAACAACTTGTGCCAATGTGTGCGTGATGGCGCCAATATGAATTTTAAAGGAGATTCATATATTTCATCATGCTGCAAGAATGGAAGCAAATGCACGTAGATCTAGATATTGTAGTAAAACATTTTATTATAACAATGAAGTGTTGTATTTTAACCACTCACTACTTAGTGAGCCGCTTGTTGTGAGACGAATCAAAACTGATTGTGATCGAAATGAAAATGTATACGACGAATAGAAAGCCGTCTTGGAATAGAATTGTTTGGCATCGGTTAGTATCAGCATCGTATGTTACGAAAATTTAGGCAAAAGTGTTGTGGCTGGGAGGATTCATGTAGCTTCATGGCTTTTTCAGTCTTGTAAGTTAATAAGTGTAAACAGAGCAAAAAAAACCTTCACTTTCACTCAAGACTGCAAGCATTCCTGAATGCATTAAAGCAGTTTACATTAAGTAGATGAAAAACCGAATTTAGTACTATCCCATTTAATTCCACTAGAGTTTGTATCCTTTGACAGATACGCGTATTTCGACCTCAACTGTAAGGCCGTCTTCAGTGTCGTGTACTACACTCGACTTAGTCGAGTCTAGTACCGTTTTGATTCATATTACGGACAGCTTCAAATTCCGGACACTCTACTTTGTATGGGAAACATTTCACGCGAAATGTTTCAATTTTTGCTGTTCAAAAGTTCTCAATTTCAAGGCTCGTTTTAGTAATTTTTTTCCATAAATATCCTTAAAAATTTATAATGCCCAACTACCTTAGATGTCTCTTTGGTGGTTTAACGATTTCGATTGATGATTTGACTGTTCCATAAATGATTATCATGAGCTGCCCGGAATTCGATTCAAAGTGTCCGGAATATGAGGCAAAAGTGAGGAAGCGTCCGAAATAAGAATCATGAAAAGGCCACACATTTTGATTTATTTAAAATTATTGAAGTTGCGGAAGCGTATTCTTCACCCACCGTTCGAAAGTTAAGGGCTTCCGACGCTTGATAGCGCTAAGGAATCATACAGAATGATTTATTTTGTATGCTCTATGCTGGGTTATATTTCCCTGAGTCCTTAAGTGTCCGTAATATGATTAAAAACGGTACACGACACTGAAGACGGCCTTACAGTTGAGGTCGAAATACGCGTATCTGTCAAAGGATACAAACTCTAGTGGAATTAAATGGTATAGTACTAAATTCGGTTTTTCATCTACTTATAGGTATTCTACTAAACAGCTCGAAGATTTATTATGAGTTTACATTATTTATTGTTGAATATTCAGACAAATATACATAACATTCAAAACAAATCGCGATCAAAATCACATTTGCGAGAACATGGACGGCCAATGGTGAAATAACTGTGTTTGTCCGATGAGCCAAGAGGTGGCGGTAATGTGTAAACGTCAAAAACGAACAAATGAGCACCGTGAATGGTGGATTGGCCACCTTTAATAAATTTGAATCGACCGTTGAAAAGGTGATGAATGGCTATCGATGAGAGTGTGACGTCTGTTTGTCTATAGCTTGGGTCTAGAAAACTAATTGAGAGCACAGATTGCATGGAATGTTTTTCTGATTATAACGGTCTGGGGAGCACCGTGATACCGTGTCTGCTCTGGCTTGTGTTTGCCAGTCGTTGGATGTTGATGCTATTGCAAATATTGGAAAGATTGACTTTCTCGATCTGATTGACGATGACACGTGGAGCACTTGAACGATGACGACAACGACGGAGACGCGGTAAAGAGTAAATGTAAAAATAAAAGAACCCTTCTCTTGTTATTCAACGCTGGCAGTACACAATCAGCTTAACTCAGAAGAGGCACTCTTCGCCTCGACCGAAAAGAAGCTGCCAAAATTGACAGCTTGGGGTACTAATGCGCTGCATCTCGGTTTCTTTCAACCTCCGTGGATCGGAAGCTGCATTTCACTGGTTCGACAACGAGCAAGCGAAATGTTCTCTGTGCTAGCAACTTCTCGCAGAGTTGCATGGTAAATATTTATTATTCTATTCAGACTGCAAACGTTTGACTGTGTGTTGTGATTCCAAACGACCCGTAGCCACGGAATGGCAAACTTTTTTTTTGTGGCAAGTGGGGAATGCTGGCTTGGTACCTACTCAAGAGAGAACATGATAACGTTTTCGACTGGGGACGACGCTATTCATTGATCTCTGATTTCTGTTTAACCCCTTGAAGATTTTGTGGGATTTCTGAAAGCGTAATTGAAACGCAACCATGAGAAAATTAATTTCAAACAATTTTATTCCACTCATTGTTCAAAGCTTCTACTTCTTCTTCTTCTTCTTGGCATTTACGTCCCCACTGGGACAGAGCCTGCTTCTCAACTCAAGTCAAGGAAATTCCCATTACGAAAAGATCCTGGACCGACCGGGAATCGAACTCAGGCACCTTCAGCATGGCTTTGCTTTGTAGCCGCGGACTCCAACCACTCAGCTAAGGAAGGCCGTTCAAAGCTTAAGGATTCATTAATCAGTAGAAGATTTAAGTACCTTTACAAGATGTTCATGGTTCTTTGACTTTAACTCGATTATTGATTGGCTTCGATTACTTTCGGGTTACTTTCTGAATAACACTACTAAAGACACCAACATTTGAGATTATTCGGATCTTGAAATACAGTATTTGGTGCCGATAGTGTCCCCTTCTGGAAAAGTTCCAAATTTTTTTTCCACTGCCTGGTTATTTTTACTCTGCTGAACAAACCTTGTCAAAGACGTTACCCTTAAGCCAACCAAGGATCTTGTTACATGTCGCAAAAAATTTCAAATATGAGAGTTCCTATTGAGCGTGAATTTCCGTTTTGCCATTTATTGAAACGGAATATGAGGATTTCATACAGTTTCTCAAAGAATTCCCAAAGATTGATTCCACCAGCATTTCTTCTAGGAAAAACTCCCTAATTTTGCCTGGCATCTCTTTTCCTCTAACAAGGGATTCCCTTAGAAACTTGCTGGGTAATTTGCTTTGCCTCAATAGATCTTATGAAGCATTTGTATTTGAATTCCTTCAAGAATTAAACTCGGAATTTCTCTAATGAATGATTTAAGAATACTGTCAATGTATTTTCTGGAATAAATTCAATATTTTTTAGAGGAATGCTTCCAAATTTCAACGAGTATTTTGCTTGAAATATCATCAAGATATTACTCCTGGTAATTTTACCTTAATTTTGTCATAAACTATCCTTTTAGGGTTCTTTTTATAATCCTACAAAGATTCATATAAGAATTTTTCCACGGATTTCTTTAGAAACTCCTCCAAAATAACAACACTAAATTCCACATGAGCTCTTGTTAGAATCCCTTCATGCATAGTTTGAAACAATTTCTCCAGAATTTCATCCAGAGATTTCCATTTTTTTTTTTTTGCAATAATGTATCGAAAATACATCCAAGTACTTGTTAAGAAATTTCTTCTCTTTACTTCTCATCAGAAGCTTATGGAATCCAAGAAGAAATTTCCTTTTGATTCAAAGAACCATCAAATGATGCCTTGAAAAAATCTCTGAAATTATTCCTAATGTATGTTTGCAAGAATTTCTGTTTGAATATTTGGAGGAATCCTGAGAAAAATCATTAGTTTGTTCCTAGGGAAACCACATTAATAAATCCTAGACCAATCAATACGATGCGTTTTAGAGAAGTAATTCCTATTTAAAATCAAATTATATCACTTTGTCTACTTTTGACTGGATTCGAAAAATATTTCATCAGGAAGAGCTTAAGAAGTTTTCGAATTTTCCATAACATTTCTCGGGGATCTTTTTGTAAATTCCTCATGAAATGAGGGAGGAATCCCTAGGTGATTTTGTAGATGAAGTTCTTATAAAAATTATTTGAAGCAATCCCAAAGAACTGCCTGGAAAAAAGTGTGTTTTAGTTGCTAAATGATATTGTTTTGCAGTATTAAGAGTAATTTTTAAATTATTACATTCCAGGAGGAAAGTCTTAAAAAAAGAAAAAAAAAAAACAAATGAAAATTTTTAAGCAAATAACAATTATTTGAGGTTATCTGCAAATTTTGTCTTTTTTGAAGGAGCTCAAATGATATTTATGGATAAATTTGAGGATAGTATCAAAAAACTATTTTAGGAAAATTACTTCAAAAAATTGCAATTCTTAATCGAATGCTTGCAAAAAATTCTGTATTATTCCTGAAGGAATTGGTATATAATCTAAGTAGTTTCTGGTGGCATTGTTCAGATTACTCAAATAAAATTGAGTTTGATGTAAAAACTTTAAAGAAAATCTCTGAGAAGAATGCATGAAAAAAATTCTTAAAAAAATATATACAAAGGAGCTCGTCTCAAACAAACACAATGAAGAATCCCTATAATTTCTAGATGAATTCGTTCGATTTCGGTCATCCCCCGCCCCCCTCTGGCTACGCCCATGGAGACTTCCAGTACACAGGTGATCTGGCGACCAATCCCCCGAGCTGTTCGGTGATCTACTCGGAACAGTCCCCCGTTACGAGAGTAGCCTCCTCCAAAGAAGAACTTCCCGAGGACGAAAAATCTTCTTCAATCGGTTCCGATGCTGAACAGTCAGATGGCGAAGCCATCCATGTAACCTCTGGCTAGCTCATTTGCCTTTTTGGACTTATAGGGATATTATAGATTAATATTGTGTAAGACATAGGGGCCTTCCTTAGCCGAGTGGTTAGAGTCCGCGGCTACAAAGCAAAGCCATGCGAATCTCGGTCGGTCCAGGATCTTTTCGTAAAGGAAATTTCCTTGACTTCCCTGGGCATCGTACCTGCCACACGATATACGAATGCAAAAATGGCAACTTTGGCAAAGAAAGCTCTCAGTTAATAACTGTGGAAGTGCTCATAAGAACACTAAGCTGAGAAGCAGGCTCTGTCCCAGTGAGGACGTTAATGCCAAGAAGAAGAACATAACAGACCGGCAGGGCGGCTTAAAGCAGGGTACTAACACTAGATTTTGGACTTCGGATAGGCTAAAATTGGGAAAAAGTAGAATATATTCAATTGTATAAACCTATATTCTACCCTAACCTTTCAACTCTCCTCCTTACTACGGCACTGGTCGTTTCGTTGGGCCCTTACTGCAGCGGTGGCGGTAGTCGGCTTTCTATAGCTCCGCACGGACTGTGCGAAGCTCCTTTCATTCTTCTTCTTCTTCACTATTTGGGCTCAAAACGCCGCCGAAGTGACGGTCGTTGGCTATTAGCTAGGAGAAGGAGATAAACTTCTTTGTCGGATTCCCCTAGCGACGCTGGTGTCGAAACACCTGACCAACTACTCGCCGTAGAAGGCCCTGGTAGAAACCGCTGTTAATTACCACAGACGGTAAGCCTCTTTTTACGCGTCTGTCTTCGTTCTCCTTGGTGGTTAACTGTGGGGGCGAGAAACGCTATTGACTGAGCCCCCACAGTGAGAACGGCGGGTTTCGAGAACCTTTGGCTTGACCAACGGGAAGCGAACAACTCCTTTGTGGTTAGCTCTCCCAAAATGGTGGCGGGTCTTACCCTTTAACACTACTCACTAGCATTTCACAACACGCTAAACCTGCTCAACGCAGCCCATGTGTTTAAACTACACAGAATGAGGCAACCAATGCAGGACTCTCTGGCAGAGTGAAAATTCTGTGTAAGTCGCACTCATGATATGTGTAACCGATGTGTTGGCCATTGGCTGTGCGCGGATCGATGGAAATGGAACTGTCAGTCATCTTCCGCGCGGGAGCAAACAGTTGGCCGTTGGTAAGATGGGGAGTTTTCAGGGATTTTTTTCAGCGAAAAGCCGGAAGATGGTCGCAAATAAGAAAGTTTTTTCCCCATTTGCTTCCGCTTCGGCTATTCGAATGAAAAAAACCTCTGAAAAACTTTAAAATTGGAATGTTTTTTTAATGTTTTCAGAAGCAAAACAAACATGGAAGCGAATTCCGCATTCCAAGCGTTCCTCCTCTGTGCGAATTTCACTCATTCTGTTTGTTTACCACCGTTTGCACAAAACTGTGTACAGCCCCTTTGCACAGAATCTGTGCTGCATGAAGAGAGGCCGATTTTGTGTAATCGGCACTCATTTTTGAGCGGATGAAGTTTAGCGTGAGGTTCCCGAACCGCGGGCCGGCACCACTCCGTTGGAAAACCCCTGACGGATCACCCGCGACGATGCTGGGAACAATCTTGTCCAGCTATTATTATTATAGAATATGCGGCGTGGAAAACACCTCCTCTTAACGTCATCGTCCGACCAAAAAGACACAACACCATGGGCGGAATGGTGGCCAAAAATATTTTTGCTTTTTTAGTAAGCTTTCAAACAGTGTATAAAAATATGTATGAAATATTACGATTCTGCAATATATTCCATCCATCGTGTAGCTTGTATTTGTACTGAATTCATTGTTTTTCTTTGAAGCCCTAACTTTGACAAACTGCATCAATGATACTACAAAGAATCTTGCTCCAGTATTCCAGGAATATCTTAATATAAGTGTTTACTATGTGTTGATATACCAGAAGAACCTATCAGAACAAGTCGATAATTGGCCACCCATCGCCCATAGTACACCACACAAACGTCACCATCTCCTGCCACCGTGCTCGACAGTTATGCTGTCTATGTTGGCTGCCGCTTTTTCAGCTACGGGAAAAGATGGAGACCTATTTTTGTTCAGCTCACCGATACACTTCACACGATAATTGTTTCCCCTTTATTATGAAAGTATTACCTACACATTCTAAATAAGCATTAATGCGAAAACTAACAAATTAAAATTTAAAACAAGAAATTAAAATTTTAAATTTGGTGTGTTTGTTGCCAACCACTACCTGAACAAAACATGAAAATAAATCAACATAAAGTGACGTTAAACACACCACGCTGAAAACACTCAAATGTGGGTAAAATTGACACGGAAAATAAAAAGGGTGTAAAATACACTCCACATAAAAACAACACAAGATTACCCAATTGTAAACACAGGTTACAATTGAAAATGCCGGCTGTATAATGGCAATATATTAGCACGCAATTTTAATGCTTCTTGATGGCTTGTTGAAGATTTCGACACAAAAAAAGCTTTTTAGTAATAACAATACCCAAATATTGTAATTTTATCTTTTATAACGTTTCGGTGACATATATGATCCTCAGAAATTGTCGAAAAATCACGCTATTTGGTCACGTGAACTGTCTTGTAACATCGGTGGAAGGTGACTTCTACTTTATAGACATCTCGAAATCTACCACTGTGCGTAACGCTCGTACAACTTGGTCCACTTCTCTCGTGATCCAATGCTACCCTTTTCAGAGACAAATGATCCATGTAACCAGTGTGTTCGTCGCAATCCACGATTTTTTTTTATTTTGTTGTATTTTACGTCTCTACTATAGCTTGTTAGAATATTATGGTTTCAATCTACTTCGTCGCAAGCACTTATATTCGTCAAAACAAACATAAAATGATCCACTTAGGCGAATATTCGAATTCACCTACAATAAAGATTCTTTTTCAAGTGTAATTTTGTGAAAGCTATTATGATTCCTGCAGTTGTACACCAAAAATGCAATAAAACTACTGTATTTCGAAAAATTCACGAAACTCTAGGAAATTCCCTCAACGATCGCATTAAATTAAAAACGTAAACCATGTTTTTCATTCGTCCGGACTATGAGAAAAAAAATGTACGCTTCAATGTGTGCACTGTGTTCGGCTTCGAAAACGATTCCTTTAAATGTGGTTGTTTTTACTGCACTTTGAGATGTCATGCATTTGTTCAGTCAGAAGTGATTGTGCTCATCTGTTTGGGCTGTATTTTGATGGGACCAATGATGTTTAAGGTAAATCCATATATTTCATCATGTTGTAAGAATGGTGGGGGGGGGGGGGGGGGGTGGTTGCCTTAAGATCTTGATATTCTAGTTAAACATTTTATTATATTATTGAAGGGTTGCATTATGACCTCTCGCTATATCACAGTGAACCGTTAATTGTAAGACGAATCAAAACTTGTTGCGACCGAAAAAGAAATGGATTGGACGAATATTGGCAACGGAAAGTGATAATTTCTTTCATTATTTTCGATAAACGATCTGGATTTATCAAAACTGTTTTTTTTTAACAATGCAAAAGCCGTCTTGGGAAAGAATTGTTTGGCATCGATTTGTATCAGCATCATTCACTGCAAAACTGGGAAAATGACAGGAAAATTCTCAATGATCAAAACTTTTTACGATGGAAATTAGCGCATCACCCTATACAACCATATATGATTGAATAAGCAATCCCATTTCGCGATTGGTTTGCTTGATAATCAGTAAAACATACAGTGTCGTTTACAAAAACTGAAAGTATCCTTGTAATAACATACAATATTCTTCTTAAATCAGAATAAATTACTCCAGAAGAACATGGCCGGTTATAGTACAGCATTGAAGTGAATCTCATGTTCACCAATGCTGACCGTTAAAAATGTTCAACCACAAATGAACCAAACCGCACTCTGCTGCCTCTTGCATTTTTTTTTTTTTCAGTCACTCGACTCAACGCACAACCGTACAATCTATGTGGTAGGCATACCCACTAGGGTGGCTCTTAAACTACAAAACAATTGAATTATACCCCCTAAGATCATTCACTTGGACCCTCAGAAGCTCCTTTGAGAGTTTTAGCAGAATTCGTCAACTCATAAATATGGCTGAACGAGCGCGAAGTTTGTATGCAAAAAAAAACGACTTGTGTATGGGGAAAACTGATCTAACTACATTTCAACCACAGACGTCTGTAGATGAAATGCTTTCGTTTGTGACCTGAAAGTTCCTTTATTATTGGACAATTTTTTATTTTAGTTATTTCGGTAAAAAATGTAGTTGGATAGGTTTTTTCCACATATTTAGTAGGTCTTCTCCATACAAACTTTAAGTTCGTTAAGTCTTCTTAGTGCTAAAGGGTTTCGCTCAAATTTTTACAGCTTACGGGGTTTAAATAAACAAATTTGGGGATTGTAACTAAAGGTTTTTACAGTTTAATTTTTCCATATAAACATGGACCACCCCTATACCCACGTAACACCTAAAGTGGAAAAGTGAGTGCAGCACGACTCTAGAGGAATGGATGCAAGGGAACAGGCAAACCAGAGGATAACCATTTCCGGTTCACTTCCACCCATGGCTGGCCACAACCCGGTGCGGACGGGGTGCGAAAAACGAAAACTGGGCCAATCCAGCCGGAACTAATTTGCGAGCTCAGTTGGCGACAATCGCAATCGCCAGCCAGAGGTGGTGTCGCTTTACGAATAATAGTTATAATTTGCACCAGAGCTTTACATGAGTGCGCGCGCGCCCTTTCGGAGTGCAGTGTGAAGTAAGGGTATGCGATATGCAATTTATTTCATGTCGATATGAAAAGAATTCGTAGCATTGGTTATGTCGAAACGAAACGAAATATTAAAATGTTCCGTGAAGCTCGATTCAAAATCAGATAAAGCATTGAATTTACAAATATTTCTTTTTCGCGGAATATATTTCTTTTCGTGAAAGCTCAAAAAAGTTACCCATTTTTATTTTCAATATGAAGAAAAATTAAAAAACTTTAATTAATTGAATTTCGCGGATTTTTGTTTCGAACACTGTTTGACGGAAACATTCGACATGTCGTGTACCCTTCCTTAGTGAGTATTGGTCATCGAAAAATGCGGTTCAGTGCCCTTCCGCGATTGTAACCGCGATTCAAAAAAAAATCCAAAACCAATTCGTCCACGCGCCAGCACACAAATTAAAATCCATTTCCTCTAAGTAATCCAAATTGATGCCACTTCAATGCACTGGAAAAGGGCTTAACTATTTTAATCAATTTCCTGTTGCTCGCGTTGTCGCTGCAGATGACGCCAACGGAAACACCTACAGAAGAAGGACAAAAAAAAGGATTCAATAACAGTTAGAGAAGCGTGTCCTGACTAGAGGGGAGGGGCTGCATTGATTGCCAATAGGAAGAGGGTTCGCGCGAAAGTCGACACCGGGAATAATAAACAAAAGTCTGAAAATAGTTTTCCGCTTTTCGTTTGGCTTTACCTGCCCAGGGTTTGTTTCTTTTCTAGCGATGGCACAAACGGAAAGAAACAGAACTGCGAACGGGGAATTCGATTTTCCACCTCGGATGGTTCGGCAAAGAAGCAAGGCGCGCAATTTCGGTGTCAATTTAAGGACTTTTTGTTTTTATTTAAACTTGTTCCGTTTTACTTCGATTGATCGGCTTCTGTGAATGGATTTTTGAATACGGCGTACTGAGGGAAGGGGAAACGTCCTTCGTTACAATAATTAATTGGACTTTCTCGGTAAAAGCAAACTTGAACTTGTAGCGAACGGTTTTCGGAGATTTTGTGTAAGGCATGTTTCACTGTAAACGATATCCTTTGCAGTTCTTCAAAATGCTTGCTTCATTGTAAATAAAAAAAGAATTAAAAGTTAAGAGTTGTATAGTAAACTGCAATCTGTCGCAAGTCCAGGATCTTCGATTTAAGTGAAGAAACAAACTATACCGCCATTCGTTTCCAGGATTTTCGAATTCACTGGTTCTAGGCGGGAGATCTTAAACTTCATAATGAGAATCCTCTGGCGATGATGTAATATGTAACATCTTGATCGAGAATCTTCCAGAGAGTAGCATATCATTCCCAGGGCCCCAGATAGCCGTAGCGGTAAACGCGCAGCTATTCAGCAAGACCAAGCTGAGGGTCGTGGGTTCGAATCCCACCGGTCGAGGATCTTTTCGGGTTGGAAATTTTCTCGACTTCCCAGGGCATAGAGTATCTTCGTACCTGCCACACGATATACGCATGCAAAAATAGTCATTGGCATAGTAAGCTCTCAGTTGATAACTGTGAAAGTGCTCATAAGAACACTAAGCTGAGAAGCAGGCGTTGTCCCAGTGAGGACGTCAATGCCAAGAAGAAGAAGAAGCATATCATTCTTGGTTGACGAATTTAGCAAATGTTTCCAGTTGGCATATTTTCCTGACAAATGGAAAATATCCAAGGTTGTACCAATTTTGAAACCGGACGAAAATCTTACCGAAGTTTCTAGCTATTGCCGAATAAATATGCTCTCCTTTTTCACTAAACTTTATGACAAGTTATTATTCAAATTCACAACCAACGAAAATTCAATTTCAAAGCCTGACAGACTTCTTACAATATATAGTATTCTTCCGAGAATCATTCTGGGACCAATGGTGTACCATATTTTCACATCTGATTTGCCTGAGTTACCTCGTGGATGTCAAAATTCTTTGTTTGCGGATGACATAGGCCTCTAAGCCAAAGGACGAAGACTGCATGTCATCTGTAGTAAATTACAAAAAAAATAACGTTACGTCCTAACTGGAACTTGCTTCTTAGCTTGTATTGTAGATTTCAGAAATCCAAAATGTGTTTCACATATTGGATTCGAAAAAAATGATTCATTGAAGGGGGATCTTGAAATTTTGGAGAACCCTTCTTCTCAGCACCCCCTATTCCTAAGCCTTCTTCAACCACCAGCACAATTTCATACTCATTCAAAATTTATCACTTTACAGAGTGTCATAATAGCACCCGATAAAACCAGTGGCACTTCAGATCACCCACTCCCGGGATGATAGTGTTTACAGTTTGCGATTGGTTTCCCGTTCACCAAACAGCTCAATTCATTTTCTAAACAACTATCCATAACTGGTCATTTCATTTTCATCCACCCATCAATCGAACGGGTGTTATCCAACACCCGATATTAAAATGGGGGGTAAAACTGCAACCGCTTATTTGAATGCACTCTCGAAACCGAGTTGCATTGGTTGGGGGAGCAAGAAAAAGGGAGTTGGTGAGGACAAGCCACAGGCCCATTCGCGGGGTGCCATCTGTTTAACCATAATAAACATGCAATTGTTCGTTTAAATAACCTATTGGAATGATATTTACCACCGTTTCCCCGCCGGTTTTTTGCACCACACCCCATTTCCAGTCAGCTGCCCAATATCCCCCCGGAACAAAAATGGCAGCCAAATTGAAAAGCATTTAAAGAAGGGAAACATTTTTAGTGTTACCAAAAAGTAGTCAATACAATAATTTGTAATTCGAACTTTATTATAAACGATAACCTGTTAGTTGAACTTAACATCGGGTCAAGGAAACGTACAGATATTACATTTAGAAAAATTGGAAGGTAATAAAAATGTCAAGTTACAATTGAAGCTAAAGTGTACTATTGAAAACTAACAAAAGACAAAAACAATTGAAAACAACGTTATTGAAAAATTAGTAACGATTAACAAATTTGTTCTTTAGACTAATCTTCTAAGAGCAGTTTTGAAGGACGTCAATGTAAGCTTCATTTTAGCTGCATGAGGTACCCCATTCCAACAGGAAGCACCATGAATCAGCAAGCTTTTTCCACTTGATGTTGTGTGTCGAGGGACGGTAAAGGAACGCGTCCGTTCCTGGCGACCGTGCTGCATATGTTCCATGATAGGCTCTAGGACATTTCGTCGAATGACATTTGGTCGAATGACGTTTGGTCGAATGACATTTGGTCGAAAGTACATTTGGTCGAAAGGACATTTGGTCGAATTGCTTTGGAACATTTATTTTGGTTGAATGACGTTTAGTTGTACGGAAACTTGAATGAAAGCTTATTTTCAAATTGTTTATTGAAAAATCATTTCATAAAATTGATTAATTGTTTTCTAAGTTTTGCAAATTTGGTAGCATAACGTATTCTTTTGAATCATCTAAGTCAATAACTGTTTTTGAATTAAAAATGGGACATTTTATGTTGTCTTAATTTTGAATCTCATACATCTTTTTATTTGAAATTTGAGGGTATGCTAAAATCTAATATTTCGATGGTTATTCAAATGAACTTTTAAGAAGGAGTTTTTTTTTTTTGTACATTGGCTGAAATATTTAGCTCTAGTGAATTTATTATTCTTTAAAAATATCATCATTCTTTGAAAACTGCTCAACAAGTTATTTTATTACTCAACGATGTGAACATAATGTTTTATTATTTATTATTCTTTTGAAATGTCACCATTCTTCGTTATGAACTGCTGATCTTCATCTGATGGAAGCCTTCGGAGATAGTGTTCGGAATCTTTCTTTGATTTCCGGGTCTTGAGTAAGGTTTTTGAATGCGGAAATCAGAATTAAAAAGGCATAAAAAATTGCTTTAATTAAAACCTTTGTGGCGAAGTGAATGTTATGTGTCGGTAACTCTACTTATGATTAATTGGCTTATTGTGAATTCCAGCTTAATAACATTCTTCAAGCAAATATATGGCTTTGCTGACAGTTTTTAAGATACTGGGTAAATAACAGAGTTTGCAGTAGAAGCTTTGAATTATAAAAAATGAAAATTATGCTAATTCTATGTATCGGGTGAGGGAAGACGAGTTGACTGAGGCGACAGAACTTGCTTCCATTTGAGATCAGCTTATCTCAAATCGCAGAACATGCCTAAACGAAGAAGCAGCAAGAAACACAAGAGGTTGATCAATATGTTAGGAGAGCGTCCATCAAATTGAATAACAAAATTTTGCTAATCGCATATACATTGTTGGTAAAATGGCAATGGCAATTATTCGGCTTTAGGACATTTCGTCGAATGACATTTGGTCGAATGACGTTTGGTCGAATGACATTTGGTCGAAAGTACATTTGGCCGAAAGGACATTTGGTCGAAAGGACATTTGGTCGAATTGCTTTAGAACATTTATTTTGGTCAAATGACGAGTTGAGGGAAAATTGGGTTGAAAACTTATTTTCAGATGGTTTATTGTAAGATCATTTGGTAAAATTGATTTTATTGTTATTGTTATTGTTATTGTTTTCTACGTTTCGCAAAGTTGGTAAGATAACGTATTCTTTTGTATAACCTGAATCGTTAACTGTTGCTGAAAAAAGGAATGGGACATATTAAAAGTAGTTTTTTTTTGTACATTACAGTTGACTGAAGTATTTTGCTCTAGTGAATTTGTTATTCTTTGAAAATATCATCTTTCTTTGAAAAACTGCACAACTAGTTATTTTATTACTCAATGATGTTAACATAATATTTTATTATTTTTTATTCTTTTTAAATGTCATCGTTCTTCGTAATGAGCTGCTGATATTCATCTGATGGAAGCGATTGGAGAGAGTGCTTTAGTAATAATGGGATCTTTCTTTGAATTCCGGGTCTTGCAGCTTACAGACGTAGGTAAGCTATTTAAATGCAGAAATCAGAATTAGAACGGCAGGACAAATTTGCTTCAAGGAAAACCTTTATGGCGAAGTGAATGTTGAGTTTCGGTAACTTTACTTATGGCCAATTGGGTTATTGTAACTACCAGCTCAATACCATTCCTCAAGCAAATATAAGACTTTGCTGATAGTGTTGATGACCTCGGCTGAATAGTAGAGTTTATTTATTATTTATTTATTTATTATTTATTTATTGCATTTTTCACAAGCAGCGTAAGATATAAATCTTATAATTGCCACAAAGTAGTTATAAAGTGCGTCATGGTAACAATCACTTTTACTTTTACATATTACAGAAAAAAAAAATATACTAAAACTAATTAAAGTGTACTTTGCATTGCTTCTTAAACACTATAATTGAATTTATTTCCTTTAAGAAATTCGGCAGAGCATTCCATAAACCGACACCCTTCACGAAAAATATACCTGAATATTGTGACGTATAATGAACTGGGATGGAAAAATTTCTGCTTCTATTACTTCTTAAGGATCTCAATTTTGTGTGCAAATATCTAGGATTTTTTGTAAGAATTAACTTATGGACTATGAAACTAATACGTGCCTTGTAAAAACCATGAAAGGAGTTGTCCAACAGTGTTTGTTGAAGGTGAGAAACATGGTCCAGACGTTTTAAACCATATACAAAACGAACACATGAATTAAGCGCTACTCTAAGTTTTTCTTGAGTTCTAGACGTTACACTGAAGAACAAAAAATCACAAGATATAAAATATGGTAAAATGAAAGTTTTGAACAATTTCAATTTCATATCGAAGCTGAACAGATTAGCCTTTGAATAAAGAGATCGTAAAACACCATAAATTTTACCGCACTGACCTAAAACGTATTTGTCCCATTTGAAAGAAGTTTCAACAGTGTACCCTAAACTGGTTGCACTATCAACAAATCTTACGGGGTCAGAACATATTTGAATTTTTGGACATTCACAGCAATTTCCACGATTTATTAAAAGAGCATTGGTTTTTCGAGCATTCAGTTTGAGAGAGTTCAGTTCAGACCATTTCCTGATAGATTCAAGATCTTCATTAATGAAACATGCAATAGTCTCTGCATCATATTTTTTACAATCAAAATACAACTGAACATCATCAGCGAATAAATGTATAGAACAATATTTAATAACAGATGAGAGATCATTTATGTATAAACTGAACAAGATAGGACCTAGAACAGATCCTTGCGGAACGCCCGAGCTGACATTAAGAAAACTTGATAAAATACCATTAGAAAAAACGGCCTGCTTACGATTCTGCAAATATGATTGAATCAATTGCACAGATTGCCTACAAAATAAAAATTGTTCTGCAAGCTTATTACACACCATTGAATGTGATATGGAATCGAAGGCCTTTGAGAAATCCAGTAATATCATAATGACTTTATTTCCTTTATCCAAGATGATACCAATGTCATCGCAGATCTTTATCATTGCAGTTTTGGTACTGTGACCTGGACGATACCCCGATTGATAATCGGAAAGTAATTGCTTATCGTGAACATAAGCGCAAATTTGCTTTTTTAAAATTCGTTCGAAAGCCTTGGACAGTGCGCTAAGAATGCTTATCGGCCGCAGATTCTCAAGCGTATTGCAATTATGCTTCTTCTTAATAGGTATTACTTTCGAAAGTTTCCATGCATCGGGATAAACTGATGAGTTGATTATGCAGTTGAAAAGGAAAGTTATTGGCTGAAGGAGCAATGGTAAAATGAATTTGATGAATCTTATAGGTAGTTCATCGAGCCCGACAGCGTTGGAATTTACTTCAAAAATTGCATTAATTGTGTCGTAGTCATTGATGTTCTGAAATGTGAAACCATTTTGTGCAACATATATCTTCAGAGGGTGAAGAAAAGTGTTGATGAAACGACTTGTTGATTTCATCTGCACTGAAGTCAATTTCAGCACTGGAAGGACGAGTGGAGAAACCTAGCTCACGTAGTTTTAACCAAGGTTGTTTCGAAGGCATTTTTACATCTAACTGACTTTTAAAATAATTACGTTTAGCTCTTAAAATCAATGTGTTTGCAGCATTTCTTAGTTTTTTGAATAGCTTAAAATCATCTTCAACGTTTGTACGCTTCCATTTCTTGTATTGTCGATCCCGATCAATCATTGCTCTTTGAACTTCTGCATTGAACCATGGATTGTGCCTAGCAACAGAATTTTTAACACGTCTCAATGGAACACATTTGTCGTGCAAAGATTTAATGTACTGATTAAATATGTTTATTAATGTAATGGGATCTGTATTCGAATAAAAAATATTCCAATTAAGTTCATGGAATTCAGCAATCACAATGTTTGGATTGATATTTTTATAATCACGTTGTCATAGAGTTTGCATGGAAGCTTTGAATAATTAAAAATAAAAATTGTGCAAATTCTATGAATTGGGTAAGGGAAGACGAGTTGAATGAGGCGACAAAAATTGGCTTGCCTCCATTTATGATCAGCTTAACTCAAATCGCAGAACATGCCTGAACGAAAAATAGCATGAAACGTCAAAGACGCAAGAGGTTGATCAATATGTTGAGAGAGCGTTCATAGAATAGAATAACAAAATTTTGCTAATCGCACATAGATTGTTGGTTAAATGGCTAGTGCTTTTTCAATTATTCAATTACTCTTGTATTAGCGACAAAATGGTACTCTTGACGGTAGTCAGACTAAAAGTAAAACTTGTGTCTATATTTTTAGATTCGACCTCTATCCTTTCCACGAAATGTCGGTCCGACCAAATATCATACTTTCTGTTGAAAACAAACCTTTTCGACCAAATGTCCATTCGTCGAAATGTCCGTTCGACCAAATGTACTTTCGACCAAACGTCATTCGACTAAATGTCATTCGACCAAATGTCTTTCGACCAAATGTCATAGATTCCAATTATTCAATCACTCTTGTATTAGCGACAAAATGCTGCTCTTGACGATAGTCAGACTAAACGTAAAACTTTGTTTCCATACTATTTAGAAACGACCCCTATCCTTTACACGAAATGTCGGTTCGACCATATATCCTATGCTTTCTGTTGCAACCAAACCTTTTCGACCAAATGTCCATTCGACGAAATGTCCGTTCGACCAAATGTACTTTCGACCAAATGTACTTTCGACCAAATGTCATTCGACTAAACGTCATTCGACCAAATGTCTTTCGACCAAATGTCATAGATTCTCCATGATATAATTGGGAAGCTGGTCGAAGTAGGCCTGTCGCATGCAGCAACAGATTCGCAGTCTGTAATTAGACGGTATATCGTGTCCCAATATCGAACTCCGAACGGTTTGAGTTGAGTCTCTTCGACGAAGTCCATGAACGAACCGCAGGGTGGACTTGAAACACCGATGCAATCGATATTTCAGGTTGGCTGTAATCCCAGGGTAATACACTGCATCACAGTACATAAAAATGGGCATGATTACCGACTGCACAAATTTCCGTCTCGTCGGCATGGAAAGCACCGGAGCAAATCGACGAAAGGTACGCAGAATGTTGTAAGATCGCATTATCACCTCGTTGACTTGGTGGTTCCACGACAGATTGTTGTCAAGCTGTAGTCCCAGGTTCGTAACTTTGTTGGAGATCGGTATGATTTCTCTGCAGAAAACAATGCTGTTGTGGGGGATGATAGTGCCTGCTTTGGTGAAGATGATTGCCTGGGTATTTTTCGGATTGGGTGACAAGTGATTTGCTTCGGCCCATGTGGTGATAACTTGAAGATCTTCGTTGATGGAGTTGACAAGGCTATCGACATCAGACGTTGGACCGGATATGTAGACTTGCTAGTCATCCGCGTATAGATGGTATTTGCATTTTAGTGACGACGGTAGGCAATTTATGTATAAACTGAAGAGCAGTGCACTTAGTGATGATCCTTGAGGCGTGCCGTCGAGAACGTCATGCTCTGCAGATACAGTACTTCCTAAACGTACCGCTTGTTTCCGCTGGGCAAGAAATGAGGATACCAAATCGCAGGCAGCCTGGGAAAACTGAAACTCCTCTCGCAGCTTGATCTCAAGCATCCAGTGATAGACGCAATTAAAAGCAAGGGGAAAATCGACAAGCACCATTACAGTACAGCGATTGTCGTCAAAATTACTGTAGATGACGTGGACTATTTTCGCCATAGCAGCATCGATGATCGCATTGAAAAGATGAGTGAGGACTGGTAGAATGAAAGGACAGAGCAGTTTGATGAAACTTATTGGGATTTCGTCGACACCTGTAGCATTTGTGTGGATTTCATAAATCTTGCGGCAGACTTCATCGGTGTTAGTGTGGAGCAAGTTGAAATTAGCAGCTCCGCGATCAACCGCAGTACGGTGTGGTGGCTCGGCCAAAGGTCTGGGTCGATTTGCGTTGGGGAGCAAAAGATGGCCTTCACTGAAGAATTGATTTAATTCGTCGACGTTGGTTTCAACTGCAGGTGCGATTCTTGCGGCATTATGGATTCCTTCTCGTCTCAAGTTGCACCATAGCTTTTTAGCAGGTAGGTTGTGGTCGAAGTGTTGATCGGCGTAACATTTTTTTGCTTGGAAGATGAGTGAGTTTGCTCTATCACGCTGTCGAACATAGTCATGCCATTGGTAATCGCCTCGAACCCTGTTCGAATTACATGTGAAGAGCGTGTAAGCAAGGTTTCTTAACTCAACGGCACGTTTGATGTCTTCGGTGATCCAGGGGGTACGCTTATCTCGGACGACGATGTTACGTTCTGGAGCATGATGCTGGAGCAACTGTCCTAGTTCAGAAGTCAACAAGTTGGCCTTTGTATTCGCATCTTCAGCAGCGTAAAATGGATTGAAATCCCTGGTCTGGAAATTTGCTTGTAATAGTAGGGGATCGATGGCTTGAAAGTTTCGCACTCGGATACTCTGAGGGGCGGGCCTAGGAATTCTAACGTTGGCAATGAGGTAAATCACTTCATGATCGGAAATTGTATTGCCAGTTGTTGATTTCGACTTGATTATCGAGTCGGGAGTGTCGATGATAAGTAAGTCGATCGTTGTTGCAGTATTCTCAGTGATGCGCGTTGGGCCGGTTGGTAGAATAGTTAGGTTGAACACGGAGTTAATGCGACGCAAGCCAGTTAGATTTGCGGATGACTGTTGCGAAGTAATGTTGATGTTAAAGTCTCCTACTATGTATAACCGGTCAAACCCAATTTCCAGCAGTTCAAGAAGGACTTTTTCGTAGCTTTGGCAGAAATGCGGATTTGAACAGAGTGGATTGTAGAAGGCTACCAAACAGATGTTAATCTCGTTGACTTTGGCTTGAATAGCAAGGAACTCGGTCCGTGATCCCAGAGGAATATCCGGATCAAGGGTTGATTTGACTACAGGTGTGGCCTTTATTCCCTTTTTTACGTAGATGCAGGCTCTACCCCATTTGGCATAAAGCCATTTGGCATAATGCCATTTTGCATAACGCCATTTGGCATAATGGCCAATTGGCATAATAGCCATTTGGCATGAAGGCCATTTGGCATAATTTAGGAACCAAAAAAAAAAAATATTTTTTTCATTTTGCTTTCTTTCAAGAGTATATTGAGGCGATATCAAATAGTTATGGACAGCCTCGTGGCAATAACACACAGTGGGCTGTTTCCACACAGAACAAAAATTCACAAATTGTACGTTGGAGGCTTATTGGGGGTCATACATAAACCACGTAGCCATATAGAAGGATGAGTCTGAACAATAACCATGGTTCATACAATTTTTCAATATTTTGTTTGGGCAAGAGACAACAAGGGGAGAGGGGGTTCTGAAAATCCGAAAAGAATGATTACATGGTTTATAGACAACCCTTTGATAAAAACTTAAGCAAAGCCAGTATTTGTCACGTCTAAGGTCGTTTAGTATAGAAAAACCGTTTTGTAACAAATTCCTAGCATGCCTCATATCCTGAAAACTCGACCTTAAACAGTTTTTTTTTTCAATAATGTTCAGAATTTGAAACAAGGTAAAACATTTCAATACAGCATCACACGCAAGCTTTCCAAGTTTTAGTGTGGTGAAACACAAACTACGAACCAGAATTTGGCTATAAGAACGAATAGGTTTTAATTCCTTTAGCTTCCGATTTCCGTGTGCACCGTTCAACCGTATTCCTAATTGGAATCTTTAAGACTAACGTATTCGTTATAGATGTATAACAAGGAATTGAAGTTGCAAAAGTAAGCCTCGCACTGCCTCCTGGAAAACTTCGCAGCCAAAATGTTTCACTTTTTTAGGAATTTAAATGTGTCTTTAACTGTGTAATATTGGTACACAAGGATCAATTCTACTTATCTGAATTGATCCTTGTGTACCAATATTTTACCTTTTTGCTTACATAAGTTGTTCTTTCGAGTTTGCAGTTTAGAGAAACATAAATTTTATAGCAAGGCACTTCGATGTAAATGACCATCAGTCAGGATGTATCTAAGATTTACTATGCCGCACACTTAAAAAAACAGCTAATATGCGAAAGAAGGCGAAATGTTGAATACTGAATAATTATGGTAGCACACCTATAAGGCAAAACACCCATCTTGAAATTTGTCTTCTTTCAAAAGATGGCTGTTCTTCAAACTAACCATGCTTATAAATTTATGTGCTACCAAATGTTACGGAAAAACAATTCAAATATTAAGTGAATTTTGAACCTTATGCGCTATGCTTGCATGTTAAAGAGTTCAAAACAAATTGTCGTCACTCTACTAAAAAATAACACGTAATAGAAACCCAACCAGATGTGAATGCAGTATTTGCCGCTGTTTTGCTGCTGTTTAATTGCAGACTACTAAGGCAGACGGTTTCATATAACTGCGTTTGCACTAAAGCCACGGTCAGAAATAGATCTCATGCTTTATCTAGAGCCAAATGTTATGCTCCTCACGAGATACGATACTAATGAGTACTCACAGCTACAAGCGTGGCAGTCGATAATTCTTTTCAATATTAAAAAAATAATGTTATGGTCAAACTATGATTATTTAACCTTCAAAGAAGCATAAGCCACGTAGACAGAGATAATACCAATTTAAGTATACGCTTCAAATAAATTTTCATGGATAAAAATATACAAGAGGATAGAGAGTTAAAGATGACATATAATTGGTTTGAGCAGGTCATGAACAAGTCCAGAGTGAAGAAAAACATTTTGTGAACATGTATTCTTCAAGTTATGCCAAATGGCCGTTATGCCAAATGGCTATTATGCCAAATGGCTATTATGCCAAATGGCCATTATGCCAAATGGCGTTATGCCAAATGGCATTATGCCAAATGGGGTAGATCCCCGGTACACGTATGGGCCCAATTGGAGACGACGATTTTAGTTTGGTCTCAGTTACGGCAAAAAAGTGGTATTGATTTTGGTCGAGTAGAATTTTGACGCCATCAATATGACGTTCCAGCCCTCTAACATTGAGATGGCCGATTCGAAGATTTGACAGGCAGGACGGAGGCATCTTAGAGCTAGAATGTCCGCGTAGTAGTGGCTGAAAACCTAGCAGTTTGTGGATGCGGATATATCCGCTGATAAAGCATCGAAGCAGACAGAAGAAGAATCATGTGCCGTTTGCGATTGATGTTGTTTGACCAATTCGAGAAGATGAGCTGAATTCTCAATCGGTGTATAACGGTTTTGGTCAGGAAGAAGGACGGCCACACTATCATTCCGTATGAACACCGATCGAACGACTTTTTGCTGTTTAAGGCGAATGGCGAGATTCCGTATTAGAAAGGTTTGTGGAGACAGCACTTCATTGATTGTGAATCGATATTCGAGTGCGGGGGCGTGTTTCAGATGGCACAGTTTAGCGTTTTTGTGTCTCTCGAAATACCTTTTGGGGACACGGTATCACGAGATTTACGCTTGTCAAAGATGACAACGATGGTGGTAGTTAACGTTCGATCAGTCCATTTCGATGGTTTCACTTGAAGACGGGAGCAGTTCGAAACATTGCCCATCATTTCCTGAACGTCCAGAAAATGTAGGACGTCTTGGACGATCGTTCGAACGTTTTCACTCTGATGGAAAGGGACCTTGTTAATGGCCAGCCGGCAGCTGTTTACCTTCTGAGCACACGAATTGGCAAGTTTTGCGCCTTCCGTGATGATTTGTAGTTGTTCTTCTACATGAAAATTGTTTTGCCTATTACGTACAGAATCTGCTTGATCGACTTTGTTGATTCTACTATGCCACAATGGTCGGGCTCCATATAAAGGGGCGGCCAAAACTACCAAAAACTTTTTTGAGATTTTCATGATTTTTTTAATTGTAAAATATACCTCATGTGTTATATTATTATGATCCTTAACTGAAATTAAACTAAAATTTAAATTTCTATGATTTTTATGACGGCAAACTGGCTGAAGTCCAAAAATTGAAAAATGTAACTATAAAATAAAGCACAAAATTTATAATTAAGGAATGCAATATTTCCCCAAAGTTACCCACTATCTGAAAGCTTATGGTTCAACACTTTTATCGAGCATGAGGATGGAAAAAAATATTTGGTTGAAGTTTTAACTCTATTCAATATTACACTTTAGTGATTTTGATGATTTTGAACATGAAAAACAACTCTTGTCGCGTCATGTCGCCGGCATTTAGAATATTGCACATCAAAAAACATCCTTAGATCTCAAAAAAAACCTTTAAAATTTTTGCAGAAATTTGCTGATTTGCAAGTTAGAGCTATTTGAATAATTCAATATTTTACATATATTTTGATGATATTTTTCATACAAAGTTTATTTAAAATATATTTAACCACTATTCATACACATTTTGATCAAACTCGATGAACTATAAACAAAATTTGTGCTTTCAGTCCAGTTTGATAACAATTTTAATTTAAAAAAAATCTTTTTTTCAAAGTTACGTAATTTGTGAATAACCCCTTCTGAAACAACAAAAACGCCAAAGAACATATTCATATTACATATTTCATCGATTAAGGCGATAAAAATAGTTTTGGCCAAACTTCACATTTTTCCGACCATTATGCATCCTATCTAACTGCTACTTACTAGTGCATCGAACACTTTCAAGCTCAGTTTTCAGCGATTGTCTTCTGTAACTGCACGAGATCGGTACTAGGATTTGATGGCTTCAGGATGAGATTTCCTCGAATCGTACAGTTTTCACAGAAGAAAATGTATTGCTGGATGTCCTTGCTGAGGGCGTTGCTGATCCGCACACACGCAAAATGGAACCAAACAGAGCAGCTGTCACAACATATCCAGCTGATGTTTTGCGCTCGCTTCGCAGACTTTTTTCCCCTGGACGGAGGAGCGGTAGATTTGCATTGGCCACATTTATCTTCTTCTTTACTGATGGTGATAAAGACACACTACGCGGACGATTCTTAACACGACAGTCACTAATACATTAAAACTAACGAATCAGCTAATTTTTAGGTTATGATGGGCTAGATATTTTGCCACACCAAGCACTCGCGTTAATTACGTTTTTTTTCTGGAAATTATGGTTTTTTTCGTAGAAACTCCATACGCAGCGCATACCGGGGAAGCAAACTTGAGTTCCGGAGGCACACTGACACCGGAGACTTCGGAAAATTTGGGAAAAATTAGAGATTTACGGAGACGAAAAAAAAGACCGACCGACGAATTAGACATAAGAAATACTTCAAACACACAGTTTAGTTGCATACAAGTTTTTTTGCAATTACGAAAATTGTTGATTTGTTTGGATTTTTCCATCGATCCTATTTTAACTCAGTTTAATTTTTTTTCTCGATGTTTTAGACAAAAAAATATATTCATAAATGTTATTCCGTGATGGTTTTCCTTCTTCTATGGCATGGTAATATTTCCCCCCGAACAAGAATCAATCGATACTGCCGCCACTCGGTGAGGTCGAAGTATTTGGCCATTTCACCATCCATCCGTTCTGGATGGTGGCCACAGCGGAAAAATTCCCTCCCGTGTAAAACACTGGCCTGGATATTGATTAAACAAAACAAAAACCCACCACTCGAATTGGTGTTGATTTTCTCACCTGAATAGAAAATAACCGGTTTCAATTGTTCGGCAATGTCGGGGAAAAATCGAATGAAATAACGAATTATCCTACTGTCAGCACTATAGCCGCTCGTCGTCGCCACCTCGCTGCCTGTGTGTGGCCTCCCCGTTGTTAACCCTGCCTCGCAGTACCTATAGAGTAAGGTGGGGCAAAAGTACGAGTGGAACTAAAGGTTCCTTTTGAGATGTTTAGCTCAATTTGAAACAAATGCTATAATTGTTTCAACTGTAATATTTAGCTTTTCCAGAAATTGCCCCACCTGCTTCCGATTGAGCAGTGTCAGAGTGCATTCCTAATTCTCGTTGTCTATCAAAAATTCTCCCCTTCCCACGACGCGGAAAAGGGCAATTGATGAAAGGTACAAGGATGCTCTTTTACCTTTCTGGGCTTGCGAGGGGGGATGGAATTCACATGCACTCACTGAAGTCACGGCCCAAGACCGAAAAAAAACGTAAGAAGGGTGAGTTCTCACTCACCTGAACATAAAACCGATTCAAACGGAGTGATATGCTCCCGAGGAGGCGGAAAGTGGTATCGGGCTAGACGTTGTTTGTCTGTTTGATGGCAATCACACATCATCACCGTCGTCGTCGTCGTCATCCTCGTCCTCCTAGGCTGGGGTGCAATATTTGGTGAAAGGCAAATATTGCCATCAAGGATTTGATTTGGAAAACAATACAACCGGGAGCGGAAAAGGCTTTGTAGGCCAACCGCGCTTGTTGGATGATGGTAAAACGAAACTCATGCAAATAAACTGAATAAATTGGAATTGAACAGCAGAAGAAGCAGGGTGGCTTGTCAAAAGTGATGAGATGTTAATCAGAAAACAAGGTGTGGGGCCTTTTCGAGATGGTTTGAGGCTGTATCATAGTGAATGTTCTATAGTTCTTTTTAAGTTCAGAATATTTGAATTAGGATCATCCCATTAAGTGAACCACATAGGAGCCATTCTACACCACGTATAAGCGAGTACCTCGGATTTTGCTTGCTTTAATATGATGAAATATCTTTTTGGGACTAATGTAATAATCTCAAATGTTGGGCGAAATAGGGAAAGTTCTACGATAAGCTCAACGCAGCCCGAAGAGGGTTTGTGAAGCAAGTCGAAACGTGCAGTGATAAATATATGTGCATCTTGGTGAACGGATGTGAGGTGATGTAAAGGTGAAAGCACCACTACGATGAACACCTGAATGGCATAGAGAGGACACAGGTATGACAGCGGAGAAAATGACTGCGTCAGCACGGCGGATGAAGGATACTAACCTGCTCCCACATTGAGGGAAGTTAAGAATGATATCCACCGCCTCAAGAACAACAAGGCAGCTAGTAGGAATGGTGTGGGAGCTGAACTCATAAAACTCATTTGTGGGAAGCTTACAAACAGGTTTCGTCAACGACCACTCGGTGACAGACCAAATCTTCACTGTACAGCAAATCCTCTAGAAATGAAGTGAATAACATCAATTTTAAAGCGGCGTCTACCACAAAGAGTTATAGAAAATCTTGATGAGAACAGCTTGGGAAACTTTCAAGACTGACAACATTGGCGTAGCTAGGATTTTTTCTAGAAGGTGCCTAGGGGGGTCTAGCAAATTCTTGTTTCACAGAAGTAATTTCGATCGCAATAATCACGATTCACACAAATTTCGTGGTTTTGGTGGATTGAGCAGGAATTCCTTCCACAAATTCTTCAAAGAGTTCACCAACAGTGTTTTCAATTTTGCCATTGCTGTTTTTCCTAAATTCCTCTTCAGATTTCATTAACAAATCCCTCAGAAAGTCTCTCAGAACTTCTTCAAAAATTGTTTGAAAAATTCACAGAAAAAATCATCTAGGAATTAAGTCCTAGTGAATTCATGCAAACAAAAATTAAATGATTCTTCCAGGTGTTGCTCAAAAAATGCCTCCTAATATTTCACAAGATTTTCATAGGCGATTGAGCATGATTCAATTGGGAAAATGTTCTTAGTGATTTCTCAAAGAAGTTCTCTGTAGTTTTCTCCACCTATTTTCAAAATTCCCTGGAAAACAATATTTTATTCTTTGTTTCCAAAGATGCCTCCATATTTCTTCACAAATTACTCTATAAATCTCTCCGTGTCCTTTTCGAATTAAAATCAGATTTCTAAAGTAACACACATACACACAAAAAAATATAGAGATTCTTAAGCAATTTTATTGATAATTCAGCTTAAATTGAATTTGGAAATAATACTAAATTCCTTCCGGGAAATGCAAGACTACAACGTTGAATTTCTGAATTTTTTGGACAAAATTCCTTACGATATACTAGACTGAAAGGTTAAAGTGGTGTACTACAAAAAATCTTGTTCTGTTTTTCTTAGTCTTTTGTAAAAGGTAATCATAGGTGTTAAATGGGTTAGATATTTGTATCTTACATTTAAGAGAACGTTTTGTATGAACTCAAAAAAAAAACAAATTGTAATATTATGGCTTTCTCAGTCTTATAAATTAAAACGGCTTGTTTGGCTAAGCCCGACGTTTCGTTTCCGTATATTCACATTTAATTTTTGTATATTTTTGGATTGTCCAGATCTCTGCCAGAAAGCCTCTAGGGATTCCTGGAATTGGACATGAATTCAATCTCAAAATATGGATTCTGCCAATAACTAATAAAACTCTTTCTGAAGAAATATTTTAAGGAAGATCCTTATAAATTTCTTTATGAATATCTTAATAAATTCCTTCCTCCTTCCCAGTCATTCTGTTGAATGTTTCTCCACAGTTTCCTTTACCGATATGCTAATGTCGGGAGCAAAAGTATTCATGTGGTTTTCCAACAAATTTCCTCTGAAGATTTCAAAAACACTACATAGTTAAGTTTCCAGAAAAAAAAGAAGAATTTCCGAAGTTATTTGTGATATATTTCAGAAGGAATTTAAATGAACTTCGCGAAAGAGTTTGTTATTAATTTTAAGAGAAAACTAATTGAAGAAACTTACTGAGGGCTTTTTACTTTCAGCGAAATATCTCATATACATATTCCGGAATTTATTTGTGGATAAAAATTAAACATAAAAAAATGGTTTACCTCCAGGAAGAATTTACGTTGAATACATGACCAAATTCCACAATATTATTTGAATAATTTCCAGGACATTCGTAACAAACTTTCTGAAGCTACCCTTTGATATTCCTTGAGAAATTTGATTATTTTACACTTCTTCATGGAATAACAAATCTGTTGGAAATTAGTAAAATATTGTCTGGGAAAAATCTAGTTACAAGAAGGCATGGAGCGAAGCGGGTACTATAAATAGGCTGATCAGGTGCTGCAAGATTTGGCGAATATGGAACGTAGTCGAGAATAACAATTGTTTGTTAGGCAGATTAATTGCTATTACAATTTTACACCATTAATTAATGAATGATGTTTCTGCAAAATTGTTTTGGAATTCCCGGAAAAAAACTTGTTGAAGAAGCTAACAGGTTTTTCAATAATTATTTCTAAAAAAAATATTCATGAATATTTGGAATACTCAGTATATTTGGAAGAATTCGTATGGAAAGACCTCCAGGTGTCTATTAATTTTTTTTTCTCAAAAAATCTTACAGGCTTAGATTCCTTCTCCCTTCTGTTTTATAAACCCTGTCTACATTAATGCTTAGGACTACGGTTATGTAGATCTGTGGTTCAGTTCTGCACAGTTACACAGAGCTGAGTACGGTTCACTCAAAATACAGATTTTCCTCTTGAAAAAAAAAAAGATATTAAACATCACTAAGTAATTCATAGAGGAATTTCAGGAAAACCGCTGTAGAATTTCCTGAAATGAATTAAAGGAATTTCGGGGAAAAGTTCTGGAAGGATTCCAGAAGGAACTCTTGGAAGCATTGCTGTTAGAATACCATGAAAAATACTTGCGGAAATACCTGAAAACTCCCCTAAGAAATCTTTGCAAGTACTCTAGAAGGAATCTCTGAAAAAAATTGATACATCTACTTTGGAATTCCTGATGGTGGTTTACCAGGAGGAATATCTTGGTGAGTATATTAAGATGTTTCTGAAAAAAAAAAACAGAAAGAATTAATAAACAACAATATGCAAAAACTTCTGAATAAGAATTAGGATTCCTGCAGGATTCCATGGTAAAATATTTTAAAGATTCCTTTGCCCAAAATTTGAGGCAATTACTGGAGGAATTGTTGGAGAAATTTGTAGTGAAATCCACTGAAAATAAATCAGGAGGAATTTGTGAAGAAAAAACCTGGAAGATTCTATATAAATCATGATGAATAACTGGGAGAATTTCTAAAGTAATTTTTGAATAAACTTTTGGAGAATTTTGAAAGAAGTTCCTGACGAAATTTCTGGGCGAATACTTGAAAACAAAAAACTCCTCGTATCTCCTGAGAAATTCCAGGAAAAATCTTTGGAATATTTTCGAAGCAATCGCTGCAGATTTTTTTGTAGGAATACCGGAAAAATCATGAAGTAATTAATGGCTTGTTTCTTGAAAAAAAGAATCATGAAGAAATTCCCGGATAATCCCCTGGAAAAATATCTGGAGGAATTTCAGAAACAACCCAATAAATGTTTTTCCTGAATATGAGCTCACAAATAGCTCTTAGCTTATTTCAATTTACTTAACTATTATTCAGCTGCAAATGTTTGAATGGAATTCTTGTATATATTTCTAATTATCCCGTAGATGCCTCCTGGAATACGCCTAAGAAATTTCTTTCAGGGAAAATATTCTTTCAGGGGTTCCAGCGGAAATTTCTTCAGGAATCTTGCATCTTTATAAGGATTCCTTGAAATAATCCATCAGAAATTAACATAGGAGATTCCTCCACAATATCTTTAAAGAATTCCCAAACAACTTCATAATGGTTTCCCTATTTTGAAAATTTGCCGAAAAAATCAACCAGCTATGCTTTCATACTTTCTTCCTCAAATTACTTTAGGATTCAAGAAGTTCCATCAAATGCGACCAACAGAGATTCTTCTAAAATTTGTCCTAGATATGACACAAGGAATGCATCCACAAATTCTACCATGGTTTCCTCAGGAAAATCCTCCGGCATTTCTGTCAGTTATTTCTTAAAATTGAGAATGAAAAACCCTCAGACATTCATTCAGCAAATTGTCCTGGAATTTCTACAAAAATCCTCAAAAAATTCCCAAAGTATTCATCTTTCAGGAATTCCTTCTAAAATTTTTTCTGGGATTGCTCCAGAAAATCTTCCAGGGTTTCTTTCCTTAATTATTCCAGGAGTTTTACTAGAATATTCTATGTGATTCTTTCAGAGATTCAGCTTCTTCATTATCCTCCAGAAATTCCTTCTGGAAACATTCCGAATTCCTCCAGAAATTTCTTCAGTGATGCATCCAGAATTTTCTGCAGAAATTACGCCAGGAATTTCACAAAGAAGTTACTAAAGGAGGTTCTCTTCGGATGGGCAGATAATAAGTGAGCTTCGAATTAAACTAGAATAGCTTTATTGAAGTATAATAAAACACGCCTTGTCTGCTTGAAGGCTTGTTGTGAAATGATTGAAGTTTCTGACACGATCGGATGCCTCATCATTTCATGGCCACCTAAGGTTTGGCCGATCGCCTCCTATTTCTTCAGTTACCATTAGAGATTTTTGCAGAAATTTCATTGAAAGTTTATCTTGAAAAAACCAGTTCTCCTTCAGAAAACCCTCAAGGAGAATCTTATAGTGATTACTTGAGAAATTACTTCAGATATTATTCAAGAACTTTTTTATTTGACTACAGAGCTTCTTCGCAAGTGACTACAGAGCTTCTTCCTAATCATTTTGAAGAACTTTCCATCAATTTATTTGGCATATTCCTCCAGAAACTCCTCCTCCAATTCATTCTAAAATTCCTCTAGGAATGTGTCCAGAGATACTTTGAGAATTTTTCCAAAAAAATCTACAAGGAATCCTTCAGAAATTCCTCTAGGAATTCATCTAAGGATTTCTTCAAAATTTCTACTGAGATTCCTCCACGATTCTTAAGAGATTTTTATAGAAATTCCTTAAATATTCCTTCAGCGGTACAAATTCATCCAGTAATATATTATAAATATTTATAACTAATTCCTTCAAATTGTTTTCCATGAACTCCTTTGCGATTAGCTTCGAGAATTTATGTTGGAATTGTTGCACGGCTTTTCACAAGAATTCTGCCAGGAATCCGCCCTGAAATGCTTCCAGAAGGCACTTCATAAACTTCTCTTGGTTTCTCTCAAATTTACAATCTTTCCTCTATATTATACTTCAAAGCTTCCACCAAAAATTTCCAGGGATTCTCCCAGAAGTTCCTTCGTTGGTTCCGTCAGTATTCTAACACAAATTCGATCAGTATCTATTTCTAGAATTCTAAAAGGCTTTTACAAATTTTGTTGATAAATCATTCAGGAAACTTCTTGAATCCTAGAGTAAAGGCATCTACGGGATAATTTTCGGCAATTCATTGAGGATTTTTTGGAATAATTATAAAGCAATCTTATACCTCATGTAGTAATCCCTAATGAGATTTCTGGATGAATCGCTGAATGGATTCATGGAGGATTTTCCGGACGCAATTTTTGAAAGATTTTATAAAGAAGGAGTAACTTGAGAAATTTGTTGGCATTTTTTTTGGGAGAAATTTCCGGATAAATTTCTGATGTGAATATCTGGAGAATTCCATGGTGGAATTTTTGGAGGAAGTTTAAAGAGAAGCTCTGGAGGTTTTTTAAGCAATTCCTGAAGGAATTTGGCGAATTACTGGTGAAATTCTATGTGACATTGCTGAAGACATATTGGATGTTAACTTTTGAAGAAGTCTCAGGAAGAATTTCTGAAGTAATCCGTGTAGGGTTTTCTGGAGTAATCCCTGGTAAATTATAGGAAGAATTCTAAAAGAAATACGTGGATGAGTTTCTGTATAGCGGTTCATGGAGGATTTCCTTTAGAAATTCCTGGATAAAGCTCTTGATAAAATACTGAGGAAATACGTAGAGGATATTCAAATTGTTCAAGCTTGTTCAAGAGCCTGAACTTCGATGTTGTTTTGCAGCATCGCATTCCCGCAAAAAAAAAAAAATATTCTCCATTCCTTGAGCTTGAGCTTGATTGGCCGCCCGTGGATGCTACTTCAGTATCGCCAGATCTGCTGCACTTACACAAAAAACCAACCTGATGACTGCTTGGGACTAACAGACACCCTCAGTGTATAAGTGCTGGTGAGCTTCTATTTTTAGGCGATAATGGCGCCTGCTACGTCAGAATGCAGACCAATGAGGGGAAGGGGGAATTAATGATGGCTTAAGCTGGCTTCAACAGTAGACCGTATATATCTGTCGTCTTCGCCAGTTCATGCGGGAAAGTGTAGGGCTGGTATAGTTTTTATGGCTGCCTATGTATCAGGCGTAAGGAAAGGTGTGCTATAATGATAGAAGAATGGAAGCATAGGGAAACGTTTTTTTGTCCGTCTCGGGTTCTAGCAAATGCTATGAATAGTGATAGATCAACTGTGATATATTAAGAGTGGAAGACAGAAACAAGTAAAATACACAACTACAAAGTACGAGGAAAAGGACGGGCCTGGGATTGAACTCATGACCTTCTGCTTATGATGCAGAAGCGGTAGCCATCAGACGACCAACCCCGTCCTAGCAACCGATAACATTTTCCATACCGGTTGCATAATCACATCTATTCTATACGAGCAGAGATCACTCAAAATATGGTGAATGATGTTGGTGTAAAATCTAACTAACTTGGGGGCAGACCCAGTGTTGATCAAACAGACTGAGTGTGTGTGGGGTGCATTACACACTTGATGAAAATCACTAATTTCGTATGAACCATACATTTCTGCTAAAGATTGAAAGCAAGACAACTTGTGAAATTTTCATTAGAACTTATAAGCACTTCATTCCACTCATACAAAAGGATTCTCTTCCCTTCCTGGCATCACAGATTTGATGAAATGCGGTGCAGTGATTTTTTCATCGCCTTTCTTCACCAACCAGAAGCTGAAAAGTTTCACAGCAGAAACAAATTGTCTCGATTTGTCATAATTTCGTCGTGGCGAGAAAAAAATCCATTGCAACCAGTGAAGTACGGAATGGTTCCAAAGACACTTCCCATCAGATGGAGTGAAAAAATTGACGCCATCATACTTCTGCGAGTAATTCGGCGTTTGGGAGAAGGAAAGAGACACCAGTTCAAGTGCTAAAGGATTACATAAAGAGTACCGAAAATCCAGCAGAGTGTGGACCGCGTCGTCCGCGAATCAATTTCACAGTGTCTTATGTGTATGCGACCAAAGCTGCCTCCCAATTTGATAAATCTGTCACCGTCTCGCCGTCGGTTTTTTCTGTCCTATTTTCGTGGGACATAAAGGATATGCAGCTGTTCGCCGTCTATCGATGCCATTACTCAGTTGATTTTCCCTTCTAACTACTAGGAAGACATAGCGATGAATTGGTAATCGAAATGGAAACTTCCAGGAGTGGCGGAAGTAGCTATTCCATCAACAGTAGAAAGGAAGCCAGTTAAAATGAATCGTCAAAAAGGGCATTTGGATGTACAAACTGGCAACACTGCCTACAGATGCAACCATCATCGATAGAAATTCATAAGCAAAATCTGAACGCGAAATTGTGACAGAAATGCTTCCACTGAACCGTATCGTTTCGTTTTAACGTTTTTGCCTTCGATGATGCTTTATGGGAGGAACGGAACGTGCGGAATTATTAGCATCCCGAATTCCGAAAAAAAATCAGAGGAAGCAAGTTTATTCAAAGCCCGGCAAGAAGGTGGCAATTTTTTTTCCAATTCTTCTTCAGAATCCCTACAATTCCAACGTAAAGGAGATTTGAGTCAGCCATCTGTGCCGCTACGAAATGACAGCACGCTGCTTTCCTTCTTCCGTGGTCCTCGTTGAGGAAGGTTAGCGCAGGAAATACCTACAGGGAGTCACCGTTGGATCGTTTTGTTGATGTGCTGCTTCGGAATTGACTAGAGAGGGAATTATTCATAGGTTTTTCTTTGAATGGTTTTTATGGCGGTTCTCATTGATCAGTTCGTTGATTCTTTGGAACCATGACACAGTGGAATTTATCAAATGTTTCAATGAATTCATTTTGTTGGAAATGCCTTAACTTGTCAACAAATAGAGCAACGGACAGTAACTTTTACAACTTGTGTTTTATTTTAAGGTTGTGAATGTGTAATAAATTAAACAATGCTTGCAGGCAGACTGTCTCCAGCAAAAATCAGAAATATACACAACAAAGCCAATGTTAAATCAACGAAGAAAACCAATGGAGCTTAAAACTAAAAGGTCTACAGTTCTAAAGACACTTGAGGAAAGTTTCAATAGATGAAAGTTCATCCAAACTGTACTGGATTTGGGAGCAAAAGGTTACAAAAGTAATAGTCGTTTATTGGCCATTCAACGCCACAGCATGAAGATAATGCAGACGGGGTTGGTGGTCTAATGGTCTAATCGCTTCATAAGCTGAAGGTTGTGGGTTCCATCCCAGGACTCTTTGTAACAGTTTTGTTGCAATAACCTGTGTGCCAAGGAAAACACAGGTCATAAACGCTTCTTAATCCGTCGGCTGTGAACACTACCTCATCGGTAGTGCCTCACTAGTGCAAACTTTTAGCAAGGACACCAACCAAAACCGTTTCAGTATAACGGTTCAGCCATAATCATTTCGCAATAATAATTAAAAATAAATGAATATAAACTGAGGTACACAAACTGATGAGCCTCATCAGTTCGCGATAACACCACCCGCTTTAAAATTGGAGTCGTTAAGGAAAGAAAAGCGCAGAATCAAGTCTCTTTGCTTTTTGGTGATTGAACAAGGCAGTCGATTTTTTGAAGAAGAAGTGAACTTATAATACGAATCTATAGAACCGCTTAAAAGGCACAGTATTTGCGGAGTGAAGTGTAAAATCGTAATGAGAGAAGAATTGACTCAAATTTTAAGTTTTATAGTATTATTTACCGTTAATAGGCACGGTAGCTGAAACAGAGAATAGTTGAATTCTGCAAGAAAGATTGCAATTTATTATTAAAATATCAGGTATATGCAAATTAAATGTGATTGTGTGATGTGGTAGCTTATGTGGATGTGGAAGGTTTTTATCTTTGGCCTACGCAGATCCTGGTTTCGACCCTTTGAAGAATAGTGCTGTAATCGCCCCATCGGCGAGAGTGGTTAACGCACCGTGGCGATCAGGTGCCACCTACGATCTGGCCACAGATTCGTTCAGTTTTAGGCGAGTGGTAGACGATCCTGACCAATCGATCCTGAGCGGTTGGCAAGCAAGTGCGGCAAGGCACCGTCCGTGGCGTCGCTCCCAACCGGCCTGCCGGCGCAAGAAACCGTAGCCACGTTCCCGCTCCGCGCCGAATCAGCAAGCAGTCTCTACCTCACCGCCATTCGAATATCCCACCTACTACGTCGCCACCCACCTAAACGACAAGAAGCCGGTCCACGTCGACACCCGGTACGGCACGACATCATCAACGGCACCGGTCCGTGGCGGAACGAGATTACGTCGAAGCGATCGTCCGTGAGCCAGGATCCCGTCCGGTAGCTAAGCTACGTTCAGGTTAGATCTAATCCAACATTGTTTTATCTAGCTATAAGATTACTGGGGAATACTTGCGCAAGTGTTAGGTCATGAAGTTTATCCTAAATATAATGAGATTGTCAATCAGTATCGATGTTTTCGCAATCACACGTTAGTTTATTTGTAATCAAAATCCAAATATCAAAAGTCTGATCCTTTCGCTTAATTTGATATATTTTGCGCTTTTATCGTTGACGAGTATCCCGTAAAGCTCGTTTAAACCCGCCTTGAGAGAGTTTTGTTGGGCAAGCAATTTAAAGTGCGATCTCGCATCACACCACTTGGGTGTGTTGGCGCTTAAGCGAGATTTGTTTTCAGGGTTTTGTAGAATTTGACCGCTGCAGAAAGTTTACGCTCCTGGATTCCGATTGGATTCCGTTCGTGTCTGTGTGGAACGGGAGCATACTCTAAAAGTTGCACAGCACTGGTGACAGGACACCTAAAGAAGTTCTTAGAACATTTGGTTCCGTATCGTATCGTCTGGCTTAAGACTTCGCTTAGGGTAAGCCTGTTACACCTTTGTGCTTCATCCAAGTAAATCATTCATGGCAATAGTTTGTAAAATGTGAATACTCAACAGTAGTGTCTACCGTTTGTATATAATTTAATCATTTTCTCTTTCCATTTCCGTACTACCGATTTTTGTAGCAAAAAGTAACTTCGTCATCACTTAGACGCTTTTCAGCGCCGTTCCAACGACAAGTCGATTAGGGGGCGTGAATAAAATTTACAAAATTCGCATCTCTAAAACTCTGTAAAACCGTTTATGTGTACTCAGTCCCTAATGTGGGAACATTCATTAGGTTAGTGCACTGCATAAACGTCACGTATCCTTGAGTAGACTATGAGGAAGAGAAAAAAACGCTCCAAACCTAACCTGGCCCAAACCAAACCACACGGCGGAATACGCTGTTGCGAGCACAGTCATTCGCTTGGATGGAATAAAGTTAGTAGAATAAATTTTCGTAACGAACCAACCAACTAGCAATTTTTGTCCACCACCCAGGACCGCCTCAACGCAGCCTGCAACTGCTCGGTCCGGAAACGGCTTTAGAAAGCTTCAATACGAAGCTCTCGACGCACAGTGGTCCGGATTTAAAATAAAAACTGGCAAAATACGCATTCTTGATACCGTCGTCGGGGTTAAATTGAGCCTTAGGGATGACAAAGGGTCAAGTCTTTATGGTGATCAACATCTACCTCTAAATATAAGATCTTAACAGCTAATAGTAATTTTTTAAAAAATCATTCAAAAAAGCTTAAAAATGAGACTGATTACAGAATTAAGGGACTAAAGAAATCTTCGATACACATAGGGAGAGATATCGATGTATAGAACTTTCATTTTAACCAGAAACATGTTTGAAAAATAGGATTTTGAACAGCTTCCTAGAGAGCCGGACCTCTGTGCGTGGTGGCCCAAATGGTCCAAATGGTGGCGGCGGCGGAGACAAAGCTAGCGGCAACATTCGCTAAACACATTTGGAAAAATATTTTGCATTCTTAATTGGGCAACAGTAGCTATACACACGGGTTAGCAACAACGCCACGCCGCCGTTTCCATTCGCAGTTGGTGGCCAATGGCAGTGTTGGCAGGAAAAAAAAGGATCCCTCACCGCCACTCACGTAAATACATTGGTCCGGAACGCTCCTGTTCCACCACCATGTTTATTCAGGAAAGCATGTGTACTCTACTCCGGACTCCTCGGGGCGTTGCAGCACCCCCCTCGTACGAAGTGCAAATACCTACCGTATGAGGATGAATATAATAACAACATCAGCGTCGGATGGGTACGGAAAAAAACGCTTCTTTCACCGTGGGGAAAACTGTCACTTCCGGTTCTAAGCGCATTTCACTTCATTGGTGTCAACTTTGATGAGATTGTGGCAGTTATTTGTTGTTTACACATTGCAGGCTCCCTGCGTGGATGAATAAGCTGTCCCTAATCTTTTAAAGAGAAATTAATGATTAGGACCTTGTTAAAAGTATTTTAAGGCTCTCATAACATTTCCAGCGATGGAATAATGGCCAGATACCCTAGAAGCTTTACAGAGTTAGTTCCTCTATTTGAGCATGACATACGAGAACTAACCTTGTTCGTAAGTTGGCAGAAGCATACATATCCGCCTGATAAACAGCGTAGTGTCTACCAAGTGAGTAAAACTGATCATACATCAACTCAAGCGATTATTTACATTGTATGCTTCCTGTACTGATGATTTTTACGGCTGGCTTGTAAGGCCTGCACCAACCCCCTGTCTCGCCGGAGGATCATCGTGCACAGCACTGTTTAGAGTCCCACGCTGGCACTAGGACGATGATCAGCCGCTCCTAACATGGAGAACAGACGCTGTTTTGAGCCGCCCCTAACATGGAGAACAGACGCTCTGATAAGCTACACCCTCAGAAGAGAGGAGAGGAGCCCCCCTTCCCTGTCAGCATACGACCAAGGTTCCACCAGGGTTGGTTACCCGATCTTCCCTACGGTTACTCGTATCCCAGGCGGCACCACGGGGAGGTAGGGATAGGAGTTACTGGACAAGAGGCTAAGGACCACAAATGGGGTCTATTTTATACCTGCAGGTACGCGAAGTACCAATGGTACGCATTGTCCAGTCATTTACCACGTTTACTCATCCGTGGTGAGAATTCTGCGGAAAATTTCCTGTAGAGAAGTTCTTACATCTCTTTTAACAAGGACAATTTTCCTTAGTTTTTTCATTTGTGAGCATCTAGGAGTTTAAAAATATTCTAGAGTTTGACCTGTTATGTGTATTGTTTATGCACATGCCAGTGTACAGGTTTGGTTGGCGCTGTGTGGGCGCTTGTGTGCCCTCCAACTAAAAAACTCTCCTAGGATCCCTTTCACCTGACTTCCCCTCCGGCACCACCTGACAGTATTACTTGGAAGAAGAAGTGTTAGGCGCTGTTTGCACCGCTTTGTTAAATTTTGACGTATTCTACACTCCTAAAAATAATGGAAATTACTGTGGACGTAATGCATAGTATGACTGAATGACACATGATGTAAATAATAAAACGACACAAAAATGTGTCCTTGAAGATGTATTGAACAAAAAATGTAATTTTACACGTTCAAGGACACGTAAATGATGTCACTATGATCGGCATTTCGTGAATCAAACGCTATGGTATTTGAAATGTGACATAAATTCACGTCATACGGCTCGCTTCTTTTATGTGCATTCAAAAGACGTAAAATCACATGATTTTTTCGGAGTGTGTATCATTGTCATGCTGAGCCTTTTGCCTCCTGTTAGTAGCTAGTAATGCTCTCGTTTTTCGCTATTCAGCGACCCATCTTAAGCTATTTGCCCATCATGCTAAGCCCTTTGGCTCCTGCTATTATTATTGGTAATATGCTGTACTTTCGCCATTCAGCGATCCTGTTAGCATAAACAACTTTGTTCAACTGCCACCATTCAGCGACCCATCTTGGAATCAGTTGATTCTCAATAAAGAAATTTCACCCACCACCGACCGTGAGCCATTTAGCTCTCGAACTTTTCGTTTCTACTCGGATAATTCCCGGCGGTGGATCTATCCTACTCTGTCGGAGAGTTCCACGCCGTTGGAAGATCTAACGAAAATCGACCGAGAGTCATGCCGCGCTCCAGTGTTACCACGCGAATTGGACTTTCTCTCCTCTTGATCGTCATACAGAGCCCGTTGGGTCTCGCGTTCTATCGTGTTCTGTTCCAGCAGTGCTCACCGTCTGTCGTCGTCGAACGACACCCGGCCCGAATTGTACCGTCAATCACTCGTTTGCTGTTCTCTCCATTTCCGCCATTATCTTCACCAGCGCTGTATTCACCGCATTCCAGATGTTTTCGTCACTGCACATTTTGTCACATTTTTGCTTACTCGGACGTCTTCACCATCTTTTCATCTCTCTACGCTCCCTATCGAAGCGTGGACACTCGAAAATTACGTGTTTCGGCGTTTCCTCTACATCGGCGCTCTCTGACAGAGCGGCGATCTAACATGGCCTGTGGTCTGATAGGAACTGCGGCATATGGAATCTGACTTCTCCGTGTGTCCTGTTTACCCATTTCGACATGTTCAGGATAAGACGGCGGGTCCATCTTTTATTCACAGCGGCATCCCACTCCTGCTGCCACTTCCTTATTGTGTCGATTCTTGCAGTCTTCCGAGGTCCTCTAGTGTCCCTAGCCTCGTACCACTTACAATCTTCTTCCAAAACTTAGCCGTTTGGGGTCATTCCGGCTATGACACATACCGCCTCCGACGATATGGTGCGGTAAGCACTCGATACCCGCATGGCCATCAGCTTGAACTTGATTCCTCTTTGTCTTCAGCGCAGCTACCGACGCTGGATCAGCGTATATAAGGATGGATGAGGACACGCTAGCCAATAACCTTCTCTTGCTACTGCTTATTTTTTATGATCTCCTCGCAGGCGTAATCGACATGGCTATTAAAGTTGAGCCAATCATCGACCATTATGCTGAGATGTTTCAGTTCACGTTTCGAGGCTATTACGTGTTCTCCAACTGTGATTTCAGCCTTCTGAACCATTTTACAGTTGCTGATGAGTAATGGTCAACTTTTTCTCCCGCATCCAGTTTTCAGCAAGGTCCACTGCCTCTTTGGTAAGCATCTCCACTCTTTCCAGTGATTCGCCAACCACCAGCAGCGTTATGTCGTCTGAAAATCCTACGTCGACGCCTCTTGGTAACTAGCTAGCTGCTGTTAGATGCGGTCTTAACATCGATCGTAACATAACAACTGTATAAAAGCGGGTGCCTCGTCGTTCTGTCGTCCTTACTTTGTCGACTGCATCCACCACCCTTTTGATTGCATCTATCGTTGACTTCCCTCTCCGAAATCCGAACTGCATCGTCGACAGTCCATGTTCGCCTTCACATAAAGCAAAATCCATGTAAATTTCAGCGAAAAATCATGCACATAAAGGGAATGCCAGATATGTCGCAAATTTACATGACACATCGTGTAAAATTACATCAATATTATGTAAATTTATGCGAATTGTCGCGTAATCGGTTAGAGTCCAGTCCGACACGATGTTTAGCGGAAACTTACATGATGTTATTGTAATTTTACACGATGGGACGTGTAAATTTGCGGCATGTCTGGCATTCCCTTCATGTGCATGATTTTACGCTGAAATTTACATTGATTTTTCTTTCTGTGTTCTGTAAATGCCATCAGCCTATTAAAGATGATCCTCTCCAGTAGCTTACCGATTGTATCAAGCAACGACCCTGGTTCACCGGGGGTCTACCCGGTTTTGGTAGCAGTACTAGTTTTTGCCTTTTCCCGTGGTACGGAAAATGTCCTTCCTATAACAAGAGAAGGTCACGATGGTGTTACACGGGGTTTTCAACCGAACTATTTTTGTTAGATTCTACATGTTGAAATATGAAAAACCCCAAAGCCTTTCGGGTGATGGACCAGTGATGTAGGCAGGAGGGGATTGACATTAATATATGTTTGTAATGTATTTTTATGCCATTGGCGTAACTAACATGGAATATGGACACCAAAACAAATTTGGTTTTATTGAAATAGAATACCAACAAGAAACCCATCCCAATTGCGCCTATGGCTTGGAAAAAATACATTTTAAACATACACCAATGTCAATTCAGTTCTCTACCATCATAATGATTACTAAAATAAATATGTTTGTCAAATTTCCAATTAGCTTAATAATATAATATACGTACCAAATTGCCCCTTTTAGTGCCCCTCCTGGCTACACCACTGGTCCATCACCCGAAAAGCTTTGGGGTTTTTCATGTTTCGACATGTAGAATCTAACAAAAATAGTCCGGTTGAAAACCCCGAGTAACACCATCAGTGATGTTCTGAACATATCATTTTCATGGCCGCCGCTAATAGCTCTTGATTGGTAATATTTACCATGTCCTCGTCTTCCTGGCCGTACAGAGTCGGATGCCTTACCGTCGGCTCGTATTGTGGGAACAATCTGCCGATAATCTTCAACTTCTCAGGGCATGTTTCAGCTGGTCCTTAGATTTTGTCCATCACAATCCTGTAGAGGCGTTTCCCCATGAGTTTGCATCAGCATCACGGCACAGCACCTTGAAGCAAGCCTTCTTGCTTCGCTTGATTTCTTGCTTCAATGTGGCTTTTGCTGTTCAAAGCTCTACTCTCCGTTCTTGTCTCTCGATTTCGGTGTTAGACCTTTGCATTCGTCTCCTGGCTCTGAGACACCTTCCACGAAAGCTGCGAATTGGCTCATTCCACCATTAAGCTGGGCGACGTCTTCGATTCGACACGATCTTTTTTGGCATGTATGCGTCGCATGCACGCCGTTAACTTTTCCGAGCTCAAGTTCAATATCGAATCTTCTCTTCTTAGTGCTTCGACAAAAAGTTCTTTATGGAACTTTTTCCTTAGGCGAAATCAACAAAATGTGTAGATGATTCACGGGGTTTTTCCAGTAATTCACTTATTCAAAATCCAGTCCCTATAAACGGTAAGAACAAGCACGTACGTCATCGTACGATTTTGTCATCGCCATCAACCACATCTTCTGTAGGCCAATTTTAGATACTTGTTATAATTATGATTCGTGGTTTACGGCTAACTAGCCGAGTAGAAGTTTAACAACTATCGAAAGACTAAGTAATACATATACCTTCCCATTGGATTAAATGGACAAATTGTAACTCTTTTTGTATAAAAAATTTCAAATTTTTGTATGAGCCGTACCGCTTGAGCCTACTCCCCACTCCCCTAGAGTGTTACGTAATTTGTGAACGGCGCCTAACGAGATTACATCTTGGAACTTTGTAAAATTAAATCCTTATGGATGCGCTTCAGAAAAGTCGTAACTCTAAATTGGATCGATCTTGCGACACAATTTTTTTTTTTTTTTTTTTTGAAAGACACCGACACGTTAATGCTTCCAGTGGACGATTAGCCCTTTGAAGGAAGCACCGCACTGGACAACGGTTTAGCATGCAACGCCCAGTTGCACAGTCGAAATACGTTCCTGACGAAAAGTTTTCCGGACTGAAGCGGGAATCGAACCCACACTCCTTGACACGATGCGTCCAAATGCTTGGTAACATTAATCGCACGGCCACGAAGCCCACAAGCCAAGCCCAAATTCCGCCCAGAAGTTAGAAAAAAACTAGAAAATCCTACTTTGAATCATGTTTTGATGACATATTTCTTTTGATAGTCATGGAAAGTGAAAAAAAAACCGTTCAAATATCACTGATTTTCTTTACATTTGTGGACTTCTATCATAAAAAGGGCGCAACTTCAAAACGGCCACTACATTAGCTAGAGAAAACGACTGGCGTAATGGAGGTTTTTTCTGATAATAACGGTCTGGGGAGCACCGTGATGTTATTATGCGTGTTAGCATTTATTGTGCTTTTAGAATGACTGTATGCATCTTTGATGTTGATTTAGGACTTATTAATAGTGCTTTTGATTACTTGGGTAGCTATATTGTTTATTTTTCCAGGTTTTTATCCGGTCTAAAAATTGATACAACCCTGCCATCTTTCCATTCTTCAGAAAAATATGCCAACTGGCAACAATTGTGAAACATATCATCCGATAATTAGCTAATCGCTTTGCTAACCTTGTACAGAACTTCGACGTACTGAATGAAAAAAACAATTGTATGAACGTCTTCTATAATAAATTTCAACTTTCTCTATGCCCACGTTTGCAAGAGAGTCCGCCAACTCATTGCCATAAATAAGGCATTGTGAGGGGACCCAAACAAAGGTAATATCGTATGGAACTTATTGACAAAGGGTGAAAGTCAAAAGGTCATCGATCAAAGTGCTTCAATAGAACTACACAGAAAGAATAATCTATGTAAATTTCAGCGAAAAATCATGCACATAAAGGGAATGCCAGATATGTCGCAAATTTACATGACACATCGTGCAATATTACATCAACATCATGTAAATTTATGCAAATTTTCGCGTAATCGGTTAGAGTCCATGCTAGATGTCTGGCATTTCCTTCATGTGCATGATTTTACGCTGAAATTTACATTGATTTTTCTTTCTGTGTAAGGCCATCCGTAAAAGATGAAGAAGCGGTCTTAGGGCATATTGGAGATCATTTCCAAAACGAAGTTGATTTCTGCCAGATCAGCAACGTAAACCGTGCAAGGTTCCTCGTGTAGCTGGATCTCCGACCACAGGATAACGAATTCAGCATCCAAAGCAACTTTCTCTACAACTACATGCTTTCAGACAATTGAGGTTATCAATGTAGAATTCGATTAAGCAGAGTGTTATAGCAGACAAACAAGAACATGAAGCGCGAACTCTGGTGAAAGCTAGTAATCACCGTACATCGCTTATAGATTAAAGTAACATATGGTCGTCGACGTGACATTCGGACTTCGACGAGGATTGGTTTATTGATATATGCAAACCACCAATAGCTTATGCAGCTTGTAGACGTCAGTAAGAATTTGTTGATATAGGGTAGACAACGATGAGGCAGAACCTTGACGATGTAACGAATTAGGCAGCTTCCTATCCGGTATCAATGAGACCCTCTTCTACACTGTCTCAGGGTCGGCATGTGCGCTTGATAATCCGCGACCAAGAAAGCACTTGGATTTTCTGGCACACAGGTATCTTTTATTACTTCCTCACACTACACAGTTCGAACGAAACGCGTAAATTTCTGAGACATATAATGCACATAATTGGAGCGTGGAGTATCATGGATATTTACATGATATGTCATGTAAACTTCAATTATATGTGATGTAATCCAGCAGGATCCTCTGTGGTTACATGACATTTAACACATTTTTACATGATTTCAGACTTAAATTTACATGACGTCATGTTTACATCGCCTAAATGAAGATTGCATGACGTGTAATCTTCATAATTTTTAACTGTGTACTTCATATTCTTCTCTTCTTCTGGTGGCGGAGCCCCTTCTTTGTTCCACTACCACAACTTCGTCCTTCCTTCAACGCCGCCGATTCACTCCTATCTTCAGACGGATGGCTACCGTGGCTACTCTCACGGCTTTCATTTTCTTGTCTTCACCTTCCTAGGACATGGCTTGACGATGTTGCGTTACTGCTGGCAAAATGGCGTTTACAGACATAGTCCGAAGCACAAGACACTGTTACGCTCGAGAGCAACGTCAGAGCATTGCAGCGTACTTCGAAGCGATAGGAACCCTCAAGTCTTCGGGTGTACTACGCACACTCCAAGGTCTGCGCTCTACGCCAAGGATGGTTGAACGGCAACGGCCAAGATCACTCCAAGGATAACTCCAAGGGTCCTGTGGGCATTTAAACACCCAACAGTTTAGTGATTGGTGCGAATGAGTTCTGGTCACACTATTACCAGGATATTCCGGAGTTTGTCACTTCGATCACTGAAATCAAATTCTCTCGTTTGGTTACGTAAACTCAATTTAACTTTCTTTAGACATCAATCTTGTTTCACTTTTGGCTTGATAATGATCCAGAGTAATGGTGGATGTCATTTTCAGAACCCTCAACCTAGAGTTTCCAGCAGTATCGCAAATCGACCCATCATGGCTCCTACTACACCACCCCCAATGGCCGCCCATTGAGTAGCGGAAATTTTTGCGATGTGGCTGCATAATGTGTAGTGAGCGATGCTCACATATATTCAGACACTTACTTAATTTCTACAGAACAATACACGAAACAGTCTACATCGCGAAGATCTCGAATATCTCGGGCAAACAGACACACCGAAGGTTATGACGAAGAGGACAATGTGGAGGAGGCTAATCGAGAAACGAATAGTCGGAGTTCTAAATTCGACTGTTGAGACTAGGGAGTTGCGGTCTCTGAATGATCGGAGAACGAGCTTGAAAGCGCTCAAAAGAACGCGGTAGGTATGAGGAGCTTGATGCGGATGACCAGGAGTAACTCGAGGCTAGGGGAAGTTCGGCAGCTAGGATGCTAGAATAAGTTCGGTGCCAGAAGGAGCATGAAGGACCAGAAAGAAATTCATCGATGATTTGCGATTTGGAGGTTGTGTGATGAGATGTTGAAATGTAGATACACTTATCAGCCTGTAGCGGTGATGCCTGAAGTTGAATTTTTAAGATAGAGCGTTATGAGCGAATGTCATTGTAAATATCCAGGCTTGAATTAATAAGAGGTGCTAAGCTGGTTGCGATTGTAACCTGCCGTGAGAGCCTCTTTATACTTTGTTGGTTCAACATTCTGATCGTAGCCACTATCCGAACTAAGCAGAATTAAACTTTTTGCAATCACTGGACGCAAAAAATAGTATCGAAGGCGCCAGATCGGTAATGATGATTGGACGTCAATGGTTAAAAAGCACAGAATACACTGTATAAAATGCTTACCACAATTGATAGCTGATAATTTGAGCAATATGGATAATCCTACTCTTCTTTTGCTTCAAGTTTTAGACCAAAGCAGCACCCAAACTGAGTACAGTCGACTCTCCTCATCTCGATGTTCTACATCTCGATATCTCTCTATGTCGATGATTTCATAGGTCCCTTCAGTCTGCATACATTTTCTCTCTCCATATCTCGAAATCCTCCTTATCTCGATATCTCCATATCTCAATGTGTTTCTGTTGATTTTTTGTTCTCAATTTTCTCTCCGCATGTCGATATGACCAATATCGAAGGTTACTAGATCAAAGTTTTGGGATTCAAAACAAATTAGGAGCGCAAAAAGACGTCTGTTTGTGTATTACTTTCTTGATAACGGATTGTTTTTCAATCTAGTACTCATCAAAAATTTGTTCTTTGTCTCGATCTCTCTCTATTTCGATGGTCCCTTCGATATCGAGATGTGTAGATGCGACTGTATATGCAAAGCACAATACTGTGGAATACAATAAGTCCTTATGCTCCGCAATGTCTTCATGCTGTGTTTGCGATAGTAGGTTTCAAAAATTAGTGCGTCTTTATTTGTACATGCAAACCCATAATAACAAACACATATTTCGTCGATTCGTCGAGAACTGAAGTAGATTGAATTGAAGATAGGTTTGTACCAGAGAGGACAGTACATTATACAGAACAAACAAGGCCTGGGACATCTCACGTCAAACATCAATTAGCACAAACCATCGAAAGCGAGCAAAGTTCCGCAATCAATCGCAAATTGCCAAGAATTACACCACGCTCGTTAATCAGTTTTCCACGTCCAGTTGTTGCTGCAACAGCATTTGCACCTGGAAGCTATTGTTCCAAACGCCCAGCTTCCAACTCTGCGCCAATGCAAACACTGAGGTGTCTACTTTCCCCACCACATCGGTGTCCGATGCCTGTCGCGTGTTGCACTCTCCGGAACTCCCCCACGGGGGACAGACAAGTTTATTAGAGTTTCACTTTTGCGTTGTTTGTCGTCCCATCCTGTGGCACCAGTTCTTCAGACCTAAACACTTTCCCGCTATCATCCTGTGGAGAACGGGGAGGGGCGCTTTGTTTTCCGCTGCTGTTCTGCTGGAATTTGCGGCCAAACAACACAGATGGAATGTACAGTTGAAACATCACCAGCAACAACTTCACCAATGTTGTTGTCATCATCGCCACCGCTGGGCACTTTCATGGGAAGAAGTCTCCGCATCTGTAAAACGGTGAGAAAAAAAATGGTTCGCATTACTAGCGTGAAACTGTTTGCATAGAGTTAACAAGCGAAAATAACTTAACGATAGAGGTGGGAAAAGTGTTGGTCGGCAAAAAACTAGTTCTCTCTATTCTACGAAGAGCATCCTATGAAGCTGAAGGACGGGTGCGATAGTGTTGGGTAGACCTGTGCGCCGTCTTGTCGATTTTTCTATGCTGTTAAACATTTCAGTTTAGAAAATGAAAACTGTATGTACGACATGTCCTATGAAATCAGCTGGGATGGGGAAGGAATGTTAATGTGTAATGATTGTTGCTTCTTGAGACCGAGAATACCTCTACATCTCCACAACCAGCAAGGGAAGGCTGTCGATTAGATTATCTGGGAGTCACTTTTGGTCTGTGATGCGATAAGAAGGAAAAAAAGACTCTTACTTGAAACTAGTTTTAATTTTTTATCTCACGGTGAAAAGATATTTTCAGAAGTCGAAATTAATAATGTAGAACTATTCAAAGGATATTTTTTAGGAATAACGAAAAAATAAACGTCTGTGCATATTTAAATTCTATAAAACAGGAGTAAGGGTTTATGACGACACTACTATTGAAAATATTTCGGCACTCAGGTCTAGTGTTCGGCTCGAAATACACCGGAAATTGTAAAACGCTACAGCTTCCCGTCCTCGGTTCGTTGTTCTGCTGGCCGGTAGGTTCGACATGGTCTCGGAACGGCATAGACAGACGGTGGCCAACAATGGCAACGGAAGCGGAAAATAACGGAACGGCAGCAGCGTAACAATGGTGCTATTGAGTGATCCCACTTGTAGGGCGGCGCCAAACCCATTGAATCCGAAGTGCGCAACCAGTGGGTCCAACTCGGCTACTGCTGCTTCGTCTTCATTCTGGCGTTATGTCCCTCTGGATCAACACCTGCTTCTCGGCGTTATTATCTGAGAGCTTTCTTTGTCATTTGACTATTTTTACATTTGAATATCTTGTGACAGGTACAAAGAAGTCGAGAACATTTCCAATCTAAATAGATCCTCAACCGGTGAAATTTGAACCCACAACCTTTAGCTTGATCTTGCTGTTTACCGCTACTGCTATCTAGACCCCTCGGCTTGCTATCCCGCACCATAAAATCCTCCTTTTTACATGCGGCGATCTGTATCGTATGGCCGACGTAGTAAAAAAACCTGCCGATTTCGTTCTCGGATGGACATCAGCCGGATTGCAATTGCATTTACATTTGTGTTTTGCTTTGTTTTTGATGAGGGAGGAAGCTTTTTTTCTCTGCTTTCCAGGCGAGTCTTTTGAGTCCTACCGGGTGCTGGTGGTGCAATCTCCGGAGTAGAAACAGAATTTTAGATTGATGGATATTGGTGCCCTTGGCCCTAGAGATACACTGGACTTTTTTCCTCCCGTGAATAGGACTGATGTTTTACTGTTCATCGGACTTCTTCCAGTGCGGTAGGGAAAATGGAATAAGAATGAGCTTGTGGCAACCGAACGGAGATCAACGCCGGATACTTCGGCGTAGTAAGGCAATCAATTTTGGAAAAAAAACTATTGTAAATAGTTATTATTATTAGTAACCCTAATAATACCTTCTTTAATAATTCTTCAAGAGATCACTCCAATGTAACTTCCACGAATCCCCGAAAAAAGTGTTTTGATGATCAAATTTGTTTCATCAAACTAGGTTATGCTACGATAGATTGAACTTACGAGGCTCGAAGAAACCATCAACCATCAACCATCATTTCCTTATATCACAATCTAAACTTACTTACAACGGTCCCTGAGCAAAGTGTGCATACGTTTTAAGTGCAATCTAGTTCAGGTCATCTCGTCGTTGCTTTTGTAAAATGTGCATGCTGATAAAAGAAGCTACAGCTGCTCAATCAAGGATGGACGATCAATTTGGTGAGCTCGTTTCATGCTTTTATTTTAAATGAACAATATATTATGGAACGTATTTATATCAAGACAACGGTGGGAATGTTACTTAAATGAATTGATTCAACAAACATTGACCATAGGAATGTAGCCGGCACCGTCATTGACTTTTTAACGTTTGGAGTTCTTGAAAGTGTACATTGAAGATGGAAAGCTACTCCCAAGCTATATCTCTTAATTCCTTGTACATCATCGATTATTCTGGTCAATCAAGGAGTAGCAACTACGAATAGTTCAGTCATCAATGTTTATGCTATGCAGATGCTTATATCACAATCTAAACCTACTAATAGTATACACACTATACTGACCAAACTCGTAGAATTCCGTAGAAAGCTTCTACATATTTTGTAAGAATTTATCTATTAAACCTTCATTATAAACCTTGAAAAAATTCTCTAACAGAAACTTATGAAATTCATCCTTGAATCCTTACAGAGTTTATACCAGCTACCACTTCCTAAGTTTCAGCTGAGATGGTTGGTGTAGGAAAATCTTCTGTTAAGCTACTTTTCAACGGACATGAGTTCCCTTATATTCGTTTCTCATAACCATCTTGAGTTCATGACTTTCAAACTGCTGAATAAATCGGAAATCTGATACGCACCCACCATTATTAAATTGGTAATTTCTTCGAGCTACATAATATTAAGTGTATTTTTTGCGGCAAGGTTTCCACCAAAAACGACTAAACCTCTTCTCGTTTTCATAGGCTCTGTCCAATTTCAGGTCATTTGGCGGAATGCCGTTTGGCTGAGCGCTATTTGTATTTGGCCGAGCATACATTGGTTATGAACTTCAAAGTTGAATTTCACAGAACAGCTTATAAGAACAATACAATTTATGGCATGTACAGATGCTCAAGGTAGAAAGAAGAACATTGGAAATGTAAGCAACTATTTACTTCTCTGCTGCTGCTCTGCTGGGAGGACACAGTGTCTTATCCCAAAAAATAAGTCAAATTCTCTCGACACCATGCTTGGACGATATTCGCTGTTAGGGCCGGTGCACCGTCTTGCTGAAAGACGTAATGATCCTTCATGTAGAGGTCACAACTTCCAGAATCTCGGTCTAATAATACCAGTGGGAGCTTCCCACGCCTGGATACGGCCCTCCAAACCATCACCGACGCGGGGTCTTGGAACCGTGGGATGTTTATGCTGGCGGGATGCTAGCGAATGTCAGCGCCCACAGCTGATCATTTTGGGCATTGTGCGGTTGTTGCAAGACAAAGAGTTTCTCATAAGAAAACACGAAGTATCAGTTTGGCTCTGTCCAGCCTCTTTTTCGTTGTAGCCTCCGATACTCAATGAACCTTGCGTTTCTTGTACGGTTTGTATTCCAGGTCCTTCGTCATGATGGTGTGAGCAGTCCCGATCGACACATCCAGGTCAGCAGCGGTCTTCCGGAGCGGTTAGTTTTTCGGCGAACTTGTTCCCTCACCACCTTGATGGCTGCTGGCAGCTTAGTCGAGAGCGGCCGCCCGGAACTGACACGGTCCTTGGCCGCACCCGTCTCCCGGTATAAATAAAATTCCGATTCATCCCGTGGGATTTAAACCACCGAAATATGTCACTGGATCGCTCACCCCTCGCTAACAACTTAACTATGACGTCGTGGTACCCTTTCATTGTGCGCGGTATTGTTCGTTTTGTTGACGAATAGATTATCGTGCACATTTTCAACGTGGATAAATAAATACTCACACGTCAGTTTATATGGCACTTTAATAGAAGCACGCACCTTGCATTCAATGTACAATCCAACAGAATGCGTTACATGTGCGTTACTTGTGGTTTTGTTAGCTACGACACCATCCAATATATGACAAACATGGTGGGAGAATATTTTGGTGTGACAAAATTATTTAGGTGTGAGTCTATTAGCGGGCAAAATCCTCAATAAATAAACAACAAATGGATGCAAGGTCTACAAGCAAAATGCCACCAACACAATCACGCCATCAATCTTACCGAAATCGATTTCCTCAGAATGAAAACGTATCGATGTTTGTTTGACGTCATTTGAGCTTTTGGTCAACTTCAGTACAACAAGGAAGTTAATACTTAGCAGTCATTCTGTTTATATTATTTTCTCACAGCAAACAAAAGTATTTTTGTGACAGTTTTGACAGCAAACTAAGAAAATATTGTCAACATTACACTACTACGCAGGGAATTGGATTGGTCTTTACACGAGGCTAAAGCTGACACCTATACCAAAACACATAATGCGTACCTCCTCATCGATGGAAAGTTGTATTCGAATTTATTGAACATCCTGTAAGTAAATTATTTCATAACTCTTACAGCCACAATAACACGCAGCTTTTGCTAACACTTATTATGAATGTATTATAAGCCAATAATTATGAGAAATTCTTTTTTCAAAGCAAAGACGGAATAATCTGTAACATAGTTCAATGCAAATAATCATTATACAGTGCCTTCCCGATTTTGGAAAAACTCATTTTTGGCAACAATTTCTTCCCGATTTTGGCAAAATTATTTAAAATTTATATTCAATTGATTAGTAAATACTGAATTCTTTTTTTTTTAATAAAACAAAGTGAAAACACTTAAAAATGAAAATGGTGGTGAACTTTGAGAGCAAAGAAAAGTAATGTGAGACGTACTTATATAGCAATGTTATTGCTTAATGAATAGAAGTCTTAGAAAGCAGGCAACTTGTATACATTATGTAGCAATAATGTATACAGGTTGCCTGCTTTCTAAGACTTCTATTCATTAGTTTGATAGGCTTTATAAATTGGTGCAATAGAATGGTGATGGACATTGAAAGCGAGTATAATGAGAACGTCACATGTAAAGATAATTTGTTATAATTTAAATGATTTTAAACATATCCATCCGATTGCGTATTCCAAAAAGTGATCTTAAATGCTAGATTTTTTTTTTTCAAATTATCTTATCCATAAAATATTCTAGGAAAATATCCATGAGTGATTTCTCTTAAGTATTTATGGAGGCAGTAAGAGTTAGATAAACTTGTACATAAGATATCAGTTTCAATAGAAATTATGTATACTTTTGGTGGATTTAATCATTCTCTTAGAGCACTTATAGGGAAGGTGTACCGGTATTCGCCATGTACCAGTTATTCGCCACCCCAGATTTTATACCGTTTTACTTCATATATGGTTGCCAATTGTTTAGTGTTTGCTAAATTGCTTTGAGATGATACGGAAACATTCTTGGAAACCGCAAAATTTTCTCAGAAAATAATAGAAAAAAATCATTTTCCTTAAACTTTTTGCTCCTTTGCGCCTATTTTTCGCCACCTGTTCCTGAATTCGCCACCCTCCATAAGAAATCAACGTAAGTGGCGAATTCAGGAACCGAAATTAAAATCGTGGCGAATACTGGTGCAAGTGGTCCAGTATTCGCCACCACCATTTTTAATACAAAAACAAAGTTTCTGATGAGTTTTTATATTTTCCCTGCTGACCATGGATTGAAAGCTTTCGTTTAATGTCCAGACAGTAACCAAAGGTCTTTTGATTTATAAATAAACAATATTTTTCCTTAGGGTGGCCAAAACTGGTACACTTACCCTATAGCGACAACGCCCCGTCACATCACAAAATCTATATTAATAAAAATGGAATGATCTTTTTACGTCAGGAATGCCTCTGGAAATGCATTCATCGAGGATTCCGACGTGTTCGTGGAAAGAATGCGTCCAGGAACGTCTCCGGAGTTATTGAAAAACGTGAGAAAAATAATCTGTCCCTTTTCATGTGACTTTTTCATGGAAATTTTCAAAAGCCATGGCAAAATAATAATTGTATGGTATTTATATGTCACGAAATGGCCTGAGATTGGGCTATCAGATTTTGAAAATTATTCCATAGTTATGTTCCTAAGGCGTTCCGACGTGATTGTGTACAAAAAAAGCACATGATGTTGAACGACAAAGTCTAAAAAAACAGCCTTCTTGATGACAAAACAAAGTTTGACGGATCCACTAGTCAACAAATAAATCAGCTGATCAGTTATTGGGCCACACTTTTGAATTCTGCACCTCAACGTTGTAGTATATATGTATTATTGTTAGGTCATATGAACTTCGGCCAAACGATATTCGGTCAAATGGCCCGACACTATTGGGTCACACATATGAATCCTACACATCAGCGTCGTAGAAGTTAGATTACACTCCCGTTCGTATCTAGGTCAAACGGCTCGTTCGGTAAGATGACATTAGGCCAAATGGTGTTCGGCCAAACGACATTCAGCCAGACATTATTCGCCCAAATGAAATTCGGGAAAATGGCCGGACACCCCTCTGATCGTACTTATTTTCTAAACAGCGGCTGAAAACTATTTTTGCTCTTCACAAACAGCACTTTTCTCGAGTTATTTTATTTGGAGAAACATTGTTTGGGAAAACGACATTTTAGGAAAAGTAACTCAATCTTCCTATACAAATTCACCAGCATTTGTTTCAAAAGTTCATCTTAATTTTCCTCTATGAATTCTCAGGCGTATATTTAAGAACTTCAATAACAGCATATTCAACGTGCACAGCCCTCACCTAGCAAGTGACGATGACGATAAGGACGCTTTCTACGCGCAGCGTGAATACGACAGCTGCCCAAGCCATGATGTCAAAATCGTTATCGGAGATCTCAACGCTCAGGTTGGCCAGGAGGAGGAATTCAGACCGATAGGGAAGTTTAGCGCACACCAGCTTACGAACGAAAATGGCCTTAGACTGATTGATTTTACCGCCTCCAAGAACATGGTCATACGTAGTAGTCACGGTCTCCCGTATCGGTATACCTGGAGATGACCTTATCAGACTGAATCGCAAATCGACCACGTTTTGATTGATGGAATATACTTTTTGGACATTATCGACGTCAGAACCTATTGCGGCACAAACATATTGATCCGGACCACTACCTTGTGATGGCAAAAGTGCGCCAATGACTTTCCGTTGTGAACAACATTCGGTACCGACGCCCACCATGGTACAATCTGGAACGACTACCCGAAGTCGCAACTGAAGCCTTGAAGCAGCGTTGCCGCACGAGGGAGAGCTCACCGAAGTGCCTCTTGAGGACTGCTGGAGTAGTGTCAAAGCAGACATTAAGAACACAACGGAACGTGCCATTGGGTTCGTGGAAGGGAATCGACGGAACGGTTGGTTCGACGAGAAGTGTTTTGGGAGTAACGTGGGTCACCCTGAACTACATCCCTGAAATCGTTTGATGAGCGGGAGCCTTTGTTATTCTGTTATTTTAGCTTCGGCAATCAAAAACTGTATTCCTATCTTTTCTAGACAAGCGAGCATTAAAGATTGGTTATTCGGTCCAAACGGGTGTCTATCCCTTATAATATTTTAACATTTTAGTTTAAAAGTCCTGAATCGGATGTCGCGTGTGAATTACGAGAACCTAAGAAATATGAACCGAAACTCTGGAATCAACGGATAGGATCCATGGCTTCTAATAAAAGTCGAAGAAGTCTTCCCAATCTCCTACGATCACCTAATCCCATTCGTGTTGGGGGATTGGCGGCCCAGCTACAGTCCACTTCAAGGAAACGCCAACCCAATGATACAGAAGCGAAGACAGCAAACCCATCTATTCCGAGATAAAATGCGCCTGGAAGAGATGGAGTGCGAAGAGATGGAGCAGCTGTATCGTGGGAGGAATAGTTTCATTCGTACGGCGAATGAGGGAGACGTGCCAAGTCCCACTATAGGTAAGGTTGAGGATGCTATCCAACAGCTCAAGAACAACAAAGTAGCTGGGAGGGATTGGAGCGAAACTCATTAAAATGGGCCTGGACAGGTTGGCTACTTGTCAGCACTGAATGATCGCCAGGTTCTGGGATACAGAACATCTACCGGAGGAGTGGAAGGATGGAGTATTATACTCAATATACGAAAAGGGTGACAAGTTAGAATGTGAAAACTATCGAGCAATCACCATTTTTAACACAGCCTATAATGTGCTTTCCCAGATCATCTTCCCCCGTAAATCGGCGCTAGTAAGCAGATTTGTGAGAAGTTATCAAACCGGTTTCGTAGAAGGGCGATCAACAACAGATCAAATCTTTATTTGACGATAGATCTCCAAAAGTGTCGTGAATATCAAGTCACTACGCATCACCTATTCATCGGTTTCAAAGCGGTCTATGATACCATCGACCGTGAAGAGCTATGGAAAATTATGGACAAGAATGGTTTTCCCGGGACTAGACTGATCAAGACAACGATGGATGGTGTACAGTGTTGTGTGAAGATATATGGTGCGTAACCGAGCCTGTTTGAAACACGCAAAGGACTTCGACAAGGCGCCTCATGTTAAATATTGTGCTATAAGGTGTTATATATCAGGCAAGCTTCAACGTGCTGGCACGATCTTCTATAAATCCAGCTAATTCATCTGCTTTGCTGACGACGTGGACATTGTCGGAAGAACGTTCCAGGTGGTTTCTGAACAGCATACCAGGCTGAAACGTGAAGCAGAACGGGTTACTGGCTGGAGCTAGCGTTGGCAGACGTGTGATGAAAGATAGTTCGAGGTGGTGGATGAATTTGACTACCTCGGATCATTGGTAACGTCGGATGATATCTGCAGCATTGCTGGAAGTCGTGCTTACAACAAACTCCACAAGTCCTTGCGGTATGGTAAACTTCACCTTCGTACTAAGTGTACCATGTACAAAACGCTGATAATACCGGTTGTCCTCTACGGACATAAAACGTGGACAATGCTCGAAGAGGACCTGCAAGCGCTAGGAGTTTTTGAACGACGTGTGCTTAGGACGATCTTTGGCGGAGAATGTGAGAACGGCGTATGGAGGAGAAGAATGAACCACGAGCTTGCTCAACTCTACCGTGAACCCAGTATCCAGAAAATCGCCAAAGCTGGAAGGATACAGTCGGTGACCCGGCTGGTACAAAACGAAGAGGAGCGCAACGAGCCAAGTGGTTAGACCTGGGAGGGAGAAACCAATACGAAATTTATGTACGTCAAGGTGAGCCGAGATTTTGCTGTCACGAACTGTCACTGTGAACCTAAAACAATGGACAAACATGATAAAAGCGCGTAATTGATTAAAACATATTTCTGCATTTTATCAAATGTGACCAAAAATCGATTGAAAAGCTATTCATGCTTATTCAAAACTAATGTCACAATAGCAACTTTTATTCTGATTGAATATAAAGTCTTTAAAACGCATAATTTTACTTTTTCGAGTAAAAACGAAAATGAAATGCATAGAAAACTTTGGCCCTTTTTCCATGTTTGTCCAGAACGATCGAAGGAACACAACAAATGAAAACTAGCGATTTTCATCAAGTTTGCCTTGATTATCGTTGGCAAGCTGGAGTTTTCTTGCAGTTCGAAATAACTTTGTGCCATATTTCGTGTGTAGTATCGGTGCCTCCCTCCCAAGGTTAGACTAAGTAAAGCAGGATCTTGGAAGTGTGGGCGATCGAGAAATTGGAGGCTAGCAGCCATGGACCGAGTGTATTGGCGTAATATTGTGGCGCAGGTCATGTCTTGAAGGACGTAGCGCCATCAAAAGTAAGTAAGTATGTTTATGAACTCTTCCAGGGATATCAGGAATTTTGATGAACCAAATTTCAATAGGAAATACTGCAGCTATTTTACATGGAAATAGAATAAAAAATCGACCAAAATTCACAAGAAGCATATCTCAGTGAATTTCACGAAATAAATTTCCTCCAGGGATTTTTATGGTATTCATTTTTAAATTCTTTTCGTGAATTAAAAAGTAATTTACGCTTCTTCCGGGACTTCAAAAGTCTAGTAATAATTCTTTGGTCTTTTTTAAACTAACAACTAATCTACATTTACATCTACTTTCACACTCTTCTACTCTTTACTCTCACACCGAGTAGGTAGGAGAGTGTTCTTCTGTTAGTCCAATCAATTTCCATTTAAGCCATAGTCCATTGCTCTTGCGGTGGTTCATTTTGCCGTGTTCCTGAGTCGTTTGAGGCTACCTGCCTTCGAATAGGGTCAGTTTGTCTCAGTCACAATCTGATACTGACGGAGGATGGATGTGCTACCCAAAGCACGGTCCTCCGTGCGGCGTCTTCTGGTGGCTGGACGATTATTTTTTTTGTGGAGGGGCTTGGGAATCGAACCCATGATCTTTCGCTTATGAAGAGAAAGTGTAACCTCAAGGCTACAGACCCCCCTAGCTCTTTGGACTTCAACAGCACATTTTTGAAAGGTTTTTTTCTGAAAATATGTCCAAAGGTCTTCCAAACTGTATATCTATGGATACCTGTGAAAGTTCTCCATGAAATTTTTCCAGATGTTCTCCTAGGCATTTCTTTTTGTGTATCTCAAAGAATGATGTCAGATATTTATCAGTCATATACTAAAAATTTCCTATGAATATTATTCCACTATGGATTCAACCAGGGATTGTCTCAGCATTTTTAAAAAAGTCTTTAAAAATCATTGTTTCTGATTCTCTACGGATATCCAGAGATTCTTCCAGATATTCCTCAATAAAGTGATGAAAGCTCTAGAGAGACATGTTCAGGAATATCTGTGGTGAAGCCCCTGTAGGAAATCCTTGCGAAATCTATAACGAAACACAGTAATTACGGAAAAAATGATAAAGGAGGATGTGTTGATGACTAGTCCATGCGACTCGCTAAAGTTGAGCATATGTTTGTAGATTAACGCAACGGTTCTTCGGTTATTCCATTTTTCATATTATCTACTTTCTTTGCCAGTTTCCATTAGACAGCTGCTGATCTACTTTTTTCTTTAGAGTTGCCGCTCCGCTCACTACTTCTAGTGAGACCTTCTGGAGATGTCTATTTTGACAGTGTTATAAGGGGTTAAATACTGAGAAAATTGAAAATATCTCTCACTTATCGCTCTCTGTAACAATCATGTTCTGCAACACATCATGAGATAATGTTTATCGGGATAACAGTGAATGATAAAACCCATCCAATTTAGCTCCCACCATGGGGAGCTTTATTGCTATAGGATGTTCGTGATTGTTTACCATGCCAGTGAAGTAAAACACCAACCCCCAATGGTAAATAAGCGGAAAAAGGGATTTTATCATTGCTCTCTCCTTGGACCTCTCTTCCGCGGCTGCTATTTATCAAGCTTGTTACAACTTGCGAAACATTGCCGATCATGGACCGATGATGTTTTTCTTCGCTTGCTATGATCGTGCTTCGAAATCAGTAGAGAACGATTTCTGCAATGCCTGAGTGTTTTACTTGCTTATAAATAAAGGCGAACAATACAGCGACTAGCACACCTTTTCCGATGTTATGCCAAATCTTGACAACTATTCATGAGTTTACTTTCAGAACGTTCAAGATCAAAAACCTATCTATGGTACTCGCAAAAGTGAATTATTGCTCGGAATCGAGCACCCTTACCCCATGATTCGTCATGATCAATGCAACTCGATCTAGCATCTAATTGTGCTGTTCTCTATTAACGTAGAATTCATTCAACCTCCGCGAGGAAGCAAGTCAATCATTGTGACGATTTCTGGATATTTCACATTATCACAAGGCTCGTCCCAAATACCATTCAAGACTCCTATCACAGAACCCTCTTTATGTCACTGTTTGCAAGAATTCCATCGCTGCAGCAGATGTTTTGGGTTTCGATTTGGACAACTATCCATTTGCAGGATTACAACCCAAAATCCCTATCAAACAACAACGAGGGATGCTCAAACTTTCTCCATCCTAATCCCTTACTCCGAATTCATCGAAGTCCACCAAACACCCCCATCGCTCGGCCTCGAGTCAACCGAACGTCACCCGATTTGAGTGACTTTGGTCTAATTACTCGGCAACTGTGACCTGAATTAACAAAGCTTCCAGACTTTTATTTTTTGTTCCCAACGTATTCTGCGATGCAATCCACGTCCATTTGATGGATGGACGGGATCAGATCCCTAGCCGGGGAATGGAATCCCATTCCGGGTCGGGAGATGAATGTGTTTTTGCTAAATTGACATGTAAATAGTGAACCTAGGGAGGGGAGGGCTTGGGACCGGAAGAAGGGCTGGTAGGAGTGACAGGGGTCATGTCAGTCGGTTGGATTAGAAAGTGGTTATCATTCTCGCGAGTGCTAGAGTGTCTGACCGGGTGCAATCCGTGCACCGACAGCCTGACAGTGATCGCATTTCATAAAAATGTTGGCCAAAAGTACAAAGCAATTTTAAGGAAATGATCGCTTAAGCAAAGTAAGAATATTTGTGACACATGGAAGATTAAATGATCATTTAAGAACAATTACCAGATATCTTACACAATGTATGAAAAATATCTTTTTTTAAGAATTAGACATAGAACTTTTGCAAAAAAATTGTTTTTTTTTTCATATATTGTGTGAGATATCTCTTGTAAGATATTACTCTTCCATGTGTCAAAAATGTACACTTGTTAACTTTCTCAGATTTAATATATGTCCAATACGATTCTAAACATCTTAGAAACAAAGAACGAGGTATTCTCTACAAATAAGACCGTTTGAGCTAGATTCGATTCAGGTTGCTTACAAAAACAGTGGTTTTGGTATAGCAACCAAAATATTTGAAAAATTCAAAACAGTTTGTTTTCACTGACATTTTTTGGAATACACATCAATCGATTTGAAAACTAGTGGAATTGCTATTCTGTTCTAAAGAAAGCCAGAAAAACATCAGTGAAAAAAGTTGCAAATTCTATTTTGTGACTTTTGACCACCTTTGGGTCACTGTCCATCCGTTTGAAGGACACCGTGTTTCGCGTGCAAGGATTACATTTGTTTTGACGCAATCGTACTTGTACCTAGTTTGAAATGCGAGCGGAAACGCTTCCAACCCCCCACCCCGTTCTAGCTCGGCACTGTCATTCAGTCACGACTGATGGGAAGTAAATTATCTGTCAATAAAAAAGCAAATGCCTGTGAAAACTATCAACACGTTTCGTGTCAATTTTAATTATACAGTAAGCACACGGTGTTTCGTCAATTTCTATCCCTAACAATCAGCTATAACGATTGCTCAACAACGGTTTGATAAAAGTACCTAGCGCTAATAGAAATTTATTCCGGCACCTCCTCCTTTGCTTAAGTGAAACCCTGCAATTTGCTAGGGGGCGGGGGACACCGATACCGAATGTGATATATGATAGAGAGCGAGAGAGTAGGTACTGAAGGATTACATTTGAAGTCGATTTTGTTCCAGTTCGACGAAACGTCTTTCTATCACGCGATACCATCGTCAATGGAAGAACTCATTCGAGGAAATGCCGGGCAAGCTGTTGATAGCAAACCTTGTACCTATCTACCGTTTGTATGGCATCGTAGTCGTCGTTTTCCTTTAGGCACTCAATCCAATGGCAAAGTGGTTTCAGTGCGAGGAAAGGTGTTATTTCGAAGGAAGAAAAATCCTTTCGGATAGCATGTGTTTTGTTTGATTTCCTGTAAGGAGTGTACTCAAGTGGTTGGTATTCGTGGAACGAGTGAAACCGAAATAGTAAACAATATTTAGCTCGTATAACAACTTGGAAGCCATTTTTAGGTTATCGTCAAATGTTATGTATTAATTTCAACGTATATTCAAGGATATCCAAGGATTCATTGGAATTTAGGAGAAGACAGGGTAAGAGCGCCCGCCGGGGCAGGACGGACCACCACTAGTTTGGCAAGAAAATGGCGGTTTTCTCAAAAGTTCACTAAGCACTATTCTTAAACACAAGATTTTTTTCATTCCGAAGCATGCAAAAATTTTCAAAAAGACTAGGATTGAGAATCGTTTTATGGGATATTTGAAACAGGGACATGATCAGAACCAAAATCAGCGTGAACAACCAGGTGGCTACAAAGGAGACTACAGTCGGTTAAGACAAAATCAATCGTAGGAGGGTTTCTACACGAGAAAAAAAAACAAGTTGGGCTGTAAGGGTATTGATATGAGGAATATCCTGAAGAGCACTTTTCAAATAAAATTCTACCATTAACAAGCATTCCAATAAAAAAATATTAAAAAAATGGATCCATTAGAGAAACGTAATCCAATAACAATTTAATTAGACACCAAATTGGACTGCTTCAGTCATAGTGGTGGTTTTGAACATTGCATCAATCATTAGCTTCAATTGTTCAGTTAGAATATCAAAATCAGAGGAAGGCATATTTCTAGAAGTAGGTACATGTACCGGTACATTATCTGATGATTTTCCGTTAGGATTTTCAGTACGGAATAGAAGCTTTCTGTGGTGGCATGGGTATTTCCATTGGGTTTGAAACAATGGTAACTCGTTGTATGAAAAATGGAGGGGAACTCCAGGAACGAATAACGCTACCGTTTATCGTCATTTATCAACGACTCGCCTACGCGAAGGGCAATCCCAAAAAATAGACTTATGATTGCATCCGCAATTTGCACATACAAACTTTTTGGTATCTTCCTTCACAGGACATACGTGCTTAGCGTGAGAAGAACCTCCACAAATCATGCATTTAGCATCTATGCGGCAATACTTTGTACCATGGCCCCACTTTTGGCACCGACGGCATTGAGTGGGGTTCTAGAAATTTCCTCCAGGTTTCTGGAAATGTTCCCATGTCACACGGACATGGAACATAAGTCTTGCCTTTTATAACGCTTTGATATTTTGTAGATCACTTTTGTCAAAGTGAACTAAATGTTATTCTAGAAAGAGACCTTTTCGAAGATTGCCAGATTGGTTTCTTCTTTTTATAATGATAACTTGGACTTGGGAAGATCCAAGGAATTTATATATTCAATTTTTTATTTTTCCAGGTGACTTATAATCACTTGAGAGACCTCTTAAGACAACTTTGAACAAACGTTCAGTTTTGTAGTCATAAGTAAAAAAAATATTGCTTCTTCTTTTCAAGATGCTTGAGAAGAAGTTTACGATCTTTAAGAGTTTCCGGCAAAACGCGACAGTCTCCTTTCTGCGTGATTTAGAAAAAAAACTACATTCCCCTAATGGAGTTTTAGACCCCACTTTTTTGGAAGGAAGAAGGATTTCCTGGATAAATCCTTGGGACATCTCGGCAAGAATCTATATAGAGGTTTTCCTGGAAGAATCCTTGAAGGAGTCTCTTGAAGAACTTCTTAAGAAATCTCTGAAACAATATCTTGAGAAATCGCTTGAAGAATCCCTGAAAAAAAAAACTCTGGAGTAATCCCTGCAAGATTCATTTGATATATTCCTGGAGGAATTCCAGCAAAGATTTTACTGGACGAATGATTCGAAGCATTCTTATAGGAATTACTTGTGAACCTTCATGCGAAAGAGAAACCCCTGTAGAAGCCCTGGATGCACTACTGAAGGTATTCATGGGGCCCTATCGAAACCAATCCAATAAAAGTGGTTGCGATCTAAAGTTAATCCTGGAGGAATATTATGAAAAAACTTCTTAGCATACTACTGAAACTACTGAAGCATGGTAAATTTCAAGTAATATTCCAAATGTTTTTTTTTTTTTGAGTTTATTACTGGTAGAATTCAAGAGAGAACTTTTGAACGGGTTCTTGAAAGAATATGCTTCATGGGTTTCATTTGGAAACGTTCTTTACTAAACTAAATATTTTAGAGATCGCTTTAGGAATTTTCAGATGCTCATTTAATTTTATATTGTTCAGTTATTCTCCTAATTTATCCCTTAATAATCCCTGAAATTGACAATGGAAAAGCCAAGAAATTCTACGCTTTTAGTTGAGAAATTAGAAAAATGTTATTGTTTACATTTGAAAAATTTCTGACGTCTTCAATTTCTGTGTGTAACTTTTGTAACGGTTGCATGGATGAACCGATTAAATTAAGTTAATTTTAGATAAAATAAACACATTTTCCATGCACAAACGCTTGATGCAAGAGCGGAATGGTCCTATCTTTCCAAATGGCATGCGGATTGTATTGGTCTTTCGATTTAAACTGGAAAATTTGCAGGAAAATGGCCCAGGGGGTCCAAAATATATAGAGGTCCAAAATATATTGGTTACCCTACCATCTGATGCATGCCATTGCATTGGGTTGATATGGTACTGTACCGTCTTCTTTGCTCCGTTATTAAGTGCGTGTCTTCCGAGCAGGTTAAGCCGACCTTGAGAAAACGAACCTAGTCATTTGACGCAAACTTCTGCACCTGGTCTTCTAGAAGTCTGTATTAGGTTTTCCGTAGAGTTCAGCGCAGGGGTCTTCACAAGAACCTCTAAAAACCTTTTTTGAATTTATGGAAAACTTAAAAATACTATAAATTCAGTGGGCTTCGTGGCCGTGCGGTTAGCGGCGTCAGCCGTTTAGGCGTATTGTGAACTAACACCGACACGCTATGCTTCCAGTGGACAATAATGTCCTTTGAACGACAACGGACTAGCATGCAACACCCAGAAGGCACAGTCGAAATATGTTCCTGACTAAAAGTTTTCCGGACTGAAGCGGGAATCGAACCCACATTCCTTGACTCGATGCGGCTAAATGCTTGGTAACACTAACCGCACGGCCACGAAGCCCACAAACTAGGTGGACACCACCTAGTAACCTAGTAACCTTTCCAACGGGTCTGCGAGGTCTGCAGTACAAACAATACTGTCAAGCACTACATTTGTGTATGCCCACTGTACGAAAATTCGAGAAAGATGCACGGGATTTCAGGCAGCATCCGAGACGTCCTTCAGGACGGCCTATCCTAAGATAGCTTCATTGATATTCTTCGTCAAAGACGCTGGATTATATTTCAATATTAAGCTTCAGGCAGTCGGATTTAATGTTTGCCTTAGTGACCTCACTATAGGTTAGTTTGTAGTTTTAAAATTCCTCGGATTTTGTCCGTTCTGAATTTTAAACCATGTGTGATAGTCCCTTAGTAATTCTCATGTGTTGTAGTGAGATTCTGATTTTGTGGCTTTTATCTTTAAATTGTATCTGTGATAACATATGGCATGTACTAACTCTGTAAATATCCTAGATTTAAGTCAAAATGCTTTGTAGCTGTTTCCAGACGAGCCCATCTCAGCAGTATGGACTTGCATGCGTGGTATCGAGTTGTCTTGTTTTCACTCTTTGCGTTTCATACACGTGTCAAAAATTCTACTTGAATTCATTTCACTAATATATGACTGTTAAAACTCTTAAACACGATAAACATAGTTTCCTACCACCTAATGTTACTGACTTCACCAAACTTACCTTTTTGCAGATCACTATTAAGTTTGTCCGCATTCAAGGCATACCTTACTGACATTTTCCTAGAGTGAATTTTGTACTGGCACGAAAGAGATTGAAAAAGTAGATATTGTGCTTCCCTTTTGTCTCGCACAAAAACCTACTGTTTTTTGATCCTTGCTTAGAGTTTACTCACAAATAATTGGAGACGCACAATTAATTTCGGAGTTGCGAGAAGGTTTTTTTGCTTTGAACTGAGTTTTAAGACATTCCCTGCTGATTCAACTTGAACTTGGCTTATACCCAAAGGAGTTATTTTTGTCATCTGTCTGCTACCTCTGTGAAGAGACCTTCGCAGAGAACCAAGCTGTCTGTCTAAAATTCGGTTGTAATACCTGATTTCGCTAATTTTTCATGAAGGATGGTTAGGTGCAACGTAAGCTGTTCGTTGAACTGCTGATTCTTTGAAGGTTAAAATTGAAAAGTCAGACTATTTAATGGGAACCGCAAAGCCTTTTTTTTCCTTTGTGGGAACATGACACCACTGTGACCATTAAGTTGATCTATACCGCAGAGCCTTAACCCCAGCAGTATTTAGATAGCCGAAATGTATGAAGCTTCCAAGAAATTACGAAAAAAATGAGGTCCACACAAAGGACTTCACTCAGGTCTAAACAGAAGTCTATACAGAGTTGTTTACAGATGTCTCCACATAGGTTTCCACTGGAATGTATACATGGGTCTTCCCAGAAGTCTCTAAGACGGTTTCAGTGGAGTTCAGCACAGAGATCTTCATAGGAACCTATGAAAACCACTTTAGGATCTCTGGAAAACTTAAAAAACATGAAATTGTGGAAGCCAGTGGGTGGAGGGAACTACTTTGAAATGTTGAAAACATCTGCAAAACCTTGGGGAAAACTGAAACTATGACCCTTTGTTGGCGATATCGAAAATCTTGAGCTTTTCAACGAAATGTGTAAGTTAGCAGTTCAAATTGAGCAATTATTACATTTTATCCCTAGATGGACCAAGTTCAGAAGCCACGTGTAAGAATAAACATCCATAACAAAAGAGTTTCACCTTGTCCCATCTCATAGTGATAAGATAAAATATCACCGGACATTTATTAGAGGAAGCATTGAAAAAAAAATGTTCCAACAGCCCTACTACTGCAGCCGCAATCCATGCACTCCCATTTTCCTGCGTTGCTACCAACCAACTGGGCCAAGTTACGGTGTCAAGCACAGAGCAGCAATTTGTTCCGGCGGTGCCAGAGGTCAGCGATGGCACAGGGCCACGACGACGAGGCAAGCGCAAGAATATGATTCATGGTAGATAACGTGTTTCTCCTGCGACGACGCGGGGCAACACAGTAGTGTGTAAAACTCGAATATTGTTATTATATCTTAGGATGCCCCGCAAATCCCTTGGATGCACTTTACTCTTGATTCGATTGCAATTGGTGCTGGCGGCGGCAGAGTCGGCGTCGGCGGTGGGTTAGAGATGTAGCTTTTGTGCCAAAGGTGCCACAGCAAACCAACCAGCAGGACGACGATGTCAAGGATGCCCGACGACTGCCGCAGGAAAAACAGAAAGATAAATAAGGTTCGTTTGGGAAAAAAGCGGAACACATTGCGGAAGAAATTGTTCTGGGATGCGCCATCCCGCCAGCTCCGACCGGTTACATTATTGGAAGCGATGGAGCTGGAAACAGATACCGGAAATGGGAATTGGGTTTTGTGTTCCTGAGGTGTAATGAATTATCCCGATCATGAGCTACCGATAGGGATGTGGGTATCGTCTTGGAAATATCAATTCGTTTCGATTGTCTTACGCTGTTACATATCGATACGAAGTATGCTTTAGAGATATACATTTTTGCTTATTCTCCGAGCTCGTGTGGGTAGGAAGAGTAAACGACAAAAGTTGGTAAGCAATGTAGTTCAAATTCGATTAACGATAGGGATCTTATTCTTCTTCCTGACACAACGTCCCATCTAGGACGGAGCATGCTTCTCAGTTTAGTGTATTATGAGCACTTCCACAGTTATTATTTAACTGAGAACTTGTATCCAATTGGCTATTTTGGTATGTGTATATCGTAAGGGGGCTTTCCTTAGCTCGAATTCTATATCCCCGAACGACCTTTTCCGAATTCCGAAATCACGGGGCAATGTCATCCAAGGTAATTGTACATTTGGGGAAACAGCACTCAGGGTAGTGAAATTCGAGGAGATGGCATGCGAGTAACAATCATGATTTGCACCACATCATCAAAGTGTGCTTAACTACTGCTACTGACTAGATCTAAGGGATAGCAGTGCATGATAAAACCCCTCTTAACAAGCTCCAAACCTGAGGACACTAATGCTATCGGAGGAGATTTTTTTATCGTGCCGGTAAAGATGAATAAAATATCTCCAGTAAAAAACAAGCAAGAACAATGGATTCAATCCTCGCTATCTATTTTGGGATCTCGTTTGCTACTTCTACTCATCAAGCTTGCGAGACAAAGCCGATCATGGGCCGCCATAGATAGGATATTTTTCTTCGCTTGCTTTGATCGTGCTTCGAAAAGAATTCTGCAATGCCTGTTTCTAGCTGTTGTCCGCAATCCTTCCAGCTTGCATTCATTTCCCAGACAACCAGCAGTCGTATTACAGTTCACGTGAAAAGTCGTTTATTTATACAAATTTCATCACACCCGCACTACATGGTGGGTCAAATCGTTTGATTGATGAATTTCCTCGCATAAAACGCTATTTTATGAGTTCATATGTACATTTCGAATTCTCCCGTATTCTTGTGCAAAGTAAGCCGGATCAATCCGTAGCATCTGTCAAATCTTTTTTGTTATGATAAATCAAGTCGCATAAGAGTACAGAATAATTCGCTATAAAATCTGCACACTCGCATTACATGCTATTTTTCATCATATAATATATGTACGTATTTCGCCTCCACTTTTGTACGTATAAGGCCTTTCACGGCATCTTATATGTGAAACTTTGCACATATAAGCATCGCATAACGCAAATTGTCATATCGTTATATGTACATTTTGGTTGTCTGGGTTATCAATAAATTTTCTGATAAAGCTATTCTGAACCGAATTATGTTTCACATAAAAGAAAATTCTATTTTTGCCGATCAACTGTTCAAATGCTGACTAGGAAAAGCTCGGAAAAGACGGTTTTTAGTTTGTTATATATGGGTATATCAAGATATTTATTTTTATGAAGGAGTACCACCATGTTGTCTACATTATATAACCATTCTAGCTAGTGAAAATCTTGTTAAATAAACCATTTAATAAATCTTTTATTTTTCTTCTTTCATGCTTCCTCAATCTTTATTTGGAACAATTAATAGGTAAGTCAATTATAATAACTATTGTATCACTAATTATTTAAGTAAGAATATCGTCAAAGGTTTTATAATCTATCACTACTACATTTCAAATCATTACCATTGTGTAATGAACCCTTTATGAGATTTGCATTCCTTAAGATAAGAGCTTTCCATTCTAAACGTTATGTGTTGCAATGGTATTTTTTTTCCTATTTTGGGGAATGGAATCCTGGGGATCGTCATTCTAGGAAATGTCGTTCTGGGGTTTGACTTTCTGGAAAGTGTCCTACAATCCAATTGAGCGGCATCCCTATATCCAGCAAATACCGTTTTGATTCATATTACGGACAGCTTCAAATTCCGGACACTCTACTTTGTATGGGAATCATTTCACACGAAATGTTTCAATTTTTGTAGTTCAAAAGTTCACATTTTCGAGGCTCGTTTCAATAAACTTTTTCCACAAAAATCTATGCAAATTTATAATGCCCAACTGCCTAAGGCGTCTCTTTAGCGGTTGAATGATTTCAATTGATGATTTGATTTTTCTAATAATGATTTTCATGAGCTGTCCGGAATTTGAATCTAAGTGTCCGGAATATGGGGCAAAAGTGAGGAAGCGTCCGGAATAAGAATCATGAAAAGGCCATACATTTCGATCTATTTTAAATTATTCAAGTTGCGGATACGTATTCTTTATCCACTATTCGAAAGTTAAGGGTTTCAGAAGCTCGATAACGCTGAGGAATCATAAAGAATAATTTAATTTGTATGATCTATGCTGTGTTATACTTCCCTGAGGCCTTAAGTGTCCGTAATATGAATCAAAACGGTACGTCATCGGCGGACACTCCAGTGTATTCTGATCATTTAGCGCCTCGTTATTGTACTGCTCGACATCCATGTTCCGACGGTACAGTCTTATTGATCCTAGCACATTCTGCTTGCACCATTCACCAGTACGGTATCGACTCTCGATCAATTTAGTTTCATCGGCAGTCATTTTCTGGCCGTTACCAATCTTGGTAAGTATACTGGGAAATTCAACATCAGACTGCGTCATAACTATGACAAGCGGGAAGAAATTAAGCACTTGCCATAGAACAGCACCATAGAAAAAGTGTCCAGTTGGCTTGTAAACGGCTCTTGCATTTACGGGTGGTAGTTGCCGTAAGTCACCGCAGAAAATAATGATGATTTCCGGTAAAATCTTGCAAACGCGTGTCTATAGTATTTAGTACATACGGTTCGATCATGCTGACCTCGTCGATGATAACAGCTTTTATATTTGAAAAAGCATTCCGGTACATCTGAAGCATTTCATTACTAAGCTTCAAGTTCTTTTGTCTTGACATTGTAATCCGGAAACCAGAGTGCACAGTTGTTCCTCCAATAGCAACAGCTGCCTTTCATGTGGAAGCACATGCGACATACGCGTTCTTATGAGCATTGTGAGCCTGACTGAAGCGATTGATTGTCTCCATCGGGATGCGCAGCGTGAAAGTTTTGCCGCATCCTACAGGACCCGTGAAGAAAGTCTGCAATGGCTTATTGAACTCTTTATAACTATGTACTCCATCGATTACATGCAAGATCAAGTCACGCTGCTCCACATTGGTAGCCCGTACCATAGCGCAATAATTCTTTTTTGACATGCCGTTGGTGCGCTTCCTGTTGACTGCGTTTAGCGCTCCTGTTGGCAAATATTCGATGTCATCATCGTTTGGAATCGTGGAAACCGTTCGAACAAACTCCTCATGCTTCTTGCTCTCCATCTTCTTCGTTCTCACAAGTACGAATGTACTCCTTCACCGTCTGCTCCAAATTGAGATCGCGACCATCGATGCTGCCTTTATCACGAGAAGCTCTTACTAGCTCGAAAGTGTAAATGAAATGAACCGAATCAGTCGAAAGTAGTATGTTTTACACAATTTGAATGGCAGACGATGCTCCTCCCTTTCGTATTCTTCGCCTTCTTCTGGTCGACCAATTTGGAGCAAGGTATATGAAGTTGATGTTTTGGTTAGGGATTCAATGTTAAATGCACAGGCGCGTTTGGATGAACGGTGAAAATATCAAGATTATTTCAATAGTTTACAATGAATGAAAATTACGAATGTTTTGCTTTCGAGCAAATTTTAAATATTTCTGATCAATGTGCGTAAAAGTTATGGAAATTCGGATTCAAAACCTAACACAAGCTTTAATAAGAACGCTCAGATTTATATTTATAGATCCTCATTACAACTGATCAATAAGCAATTTAGTGAAGAGTATTTAAAATCTGCCGCAATTTTAATACATTTTGCAATTTCCGTACTCGAGAATCTAGGAAGTGGTCCCCCATTGTATGATAATTTAACGACGCTGTTAGAACTGCCATACAATACTAAGCATAATGATGTTATTACGGTCCGATGGCGCTGCAGCGGCGTCCACGGGTAAATTCTCAAATTTCATTTGATTATGTGGGATAAATTTTGTGAACCAAATCAAGTTGTGTACAATACCGCGAGATTTAGATCATGATGGATAAATCAGAAAATATTATTCAATAAACCCTTTTATGATCATTTGTTGGCCCTGAAAATGGCCCATTGAGTTTGGATGCTGTCACAGATGAATAGCACTACGATATGTTATCAATTTATTGCCATGGATAAACGGAGAATCGCCAACAAAAGTTCTCTACTTATACAACAAACCAGCTGAATGTTTCATCAGTGCACAACAGCAACAGCCTTTCGGATCAGCCACTCAGGGGGCTGTGGTACTGGTGCCTAGCGGGTTTGTTTCTTGACTGCACTATCGATGCTGAGTTTATCACGAGTCGAAATCTGGAAGCGCAGGTCGGTCAACCTAGAAATCTGGTTTTCAGAAACCATAAATCAGACGCTGGATTTGCAGCTTAAAGATTAAGAGCTCAGCAGGCTTCTAGCAGCGCGATACTCCTCGCTGCGCAAGTTCAGAGGAGCTCTTACCAGTTCGAAAGCGGAAATGGAATGAAACCGAATCCGACTTGACTTTATATTTTTTTTCACTTCAAATAATCTGTATTTCAGAGTTTTGTAGGTGGTTTTATATGTAAGAATCTTAAGTGATACAGGGAAATATCCTTTTCATCTGTAGTGCAAGTTCTTTGATAATAATGTACATGATTTAAGACAATTTGTCTTGTATAAATTCACCATTTAATACAACTTAAATCTAACCTAATCTACTATATACAGATTGCCTATTAAAGCATATTCAGGGATAAGACATTTCTGCCGGATTTGAGATGGGTTTTGGTGATGGCCCCACGTCAATGCTGTGCTTGCCGAAGAACTTTCTTGTTTCAGCAAGCTTGATGTTTTTGCTCTTACAGAGCAAGCGTTCCATGTAGCGATGCCCAGCATTACCAGCTCCTCATAAGACAACAGGGATTCATCCGTAGCCCACCGGACGGTTGATTCGCAGCGACAGAAGGCTGCAGACTCGGCCAGGTGTGAGTCACCTGCAGGAAATTACCACCATCTGGGCAAGCTTCAGGCCTGAACGCCGTAGCTTTTCCTTCCTGCGTCCAGACTGGTTCGATGCTGATGCCGCCTTTCGGAGGTGCTTGTAGGTCTCACGTTTCAGGCGCCGACAATCGGAGCCCTGGTGTGCTTCGCCACAGTTGGCACACTTAAATGCCAACACCAGATGCAAAAGGCAGAGAGCAGAACCATTGCTTTCGGCATAGATACTGCAGCGTGGCTGGAGGTTACAGTTTCTGGTGCCGTGTCCAAAGTTGAGGCACCGCTGACACTGGGTAACATCGCGGTGGCCTCCGCAATATGGTTCCCATCTGACGGTGATGTATCCGATTGTCGGACCGCCTGAAGAGCATTCAGCGTAACCGAGCGTTTGCGAAAATGAACCAGATAGAGGCAATCCGGATACTTTTTCGCAATCTCGTCACGCTGCGCCATTTTGTAGAGCACGGTTGCGTCCAACTTGTAGCGATTTCGAAGCTCCTCTTGAATCTTCTACGGTCCATGGCCCTGGTGACGGCCTTGAAGGGTTTGTCGCCAGGGATGTCGTGGGTGAAGAATTCCACCTTCGACTCCTTCAGGATGGAACACACCCTGCCGTAATCCGTCTTCGTGTACTGGTTAGCTTGTACTCCGCGGAGACACGTAGAGCGGGAATCTTGCTGGTTAGCTGGTTCAGTGACAGGTTTTTAACTACCAGCGGTGGAAGCTTAACCTTCATGGTGACACCGGCTGCTTGATGTTGGTTGGATGGGTGGTGGGTCGACTCCTCACGCTGAATTTCGCCGAAGTCCCCCAGGTCGCTGTCGTGGACAGCAGTATCACCCCGGTGCTGTACTGGTTGTTGGAGAGGAGCGATTCCACTATGGAAGCTTCATCGTCCTTCCTCTTCTTCTTCGCCAGATCTGGTGTGCTGACTATGGTGTTCACCGACTGATTCGTGTCGGCCTTCTTACGACGACGGCCCATGCTGTCGACGGTTCGCTCGCTGATGATGATGATCCATCTTCGGATCGGGAACCTCTATTTATCAGACACCTGCAACGAGGGGACTTTTCAGAACCTCGTCACAGTCTGCCTGCTACCAGTTCCTTGCCTTTCTGCTGCTACTATTGACGCTCTTAATGACGATGCGACTCGTTTTGCATCCGTCAACTGAAAAAAAACCGAATCCGACGAAGGAAGCATGTTTTATAATCTTAGAATAGCAGATGATGCTCCGCCCTTTTGTGCGCTTCTCGTTTTGATCGACCAATCTAGCAAATGGGTATGTGCCAATAATGCGTGAGAAAATGGTCGAACCAAAGTCGTTTGAAAGGTTGACATTTACTAAGTATTCAATAGTTAGCTATTTTCTCTATTATGAAGGTAAATTTCTGATCCATGGGTGCCAAAATGATGAAAATTGTTCAATGAGAATTCCTTTTCGAAAACATTCTGAATATGTCGCAATTTTGCTACATGTAATAATTTTCGTAATCGAAGTGTTCCCAATAAATATGAAAAATAAAAGACGCTGTTGGAAATGCCACTCTATTTTACAATCGTTGTGAAACGTTGAGCACTCACCCCGACGGCACTGCAGTAGCGTCCGCGAATACAGTCTAAAATTATCGTATCATAAATTATTCAAGACAAATGAAATTTTGTATGAAGCTTTGAGATTATTTTGGAATGTAGGGTGTAATAAAGTCGGAATTATTATTATTTTAACTCTTTTCCACACATTCGATGGGCCTGAAAAGGGCCGATGGCTTTCCTAGCTTCGATGCTGTCACAGATGAATAGCGAATGGGCGAACCAATCGTCAATGTTGAAACTCTCTAATCAGCAAACAACTATTCCCTTGAAAGCAAACGAGATTTTTAGTAGTCCTGAGAAGTACTTTTTTGGGCGTTCCGCCGAGTCGGCGGATGATGCTAGGATTGGATGCGGGCTTCTTTGGGTCGGCGACTTTCTTGACTGTCAGCTGCTTCGGGGTCTTCTTCATCGCAGCGGTCTTTGAATCTTGGTGGGGTTTTGCTTAGGAACTGCCTTCTTTTTCTCCTCCTCCTTCTCGGATGCCTGCCACAGCCACAGTTTCCTGGGATTTCACTTCACTCTTGCCAATCTTGCAATATTGCCGACATCGCAGTTGAAGTTTCTGCCGATGTATTTCTCGATCACCTGCAGGGAGGACCCGTTCCGTTCGTTTAGGGCTGCAATGGCGGCCACAATTATCTCATTCTCCTGTGGACTGCTTCCTCTTCTTCTTCTTGGCGGCGGCAGTCTTTGGCTTCGGACTGGAGATGGGCAAAAAGAATCGGAGCCGTTCAAAAGATCCAGATTACTCGAATGAACAAGTGATTAGTGGATCTTTTTTGGCGAGAGTCGATTCATTTGATTAGCGCGGATCAGAAAAAAGAACGAAGGGATTCTTTCCTCTATTCTCCTTCGTTCGGCTTTATTATAACGCTTGACACGTGCCTTGCTTTGCGCACCACGGCAAACATGCAAACACAGTTTACTGCACAGTTTACAGAGCCATCCAACTAATTTTGCCCGCACACTAGCATACAAGCAGATGAAAGCTAGAGAGAGAAAACTCACGGGAATGGCAAAGCACTTCACGCTAAGCCTGCTCAACGCAGCGCATGTGTAAAAACTGCACAGAATGAGGCAACCAATGCAGGACTCTCTGGCTGAGTGAAAATTCTGTGTAAGTCGCACTCATGCTGTGTGTAGCCGATGTGTTGGCCTTCGGCTGTGCGGGGATCGATGGAAATGGAGCTATCAATCTCTCCCGCGCGGCAGCAAACAGTTGACCGTTGGTAAGATGGGGAGTTTTCTGTGATTTTTTCAGGCGAAAAGCCGGAAGATGGTCGCAAATGTGGAAGTTTTTTTCCCCATTTGCTTCCGTTTCGGCTATTCGAATGAAAAAATCTCTGAAAACTTGAAAATTTGAATGTTTTTTTTAATGTTTCCAGAAGCAAAACAAAAATGGAAGCGAATTCCGCATTAGAAGCGTTCCTCCTCTGTGTGCATTTCACTCATTCGGTTTGTTTACCACCGTTTGCACAAAACTGTGTACAGCCCCCTTTGCACAGAATCTGTGCTGCATGAAGAGAGGCGGATTTTGTGTACTCGGCACTCATTTCTGAGCGTGACAAGTTTAGCGTGAACGGTGGTAAACAAACCGAATGAGTGAAATGCGCACAGAGGAGGAACGCTTGGAAGGCGGAATTCGCTTCCATTTTTGTTTTGCTTCTGTGTAGTTTTTACACATGCGCTGCGTTGAGCAGGCTTAGCGTGTATGATGCGATCCGAGCGGAGAGTGAAAAGCAAATGACGTCAACTTTTCTCTAGCACCCCTTTTAATAGATTTGCTTAAAATCAACGTGCTCTTTTGAAACAGTTATTAAATTATTTTGACAGGTATGTGGGATTCAGTAAGTAAACGACATGATGCCTTATCTGTCACTTGAGGTGCTAATCAATGAATTTCGTAAAGCCAGCAAGAAATAATATAAGTTTAAAATAATTCATGCCAACGTAATGCTCTAGTTTTTGAAATTCCCATTTCACTCCTGTATAGAGAAGAAAGACGTGATCTTACGTCAAAAGAGAATGATTTCAATACCTTTCTGTAATTAAAGAAAAGAGCGTAAATGACGAAAACGTGCCAATGAGTACAGATTACCGGATCTTGGCATATCTGAACTTGGAGCAGAAGGTCGGTACCAGCCGTCCAACGAAGAGGAAGCAGGAAGCATTGATAAAACTGTTCGACAACAATGACGAAACAAATTTGCGTGACGCTTGCCTAAAATATTATTTCTCCCATACCTTGATTTACCGAACCCTCTAGATGGAGGGCATCATCTGTCGGAAGAAAACTCGGTCCCCCGAGTAAACGGACGAGCAGATAGCGACCGTGAAATCGCAGTGCCGGTGGATGACAAGAAACTACCGCGGAACGTCGTTCGTCCTGGACGACGAAAGTTACTTTCTGCTCTCGAAGACCCACATTCCAGGAAAGGACAGCTACTATTCCAGTGACAAGTCGGTCACACAACCCGAAGTAAAATATAAGTTTAAGCATACATTTGAAAAAAAAAAACAAAGTTATGCTATACATCGCCAGAGGGATTTCGAAGCCGTGGTTCAAGTCGTAGTGGGACCTTCCTTAGCCAAGTGGTGTTAGAGTCCGCGGCTACAAAGCAAAGCCATGCTGAAGGTGTCTGGGTTCGATTCCCGGACGGTCAAGGATCTTTCCGTAATGGAAATTGCCTTGTCTTACCAGGGCACAGAGTATAATCGTACCTGCCACACGATATACGAATGCAAAAATGGCAAACTTGCCAAAGAGTGCTCTCAGTTAACAACTGTGGAAGTGGTCATAAGAACATACATAAGAACATAACAACTGTGGAAGTGGTCATAAGCTGAGAAGCATGCTTTGTCCCACACTCTTAAAAATAATGACTTTTACAAGTGACGTAAACGTGATTGAACTGAATAATTTTGCGACTCAAGCTCAAATATAACTGAATTTTATGTTTCAGATGACGTATTAGAGAATTTAAATATTCAGTAACATACTTTTACAGCAACATAAGAAATAATCTATGTGATCACAAATTTCAGTTTTCCTAGCCATGAAAGTTCAATGACAGACTGCATTTTATGTTTATTATAGCGTAAATTTACATGTCCGTCGACCGTGGTGACAACGCCATGAAAATTGTCAAGTTTGTTTTCAAACGTAGTCGGTGGAAGACGTCGCGAGTGTTGTTCGCAAAAAAACTTCCGAAGAAATATAAAAATTGATTTCCGTTCGTGGAATATTGAAAATTCTTCGATGTGTTCTTCACTGCATATGATTCCCTTGGGATTGATCGTGTGGCGGTCGATTTTTTGTGCGTGAATATTTGGAACCCGATCAGGAAGAGAACAACATTTCGTTTCAACTGATGCAGGATCCCGTACCAGAGTGCATTATGCAAATGGTTTGGTTTGGTGATTTATGATAATAATGTGGTATAAAAAAATTATGTGTGATTCTATGCTGATCACTGATTAAAATAATCAGTAGGAAGAATATTTTTTTCTATGAGTGATGGGAATTTGTGTTGTGTTTTAGGAAGACAGTTTCTTCATCGAGGATATTATGTGGTGGAGTCTCCACTGCGGAGAAGTTCTTGCTACAGGGTAAGAAATTGCTCTAATAAGGACCAACAAAGACGACAATCAGATATTTTGCTACTAAATGGTAAGTGTTCAAAAACTCAATTCATGTTATAACCAGCGCTCTGAAATTATTATATTCAATTATCAGTTTGCTGTACACATGCTAATACACGTCATGGCGTGAAAGTAAATCTTTTAAAACTTACTTTCACGTCATGCCGTGTTTTTTTTTTGCTTGTCGTGTTCATGTAATTTTCAGAACGGATGTAAATTCATGTCAATTATTTCGCTTCTTTTATGTGCATCTTAGGGGACTGAATTTTACATGAAATTTTATAAGAGTGCAGTGCGGACGTTAATGCTAAGAAGAAGAAGAAGTGCCATAGAGAACAAAAATAATTGGCGGTCCAAGAATACGAAGCATTTGACCACGACCACGTTGCGCTTGAAGTTCTCAAGCCCTGTGCTCAAAAACGTAGTAAATGATCTGAGGACTTAATACTTGGTAAAACCTTATTAAATAAGCATGTTTGAGTTTTATTTACAAGTCTCTGAGGCATCACACGTTACGCTGATGACTGCACTCTTAGCAGTTGCTGTACTTGTTCACAATTTTTCGAAAGTACACTGGTTACGCTTGTAGATCTGATCACCTACAATAACAGCAGTTCTTGCTAAATCTTGAATGGTCGTTAAACTCAAAATGTGACATATTTTGATGGTCCTATAATGGAATAAATGTTGCTCATAGACCTTCAAGAGTTTGCTGGTTACGCTTGTAGATCTGAAGACCTGTTTGCCACAGAGTTCACCACTGACCTGTCGATCTCAAAATTAAATTATGTTGACGTACTATCGCCCATTTTAATAAATGGAAGTTTTAGATTTCAAATCTTAGTGTAGAGTATCAGTAACGATGACTCATATCATACTAGCTGATGGTTGATGTAAAACATGTGAAAAATCATATAAAACCCAAAAATAACGTGTTTCAGCACATCCGCTAGGGCTTATTTGTACATCCTTTCGTAATCCCACTCTACGTACTGTTGCTATGATTCGTTCTTTATTGAGCTTAATTCGTTGCAATTCCCATCCCGGAGGGATTATACCATATCGGGTGCGATGATGAACACAATGGACCGACTGATTGATTGTATGTGCAAATATACACACTTACACACATTTCGAAAAAAAAGATAATTCCACCCCAAGCACGTTGACAATCAAGTGGTACCTGAATCCAAACAGTTCACCCAGAGATAATACACAGCCACTGCGCTCATATTTTCTGCCATTTATTAACGAGTGAATTAACCTTGACGATTATTCCGAAATTGACCTCGGCAGCTGCATCTGGTGTGGCTGACTTTTGTTCCTCGGAAAATTACAGCGTTTGTTGATATACAATGTCAAACGGAGCCTATCCCAATTAATGTGTAACCAACTGATCATCACACCAAGCTCTCCAGCGGGACCTTCTTTGCAGTAATTGGTTTCAAGTCCTCACTTGGCCGGCTATGACACTCCAGCTTCAATGTGTTTATGCAAAATTCAATGATGGCTCCGCTTTCGATCAACTTGAACATCACTTTTGCCACTACAATCACAAACAGTAGAAATTTCAATATATCCGCTAATCCAGTCAAGCGGTGGTAGATCCAACCGATGTTTGCCAGTTGGAAGCCTAGGTGTACCGTCACCGTTGCAACCACTTGAAGTTTGCCACTGTTGGAGCACATCATGGCGGTGCAGTGGTCCTTCATCAGAGCGAAGTCAAACAGGAAGGCGTTCGTGAGGAGCAGATAGTTCCAGACTGATCCGAGCAGGTCATAGTCGTCCTTGAGGTATCCAACAGCGATTAACGTAACGGCAAACTTGACGGCAAGGAGAAGCACGGGAGAGTTGGTATGACGATTGAACAATTTGAAGACGCAGGGTAAGTGTTCAAGTTGAGCTGCCATAAGGCTTGGTTCTAGAGCAAGGAAGTAATTGTTCATGGAACCAGCATAGTAGCAGGACGCGATTACCGGAAGCTCAGGACACTTTATGCGTATCAAGTGCTCGTACAGAGGAAGCAGAATTGTTTGATTTGCTGATGTGATGTCTGGTGGAAAGCAGTTGAACTCCTTGATTGCTACCAGAAGAAGTAGTAAGGCGATAGTTACCGGGAGGATCACAACTAGTTCTTGTCCGCTGATTTTAACGACGCCAACGTTAAGCCATATTTTCAGCAACCAGAAGCTAATGAAGAGAACTTTCATGTAGACTCCGTAGGTGGGAGTTGTCCAGTGCATGCTACAGCAGTTGAATATAGTTAACAGAAGGTTCGATCCCAACGCAAGCCAACGTCTCCAGTAAGGCTGCGTCGTCGTCATTTGATAGCGGTGCTCCAACAAAACGTCCACGTATTCCACGATGATATCGCACGCACAGAGTGACATGTAATGGTTTCCGATTACTGACGCGAAGAACTGAACGTAAACGTAAGCGCTAGCTAATTGCGGTCCAATCCCGTCGAGCATGAATCGAAAGCAGTCCACCGGTTGAACTGCAAATAATTGTAAAATAATATCTAAATAACCTCCGCGTGAATCTTCACATCTCTCACCCAGCCCGGAATCACGGGAACTAACGAGGTAGATGAAATGTAAAATCAACACGGCTCCGTCGCTGACCAGCCGGAAATGGCTCTCGTCAGCTGGCGCAGCTCTACGCTGCTGGTCCTGCATCATCATCAGCTGGGCGGCCACGCAAAGCGTGAAACTGACGACGAACGAAGAAATCAGAAACAACCGTCCGTTTACGTCCATTTCCGGTGGAAAACTAATTAGACAGACGGATTGAGTTGGTGTTTGGACTGCGGAATCCCAACCGCACCGCGCGTATGCCCATCATGTACCTACCAGTTGTTGGTCCAACTGTTAGGAAGTGAACCCCTAAACTGCATTGCTGCTATTGCTGATATGATGCATCCAGCGACACGTGATGCGACCCTATGCTTGGGCGGATGCAATCGAAAGGGTAATCAGGGTGTGCATAAGGTCAGGTAACGGAAGTGGGACGCTGTGCTGTTTGCCGATCGATTTCCAAGGTAAATATTTGACGCGATAGATTACAACCGCTTAATGCCACTTGCTCTCGCTGTCAGGCCTACGGTACGGAACCGCATCGAAATCAGGCAGTCACGCGATTCAAGGTTGAAAGGATTAATTCGGGGAGGGTGGGGCCCGTGGGTTTGTAATGGAATGTCAACAGTTTCTGTCTAGTCTAGTGCTGGGTGTGAAGTGTTATTTAGAAGTCATTACAAGGTGTTAGCTGGCTAGAATAGGCGCATTAGTGGCATTCTATTCACGGTACGATTGATGGAGTCTGTAGCAGTTTATTTTCATTTAATTTCTATCAGAATAAATGATGTAGGCTATCGCAAGTTAAGCGCTCAAGTAAAACTTGGAAATTACACATTTTGTAGGTACAACTAAACATTGGGAACAAAAGTCTGCATAGAGTAGGTATATTTTTTGCAGAGCGGCAGCAGAGGCAATAAACTCTTCTGCCTTTAAAAAACACTTCGGCAATAATGATATCTTATGAGGAAGAATTTGCTAGTTCTACGCTGAAACCGTCTGCTTCTTCCATGATATCGCGTCATGTAACAGTCCGCATTTTTATCTGATTCACATAGAAAGCCTCGAAAACGTGCTATGGAGTGTGTAGTGTCCAGAGGGAGGAACCGGCACATTCAAAACTAATGACTCGATCAGCGGAATTGCAATAGGAGAAAATCCAGCGCTACCTCTTCGCTCGAAGACTGACGGATTATTTTCGTCTGCTTAGTTGTTATCGAAACTATATGCCCTTCTGCTAAGTTTAGATCTTCTCAAGTACCCCTCTCAATCCCTAGAATGTAGGGATCTGTTTTTATAATAATAAGATCGTTTTTTCTACACACTTAATTTAGAATGCGAAATCTCGGCAAATTCCAACCGAGATTCGCACTGCCGAGTAGTCGGCAAACAAATTTCCTGGGATCTCAGGAAGTAAAAGCCGAATATCAGTAAATCGTGCTTCACTGCTAAGCAACCAGACAATTTTTTAGCTGAGTCTCTGTTAAAATAGGAAAACTAAGATTCGCACAGCCGAGCTCGTGAAAAATGAGAAAATATATTCATATTAGTTTATTCATTCCTTGTTGTCCTTGAGTTCTTTCAAAGTACAGTCACCCCACAGTTATGGATCAACTAAGGGTCATTTTTCAGAACAATATATGATTAAAAAACATGGTGACGCTGTACAAATTGAAATTACCTTCCTGACACTGCAGAATATAGTTGTTTTTGTGAATACAGCTCAAAATTCGCGGTTATTTATCAAAAAGTGTCGATTTCAATAGAAATTCCAAACGAAGTCTACCCCACAGATGTGGATCAGTGGAAGAGGCAGATCCCTATTATGGATCAAATCGACTCATATTATGGATCAGAACACTATAAAAGCAATTTAACTGCAGAGTAAACGAATGGTGTGTTAGTGATAGCATACGTTATGGCGTTTCTTTTGGAATCGTCTTATCATTGATTCATAACTGTGGTAAGGGTTTCAATACCCCACAGTTATGAATCAACGCTTCTGGGAATACGGTTGACATTTTATTTCCTACGGACGGAAAAAAAATATTTCAGCATATTATGATTGATTGCGATGCTATACAGATTGATGATCAACGTAGGTAAAATGTGTTCGGCAAAATTGCACCTGTATATGATGAGATATTCGCATTTTAATCCAGCTCTGATCCATATCTGTGTGCTATCCATAACTGTGGGGAGACTGTAAATATATCATACGTATACAGATCGGATTCGATTGTCCGGAGACTCGATTATCCAGAAACTCGATTATCCGGGATTCGATTATCCGGAATTTTAGACTCGATTATCTGGAATCTGTTTTTTGGGGTTCTTGTTTTTCAATCTTTATGCATAAATCTGCGATAATTAGGTATTGAAATATAGGGTTTCAATGCTAGTAATGGACCCCTTAGTAGCTGAAATTCATTCTAGACGCTTTTCCGCAATGATATCTCAGACGCATATACGTTTTGTGGAGTCTAACAACAAATTCAATGTCTTTACTTCATAGTACGTCTATGAAACATACAAAATCATTCGATTTTTCCAGTGAAATATGCATTTGAAAAACTGTTGTCCGAATGCCTATTATGGACCCTCCCGGGGTCCATAATAGGATTGTTTACAAATTCGACGTTGCGTATTATGGACCCTCCATTTGATTCCCATGTAATCCGGCTCGCTGCCGACGAGCCTACTATGGAAGTTAAGACCTGAGGGGCCTGTTCGGGTTTTTAAAAAAGAACGCGGACTCGTTGACGGTCGAAACAGAAGTGAGAAATAATTTTATTTCAATTATGATGAAAATATAAAATGCAACCTAAGCAGCAGATCGGCGTTGACAACGGCCTAGATTCCACACGGGTTGATTGCAGCGCGTGGTGCAGCGTCAGCGCATCGCAGGCGATCGGTATCCGGTGTGTTATATTGATGAGTCGAATGAACAGTTAACAGTAGTTAACACCCTCCCCCTTTGAAGTGTTGAGCCTCCTGGATCAACGACTGGTAGAACTGTACGTGTCAGCAAGTGTCGGTGGTTGATAAATGTAATGTAGCGGAGTGGCTTGTGGTTTTTCTTGAGGTGTGATGATGTTAACTGAAGCTGTTTGTTGACGTGCCTTAACGAAGATGTAGAATCCTAGTAGAATGATCAATGTTGTGGTGAATGAAAATCCTCCCCACAATGACCACGATGTTACATCTGTCTTTGTGTGCAGATATTCCAATTTTTTGATGTTTTTCAGATGAAGTTGGTGTATTTTGTTAATGCCAACAGTTTGATAAGTTTGGGTCCTGGATATGTTTAGGTCGGTTGATGGTGCAAAGAACGGTTGTTCTACGATTCTGGTTATAGCGTTTGTAAATGTAAAGTTCTGAAAGGTGACAGAACAGTTTTCGTATACGATGAGATATGAGCCTCGTAACTGTCTGTTCGTCGCTCCACAGGTATTTTGTAGAGTGTCGTGTACATCATTTAGAAGTACTGTTGTGGTTCCCATTTCGATGACTGGAATATGATTGTACCCAAGTAACCAGTAAGCACGATAATGCGGCACGGTAACAGCATTATATGCGCATATAGGGTAATCATTTGATGCTTGTCAGTTTTATATACGCATATAATGCTATTATAATGCCAGAAAAGGCGAAATAGCGTGCCATTATAATGCGAAGATATAACCGTTCTTCTCGGCATCACTAGTGCTGATATAAGACCACGTGAGAAACGTCAGTTGTTTTCGCCAGGTTTTTCGGGCGAATATTTTGTGCTTTCGCGTACGCAGCCAGAGAGCTTTCGCGTATGCGGCCAAGCAGCTGGTACACGAGGTAAATAAATAAATGAATGAAAATCGAAACCTCGAATAGTATGCAAAATGTAATAAAATGATTGAGATAGTACTTCTCCGTATCAGACTTATTCATTTTGGTGGTTTTAATCCTTTTGAGGACTTGAAATTGCCACATATTGATCCTTGTTTTATGATGATGAAATTCCTCATTTTGCGTCTCGAACCTGCGACACCTGTATTGTTGAGTTGCTGAAGTTCTGCTCCTTTGCTCCTTCGCCCACATAAGATGAATAGTATTGGAAAGAAAAGTGACCAATTTAAACCACCACTTTTCCCCGTCATAAAAGCTGCAATTGTAGTAGTGAGAAGAGGTTCTCCGACATTACCCGGAAAACCGTTACCCGGAATGCAATTTACCGGAAAACCATTACCCGGAAAACCATTTACCGGAATGAACCATTTACCGGAAAACCATTACCCGGAAGGACCATTTACCGGAAAATTACATCTCCATTTCTCGACTTTTTTCATTCACGTGCTTTAAACCGTTTTATGGTCATTCATGTCAGTATGTTGACTAAAACATATTGAAAATGACCACCAATGATAAGGTTCTTAGTTCAAAATACATAAGCACCAGAGACCATATTGATCATGTCAATATGCACCATCTTGATATATTTGCATTTCGTAAATGATTCACCCTTCTTTCAAAAATAAGCTGTTCTTTCAACTTATCTTTTCAGCTTGTCTTGGCTGAACTGATACTTTTCGCCGAGTGGCAATTCGCCGAATGTCGTTTCCACAAACGTCAATCAACCGATTGTAAATCCCCAGTGTATTCCTTTTTCTAGAATGACCCATTTCGGGTCATCTAATATTCACCCTTCTTTATTTGGTTGGCGGTTCTTTCGAGTTCCACCGATCTCGGCATTTTTGGCAAAATGTGTTTAGTCGAAAATGACCAAATATCTTATTATTTTGAATGCATATTGTTCTTTCTTGTTTATTACACTGGCATTGAATTTGGGGTACAGACATTCAGAGTTATGACATTTGGAGAAAAATGGCGCAATCAATCAAATTCAAAGGAAAAAAAAGATTTATTGAGGTTCCAAAGATGGGATTTACAATGGCAAATAGTTTCCCTACTCTCAATCACCAAGGCACTCTTAGTTTTCGTCTTGATTTTTTAAGCTTTCGCCAAACCATAAAACCAAAGACAAATTAAAGACCTCCATGTTCCTTGCAGTTGCCCAAAATTTTATGGCTCATAAGGTAATCTAGAATGCCGTGAAAAGTGTACTGCGATCTGTCAAACTTGGGTACCTTTTGCACTACCGAGGGACCAAATGCAGTACTAGAAGTGGTACCCAATCTGAGCCCGAGTGGGACGGACCTGATAAAACTGACATGAGAATTGTTGTATGTTGCTTCCCTCGCAAGATAAGTTTTTTTTTTATTTTGATACAATATTGAAATTGGATTCTGATCTGTTTTAACGTAAAGGAATAAGGAAACCATCATATTCCAAGCATTTTTAAATGCTGAGATGTTCCATTTACTCAAATGCAACCTACCTTATTTGTTAGGCGATTTTTTCGATTCATGTTGACCTCGTTAATATTTGACATCAAATATACATAACGAAAATAATTCTTTGCATTTTTTTATTTTTGCCTGTAATGTTTAGCTTTATAGTCTAAATTTGAAGACATAGTTTTTCGTTCTATAGAGAGTCGGATCTTTTTTTTTGCGCTTTTGATTCACTTCGGTAGTGGGGGTTTTCAAAAGCTACTTTGTTCATATTTGGCCACAATTTGCGTCGTAATGTAGTGCCTCTTTTTTCAAAATTTCAGATAATTCGGCCGAGAAGAACCTGTGGAAGTGCCCAAGTAGCTCTGCACCCTATCAGGCGATTCTTTTCTTGTTAAATCGCAAATAAATGACATGTGCAATTATATATTGGTATCCTAATATTCTTTGCGGCAAAGTTAAGCTATTCAGAAAAATCAAGCTGAGGTTGGTAGAATTGAATACCGCCGGTTCAAAATTATTTCTGGTTGGCAAATTTGACGACGTTTCAGAGCTAGAGTACTTACATCCTTGTCAAACTTTTGAACGAATGCAAAAGTTTTTGATTGACATATGCTCTTAGCTATTAACTGTAGAAATGCTACTAGAATAGCTTTGTCCCAGTTGATTCATAATGTCGGCAAGAAGAAAAACATATTTGGTCCATAGCTGTTTGCAGATATCTTTTAAAAAAGTGTTTATGGAAACCGAGGGAGTCAAGTGGTTAGCGTAACATAGGGAGTCGATGCCGGTTATGAACCCTTTGCGTATTATGGACCCCCTACAGAAAAACATAAAATTAACAATCAAAGCAACCTTATTCCTATGAAAATCCACCGGAGGAACTTCGATTTCATTGTTAGTCAACAGTTTTGGGCAAAATATTTGTTTTGAGACGCATAAATACAGATATTTGAAAAGTTTTGTAAATGAAATCACACAAGAGGGTCCATAATAGGCACTTCCAGGTGGGTCCATAATAGGCTCGTCGGCAGCAAGCCGAATTACATGGGAATCAAATGCAAACGTCAAATTTGTAAACATTCCTATTAAGTAAAGTAAAGAAGTAAAGACAATGAACTTGTTGTTAGACTCCACAAAACGTATATCCGTCTGAGATATCATTGCGGAAAAGCGTCGAGAATGAATTTCAGCTACTAAGGGGTCCATTACTAGCATTGAAACCCTAATTTGTGCTGAGAATCAATTATAGAGAAAAAAAATTGTATACGAATGTACTGAAAAAGGTCGTCGAAAATGGAAGATTTGGCTTTCCGGGTAATGGTGCATTCCGGTAAATGGTACATTCCGGTAAATGGTTTTTCCGGGTAATGGTACATTCCGGTATGTGGTATTCCGGTAAATTGCATTCCGGGTAATGGTATTCCGGGTAATGGTATAGAATCGTGAGAAGACTTATGTTTGACTCCCTCTCACCACTATATGTAAACACAAAGCACGTGGTATATCTGTCAAAACACTGGATGGCATTTAAACAGGCCCTGTATGCGAATATAGAGCCAATATAGTGCTTATTTAATGCCCGTATGCATCAGGCTTAGAAGCATTAATGATGGTGTAATAGGGTTTCTATGCAGCGGAAGTGCTGTTATAGGGTGTGTAAGCATTTGTGGTGCTATTATAATGCATGTACGCATTTAAGATGCTGATTAAGGGCTTATTATTAGTGCTTATGGTTACTTGGGTAGATGACTTCGTATGAACAGTTGCTTGGAGAACCTGTTATGACGTTGCTAATGCAACCATCGGTGGACACGTCTTTAAGTTCCGATGTTTTGCAAATGGTCCAATTTGCCAATTCCGTACATGGTGTTATCAACAGATAAAGGTTTGACACGCTTTTAAAGAAGATTTTGCCGGGTATCATAATACGCTCTACTTGATTGATCACAGCTTCGACTCGAAGTTGTTGAAATGTAGTGTTGCTGAAGTTGGGGATGCCTACAATGTACAAGATGACTTCTCCGTTGGTGACGACTGATGTGGTAGCGAACTGCAAGGCTTCATCTATCAGGTTCTGGTGAATTCCTTGTGTATCTAAGCTGGATGTAATCTCTTCGGTTTCTGTTGGACTTAACAATTTGTTATTTAAAATATTCAATTTTGAAAATATTATTGCATTTCTAATAGCTTCGATTTCGTCATTTATTAGATTTAGATGAAACATAATTTTCAGTGAATCGAACTCCTTTGATATTTCGTTAAAATTTTGAGAATCTAAGAAGCTTATGTCATTCAAATAGATAGTCAAATTTGTAAGTGTTTTCTCTAATTTTTCGTTGATTTCTACTTGATCGTTATTATTGTCAACAAGGTGATTTATCGAACTATTTATATTTTTGAGGTCATCTGAATCAGGAGATCCAGCCATCCATTTCCATGCTTTACCTAAAGCGTCCCATCTTCTGACTCTTTTGCTATTTAAGGGTTTTACAGTCTCCCCACAGTTATGGATAGCACACAGATATGGATCAGAGCTGGATTAAAATGGGAATATCTCATCATATACAGGTGCAATTTTGCCGAACACATTTTACCTACGTTGATCATCAATCTGTATAGCATCGCAATCAATCATAATATGCTGAAATATTTTTTTTCCGTCCGTAGGAAATAAAATGTCAACCGTATTCCCAGAAGCGTTGATTCATAACTGTGGGGTATTGAAACCCTACCACAGTTATGAATCAATGATAAGACGATTCCAAAAGAAACGCCATAACGTATGCTATCACTAACACACCATTCGTTTACTCTGCAGTTAAATTGCTTATATAGTATCAGGTATCAGAAGGCCGGCTCCAGAGGCACGTTCCCCACCATTTGGGAGATTTGTGCCATCGCCATATTTGAGCCTATTTCATCATCTACCCGATGGGAGAGGAAAGGGAAGGGGAATATGGGAGGAAATAGGAGGTGGGTCCCTTGAAGAGGGAAAATCGCATAAGCGAATTAAGAGCATATAGCTCCATACCACAATGGGTTCGAACAGCGCCCTAAAAAGAGCACTGCAAAACGCATGAGCGCAAAGAGAGCCTATAGCTCATTACCACAGCGGGTTAAGAATAACAAAAGGTCCTGAAGATTCAGGTTACTGAAATCAGTTTCACTTAATAAGTGTTTACCAAGTAATTGGAATCGCAATTACGCGAGAACTTGACAGTTACATATCAGGTGATAAGAAGTTCCATAATCGGAATCACACACTGAATATTTGTCATGTGATAGTTGAGTCGGCAGTGGCCAGTTAAGGTTGTAACCAAGCGACTGCAATTCTGCTTTGACAGATTTGTTAAATACTTAGCCACCTTTGGGGTGGCTCAGTAATGTACAGACGTCCACTCGTCCCGCGAAGGGAGTTGTGAGAAATATTTCCTATAAGCAAAGTGACAAGCAATTTTGAGATCACTCGAAACAAGGACAATTGTGTCCCAATTCACCGGATGTGGAAACATCCAAATCACTAGGATTTCCAATGGACGGAGAAAATCCATGAAAATTGGTCACAACCAATTCACAGTTTGTGGAGTATAACAAACGCAAAGTCTGCGAATTTACATTCTTATGTTCATATAGAGATGTAGGCGATTTCCTACAATAAGTAATCCAAGATTTGAACTACTTAAGCATTCCATCAGACTGGAGCTTCTCAAATTGATATCTGAGCTGCTCCAGATGATGTGATGAATATCAGCATCACTGCACACAATCAGCAGAAGGCCTTTTCATAGGCAGTGAACGACAACTCGTTTGAAATCATCCATTGGGGATGGTTCATCATGTGGTAAATACACCACAAAACGAAAGACGTATTTCCTATTGAGGTCACATACAAAAATATCAATTGTGACAGCACATACATCTCTGGTTGCTAACTCAGAAATGAGTGTAGCGACGTCAGCGCTATTTACGAGCACGCATGCACGAGGCATGGCACGGGAGTATGCCATTTCATGTTTCTGAAAGTAGCAAAAACTTGGGTCCACTAGGTTACCTAGATAAAAGTTCACAAAAGTAAGTTTTTTGAACTAGCGCCACTTGAGCTGTACCATTTGCAGGAGTCTACAAAGATTGATCGTTGCTGACATTTTATGCTGGAGATTGACCTAACTAAGCTATCCTAGCCGTAGCCACTACCCAAACTAGGCAGGATTAAGCTTTTCGCCATCTCAGAACGAAAAAGATCAGCAGCGAACAAAAACCAGATCGGTACCTCTTAAAAGTCGCCAAAGGCGAAAAGCACAGAATACGCTGAGTAAAACGCATAATGCGAAACCATATAGGTGAAGATTTAAACTAAATTACAATGTATTAATAATCCCACCCTTATTTAGCCTAAGGCTTGAGAATGAAGAAGTGCAGCCGATTATCTCGGAGAAACACAAGGTCACCTGCACCATTGCTCCGGGTAGCACAGGAAGGGCATATTACTGTAGAGGGCGCCCAGGAACTCCACAGGCTCCGTTTGCGGCTAGGTTTTATTTAGACCCCCCTAACCATTCATTCTTAGGCACGGTAAGCTTAAAGCCGTATGAATTAGGGGTCACCTGTGAGGTGGACTTTTACCACCGGAACAGGCAGTCCGTAGTGTTAATTCTTAGCCAGTTGAAACAACCGCTACCGACACTACGCGGCTATATAGGCTGATCGGGAAAAGGAAGTTAACATTGATGATTAACTCCTGACGTGCCCAAACAGCCAGTCATCTCGGAAAATAAAATGTCAACCGTATTCCCAGAAGCGTTGATTCATAACTGTGGGGTATTGAAACCCTACCACAGTTATGAATCAATGATAAGACGATTCCAAAAGAAACGCCATAACGTATGCTATCACTAACACACCATTCGTTTACTCTGCAGTTAAATTGCTTTTATAGTGTTCTGATCCATAATATGAGTCGATTTGATCCATAATAGGGATCTGCCTCTTCCACTGATCCACATCTGTGGGGTAGACTTCGTTTGGAATTTCTATTGAAATCGACACTTTTTGATAAATAACCGCGAATTTTGAGCTGTATTCACAAAAACAACTATATTCTGCAGTGTCAGGAAGGTAATTTCTATTTGTACAGCGTCACCATGTTTTTTAATCATATATTGTTCTGAAAAATGACCCTTAGTTGATCCATAACTGTGGGGTGACTGTACTTGTGCTAGGTTATTTTTTAATGTTTCGATTCTATGAGTAAGTATTGGATTAGAACATTTTTTTTCATTTACAATATCTTCAAGGTAGGTTACAGTAGTTTGAATAGACGTCACATTGACAGTGTGTATGAATTTTGTGTAGCCTTCTAATATTCTTCCGTTTCTTAATTTTACTATAGCAATGGGATTTTTATCCAGGTTGTGGATTTGTAGGGATGCAAGGATAGGGGGTATGCTGGAATGAAAAGAATGGTGCGGTGTTAGAGGAAGGATTATTGGTTCGCTGGAATCTTACAAGTTTTGATTTCGTATGTTGATATTCTTTATGTTTGACTTATGTAAATTTTGATTTTTCTCGTTTCTCACCGTTACTCTTTGATTGGTTTGAACAAAATGTTTTTTGAAGAGGGGTTTATGTTTGCTTTTGAAAATACTGTCTTTTACAAGAATCTCTTGCCCTGTTTCTAAATCTGGGGGCTCTTGTCTTTTCCTGTTATGTGTTTCCAAAAGTTTTTCTTGTTTCGCTTTTAATTGTACAATAACTTCGTCGTAGCGTCTATTTCTTACATGGTCAATTTCTTCAATAGGGACAGGATTACTGGATTTACCGAAAATAATTTCCTTTGGAGTTTTCCCGGTGGTTGAATGAATTGTGTCGTAATATTTGTTCACGGATATTGCCATCAATCTTCGACAAGGATAAGATGGGTTTAGGGATTTTTGAATTCTGTATAACTCAGTGATGGTTGAATGAAATCGTTCAACCTGTCCATTAACTTCAGATTTATTGCTGGGGGTAACGTATGCTTAAATATTCAGATCTAACATAATGCCTTTTATTTCCGGCGACAGAAATGCTTTCTCGTTATCCGTTGTCACGGCTGAAGGAATAATATTAGTTATGGTTTCTTCAAATGCTCGACGAATATGAACAACATGGCGTGATTTAATAGGTATCATTCTTCCAAATTTTGAAAACTTGTCTAGGCTGGACAAAAAGTAATTGTTGTCATTCTGGTAAATATCTATATGAATGATATCGTAAGGATGGTTAGGGATAGGAGTTTCTTGGATATGGATTTTTAAAGGGTGTCTGTCGTATTTCGTTGTATTGCAAGTGTCACAGGTTCGTATGAAATCTTTCACTTTTGCAGAGAGTTTTGGAAAGTAATGTGTGCGTAAAATTTGTTGCTTGTTCTCGTTGATGCCTCGATGTGCTCTTTCATGAGTATTTTCAATTAATTTATCTTGTTCATTGGGGTCGGTTACATCAATAAGGAGATTTTGTGTGAATCGGATTTTTAATAAATTTGCTCTGCTAAAATATTTTCTGTATACTTCTTGAAGTTGTCCGAGGATGGTTTCAGATGTATGTAGGCCAATAAGTTTACTAGGTACAAAAAAGTTTTTTAAAATGGTAGTAAGTACTTGTTCCGTAAATTGAGTCCGTTTTATCAAAATTCTTTTATAACCTGGGAAGGGAGTCGTAACTATCGTTTCGGGATTAATTTTGGTATGCTTAATTATAATTTGAAGTTTAAATGCGTCAAGGTGGGCTTCAGTCGATATAATATAGTTACTGTCATCGTCTTCGGCCGAATGTTGTGTTGGAGTGAGAGAATTAATTTGAATTCGACTCAATGCATCCGCTACAACATTTGTCCGTCCTGGTTTATATATGATTTGGTAATCGTGTTCCTCCAAATACGATTTCCAACGTTTTAATTTAGCATTAGTATTCTTTGAAGATAAAGAGAAAGTTAGGGGTTGGTGATCTGTTATTACTACAAATTTTTGACCGTAAATGTAGTTCCTGAAAACTTTCAAAGCCCAGTAGATGGCAAGCATTACTTTTTCTGTAGCTGAGAAGTTTTCCTCGGTTCTGTTCAGCGTCCGACAAGCGAAGTGATTTGGTTTGTCTTTCCCTATTTCACCTTGGCTAAGAACTGCTCCTATAGCGTAATAAGAAGCATCTGTCGAAATAAGAAATTTTTTATCAAAGCTTGGGTACGTTAATATATCGCTGGAAGTAATTATGGTTTTGAGTTGTTCAAAAGCTTCCTTCTCTGTATCTCCAAAGGTAATTTTTTTGTTAGATGAAGGGTCTCTCTCCCCTCTGAAGAGATTTGTAAGAGGTTTTGCTATTTTAGCGTAATCTTGTACAAATCTTCGGTAGTATCCGATTAATCCTAAAAAACTTCTTAACTCTTTAACTGTTTTAGGTTCAGGCCAGTTTTCTATTGATTCTATTTTCTTTGGGTTCGGTTTTATTCCGTTTTTTGTAATTACGTATCCGAGAAATTCAACAGATTTTTTCAAAAATTCAGATTTATCACGTTGCACTTTCAAATTTGCATCCTGTAATGTTTTTAAAATTATTTTCAAATTCTTTGTAGCTTCTTCCAATGTTTTCCAAATACAACGACATTGTCCATGTACACATAACAAATTTTGCCAATGTGTTCACGTAAAACGTCATCTATTGCCCTTTGGAAAATCGCTGGAGCATTTTTTAAACCAAATGGCATACGAACAAATTCGTATTTGCCATGGTTAACGGAAAATGCTGTTTTTTCAACATCTCTAGGATTCATCTTTATTTGCTGAAACCCAGAGGCTAAATCCAAAGTAGTAAAGTATTGGTTACCTCCAAGCTGATCTAGTATATTAGAAATTTCCGGCATCAGGTATTTGTCAGATATTGTCTTCTGATTTAGTTTTCTAAAGTCTATTACAAGTCTGAATTTGTTTTTACCAGACGCATCCATCTTCTTTGGAACAATCCAAACTGGTGAGTTCCATGGAGATCTGGATGGTCGAATGATTCCATCATCTAATAGTTTTGTAATTTGTGCATTAACTTCTTCTTTATAAGCGACGGGGTAAGGATAAGATTTTTGGTAGATGGGGATATCATCTTCTGTGCGTATATCGCATTCAACATTAGTTGTACACGATAATTTGTTGTCCGGATTGTGAAAAACTTGTTTGATAGAATTCAAAATTGGTAGTAAAGCATTTTTTTCTTCTTCGGTGAGATGTGAAGTTCTAATATCGGAAGTTTGGTTAACGTGGTTAATTTTGCGTGGGCTCGGTGAAGGGAAGTAAAAATGCAAAGGAATGTTAAGGGTTGTGTCGTTACCGAACACTTGGAAAGTCGATAAACTAGATATGAGATTGTAGTTTTCCCCAAATATAAATTCGGTTCCTATTAAACCGTCAAAGAAGGTATGGAAGTCAAAAACCAAAAATTCTGAAGGTTCTTTTCTTACTGGCTCAAATAATGAAAGATGCATCATTTCGGAAATAAAACCTTTACCGGTTACTCCTTTTACGGGTGCATCTGGAATTTTGAATACGGGTTTACCGGAGTGGTATGCCCATTTTTTTGAAATTAAATTTACGTTGGCTCCACAGTCAATCAGAAACTTCATTTCACCTCTAGTAGTAGGGATTTTAATGTATGGAAGGGGAGAGATTGTAGGTTTTAATCGAACCATTTGCTCACCCATTCCAGATCGTTCTCTAAAAAATCACATTTGGCTCGTTTTCAGATTCACCTTCTTGAGGCTCAACTGGTTCTTGTGGTTCTAAAGTATCTGATAATTCTGCGGGAGGGTTGAAATTGTATTCTCTTATTTCGTCATATTCTTCTCTTGAACAATCTTCCAGTTGATGAGCAACTCGTTTTGTCGGGGGGTTATGAGCTTGCATTGATTCGGTTGTTGGTCTAGACATTTTGAAATTTGGTCTATTTCCGTAATTTAACATACGAGAATGGATCGATCTATCAACGTCCATTGGTTCAGGCTTGGGTTGCTGTTGATAAAAGGTTCTATTAGGAGCAAAGACGTTAGGCGAGTTTTGAGCATACGCTCTAAATGGAGTTTGGTTTTGAATGTAGGGTTTGTTTTGAGTTTGTGTTTGGAAAGGGGGTGGTTGTCTGAAATTTATTGGTGGGGGCTGATAATGGTTTCTAGGTGGAGGCGGTGGTGCTTGTTGAGGATGCCTTTGAATAGGTTTTGGCGGTGGTACCGGAATGTTACCTCGAGGAGCTGGGATAGGTGGTAGAGGATGTGATTTGAAGGGTGCATTGCGAGCGTTCAAATTTAGGAACTCAACACAATAATGATAGGCTGAAGCAAGGGATTTCGGTTTGTAATTTTTGCAAAAAAGTGATAGCGGTTCACCTAGACCTCTAATGAATGTGTCTAGCGCCATCATATTGTACAGTTTTATCAAGGCGGCCTCATGTCCTTTCCAAGTTTCGTCTGTAGAGATGGCTGAGCTGATCAAGGTGATCATTTCTCGCACTCTACTGTAATAAGTTTCGATGGTTTCATTTTGCCTTCGAACCATGGTTTTCAATTGATTGTCGAGTGTCATGAGGTCCCTTTTATCGGCATAATATAACCGCAGAACCTCTTTGATTTCATCCCAATTGTTGGATGTATTGTTTGAAATTAAAATGTCATTTGCTTCGTTTTTTATCTTTCTCCTGACTGTTTTCATCACGAGATGATATTTGAAACTGTCCCGGAAATCATCAAACAATTCCAGGCAATCTTCAACATCGAGAATCCAAGTGGATAAATCTCGTGCATTACCATTGAACTCAGGTAAATCCTTCACAATACTCGGGATTTTACCTCTATCTAAAAAGCTAACAGAAGCATCGATTGCATATCTTTGTGTTGCCTGGGTGGCATTTGGATTTGAAGAATTAATTCGCACCGTTAAACGTGCAGGTTGCAAAAGAGGGATTGGATTTGGTGGGTTTGCCATTTTTTTCTAACTAAGATTTCACTAGCACTTCACTTCACTGTCACTCGCGGTTCGTTCTCGGTTATCTTTTGAAGTGGTTTTTAGGGTTAGTTTTTCGGATTAATCTGTGATATTCAGTGATTCGGTTCCGGTTGGTCTGGCCTAGTCACTCTGAATTAGTAGGGATTATGGTTTAAGACACTAACGGCAAGCAGTGTCGTGTTAATCTTAATCTAATTTCTTTCTATGTTTAGTATTTACTTACAAATAGAGAAGCAGGGTGTTCATTTCCCTGTCGGTTGCAGCGATTCGACTTCTTGTGGCCACTGATGCGGGGTAGCGGGTGTTCCTTTTTCCAGTGTGTCTTTTCGCCGTTCCTCGAAGATGCAAGTCGCCAATTTGATAGCGAGTGGAGCTGGGTCCGGTCGATGAAGATCCTATCCGGAGGCTGAAGACAGTTTCGTGATTAAACACTTATACGATTACTGGTTAAAAAGGGTCCCTATTCGGGCGCCAGTTAAGACCTGAGGGGCCTGTTCGGGTTTTTAAAAAGAACGCGGACTCGTTGACGGTCGAAACAGAAGTGAGAAATAATTTTATTTCAATTATGATGAAAATATAAAATGCAACCTAAGTAGCAGATCGGCGTTGACAACGGCTTAGATTCCACACGGGTTGATTGCAGCGCGTGGTGCAGCGTCAGCGCATCGCAGGCGATCGGTATCCGGTGTGTTATATTGATGAGTCGAATGAATAGGTGTTAACTTGGACCCACCTGGAAATGCGTATTATGGACCCTCTTGTGTGGTTTCATTTACAAAACTGTTCAGATATCTGTATTTATGCGTCTCAAACCAAATATTTTGTCTGAAACTGCTGACTAACAATGTAATCGAAGTTCCCCCGGTGGATTTTCATAGGAATAAAGTTGCTTTGAGTGTTAATTTTATGATTTCTGTAGGGGGTCCATAACCGGCATCGACTCCCTACAATATGAATTGTTTTGCAGTTTTGAACGTATTTAAGAAAAGGGAGGTTTGAAAAAGTGTTTTTTTTGTGTATGCTGATCAAAAATTTTATTTTCTTGTAAAGACCCCTACCGTTCTAAAAAATAATTTCTGGCTACGCCATCGCATCATATAAATAAAACAAGGAAAAAAAATAATATTTAAGTTCTTTTATCGAAGATTTCAATTTTTTTCATAGTGATTCGATTATCCGGTGGATTCGAATATCCGGATTGAAAAAAAATAATCGATACTCCGGATAATCGAGTCTGACCTGTATTCTAAAAATGTTAGAACATTTTGTTTCAACATTATAATCATCTTCATCATAGTTATTCCTCATTCCGAATTCCTAATTCCACATTCCTCACTCATCGCTCCTCACTCCTCATTCCTTCATTCTTTACTCCTCATTCCTCACTCCTTACTCCTCACTGCTCATTCCTCACTCCACACACCTCACTCCTCATTTCTCATTCATGACTTCGCATTTCTCATCATTTATCATCTCTCATTTCTCATTTCTTACTCCTCATTCATCATTCTTCACACATCATTTCTCACTTCAATTCCTCATTTCTGATTCCTAACACCTCACTCCTAATTTCTCATTCTTCTCTACTCACTCCTAATTCCTCATCTCTCATTACGCATTTCTAACTCCTCATTCTGTACTCATCATTCCTTATTGCTCACGCAGCATTCCTCAGCAGCATTTTAGATGAATAAGCTGTTATTCAGCTACCATTGTTACTTGGGTCATTTCTCATTCTATACTCTTCTTTCCTTATTCCTCACTCCACACTCCTCACTCTTCAGACCTCACTCCTCACGTCTCATCCGTTATTCTTCATTTCTCACTCCTCCCTCTTCATACCTCACTCCTCGTTTCTCACTCCTCACTCTTCAAACCTCATTCCTCACCTTTCATTCCGCATTACTCATTCCTCATTCACTCACTCACACCTTCCTTCCTCAATCCTCATTTATCATTCCTCATACCTCGCTCCTCGTCTCATTCTTGATCTAACATTTCTCATTCCTCATTTATTATTGCTCATTCCTCTTTCTTAATCTCTCTTTCCTTATTCCTCATTTTTACTCTTCATTCCTCATTCATCGTTCTTCGCTACTCATACCTCATTCCTCATTATTTAATCCTTATTCCTCATTCCTAACTCAACACTCCTCACTCTTCAAACTTCACGCCTAACTCCACATTCCCCATTCTTCACGCCTCATTTGTTATTCATCATTTCTCACTCCTCACTAGTCCCTTTACGTCGCTGTGATCTTCGCCGATTGTCCCGGTTCGTATTCTCTCGTTGATTATTCATTGCTTCATTGTTTACGGCTGGCTAGCACCAACCCCCTAGATTTCCGGAGGACCATTCCCCCTAAATGTTCGGAGGACCATAGTGCACAGTTTAGCTCAGAATCCTTCTCTGGCACTCGGACGATGATCAGCCGCCCCTGATATGGGGAACAGACGCTGTTGTGAGCCGCTCCTAACATGGACTACAGAAACTCAAGGTTTGCAGAAGCAAAAGCAAAAGCAAACCCCCCCCCCCCTTTCCCTGTCAGCATACGACCAAAGTTCCCACCAGGGGTTGGTTACCCGATCTTCCCTAAGGTTGCTCGTACCCTGGCCAGTACCTTGAGGAGGTAGGGATAGGAGTTGCTGGGCAAGAGGCTAAGGACCGCACGGAGGGGTCTATTTTATTCCTTGAGGTACGCGAGGTACCAATGGTATGCCATGCCCAGTCATTTACCAACACCTCATTCCTCCGAGAAAATTAAGTTACCCTCTCGGGGGGATTTTTTTTCCCTTCCGGGGGAATTGATTTGGATTGATTTGATCTCGGGTGAGTTTATGCATTGCCTTGATGTATTTGATCTCACAACAAATCCTTAAGCATAACACAATTGAGTCGGGTTTATTTGAAGAATTCGCGCAATATTATTTATTTGATTGTGTTCCAACTTAATTATTCACATTACACTGAATAATACCGAGTCATTTATAAACATAAAATAACATATATTCTTATCCACAATTTAAATTTACTACAAGCAACAAGAAAAAACAAATCTTAAAAATACATGAATCGCGACCTCTGAACTCCATTAAAGCTTACCCGCATAAAATCAATAATTGTCTAGTGCCAAATATATGACGTCACTATTTCTGCTTACACCACCAATTGATTCCAACATCAACCTCTACGAAATAATTCAACGTCTTGATTTACATCAAACGGCAATGCCAAACAAAACTGAAAACATTCCAATTTTCACCACTTTCGTACCCACAGAGAAATCAGACTAACCCAAAAAATTAGTCTTTTCAACTCAAATTTGGGTAATTAACACTATGAGAAAAATCAAAACTAAATAGTTTAAATGCCATTCTAATTCACTATCCACCTGGTTGGGTCTATGCGTCGTTTACCTTTCTACAAAACGGGTCTAGTATAACTTTGATGAAATCGAGGCGAAGATTAGGTTGCATTCATCATTGTCTAGATTAACGAGATTAACTTCGCCCATGGTCTATACAGGTGTGATTTCAATTCAATGTCAACCAATGTGTAATAAAGGTATACTTGTTAGCTATTCTTAAATCGTCAATAAGCATAACAGGCTTTCTTCTCAACGAAATAAAATGTTTAATCTCATTGCTCATTTTCCATTAAGGGCCCACAGCTTAAACCCAGCAAGAAATTGTAGATGGGAGGTGTACAGGTATGTCACACACGTGCCTGCCTTACACCGTTTTTCCAGTAAAGGGGCAACTGGAACTGGAACTGCATCTCAGCAGTAGTGCAGCATCGGCGTGTCATGTCATAAAGCTTCAATAAGCAACCAACTTTTGCTCTCTGTACAACTCCATATGCTCTTCATCTACAGTGAAACCTCCCTGAATAGAAGAGCTATGACTCATGGAATCATACTACTAGAATAATACTAGAAATTATGTTCCGTGACTTGATATTTCTGAAAGTCGATAGTCCCTTCAAATGTCGACTCATGAATGTTTCACTGTAAACGGATCCAGTCATCCCTACCACCCGTTGTACGGAGCCACTTTACCTGGTTAGCTGAGTTCCATACCCCGGTTTGCTTGCAGTCAGCAGAGGTAAACTGTGCTCTCCGCTATTAGTGGTACGTGAGCTGCCTTCTGATGGGCTCCAGCTGCAGTTCCAAGAGAGTATAAAACAATATCACCGACAACGATAGCGCAGAGTAAAGGTGATCTTCAAGTAAAATTATCCTGGGGAAACATATAATAAGACTAAGGAAGTTCGCAACTTATTGCCTGGAACCATAAGTTCGCATTCAAAATGAACACGACTTGCAGAGGAAGGGAACCAATTTGATTACCATACTTGCAATGCGAGGATGATAGCTTCGTTACAACGTAGCTAAGTACTGTAAGCATTAGGCGGGCATTTCTTCATTTAAAGTTATCAATTCCATTCGTTTAACCAAAAGTACATTCCAACACCCAACAAGCAGAACGAGGCAAAAAATATACATTATCATGAGCAACACGTGTGCAATTGTTCCCAACAATTCGTGCTAAAACATCCCCACAGTGACCTGCTGTAGAAGCCACGGACCATGCGGTCTTCTCCCTGCCCAACAGCAGCCAACCGCGCCTAGTTCTGAGGCAAGCAATAAATGGTCCACCCGAGACTATACACGCTTAAACGATGTTACACAAAATTGAGAACGATTCGCACAAAATCCAGCTCTTCTGGACCAATACATCACATGTGAAATTTTGACACTTGACCAGAAAAACCTGGTCCTGGGATGCTTTCTTCATCCTGTTTGCTAAGTATATGACAAACTTAGTGTGATGATACGAGCCCGATTTTGTGTAACTTTATTCTAGACAGTACGTACAGATTGAGATTTTTTCCGCTACTCATGTACCGACCACAATTCACAATTCTCAACAGGAAACAAATTACATTCATAACACCCTCTCTTCCGTGGCGGCGATTCATACTTTTTGGGATGGGCTTTTGGGGGAGGGGGCTGGAAGGAAGGAGTGATTTCGTTGTTGGTTACAAGTTCTCAGACTCCTGTATGATGCTGCTCTTTCGGACCAAATCGAGTACGCTGAGTAGGTATTGTTATACGAGGCGAGAAGAATCTGTTTGGAGTTGGGAACGGCGGGATTTGCACGTGTTTTATGTTGTGTATAGAATGAGGTATTTGCTTTAGAAAAAAAGTCATCTTGGATTATGAACTAAATGTATCTGATAGACAGATTATATACATTACATTTTACTTAGATAATAATTTAAAGTCCTTATGGTAATTCCTGGAGGTATCGTTTAAAGAGTTGTTGTAGGAATCTATGGAGATATTTTTTTAGATTAACTATTCACCATATATTTTCTATTTTGGGTATCTAATCCTTCAGTTTGTTTCAAAGTTTTCCAAATTCATTTTAAATTTATTATAAACTCTTGGAGCTATTTTGTATTCCTGTGATTTTGTTAGATAGCTTCATATATAACCCCTAAATTTACATAAATATCTCTCAAGTATATTTAAATTTTAACAGAAAGCCTAAAGTCCTGTTTTTTTTGTTGTTATTTCACAGTTTTTACTAAAATCTTTGAAATTTCCATTATTGGACCGCATTCTGCAGATTTTCAAAACAACTCCATTTTTTTTATATCTGGAAAACCAGAAATCTTCCACTAATTAGAATCCATTACTTATATAAGAAACAATCATTCTTTATTCAAAATGATGGCTACATTCACAACGACCGTTATCTAATTTGTCTCATGAAATCTAACTGAAGCAATACTATGAAATTCTTGAAATAATATATGTTTTCGTTGATGAATTTGAACATAAAGAAAAAAACTATATTTTAAATAAACTGACGAATTTGTTATCTTTTTCTTTAACAGAGAGCGATTGAAAGCATACAAGTGTATGACTTCTTTCACATTTGAACCGCAAATATCATACAAAATGCAAGTATGATGCGCAGCGCACGGAAAATAAACTGAAATTATCAGGAGATTGTTTTTCTTTCACAGACACAAATCCGTAATTGATTGAAGATGCAGTTTTCAATAATATGCCAACATTTTTTGCGATTCAGAATGTTTCATTCATTTTGTTATCACAATATTGTACTACAATTGCTTCTTCTAGTTAATTTTGTATAGCGTTTCCCAAAAAGTGATTTTTCTAACAAACAAATATATATTACTTTTTTTCTTCAGACTATTTCAATCGCTTCCTGTTTTTAGATAAAAAAAAAACATTTTACCTACATTGGATATTTTGATATAAGAAATTCAATCCTTATCTGGCCAGCACAGACCTCTTTTTTGTATTGTTGAAAATCATCTAGGTAAAATTATTTCTATCAAACTTTTGTTCGCTGTGATTAGCTTATGTACATTATATCTTTGATGTTTCACATAAATCTAATTTGTTTCTGCTAAGGAACCTTTGAAAAAATGATAAAATTCCAAAAATCACTTGTATTACTCTTCACATAAGAAAACATTACGAAATTATAAATTTGTGTGTATTTTATTTGGAATAATAATAACACATTTCAGATTTACTCAAGTTCATTCCTTAGAGGGGAAGAGGTTGAAAAATGAACAAGGCACAGTGATTTTTTTTGCCGATTTCATGATTTCATTCCGATATAATTTCTGATACCCTCAAAAAGTCTTCTACGAAATTGCAAAAAATGTTGTACGTAACTCGTTGCAGAACTCCATTTTACAGCACTAGTCGTAATCATCCTACTCGGCATGCCTCGTAGGATAAATTTACGACTCGTGCTGTAAAAATCATCATTCTGCAACTTGTTTCGTAAACTACTATTTTGACACTAGTAGTCAGGTAACAAAATCGCCTAAAAGTGATATAAAAATATTTGTTTTCCCTGTTTGAGATAGACGCTGCAGAGAGCATCTGTTTTGTTTCTATCAACATCATTTTCAACCTCAGACTAGTTTATCTTGGGACCAACAACTTTAATTAACTTTAATTAGATCATAAGTGACTATGTTGCGGATGGGATTAGATCTCAGGTTTGCTGCGTGAGAGGTATGTGTACTTACCAATACACCAGGAAAGCAACCCCCCCCCCACGTAAAAAATATTATTGGCGGAAGTTCGATAGAATTTTTTTAAGTGATGCTTCGGATCCATGCATCTCATTTACTTTAAATGATTGTTTTGTTTTGAGAACTGTTTTTAAACTGTCCAAAGAGCACAAGGATACAGGATGAAATGACAGATCACATGAACTACGAGATTTGTATAAATGTAAAGTAAGAATATTGCGGCCATTTCCAGACAAAAATATCCTAGTTGTATCAATATCAATTTACCCGAACTAGGCTTTATTCTAATAGCGCTAATCCATTAGCATTTGTCGCTGCAAACAAATCAAGGAGGTCAAATTTTATGTTAGAAACAGACTAGCAACATACAAAAATTAGTAATAATGTTTCACCCAAACTAAAATGTCACAGTTCCATCCATAGTACCTTCTCCCCCTCGGATCATCCAGTAACGCTTTTCCAGCGAGCTTTCACTTACTGCAACATCCGCAAGCTTCTGAACAACATAACATGGAGAAGGCTTTCTCAGTCCGCACCGTTTCTTAAGCTCGCCTCGGTTTCTACGCTGCCTACCTACCGGGCGTTTCATCGGTTGGTTTCTCTTTCATTCGCAGATTAGAAGCGTTACGCAAAACCCGGTGGTTTCCTTGCACGTGCCGAGTTTTCCTCGCGTTTGCTCGCCGGTCCCTACCTCACAGCCCACTCTTCAATCTCCAATTGATCAGGGATGCCAGATAAAAAGATAAAATTGCGTGGGTCAATTAAATCAATCTGGGGCCTTCCTTAGCCGAGTGGTTAGAGTCCGCAGCTACAAAGCAAAATCATGCTTTAGGTGTCTGGGTTCAATTCCCGGTCGGTTCAGGAAATTTCCTTGACTTCCCTGGGCATAAAGTATCATCGTACCTGCCACACGATATACGAATGCGAAAATGGCAACTTTGTGAAAAAATGCTGTCAGTTAATAACTGGAAGTGCTCATTAAATATTAAGCTGAAAAACAGGCTTTGTCCCAGAGATAACGTAATGCCAAGAAGAAAAGGAAGAAATAGACAATTGAGAGTTTTGAGCGGGTTCTCAGGATAAATAGAAGACATTTGAAGAATTTGAATACCTAGCTTGAATGTTTATTGCATCAAATCGTCATTACAAACATTTCAAACCATGCAAAAACACCTAGCATCCCTGCCCATTGCGTAGCCGTTATCGTTCGTCGCTCGTTTTGCTCCCCACGACGACCCACCCATACACTCAATGGTCGTCGTCGATAGGCCGGCTTTGGCCCTCATCGGTGTGTGTCTTTCCCTCTCCCGCTTCAACATAAGTTTTTCTCTCCCTGGACAATCTGTTTTCGTGCATGTATTTGCCACCGGCTCCACCGCTGCTCCCCAACCTATCCCAACGCAACCTCTTGTAGGGCCTGCAGTCCCTTCTCTCAGGTCGTCTTTACAATGGCCCATGTCTAGAAGAATTTTCGAATTTAGATCGTGCGGTGTGCGAATCGTCGCTGTCGCATGCTTGTGGTAGGTAGGGTGAACGCACAGGAAATTGTTATCAATATAGAATATTGGCCCTTCTGTTTGGTTGTGTGAAATAGATCACTTTTAATAATATGACCATATTTGATATGATCATATTCTTAAATGTGATCTATTTACCAATTTAGGTGAAGCATAAAAAATCGTAAAAGATATGCGTATTTTTCATTATTCCAAATTATTTTGTTCACATGACTGCTAATCTAACAACTTTACAAAATACATATCACGTCATTAAATTTTGTTTTGAGTATTTTTGTTACCTCACTAATATTCAACTATGGTACAGTATTTATTCTGAATCATTTCCTTAATCTGTAATGACGTTTTGAAGATTCAAGTGGAGCTATTGGAAAATTTACAGTACATTAAATTATCCAAATTTATTTCGTCATAGTCCCATTATTTTCGAACTAATACATTAACGAGAGTCTTAATAGATAAAAAGTGAGCAAATTTAAGCAAGCATATTTAAAAGTAATTTTGTAAAGTTGAGATTTTTCTGAGAAACCTTCACTGTTTTGCGTGATGTATTTAGATTAGCTCCCAAAACCTAACATTGTATTATTTTTTGATAATTTTATCACAAACAAAATGTTGATCGAAGAAAGCGTATATTGGAAATTGAAGTCTCTCAATGAGCGTGGGAATATCTGGAGAACCAGGTGACCGATCAATGATCTAAACTGGCACAATTTCTTGAAATGGAAGATTTTTATAAACCTTGAGTACAAGTAGTACAAATATTACAAAAATAACAAAAATATAAAAAAGTTATCACAATTTAAGTAACTTTTTGGAGTACAATATTTGTTTTAAATTTTTCTTGGCATAACGTCCCCTCTGGGGCTGTGCCTGATTCTCACCTTAGTGTTCCGTGAACACTTTCATGGCAGTTAGTAATTGATTGCATTTTGCACCATATTTGAAGAAACTATCCTAGTCATGCATCTCCTGTCACCCCGTTTAGGACAAGTTGATTTTCTGTAGGAAATTGGTATTGGTTCCTAAATAAAATTACGTGTCCATTATTTCTGGTGATCATCATGTAATATAAGCACTAAACGAGAGAAAAATCAACATTCAGAACAAGTATATTGAGAGTGTCTTTTTTCATCATATATTAAGATACATTTTAATGGACTCTGGAAGACCAAGTCAATCTCAAATAAATCATATCAATGTTTAAGATGGTTTGATTTATCAAGTTATCCTTTCTCCTCAAGTATCCGATATTGGAGACCACCTGCAAAGATTGATTAATATAATACTTAAAGACGTTAGCAAAATACAGTACCGTAACATTGAGCAAAAATTGATCAATTTTCTTTGTATTCCGTGTATGTTTTCTATAATGATATCAATACCATACAACTTAATGCAGGATAAGAAGTACGGCGGTGCGTCTCTTTGGCTCATGTTCCGTAATATTTTTGAAGTTGCTATCCGACGTTAGCCAAATTCGTATTCATATCATTGGCGTTGCTAGGATTTTTTTTTCTGAAGGGGGCCTGGAAAATACTTGCTTTACAGAAGTAATGTCGGTCGTAATAATCACGATTTTTTACAAATTTTCAGTTTTAACAGATTCGTATTGATTGCATTTATTTCCTATTTTGTCCCATTTCGCGCCATTTAGTGATAAATTTCAAAAAAGATTCATTCTTTTTGTAATCCTGTTAATTTTATTTCAAGAATTCCAGCAAAAAACTCACAACGGAATGTCGCTTGTGTTACTTCCTTGATCTTTTCAGGTATTCAAATACGTGCTTTGAAGAGATTCCTTTACGAAGACTTTTCAGTGCTTTTTCCAACAACTCCTTTACCAGTTTCCACTGAGCTTGTCCTGGGATTCCAACGGAAAGTTATTCACAGACTTTCTGATCTCTCCCGAAAATTTCTCGAATAATCTCTATCGAATTGCTTAAAAAATCTTTTGAAGAATTCCGCCAGAGAATGCATAAGAAATTCTTTTGATCATTTCTCCTAGAAGGTTCTTTGGGTATTTATTTCATATAAATTCCAATTGTTAGTTTAAGGTATCCTCTAGTTGTTCATTGATAATTTGTTTAGAATTTTTTGGAATTACTGAGGATATCTCCAAAATATATTCAGAAAATTCATAAAGCCTCACAAAAAAATGTCTTCAAGATCACCAAGCAAGGATTTATTCCGCGGATTCTTCAGAGAATTCGTCAACGGTTTTTCCAACTTTTCCTTTGAAGTTTTTCTTAAAGTTTCTCAACAGGATTGTTTGAAAAAATCGCAGCAAGAAATATCCAGACTTCCTGCAAAATAAAAACTATTAAATAAAGGCTGAGCTACAATGGTGTGAGCGGCAACGCGGCGCGGCAGGATTTGACAGTTAGCCCATACATTTTCTGTCAAAACCTGCCGCGCCGCGTTGCCGCTCCCATCATTGTAGCTCAGCCTTAACTCTTCCAGGTGTTACTGTAGGGATTCCTCGTAATATTCCACAAGAAATTCATGAGCAATCAAAAAGAATTCAACTGGAAAAATGTTTTTCACGATTTTTTAGAGAAATTCTCCGCAGATACATCTGTATGATTTCTTCACAGATAATTATTTTTAAAAAAATCTCTGAAATCAAGGAGCAACTTCTCGCACTCCTTCAAAACTATCTTTAAATTAGTTTTGATTTTGTTATTTTTTCAAGAATGCCTAACCAAGAGTGTTTAAAGAATTCCAAAATTCCTATAAAGTTCCTAGCATTCAAACACTCAAAGATTTCCCGAGTAATTTGTTCAGGGATTTTTAGGGAATTATTTTACTGTTACCTTGAGATTCTTCCGAAAAAAATATTAAATGCGCCCTTATTAAACTTCCTAGTATTTTCGTGTCTTCTTGGACAAAAAAAATCAGTACGTAAATACTACTCAGCATTTTGATCTATCTCCCTAAAAGTGCTATAGAGAATAGTACAAGGTCGGTGTCTATTCTAAGTGCTTGCAGAGTCAATATTGAAAAGCATCCTGGAAATACCGAATTTTCTCCCATTATTTTCTTGTCAGCATTAATATTTGCAGTATATCCGTCATATGTTACAAATATTAAAATGGCCAGACCCACTGTATTAGTACAAGGTCGGTATCTCTACGAAAGTGGTAGAAAATTCTGTTTTAAACAACTTTGTCGATGACACCAATTTCATAACTTTATTACCGTAATCCGGGGTACCATTGATCAGCGGGATAAGATTGATCGGAATGACTCATCTCGTAAAAAGTTCGTGGCATCGTTTATTGATGAAAAATTACAGCACAGCATGAACAGCGCTGCTCCTTCTTATATTCATGAGCTAATGAAAATTAAGATTTTTGCGAAAATTACTTTTATTCTTGCGTAAATTTGTCAGCTATTTTAAACAACGATTTCAATGGGTAATGAGCAAGGAATATGTGGTTCTTATTATAAATGGTATCGCTGAAAACTATTTCGTTGTGAAAAATTTCATTAGAATGTTCAATTAGGAAACATCAACCAATTACTGTTAAGAATCTAGAATTTCCTTTAGGCGTATTCCGTGGTTCAAGGTGTTTTTAATCTTAAAATAACTCAAAAAGTAAATGTTTTGTAAGCGTTTGGCCTTCATATTCGGCTTCAGAAGCCGAGTAACGACATTTTCAATATAACCGAACGTTATTTACATAGGTGAATACCCCATATCAGCTGAATAAAAAAATTGCATAGAACATTTTTTTAAACTTGCTTAAATCTTCCAAGAAACAAAGTACAGTATACAGTAATGAGCTATGGGTGGCAGTACTTGTTTGAAAAATACAAAACTTGCAACATTTTCATTTTCTAATGAAATATTTAAGAAATATCCAGAAAACTGATCAATGTTACCCTGGATTACGGTACTCTTCAAGTATAATTTATATCTCATAAAACCCCTTCGGCATAATTTTTGCAATTTTGATTTTACAGTTCAAGAATGTTCTATGCATTTTTATATATCGTTAAAATACACAACTTTGTAGAATACGACATCTTGCTAAGTTTTGAAACAAACAAGCTATTTCCGATGATGTAGTATTTTTGGGCTTATATCAGAAATATATTATATTTTGAAAAGTAATAAAATTGGTGTCATCGACAAAGTTGTATAAAACAGATTTTTCTATAACTTTTGTGAAGACACCGACCATGTTTATTGAGAAGATCAAAAAATGAATATTCTATCTCACTTCTAAGGGGACAGGTCAAAATGCAGAATACAGCAAAAGAAGCGCATTAACTTACTGAAAAACTTTCAAGAAGACACCAAAACGCTAGAAAGCATAAGGCTGATACAAATATTTTTTTTTTTTATGTCCGAGACGACTTGGAAGGTACGAGGGGGGGGGGATAAAAATAAATAAGGAACAAAAATATAAAAATAAAAATAAGTTTTTATTTTGAGTTTTCATTTTTAAAGATAGTTGTTGAACTTTTTGCAATCCACCTCTGGATCATTATTTAACCTGTTTTTTAATTTAAAAATTAAAAAAAAACCTAATTTTTGTCAAAAAAATGATGAATCTTTTTTTTTCTCCCCTTCAAAATTTTCGGATTTTTGAAGGGGGGGGGTGACATAAAAGAAAATTAATATTTGTATCAGCCTAATTAAGAACGTTTAAATCACGAACTCTCTCACTGTGCATTGTAAGATCGACTTTTTGAAAACCGAGTAAGTTTAGAGTGGAATGTCTTGAATTGAATCTTAGTTTGTTTACTTTTAAGAGATAAGCCTGATTGAATATTTTTTCGAGATTTGTTCACATTTTCGAAATAGGCCCTTTTCACATGTCATGTTAGAGTTCCAAGGGTTGACCACTCGAAGGACCACCCTTGAACGTGATGGACGGGACCGGCGGGGTAGTGGGTGGAATCGGCATAAGAAATCGCCAAGACCAATATTCCCTCTCATTGCCGTTCGATGTTTGCTAATGCCCTACGTTTGTGTGCGGGTGCTCCAAAACTCGCCGCTCGATTCACACTGAGTGGCGACCGGCGCGACGCGGGTAACAGGTTGCGGTCGGCACAGGGAAATCACGTGGCAGGAAGAATCGCAAGGGAAGGGCCGTAGGGTGGATTGCTGTGGAGATAACGGCCGGGTAGCAGACACGTGGTGAGGTGAGCAACACTCATCGCCTTCGGTGGACTCGACGCGTGTGTGTGCTCCCTGTGCCTACTTCGCCAAACAGGAGAGCCGAACCAAACTCGTCGTCGTCGATCGGCGGTGGCCTACTGTGTGGCGGTATGTTTGTGTGCTAAGTAAATTTAGGGGTCGGCTTACTTGATGTGATGGCAATTTTTTTGCGCGAGAGAACTTCGTGCCGCCTGCTAGAAGCGGAGATTAGCCAGTTTCTAAGGGTTTCTAGGGCTCCTCGGTTGGGCTGCACGGTCGTAAAGCTGCCCATCGCAGGCTGTCGTCGACCTTTCCCGGTTCCGTGTGGAGTGTCCGCTGTTCGATAGCTAGATAGCCGAGTTTCGACGGAGTGTTTTCAGATAATTCCCGGAATTTTTTTGCAATACCGAGTGGTGTGTGGAAAAAAAGAGGTTTTAAGTGAAGTGACCATTTATCGGGTTTCGCATTTGCTCAATTTTTGCATCGCTACCAGCGGCAGCAGCTGACGGGAATTACCGCAAAACGGCACACCAAGAAACGTCCAAAATTGAGGGTGAATGGCGAATCGGGCAATTAGCTATCAAAATGTAAGTGGTTACCTTTATAGCATTTCCAAAAAAATGTGTTCGTCCTAGAGAATAATTAATAGGCTATATCTAACCGACTGAAGAGCCAAATAGCGGTGGAACCCTTCGGAGAGAGGATCCGGAGCAGGAAAAGTTCTACTTTTCATCTGTCGTGTTATGATTCTTGTTCGTCTTGTTTACGTCCCCAAGACGGCTCCCCTCTGCTGATCGCACTTGAGCCGAGAGAACCCACTTTGAACGGGTTGCTTAGATGTGTGAGTATTTATTTGCGACAACGACGAAGACGACAAGCTGATGGAGCTCCACCGGTTGGTTGGTGGTGGAGATTGACTCACAGCTGAAAGCGTTTGATGGTATTTCCCGTTTTTATTTTGGTGTGGAATTATCAAACGGCAAAGAAATGTGCGTAAAGTTGTTTATACGTTTTGGCATAATTTTATAACCGCCACACTGTTTACCACCGCAGAATCCGAAAAGGTAGCGGAGGCAATTGTGGCTTTGTTGTTTACGGCTGTCTCTTATCGGGTTTGCTGGTCAAGGGTAGGCTGAATAAAATAATGGAATTTATCTGGTACAAATGTGACATTGCAGATATTTTTGTCTAAAATTATTAATAACTTCATTTGACATTTGTTTTTGATGTGATATGTTATTTATCATAAATATACCAGAGAGGGAGCTTCAGAATCATTTTCAAATTTTGTTATTCGTGTTATTACAACAGTTAGCCTGAAATTAATTAGAAGGTTATAAGCTTGTTTTTAAGACAAAGTTGAAGTTTTGATGATGATGATGATTACGATGACGGATCCTTGAACGTTAATAGAAAAGTATTTATACCTAAGTATGACAAAGCTAACAATTCTACGAAACCTCGATACACCAATTTTAGGGTACACATTCACCAAGTGTTTCAGTATCTTGTGTGACACGTTTCAAACTATTTTGTTGTCCTTAGACCTGAGGCAAACCTCTTTTCCGTAGAATTGTTTACCAGCATTCAAATTACATTTTCTTCTTAACGACTAAACGACTCTCTAATTACAGTTTCAATTAGCTCGTAAGGAATCGACTGTATGATTCAATCAAGTACGCTTTTCGGCTACGCAGTTTTTATTTTTACAACGGTTTTATCATTTCTCGATTACTTTTTCAAATCGACGTAAGTAACTTTCACACGGTTTTAAGGAAGTTAATTAAGAAGAATTACAACCTGTCTTCTAAAACTGGTTTAAAATGAATCCCCTTTTTAAGACTTTTTACCGTGTGCATCGTTTCAATTTTGCATTCAATCAGCTCGCGTTAAAACACTAGGTAGTTCTTATCGTTTTCCACAAAAAATGTATGACAAAATGATAAGCCGTTTCATTCAGTTACTTACGACGTTTTTGTACCAGTGTAAAATCGACTCAAGTAGTGTTTGATTCGTGGTTTAGTCATTTTGTCTCTCCATACAACGGAGTAGCGAAAGTAATGGTTAGGTTGCGAAAGTTGAAAATCTTACTTACGCCGTTTTGCAAATCCCGAAATTAAACGTTCTAAAAATGAAAAATCGAGTTGGTTTAGAGCGGAACGTGAAGAATTTAGTCTGCAAAATACGTAGGATTGATAAAATAAGTTTGTTAACTTATTTTACTTGAGTCTGTTTGAATAAGTTTTCGAGATTTGTTTAAGGCTTCCACACGAGAATTGTGTCTTCCTCAGGGGGTAAATATTGTTTGTTTAGGTTTAACTGTCAAGTTTGGATATTTTAGGTACATGACTCTCAGAAATTGATATCTTACGAACACAGTTTGTATTGGCAATAATGTGTTTGACCACTTTATAGACACAAGCATTCTGAACAACTTATTTGTATATTGGTTTAGCATTTTGCATCTCCAGAAAATTTAACGATTTACTTGCCAAGAGAGCGATTAGTTCTGCAAAAAGAGAGAAAATCAAAGGTCTAACGATAATCTACTATCTATCTTCTATCTTCCATCTTCCATCTTCTAGCTTCTAGTCGCTATCTTCCTTCTTCCATCTTCTAGCTACTAGTTTCTAACTTCTAGCTTCTAGCTTCTAGTTTCTACGCTAGGAAGCTTCTAGTTTTTAGTCTGTAGCTTCTAGCTTCTAGTTTCAAAGCTAGAAGCTTCTAGCTTCTATCTTCTACTTTTAGCTTCCAGCTTCTAGCTTCTAGTTTCTTGCTTCTAGCTTCTAGTTTCTTGCTTCTAGCTTCTAGCTTCAAGCTTCTAGCGTCATTTTCAGTTTTTAGCTTCTAGCTTCTTACTGCCAGCTTTCAGCTTCTAGCTTCTAGCTTCTAGCTTCTAGATCCTAGCTTCTAGCTTCACTTTAAGCTTCTAGCTACTAGCTGCCAGCTTTCAGCTTCTAGCATCTAGCTTCTAGCTTCTAGCTCCTAGTTTCTAGCTTCTAGCTTCTAGCTTCTAGCTTCTAGCTTCTAGCTTCTAGCTTCTAGCTTCCAGCTTCTGGTGTCTGGCTGCGAGCTCCTAACTTCTAGTTTCTGGCTTCTAGCTTGTAGCTCCTAGCTTCTAACTTCTAGCTTCAAGCTCCTAGCTTCTAACTTTTAGCTTTTAGCTTCTAGCTTCAAACTCCTAACTTCTAGCTTCCAGGTTTTAGCCTTCAGGTTCTAGCTTCTGCTTCTTGCTTCTTGCATTCAGCTTCCAACTTCTAGATTCTAACTTCAAGCTCCTAGCATCTAGAAGTTCTAGCTTTTAGCTTCTAGTTTCAAGCTTCTGGTTTCTAGCTTCTAGCTTCTGGCTTCTAACTTCTGGATTCTAGTTTCTAGCTCCTAGCTTCTAACTTCTAGCTTCAAGCTTCTAGCTTCTACTTCTAGCTTCTAGCTTCCAGCTTCTACCTTCTATCTTCTACCTTCTAGCTTCTACTTTTAGCTTTACGCTTCTAGCTTCTTGCTTCAAGCTTCTAGCTTCTTGCTTCCAGCTTCTAGCTTCTGTCTTCTGGATTCTAGCTTCTAGTTTCTAGCTCTTAGCTTCTAATTTCTAGCTTCTAGCTTCTAAATTCTAACTTCTAGCTTCTAGCTTTTGGTTTCTGGCTTCTAGCTCCTAGCTTCTAACTTCTAGCTTCTAGCTTGTAGCTTCTGACTTCTAACTTCTAGCTTCTAGCACCTAGCTTCCTGCTTCTACTTTTAGCTCATGCACTTCGTCAGTCTCAGCCTCTAGCTGTTCTGCTAGTTCGCTGTTGGAGCTTAATGTCATCAAAAACGCTGCATACTACGACATTTCTACGGTGTCTCTACGACTACTCGTTTTGCCCAATTGGCGGTTGAAGATTTCGCCGGGGCTTTGGACTTCTACTGGATGCTCATGTGTATGCTGTTGCTATACAATGACTCGTTCTCTGCTGCTGTTGTTCGAGCTCTCCTCGTTGACCAATTGGATGCCGATGTCGGTCCAGCGATTCCGTTTGGAGGATGACTTCCGGTTCACCGGCGCCCCGACGACCCAAAACTGCTTTATGGCGATCGATGCTATTCGGCCTTGTCCTTGACGGTGGAAATGGTTTACTCCGGCTACGCGCTTCTTCATGCATTGATACTGGCCGATGAAGTGCTGAAGTCGGTCCAGCGATTCCAGTTGGAGGATGGCTCCCAGTTCACTGGCGCTCCGACGACTCCGACGAAGATTTCCCCGGCGGCGGAAGATATCCCGAATCGATGCTATGCTGGCAGATGCCGAGGTCGATCCTGCGAGTCCGGAGAGGGAAGCGGTTCACAGGCGACCTTTTGCCGGTGCTACAACGTGACTCAACTAGACTCCGATGGTGGCCTCTGCCTGCTCCGACTCGACGTTGGTCGGCCAAGTGCCAGGGTCGGTTCTGCAATTCCGGTTGGATGATGACTTCCGGTGCAGTATTGCAGGTGTCCGACAACTTATTTCCGATACTATGCTACGCCCGCTGTACTCGGTCCAGTCCCCGAAGGAGGATCTAGCCTACTCCGATCGCGCCCGGAGCTCTCTGGTCTTCACGCCTTCTCCTTTGCAGAAACTACTTGATCTGCGTTTTCCCTCTGTTCACCGCATTTCAAGTGCTTTCATGCTGGCACATGTTCTGCACGATGTTGTCCAGATGCTTATGATTTCTGTCATCATCTCGCTTTGTATATCCCTGAATCGATGGCAGTCGAATATAACATGCTCCGGTTTCTCCTCGATATTTGGACAGGCCGGACAATGTGGAGACTCTGCGTGTCCGAATCTGAGCAGATATTTCCAGAAGTCTCCATAGCCTGACAAACACTGGGTCAGGAAAAAGTTAATATCTCCATGTTTTCTGGTCGTCCACACCGACATGTTAGGAATGAGCCTGTGGTTCCACCTTTCTTTCTCTGAATTATTCCATTACTATTGTCACTTGGCCATTGTATCCATTCTGATGGAATTCTCCACATTCATTGTATCCCTTTGGTGGTAGCATGCTATGTCCTCAGCCAGAGTGATGCAGATGGGGATCATTCCGGTAATAACGCACACTGCCTCCGATGATATAGTGCGGTAGGCACTCGCCACCCGTATAGCCATGAGCCGGAACGTACCTGCCAGCTTCTCTCGGTTACGTTTGGTTCGCAACGCTGCAGCCTAAGCCGGAACTCCGTACCTCATTACGGTCCCCAGAAGACGTCTCGTACTGCTTCTTGGTCCTACAATATTGGGCATGGTCCTAGCTACAGTGTAAGCTGCTTTCACTGCATTTTCGCAGGCATAGTCTACGTGGCTGTTTAAATTTAGCCTAACCAGCTCCACCTCCGATTTGTGATGATCCAAATCCAGTGACCCAAAATTTAATGTCTAGCGATTCCGTCGTCAGCATCTCCACCTCTTCCGCAGCCTCGCCAGTTATTCAGCAGTGTCAAGGTTAGCACTCCATCATACATCATATTCCACAGTATTGGACCATCCCTGTGGAACTCCCGCCGTTAATTTGTTTGACAACCGTCCCTGGTTTGAGCAGAACTTTACACAGATATTCGATAACCCACATTATGTGTAGGGCTACGGAGATAGCCTCCCAACTGGCACTGTTGAACGCGTTCTTGACGTCTATTGTTACAATTGCGCAGTATCGATTGCCTCTCCTCTTCTGTTCGGACGCTTTCTCCGCGCACGCGATGACTGCCCGAACAGCAACCACCGTCGAAGTCTTATTACAGAATCCTGAACTCGCCTTCCGTGTAGATCGTCAGCCTGCCGAGGATGACTTACTCCAGAAGTTTAAAAAGAGTATCCAGCAAGCATATTGGTCTATATGAAGCAGGATCTCCTGGCGGTGGTTCTAGCTCCTAGCCCAAAACTTCAAGCTTCTACCTTCTAGCTTCCACTTTCTTGCTTCTAGCTTCTATCTTTTTGCTTCTAGCGTCTAGGCTCTACCTTCTAGCTTTTAGCTTCCACCTACTAGCTTCTAGGCTCTACCTTCTAGCTTCTACTTCCAGCTTCCACCTTCTAGCTTCTAGGCTCTACCTTCTAGCTCTTAGCTTCTAGCTGCTAGCTACTAACTTCTAGGTTCTAGCTTCTAGCTTCCACCTTCTAGCTCCAAGCTTCTAGCTTCTAGCTTCTTGCTTCTAGCTTTTAGCTTCTAGCTGCTAGCTATTGACTTCTAGCTTCTAGCTTCTAGTTTCAACATCTAGCTTCTAGCTTCTGGCTTCTACCTTGTAGATTCTAGCTACTAACTTCTTGCTTCTAGCTTCTAACTATTAGCATCTAGTTTCTAACTTCTAGCTTCTAGCTTTTTGCTTCTTGCTTCTTGCTTCTAGCTTCTAGAAAACGTATGTTAGCTAAGCATTTTCTCTTTGAAAAAAAAAATCTAATAATATTTAATTATCTCAGAAAGGATTGACGTCGATACCATTGATCCAGCAAAAACCTGTTCCTAAGCCACTAAATCCGTCAATAATTGATAATTCAAACACTTCGGACACGTGTCGCTAACGACGTTCCCAATATCGGCATCCCGAACGTGACAGTATCAGCTAAGCTGCGGCACAAGCCAAAAACCGTACACCCGGATCGATCTCGGAATTACCTGATGATGTAATCGAATGGGCCCGAAAACAGAACCGGAATCGACTTGCAAAAACCTTTCCCTAGAAACGTCTCCCTTCGGCTGCCGGCAATTTTCCTTCCCCATCCCCACCCCCCTTTGGACCAACCCGGATCCACCCGAGCTCTCTGTCCAGTCAGTCGCTGCTTAGTCGACATTCGTGTGGACCGACCATCTCATCCTCAATCGCCATTACTTTTGCTCTCGTTCTTTTGAATTCCGCACCGCAGCGTGTTCAAGGTCGTCTACATTGGTATGGGAAGCCGAAAATCGACGGATCCAGGGATGGGACAGTCGGGAGAGAGTGGGACACTGTTGCGGGTGTTGATGTAACGAAGAATATTGACTGTGTTGTTTTTTGCGTCGTTCCTTTTAGAACTGCCACAGCACTGCTCTTCTCCCACCTATCGTGGTCTTGGTGGGAAGGTTTTTCTTCGTCTCATTTTTGGCAACGCCATTCGCCCGCCAGTTGACCCATTAAAGCCCGAGGATTTCCACAATGTTACTGAAGTCCCGAAATTTTTATAATTTATAATGGGCATAAAATATAAAATGAACATACATTCAACTCTCTACAACTTGATATTGAGGAGACCATCAAGTAAGGGAGGTATCGAGTTACAGAACACAAAACCAGTGCAACTGCGATCCAAAGAACCATCGAGTTGACCATGAAAACTTACTTTTACTATTAGGTTCTCTAACTCGATTTCCAGATGCGAAATATTGAGTGAGGGAGAGTTGGGAATGTTTCATGAAATATCTTCATATATCGGTAGGGTGACTAGACAGAAAATTGTGTATTTAGAAAACTTATTTCAATTTCATTATATCTTTGCCAAAAACACCTTATTTGAAAATCATCAAATGAAAAGATGAGTTTACAGTTTACCAGCCCTGTCGTCCTGCTTAGTCACGCTTAGTCGACGACTAAGAAGCTTTTCTCAGACGTTTTTAGAATTTTCCATTCAAAGTCATAAAAAATAATGTGATAGAGCTTTGCAAAATCAACAACAATCTAATGCCCCATAAGACAACAATCGAAATTTCCAACATGTATCAATGCTCTGGAGTAATTTTACCTTATCTAACGCCCTGTAGAACATCGATTAAAAATTCCAGGTTTAATCAACGCCCTGGAGTAAATTGTCCTTGCCGCATGTGGATCAGCTACATCTTAGCGCCCTGTGGAACAAATGTCAAGAGGTATAAACGCCCTTGGCTAATTTGAACTTTTTTCTCGCAGATCAGCTGCATCTTGACGCCCTCTAGACAATGTAAAACATTTCAAGCTGTATAAACGCACTGGATATATTTGACCTCATCCCATGTAAACCAAATGCATCTTACCGCCCTGTATGACATCAATAGAAACTCCAAGCTCTATCAACGTCCTGGAGTATTTTAACTTAATCCTATATCGATATAGTACACCTCTACGACCTGTAGGACATCAATGGAAAATTCAAGCTTTATGAACGCCCTGCAGTAATTTGACCTTATCTTACGTAGACCAAGTGCATCTTTACGTCATGTAGGACATCAATTGAATATTCCAACTGTTTTGACCTAATTCCATGTAAATCAGCTACATCTTAAAGGCCTGTGGGACAAATGTCAAGATATATGAACACCCTTCACTAATTTGAACATGTTTTACGTAGATCAGGTGCATCTTAACGCCCTGTAGGACATCAATTGAAAATTCCATATATCAACGTCCTGGAGAAATGTGGCCTCGTGCCATGTAAATCAGCGTCATATAAACGCCCTGTTCGATATCGATTCAAATTCCAATCTGTATTTACGCCCTGGAGTAATTTGACCTCATTCCATGTAGATCAAGTACATCTCGAAGCCCTGTAGGACATCAATGAAAAAGTCCAAGCCTTATGAAGTAATTTGGCCTCATTTTACGTAGTTCAGAAACACCTTGGCGCTTTGTATGACATCAATCGGTCAAGCTATATCAATGCCCTGGAGTAATTTGACTTTATTCCTCGTTGATCTTTGCAATCGAAATTTCTTAGCAGTATCAACGCTCTGGGGAGTAATTTGACTTTATACTATGAATATCAAGTGCATCTTAACTGTTTGACATCAATCCAAATAGTCAAGATGTATCAACGCCTTGGAATAATTTGACCTTGTCGTACGTAGAGCAAGCGCAACAGGGCGTTAACTGAATAATCAATTGAAAATGCCTAGCTTTTTAAATGCGCTGGATTATTTTGACATTTTCTCATGTATAAAAGATACATCTTAACGTCCGCAAGGACATCAATTGAAAAAAAAATCATCTTTATCATCGCCCTGGAATAATTTAAGGTTATTTCATGTAGATTAGGTGCATCTTAACGCCCTGTAGGACATCAATATAAAACTCCAAACTGTATCAACGCCCTGGAATTATTTTGACCTCATCCTATGTAGATCAAGTGCAACTTCTACTTTGATCAGGTGCATCTTAAGGCCCTGTATGACATCAATCGAAATTTACGAAACGCCCTATAATAATTAATCTTGTTTCATGTAGATCATCTTGATGCCCCGTATGACATCAATTACACATTCTTAGCAATATCAACGCCCTGAAATAATTTGACTTTATCCTACGTAGATCAGGTACATTTCAAACCTCTGTAGGAAATTTATTGAAAATTCCAAGGTTTATCAACATCCTGCAGTAATTTAACATTAGTCTACATAGATGAATTGTCTCTTAACGCCCTGTAAAAAAAATCAATCAAATTTTATAATCTGTATCAACGCCCTGGAGTGATTATACCTTGTTTCACGTAGATCAGCTGCGTCTTAACGCCCTGAAGAAAACCAATCAAATTGTGTTTACTTTATGACTTTAACTAATGTATATCAAGTGAAGAAGAGTGTTTGATCCTGTAATTGCGTCGTCTGCTCTTGCGGGAACGAGTGACGCAATCAGGATCAATGGTGATTAACGTATTGTATATTCCGATCAATTTATTTAATACTAGTGGTCCTGGCAAACTTCGTCTTGCCATCAAGTAGGCTGTTGAAAAACACCATGAAACGTCCCATACAAAATAATAGTTCCGTTCACGTTCGTTACTTCGACTTTCCCGGCGAATTTTCTGAACTTTTCATACACACAAACACGTCGGAACACTTCACGAATACTTTAGTGACAGAATTGTCAAAATCTGGTGGCCCGTTCGCAAGCCATTTTGTGACATACAAACACCACTCCATTTTTATTTATATAGATTTTGATTACTTCTTTCTGTTTGAAATGTGTGTTATATATTGTTTTATAATATCTTTATTTTATTGCCATTTTTCCGTTTTTCCGACAAGTAATGCAGTTCATAAAGGTGCGAGAATAGTCCTCAGTTACAGGATGGTGGACTAGAAAGAACGATTAGCAATCATTGTTGGTCATTTTTGACCTTTTTCCAAATATGATGAGGACGGTGAAACTTGAAAGAACCTCCAACCAAGTAAAGAAGGGTGTATACTAGGGTTCACTACTCTGAAATGTATGAATTTCTGATAATTTTGAATACCAAAACCTTTTTGGGAAAACGGGGTATTCGGAGAATAGACTTTCAGCGGACTGGCGTTCGAGTAAACGACATTTGGGGAACCAATATTGTTACCGATATTTCGGAAACAATCAAGTGAATTATTACATAGCCAGCCTAAGATTTGCTATAAAAATGTAATTTAATTTTAATACCCCTTGACTCCGACATCTATGAAATCTGAAACTTTGGCAACCATTACGCGGCATACTTTGAATTGAGAAAAAGAGGAAGAGGGATGAGAGCAAGGGAAGTTGCATGAGAGAAGGAGGTCGGAACAGAAAGAGAAGTGAGAGAGGTCGAAATCAGAGAGGGAATCGTCGGGCGTCTGAATGCTGGTCGATGTGAAATCGGGATAGGAGTGAAGATATAGAATCCGTGAAGTGAAGACGGAAAAAACGTACGGTGCTTTCGACGAACTGTGTTCGATCTTGGATCGTCCCCGAAGTTGCGACTACGGATCTTATGCAAGCACGTGTAGAAGACGAATCCCAGAGATTGATGTACGCTGGCGAGTTCTTTGCTGGTGGTCGGTAAGCCCCACTCGTTATTACCGCTCCACACACCACGAGTGTCCCATAACCACAGTTTTGGAGGTGCGAGTCTAGTGAGCCCACTAGACTCAATATCCGATGAGTTTTGGCTCGTTTGTGAGCAAATGGAACGTCAGCGATGGAGACCAAGAGTTTCATCTGGAAAAAGCTGTAAATTGAAGTACCATGACCAAGCACTACCACGCACCCCCCCCCCCCCCCCCCCCCCCCTCTGGGAATGAAACGACGGTGAAAGGACGAAGCAGCAACGGATTGGAATCAACCAGACTTCGAAGCTAATCGGCAAGTAAATCACTCAAAGCCCCAGAAAAAGCCACCCCTCCTCTCTGCATGCATACCCACTTCATGATTGCCAATCACCTGCAAACGGCCGCAACGAAACCCTGACCCCCCCCTACTCGATGTAACGTCTTTTTACTTAAGAATAAATAGTAGTTAAGCTTAAAGTTTGAATGTTTCAACACATCTCCTTCTCGAAAGATCAAATTATTTCTCTCCGTGTATTTATGAGAAAGTTAAGAAGGAAGTCTCCCAGAGCAAAAACATGTCAACCCTGAGAAGGTCAAACCCTGAGCAAGTCGTTCGTAACAATATTCAGGGCAAAGTAGCACAACCCCTTAAGGGGGCAGGATCCGTCATTGATTTCGGAATTTTCAAAAGCAATTTTTTTCGTTCAAAATCAAGAAAATTTACAGGAAAATGTGTTCACTGTATTCTATTCTCCAACCGAAACACACTGAACACATTTTCATCGAAGAATTTTCTTTTTTGATCAGAAAAACTGCTTTTGAAGTACCTATTGATTGATGACGATGATTACGATGACGGAGCGTTGAACGTTAAGTAAATGATTATTTCAATATTATTGAAGAAATTTCTGGTTAAATTATTTCGAGAGATCTCTCGATAAAAGCAAGTGATCATTAAGGGGCCCAAAACCACGGTTTATATAAATTGAAAAAAAAAAAATGTATGGACAAAAAACACGATGATTGGGATGCGAATGGGTTCATAAAGCTCTAAAATTAAACAATGTGGTTTATTCATAGCCCTTAATTGTTTTGTAGAAACTCAGGGGATCTTTATGATCCACTTGAAAGTCAATGAACGAATTGTTGAAAGAAAAAGTAGTGTTTATCCATTTTTTTTTCCGAACTATCGCCCCATCGTCACAAATAAATGTTTAATTCGCTCACTGGTATATAAATTACATTTTTCTTACGGAAAGCAAAATTATGTTGAAATTTTGACGTACACTTCAGCATGCGTGAATCAATATCGATCGAATTATCTCAAGCAAATCTAGAGCTTCGATGAAATATGTTAAAGTTTGAAGCTGAAAAAATCTTCATTTCATATGTACAGTAGATAGTGAACTTCCAAGACGGTGCTTGTTCAGCTCTTAGTTCAGATCACAAAGCGTTGGAGTTTCATATTATTTATTGAACCTCTTACCTGAGGAATAATTTGATAATTTATAATAAATTCAATTGATCCATAAACTTGAACACTTTTTTTGAATTTGAGTACCTTTTATAAAATAGACACATGTAAAGAAGTCGTTGTACGAAATTTTTCAGCTGAATAATGTTTAAGTCCATGTACATGATCTCTTTGTCCCTTATTGAAATGGAACACAAACAAACAGAAACAAAAAATGCATATTGATTTTCGTTTGTTAGGATTGTACATTGAAGTATTTGTGATATTCGTAATTTTTATATATTAAAATGTTGCAACTAATTCAGCTTCCGTTTCAGGATTTCCGTTGATGATCTGTATAGACTGAAAGTCGAAAATAGCAACACAATCTCCATCATATTCGATCCCTATAAATTCGAATTGTTGTCATATTTCTAATAAGACGTCATCATAACGCCTGGGAGTAGAAGCGCCCTCTGGGCTACAGCAACGCCCCCTCAAAAAAGGGCGACTAAGAAGCTCAAATTTTACGACGACAGGGCTGCAGTTTACAGTTTATTTATTTATTTTTGTCAACCGACGTAAACTAGTACATTTTACATATACATATTTTTGTTTCATTTCTTAATACTAAAATTATGAAATTTATAAAAAAATATTGAAAAAGAAAGTGTAGTGTAAGTAATGTTAATTTCATTTTGTTTTATTTTATGCGTTGCGATTTCTTATGGACTTGAAGTATGTTTTTAGATTTTGCCGAGACATGGTAAAGTCAATAGATTCGCAATGTTGATTGTAAATGGCCATCATTTGATTTAGAGGCCCGTTTTTGGCATAATTTGTTCGATTATGATTTGTCAAGAATAAGTTACGATTTCGTAGTTGCCTAGAAGGAGCGTAGAAATTTAATTTTGATAAGATTTCTGTAGAATCAATACGTTGCGAAACGATATCATTTACAAATGAAACTCTTGCGATTTCACGTCGCTCTTTCAAAGTTTGTATGTCAATAAGCATGCAGCGTGCTTTGTAGGGTGGATGTGGAAATGATGTCCAACCTAATTTACGAAGAGCATATAGTAGAAATTGTTTCTGTACAGATTCTAATCTTTCTTCGTGTGTGATTGAGAAATGAGACCATACAATGCTGCAGTATTCCATGATTGATCTTACATATGCAATATATAGAGTTTTAATTGTGTATGGGTCATGAAAGTGTAGCAGAAGCGTTTTATGAACCCTTGTATGTTATTAGCCCTGTGAATTATTGTATTGTAGTGGTCTACGAAAGAAAGCTTAGAGTCTAAGATTACTCCTAAGTCCCTTACTCTTTCACATTTTTCTACATTTTGATTTCCTAATGAAATTGAAATTCGTGGTGTTGTTCTTTTTCTGCTAAATGATATTAGATTGCATTTTTTTACATTCAGTTCTAATAGGCTTTTTTGCACCATATGTAGAGTTTTTCTATTTCATTGCGGAATACATTGATGTCTTCTTCATTTCTTATTTCCAGGTAGAGCTTCATGTCATCGGCATAAATTAACACTTTGAGTTTATTGAAAATGAAGGAAATGTCGTTTACATACATAATAAAAAGAAGAGGTCCCAAATGAGAGCCTTGAGGGACACCCGAAGTGACTTGAATTGGTTTTGATTTGTTTCCTTTGAATTTTATTATTTGTTGGCGGTCAGTTAAATACGATTCAATCCATTTCAGCAGTCTTGGCTCCATTCCAATTTTTTTTAGTTTGAAAAGTAGCATTGGTATGTCTATGCGATCAAATGCCTTGCTAAAGTCCGTATAAAGAGCTTCTACGTGGTATCCATTGTCCATTGCATTCAATGAATAGTCAACAAATTGAAGTAAATTTGTTGAGGTCGAGCGACCTTTAAAGAAGCCATGTTGTGTATCAGTAATTCTAGTTTTGATTTGAAGAAATAGTTTTTCGTTGACAATTGACTCGAAAAGTTTTGGAATACAAGAGATAATGGCTATACCACGATAATTACGTATGTCAGATTTTCGGCCAGATTTAAAGATAGGCACTAAAAAGGAGCTTTTCCATATTTTTGGGAAGATTCCGGATTCAAGGGATTTATTAAAAAGCCAAAACAATGGCGCTGTAAGTTCTTTTGCTAAATTTTTCATAAATATTGGTGGAATCGTGTCAGGGCCGGGACCTTTTGAAGCGTCCAAATTCATTAGAGCGTCTGAAATTTCCCGCACATTGATTTGATTCACACCAATATCTCTAAAAAATTCCGGGTGAAACGCAAAATAATTGCGATCGCGGTCTTCTTCCGAAAATGTAGTATAGATTTCTTGGAAAAAATTTGCATATAGATTGCAAATTTTTTCTGAGTTGTCACCCACATTGTCATCAAGGTGCATAACAGATGGAAAATTGTCAGATTTTAGTTTTGTTTTTACGTAATTGAAGAAATTCTTTGGACAGAACTTTATTTCAAGTTCAGTTTTTGAATTATATTCTTCAAAAGCATCACTGATGGCAAGATTCAATTGATTGCAAATGTCCAAATATTTTGCTAAGTTTTCATCTTTCTGGTGTTTCTTATAAATTTTGTGTGCCTTTTGCCACCGATTTTTCAGATTTTTTATGTGGTTGTTATATCATATTGGATTTTTTGTACTGAGGTTTCGCCGTATTTTTTTGGAAGGAATTTCTTGTTTTATGATTTCTAGTACAATTTCATTGAATATGTATGCAGCAGTTTCGACACTTCCTTCATTTCTGATTATTTCTTGCCAATTAACACTATTTAATCTACATTTAATTTTTTCATAGTCTGCTGATTTGTATTCAAAGGCTTCCTCGTATTCATAGTCGTTGGGTCTTACATTCTTATGGATGAATAGGGAATAAAGTACAATCATTCAAACGGTCATCCGAAGCGCCATATATTTCGAAAAGCGTTTAGTGTTTGAACGTGTCTGTCCTCTAAATATGACACTGGGATTTAACGGGTGAACAAACACCCAAAAATGGAGCACCTCTACACACTCTCCAAGTAAAAGAGCTGTTGGGCACCGTATTCGTCGTTGTCGTCGTTGCCAATACCACACACTAGCAGCCAGCATCTAATATCACCATCATCCGAATGCCGGCTTCCGAAACGAAACGTAGTGAGTGAAAGCGAGAGTGAGTTTCGTAGTCGTGTTGCCCTAGATTCGCCAAATGACGATGCCGCGTCTCGCCACCACCCACCAGGAAGCCGGCCGGCTTTCTTCCGCTGTCAAGAGTTTGGGCCCGAATTTTGCTGACCTGTGGCGTAACAAAAGTTCTTCTTCTTCTATTCGGTATGACGTCCAAATTAAGATAGAGACTGCTTCTCAGCTACGATGGTACTCTATGTCCAGGGAAGTCAAGGGAATTTCCATTGCGAAAAGATCCTTGACCGACCGGGAATCGAACCCGGACACCTAAAGGGTGGCTTTGTTTTATAACAGTGGACGTTACCACTAGCACAAGCCTTCCGTGTTACTGCGAAAGCATCATCAAGGAACTTTGAAGGTTACATCGTTAGGTACCTACGGTTTGTTCCGACCGAAGTAGACGTTGTTACTGTATGTATTTGTGCGTCTGTATGGCTTCTCTACCCTTCGATGGCGGTTTGGGTTAGGGTTAGGTTCGTGCGTGCGTGCGTGCTTGAGTGTAGCGGTATGTAAGTCTGCCGGCCCTCTCAGTAGTCGGGTCGGAAAATCAATAGAAAGTTCCCTTTTAGGATGGGTTTCTACCTTTCGCCGGTTTGGTGGGTGGCTCGGGTGCTGGAATGCCGGTCGGAAGTTGTAGGAAACACCGGAGATGAAGAAGCTGGGCTGCTCGTTACTTTCGAGACATGGAAGCATAGAAGCCATTTTAAATATGCTGACCAATGTTATTGCTACTAGTATTTTCGTTGAATACACCAAGTCAACCGATGATTGTTGAAGGAGAAGGAAATGCCACATTAAGTATTGTTTGAAGAGAATTTTTTCTTCTAGTTTTCTTCCAATATATGCCAGTTCACAGTATTTCGATAGGCCTAAATCGTCAACTTAATTCAGTAGTACTCTCAAACGTAATTTTGTGGAATGGTATCTTCGGACAAACATTTTTTGAAAATATAGCTTATTTATTTGCGGTAAATGTTTATTCGCAACTTTGCTGTAGACGGTACTGCAAAATTAAAATTTCTGAAATGACGATAAATAAATATGGTGTCTTTGGCAAAGTTGTAGACAATTTTATTACAAACAATATTGCCAAAGACAACTGGTCTATATCTAGTCACATATTCAAAATATGGAGGTATTTTATAAACGGCTCCCAAAAATAGTTTCCTCGAATATTTTTAAAATATGAGATTTTCGGTAGCAACATTGTTCTACAAAGTTGTGTAAACAGTCAAAATGAATCGTTTTCTCGAAGGATATAAACTAGGAAGTAGATGGTTTTTACATAAAATTATGTTGCCCGAGACGGTTTAGTAATTTCTCTGTTTCTTTTTTAGCTAGGAAATTTCTAGGAAAACGCTTATATTCAAATGATTTTCAGAATTTTAAATACTTTGTAGAGTAACACTTTTTGTAAACCAACATTTGTTTGAAAAATATTAGACTTGGAATGTTTAGTTTATTGGGGACACTATTTTGAAACATCATACACTATTTTCTCTTCAGACATTTGGACATATGATTCTAACAATAAAGTGAACTGTCCAATATTTGATTTTTTCCCCTAATATCTGAATCTCACAGTATGGTGCGGTATATTCTTCTTCTTTCTGGCATTACGTCCCCACTGGGACAGAGCCTGCTTCTCAGCTTAGTGTTCTTATGAGCACTTCCACAGTTATTAACTGAGAGCTTACTGTGCCAATGACCATTTTTGCATGCGCATATCGTGTGGCAGGTACGATGATACTTTAAGCCCTGGGAAGTCGAGAAAATTTCCAACCCGAAAAGATCCTCGACCGATGGGATTCGAAACCACGACCCTCAGCTTGGTCTTGCTGAATAGCTGCGCGTTTACCGCTACGGCTATCTGGGGGGTTCGGTCTATTATTATCCTCTAATATATTATAAAAAGCACGATTATGATGCCAACATCTTCAAAATTCTTATCTAGTTAGTTTTGCAAGATCTTAAAAAAAATACGGTTAAATCTGTTAAGCACTACTCAATTCAATTAGTTTACCTGGTTCCTATCAGAACTTAAAAATTTAAATATATTTGCAATTCTATCAATAACTTGAACTTTATGGGAAATTCTTCTGTGACGCGGCAGTCAATATTTGTAAATACTTTTCTATTTTGTATACCGTAATTAACAAGATTTTCTTTGAATTCAGTAAAGACATCGAGTAAACTTTGATTATAATCCATAGAATATACAGTACTGCCAAGAATAAAGCGTTAGCGTTAGCGTAGTTACGGTATACTTCATAGATTGGATACTAGCTCCATTCATGTTTTTTTCTTTGATAATCTTATCCAGATTTTTTTCAGGAATAAGGCTTGGGAGTTAACCTTTATCCAATCTTAAACAAGAGTACCAAAACCATGAATACTGCTATTCTCGGCCACGCCCATCTTTACCATAACTTGGGATAGGGAACGGAAATGTTGATGTAGCACTTACTTAATGAGAGACCACCGATTCAGCGACACCCTCATAAATGCTACGGGGTTGGAGGTTGGGAGGGGTTTCAAGTCAGGATTCACCTGAGAAGCTAGCGATAGACCCAAAGCATTGATTGTTTAATTATTTTTAATTTAATCTCTTGAATGCCGGCAATCAAGAGAGAAACAATATGGTATTTACAGCATGAAGAATGTTGTTTCGCGTAAGAAAAAACAAATTGATTACGTGTTCAACGGTAGTAGTTTTCTGCTTTTTTACCCTTGAGGGATCATCGCATTGTTAAAAAAAAACGATTGACCTACTTAAACGTGCAAACTGAAAAAACCACAGTCCGAATAAAAAAAAATCTACGGCACGCGACTTTCTACAACGCACTCCAAATAGGCAAAAATATTAGCGTCCAATTTTCGTAGCACTTCCTTCACATCAAGACACGAAAAAAAAGACATGCGACCGAAATAATTCTTTCTTCGATTCCGGTGATGGAAAGCTGAAACCGCTGGAACTTTATCGAATTTGACGGAACTTTCTACTAGGTCAAGGTTCTGGATTTACTTAACTAGTAAAATCCATAACCATACAGTACTGCCAAGAATAAAGTACATAAAGACCGATTTTCAAACAAAATGGTCACATTTAGGGAACTGTACAACAGCTTCCAATGAACCGATTGACCTGAAATTAGAACTAGGGGGATTAGGGGCATAATGAACACCTGGGGCGAAATGGACACCCCCTCAGTCTCTGACAATATGCATACTCCATCAAAAGTTCATACACTGCATGAAATCTGTATTGCATTTGAAATGTTTGACGGTAAAAAAGTTTATGTTTTGCTTCAATTGTCCTTGAAAATTTGACTTTAAGTTTTTCTCTGCTTCAAATTGGCATATTAGCAAGGCGGTGGGAGAATCTAATTTTGGAGCAAAATTACAAACCCAGAAAGGTTCTTTTAGCTCTTAAGATAGAGGGAGAGCCGTTTTACACATCGGAACTGTTGTGACCGGAGCTTCTCCTGGTGAGCCATTATTATCTGAATTTTGCGTCTTCACTCTTTAACTTTCGTTGAAAGACTTATTTTCTTTTACTTTGTCTTGACGTTAATGAATAAGCAAGGCCTTCTATGTTCAGATTATTGTAATACTTCGGCATGCTCTATCATTCTCAACAGGAACGATTGACAGGAATCATTAAATTTGATGCAAGTATTCATTTTGCCCCGATACCTTTTTACTAGCCTTGTTTTGGACCTAATTTTTTATCTCACTTTTCTGGCATATGATATGATTTTTATTACCATGAATTAATGTAACACGTTGTACTAATATCAAACTTGAAAACTAGCCGGGAGTGATTTGAAAAAAATGTCATTGTATGGTCTAGAGAAAAGTGTGAAGCTATTTCTTAATTCACAATTACACTACACTTATCGCTCTCTGTAACAATCATGATCTGCAACACATCATGCGACCTTGTTTATCATCTTCTACTATAGCTTTGATTAAATCGGGGGGAAAAGAGTGCACGATAAAAACCCACCTAAAGGATGCTGTAGGATGTTCGGGGATTGTTTATCATGTCAGTAAAGTAAAACACCTACCCTCAATGTTAAACTTCTTAAGGGTTGGGGTATTGAGATTTTGTGTACATGAAGGAGTACCTCCATGTTGTCTACTTTATTTAACCATTTAAGCTAGTAAATATCTTGTTTAACAAACCATTTATTAACTCATTTATTTTTCTACTTTCATGCTTCCTCAATCATTATTTGGATCAATCAATAGGTAAGTCAATTATTATTGCTATTGTATCACTGATTATTCAAGTCAGAATATCATCAAAGGTTTTATAATCCACCTCGACTTCATTTCAAATCATTATCTTACAGCACTTGGGTGTTTGTGTAATAAACCCTTTATGAGAGCTGCATTCTTCAAGATAAGAGCTTCCCATTCCAAGTGTTTCCTCCTTAGCAGCGGTAATATTCACTTCGTAACACGACGCGCAGTTATCACCTCAGCGAACAATTCCGATTTGGCGCAGTTTGATAACAAAAATTTGACCAATTCCCTTCGTGGTTACAGTTTTACATGGCTTGGGTTGAAGTATGATTATCAGTCGTGCCTCAATAAAAACATTAAGGAACCAGTACCCTGCCTGCCAAAAATAATCTAATCTTGTCTCTGGAGCAAACAAAAACAACGACATCAAAATAATACAGTGAACTGTTCCTCTGATGAGTTGTGATGTTCTGAATTTAGTTATAGAAATTCTGAATTCTGTTAGCATACTTTAATAACGAAAAATAGCTTCTCAAAGATAATGTACATCGAAGCTACACGACGCATTTTGTATAGATCGGTCCGTGCAATATCGACTGTTTTGGTCAATCACATAATAGTAACTACGAATTGCATGATCATCTATGATCATGCTAATCGATACTTTCTTCCAATTCTACTTTAAAGTAAAAGTTTCATTTGGCGAATATGATTCCTAATAACAAGTAGTGGAGATTAAAGCTATTGAATTATCTTCAATTGAGTAATCGTGTATTTCTGACGTCAGCTCAAACGTTCGGTACAAAGATATAGGGCTTCAACACCCTATTGATGATAACAATATTTTTTGCACAAAACCTTTAATTCTAGTCGCTATATCCCAAGTTAAAGCTACTCTTCTACCCTGTCAACTTCAATATTTCGAAGAAGCCGAATATTAACGTTAAGTGGAACCGGTCCAATCAATTAGCTGCGATCGTTCCACAAAAAATAAATAGCTACCCTTACACACATATCAGGCGTTGCTAGGAACCAGCCTCAGAATCGGACACGCAATTGCCGAGAAAATTGAATCCATCATATCGTCATTCTAGTCACCGTCTCGATTCCGCGTAAGTGGCAGGCAGCCACCAAGCGCGCAGCGAAACATATCGTCGCGACGCATATGTGCGGAGGAGCCACTCTCTACGTTACCTCGCATCAACAACGGTCGATACAAAAATGGCAAACAAATGAATACAATGAAGCACATATTCACAATCACCACGCTAAGGGTATGCGATACGCATTTATTCATGTTAATACAAAACGAAACAAAAAGGGGCCTTTTTTAACCGAGTGGTAAGAGTCTGCGGTTACAAAGCAAAGTTATGCTGAAGGATTCTGGCTTCTATTCCAGGTCCAGGATCTTTTCGTAATAGAAAATTTCCTTAACTTCCCTGGGCACAGAGTATCATCGTACCTGCCACACAATATACTAATGCAAAAATGGCAACTTTTGCAAAGAAAGCTCTCAGGTAATAACTGTGGAAGTGCTCTTTGAATTCTAAGCTGAGAAGCAGGCTCTGTCCCAGTGAGGACGTAATGCCAAGATGAAGAAGAAGATTTCGCAAAATTCAGTGGGCGAAACGGAACGAAATCCCAAAACAAATATTTCATCTCATAGGATTCTGTGTAATTCCATGGTATTTCGTTTCGAACGATATTTCACGAATTAATTCATTATATCGCATACCTGACCCCACCACCACACACACGGCCAACGTGCGTTTGAGGATAGTATAAGCAGGTGGTGCCCTGAACAGGGAAGACCGTGGAAGCGCAAAGGGAGTCAGCACGTGTAGCTGCTCCAATATTGTTGTTGTTGTACACTCCGCTGGCTGTGTACTAAATATCGACGACAGCGGCAAAGTGACAGCGCGAACGACGTATACCTACACTCCCGTGCATAAGTTTGGGTTCACCCCCTAAAAAACATGCAAAAGTGTTCAGTCGATATCTTTGTGATTTCATGTCCAATTGAAACTCTCTAAGCCGCATTTGAAAGGCAAAGAATTATTCTTACTTCGTATGTATTTTTCGAAAAAAAATTTTTGAACTTTGTGTACTAAATTTTTACTTAAAGATGTGACATTTTTCAAAAAACATACTGAAAAATCATATCTAATTTCCTCAGCATTGGATCGACCAAAATTTTAAAACAAGGTGTCTTTAGAATCGTAATCTTATTTTCTTTGAAGAGACCCCACGAAATTTTGGCGGAAAAATCTGGAAAGTATTCAAAATCAATGAAACAGTCAGTCAAGTCATCGTGCAAAAGTTTGGGTTCACCCCTCAGTATGGTGTATCGTGCAAAAGTTTGGGTTCACCTGAACTTACTTAAATCTGTGAAATCTCAAACCAATCATGTACGCGCCATTATTTGCGCTCAAAAAAGCTTTAAACTATTAAAATCGGTTGAAAAATTTCAGAGATATTGACAAAAATGATGTGCGTGCGGCTCAGGTGAACCCAAACTTTTGCACGATTTGCATCATACTGAGGGGTGAACCCAAACTTTTGCACGATGACTTGACTGACTGTTTCATTGATTTTGAAAACTTTCCAGATTTTTCCGCCAAAATTTCGTGAGGTCTCTTCAAAGAATATAAGATTACGATTCTAATGACACTTTGATTTAAAATTTTGGTCGATCCAATGCTGAGGAAATTAGATATGATTTTTCAGTGTGTTTTTTGAAAAATGTCACAACTTTAAGTAAAAATTGAGTACACAAAGCTCAAAAAATGTTTTTGGAAAAATACATACGAAGTAAGAATAACTCTTTGCCTTTCGAATGCGGCTTAAAGTGTTTCAATTGGACGTGTAATCACAGAGATATGGACAGAACACTTTTGTATGTTTTTTAGGAGGTGAACTCAAACTTTTGCACGGGAGTGTACATACTTACTATAGAGGTAATGACACGGTCCTAACGCCTCTATATTGAATTGAGTGTGGAGTCGAGAGCTCTTACAACCAACGACGACGACGACATGGGCCAACAACGCTATAGAGAGACCTCGCTGATGATGGTGGATGTGCGGTTATAAATGCTGCTCAGCTTAGCGAGCAGATAATCGCGCGGTCGTCACATGGCGTGCTGGTCTTGTGCGAAATGCGGAGCCAGCCGGCCGTTGTGGGTGTGTACACGAGGGTTTGGTATTTGCGAAAATAACATTAGGACGGGTGAATGCGGGGGGTTTCGTGATAAAATTAGATGGGAATCTTGAAATGTATGTGCATTGCAGATTTTTACCATACCACGCCACTAAGAACTGTCCAACTAACAATTTAGAGCCACAAATAAGCATACATGTTTGATTATTGTTTAATAATGGTAATGACAGCTGAATAAACATATCACTCGTTTAGCAACTCTCTTTAAATACAAACTTAAGTCAATTATCATTGCATTGGAATGAACAAAAGTTGAACCACCACTAATTAAACGTTTCCAAAGATTCTCATTTGACTTGTGAAGATTGTTTTACTAATGAACTAAACAAGACATGTTCGTCCTATCCAATATTCCACCAAACAAATGTATATGTATTAAGGAATATTCAGAAGACGAACTAACGTTTTACTTGCTTCGCACTTCAACTAGTTCCACATGTTTAATATAAACATGATTAGGAGCTGAATAAGTATTTTATAAAATCCTAATTCAGCTTCGGTATATTATAAGAACAGTTGATCCAAAAGAGGCCAAAATAACGATTAATAAACACATTGTTTAGCAATATATAAGCCTTGAAACACTATAGCTAAAGTTTTGGAAAATGAACAAAATTTTCGAAATTCGTGTTGAGTTCCAAATGCATTTCATAGATCAAATTACTAGTATAAAATGTTATCAGATAGAATCATAACTGATGCTTTCTCAAAATCATAGCTGTTTGGAAAATAAATATGATCAGCCTCCAGAAGTATAGGATTGTTTTGAAAAACAAATATAGGTAGTTTGCCTAAGTATTTCGAGATGGAGCAAAATTCAGACTAACAAAACGTGATATAGACTTAATTGACATAAGAGATACAAAATCTGAAAACAATATCAAAATTTTGTTCCTGAAACTTCCGAACCATAGCAGAATTTGATCTTCTCTGATTTAATAAATAGCTCGCAGCTATTGATCAAATCTTACAAAATCTAAACATGACATACCATGTTAATTTAAGATATCATTTCCAGATCTTTAATCTCTTATATCTATAAAGTAAATATCACAGTATGCTATATGGATCATAATTTGCTATTGCTAGTCTTCAGAACTCTTAAAATGATTACAATATATTCACACAGATGATTATTTCTTAAATGCATAATAGGTGCATTGATATAAATTTACTCACTATGCGCTGAAAATAGCCGACTGAACTAAACTTGGATCAGCATTAAATATCAGCGGAATAATACGCTTGTTCAGTTGATTAGCGTACCATGTATTGTTTAGACATTGTCGAATAGAAGCTCAAACATGATCAATATTCACACTCTTAAAAATAATGAAAATTACTCTGGACGTAATTCTGGTTATGACTGAATGACACATGATGTAAGTGATGGAATGACACAAAAACGTGTCCTTGAAGATGTATTGAACAAAAAATGTAATTTTACATGTTAAAGGACACGAAAACGATGGAACTGTGATCGACATTTCCCGAATCAGACATTAACATATTTGGAATTGGGCACATATTTACGTCATTTGGCTCGCTTCTTTTATGTGCATCCCAAAAGACGTAAATCACATTATTTTTTGGTACTGTGCAGCTATGAGGAATTTATATTTTGCATGGTATATTCATCAATTCTAGGATGTCGCAGACGGCAAGGCATACCGCTGACGTTTGAAAGGTCTCGAGTTCGAATTCAGTATCCAGACGATTTTCAAATGAGGTTGTTATATGATGATAATTGTGTACACTGCATTTATAAAGTGCCTTTGAAAAAATATGTTTACACCACCGTATAAAACCTGAACTAAATGTTTGTATAACGCTTTTAGAGCTCAAAGTTAAGTTGGTATTAAACGACATGCTTAACGTAATACTATGCTATGTTAAATTTGAGCTTGACTGTTAAACTGACTTTGAAATCAGATTTTACTTTTCAAACTCGACGAATTTTCAAGTTGCTTTCATGCGAACTTCTTCTCAGATATCTTGAAGAGAAGAAGCACAATTTTTTTTACTTATGACGACAAAACTGAACGTTTGTTCAAAGTCGTCTTGAAAGGTCTCTCAAGTGACTATAAGTCACCTGAAGAGATCAAAAATGGAATAAATGATTTACTTGGATTTTCCCCAGTCCAAGTAATCATTATGAAAAAGAGAACCCAATCTGGCATTGTTCGGAAAGGGCTTTCTCAAGAATATTATTTAGTTCACTTTAACAAAAAAGAACTAAATAATATTAAAGCTTTAGAAAAAGCTAAACTTATGTTCGATGTCCGTGTGACGTGGGAACATTTCCAGAAACCTGGAGGAAATTACCAGAACCCCACTCAGTGCCGTCGGTGCCAAAAGTGGGGTCATGGTATAAAAAATTGTCGCATGGATGCTAAATGCATGATTTGCGGAGGTTCTTCTCACGCTAAGGACGACTGTCCTGTGAAAGAAGATACCAGAAAGTTTGAATGCGCCAATTGCAAGGGCCCTCACAAAGCTAACTTTTGGGAATGCATTTCACGCAAAAGAGTCATTGAGGCTCGTGCCAGGCAGATGAAGGATAATATCCGTTACGATAACGGTCGTTTCCGGAATTTGCCTGGTAGAGTATCGAACAATGCTCATTTTTCAGTTAACGATCGCTTGATTAGGAATCATACCAACCAGGAAGATCATAATTATGCTCATTCACAAACAAATTTTAATCCGTCGGGTAGCCGTTCGAATCTTTCAATTTCGAATGTATCTACCCACAGTAAATCCTTTGCCGATATCGTAGCAGGTAATTTGAACTCTTCCCCTATTCGTTCCATGAGTACCCATACTACTTGTTCCAAATCAAATGAAAAAAAAACCCTACCGCCACAGGTAACTCCTACCCCGCTTCTTCGTCTACCGAAAATTCCAATGGGAAATCATCAGATGATATGTCTGCCTCTGATTTTAATTTTCTAACTGAACAATTGAATCTAATGATTGATGCAATGTTCAAAGCCACCACTATGACTGAAGCAGTCCAAGTAGGTGTAAAATTTACAAATCAAATTGTTATTGGATTACGTTTTTCTAATGCATCCAAATAATAATTTAAATATTTTAAATTGGAATGCTCGTTCTTTGAATGGTAAAGAGGACGAGCTGTTTAATTTTCTTACAGCTAATAACGTGCATATAGCAGTTATTACCGAAACATATTTAAAACCTGGATCCAAACTAAAAAAAGATCCTAACTTTTTTGCTTATCGTAATGATCGACTTGATGGGGCATGTGGGGGAGTTGCAATCATCATTCATAGGCGTATAAAACATCAACTTTTTTTTTGCGTCATTTGAAACTAAAGTTTTTGAAACTTTAGGTGTATCTGTTGAAACACAGTTAATATACTTTCATAGCTGCCTATTTGCCTTTTCAATGCTCTGGACAGCAAGTTAATTTGCTCCAAACTGACTTGCGAAAATTGACTCGCAATAAGTCAAATTTTTTTGTCATTGGTGACTTTAATGCCAAACATCGGTCATGGAATAATTCTCAAAGAATTTTATTTGATGAGTGCTCTTCAGGATATTTCTCAATTCAATACCCTGATAGCCCTACATGTTTTTCCTCTTCTAGAAATCCATCTACGATTGACTTGGTCTTAACCGACTCTAGTCATCTTTGTAGCCAATTAGTTACTCATGCTGATTTTGATTCTGATCATGTCCCTGTTACATTTCAAATATCGCATGACGCGATTCTCAATCCTATCAGCTCCACTTTCAATTATTTACGAGCCGACTGGAATATAAATGAAACGTGTGTTGACTCTAATCTTGATGTTAACATTTCTTTAGAAACTAAAATTGATATTGACAATGCTCTTGAAACTTTAACAAATTCCATTGTTGAAGCCAGGAACATTGCAATTCCAAAATGTGAAGTAAAATTTGAATCCGTGATTATAGACGATGCTCTTAAACTCTTGATCCGTCTTAAAAACGTGAGGAGAAGGCAATTTCAACGCACTCGTGATCATGCTATGAAAATTATATGGCAGGATTTGCAGAAAGAAATCAAGAAACGTTTTGCAGATTTAAGAAACAAAAATTTTGAAAATAAAATTTCTCAATTGGACCCCGGCTCTAAGCCCTTTTGGAAATTATCTAAAATCTTGAAAAAACCTCAGAAGCCAATACTGGCATTGAAAGAGGAAAACAAATTATTACTAACTAATTGCGAAAAAGCTCAAAAACTTGCTATGCAGTTTGAAAGTGCGCACAATTTTAATTTAGGACTTACTAGTCCAATTGAAAATGAAGTTACTCAGGAGTTCGAAAATATTCTCAATCAAGAGAACGTTTTCGAAAATGCCTGGGAGACTGATTTGGAAGAAGTGAGAACTATAATTAAAAAATTCAAAAACATGAAAGCTCCTGGCGATGATGGAATTTTCTACATCCTCATCAAGAAACTTCCAGAAAGTAGCTTATCATTTTTAGTTGATATATTTAACAAATGTTTTCAATTATCATAATTTCCTGACAAATGGAAAAATGCTAAGGTTGTTCCAATTTTAAAACCAGACAAAAATCCTGCAGAAGCTTCTAGCTATCGTCCAATCAGTTTGCTTTCCTCCATCAGTAAACTTTTTGAAAAGGTTATTTTGAACAGAATGATGGCCCACATCAACGAAAATTCATTTTTTGACAATGAACTGTTCGGATTCCGCCATGGACATTCGACCACTCATCAACTTTTACGTGTAAAAAATTAGATCCGTTCCAACAAATCTGAAGGCTACTCTACTGGTCTTGCTCTTCTAGATATAGAAAAAGCATTCGACAGTGTTTGGCATGAAGGTTTGATTGTAAAATTGAAAAACTTTAATTTCCCAACATACATTGTTAGAATAATTCAAAGTTATCTGTCAAATCGTACACTTCAAGTTAATTATCAGAACTCCAGATCTGAAAGACTTCCTGTAAGAGCTGGTGTTCCCCAAGGCAGCATTTTGGGACCAATATTATACAATATTTTCACATCTGACTTACCTGAGTTACCTCAGGGATGTCAAAAATCTTTGTTTGCGGATGACACAGGCCTCTCCGCCAAAGGACGAAGCCTGCGTGTCATCTGTAGTCGATTGCAAAAAAGTTTGGATATTTTTTCTTCATACTTGCAAAAATGGAAGATTTCTCCTAATGCTTCCAAAACTCAACTAATAATATTCCCACATAAACCAAAAGCTCTTTATTTGAAACCTTCAAGTAGACAGGTTGTCACGATGAGAGGGGTTCCAATAAATTGGTCAGATGAAGTTAAGTATCTAGGGCTCATGCTAGATAAGAATTTAACTTTCAAAAATCACATTGAGGGCATTCAAGCCAAATGTAACAAATATGTAAAATGTCTCTATCCTCTTATTAATAGAAAATCAAAACTTTGTCTTAAGAACAAGCTTTTGATATTCAAACAAATTTTCAGGCCAGCCATGTTGTATGCTGTACCAATATGGACTAGCTGTTGTAATACCAGGAAGAAAGCTCTGCAGAGAATTCAAAATAAAATTTTGAAAATGATTATGAGGCTTCCTCCCTGGTATAGTACCAATGAGTTACATAGACTATCCAATGTTGAAACATTGGAACAAATGTCAAATAAAATAATCAATAATTTCAGGCAAAAATCGTTACAATCTTCTATTGCCACGATTAATGCATTATATGTTTAGGTTAAGTTAGGTTAAGTATATTCAAAGCGTTTTTTTTTCTCTAATAAGCAGGTGAAATCAACTCACCTGTAAAAAATCTGAACTGCAACGGCAAATGAAATGTAATATGTTGTTAACAATATGTTAATAAAATCTTAGATTTGTTTTACCAAATTAGGATGATAGTGTTGTCTAATAACACAGAACACCTAGATATAAGAAATAATGAATGTAATGTTTGGAAGTATCATAAAGAATATAAAAAAAAAATGGTTTCGAAAAATGCGAAGGGGGGAAATCCCCCTATTAAAATCGTCTTCACCGATTCGAGCATCAAAGAACGTTTCTTCGCGACTAAAAAGCAACATGGTAAGCTATTATCCACTGTTGTGAATGGAATGCCAGTTAATGGTAAGCCCGGTAACGTACTGGTACGCGACGAGCTATCTTCCCTTGGACTTGGATTTTCACCACATCCACCTTGAAATTACAAACATGTCTCGATTGTTGAATTTGCATGCATTTTACAGGCCTCCGTCTCAAAGTCATGAACCGTTTCTTAAGAAGTTAGAGGACATAATTTCAAGTTGTCCTCCGAACAATGATTGCATAATAGTCGGTGACATTAACATTCCTGTTAATAAACCAGATGTTCCGATGGTTAAACACTATCAATCTCTTATTACTTCATACAACTATGCTATTACCAATGAGCACTCGACAAGATCTGCGTCTGGATCAATACTCGATCATTCACTATGCTCTAATAGTCTGCTACAACGCATATACAATGATACAGTTTTCCACGATGTGAGTGACCATAACTTTGTTATCACTACGATCAGCTGTACATTCAAATCATTTCGCACAAAATTGAAAAAAAATAATTGTAAATCACCGTAAGGTCAACAATGAGTTCTCTGAGTTTCTGCAAAATATTCCGCAGGAACTAGGACCCGTGGAAAAGCTTTCATTGATTATCAACGAATAAAAATCCATAAAAGAACGTAACTCCAAGACAATCTTCGTGAATGCTCAACTTAAAATTCCCTTGTGTCCCTGGATGAACGTAGATGTTTGGAAATTGCATAAAATAAAAGACAACTTGTTAACCAAATCTAAACAGCAACCAAATAATTCGAATGTAAAAGAGCTTCTAAAACACGTTTCAAATAAACTCGTTAATGCCAAACGTATTGCGAAAAATCAATACTACCACAATTTACTGAACACACCAAACCAAAAATTGCTTTGGAGTCGTTTGAACGAATTGCTTGGTCGAAATGTCAAGCAAGACAATCTTGTCGAGATAAAAAAGAACGGGGAATTAGTTGTAGGCAAATTTGAAAAAAGTTCAGCATTCAATGAATATTTCTGCTCAATAGGATCCGATTTAGCTTCTAGAATTGATACTAACAGAGACATCACTAAATTCAATTCTATCAAAGTTAATAATGCATCAATTTTTTTGAGACTAGCCAGTTCGCAAGAGGTTACAATCCTAATAAACAATCTCAATTCAAAAAAGGCACGAGGCCCAGATGACTTTCCAGCTGATTTAGTAAAATGTCACCATCTTTTCTTTGCCCAACTACTACGTGATGTGTTTTATTACTCTGTTGAGACAGGCGTTTATCCTGATTCCTTGAAGATCGCCAGAGTGGTTCCAGTGTTTAAAAAAGGAGACAAAAAAAAATATTGAGAACTATCGTCCGATTGCAGTATTGTCAGTTTTCAACAAAATAATAGAGCAGTTATTGGCTTCCCGCTTAAATGATTTTTTTGATCGGCACGATATTTTGTATCATATGCAATATGGATTTAGGTCTGGGTCCAGTACGTCAAATGTGCTATGTGAGTTAGTCGATTCTCTGTACGCATCGTTTGAAAAACGGAATATGGTTGGTGCTGTTTTCATCGATCTTAAAAAGGCTTTCGACACTCTGGACCACGAAGTTTTACTAGCCAAGCTAGCTGCTTACGGTGTACGTGGTCAAGCAAATAATCTTCTTCGAAGCTATTTATCGGAAAGGAAGCAGTTCGTAGTTGTTAATCAAGTATCCAGCGGTTCAAAATGCATTCCAATCGGTGTACCACAGGGCAGCAACTTGGGGCCACTGTTGTTCTTAATATACATGAACGACCTGCCCCACATCAACCTTAGAGGAGTTGTCAGACTATTTGCGGATGATACATCTATCTTTTATGAAGGTAAAACTCAAGCAGAGATTAAATCAGATGCTGAAGAAGACTTGCGTACCCTCAAAAGCTATTTTTTGACAAACATGTTTAATGAAAGCATTTCTTAAACCAAATTCATGTTATTTAGATCAACTCACAAAATGGTATCAAACCCTACAGGACTGACTATAGACGATGAAACAGTGCCATATGTTGATAGTTTCAAGTACCTTGGACTTATAATGGATTCTTCCTTAACGTGGCAACACCATATTGATCAGCTATCAATTACACTTTCAAGAATGTGTGGATTGATACGAAAACTAACTGATTTCTTGCCTTTCAAAGCACTAGAAAAACTATTTTTGCATTCTTCCACTCTCACCTTCAGCATCTCGCAATCATTTGGGGCTCTGCTAGTAACGAACGGCTAAAGCGGATCCAAGTTGTATTCGTCTGCTCTTCTTTTTACAGATAGTAAAATAAAAACTTTACCGATTCGTGCTCTATACCACCAACAGTTGATGATCCATACGTACTAGAGTGGTTCAAAATATCGTTTTTGCTCCACACCGCTCATTCGATTCTAGATCAAATTTTGAGTGTCCTCCCAAAATTTGAGCTCATTTGGATGAAAACTGAGACTGCACAAGCCCTTCAAAGTTTATATGAGAATTACTATGGGAAAAGCAAGCAATTCATAACTAATTACTGGGGCGTCCGATTTGAAAACGGTCTTCGGCAAAGTTGTAGCTGATTATTGTATCTCACAGTATCAACGTAGTTCTTATCTCCAAGAGCACATGGGCAAACACTATGACCGATTGAATGAATTGGTTGCTTTTCCCATAGTTATTCCCATATAAACTTTGAAGGGCTTGTGCAGTCTCAGTTTTCATCCGAATGAGCTCAAATTTTGGGAGGACACTCAGAATTTGATCTAGAATCGAATGAGCTGTGTGGGGCAAAAACGATTTTTTGAGCCACTCTAATACGTACAGTGTAGTAAATCGACAAGATGTACTCACTAACATGCGTTTTTCAAGAAGAACACACAGCCGTTTAACCCGGCGAGCCAATCACCTACCGATTCCAAGAGTGCGGACTAACTACGGAAAACGAAGTTTTGGTTACCTAGGACCTGTTTTGTTCAACAGACTACCTCAGACGCTAAAAAATTATACACCGTCATCAAAATTTAAAAAAGAATTAAAAATGTACTTAAAATCTAATGTAACTCTATACTTAAGATAAAGCCATCAATGTTTCACATCAGTGTAAAATAATCCCCCTTCAAAGAGCTTTAAGCTCACTGGGGGCTACAAATCACTGTAATTAACCAGTTGAATGCTTGATATGTCAATTATGTGTAAAATTTATATGTTAATAAATGTTAAATGTTAACAGAAAAAAAACTATCCTTGGGTGAGACCTCGTTTGAGGCCAATTTTGGACCTCTCGAGTCCAAGTTTTTTTTTCCTTTACCTTTAAAAGGAGTGGGGTCAGAGGGGATTTCTCACCCAAAAATTGTAAGACCAACTAACCAACGTTTATTTTGAAATTTATTTCAAATTATTTGATCTACTGGTCTCAACATTGTGACCATTTCAAGGGTTTCTATGGGTTAATTTAGTCTTTCTATGGAAAATATCCCACGCCTTCACGCCTTCAGTTGCTTTTTTACCTAACGTCATATTTAAAGCTCAATAGAGAAGAAAATGCAGATTTCAGATTTTAAGAAGACCTCTCAAAGCACAATGATAATCATCTGAATTGGCAACCCTGCTGTAAAGAAACTTAATTTATTTTCCGTGTCTTATTTCCGTGGTACGTTTTTCTGAGATGATCAATTGAAATATTTGAAAAAAAAAATCGTTTTCAAATTGCTGTAGATCGGTAAATATGCGTACATGTTTAAAACGCCACTGTAGCCTTTTGTGTTTGACAGAACAGCAATACTGTCACTATATTAAATCCCATATACAGTGGCGCCTTTGTTTTGATGCGGCGAGCACTGACAAAAACGACCTTCAATGATCCATTAAGCTCTTTATTACACTATTATAGTTTCCAAACCAACTTTGAAAACGCTTTTTACTCTACTCTTTTGTCGGGACCGAAAATTTGGCATTTCAGCAATTTTTATGTGTTTTGTGTTCACAAAAATGAGGATTTCTACTTCTTCTTCATGGCATTAACGTCCCCACTGGAACAGAGCCAGCTACTTAGCTTAGTGTTCTTTATGAGCACTTCCACAGTTATTAACCGAGGCCCTTGAATCGAGTCCCATCCCCAGGATAGTCAAAAAACATTATGGTTAGAGTGACGACTTCGTTCGGAAAAGAAGTCGGTCCCAAGATGAACAAGCCCAGCTAGAAACCCACCAATATAGATAAATACCATATAGAAAAATATACAAAATCACAAAACATGCTATGAATATCGTTATAATGCATGGATTGTATTGACATGACTACTCTATTTTGCATGGCATTACGTTAAAATGAAGGTTCAAAACGAAAAGTAGTTGTTTTCAAATGACAACTCAGTTATATATTTTGAAACCAACTTTTTTTTTCTTGAAACCCAAATAAATTCCACATGGATTTTCGTCGAGTCCTGCCAATAATTCAAAAAAGTACACTGCAAACGATTTTAAAATTAAATACTTTATCCATATATTCCATTAATTACTTTTCTTAGATGTCTGAGATGTCGGTAAAATTCATGACGAAATTTCAAGTGACAATTTCGGATTCATGAATAAATCTTCAGAAAAATTCTCAAGAATTTTACAAAAAATCTATGGATATCTGTTAATGAATAACTGATAAAAGCTGATATTTTATTTTTTGGGAATTTCAGCTGGTGATCTTTCAGCTAAATTTTACATAGCATTGTTCTCTAGAATGTCGTGCTAAATCCTGTTGCTCCTATCAATTCCGAAGCAAAATTTAATACGCAATTCACTAGAAACTTAAGCTGTTATGATATGTACTCATAGTAATACTGAAATATTTTATTTTTTTAAGGATTTTCCAACGACTTTCTTTACACAGATTGCACAATAATTACTAATTTGTTTTATAAAATGTTTTATTAAATTTTAAATTGGTACCACAACAAGTTTTATTTTATAACTACGTTACTGGAAATTCCACGAAGCTAAGGAAATTATTTAGTAATGTGTCTTTTCTGAAATTTTAAAAATTTGTGGACTGTTTAATTCCATTCTAGTGAATTTCTACAGATATTCTTGAATCAGTTTGTGGTATAGTTTGAAATACAGTGGTCAGTTATTCAATACTTTTGTTCATAATTCCTCCACCGAATATGTTTAAAAACTTTAGCAAGGGTTTTTTTCAATTTTCTGCAAAAAAAAATCTTAACATAATTTTTTTAGAAGTTGAACTACTGGTAATTCGTTAATATTTGTATATACTCTAGGTTATATCAAAAATTCACGCTACAAGAGTCCTATAAAAAATTGTCATAAATTAATAATGATTTGTAATCTAAATGATAAATTTCCTGGAAGTTAATCGTCAGCAATTGAAAGTCAATGTGAAACACTGCATCAAATAGTTCTACAGGAATCTTGAGCAAACTGTTTTTTTTTTTTCAAAATAGTTTGATTATTGATAGTTTTGCGAGTTAGTCGTTCCTCTAATATTTTTCCGAGTAATTTTGTATACGTTAAAGGATCATGTTTTGAGGATTTCATAAGAAGATCTTTTTTTTTTCAAAATGACTTCCAAATTCTTAAAAACCTGCGAAGATTTCCATCAAAATCCAAAATTTTCACAGGAAATCAAATATATTTTTAATTTGAAATAATTATAAAAGTATAAAACAAAAAACAGAAAAAAAAACACCTAATTTTACGTAAGTGTTCCCCGTTTAGTAAAGCAGGCTCAGTAAAACACAAAACAGTCTGCCCATGATCCATGTTTCAATCTAGCTATCGCTAAATTTTGACACCATTCCATCCCCATTTGCCTCGCCTGATTTCATGCCCATCGCTCACAAAGTTAATCAGCAGACAACAAACCCGAAAGTTAACCTTCTCTCTCAATTTCGCATTTGAGTGCTTTTTCGCACATTCCTATTATTAATACCACCAGACAATCATTTCAAGCCACATGCGAGCGCCTCCGCTTACTGCTTCGTAGAGAGATGGAGAAAGAGAGAGAGAGAGAGAAAAAAAGGCCTATAACGACTCTCACATCTCCAGCACGCTGAGGGTGGTTCACATAAAGAAAGTGCTTAATTTATGAAATTGATCTCTCTGGACTTACCAGTGGTTTAAGAATACTAATTTACCTTGCTTTTAAGTTCATTCCTTTCAGAACTGCATGAATTCGTTTATCAGCTATGATCATATTCATGACTCTGTTAGTGTGAAACTCTTCCTCAAGTTATCCTCTTTGTATGATGGATTTGGAGCATTTTGAGTTCTTCTCAATCCCTTTCCATCTCTTAACGCCTCGTTACCTCTCAGAGCTGTAATGCTCTCAATATCTATCAACCTTGGAACAGTATAACGAGATATTCTACGCTCAATGATGCTGTATAGTTCTGTTGAACTCATGGACTGGAGTGCAAATCTCGTGATTACCAGCCAATAACACGTGTCGACTACCCGGTGGGAGTCCATCGGCTGGTTTGGCCAAAAATAGACTGATTATTCGTCACCCTGGCGACACGTTGGCCATAACCGGAGCAGCTGGTAGGGTAGGTGTGCCTGTATTCGCCAGCCTAAGGAAATATATTTAAATAAATCAATCAAAAGACTTACTGCCGAAATGCTACTTAATTAAAGCTTTCAACTGAATCATGGATTTGCCACCTGCATTGATTTCTTATGGACCATCATGGCGAAATGAGGAGCAAAGAAGCTACAATTTCAAGAACAACATTTTTTTCTCAGAAATATTTAGATTTCTGTGAATATTACCTCATCATTTCAAAATGATTGGTTGAACAATAACCTCCTTCTTCTTCTTCTTAGCACTACATCCTCACCGAGACAGAGCCTGCTTCTCAGTTATTAACTGAGAGCTTTCTTTGCCAAAATTTCTATTTTGGCACGATGGTATTCTATGCCTAGGGAAGTCAAGGAAATTTCCATTACAAAAAGATCCTTGACCGACCGGGAATCGAATCCAGACACCTTCAGCGTGGCTTTGCTTTGTAGCCACGGACTCTAACCACTCGGCTAAGGAAGGCCCCTGAACACTAACATATTTATGCCTAATTGTGTCATAAGATGGTATATTGGTACTATGGCGAACACCGGTACATCTAACTTAGTTGGCGCTAAATCGTGGGGGATTTCGACATGGGCTCCGTCCGTCTTCAGGGAAAACCGTTAGCACACAGGGCAAGTTCCTTAAAAAAGGCACATCCAAGTTCAATGCTGGCGATGGTGACGGCCGGAATCCATTCCCAGCAGGAATTTATGCACTATAGGCATAGGACCGCTGGCTGAATTGAACGCATAAAAAAGCACATTGCAAAAGTCTAATGCGCCTTCATAGGTCGTCGGTTTTGTGCTAATCCAACCGGTTTACGACCATTACAGGTGCATCGGTTCCACCAACAGCTCGCAACTGGAAGGGAAGTTACAATAATATGAAAAAAAAAGTTTATTCCTGTGGAAGGCCGGAGAAAAGAAAAACGGCACCGTCGTCGTCGTCTTTGGCCCTTTCGTTCGACCACGGTGCGACTTTATAGAGGCACACTGCCTGTCATAAATATTAGATTTATTAAGGAAAATATGAGCACAATGCTGAATATTATACCACCTAAATACAGGCACTATCATATTGCTATACATATCTCACGATACGGATTATCAATTATTATTACGTCCTCACTGGGACAGTGCCTGTTTCTCAGCTTAGTGTTCTTATGAGCACTTCCATAGTTATTAACTGAGAGCTTTCTTTGCCAAAGTTGCCATTTCCGCATTCGTATATCGTGTGGCAGGTACGATGATATTCTATGCCCAGGGAAGTCAAGGAAATTTCCATTACGAAAAGATCCTAGACCGACCGGGAATCAAACCCAGATATCATCAGCATAGCTGTGCTATGTAGCCACGGACCGTAACCACTCGGCTAAGAAAGGCCTACCTGTTTTGAGTTAATGCTTAACTGTTTTGGAAGGTGATTTAATTTTCAACTAAGTGTTTCAAGCGAGTCCGCATACTCATGATTGGTACTGTATAAACATAATATTACCAATGTTTGCAGGAAGGCATCTGCATCATCAGGTGGGAAAGAGCGAACTGCCGAAGAGATAACTTTCTGGTGGCCGGATTAGGTCAAAACCAGAATCTAAAACACTGATTTGCCGTTATAATGATTTATTTTCCTTTCCTTCCCCCCCACCCGCAACTGGTTTACTTCCCTTCCCGCGGGGGCCCTTCCTTTCCTTCGTTCCGAAGGAAAATGTTGCAGTTATAGGAGCCACATACGTGTGCATACAATCGGATCATGGATGGGGGAAAATGGGGATATTAAATGCAGCTTAAATGGAAGGAATTTGCAACGGATCAACACCTTGACTCGAGTCGAGTCGTCGTCGTCCGGGGGATGCGGGATTTATCATGGCACAGAGCTAGACAGATATCTCGTGTGGCGAACAGGTGACAGTCGGATGTGCTCAAGTGGGTTTCATGGTGGAGTTAGGAAAAACCTGTTGCAAACGGAGAGATTAAGAAAACACCCTAAGGCAATGTACTATGACGTAGTTGAAAAATACACCAGAGAAGATCGTCGTTTTTTTCTGAAATAGGAATCCGTGGCGTATTTCTGAAGAAAGTCCTAAAGTAACCTCTGATAAAACCTGTGTAGGTTTCAAAGTCATCCTTAACGAACAAGGACCTCTGAAAGAATTCCTGGACTAACGAGGAAGCTTGAGAAGATTTCAAAGATAATTTGTTGAGAGAATCGAAAATAAATCTATCGATTTTTGAGATAGTATTTCGCAGAATTTTCTAAGAAAAAATTCTCATAAAACATTAGACAAAATCTCGAAATAAATTGTGCAGGAATCACTGGAGTTGTTATTGGGAAAATTGCTGTAGTATTAACTGGTGTTATAGCTTAAAAAGACTTCTGAAGATTGCATGGGAATGTTTGAAGAAACATTTTAATAAGTATTTGTAACAACTTCAGGGGTATTATCTGGACTAAATGCAGGAGAATAAATAAATGAAATGCCGGAGAAAATCCTAGATCAAAAATAGATTTGTTCGAGGAACCCTTCAAGGAATTCCTAGGTCCCTGGAAAGCAAGGTAGATGAATTCTTGAAGGAATCCACATGCATAGGCTGAGGAATGCTTGCAGATTACTTGAAAAAACCCCTTTAGCTATGTTGTTCAAAAACTCTGGAATTAACCTTTGTGGATTTCCTCTGGAAATCTTTGGGGAATCTCCTTCAGTAACAACTGGAGATTTCGGTTCAAGGATTGGTGAAAAAAATATCTGGAAGAAATTTTCTATAACTATCCATAGAAAACAACTAGATATTATCTGAAAAAAATACTGGAGGCAGTAGCTTTGGAGTTCGCATGGATTTCATGGAGCAAATTTTGGAGAAATTATTTTAAGTATGCTTTGAAAAATCGCTTGGGGGATTTCTCGGTGAATTGGCAGAGAAATCACTGGAAGAATTTCAGAAGAGATCTCTCTAGGAGACCCTGAAAGTATTCTAAATAAAGTCACTATTTATAGTGTCATAGTTATAGAGCTTTTCCTCGGGGAATTTGAGACGAAATTCGTGAAGAGACTGTTGAATCGGATATAATCTCTGAAGGTTTCTCTGAAGCCTGTATATGAAAAAAAAAAGACTTTCGAGGTCATTTTGGTTGAAACAGAGACTTTAGAGACCTTTCACTAAAAATCTCTACTTGACCGGAAAATATCAGCGGGAAATTGATGAAATCATTTTTCAAGAATAACCCAAAAACTACGTCCAGAATTTTCTACGGCAATTTTGAATCATCTGAAGAACATCTTGTCGCTCTGTGAGTTCTGTAGGAATTGTTCTGAAAATCGTCATGAGGTTCAGCAATTGGCTTGTTTAGGGGTATCCTGTTTTTTACATATTCTGATTTTACGTTAAAAACTGAGCCAGAATCCAAAGTTTCATAATTTTCCGTGCCCTGGAACTATTTTTAAAACACGTTTGAATTTCGTATGGAAATCGCGTTTGAATCACCCCTCGGCAAATTTTACTCTGGGACGAGCTGTCATTATGTAAATGGAAATGTCATTGAGTCGACGGAATTAAATCTATTTTAATCATTTACTATATCAAAATTAAGATAATAAAGCGCAATAAAATCGTGTTACACTTAGAAAACTGTGCTTTTTCGATCAAGCTACAAAAATCTGCGAATTTTTCATCACTAAACAACCCAATTCTTTGATAGATTATATAGTCGATGTCCCACGCCATTTTGAAATCCAAGATGGCGACCGGACAACAATTTTCGTCATCCCCTCGTCGGCCCTGTATGGGTTTCCAACGATTTCCCCAAACCGAAGGACGCCATCTTGGATTTCAAAATGGCGTCGGACATCGATTCTTGTCATCCCTTCGTCGTGCCCGATCCAAAAATATGTTGCATGGGTTTTTAACTATTTTTTTTTTGCTTTTCAAAATGGCGTCGGACACAGATTTTCATCATCCCTCGCCGTGCTCGTTTCAAAAATTCAAAAATGGGTTTTCAACGATTTTCTCAGATCGAAGGACGCCATCTTGGATTTCGAAATGTCGACAGACATCGAGTTTCGTCATCCCCTTGTCGTGTCCGATTCATAAATATCCATATTTAATGGGTTTTCAATGATCTTGTCAAACCGGAGGTCGCCACCATGAATTGCTTAATTTGGAATTTTGTTAATTCTCAGTGCCAATATTTATATTCAGATAAATCGACTTTTTCTTTCTATCGCATCAGCTGAAATATCGAAAAATTCTAAACATCAGAGCACCCCCACAGCACGATGACAATCTAACAGTGCATTCTATCCCAATATTTTGATTCGTCCTATCTCAATGTTTTGGTTCGTTCTGTTTCGTCCATTTGGCGTGTGGTTTCGATTCCCGCTCCATTGTCTCGGTGAAAAGTTTTCGTCCAATGAAAAAGTTCATTAGGTGTTTCGTGTTGTCCGTTGCCTAATGTTAGTGATCGTTCAGTCTGTGCAGCCTATGTGCTGAAGACGATGTAAATTGTCTTTTAAACGTTCCCGAGCTTGTTAATACTTCTTTTGACATGTTCTCCCGAGCAGACGGGTGCGGACTTACTCAAACCTAGCCAGTTTGCGAGTCTGTGCTGTTTATTATGCGTTGGAGTACTCATGAGCTGCTTCGTGATGCGAACTTTTCCATCACTGCTGTGCTACGTTACAAGTTTCTTTTTGTTATATCCCTGTAATATGAGCTTGAGCTTAAGTTTGGCATTTTGGACCATCTTCCCCTACACAAAACTGAGCTCTTCTGGACCACATGATGAAAATCCTACTCCAGGGTTATTGTTTAAAGAAGCTTTGCACTTTTAAACATCGGTATGCTTCGCAGAATATTGAAAAATAATCAGAAATCAAAAAAACAGATATCATAAATAGGGGCTTCCTTAGCCGAGTGGTTAGAGTCCGTGACTACAATGCAAAGGCATGTTGTATGTGCCTGGGTAGGATTCCTGGTCGTTCCAGGATCTTTTCACAATGGAAATTTCCTTGACTTCCCTGGGAATAAAGTATCATGCACCTAAAATGTTTTTTTTTTTTATATATTTACCAGCATCTGGATTTTTTCTAGAGGGGGCCTGACCTCTGCCCCCTATCCTGTTCCTACGCCAATGGTTATACCTTGCGATCATTACTCTTAACCCGACCTACAAAGGCACTAGCAAGTAGATTTGCGGGGCTTCCTTAGCCGAGTGGTTAGAGTCCGCGGCTACAAAGCAAAGCCATGCTGAAGTTGTCTGGGTTCGATTCCCGGTCCGTCCAGGATCTTTTCGTAATGGAAATTTCCTTGACTTCCCTGGGCATAGAGTATAATCGTACCTGCCACACGATATACGAATGCGAAAATGGCAACTTTCAGCTGAGAAGCAGGCTCATTTCCAGTTGGGACGTAATGCCAAGAATAAGAATAATCAGAAATTAGCACAAATTTATGTTTTCAGCGTGTGTAAAAATTACACACATGGTGTGTTGGCCCAGACGAGCCCGATTTTGTGTAACTCCGTTTTTCTGTACCGTTAAGATTCGAACCCACGAAGCTCGGCGTAGCCTTGCTGATTAGCTATGACTATTTGGTATTTTGTCCTAGTTTGACCGAGTTGTGACATTCCCCACAAACCAAAAACAATAATATCACCAACCATCAAAGCGAGCCCAATGCGACCTGCACAACAACCGTAATTTCCATCCAAGCCTTGTTATCCTGCATCTCCAACCCATAGCTTCCCTCTATCGGAGCAAAGTTAGCGCAAAAAATGCGCTCCTAAACTAGTTTTATTGCCAAGACCTCACCTCACAATTCCGCAGGTAAATGCAAACAAGTTGGATGCTGCGATGCGATCTCCGGCGCGCAAGTTTGGCACATATTTAACGCTCCATCCCCTGGAATCCCCTGCCACCTTCATTCCAGAAAGATGTGCGATAGGGGACGATCTGGTCCAGAGATAGGCGAAATATTTCACTTGTTCCTTGCATCGTCAACCGCCACCACCGTGACGGGACTTTGTTCTGTCTGTCACTCCGCTAAATACTTGCAGTGCTGCTGATGTTGCTACTGCTGTTGATAACCTTAATCTAGATTTTAATTTAATGTTGCTCGTTGCTCGCTGTACTCCATCGTTAGGTGAAATTCTTTCACGGGGCACGACGATGCAATGTTGTCGGAGCATAAATCACTTTGACGAAGTGTATCAACAGATTACTTTTGGAGCTTTTCCTAGTCAGCCTAGCGAACTTGGTGGGCTTTCGAGGCATCGTTACTAAGGCGCAAAAGGGAGTGTCATTCTGGTGGGGGTGTTAATGAAGAATTTGGAATTTATGAAATTACTTCAGAGGAAAATCCTCCCGTACCGGACCGTAGTCAATAGCGGACGTCAAAAAATGGAGAAATCAAGATGGTGTAGTAGAAAGAAAGGAAGCTATTATAGAAAGCAATGTGTGCGTAGAATAACAAATCCTTGTGATGACATCCTATTAGGCAAAAATGCGTTACCATACAGACGATTGGCATAAAGTACAATTACAGTAAAGGAAGTTGGCCATAAAGTACGTTTGCTATAATGGACATTTGCCATGATCCACATAACATTAATTGAGTTTGTTGCTACATGAACAAAAGCTATACTGAGAATGTTTGCAAGTTTTGAAAATGATTCTGAAGCTTCCTCCCTGGTGTAGTTCTAATGAGTTCCATAGAATATCGAATGTTGAAACATTGGAACAAATGTCAAATAAAATAAATGATAATTTTGAACAAAAATCGTTGCAATCTTCTATTGCCACGATTAATGCGTTATATATTTAAGTTAAATAAGGTTAAGTAAATTGAAAACATTTTTTTTCTCTTATAAGCAGGTGAAATCAACTCACCTGAAAAAAAATCGTAACTGCTACGGCAAATGAATGTTAATCAAAATGTTAATCAAAGCTCAACTTTGTTATGCCAAATTAAGATGATACTGTTGTCCAACACAAGACACCTAGATATAAGAAATGAGTGTAATATTTAGAATGATACTAATAAAGAATTCTCGCGCAACGTTACAAAAGGACCTATCTAACATTGAGAGGCTCTCTTTGTTTACTTTCTCTTTAATCAATAATTGAGTCACAATAACCTCTTCTGTTAAGTTTTTTGAAACGCTAGTCAAGGAAATTGCCTTTCGATCTATTGTGAAAAACTTCCCAAAAGCTTAAGTATTCTACTGTTATAATAGAAAGAGAACGAGAGAGGAGAGAATCTCTCATTTGTACAAAGGTCCTCTAGTAATGTTCAGCGAGAATTTAAAAGAAAAAGATCGTTTGCAAGTAACATTTATAGCTTTCTGGCGTTATGAACCAATTTCACCAAAAGCGTCCTACCCAACTCTTTATGCATTTTTGCATTTGTGTATTTTCCCCTATGCTTCGGAAATTTACAGCTAGTGACAGTATGAAAACGATGCAACATCCGTATACTAAGATTTATTGTTAGCTTGAGCTTTTTGCTAGAGCCCTTATTTTAGATGCGACAAATGCATAGCGTCATAAAAAGAATACTTTTGATAGGTTCTTCAAAGTTTGATAGTAAAAAACACTGTAAAATTTTCACCGTACGAATGCCATTACTCATCCATTGATTCATTAACACTTCAGTAGTCACGCTGTTGTATATTTGTACAACACTGGTGAAAACACAGTGGGATTCCGTTTTTGGCATGCTCCATATTTGGCACTCCCCGGTTTTGACAACAAAATGAATCCGTTTTTGGCAACATTTTTAAATTCCATCAAAATTTGTATTTTTTTTCTTCAGTATCATCATGTTTTTTTTTTTAAATCATTTGAACAGCAAGTCAGCATTACGTCGATTACATTCCAGAGCTTCATCGCAGTCGATATTACCTCCAATCCTAGTAATGAATAAGGATCCCGTACGTGATTATATACTTGGGGATGGTCTTGTGTTCGCAACATTTCATAAAGCCATAATCTTTATAAGTGACTCAACTAGCTAGAGGAATAGTTGGTCCATATTATTTTGCTTATTTCATCGCACAAGATTCGCAATGTTGGTTGTTGTTGTTATTTTTTTTATGACGCATTATAAGCGGCGAAGTTTAAGTTACAAACTGCAAAAAATATATAGAGTAAGGTTCGACCTTAGTGGTATAATCAATATTTACAGAAAACTAATAACAGTTGAAAAGAAATAAATTCTTTACAGTAGATCATCAACATTTGGCTATCATTTTTCTGAACAGACTTGTGCCGAAATATTTACCCATTTTTAGTTATAACAGTTTTTAAATCAAGTTCGAAGAGGCAAGAGTTCAAATCTAGTGTGGGGCAAAAGTTTGCTGATCGAAACACAAATTTTTGACACTTTTATGACAGACACTGTCCAGCCATAAACATGTTTACTGAAAACTATACACTAAATTTTCATCAAAAAATTGCCCAAAACAGAGATAATTGTAATTTACCCAAAAAAAAAGCAGTTGTTCGTAAATATTAGTGAATATGTGAAGTTTGGGTGATTTTTGTTCGCAAGAACAGGAAAACTTTGCTAGATTTGAAGATAGTATGTAGGTTTTAGGCAATTTATAAATTTTGACCGATTTTGACAACAATGCGTAATATTTATGTTGCCAAAATGGGTATGTTGTCCAATTCAGGAATTTTGAAATGCTTATGTGTTTTACCATTGTAATCTCTAGAAGTACCAGAACATGCATGGCAACTACTACGAATGATGTGAAAAATATCTGGGAGCTTTCTTCAGTTCAGCTTTTGGCTCAAAAACAGGGACATCATGTACTGATTACATGCACCATCTGAACAACACACTTGTTTTACACTGTACAAGTGTGGTATTACTTCCAGTGAACATTTGCGGCAGCTTTTAAGCCCGACCATATTGAAACTAGCAGCTTTCGAATACAGGTTACTATAGGCATAGGGATACAATGTTTGATTTTATTCCTGTGGGATTTTCTGAAAAACAAAACGGATAGCAGAAAAAATGTAGCATAGATTTTGCGGAATCAGTGAAAAAAAAAAGTGTTATCATAACTTCTTTTTTTTCCTTGCAGAATAATGTGTGAACTTTAAACTTTATTTTTTGGTGAAATTTTTTTATTGTAGAGGTGCTTGAAAATGTCTGAAATATGTATCCAAATATTCTCCGCTCTCCTGTCAAAAGGATGTGGTCAGAAAAACTTTTGACTGCTGAAGAAGCGTCAATCAGGTCTAGATTGCTAGAGATAATTTCCAAATATCTGTATAAGATAAATGCGACAAGAAACCACATACATTTTTACAATGTCCAAAGAAGTTTGAACATGGGTTTTTCTTTCACTCGCTCTAAGAATTATTCTATAAATATTTTCCAATGAATACTTCAAAACAAATTCTCAACATTTTGCTCAAACTGTCATCTAGTGTTATGAACAAAGCTTCTCAAAGTTTTCCTCAATAATTGTTTTAGTAGGCATTTCAGACTAAAACACCTAAAATAAATCACTCATCAATTATTCAATAAAACTCTTTACGGATTAACTAATCAATGATCGAATGCCGAAATGCAAATGCCGTTAGGCTGAAAGGGTCGTTAGGCCGAAATAACATTTGATAATTTACTAATGTTCAAATGGCTAACACATTCATCAGAAGTTTTTCCTTTTTTTTCTAGTTATATTTCACAGCGGATATTTTGAGCTTCTAGGTCATGTAAATTATCCTGATCTAACAACTAATAATTCATTCGGCGGCTTCTATGTAATGCAAATTATCCTGACCTATCCTTGCTAGTTACCCATTCGACTTTTCATTAGAACTATCGGTCATTTTCCGCCTAGTAACCCTTTCAGCCTAACGACCCTTTCGGCCTAACGGGATAGAACCTAACGAGATAATTTGAAAATATTTACAGGCTCTTCAGACCGCCACACATAATCTGATTGATGTTAAAAAAAATACTTGCCCAATAACAACAAAACATTTGTAATGAACACGTTAAAGCTGATCATCTTGACATTTTATGCTTTTATTACACTTGCTTTTACCGTCGATTACTGTCTTATTCCACCAATTTTTTACGCCTATTAAATAATGTAGCAATAATTATAGCTATATAAATGTGATTAATGAGACTTCTACAGTACGTTAAACACTAACTTTGAAATATGCGAGTTTTACTCATAAGTACGTTCCACGTTATCTTTTTTTAACTTGCAATGTTCGCCCCCATTTTCATTTTCACTATGTTTTAACTCAAAATGTTATGTTTCAGTACCTAATATTCAAAATATATTTTTCAATGTGTTGCCAAAATTGGGAAGAAAATGTTAAATTGACGCTTATATTGAGCTGTTCGGTAGTCCAATCCGCATGGTTATTAAATTAATTAACTCATTTGCTGCACAGCCGAGCACGTGGATTTTTTTCATAATTTCACCCATGATTTGTCCATCTTTACCACGCGTAATGAGTTAATTAATTTAAGAAAATGTTGCCAAAAACAAGTGTTGCTAAAATCGGAGGTACACAAAAGCGGGTGTTGGCAAAATCGAGAAGGAACTGTATATGGGTCGAACTTTTGCCCTTCTGATTCGAACTTTTTGTCCCCCTATTGACCAAAAATTGTTTCCAATCATTTATGCAAAAACTAATACACCTCAAATTATCTTTATGAGAGGCCTAGAAACGCCCGAACATATAAAAAGTCGAATAAGATTTAATCTTTATTTTATTCCATGCACTAAAAGTTCGACCAAAATTTACAATTTTCACGTCAAAAAACAACACTTTTCCAAATCCCAATCGGTTTTTAATAATTATTGTAGTGAAAGTCTCTTACATGAATAGCATTCGAACCACCCTGACATTTATAAGCTTTGTTTTGAATTGAGCTAGGAACTCGTGCCCCACTCGAACTCTTATCTCACGTTACTCTACTGAATTGTGCTAGGTATAGTAAGATTGTTTGCACAATGCATTTAACTCTCAATAAAGAATGTTTGAATTTACGTGATCGTATAAATTATTTGTAAATTTTATTAAAACCAAATGATGGGCAGTTACAGTTTACTTGACCGATTTTCAATTTTCTTGGACGAAATGAATGCTAAAGGCTTTGACTTAAATATAAAATTTAACAAACATTGTTTTTTACATGAAAAAAATCAATCGTTTTTTTTTTCGTATTTTGAAGGCTTCGAGAACAAAGGGGCTATTGCTGTTCTCATTTTTGCTTGAAAGTTCAGAAATTTTTTCGTTTACTGTCAAATTTTCAGCGATGTATGTTTTTCAGTTTTTGAGATATATATATATTTTTTTGAAGAAAATTCAGTCATTTTTTATCGACACACACTGTAGGTCTCAGTGCATTTGATTTTTTATTTAAATAATAATCATAACTTTTGAACAGCTCAACCGATTTCCAATCTATTTTTATGAAACGAAAGCTTAAGATTTCAACTTTTCAGGAAAAAATATAAAACTCTGAAAAAAAATGTTTGACATGAAAAAATATAAAAATTTCCAGTTATTTTAGGAAATTTAAAGAAAAAAATCAAAACAGCAATAGTCCCTTTTGTCCCGAGGCCTTCAAAACACAAAAAAAAAACGAAATTTTTATTATATTTTCCATTTTTAAAACTATTTTTGTGAAATTTCATATATATCTTGAAAAGTCAAAATCTTTAGCTTTCATTTCGTCCGAGAAAATTGAAAATCGGTCAAGCGGTTCAAAAGTTATAATTTAAAAATAAAAACAAATTTTTCAAAATCGCGGTTTTTTGGTCACCCTAATCAAAAAATCCAAAAATACCTGTATCCTTATTTCGGATAAAGAACAAAATAGCAAATTTTCACGGAATTCGGTGACTCACTGAATCGGTTTTTCATGGAATGGCTGAATACTTCTCCGTTTTCTTTCACTTCTTTCCATGTCAACTGGCACCATTGTTTCCAGATTTCCCGAAGGAGGAAAAGAGAGTGATTCTCTGATAACCTCAGTGGGCAATTAGAATCATGCAGAATTGTGTTGTTATCTTACAGGCTCGGGTTGCGTGTAGAGAACAGGTCCAGTTCGTAGTATAGTCACGAAAAATATGTAAACAAGCGATCAGCTTCCAGGACCAGCAGCTACTGGCATGTCGTTTTATATTTTTTCTGAAGTGCGCAAGAGATAGAATTTTGAAGTAAACTGAACTATTATTTTGCATATGTGCTATTCAGAATTGTTAAAGCATAGTGCTCCGAGTTTCTAGAACCCAAATTCAATCAAACTGAAAAAAAAACTTTATTTTCATATGCCTAATGAAATTGTTGATTATATATATGGTTGGTCGATTATACTGCAAAACGCATTACATCGTTGTATTTTTTGCAGCAAAATAGTTTCATAGTATTCCTAATATTAAACTAATATTTAATATAACTTTTTGAAGTTGATACTCGTGCTTCTCGTATTTTCACATAATCATAAATTGAGCCATTACAATTTTAAATGGAACACCCATGTTGACGGTTTGCTACCATTAGGTATCATTGGACCACTTTACTACTAGCGATTACTACTACTAGAAATCCTTTATAAGAGAGATTCGCGGAAGCTGACATTTCTGTCAAAGTGTGAGCCAATCGAGCAGCGAGAGCTGTCAAAGCGTGAGCCAAACGAACATACGTTATGTTTGTTTTGAACTTTTCTTGAGGAGTAATGTAATCCCCTTGAAATTATTTCGGTAAAAGTAATTTTGCATGAAGCAAACAAATAAAACGTTTTACTTTTTTGAATTTTTGTCAATGCGATTTTTAGTTTTTGATTTTTTTTCGGCTGTTTATTAGTTTTGATATGTAGTTCAAAGATCTATAACGAAACAAAATACACTTTATAGCAATGATGAAGTCATGTCCGTGTTACAATATTATTCTCGACGCCGAGCAAAATCAGCACTGCTGGTCTGTTGCCAAATCATTCCATTTTACTTCCGCTTATCTCTCTATAAAGGATCACTAACTACTACATCCTTATTGAACGACAAAAGATAATCGCGATATTTTTGTGTCAACTTAGGAATTTGCCCAGCACCCATTTTTGCCGTGGCGCTGTCGTTCGATACCGTTAACAGGAGATAATTTCAATACTAATAAACCTAATTCATAAAAACCCTGATCTCCTGTTTCGTTAACGGATTTTTCCACAACCGGCCCTCACGCGTAAACCTGCTCCCAAATGGAACAATATAATACAAATACCTCATTACATATCTTCCATCTTAAATCAATACAATTTGAATGTCGATTCCCCCTCCCCTACCTTTCTATGGTTGATCACCACAACGGAAAACACCAACGGAACCAGTGTGACTGCACATTCAAGACCGAGGACAGAGGAGACCCATAATCTTGATCGTCGTCAACGCACATACGATTCTCACATCCTGCTTAACCACAGTGCGCTTTCCTTGACAAGTGGTGCGGAACCCTTGTCCGTGTGATACCACCGGTTCTGACCTTTGGTGAACTATTCCCGTTATGGTTAATGCGTAATCAGTGCCGTAGCGTGCGGTTGGCCTGGTGCGGACCCTCCAAGGTCCAGGGAGCGCCTAATGCAAGACGAATTACGGATAAATATGCAGACGTGACGTATTTGAAGAGGGCGTCATAGTCATATTTAGGTCATAGTTTTAAAAGAATGCATTTTATTTTCGTGGTGTTTGTATTGATGAGAAGGATTTTTTAATCATTTATATTATTTTTAAGAGGGATAAGATGTGTATCTCTTTGACGATTGTTTGTCTACCAGACAAGCAATGTGAATTTCCATTAAATCTAGCTGCATTCTAATTGAATGATTCGCTGGATTCTCACAATACTCTGAGATGAAGGTTTCCATAGAATTTAAAATAATTCTCAAAAAATCAAACAGAGTTATGAGCTTTAAAATAAAAAAAAAAACAGATATTTTATAAAATCTTTATAAGTTTTCTTTAATAGTATTAAACACGATTTTTGCAAAACCGGGACAAAATTCTCGCAGGATTTCAGGTGGGCTTTGAAAAGAATCCAGAAAAAAAATCTGACATACTTCTGAACAGGATTTTTTTTTTAAATACTAAAAAAAAATGTGAATCGAGCTTCTTGAGAGAATCCTTGACGTTGTTCACAAAAAAATAATAACAGTAATAGCAGAATATTCTAACAACTACCGGTAGTTGTTAAACTTCCACAGCCGTAAACCACGATTCATAATTAAAAACATGTAGAATATTCTAGTTCGAAGTTTTTTATCAAAGGGCGCATAAATAGAAGTTCGGCAAGGGCGCCATGAGGTCATGCTACGGCTCTGTGCGTAATTTTGCGCCCATTCCTAGTCAAGTGCAAAGCGGTGCGTAAAACCAGTTATCGGTTGGTGCGATTCTAATAAGCCACTCCGATATCGCACCTTCCGCTTTGCAACCGTCCGGTTTTTTGCATAGCCAAGGAACCACCGCAAAATCAATTACATCCCATTTTTACTATTATATTCATTACCGTTTTTTCGATGATTTACATCCCAATTATCGCACTTGCCAATGCTTCGTCGATCGGAGCACTTTCCGGCTTTTCTTGGCGCCGATTGGTGATCTGCTCAGTGCCTCCTCCCTTCCGGGGGTTGGCTATTTGTTTCAACACGTTTCGCGCACGCGGAAAATGGTTAGCAAGCACCTCCCTCTTCGAAGAATCCCGAAAAAAAATCTATATCGGAAGGGGTTGGATGTAAATTGGGATTTTCCCCCACCACACACGCAAACAGAGCACGAGGAAAAGCTGATAACTTAGGGGAGCAAGCTCCTCATTTGCAGCCAGAGATACATATCTCGCACGTGCTCGCGTCCATTAAAGCCAGCCAATGATAAAGAGGCTCCACGGACAAGCCAAAGCCACCACCGAACCGACCGTTCTCATCAACAGGTTAACCACGTCCAGGTATTGCTTCCCGCTCGTTGCTGCTGATCGATGCCAATTTGCGAACAGAGGAAATCGACTCAAGACTCAAGTGCGCGAGTATACTTTTCTGATAATCGTCGTCCAGAGCAGGGATGCCAGGTGTGATTTTTTTTTAATGTCTTTCATTGAAAGTAAAAAATTCTTTAGATATGTTCGACTTCAAAGTTTTTACTTCTCAGTGAAACTTCCATCACTGATATACCTATATCAAAATTTTAGGTCAAATCAGAAAATCAAGCCCTTTGCTGTCAAAAAAAATGTATCCATTTTGATAAAATTCTTGATAATTGAGTAGAATCCAAAGCTGATGATCTCAGATCGGAATATGCACATATAAATGAAGTTACACAAAATTATGTATAATTTACACAAAATCAAGCTCTTCTGGACCAACACATCAGAAGTGTAGTATAACAACATGCTGAAAAACCTGCTCCTAGGATAATTTATTCTTTCTTATTGCAAAGTATTTGACACAGCTTCGCAATGCATCTCTGTGCGTCGTGCAGTTTGAGAAAATCAGAAATTCTGCAGTATGCGATGCTGTCATCTTTTCGATTCCAACATGTTCTAAGCAACCGTAGGATACTTAAATGCATTGTGATGCGGATACTCAATTGATTTTACCTACTGTCAAAACCAAAAGTTGAGATTGGGTTGCCATATACGCACTGAAATCAGAACAAAATCAATTTTGTAGGGTGCATTGCTGTCACCATTTCGCAACGAGCGGTAGAATGAACATCGAGAAACACAAAAACTGCGCAATGAATGTCATCTGACACGATGACATTTTCATAAGTCATGCAAAGGCTTCAGAAATGTCCGGTAATAAACAATAAGAATAGTTTGAGCTAGCCTGTTATATCGAATAGGACACACAAACAATGGAAGCAGCTCTGGTGAAAAAACATCGCTTAGCATACACAACAGCAGCGTGGTGGTTCTTACGGTGGTCAACCACGCGACGACTGTTGTGTCCCTCAACAGTTAACAGATATGATAGACCAAAGTGTGGCCAGTAAAGAAGAGAAATTGCGCCATTGCTAGTACAAGCTGTGTTAATAAGATAATTATTTTTGCTAAGTCATGTACCCAAAATATCCCGACCTGACAGTTAAAGTTAAACAAAACATAAGACTACAAACGACAACAATATTTACCCCCTGAGGAAGACACAATTCCCGTGTTGAAACGTCGGGCAAATAAATAAGCCGTTGCAAAAATTAAGACTGCCTAGCCGAAAAGCATAATTGCTTGCAAAGAATCTTATGTCAATCCTTCGAGAAACCTAACAAGAGTCAAAAGAGGATACTGAAGAGAATTATATGAGCATTCTGAGAGATCCCTGAGAGGATTCATCCGATTTTTTCTAGGATTCTCATCTCGAACGATCGAATTTATCTATAATACTCAAATTTATCTTCCGATAGTTTTACTTTCATGAAACAGTTGGATTTAATATATCTCGAGATGAAAGTTTTCTTTAAGTTTTCATTTAAATTCTGGAACCAAATACCGGGGTTACTGAACAAAAATGGCCCTTATACGTTCAGAATGTCCCAACTTTACCTATAAAAGTTTCCATTTGCTGAAATAGTGTTATTGAATTTTATGCAAATGGCTTGTATCTTATTGGAAAAATCGGATTTTTTAGCAATAAACGGGGTTCTGAAACTGGACCTGAAATGGTTACCTATATTCAAAATAACTAGAAAGGCTTCCGATGGTTTTCTTTTGTCGAGGGTCAGGTTCTCTAGGTAAAGTAAAGGCTATGGATAATATGTTGGTACTTCTGAAATTCATTTGAATACGAATTTACTTTACTTACTTATTTATTCATGATATTTTATGAAGAGTTAAGAAACACGACTTTTTGCTTGGTTTGCCGCAATTGTTTGCCATTCTTGCATTCGGATGATTTCAGAAGCAGAGGGCTTGTAGAAAGCAGAAGATTTCTAAAATATAAGTAGAATATATTTAAAATCTTCTCCTTTGATGAAAGTCTATGGATTATGTTAGCTAGAAATAATGAATGCATTTGAGTTACTATTACTTCAGAATCAAAATCGATAATTGCACTAATAATTCTATATGTTCTAACAATTTCTCATAGTCATAGATATTGCTAAGCTCTTCATTAATCCTCTGCAATTACCCACAGATTGCTTCAGACATTAACTGCATGTTGAAAAAAGTTTCTAGGAATTATCCCTCGGATACATAATTAATTTTTCCGGGGACTTAATAACTCTATGAACTCTATGAATACCTGTGGTATCTTCCACAAATTGCCACAAAATATATAAAGCATGTTGAAGAAAATTATCTAGGGATTCGCATCAGATTTTTATTTGGCTCCTCCAAGAATTGCCACAAATGTTTCCTCAAGAACTATTCCATTAATGTTTTAAGAAATAACATCAACAAACATCTTGATTAATTGAGAATTTCCTTTTTGAAATTGGTTTTCCCAAGAATTGTCTGAACGCTCAGCCAGGAACACCACAATAAATCACTATAGTTGCTTTATTGATTGCTAAAAATATTTCTCCGTTTATTCATCCACTTACTTCTCCAGGGATGCTTTCTGGTATTCAAAGCCAACATCGTAAAGACATTCTTCCAAGATCTATGAATGAATCACTTGGTGTCCGACCATTTGGCCGAACGCCATTTCGCCGAACGGGCCGTTTGACCGAATTACTAACAAAAAATTATCTAAAAGCTGATGTATTGGCTTCAGAAGCGCGGTCCAATATATGATGGAGCGTCATTTTTGTTGAGAAGACTCTAAGCTGATGATTGGTTTGTCTCTGGGTTACGAATGGTGTGCTGAAGTTTAAAATGATTTTCAATTATTTCATCCACATTTTTCCTTCTTTGCAACATGGGCTATTCTTTCTACTTGTACTGGATCCATTACTATTGGCAATAATTCCGCTTATATTTTAATTGGGAATTGTACAAGAGAAGTTTATCATCGGCAGTTCTTTGTAGTTACAGCTGACATAACAGTTATTTTCATTACTCTTGCTCATATTTTCATAAGAAATTCATAAGAGGCGTATAATACGTTCATAAAAAGTCTTATTCAAAACAGCACAGGCCATTCTCTTCCAAAATTAAGATTGCAATGTGTGAACTTAACTCTGCATCGTTGCTTAGGTGAAGCAGCAAACCGAATGAATCGATGTACACTCACGTCAAAAAAGCTCACTGTTTTTTTTGTTGTGAAAAGACTTAGCCAAAATTTCGTGTTTGCATAAGCTGCATATTAATTTGATAACTAAAATATGAAATAAATTACTAAGTACGATTTTTCAGATATCGAAGCAAACCGATCCTGCAGAAGAACGAATAAGTTGTAAACCGGTTTAGAGACTGTCAAAAGTTGATAAAAAACACAATAAGAAAACCCTCTACCGGCAGCTATTGATAGTCGAGAAAATAATAGTTGCATTTAGGATGTACTATTAGAATATTTAGGATGTCTCTTCTCAGTTAGAGCTGAAGACTGATTCTAGATCTGGCAATGTAAAGCTAATTACTTGTAAGTCAATGATGCTTTATTCTTTGATAAGAAGCTGTTCTTTGAAATTCATTACAAATGCATGTTAAATATGGTTCACTATTTTTTTTTAAATGAATTACCCTTTCGGCCGAATGGCGTTCGGTCAAATGACCCGAAACCATATCGCTGTGAGTATTCAGCAAAGTATTCATTTACAAATAAATATTTCCACAATAATTTATCTGTGATTTTATTAAATAAAGTAAGAACTTTATTTCTGGATTACTCGAAACAATTCATCGAGAAATACTATAAGTATTACTATAAGAGTATCCTAACAAGTAACTTCATACAATTCTCCAAGAATTCTTTGAGAGGAGATGCATTTCCTCCAGAAATTATTTTAACGACTTCTCTAGGAAAACATTGTCATTTCTTTCAAAAAAATCTCCAAAATTTACCTCATTGATCCTTCGATAATAAGTGATTTCACGTAGAATTTCGCCAATCATATGGCCAGGTTTTTTACGGTTGAATTTTTCTGGAGGTTTCTAATTACTCCAGAAAAATCTATTCCTTGCTACTTGAGAATTTTTCGATCTAGAAAACTCTATGATTAACCCAAAAAAGGTTATCAACGCCCAGAATCCCCAAGAGAAAAATCTTTAAAAATAATCTTTGAATAAACTTCAAATTTTCAGAAATTCTTAGAACTAGTATTGATAAAAGTGTTTGAATTGTTCAAACAAATCTTTTTGCATCTAAGAAAAAAAAAACTCTGCAGCGCTAATGCATGTTTTCAGAAATTTTTGAAGGTTGTCCTAGATAATATGAGCCTAATTGTAGGATGAATTGGTTGGTGTTCAGACAGACCGGACTAGATGATATTCTGGCCTTGTAAAAATAAGTCAAGGACTCCATCAACTTTAATTTGTTTATGCTATTTTGATACAGATACGTCATTTAACACTATAGTCGTCGCGCTGTTGTATTTGTACAACATTGCTGAAAAAACCTCGCTTTTCATTCACAACAGCAGCGCGGTGGTTCTGACGGTGGCAAACCGCGCGATGACTAGAAGGTTAATAAGTAAGCTCCAATGTTACTGCAAATAACGCAAATTTGTTATTATTCCGAAAATTTGGAGTGCGTTTTCCTCAGTCCAGTCTGTCCGAGCATTTATTTGAAGGATTTCTGAAAAATCCTTGACAGTATTTCCGAGACATTCCCTGGAGTAATTTTAGGTGTATATACTGAAATAATTCAAAAGAGAATATACTTGGGAAAGCAATAATTTCCTGAACAATGTATAGAGTAATTACTAGGGAAGTGATATGCGGAAATCAAAAATGAATACCTTCGAAGAAGTAGATGGAAAAAACCGAATTTAGTACTATACCATTTAATTCCACTAGGACCTCAACTGTAAGGCCGTCTTCAGTGTCGTGTACTAGACTCGAGTGTCGTGTACTATACGCGTATCTGTCAAAGGATACAAACTCTAGTGGAATTAAATGGTATAGTACTAAATTCGGATTTTTCATCTACTTATAGGTATTCTACTAAACAGCTCGAAGATTTATTATCACCTTGGAAGAAGTTGTTTGAGAAAAATTGGTAGGTATTTTGAAGAATTTCCTCGTATTTTTTTTTTTCTAAAACATTTTGTGGCATCATTGAATTGATTGACCTTTTTATTGAAAAACATACATAATAGTTATTTATGCAACAAGGTGCAAAATGAAGATTTTTCAGCACGAGTCGTACATTGGATAAATACGACGAGTGCTGAAAAAATCGAGTTTTGCAACGAGTTGCATACAACATTTTTTGCAATTACGAATAAAACTTTCCGAGTTGGATAATTTTTGAGTTCAAATATGTAGTTCAAGTGAAAACAGGTAGACGTCCATGTCCATGGCGGAGACGTTCATTTCTCGATCAAGTGGGCTGTGATATGTTATGGGTTTCATAATTTTGCCAGCTCCCATCTAGAAAAGTCAAGTTATCACAAGCCATCAAGAATATTACAAAATGAACGACACCGATTCGGACTCGGACTGCCCAATGGATGTGGAGGCAGCAGCAGAAGCAGCTATGGTTGGCTTGCTCCCGGAAAAATTCAAATCGTTGTATGAAGGCTGTTTCAAGAAATTCGACGAATGGCGCGCGAAGAATAAATTCCAGACGGTTGATGAGAAGTGCCTTCTGGAATATTTTTCTCAAGAGCTTACAAGTATGAATCCCTCAACGAAATGGAGCCAGTATTCCATGCTAAAAGCCCCGATCGGTTTAAAGATGGGCGTCAATATAGCTGGCTTTATGAATTTGATTTCGTTTTTGAAACGAAAATCAGATGGATATCGTCATAACAAGTCAAATGTTTTAACCAAGGAGCAGATTTACAATTTTTTTTATTGATGCCGACAACAACGTGCACTTAGTGACAAAGGTATGTTTTATGAAAACTAAACGAGAACTTTTCTTAAAATTAATGCTTATGAATTGTATTGTTGGAATCTACGGAGCATGTCGACGTGAGGAGATTATGAAGGTATCATTGAGTGATATTGAAGACCTAGGGGACAGCTTCAAGCTCACCATCCCTAACACAAAAACATCGACATGACGAATCTGTTTCGTTCGTACGCTGAGAAGCGTCCAGCGAATAAAGGTTGTGTGGAAAGTTCATTGCAGCAAAAGAAAAATATTGCCACTAATATTTTTGGCGATGCTGGGGAGAAATCAGGACACTCAAGAGCATCAGATGTTAGTCCTGAAAACAAAGTGAATGATCGCCAAACAGTAGCAAATTCCGATCATCCCTTGCCCTCAGCAGCACATCAAGATGAAGAACACTCGTTTGTGACACCTTCGACACCATCAACGCCAAACCCAGTGCAGTTTAACCATTTGACAAATTGTATTATTTACATTTACCAACATAAGTAACTCTCTAAGTTTTCAATTAAATAATTTAACATTATTTGAATTTACCTAATGTGTTTACTTTCCGAAAATGGAACTGTTATCATTAACCTCATGAATTATCATTGATATCAAGTTGAAAATTCTCAAAACAGAACTGAAAAGTGCTACTTTTCAGCACAGAAATGAGTGTAGGAAAAGTAGGCCGTTATGTCGTTCATTCTCTTGATAAAAAGTAAACTAATATATAATGGATTTGCAAAAAAGTTATTTAGGCAACAAGTTGCAAAATGATGATTTTTTCAGCACGAGTTGTAGATTTATCCAACGAGGCTCGCCGTGTTGGATAAACACAACGAGTGCTGAAAAAATCGAGTTTTGCAACGAGTTGCATACAATATTTTTTGCTATTTCGAAAAATGCCGTTGCAACTGGATAAACGCTAAGCACGAAAAAACATTTCAAGAGAATCCACATGGGTATACAGCCATGCGTAGGCTCAATTCAATATTTTTCAATCACGTAGGCTGTGAATGTCACAAATTTTCTTGCTCCCGTCAATATTAAGCAGATCTATATTTCCTATTGGAGGAATGAACAGGTAAGACAGCACATACAGTAGCTGACTACAAATGCTGGACGAGCCGATCACACACCAGAATCGCCAACCTTTGTCGGAACCAAATCGCACAACGGATATAGACTCTAGTAAAGTGACAGCGCTATACGACACCGACAATTCTCACCTCACGCCAGTCGTAGAATAAACCCAAGAATCAGATGCAATTGTGATTATTCTGTGCGGCATGTAAGACGAGACGGGTCGGTGAAGTGTCTACTCGCTTGCATTTGATTAACATTAGTCGTCTCTCGTCACTCGAGGTGAGAACGATTCGTCTTGACTCACCGCCGCGCAGAATAAGCATGGCATGAAGAGACTGGGTTATTCGGTTGACGCATACCAAAACAGTACCGAAAAGTGCTACTTTTCATCACCAAAAAGAGTGCTGAAAAGTAGCACTTTTCAGCACTGTTTCTTTCGGTAGGAAAGTAGGTCGTTATGTTGATCAACTGATCAATGAAAAGTTGATTGATTTGCAACGGAATTGCAAAAAATAATTTTTCGATAAGTTCTGAAAAGAATCGTTGAAGGAAATTTTCAAGCAATCCTTGAAACAATTCTTAGATAAGTATTTTACTACAGACTACAGACATCCTACAAGTATCATGGATGAATTGTCGGTGAAGTGCTAGAAGAGTTTTTTGTAATTGCCAACTAATTTACAAGTAAATGAAAACCACTAGAGTTTGTGTCCATCGACAGATACGCGTATATCGATCTCAAATTCAACTCCAAGTGACATTTTTCATATTTTAAGAAAAACAGGCCCAAAGTCTAACGCTTTATATTTTGTTATCTCAGTAAAATTTTGGTTTAATATTTCCACCCATCCTTGTGTTACTTTCAAACAATATAATGTGAAGTGAAAAACATGAAAAATCACAATCCGAAACTCTGATAGAACGATTTTTTGATGGACTATGTGCACTTGGTTCACTCTGACTGAACAATTTCAAGAAAAAGAACAATCATTTAATGCTTGCGTGGTCAAACTGGGTGCATATCTTTAAAATGAACATATTATCAAGACCCTTCGACATCAGTATCGTAAATTCTTCAATAATCCATATATTCAATCTCAAAATCAGTGGCATTACGATACCTTGGAAATTAAGGTTTTGAAGGGTCAGGGCGTTGAAGACCAGAAATATTCAAATATGCGTTCAGTCAGAGTGGACCAAGTGAAAATCTTGAGTACCGACCAAAATATACTGGTCCAATAAGCGGGTTCTAGGACAGTCCATACATACACCATAGAACTACCATAAACTTCTATCGAACTCTGAAACCGACTCAAACAATGCAATAATCAATCAGTTTTTTTGCTTTTTGACACTTGGTCCACTCTGTCTGCACAGAAATTGTTGCAATTTCTGAACACCTACTCAAATACGGTAAATGGCCAGATATCAAAATAAGATCCATCGAATTAAGACATGTTTATGAGTTTCTATTGATGGATGGGAAGAAGAATCATTCCATGTCGAAAAATCTGGAAAATAACTTGGAATGTCTTGCATTTTCTTGACTTTCTCAGCGTATCGATCGTTTTCGTTGTTATGGTAAAAAGCACTTGGTCCACTCTGACTGCATACTTATATTGATTTTTGTTGATCATCCAGAGTAAATTTGTTACATATCTCTCCCAGTTTTCAACATTCATCAAATCGGATCAAAGTGAAATGGAGATAACGTTATTTTGCATCTAATGGCAGAATAATCCAATTTTCCCAAGTTTTGTACTTGGTCCACTCTGACTTAACGCCGACCAAATGTCCGCTCCACTAAAATGTCTTCCAGTGGAAAACATGTTGTTCAATCTGGCATCCCTGTTCCCAAAACAAAGCAGGTCAAAACAAAACCGAAATTAGAGTGGTCGCCGCCCAAGAGCAGGCTGCTAAGTACCCTCCGTTCCTTACGCCGCCGCTACCTTGCGCGTCCACTCAGTCGGCGGATCTACGCTACGGACGGATGATGCGTTATCATTTATGCTTCAAAAATCAAATTTAGCACCCGCTGGCTGACGTCATTGCTGTTTGTATTGGAACCTACAGGCTCGCTAATCAAATTTGTAACGGAGTAATTTGCTGGGTAGCTACCTATTTGGGCCATCACGGAGAATGCGATTGTAGGTATTGGAAGGGTTTTTCTCGGAACAGAAGAAGGGGCTACTCGTGTTTTTGGATGGTTTATGTTACATAATAATTGACAGATATAAGAGTCCATGCGTTTAGATGTGCTATCACAACGAGTAGTGGTTTCAATTTGAATTTCAAATAAGTCTATTTTATGTTTTATGTATTTTATGTCGATTAAAGGTTTCAAAATATGGAAATATTTATTTCTGTTTTACTACAGCTGTTCGATATTCAAGATGGCTCGATCCGGTTATCTGAGGACTACATGGAGGCCATCCTGAGCCTTGGCCTAAAGTCTGCGGTTTTAGGGCTATTTTTAAAACGTACTGGTTTATATTATGAATATAGGCCTTCCTTAGCCGAGTGGTCAGAGTTGGCAGCTACAAAGTAAAGCTATGCTGAAGGTGGCTGGGTTCGATTCCCGGTCGGTCCAGGATCTTTTCGTAATGGAAATTTCCTTGACTTCCCTGGAAATAGAGTATCATCGTACCTGCCACACGATATACGAATGTGAAAATGGCAACTTTGACAAAGAAAGCTCTCAGTTAAATTAACTGAGTTAATAACTGTGGAAGTGTTCATTAGAGCACTAAGCTGAGAAGCAGGCTCTGTGCCAGTGAGGGCATAATGCCAAGAAGAAAAAGCGCCAAATTATGACGTGCTGGAACATGAATAAAAGCCCGAGCAAAGTTGAATAGCAAAATGATAACAAATCTTGTTTCCTGGTTATCCTCATTTGATAACTGACTTTGTTATCACCTTGGCTGAATTAACAGCCTACATAACAAAAATGAGAACTCAAATTTGTTCGTTGAATAACAAATCAATAGCAAATTATGTTATCATTGAGTTCAAATTGATAACTAAATTAGCATCATCATATGTTTTTAAATTTATGGTCATAATTCAAGGAACAATTTTGAGAGGTGTTTTGGATTAAAATTATGCTTCGAATAAGTTTACAAAATTTTGTATGATGAAAAGTCAATTTTGTTCAATAACAAACGTTTTATAAAAACTTTACGGAAAATATGTGTGATAACATATTTTGTTATCAAATTGTTATCAAACATGTCTGTCACGGATACAATTATAACAAATTTTGTTTGCATTCGGTTATCATTGATAACAGAATATCAAAAAGATAACAGCGAAAATGAAAGTTGTTATCAATTTGATATCATCCAGTTATCCGACTTTGCTCGGGAGCGGAAACGGATTCAGCAACCCTAAATTTACTGGATGATCTAAACAACTACTTGGACACCTCAATCATACGTTTTGGCTTGGGGGCCTTACTCGGCCGAACTGTCTCAAACTTTGGGACAAGAAGCACTTCAATAAATATTAATAACTCGTTGACCTGACAAACCTTGTTCTGCAACGCAGTTGACTGGTTAATAATGCGAAACGAAATTTGAAAAATATGTGTTCGTTTTCTTTTTCTGTTTTTTTTTTTCATTTTTCTCGTAAAGTTCTCCGACTTGACTCAAGCCATTTCGTGACATATAAATACCGTTCCATTTATATTTTTAAAGATTACCTCTTCTGCTGAAGTGAATCCATAGTTTAAAGAATAGGATACGGCTCTCTATAAGAATGATTTTCTGAAAAGAAAACAAGCCAAATAAAACTAATATTTCAAACTGCCAATTCCTTGCGGTGGTCACACATGTAATAAACTAATTTAAAATTTACAAAAAATGTCCATTTTGGAACTCTGACGCACCTCAAAACCAAGAAGACAAATTATGTCTATGACAAACTCAAAATCAAGTTTCTGCAAACTTTCCACGCTCGTTTGTGCCGTTTGCAAAAGGTACGACCTACAAACGCCAATCGCTAACAAAGAGGGGGGATTTTCGCTTAAGGGCACCCGAAGGCTAAAATACGCGAATAGCCCATCTATCCATACCTACTCCATGTGCTAATGTCATTAAATCCAGCTCCTCCAGTCCCCGGTTCGGAGCTCCAACTTCATCTATCATGCGAGAGGTTCGCGTTTTGGTTTCTTTTTTTTCAGTTGGAAGGGTTTCTCTGTATGCGTTTTATTTATTTTATTGCTCGGCGTTCCCCACCGCGCCGCGGTCTCCCCCTTTGGCTTACAGGGTGATCGCTATTTTCTGTCTGTAAAATAAATGCACACAGGAGAAAGATGCTTATTTGAATTTTGATTTCCAGTGTATATGCAGTTTTCATTCATTATAATATAAAATGAAATATTTTGCGGTTTACTCAATTATTGACCCTATACATTGTTCCAAAGGAGTTAAAGATGACCCGCACGTTTTCCATAGATATGAACTTTTAACCAAAAACTGCATAAAAATTTTCTTGTGAAGCGACACAAGTGACTGGAAATTAGGATAAAAAAGAAATGCATTATCTATACTTAATGAAGACAAATATAAGAGATGTACTGAATTAGTAAAAGACTGGGAAATGAAAATCATAAAGCCTTTTTGATCTATGATCATGTTTTTACTAACAGGGAATAGTGAACATCCTGTAAACGCGCTTGCTGATGATGTTGATGATGATGCGTTGCGCGCTGGAAGACAAGTTTTGGGCTAGCTGTTCTTTTGCGATTTTTTTTCCTCGGTTGTTGTGCGCTGACTATAAAAATCTGCTTCTTTTTCGCGTGGTTTGTTCTTTTGTATGGGGGGTATTTTGGCAATTCGCGCATTCGCGTAGGTTTGTTAGATGATAGAAGGTCTCTCGGCGAGTTGCGGGGATTCTTCGTTGCTGTGTTTTGCTTCTTCTTCTTGTTTTGGCTGTTTGTATATATTTGGTGGTGGTTTAGGTTGGGCAGCGTTATCGCTGTAACTGCGGTTGGTTTTCGTGGCTTGAGTATGACATGAGGGGGGTAAAGGGGGGATACACGAATGTGTTCGAAGGTCTTCCCGAGACTGTGGCGACAAGTTTAGGAAAGATTGGCATTTTTTTTGTTGTTGTTGTTCGATGGTTACTGGCTTCGGTTTCTCTGTGTGTGCGATGCGAGTTCATTTCGCGCATTTTTTGGGGACAGTCCTTGAAAATCTATTAGTTGCTGTGACATTTTAATGGATGGAAGTGAAATTTGCTCCTATTAGGACGCAGTTTGCAAGTGGTGATATATAATGACCCCTCTGTGAACTTGGTTCGAAATTGGCTTCCATGATTCTTCCTTCGTTAGTTTGTTTGTATAGTGTCCTGCATCTTGAAGCCGATTTAAAAATGGTAGACGAAATTTTGAGTTATGACCTCTTGAAAGGGTAACCATCAAATTCATTAATTTTTAGGACAATAATGTCATTATGTTGTATGTAAGTCTTTTCCCATGATTTGATTTTTTGTTGAGTCTTACATTGATTAATGAAAGTATTGACATACAGTGTGTCGATATCCTATACTATAAGTCGATGTTGAAAAATCTTTCGATTCATGGAAAACATATAAAAAAAATAAAAATAAATTGTTCATTGAATTCTCTGCAGAGCTTTCTTCCTGGTATAACAACAGCTAGTCCATATTGGAACAGCATACAACATGGCTGGCCTGAAAATTCGTTCGAAGACCAAACGCTAGTTCTGAAGACAAAGTTTCGAGTTTCTGGTAATGTTAGATGTTAATGATAGAGACATTTCACATATTATTTACATTTGGCTTGTGGTTTTTGAAAATTAAATTGAGGGCATGAGCCCTAGATACTTAACTTCATCTGACCAATTTATTGGAACCCCTCTCATCGTGACAACATGTCTACTTGAAGGTTTCAAATAAAGAGCTTTTGGTTTATGTGGGAATATTTAAAGTTGAGTTTTGGAAGCATTAAGAGAAATCTTCCATTTTTGTAACTATGAAGTTAAAATATCCAAACTTTTTTGCAATCTATGACACGCAAGCTTCGTCGCTTGGCGGAGAGGCCTGTGTCATCCGCAAACAATGTTTTTCGACATCTCTGTGGTAACTCAGGTAAGTCAGATGTGAAAATGTTGTACAATATTGGCCACCGATGCTCTTACATGAAGTCTTCAGATAACTTTGAATTATTCTAACAATGTGGAAAGCCGTTAAGTTTTTTTTTGGAACGGTTCAAATTACACGTAAAAGTTGATGAGTTATCGAATGTCAATGTTGGAAACCGAACTGTCCATTGGCGAAAATTGAATTTCCGTTGATGTGGACCATCATTGTGTTCAAAATGACCTTTTCAAAAAGTTTACTGAAGGAGGAAAGCAAGCTGATTGGACGATTGCTGAAAACTTCTGCAGGATTTTTGTCCGGTTTTAAAATTGGTATAACCTTGGCATTTTTCCATTTGTCAGGAAAATATACCAACTGCAAACATTTGTAAAATACCAAGAATCAAGAATAACAATCTAATTTCTGGAGAAAAAATCCATCATCAACAAGGGCTTTCATATTTCCGATTTTTTTCATAATGGTTCTCATTTCTTCCAAATCAGTCCCCTAGGAATTTTCAATAACGTTATCTTTACTCAGAATGCTTTCGAAATCCTTGTATAAAATTTATATTTCACACACTTTTCACTATTTCAATCTTCTGAATGATGCTTTGAATGCCTTTTGGATTGTACAATACGCATGGATGGGCCATGCAACATTAATAATTGCATAAGTGACACTTATTTTTTCATGATATGTTGTGGAAATGGTTATAGAATATTTCTAGAAGAATCGCCGTGAAAAATTGCAAACCTGAAAAATCAACCATAGAAGACGAATTTCCATCAAAATTGTTAACGAATTACAGGAAGATTTGTTAAATCACTAATCATTGGAAGAAAACTATGGCATGTTTCAGAATTATTCATTTCAAAATTCATAAGACAATATCATTAAAAGCTTTCTGAACCAAATCCTTTCAGCAATCTTGAGTGTTTCTTGTAGGAATTATTGATGCAATCCTTGAAGAAAAAAAAACATAGTTATTAGCACAATCCTTGAAGATGAAATATTTCCTAAAGAATTAATAATTGGCTGGAAAATGAGAAAATCCTTAAAAAAAATACTGAGAGGCTGCAGTTAAACTATCAGGTGAACATGAAATAAGTTGGATAATGAAATAAGTTGGATGAAATAAATTAGAAACAATCTAACGATCATTTCAAAGAACAAAAAAATTCCTACCAGAACGCCAGAGTATCCATTTATCTCTGGAAAACGGAAAAGTCAAAGAAAAGATGTATGGAGAAAAATCTCAAAGATTTTTCTAAAAAAAATTGAGAAAATTTCCAGAACAATCTCTGAAGGTGTTCATTAGAAAATAAATGTAGGAATTCCTAGATGGATTCTTTTTAAATGCTAGACGATTTTTTTGAAAATGTTTTTTATACGTCAGCTTTTTGGATGTCTCGTTCAAAAGCAAAATATAATTTTTTCAATGCGCATCTAAACTGCCGTACCCTGATTTTAGTGGAATTTTTAACAGTTTTCCTTATTTAGGAATATTTGGAATATTCGTTGAAAAAATCTTCAGAAACCTTTTTGTAACATATCTCTGAAACATATTTTTTTTTAGAATAGCAACTCCAAAAAAATTGATCTTCGTAGATCTTTGTACATTCGACATTTTGCGCGACGTTTGTTTTGTTGCCATAATCAGCAGTCATAGCACGAACTTTAGAATCAACGACGACAAACACAAAAGGTGTCAATTGAATGTCGTCTGACACGATGACATTTGCATAAATCATAAGTTTAACATAGAATTCAGACATCGGATCATAAACAACATGGATAGTTTGATCTTTCCTGTTATGTCGAATGTGACACACATACAGTGAAAGCAGAACAGAAACAAATAAAACCGTAACGTTTCCTAGCGAAGCTCTCGTGGTCAGTGGCATTCAATTGACATTTTTCTCATCGACATTCGTTTGATCGCTTGTGTTGTGAATGTTTAACGTAAGTGCTACCGAATATCAGAGAAAACGTGTCGAATACCGTGATTGCTTACAACACTCTTCACTTCTGTAGTTATGAACCGAAAGCTTTTTACCAAAGCACATTTTTTGCATTTATAGACACACCCGTTTGGCGATTATATGGAAGGTTATCTTGCTACAGTCAGTTTTACAAATACAATCGAATATGTAAAGGTTCCTGGGCCTTGAAATGCCAAAATGTTATCAGTAAAATGATGGTGATGATTTTCCTTCTAAAGTTATAACCACCAACTTTGACTGGGATGTACTAATCATCAGTGATAGAAAGCAGCGAATATGTCTGCTGAACCGGACAAAACAAAATGTTTGCGAGCATTGGAGTGATAATTGTCTCGCATCTGTCGCACTCACGAGTAAACGAAGCTAAAGTGATTCGCGATTTTTTTCGCAGCTGTTTGTAGTAAATTGAGATTTTGGAAAAAACTTCTTCCCCATCCAGATTTCTGGTTTTTAAGGGTTTTTTGACTACTTACTGGTAGTTTGCTGTAGATTTGATGAATTTACAATTAATTGGTCTGTTAAATCTATAATTATTCACACCTTGTTCGGTTACTCGCGAGTATACGTTCCACTTTTGCTAATCATCATTCTAGAACAGCACGACCTTCGAACTAAAGTTCTGATATTTACTAGGTTCACTAAAAACACAAAAGTCATAAACAAGCTTTCCCAAATTTAGTGTGGTGAAGAACTCAATTTCTCATAACTCACACTTGAAATTATTCATGCGTGAGTTGTCACGCAACTCAGCAGTCAAAAAATCATGGATTAGTTGGCTCACCTTTTTGACTCATTGTCTCGTATTTCCAATGCATACTCACATACGGCAATAATTCTTGTTAGTCTGGTAAAATTATTGTAGTTCTTTCTGACGTAAACAACAACATTTGGGTTTCACCCCAAGCAACACAGATGTTATAATAGAGTATTTTTAAACTATATATGACCATATTTAGTCATATATCAGTTGATAATGCTCAATTATAACATGTGTGCTACTCGGGACGAGTTTTTGACGGGTTTTGCGACTGAATCCCTTTTTTTACAGTTTAAGTTGATTGAGTGATTTTGCATCAAAATCTCAAGCGTGAGATTTGCGAAGCGAACAGCGAATATGAAGGAGTCAAAGCTTATTGAATAGTATATTTTTTTACTAGTTCGTTTATTTAAGGCTCAATCGCGTTTAACGTTTTACGGAGCCGAAATTCATTTATTTACTTTTCATTACCCAAATTAGTACGGGATGGAGCCAGGGTACTCGTGGCAACTCGAGGTTAATGGTCACAATTTTGAAAGGGAAGGGCATGGTAAGGATTGGGTTTAGGGTTCTCTGCAGCTCATCCGTGAGGTATAGCGTGGTAGCGCTATTATCGTGTCAAGTCGTTGATACCAAATTCTTGCTGGTATTCGTCTGCCGGATGGCCAGGATCCTCAATCCAATAAAAAAGGGACAACACAGAAAAAAAAGCTGGAGAAGAGAACACAAGAGAATTAAACTTTTATACAAGACAAGCGAAGGAAATCGTAAATTGCGACCACATAAAGTGAAATCGCGGGTGCCCAACACATCTCTAACTGGAACATAGGGTTGTCTACCGCGGGCCGCAAGGTTATCCAAAAGTTGCGCTCTTGAGGCGTCCATATCCGGGCACTGCCAAACTAAGTGATCGAAGTCATCATAACCGGAACCACACCTATTACAAATATTACTCAGTGCGAGGTTAATCCTGTGTAGATGTGCAACTATCGAGAAATGGTTGGACATAAGTCTTGACATCACGCGATGGAATCTAGACTCAGGTCCAAACTTTTCCACCTGCCATGGAAACTCTTTTCGCCAATCGGTTTGCCATCCGTGAAAAGAATTTTGACGTACTAAATGAAACAATTCATTGTATGAAATTCTTCTTTCATATGTCTCACCTTTCTCGGTGCCCACCTTTGCGAGAGAGTCCGCCTTCTCATTGCAATAAATTAAGCAATGTGAGGGGACCCATACAAAGGTAATCTTGTATGATCTTTCGACCAGTGCACATATTTGCTCTCTTATTTTTGTAAGAAAGTAAGATGCATTCTTTACAGGTTTCATCGACCGGAGTGCCTCAATAGAACTGAGACTATCCGAGAAGATGAAGAAGTGGTCTGCGAGCATTTCTGCGATCATCCCCAAAGCGAAGCTGATTACTGTCAGCTCAGTAACATAAACCGTGCAAGGTTCCTGAAGTTGTCGGAAGGCGGAAGAGTTTTCATTGAAGACACCGAAGCCAGTGGATCCATTTATACGTGACCCGTCAGTGAGATATCTCCTGTGGGAATCGACATTCTGGTACTTTGCGTTAAACATTTCTGGGATAGTTATACATCGAAGTTGATGTGGAATTCCATGAAGAGCTTGTTTTATGGCCAGGTCGTATTCAACAGAGGAACTGTCATTGGTGAAGCGTACACGTGGAGGGTTATAACATGGAAGACTAATGTCAGATGACATGTAGTAGAGATTAACCAGGCTTGACACCTACCAGGTATCGTAGGTGCGTAACACTATCATAATATCAAAAAATTAACCATAATTCTATTGAGAAACATTTGAATTGCTTGAAAATAAATCTTAGATTTATATTCTAAGTATTCAAAATAAGATTTTTTTTGGATTTTTGTGTGTTGACGAAATCGGAACGTGATAAAATCGAAACGTGACAAAAACGGAACATACCTGTATTAGGCATGTCTGCATTTGTAGTGCAATTATAAAGCCTGTATGTAACTATGATGCAAATTTAGGCCTTAATATTGGTGCTATTTTATTGGTGTGCAAGGATGAACCATAGTAGTATATCTTAATTGAGATATTTGTATTGTGTTGCCTAACGTGAAGTTCAATATAAAATTACCACAATTCATGACATTCAGTAATAAAATCAAAATTACATGATATACGCTACAGAAACAGCACAAATCATAAAAAAAACATAAGTTTAAATGAGTAATATTCCAACATCTGCCCTATTTGCATGACATTTCGAAACATATATTGATAAGTTTCTGTTAAAAATTCCATTCGCTTTTATCAAATCAACAACCAATCCTCTTTTGTTATAACCACACTCACCCCGGTGATAACTTTTTATAGAATAAATTCAATATAATCGTTGTTCCCAAGTCTGTAAAATTGTTTCACAAATTGCTTTAAATACCTCAGAAGGAAATACACAAAAACTATATAAACAAACTGGTGGCGCAGGGAAACTCGATTGAATTACTTGCAAGAAGGGATGCTTTTTAGAAATCTTAAAAACTAGGCCTTCGTAAGTTACAAAAAAAAAGTTAAGCTTTCCTTTCAGCTCACTTCAAAATCTTGGCTACCCATAGATGCAGATATCACACAATCGTACCCTCGAAAAGCGGCACATGCTCTCAGTCTCTCTCCCCGCTCTAGTGGAATCCCCTTCGTTTCGCACAAGCCACAGGGCCCCACATAGAGGTGGCTCCAGCGGCGAACGAAGTACCAAACCGGTACCTATATGTACGAGAGGGCAGCAGCAAAAAAAAAATCAGCAAACCCAACTGACAGTTAAAGTCAAGTTGCCTTAAAACCGTTCGTAAACTGCAAGGTTTTATGTTTTGGCATCTAATCCGTGTGGAGTGGTGTAACAGGCCAAAGAAAGATAGCCAAAGCGAGCAAAAAAAAAAAACGCAGCCCGTCTACGGGTCTTTCAAGCCCTGCAGGGGTTATCTCCTTGGTTTGTTGGATGGTCGGGGAAGGAAGAAGTCCAGTGCAAGACGGGTCACTAGAGATAATGATCACCCTTCTACTGCCTTGGCGAATTACGAGTCATACGAGGGGGGCGGGGAGGGGCAGAAGGTGTATCCCCCCGCCGATGAAGTACCCTCCGGTGACTGGTTGGAGGTCTTCGCCAAAAATCCAAACTCCAACCCTACAGAAGAGGACGCATAATAGGATTGTAACCTGTTTCTAGTTGCTAGTTTTGCAAAGCCCTGGCTTTGCTGTGGATGGGAAAGGGGTTGTGGAGCCTTCTTGAGGCAGCCTCTGCCATCAACAGCCATGCTATTTTTGTGATGGGTAAATCTGCAAGTAAGCTTTTTTGCTGCCGCCCCAGAGACTCGTGCTGTTACGAAAGTCGTTCTGCTGGGCAAGACGTTTCCAAACAAATCTCATCACCTGGCTGACGTTTCCACGATACAGAACAACTAATTGTCGTTCACTGGTAGAATTGGATGGATTTGGATTGATTGGATTGGATTTGGATTGGATTTGGATTGGATTTGGATTGGATTTGGATTGGATTTGGATTGGATTTGGATTGGATTTGGATTGGATTTGGATTGGATTTGGATTGGATTTGGATTGGATTTGGATTGGATTTGGATTGGATTTGGATTGGATTTGGATTGGATTTGGATTGGATTTGGTGGATTGGATGGTTGGATTGGATTTGGATTGGATTTGGATTGGATTTGGATTGGATTTGGATTGGATTTGGATTGGATTTGGATTGGATTTGGATTGGATTTGGATTGGATTTGGATTGGATTTGGATTGGATTTGGATTGGATTTGGATTGGATTTGGATTGGATTGGATTGGATTTGGATTGGATTTGGATTGGATTTGGATTGGATTTGGATTGGATTTGGATTGGATTTGGATTGGATTTGGATTGGATTTGGATTGGATTTGGATTGGATTTGGATTGGATTTGGATTGGATTTGGATTGGATTTGGATTGGATTTGGATTGGATTTGGATTGGATTTGGATTGGATTTGGATTGGATTTGGATTGGATTTGGATTGGATTTGGATTGGATTTGGATTGGATTTGGATTGGATTTGGATTGGATTTGGATTGGATTTGGATTGGATTTGGATTGGATTTGGATTGGATTTGGATTGGATTTGGATTGGATTTGGATTGGATTTGGATTGGATTTGGATTGGATTTGGATTGGATTTGGATTGGATTTGGATTGGATTTGGATTGGATTTGGATTGGATTTGGATTGGATTTGGATTGGATTTGGATTGGATTTGGATTGGATTTGGATTGGATTTGGATTGGATTTGGATTGGATTTGGATTGGATTTGGATTGGATTTGGATTGGATTTGGATTGGATTTGGATTGGATTTGGATTGGATTTGGATTGGATTTGGATTGGATTTGGATTGGATTTGGATTGGATTTGGATTGGATTTGGATTGGATTTGGATTGGATTTGGATTGGATTTGGATTGGATTTGGATTGGATTTGGATTGGATTTGGATTGGATTTGGATTGGATTTGGATTGGATTTGGATTGGATTTGATTTGTCCTGATCGACTTTGAGTTGGCGATATCTTAGAATTGGATTGGATTTGGATTGGGATATGCATTTCATCAAAGTTACTCAAGTTAACTCAAGAATGGTCGCACATTCAGCCATCGACAGCACCACCTCGCTTGTACTGTGCATTGAAAGCGAGCTTTTATCAAGATGCAAGAAAATTTTCATTATTTCAATTGACATCAAATTGATTAGCAAACTATTTGAAACTGATTTTTCCATATCATTGTCCAATAAGGATAGAAAAACCACTCAGCATAGCTAGGGTTCAACTCAACAGGTTACCTGTAAGTGAGATTTCAATATTCACCGATTATACGACAGGTATTAATTCCACGACATGATGGTCTTCAATTATGATTTAAAGTCAGGCATTAAGTACGTGATAAACCCATTACAGCAATCGCCCGAACATAAGTAGTGAGCTTCCCTCAATACAGTTAGCCACATGACACTCGGCGTAGCTCATCGCTCTTGAACCCGTAATCGTCGTCGTGTGGAAAAATGTTCCTGTTTGACGCCAACGTTTTCTCTCCGAACGGACGGACGGGCCCCATTAATTACAACCTTTCAAAGTTGTCACGCGTGAGTGTCACCACCGATTGGTGTCGGTTGGGGAATAGGGTGGCCCCATAAATGTTCATTTGGACTTACAGAAGCCAGTGTGAAGGTTTAATCAGGGTCCGTCATCTTTAAGGGGTGCTTTGCGAGCTTGAAGTTAGTATGGAGGAAATCTACCAAATATATGGAAAAAACGGTATTTCCCATACAAACTTGAAGTTTGTTTGGACGACTCTTAGAGTTGACTGATATTGCTGAAACTTCCACAGTAGCTTCTGTGGGTTCAAACGAATGAATTTAAAAGGTAGAACATAAGATTTTCGTATTTTGATCATTATGAGCCACCCCATTGCGGAATCTTCCCTTTCCTCCTCGCATAACCCAAAAGGTTAACACACACGCCATTCCGGACAGGTGAAATCTACGCTGGACGCATATGGCGATTCAAATGGGCAGTTTAGCAGCAGCGTAGGAAAAGAACCGGAACCACCGGTCGTCGTGAGCCCTCCGTCTTGTAGAGTAAAACGAGGATGCTGCCGAGCGATGGACAGCGACAGTTAGGCCCACTTGTTGCATGACTTAGAAAAACAACATCTTCTGGATAGTTGAACCGGTTGACTTAACGCCCGAAGGCTACGCCAAATCCTCCGGAGTTGGGAGGACCAGTTTCAGAGAGGGAGAAAACAGTTGCTTCGCAAAATTCTTGTTGATTTTTTTCCTTATATTTCCTATAAAACGCTTGTTGGCCGAGAAAACCAAATCAACAGTCGAATGCCAATTCAAGCGAATTAAATAACGAATAAATACCACCTACCTAATGACAGAGCGCTATCGGTGCTGACGGCTAAGGCCAATAAAGCAATTTCTCTGCGTTGGGTGCCTTTGGTTTCATCTTTCTCATAATTTGGCGGGAATCGGCCTTGCAGGAGACGATTTAGCATGGTTTGCAAGAAAGAAGCGCAGGTGATGTTTGTTGTGGATACTCAATCTCATAACTGGTTGGGTAGTCCTAAGTGTTGAGAACTATCACTGTGTTAAAATATTATCTCGCAACAATGTTCAGGCGTAAAGCTGAAAAATGGACGATCATTATTGATGCCATGCACGTTTTTGCTATCAAAATTCTTGCATTTTGTTTGGAATCGATGGTTTGCTACTAAACCATCAAAGCTTCCCATACTGCATGAACTTATATTTTCGATACATCGGCCACAATTCGTTACAATTAATTTACGTCGATACTTCTCCACTGAGTTCAATTCCGAGTAGCCCTAAACGTTGAGTTCATTTAAGATATCTCCAACAGCAAAAAGCCAAAGGCTAACAACTTACATGTGTACTTAGGTACCCAAGTAACACAGCTAGTTATATAAGAGTTAAAAATTCCAGTTTTCAACACATTCTGTTGTATTTTTCTAGTGATATTTACTTTATATCTAACACTTGTATAGCTAAAACAGCGCAAAAAATGGCGGCTTATATAACATCTCATAGGTCTGACAACCACTTATAATCACATACTATTGACGATTTATAAATATACTCTTAACATAATAATGATGAGAATATAAGCTATAATGAACAGTTGTTATAATTAGGTTATTTTTCAGCATTAAATACTCACAATTCGAGAGTGTATATAACGACATACTTCAAGTGCTGTAATTGAGCTATTTTAAAGTACACACCACATATATATGGCACAATATGACTAGATTATAATACAGGCAAATGCATTACATACTATCTGCTTGAAATGTCCAATCTGCAAAACGAAGGAACTTACAGAAAAAAAAAACACAAAATTGCCTCCAAAAATACATGGCTACCATAACCTGACAAATGTTTCCAAACTAAAAAATCTAAGATTGTTTTTCATCACGGAGATGAATAAAATTAAAAAGTATGGTATTCAACGATATTTGAGAAGTTTATTATGCAGATCAAAATTAATGGTGAAACTTCCAATTTCACTTTTCAATAATTCATGGGCCATTATAATAATTCCTAAATGTATAACGAAGCCACCCAAAATTGTGCTGTTTTGTATAATTTTCTTCTTCTATAAATTTCACGAAACAATAAGATGGCAGATTTTTAATATGGCTTACAGCGCCGTCCAAAAATATTCGAACGGTTCAATTATTTCATTACATTTTTCATACTCAATTGTTTAGTATCGCTGTCAATGACGCAACTTATCAAATTGATTCTGATTTCTAATCAATTCTTTTAATTATTTAATATAATCGATATGCAAATTAAATAGATTCAAAGTAAGGTGACTCAAGCTTTCAACCGGTACTGTAAGCCTGATTATTTATTTAGCAAAATGTGAAATGTTTGTGTATGTTGATTCAGATATGAGTTGAAATTACGTTGCAATAACGTCTCCAGAGCATCTTAACTAGAGGATTTATGTTGACTTATAATAACGTTCATAATACATCATAAAAACATATTTTCAACATGTTATCTAAAAAATCATTTTATTGTTTTCTCAATAATGTTTATAACACCCAAATAACTTATATAGCTTCTTGCTTGGTGGATAGATTTTAATCTGCCAAACGTCAAACATTACTCTACAAATGTCAACATTGTGAAAATTGCAGTAATGTTGACAGATCTCACGCAGTAGCTATTTGTTATTTTCGACGATATTCACCAATTTGAGAGCCTATTCGACTACAATAATTTTGGCCCGCGCAGAAGAAACCTGCTTCATTTTAACACTAGTAAAATATACATCATTTGGATCATGTGTTTTCTGCTACCAGAACAAAATTGAAATTATGGTGCTGATATACACAAAACACTCTGGACTACGTGATGTGCCAACCACGGTGTTAAAACTTTGCGTTTATTTTCCAATGTGAATATATCAAAATTCATTCACCGAATTTTTGTTGAAGAAGCAAACGCAGTTAGCAGAAGTTTTGTTCAACAACAAAATTATTTATTTTGTCAATTCGCAGTACACTCTGAAACCTTTTTTTTCAGAAGTATAGTATCGAACCGATTGTATTATTTTTTGTGATAATGAAAAGCAACCGAACTTAGAAAACCACCCTCTAACGATTTCATTACGTTCAATTTTTCTCCACAAGGTTTGATTATGGCATTTTTGTCCCAACTTCAATAGTTGATGTTAGAATGACACACAGCATGTATCGACGATGATGGGTTTATTGATGTTTGAATCTTGTAAAAAATACGTTTAAAATGCATTATTACAACATATATTTTATTATGTACGTTTGTAGAGCATCCAATCAACCAAGTCAGGTTGTCATTTTTGCATTTAATTTTTTGAGATGACTTGTTTTCCGATAGCTATTTTATAACATTTATATAACACAAGATGTTATGGTATTCACCATTATAACTCTTATATGACAAGATCTGCTATCTGCTATCTGAAAATATGTTTTCGGTGTTACTTGGGTAACATTGGTAGGTTCAGCTGAAAAGAATCTGTTTAAACAGCATTTTAGCTGAATAACCTGTTATTCAACATTTAACATTGGTAATGTTAATTGGGTATGGTTGGTTAGAGTTAGCGTAGTTACGGTATACTTCATAGATTGGATGCTAACAATATTTATGTTTCTTTTTGGCATTCTCACCGCGATTGCTTGCAGGAACATGGTTGAAGAGTAAACCATGATCCAATCATAAACAAGAATACCAATAGCATGAATATCGCTATTCCCGACCATGCCCATCTTTTCCCTAACTTGAGATAGGGAAAGGGAATATTGATTTAGCACTTACTCAATGAGAGGTCACGGACTCAGAGACACTCTCATAAGTGCTACATAATTGATACTTGAGAGAGCCTGAAAGCTGACGAAGGACCCAGGACAACTAACATGTGCACGGTCTAACACAAAGCCAGCGTCTCCGTCCAGATTCTATGTTGAATAATGTCTTAGCTTGTTGCTCTTTCGGCATTCCTGCAACGTGATCAACCCAAAGCAGCAAGTCGTATTTTATAAGCTTCCATCCACTTCTTTCTCTACTAGGTATTCATGATCCACGTGACTTCACCAAATCTCATTTTCTTGTTTATCCCCGGGTATTGTATGTAGCTTGAAATTTCCCAAAAAGCGATTTTTTCCGTTTTTTTCGTTTCGTCTGGCTGGAAAAAAATTGCCGAGCTTTTTCGGTTAACAACAAAATTTCGCGAAATGTCGAGTTAGATCGTTGACAAAAAAAAATAATTTAAAAATGTCTTACCTACTCTGTAAAAAACTCTATCATTTTTTGAAAGTGCAATTGAGATTCCATACTATCACTATCTGATAAAAAAGAAAGTTTCTATCAGATGATTTATATTTTTTTTACTTCATGATTTTGTGGTTTTCTGAGCACATCAATATTTACCCTGGTGGTCCTAAAGCGTCCAAAATGGTTTGCACTGAATTTTCAAGAGGTTCCAAGGACGTTCATTGGATGTTTTCACAGGTTTTTGATGATTTACATGGGATTTCGTATAGTTTCCTCGGTTTCACCAAAAGGCTCTCAGAATTTCATGGAATGTTTAATCAAATTGTCGAGTTTCCCTGAAGTTTGAAAAGTAATCACATTGCATGAACATGGGCATGATTGAACGTCCGCAGTTGCTACTTCGTTATTGCAAGAACAGCTGTAATTACACAGGGAACCAACAGATGCTACTCAAGGTTAGTAGCATCTTCAATGTGTAAGTATTGGTGCTCTCATTATTATTACAAATAATAACGAAGCCGGCTCCGTCCAAATGCAGTTCAATTTCCAGATAGAAGCGAAATGTAGACGCATTACTTGCTTTATGAAAACTGGGAAGTCCTCTGAATTTCTTCATGAAAACATTGAGAGTTTGAATATGGGAAAATCTTCGTTTTGGTAAACCATAAAGATATAATTTGATAAGAATACGTGAGCATACACATGATGACTGATACCGATAGTGCGATTACTACGCAAACCGGACACGATCTTGATTTCGTTGCTCGCTCAACTGGAGCATGCAACGGATCAAACTCTACTGACGTACTTCGTTTTTTGTAGAATCATCAGAAGGCATGTAAAGGTCGAATTGATGTAAGTGGCTTCTATGACAACAAAAAGATTTAGATCATAATAAATGTTCGAGCTGTTTAGAGGAATACCTATAAATAAATGAAAACCCAATTTAGTACTATACGGCCTTACAGTTGAGGTCGAAATACATATACCTGTCAAAGGATACAAACTCTCGTGGAATGGATCATTAAAATAACTACGCTTCGTTTCTCATCGTACTCAATTTTCACCAACGTCACACGCTACCATCGAAACTGTTTGCAACGAGCTGAGTCAGCATTTCTTCATTCTGAGGATGTGAACAATAGTGCGGAGCGTTTGTCGCAGTTGTCAGTATTGTAATATTAGAGAGCGTCTCCAGCTCCACCATTGATGGGTCCGCTTCCCAAGGTTCGTCTGACTCCTTTCATTCGTCCGTCTACGTACTTTGGCGTGGATTATATGGGTCACTTTGAAGTGAGAGTCGGTCGCAGCATTGTGAAGTGCAATGTTGTGAAAAACTCAATTTCTCATAACTCACGCTTGAAATTTTACATGCGTGAGTTGTCAATCACGCAACTCAGCAGTCATGGATGAGTTGGCTCACCTTTTTGACTCATTGTCTCGTGTTTCCACAGTTTACTCACACACGACAATAATTTCTTGTTAGTCTGATAAAATTATAGTAATCCTTTCGACGGTAACAACAATATTCGGGTTTCACTAGTTTTTGACGGGTTTTGCGACTGAATCATTTTTTACAATTTGTGTTGATTGAGTGATTTTGCATCAAAATCTCAAACGTGAGATTTACGAAGCAGATCTCTAATGAGTTTGTGACGTGTTCGGATTTACCATAGAAAAACCAGAACTTCCACTTCTAAACTATATTTACAGTCCAGTAGATCGTCTAGAACTAAGAGGGCTATCCTAGGTTCATACATCTTTTATATGCAATAAGTACAGGAAGTCTACACAGTAGACAATAGATATTCCTTACAATAGCTTATTCTCTATGGTGACATCTGTGTTCAGTGAAAGAAACAATAATAGTATCTTTGCTATAATAGAGATTTCTGATACATTACAGTTTGCTCTCACGGAAGAGCGTATTCGTAGAGATTTGAGTGTGAGTCTATCAACACTGGTCCAGCGCTGGATATGTCTGCTCACCTGTCTTACAGTAAGAGCAGTTCATTAAGAACTGGCACATAGTTTATTTCCTGCTGCTCCCCACATGGGAGAACCATGGAAGCGGATGGTGAAGTCGAAGAAAGTGTCGATTGTAGCCATTTCAGACAGTCCACATCATTCTAGTGATGAGGTGCTTGAAACAATAATAATGGAAGCTGAAGGGATTATTAACTGCCGTCCACTCTCCTACGTTCCTTTGAATGCAGCCGACCAAGAAGCGCTAACTGCGAACCACTCTTCGAGACAGTTGGGTAATCGGTAACAATCTGGTAAACGAATTTTGGCGCCGATGGATATTGGAGTATTTACCGATGCATGAAATGGTTCGAAAACGTGAAGCCATTAGAGCCGGGCGACCTGGTCGTGATAATCGACGAGAAGGTTCGGAACAGTTGGGAAAGAGGACGACTATTGGAAATACGATGTGCGATGGTGCAGACCGTGCAGACAGCTCGTGGAATCTACGTCAGACCAGCAGTTTTGGACGTTGTGGATGACGGAAGGAAGTCCGATGAAGTAGTTCCAGAACCGGAAGTGCTACACGGGGTGGGGGATGTTACCGGAAACACTGTTGATCGCGAAACGAAGGTGTATTCACTGTCCGTTCCCTCGCGACTGAGCAGATTCCGTCAAGTGAAATAACAGATCACGGTGTACGTCAGACACAACGGTACATACTATTACAACAAAATATTCTATGCGCAGGTAATCAGCCGTTTTGTATTGTGAATCAACAATTGTAGTGCACATATGTCGATCATTATTTAGTGAGTTAAAAAAAAAATAGTTGAATTCCTGTATTTCTGTATATTTATTTTGTAGAATTTCACTAGTTCACTTTCAAATCCAGTACAGACAGTTGAACCGCGATAAATTTAAGAAGTTTTGCACTGAGTGTTTGTCCGGCTCGAAGAATGTTCAAGTGAATTTATCACCTAGAATTAAGATGTATCGCGTTCACCAAAAAATGACAATAAATTTTCATAACAATAAAGTCATGCTGTGATTAAACCTTATAAATATAAAATACTTAATCTATTCGTTCATAGCAATCACTAGAAACAGAGACGGCCAAGAAACATACCGTTTCTACACTACCATTCTTCCATTACTATAGTACGCCTTTCCTTATGCCTGATACATAGGAAGTCTGCAAAACAAAAGCAAACCTCATTGTCATGCCTTACTCCATACTATACACTCTCGCATGAACTGGCGCAGATGCAGTCGGAACTCCACGGTCTACAGTGGGCCAGTACAAATGCAACACTAATTCTTTCCCTTCAAAGGTCTGCATACTGACGAGGCAAACTCCAGTGCACAATGGTCCAAGGGCGGTCAAACCGTCAAAAATCAAAATTGTTTTATCCGAACAGTAATTTTTTCCCGACTTCCTCAACACTTCTGTGGTTCAAAACCAAAGTTTTAAGCAGATTCATTGGATTTTCAATTTAATACAGCTCTTTGAGTGGACCGTGGACATGATTTTCCAAGAAAATGTATATTTGCGGTCTATAATTCACTAGCAGGGATTGAATCCTGAGAAAATTGAGAGAATTTCTCACGTATCGCTCTCTGTAACTATCATAACATGCTGCACATTATGAGAGACTGTTTATCGTATACTGCTACAAGTTTGATCAGATTGGAGGGATAGTAGTGCATGATAAAACCCCTCTAAACATGCTCCAAGCCTGGGGGATACTGTTGTTATTGGAAGTTCGTGGATTGTTTATCGTGCCAGTAAAGAAAAACACCTATCCCCAACGGTAAACAAGCGAGAAAAATGGATTTTATCATCGCTCTCTCGTTGGGGCTCTCGCTCGCTGCTTACATTTATCAGACTTGTTACACCTTGCGATACAATGACGATCGTGGACCGCAACAGATGGGATGTTTTTCTTTGCTTGCTTTGATCGTGCTTCATTCTCAAATGAGAGCGAATTCTGCAACGCCTGTTCACTAGCTAAAAAGTAGCCTAAGACTTTTGTAGCCCGCGAATGCACGCGATGAGAATAAGTGCATTCGAAAGCTTTAAATAAGAGCTTTCAAGTAAGGTACAATTTATTTTGCGAAAAGTTGCGATAGACCACATGAGACACGTTTGAAGGTGTACGGAACGCAAATTCTATTAAATGGTCGGCGTTAAGTCAGAGAGAACCAGAGAAAATTGGATTATTCTATTATTAGATCCGAACTTACCTTACCTCCGTTTCACTTTGATCAGATTTGATGAATGATGTATACTGCGAGAGATATGTATTAAATTTACTTTGGTTGATCAATAGAAATCGATAAAAGCATGCAGTCAGAGTGGACTAAGTGCTTATTACCATAACAGCGAACATGATCAGCGCGCTGAGGAATGCGAAGAAATGAGAAACATTTTAAGAGATTTGTCAGATTTTTCGACATCGGATGATTCTTCTACTTATCTATCAATAGAAATTTATAAACATTAATTAATTCGATGCTTTTGATTTTGATTTTTGACTATTTACCATATTTGGATCGGTGATCAGAAATTGCAACAATATCTGTGCAGACAGAGCGGACCAAGTGTTAAAAAGCAATAAACTGATTGATTTTTGCATATTTTTCTATTAAATTTTAGAGTCCGATAGAAGTTTATGATAGTTCTATGGCATATATATGGAATCTCCTAGAACCCGCTTATTGGACCAGTGTATTTTGGTCGGTACTCAAGATTTTCACTTGGTCCACTCTGACTGAACACATATTTGAATATTTCTGGTCTTCAATGCCCGGCCCTGCAAAACCTTAATTTTCAAGCTATCGTAATCCCACTGATTTCGGTGTTGAAGATATGGATTATTGAAGAGTTTACGATACTGGTGTCGAAGGGTCTTGATAACTTGTTTATCTTAGAGATTTGCACCCAATTTGACCATGCAAGCATCATATGATTGATCATATGCTAGAAATTGTTCAGTCAGAGAGAACCAACTCACTGAACGGTGGTATTTAGTTCAATCAGAGTGAACCAAGTACACATAGTCCATCAAAAAATCGTTCTATCAGAGGTTTTTATTATGATTTTTCATGATTGTCACTTCACATTATATTGTTTAAAAGTAACACAAATATGTGTAGAAATATTGTACCAAAATTTAAACGAGTTTAAAAATTACAGAGCGTTAGACTTTAAACCCATTTTTCTCAAATTATGAAAAATATCACTTAGTCCACTCTGACTTAACGCCGACCAAATAATAACAACACTGTGCTATACTTATACGTGCATTGCAATCGTAGTAGCCATGAAAAGCACGGAGTGTGATTTGTGAAACGATCTGAACAAGTATATGTTTATAATTTACATCACGTAAAAATGTACCATTTCAATCATCTCATATCACGCCTTTAGTTTTACATTTCCATAATATTGATATGGATCGTCATACTTTTAAACATTCCCTTTTTCTAACAGTGTTTCGTATTTCATGGACGCTCCCCAATCTTGCGAGTTATGAAAAATTGTGGTAATAATCGAATGGTAAGATAACATCATGCTATAAATGCTATCAAGATTCATAATAACAAATCAAAAATTTCCTCTTGCTTTTGACATAAAAAAACGCAGTGGCTAAAAACAATATTTTATCAGTACGGAGAAAAAACTGCACAAAGCATCTTCCCATGATTCATCAGAGATGCAGTATTTGTGGTATTTTGGAAGAGTTTTACTTTTGAGTTGCTTGAAAGTCAGGAAAGTTACTATTAGTATCGTTAAATACGGTTTACGGTTTACGGTTATTGTATTTACAATAACACAAATCAACTCGGCTCATTAAGGTGGTCGAGCGAAAGTACCTTCTTCGTAATGCAGTCTCCAGATAAATTGAAACAAATAGAAAATCTCATTTCCTACATGGACATGATTTTTCTGTCATAACAAGTATGAGAACAGACTAAAGTCATAGACATAATAATAATGCTGAGACTCATGAAATGGATGATACTTTTAATGCGTAAGGGTTAGATCTAAGGTATTTATGGACCGATTTGAATTAATCACTTGAATTTTAACATATATTTTGGAGGGATTTTTGAATCACGAGTTCTAAAGCAATAACAGTTTGGTCATAATGATTTTTTGACAAATTGAAAGCATTGAACAATTTCAAAACATCAAAAGAATAACTTCGTGATATTTTCTGCAAATTTGTAGATTTATAGGAGATGATCATGACAGGTTTAGTGTAAGGCTCTCATAGTTATGGATGAATCTTTTTTAATTTTTCGTAAAAAACATCACTGGGCTTCGTGGCCGAGCGGTTAGTGTCGTCAGGCAGTGAGCGCATCGTGTCATGGGGTGTGGGTTCGATTCCCATTTCAGCCATCGAAACTTTTCGTCAAAAATGTTTCACGTGTCTAGTGTTAAGTTACAGTTTGTTTAGCTAAATGACTGAAGACGGTGTCCGTGTCTTTTTTTTAAGCCCATTGTTATTACTTTTGAAGCCATGGTTAGAAAAAATTGTTTAAAAATATATGTTTAAATTAAACTAATACCTGACGTGCAGGTAGAATTGATATTTTTAAATTGGTCAATAAATAACTGAGATCTAGCCTGCTCACGTTGATAATTTTGTATAGAAATTCAAAAAAGTTGCGAATGTATTGTGCAATATTGTATACCCTAATTACACTGCGGAACACGTTTTTGTCTCAAGCACCAAATTACCATTATCTACTCAATTGAGGGTTGCTGAATCCATTGCCGTTTTCAAAAATATCATAACACGTCTAGCTTTTGAGATATTACTATTGAAAATGCAAAATTTGACCATTTCAGTCAACTTGCATGCAAGTTTACCTGCTTGTATGGAAATTTATTTGCTTAATTATAACAATACTCATCAACAAAGTTCATAACACTTTTGGTGCTCAAAACATATATTTTGATTGTTTAGAAAACTATTGTATTGTGCCATATAAGAGAAACGAAGAATTTTACATGGAGACTGCAAACATGTTGAAAAAATCGAATTAATGTAACTTTTTTCGTGCAATTTCAACCAAATTATTTCTGCAATTGAAGTTAAAGTTCTATTTTGCATGCTTGGTGGATAAGATCACAATTTTTTTCATAAATAATACTTTAAACTTCATGTAAACATCATTAAAAACAGTGTTTTATACAACTTTGGCGACCTGTAGCTAAAAATTGTGACGTGCTGGAACATTTCTGAGAACGGCATCAGATACAGTATTCCCAAATCTACTGGAGACACACAAATTGATCCTTGAGGCACGCAAAAATGTCATTTTTGTTACGCTGTGTTATGAGTCCAAAAGAATAAATATATCAAAACAAATGCCCATACTACTTGAATATGGCATAAAACAAGTCAAACATATAATTCAAGCTATTTCAAAGAGAGTTTGAGGTTTTGGCCAACATTTGTTCTAGATCGCACCACTGTGCAGTGCACTGTTGCCTAAAAATAGAAGATCACCAGCATTTATATACTGAGGGTGTCTGTTAGTCCCAAGCAGTCATCTGGTTGGTCCCTTGTGTAGGTGCAGCTGATCTGGCTAAATTGGAGTAGCAACCACCCCAAGTAACCACTAGCCCGCTAATTCGCCTTTTTGGGCTTATAGGGCTGTTATACGGCTGCTGTAGGACATGTCAGCTCTGTAAAAGCCTTATATTAGCGCGGAGGGCGAATTATAGTGCTATTTGGTTACTTGGGACGAGCGGCCAATCTACCTTCAGCTTGCAGAATTTTGCATCAGAATTCACTACAAGCCAAATAAAGAAAAAAGAGACTTAGATAGAGATACCATTTTGGATAAAATAGAGACTTTAGTCAAAAATATAAACCATCGCAAAACCGTAACCGAACAAATGGGTGAAATACTGTACTCATAATTTCCGCCTCCAACGATTTACTTAGCATCACCACCCTGCATACCGATAGGTTCAATTGAAGTTCTATTCTATCAATCTATTACTTAATACCGTACTGAAGCAAGTACCACTTTGTTTGGTTTTGATTTAATCCAGAATTATGTTATTCAAAACTTCACAAGGAGTAGAAAAAAACTCCTTACAATAATTGGGGGCTCAAAGCAAAGCATGCCTATTCCTGACAAGGGTTTCCGAATCTATAGTAATTTCATATATTTTGATAGGCTTAAAAATACAGAGATATGAATGGACAAAAAGTCGAAATACAAAAGGTTGGAAAGCAAGATTTGTGAGCTTTGTTGCCGTGCGGTTAGTGTCGTCAGGCAGTTAAGCGTAATGTGCTATGGGATGTGGGTTCGATTTACGCTTTGGCCTTTGAAACTTTCTATGGTAAATGTTTCTCGGCTGTGCCATTTTAGCATGCTTGTCCGTTGTCTAGTGTTACAAACTGTGCAGCTTAAGACAATGTCCGTTTTTTGTTTTGGAAATTCAAAACATATGAACTAAGAAATAACATCATAACGTTTCGTCTACCGTTTAACCTCATATTCTGACCACTTCAGGCTAATAGTAACTTTAAATGCACATGATAAGCATAAATTAGCTGCTATTTATGATATTTCAATTTCTTCGCTATACATAACTGTTATTTGTTGGGTGAGCCAATAAAAATGTTTCTCAGAGCATCTATAGGAGTCTGTTTGGAATTTGTGACAAGACGGTATTAATTAATTTCTCACCGACTTTCTATCGTTTCGACGATCAGGCTTCCCGAATGCCACGATCCCATTATACATTTCCTCAAATGCTCAAACACTCCGCATGACATTATCTTACTACAAATGTTAAACGATTTAACATAGATTTAATATAAATATAATCTCTAAAACGCACCTATCGGTCGACTTGGAAGTGAACAAGCCGTTCCGAGTTCGATCCCCAACGGTACCCCGTATCGGAAATATTCATTCATTCTTTCGCATCTTTCGCTGGTTCCTACTTATCCACCTCCACTGGATTGCCACCGCCACACGGCTAGACATTCCCGCATTGACCGGGGCATTGCGATAGCTGTTGAGCTGCACGATAGTTCTAATTATTTTACTTAAATAATTTACCAATTCGGATCGAACCGCTCTTTCTCTCTTTGTTTTCCGTTTGTCTATTTCTGTTCCTCCTCCGCCTCCGCTTTCTGGCGCTTAGAGTACCGTGCAGCGGGGTGTCATTGATCGGTGTGACCGGGCTTGGAAAAAAAAATAAGTTAATATGTTTCGTTGGAACATATTGAGTGTTTGAATAACGCTTCTCAATTTTATGTAGTTAAGATAATTAAAACTCAGGCCTTTGCAGAAGTGATGTTTAGCTAATGCAGTAGATTTTCAACTTACTAGAGCAATTCGCAGTAAAAGCTTTGAAGTTGAGTTTTTAAATAATGTAAGTATGGATAATCAGATTTTTAGCAAAACTGGAATCGTCGAAAATGATGGCATTGCTAATTTTATATTAAGTTTGTTGAATTAAGCCAAATCAGCGAATTAAAGTATAGAATGCAGAATAACCTTGGGAAATTGCCTACTTTCAGGCGTATTTTGCGATATATATCTACTTCTTTTGCAAGATACCAGTGTTACCCTAGCTTACGGTATTCAAATTTCCAATGAACGCAAGGCACTTGGGGTGAAAATGGTAAGAATGAAAAACACTTTTTCCGCCTGCGTTGCTTCCCCCTCTAGAGGCTCTTGGAGGCAGGAGGAAGCAGAAAAGCTGCGAGCTGCTGCAACCTGTTAGTGCCGAAGCGATCGCATTTGAATCGCCAGTCGGAACAAGAGTAGTGTGGTCTGAGGGAGATTGCCTCAAATTAAGAGATGTATAAAAACATTAAAAGCAACTCTCGGGTTGCTTCACCCGGCGGGGCCAATTCGGAACTCAGCTGTTTGTTGGCAGATTATTTTTTTCTTTGGACTTCTTCCACCTCTTGATCTTGTTCTGATACACTCATTTGAATGTTTTTTTTTTGTTCGGGTATGCACACGAGCAGCATATGGGAAGTTCAATGTCCTTGATGGGTACTTCCGCGCTTCCGGAGCCAATTACCGATATCGAAAATGGGAAGGTGAATGTTATTTTATCAATTTGTTGCCGAAAATTTAGGAAAACTGTTTTTCCTGATTGCAACGAGAGAAAAAGTTCTATGTTATTAACTCGATTGCTGTTGCTGCTGCTCGCTCTTGATGGATGGAATTCTTTGATCAAGTTGGGGGAGAACTAATGGTGATGGAAGGAAGCTTTTAACTTTTTGATTCGAGGCCAATTGTCGGGGTGATTCCAGAAATTGACAATTAAAAATGAAATTCAAATGTGAGGTGTATGTTCAATCAGAGCATCTCTTTACATTTGGCATCAATGAATAGGGGTCCAGATAGCCGTAGCGGTAATCGCGCAGCTATTCAGCAAGACCAAGCTGAGGGTCGTGGGTTCGAATCCCACCGGTCGAGGATCTTTTCGGTTGGAAATTTTCTCGACTTCCCAGGGCATAGAGTATCTTAGTACCTGCCATACGATATACGCAAGCAAAAATGGTCAATGGCACAGTAAGCTATCAGTTAATAACTGTGGAAGTGCTCATAAGAACACTAAGCTGAGAAGCAGGCTCTGTCGCAGTGGGGACGTAATGCCAGAGAGAAGAAGAAGAAAAAGAATAGGATAAAGTGTAAGAAGTAAATGTGTTTTTTTTTTATATCTAGGTGTTCTGTATTAGACAACACTATAATCCTAATTTGGTAAAACAAATTTAAGATTTTATTAACAACATATTACATTTCAGTTGCCGTAGCAGTTCAGAATTTTTTATAAAGGTGAGTTGAGTTCACCTGCTTATAAGAGAAAAAAAACGCTTTCAATTTACTTAACCTCACTTAACCTATATATATAACGCATTAATCGTGGCAACAGAAGATTGTAACAATTTTTGCCTGAAATGATTAATTATTATATTTGCCATTTGTTTTAATGTTTCAACATTGGATATTCTATGTAACACATTGGTACTATACCAGGGAGGAACCTTCAGAATCATTTTCAAAATTTTATTTTTAATTCTCTGCAGAGCTTTCTTCTTGGTATTACAACTGCTAGTCCATATTGGTACAGCATACAATATGGCTGACCTGAAAATTTGTTTGAAAATCAAAAACTTGATCTTAAGACAAAGTTTTGATTTTCTATTATTAAGGGGATAGAGACATTTCACATATTTGTTAAATTTGGCTTGAATGCCCTCAATGTGATTTTCGAAAATTAAATTCTTATCTAGCATGAGGCCTATATACTTAACTTCATCTGACCAATTTATTGGAACCCCTCTCATCGTGACAACATGTCTACTTGAAAGTTTCAAATAAAGAGCTTTTGATTTATGTGGGAATATTATTAGTTGAGTTTTGGAAGCATTAGGAGAAATCTTCCATTTTTGCAAGTGTGAATAAAAAATATCCAAACTTTTTTGCAATCGACTACAGATGACACGCAGACTTCGTCCTTTGGCGGAGAGGCCTGTATCATTAGCATACAAAGATTTTTGACATCCCTGAAGTAAGTCATAGGTAAGATGTCGAAATGTTGTTTTAATTGGTCCCAAAATGCTGCCTTCAGGGACACCAACTTTTATAGGAAGTCTATCAGACCTGGAGTTCTGATAACTAACCTGAAGTGTACTATTTGACAGATAACTTTGAGTCATTCTTACAATGTACGTTGGAAAATTAAAGTTTTTTTTTATTTTACGATCAAACCTTCATGCCAAACACTGTTGAATGCTTTTTCTATGTCTAGAAGAGCAAGACCAGTAAGATAACCTTCAGATTTGTTGGAATGAATCAAATTTGTTACACGTAAAAGTTGATGAGTGGTCGAATTTCCATGGCGGAATCCGAACTGTTTATTGGCAAAATTGAATTTTCGTTGATGTGGGCCATCATTCTGTTCAAAATAACCTTTTCGAAAAGTTTACTGATGGAGGTTAGCAAACTGATTGGACGATAGCTAGAAGCTTCTGCCGGATTTTTGTGTTGTTTTAAAATTAGTACAACCTTAGTATTTTTCCATTTGTCAGGAAAATATGCTAAATGAAAACATTTGTTGAATATATAAACTAAAAATAATAAGCTACTTTCTGGAAGTTTTTGATGAGGATGTAGAAAATTCCATCATCGCCAGGAGCTTTCATATTTTTGAATATTTCAATAATTGTTCTCACTTTTTCCAAATCAGTCTCACAGATATTTTCGAAAACGTTCTCTTGATTAAGAATATTTTCGAAGTCCTGAGTAACTTGATTTTTAATTGGACTAGTAAGTCCTAAATTAAAATTGTGCGCGCTTTCAAATTGCATAGCAAGTTTGTGAGCTTTTTCGTAATTAGTTTGTAATAATTTTTTTCCAGTATTTCCAAAAGGGCTAAGAGCCATAGTCCAAATGAGAATTTTTTTTTTAATTGTGAAAAACGTTTCTTGATTTCTTTCTGCAAATCCTGCCATATAATTTGCATAGCAGGATCGCGAGTGCGTTGAAATTGCCTTCTTCTAACGTTTCAAAGACGGATCAAGAGTTCAAGATTATCGTCTATAATCACGGATTCAAATTTTACTTCACATTGTGGAATTGCAATGCTCCTGGCTTCAACAATGGCATTTATTAAAGTTTCAATAGCATTTTCAATATCAAGTTTTGTTTGTAAAGAAATGTTAACATCAAGATAAGAGTCAATGTATGTTTCATATATATTCCAGTCGGCTCGAAAATAATTGAAAGTGGAGCTGTTAGGATTGAAAATCGATTCATGGGATATTTTAAATGTCAATCATGCAACATGATCAGAATCAAAATTTACCAACGACAAAAAAATTGACTTATTTCGAGTCATTTTTTGCTGTCCAGAGCATTGAAAAGGCAAATAGGCAGCTATGAAAGTATATTTACCAAGCTGTGTTTCAACGGAAACACCTAAAGTTTCAACAACTTTGGTTTCAAAAACTTTGATTTCAAAAAAACGAAAACAGTTGATGTTTTATAAGTTTATGAACGATGATTGCAACTCCCCCACTTGCCTCATTAAGTCGATCATTACGATAAACAAAAAAGTTAGGATCTCTTTTAAGTTTAGATCCAGGTTTCAAATACGTTTCAGTAGCAACTGCTATATGAACGTTATTACCTGTAAGAAAATTAAATAGCTCGTCCTCTTTACCATTCAAAGCACGAGCATTCCAATTTAAAATATTTAAATTGTTTTTTATTGGATCCATTAGAAAAACGTATTGGATTAATTTGATTAGTAAATTTTACACCGACTTGGACTGCTTCAGTCATAGTGGTAACTTTGAACATTGCACCAATCATAAGATTCATTTGTTCAGTTAGAAAATTACAATCAGAGGCAGACATATCACTTGAAGTGGGTACATTATCTGATGATTTTCCGTTAGAATTTTCGAAAGACGAAGAGGCGGTGTAGAAGTTTCCTGTGGCGGCAGGTTTTTTCCATTTGAATTGAAACAATTCAAACGGGTACTCTTAGTATGAAAAGGGCAGGAGTTCAAATTACCTGCTACGATATCGGCAAATGATTTTCCTTGGGTAGATACATTCGAAATTTAAAGATTCGAACGGGTACCCGACGGATTAAAATTAGTTTATGGATGAGCATGATTTCAATCTTCCTGATGGGTATGATTCTTAATCAAGCGATCGTTAACTGAAAAATGAGCATTGTTCGAAACTCTACCAGGGAAATTCCGGAAACGACCGTTATCGTAACGGACATTGTTATTCATCTGCCTGGCACGAGCCTTAACGACTCGCCTACGTGAAGGGCTAGCCCAAAAATTTGGCTTATGATTGCCCCCGCAATTTGCGCATATGAACTTATCGGTATCTTCCTTCACTGGACAGACGATCGTAGCGTGAGAAGAACTTCCGCAAATCATGCATTTAGCATCCATGCGGCAATTTTTTTTACCATGACCCCACTTTTGGCACCGATGGCACTGAGTGGGGTTCTGGAAATTTCCTCCAGGTTTCTGGAAATGTTCCCATGTCACACGGACATCGAACATAAGTCTAGCTTTTTCTGAAGCTTTAATATTATTTAGATCTTTTTTGTTAACGTGAGCTAAATAATATTCTTGAGAAAGCCCTTTCCGAACAATGCCAGATTGGGTTCTCTTCTTCATAATAATTACTTGGACTGGGTAAAATCCAAGTAAACCATTTATTCCATTTTTGATCTCTTCAGGTGACTTATAGTCACTTGAGAGACCTTTCAAGACGACTTTGAACAAACGTTCAGTTTTGTCGTCATAAGTTAACAATTTGTGCTTCTTCTCTTCAATATATTTGAGAAAAAGTTCGCGATCTTTAAGAGTTTCCAGCAAAACGCGACAGTCTCCTTTCTTTGCGATTTGGAAGGAGAGCTTGATTCCCCTAATGGAGTTCAAGATCTCCTGCCTAAATCCCCCAAATTCGGGACAACTGACCACGATAGGCGGCACTCTTTGCTTCCTCACATGAATCAAAGAGCCTGGGCTAGAGACTGCTTCGACTTGGTGTTCATTTCGATTATCAACATTATCCACGTTATACGGAATTCTTTGTTTGAATCTTGGAAGACAAATTCGAACTCGAATCCGAATAATAGTTTTTATTATTATTGTTCCAAAAGTGTGCTACGAACGGACGATATCCCGCAAATAAAGACACTAGCCCGTCGATAATGAAATTAGCACTCCATCTCATCTTTCCGAAAGTGAACTAAAACCAATTACATTCAATACAAATCGCCTCGATGCCAAGTGCGCTTGTAACGAGCTAGATGAATAATAAACTATCGATTGACCAAACCGGCAGACCCCAGTCCAAGCTGGGCTGGCACGAGTCCAACTGGTCAGGAATCCAATTAGCTTCAATTAGGCCCGAAAAAAGCTGCTATTGAGTGTGGTTACCTGCCTTATGGCCCGGTCACCCTGGGTCCTGGGCGCTGCAGGGTCCAGACAACAGCATAACTGTTTTCCCCTCTCGCCAGCATAACCACTAAAAACCAGCCAATAAATCAATACTTCCACGATGTATGGCATGATAAAAGACCCAGTCTGCAAACTGTTAGCATTTACCTGTGTGGTGAATAGATATAGCAGGACCTCCGGGACAAGCCTATTAGGTCGTCGGCTATTAATATCCCAATATCTGCGTAAAAATTTACTTCGCAAGCGACACGAAACCTGTCCCAGAGGCCTTGCCGGAGAGCCGGACAACTCACTAGGACAAGATAATATCAAACGCATAGGAAAAGTTTGATGAGAAATCAAAATATTTCCTTATGTGCATGTTGTTCTTAGTCATCTTCAGCAGGGAAAATGGCGCAATTTTATTGCAATAATGCGCCGTAGAATGATTCGTCGCAGCGTAACAGGTCTGGGTCCGGTTCTTGTAGGACAAACATCGACTGAGAGTGGGATTAAGGCGAAACTAATCGCCGGTCACGACATGGCCATTCCGCGAGGTGTCCCTAGGAAAACCTTGGCACGACAACTTGTGTGTAGGGATTGGTGGTGTGATTGAGGCCACACTCTCTCAGGTGAAGTCAAACAACGCGCGGCGATTTAAGTAGATACCTAAGGTCACGGAGCGCCCTCAAACGTTATTATAAGAAAAACAAAAATCTCCATCAAGTATGTGCTTATCCTTCTGAAGTAACGCTTTTTTGACGGCATAATCACAAATTCTACAACAACACAACACCATTTGAAGTTACGTCCTTTTTAAAGCGTATCTATCAAAATAATTAATTTCAATAACATTGAAGTAGTTATCAAGAAAAAAAAACACTGATTGTCTTTTATTGCTCTCAAAGACCTAATCACGATTATGTGATATAAAGGTATTACACATGTGTATAATGACGGTTCAAATTTCATGGTTCTTCATTCCGATTTACAAGAGCACCAAGAGGATCAACATTTATATTTGGCCGGATTTGGTCGGAATATTCAGGAACCGGTTTCGCTAGGGTATGATGTGGACATTTTCAGACCATCATATGTAAATAAACACCATGCCAAACACCTGGCGGTACGTCCCTACTGGAAAAGAGCCTGCTTCTCAGCAGTTTTGCCTTTTTACAATTTTTGCCTTTGTATATCTTGTGGCAAGCACGAAGACACTCTAAGCCTAAGAAGTCGAGAAAATTTCCAACCCGGAAAGATCCTCTACCGAGGGCATTCGAACCTCTGCCCATTAGTTTGATCTTGCCCCTAAGGCTATATGGGCCTCGTGAACATAAAGTTATCATACTCGAATTTCATTTCCGTTGTGACCAAATCAGAAAAATAATATAGTATAATAAACCGAAATCATTTGACAAGTCATAATTCATGTTTTGGATAAGTAAGATCTAATTCAGGAATTCTTTTTTGTTCAAGCTCAATTTGTGATTTTCCCCTGAAAATTTCTCCAGGAGTTACACTAGGACAATTTCATCAAGGATTACTGAAGATGTTTCTCTAGTGATTTGTTCTGTATTTCCTCCGAGGAAGGCTCCAAGGAAACATACAAAGATATCCCCAAGTTATTCTCTCAGGATTCTTACAGGAATGATTCCGGAGATTTCCTCCGGGATTCCTCCCCATAGCGCTCCAAGGCTTCTACCAGGAATTTCTGCAGGTATTCCACAACTCACTAATTCCTCAGGATTCCTTCAAGAGTTCTTCTTGACATTCCTTCAGAGATTCTCCTATGAATTCTTGCAGGGATTTCATCAGAAATTATCCTAAGAATTGCTTCAGGGATAATTTCAGGAAAATCTCTACAAAAACTCCTCCAGTAAATGCTCTACATTAAAACCTCTTGGAAATTCTCCTGGGATTTTTCCAAGAATTATTGCAGGGATTTCTCCAGAAAAATCTCTACATTGGTTTTTCCATGGATTTCTCTACAAATTCATCAGCAAAATCTCTACAGTGATTCTTCGTGGGATACCTCCAATGATTCTCCAGGAATTCTTCCGGAATTTTGTTTTCCAGAAGCCCTCTAGAGATTCCAGGAGTTTCCCCAGAAATCATCCTGGGATTTCGCAAAGGATGGCTTCAGGAAAATCTCTAAATGATTTCCTCTAGAAATTGTTCCAGGGATGAGCTGGTAGACAATCAACTGCATATTTTAATGAAATATGCCTGTCGTCAACGAAGTCTTTATTACATAAAAAACGTTGAAAAACTAAAGACTGCATAGCCAAAAAGTATGTTTGATGTTCCAGGGTTTTGATTTTTTTTTTTCAGGAATTCCTCCAGAGATTTCCTCAGAAATCCCTCGATAGGCTCCTGCAAGAAATTCTCCAGGGATTCTTTCAAAAATCTAACCGGAGATTCCTCAAGTTACTCTAGATTGTTTTTTCTAGAATTACAAACCCTTTAGCCAAGGAGTGCGGGTCATGATTCCCGATTCAGTCTGGATAACTTTTCGTCAGGAACGTGTTTCGACTGTGCAATTGGGCGTTGCATGCTAGTCCGTTGTCCAGTGTGGTGCTTCCTTCAAAGAACAAATCGTCCACTGGAAGCCTTTACGTGTCTGTGGCTTCTCCAAGAATCTCTTCAGGAGCTTATTTAGGTTTTTTTTTATCCAAAAACCTTTTTTAGGAAAGGAAATTTATGGGGGAAATTCTCTAAGAAAATTGCAGATGAATCATTTTTCTTTGATCACAGTACGCAGTTGAAAAGAAATGTCAATAGGGTACGACTGTTTATTTCGTTCTTAAACGCTAACAGTTGGCGCCTGCGGCAAAAAGTACAGGCAACAACCTTTCGAACATTCAGCTTCTTTCACTGGCCGCCGAGCGACGACACTGTTGTTTGTATTCCTCCCACTGATCGCGCCACACTGGATTCTCAAATTTCTTAAACTTTCAACACAAGCGCATGGAAGAATGGTAGTCGGAGAACTGTCAAAACGTATAGAAAATAATGAAAATCGTAAATTACTTGCAATTAGGAAACTGGATCAAAAAATTAGTGATTACAAATCAAGTGTAAAGTGAATACATAACTTTTTGTGTTTAGTTCATCTTCCGTGGTGCTTTCTTTGCTTCAGGGTTTCATTTTACTACCGCTGAAAAAGAGACATCTATTGCCTTTTCAGTTATGAATATCGCCCTATTCAAATGGAGCTCACTGTAGATAATTTCTTGAACATCGCGCATAAATTTTTACTTTTTTTGAGCTGAACAGCATACCAAGCTTCAACCTCAAAAAGGACATTACCCTAATTTTTGTTCATCCAAAATTTGAAAAAAAAAAAACCCTTCCAGTGGTTAAAGCTACCTAGTCTAGCCAAAGATGCCAAGCGTTGATAAAGGGTGTCCCACGTCAAATTGCATCACGAAAAAAAACGCTGTATTAAATTACTCATTGAGTATTCTTTCTTGAAAATTTGGTTAAAAGTAGTTAAGTAATGTGGTACACTGTGGGGGGAGGAGGAAGTGACAGCGGGCGAGTTATTAACTGAGAGCTTTCTTTGCAAAAGTTGCCATTTTCACATTCGTATATCGTGTGGCAGGTACGATGATACTCTTTGCCCAGGGAAGTCAAGAAAATTTTCTATCACGAAAAGATCCTGGACCGAACGGGAATCGAACCCAGACACCTTCAGCATGGCTTTGCTTTGTCGCCGCGGACTCTAACCACTCGGCTAAGGAAGGTCCCGTACGAAAAAGGATATAAATATGAAAACAAAAAAAATCAATAGCAGTTAGCCACCACACAACTATATTTAGGTACTCAACCTTCTTATATGTGAAATCATGGAAAAACACCCAGAAATTTGAATTACGTTCACTTGAATTGTGACGGTTTTACACGCTCTGCCATGTGACAGGTTCCCTTGAATTTTGGGGGGTCGCAATCTAAGCCACACCCTCTGAAAAAATCATGTGATTTTACGTCTTTCGGATGCACATAAAAGAAGTGAGCCGTTTGACGGAATGTATGTCACATTTTAAATACCATACCGTGATGCATCAATACCCGGACACTTAAGCAGCGACAAATGTTTAAATACCATTTTCAGTAAGTATTCTGGGTAAACAATTAAAGTTCTATTACCTAATGAATAGCTTTATACCAGATAATTATGGGAGTGATACATTTTCCTTTAAAAATAACGATTTTATAATGAAAATCGGTAGAATAATGAAGCATATCTTGTCCTTAAATCCGGAAACCTGCAGCAAGTGTTGTCTTTAAATCCGGACACTTTTGAATCGAAATCCGGACAATAGTTTCGATTTTGAATTATTTGTGCAAAAATCACTAAAATTATGTTAGATTTCAATTACATACCATATATCTAACAATTTGAAGTATTTTTGCGACTCACAGTGCTTCAAATGCATGAATGATGAGTCAAATTTGTATTTGAATTCCCTGCACTGCACTTCCTTACAGTTCAACGGTAGTATTCAAAAATCACACAGTTTTTCCCCATAATTCGTTTCATTTTTATTCATGTTGCGTTCTGTAGTTGTTTTACTAGTTTTCCTTCACTATCACATTTGAAATATTTGTCCACTTCTATTTAACGAGGAGATATAATGTAATGTCCGGATTTGAAACATTTGGTTATAATCCCGGACACCCTCTTTTCACACCCCGCAGTACACATTTACACCATATTCCAAGACTGTAATGTTATTAAATAGAAAAAACTATCGTTTTATTTCTATTTGAGTTGAAATCACTTCACTATTAACGAAAATAAAACATATTTTTCACGTGCGTTTGTCAACACTACTACCGAATGAAATTGCGCTGTGAAGAAATGACGTCCAGCCAGAGCAGCGTAACTTGTTTTCATTTTATTAATTATTTGGCAATGGTTACTAGATAAGAATAAACAATAAAATGATCAGAAGTATCATAAATAGTTGATGTGATTAAAAACTGGAGGAACAACATTTAATTTTTCCTTTAATTAATAAACATTTTCAGAGTGTCCGGATATTGATACCGTCTGGATTTTGATTCATCACGGTAGAGTCTGATTCTGGAAATGCCGATCATAGTGACATCGTTTTTGTGTCCTTTAACGTGTGAAATTACATTTTTCGTTCAATACATCTTCAGGGACACATTTTTGTATCGTTTTATCATTTACATCATGTGTCATTCAGTCATACTATGGAGTACGTCCACAGTAATTTCCATTATTTTTAAGAGTGCAGTTTTCTCCTCTCTCTCAGTTTGGAACATATTGCCAAACAATTAGTTCAATTTCAAGACATGCTAGTCTGTCTTATCAAAACATACTAGCCAGCTGTCACACGCGTTTCCAACATGGCTTAATGAGCGGTTTCATACATGGAACCATCTCGCTTCTAGATACCTTGGTTTGCACTGTATTGTTATTGCTGTCAGTTTTTCGGAATGAACCAATGCACGCATTCAATGGACCAATGCACGAGTTCATTATTTGCCATTTTAGCGGTGCCGTGTTATTTATGTGGCCATGGAAACCAATGAATTCGGTACCGCTCAAACGTCAAATACACGCTCAAAAAAGTGTTCTGGAAAACATGAACTGTCAAAAATACACCATGAACTACCATCATGTTTACGCATAAACATGATCTAGTTCACGGTGTATTTTTGCTTGTTGACGAGTTCACGTCTGCTGTTCACGGATACGAGAACGGATTTTTTTCTGTGTAGTGAACCCGTGCATAGGTCCAATTGGGAATAATTGCGTCACCCGAGAAGCAACATCGTGAATAGTTCTTGCGCAGGCATCTTGAAAATCCACAAATCTCTTATCGGGACATCGAGAAACAACTCGGAATCGTTCAGTCAACGGTGAGTCGTGTGATTATAGTTACTATTAAACTCTAAAGCCTGATTTGCTGCTGAGCAGGAATCGCTAAAGAATTTTTTCGCCGATTCTTTGCAGACATTTTCTACAGCGACTCCCGTTTAAACTGACAGTTCTTTTCAACTGCGTACTGCGCTCAGAAAAAAGCGCTTCCTTGATCGATTCCTTGCAGGAATTTCCCATGCATCAAGATAGGCCAAGAAATTACTTGTCAGCAGCGAATCAGGCTTAAAGCTAAGTATGCTGTTTCGCTCAAGAAAAGTAAAGAAATTCCTTGACTGAATGGGTCAAGAAATTTCCTACAGAGAGCCCCATTTGGAATGACATTTCTTCTCAACGGCGTACTGCGATCAGAAAAATGTGATTTTCTGGACCATTTCATGGAAGAAATTTTCCACGCTTCGAGATAGGCGATTTCCTTTTCTTGTCAGTAGCAAACTAGCCAAGCAACGAACGTAGAGGAAAATTCGGTCGGAATGGATTTTCTATTAGTGATCAGGATACAAGTGTGTTGTGAAGACGTTAAAGTGTAATCCCAATGCTTCGGTCAGGAATGTGGCCAAAAAATTCAATCTGTTTTAGTCTTTTGTTCAGAGAACCAAGGACCGGCAAAACGATCAGAAGTCTCCAAATCGTGAAGAACGGCAACATACGGTGGAAATGTCACGGCCCTGGAAACTGTACGTCCAGATGCTGACAATGTCTTGTCTCATCATGGATGATGAGAATTACGTCAAGGCGGGATTCCGGCAGCATCCGGCAGGAGTGTCTGCTTCTTCTGTTGAAATAACACGAGAGCCCTACGATCTTCTAGCTAAATCTAGCTTTTTTCCACTATTCAAATGTAGTTGCGATGCCAACAGTCACTTTTCTACTCAATAACATGAACCTCTCGCACCGGAACCTAGGCCCATCTAAAATTACTTGACAATTTTGAAGCGGGCGCTACGGAAGTATCTCAAAGAGGTCAAATCTGGGGAATACATGTAGCAAAAGTAGAATTCCGCACAGAAGAAGCCGCAGCCGGATGGTGTTCTTTTTCTTCTCTTCTCTCTGAAGTTATGTCCCAACTGGGACAGCTTAGTGTTCTGATGAGCACAGCCACAGTTATCAACTGAAAGCTTTCTTCACCGATCGACCATTTTTGCAATGTATATATCGTGTGGTAGGTACGATGATGCACTGCACTGGGAAGTAGAGCAAATTTCCTTTCGAAAAAAAATCGTCTGGTAAGATTCGAGCTCACGATCCTAGGCTTGGTCTTTTTGAATAGCTGCATGTTTACCGCTACGGGTATCTAGTCCCATGTAATACAGAAACTAATAAGTGGGTTTAATGATTATGATAGTAAATTTGAATGAAATAAATATGCCAAAAGTAAATGGGATTTATCTTGACCAAGGTATCTTTTACAGCATATTTTCCATAATGCAATGTGATGTTAGACACCCTTTTGGGTAAATGAAATAGCGTGTAAATACCATTTTATTCTTTATATTTTGTGGACTAAAAAGTGTAACTTCAAAACGGATCCCACCATTTTTTTTTGCCCAGACATGCAGTTTTGCAACAGGACTCGACGATTGATCACAGACTTTATGGATTTTGTCAATAATAACAACCTAAGGAGTACCGTGAAGATGCCATCACCCAGTCTCCGAAAGCCTTTGCTGCGGTGACCTTTGCTATTTTTCGGCTAACCTTCTTTCTGCAAACTGGCCGGGTGCTGACCGTTTGCCGGCACCGACCGGTATCGCAATTGGGTTAGAGGAGATTTGAATTTTAAATTTTTGCATAGGTGGACATCACCACACACAGGCAGCTAATGCCTTTTGGTTTGGTTTGGTTTTGTTTGGGTGTGCTGACCTAGTGCCGTCTCGCTTGCGCCCACTCATCATCATAGCACAGGTGTGAGGGAGAGGGGGATGCAAAATTAGGGGCAACAAGGGTTTTTCGGAAAGGTTGTCACGCGGGTCCCGACCAGAAGACCCGCCACAGAAACTCATTTGAGCCGATGATTAATGAACTACGCTGTGGCTGAGCGCTGAGGAGGACCTATTACGTCGCTGGTTTCGTGCCTTTAGTGGTAAGATGCTGCAAAATGCGCTTTTCAGGGTGAAAGAGTTCCAAAGGCTGAAGACATTTGGGCGAAGCTGATGAATATCAAATGAGGCGAGCAATAAAACGAATATCCAATCATCAATTTTGAAGGATTTAGCGTTTGCAAATATTTTTCGCTGCCCACGCGTTTCAAAAATAGAGAAAAGATACCATTAACCTGTTTATTTCTAGTTCAGATATATCTATTTTAGACTATTTTGCAAGTATTGGGAACCGCTTCTACTGAAAACACGATGATTTAACTGTAAGATAAGCTAGGTGTGATTATTTCCATGCCATTCCCACGTTTTAGACACTTTATTTGTATACGATACAGTAACGGTACCGGACATATCCTTGCAGATGAAATGGAGAATGTTTGTCTGTGACCTTTGCGGAAATTGTTTGGCATTTGCTACTTTCTTCAGTCAACAGCATTTGATGACACGTCGTTAACCGTGCTGCAAAAGTTCAGAGAAAGGAACATTTGTTATAGGAAAGGAAATTTGGTTTTTGACCAGCATTTATTTCGATAATTTGCAAATTTTTAGGTCGAATGTAATTTGATTTAGCAGCAGGGATAAATAGAGAGCATCTTGACGGTTGGACGTGAGGTAGTCGAAAGGTGGTAGCAGCATTAAGATGAACTCATGAATGGCGCATATGTGCAAGAAAACGAAAGTAATGACTGCCAAAGTAACCAAACCGTAATTAAAATTCGCACATTAAGGACATATCTTCAAGAGTACCAAAATGGCCTCTAATATGGCACCTTACTACCCCCTTCAATTTCCACTCCCTCCTCCCACGCTTCTCACAGTGTTTTGGAGAGCGATCACAAAAAAGTTACTTATTTGAAGTTACTAACCTTATTGTAGAGCGGTGGTTTCTTAACTGAAAGCATTCCATAATGTGTTTTTCACAAATTACCTGTTTTTGAATGCAAACAAGTAGTTATTGCTGTGATTTGTGTTGTTCAATATCACGCACTACCGAATCACTTCTTCTTCACGCACTGTGTTGTTGTTTGAAGGCTTTTCGGTGCCCGTTCTAAAATTCACTTTTCATGGTATTTCTACTCACCGTGACAATTCAAAAATCTGATGCGATACTTGTAACACTTTATGTTTTCTCACACCGTACTGCTGGGAGCAATAAAACACTTAATTTCACCGATTTGTGCTCGAAAAATAACACCGGAATACGAATTCACAGGGCCAACATTGTTTATGAATCGGATGCGCAGCTCTCACTGATTGGAAGTGATGTCAGTATTTATGTTTGGAATTAAAATTGTTTGGATATTCATACACTTGCTACAACCAAGTATTTTACAATTTCATAACACTCAGAAGGTGTACAATGTCACAAGTGTTGCAAAACATTTTTGGGCATGAGAAAAACAATGTACGACGCAATTTAACAGCAAAAATGAATAAAAGATATTATACAGTACAATTGACTGTAGAATTCAAATGCATACTGATGGCAACTTTCTCCGTCCGTGAGAAGCGAGAGAAGAGAGGAGAAAACTGCCAAAAAAAGTAAACAACACACGCATGGTGTGAAAAATGCTTATAATTTTGGTCAAAAAAACATTTTTCAAATCAAATCAAATGAAATCAATTGTGATTATGAGCTTTAAGGAAGTTGTTGAAGAATTCATATCGATAATAATACATTTGTATGAAACGTGTGCAAGTAATACTGCCTACATAATTCTGTAGGTGGAGGTATACATGGAACATTATGATTTATTTTTGGCCGACGCACATAACATTGTGCTCCGCCGTGTTGGGTGGCTCGAGAGGGTGGTTTAGCGGGTGGCTCGAGTGGGTGACAACATTATGTTTACGTGCTCAATGGACCTTCACCTTAAGTTCTGACAATAGACCACAAACTTCCAAATGAGTGAGAATTAGTTCAAAATAAATTAATCTTAGATAAATTTGGGAACAATACATTTATATAAAACTTCAAAAAAGGTAAGAAATAAAGATAGAACAACGGTCTGAGTATGAACGAAAATTTTGCATAACTAATTTTGAATAAAATTGAGGTGTGTTCCATCGTTGCACAGATGCGATTATTCTACAGCATCTCTAAAAAAACTGTTAAAAACAAACGACATCGAGTTAAAAAATGTGGTGTACATAGGAAGACAGTGTATGTATTTTTATACTGCGTTACAAGGGCAGTTGTAATTTGTCTTCTGTAGAATGGAAATACTAACGCCTCTGCTCCCTGTCCCAACAGCAGAGCTCTACGGTAGACACATGCCGAAATTAAAACATAAGGATCAAACGTGTTCACTTTCTCCCAAAATTAAGCATTCTAGTTTCGTCTTTTTCGCTACTGATCCATATATGTTTATTCCGATCACATAAATAATCAACAATCGCTCGACTTTCCAAGCACATATCAGTTCATTCGATTCCATCTGAGCCAAAAATAAAGTCTTTTATTTTTATGGCCCATGTCATTTGCCCTAATCAATTCACCATCCGGTTCTGCTCAGTCAGTTCTCTGTTCACGAACGACCACGCTAAAAAAACGCGCTCAAATTTCGAGAAAAGTAGGTCACCCTAACCCTACGTCACGCACGCTTGGTGGCGAACACACCGAATTATGCATACCATGACAACTAGTGTGCAAATTTGGTTGTATCGCTCGCCACCAAAATCGGCAAATGATCGAAAAAAAAACACAAAATAAGAAAAACGACTCTAGCTAGTTCCAAACCTACCGAACCTAATCCCTATACGTATCTCACACGCCCATTCGCGTACAATTAATCAGTGAAAAGGCCACACATTCAACTCATTTCAATAGAATGGCAACAAAACACACCTAAAAGGCGGCGATCGTGCTAAAAAGGTCTCGGACGAAAGAAGTAAAGATCGCCCTCTCCCCACTTGCTACTTAGCAACAGACAAACAGACGTATCATTGGAATCATCTAGTTTCTGAATATTATTCAAACTTTTATGTCATATTGTCTGTGGTAAAACTGACTGCCTTTTTACACCTAACTTACCAAGGGTTCGTAAGTCTACCGTTAATCATAATACTGTCTTATGCGAATATCTGTAGAGCAACGCACTAGCAGTTTACACTGATTGACCGGTATCCAGCGGGGGAGATGACGAGGCGATCGCCGACGGTCGTGCCAAAGTACCAAATTCGCACTGATCAATATAGTCTGGCTCGCACACGTGTGCTGTTCCTGCCCCTTGTCGTTTCGTTTACCCTCCTCTTACGTGTCCTACGAACTCTCGTTCACCCGTTTACAGTCATTGCTCGAGGGTGGGTTATGTTGTGGTGGTTAGTGGCGTAAAACTCATTGTTAAGGAGCCAATTCGGTAGGGTTATAATTTTAAAGGAATGCAATCATCAATAGTTGCTCAAGCTAATGTTTGTTCATTTTTCCAAGAATTGTCGTATATTAACAAAACTAATTTTATTCTTTGTTGTTTTCTTTTCATGCGAACTTCAAAAATCAGGTAAGTTAACTAATAGATTATGAAAAATATATAAGGTTTTTATTAGGATAACACCTGAAACCGTGTAAGAGTGAAACCAACAATGATTTATTTGTAACAACGTTAACGATCTATTAAAATTAAGGCCACTTTAAATAAGCAGATTATCTAAGAATAATCAATACATTTAAAAAAAATTAGAACAAAGATTTATTCATTATTTTTAACGAGTAAAAGCGTTAATTGTTACGAACAAAACTTTTTTCTTCAGATTTAATTTTGTTTTTGGAATCTAAGGATGAAGATGAGTTGAAGCAACCCCTTAAATTTTCAAGACACAAATCTGGGAAATACAAATAGTCATTCGACTAGATGACTGTCTAATTCGTCAGATTTGTAAAAATTATGATTTAGCCAGTCCTTTGATTCATTTTTACTTCAATTTGGGCCTTAAACAATGATTTAAGGTGAAGATGAATCGAAGCCGAAGTTCAAATTTTCAAGAGCACGGATCTGGAGAACCAAACATCCGTTTAAACTGAAAACCTAATCGATTGGTCACCACCAGCTAGTGACCAATCGATTAAGTTTTCAGCTTAAACGGATGTTTGGTTCTCCAGATCCGTGCTCTTGAAAATTTGAGCTTTGGCTTCGATTCATCTTCACCTTAATACGCTCTTTTCAATAATGAGATAATGGCAGTCATAACTGTCGAAGACTATCCGTATCAATATTTATCATAGCTCAACAAAAACAGGAGATTGTGTAAAACATCAAGGATCTGAAAATGCAAAGGAGAGCATCAAGTAATGGTTTCCAAAATAAAAAAAAGTTGAAAAACAGCCATTCCATGAAACACCGATCTAGTGGATCACCGAATTTCGTGAAAATTTGCTATTTTGTTCCTTATCCAAAATAAGGATTGTGTTTCTGGATTTTTTATTAGGGTGACCATTTCCAATGACCAGAAAAATCACGAATTTGCAAAATTTTTATTTTTTAAAGCATTATAACTTTTGAACCGCTTGACCAATTTTCAATATTCTTGGACGGCATGAAAGCTAAAGATTTTGACTTTTCAAGAAAAACATAAAATTTCACAAAAATTGTTTTTTTACACAAAAAAAATCAATAATTTCGGTTTTTGTGTTTTGAAGGCCTCGGGACCAAAGGGGCTATTGCTGTTTTCATGCTCTCACAAGATTAAACGTAAGTTACCGATTTTTTTTATGTAAAAAAGCAATTTTTGTGAAATTGAATATTTTTGATGAAAAGTCAAAATTTTTAGCTGTCATTTCGTCCAAGAATCGCGATTTTTCTGGTCACCCTAATAAAAAAAAAATCCAAAAACACGTGTATCCTTATTTTGGATAAGAAACAAAATAGCAAATTTTCACGGAATTCGGTGACCCACTAGATCGGCTTTTCATGGAATGGCTGAAAATGTTTCACCGATAACTCACAAACTATGTTCCAATGAGTTCGTAAAAAAACCGTTCTTACTTCATTTCCATACACATTGCGAACATTAGAACCCCGACTTTGGCTCACCACCCCGTTTCCGTGTACAAGCGTGGACGTTTTGATGACCCATAGCACCTCCTTAAATGTCCACGTGTATTTTTCTCAAATACCTGCCAAATTTATTCAAATGTGAACATAAGTTCAAAATGAGGTAGAAGGTGGAATAAATCAAAGAACTGAAGTTTGCTAAAAACGACCTCTCCAAAATAAAACATGCTTCTGTGTTAAACTGTTTTACAAGGAGATTGAGATTCAATCCATCATACATAAATGATTCAACAGTAAAATAATCTAAATTAATCTGAGAGCAGTATCATCATCTATGGAATGAGAGCCTTTTTTCTTACTTATAGTCTATCTATAGTCTGATCGAGATCAATGTTTGTGTGAATTAGTCCATAACAACCTTATGCTAAAGCATTTTCGTACTTTTTCGTCGAAAAACATATTCCTCTAATATAATAATTTACTGATCTAATTTTTAAATTATTGTTTGAATTATTCGTTTGTCAATTGAACAATGTTATAACATTTACATAACAAATTGCTTGACATTATTGGAGCTAAAAATACGTGACGTTTGTATCTAAGATTGTTTTTGGTGTTATACTAAGAATTTTGACTGAAAATTCGCAAATTAAAGCTTGAATGAAGATAACAATAGGGAATCATAATTAACCCCTCTACCGGCAGCATAATTTTTATCACAAAAGTATTCCAATCATGATCATATCTCAAAAAATGGTTAAATAAAACTTTTACATATCCTTGAAATAAACAAATGTGAATTTATTTTCTTGCAAAATTCTCAATTAATTGAACAAGAAGTTTATCCATAAGTTCACAGGAATTTTAACAATCAATATTCTTCCAAATCTTGAATGTATTTTCATCAAAAACGTTTTACAGTGGAAAAAGCAAGCTGCAAGAATTAATAAATCAAGAATGGATTGCCGGCGCGCTACCAGAAGTGTGGAAACACAGCCTTGTAGTCCCCATACCCAAGAGTTCCGGACCGGCTAACAGTACCACCAGCTATCACCCGATAGTACTAACCAGCTGTGCATGCAAAACTGCAGAATGGATGGCAAATCGTCGGCTGATGGAGCATCTTGAGTCTAATGGCCTACTAGATTACCGCCAACATGCATTTCGGCCAGGGTATGATACCGGGACTCGCCTAACGAACCTCGGCAGTATCCTCGAAGACGCAATGAAGGCACAGGAACACGTGGAAATCGTATCCCTCGACCTTGCCAAGGCATACAACCGGGCCTGAGCCCCTAGCATCCTTAAGCAACTAGTAGAATGGGAAGTATCCGGTAACCTGTTGAATTTCATAAAGAATTTCCTCACAAACCGAACCTTGGAGGTCCTCATAGGAAATCATCGAATCGAATCGATCGAAAGTCACGAGGGAGGAGACCAGAGTGCCTCAAGGCTCTGTGATTTCGGTCACACTCTTCCTCTGGTGCTACCGTAAGGAGTATATATATATATATTAGTATACGCTGACGACATCTTGCTCCTAGTCACCGGAAAACATCCCCGTTCAATCCGCCGGAAGATGCAAGTGGTAGTGAATGCCATCACCAAATGGGCTGGCAACACGGGCTTTGACATCGCGCCCGAAAAGAGCTCAAGACTTCAAATCAGCAACTCAAATCACCGCCCACCAAAATCACCAATTACGGCCAACGGAAAGATGGTCGCCTTGAAGACTTAAAGTGCTGGGAGTGACGCTTGATCGAAAACATTCTTCCCACAGTCACAAACCGTGTCAACTTGATCCGTAGCATATCCTCCAAACGGACGCGCAGCGACCGCGCCACGCGACACCGAGTGGCCGACGCCGTAATTCGTAGTCGCCTCTTCTACGGAATCTAGATTACCAGCCGCGCACAGGACAATCTAGTGAAAACACTAGCGCAAACCTACAACAACACCATCCGTGCGATCTCTGGACTACTACCTTCCACTCCTGCTGACTCAGCTTGCGCAGAAGCCTGTGTATTACCTCTCCGGTATAATGCCGCTTTGACCCTCAGAAACCACACCGTCAGCTATCTGGAAAGGACCAAGGAAGATGAGCAGACTTACATCCTCGAAGAGAAAGCGAACTCTGCCCTTAATGCTGTGACCAACATCCAGCTTCCTCCGGTAGCCGGGCCCCAGCTAGCCCAAAAAAAAGACCCATTTCCGGAGACAGTGCATCAACCCCATGGAAGTACAGAGTCTACAGACTGCTTTCAGAGAGGTACTACACAGAAAATTCAATTGGCACGATACACCAACGGCTCCAAACTAGCGGAGCGGGTCGGTCTCGGCATTCATAGTCGCACTACAGAAAACTACCACAGCTTCCCTGGTCAGTGCTCCGTTTTCTCGGCTGAAGCTGCGGCCATATTTGTAGCCATCACGACGCCCTGCGACTATTACTGCGGCATCGCCGGCAATGAGCAAGCTGACACACTCGTTGGCATCGGCCGTAACAGCCCACCACTATCCAGAAAGATCCTCCATGATGACGTAAAATCCTGGCTGAAGGAGTGACTGCGGACCACCTAGTCCAGAGAATGGCACCGGAACAGAGGGTTATTCCTTCGCAAAATCAAAAACACCACGACAACATGGCAAGACCAACCTGCTCGCCGGGAGCAGGTCGTCCTCTCTCGGCTGCGTACGGGACACTCACGGCTGACACACGACATGGGTAGCAGAGGGGGCAGTTTCCACCGCCAGTGCGAGACATGCAGGACACAAAATATTGTCGAAAATTTTCGGATAAGCTGTCCTACTCTGGAGCACCAAAGAATAATCCACGAGATCACCGGTATCGACAGCCCCCTCCAAAAAGACGCGGTAAAGGAACGACAGCTGATAATCTTTCTAAAAGAGGCTGGACTCTTTACCTTAATATGACCCTTGCTGGACCTGTAAACGAATACGAAATCGTTACTTCCCCTACCATTACATACACTGTTAATTATACAATATAACTCCCTCTCCTCCTCCTTCTCTACAAATTACCAACGGATTTTCTTTGATTGGAAATCGTGAGATGAATAAGCAACAATCATCAACGTCGCGTACAAATTTCAATGACGGCCTACTTCGCCTTAAAAACAATGGACGTAATATTTGAATGTCCCCTTGCTTTGATAATCTGTCAATATCATGTTGAAACGATAATCCATTTTGGTGTTCTACAATGCATGCTGGTTCAATATCTGCTGTAATATTTATGAAGTTAGACAACTGGAGCTAAAAACCTTTACTTACTATTTGCTTCTGAACTACAGAGTCTTTAAAATGGAATACTATTGATGTATGCAGCTTATGCTGGAATATATAATAAGTTTTGCTGTACTTTAAAATACTCAACTAAACTACTAAGGGATGGTACACAAATTATGCCACGCTAAATTTCGACTTTTTCGAAAAACGCAAAACGCTGGACACCCCGTCAGACCTAGTTGCCAATCGAACATTATTTGTATAAGATGTGTATTCTACACTCATTTTTAGCCTAAGTCATAATCTAAATGCTCTATTCAGTCAAAGAATTAAATTCGACGCTGTAATCTCATGTTGAAAATTGGACGTCTGGACACCTTAGGGTAATATGAGCACCGAGGCAGGGCGTATACTACCGGATTTTATTCCAGATGTCGAGAGTACACCCGAGAAAAATACAAAGACAGACAAGGACAGCCATTTAAATGGTTGCGGCTATACTTTCCATCGACTGTAGAATGTCTGAGAAATCTGTAATAATCATGTATCAGATTCCGAAAATCATGCCGCAACCCGTTCAATTTGAATGATGCTCATTTTACCCCCACTGCATGTTCATATTACCCCCATTACATGTTCATTTAACTCCCAAATATACGCTCATATTACCCCCGGTGCAAGTTCATTTTACCTACATGTTTGAAACATTGACTCTATGGAGAGAAATTTTCAATGCTATAATAATGTTGATAAAATTCTATTTCCCTCACATTATTTTTCAACTCGTTACATGACATTAGGGGCCTTCCTCAGCCGAGTGGTTAGAGTCCGCGGCTACAAAGCAAAGCCATGCTGAAGGTGTCTGGGTTCGATTCCCGGTCGGTCCAGGATCTTTTCGTAATGGAAATTTCCTTGACTTCCCTGGGTATAGAGTATCATCGTACCTGCCACACGAGATACGAATGTGAAAATGACAACTTTGGCAAAGAAAGCTCTCAGTTAATAACTGTGGCAGTGCTCATAAGAACACTAAGCTGAGTAGCCGGCTCTGTCCCAGTGGGGACGTTAATGCTAAGAAGAAGACATGACATAAACATCCTTCTTCAATTTCGTGCAATTTAAAACGAATCTGACAGATTCATAAGTAAGAAAACACGAAAATTGCTAATGGTGTTAATTTTACCCCAAATTCCCCTATCGCTTCGTATCTTTTACCTTAAAAAATATATTTTCCAAATCTTGAATTTTGAGACTGACATATTAAAAATTTAAATCTGGACTTCATTGTTGCACGGTAACTAGCTGTATCGATCAAAGAAGTGTAGGTTCAATTCCCGCTACAGTGTTTTTTTTTTGTCATAAACGTATTACGAAACTTTCCACGGTAGGGTTGACAGCTGAAAGTGCCCATGCAATCGAAACGGAAGGGAAAACAAAACTTACGAGTATGGCCAGAGATTTACATTTTCCTTTGTACTCTAATGATCATACCGTTCGCGAAACTTTAAAAACTCATGGCAAACCAAAAAGCCTACTAATCGCAGCTGTCTTATGGATTGTCAGTGCCTTTATTTTCAAATTTGATAGTTTCCAAATATTTAAATACAATCGAAACAAAATTTGATTGTTTTATGTAATTTTTCAAAAAGCTGGAATATATGTAACAATTTCAAAAAGCAAATTCATGCTTTAGTATGGTTAAGGTGATTATAAAATGAAGCCAAACTGTGAATTTTCAAGTGCACAAGACTGGAATATCTGACAACAGTTCGCTTTGAAAATCAATTCAACTGCTTGCTTGCTGGAGGTAAGTTATCCGTCTAAGTTTTTTTCAGTCCTACAAACTACTAAAAACTAATATTATAATGACGTAAATTCAATAATTTTAAGCAAAATACTCTATGTAAAAATAAAATAAAGTAAAATTTGATATTGGGAGCCAGATAGCCATAACGGTAAACGTGCAAATACTCAGCAAGACCATGCTGAGGGTCGTAGGTTAGAGTCCAGCTGGTCCAGGATCTTTTCGTAAATGAAATTTTCTCGACTTCCCTGAGCGTAGAGCATGATCGTACCTGTCACACGATATACACATGCAAAATTGGTAGATTGAAAAAGAGAGCTGTCAGTTAATAACTGTGGAAGTGCTCATGCGAAGTTGAGAAGCAGGCTTCTGTTACGTCAGAAAGAAGAAAAAGAAATTTGATAGTAATTATTTGCGCTTAAAATGCGTCATTCTTGTTTATTAACGTCCAAGCTGTCGAGCACATATTACGTAAATTCACATGAATTTTCAGGGAAAGCTGCTTACGCAGACTGAATGTTTTGATGTTTCCATTTAAATTCTAGGAATAAAATGAATGATTTCAGTAATTGAAAATTTATCAGTTCCATGTTACCAACCTTCACAAAAAATCGTTTAAGTATCATTTGAAGGAGGACTATGTGATTTCAAAAGTGATAGTGTATATGTTAGGTAAAGTGAAAGAGGTTGGAGGTGGTCTCTAAAAAATTAACTCTACAAACTCTAGTGGAGTGAATTGGTACAGTACTGAATTCGGTTTTAATTTATTTATAGGTATTCCACTAAAGTATTCGAAGGTTTATTATTTTTTTTAATTTTGATTTTTATTCCATAAATTATTTTCGAGAAAAAACTCTTATATAATTTTTGAGGATATAAACAAACATAGCAAAACCAAGATGGTTTGGTTGAGACAATTAATTTTCAAGTTATTCACACATGTATGTTTACCCATTTTTCTATGACGTAGACTAGTTCTTGAATTATAGCGACAAACGTCATCGTCACCTAATGCTTTGAATCTGAGATAAAATAAAGTTTTTTTTATCTCTCGTACATTGTTTTTGATCCTATTATAAAAAAAAATCATAAATTAAAATATACATATATTTTTTTTTAATTTTAATATATTTAAAACAAATATATTTCTGAATTTTTGGGTCACCCTATCTCACGAAAGAGCACCCTAATGACGAAATAAAAAAATACGGGTCCAAAATTTTTCAAAAAGGCATGACTGGAACAATTTTTTAAAAATACAAAAAAAAAAATATTTTTTTCGGACATCGACCGCCTTGGGGACGGACCAGCACAATTGTACTGGTCTGAATTTGACCCTAAAAAGTTCATGGATTGTAAGAATAGCCAAAATAAAGAAAGTTTTGTTCTACGAGATGATGAGTTTATAAGGTAAATTTTGAAATAATCACCTTAATGTGGTCCGTCCCGAAAGGGATATACAGAAAAAAATATTTAATTTTCAATGTGATGTAAACTGAAGTCTACTGTAAAAATAGATCAAATTCGTGTGTTGTTACAGCATCATGTAAATTTGAATGAATATACATTCAATTTTCAACTAAAAATGGTTGAATATTACATGATCGTGTAAATTTAAAGTGAATTCGATTGAAAAATAATGGATTGGTCGTTGAAATGTAGGTTTATTTTGATGCTCCAAATATGTGCATGAAAATAAACTTAAATTTACAACATATTTTTAGCTATGTACTATGAAAAATTTCTGGAAGAACTCCGAGAAGAGGATCAACAAACAAACGAAGACAATAGAGTTTCCTGGAGAAATCTTTTCGGAAATCTAAATTGATAAACAACCAAGAAATTTTTCGGATCCCATGAAGCTAAACTTCAGAATCCGGATATTTTCGAATTCCATGAAGCTAAACTTCAGTATGATCCTTGAGGGATGCCCTGAAGTTATCATGCAATTACATGATAGTTGTCAGTTGGAATTAACCTCAAACAAAAAATGTAGGAACTGTATGGAATTCTTATGCATATCACCCAACTGTAGTGCAGAATAAAAACTCAGGGAAATCCCGGGTCTTTTACTGGCCAGGGTGAAATCGCTGGTCAGTCGGTCAGTTACCAATTCAAAATTAGAACTGTTTCCAATGTAAAATTGCACATACCGTAGGGGATTTTTTTTATTTCCGTACGGGTTTGGGCCGAAAGGTCTCAGATTTTCATGAAACTTTTTCCACAGGCAGGGCTCATCAATATATGAATAAAAAATTGAGAAAAATTCAGGGTCGCCTATCTTCCTGAAAAAATCAGTTGGAAATTTCTTGTTTTCCCCTGACACTACTTACTTTGAAAAATCATAACTCAAGAACGAAGCATCATAGAAACAATATTTTTTTATGAAAATGAAAGCAAATTTTCTCATGAATAAAAAAAAAATTAACTGGATAAGGTTTTCCACAAAATTTTTCACCGTTGGGAAAAATCGTAAAGAAAAACTATGCTCCAACTCGTAGAAAATTTTCAAAAAAATATTTTTGAGAAGATAATTTCATAAGCTCTAATCAATGACATTTTTGAAATGTACCTTTTTTTCGTTTTTGAGTTATTGCCAATTTTGTAAAAATGTGCAAATGTGCCATTTTGAGCCTTTTCTTTGAAAAATCATAACTCAAGAAAGAAGCATCGTAGAAACAAAGTTTTTTATGAAAATGAAAGCAAATTTTCTCAGAAAAAAAAATTTACTGGAAACAGTTTTCCACAAAATTTTTCACTGTTGAGAAAATTCGTAAAGAAAAGCCGGAAAAACTATGTTTCAATTAGTGAAAAACTTTCAAAAATATTTTTGAGAAGGTAATTTCATAAGCTTTCATCGCTAATGTTGCCACCGATACCATCACATGGACCTTTTGCATGTGAGGTTGGGAAAAAGTGCCATTCTGCTTTAATTTTAAAATCATTTTCATGGTTGCATACATTTTTGAAATTTGACATTAAGCGAATGGCTAGAGATGCTAGTATTAGAAAGTCAGCAGAAATTAATAACGCCAAACAATTTTTCGACTGGGCTGTTTCGCAAAAGGTGAAAGACCAATTTGAAAAAGATTGGGAATTTATCTATGCAACTGAAAATTACTATTCAGAGGCTGAAATATTTCTTCAGGAAAGATTTTCTAACCTTGATCCAATTCCTGAAACAAAAAATTATCATTCATTTATACCAAAAGACAAAATAAGCATTTTTGCAAGTGAATTCTCAGATGCACATGCAAGCCAAGAAAATAATAAATCAATTCGATTGAAATATGGGTTTTCAAAGAAAAGGCTTATATGGTCAATTTACAATATGAATGGTTTTTCAGTTTTGGACGTAGGTAAGAAAAAGGGGGCTTAAAAATGTTTTTTTTTTGTCCGGTCGAAACATTTATTTCTTCTCAAGCCTCCTAACAAATAATTTCTGGCTACGCCACTGCATCCTATAAATGAAACAACGATAAAGGATAATATTTAACTTCTTTTATCGTTGATTTTAATTTTTCTTTCAGTGATTTGATTATCCGGAGGATTCGATTATCCGGAGTGAAAAAGAAAATTGATACTCCGGATAATCGAGTCCGACCTGTATTATAATCTCTTATGCAAGAACAAAAAATAATAATTTTGTAATGTTCAGACAGTATGTTAAATGATCGTTTCTACGAGAAATATTTTAAAGAACCTCAAATATTGAAAAGCACAAATCTGAAGAATAAGACATCCATCCAAGCTGAAAACATCTACTCGCTGGCAGTGACCAATCGATCAAATTAGCAGCGCAAACGGTTGTCTGGTTCTTCGGAATTGTGCTCTTGAAATTTTTATGCTTTGTTTCGATGTATTTTCACCTTAAGGAAAGCTCTTAGTTGATGATTGCGTCATTTGGAATGTAGCTCCAGGCAAAAGAAAAAGATGGAATGTGTCTTGTTTTACCTCCTATTAACAACAAGTTCATAACACTTTTCCATGTGATCGGGAAAATACCCATGGAATCCGTTCCGATGTAAGGGGTGATAACGATAACATCTAACCACTCGAACCAATCGTCGCACTGCGTTCCTCGCTAAGGTTGCTAGCTGGTTCCATTTCAATTCAACGAAAGGGCGCGGGCAAATGGAAGAAATTCCTGCTAGCGGTGTTGAGATGATTTAAATACTTCCTGAAATTCCACCTCGTGGCGCTTCGTATAATCCATGAAGTAGAAGTAGAAGCTCACAAACAAATGAGCGAGCATGTTCTCATTTTAATTGGAAGCGAAGGTAATGCTGTTTTCCGGTGTAGGGTTGGTTTGCAATCATCTTTTCTCACTCGCACGCATTTGTTTTTTTTTCCTGTTTGTTTTCTATGCTTTTTGAGTGCGTTTGTTTTCTGCTGATTTTGGAAGTGATGTCTTGCGAATTGATCGATGTTGATCGATAGGTCTTTTTTGCTGTACAGTTTTATATGAGCTGATTACTGGATGTAAACAATGTTCATTATTGAGACTATAGGAAGCCATTGATATAAATGTTCATGAACATTAAGGCATTAATACTTTTCAAGACGACTTTGAACAAACTTTCAGTTTTATCGTCATAAGTAATAAAAAAATGTGCTTCTTCTCTTCAAGATGTTGAGAAGAAGTTTGGGATCTCGAAGAGTTTCCGGCAAAACGCGACAGTCTCCTTTCTTTGCGATTTGGAAGGAAACCTTGATTCCCCTAATGGAGTTCAAGATCTCCTGCCTAAACCCTCCGAGTTCGGAACAACTGATCACGATTGGCGGCACTCTTTGTTTCCTCACTGAAATCAACGAGCCTGGGCTAGAGTCTGCTTCGATTTGATGTTCCAAAAAGTTTGTCTGAAGCATCGAACTGATAGTTCATTTCGATGCAATTATCAACATTAACCATTTCATCCTTGGAAGAAAACGCCCATTCCGTAGAAACGGCCTTTATTAAATTTTTGCCACACTTAGTGACAGTTTTAAATCCCACTTTTTGGAAGAAAGTTGTGAATTCAGAGATTCATCCTTCCTTTTGTTTGTGGTAGCTTTCATATTCAGTGAATCTTTAGAAGTAATCTTCCACAAATGTTACACTGAAAATAACTGTTTTTTTAGTACTGAGAAGTACTATATTATTGCTTTAGGTAGTTTCAAAATTTCGTCAGATGAAAGAATTAGTGTTCGACAGCACGAGAGTGCGATGCGTAGTATTTGAGGTTATATAACTTAATGCATACTTGCCGTTGCATATCTCCCCAAAATACCATGCCTAGGTAGGGTGATGTGCTAGTATCCATCGTATTAAGCATTGATCAGTGAGAGCTGAAATTTTCCCAGTATTGCAGTGAATGATGCTGATACAAACCGATGCCAAACAATTCTTTCTCAAAACGGCTTTAGCATTGTACAATAACATTTTGATAAATCTTGATCTGTTTTTAGAAATAATGCAAAGAAAATGCATCTTATCGTATTCTCAATCCGTCGTATCGTTTTCAACTCCGTCGCAATCAGTTTCCAGATTCGTCCCACAACTTACGGCTCACTGTGATGTATTGAGTGGTTAAAACACAATATATCAACGCTATAATAAAATGTTTTACTAGAATATATAGATCTACGGGCATCTCCCTCCATTCCTTCAGCATGATGGAATATACTAATTTCCTTTAAAATTAATTGTTCGTCATCAAAATTCACCCCAAACATATGGACACAATTCCTTTTGACCGTACAATTATGGCATTTGCTCACAGTACAGCGAAAACAACACAATCAAAGGAACCGTATTTTTACGTCGAGCGTCGCGCACACATTGATGCGCACAAGCTTTTTTTTTTTTCTCAGTACGATGGATTGAACTTTGTTTACATTCTCAATTATACACGGCGGTTGAGGAAATTTCGTAAAGTTTGATGATAAATTGAAGTTTTACGGCGTGTGATTGTATTGAAATCCTTCAGTGAAGAAGTACGAAGGTTTTCCATAGTGAAAATAAGTGCCGGGCGAAGTAAGTCACCCCCGGGGGCGGGAAGAAACTTGTGTTCGAAAGTGGTGTGACTGATGTCGATCGCTAAGCATTTCTCTCAAACCGTGTTCGTCCATGCGATTTCGGTGAAAAAGTGAAAAGTGGATAATTGAATTGAAGTTATTTATCGAAATACAGTAGTTTCATTGCATTTTTGGTGTACAGGTGGACGAATCATAAAAGCTTTCACAAAATTACATTCGGAAAATGAATCTATGTTGCAGGTAAGTTGGAATACCCGCCGTAGTGGAACATTTTAAGTTTGATACGACGAATAGTAGCTCTTACGACGAAGTAGAACGAAACCCTACGCATTATTTTTTATTTGGAATTCCATTCCTGCGCAGCAGCTGGACCATTCACCTGCATTGCAACACTTCCATTCCTTTATTTCTTGTTTCTTCGTGCCGCCCTTCAATTGAGCGTTTGAATCGCTTTCATTGTCGAACCGGAAGCGGCTCTAAACCGTTTAGAGCTCCAACCTTCGCCGTACTGGCCAAGGTCAAGCTGCTTGCTTGCCTGACGTGGATCAGTTTTACGCATCCATTCATAAACCAGTGGTTCCATTCAATCGATCTGATCGGCAAAGTTCAATTCAACACTTTTTTTTCTGCTCTCTGTCGGTCTGCTGCATTGCTGCTGCCCGACTAGATGGAAGTAACAGAATTATAACTGGATGCGTTATTTAGTTGAGTTTCAGATTTTTTCAACAACGGTTGTTATAAACTAGCTGCAGGATGATGTCAAAATAACTTAATTTATCTACTTCAACATATCTAAATTGCAACAGATTCTGTTACAAATATCATTTTAAGAAAAATCAATTATAATTATAAGTTTTTGAGTGTGTAACTATATTTATGAAATGATTCGAAAAAAGCTTCGGAATAATTTTTCGAAAACCGCGATTTTACCGGGATTTGAACCACGACCTGGACCTGACGGCCCTACCATTGAGGCTATCCGGTGTTACAATTTGAAATTATGCCGACAAAATGGAATAAAAATTTCCTTGAGTGAAACCGAATAAATTGCAGCACCATGACCTTAACGCCGTTAAATTGTCTAACACACGCAAAGACATTCCTCAATATCGCACATAGAGTGTCGCACCGATACGAGGCCCAGAATCCAGCACTCGAATACAATGAGCTATTGTAGATCGAACAATACTCGAGTGTGGATGGCCAAGTGAAAGCCCCGAAAACCACTAAAAAGTGCATGCCTTTAATACTGTGCGGTGAAACTGTGCTTGATTAATGCAAAGTGCCCAAAAAACCCTACAATCAAATAGGTAAAATGAGGTGTTCAATTCCAAAAATCAGACACTAATTTTGATTCCACCATGCAAGGTACCAGACTTGAAAACGCACAAGTGTTCACAGCCCACGCTAATTGAATCCCATTGGCGGGCTCTAACCAGGTAAAAAATTGCCTAAATTTGGGTACGATAGTGCAATAACCCATGCATTTCACTTAAAGGATCGGTTGATTGCATCAAAGGCGTGCCACTTGCATGATTCACGGGACCTAAGCTAACCAGCACGACAGTTCATTTTCGCAACACGTGGAATGGGTTAGTGAACGAATTTCCTAATCGTTCGGAACACAAGGCCTTCGCAAGGTAACATATGAACCTTGGGATCCGCTGGGAGTGGACTAACAGGCCTACCCTCAATAGAGGGCCTTTTACTTCCAGCTTCAAGTTCCAAAAACCGATCCGGCTTCGCCGGAGATCACTCTAAAAGGGCCTAGCATTCCAGCGCAAAGATCTACAAGCAGAATCGTCATTCGAGGGGTGGACCTTCTCGTTATTGCATCCCAGCTACCAGTGCATCAGGGCAGTGACATCGGCATAGTGCGACAAGATCACCTGCATCGGTGCAACACGTCGCCTTGTGCCATGCGACAAGGAAGCCTGCGACATCAAGGGCTGCGTGACATCTTTGGCCTGCAACGACACTGGATGCAAGTGATGCGTCAGTGTTAGAAGGTGACACGACATTCAACAGTGCATCGGATGTTGCGGACAAGCGCAGTGAATCGTATGGCAGACATCGGCAGTAGCCACAGTGAGTGCAGCATACGGGGCCCCCACCGAAGAAGATAATCTTGTGAGAGGATGTCAATGTATGTATTCCATTTGGTGGATGGGATAATAGGATACTAAGATGAGTCATTATATCAAAACTAATAGCTTAACTAGTGGAGTCATGATGTTTTCTTATTATTGAGTCTGTTGGCTTATAGTTTAACAGCCACAAGTAGTTAGCCGGCTACAAAAGTTTGAGTTGAGAGGAGTGAGGCCACTCGATAGATAGCTTTCCACTTTCGTTGGCTCCACCTCATCCTTGTGAGCATTCCCAGCAATTTATAGCGTTTTTCGATTACCCAAGACTAATTCCCACCCCAAAAGGAATTTTGTCACATTGGCGCCCAGACTAAAAAACCCACATTCGCGTTCGGTTGTCTTCGCGTACGCGTCTGTCAAGTGAGTGATCAGCGATTGGGACAGTGTAGTGAGCTGTGCAAGTGCAAGTGCATCACAATGGACTGGAATCATCTTACACCGGAGGAGATAGACTTCGAGCTTCTTTTACGCAACACGACTGGAATTCGAGGGAAGGATCTGGACTGGAAAATTTCAAGATTGATACAGCTTATCGACCGAGAGAGAAATGGGACGCCGGCACCTAGTTGTTCATCTCACGTTGCATCAGACATGGACAGCATATACCACTGCCAAACAACACTTTCTCCAATCTTTCTCGCCTTGAACGCAGCCTTCAAGCAAGGAAACAAAATCCAGGTGGCATCATTGAGGTCAAGATTGCTGCATTACAAGTTTAGGCTTTCGCTTATATCGGACTCTATGATCTTAGAAAATGCAAAAAAATCTGCAGCAAAAGTTTGCAACGCTCTTCAACAAATCGAGGAATTCCTGCAGGAGAATACCACAGGCGTTCACGATGGAAATGAAGATCCTGAAGACCTTCCTAGTGACCCGGAAACACTGAAGCGGTTGAAGATTGCTCAGCTCCAATCAAGCATCGACGAAGCAGGGAAGCAGCAAAAACTATTAGAACGAGAACTTCAACAAGAACTACAAAATGAGAACATTCAGCAAGGCTCTTCAAATCAGGATAAAAGGATTCTCGATACACATCAACAACAACAGTTCCTCGATCAAAAACAACAACAGCAGCAGTTCATACCGCAGCAATCTCTTCAGAATCCTGCCGAACTCCGTCAACCTCCAAACCATCAAGAGCAACGTCTGCAGCATGAATAACAGCAAGGATTTCAGCAAGAGCAGAGCCTTCATCTACTTTTGAATCAGATGCAATTGCAGCAGCAACAGTTGGAGCAGCAACTTCAGCAGGAGCAACACAGACGACAGCAATTAGAATGGCAGTTACAACACCAGCAGCAACAGCAAAGCTTGGCTGCGGTGCAGCAGCAAGCGAACCCCGCCCCAAACTACACCTATGGATCCATATCTGGATACTGGGGTCCTCAGATACAGCGAGAATCCGGGATGGCTCAAGATTCCCGCAGAAACATTCCAACACCACCGGCTGGCGTCGTATATAGGCCTAATACACCGAGATCCCTTCAACAACCTATTTCCAATCGGTTTCAGCAACCAGTTCACAAATGGCCATTCGAATACGCTGGAGAAAACAACATCGTGAAGTTAGGAGAATTTTTGAATCAAGTGAATACCTATGCCGTCACGGAAGGTATGGATGACCAATCACTACTTCGCTCAATCAAGCATCTTCTGAAAGGCCGTGCTCTTCAGTGGTACACACGCTCGTACCTCGATCTAACGACATGGGAGATCTTCAAATCGGAGATCAAACAGGAGTTCTTGCCTCCAAACTATTCAGAGATAGTCAAACAAGATTTGTATTTACGATTCCAAGGACCGAATGAGCCGTTCACAAATTTTTATAGAGATTTGGTGGCGGCATTCGAAATCGTAGAACCGGCAATTTCAGAAGCTGAGAAACTGTTCATTCTGAAATCACATTTGAATTCGGATTTTTCGCCGATCGCTGCAGCATCGCGATCCACCTGTGTCAGAGATCTCGTCACAGTATGCAAGGATTTTGAGGTGTCACGGTCCTACTCTATTCGAGGACGTGCTCCAACAACTGCACGAGCGTTAGCGTCTCGCCCTGAACAGACCATATTCCAGCGGCCGGTCTTAAACAGAATGGAGAGTGTAAATCGGCCCCTGCAAAATAGACAATTTGGAGCCGCTCAAGTCAATATGATGGAACTGAATCAAGACGTAGAGGAAGAACCGGATTCAGCAAATATCATGGAACGAGAAGCCTTCCAGCTAGATTTGGCTTTCCGAAACGAAGCAGCGAGAAACTCGGTGGAAGAAGTGAGCGCTCTGCGAGCGACCAACTGGAGAGGGCGATCGTCTGAAAATGTACCTCAAGCATCGGCTGGAGAAATCAGTAGCAGAGATTTAGCAACAGCAATCGTCTGCTGGCAATGCGAGAGTCCTGGTCATACCTACTTAAGATGCCCTAACCCGAAACGTTTTCTTTTCTGCTACAGCTGCGGCAAGAAGGGTTGCACTACGCGTAACTGCGATGCCTGTATCTTACGTTGGCGACAATTAGAAGCGCACAATGCCTCTCAGGTTCCGGGAAACCGGAATTGGGAGAACCCGCAGTAAAGGGGGTGGGATCTCCCGAAAAGGCTGACGTTCCCTTACTCAACAACATTCCCGCTTTCAAGAAAGCGGAATCCATAATCATAAATGCAGACAACAAAGATAACCGTCCTTATGCCTCAATATCAATTCTAGGACGAAAGCTGCGTGGACTACTTGACAGTGGCGCAACATGCAGTCTCATAGGAGGTTCCCTATCCAAAATTGCTGACGAACTTGGCCTGAGTAAGTTTCCGGTTAAAGGAGAAGTAAAAACAGCTGACAATTCTCCGCATACAGTCTCATTCTATTCACATGTGCCGATCGCTTACAATAACAAGAACGTAACATTGCCCATGCTTTTCATCGAATCAATGCCGCCCATATTGATTTTGGGCATGGATTTCTGGGATAAATTCGGGGTAAAACCTGTCATCTGTGGAATCACGGAGAACATGACATCGGAATGCTCAGTCATTGGGACACTGACGACAAGACAACAACAAGATCTCCAGCAAGCAATTCGAACATTTCCAACATCAGGAAATCAGGGTCGATTAGGTAGGACCAACATATATTGCCACAAAATAGATACTGGGAAGGCATCTCCTTTCAAGCAAAAATATTACCCAACGTCCAAATTCGTATTAGATGACCTAAATAAAGAAGTGGACAGAATGCTATCACTAGGGGTAATAGAAGAAGCAGTTTGCTGTCCCTGGAATAACGCAACGGTGGCTGTGAAGAAAAAAGATGGCTCTATGCGGCTGTGCCTGGATGCCCGGAAATTGAATTCTGTTCTGGTTCAGGAAGCGTACCCTATTCCCCAAATAGCATCCATCGTGAACAATCTGAGTGGATCCAAATATCTTTCGTCAATTGATTTAGAATCAGCGTTTTGGCAGATACCACTTGAAGAGGAATCGAAACAGAAAACTGCTTTCACTATTCCCCAGCGCGGGCACTACCAGTTCACAGTGGTGCCCTTCGGTCTCTCAACAGCTAGTCAAGCACTTTCACGGGTCATGAATCATTTATTCATAGATCTCGAACCAAAAGTTTTTGTCTACTTAGACGACCTCGTGCTGGCCACCAATTCTTTTGAAGAACATCTAGAGCTGCTACATGAAATCGCACGCAGGTTGAAAGCTGCTGGTTTGACCATAAATGCGGAAAAATCAGTATTCTGTCGGAAAAGCTTGAAATACCTGGGGTACGTCCTTGATGAAACTGGCTGGCATGTGGATGAAGAAAAGGTAGAGGCAATCAGCAAATTTCCTACGCCAACCAGTAAAAAGGAAATTCAACGTTTCATCGGCATGTGTGGTTGGTACCGGAGATTCATTAAGGACTTCTCGAAGACGGCTGCTCCACTTACAGAATTGACCAAGACAAAGATCAAGTTTAAGTGGACAGATGATTGCGAGAAAGCTTTTCAAACCCTCAAATCTCACCTAACATCGGCTCCAATACTCGCAACACCAGATTACAGCAAGCCTTTTGCAATTGCTTGCGATGCATCTGATGTCGCCATAGGAGGAGTACTTACGCAGGAAACTGAAGGCCAAGAGAAGGTGATATGCTACTTCTCGCAAAAATTATCATCCTCCGAGAGAAAATACTCGGTGACGCAACGTGAGTGTCTTGCAGTAATTCGTTCCATCGAAAAGTTTCGAGGATACGTCGAAGGTACGCATTTTACAGTCTACTGCGACCATTCAAGTCTCACTTACCTTAAGACGATGAAGAACCCTACTTCGCTTTTAGCTAGATGGATTTTACGAATGAATGCGTACTCTTTCGATATTAAATACCGTAAAGGCAGTGCCAACATAGTGCCAGATTGCCTTAGTCGAGTAGAAATCGTGAATGCAGTCTCTACATCAGCCGATCCATGGTTTGACAAATTAGTCAAAGAAGTTCAAACTAATAAAGACAAATTCCCTGACTTTAGGATCATAGGTGAACATCTGTACAAAAACTGCATCATTAAGGACGAGGTGGGAAGCAAAGCTCATCGCTGGAAAAAAGTCGTTCCAACTAGTCAACGTCTTGACTTAATACACCGATTTCATGATGTTCCAACGGCAGCTCATCTGGGAGGCGATCGCACAGTCAAACGTATCCAGCGAGATTATTATTGGCCCCAAATGGCCAACGATATATGGAAATATGTACAATCTTGCGAAGTTTGCAAAGCTATTAAAGCACCCAACACAACTCTAACTCCTAATCTAGGCAACCCAAAACCTGCACAATTACCATGGGAGCTGATTTCAATCGACTGGATTGGACCACTTACCAGATCCACGAAAGGAAATACTGTGCTTTTGGTGATAGTGGACTGGATAACAAAATTCGTGATAACCGAACCGTTTCGCACGGCCAATGCTCAAAAAATGACCACGTTCCTGGAACAATACGTCTTTCTCAGGTTTTCAACACCGAGGATCATTGTTTCTGATTCTGGTTCACAATTCCTATCACAGGTATTCCAGAGCCTGCTCAAACGCTACAATGTAATCCACATGAGGACGGCCTTCTATACACCTATGTGCAATGCCGCCGAAAGAACCAACCGGACATTGATTACTTGTGTAAGAGCCCTGCTTGAGGAAGACCAAAGGGACTGGGATGTGCACATTCAGCAAGTAGTTTGTGCGATAAACACAGCCAAGCACGAAACCCTCGGATGCAGTCCCTATTTTTGCAACTTTGGTAGGGACCACATATTATACACCGACCAATACCCGTTAGCAAAACTTAATTCATCAGACGATCCAACTGCCACACAGAAAGCACGAATCCGGTGTATACAGAACATTCAACACTTCGTGTTAACGAAAATCAAGACCGCCCATGACACAAGCAAACAAAGGTACGATTTACGAGCACGAAACAGAAGCTTCGAGGTTGGAGAGATAGTATGGAGAAGATCCTTCGAATTGTCAAATGCAGCTGAACATCGGACGAAAAAACTTGGGGCAAAGTTCATCCCCTGTATAGTACGTCAAGTTCAAGGATGCAACAATTACCTGTTGGAAGACATCAGAACCGCAAAATCTGGTGTTTACCATTCGAAGGACATCAAATCTGACTAATCGTCATAGGCACCAGCTATGAAAATGACTCTCCATAGTCTGACCAAGAGCGACTACGCCAACGAACTCGTTTGCTGACGAATTTGAAGGCCCTACAACATTACAGAAACCTCGTCGTCAGCAAGCAACAAAACTATAACCACCCAAAACGTTCAGCTACGTCCACAGCACTTCACTGTCAACAAGCAGCAACATCTGCCAGGAAAACATCGATACCGGATAGCTACCAGTCTACGACTTTGCCATTATCCGGAGAGATTAACCAACACTGCCCGACTACGAGTATTTCGCCACCAGAACATGATTGCTACTGACGAGAAGGCGAAACGTCTCAGCAGGCATCCTTGGCACAGCAAGTAGTCTTGAGCATCTCAACTACACGGCATTCAGACTGAGGTTGCAGGACGGAAGCCTACACTCCAATGCACGCTTTCGATCCCATATCAACAATAGTAATCGCTCAATCCGGGAAAAAAGATCACTCACTAAAGTCTGGAGTATTATGAACGCCAAAATTAACGCTTATTGCTAACTCAAACTTCTCATGACTCAGATATATATATATATATATCCTATGCTGTTTAGTAATGAAATATAATGCAGCTCACACAATAATCCCAATATAATTTGAAATGTATTTTCTTGGCAAAATTTCTGGCGCCCAACAACTAAATCGTAACTCAGGTGTTGGCGACGCAATTGGCCCTAATCATAGTGTAGAACTAGAAGTAGCATTAGAGATATTCCGCAGCGCAGCTGCAGCGGTGAAGAAATTAGTTTCTTGAATTGATCTGGCACGAAACGTGTAACCAAGAACAAGTATACCGTTAGCTAATAAGATGTGTAGTGAAGTACCGTAGATATATAAGAACTATACGCAATACTCGATGTACAACCAAAAGATGATCTGTTCGAGATTGTTAGATAGCATAAAAATCAATTAGCCTCTCCAAGACCTGATCATCAGCAGATAGACGAAATTTTTGCGAATGCAGCATTCGCAAAAATTTCGTAACCCTTTGTGTGATGTTGTGTTACAATTTGAAATTATGCCGACAAAATGGAATAAAAATTTCCTTGAGTGAAACCGAATAAATTGCAGCACCATGACCTTAACGCCGTTAAATTGTCTAACACACGCAAAGACATTCCTCAATATCGCACATAGAGTGTCGCACCGATACGAGGCCCAGAATCCAGCACTCGAATACAATGAGCTATTGTAGATCGAACAATACTCGAGTGTGGATGGCCAAGTGAAAGCCCCGAAAACCACTAAAAAGTGCATGCCTTTAATACTGTGCGGTGAAACTGTGCTTGATTAATGCAAAGTGCCCAAAAAACCCTACAATCAAATAGGTAAAATGAGGTGTTCAATTCCAAAAATCAGACACTAATTTTGATTCCACCATGCAAGGTACCAGACTTGAAAACGCACAAGTGTTCACAGCCCACGCTAATTGAATCCCATTGGCGGGCTCTAACCAGGTAAAAAATTGCCTAAATTTGGGTACGATAGTGCAATAACCCATGCATTTCACTTAAAGGATCGGTTGATTGCATCAAAGGCGTGCCACTTGCATGATTCACGGGACCTAAGCTAACCAGCACGACAGTTCATTTTCGCAACACGTGGAATGGGTTAGTGAACGAATTTCCTAATCGTTCGGAACACAAGGCCTTCGCAAGGTAACATATGAACCTTGGGATCCGCTGGGAGTGGACTAACAGGCCTACCCTCAATAGAGGGCCTTTTACTTCCAGCTTCAAGTTCCAAAAACCGATCCGGCTTCGCCGGAGATCACTCTAAAAGGGCCTAGCATTCCAGCGCAAAGATCTACAAGCAGAATCGTCATTCGAGGGGTGGACCTTCTCGTTATTGCATCCCAGCTACCAGTGCATCAGGGCAGTGACATCGGCATAGTGCGATAAGATCACCTGCATCGGTGCAACACGTCGCCTTGTGCCATGCGACAAGGAAGCCTGCGACATCAAGGGCTGCGTGACATCTTTGGCCTGCAACGACACTGGATGCAAGTGATGCGTCAGTGTTAGAAGGTGACACGACATTCAACAGTGCATCGGATGTTGCGGACAAGCGCAGTGAATCGTATGGCAGACATCGGCAGTAGCCACAGTGAGTGCAGCATACGGGGCCCCCACCGAAGAAGATAATCTTGTGAGAGGATGTCAATGTATGTATTCCATTTGGTGGATAGGATAATAGGATACTAAGATGAGTCATTATATCAAAACTAATAGCTTAACTAGTGGAGTCATGATGTTTTCTTATTATTGAGTCTGTTGGCTTATAGTTTAACAGCCACAAGTAGTTAGCCGGCTACAAAAGTTTGAGTTGAGAGGAGTGAGGCCACTCGATAGATAGCTTTCCACTTTCGTTGGCTCCACCTCATCCTTGTGAGCATTCCCAGCAATTTATAGCGTTTTTCGATTACCCAAGACTAATTCCCACCCCAAAAGGAATTTTGTCACACCGGTACACTTGTGTTAAGGGAGATAACTGATATGATAGATAATGATATCTCAATATGATTCATTTACGATATAATTTTGATATGCTTTCCAAGTCGGGTCCGGCGTCCAAGTCAATCACTTGATCACCGAGGCACAAAGAGCCCCAAAAAAAGAAGAGCGCGGAATGCAAAGTGAGTTTACCGTGCCGCCGCCGCCGACGCCATGCCGCAACGCAGTGCTGTTGCAGATTGCTTAAGAGGTGGCGAAGAAAAATCTCCTGCCGAAAAGAAAACCGCGCACACGCGGCTTCCAGCTCACTCGGTCCGGTCGGTAGTGATCTAAATGGGTAGCTCCACATCTTAACGAAAATTAAAGGCTGTCGGTTATTTTCTGTAAATTGAATAATTTCCACCTTTGTCCGGGTACTCCGAGACTTGACTTTGAACCGAGCGAGGACCGTACCGATGACGGTTTCGAACGTGGAGGAGGTGAAGATCGATTTCGGTGTTTTGCGTGTGGTTTGGGAAGTTTTAGGACATTTTCTTTAGGAAAATTCGAAATGTTAAGATACATTAATAGTCTTAGCATCCTTAACATATTAGGAGAGTGTTTTTATAGAAGTTCGAGTTTATGAATAAAAAGTGCAAATGTCTAAGAATTTCGTAATTTTGAAACCTACCGTCAATAGCTAGACCCATAGTTTTGTGTTTCTCTGTACTGAAAGGTTCCCATTGCTCCTCAAAAATACAGCTTTTTGTTAGAAAGCTCGATCCGATGACTCAGTAGTTTGTCACGATCGACTAGTAGTTTGTCACGATCGACTAGTAGTTTGTCACGATCGACTAGTAGTTTGTCACGATCGGTTCTATTGAGCGTAATCCTCGACGAAGAAGTTAGCCTTCTCTGGTGGAGAGCTCCTCTATGAAGAAATATCTCCCAAAACCGTTAACCTTTGCGTCCCTGATCTATTTTTCATAATCCAATTTTTGTGATCTTTACGCTCTCATTCCCACAATTTTCAGCAGATTTCAATGAAATTTTGATACAAAACCACAATACTATTCCCATTTCATGACCTGTACTGGGAACCTGAGTTGGACGGTCAGTTCCAGATATACATGGATTCCCTAGTACCGGGTCCTTGGGCATCAATTGGGGATCAAAATTTGATCACCACAAGCCATGTCATGCGACGACACACCAATTTTCAAGATTTTACAACGGAAGTACAACACAATGCATATTAAGAAACTGTATGCAACATAGGATTATCAACAAGTATTTCTGGAACATCCTAGAACTGATTCTGGAACTTTAGAAAATGACGTCAATCCGATGATTACAATCCACGTTATGCGGCTCATCAATCTTCAAGATTTTCGTCGGGAGTGTAATAGAATGGAAATTGAATAATTTTTTGCAACACAGAGTCAATTACAAGTACTTCCGGGATGTTTTTTCAGAACCCTGGAGACGGACATCAATCCGATGATTGCTGTCTCATATGACCTTCGGACAGACCCCACGAGACATCCGTATAAATCCGGAACCGTCCGTCTGAATTGGATTCCTAGTACAGGCCATGAAATCTGTATAGTGTTGTGGTGTTGTGTCAAAATTTTATTGAAATCGGCTGACAATTGTGGAGATTAGAGCCAAAAGCTCACAAAAATTTGGTAGTGAAAAATAGGTCAGGGACGCAAAGGTTAACTTAACTCTTTGTTCTCGCTTCGCTTGTGGCCGGTGAAGTGCAGAGGTCATTCTAGCGATATCGATTGGAGTATGGCTTACGGTTCGTTGATGCCCTGACAACTCAATTCAGTGTCTCGTGTCACCGATGGTGAATCTATCCTAATCCGATGAAGACGCTATCCGGGCAGATGATGAGTGCATTGCTGAGAGAAGGTAGCCAAGGTTCACAGGCGTCCCAAATGTCATTTCCCAGTGCTGCTTCGCAATCCGCTAAACTAGTTGTCACCTACTCCGATAGAAAAAGTTTCCGTTGAAGAATGTTCTCCGGACGCTATTGTCTTGAAATTGGTTGGTGAAGTGCCGAGGTTGATCCTTCAATTTCGAGTGGAAGTTACTCCGGTCGCACCCAATTGTCTGACTCAACATTCCTCTTCAACAGACTGATTATTCACCCGACGACTAGATGGCTTCTGGTTTATTGGAGCCCCGACGATTCAAAGCCATGCACTGTCCGCTGTTTAATGTGTCGCTGGCCCTCTAATCGTCTTCGTTGTATCACAGTTCGTGTTTGTAGCGCGAGCATCCGAAATCTACGTGTTCAGCAGTTTCCTCAACTTCATCACACCTAGTTCATAACGGCAACCTCATCCGAATCTGTCTAAGTACTAATTAAAACAGACATTGCCCGACAAAAACTGCAAAATGTCGAAATACGCTTCTTCGGGTTCGCTGTTCACCAATTCTACTGTTCTCAGCGCTATCTCATTGATGTTGATACTTCCTCATAGTATCGCTCTTGCTCCGCGTGCATCGGTCCGTGTAGCACTTGATGTCTTCTTCAGAGAGACAGATAAGGATACGAATCACTCAAAATGCCTCCGACTAGATAGTGCAATATGCGCTAGTTACAAGCATAGCAATCGGCCCAAACGCGCTGTTCAGCCGGGTTGGTTTCAGTTGGCATGGATGTTGAATTTCAACATGTCGCACTGTTCAATCGATATCCTCGCATGTTGCTTAACCTTTCGAATGCTGCTCATTATCACCCTGTTCTTGTGATGAGCTATCACCAACTTCTTCTCTCTCATCTATTCTTATACTGCATACTCTGCTTCCGGTGCAAGTAGTTCAACCACCTTTAGTGATTCAACGATGTAGCTACATGGCGTTCAAAAGCGTTCGGGCCGAGTGTCGAACCCTGCGGAACGTCCGTCGAAATGCTAGTGCTCCCTTCGGCGTAGTCTGTTTAGTAGATCATTGTTCGATTCTGAAAGTAGCTCCTGAGAAACACACAGGAATACTTCGGGAACCTTAACTCTGCGCATTAAGTCGACGTTTACATACCAACTGGTACTGTTAAAGGCATATTTTACATCAAGAGTAACCACTCCGCAATAACGGTTTCCGCTTCGCTTTTGTTGCCACGCCGTCATCATAGCTTTCTTATCCATTTGGATGGCGCTGACAGTGCCTTGTGTGTAACTTATCTAACGCTTCTATGATATCCTTGATGATCCTAGCTTCTGTGCTAGCTGCTTCAGCTACCTACTCGAAGGTCAGCATCTACACTGAGTCTCATCAGTTATCGCAAAGGCAACGTGATCTGCGAGCCTGACGATTTCGGGCTCCATTAAGCAGTTTGGTATCACGCTTATTTGCGTATATCTCAGAATCCTGACCACTTAGAGTGATGGCGTCTTGGGCAGAGTTGTTTAATAGTTTTGGAATTTTACCACCAGATTACGTTCGGTCTAGCTTCCGGCGATGGATCTAGCCTAATCCGATCGCGCCCAAATGTCTGACTCAACTTCTATCATCAGTCTGACTTGCCGAGTGTCTATATTGACCCGACAATTAGAGAGTGATTATGCAATAGGTCCTACAGTTCAAACGGTATGGTGCCCGCTTCGACCATGATCGAAATGGTCACCAGCGCACCAACGTTCCAGAAGCATACCGGACCATTTTGTTATATGCTGGAGCGAGGATCTGCAATGTTGATGGTCCTTGTTGTCGGCTCACCAATCCGATTCCGTACGTCAGTTTTGCAGAAACTAACACCGATCCAATCTACAGCAAACTTTTTCGATTTCCTCACGGCAATCTGAAGATTTCTCAGACGTGACTCACATGTTTTCTGTGCCATTTTGCAATGCGGTTTGAACGTCAAGGTACGATCCAGAGTGACCCCTAGAACCTTCAGCCGGTTGGTTCGGGAGACTTGGTCAACGATGAAGTTGTTTGGGTAATAGTAGAACACATGCGACTTGGTAGCAGACATGGTGAATCAGACACTCATCGCCAACTTACAGACAGCCTTCACGGCGACCTGCAATTTCCGATGTAATCCTTCGCTTTTAGCCCCTTTTACAACTCCAACCAGCAGTATCCAAAAGATGGACTGCATCGCTACCAGGAACAGCGTTACGGATAACACTGATCCTTGTGGCACACCATTTTCCAGCTTGTGTTCACTGGACGTGTATCCACCTATCGTCACCTGAAACGTTCGCTCTGAGAGAAAGCTTTGCAGAAGGCTCATCATCCGACCACGTATTCGCCATGACTTCAGGTTGTATCCAAAGATGCTATCAAACAGTACTCATCGGAGTCCTCTCCAGCTCGGGCGAAGTACGTGCAAGTACCACGCCCCACACGGAAAGCGTGCTAACACTTATCAAGTCGTCCGTTCGACTCCAGCTCAGTAATTAAAAGGTGATTGATAATCCACTTGAGTAACTTCGTCATGCAGCTGGTTAGCAAAATAGGTCGTAAGGCAGCAAGGCCGGCAGTTCTTGGCAGTTCGGTTTGGGATCGGAACAACGAAGGTCTCGCCGGAAACTCGCCGCTGCGCCAGATTCAGCAGCTCCAGCAGTACAAACTTCACGGACACGGGAAGATGTTGAAGCAGTGGGTTCCTTATCATGTCAGTACCTGTTCTTGTGATGAGCTATCACCAATTTCTTCTCTTCTTGCCAGTGGATTACTTCTCCGGTAAACGAACTGTATAGCACAAAAATCATATTTCTATATATTTTGTAAGCTTGTTGAGTATTAAAACAATGAATCTACACCGAATAGGTAAGTCTTCTCTACTGAGGTTGGTCCTGGGCCAATCGCCTACAGCCGCCCTAAACGTTAGGGGCCCTTCAGTTCTTTGGTCGACTACCTTCAATGTCCACGATTTATAGCCATATAGGGCAACCGAAATGATCAGTGCTTGTATAACGGGAGTCCACCTCGCAGCTGCAATACGTCTTTTCACCTCGCGAGTAACATCATTATCGCACGTCACTAGTGTTCCACTAGATACACAAATTCTTTCTCCATTCAAACTTTTCACCACCAAGCACCCTTTCTGCTACCACTAACACGTCCGGATCCACGTTGACCACCAGCTTTCACATACTTTGTTTGTGTTGTGTTGATCATGCATCCGATCCTAGCTGTGTCCATCTTGAAAGGCACCAACGCTTCTTCAACAGCCCGAAGGTCAATCCCGATTATGTCGATATTGTCCGCAAACCCAAGGAGCATATAAGAACGAGTGATAATAGTATCTCCGCACACCAGATCTTCTGATAGCAGCGCTATGTTAAACAGCAGTATTTCTAAGGCAAGCATCCCGATTTGGTTATCGAGAAAGTATGTACTCTCATAGTTTTCACCGCGCGACGCTGAATCTTGGGTGGTTTGTTTCAGAGACATCTCAAAGATGCCGTCTTTCAATTCCGGGGCCTTCATGGGGTTTGAGGCTTCGTCATCACCACCATCTCTTTGTGTGTAATTTTTCTTCTTGGATATCATTTTGAGTCTTATACGGTGTGGGCGGCTTCTGTGATAAACTTCATCTTCTCCGAACACCGTTCAGGTGATATAGCTGGATCCTATGTATTTTCCATGACAAGTCTCCTCTATAAGGCACCGTGTTACTGTTGCTTCTTCAACCTCTCAAGCATCTGCACTTCCATTACGCTCTTGACGTTTTCCCGCTCTGTGCTCTTGCATTCTGCGCGGTATTCCAGTGGTTTGCTCTTGCTTGTTGAGCAGACTGCCTTTTCATCTTCCTCTGCTTCTCTGTCTCCTTCCGTGGTTCATCTCTTCTTCCCTTCTCTTTTTCTTCTCCTGACTTCCCTCGGCGTCGTAGGTTGTCACTAGTACCGATTGGGAAGAAGTCCGCACTGATGGTGCCCCGACAACCCGATGCCAGGCATTGCTCTCTGCCACTAGTTTCGCTGCTCTTCCCGCCAGTTTCGTTCCATGTTGAACCTCGGGCAGTCGAAGACAATTTGTTCCGGCATTTCCTCTCTCTCACTACACACGGCACAGCACAGTGACAGTGCGTGGCCGAACTGATGCAAATACTGTTTGAAGCAACCGTGACCTGACAGGAACTGTGTCAGGTGGAAGTTCACTTCGCCATGCTCCCTGTTTAACCAGATCGACACATTCAGGATGAGTCTGTGGGTCCACCTACCTTTCTCAGAGGCATGGCCATGAGCCGAAAAGGGCGCCTCGCTTGGTTTGCTGTGCTGCACCCCAGGCCGGAACTCCGTATCTCAGTATCGACGATGGTAAGCTAGCCAGAAGACGCCTTCTACTCCTTGTAAGTGCTTTTGGTCGCCTTTTCCGCCTTCTAACATACATAGTCGACGTGGCTATTGAAATTTAGCCGATCGTCAAGTATCTCACCCAGGTGTCTGAGCGACCGCTGTGGTGCTATGACATGTCCCCCGACGGTAATCTCAGCGTGTTGAACCGCTTTGCGATTGCTTATAAGTAGCACCTGCGCTCTGTGGTGGGCTATCTTCGGCTTGACTCCATTCATCCAGTTCTCGACCGTGTCCATTGATTCCGTGACTAGCACTTCTACTTTACCCAGCGTTTCGCCTATTGTTGTTAGGACGACGTCATCAGCAAAGCCGACGATCCCGACGCCCATGGGTAACTCCAGTGATAGGACTCCGTCTTCCATCCCATTCTACAGCGTCGTTCCCCCCCTTGCGGAACTCCCGCCGTTGCTCTTAAGTCTTATCGGATGGCGTTGGTTGCATACATACACCAACACCCGATTCTTGATGTAGCTCTGCAGAATCCGGCCCAATTGGCGCTATTGAACGCTTTTTTAACATCTATCGTAACTATGGCGCAGTAACAATTTCCTCTTCGGTTTTGCTTCGATGCTTCTCGGCCCTCTCCAGGATCGTCTGAGTTGCGTCTACCGTCAACTTTTCCTTCCAGAATCCGAACTGCCTTTGTGACAGCAAGCATATAGGCGTGTGTGATGATGGAACACAGGATGGTTTTCCTGGCTTCGGTAGCAGCACCAGCTTCAGGATCTTCCATATATCTGGGAAGTGACCTTCGTCCAGGCATTTCTGTATCACCTTCAAGAGTATATCCGGGTACGCTAGGTTCGCCGCTTTAAGTGCCACATTCGGTATTCCATCCGGTCCAGGGGTCTTTTTCACCTTCAATTCTTTCGGCGCTGCTACAAAGTCGTTATTGAAGACCTGATGATTTTCGGCGTTTGGTTCTTCCTTGTCGACATACGGTGTAGGTGGCCACGGTGTCAGATCATGCATTGGGAAGAGACCCTCGACAATAACCCTCAGCTTTTCAGCACACGTTTCAGCCGACATTGATGGACCCTTGATTTTCGCCATGACCACTCGATAGGCGTCCTCCAGGGGTTGTTGTCAGCTGCTCGACACATCTCCTTGTAGCATTCAGACTTGCTCAGCGTTAGCTTTGGCTGTTTGGAATACGACCTTTCGCTCCTCTTTGACTTCTACGTTCCTTGCTCTCTGGTAACGCCTCCTGGCTTTAAGGAAAGGCAGCGTGGAGGGCGTTGAGTGCCTCGTTCCACCAGTACAGATCGTTACGGGGCTCTCATTTTCGTAGCATCGTTGTATCACACGCCCTTGCCATCGCTGTTGTCAGCCCTAACGCATCCAAGTTCAGGGCATCGCTGTCGGTGTAAGTGCCTCAACGAAGAGATCTTTGTCGAATGCCTTCGTCTTGCACTGCCGGTCGCCAATTGCGTAGTCTCGGGACTGACAAACTCCGAGTCTTTAACCATCTGCTAGGTAAATAGATTCAATTGTTGCCAGTAGCAAAGACGTTGCAACACGAATCCTTGAAGTACCATAACATATTACCCTAGCTTCAAATTGGTGGATCCTACCCTGTAACGCACTACGAAAAGGTGATATGCCCGCGTTACGTGTAAAGCTTCTGAGCCTATTTGCTAACTTGATTTATTACCAATTGTAAAACATGAAATAGCAATCCTGTTTGATAAGGTAACCAATTCCAGCCAGCAAGTACCCTCCCTCCCAACGAGCAACACAACTTCACAGCAATTGGCATGGGAAGCGTGCTTCGTTCTCATGGTCCTATCCGACAATTTGACTGAAACACTACACTAATCAGTTGTTAAGCTAACTGCATTAGATTTTAATGGCCTATTGTTGTCACCCACACCACCCCCTAGTAGGCCACTTCCCCATCCAGTCGATTGGAGCACAGTTAGTGACCAAACCGAAGGTTTGAACGCGCAAAATTTCGGCTGGGAAAATAATTATATCGTCCATCGGCGGCACCACCCGAAATTCAGTTGCCACCACTTCGGCGGTGGTTGCGCATTTTCCGATGATTCTCTCGGGTACCGCTTCCCCACCCACCTTTCAAAAACCACCACGCGGTCCACAAAGTGCTCCCGAGGTTTTTCGCACACCAGCTAGAGCAGGTAGCGCCTTTTGTAATGAGCGGTAAATAAGTTAATTTTTACTATAATTCATTTTCCTTTCACCCGTTCTCTTTCAACCCGGCAATCTTGTTTTTTTTTTTGTGTCTGAGTAGGTACCTACACACGTAGTACCGTGATTTCCGTTCTTCCTCTGTTGCGATTTCCAGGCGGAAAAGCACCCCCATCTCCAAGAGCCGGACCAGAGGATGACCATTGTTTGCCGAGAGATTCTTTTCCAACTCGTTGCACAGTGGCTCACAGTTGGACAATATCTCGAAAAATTAAATACTTAAAATTACCTGTTTACATTTTATATAAATGTGTATACCATAGACAAACAGACGCTATACTCAAAACAAATTATTTGGAAACTCATTGCACGGAATACTACGACACAAACAGAATACACGACACAAACGTGTGTTATCACAAGCATAAAACGAGCTCACCAGTTTGTAGTCCTTCCTCGATAGAATAGTCATAATCTTTATGTTTATTGTTTATATTTCATTGCATTAGTTTTTTGTAAAAACAGCCTTTTTATACACTAATTTGTGAAAAACATCATTTGAACAAAATACACAAAAACACGAGATTACATTTATTTTTGTATGTCTCCTTGAATATTATTTTGAACATCAAGTAAACTTGTTAAATTACCGTTTTCAATCAAATAATGATACTTTCTAGGTTTTGTCCGAGCATTTTACGAATGCGTGCCACTGTGCTTCGCATGCTTCCGAGGCACCAGAAACACCAAAAAAAGATGTTCTATTGAATGGCCGGCCAGGCACCGAGAGAGGCAGCAGCATCGCGCCGGTTGCATTAAATTAAAGGGGGTATAAATTTACGATTAAATTGTTACAAATTGCTCTCTTCTTGCGCAGTTCTTTTTGCGTGCGCCTCCCCATATTATTTCCATCTCTTGCTTTTGCGCTGCGTTTGCGAGGGTTCCTTTTTGGGGCCTATGGGTATGTTTCCCAACTCGTTCAATATGATTACTTGGACCGGTGCTTCCGTATTTGAGGATTGTGCTAAAGTTTTCAAATAGACTAATGGATGGTATTCGAGCTTGAGATAGCATCTCCAGTGGTGAATGGTTTGTTGAATGTTAAAAGGATGATTTTATAATGCGCTTGTTATCGCCTTTAACATCTCTTGAAGCTTAATTCGTATAAACTACTGGGTGACACTTTAAAAGTTGTTTGTATTGTAAAAAATAACCATTTATACGTGTATCCAATTTGGGCGTTTTTTTTTTCGACGAGGAGCCACTAACGGTTCTTCTTTGTTTATTTTTTTCTGACGTCATATTTCTACTGGTACATAACATAGCTCTCAGCTTAACATTCTATGAGCACTTCCACAGTTGTTACCCGTGAACTGGGATCGTCAAAACAATAAGCCCAGAATGAACACCAAAGAAGACCTCTCGATTAGATCAAGATTCGAATACACATGGCCTTGTTGAATAGCAGGGCGTTTACAGCTGAGGCTATATTACATAAACCTTCTTATTTCGTTTAAACAGTAAAATAGGCGTGAAATGCTAAAGCTATGGTCCAAATATGAGTCAAATCAGAAAACTTTTGTTACTTCCAAAACGATTTCAACAAAACATTTTGAAATATGACGTGAATATTATTAAAAGAATAATATTACAAGGCATAATTTATGTTGGCTGAATGCCAGTAAAATGAAAAACCAACTCGTGGTCCATCATTTAGTGAAACAGTTATTTGATTACAATTACATCTTGTTGCGTCAAACAGTTTCTGAAATTTTGTTAATATAAATTTAATATTGTTCTCTTTATTGTTTCGCAAAATCTCATCAACCGTTGTTTTAGGTGGTGGTAATATTTTGGAAAACTCTCCCGCCCCACAACATTCTAAAAGAATTTTTGGTATCCTTTTAGATGTAGGGGTCTTATCAAGCTCTATTGGATCGATCAAAATTCTATCTGAGGCTGCAAAGCTGCTTGATACTCAAACTCACGACACGCTTTGAAATATTGTACATAATTACCATTCACGAACTGCTACTCCGTACTACAGTTTGTAATACAATTCTCTATGTACTAACACTTGATCTCAACTCTAATTTAAGAATTTTTAATCGAATAAAGAAATTCTAATATTGATAGTCTAAAAGATGGTTTGCATGATTCTTCGCATACGATTTGTTTTTGTTCGTCTTCTTTACGCAGCATATCATTAGTTCATTGTAGTGGTCAAAATGTGTTTAGCACGGCGGTGACCACAGTGAATCGACCACAGTAGATCTATGGCAAAGGGTGACCTGACGTCCCCCGTCCCGTGAATACTATTTACGATATGCCTCTTCAGGAGTCTCCAATCTGGGTTCACTACGCTCAACCACGTCAAGAACCGTCAACTTTACATCGTCGATGACTTCTGGTAGCCGTCCAGACGAGGGCTTGACGGTACGCCCAGCCATCAAAACTTCAATACGTCCTCTCGTTCATTGATCCTTGGCTGTCCCATTCACCACTAATACCAAGTATCCAACAGCTATACCGTTTTGATTCATATAACGGACACTTAAGGCCTCAGTGAAGTATAACCCAGCATATAGCGTACAAAATAAATCATTCTGTATGATTCTTTAGCGTTATCAAGCGTCGGAAGCCCTTAACTTTCGAATGGTGGGAAAAGAATTCGCTTCCGCAACTTGAATAATTTGAAATAATTCAAAATATGTGGCCTTTTCATGATTCTTATTCCGGACGCTCCCTCACTTTTGCCTCATATTCCGGACACTTTGATTCGAATTCCGGACAGCTCATGATAATCATTGATGGAACAGTCAAATCATCAATTGAAATCGTCAAACCACTAAAGAGACATCTAAGGTAGTTGGGCATTATAAATTTTCAAGGATATTTATGGAAAATGCTTACTAAAACAAGCCTTGAACTTGAGAACTTTTGAACAGCAAAAATTGAAACATTTCGTGTGAAATGTTTCCCATACAAAGTAGAGTGTCCGGAATTTGAAGCTGTCCGTAATATGAATCAAAACGGTATCTCGGACCTCTCCAAACCACTTTGATCTCCTCGTGATTACTGGAAGACATTATTTCAGCCATCTTGTCCAAAAGCGTTGCGTTATGGCCTGCGCAAGTCTCCAACTGCTCCATAGCAGGTGGGTGTGAGGGCTTCCTCATCCGCCGACTCGAGTGGACGAGGACGCGCGTTTATCAAAACGTCGACTTCGAACAAACTGGTCTCCAGAACTTCGTGGTTTGGTCTCCGCGGGAAGTCTGCTATAGATCCTTTAGCTACCTTGACGGAACGAACAAGACATTCCCATGCGCCTCCCGTCCCCATGGGAAGCCGCTAGTGGTATGAAACATCACCGGGTCTTGGTTGTTGTAAAAGTGGTAGATAAAGCGGCATTCCGCCTTTCCGTCTCTCGTTGTTGTTCGTTGCTCGCCCCTTGAAAGCAGGTTCCTTTATCCGAATGGAATTCGGCTGGAGATCCACGTCGAGCTATAAATCGCCGTTTTGCCATAATGCAGCTCTCAGTGGAGAGGCTGTACACTACTTCCAAAAGTTGCGAATCTCGAATCCGCCCATAGAGTGGACATACTTGATATCGCACATTTTCAGAACTGCTTCGTCAATCGTTCTGAAGCTGTCCAGGCAGTCGTCCATCAGCAGTGTTCTTTAATTGCGGCTGCTGCTTGTGGATCCTGCTGTGCGTACTGTTCAGCATTGGCATTCTTCACAAACTGGGCGGAAGGAAAGTAGGTGCAACCGAACATTATGACTTCGATCTCATACAATTGTACAGGTTCTTCAAAAGTGCGACGAAACATAAACATCTGTAAGTTCCTATCGTTTGCTTGTAGTTTTATTTCTCTGATGTCTCCAGAAACGGCTATAGACAGAAGCCACTAAGAACTCTCGGAAGAAGAGTGAGGTGATCGGGATATTTCAACAGGTACGAATCGAACGAGACCCCAGCGACTATTGCTGCGGTATCCTAGATCAGCCGAATTTTACCTGGTTTCTCGGGGTGACGACCACTCCAAGTGGCAGAAACCAAGTTTTCTGAGGATCGATAGCTGTCACCTCCGTTTCGCTATTTTTCGAGTATTTTCGAGTATTTAGCGGCTTCCGTCTATTTCCGTTCTATTTGCTTACCATAAAACCGGTGTTTTACTATTAAAGAAGAGCAAATATTATTACATGGCATATTAAACTAAATCATTTCAAATGTAATATCATTCTCTTATGAAGTAGTGTCTGGTATTTTGGTTCTGTTGCATGCTCTTGTCGAATGGATGACGGAATCAAGATCAATCGTGTCTGGTTCGCGTTGTGTGAACGCGAAAATATATTCGTGCATATTCGAAGATGGTTTACTAACTGGTGAGCTCGTTTCATGCCTATGATAACACATTTTCATCGTGTCAACATTAAACAAGCTATGGATGTTGTCATAAACCCTTGTTCCTGCTCTTCCTGTAGGGATTGTGGAGATGCAGAGGTGTTCTCGACCTCTAGAAGCAACAATCATTAGACACTAACATTCCTTCCCAATCCTAACTGACTATAAGGACTTGGTCGACGCCGTTATTAAAGAATAATATGAGATGTATGCAAGTCTTACCAGTTCATGTACAGTGTACATGTACAGTCAGTCTATGCTATGCTATGCTCAAATGTAACGACATTATCTGTTGGTTTTGGTCAATCAGCCTACCTTCCGTCAATTTATAATAGGTATCTGGGTTTCCTTGGAATCGGGAGTTGTGTTTGATCCTTCGACCTTGACGCTTGCTCCTGCGTGGGGCGGCGATGAGGGCAGGATCAAACATGTCGCGCGTCGGTCGAGTGAAAGTGAAAAAGTGGCGTGATCGCTTAGTTGTGCTTGATCCTTCGACCTTGACGCTTGCTCCTGCGGGGGCCGGCGATGAGGGCAGGATCAATCATGTAGCGCATCGGTCGAGTAAAGTGAAAAAGTGCCGCGTTCGATAAGTTCTTTTTGATCTTTCGACGTTGACGCTTGCTCCTGGGCAGTGCGTCAAGAAAGCCCGAGCAGTCGTCAGTTGTTTTCCCTCTCGGGTCGCGCGCCTATTTTCTCTGTGTGTTTTTATATAGCCGAGCAAACGAGTGAAGCTGAAAGTGGGTTGTTGCTGCTCAAGGATGACGGATCAATTGGTGAGCTCGTTTCATGCTACTATATCTAATCTATAAAATATGTATGATTGCACCTTTAATCGTTACAACGGTGAGACTTAAATATGATTTTTCAACAAACTATGGAAGGTTCGTCACTGTGAGTGTCGACATAAACTCTGATTCATAAATTATTTACGTCCAATTTTTTTTCTCAAAACACCTTTTTCCTTTTACTTTTATTTTTGTAATTAAAAAAAAACTTTGAATGGTTCGACACTACGAGTGTAGACTTGCGAAAGGTTCACTTTATTCAACAAACTTTGATAGGTTCGCCACCTCAAGTGTCGGCATAATTTTTCTCTACATAGATGTTGTTCACACCAAATGAAAATATTATATTTACATACAATTGTGTTCAGAATAATAGTAGTGAAAGCCGATTTTCATACAAAATGCTCAACTTTGGCATGCTGTAACTTTGTTTCTATACGAGCAATCGGCATGAAATTTTGGCAGTGAACTACAAATATGCTGAAATTCATTATCACAAAATTTGAAAATTTTCACACTACCGGCTAAAAAGTTAAGCACCAGGTGAAATCGCTCAAAATAATAGTAGTTTTTCTTTTGTAAATTTTTGTTCAGCAACAATTTAGTAAAAAATTGTATTGTCTATACATTTAAAGCTTGGGTGGAAATGGTTGAAACGATGTGTAAAGAAAAATTCTAAAATTCAAAATACAGCAGATATTTAAATTATTAAAACTACTATTATTTTGAGCGATTTCACCTGGTGCTTAACTTTTTAGCCGGTAGTGTGAAAATTTTAAAATTTTTTGATAATGAAATTGAGCATACTTGTAGTTCACTGCCAAAATTTCATGCCGATTGCTCATATAGAAACAAAGTTACAGCATGCCAAAGTTGAGCATTTTGTATGAAAATCGGCTTTCACTACTATTATTCTGAACACAACTGTATAAGCATATTTATAGCTCACAAATAATTATTTATCATGGTCTAATCGCTCATCAAAGTGAATCCTGTGACCCAACGATCCTCCCCATTAACAAACATCCCTCCCAGTAACCTTTGTGGAGATGTAGAGGCAAACACGGTCTCCAAATAGCAAAGGTTACACACTAACATTCCTTCCCCCAATCCCACCTGACTGCAAGGACGTGGCCGGCGCCGTTATTGACCATGTATAAATAGAGGCACTGAATTATGCACACTTAAGAAGATTATGGCCAATCCCAGCCGATATTCTAGTTGATTCTTTGTGCATTTTCACTGACCTCGGTCAATCACGGAATAGCAACCATTGATATGTGTAGTCAGTCTAAGCTATGCTAAGCTAAGGAATCTGGGTTTCCTTGGAATCGGTTCCGGTTATTTTGTAGGTGTTAGCATGGTAGCATCCAATGCTGCACATCGAACTTCATTATTTTGGAGAGACTCTCATAGTTTTTGCGATTTTGAATCTCTCAGAATACATTCGATAAGTCCTCTAAGTCAAACAATCAAATCCTTTAAGAAGTTCCTAAGTTAATCATGAAAGATTTTTTGAATCTTTCAGGAGATTTTTTTACGAGAACACCGCTCAATTATAGTGAGCAATTACATGGAAAATAAAAAAATAAATTAAATGCTGGCATGACAACTGAGTTCAAATCTTTAAAATAAACAAATAACTTATCTGCTCAGATATCAGTATCGAAAATTCTTCGAAAATCAATATCTTCAATTCCAATTGAAGACCAGAAACATTGAAATGTAAATTTGGTCAGAGTGACTTTGTAACTCAAGTTACTTAAGATTACTTATTACTTAAGTCCTGAAAAATCAATGGTTGAGTGAGCGGGATCTGGGGTATTCCATACAGACAGGATAAAACTAGCAAAAACTTCCATCGGACTATGGAATCGACTGAAAACTACAATAATCAATCAATTAATCAATAATCTGTATGCACAGAGATGCAATTTATATATGCAATTTCTGACCAACTAACTAAAATTTCAACATATAATATTGTAAATAACCACGAATAAAAATCGAATGTAACGGATCATGTAAAGTTTAACTATTTCCATTGATGGCCGAAAAGATGGATCATTCGATGTCAAAAAATGTAACAAATCACTTGGACGGTCATGCATTTTCTTGCATTCGTCAGCACGCTGATCATTTTCGTTGTTATGGTTAAAAGCACTTGGTCCACTTCAAATTTATACTTTTATCGATTTTTATTGATATTCTAAAATAAATTAGTAACAAATGACTCTCGCAATTTGCATAATTCATCAAAGCTGATCAAAGTGAAATGGATCTAAAATAATTTTGCTACTATTGATATAAATATATATTTTTTTAATTTTGCCAACAAACCTCTTCAAAAGTTTCACAAGTGTTCCTTTGCTAATAGTTTCAGGTTTTCTCACACGAACTATTTTAGATATATCAAGTATTCTACATGATATTTCTCTGAGTATTTCTTTCTGGTCCTCATCATAGAAGTTTGCGAGTATTCCTCAGATAATTGGCAATCATTTTGGATTCGGCATTCAGTTCTTCCCGGCAATCCTTCTTGGATTCGTCCAGGACTTACTCCGGAAATTACTGCAACGAGTTTTTCAAGCGGCACATTTCTCCAGACACATCTTAGCAATACATTCTTGGAAGAAGCATCACTAAAAAATCACAAGGAATCTCAAGAAAATCTTCTAATAATTTTAGGAATTTTGGCAGAGTTCTGAAAATATTTTTACTTTGTTTGATGCCAAAATTAATATGGTTCCGGACATGGACGGAATTGAGCTCTTCTCCCGGGCTCTTCGTACCTACTTTAGAGGGGCCATAGCTACCGGTGGTTCTGAAAATGCTGCCGGAAGCCTCACCTTCAAAAATATTAAAGTTTGATACCCACATTTATATGGTTTAAGGCATCCCACGGGGTATTTGGAATCAACTATAGAGTGGTTATGACAGCCAATGGTTCTGGAAATGCTTTCGAAAGCATCACGTTCTCAACATTTGTTTCCCATATAGATGCTTCACATGCTCCTAATTGGCCACTTCCTTCAGGGCACCTTATTTATTTAGTTTATTTTGTTGGTGTTACATCAATTAATTTGATAAAACCTCATTAACGATGTTACGCCAATTTACTCGGTCCATGGCTGTGTCTCTCCAACTTCGATTTTGGCCCATGCTCTCCTGATCTTGATGCACCTGATCAAGATACCTCGCTCGCTGTGCTCCTCGCCTTCTTGTGCCAACCGGATTCGACGCGAACACCATCTTTACTGGATTGTTGTCCGGTAGTCTTGCAACATGCCCTGCCCAGCGCACCCTTCCGGCTTTCGCAACCTTCTGGATACTGGGTTCAGGGCACCTGTAACCTACGTAAGATTGGTCATAGCATATAATGGCACTGATTTTTTCCCGGAAGCATCATCTTGAAGTTTAATGCTCCCTTGGATATAGTTCCGGTTGATATATACATGATTGAAAACACAAACATTTGAATTTAGGCAAGATTTTGCCTATCTCAATAATTTTGCCTATCCCTTGTACCACTGTTTTGGGGACCCTCAAATTCGTCTTCGCACCGGGTCCCGAAACTGTGACTTGCCACTGTCTGGAAGTCACCTTTGGTTGGTAATACATTCTATGATTTATGGCTAACCGAATTCCCGATGTTACTTAGTAAACGCATTGCTTGCCAAACATGTGTGATCTCGACTCCATCGCTCGTCCGCCCAAGAGGAAGCAACTGAATCGAAGAATCAAATACTACTCTTCCGCCAATGTCGTATTGATTTCAAACTTTTTTCGATCCATTCCTGGGAAATTCAGCCATGTTTTTGTTTCATAATATTTTTTGAAAAATATCAAAACTTAAAGTAAAAAAAAGTAAAAGTAAAGATTAAGTGTAAAAATTTAAAATTAGTTTTGGTCAAAATAACTTTGAAGTAAGAATAACTCATTTCCTTTCTATTCAGAAAATGAGAGTTGTTTCAGTTTAATAATAATTTCGCAAACATCACGCGACGATGATGATTTTTTTTCCACATTGTTCTTTTTCGCTTTTACCCTTGCACGGTATCATTATGAATTAAATGATTTATCAGAATTCAGTTTCAGAAACTTCAGTGAAGCGAAGTGATAAAATCTTGAGCATACCCCAAAAACTGAGAGCATTAACGTGTTGGTATTAAATCATAACTTTTTGAATTGACCTTACCGAAAACGTGCTGAGAAAACCTTGCCACGCACAAATCTCACCGAAAGCTTCCGGCTATTTTTAGACATGGCCCATGACGGAAACTTCATAAATTGTCTCGATTTATGTCTAATTAATACTGCGAACCCTACCAAAATTAGAAAACGTTGCGCTCACACCTCCCCGAAACCGTGCTTCCGCAATCCCATGGCAACAAAAAAATTAAAGACTGAAACCAGCGCACGTCTCCACTAAATTACATTAGTGTTCATTTGTTTGCAAAATAGTTGAATTCGCAGTGAGCAGACTCCCAAGCGGACTTTTTTCTGAAATGAAAGGGAGCCCACACAGTGAATGTAAAACCGGTCGAAAAGATCGAAAACAACCAAAAAAAATCGCAACTCGGGAACGTGTCGTCGATTGGTTGCCAAAAGGGAGTCGCTTGCCATACCTAATCTCCGAAATCTGTCTCCCTCTGGCCTAGGATGATGGGTTCGTTTCGGCCAAGAAAGAAGCAGATTCGATAGAAGAACAAGAAGATCGCTGTCCGCGACTTGACTGACTAAGTTATGCAACCATCTCCAAAATCGAGGTCTGCGATTTTTTTTTCTGTGCTACGGTTCAGCTAGTGCAACACGATCGCGCACACCAAGACGAAGAGGCGATATGGCTCTCTCTAACATTTGCGATCGTTATTAGAGCTGTGTGCGAGAGGTGCAAAGGACCCGAGGTCACTCGATGGGCTGGAAGCAATGGAGACAAACAATTCTGAACATTGGCGTATATAGTTTTTCTTTTGTTTTCTGTTAGAAATTTATTTATATTTTTATATTTTAGCGAATCTCTGGGGTGAAATTCTAGAGCAGTACCTGGCGATATTTTTTACGAAATTTTGAGAAAAAACTGGCTAATCGTCTGAAGTTAATATTTTCGCAAGATTATGAACAATTTGATCCATTTTAAGCTTTCCCACGAAATTTGTGATAGAACTTCTTTATACTATTTTTTTCAATGAAAATCCTTAATGAATTTTTGACGGAATAAATTTTAGGAAGTGTTTGACGGAAAGTCAATGAATTTAGGGAAGATGTTTACAGTTTTTTGTTACAATTCGGAAACTATTTTGGTAAAATTGCGTATGTAATAAGACCATGGGAAATAAATTAAACAAAAAATGAAATGTGCATGCAATATTAAAAAAAGAAATGTACAAGAAATGTGTTAAAATTTCTCTCAACGTGAATAGTATTGAATAAGTAATTCTGATTCAAAGCAAGTTCTATTTGCATATCAAGCGTGTGCTAGAATAAGGGTGTAAGTCGCATGATCGATTTTTCTTTATCGATCCTCTCTTCTGTGAATAAAAAGAAACAAGATGAAAGTTTGTCAGCGTTTTTTCACCTCAGAACGCAAGATTGCATCGCTGCCAAGCAGTTTGAAGTGAAAAAAATCTGACAAACTTGCATCTTGTCACTTTTATTCACAAAAGAGAGGATCGATAAAGGGAAATCGATCATGCGACTTACGCCCTTATTCTAGCATACGCTTGATATAAACTATTTATTCATTATGCCACCTAAATCATGAAAAAAAAAATACAGGAGGGGCCTGGTTCCCCCCTATTTCTACACCACTGTACCTGAGTCGGTTGTTTAGTGGGCGGGAAAGCGACGGGGGGGAATGATCGCTGCATGGTGGTAGCCACGCAATGCGGATAGTGAATTCGTTAATATAAAAGGACAAGGATAGGTCAAAAATATAAAACATGTTTTAAACATTTGGCGGAGAGACTCACGCTAGAAATAGCTGGCCCAACCGAACCGCTACCAAAAGCCGATGCGCAGATTGCGAAAAAAAAGCAGATCTTTGTGTTGGAGATGGTTTAGATACTGTAAAAGGGCGTAAGACGAGGGGGGCGTTTTGGGTATGGAAGGGAATTGGCCATGCAGAGAGAGAGGAAGGGGGGTTTGCCAAAAAATGATGTGATCATCAACACACAAACTGGTTGGCCGAATGAGTTTGTTTGGTTGAACTCGCGAAAGGCACGATTGTGTATGTTGACGACGGATTTTTTTTTCTCGGTGCTGCTCTCCAATCTGCCATGTGATGGAATGATTAGTTTTGTTCAGGTTACATGGTCTCTCTCTCTTGTTTGGAATTGACTTGCTGGTTTGCTCACTTAATGCTTGTGGATTAAGGTGGCCCATTTTTATATAAGAAAGATCAAACTGCAAAAGTCTTAAGTTAAGCCCCCAAAAGTATTCATTGAAACCCACAGAGACTACTGTGAAAGGTTTAGTGAAATCCGTCAACTCAAAAGGATTGGTCCCCGAATTTAAAGTTTGTTTGGAGAAAATCGACTACTTATATGAAAAAAAACGTACCAATTACTTTTTCATCCTACGGTGGCGATGTAGTCGATGAATTTCTTTCTGAATTGGATTGCAGATTCTCAATAGTGAAAAGACTGTAAGAAACCGGAAATCCTTTATTGTTGCAAACAAATAAGTCATACTTATAGAAATTCAAATTTGATGTTCACCATATGATCAGCAAGCTCGTGTAGCCCTTAGAGTTGACGAATTCCGTTCAAACTTTCACAGTTGCTTCTTTGGAGGCTTTTGATTTTTGCTCATCAAGAGCCACCCTATTGTGGATGCGGAAAAAGTGTTCCGATGGCGGCGAATGATTGGCGACGACGCGATGGGAAGGTGGCGGTAGTGATGGTCCGGATTCGGGTGCCTACCGAAAATGATGATCATGATCAGTTAAACACAGTGAGCGTGGTGGCGGGCGATGATGGCATACCCCCGCAGGAATTTAGCCAATGTTTTATCGCTTTGTGTGGTGCTGGCGTTGCGAAACTGGTCGCCGTCCGTTGGGTGAAGGTCTCGCAGCAAACCGTTTGCGAACGCTTTATCGGTTTTGGAATCGATGTGATGGACGTTTGATTTTGTCGTCTCAAACGATGTAGCGTTGGACACTACCAACAAGATATAAACACTTACCTTTGTAAACGTTCTTTTGATTAAGAATGATTTTGAAATCCTGAGCAACTTGATTTTTAATTGGGCTAGTGTGTCCTAAATTAAAATTGTGTGCGTTTCTAAGCTGCATAGCAAGTTTTTGCGCCTCTTCGCAATTAGTTAGTAATAATTTGTTTCCCTCTTTTAATCCCGGAATTGGCTTCTGACATTTTTTTTTTTTTCCAAAATTGAAGATAATTTCCAAAAGGGCTTAGAGCAAGGGTCCGTTTGAGAAATGTTATCTTCAAAATTGGGGAAACCGTTTTATAATTTCATTTTGCAGATCCTTTATAACATCCATAGCAGGATCAAGAGTGCGTTGAAATTGCCTTCTTCTCACGTTTTTAAAACGTATTAAGAGTTTAAGATCACGGATTCGAATTTTACTTCACATATTGGTATCACAATGCCCCATGCTTCAACAGAGGTATTTGTTGAAGTTTCAAAAGCATTGTCAAAATCAAGTGTTGTTTGCAGGAAAAGAAAATGTGCCGTTGGAATTACTCTGGCAGCGTCCATTTATCACGTAACGCTATAATTGGAAATTTTTGACCCCCTCCCCCCCTCCGTAACGCTTTTTGTATGAAAAAATTTTCAAATTTTTGTATGAGCCGTAACGTTTGGGCCTACCCCCCCCCCTTAGAGCGTTACGTAATTTGTGGATGCCGCCTCTGCGATTTGTTCCATGACCGATTTTTTTTCATTAAAGTCACCAATGAAAAAATTTTTTGACTTATTGCGAATCAATTTTCGCAAATCAGTTCGAACCAAATTAACTTACTGCCCAGTGCATTGAAAAGGCAAATAAGCTGCTATGAAAATATATTTATCGAGCTGTGTTTCAACTGAAGCACACAAAGTTCAAAAACTTTGGTTTCAAACAACGAAACAAGTTGAGGTTTTATACGCCTATGAATGATGAATGCAACTCCCGCACATACCCCATCAAGTCGATGATTACGATAAACAAAAAAGTTAGGATCTCTTTTGAGTTTGGATTCAGGTTTCAAATACGTTTCAGTAATAACTGCTATATGCACGTTATTAGCTGCAAGAAAATTAAACAGCTCGTCCTCTTTACCATTCAAAAAAATGAGCATTCCAATTTAAAATATTTAAATAATTATAAATTACGCCAACTTAAACTGCTTCAATCATAGTGGTAGCTTTGATCATTGCATCAATCATTTGATTCAATTGTTCAGTTAGAAAAATAAAATCAGAGGGAGACATATCACTTGAAGTGGGTACATTATCTGATGATTTTCCGTGAGAATTTTCGGTAGACAAAGAGGCGGAGTAGATGTTTCCTGTGGCGGTAGTGGTTTTTTCCATTTGATTTGAAACAATTAGAATGGGCACTTGTAGATATGAAAAGGGGATGAGTTCAAATTACCTGCTACGATATCGGCAAAGGATTTACCGTGGGAAGATACATTCGAAATTAAAAGATTCGAACGGTTACCCGTCGGATTAAAATAAGTTTGTGAATGAGCATGATTATGATTTTCCTGATGGGTATGATTCCTAATCAAGCGATCGTTAACTGAAAAATGAGTATTGTTCGATACTCTACCGTAATCGTAACGGATATTATCTTTCATCCGCCTGGCACGAGCCTCAATGACTCTCCTTCGCGAAGGGCGATCCCAAAAATTGGACTTATGATTGTTCCCGCAATTAGAGCATATAAACTTGGTGGTATCTTCCTTCACTGTACAGACGTCCTTAGCGTGACAAGAACCTCCGCAAATCATGCATTTAGCATCCATGCGGCAATTTTTTGTACCATGACCCCACTTTTGGCACCGAGGGCACTGAGTGGGGTTCTGGTAATTTCCTCCAGGTTTCTGAAAATGTTCCCATGTCACACGGACATCGAACAAAAGTTTTGCTTTTTCTAAAGCTTTAATATTGTTTAGATCTTTTTTGTTAAAGTGTACTAAATAATATTCTTGAAAAAGCCTTTTCCGAACAATGCCATTCCGAACTGATTGCTCATTTCGATGCAACTATCAACATTATCCATTTCACTCTTGGAAGAAAGTTCGCATTCCGGAGAAACGTCCTTTCTTCCATTCTTGCCATGTTTAGTGACAGTTTTAAATCCCACTTTTTTGGAAGGAAGTTGTGAATTCAGAGATTCACCCTTCCTTTTTTTGTAGTTGCAACCATGTTTAGTGAATAAACAAAAGAAGACGAGACCTGAAAGAGTTTTTTTTTTCCAAGACGATGTCCAAGAAGAATAACCACCGCCAGCTTTCGCCAACGGGTCCAACGAAAAATCGAAGTCACGGGTCCAAACAAGGATCGTAAAGGGATCAATAGTAGAAAAAATAGTACTGAAAAGTACTGTTTTAGTAGCACTGAAAAGTACCGTTTTTAATTTTTGCACTGAAAAGTTCTGTTTTTGTAGCAGAGAAAAGTACTTCCAAGAGCAGAGAGAATTCGTGTACGCAACAGAAATATTAGAAGTAGAACGCTAGTGGCGCTGATATCACAAAACAGAAATATTTAATTAATACTTAAACTAAGTATGCTGTTCCGCTCAAGAAAAGTAAAAATTTCTGCTCAAGAAATGGTCAAGAAATTTCCTACAGTGAGCTCTATTTGAATTGACATTTCTTTTCAACTGCGTACTGCGATCAAAGAAAAATGCTTTTCTTGAGCATTTCTTGCAAGAAATTTCCCATGCATCGAGATAGGCGATTACTTTTCTGTTGAAGTGCATACTTCACTTTACTGTTGAAGTTTTAGTATGTTTGTTTACTGCCATGTTGTAGAGAATATTTTGTTTTAAGTAAAAACATTGATTTGACGCTCATAGACCCGGTACCCAAGCTGTCAGATCGTGGAAAACTAGATGTTGGTCACACGAACAGTCGCGACATCAGCATTCTTAGGCTAATGCTTCTACTGTGTACGCACAGCACGAAGGTATGATGCGCGCTGAATTTTATGGCTTGATGAAAACAAGCTCAGTGGTCAAGACAATAGTTATGATTACAACGACGGTTTGACGCATTATTGTGTTCTAAATATTGTTTCTATAAACCTTTCCAATCTAATTGCTTTTCTCTTGCAGGACACCAGTTAATCAACAGGAAGTTTATGGCATTGGTTTTAATATATGCCAAAATGTTTTATACGCGGCACAGTTCAACGCTGCAAACTGATTTCTAGAAGGCTTCCATTTAAGACTGGTCTTAAGTTACCCCACAATCTGACCTGTTAAGAGAGTTTTAGTTTTTACTAATATTCTACTTTATTTTCCTTAGATATTTCTCAGGACGCAGTTATATAATTATTCTTTCCTCTGTTCATCGACTCAATATGGGGGCTGACTATTGTCTCACCACAAAAAAAACTTGAATCAGGTATAATTTAATAAACACATAATTGGCATATGCATGTCAGCATAATTTAGAAAATTCAATCAGCCAATACAAAATTTTCTCATTTTCCCCTAAAATTTAACTTCGGCGTTTTTTTTTTTGGCTCCACCAGAAAACAATTTCATACATTGACATTGCCAATTGTTTAGTAACCCAGCCATTTTTTCTCCTAAACATGTTAAAATTTATTCTGTTTTTTTTTTAAAGTATATTTAACTGCTTCTGTTTTCCGATAAGCTTCACATAAGCAGCAGTTTGAAATATCGGAAAACTCTCTCAATGTCCACGACTTTGCCATTAGCAGACCGCAATGACATGAATAATGCTTGTTTGGTCATTTTTTGAAATGGTGAGAACTATATGGCGTATGGCATCGGAGTGTTTCTTGAACCTCGGATTCCCAACTGAAATAAAATCAAATAATCAATTCGGTAAATACTTTAAGGAAAGAAGAATTCAAACCAATAGTAGGATGTTAAACAAACGTAGTGAATTTTTTTGACAGTTCTATCAACAAACTAAAATTACAGCCTGCTAGGATCGGGCTATACAATCTATAGGCAAATTATCAAAATTGAATCACCCCTCGTTGTTTTATAGCTAGCGTAAAAAGCTGCAAACGAGTTTGCTTGAAAGTTGAGCTTAATTAAAAGAATCGAACGGCTACCCGACGGAATACAATTAGCTTGTGAATGAGCATGATTATAATATACTTGATGAGTTTGATTATTAAGCAAACGATCATTAACTGAAGAAGAACATTGTTTGAAATTCTGCCAGGGTAATTTCGGAAACAAAAAATATTACCGTTCATCTGCCTCGTATGAGCTTCGACAATTCGCTTACGCGAAGGGCAATCTCGAAAGTTAGACTTACAGTTGCCACCGCAGTTTGCGCATACAAACTTTCATAGGACAGACGTCCTTAGCGTGAGAAGAACCTCCGCAAATCATGTATTTAGCATCCATGCGGTAATGTTTTGTTTCATGATCCCACTTTGGCACCGACGGCACTGGGGTTGTGTTAATTTTCTCCAGCTTTCTGGAATTGTTCTCATGTCACACGGACATCGAACATAAGTCTTGCTTTTTCTAAAGCTTCAATATTATTTAGATTACTTTTGTTAATAAACAATATTCTCGAGAAAGCTCTTTCCGAAGAATGTTAGATTGGGTTCTCTGTTTCATAATGATTACTTGGACTGGAGAAAATCCAAGTAAATCATTATTCCATTTTTCATCTCTTCAGGTGACTTATAGTCACTTGAGAGACCTTTCAGGACGACTCAAAACAAACGTTCAGTTTTGACGTCATGAGTAAAATATTTGTGCTCCTTATCTTCAAGATGTTCGAGAAGAAGTTCGCGATCTTTAAGAGTTTCTTTCATTCTTACCACGTTTCGTGACAGTTTTAAAACCCACTGTTTTTTGGAAGGAAGTTGTGAATTCAGAGTTTCACCCTTATGTTTGTTCGTGGTTGCAACCTGAGAGAGAGGAGACAGCTGGCTTTGATTGCGAGCTCCCAAAAGTCATGGGAACCTGTCACCAACTGTCACTGGAAAACCGCACATTCGGAGGGCGGAGCGTGCAAAACTTTTAAAATTCAAGTAAACTGAATTGAAATTTCTAGGTGTTTTTCGATGATTTCACATTTCAAAATTTGAATAACTAAATGTAGTTGTGTGTTGGCAAACTGCTATTGATTTTTTTATATTCATAACCTTTTTCATAGTGAACAACAAGAAGTGAATATAGTTTTGACCAGAATAAGTTCATCTGACCGTTGTGCACAACCGAAGAATAAAAGAAAGAGGTCAAAGAAGGCAAGAAGACATACCATCTGTCAGTGAGCTGTCTCCTCTCTCTCAGGTTGCAACCATGTTTAGTGAATAAACAAAAGAAAAAGTGACCTTCTAAGACGGTTTTTCCCAAGGTGGTGTCCAAGAAGGAAATCCACCGCTAACTTTCGCTAACAGGCTCAACAAAAAATCGGCACGGGTCCATACAAAGATTGTAAAGAGTTTTAGAGTAGTAAAAACAATACTGAAAAGTACTGTTTTTGTACCACTAAGAAGGCCAAGTTTGACAACGTTACAAATTCAAAATGCGTAGGAATTATTAAAATAATGAATTAACAGAAAAATATCTCTCTAATCTCTAAGATCGTTTTGCAGTATTTGATCTTACAGTATCCCGAATTATCAATGAACATACACAAGGTTCAAATTTGTGTAAAAGAGACCAAACTCAGAAAAAATCTCAAGTTTTACACCTAGAAACAAAATTGTTGAACTAAATAGGATCAATTTTGCGGAAGCACTTTGTACCGAACGATATAATGCGTTCAAACGAAATTTCCACCCGATCGCAATCTAATAGAGCAGGTTATTTGGCAAGCGCCACACTTTGAACAGCTCCCTCTGTTGTGAGCCGCCTCGCCTTTTCCCGATGGATTGGGGCTCTTGTGGACTCTCAGCGCGGCCGACTGATTGCCATCCTCCCAAGCACAGCTGCTTCTGCTGATAATTTTTCTGGCTCATTAAGAACAGTTGCGTTGCGATACTTCCTCCTTGCTCGCATAGCTATCATAGTTTCTGTTATCTTTCACGCGTTAGTGTTAGGGGTCTTTCACCTCCCTTTGCATCATCCCGCTCTCCGGAGACGGAGTCGTCGATCCGTCGCGGGGTCCGTAATGAAAAGCGCGTCCATTTTCCAACGGATAAATATACGCGTGGAAAGCACTGCATTATCAAGTCCTGTTAGCGCTAATAAGAGGCACGCTTTCGATAGAAAGAAAAAAAATAACAACTATTCAAAAGAAGCTTAATTTGCCTTTGGAACACAGCACTATCGGTATCGGCTCAAGAAGGGGACCAGTGTGTTGTATTGGCTCGAGGGGACCCAAGTGGGGACGGCACAGTGGGATCGTACAGAAATGGTCATAAAACGCCTTGTGAAGACATGACAATTCAACTTGTTGAGTAACCAACTATCAAGGTGAAAAAATGTCAAATAACGTTAGAATGGATTTTTTTTTCATCCCCTTTATTAGTATTATTCCATTATTATATACAGGTGTTATGTGTAAGGCAATGCTATCATCCTAATTTGGTAACATTTCAAAATGGCCGGCCAAGACAGTTTTTTTAAAGATCAATAGCTTGTTCTTAAGACAAAGTTTGACAATGTATGTTGAAAAATAAAAGTTTTTTTTTTTCAATCAAACCTTCATGCCAAACACTCTCAAATGCTTTTTCTAAGTCTAGATGATCAAGACCAGTAGAATAGCCTTCAAATTTGTTGGAACGAATCAAATTTGTTATACGTAAAAGTTGATGAGTAGTCAATGTCCATGTCGAACTACGAACTGCTTATTGGCAAAATATGAATTTTCGTTGCTGTGAGCGATCATTCTGTTCATAACTACCTTTTCAAAAAAATTACTGATGGAGGAAAGCAAGCTGATTGGACGATAGCTAGAAGCTTTGCAATATTTTTTAACTTGGTACAACTTTGGCATTTTTCCATTTGTCAGGAAAAAATGCCAACTAGAACATCAGCATACCGTTTTGACCAGCATCTATCACCGGAACGCTCACCGTGCATTGGCGGGTGTGCGGACTTCTTTTGACAAGTTAAAACCAGAGGAACGCAATTCGTGGGGCAAAAAGAAAAATTCAACTGTAAATTCCCCAAATGATAAGAGAAGCAAGAAGTCTGTCGATCACTCGGGCTTCACCTTTCTCCCTTTCTCTCCCTCTCGAAGAAAACAGGTAGCTGCGTACGTACGCAAGAAATGGATTCGTGTGGCCGGCCTACCGGCCAGTCAGAGCCTACCAACCAACTAGCCTGCCATCATCATCTTTGGTTATTATCATTATCTTCTTCCCTCCTCCCTCAACTAATAACCCAACCCAACCAACTCTTCGCCTTCGGTTTGGAGTGGCCTCTCTTTGGAAGGCTTGCAACGCATCCATATCGCGCCTAAGACACCGACCGGCGCCCTCACTCCTGCCGCGTGTTGTGCCGCGTGGCTCGGAAGAAGATTTTCTTCCTTCCTATTGGGGCCCCTCTCGGCTGCGCCTTGCATCCCCACCGATCCATTTTCTGCCCAGGGCCGCATTAGGGGCCTTTACAAAACATCATCAACAATTCTATAACTAATAAGAATAATTAGAATACGATTGAAGTGATTCAACTTTTCTGAATTTTAGGTAGATTCAAAATTATTCAGAAGTTTTAGAACATTCGAAACAATAGACACAATTTACAGAAAACAAACATAAACCAAAACACTGAAACAAGAACTTAAATCCCATTACATGGATGAGATTTAGTAGAGTGTAAGATATTCAAATAAAAACAAAAAACATAGCATAGGCATAGACTGCCTGTACATGTCAATTGTTGCAACTCCGTGATTGTTCGGGTCTGGTAAAATGGCACTTTAATTCGAATGAACAAGGGTTGGTAGTTTCCACTTATTTCTATAGTACACAATTTAACAGCTCTTAAATTATGGATCAGTATTGACCCTAGCCAAGTCCCAACAGTCAGTTAGAATAGGAAAGAAATGCAAGTGTGCAATGATCGCTACAACTAGAGATCGAGAATACCTCTGCATCTCCACAATCACCACGGGAAGGCTATTTTGAAAGGGAAGAAATATGTCTGGCAGTCACCTTTGGTAGGTGATGCAATCCAGTGATATGGAAGAACTAGGTTTGGCGGTATTATTCGATCACTGTACTGTGCGAACTCTAAACCGAACAAGTATGATACTTATATTTCAGATTTTACAGTCAAATTATTTTCAATGTACATCGAAAAAGCGCTCAATTTAAATACTCAATAGCTGGCCAACTGTGGTGCTCGTATCGCTTTTGTAACAGTTTGACGTTTTCACAATTCCGATTGGCAAATACAGTATTTCTAGCATTGAGCGTTTGCAATGATGTATTTCAAACTGAACAACCCGTTTAGTTCATTTTCAGGATCCTAGATCTTACGGAAGCAACGAGTTGTTACCGGCGGATAACATTTACTATTTATTTTTGTATGAGCGCGATAAATTAGTAAAAAAAAATGTAAACTAGTGTTCTTCAACGGTGAGTTTGAACGGTGCGGTGGGGTGTCGACATTCGCAACGCAAACCCGGCGAATGAGCAACCCCGAATGGGTGCATGACGGCAGCTAATGCGAAATGGCAGGAAACCACGAAACGCTGCCAGTTCGTGGGAGGATGAGTACCCGAGGCGAAGGATGATTGGGCCGAGCTCAAGAGAACCGGGAGCAGAAAGTTGGTGGCATTAGAGGAGTTTAGTTCGGTGTGCCAAATTGTTGGTTGGTAATCTACCCCGTGTGAAAGTGTTCAACCCTAAGCCCACGTGCCATCGAAGTTCGCCTTCAACGTTGATACCGTGTGGAAAAATACGGTGACCGCCAAACCGCCTGAAGACCAGCGGCCGTCAATCGTGCGACTGCTCCGTAGGTCGACCAGCCAAATTCACCTACTCACCAACCATAACCGACTACCGTCGGGATCGGGTGTCCCTAGCCATCGTGGACATCCTGAGGCGGTCCGAGAATCACCGGCTGCATACCCGCCATTAGAGCCGTAGTTCCGGAGAAACAATTCGCCAGTCAAGCCAAATCCCCTTTCGTCGTGCGAAGCCTGCCCTTGCTACGCAAACAAGCTCAGGAGAGCCCGTGCCACGCTCTCACCTTCACCATCCTCGGCCGGTTCGTCCCGCTTTCAGCTTCACCATCCTCGGCCGGTTCGTCCCGCCTTCAACTTCACCATCCTCGGCCTCTTCGGGTTGGGGCAACGCTCCCTAGCCTCGCCGCCCGCCTCCAACAAGGACCTAGGAACCGCCGCTTGCCCTCACTGCCCCCGCACACCACTGTAAGTTTTGCTAATAAATCGATTATTGTCCTGCACACATTCAGTTAGGGATTATCGCGCTCCGAAGACCTCCCCGCGCCAAACGCCCTGAGACCCGGAGCCAAAAGAGGTCTTGTGAACCCCCCCAGCAGACTGCCGTGGCTTAGACCAGCAGTCTTGGGTTGCAACCAGTTCCCTTCTGGAACTGAGCGGCTCCGGGGCCGATGAAAAGAGTCTTATAGAGTAAAGTAAGTAAATTCGTTTAATATACTCTCAATACTGTATTCAACATTCTGAGAATAAAAAAAAACTTTGGCACAGAGTCTTGCTCCGTTTCGGACATATTGGATTGCGTTCAATTTCAAGTAACCCAGGAGTTCATAGTTCTGAACTGAACAACGTTAAAGCCTACTTGATCGCTGTGTTCAACAAATCGTACTGGAACTTGATCAGAACGCTATAAAATGCATCACTGTTTCATTTTTTTTACTTAATCATTTATTTTTCAAGGATGGTTTGCTACTGACAAGAAAAGGAATCGCCTATCTCGATGCGTGGACATTTTTTTTCCAGAAATGGTCCAGCAAATCACATTTTTCTGATCGCAGTTGAGAAGAAATGTAATTTCAAAGGGGGCTCACTGTAAGAAATTCACTATTCTTTAGCAAAACAGCATACTTAGCTTCAGGCTCAAGCGCCATTAAGCATAATGGAGCCGAATTCATTTGTTTTTTGTATTTTTTTTGTTTACAAAATCACATGTGCTTCTTAACGTTCCATGTTAGTTTTAGGGAACCGTAAAACTCGCGGTTTGGTCGAGGTTTGAGAGTACAATAATTTTCGGGGAAGGATAGAATTTAGGGGATGCTCGTTGATGTTCCGCAGCGTAGTGTTTCGCGTTGTTGCTACAGGTCAATTATAGAGTTGATATGACAACCTGTAACGGTACAAGCAGACGTATTCGGAGAACACAAGGTGGACAGACGAAACCCAAAGTGAGGACGAAGTGGACAGAACAACCAAAGTAAGAAATCAAACAAGGACATCAATTTGCTTCAAAAATTTTTAAATTACCAACATGAATTCGAGATCCAGTCTACCCAGAACATCTCTAATGTCTTCCTTATCTGGTTTCCGTCGGGCTCTTAACGATTCTCATAAATCGGATCTAATGCGGAATTCAGAGCAGTACCACACCACATGATTGATGACTCTGTATCCTGCACTGCACTGTTTACTGTCTAAGAACCCTATTCGATAGAAGTACGAAGTAGTGGTAGGGCATCAGCCGACACATTACCTTGTTAAAATCTCGACTCATGTTCAACCCTTTTTACGATTCTATGACACTACCCCGAACGCCACTACCCCGAATGCCACTACCCCGAACGCCATTACCCCGAAAGCCATTACCCCGAATGGGTCATTACCCCGAACGCCACTACCCCGAATGGATCACTACCCCGAACGCCATTACCCCGAATGGATAACATTTTGAGACATATTCTAGTTAGAGAGTGGGGAGATAATTGGACGATTTTTTTGAGTATTTCACGAGTTTGGGTCAAAAATGTATTTTTCAAATATTAGAAGATAAAAAAGCAGCTAGTTGTTCAGCAAATAATTTTTACACACTAAGTTTCGTCCTCTAATTTTGGGAAGATTCACACAGCCACATTGCAATGCTCTGAAGAACAGCCTATTTCGAAAAGAAGGGTGAATTTCTTATGAGAAGAATAGCTATAATATGTACAAAATTAGGATGTAGTTAAGTCTCTTATTGGATGTCGGTAGCCACTTCCTTTACTCATTTTTATAGGTGTCGGGCAACAAGATTAAGATCTTCTTAAAGATTTTGTTTCGTAAACGATGGTAATGGAAGTTCACCCTGAGATAGTCGCTGCAAGTGTTGTTCTATGGAACCCGCCTAAAAACCAACCTAATAAACTACCGTTCCGCTATCGCACTTGTACACTTGTACATGTTAGAAAAATCGGCGGCCTCTGATTGACGCTACAGTAAGAACTTCTGTTGATTTGTGGGATCATTAATTTGAATTTCTGTGAGATAACCACATAAAAAATATTTTTTTGATTCAAGATAATGAAGAAATGATGATGGCAGAAAAGTGGTGAGTAAATCCATAAGAGACCTGTCTGTTTTAATACAAGAAGATAAAAGAAAGGGAAAATTTCCGATTAGAATTATAGCAGGAATCACTTTAGTGAATGCCTTCAAGATATATTCCTTTATAAAAAGCTGTTCTATATGGAAATATTAGTGACTAGCTTATCCAACAAAATCGTGAAAGAACAGCCTATTTTAAAAAGAAGGGCAAATTTCTGGTGCAATGTTTGCAGCTATGACGTGAATGATCACTGTAGCAACGTGATGCTATGACACAACCTTTATTCATAAGAAAGAAAAATATTTGTTCAAAAATAAAATTGAAGTATGAACACCACCAACAAGTCCAAATACCGGAGATTACGCATCTGTTAAGCAACACCATATTGAGGGTTATGGATTCGAATTCCTTTCAGTCAATAAAAGGCTTATTTTATTAAAGCCCATTCACAAATTTCGTAACGCTGAAGGGAGCAAAAAAGTTTGTGGGTGGTTGTCCTCAAAATGTTACAGCCCATTCACAATATGTAGAATTTCCATACAAAAAGAAGTACGAGGGGGTGGGTAGGTGTTAAAAATGGCAATTTTTAGCGAAATGAAATTTGTGAATGAACCCTTGAATTGCGAAGGTGCCCACTGAGCTGATAAACAGGCACTGTCTCAGAAAGAATGAGAAGAATATAGTTGCCATCAAGATATTTCGAAAGAATAGCTGGCATATGAAAGAAGGGAACATTTCACCGACGAATTTTCTTCTTCTTTCTGGCGTTACGTCCCCACTGGGACAGAGCCTGCTCCTCAGCTTAGTGTTCTTATGAGCACTTCCACAGTTATTAACTGAGAGCTTACTATGCCAATGACCATTTTTGCATGCGTATATCGTGTGGCAGGTACGAAGATACTCTATGTCCTGGGAAGTCGAGAAAATTTCCAACCCGAAAAGATCCTCGACCGGTGGGATTCGAACCCACGACCCTCAGCTTGGTCTTGCTGAATAACTGCGCGTTTACCGCTACGGCTATCTGGGCCCCACCGACGAATTTTACGTGCCATTAATCACCAGCCTTCATTAGAGACGCATTTTTGCACGCAAAACCAGATGCTGTACTGTATCTCATACTATTCGGGGTAATGGCTCATTCGGGGTAGTGGCGTTCGGGGTAATGACCCATTCGGAGTAATGGCTTTCGGGGTAGTGACCCATTCGGGGTAATGGCGTTCGGGGTAGTGGCGTTCGGGGTAATGGCGTTCGGGGTAATGGGATGGAGCCCTTTTTACAAAGCCATACAAAATTAATTTTATTTCAAGAGTTTTTTTAAAAAACTATAAATATTTTCGAGAGCTGAATCTGCGGTTAGCTCATTCAGACACAATATTTATGGCTTAAAAAGGAAATATTTTGCATCAGAAACTTGTCCAGTTGTTCAACCTAAGAATAAAAGTATAAACTTTTTCCATCCAAAGCTGCTCTGCCATTTTTAACCCGAGAATTTTCAAATATTTGACGAAAAATAAAAATAAGTTTTCATTTAGATGCCCAATTGACACATTTTAACCTTAAAACAAAAAAGTTTGCCTTATTAAATAAAACGGTTTCCTAGATTGGAATCAATATTTAAAAACAAAATTACAATTAATTAAAGAATGACCAACATGATTCATACTTCACGTCACGATCGTCAAGTCGATTTGAGCGTATAAAAAACAGATTTCAAACGAAGTGATGATGAAGAACAGATGCTTCGCGTAACAATTGTATTACAAAAAGTGATCCACGAAACAAAACGCTGAAATCCCCTGGTATACAATGTTCCAAAGAGCGATTTTAAGCTTACAGGTATGTTTAAATCAACATATAAACTACGTGGAATGCACATGAACATAGCCTTTGTTGACCATACAATTCACCTAAAAACAATTGCCACAATAAAAATGATTGTTATCATTAACATGAAACGAGCTCACCAATTCGGCATCAACAGACAGGACTTGAGAAAATCAATCATTCCAAAGGCTCCTGAAAGCAAACACGGTAGCTCGGGCCTCCAGGAATTCCTTCCGGTGAATTATCCCAGAAATGTCTCTTCAGATCCAAGAATTTCTCATTAAATCTCCTCTATAAATTACTCCGTGGATTCCATAAATTTATGTGTGGATTTCTTACAGCAATTCCCACGATATTCCCTCGAGGAATTCCTCCGGGAATTTACTCCAGAAATACCTTCGGGGATTTCACCCAGGATTTGCTCTCAAGATTTTCACCAGGAATTTCTCCACAAAATTCCTCTGGGGATTTCCCTCTAGAATTTTTCATGGGATTTCCATCCGGAATATCGTCGAAGATATCTTACTAAAATTATCCGGGATTCCCTCCAGGAATTCCACTGGGAATTTTCTCTATGAGTTCATCCGAGGATAGCCTTCAGGAATTTTTCTTAAGATTCCCACCAAGAAATTCTCCAGATATTTCTCCGCTGATTTCCAGGAATGTCTTCAGAATTCCTCTGAGAATTCTATGATTCTCACTACGGGAATCCCTTCGTAGCTGAACCGAGAATAATTTTAGATTTACTTTATGGATTCTTCAGGAAATCTTTCAGAGCAATTCCTCGAATTTACTCCAGAAATTTCTACGAGCTCCTTCAGGCATTTCTTTGGAGATCCTCCCGGATTTGCATCAGGGTTCCTTCGGGATTCCCTCCATAGCTCCATCAATTTATTCGGTGTTCTTGTAAGAGTTCCTCCAGGAACTGTTTCAAAACTTTTGCCGGGAATTCCTTCGGAACTCCACCGGTAGTTCATTCAGATTTTCTCAATAGATCCCTTATAAAATCTTTGGAGTTTATCCAAAAAATCCTTGAAGTTCTTCCAAAAATTTCTGCAGAGTTCCTCAAAGATGTCCTCTATAGTTCATTCAGGAATTTCTCCGGAGTTTCTAAAAAAAAAATATTCAGCAGCCTTCAGCGAATCCTTTGGAGTTCCCACAACAATTTTTTGGAGGTCCTCCAAGAATTTCTTCAGAGTTCCGCATGGGTTTTCTTTGGAGCTCCACCGGTAATTTCTTCTAATTTCCGTCAATGTTACTCCAGGAATTTTATCGGAGTTTCTCCAGGAGTTCTTCAAAGTTCCTCCAGTAATTCCTCAGAAATATCCGGGGTCTCCTGGGAATTTTTATGTAGTTACTCCTAGAATTTTTCTAGATCCTCCGAGAATTCCTTCGGAGTTCATCCGGGAATTTCTCAAGAGTTCTAGAATTTCTCCGGAATTCCTTCAGAGTTCCTTCTGGAACCTATATTTAAGCAATTTTCGCAAACCTTCCGAGAAAAAAACATCAGAAACTTCTACGATAATACTTAAAATAAATAGAAGGGGTTCCAGTAGAAATCCGTTGGGAAATCCTAATTTGAATTTTTTCATCGCAGAATCTCCAGAAAAAAACAACTTTGGTAAATTTTATAATAGTGGCTTTTGCATTCATTTCTGAAAGTTTCTGAAATAAAAATGCTTCAGAGATCCTTGTCAAGTCTGGATGGAACTTTTTTAGAAAACTATAGGAAGAATCTCTCATAAATCAATGGGAGAATTTGTTTGGTAGTTGCTCAGTAGCAACTCTGCAAGAACTATAATAGCAAATAAAAGAATTCTAGAAGAAATTTGTGAAAGAACTTCTTTGAGAATTAGTGTTGCAAAAAATATTCGGCCGAAAATTGAGCCAGATATCAAACGATTTTTGTCGGCCGGTGTTAAGATGGAAAAGATTTGATAATTTCATATTTTTACTGTAGAAGCAAGCTCTGAATATAAATATTCGGTGTATGGTTAATAAAAAAAAACCATTGAGGTGTTATCATTGGTATCTCTGGATGGATTTGTGAACGAATACCTGGCTATAATTCACTGGAAATACTTGACGCAGTTCATTGCAAAGTCCAAGAAAGTATACTTTTTTATTCTGAAAAGTGCTTGGCAGTTATCCTGAAACATATTTTAAGAAATTTCTATAATTATCTCTGATAGAATTACCAAGGTTATGATTAGTATCAGAATGCCGCTACCAGAGACACGTTCTACGCCAATTGGGAGATTTGTGTCATGAAGTTTACCACAATATGATTACATTATGAAATTCATGTTTGAGAAAATGTTTGATAAATTAAGACATGTTTAAGTAGCATAGCTGGTTTTATATTTTTCATATTGTCCATGATTTTTGCATTTTAATCAACTTCAAACAATCATGGAACTCAATTTGAACTTAAAGAGCACTTGTTATGTCATGTGCATATCACCAATGTCCTCTGGGGTTTTTCCAAGAATTTTTAAAACGATACCCTTGTTTTCCGTTTAGAGTTTATCTGGAAATCTTGTTGAGAATACGTACGATAATATTATGTGTTTAAAAAACTCATTAGAAAATTGCTATTAAAACTGTATAATTTCTGAAAATTTCTCCAGAAGTTTTTTTTAGGAATTTTCAAAATTATTTGTGTGCGGTTTTCACTAGCATTGCTTCAATTCATCCATAAGTATTTGAAATATTCCATGGATTCTTTTTAAACCTATTTCAGATTATTATCAAACGAATCTGAAACAATTTCATGGATATTTATTAAGAACGTTTTAGCACGTTTTTTTTAGTTCGAAATAATGGCAAAAGATTGTTGAAGAAGTTCTGAAGGGTTTACAGGAGAAACAATATGAAAAAGATCTGAATATACGGTGTTCCTGAAAGTATGAGCACGACTTTGTTAATGAGAATTAAAATATATTTTCAAACAAACACGTAGTTTTTATATAATTGCTATTTTTTGAGGCATTGTGTCAAATTTTGTTTGATAAAATAACCTTTCACGTAGATTTTTTTTTTAATTTTAGAAAATCATTTCTTATCTAGCCAGCACATACCCAACTATTATGTTTTGTTGGAACTAACAATGATTATTTTTTTTTAATTTGTTTAAATCCTTCGAAGTGGTGAATTCAAACATTGTACTTAAGATACCTAGAAAACATTCGAAAATAAATATAAAATTCTATAAAAATCTTTTTTTTTTTCTTCACATAAGGAAGTTTTCCCAAATAGTTTTTTTCTGGTATTTTAACTGTAAACAAAAATGATTAATTTTAGATTAACTTATATCATATTTTGATTCGTTTGGATAGGCAACAATAATTAAATTTTTACACGATTTAACGCCATTTTAAGGATTTGTTTGGACCCTTTTTTTAAGTCAACCACAGCTAAAATAGGATTTTTGGTTTCTATTCAAATTTCATATAGTGAAGAATATAATTTCCATTAGAATAAATGATCATTCATCGTTTTAGCAATGATAAATATTTTTTTTTAGATATTTATTGTAAGGTACCCCGGGGCAAGAGAGAATCCGGGGTAAGTGGGGCATTTCGTCATAGCTCAACTAGGAAAAGTTTTTCATGGGGGTATTCTTCTAAAAAGTTGAAGATACAATGACAAGGAATGTATTTAGTACTAAACATATTGCTATTTTTATAACCATGTGGTTCATGTAGCAGTTGTCAGTTCAGCGCCATTTCCAACTTGCATGACAAATTGTGACACGTTTCACGTCTTGCATTGACTCGCAAAAAATAAATGTGTTTTAAATCGAATTTCCATCAGTAAGCTATAATTTTTAGTATTATTACAAGTTGCTTACGATAAACCAGTATTTTGTTTTCATTTCATATGAAATTTTCGATGGTCTATCTTACCCCAAAATATATTTGTACCTGGGGTAAGTGGGACCTATCAAAACAAAAACCAGAATCAAAACTTTTCGTACACGTTTCATACATTTTGCTGGAGAGTAGCACTAAAACATTCAAACAACTGATTTTTATCAAAAAAGATCAACCTCAAATTACGTAATTGCATAAGAGGGAGAAGAAAAGTGTAATTATTCTTTATTTTTTAATTATTTTTTTATTTTTGAAATACGACTTCAAAATTGAACAAACACACAGCTGAAATTTGAAATGCATCATGAGAACGATTGCTTTTCTATGTTATTTGAACTTTATTTGTTATTTCTACCAAATTAAGTAGTGGTGGAAAACAATTCTATCCCATAAGGTGGTTTTCGGCCATGCATATAAATAATAACAAAACATATTTAAAATTTCGTCAATTATTGATTGTTTATGTGCTACATTTTAATTAACATCTTATAAATGATATATTTTGAACATGTTTAATTCCTCTTTACGCTTTTTTTGAGGAATTTTCAGTTAATATTAAATGTGAGGTAACATACTATTAAATAAAGGGTTTCTTCCTAAAACGTAACGTATTTTATGGTTGATCCCTTATGTACATCAAATATCTACTATGTTGCCAAAACGTGATTGTGTTGTTGGATTTGAAAAATATTGACATTTGAAAATTTTATTGAACAATTTGCTTGAACTATCGTTTTTTTCGTTCCCACTTGCCCCGCGGTACCTTACGTTCTTTATGATTGCACATATTTCGAATAACAAAGTCGCTCAGATAAAACGTGATTTGTGGAAAACTAATAAGAAGAGCTTCTGGAAATGTAACATCATGAATAAACTGGTAGCGAAAAACTCTCTCAAAATTAAAAATCTTGATAAGTATAAGAATAAAATGTGTGGAAATTTTCATCTGAACTAGTCTTGAAATGGCAGTATGGTAAAGTCGTGTTCATACATTCTGGATACCCTATAAACCACCCACAAATACCTAGGAGAAACCATGGAAAAAAATTAAAGACCTATCAGGGATAATTTTAGAAGCAATGCTTGTAGCAGTCTTAGGAACAACCGATGAAAAATTTATTTGATGAGTTGGTGAAAAAACTTAACAAGATCTACGGAAACAGATTTTAGAAGAAAGCTTTGTTGGAATCCCTGAATTCCTTTCCCGAATCCTTTAATAGATTACATGAAGAATTTCTTTACAAATTTCTTCGACAGCTCATAGGAGAAACTTTGGAAGTATTCATTAAAGAATGTCAGATGAATATTGCTATAGATTGATTAAGCATTGTAATAATCTTCTGAAAGAGATTCTTTTAATTGCCAACTCATGTGTTTTTTCTCCAAGTCTTGGAATTGTCTCCCGAATGCCTTCACAAATTCTGAAATGTCTTAATTGTCGTAACTCGGCCTAATTGCGTTTGGCCAAACGGCATTCGGCCAAATAGCCGGGCAACAAACAAATGAGGCTTATGAATGTTTGATAATAACCGTGAATCACAGACTGTGGCTTCCGGGCCCCACATTTATAAATCCGGCCCTGACCATGCCGATAATTTAGGCGAGGTGGGGAACGCGCATTATCGCGGGTAATTTCAGTACATTTGAATGTTCTATCGAGCTTTTTAACTTAATTTCCCCCCTGCTCGGGCTGCCAATTGCTGCTGGCAGGCAGAAGAAATCGGAAGTGCTTGGCGCACCAGGCAGGCAAAACGCGGGGAGAAGAATGAGAGGCTATACCGGAACTGAAAAGTGGCGGCACACGAGCGCACCTGTTCATTCCAGATCGAATTTACATACCTTCAGCGAGCTTCTTTCTCCCTTTGATCTCGGCTTTTTGGCACCAGCGAGGTTCTTGCTCCGGTTCGATTCGAGCTGTACAGTATGGCTGGTTGGCTGACTTGAAGTTTGGATGGCCAGAGTTTGGGCAGTGGAAGTCCACTTATCACATTACGATACTTGACCTAGGGTTGGAAAAATGCCCTCGCTGCCCAGCTTCCGTTGGATCAATTAGCCTTGATTTGGTTTGATACTCGGGAAAGATTGCTCCAATCTGAGTTACGCTCTTTTTCGATGGTGAGGTCTTTAAAGCTCAAGTCACATTTGTGTGGATGGAGAGGTGAAATGTAAATAATGTTTCTCTGCATCTTCCAGAAAAATCAAAACTAATGGCTATCAAGGGCGCTGGAAGGCAGTGGAATGTTTGTGTGTTCAAATCAACAACAGAAATTGAGTTTTTTTTTATTCCAGTAAGCCAGTCAGCAACGTTCGATCATAGTTATCTACCGTAAGAACACATTTAAATATCCTACTCTTATCAACAGAAGTTATAGATGGGTATTGAGTACTGTAGAAAGCATGATGAGCCGATAAAAGAAATGAACGTGGACGATAACCTCAACAAACTGTAGGAGTCAGTCCACGCAGTGGTCAGTAGCCTGGGACACGGTTATGTGAAAAATTTAGATTCTCGCTCCAGTCCACTTTTTAAATTGCATTTTGGTACTATATCAAATGTGCAAAATTTCAGGTCGATCGCTAAAACTATAGATATTTTAGCGCCAGTCGTTCAAAGTTTGTATGGGATTCACTATTGGAAAACTTACTTTTGCAAAGAAAAATCGCCAGGGGTCGCCCATTACCCTTTATAAAAATTCTAAACACAAAATACGATAGGTATTTTTACGATGAATAATATTGTCGAAGACCACAAAGCAATCCGGTGCTTGTCAAAAAAATTATTAAGCATGAACTATTCTGAAATTTTGCCCTATTTTGTTATTATTGTTATTCCTTTACGTGTTAATTAACGTCGCCTCGCCAATAGGTTTTTTGCTGTGGCGATTTTTCTTTGCAAAAGTAAGTTTTCTCATAGTAAATCCCATACAAACTTGGAACGGCTGGCGCTAAAATAAAGTTTCACCGATCGACCTGAAATTTTGCACAGTTGTTGTGGGACCTAAATGCAATCCAAAAAGTGGATTTTTGACCCACACTAGTGGTCAGCATTGCAGTCTGTGTGATGATAGGTACTGCTAAAAGACGACTACCAGTTGGAGTACCAGAAGGTGACAACCTTTCCAGTTATATGCAATGACCGTGAAGGTTTGCTCACTGTCAAAACAATGGTAGATGTCAGGCGAAAGCACTTTGAGGTTTCGTTGAACAAGAAGGGCTACAACGGAGACTACAAGGGTGGAAATCTGCAACCAGAAACCTAAAAAGATCCATCGACCCACAAAAACTAAACCCTTGGTCACAAATATAAGTCCTCCGTTGTGCTCATCTTACTGAACTACTTCAAAAAAGCCAGTACTTGTAGCACTTCGCCTAGACTAGCTCCATGCAATCCAGTTCACCGTAGTCTACTAATGGCTGCAGGTGCTGTAATTCTGTCATTATCTGGATGACATCTGTAGACACTGTGTTCCAGCGTTCGATATCACTGCACCTCTTATCTGGAGTACTAAAGGGGTTTAGGTTTTGTGGTTCTCACTCAACGGTCTATTACGGATGCACCACTCGAGTATGGTACAGAGAAAAAAAAGCGTAAACCCGTCTTTGTAATATTCCACCCTTATTTGGCTTCGGCTACAAGTCCGATGCCCCTCCGGAACTACCTCATAGAATTACATCAGGGGGCTGAGGGCTTGTTGATGCCTCTACGCCATTTCGTCACCTCATGCTCTATTCGCTCTGGCTGCGATTTGTCCCTGCCACGTCATTTACATTTTGAGGCCAGCCACATGCCTGATCCATGTGCGACTTGTTATGATAGATACTCCTGTGCTTGTTGGTTCTCTTGACTCCACTGCGCTGCTCGTCATGCTCTTTGAGCGGACCGGTTGGATGTCATGATCGGTCTTGCGGTTCAGGTTGGGGGGTGACTTCCAGTACATCTCCATCCGCCTTGCAGTTGCTCACTTGCAGCACCTCTGTTTTGTGATGAGCTATCTGCAGTTTGACTTCGCTCATCCAGCCCTCGATTGTGTCAACATCTCCACTTCTCCCAGTGTCTCGCTCAGCACCGTTAGTGACACATCATCCGCAAAAGCAACAATCTTCACCCTCCTGGGTAGCCGCAATGTCAAGACTCCGTCGTACATCCCCTTCCAAAGAGTTGGACCGAGAATGGAACCTTGAGGGACGTTCGCTGTCACTTTCATTGACTTCTGCCCTTCATTTGTTTCGTACACCAAGATTCTGATTTGCTCTTTAGGATCTTGCACAGATAGTCGGGAACCCTGCATTCTGTGCAGTGTACTGCGGCGATGACCTCCGCAAGCCGTTATCATCCTTTGTGTTAGCTCGGTGGCATCGATATGCTCGTTATCGCCGTCTACTTCCACATCCAACTTCTGCCTTATCACCCAGCGAGAGCCATGCGCTCCTGAATAACAAATCGGACAATTGTAGGTTTTTCCTACAACTCAAAGCACATCCAGCCTTTTCGGGTACGTCTGTCTTTGATCACGTTTTCGCCCAGATCCCTTAGCATTGGGTCTTCTCTGACGCTTTTGAGAAGCGCTGCGTACGTCGTAGCATCGTTAGTCTTGACGAGTACGGCGTCCCTCTTCGGCGGCATCTGCCGAGATGGAGGCTTTTCTTTCTTCTTCTGCTTCATTTTCATCCGCTTTTGCTGGATTTTCTCCCTTATGCCTTCGAATTTTATCCACTCATTCTCCCGTGGAGTGGCGTTCATACTGCGCATCTCTCTGGGAGCAGCGTCCCTGGTATCCTGCTGTGTCTGCTTCTTGGATCCACTTGGTCTCCCATCTCCCGGCGAGGTTCTACTTCTCTTTGAAGTCATGGAAACTGGTGTGTATTCCACCCCTACTGACCTCTCTTTCGTCCGCTTATCCGATGTAACAGCGAGAGCAGCTTTAGCCGTCACCAATGCGTACTTCGCTGTTTCGGCTCTCACTGCCGTATCGTGCTCTTTCACCGCCTTTCGGATCCGTACAATCATGAGCTTTATCTCCTTGTGGACGTCGTTCTTATTGTCCACGTAATTGTGGAATTATTTCGCCACTACTACTTTCGGCTTTTGTGGAACTACGTTCAACCCACTGCACCCTGCATTTCATGGTACTGCGTCTTCTGTCGCTTACTTCTGTTGCTACTGTTGCAACGGTTGCGACTGGTTCTTCTACTTCTGTCATCGTTGAAGGTGGCTTCAGTAAACCACTTCTTGGGAACAGGTTTGCCGCATTCACTACGTTGTTGTTGTTATCTCCTGTCATGATGTAGGTTCCCCCTCCAAACCGCTATCTCTATCCGCGATGAGCAGTCGCACTCGTGATCCCATGGTTGTCTATGCAAGCAGTGAGGCCATGCTAGGGTTGACAAAGTCCCTTATGGGGTACCATGTTCAGAGTCGGATCGGCGGTAGTCAGGAATTTGCATCTGAGCCTACTTCCACCGACTAAAGTGACGATTTTTCAACGTATCTGTTTTACCGGGACGGGGGCAACCGTACCATTACCCCACTCACCGTTTCGGAGCGGTGTCATCCATTCTTACTAGGGTAGTGGAATAGCAGATTTCGACTGGACTGACTGGAGGGCAGAAACCTGGTTACAGGGCCCGGTTGCTCCTCGAGAGAAACGCCGATCTCTGTGCAACTTCGATTGTTCTGGTCAATCACGAAATAGCAACTACGAAATGTGCGGTCATCTATGCTCATGATGATTGGTGCATTTAAATTTGTCAGTAGGGGCACGAACCGGTCATTGTGACAGCCATGTTTGAGTTCCGAGTGTGTCACCTTAAACGATGTCAATTGTAGTGTATAAGATATTCCCAAAGTTTGAAAGAAATTTAGGAGTGTACACGCCATTTAAATTTTACGTTAAAAGTAATATGGAACTGGCCAACCTTTTATGCTAAGCATACTTGCGGGGACCAGCTAGAATCTTAGCAAAATTGTTCTTAAAACATTCCTTGAACATGATATCTATATCGTGTGACAGGTATGAAGATACTTTATGCCCTGTGAAGTCGAGAAATCTTCCTCTACGAGAAGATCCTCGACCAGTATGATTTGAACCCACGTCCCTCAGCTTAGTCTTGCTGAACAGAGCCACAACCTATTGTCTCAAATATCATCTCTTGGCGAAAAATGTACCTAATTCGCGCAGTGCAATTTCCGAGGCCTATGGCCCCAGTAGTGCTGTAAGTGGCACAAAGCTCAATATAATTTACGGCACCAACCATTATTGCACGGACTGGATGCTCTCTCTCTCTCCCTCATACAAAAACGCACCCGAAGTCCATTGGCACGCATCAGCAGCCGGAACGTTTGATAGCTTGATTGGTGTAATCTAGGCTGTTAGCATGCTTTGGCGGCCGACAGTTACATAAAAAATGACCCCACCACCACAACGTCCACATCGCAATTTTGATGTGGCAGCCAAATTAACGAGCATTTAAAGAAGGGGAACACTCTGTTTTTCAAAAAAGGTACCAATACAACTATTAGACATACTACTTTATAGGCGAAAAATATGTTCTTAAATGTTATTTTGAGATTTTTTAGAAGCTATTTTATACTCCACTATACTTTTTGGATAAACTAGTGATGGTTATTCTTTTCCAAGTAAATGACCATTTTTTCCATTATGATGCTGTCGTAGATGAAACTAGGCTTCAATTGCAGCACTAAAGGAATAGAAACAATCCTGTGCGAAACATCTCATGATACGGTGCGGCTTTACTGACTTTTCGGAAGCATTAATTGATACAGAAGCATTTCCAAAACCATATCTATCATTACCGCGAGCAAGAATAAGACGAAGACTCCTCTGCGCGCCAACAAAACGCGTCTGGCTCCGAAGTTCTCAGGGTTTTGAGATAACGATCCCCTAATTATTGGCAATTTCCTCCAAATGCTTTTTCGATCTCCATTAAACAACCCACCACCCAGCAAGTAATGCCGGGGAGAAGGAATTCAGCAATTCAGATCGAGGCGAGTTCATTGACAAACGGGCTGGATACCGCTTTCTCTGATAACGCCGGTTCGACGCGTTCGTTGTTGTTGATGTGGGGTGATCGAGAGATGATGATGTACCGGAGGGTATTAACACCTTTTGTGGTCTTCAAAAGCCTCCAGGCCAAACAGGTGCTCTAATAGTCCAGAAAAACTAACACCTCTTTTTCCTGCTTCGGCTCAATGTAGGGGAAGGTGGGGCGAAAGATTATTTCCACCTACCCTCGAAAGGCACATTTTAGGCAGCTCTCATATTATTGATCGATAACGGCGCCGGCCAAGTCCTTACAGTCAGTTTGTATGGGGGAGGAATGTTAGTGTGTAATGATTGTTGCTTCTAGTGACCGAGAATACCTCGCATCTACACAAACAATGATGAAAAATGAAAGGTATGTGTAATTTAAAGTTATAAGAAAAAACAAGAATCGTTTATTCATAGCTTGTTTGAAAAATACATAAACGTAACTGTTATAGTTTTTTTTTCTGGAAACATTGGTTATTCCCCTATGGCCGAACATTTTCCCCGCCTTACCCTATTGTGTGTGGATATTTTTTGCTTATGTTTTTTTTTTTGGGCATTTGCTCTTGCCTGATGCTCCCCATTTTCGGCTCATTTGCTGTGTATCATTGGAGAGCCGTTTTCGGCTAGCGCCAGGAGCCGGGCAAAGCAGAAGGAAAACAAGAAGAAGTCATTTCTAAGCGCCACCTCCCCTCGAGTGCCGAGTGGGGTACTCTTTCGCGCGGGCTATCAAGCAGTACTTGACAGTTGGTCGAATCTATTTTGCGTCCGTACGGAAGTCTAATTATCCTCTATTAGACATTCCGCCTTCGATGAGGAGCCATTGTAGGTTTATGAAAGCGATCTTTTTCCCTCACTACTTGTTCCAGTATGATAGAGATAATAATAACCCTCTCCGGGCGGATGAAAGCGCGGCAGGAGCTTAAAGGGGTGCCAAAGGAGGTTTATGGAAAGTAATCGGCATTATCAGTCGGGTATGCATATGGTATGGAAATTGATATCTATAAAATATTCCACTTTCGGTACATCTTGTATAATTTTCATCTTCAATAAAAAAAAATTGCGTTCTATGGTCAACTCTCCATTACTCAAAATTGAACGGACCATCGACTTAGGGATGATATCGATTTAGAGAACACAAAACTAGTCCAAATGCGATCTAATGGACCATAGAGGTAGCCATGAAAATCAGATTTTACTATGGTTCTCTATCTTGAAACTGAGAAACGAAATATCGAGTAAGGGATAGTTAATTGATAATGTAATTGCACTTTGATAGCGAACCTTTCAGATGCTTTCCGTGTATGAATACTAATTCATGTCTCAAATTTCGAGAATTTTGTTGTAGTTGATTCACAATCTTCAATGCTTTCATCTTTTTCATTTATCTATAATATTGTTCCTTCAATCGGCTTGCAGTACTCAGGTGTAGTGTATGCCTCATTTCTCTCTCCTCACATACACTTACGTATACACTCATTCATCATCATCATTTTTCATTCCACACTTCTCATTTCTCACTCCTTATTCCTTGTTCCTTTCTTCCTATTCTTCATTTCTCACTCTTCGTTCTTCATTCCTCACTTTTCACTCCTCACCTTACTCCTCATTCATCACTCCACATTCCTCACTCATTCCTCATCCCTTACTCTTCATTCCTCACTCTACACTCTTCAATCCTCATTCCTCATTTCTTATTACTCACTCCTTATTTTTCACACTTCATTCTTCATTCGTCTGTCCTCACCCCTCATTCCGCAATTCTCATTCCACATTCCTCACTCCTCACTGCTTACTCTTCATTCCACACATCTCACTCATCATTCCTCATTCCTCAATCCTTATATCTCATTTCTCTTTCCTCACTTCTCGCTCCTCATTTCTCGTTTCTCATTCCTCGTTCGTCATTCCTCATTTCTCATAATTTACTTCTCCTTCCATACTCCTCATTCCTTATTCCTCACTCCTCATTCCTCATTTCTCATTCCTCATTCCTCACTCCTTATTATTCTATTGTACACTCACACACATACACATATGTATACACTATCAAACCAGAGTTACGAGGGGGTTGCAAAATGGTCAGTCGACAACCAGGAAGGCTCCTTCCTACATGGCTCTGGTCCTCATAGCTGCGTACTTAGCTGGTAGTGCAACCTGAGCACTGTTGTCCTTCTGACATCAGCTAGAGTGAGGATGTGCCAGGTGGGAGCTTTGGATTCTTTGGCACTCCCTCCGGGAGGTGGCCGAGCGTCTGGTCGATCTGATCAGGGGCTCAAGCATGGTCTACCTAGGATGTGGTGGAGGTTGGGCTCTACAAAAAAAAAACCTATATCTGCAAGTAGCCCTAAACAAACGACCTGGTACCGCTTCCAAAGTTCACATCAGGATGGATGCCAGTAAAATCCTTATTATGGTGTACTGGTCACAGCGCTGAATAACGTACAGGACACGGATTACGGATTATAAACTACAGTGCGACACCGAGCTGGCCAACTTGAATCGGCACGGGGGCTAATGGTGCGATTGCCACCGTCCCGGTAAAACTTTGACAGGCCTCTGGATACGTTCGGAACCCGTCCATTTTAAGTGATGAGTAGTAGGTTCGGATGACCAAACCCCGATCTACGCCGATCCGGCTCAGAACACGATTCTCATAAGGGATCGTGTCAACCCATGTATGGACTCCCTGGTTGCATAGTTAACCATCAGATCATGAAAGGCGATTACGTACGGCGATAAATGATAGCGGCCCAGAGGAAGGACCCTCTGGGAAGAATAGAACAGTCTCTTATTGAAATCGGAGAAGGAGCGGCGAAAAGCAGCACGATCAGGAAGAACAGCAGCAGCAGCAGCTTCGAGAGCAGCAGTAGCATCAGGCTCAGGCAAGTGCATGGACGAATGTAACAAAGCTATTGAAAGTTGTAGCAGCTAAGAAACTGGTGGACGAATTCGTCGAAATGTTTCGATAATATGCACACAGAATTTGATGCTGAAGATCCAAGGAAGCCTGATCTGCGCTAACGGGGAGAGTAACAACCATGTTACAGGAGGCTGCGATGCCCGGCCTTCATAAAAGCGACTGCTGCTAAACCACAGTGAAGGTAATGCAAATGAACCTCAACCACTATGACACAGCACAACACTTGCTGTGGCAATCTGTGGCGGAGAACAAGTGCGATGTGGCTATCATATCGGAGCCATACCGTGTCCCGGCCGACGAATGGAACTGGATAGCAGACAACGCAAAATCAGTGGTGATTTTGACGGATAATCTTTCCAAGAAGTGGTACATCGTGCAATCGAAGGCTTTGTTATAACCAAAACTAACGGAGTCTTCTTCTGTAGCTGCTACGCACCCCCGCGATGGTTTATTGACCAGCTCAATGAGATGCTCGACAAGGTGACTGAAGTGCTCACAGATCGTAGACCAGTGGTCATAGCTGAAGATTTTAACGCATAGGCCATAAAATGGGGCAGCCGCTTCACCAAATCAAGTGGGAGCAGTTTAATGGAGGCTTTAGCAAGGCTCAACATAGATGTTGCCAACGATAGTACCACCATAGCACATACCTTCGGGATGGCCGAGAGTTAATTATTGATGTAATCTTCTGTAGCCCTGGGCTGTCAGGAAGTTAGAACTGGCGAATGAGTGAGGAGTATTCCCACAGTGACCATCAAGCGATTTGGTACAATATTGGTAGCTGACGGCAGTTGGAAGCAAGTGCGACTCAATTAAATGAGCGGAGGTGGAAAACGTCGCAGTTTGACTAGGATATGTTCGTTGAGGCGTTGAGGTTGAAGCGCAATGCTCAGCACTATACTGCGAATGAGTTGATAGCTGCATTAGTACGAACGTGTGATTCAACCATGCCGAGGAAAAGAAAAACCGGGACGTTGTCACCGCCCAGCCTACTGATGGAACTCGACGATTACCGATCTGCGTGCAAGCTACTTTCGAGCTAGCAGAAGGATACAAAGAGCCCGCAATGGCGCAGATCGAATACCAGCAGCGTACAAGGCGGCAAAACCCGCTTTCAACAGAGAAATCAGGCTCAGCACGAAAGCCTGTCTGGAGGAGCTCTGTCGCAACGATAAATTCAAACCCGTGGGGTGACGACGCCTACAGAGTGGCAGAGGCCCAGCTGTAACTCCCGATAGGTGTTCGGAGAACTATCATCGAAGCGCAGCACGCATCGACGAACTGGCCGTCCACACCGTACGGAGCTCAGGATGACGCTGAAGAAGAAGCCCAGGTAACGAACGATGAGCTGATCGTGGTGGTGAAAGCCTCAGGATCGTTCTATGTATCGATGAGGGTAACTTCCTCGACATTTGAAAGCGACAAAAGCTGATGCTGCTGCCGAAACCGAGCAAGCCTCCTGGATCCCTCAGGCTTTCGGAAAGGTAGATCCACCGTTGATGCCATCCAAACGGTCAGCTATGGAGACGGCGCGGAAGCAAAAGAGGAGAGGTAATCGGTACTGCGGAGTGGTCACTCTGGACCTTCAACTGTGCTAGTTAGGCAGCGATCACCGAATTGATGCACTTGCAGAAGAAATCTGGAGAAGTTTGTAAGCCTCGTAAGAAGTTCATAGAAACTTCTCGAAGTTCTTTGGTAACTCTGGGTAACCTCTCAGAAATCCCATGGAAGTCACTGGGAAACCTATGGCAACTCTGAACCAGGAGTCATGGAAATTTATTTGAAATAAATCCATGACATAATCTTCGTACACTTGCGGAAAGGCATTAGATGGACTCCAGAGAAGTTTGTGAACCTAATTAGAAGCCCACAACAAGTTCAATGAGGTCGATGGTATCTCTTGGTAACCTTTTGAAAATTCCATGGAAATTACTGAGAAACTCCTCAGAACATCTGAAAACCCCAAGAACAATTCTATGAGTAGTTTTGTGAACACATAAGTGTACATGAAGTCCAAACGTTAGCACAAACCCCCGAAAAAATTGAAAAAAAAAGCATAAGCAAAGTCTTTGTAAGGAATCCAGAAAAGTTTGTAAGCCCCGTTAGGCTCCCAAAGAAACTTCTAGAAGGTCATTGGTAACTCATGATAACCTCTTGGAAATAAGTAGTGATGTACTCCAAGTATGATCTGCTTGGAAATTTCAGTACCTCGTTGTTGCTTGTGCAACGTGTTGATTGATGTCTTCGAGATAGTTTGGCCCGTGATGAGAACTAGTAGCTCTTGTGTCATCGTTCGATAGGATATCGGTCCTTGATTACCGTTGCGTCTGTTACGAGTAGCGTTCTGATTACTTGAAGAATTTTAGCATCTACTTAAACGTTCGGGTAGTTGTAAATCGCGCTGGGGTTTGAGTTTTCCGGGCAATTAAAATAATAAGTGGTCCTTTTAGGAAATGGCGCATAAGCCGTTTGTTAATCCAATATTTTGAACGCCCTTGTAGATCGGATGTTCAGCCTCTCTGGCCGGCTACATTTGGCTCACCAGGAGTTATGGGAACCTAGTTGGAATAAACCAATGAGAAGTTCTGTGAGCGCATAAGGAAGGACTGGTAAAGAAATTTGGAGAAATTTGTAAACCCGTTAGGAGCCCATAGAAACTTCTAGAAGATCGTTGATAACTTTTAGTAAGCTCATGGAAATCCTATTGAAATCAGCTCTGAAAACTCCCACCAGTCATGGGAACTGAAAAACTGGACCTCACTTTAAAATAACAATTTAAATTTATATGTAATTAATACGTAGAGGACTTTCCTGGAGAAATGTCTAAAACAAATTCAGATAAGAACAGCCTGAAAAAACTTCAGAAAATTTCTGATGAGTCATAAGTACAAATCCCGGGAAAGATTTTTCGCGGGAATCCCAGGAGGAATCAATAAAACTAGTAAATGAGAAATGGAGAAAGCACTGAAAAATACGGAAATAATTTATGAAGAAATCCCCGTTGGATTTCTCAACGAAATTTCTTAAAAGAATTTGCTAAATCCTATAATCTGCATTTGCGATTCAGTTTTTATCATATCATTATGTCTTTAATATAGATTGAATAAAAAAAACTTTCAATAAAAACATTAGTATGTTTAGGTAAAATATAAACGCTGCCGAATGTATTTGAAATACTAATTCATTTTGTTATCTGCTCTCTTTTCATGCTTCCCTTGGTAATTTACAGGTAAGTGTTTACATATGTTTCAAATATATTCATACAAAATCGTTCAACTTCCAAAATCAATCAATTTTACCGGCTACCGACAACTCGACTGATAAACCCTGATACTGAATGCCACGCGAGCGCGTCCATTGCCATCCAATGACCTGAACCTCGGTACGCGTAACTATTGCTCGTAACGACCCCCTCCTCGGTGTCGCCGACACCGTCAAAATCTGTACCTAGCTACTCTCTATCATCGGTAATAGATCGCACTTTGCAACCACTTGCATACCGTTTTTTACTGTCCCCCCGGTACGTGACTCGCCGGTCCTGATTGCCTTCCGCCTGATTTAACGCGCTGCTGCGCTACCGGGGATATAAATTTCACTCCAGCCGGCAGTCGTCGAGCTTCGGCAACAGATTTCAGAGCTAGTAAAAGCACACCTCGTTAGGATTAGTCGATCGCCATCGCATGCTCCGTTTATGTAGGATGGTTACAAATGGCGATCACCACGCGATGACGATCACTTGGCAGAGCTTACAAGACATTTCTTTCCCCTGCCTCATAATTCCCCCTGTGATCAGATCATCTCTCGGCGACAAGCCCAACGTAGCTTAATTTTTCATAACCCCTTCCCCCTCCGTCCATCCCAACTGATGATCTGTTTCCTCTGAGCCCGTTTCGAAGTTCTTTCTCAGAGCGAACCTAGCCACGGCAGCGACAGTAGCTGCGCAATGAATTAACTCAATTAGCGAGATTAGTGCAAATCTCTAATTAGGCACCTTTCTTCCAGATTAAATTTGGTAGCCCCGGATTACATCAAATGGCCTGAGAATGTGGTGCGCAATATAAACCTTCTGTCTGTGCCGAAAACTAGTTACGTTGGCTGTGCATTGGGTTCATATTCATTTAAATCTCAATAACTACAATGAATTTAAGTTTTTGATTTTCCAGATGTTCAGACCTTTCTTAGCCGTCACAGGCTACAGAATCCCGGAAGGATTCTGACGAGAATCTCGGAAGGATTTTGATGATAATCCCAAAAAGATTCTGATAAGAATCTCGGCAGGATTCGGATAAGAATCCTGGAAGGATTCGGATGAAAATTCCGGAAGGATTCTGATGAGAACCCTGGAAAGGTTCTGATGAGAATTTCGGAATAATTATAATAAGAATCCCGGATGAATTTTGATGAGAATCCCGGAAGTATTCTGATAAAAATCCCGGCAGGAATCTGGTGAGAAACCCAGAAAAAATCTGATGATAAAAATCACAGCGGGATTTGAATGAGAATACCGGAATGATTCTGATAAGTATCCCGGAAGCATATCCTCGAAGAGTATCCTCGAAGGAATCTGATCATAATCCCAGAAGAATTCTGGTGAAAATCCCGGAAGGATTCTGATGGAAATTCCGGAAGATTTCCAATGAAAAAAATCCGAAATTCTCATTCTGAATTCTGATCAGAATCCCGGAAGGATTGTGATCAGAATCCTGGAAGGATTCATTTGACAAATCCAGAAGGATTCCATTGAAAATCTCAAAATGATTCTGAGAATTTCAGAATAATTCTGATGAAAAGGGATTCTGATAAAAATCCCGGAAGATTTCTGATGAAAATTGCGAAATTCTTGATGAGAATCTCAGAAGGATTCTGATAAGAGTCCCGGAAGGATTCGGATTAGAAATCTGGAAGGACTCGGTTGTGGATTTTTGAAGGATTCTGATGAAAGTTTCGGAATGATTCTGATGAGAATCCGGAAAATTTTTTGGAAGGATTCTGATGAGTATCACGCAAAGATTCCGATGAGAATCCCAGAAGGATTCTGGAGAATATCCCCGAAGGAATCTGATGAGAATCCCGGAAGGATTTAAATGGGAATCCTTAAAAGATTCTAAAGAAAATCCCGAAAGAATTATGATGAAAATCCTGAAATTCGGATCCCGAATTCTGATAAGTATCCCGGACGGATTATGATGAGAATCCCAGAAGGCAGGATTATGATGAGAATCCCAGAAGGCAGGATTCTGATGAGAATCCCAGAAGGCAGGATTCTTATGAGAATCCCGTAAACATTCTGATGAGAATCCCAGAAAGATTCTGATGAGAATTCGGGAAGAATTTTGATGAGAATCTATGCAGGATGATGATGAAAATCCTGGAAGGATTCTGATGAAAAGCCGGAAAGGATACTGCTGAAAATTCTCGAAGGATTCTAATGACAATCCTTGGAAGATTCTGACTGGTATCCCGGCAGGATTCAGATGAGAGGATCTGATAACAATTCTGAGAGGTTTCTTAAAAGAATTCTGAGGAGATTCTGATCATAATCCGGAGAGGATTCTTATAACAATCCTGAGAGAATTTTTATCATAATCTTGAGAGGAACCAGATTAAATATCTTGAGAGGATTCGGATTACAATCATTAGAGGATTCTGATTACAATCCTGGAGGATTTTAATTACAATCCTGAGAGGTTTCTAATTACAATCCTGAGAGGTTTCTAATTACAATCCAGAGAACAGGGATGGGAAATGAACTGTAGCAAACGTTTACCACCTCGACATTCACATTTTTCTACACGTCCAAAGTCCTACAATCCAAAGCAAACCATGACCGTTCAAGACATAAAAATGTCACGGCTCTTCAAAACTGTAATCTTCTTCTTCCCAACGTTTTTTCAAACCCGAATGCGAAATGACTCGAGCACGACATTAATGTTGATTTTTCCGGTTTTCGGGGTTTTGCATTTTCGCTCGATAAAGAGAGCATGAAATTGAACTTGTTTATATGTATCGAAACGGAATGATTGTGTTCTCGCTATTAGCGCTAATAGATTTCAATTAGTTGAAAACACAAGCGAAATATAAGCGATTGAATAATTTGACATTTTTTTCAATCATTAACCTCGAGATTGCTGCCGCAAACGATCATAGTGTGTGAACCGTTGGCAGCGCAACGCCTGATGGTATTGATGCTGCTGCTGCCTTGTGTTTTGGTTGACTGGTAGAATCGATGAACTGTGGTGAATAGTGGTCACAGTTCCCAAGCCTGCCAGAGACACAATCCTCTCCTCTTTAGAGGATTCAAACTAAAATCTTGAAAGAATCTTAAAACAATCCTGAGAGGATTTTGATCTGATTCTGATTACAATGCTTAGAGGATTCTGATTACAATTCAGAGAGAACTCGGCATATAATTCTGAGAGCATTGTGTTCTCAATCCTGAGAGGATTCAAGCTAACATCCTGAGAAGATTCTTATTACAATCCGAAGAGGATTCTGATCATAACCTCGAGAGGAACCATACTAAAAATAATTTTGAGAGGATTTTGATTACAATCCGGAGAGTATTCAGACTAAAATCCTGAGAGGATTTTAATTACAATACTGAGAGGATTCTGATCATAACCATGAGACGATTTAGACTAAAAATCCTGAGAGGATTCTAATAACACTTCTTAGATGGTTCTGATTACAATTCTGAGAAGATTCCGATTTGAAACCTAAGAGACATGCATACAGTTTCACATACATAAAGTTGAAGTTTCGCCGAAGAAATCGCTGAAAAATCGAGCAGAAGAATCGCTGCTCAAATAGAATGTATTTGAGGCCACGTGTCCAGATGAAATATAACTAACCGGTATACATTTTTATGAGGGTGTATTTGGAAGTGCAACTATTCCTCTCCGTTAGCGTTAGCGTTAGCATTAGCGTTAGCGTAGTTACGGTATACTTCGTAGATTGGATACTAGCAACATTCATGTTTCTTTTTAATAATCTCATCCTGACTACTTTCAAGAACAAGGCAGGGGAGTATACCTTGTTCAAATCATAAACAAGAATACTAAAAGCATGAATATCGCTATTCCCGGCCACGCCCATCTTTACCGTAACTTGGGATAGGGGAAGGAAATGTTGATGTAGCACTTACTTAATGAGAGGCCACCGACTCAGCGACACCCTCATAAGTGCTACGGAGTTGGAGGTTGGGGAAGGTATATTGTCAGGATTCGCCTAGAAAGCTGGCGATAGACCATAAATATTTGTTGTTAAAGCGTTTTCAAATTAATCTTTTGAATGCCGGCAATCAAAAGAGAAAACAATAGCTTATTTATAGTATCAATAGTATTTCGCGAAATGCTTGTCGATTGTGCAGTAATATTTTTGCTCAATAACCAGTAAAAAGCAAAACCGATCCCTCCAGGGTCATCGAATTGTATAAAATAACGATACGCGTAAAAAAAATCACGCCTATTGAAAAACTGTACTGTGTCCATTGAAAAACTGTACTGGGTGGTACTGTATTTTTAGATAATCGAAAAACGAAAGGAAGCGCGTTCGAACTAAACACCCTGCGATAACACAGTCGGTTTTTCTGCTCAAAATTATACGAAAAGCAGAATCGATCCCTCCAGGGTCATCGAACGGTTAAAAAGCATCCACAACCGATTGTTAGTTGCGTAACACCCGCCAGGACAGAATGCGCAATCTGAACATAATTATCAAACTCCGAAAATAACATTTTCAGTTCAAGAAACGATCAGAAGTTCCACGACGCACGCTATGTCTGAACTAGACGATTATAAAAATCGAATGTACATCGGATTTTTTCTCGCTAGAGTTTAGTATTTGGGTTATATTTTCATAATCGGAAGGTTTAAAAATATTCCATCGGTGAAATTTTGACTTTTTCCACTTTTTAGCCATTTCTCATACTAAATCCCATGAAAATCAAGTTTTCAACGCATTTCCGCCCATACAAAATGTATGGAAAAAATTTCACCGATAGAATATTTTAAAACCTTCCGATTATGAAAATATAGACCAAATACTGATCTCCAGCGCGAAAAAAAACGATGTACATTCGATTTTTATAATCGTCTGGTTCAGACATAGCGTGCGACGCGGACAAAAACGATCCGGAAGGCTCACAAAAGAAAAAGTATCATACTGGAACAAACTCACCGGATTGATTCTCTAAATTTATGTGCTGCCTGTCACTTCCGGATGGTTCGGTGAACTTAGGGCAGCCAAAAACCAACAGTACTGAGGACACAAATCAAACAAATCACTTTTTCATTTTTCACTTTTCACTATTCCATTTCTGAATGTAAAAACTGTCCTGCTTGGGCTTTACGAAGCACTACCCAGCAAGACGCTCCAAAACAGGAAAAAACAAAACAAAAATCTCCGGCGACGAAAACATGCGCGAAACCGTGAGCTAAATCCGAAGTGCAACTATTCCTCTCCACAAACCTAAAATCTCAAAAATAATCTATACGGTCTACAGGTTTGAGCAAGAGAGTGCAATAAAGTCGTCTACGCCTTTCAAGGGTAAGTTCAACATTACATTGAATTACAAATAATTTTGACTCATCTTGCTCAAGATGCAGAACAGCTAGAAAGCCAGTCTTATCGGCAAAGTTGTTCGTTGAGCTCAGATTTATGTAATTCAATGCAGATCAGATAGAAGACTGATATTATACCGTTCGTTAGACCAAGGGCTATGCGTTACATAATCTAATAAATATGTTTTTTTTTGTTTTCTTTAACAACTTACTTCTTTAAATTTTTAAAACTTCACTCTCACAAAGTTCATAGTCTGCATTGAGTTTCGATATACTTCGGCGCAAGCGCTATTCGTCGTATTCCTCAACGGCGGATATTATTGAAATTTTGTAAGCTAATATGGTTCTTGTACACTTGTACACCAAAAATGCACGATATTAGCAAATCACCTAAACCGTAGTCTCGATGTGCCAGGGTGCAGAAAAATCAAATACGAACTCGATTTAACTTGATAGTGTCGAACTAAAGATCAACTTTGCCGAAGTTTCTCGTTTTCTAACTTCTAACTCAATCTTGAAGTATATGAGTTTGGAATATTATATGCTCATTAGCACCACCAAGTGGCATTCTTCCGAAATAATTTGACATGCTAGGCATTGATCTTGGCCTAACGAGCAACATTACTACAATTGAAAGTAACTAGCATTGGTGTAAAAAATAACAACCGTATCGCCGTTATACCCTTATTTTCCTAAAAATGATCTTTGAAATCTTGAACGGAAACTAAAAGCCAGCAGCTGTGAAGCTTATCGGCAAATTTTTCCTGTAAGAAGCTATTGTTTGCTGGATCCAATAGATCCGTTTTCCGTTGCCAAAATTGATAAGCAATTTATTCTGAAAGAGTGGAAGAGATCCCCGAAACTAGATCTTTGTCATTGTCTATTGGTTCACCCCAGTACTCCACGAACTGAACTTGTCAGATAGAGGTATAAATTCTGCACTGGGCACTAGAGCATTCTCCTGCGGTATTTCTGTTAATGGTGCATTCTTGGATCGAGTGAAATAAATTCACCAGTGGATAAGCTATGATAATCGATGCTAGAATTACTTTGTCATAAGGACCTTTTGTCCTTTGTCCAAGTTTTGTCCTAGACCTCAAGGTCGTACAAAATTTCTCCGAGAAGAAATTGGAGGGTAGGTAAAACGACTTCCCTAAAATCACGAGTCAAAGGTGATTGCTTGATTCAGTAAATCAGAGAGTAAATCGGGGCTTAGCAAATTTTGGAATAAAAGGTAAAAGAATTTACGATTCCATCATCTTGTCCAAGTAAATTCACATGCTCTTACATTAAAAAGGAATAGCAATTTTGGTTGAACACATTACCAACTAACTAGATGGTGGTGGGCTTGATCTCCAACTCCTGGCCAGTGGACGAAACGGGCCCCTCCCTGGTCGGTGTACGGGTAAACAGAGCCGGATAGGATATGTCGCTCCAGTAAATTTCTCCTTCGGCAGATTACTTCAAAATTGGGAAGTCTCCGTTGCTCGCCAACCTTCTAGGGGCGGTCACGAACCATCATGTCGACACATTCACTATAACGACGACGGATTTCTCCAGCAAAGTGGCCCCAACTCGAGGCACAATAGACCAATGCACGCGATCATTCTTTGACGTTTTAGCGGTGCCGTGTTATTTATGTGACCATGGAAACGAGTGAATTCGGCACCGCTCAAACGTCAAATTAGTGAACTCGTGCATGAACCGATGCACGAGTTCACTTATTTGATGTTTGAGCGGTGCCGAATTCACTAGTTTCCATGGTGACATAAATAACACGGCACCGCTAAAACGTCAAATAATGATCCCGTGCATAGGTCCAATGGTCCATGGTCGATATTACACTTGCATCACGTTGTCCTCACGCTTCTTCGATGGCGGAGACTCTTTTGGTGTAGCTGATACACTTTCGATCACCTTTTCATTACCAGTAAAAGAAAACTTTAGGTTTAAGATAACCACACTTCACGACTTGTCGCTATCAACTTTTCCGCCTTCTAGTGGCCGAACTTTGGGTTGACAGCTGACTCACCGATTGTGACGGTAGTGGTCAACTGTGGCAATTTGTAACGGAAGATGATTGGAACAGTGTTGCCACAAGTACAGATTTATCTGGAAAGGTACAGATTTTTTTATAGTTTTTGGTACAGATTCTGTACGGTACAGATTACAGATCTTCACGAAAAAGTACAGATTGGTACAGATTTTTGGAATTGCCAATTTTGTGATACAAAATCCAAAAGATTCGTGAAATTTGGAACTCATGTTCACAAAACTATAATTGAAAGGTATAATTTCCAAAGAATTACTAGTGAAAATATTTCAATAAAAACTATGTTAAATTTACAAGTTTTTTTTGGATGTTAAGAGTTCTTTCAACAATTTATGATGGATGTGGTACAGATTTTGGGTACAGATTTTTGGAATCTCTGGTACAGATAAAAAAGATTTCTGAGCCTTCGGTACAGATAGAAATGTGGCAACACTGGATTGGAATTTTAATTAGGATGTTCAGGAATGGAATGATTCTTATGTTATTTTTTTAATTAATTTGTAATCAGCGTAGAAATAATTCATATTTCGTCAATTTCTTCTTATTTTGATTGCACATCGTTCTTTCAAGTTCATCACACTGTCATTATATACCATTATTTTATATTTTTGATGTACAAAATTTTTCGGAGAACGGGTAATTCGAAGAAAAGATTCATTCGGGGAACTGGTGTTCTGGAAAACAATATTCGTGGAAAAGTAGCACAATCGTTTAAGTGACTATCCAATTTGGAATTGCTTGATACGATTTGAAAACCTTGAAAAGGATGTTAATATTTTGATAATTTTTAACTCTAAAAATGAAGCATAAAATGTTTGATCAGTGTTAAATCGTGATGATAAGCATAAAACAGCCAAAAAATCATGTTGCCAAAATCGAACAGTTAATGATTAATAGGATAGGTGGATGACTCATGGTCTATCTTGATTTATATGTATTTTCTTAAACTCGAAGGATAATTTTGTTGTATTGAACAATGTGCAACGAATTAAACTAATCATAATATGTCTGTAAAATTATTTTTAAGAAAAACTTTGGAACAATAAGAAAGGGAGTGGGACGTTTCGCATAGAGATGATTTGCATAAGGACGTTTCGCATAATTTAATGGGTGGACGTCTGGCGTAATGGACATTTGACATTAAAAGAAGTATATGCCTTCTATAAAATGCTAGATGTTCTTAAATGAAACAGATTTATGCGAAACGTTAATTACGCCAAATGTCTTTATGCGGAACGTATTTGTGCGGAATGGATCACCTCCATAAAAAAATGTGGCTAACGGTTAAGTTGCCTAAATCGAACCTTGACAAAATCGAACGGGTAGGTTGTCGAAATCAAACCATGTTAAAATCGTGTCAAAACCTAACGGTTACTGTACACACTTCGACATCTTGAATAACATTCAAAACGGGCGTTTAAACACTTACTTAAACTTGTAGATTTTATTTTTAAACTTGAGAACGGTTACAGATAGGAAGAAAATATTTCATGCAAATTGAAGTGAAATTTTTCGTAGGAACTAGTGTTCATGTCAAATAACAATGTCGCGATCAATCTAAAATCAATAAATTAACTCTTTAAGCCACAATGCAACATAGCATTTAGCAAACATGTAGTTTACAACTGATTGACAAAACAAATGCATGAATAAATCAACATTTTGCTATTTTGACTTGTTAGGCCAATCGCCATAAATTAAAAAATCTTAATAAATAGAATTTTAAGCGTTTGGTTACCCTAGGCCATGACCAAATTGTAAAAAATAACTGATCTTTATTTTCAAAAAAATATAGTCAAGCTTAGCTTAGCTTAGACTAACTACACATAAAAATGGTTGCTATTTTGTGATTGACCGAAGTCAGTGAATATGCACAAAGAATCAACTATAAGTTCGGCTGGGATTGGCCATAATCTTCTTCGGTGTGCATAATTCAGTGCCTCTATTTATACATGGACAATAACGGCGCCAGCCACGTCCTTGCAGTCAGGTGGGATTGAGGGGAGGAATGTTAGTGTGTAACCTTTGCTATTTGGAGACCGTGTTTTCCTCTGCATCTCCACAAAGGTTACTGGGAGGGATGGTTGTTAATGGGGAGGATCGTTGGGTCGCAGGATTCACTTTGATAAGCGATTAGATAAATGATTATTTGTAAGATATAAACATACTTAGGAATATAATATTTTCAATTGACATGAAAAATTCTCAAATATGGGAAAATAATGTCGTTACTTTAAGTGACGAACCATTCAAAGTTCAAAGTGTTGAACAAACAGCTAAAAGCAACATTCCTACAGCTGTTAGGATATTTTACTGAAATTGAAAAAACAAATCGATTGACCATCACATAATATTCTTATGCCAACACTTACAGTGGCGAACCATTCAAAGTCTTTTGAATAAAATGAAAGTTTTGCAAGTCTAGACTTCTCGCACAGACAAACAGGCCGAACCATTCAAAGCTTTTTTTTTATTTATAAAAAATATAGGTAAGGGATTTTATATAAAAAATATAGAACAAAAAAGTTATGAATAAGAGTTCATGCCGACACTTACAGTGACGAACCATTCATAGTTTGTTGAAAAATCATATTTATGTAACGATTTTATGTGCGGTCATACATATTTTACAGATTTCAAAAATAAAGCATGAAACGAGCTCACCAATTGATCCTTCATCCTTGATTGAGCAGCCACAATCCACTTTCAGCTTCACTCGTTTGCTCTATATGGACGAGAAAAAGCACTCAGAAAAAAAGGGCGCGCGACCCGAGGAAAACAAACTAAAATTACTCGGGCTTTCTCCATGCACTCCAAAGAAAGCGCAACCCGAGAAAAAAAAACTGACGACTTCTCGGGCGTTCTCGACGCACTTCTCGGACTTTCTCGACGCTCTGCCCGGCAGAAAAGAACGCGTCACCCGAGAGGGAAAAAAACTGACAACTTCTCGGGCGTTCTCAACGCACTGCCCCCGGACTTTCTCCCTGATTTTTATTTTCAAAAAACTATATCTCAAAAACTAAAAAACATGCATCGCTGAAAATTTGACAATAAACGTAAAATTTTAAGATTTGAAAAAAAAATAAGAACAGCAATAGCTCCTTTGGTTTCAAGGCCTTCAAAACACACGAAAACAGATTTTTTTTCATGTAAAATACCAATTTTGTGAAATTAAATATTTTTCTTGAAAAGTCAAAATTTTTAGCTTTCATTTTGTTCAAGAAAATTGAAAATCGGTCAAGCGGTTCAAAAGTTTTTTGTTTATTATGGATCCCACAGAAATAAGGACAAACATTTTTATTTTAATATATTTTTTCTCAATCTCCAAGCGTCGCGACTTATATTTGAATAGTGCGCTGTGTTCATAAACATCGTAAGAATGCAGCGCCACACATGTCATTATGACAGTTATGTCCGGAACGAGTCACACGTCGCGTGTCCCACACGCGCGTTCCGGTTTGGTGGGCGCGCGACAATAATAAAAATTAAGCTTAGTCTCGATTTTTCTGGTCACCCTTTTTCGTTTTTTTTTTCTGGTTCACCCCTGAATCAAAAAATCCTAAAACACGTGTATCCTTATTTCGGATAAGGAAAAAACAGTAAATTTTCACGGAATTCGGTGATCGGTTTTTCATGGAATGGCTGTATATATATTGACATAACGTGTTCTAAGTTAAAACAGTCTGGGAAAGGGGAGCATTTATAGAAACTGATCGCACGGATCATGACCATGCTCATTTTACCCTAATTCCCCAATTAATCGGGGGTTTTGAAAGCATTTCTCATATTATATGCAGGGAAACTGTTTATGAGCTATAGACATAACCTTTCCTTAGCGAAAGAAGTATAAGACAGCGAATGCTGGCATTAAGAATCGCTGCATCAATCGTTATCATGCTCAATTTACCCAAATTCTACATTTTATTAAACTTTTGGTAGGACTTCTCATCTTACATACAGGGAAGCTGATTATAACCTATTGAAATAGCTTTATCAAAGCGATAACAGTCAACAATGCAACGTAATCAAAAATATAAATAGGTTCACCACCAGAAGAGATCACAGCCGTTATAGTGTTCTGGGGTCACTTTGACTCCATAGCACAGACAAAGGGTTAAACAGGGCTTCCCGCCTTTTCGCTAGTTTGCAAAATAAAAAAATATTGCTTGGCAGTTACTCACTCTTAATTTCTGAGATATTGTTTTTTTTTCGGCTTTCGGCTGCTCCCCTCCGCAGTTGATTGTAAAGACGTCCACTTCTCTGGTCGTTTTAGAGTGGCACCAACTACAGAAGAACAATTAAGCGATTCTCCCGCTGGTGCTGGTGCTGTTACTGCTACTGAAGACTGCCCCCAATGACCACACCATACCCAACTTTTGGGGGCCTTTTTTCGGCTAAATTGCGATTGCTGATAATAAGTTCTGCTTATTTTTTCGACAGCTCACTTTTCCCACTACAATATCCCTCGGTAGGTTGTTAGTACTTGCCGTTTCGGGTGCAATAGTTTCGGATACGATGGGGAGGGCACTTGGCTACCGGCAGCTAGATGTTAGTAAAAATATTGTCTTGCCTTTGGAAAAGGATTATCATCACTAGTTTACCCTAAAACAGACAGAATAATTCGCAATAAGCAATAATTGGGTATGGAATAGCAAAAAAATCCAAGATAGCACTGAAGAATACATTTTCTGCCGAAAGATCAGTAAAAAACAGAAATAAAATAACTTATTTCCAAAAATAAATGAATAAACTAAAAAAACAAAAATCGGACTTAAAATATTGTGAATTGTAATCATTTTTCACAGTTTTAATTAAAACTTTTTAAACGCTTTTTTCTTTTCATCGGTGTTTTTTGAGTTTTTCAGTGATTAACTTTCATTTTTCATTGGAGTATTTGTTGATTATTTAGAGCTAATTATGAACTGTTTCTTGTTCTTGATTAGTATTTCAAGATTTTTTTGCTTGTTTATAATTTCTATATCAATATCGATTGGGGGCCTTCCTTAGCCGAGTGGTTAGAGTCCACGGCTACAAAGCAAAGCCATGCTGAAGGTGTCTGGGTTCGATTCCCGGTCGGTCCAGGATCTTTTCGTAATGGAAATTTCCTTGACTTCCCTGGGCATAGAGTATCATCGTACCTGCCACACGATGTACGAATGCGAAAATGGCCACATTGGCCAAGAAAGCTCTCAGTTAATAACTGTGGAAGTGCTCATAAGAACACTAAGCTGAGAAGCAGGCTCTGTCCCAGTGGGGACGTTAATGCCAAGAAGAAGAAGAAGAATATCGATTGATTTTTACTGCGAGTTTACAGTTTGTCATTGCTTATTTTAATCGATTTACCTAATTGATTTTAGTGCTTTTTTTATTTTTTTTTTCTTTGCTGTAAATATTCAAACATTTATTTTGCATCTAATAGTTTTATTGATTATTTTTCCAAGAAACGCATAGTAATCCCTTTCTTTAAATGCCCGTTAATCTGACTGCCACAGATATTGTCCGCCCCGTTGGCCTCAAGAGTGAAAGGTTTCGGAATTTCGCACGCTAACGGTATTCTCAATGGTTTTGAATAATTAATGGTGGGTCAAATTTGAGGGGCAAAAACACCACCGACCCAAGTATTACACCTGGGTACCACTTGAAGTTAGCTACAAGGCTACCGATTCTCCGAACCGATGGCGAAAATTCAAATAAATTTGAAAGGAAGGTACGCACCATAAACTCCAAAGTCGCATCTGTCCGTAATAGTGGAGATTGATGGCGCGGGATTTTGGGGCGGTCAGTGTTTGACCAGTGGGTTTATTTTTAGAAATGGTAATGTGGCGCTTTAAATGTTAAACGAAGCAAAAGATAACCACGGCCGTTAAGACAAATGTGATAATTGTGGCATTAGAAATTAAAGTGAGTGATTTTGCTTCGCATGAATTTAGATATATAGCCGAGAAGCTCTTGGACAGAGTAAAGTACGTTTTAGCCATTCAAATATAATTACCGTGTATCACTTCAATAAGTTTAGATCTCAGGTTTGGGGCAGACTTTTATTCAATCTTCAACGGATCAGTTATGATTTTTTCTGATTCTAAGTACCGTAAAGTCACCAGAGTCGCCGAGTTAAGTATTCAATTTCAAAAAATTACCCTGGACTCCATTTTCATCGACTGAAATTTCAGGAATGGGCATCTACAAATCTTTTGTGAGAAAAAACAGTAAAGGGGTCATTTGGACTGTGCAATCAGAGTGACCCAGGGATTTCCTGGGTCAAATCGGATCAAAAATTGTTCACCCTCCTCTTAATCGCTCAAAATTAAATTTAAAAAAAAAAACATTGCAAATATAGTCGATTATACTTAACTTGACGCGGAAATCGTGTTATAGTTGATTTGAATAATCAAAGTCAGGTTCTGGGTTGCAATAAAACAGTACCGTAATCCGGGGTATCATTGATCAGCGGGGTAACATTGATCAGAATTACTTATCTCGTAAAAAGTTCTTACCATCATTTATTGATGAAACATTTCCCAAGCATGAATTGCGCTTCTCCTTCATATATTCAAGAGCTAATGAAAATTAAGTTTTGTGAGAAAACTGTGTTGATTTCATGCGTAAATTTGTCAACTTTTCGAAACAACGATTTTAATGATTAAGGATGACACTACCGAAGATTCATGTCTCACATAAGTTTTGCAAGCAATATAAGCAACGAAAATGCGAATCTCACTAAAAATGGCATCGCCGAAAACGATTCCAAAGTCGAAACTTTCATAAGAATGTTCAATCAGGCAACATTAACGAATTACTGTTAAGAATGTAGAATTTCCTTAGGAAATTGCCTACTTTTAGGCGTATTCCGCGGTTCGAGGCGTTTTTAATTTAAAAATAACTCAAAAAGTAAATGACTTGTAAGCGTTTGGTCTTCATATCCGGCTTCAGAAGCCATGAATTGAGTAAGTAACGACATTTTCAATATTACCGAACGTTGTTTACATAGGTGATCAATGTTACCCCATATCAGCTGAATCAAAAAGTCACTTAAAACATTTTTTTAAACATGCTTAAATCTTTCAAAAAACAAAATACAGTATATGGCCACGAGCTATGGGTGCCAGTACTTGTTTTAACAATATAAAACTTGCAAAATTTTCATTTTCAAATGAAATATTTAAGAAAAATCCAAAAAACTGATCAATGTTACCCCGGATTACGGTATCCCTAAGCCCATTCATCCTAGCGTAAAAGCTCGCTGCATCATAACTAAGGCAAGCGGGGTTACATTCGCGCTGGGGAGAACTACCCGACGGTCGGAAAAAGTTGCACAGAACAGACATTCAGAGTGACTTCTTGTATAAATCTGAAACCAAAGTGCCCTCCCGTATACTACTTGCTCAAGGTATGCATCAAATATAGCTCATGTTATCATTTATTTCTACAAAAACTTAGAATTATTCAACAAACTTCAAACTTTTGGTTTGGCTGTTTTTTAACTACTGAGTTAGGGGAGTACTAATTAGTTCGGATTACACTTTCAAGCTTCTCATAACGGTTTTGAGAGGATCGATGATTATTTTGCTACATTTTCATCTTTCTAAGGTTTTTATTGCAAATTGAATTACATCAAAACTGAGTGTGCATACTACCAAATATAATATAATTGCTTCGCTAACAATATGGAGGACCACGCCCGGATTTGGGGGGGGGGGGGTTTCTAGGGGGCGAATTTCCCGGCCCCCGATTTGAAGACCCTTCCGAGAAACCGAAATTAAAAATAAAACCATTATAAAATACCTTTCGACATTTTTTAGACAAATAATTCTAACTTTAAAGTCAACATTCGAAGTAAAGTATTGCTCAATTCAAAGTTTATTGGTTTCCTTTCAGAGCACTGAGATTTGAACATATTTGCAATGCTGTCAGGGTCGATTTCTTCACCACCGCTTAGGCCTGAAATCTAGTTTAACTATATGTGTAAGCGTAGTTTACGGCTCAAGCCAAGGTGAAGAAATCGGCCCTCAGTTCAAACACGTTCCAGTAGTATTAAAAATTAGAAAGAAGAGAAAAATCATATTAATTGGAAGTAAAAAATTTATGCTGATAATGCCGAGGACAGAGTGATTTGAAAGAAATCTTATTTTAAAATTATTCATAAAAGATAATCGGTTCGTTTAATATCTTAAAACATTTTATGTCGATAATGATTAATTCCAGAAAATTTCCTGAATATTAGATAACCGGAGAAGAAAAAGGTTGTTTAGGGAGTGTAGGGAAAAGTAACATTACCATGTCTAAAGGCAAAATTGTTCAATTCTTAATACAGCTATTCAGAGGCGCATCCACATTCAAAACCATAGGTAGCACAAACGTTGGCAAAATCTTTATATCCATGAAAGTTCAGAAATTTTTTCAAATTTATGAAATCCTTGACAGCAAATTGAAAGTGACTGTTTCCGTGCTGATCATTAACACAAGACTGATTGAGCTTCAAGGTCATTGGGAAGATATAAACTTTATTAGTGATTTATTATTTGATCCAAATTTATAACCAGTTCACTTTGACAGATTTGGTTAAAACTAGAACAATATGCAAAACATAACAGTCAGTGATATTGTTCTACAATTTCCTTATTAAAACATAAAAATGCTGTGAAAAAGCCTATCACTATTTAAACATTTATTCAAGCCTCAAGAATCATGCGATTTGAACCTAGAAGTTCCATATATGATCGTAGAAATTTGTCCGCGTGGATTTCAACCGTTTTCTGTCTGTCTGCTTTGTGCCATTATTTAAACCTAAGTTTGAACCGAAGTACACATGTACCGGGTTCAGTTTGAAACTCTGGTACAGAGACAAAGCAGGTTTGTGGTTCAACACAAGTTGCAAGGTTCAAATCAAAGTTGCCTATCGTATCTGTTCATGGGAAAACTGCATATAATTACTTTAAATAGCTAAGTTTTTAAAATATAAAAAGTTTGTTTTCTTTTTTCAAATAAGAATAGAAGACCAAAATACGTTCGAAAAAAAAAACAATTCTGATCCATATTGAACCTGATGGTTGGTGTAGTTTTTCAAATTGTTTTTATTTTATATTTCTGCCAATCTTTCGTCAAAACATTGTTATAAAGAAAAGTCTTAATGCTCAATCTTTGGCTGAACTTCGAAGTCAATTTTATGGTCACCCGATGCATCGTACAATTTTTTATACCAATAAGCCACAGTCAAACCTCCATGAGTCGATATTGAAGGGACCATCGACTCATGGAAATATCGAGTCATGGAACAGCTATTTTTTGGAAAGCTGTTTGAAGGGACCATCATAGTAACCATGATTTTATGTTTTTAGTATAGGTAGTTCCATGAGTCGATATCGAGTAATGGAACATCGACTCATGGAGGGATGACTGTATATCAATACACGTGCTACTGAACATAGTTCACGATTTTCACGATACATGGTAAATTCTAAGCATTGCAGAAGAAGTAAAAGGAATTCCTCTTGTTTAGTTGTTCTTTCAACAATACTCAAAATACTCCTCAATTCTTAGCTATTAGTAGTATAGTTCTTCTGACAATTCCTCAAGATTTAATTCCCAAGGAAGCACGAATTATTCCAAGCATTCTTATCTCAATTTCATTATATTTTTCAATAAATTTCATCAGACATTTCGCTTTCTATAACTCTGAGAAGAACATCCGGAATACCCTGGTTTAATTGAACAATACCGCTAAAAAATAGGAATCTCTTGGATAAATTTGGCTAAGGGGGGCGGTTATACCAGATATTATTCATTTTATTTCCTTGAAGGATACCTTCGTAAATCGGTATTGACATACCACTTAGAACACCTACATTTTCTTTATTCTTCAAGAATCTGAAAATCCTTTACGATTAATCTAGAAGCTTTCAATATAACCATCATTATGCAAGGAATTCTTCCAATGATATTTAGATTAATCTCTCTTGTGCTTCCCGGGTAACTTCACCAGGGTTTTTACATCGATCTTAAGGGAACCGTTCCGAACGTTGTAAGTTATGAACATTAATTGAACGAAAACCACTACAATTGAGTTTGTAATAATTTTTCAAACAATCAGTCGTAAACTACTTGTAACGTTTTCCCCTGACTACAGGAAGAATAATGCCCTTTTGCTAAAAGTCAGTTATGAAGTCAGCATTGCGTTGGTTAAAGTCACCATATATGTATACGTTAACATCGGGGGGAAGCCAGATATGATATCTTAGGCATTTTTAAAGAAAGAGTCGTAATCATGTTTGTTGGCATGATCAGGTGGACAGTACACTGATACAAATACATGTTTTATATATTTACCTTTACCCAAACATGGTCAAACTCTTTAAATTTCGAAGAAGAAATAATATCAGCATAAATTTTGATGAAACTGAAATAAGGACTCCTTCTCCTGCCCTTCTTCGTGATATAAGAAGATCACGATCGTCTCTAAAAACGTTATAATCACTTCCGAAAACTTCTTCGCTTTTTATAGGTTTATTTCAACTTGTTTCTGTGCCTAATATGATAGGTCACAAGGGTACAAATATAGACTTCAGTGACAGGTGGTGAACTATGAGGAACGATAAGGAATCGAAAGAAGGAGGCATTTGGTCATTCGTCTAGACCTATTGCCAAAAATTCCGAGGACGGTGGAACTCGAAAGAAACGCCAATCAAAATAAAAGAGTAGGGGAAGGGGTGGTTAAAAAGACAACTTAAGGATATAATCTTGTTTCTGAAAGATAAACGAGGAATCTGTATAGGTCTATTGCACAACATCAAAAATTGGGATGTTATCTATAGCAGCGACACGGATTCCGACTAAAATAGCTAATTTTTCATATATTTTTATTGCCAGCAAAAAATTATGCAAATGTTCATTTTACCTGCACTATGTGGGTGAAATGAACATCTGTTGGTGGTAAAATGAGCATCATGCAAAAAAACGTGAGCAGAACAAATATTTCTGAAAATTTCCATTGCGTCACCTAAAATATATCCATTGATGATTGTAACCCATTCGAAAATAATTCTAAAAGTATCAGATTTGACATCATATCATAACTATATTTACCTTACCGAAAAATCTCAAGACTTCCGAGCTAAAAGTTACGTCAGTTCTAATTTCCAAACGTGGTTTTCTAAAATCGTAGTTTTCGTTGATATTTTAACTTCAATTAACATCCGTTTCGACCCAAACATTCCGATTCATGCTCTAAATCATCGGTGCTTGATAAAAATTCATCGAAATTTGTTTTTCCTCGAGAAAAGGCACGGTGTTCATTTACCACCCCTTCCCCTACATATCAGATGACTGGTTCTATCACCACCAATTCTTTAAAGTTATGACAATTATGAGTGCCAAAAACACCGCAAGGCATTGTAATAGATGTTTGACATAACATTTAAAAAAAATCCTTCAAATATATTCATTTAGCCAAAAAAACAATTCATCTTATACCAATAAATCAACACAAAAACAATCAATATTGTTTTAAAAACATAGTTTGAAATTCAAACAGAATTGCAAGAAATATACGCATTTAAAAAGTTTTTGAGATATTGTATGTTTAAAAAAACAGAATTTGACTATTTCAGTGAACTTGCATGCAAGTTTCCCAAGTAACATTTTTAGTTTTTTTATCATTTTCTACAAGCAGTAAAACCGTTTCCAAACATCTTAGTTTTGTATCGTAAATACCCTTGTAGTGAACTATAAAACATGAATTGGAGCTAATGTATAGTCCTTTTGAGCTCGCCTAACGGTATCAAACCTTTTGCGATATCCTAAAACACGGAATAAAACCAATGTTAAGAGCTTATGATTGAACAAACATCAGCCAACAAATTTATAAATCATAACCTTTTCATAATATTGAAACCGTCATGATGTCTGCCGACTGAAATTAAAATAATCATTTTTTGCGTGCCGGTAAATTTCCTTACAATCGCGTGATATTCATGCCAAAGAAAAATTTCTGATGGAATGACACAAAAATTTTTGATTTGCAACAACGCGCCCTAATTACTATATCATAAGTGCTTACTTGCTCTTCTCAGTCATAAATTTGAAATTTCCCACGCATATTGTAATTATGAACCCGAAACGAAGACAAAAAAATTGGATTCCATCCCGTTAATTCTTGCTGATCTTGTCTGGGTTGGTTTAAGATCATTTGGTGATTGTTCCGTACAAAACTCTCTTATATGGCAATTTGTTGGCTTTATTTAGCACAGAATTCAAACTTCATGTGTTTTTCAAAGTCCATAATATTTTCAATGCTCAAAAGTATAAATTTGGTGATTTAGTGAAGGGTTGTATTTTTTTCATATAAGGAATGGTACACAAATCATGTCACGCTAAATTTCAACTTCTTCGACCACTTTTTATAAATATTTTCTCGCGTATCGCGAAAAACGTTAGTAAAGTTTAGTGCTTGGAATCTGTCGTGAATCTGGTTAGGTAAAAATATATTATGTTTTTTTTTTTAATTTCTTCTGTGTTATTAGACAACACTATCATCCTAATTTGGTAAAACAAATTTCATATATTATTAACATTTTGTTAACAACATATTATATTTCATTTGCCGTAGCAGTTCAGATTTTTTACAGGTGAGTTGATTTCACCTGCTTATAAGAGAGAAAAAAACGCTTTGAATATACTTAACCTAACTTAACCTAAACATATAACGCATTAATCGTGGCAATAGAAGATTGCAACGATTTTTACCTGAAATTATTAATTACTTTATTTGACATTTGTTCCAATGTTTCAACATTGAATATTCTATGTAACTCATTGGTACTATACCAGGGAGGAAGCTTCAGAATCATTTACAAAATTTTATTTTGAATTCTCTGCAGAGCTTTCTTCCTGGTATTACAACAGCTAGTCCATATTGGTACAGCATACAACATGGCTGGCCTGAAAATTTGTTTGAATATCAAAAGTTTGTTCTTAAGACAAAGTTTTGATTTTCTATTAATAAGGGGATAGAGACATTTTACATATTTATTACATTTGGCTTGAATGCCCTCAATGTGATTTTTGAAAGTTAAATTCTTATCTAGCATGAGCCCTAGATACTTAACTTCACCTGACCAATCTATTGGAACCCCTCTCATCGTGACAACATGTCTACTTGAAGGTTTCAAATAAAGAGCTTCTGGTTTATGTGGGAATATTATTAGTTGAGTTTTGGAAGCATTAGGAGAAATCTTCCATTTCTGCAAGTATGAAGAAAAAATATCCAAACTTTTTTGCAATCGACTACCGTTTTGATTCATATTACGGACAGTTTTTAATTCCGGACACTCTTCTTTGTATGGGAAACATTTCACACGAAATATTGCAATTTTTGCCGTTGAAAAGTTCGCACTTTTGTAGCTCGTTTAATTATGCTTTTTTCATCGATATCTCTGAAAATTAATATTGCTCAACTGCATTACACGTTTGTTTAGTGGTTTAGCGATTTCAATTGATGATTTGACTTCTCGATTTATGATTTTCATGAGCTGTCCGGAATTCAAATCAAAGTGTCCGGAACTCAAGGCAAAAGTGAGGAAGCGTCCGGAATAAGAATCATGGAAAGTCCACACATTTGTATTTATTTAAAATTATTCACGTTGCAGAATTAAAATCTTCACTCACAATTCGAAAGCTAAGTGTGTTCAAGGCTCGATAATGCGGAGGAATCATACAAACTGATTTATTTTATATGCTTTTTGATCAGTTTTACTCCACTGACTCCTTAAGTGTCCGTAATATGAATCAAAACGGTATAGATGACACGCAAGCTTCGTCCTTTGGCGGAGAGGCCTGTGTCATTCGCAAACAGGGATTTTTGACATCCTTGAGGTAACTCAGGTAAGTCAGATGTGAAAATATTGTATAACTAGTGGTCCCGGCAAACTTCGTCTTGCCATCAAGTAGGCTGCTGAAAAACGCTATGGATCGTCCCATACAAAATGACAGTTCCGTGCACTCTCGTTTTTCAACTATCTCGGTGAATATCCTGGGATTTTAATACACACAAACACGTCGGAACCCTTGACGAACAAAACGGAGAAAAAATCATTCAAATCCGTTGACCCGTTCGTAAGCCATTTCGTGACATACAAACACCATTCCATTTTTATTTATATATAGATATGCTGCCTTGGGGAACACCAGCTCTTACAGGAAGTCTTTCAGACCTGGAGTTCTGATAATTAACCTGAAGTAAACGATTTGACAGATAACTTTGAATTATTCTAACAATGTATGTTGGAAAATTAAAGTTTTTTTTTAATTTTACGATCAAACCTTCATGCCAAACACTGTTGAATACTTTTTCTATGTTTAGAAGAGCAAGACCAATAGAATAACCTTAAGATTTGTTGGACCGGATCAAAGTGGTCGAATGTCCATGGCGGAATCCAAACTGTTCATTGGCAAAAATTGAATTTTCGTTGATGTGGCCATCATTCTGTTCAAAATGACCTTTTCAAAAAGTTTACTGCTGGAGGAAAGCAAACTGATTGGACGATAGCTAGAAGCTTCTGCAGGATTTTTGTCTGGTTTTAAAATTGGAACAACCTTAGCATTTTTCCATTTGTCAGGAAAATATGCTAATTAAAAACATTTGTTAAATATATCAACTAAAAATGATAAGCTACTTTCTACATCCTCATCAAGAAACTCTTGATGAGGATGTAGAAAATTCCATCATCGCCAGGAGCTTTCATATTTTTGATTTTTTTAATAATAGTTCTCACTTCTTCCAAATTAGTCTCCCAGGCATTTTCGAAAACGTTCTCTTGATTGAGAATGTTTGCGAAGTCCTGAGTAACTTGATTTTCAATTGGACTAGTAAGTCCTAAATGCACTTTCAAACTGCATAGCAAGTTTTTGAGCTTTTTTGCAATTAGTTAGTAATAATTTGTTTTTCTCTTTCAATGCCGGTATTGGCTTCTGAAGTTTTTTCAAGATTTTAGATAATTTCCAAAAGGGCTTAGAGCCAGGGTCCAATTGAGGAATTTTATTTTCAAAATTTTTGTTTCTTGATTTCTTTCTGAAAATCTTACCATATAATTTTCATAGCACATTTTGGAATTGCAATGCTCCTGGATTCAACAATGGAATTTGTTAAAGTTTCAAGAGGATTGTCAATATCAAGTTTTGTTTGTAAGGGAATATTAACATCAAGATTAGAGTCAATAAATGTTATATATATATTCCAGTCGGCTCGAAAATAATTGAAAGTGGAGCTGATAGGATTGTGAATCGCTTCTTGGGATATTTGGAATGTAACAGGGACATGATCAGAATCAAAATCAGCATGAGTAATCAGTTGGCTACAAAGATGACTAGAGTCGGTTAAGACGAAATCAATCTTAGATGAATTTCTAGAAGAGGAAAAACATGTAGGGCTATCAGGGTATTTAATTGAGAAATATCCTGAAGAGCACTCATCAAATAAAATTCTGCCGTTGGAATTACTTTGAGAATTATTGGAAGACCGATGTTTGGCATTAAAGTCACCAATGACAAAAAAAATTGACTTACTGCGAGTCAATTTTCGCAAGTCAGTTTGGAGCAAATTAACTTGCTGTCCAGAGCATTGAAAAGGCAAATAGGCAGCTATGAAAGTATATTTACCAAACTGTGTTTCAACAGAAACACCTTAAGTTTCAAAAACTTTAGTTTCAAATGACGAAAACAGTTGATGTTTTATACGCCTATGAATGATGATTGCAACTCCGCCACATGCCCCATCAAGTCGATCATTACGGTAAACAAAAAAGTTAGGATCAGTTTTGAGTTTAAATCCAGGTTTTAAATACGTTTCGATAATAACTGCTATATGCACGTTATTAACCGTAAGAAAATTAAACAGCTCGTCCTCTTCACCATTCAGAGAACGAGCATTAAAATATTTAAATTATTATTTGGATCCATTAGAAAAACGTAATCCAATAACAATTTGATTTGTAAATTTTACACCTACTTGGATTGCTTCAGTCATAGTGGTGGCTTTGCACATTGCATCAATCATTAGATTCAATTGTTCAGTTAGAAAATTAAAATCAGAGGCAGACATATCCCTTGAAGTGGGTACATTATCTGATGATTTCCCAATATAATTTGCGGTAGACGAAGAAGCGGAGTAGGAGTTAGCTGTGGCGGTAGGGTTTTTCCATTTGATTTGTAGAATGAGGAATGGGTACTCATAGTACGAACAGGGGAGGAGTTCAAATTTCCTGCTACGATATCGGCAAAGGATTTTCCGTGGGTAGATACATTCGATATTGAAAGATTCGAACGGCTACCGACGGATTAAAATAAGTTTGTGAATGAGCATGATTATGATCTTCCTGATGGGTATGATTCATGATCAAGCGATCGTTATCGTAACGGATATTATCTTTCATCTGCCTGGCACGAGCCTCAATGACTCTTTTGCGTGAAGGGCAATTCCAATAATTTGACTTATGATTAGCCCCGCAATCAGAGCATATGAACTTGGTGGTATCTTCCTTCACTGGACAGACGTCCTTGGCGTGAGAAGAACCTCCGCAAATCATGCATTTAGCATCCATGCGACAGTTTTTTGTACCATGACCCCACTTTAGGCACCGACGGCACTGAGTGGGGTTCTAGTAATTTCCTCCTGGTTTCTGGAAATGTTCCCATGTCACACGAACATCAAACAAAAGTCTTGATTTTTCTAAAGCTTTAATATTATTTAGTTCTTTTTTGTTAAAGTGAACTAAATAAAATTCTTTGAGAAAGCCCTTTCCGAACAATGCCAGATTGGGTTCTCTTTTTCATAATGATTACTTGGACTGGGGAAAATCCAAGTAAATCATTTATTCCATTTTTGATCTCTTCAGGTGATTTATAGTCTGAGAGACCTTTCAAGACAACTTTGAACAAACGTTCAGTTTTTATTTATTTATTTATTTATTTATTTATTTATTCACTGTCTTGAATCTAGTACGATTCCTCAGACTGTCTCTTATTCTAAAACTCTAATTCTACTTTTAAACACAGATTTGGATACATTAAAGTCAAACAAGTCACTCACACTATTCAATAATCGAGAACATACACATAACGGATTGTTGAAACCATAGGAAGTTCTATGCCGTCTGATGAGCAGCAAATCACGTTGTCGCAGATGTCGGTTTGGTGCGTAGAACGAAACATTTTGCAGGAGCGATGGACAGTCAAGATTTCCTCTGATCAAGTCAAACATAAAAAGCCTTTGTAGGTTACTGCGTCTCGAAGAAAGTGTTTGCAAAGCAATGAGTCTACAGCGTGACGTGTAATCAGGCAAGTTAAACGGATCCGACCATGGCAGCTGCCGAAGAGCGAAGCGGATGAAGCTACGCTGGACCTTTTCAATCCGGATAATGTGGGTAGTATGTTGTGGAGACCATACACATACAGCATACTCCAAAATACTACGAACAAGCGAGCAATATAACGCCTTGAGAGCATAGATGTCCTTGAAGCAGCTAGCATTTCGTCGAACAAATCCTAAGGCTGCAAACGCCTTCGCAGTTGTAGCATTGACGTGTTCATTAAACCGCAGTTTACTGTCCAGAATAACACCTAAGTCTCGGATTGACTCTACGCGTTCCAATGGTTCTGATCCAATCGAATATCCAAATTCGATGCACGATTGTCGACGGGAAAATACAACGGACTTACACTTTTTGATGTTCAACTCCATGCCGTTTTCCATGCACCACAGCTCGAGTTCCTTTATATCTGCTTGTAGCGCACAGCAATCCAGATGAGATGCTATAGTTCTGTATATTTTTAAATCGTCAGCGTAGAACAGCTTTCCCGATTTCAGTCGGAAGCACAGGTCGTTTATAAACAATATGAAAATCAGTGGCCCCAGAACGCTTCCCTGAGGAACACCAGAAGCAATAGGGAAAACGCTAGAGTGTGTGCCATTAATGTTGACGAATGCTACGCGTTGCGTCAGATACGATCGCAACCACTCCGTTATCCAATCCGGAAAGCCCAAGTGTCTTAGCTTCGCTATTGCTAGTTCGTGTGGCACTTTGTCGAACGCTTTGGAGAAATCGAAGTATATGGCATCTACTTGGCTCCTTTTTTCGATTTCTGTCGATAGGAAGTTAGTGAACATCATAAGGTTAGTTGTCGTTGATCGCTTTTTGACGAAGCCGTGCTGGAGTTCCGAAATTATTGGGGTAGATGCAGCGTAGAGAACATTGTGTACTAAACCTTCAAAAACTTTAGCTACGGAGCATAAAATTGAAACGCCACGGTAGTTTTCGACAGCATGAGAAGAACCAGCTTTGAAGATAGGAGTGATTGAGGCTTTCTTCCATATCGACGGAAAAGTGCTATTACGAAGCGACTTATTATAGATAATCTCCAGCGGCATTTGCAACGATTCTGCACATTCTTCTAAGACTAACGGCGGCAAATTGTCAGTACCAGCTCCTTTGGTTACGTCCAGATTTTTCAAAGCTGAATATACATCTTGCCGCGAAATATCAAAAGGCGCGAGATTCAGATCGTAAGTTGGGCAATTTCTGAGGTTGTCCGATGAAAACGTTGGTGGATTCGAACTGTACACGTTCTTAAAGCAGTCGGCAAACATATTAGCAACATCTTCAGGGCAGCTAGCGATAGTTTTTTTGTAAGTCATTTCAGCAGGAAATCGAGTTGAGTGTTTGCGATTTCGAATAAAATTCCAAAAGGCTGTGGGATCGTGCTTAGCGGTCGTCTCCAAACGAGCGACGTAGCTTCGAAATGCAGCAGTTTGACACTCATTATAACTGGTTTCGATAAGACGTAAATTGTTTCGATTTTCATCAGTTCGCGCTCGAAAATAACGTCTTCGAAGACTTAGAGATTTGCGAACAACATTGCGAAGATGTTGCAGCTCGGATGTCCACCAAGGATGTTTGTAAGAACAACGCGTGCGTCGTCTACGAGGGACGTGCTCGTCCAAAATTCCGTACAGAATGTCGTAAAAAATACATACCGTCTCGTCGGTGCCCCTACCGTCAAACGCTATCTCCCAGTCAATGGCTGAAATAGCATCGTTCAACTCCGCAAAATCACAGCGTTGAAAATCGAAGTCACGCTGTTGGCTCGAATCCTCGGCAAACTGCATACGAGCATCGTTTAAGTCCATACGAAGAACCAGCGGATTATGGTGATAATCAATTTTGAGGAGCGGTGACGGTGGTTCGATTACCTCAATGTCCCTTGCTTCATTGACAAAAACAAGGTCCAGTAAGCGGACGTTCAAGTTTCGTAGGCAATTGATCTGACGCAGTCCTGAAGCAACCATTGTTTCGACCAAGGCGATTTCTTGTTCGGATGAAGCATTACAAGGCAGTAGACCGTCAATATCTTCGTCGTTCTGCCAGATCAACTGGGGAAGATTGTAGTCTCCCATGACGATAACCTTGTCGGCACTCGCAGTTCGTTCACATAATTGTTGCACTGCCATGGAATGTGAGTAATAAAGCGCGGGCTGCGAGTTTGGTCGTAGATAAATTCCACAAACGTAAACTGAAAACTTTTGAAGCTTGATCTGAACGACGGCTTGTTCGAGGGATTCGCAGTTTTCTAGTGCCACCGATCTGCAATTCAATTCCGCCTTAACTGCAATTAGCACTCCTCCACCACGTTGAAGGCTGCTAGTAGCCGAGCTCCGATCGCATCGAAATACGTTGTAGCTTGAGGCGAATTCGTCATTAGAAATATCTGGGCGTAGCCAAGTTTCGGTGAGTACTACGATGTCATAGTCACAAGAGCATAAATTCAAGAGTAGTTCTTGCGTTTTTGTTCGGATGCCTCTAACGTTCTGATAGTAGACTGTCAGGAAGGTTGAAGAGAAGTTGGAGGGGTACTTGAGGTGGCTGCGCGATTCATCTACGTTGGAAGTGGCTCTTGGACTGGATGACTCGACAGTTGCTGCGATTGAATCGAAGAGGTTGCTCCTGGATCGATGCGTTGCGGAGGTTTCCAAAAATGTCGAGAATTGGAATCGTTGTCAACAAACTCACGAAACTGTATTCCCTTAGGCCATGTTGCTGGATCCATTGCTTTCGATTTGTAATCGTTGTGGACCCCTACCTTAAAGGACACAAACGACAACATTGATAGCGGCTTACCTCTAGGAACCAGGGATCTTACTACTACATCTTCAGTCTGCAGGCGCTCCTTAGCTAGATTGAGCACGTCGTTCTCCGAGACTTCAGGTGATATTTTAGTTAAATACACCCAGAAGTTTTCGTCAAATCTAGCTTCCAGTGCGTTGCTTGCTGACTGGCTGGTACCGCAGAAGATTTTTGTTGGTTGTTCCGTAGGTTCAGAGGCGTCTTCGTCACGGATGCGCTTAGGAGTGTTGCGACCCCTGAACTGGAAATGACGTGGAACTGGTGAAAGCACAGCAGGGGACAATTTGTTGAAACCACCTTGGATTTCTTGCTTCAGCTCGGCGATCAAACTATCCTTTATCTCAGTTTTGAGATCCTCGACGACTTTTTGATAAGCGTCTTTGAGTTCCAAAGTAGCGGCGTTTGTCGATATCATTGCATTTTTGAATCGAGAGTTCTTCATCATATCGCAACATCCCTTGCACATCCAAAAAACGGCCGAGTTTCCGCAAATTTCTTTGTAAAACGATTCCGATATTTTGGCGCACTTGTAATGGAATGTTGCTTTGCAAAAACCGCCGCATGCCACTTCCGATGTATTCATAATGACAGCGCAACTGTTGCAGATTTCCATCGTGAAAACAACGGTCGATTCAAATCGGTCGTTTGACTACACGAGCGTCACTCAAGCGTTACTCCAAAAAAGTCGAGAATACTGGCAACACTGGCTTGAACGATGATGAAGCGGAGAAGATGAACTTGCAGCGATACGGAATGGAAAACGGTTGAGGCTCTTGACGTGGCTCTGGCGGGGATTTCGGATTGCGGATTGAGAAGATAAGCAGCAGCAGGTACAGTGTATTGGCTTGACGGATACAATTGGATGCGTGTATGACGTTTTCAGGGTTTGCGTAATGATAGTTGTTGGGAGCTCGAATCGGATGGAAACTGATGAAGGTTGATGCGTATTGTTTTTGTTTTGATGCTAAGCACGGCACACGGTGATTGCTCAAGCAGTACAGGTGGAGAGCGGCGAGGTGGGAGATTTGTTTTGGTATTGGGCAATGGCGGGTGGCGAAGTACTCAAACCACACTCTAGCCGACTCGGAATAACATGAAATTCACTAATCCTACCTGTCTGAATGATGCAAATTATTCGTGGGGCTTAGAGATTGCTTGATTGCGGACGTTCTGATGCAGCGTAAATTGGTGGCGGGAATTGAAATCAGCGATGATGTAAATAAAACAGATGACACGAAGAATGCACAGCTTATCAACACAGCAGGGATGCCAGAAGATTTGTCGTCATAAGTAAAAATTTTGTGCTTCTTCTCTTCAAGATGTTTGAGAAGAAGTTCGCGATCTCTAAGAGTTTCCGGCAAAACGCGACAGTCGCCTTTCTTTGCGATTTGGAAGGAAACCTTGATTTCCCTAATGGAGTTCAAGATCTCCTGCCTAAATCCCCCAAATTTGGAACAACTGACCACGATAGGCGGCACTCTTTGCTTCCTCACTTGAATCAAAAAACCTGGGCTAGAAACTGCTTCGATTTGGTGTTCGGAAAATTTGTCTAGAGCATCAAACTGATTGCTCATTTCGATACAATTATTCATTTCAACCTTGGAAGAAAGTTCGCATTCCAGAGAAACGTCCTCTCTTCCATTCTTGCCACTTGTAGTGACAGTTTTAAAACCCACTTTTTTGGAAGGAAGTAGTGAATTCAGAGATTCACCCTTCCTTTTGTTTGTTGTTGTTACCATGTTTAATTAATAAACGAAAGAAGACGTGACCTTTGAGAGGTTTTTTCCCAAGACGGTGTCCAAGAAAGATTACCACCGCTAGCTTTCGCCAACGGGTCCAACGAAAAATCGAAGTCACGAGTCCAAACAAGGATCGTAAAGGGATCAATAGTAGAAAATAGTACTGAAAAGTACTGTTTTAGTAGCACTGAAAAGTACCGTTTTTAATTTTAGCACTGAAAAGTACTGTTTATGTAGCACTGAAAAGTACTGTTTTATTGCTTTATGTAGTTTATAAGAAAACTTCCAAGAGCAAAGAGAATTCGTGTACGCACAGCACGAAGGTACGATGCGCACTGAATATGGTTCGAGTCACCATCAAAAGGTGACTCCCAGATCCTTGCCTCATCTCAACATTCCATTATCTTTTCCATGACAACTGTGGAGATGCAGAGGTATATTCGATCTCTAGTAACAATGGTTGTCTAACTAACATTCCTTCCCTTCCATAATGACCGTTAGGACGGGGCCGGCACCATTATTGAATTCTAAGTTATCGGTTTGTGCACATTGAGAATATTCAGCTAATCCCAAGCCCCATTTATTGGATTTCAGGGCAACTTCTAATGTTCAGGTCAGGTACGGAGTAATTGTACGGTCATCAATGTTCATGCTTATTAGATCGGTCTTGTAAGTCTACTATCTTTTTAAATGGCATAGACTATAAAAGATCGCTTGTGGTCATCATCTTGGAGTTCTGACGAATCTGCCAGTGTTTGTTTAGTATGCTGATGTGTTTGTATAATATATAAACATAAATAACATTTTATAATGTCGTAGTAGACTGGCCCTTAAACAAAAAAGTTGTAAAACTCAACGGGGCATCCCCTAGATATGAGCCTTGGGGTAAGAAAAACGCTCTCTCAAAATTTCAAATCAATTGGTTGCTCCACCAGCTGGCGCATTAGATTTGAAGTTTGTATGGGATATTCGTCTCAAATACATTGAAAATTCATCCTATGTCACTGTTTCGTTCCGTATACTAATTATTCGCGTTCGAATGAGCCCAGAATGACAAATACATTAGTTGATACCCTAATGAACATAATTGCAGAAGGTTGTATCTGGATTTAATCTTATTTTCATTACTCTTTCAGTTGTTGTAAGTTAGGCTTAGATCAGCACTCTCGTACGGTCACTTATGCATGCGACATGTGCCTCAGCTCGCCCAGCGTCATAGGTGGCTATGATGCGCTTAGTGGCTACTTCCAAGCTATGTTGAAGAAATACAAGCAGTATTCAGATGGTTAAAACACCAACTTTATTAATTTTGATCATGGTACAATCTTCTACAATATTCTTCGCTATTACATCAAGTAGTGTTTTTGACATTCTGGGTCCAATTGAACGTGATCATCAATTTTCCTGAACCAAACAGTAGATGATGTACTGTTGCTCATATGTTTGAGCTGAAAATCCCATATTAACTTCAATTCAAATGCGCCAGCTCATGGAACGACCAAATGAGCTGAATTTTTCAGAAAGGCTTCCTCTTACCCCAAGAAACAATCCTGGGGGGTGCCCCGTGGAATCATATAACTTTATTTTTCTCCCATACTGAGCTGGACCAGTCTAATGTCGTAGCTAGGGGCCCAGATAGCCGTAGCGGTAAACGCGCAGCTATTCAGCAAGGCCAAGCTGAGGATTGTGGGCTCTCGAATCCTACCGGTCGAGGAACTTTCCGGGTTGGAAATTTTCTCGACTTCTCTGGGCATCTGAGTATCATCGTACCTGCCACACGATATACGCATGCAAAAATAGTCAATCAGCATAGAAAGCTCTCAGCTAATAACTGTGGTAGTGCTCATAAGAACATTAATCTGTTGAGCAGGCTCTGTCCCAGTTGGGATGTAACGCCAGAAAGATGAAGAAGAATGTCGTAGCTACCATTCATTTGGTGGAAATACAATAGATGATCGTCCTTCAACTTTTGCAGTCATATCTAAATATATCTCAATTTTATGGTGTTGCCTAACGCTACTCCTATCAGCACTATTATTATCGTTACCCGTGAATTGATGTAATTGGTGAAATGGTTACGTTTTAGCAACATCACTACAACCATTCCCTCCGAGTAATAACATTCCTCACATACACCGACACTGCAAAATAAAATAAATCGTTATCAATTAGTACTCCACTCACTCTACTATCTATACAACAACGCCGCGCAAAGGATTTTTTATGTCCAAAATTGCGCACATTGAGTAAAAACGTTATCAAAGCAACGATGCCCGACGCTGCTGCCAAAACCCAAACGAATATGTCACGTCTCAGCTCTCAACCAACCAACCGACCGACCATCGGAAAGGCCTCCGCAACGCAACGCGAGATGGTGAGCGCCAACCGCAACCGCAAGCGGCGCAAATTACAGAGAGAGAGTGAGCGAATACGCGAAAAGGTATCGAAAAAATCGGCAAACCATTCTGCACAGGCAGCGGCCATCCACCAGCGCCAGCCCAGCAGCAGCAGCAGCAGCAGCGGTAAAGGTTTTGCACATATTTTTTAATGATTATTTTATTGAGCATAAGCGCGAGTTGGTGTGCGAGAGGAGCACATCGCGAGAAAAAGCACGTTGCCGAATGCCGGCGATCGCGCTGATGCGATCGATGATGTGAGAGAGTGAGAACGCCGCGCGCGTACCTTTTTGCCGCACACCCAAAAGGGAGAGAGCGTGAAATCTGCTTTGATCATCAATCGAAGGAGGCACGGCGGCTGGTGGCTAGCGGCGGCGGCAGCGACGGCGGAATGCTAACCTTCAACAGCCAGAAAACCTCCTCAAGATCTCTTCCAGGCCGTGGCATGCTGGGCCTAATCTGACTGCGCACGGGAATCGTCCGAATCAGTCCCGAGCAGAACGTCCGCGGGCCCGGCACGGGAGTAGCAGTCCGAGGGAACCACACACTCGCCAACCATCAGATCAGAGCCAGGCAAAAAACGAAATTTGAGCCGTCGGTTGTTTAGTGCGAAATTTTTGTTTACTCGCGCGCGCAGAGTTACAGAAGAGTGCTAGAAGAAGCGCGAAGTGTTCTAATTCGGATCGAGCGAACGGTTGCGTGACGTGCAAGGTTTCGTGTTTGCCAAATTACAGCTGAAAGGGAACGACGAATAGTGAGTGTATTTGTGTGATGTCAATTTGCAAGGGAACAGCGTTGATTAGCGAGGTTGGAGGGACAAGTGACGGACGATTAGTACATGGACATTGGCATGGTTTGTTAGCGATTGAGAGCGCAGTGTGCTAAATTGGTGGACATTGTTGTTGCAAGGTTGAAGTTCGTGAACTGTTGAAGAACATTGTTGCAAATTTGGGGTGGTGGAATGGTAAACAAATGTTTAGTGCGCGATCACGTGTGTGCTTGCGTATTCGGGCAGTGTTTGCGCAGAATGACAATCCGTGTACGGGCACACATGTGCACGCCGCTTAGCTGAGCTGAGCTTGTGGTAGAGCCGACCGAAGTTTGCAAATTTTTGGCATCAACCTATTTCGTTTGCTCCATCTATTTCTGTCTCGTTTTGTCGCGCGACTAATCTTAGCTCTTGTCATGAAGGAACCACAAAAAATCAGCAAAGTGGAGGCCTTTCAGCGTTTGCTTATCTTATTCTTCACGACATAGAGGGCGCAGTGCCTCTCCTGGTGCGCAAAAAAGCGGTGGAGCAAGCAGGAAGGGACGATATGCGATTTTGGCCTTAGATATGTGTACATTACACAACGTTCACAACACACGTAGAGCAAAAAAAAATCAACCAAAAATGTGTGTCTAGCTTTAGCGCAGCGCAGCGACGGTGCGACCTCTCCTCTTTATGTGATCGAGTCTCGGCCTTTTTGGTGTGCGAAATATCTCGCGGAATCAACGGGGTTGGACCCCGTCTAGTGTGCAAAATCGGCACTCTCACTTGATCACTCTCGAACAGTTTTAGTTTGCGTTGCGCGTCTCGCGGATCGTCGTTTTATCCCGCTCCCTTAGTGCTCCACCGTTCAAGCAGCAGGGAGCCCTTCCAAATAATTCATTCTCTAAGCTACCATTAGTGATTTAGTGTTGCAACTTCGGTACAAGGCAGCTCATGCCCTGCAAACAACTACCTCAGGAACCTAGCATCTAAGTGAAGAACATTACATACTATCAAAGTACAAGTGAACCCTAACTACCTCTCAACGATACTAGTTTGAACTCAGTGAATCTCAGAATGTGCCGTGACAACATGGAACTATGAAGAATCTGCATAATTCGTTCCACATGGGACTCCATTCTACCATCGAATCGAATTCAACCGAGTGACAAGTGTTAGTACAGTTTACCCTTCAACCAGCAAAAACCCCAACCTTCTAGGGCATGGTGGCGATCGTTTGGGCCTTAGTTACTGTTCGCTAATCTCCGCTTCTTCGGCTTCCTCTTCGCCTGCTTCTGTCCCGTTCAGCAGCAGCGTTCGCCGAAAGTTGCTCCTGGCTTACTTGGATTGGGCACTCCGCGGCGCAGCAGTTTGCACGCGAAAAAAAATATAATAAAAAAGCGAAAACGAGTTTTCGCCTCTCGCACTACTCGAACCTAACGGATTTTTGCGCTTTTACAACCCGCGCTGCTGCACAAGAAGGCAGCAAAAAAAATCGTAGGGGCAAAAAATACGACAACTCTGGACTCCGACCGTCGGATCTGACGGATGCTCGGAATTGGCTGCGCGGCCCGTGAAGGAGCCGTGGAGAAGTTTATTTTATCGTCCAATTTCGCCTATTCGCGCGCGCCCTTCTCTGGACCATGGACCCATTCCCTTTTCCCTGATACCGGCCTTCCGTTGGCGGATGCGGGATATCGGAATGAGTGGAAATTTAAAAGCGCAAAACCAAAGCAAGTTTTGCAAACACACGGACCAGGGCCAGAGCCAGGGCAAAGCGGGGAGCATTCCTTTCGCGAACGCAAACAGCAAACAACAAGTGCCATGTTCGCGGCAGGTTGGCCGCAAGCAGGGAGAAGAGGAAGCTGAAGAAGCTGCTCGCACGGGAGGAGAGATTGGCTCATGTGATGTGTTATGGGATGACGGGATTAGCTCTAGCTGGTGAGGCTTGGCGAGGCAAGGCAAGGAGCGAGACGAGAGATAGATCTTACAGGCGCGTTTCGAGTTTGACCCACTAAATAAGAAAGATGGAGCGCGTGTGAGTGAACGGCAAGGATAAGGAAGAGCCGGCTAGCGAACCAGCGAAGAAGAAGACGGTCATCAACAAACCATTTCTTCGTCCCCCACCCTTCCGGATTGGCGCAAGGGAGCGGATGAGGAGTTCGGAGTGTTCGGAAATAGGATTTGCAATCGTCTTCGGAAACTGTATTATCTGCTCTGCTTTAGGAACGTCGTCGTCTTCGTGTGTTTTGCTTACGTCCGCGCGGTAGGGAATAAAAAAGTGCGACAAGTGTGAACGAATGTGCGGGAATAATAGCAACAACAACAATAGTCGAGAAACGGACTGATTTGCTGCTGCAGTGCAGATTCAGGGGGAAAAGCTGAACGGTGACCGAGTTGATAAGAAGAAATTGGATTGAATCGCTTGAAAACGGTGCGGGTAGCGAGGTGAATGTCAACGTATGAGGTAATGTTTTTCTTTGGATCATTTTTGTTGGAAGCGAATTGTAGGAGGGGTGATAAAAGCTGGAAATGTATACATTTCCAGGTTGCAGTGGAGCCTGATCGGGTTAACAGTTTATTGTTAATTAAAGATTCACTGTTTGCTTACGATCTTTTTGTTATGCAAGATAGTAAGCACTGAACAATTTAATAACATGATCTGGCAATTTTCATTTTTTTTTATGGTTTTTATCACCATTAATGGGTTATGTATAAGCCGTTTTGAATTGACATTTTTAGACACAAAATTTATGCTAAAAGAAAATATCTGGAGGTTACGAGAGTTGTGAATAAAAGCTTAATTATACAACACTGAACACAACAATATCGCATTGAGTCAATGTTATGGCAATTTCGAATCAGAAGGAGGAATAGACTGATCCAAATTTAATATACTTTTTTGTTTACTGTGAGCCAAACACAAGATTTCTGCTACATAACTCAATTTTACTATGATTTGTTTATCCATTCTTCCAACACCAGCACTATCATGTGTGTAATTTTAACACATCATGAAAAATCTTTTTTGTGCTGATTTCTGCTTCTTTTTTCTCAGATTTTTCTTCGTAAACTTTGCGAAATCCGTCCAGGAGCAGTTTCTAAGAATGTGCTAAAATTACACATGCGATGTGTTGGTCCAGAACAGCTTGATTTTGTGCGAATAGTACTCTATTTTGAGTAACTTCGTTTAGGCGTGTTCAATATCGGTTATGAGGTTTTATAGATTTCTCGTGTAGTTTCTCAAAAAGAACTATGTGATAATGAAAGATTCTCTCCTCTTTCGTTTTTTTTTCGTACAGCGCAGTATTAATGCGATAGGGAAGTTTTTCACTATAAATCGAAAAACAATGTCCTTGGCTATCGTTTCATACAAAAAACGCAACAGAAGTGGCTCAGTTATTGATTAAAGAGAAATTAAACAAAAATAGATATTAAATATGCCCTTTTTAACGCGAGATTTAAACCAACTTTAGATGCTTATGTTCATTTGTTAGATTTTTCTTGTAAACACTTAAATCCCTTTCACCAGCAACTTGTCTGACAAAGGTATAACTGCATTACAGAACAATCCAATTTGTACTATTCTTCCGACCTCAGTTACCAGATTGCAATATGCTTAGCCATATCCAAGAATTGACTTCACCAAGATGTCATTAAACTTTTAACGGACCCACACAATTAACATGTTTACAGATTTCATGCAAAGCTTTTCAGGACTTTGATAGAACTTATCTAGAGTCGTTTGCTGACAGTTTTCGATATGCCTACTTCTTACTTATGGCTAAACATTTCCACTGAAATTTGTCCTACTTTTTCAACTAAATCTTCTTATGAACGTTCAATAAAAATCCCTGACGTTATTTCTGGCAACGTCCAGTACCGGATAGGAGCTATTAATTCTAGCACTCTTGATTTCTAACACGATTGTTCACATAAAAGAGGGATAAGGAGCATGATGAACACATGGGCGAAATGCACATCCTCTTATTATCTGAGAATATGCATTTTTCATTAAAATTTTATAACCTGTATGAAACCTTTTTATTGTATATAAGCATTTGGACGTTTAACCATGGTTAGCTTCAATTGTCCTCCGAAATTTGTCTCTAATTTTTCCGCAGCTTCAAATTTTCTTATACGCAAGGCGGTGGAAGAATCTATTGTTTGAGCAAAGGAACTAACTAAGACAAGGTTTTGCTTGCTAATGTATTTTTTTTTCTATCCAATATTCTTTCTCGTTTTTCTGACATTTGATATGATTGGTCTCACCATGAATGCATGCAGCACGTCGTACTTATTTCTAACTTGGAAATCAGCTGAGGATAACTGGAAAATGTTGTGATCCTATGGTCTTAAGCATATGCTCAATGTGTCAATTATGCCCCTGATACCCCTATTAGCTAAATATCTGTATTCTTTTGAATTTTTAACTTCTTCGCTCCTATAGTAGGGGTCTTATCCGAGTGGTTAGAGTCCGCGGGTATAAAGCAAAGCCGTGCTGTAGGTATCTGGATTTGATTCTCGGTCGGTCCAAGATATTTTTGTAATGGAAATTACGACATCCCTGGGCATAGAGTATCATCGTACCTGCCGTACGATATTCTTCTTCTTCTTGGCATAAACGTCCCACTGGGATAGAACCGGCTTCTTATATTAGTGTTCTTATGAGCACTTCCACAGTTATTGAATGAGAGCTTTGTTTTCCAAAATTGCCATTTTCGCATTCGTATATCGTGTGCCTAGGGAAGCCAAGGAAATTTACATTTCGACCGGGAATCGAACCCAGACACCTTCAGCATGGCGTTGCTTTGTAGCCACGGACTCTAACCACTTGGCTAAGGAGGGAACCACACGATATACGGATGCGAAAATGGCAACTTTGGCAAACAAAGCTCGCACATTCATTAACTGTGGAAGTGCTCATTGAACACCAGGCCCTGTTCCAGTGAAAACATAATGCCAAGAAGAAGGAGAACGTGGATATTCAGCAGGTGCTTCAAGAATTCTGTTTCACATGCCTCAATGAAAAACTTCTAGAAATCTTTGAGTCATTTGTCCAGAGATTTCATCTGGAATACTTTCAGGGACTTATACAGGAATCTCTCGAGAAATTCCTCTAGAGATCCATCTACCTATTATCCCAGAAATTATTCCAATGCTTTTTCAAACGATGCTTTGAAGATTTTCTCCTAGAAGCACTCCAATGATACTGCCAGTAATTTCCTCAGAGATTACCTCGTTTTTTTTTTTTTTTGAAGACTTTATTAGCAGTTCCTCCACATATTTTTCCACAAATCCTTCAACCAAATTCTACAGTGGTGACTCTAAAAGATCTCACAAATATTTTTTTAAAGCGGCTCTAAACGTAAACCTTTGATGATATACTAAGGAAATCGATGGCAAAATCATCGGATCAAAAACTGCAGGACTTTGGGCTTCCTTGAAAAATATCTAAAAGAATCTTTAGAGAAATTCCTGATGGAATCTCTTAGGTAATTCCTATAGCTATCCTTTGAAAAATATAGGTTCTATTTTTGAGATATCCGAACCAAAAATCTTGAAGGATTTCCATAAGAAAATTCTTCGAGAAACTCCACGAGAAATAATCACTTAATGAACTCCTGGAGAGATCTTCAGAATAACTTCTGATTATTTGGGAAAACACCTAATTTCTCACGACATCCCTATAGGAAATCAATAAAAGTACATACAGTAGAACGAGCAGTAATACTGTCGTAATGTCACAAGGAAGTACAAACTTTTATCTTCCGATTCCTATTAGGTCCGCTTTGTTTTTATTTTTCCTGTTTGGCCCATTTTCGGTCTCGTTTTGGCTTAGAAAATCGTTAGGAATTGTAGCGAAAGAATAGCACTCTACTTGTATATTTTGTTTACGTAAATTTATTTAAGTTTATTTGCTTAAATTTCGCCGGATTTATTCAAAAATTTAAATTATCAGATCATAGGATGCGATTTCAAAAGTGTGTTCTATTGCATTGATTCTGATTATTCTTAAAAGTTTAGCTATGCATATATTAGTCGAGATTTGTGGGGGCTACCTCGGCCCTTCTGAAAATGCGACCCTGATAATAATCGATTACTTTTTTATTTCTCAATAGAAGCGGCAACGACAAAAAGAACACTAATCAACCAGAAGAGATCATAAATTTTCGGTTGCTGTAGTTCATCCCAAGCAGAAATAGATTTATTCGGGTCAAGCAAGTGCCGTCGGCAATACTGTACTACCATCACGTTCAATTGTGATACTGCAAATAGATTTCGAATTATAGAACCTAATTGCAGGTATTAACGACAGACATAAGGAGCAGTGTTGGTAGACTCACACTCAAAACTCAATCATGCAGCTCTCCAGCGAAAGCAAACTCGTTTGAGGACTGCTTCGTATATCTCACGCATGAGATTTTACTCACGATAATGCCGTCAAAAATGATACAATCATATAGCTCATCGAGAATTAGTCAAAACCCAATAAGAAATGTTTGCTATATTTCTAGCAGAAAAACAAAGAAAAAGTGCTTTGTGTTGAAAAAAAAACTGTGGAAATACAAGCCAATTAGTTGAACGGATGAGTTAATTCTCAATCATGAGACATGAAAGCTTAAGATCTTCGCAACGCTAATAAGGAGCTGTTCATAGCTAATTTAATGCTTCTTAAATCCTAAATCCCCTTTTCTATCGTGATATTCTATTCTATTATAGTGCTTGCACAGTCAATTATTAAAATCATCTTGGCAATATTAGTGTCTGCTCCTATTTTCTTCTCAGTAATAATATTTGTAGCATATCAATATCCGAATGTTTTTTTCTCTTAGGATGGAATACAGGTATTTCTTCCTTGTATCCGGGCTCTAAAGCCTAGGCTTAAGCGCCTTTAATTGCTCTTCAAATCTCTTTTGATATTGGTCAAAGAATTGATATTCTCTCAATAAAGAAGGCCACCAGATTTATAAATAACTTCTAATAAGAACACTTCATTAATAATTCCAGTTCTTTTAAGGGTGAGGGCATTATTTTTTATCAATCACTAATTTTCGATCCATTCACATGGTTTTTACTATTTGTGTATAAAAGTTCAAAAATTTGCACAAAATTCTTGTAGGTCAAAAATATATTTTTTTCTCCCCATACAATATTGCGGCCAGTGTTCTGCAAACATGATATTATTAACAGTTAGTTGAGAAAATTTTGTCGATACACACCTACCTTGTTCCAATCAAAGTCAAAACTAGTGGAAGGTGAACTTGTAAATGCAATTTGCATTTGACTCTTTGCACTCCTACACATTTTTCGAATCGTATTGACGATGAGGCTACAGGAAGGAGGAGGTTTAAGGTACATAAAGTGCCGAAGAAGATTGGAGCAGAATATTAAGCAACTACAAAATCCACAACAAGTTCCACATTATCATCTTGAACAACTTAAAGTAATCATAAACAGTTTGAGGAATGATGAAAAAGAGATTATAAATTATGAGAATAACATCATAATGACCTTGCAAAATAGTAGACGCAGAATTGCAATCGGCTTCATCTGCATGTCAGAAATACATTCTTTCCACTGCTACACTATAAGTGTGTCAACTCTCTTTTACTCGATATTGCGTAACTGTATATCGAGGTAAAAAAACGTATCAAAAAGTTATCATGTTATAATGCGATGATTACCACATTTGTTATTATTTGGCAACATGTGCTTGAGCTATGCATGTCAAAAATGTTAAATAATAAAAAAAAACAATCAGAAACAATAGTGATGGATCAGGCGAATATTTCTATTTGTTGAGAACATTGTTCAATTACTGGTGAATAGGCAGATCATCTGGAAGAACATTCAAACTAATAAAGCTATTTTGAAATTCTTCAATTTTGTATGAAATGTTATGATGTTTCCTACTGAAAAACTACCGTCAATGAGAGTGACAATGGATCAGAGGGTGCAGTTATAATCTTCATAGTGTATTCTTTCCAGATTCTGGAATTCTTTCTTCTTCTTCTTATTTCTGAGGTAATTTAATAGTTATTTGCAAATTTATTTATTTTTTAGGAGAATATATGTGCTAATTTATTTATTAATACGCAATTGGTTTGGAAGAATACATGTGTGCATTGGGCAGGTTTTAAATAATTTTCCAATTAAAAATAGTTTTGGAAGAATATTTGTGTCAAATAAAATTGTTTACAAATGCGATAAGTTTAGAGATTGTTGGCAAGGATTTAAAAATCGTTTAAATTATGGGATAATCTTTCAATACTCAGGAAAAAAATATCGGTAAATTCTGATATTGATTATGTATACAATTTTCTGATACTTAGCAGATCAAATGGATATATTTGAAAAATGTTGCAAACTTTGATTTTTTTTAATATATATTTTTAACACGTAGGAGTGTTGGAAGAATAATTGTATTATCTATAAATGTTTGTCCAATTCTATTATCTATAAATGTTTGTCCAGATATTGTTTCGGGGATTTCCTCAAGGGATTTCATCAAAAAAAATTCTCCGAGGATTTCGTCCAGGAATTCTCCTTAGGATTTGTTCAGAGAATTCATCCAGGAATTTATCTGGAAATTGTACGGGGAATTTCTCCGGGAGTTTCCTCCAGGAATTCCTTAGGAGATTTCCTCAAGGAATTGGTCCGAGAATTTCCTCCAGGAATTCCGCCGGGAACCTCAAGGATTCCTCCGGGGATATCAAGAACTACTTTTTTACACGACTTCCATCGGGGATTTCAATGATTCTTCCGGAGATATCCCCCAAAAACTTCTCCGGGGATTTTCTACAGAAATTATTCTGGGGCTTTCCTCCAAAAATTGGATTTGGTTCCTTTGAGATTTTCCCCCAAGAATTCTTGCGAGGATGCCGTCCAGGAATTCCTCTGGGGATATTGTCCAGAGGAATTCGTCCAAGAATTCTGCTGGGGATTTTTTCAGAGAATTTATCCAAGAATTTATCTGGAAATTGCAAGTGGAATTTCTCCATGAATTTCCTCCAGGAATTTCTTAGGAGAATTCCTCAAGGAATTTGTCTAAGAATTTCCTCCAGAAATTCCTCCGGGGATATCAAGAACTACTTTTTACACGAACTACAACTACAAAAATTGCTCCGTAAATTACCTCCAAAAAATCTTCCGGGGATTTGTTCCCTTTGAGAATTTCCCTCAAGAATTCCTGCGAGGATTTCATCCAGGAATTCCTCTGGGGATTTTGTCCAGATATTTTTTCGGGGATTTCCTCTAGGGATTTCATAAAAAAAATCCTCCGAGGATTTCGTCCAGGAATTCTCCTGGGGATTTTTTCAGAGAATTCATCCAGGAATTTATCTGGAAATTGCACGTGGAATTTCTCCGGGAATTTCCTCCAGGAATTCCTTAGGAGATTTCCTCAAGGAATTTGTCTGAGAATTTCCTCCATGAATGCCTTCGGGAACTTCAAGGATTCCTCCGGGGATACCAAGAACTACTTTACATTATAGTTTTCAATGTTTCCGGTACAGTATTCTACCAGAATTCTATCCCTTGTAAACTTCATTCCCAACGGCGCAGATGACCCGAGAAATGATTATAACAGGATCTCATCTGAAATGTCTTATGGCAACACTGTCAGCCTCAATCTTTTAGGATAATTCTCTCTCCCAGAGAGCAAACATGTGCGTTTTCAACGGTAAAACGTGGTAATTTCAAATTTTTAACGGTCGAGCGTGACCTCAGACCTTAATCAATTCATTGCTTTTTGACACTCGGCCCACTCTATATGCACTGAAATTTTTGCAATTTCTGACCACCTGTAAATATGGTAAAGGGCCGGAAATCAAATTAAAAAAAATGTAATATATATTAGTTAGATGTATGATGTATGAGAAGAAGAATCATTTGATTCCGAAAAATCCGACAAATCTCTTGGAATGTTTTGCAATTTCTCATATACCTCACCGCACTGATCGTTTTTGTTGTTATGGTAAAAAGCGCTTGGTCCACTCTAACTGCATACTTTTATCGATTTTCATTGATAATTCAAAGTGAATTTGTTACCTCTCTTTTACACTTTATTACATTTATCAAATCTGATCAAAGGGAAATAGAGATGAAGTAATTTCGCATCTTATGAAATAATAATCCAATTTTCCCAAGTTGGATCACTCTGGCTTAACCCCGATTTATTTATAGAGTTGTAATACACATCATTTTTGAAGATACGGGACAAATTGAGAGTTCTCAATTCAAAAGTGGGACAGTCCATCAAGTCCCTAGAACGATATCCTCATTTGCCAGGACGAAATTAATTAAGATCAAAAATGTCTGTAAGAATTTGTTGCTGTATGAATTGAAACGAAATACGTGAAATGGTAAAATATATACCAATGTAGTTTCTCTGCAATCAAACAATTGTTAAATGCCACCTATTGGAAACTAGCCAAAGCTCGTGGCATCAATTAGGAATGGTAAATTTGAACTCGATCCAGACCGAACGCCACATCGATTATGAATACTCGCCAACGCTCTCCAACTATACCGCATCCTTCTGCCAGAGCTCATTCGGAACCATGAAAAGACTATCTCTCGCCACGCCAGAAACTCAACGCTCCAGTCCAAACGATCGTCACGTAATTGCCTTACAATATTCGCCCGGAACGCCTCCATCGCAACGACCTTCTCTCTCCAACCCTGCTGAATCGCTGTAATCACGTGTCCCTGCAAACGGATCCGTGGATTATTCAAAATCAATATGCACCAAAGTAAAACATTCCAATCGATTATCCCGCAGGATCTGTCAACCCCAACACATCCCCCACCCCCTCAACATTGTGATATGTTCCCCCCAGTACTGGAACCGGCAGCTACTTCGAGGATCGTCCTCTCCTCACGCTGACGAGTGTAATCTAATGCATTTCAATCAGCGCCAGCAACAAGACGCGAAGAACCGGGAACAAGTTATGCATTTTTTGCGCTGACCAAGCCACCAATCTACTACACCTACTGCATCATCATCATCACCCCAAACAAGGGTAGAATAAATAAAACATCACTTGGAGACTACTGACTGAAGCCTTACCCGGAATATTCTTCGGTGCGAGGGACCCATCGACAGCAACAGTAATCGCGACGCTCCAGAACAGAAATAGTTTGTGAAGATGATGTTCCCGAAAAAAAAATGATGTTTGTGAGTGAGTGAAATAGCTGGAAACAATCTCGCGGAAAGAGAAGCCAGAAGTGGCGAAGCGGTGAAGCGCTCCGCCGTGGACGCCGACGAACCTAAGCCGTAACCTTGGATTAAACATATCATTTTTTTTTGCTGCGGCTCGTTTGCAAATTCGCGATCGAGTAAGGCCAAAACTGCGCGTCGCTTCTGCCCGAGAGCTCCTCGTGTCGTGTTCGATGTGTATTGTGGGATCGCGGCTCTCTCGCTGTCGTAACATCTAAGCGCGACTCCCCGCGAAGTTCCGACCGTCGTTCTCGCGATCGCGGTCCTATCATTTTCTATTCCCCCCTTCAACCGAATCGCGACAACCGTGGCGACGGTGAGGCTTTGACTGATTTTACATTCGCGACACATATTCGCGAAACGGCCACAGAAGAGAAGAACCCGAAGAAGACGAAGAAGGAACAGAGAATTCGCCAAAACCGTCGACAAAGCGGTCGAAACAGCATCAGCATTGGCGGCAGCGCGCTGACAACACAACAACCGAGAGTAAAACTTTGTTGTAAAGTTGAAGGTAATTCACTTGTTCTGTTTTTTGTATGCCCATCGCCATTTATTTTAGTTTGTTTTTTAATTTATCTATTTCGCATTCTCACGCGCGCGCACATTAGCGCTTTCGGTGAGGAGCGACGCGTCGCGTCGTTTGCCATCATGATCATGATGATGGCGGCGGTTGATGTTGGTGAATAATTCGCTAAAACTGCTAAACGGACAATTTTATCGCAGTAAATCAAGAAAGAACTCGTTGCATGCTTAACGTTCCACCTGTTTTGAGGATTGTACATTGGGACTGGGGTGAAAAATGCGATATAAGACTGTCATGACTCAAATTCCGATGCGACTTATTTTTGAAGGTAATGACATTTTTCCGATTGTCAATGAATTCACGTTGACTTATTATTGATAGGTATTCACAGAATGTCTGAGACGCTAATCATCGTAATTGAATTTGCATTAAAACATTGATTCTCACTCGGGACAAAATCCCATTCGGGATTCGAATGGAATCCCATGCGGGATTCGAGCAGAACTCCATCCAGGGTTCAGACGAAATTCGGACAGAATCTCATTCGAGATTCAGACGGAATCCCATTCGGGATTCTGGTAGAATTCCACTAGGGATTCGGACAAAAGCCCACTCGAGATTCGGGCAGAATCGCACTCGGGATTCGGACGGAATCCCACTCGGGATTCGGACAGTATCCCAATCAGGATTCGGACAGAATTCCATTCGGGATTCGGAAAAAATTCCATTCGGGATTCGAACCTCTTGGGATGCGGTCATAATTTTCATTCGGGATTCAGACTGAATTTCGCTTGTAATTCAGACAGAATTTCCCTAAGGATTCAAATGGAATTGCCCTCAGGATTTGAACAGATTCCCGTTTATGATTTGGACATTATACCGCTTGGGATTCGAAAATTGATATCCCAAATGAAAAATCTGAATTCAGAATGGGATTCTATCAGAATCCTGAGAGAAGTTCGATCCGTATCCCGAATGGAAATTTTCTCGAATCCATAATATATGATTCTACTCGAATCCCAAATTGGATGGACCCGAATCCAAATTGGATGCTACTCCAATCCTACTGTAGATTCTGCTCAAAATCCTTCTACCCAAAAGAATCTACTCAAACATCGAATGGAATACCTCTTGAATCTCGCAGGGCATTCCATTTGAATCTCGCAGGAGATTCCGCTCAAATCCTACCGGGGATTCACTTGAATGCCAGTGAGGATTGAACTCCAATCCCACCGGTGGTTGAAATCCAATCCCGCTGAGGATTATAAACGAATCCTGCTGAAAATTCCACATGAATCTCACTGAAGATTCTACACGAATCCCGATAAGAATTCTACTCGAATCTAGCAGAAGATTCCACTCAAATTCTGCTGGGCATTCTACTCGAATTCCGTCGGGGATTTAATTCGAATCCTGGTAGGGATTTTATTAAAAATCACTGAGGACACTTGAATGCTACTTGAATCACTCTGATGGAGACAAAAATTGTGAATGTTTATTATACTTTAGAGAAGGTATGAGCAACTATGAAAAATTATAAATTTCATCCTAATGTACTGGATTGTACGCATATATGTTAAGAATTAAAACGAAAAATCTAAGAGAGGTGAATATATATGTATATATATATATATATATATATATATATATATATATATATATATATATATATATATATATATATATATATATATATATATATATATATATATATATATATATATATATATATATATATATATATATATATATATATATATATATATATATATATATATATATATATATATATATATATATATATATATATATATATATATATATATATATATATTTCCATACCAGAAAAACATGGTGAATGAATAAACAATCATGGTATTAATATTAAGTACCACCATACTATACACCTATTTTTATGGTGGTAATAGAAGTCAAAATACCAAAACTCATTATCACAAATTTTGATAATGCGGAAATCAATCATGCAGTTCTAAATATCCTGATGGTAAAGAAAAGTTCGCCAGAAATCTGATCAATTTTATTAACAAATTATATCGATAACTAAACCTATTCTTTTAACAACCGCAGAATCCTATTGGCTCTTTAAGAAAATCAAAATTTCACAACCTTCAGGCTCCTCATTTGATGCGAATGTCTATTAACCATTGACTGGCTTCCAAACTAGCCTGAAATCATTATTTTAATTATTCATAACTCGTTCCCTCCGAAAAAAACACCATTTCACGTTGATTCCCATATTCCTCCTACGCGAGTTCGCAGTTCCCTCGCGAAACCTTCACCGAAATGATCTCATCGACCTCTCTCCCTCCCACACTCCCTAACAGTAGGTACCAGTTCCATTACGCCCCGAAGAACAATTATCACACCTCTCGTTTCTCCCGTTGAGAAATTTTTGTTTTCCTGTTCCCTTATTGATGTAAAGTTGCTTGGGCATTAAGTGGTGGCGTCCAGCCCAGCAGCAAGTCCAAAATCTCTGCAAGAAGGTTCAACTTGCTGTCTGACCATAATTAGCCTACCACTAGTAGTGGTGGCAACAGTTCGCACACACGCCTCTGAGTCAGGCTGCGAAAGCGGCGTGGGTGAATTAAGGTGAGGCAAGAGGATGGAATACAATTCAAGAAGTTTTGAAAACTCAGTGAATGGTCGAAGGAAGAAGGGACAACACAACCAGAGGTGAAATGAATTGATCGCTGCCCGGTTAAGAACCATTAAAGTATTATTTCGATTAACCCTTTGAGGACGGATTCGTCATATTGACTCCGGTGCCTTCAGCTCAGTATTGCAGCAAACATATAAACATGCAAGTTATTCTATTTCTGAAAAGTCTAGGTATCGAGAACGTTTGTGGAGTATTTGGTCTTAGAGTAAGCTCTTCAATATTGATCATTAAAATTTAACTATGTTCAGTAGCGTAGTAACTATGTTCAGTATAGACGCATTTATACTGTTCTAGCCGATGTGTCATAATTAATTTAATCTTATGTATATGAGATGTTCTAGATCCATCAAATAATCCGGGAGTTCATGATCTAATAGATCTACCTATGTCTTCACTGTTTTATTTTTAACAGTATATATTCAACTATGTTCTACGAGCCTATGTGCAGCCCTGCAAATTCATGTTCTGACATACTTGATGTTGTAGGGTTGCCGAATCAACTTGTAGCTCTTATCATTTGATCTACTAGGTCAACTAAATCGTTTATAGTGTCCTTCTACTTCCCTACTCTACTAAGTGTTCATATGATCATTTCTACAGTTATTAACTGAGAGGAAAACTCGAAAAAAGGCCGTTGATTTTATGATGTTCTAGACAACGGTAACACAGCAACAATCATAAAAGTTTTGCGTGTCTCGAGACTCTCGAGTAGATTTTTTCAATACTTCGTCTCTCTTATATACAATACCTTTCTGAATCACCAATGAGCATCAAAGTATTACGAACATTGTTGATAAGTATTGTTTACCACATGAAGTTTGCATTCTGGGGCAAATTAAGCAAATAATTTGCCATACGAGTTGGCAAACTTGCATGCCAGTTGGCTGAAATAGTCAAATTCTGAATTTTCAACTGCTAATACGTCAAAAACTATACGTGCTTTTATATTTTTGAAAATTCTGTGGGCCCATAATTCGTGTTCTTGAATCTACAAATCAATTTGTAGTTCTAATCTTTCTAACAACTAGAGTGTTGGTGATGTCGTTATTAACAGTAATTGAGTTCAATCAGAATCTAAAATCCTGTATATAACTTTCATGATTCGTTTTTATTTATTTCAAGATGTTCTAAATTAGTGGTTCTCAACCTTTTTGAAGCTGCGGTCCCCGTCGACGTTCTATAAATATCCTGCGGACCCCTTAAATTGGATGTTCTTGAATTTAATGCTTGTGGAAGCCTTTAAAATTTCTTATATGAATCAACAATAATCCTTGGCAGGCACACTCAAAAGTTTCTGTAACTCACCCCAGAAAGCATTGAGCAATTCGCACTAATTTCGTAGGTGGTACAGTTCTTGTTGGGGTTTATCTTCTTCCCGTCTGTTACCAAAGTCGGAGAACAGTCTATTAGCCACGACCTGGGATCTGAAAGGAATGATTAATTGAACCCCTCATTAACAGAGATGCATATAATTCTCTGACCCATTATAGTGTGTCTGCATGCAGAAAATTCAAGTATTCTGCTAAGATTATTTGGAATCTGGTAGGAACTTTGAAAAACATCTTGCCAAGAGTTCGATTAGCAACTTATAAAAGAACCTTGTCAAAATTCATTAATAAAGTAGTTGTAAGGCTTCCAACTAAAACTACTATCAGCAAAACTTTTAAAATATTTCCAGCAGTAGCTACGTTCAAAATTTCTTCAAGAACCATCATAATAGATTTTCATAAGATGAAAAAGATTTCTTCTGGTATCCTTAATCGTCCACCAGAATGCACAGGGTTCTCGTCAAGAAATTTACATGCACCATCTCTACAAACTGCCAAAATACATATTAAGAAACTTGCTTATGACCTTCGCGGGAGTCAAATAACGGTTAATTAGGTATATTAAAAAAATCACCAGGAACTCTTTAAAAACCTTGTCAGATATCCATAAAAAACATTCGCACAATTCTACTGATAGAATCGAGATGATATTGGTTTGAGTAGAAAAGTGGAAAATTTCTTATAGTTTGCCTATAAACTTCCAGGAAAAAGGCAATCATACCTATGGCTTCTAATCTATTATTGGCCGAATGACAATGGAAGTTCAGATGAAAATAGCAACGATGACTCAAAAAAATATCAATTTTAACCCCATATATAATAACCTTTTGCAAAACAAGTGAGGATAGAGGCTTGACAGAAGCTCTCTCTGCGATGCAACAATGAGGCGATTTAGAGTTTTTTTTTCCTGAGGAGTAATCATTGAACTCAAAATTCACTACACAAATCCTCCAACGATTCGAGTGAGAGTGCATTGAAATGCGAGGATTTTTTCTTGTACTCTTTCTCTCTTGCTGCTATGCTTACCTTTACTCAAACTTTGAAAGAACTGCCCGAACAAAACCGGCCTCGCCGAGTTGTGATGGCATTCTTTTTTAACGGATTTTTTTCTCTGCTTGTTTTGTGCCGCATCTTTTCTGCTTAGTATTTTTTCGATCCCTCACAAATAGGCAAAGACAGCACGCTGCTCTAGAGTACGTTACCGAAGTCTGGTGACATTCAGGAGTATTATCACACTTATTTACAACGGTATTGCGGACCCTCCCACAGGTCATCTCTGTACTAAATAATAAGACCATCCATAATATCGAAAGACAGAAGGTCGAATGCCAAAACGTCGAAAGGGACAAAACGTCGAAGGGACAAAACGTCAAAAATAGTATTATTTCATTGGAATTGTTTTCCAGATTGCTTTTTTCGCATCATGGTTATTGAAAGGTACGTTTGCCACATAGTAAATTATTTTTTCTTTTGAAAAGAATCATTTATCAAAAAAAAATTGTTTTCTTCCGATTTTTTCTTTTTGACATTTTGTATAAGCACCAGCCTTTTTTTTAAGTTAGCTCTTTGTCACAAGATGAGCAAAACGGCTCTTCTTAGTGAACGGATCCGATCCGAATCACTCATTTTAGTGATCGGATTTATTTTACGGCTCAGCAAACCGTGTCGCGCGCCATGTGTTGTACGATCTTTTGCTTCCCCATTCTTAGTAGCTACATTCTTCACCAGAAACTCACGATTCGACCGGCCACGAACACGATGTTCGGCCGATTTTCCCTAACCGAACCCGAACAAAAGATGCAAAGCAAGGCTGATTCATTGTACTCAATAGCCAGAGTAGAACTGAACCAGGAGCTGAACCCGCATTGATGCAAAGTAATGCGCTTTGCCGTTCAGTTGGGCACTTTCTCTCTTTATCTTCCGTTTGCCTGTAGGCGGGGCTGCGTCTGCCTATGCTGAGAGTGCTGAGAGCGCTGAGAGCATGGAGTAGCAGCAAACTGTACTCGCATGTTTGGCGTAGCGCGCAAAGCAAGGCATATGGTAAGCGTTATAGACAAGCGGAGATATGAACGAAAGAAAATCACTTCGTTCTTTTTACGAATCACTTTTTATCTGATGCGTTGTATGGCTGCTGATCGAATGAACCGATCCTCGTCAGAAAAGAGCTACGGATCACTCAATTGACTCAATCATATTTTTCTTTGTTTGCTGTGAGAACTGTCACAACATTTGTTTGCTGTGAGAAAGTAAATATAAACAGAACTGCTGCCGAGCATTCACACCCTTGTTGGACTGACGTTGACCGAAAGCTCAAATGACATCAAACAAACATCGATACGTTTTCATTCATTGTGTAAGATCAATCGTGCTTTAGTATTCGTGACACTTTGCTTGGAGACCACAATATTTGGCGTAACAATTCAAAAGGGCCAATCCTCAGATCGTTGACTCTGAGAAAATTCGATGTGAATATTATTCACCACATTTTCAATTCCTATTTCTCTGTATTCAAATAAATCGATGTGTTTTATTGCTCGTTGAGTGAAGATTTACTATTACTACACGTTAATAATAGATTTCATTCTGAAAACTGACAAAAATGTGGAATAAATGATGAATTTAAATGCTTGGCCAATTTTCGATTTTCAACAAGGCATGGGCCTTTTTTATTGGCCGAATTGAATATTATTAGCGTGCTTGGCCCAAGGCTAAGCATTTTCGGTTTTCAATGAATGAGCAAGAGAGAGTCATTGGCCTCTCACCATGCTAAGGTCAATGATAGTTTGCGGAATTTTCCGATTGTAGGCCCGCTTGATGGAGCGAGAACCGATCATTGGCCGTTTCGAGCAGGGGGCCAATGAATGATTTGGAAAAAAGCGATTATTGGCCGCTCGGAAAATCGAGTTTATAACGGTTAGTTTTATGATTAGGTTGACAATGTTTACATAGTTTGTAGGTGTTGGGAGATGCTATTGAATGGTATCAAAACCCGATTTGTTTACAATTTGATCATTGGCCTTTTAGAATTATTACGAGAGATATCTCCTGTTAATCATTAGTACTACAATAGATATGAGCAGTCCGTCTATAAACTAAGTTATTCATAGCTTACATACTCTCACTGCTTGTATAGCCTTTGGACTTAATGGATCTACTCGGACACGTTTTGATTGGAACATTTTTCAAGTCTTGGTTTCGATGATAGATTAAATGTTATACAGTCGCCTCTCCACATCTCGATATCGAAGGGACCATCGAGATAGGGAGAGATCGAGACATATAACACATTTTTAATGAATACTAGATTGAAAATCACTCCGTTGCCAGGAAAACTTAAAACAAACATACGTCATTCAGTCTTTGCAAATTGTTTTGAATCCCTAAAATCTAGTCTAGTAACCTTTGATAATGGGCATATTGACATACGGAGAGAAAATCGGGAATGAAAATCACATCGAGATAGAGAAATATCGAGATAAGGAGGATATCGAGATATGAAGAGTAAAAATGTATGCAGAATGAAGGGACCGAAATAATCATCGACATAAGGAGAGATATCGAAATGTAGAACATCGAGATGTGGAGAGTCGACTGTAACAGTTTGGAGAACCTAGAATATCTTATTTCCCCTCAAAATGTATCATGGGTTAGATCAAGATGTAAAAATGTATCAAGAAATTGTTTTTGAACGTTAAAATATCGAGTGGTTCTTCTGGTTTATCGAAAGATTTCAATTCCAAAACAATTTGGAGAACATGAGTTAAATAGAAATCTTTGAAGATGTTCTAATAAAAGTAACGTAGTATATTCAAACTACATTTATATATGACGTGACGATATTCCAACACATTTTGCCAACACATGCCTTAGAACTTCCCGAAAATGTTTTTTTCGACATACTTCAATATTTCTATGGTTTTTATAATATATCTGAACAACAAACTTCAATTCATACATAAATAAAAAAAAGTCGCCCTGAAAGGGTTAATGCGTTATTCGCAGCTCGCGATTTTGCATGAATTGCGGCTCGGTACGTGAAGGCAAGGGGATTACATTAAGAGGCAGGTGTGGCACACGGTTAACAATCGATACGTTTTAGCCGAAACTAACGAAAAGGTTCAAGAGTGATTCATATTTTTATTTTGGTGCAGGAATTTTGGGTCCACACGAGTCGCAACGTCAATGGGGGTATGTCGTCAGCTGCCTGTGTCGGTTCGGTATATATGACCATGAAAAAAAATATATAAAGAATAACCGTAACGACCCTCTATGGGTGCAAGGGGAGCGTTTTCTACGTAGGCTGGTGGGGCGTAAAAGGGAACGGCAAATTCGCGAGTTGCGCAAATATCTTTTGCGTGAAACGCCACATGCCTTGCCATATTTACAATGGTGGTGTGTGTTTACAGAGGGAACCACGAGAAAAAGAAACCGGCGAAGTGATTATGTCACAAGTCACAGGACAAATATCCGTAAGTTTAGAACTGTCGTGAAATGGATTCGGGCTGCTCGTGGCATAAGTCAAATCTAGGTCAAACAATCGGCCAAGGCAGAAATAAGCATAATCCGACAATAGGACGTCATCCTTAATCGTTGGAAATTCGACTTCTCTATCGCTGCTAAAGTTCAAACAGCGAACTGCGATGATTAATTTGGACAACGGATTCGCCTTTGGATAATGTCGAAGACCTTCCACTTTGGCGCATGATTGGCCAATTAGGCGGATGAAGAGCCGCTCTCGCGAATAGCCTTCGAGCAGCTAAATTAGTCGCTTTGCTGATTTCTTAATTCCCCTCACGATCGGTCGCCTGTAAATCAAACTCTGGGACATCTGGTCAAGGAGACGCCATCGAGTGATTAGAAAGTGTCATCCAACGCGTCGCAGCGGATGACACCCGTGTGCAGAAAAACCTTGTCAAATGACCGAAGCTTAAAATTGCATACAAAATCTGTCGAAATCCAAATTCGTGTTTAGCATATCGGTCTCGAGCGTATCTATTATTATTGTGCTCTTCCTCCTCTGCACTGGGCCCAATCACGTACTCGCTGCCCATTTCGGACGAATGCGGTACTCATCTTCCTTCCTTCCCCCGTTGACAATATGTAATGCGAAACCACCCAACGACGATAAAACATCGGTGACTTTCTACTATTTCCGAATTCTGCTCGAACCCCTTTCAACCTTTACGACGCTGTGTACAACACGTTTACAACACGATCGTTCCCTAGATGTGCTCTGAACCGCTGATGATCGATAAGAGGTAATTGACGTATCGTCACCGCAAGTAACCCAAAAGGTGTTAACATCTTGTGTCTACCATGAGAAAAAATCGAAAAGTCGAGGTCATAAAATCGCCTTCAATTTTACGACGCCCGTGTGCTTCTGCTACTGAGAAATGCAAATTTTGGCTTGGCTTAGACTTTTAGCGGTTGCATTCGCCGGTGGATATCGGCCTCTAATAGACTGTCGAATTGATCGTTAGAAATTGCCAGAGGACTTCCATCCCCATCATACACGTGCGTTTGGCAGGAAAGGGTCAGCTGAATGTGAAATAAGAAAAAAATGGCGGCGTGGGTGTGAGGAAGCCCCGATCGCCATCGTTTCGGTATCAATCACCCGGAATCGGTGATTGGAAATGAGATATTTGCAAATATTTACATAATGCAAACATCAAAATAATCGCGCGCAGCATTGAATTTTGCGCTCGCCGGGCGACGTCAGTTGGATTTTGAATGCCGTGGCACTGTGCGGGTCTGGCGTTATCGTTGAGTTTCTGGATTTTGATGACTACGAATTGTTTTACTAGGTTAAAACGATGTCTATTTTCACGATTTTTCTACATATAATTTGTGTCTTCTGAAATAATTTTTTGTTTTTAATTTTATGTTTGGCAATTGTTACAATTTAGTATTGTCCAACCAGGCTTTTTTAACCGCCTAGTTTTGGGTTTGTCCACATAATTCGCGTAACACGTACACTTCTCACACTATTCTGGGTCACCTACTCACGATTATTAGTCACTATATTGCAAATGCAATTCAAATTAAAATGACTTAAAATAGTGAATGACCCATGATAGTGTGGCCACTGCACATTGGTCCCAAAGCCATATCCATCATTGTTTCAACTGCTTCAGCCAATAATTTTCCCTAGATTCCGCCTACTGTGATCGTTCTTATATCAAAACATGTATAGTCAATTTTAAATGACTTTACATACAGTTATTTCGGTGGTTCTAGTAAATATACCTTTTTTCGCTTTCTGTACCATATTATTTCGGTTTATTATTAATTTATCCTAAAGCGTTGATTTTCAGAACTTCCTTTGCATATATTTGCTGAAGCCACCAAAGAGCTATCTCGATTATTTTTCAAGTTATGGACGATTTTCGTTCAAAAACATAGTACAGTTAACTCTCCCTTACTCGATATTCCGTATCTCGATATCGAGTTAGAGAACCATAGTAAATGTTGGTTTTCATGGCTAACTCGATGGTCCCTTGGAATGCAGTTGCACTGTTTTTGTGTTCTGTAACTCGATACCTCCCTAACTCGATGGTCCCTTCAATATCGTGTAAGAGAGAGATGACTGTATTTTCAAAATTTTGGTAATTTTTTCAAACAAAATCGTCCTCACAGTTTTTTCACCATAAACAGAGAAAAATACTATCTTTCTAATGTCAATAAAAGATTGGAAACCGTTTGCACCTTTCAGAGATATTGACTTTTGAAAACCACCATGTTTTCGAAGAAAATCCCTGATAACTCTGCAACCATAAGAGATAGAACAATAGTTTCTTCGTCAAAAAGTCGCGCAATCAAAAGTTCTAAAAGTAATCGGAACAAAGTTTTTGCGAGAAATTATTGTATAAAAAGTTATCAAGAAAAACTGATGTTTTCAGGACTACCCTAACTTATTTGTTTAAATAAATCATAACTCGCGAAATTTATTATTCAAAGACTTAAGATATATTATGCCGTGAAAAACCATGATTTACATTGCATTGATTAGACATCACTTGGCTCAATGCTTTAGATTTATAACTTCATTAAACTGTGCTCATATTTTGTTTCCAGGTTTGCTTATCGATGATTTTCTGTCCTGTTCAGTGTTGTAAACATTCGACACTTCTCGCGACGCTCGTTTCGTTGCCATTGTCAGCAGTCAATTTATTGTTCTGTATTCATTCGCTACCTTCGCCTGTCACATATAGCACGGACAGTAGAATGAACATCGAGGAACGGAAAAAAAAACTGTGGATTGAATGTCATCTGTACGATGACATTTTCATAAATCATAAGTTTTACACGGAATGCAGACACATGTGATCATTAACAACACGAATAGTTTCATCTTCCTTGTTATGTACCATACGACACACATACATTGTTAGCGTTAGCGTTAGCGTTAGCGTTAGCGTTAGCGTTAGCGTTAGCGTTAGGCACGAATAGTTTCATCTTCCTTGTTATGTACCATACGACACACATACATTGTTAGCGTTAGCGTAGTTACGGTATACTTCGTAGATTGGATACTAGCAACATTCATGTTTCTTTTTAATAATCTCATCCTGACTACTTTCAGGAACAAGGCAGGGGAGTATACCTTGTTCAAATCATAAACAAGAATACTAAAAGCATGAATATCACTATTCCTGGCCACGCCCATCTTTACCGTAACTTGGGATAGGGGAAGGAAATGTTGATGTAGCACTTACTTAATGAGAGGCCACCGACTCAGCGACACCCTCATAAGTGCTACGGAGTTGGAGGTTGGGGAAGGTATATTGTCAGGATTCGCCTAGAAAGCTGGCGATAGACCATAAACATTTGTTGTTTAAGTGTTTTCAATTTAATCTTTTGAATGCCGGCAATCGAAAGAGAAAACAATAGTTTATTTATAGTATAAATAGTATTTCGCGAAATGCTTGTCGAGTGTGCTGTAATATTTTTGCTCAATAGCCAGTAAAAAGTAAAACCGATCCCTCCAGGGTCATCGGATTGTATAAAACAACGATACGCGTCAAAAAAAAATAAATAAATAAATAAATAAAAAATTAAATAAAAAAAACCGCCCGTTGAAAAAAAACCCGGTGGTACGGTATTTTTAGATAATCGAAAAACGAAAGGAAGCGCGTTCGAACTAAACACCCTAGGATAACACAGTCGATTTTTCTGCTCAAAATTCTACGAAAAGCAGAATCGATCCCTCCAGGGTCATCGAACGGTTAAAGCATCCACAACCGATTGTTAGTTGCGTAACACCCACCCGGACAGAATGCGCAATCTGAACATAATTATCAAACTCCGAAAAAAACATTTTCCGTTCAAGAAACGACCAGAAGTTCCACGACGCGGACAAAAACGATCCCGAAGGCTCACAAAAGAAAAAGTATCATACTGGAACAATCTCACCGGATTGATTCTCTAAATTCATGTGCTGCCTGTCACTTCCGGATGGTTCGGTGAACTAGGGGCAGCCAAAAACCAACAGTACTGAGGACACACATCAAACAAATCACTTTTTCATTATTCATTTTTCACTTTTCACTATTCCATTTCTGAATGTAAAATTGCATTCTTATATAACTGTATATTAAAATGGACAGAAAATTTTTCGACGAAAACACGCGCGAAACCGTGAGCAAAATCTATCGGACGACACAAAACCGAACTGTCCTGCTTGGGCTTCACGAAGCACTCCATACGACACACATACATTGTTATTACAAAAACCTGCTCTTGCTACGAAAAAAGATAGAAATAAATCAATACAGTACCAGAACAACGGCCTAACTGACAAATGTAAACAAATTGAGTTTTATTCACCTAACAGTTTATTTGATAAACTACTATCATATACTGCACAACTGTTTCTTAAAAATAACGTTTTTCACGAAATAAGTGAGAAAAACATAAAGGCGCATTTGATATTCTCTTTTGATACGAACTCTGATGTCAATTTCGCCCACCTTATTTAATAAAATCGCACCGTTTCCTAGCGAAGCTGTCGTGGTTAGAGGCATTCAATTAACATTTCCCTTCTGTACGTTTATTTGATCGTTCTTGATGTGAATGATGGAAGGAAGCGCTGTCAAATATCAACAAAAACGTGTCGACTGCCGTCATTACTTAGGCAGCGTCCATTTATTACGTAACGCTAAATTTGGAAACTTTGGATCCCCCCCCCTTCGTAACGCTTTTTGTATGAATCGTAACGCTAGAGCCTACTCCCCCCTCCCCCTAGAGCGTTGCGTAATTTGTGGTTGCCGCCTTACAACACTGGTCCTGTCAATATCAGCCTACCACATAGGGTTCATTCAAACATTACGTAACGCAAAATTGTTCGATTTTAGACCCCCTCCCACCCCCACGTAACAGCTTTTGTATGGGAAATTTAATTTTTTTGTATAAACCGTAACACTATGTGAGACCCCCCGGTCCCATAATAGCTGATCTTCCTATCATGTTCGTGATGCTAACTAAAAAAAAAAGAAGTGCCTCCTATCAATCAAATGTTATTGGCATCAATCCATGTAGCCTAAGATTTTTTTTTCGTTTTCGGGTTATTTAAGTGATTTTAGATGGGGGTGGAACGCATAACGACGTTTCACATAAGAAAGTTTCGTATAAGGACGTTAGGCATAATGGAAATTTGGCACAATGAGAATTATTTGCATTCTTTAAAATGCTACTTGTTCTTGTACGAAACTGCTCTATGCATAACGTCCGTATGCGAAATGGGCCACCCCCATTGTAGATGTTATTGTAAAGTAAACCTTACTGTTTCCCAGCATCGGTCTTTTTTTAGCGTTTCTATGTTACCTCAATTGCTAAAGTTAAATCACAAATTTACATCAGGAATTTTCATTTCCTGAGCTTTAAAACTGCAAACATTTTGAACAGAATTTTCCCCTTCTTTCTAATATGACTGTTCTAGTAAGTTATTAAATTAAAATTACTTATTATTGATGCTGAAGTAATGATGATTACATTATTTTGAAACCCTAAAAATCTATTGACACATATATTGAGCTGTTCGGTAATTCAATCCACAAAGTTTTTAAATTAATTAACTCATTACGCGTGCTCAGGTGGGATTTGAATCAACGACTTTTGTATGCTAGACAAGTGCTTTACCAACATAGCTAGCGAGCCACTTGGTGACCCAAGTGGATTGTAAGAGAGATCTGCGTGAACTGGTGGGATTTGAATTTGAAACTTGAAACCAGAGAAAAGAGTCGTGGGTTTGAATCCCACCTGAGCACGCGGATTTTTTTTCGTAATTTAACTCTAAGTTTTTCCATCTTTACCACGCGTAATGAGTTAAGTATTTTTTCTTAAAAATGATTGTTGGCTCAAGTTATGCTAATACACTTTAAGTGTTATGACAATAACAGCAATGAGAGATTCTTCTGTTATTAATCATTGATTTAAGGAAAATGATTGTTCTTTTGTAATTCAGCCGTTCCATGAAAAACCGATCTAGTGGGTCAACGAATTCCATGAATATTTGCTATTTTGTTGCTTATCCGAAATAAGGATACAAGTGTTTTTGGATTTTTTGATTAGTATGACCATTTCCAAAATAGGGTGACCAGAAAAATCGCGACTTTGACCGATTTTCAATAAAATTTCACAAAATTTGTTTACAAGAAAAAACAACAAATTAAACAACAATATCCGTTTTTCGTGTTTTGAAAGCCTCGGACTTATGCTATTCTCATTGTTTCTTGAAAGTTTAGAAAATTTTACGTTTACTTTCAAATTTTCAACGATGTATGTTTTTTAGTTTTTGAGATAGATATTTTTTTTTTTTTTTTTAGAATAAAAAATCAGTCATAATAAATTATTTGCTCACTAGCGCCGCCTAGTGGCAAAATTTCGAAACTTTCGGCTCAAATAATGTTAGCCCTTGTGATACTGAGCAACTTTGTCGAAGACGCCATTTTTCTAAGTGGTCAGGCTACTGAGCTATCCGCAAAACAAAAATTATTTGCTCACTAGCGCCGCCTAGTGGCAAAATTTCGAAACTTTCGGCTCAAATAATGTTAGCCCTTGTGATACAGAGCAACTTTGCCGAAGACGCCATTGTTCCAAGTGGTCAGGCTACTGAGCTATCCGCAAAACAAAAATTATTTGCTCACTAGCGCCGCCTAGTGGCAAAATTTCGAAACTTTCGGCTCAAATAATGTTAGCCCTTGTGCAACTTTGCCGAAGAGGCCAACTTTCTAAGTGGTCAAACTACTGAGCTATCCACGAAACAAAAATTATTTGCTCACTAGCGCCGCCTAGTGGCAAAATTTTGAAACTTTAGCTCAAATAATGTTAGCCCTTGTGATACTGGGTAACTTTGCCGAAGACGCCATCTTTCTAAGTGGCCAGGCAACTGAGCTATGCGCAAAACAAAAATTCCATGCCCACTAGCGCCGCCTGGTGGCGTAATTCCGTATCAGAATGACCACCACATATCAACCCTTGAGCTACTGAACAACTCTTCCGAAGACACCAACCTTCCAAAACATCAGGATTCAGAGATATCATTTGTTACAAAATTTTACATTCTTATCCCTCATGGTTCATATAGTGCAAATCAGAAATAGCGCCCCTACCGGCCAAGTTCTCAACTAAATGGATGATCCTCAACTCCTAAAGGTAGATCGTACTTAGCACTGAAGCTTCGCCGAAAACAGTACTGTGCTATCTCTTTTGGCATAGGGGCGGTCCATTAATTACAAGAGGGATTATGGGGGGAGGGGGGGGGGTTTGAGATTTCTTACGCGCCATACAAAGTATTTGTAATTTTCATATAAAAATCTTACCATAGGGGGAGGGGGGGTCGAAAAACCGCCAAAATTGTCTTACGTAATTAATGGATCGCCCCATACGAGATATTCAACGAAATCCCATAAGCCCTGGGTCTCCTATAACGCAGATTCCTATGACGCCCCCCAACCATGTGTCTAATAGGAGACCTGACTGTATAAATTTATAAATATAACATATATTATAAATTCGTATATATTTTTTATGTAAAAAAATTGTATAAACAATCCTTTAAGTTTTCAACATTTTTACAAACTTCTTGTCATTTTTCAAGTTAAGGTTAAATCGCATAAGACATCTGATGATTGTTCTAAAAAATTTGCAAATACCATTGCAATTAAAGGAAATGAAAATACACTACTAAAAGTTTTTTTCATTGGTATGCACAGCATTCAAATTGTTTATAACATTGAACTAACTGTATGGAACGGTTAAATATGCTTCCAACATATTTCCGATACAATCGACATATAACATTCGCAAGCTATTTAGATTTTTCACTGCTCACTTGTTTTGGCCTTAGCTATGGAAAAGTTTCTCGAATTTTATTTAGAATTCAAGAATTCTACTGCTGGTGACCGATTCATGAAGTCTACTCTAGCTGCTTCATACTAGTAAAATTCTGTTGCTTTACCAAATGTTCTGCCTTAGTTTAGACGTATCAATATCAGCTTGATATTTCTTGAGACATCCTTCGGTATAAAATATATGAAATTGTCAATGAAGACACTGCTACTGCTCTTTCTCTTGTCATATCCATCTAAAGTTTGAATTTCTTTCAAGTGATTCTATATCGAGAGGTAATAATGCGAAAAGTACGAAGAGAACTCAAGATTTTTTTAATTTTTCCAGATGATTCTGTATTTCTGATATACTAATGCTATTCTTTTATTTTATTTCCAGGTACGTACATCAATGTTTAAACACGTTTTACAACAATGGGGACCGCAGGTATAATATTCTAGTGTAATGGGGAAAATTATCATATTTGTAGCACTATTGATTCGCTTTGTCATGGAGGTTTTCAACGAGAGCCCAAAATTAGCAATAAAATCCAAGAAGGAAATTAAAACCTAAACAATTTGACCTATAAAAGAACCATGACAAAGTAAATCACGGAAGTGCCAAAGGTGTATCTAACTATTAGCTTAATTTTGAATTTCGGAGGCCAATACTTCTAATGAATTTCTCAAACAATTTTATCTTAGTTTGAAAAAACGTGATTATACTAGTAAAAGCTTGGTAAAACCGCTTCAGAATAGCAAACCTCTTTGGAATTCTCCATAGAAGCTCATCAGATTTCTCAGTGAACCACACCCTCCAAACATATATACATCCACCAGAATTCTTCAAAAAATCGCATATCCATCCGAACTGACTTGCAAATTCCATCCAGCTGATGACGATCTGTCATGCAAGTTATTCTTACCTTCTTCAAACACCCACCCAACCGTTGGGCGCCAACTAATTCCGATAATTGTTCCGCTTCACGGGCCCCCTATATGTGGAGCTGTCCCATATTACGAAACATTCGCTAATGCCACAAATCAAATTATCACCGCCCCGGGTAAGTTACACACACATAATGTTGGCAAAGCAACGAACCCATTCTGTCAAAATTAATGAACTTATGCGAATCGACACTTTTCGGGCATGAATTTGCGTGCAAACATGTTTGATTGCTGGCGCAAAATACATGGAACCGGTTCGGTGGAGTTGTTTTCTGTGCTGTACCGTGACACGGGGGATCTTTGATAATTTTGAATTGGAATGCTCGTTCTTTGAATGGAAAAAAAGACGAGCTGTTTAATTTTCTTACAGCTAATAACCATCCAAACTCCAAACTCAAAAAAGATCCAATTTTTTTTGTTTATCGTAATGATTTACTGGATGGAGCATGTGGAGGAGTTGATGTCATTATTCATAGACAAATGAAGCATCAACTTTTTTCGTCGTTTCAAACCAAAATTTTTGAAACTTTGGGTTTTTCTGTGAAAACACAGCTTTGTAAATATACTTTCACAGCTGCCTATTTGCCTTTTCAATGCACTGGACAGCAAGTTAATTTGCTTCAAAATAACTTGCGAAAATCGACTTACGATAAGTCAAAATTTTATGTCATTGGTGACATCGCTCATGGAATAATTCGCACAGCAATTCCATCGGCAGAATTTTATTTCATGAGTGCTCTTCAGGATATTTCTCAATACAATAACCTGATATTCCTAATTGTATTTCCTCTTCTAGAAACCATTCTAAATTGATTTGGTCTGAACCGACTCATTTTTTTTTCGAATGTCTTGACTTGCAATGCTTGTTCTTTAAATGGTGAAGAGACAATTAACAGCCAATTATATACATATAGCATTTATTACTGAAAATTATTTGAAACCTGAATCCAAACTCAAAAGAAATCCGAACTTTTTCGTTTATCGTAATGATTAACTGGATGGAGCATGTGGAGGAGTTATCATTCATAAGCATATAACTTTTTTCGTCATTTTAAACCAAAATTTTTGAAATTTTGTCTTTTTCTGTTCAAGTTACCTCAGAGATGTCAAAAATCTTTGTTTGCGGATGACACAGGCCTCTCCACCAAAGGACGAATCCTGTGTGTCATCTGTAGCAGATTTCAAAAAAAAGTAGGATATATTTTCTTCATAATTGCAAAAATGGATTATTTCTTCTAATTTGGAAGAATTTTAATATTCCCACATAAACCAAAAGCTCTTTACTTATTTGAAACCATCAAGTAGACATGTTGTCATAATGAGAGGAGTTCCAATAAAGTGGTCAGATGAAGTTAAGTATATAGGGCTCATGCTAGATAAAAATTTAACTTTCAAAAATCACCTTGAGGGCATACAAGCCAAATGTAACAAATATATAAAATGTCTTTATGCTTCACATTAACAGAAAATCAAAACTTTGCCCTAAAAACAATCCTAAATAATCATATTTTCTTCTAAAAAAATATCAAACTTACCCCACTTCACGGTACGTCAAAACGCTGTCCAGCTTTAGCCGATATCAGTCACGTACTTCACGAACTGATCCGCTCGGCTACCATTACTATCCATTATCACTTTCTATCGGAGCGATGAAAGGAAGAAACACAGCATCCTCGTCGTCAACAAGGTTTCCCCTCCTGAAATAATGGTTGCGAATTTTGACAGAAATTGTGAGATAACATTTTCTGTACCGGGCAAATAAGGGTTAATTACTGGCGGCTATCTATCTATTGCCCAAAATTTGAAACTTTTGAGTGTTACGCGGGCGAACGCGGGTCATAAAGGACCCGATAATTGCAACAGTGACGCAAAGGCCGGGGAAAAATGAATTTTTCATCAACAATTTGCTGCTGTACTCGTTTTAGTGGGGGAGTTGGTACCAGAAATTGCTCGGATAGGTCTGTTTTTTTTCAATTTCGGGCAATGCTTTCTTTTTCGTTCGAAGAGAGCAGACAGAAGATTGCTTAATTTTTTTTACAATTGCAATAATCATCCGTATTGCTAAAACAGGGCCAACCTGTTGGAGAGTATTTTTTGCACTTCGGTTAAATATCGAACGTTGTAAGGGGGCATGTGTGTGCCGGTGCTCATCAAGATGATAACGCCGAGGGACAAGGTTTTGGTCGATTTTAAATTGCCCCACTAACTACTGCAACGGTACTTTTCTCTTTTTTCCGACTCGAAGGAATCGATTTTTGGCAAGGTGTATGTTGAGGTTGGTAAGTTTAGCTGGCAAAGACCCTAGAGGTGGCGTTGCCATCTGCCATTCCCACTTAAGAGTTTCACGGATTGCTAATTTGATTAGGTACGTTTTTTTGCGGCCGTAGCTTACTTAATGCTTTGCGCCTCGCCGCATGGGTCAGGTAATTAATTTATGACCGATTTGTGGCAGATGGAGGTGATGATTTGTGGTGCCAAAAGAGAGTGTAAATGGATTTGGGGTGATAGGGTAAAAGTACTAAATTATAACAGCTCACCACAGTATGAATCTTTAACTGTGGTCAATTCGTGGAATTTCTGCGAAAAAAATCACCTAGAAAGAAGAAACGAATTTATTGGAACTAGGAGTAACATATTGTCAATGAAAAATACTAACTTTGAGTTTGTAATATAGAATATCTCCACAAATCAAAGTAATTTCTGAACTAATTTTACATTTAATTTGCTCTAGAAATAAAAAAAGGTAGTTTTTTTAAAACCTATCTTAATTCTTGACAGGATTTATGATGATTTGTTTGTGGTACTTAGTTGTAATGTGCTGATGATCATTTTTAATAAGATTGAGAGCAATTCTGTAAAACAGCTAGACATATTTTGAATTTGAAAAATCTTTATCGCCTGGTAACAGATTAATCGGTATTTATGTCATCACTGGTTCAAGATAAAGTTGGCCACAATATCAGAATATTTAAAAAAAATCGATTTTTCAATTCAACCTGTCAACCGAGTTGAGCTTGATCTCGAGCTTGATTGGCCGCCCGTGGCTGCTACTCAAGTATCGCCGTATCAGCTGCACTTACACAAGGAATCAACCAAGATGACAGCTTGAGACTAACAGATACCCTCAGTGTATAAATGCTGGTCTATTTAGGCAACAATGGCGCCTGCCGCGTCAGAATGCAGACCAATGAAGGGAAGGAGGAGGAATTTATTATGCATTAAACTGGCTCCAACAGTAGGTGTGATATACCCCTGCATCTACGCCAGATTATGCCAGCACTGACTGTGATAGATCATTTGTGATATATTAAGAGTGGAAGATAGACCCCATTTGCCCGAATGACCACTTTTTCTTAGCAACCAAACTAGCCTTATTGCCATTTCGGTACCTTACTGGTTAAGTCACGCGTGACCGATACAATGATCAATTTCTTGTATCTTGCTACATGAACACGAAATATCTCCCAATTAATTAATATGGCAAAGTTATTGGCCAAAGAGAGGATCGATGAAGAGAAATTGCTCATGTCAGTTAAGTCCTTATGCAGGAACACTGTCGAGCTATTTCACACTAGCGAGTCGAATCGGATGATCGTATCTACAATGATCGATTTCTCTTCGTCCATTTTTTTTTATCAGTGCACGTAATTCAATCGATTTTTGTAACATTTCACGGTGCAGCAGTACGAGGGACGATGGGATCTTTCAAATGAATAAAAAATAGCAGTCGAAAAAAAAGTCACTCTACCGAGTAATTATCAAAACATAAAATCGACTAAGAAAAATCGATCGCTGCAGATACGCCCTCGTGATACTGAATGCGAGAACTGACAGATAACGTGCATTTTGTAGGCCAACATAATGTCTAATTGCTGAACTGAATAATAAAGAGTTCAGTATGAGCATAAAGTCGTTAAAAGTTACTTTTGACTGTAAATCAACGCCATCAGTCAAAGATGGCAGGCATAGAATTAAGTTCACCATAAATAAAACTGAAGTATTTACCAGCCTAATGTTCGCTTAATGCTTTTATATGGAGAGACAAAGTGGCTTAACTACGAATCAAACTTGATTCGATTGTCCACTGGTACAAGAACGTCGTAAGTCATTGAATTGAACGGCGTATCATTTTGTCACCAAATAATTGTGGGAAATAAATAAAAAAAAAACCTAATGTTTGAACGCGAGCTGATTGCATACAAAATTTAAGCGATGTACACGGCGAAAAAAGTTAAAAAGGGGATTAATTTTAAAACAGTTTTAGAAGACCGGTTATGATGTTTCCTAATTCTTTTTCTATAAACCGTATGAAAGTTACTTACGTCGATTTGAAAAAGTAATCGAGCAATCAAAGAATACCACCACGCTTCCAAAAGGGATTACCGGGTCGCAGTGATCGCATCAGCCACGTCCCCACAAGTCAATCGTTTTTCAGCACCAGATGCCGATCCGTTCGGCGCTGAAGCGAAAGTCAACCGGATCACAGTTTTTTGGACATTTTGCTAAGAAAGTGGTGATGACTGTTCGACATCGTTGTCGTGGTCGTCGCCTTCATCACCGCAGAAGATCATTATGGGATGCTGACTCTGTTGACTTCCCTTTATTCGATCCTCTTAGGCTTTGGTTGCTTTGTGCGATATATTCATAACACACATATTTTGCACGGTTGAATGAAGGCTTGTGCGTGTGTGTGTTTGTGTAAGTGGATTGCGAAACAGTTTGATGAGCTGCGAGTGCGAATTGAGTCATAGCTAAAAATAAAACTTCTTGATTTTTTATATGGTCCCTCTTCCCTTAGTGCTTCATTTAATTTAGCTGAATGGCAGATGAGCGTTAGACATGGCTAAGCGGACACTGCGACAAGGAAAGAACACTGATCTTGTGGGGAACAGGAATGAGTTTGACACAAAACTCGTCAAAATGATATATACTTGATCAAAAAGACGATATAATTATTTTGGTTTAGGGACATAAAATAGAAAAACAAACTTCGATAGATAAAATGCCGAGAATGATTTGCTTGGCCGGAATGTTTTCTTCTCTAAAAAAAAGATTTTAGACTTTTTGTCCCTTATTTTTTCTCTTCGACCTTCTGTCCTTTCGACCTTTTTTCAGTTAATCTATGACAAAAATACGAAGGTCTAAATGTCGAAAGGACAGTAGATCGAAAAGAGAAAAACAGAGAGAAAAGGTAATATTTTTTCGAAAAAGAAAAATTTCTCATCAAGCAAATCATTTTCGACATTTTGTCCATCCGACGCTTTGTCTTTCGACCTTTTGTCCCTTATTAATCTGATTTCAACATAAAATTAACAGGTTTATCGAGAGATCAAAAGTTTAGGCAATAAATATCATACATCGACTTAGTTGTCTCTAGAGTCTAGACTAAGAAAATATGAAAACTAGAATAACAAGTCAAAAGGGTCAAAACATCTATCGAAATTGGAATCAGTCAAAAGCATCGTCCGGCGAAACAAACGCCCAATTTATCAAAATCTCAAAATACACCACTTAGCAACAAAAATATGAAAACCCTTAAACGAATCATTGCCGAAAAATCCACATCCATACGTCAGAGTCCATTCAACCCGCTATATTCAATGACAAAACCTTCCCGAACTTCGCCCTCCTCCTACGCCAGAAACCGCCGAACCAGCCGAAACCTATTCCGTCGTCACGCGCTTCATCCGCCAATTGGCGAGCCCTTCCCACCGCAAACGTGCCTAAACGTGCCACCCGAAATATCAACCCGCACACTTGTAGTCGACGCTGCCGCCGCCGCCGCGCATAGTTTGTTCTATCGGTTAGTGAACTTCCTAGCTAGATAGTCATCGTCATCATCATCGTCATCCGAGAGTGCCGCCTGTTGCGGTGCGCAATCTATACAATGACTGAGACGACCCTACAGCGTACGGCTCTTCTTCATCATGTTTTAACCATAAAGTATTCGACCAACGTAACCAACGTATTGTAAAAATAACAATTAAATTACAGTACAATATATTGTTTTGAACGATTTACTCTATGGTATCTTTGGTTTTTATAGTACAACGTAAGGGTTGTTCAGTATCCTAACTAATAAAATTTTGCTTTCTCCTCATACACTCATTGGACAATCAATACGATGTATTGCTTGTTCATAGTCGACAAAATTAAGCAGGATGCTGTAAAAACTATAATGATAATGGTTTTCTAATTGTAAAACGATAACACAAATAGTTTATGTACTGTTTTGAATAGTGATTCGCTTTTCAATTGTGTTTAGCTACGAAATAATGAAATGTTTTTAAATTGTATCTACAAACAAGAATAATTGCTCATAAATTGAATCACAATACAATTTATCGTATCCTATATATTATATTGTACATACATCTCGGAAACGATCTTTTATGCCCTCGATTTTATAAACAATATTTTCCGCGATGATGATGATGATAATGGGTGACGTCGCCTCAGGCAGTAAGGGTATGGCAAGTGCTCTGGAGGAGTGGATGCCGCAGGAGGAACGGGGCTCACACGCGTGTACTTATTCGCGCTCCTCGCCGCGACTTGTTATTTTCTTTATTTATTTATATTTGGGTACTTCTGTATGTTCCTATATCTATACACACGCTCAAGACAGCAGAGGCAGGAAGAAGAAAAAAGACGAACTAGGCGCTAAATCACGCAGCAAAAAATAACGTTCTCGCTGTAATGTCTTCTTCGGCTTGATGTTCTTGGCGTGTTGGTTGTTTGACGTACACACCATATTTTTGGCAACTTGAGTTTATTGTTATTATACACATGGTTAGTATGTGTCTTGCTATCTGCGATTTTTTTCGATGGCAAACCCTTGGAGCAACGTAAAGACGCAACACGACAAAAAACGCTGCTCGAAGTGAGAGGAAACGAGGAGTAGACGAAAAAACGGAAAGCGGCTTAAGTAACTCAGAGCGGCGATGAAAACGGGAGAGCGCAACGAGCTCGCGCACGCTTAAGCTCATTTACACATCGTATGTGATAAATATTTTGATTGAATTGGACGGTTTTTCAACGAACGACGTGACAATGAGCGAATCTCTCCGCACTCGCTCTCTTTCGATTATAACAATGCAAAACTAAAGTTTTTGGGAAGTTAGATTAGAAAGGCAATGTCATTGGCTAGCGTTTCATACAACAAAAAAATACGCAACAGAAGTAATGTTAGATAGATCCTTTCGAAAGGTTACGAAAGTTGTTTGAGCATTTGAGCGTCAAGTGCAAGCGCAAATTCGCGATCGCACTCGCAATTCTATTGCGACCGGCAGAGAGCATTTTGCCGCAATCGCGCGAACATGCATGAGTGTGTGTGAGTGCACGTGCGCGGCTCGCGCGAGAGAGTTTCGCAAACCGACGTCATCGCCGTTACTCCGAAAATCATTTTTTGGAGCTTTTGCCCTTCGCGGCGATGCGAAACGTGATCATATTCGTCACCGAAGCGTGTTCAAGTGCAAAATGTGTAGGCGCTACCTAGTGTGCAGATCGCTTACGTGTTCGGCTCTGACGCTCTCTCTCTCTTTCGTTTCGTTTCGCGATTTTTTTTTTGCTTTGCTCTGCTGCGATCTTTGATAGTTGGGTGGGTGGGTGTGTTAACGACGCGTTGGGATTCGGATGGATATAGAGATATGAATGGTCACTTGAGTGTGGGCGCGTCGCTTACACATTGGTGACTTGCTCATTTGAAGGTTATTGTTGGGAGGATTGGTGTACAAAGGGTTCCACGGTTCGGAATGATCGAAATGTCTGTGATTTTTGGATTCTGTTTGTCACTTCTATGCGGAAGAATTTTTCGCAAATGAATTAAAACGAAATATGTACAGCTTCAAATTCCGGACACGGCACTTTGTATGGGAAACATTTCAGACGAAAGGTTTCAATTGCCGATCAAAAGTAGCTCTTTGGAAGCTCGTTTTGATAAGTATTTTTCATAGATTTCTATGAAAATTCAGAATTCCCAACTGCCTAATGGCTTAATCAATCTATACTTACCGCTGGCGTCAACTGTTGCAAGCATTTAAAAACGATGCAAATAGTCGTTACCCAATTGATTTCGAAGCAAGATCAAAGCAAGCGAAGAAAAACATCGCATCTATATCGGTCCACGATCGGCAATGTTTCACAAGATGTAACAAGCTTGATAAATAGCAGCCGCGAAAGAGAGTCCCAAAGAGAGAGTAGTGATAACAGAAATTATTCTCGTTTATTTTCCATTGAGGGTAGGTGTTTTACTTTACTGGCATGATAAACAATCCCCGAACACCTGTTAGAAATAGGTTTGGAGGTTGCTCAGGCTCTCATGATGTGTAGCGGATCATGATTGTTACAAAGAGCGATAAGTGATACATACTCTCAATTTTCTCAGAATTCAACCCCTGAGTACAATCCTAACAGTTTTTATTGTATTCAACGCATTGCCTCTATTTCATCTTCGAGTGAGCGAATTCGTCGATCATAAAGACTTTCGGCAATACCATCAACCTTGCAGCACTTATCATTGGCAAAGGCACTCCGCGCCACGGTATCGCATCGCAGTAATGATTCGATAATCGAGTGCTGGTATAACATATTAATTGGCAATGTTTAAGTAATTCACCGAGGGCTCCCTTCACTCGGCACAAAGTGCACTACAGCCGAATGTTTGCATTTATCTCCAATCCGTCGTGCTTCCAGTGAAATTTAGAGTCGAGTTTTTTTTTCGCCCATTCCACCAAGACTGTCGGTCGATGTGCGTGTGTGTGTGTAGGTGAGGGTCAATTTGAGCAATATTTAAAATTGATTCCTAAATGGAAGGCTCTCGGTATATTCATTCAATTGCAGAAACTTCCCACTCTACCCATTTGCTGGGGGAGGCCCCTCCCCGCCATTCTATTCGGCGCGCAAAAATAAAAATAAAAAAAAAAACTGTGCGGCCAATCGTGTATTGTTTTTGAATGCCAAATGATGGCGACGGAGAATTTAAATCGATCAATGAATATTTCAGCGAATTGTTTTCATATTAGATGACGTTAGGTACGTGCGTGTGTGCAGAGGAGGCTGATTGCTTCCTGCTACTGCTGCTAGCTTCGCAGACCTCCGGCTTATCCATTCATGAAGTGATGATGGCGCTGAATGCGATAGTGCAAGGAATTCTGAACATAGTTTTTAATTTTTTCCAAAAGTTGTTATATTTTGTTTAAACATGGTAGTTTGGTGTTTTCGGAGCACAATTTTTCAGATTTCTTGAACCTTTAAATCGTGAATCAAACAAAATCACAAAATTTAAATGTCACTTTTTGAATGATGGATAACAGAATGAGAGCTCGTGTTTTGACTACAAATTTGATTAGTTTCGTTTCTTCGTGCACAGTTTGTTTACTAATTGCAAAGATTGTCTTGGGATCCATTTTCAATGGCAAATCTGAAAATAGAATGATCTCAAAACCCTTTTTTAAACCCAACATCCTTCGTCTTTTTCTACTTGACATAACGTATTCACTAGGACAGAACCTGCTTCTCAGCTTAGTGATCTAAGAGCACTTCCACAGAAATTAACTGAGCGCTTTTCTTTGTCAAAGTTACTGTTCAAGCGTTCGTATATCGTGTAGTAGGCACGATGATACTCTATGCCCAGGGAAGTCAGGGAAATTTTCATTATGAAAAGATTCTGAGCCGATCGAGAATCGAACTCAGACACCTTCAGCTTAGCTTCAAGCTTTGCTTGGTAGCCGTGAACTTTACTACGTTTTTAGCTCAGATTATTAGAATTGCTAAATATACTCATGATCCGGTTTGATTCATAACCTCAATCGTTCAATTCGGATCATACTTAAGCAGTAACACTACACGCTGTCGCCTATCGGACACAATTTGGAAACGCATATGAATACCTATCGCCGTAATCCAAACGAAAACTCGTCTTGCCTGCTTTGGTTTAATTTTATTTCATCCATCCTAGCAGGTCACAGATTTTCTAGAGCAAACCTTATCGATTAGGAAGGGTAATCCGTAGCCTACTACAGTCGACTCTTGATATCCCTGTAACGAGAAATGGAGCTGTTAGTATTTCAAGGCAACCCCGATGCACAAGAATTGCACTGATTTCGTGTTCTATATCTCGATATTTGCTTTGTCTTGATGTTTCTCTTCGATATCGAGATCTAGAGAGCCAACTGTACAACGGAAAGTACGAACAAACAGTACCGTTTACACACAGACAACCAGACGTAACACTCAGAACCAGGCATTGAAGAATTAGCTCTCATTTGATTTTGAAACAAGATCAAAGCAAGCGAAGAAAAGCATTACATCTGTATCGATCCACGACTGGCAATGTTTCGCAAGTTGTAACAAGCTTGATAAACAACGGCAGCGAGCGAGAGCACCAAAGAGAGAGTGATGGTAAAACCCATTTCTCTCGCTTATTTACCATTGGGGGTTGGCGTTTTATTTGGAGCTAGTTTTGATGGGTTTCATCATACACTGTTATCCCCCCGATTCAATCAGACCTGTTTCTGATCATGATTGTTACAGAGAGCGATAAATGAGAGATACTCTCAATTTTCTCGGGATTCACTCCCTGCTCAGAAAAATTGTAGCCTTTCGAAAGGACCTATCAAACATCTAACTCTGTTTCTCTGTGGTTTACATACACTAATCACGACACCATCACGCCCATCTCATCAAATGTCTGGGCTGCCTCGTTCACTTGGTTCTGCTGGATTACAGTTTATATGGTTCTAAGCTTTGCATTCGTCTGCCAAGCCAAGTTGTTGACGTATATCTCATATTCTATTCAACTATGATACGATGGATGCCAAGCATCCTTGCCATTTATTTCTTGGACCGGCCAGTCTGAACAGGGAAGTATTTAAATTGTTCGCCTAATGCGAATAAATGGGATACATGAACGATGGCATCATAACGTTCTGGGTATGCTTGGTTCCGGAGCAAATAAATGTTTGTGACGTTTAAAAGATGAACATCAGGTAGCAAATTTAGAAGGTTAAAGTTGATTCACAGCTTCAAGTGATGCTGAGGCCTTTCTCAGGCTTGTGTTAACGTTTGCAGTTGTGAAGGTCATAGTTTCAACAAACTTCTACAATCGAAGCATTATTTCTAGAATTGCTTCAGGAGTTTTTCCGTAACGAAATCTTCAAATTTCTTCAAGTAGCTCACTAGGTATATTTTCGAATTCTTAAAGAATTTCTCCAGAGATACCTCAAGTGTTCGATACGTAAGTTTGTTCTGACTTTCCTTTCAAGCTGCTCGCAAAGCATTAAATGTATTGTTTGCTGAAGTTTCTATTCAATGTCTGCACACAGTTAATATCGATAAGCAGCCCAATTTATCCATGAATTTGCGTTAAATCACATATATTAAAGATCCTCGTAAATGTCTGGAAGAGATCATTAGGATCAATTTTGCGAGTTTCTTGAAGATCAGTATTATTAACCAATTGTTTCTCTACTTGAAACTAAATAGTGTCAATCTCATGAAATTAGTTCGACAAATGGTTAGGATCTGTTAATTATGTTATATCATTACGTAGTTCACCGCCAAGCAGGAGCTCTGTATATGAGTGAGTGGGGACTAATTTTTATCATTTGGAATCCCAACGATCAAATCAGTATGGATGTGTAAAGCAACTGAAATAGTATTCTTAGGAGTAATTCACGATAAAAACTACAATACCAATTCAGGATATGAGGATGAGCGTGATTGACCAGAACAATCAAAATTGCACAAGGAATCAACAGACGGAGCTTAAGAGTAGCTCACCATCTTCAGCGCACAATTTCGAGAATTTCAAACATGACAGAGTCAATAACGGCGCCAGCCACGTTCTTACGGATGTCGGGGATGGACAGGCATGTTAGTATAACATCCATTGTTACTAGAGAACGAGTATTCCTCTGCATCTTGATAATGGTCACGGGAAAGAGTTTTCGTTAGTGGGAAGAATCCAGAAGCTACAAAACCTAGAATCACCTTGGTAAGTGATGCGATTCAAGCAACCTCTATGAAAACTAAATATAAAATGTGTCTATGGTGACGAACCGTTCAAAGATTGTGTGTTATGTTTCGAATGATCCGGATCACTTAAAAGAACGAGTAAGCTTTTTAAGTGAGAGCCCGTATATTCGATTAGCACAAATCCGAAAAAAAATGTACCGAAAAAAGAATCGGTTCGTGTTCGTTCCACAGCTTTATAATAACGCTTGGCACTTGTCTTTCTTTGCGCGCCACGGCACACATGTAAAATACAGTTTGCTGCAGCTCCGCACTCTCGGCATACACAGCTAAATAATTAATTTTCCCCTACCACTTGCATAAAGGCAGATGAAAGATAGAGAGAAAAAGCAAAGCACATTTTAGTTCGGATCTGCCGAGTTCATGGGGAAGAATGTACATACGAATAACGAAAGAGCGAAAGATTTGAAAGGTACGAAGCATGTCGCGCAATAGGGAATGAACCGCTCTTTTTTCGTTCGCTCGGTTCAGCTCGCTCTTCCTTTGCGAGCCGCTGAGCCACTGAACCGTTCAGAAGATCCGGTTCAAAGTGATTTGGATCGGATCCGTTCACTAAATTGAGCAGTTCTGCCCATCTTTAATATCCATTACTATCAGAGACCGAGTATACCTCTGCACCTCCATGATTACCACAGATAGAATCTTATTTTAGTAGGGAGGATACACAAGTAACATCATAAAGCTTTAATAGATAGCCCTCTATCAGTTTCTAAAAAAAAAATCGATAACCTTAGCGTCGTATTTTTGAAATAAAACATAAAAGTAGGAAGCCAGATCCTATTCTTGGCATTTTTGATTCACTTATGCGTTGGGTTTTTTGAAAGCTACAGAGTTCATATTTGGCCATAATATGCGTCGTACCGGAGCGCTTCTTATTGCAAACTTTCAGCCAGTTCGGCCCCTTGCCAGAGTGAATCGTGGAAGTGCCCAAGTAGCTCTGCACCCTATAGGTATCAGAACACAGTGGCCGCACTCCATACAAATGCTGGCCAAAAGTACAATTCTCACTCAAAACGTTCAAAAACGCTAATTATTTGACATAACATGATTTTTGCAGGTAATTTGATAGAAATTATCGCGGAAACAGCAAATTGATATTTCCGGTCCATTGTTTAAGACTGTAATGAAATCCGTATCCAGATCAAAATTAAATGAAATAAACAATCGAGGGAAACTAATTTGATTTGATTTGATTTCACATATTTGTTTAACTGTTGCATTCGACCAGTAATCCGACGGGTTTGTGCGAGGAAAAGTTCAAGAATGTCTTTGAAATAGTCGGAATAATAGGAGAAAACTTATGTTTGTTTAGCAGACTACTTGACATTTTTCTGTTTGATGACGAAGTTTTCCGGGATCACTAGTTCTTATATAAATTATTTTGCCACGGTATTTTCAAATTTTTGCTGAATTTTAAAAAGTTCAACTGGTTATTTGTGCATACTTTTGTTGAATCATGGGTCAATTCTTTGACTGTCTTACTTAGGTATTTTAAGGCTTAGGACATGTCCTACCGATCCTACCCACTTTCCGCACCACTGATAGAAATGATTATTTCAATTAGTTATGAATATGTTAACACTTGTAGTGACGAACTAATTAATGTGTATTTGATAAATATATAAACGTAACATTAAAACCGTTGTCACAAAAGAGATCACTATTCACAAAGATTTTGTTCTACTCATTTGAAATAGAAACATGAAACGAGCTCATCAATTGATAATCCATCGTAGATAAGGCAATTGTCAATCACTCTCAATTCCATCACTAGCATCCTCAACACATGGAATCGCGATACTTTTTCGCTCCCGCACTTCGCTAACTGGACACGATTGATTTTGATTCCATTTCTAGCCCCACAGAAGCGTGCAACAGAATGAAAAGGCCACACACTACTCTGAGATGTGCATCAAGCAGCTTCCAACAAATCTAGGAAACCAAAAAAAATCACTTTTAATGGTGAAAAAATGAAACCGTTTACTTGAGTTTACGAAGGACACTGACTACAATACCAATCTAGGAAATCAAAAATAAGTTTCTAATTGAAGCAAAAGTATTTCTTGCAATTAGTTTACAAAAATCAACCAATAACTAAGCAAAACTTTAAAAATTTGTTCAGAAGTCCGAAGAGGTTGCAAAGAAAATCCTCAAATAGATCCATCGAAAACCCTGTGCAACTATTTTTGGAATCTATGGAAAAAACAACGCATCCGATAGAAAATTTCTGAAGGATTCATTGGAGCTATACCGGCAACTGGCATTATGATAATTCATGAGGTCTAAACAAAAACCTAACGAAAGATTTATTATGAAATCATTGAAGAGAGTAGTTTTAATTTTTTGACAGTATGTTCAAAAAAGGCGGATTTCCAATATGATTTTTAGACGAATCTTTGATCTGTGACTTCCTTTGTTTTCTCCTTGATAAAATCCTCCTAGTTTTAGGCAATGTTATTCTCTCACAAAGAAATTGGCAGTTACATCATGATAGAAACAATATTTTCGAGATTTATTTAACAGTGGCAACCTTCAACGGTCTGCAACAATGCCAAAGTTTTCGGGAAACTTTTTGAAAAAGTACTTTACCAGCTTGTTTTTTTTGCGAAACCTTATGAGCGAATTCTGAATAAAAATCCTTATTTTTGTTTGTAAATAAAAAATCATCTGAAAAGAAGTTTATACAGAAGTTTCTAAGCGAGCAATTATAGAATTCATTGAAGAATTTTTGAAGGAGCTTATCTGTTATGGAAATCAATTATTCAGCCGCCTCTCCACATCTCGATATTGAAGAGATCATAGAGATAGGGAGAGATCGAGACAAAGAACATTCATTTAATAAACGCTAGATTGAAAATCACTTCGTTACTAGGAAAATGATAAACAAACAATCTTCATTTCAAGTTTTCAAATTGTTCTGAATTACTTAAATCTGGTCTAGTAACCATTGATAATGTTCATATCGACATATGAAGAGAAAATTGGGAACAAAAAATCAACAGGAACACATCGAGATATGGTGATATCAAGATAAGGAGGATATCGAGATATGAAGAATGAAATCGTATGCAGAATGAACGGACCGAAGCAATCATCGACATAGGGAGAGATATCGAGATGTAGAACATCGAGATGTTTTGAGGAGTTTATGATGCAGATCTTGTGAACTGTTTTTGATCAATTTTGATGAAATCAATGAAATAACAGATAAAAGTTCTTAGTTATCAGAAGAAACTTCCACGAATGGTTTTGGGAAAACGCCTGGAAGACACACTGCAAGAAATTATTATTGAATTCCTGAAAGAACTGTCGTTGTTGGGAACCTGATGTAATTCCAGTCAAATAGAGGGGCTTTTTGATTTAGAATACTCACTTCCAAGATTGTCCCCTGACACAAATTTTTCTACTAGAATAAGTACTGAGGGAAATTTGCGGAATCTACAATATTCGATATCCATGCTCTTGTAAATTCAAATTGATTCTAAGGTAGTAATTACGGTCGCCATGTAATAGGATTCTAGGGACGTAGTTCTTACCTGCGTAGTTCTACTAGGGACATAGTTCTAAATTGAAAATGTAGTGTGCTTTTTCTCTAAAATGGGTAATCACTGAATTTTTCACTGCACCAACTTCAAGTTATTTCCGGTAAAAATTTCAACCCAATCGGAGCTCTAGGAGTCAAGATCCAAGTTTTCAAACTTGGCCATTTTGTATGAAATGATCTTTTTTTCGCCGGGCATTGTAACTAAGTTGCTGAAACCGAAAGAACTTCACGATTTTAGCATACCTTCTTGTGAATAGAGAAAGAGCACACTACATTTCCAAAAGCATTCAGAATTCCTAGAGAAAATTTCAAATTTTTTCCAAGATCTCAGTCATCAAACTTGGTCATTTTGTATGGAAAACGGTAAAATGTGTTTTTTTTTTGCCGGTCACTTTACAGTCAACCCTACTAATGATTACCAATCATGGTTACTATGATGGTTCATAAAAAGGGCTGTCCCAAGTATATCTGTTCCATGACTCGATATTTTCATGAGTCAATGCTCCCTTTCATATCGACTCATGGAGGTTTCACTGTTTGTCCTGGTTTGGCCTTACATCAGTTATCATAACTCTATTGCAACATGTGTGCTGCCAGGAATGTGATGGGTTTATGGTTATAAAGGTCGTTTATTGTATGGTATCATAGCAGATCTGTTGCTAGTAATTACTTGATAGAACATCTACAAAAAAGGTATAAAAAGCTTGTGGTATTTGAATGACTTCAGATATTATCAATTTCTCTGCAAGTTTATAAATAGACTAGCTTAGGACAATTCATCAAGAGCCGTACACTTTGTAAAATTTATGATAACTTTCAAATGTCATTCACATTAACTTTCCATGCATGAGAAGCGCCATCCATTAAGGTAAGCATTTACAGCCCAATGCCGTTTCTATTTTAGGCTCCACAAACAAACCGGTTAACTCCTTCCAAAATCTAATCTATTAATGGTAGCAAACTGAACCTAAATCTAACCACACCGCCAAAGCTACAGTGTTACGATCGCAAAATTTTTTGCCGTCCTGTATCCAAGGCCATCCAGTTTGTGCGCTGTCCGGTGCCATTAAATTAATCTAATTCACATTTTCTGAACCCTAATGGCCTGACAATTAATCTTGCACACATCAGAGCAGCGAGCCGCAAGCCCTAATTCCGAATTGGCGAAAAAAGTTGCGCTCCGTCGCTACCACTATCATCGCAGTTTAGGGTAAAAACATCGGTTTTGGTCAGTTTTCAATGTCCATTTTTGCTATGACCAAAACCGGTGCTTCTACCCTAGACCGAAGTGATACTACTATCTGCAGCGAAGCAATTCCAAAAATGTTTTATTTAGCAAGCAAAATATATTGTAAAATGCGAGATCGCGACTCCGTTTGAAGTATTCGCACACTTCCACAATTCAACGGATGAATTCCGTGTGTGGTGTGTCTATCTTCTGATATCAGTGGAGAAAAAATCACGCATAATTTGACCTTCAAAGTGTATTTTAAATTCAAATTTTGCGTTGTTGGATGAATTGGCCAAAGTTACAAACATAGATGTTTGCATGGTCATCTCTTGTTCCCATGCGAACCGATCCGGTGGATGCGCGTGTGTTCGAAAGCATGACGACAGTGATATGTTATGTGTCAATTAGGTACTAATATTCGTGGTCATGATCCGTGTACTGCACAGTAGTCGCTAGTCCGATAAGACTTAAAGAAAAAAAATGAAACTGGAGCTTGAAATGTAACAGGGACATGATCAGAATCAAAATCAGCATGAGTAATTAGTTGGCTACAAAGATGACTAGAGTCGATTAAGAATAAATCAATCGAAGAAAGGTTTCTAGAAGAGGAAAAACAAGTAGGGCTTTCAGGGTATTAAAGTGACAAAATGTCAAAAAAAAAATGACTTATCTCGAGTCTTTTTAAAGCAAATTTACTTGCTATCCAGAGCATTGAAAAGGCAAATAGGCAGCTATGAAAGTATATTTACCAAGCCGTGTTTCGATAGAAACACCCATCTATTCAAAAACTTTGGTTTCGAGTGACGAAAAAAGTTGATGTTTCGTACACCTATGAATGATGATAGCAACTCCACCACATGTTCCATCCAGTCGATCATTTCAATAAACAAAAAAGTTTGAATCTCTTCTAAGTTTGGATCGAAATATGTTTCACTGATTATTGGACAACTCGTTTGCGTGAACGACAATGCCAAAAGTAGGTCTTTGTTGTCTTTATTCAACAGCCCATCTTGTACCGCACAGAAATTGCATAGTTGCATAGAGGACATCATGCACAGAATCCCATTACATTCCACGCATTACTTGTTGCCTTCGGTATATTCGCGGTTTAATCGCGAAAGACTCGCAACTTCCAGCGACCATTACTCATACCAACAGCGGTAGCCGCCCGGAACTTGACGAAAATACCGACCTAATTAATTTCTCAATTTTGTCTCGCGCTTTAACTATATTGTAGTTGTCGTCGTCGTCGTTCCTCTACAAAACAAGTTTACGACAATCTTCCTTGCAGCCTCGCATGTTGCTTCCAGACGAGCGAAACAAGGTAACTATAGGAATGAATGGTCGCACTTTGCTAGCTGGTGTGCATCACCACCATGGACAATTGCTAGTTTCCCTTGTGCTGAACAGAGCCTCACTGCAGCGCTATGCAAAGTTGGAAACGAGTGCAGCAAGTTCAGTTCGCACACACGACAGAGATAACAACAATGATTCACACTTCATTGCGCATCCTGAAAGATATCCTTTTGCCGCCTATATCCTATGTGCGATCTGAAAGGCAACTAGCAACTACCCAAAGAAGCGAGCATCGCCGTCTGATGCTAGCGCTAGGCTACGCTAGTGGCAGGGATAACAGCAACTAATTTTCCGTACTCTTGCTCTTACAAAATCCCTGCACCGGAGAACTGGCTTTCCAGCATGACAGCCATAGGATCCCGAGCCAATCCGGCGGACGAAACGAGCTTTACTGACCGGCAGTATAGGTAGCCGAAAAACTTGAGCTCGGTGTTTGTAGTGTCTAGCTATGTGCCCAGTCAAGGTACAACAATAGCCATGGAAGCAGCACACGGTGTGGAGTGGATATTTATTACACCATTTAACCTATTAATATTTCAAGCCCTTGTTTGAAGCGTAATTTTAACTTTCATCTCCATGTAATGAAGCGGTAAAATGTGTGCGAAAGGTACACACTTTTTGTGGACGAGCTGTGACAGGCGGGAGGACTACGGTGAGGGTGGACCTGGACATTCTGTTGGCAGCCGTTTGGGCTGTGTGATAACATTATTACAATTGGGTGAGCTTTTTACTTTAAACTGTAGTTTAATTTAAAGTGAAGTTTTTTTTTCATTCGAATTAAAGTTTGCTGAGTGCTGTTCAATTGCATATAATAATGATGCGTACCATACCATGTCAGTTGAATCTTTAGAGAGTTAATCCAAAAATGTCTGGAATATCGGAGATACTCTGGGCAGAGCGATTCTGGAATTCTGAATATTGTTTAATTTACTGTGTAAAGCTTCTGTTACGGCTGTACGATCTACAGTGCACTGACGTCTATTTTCCGGATACAATTCCAGTTCCTCGTGGTCAACTGCTTCGTATCCTTGGCCCGCTAATATTTTTTTTGTGCACTAGGGCACTGAGGGAGCTGAAAAATCCTCAATGAGACGCACTGGGGGCAAGATGGTCAGGTTTCTTTCCTTTGGCACGTAAGAGAAAACCGTAAAACCGTACAACACGCTCGCGGAGTGATTGCTGTTTCGATTTGACGCCATCTTCAATTGAACTGACAGCACCCGTGCGAAAAAAAACATGCCACACATTTTTAGGGAGATCAGAGAGCAATTCTCTTGGAGAGCAAAAAATACGCGCTTAACTTTAATGACAGAAAGGTATAGAGAGCATTCTCATTTTTTACTGAACACCCGTTACAGGCTCTCATTATTCGCGCGTATTTCCAACGGAAACATAACCAATTCGGCACGAACTCCCCGTTCTTATTGACTAGAAGTTGGATCACACTCGTTCGATGTCAGCTCGGTAGAGATAATATGATTCGAATTGCCCGAATCGGTTCGGTTTGTGTTGCCGTTCCATTTCCATTGCGTACAGCCCTTTGCTGGACTTACGTCCTATTATTGCGATATTGTCAGCTCGTCTTGATAATTATTGCTGTTTTATGGAACTTTCTTATGTTGAAGCATACCGCAATAATAGGATCCTAGAACTACTGCAATAATACGACATTTAATTTGAAATTTTTAAAACCAATTGTCGATTGCTCTTGATGCTTCATGGAATTGCATGATTCTAATTGTGTTATTGAAGTAAATCTTCGGAGATTCAACATATAAATCATAATTACAGTATGGCCCATAAAAATTCAAAAAACATTTTAAGGACTGTTCATTTTGTAAAGTGGACATCTTGTTTATGCAATATGTTTTTAATTTATCAATTAAATCGAAATCGGTTTTCTGTACATCGTTCGACTAATACTGTACACTGTTGTGGTAATAAAAAAGTTACCAAAATAATATAATTTCACACTTATAAGCTTGCTAAAAATTATCAAGTTATTTTTGGAGAAACAATTTTCCAGATTTCATAAAATCATTTTTTATCGATTTTTTTTAAGAAATATATTGAAATTTAAATGGAACTGATATAAGTAGAATTTCAAGGTTTGAAGTACGCCCAGATGGAAGTAATAATATAGTATTAATATGAAAAAAAACCTGCGCCTTCATATAATTCCTTATTTAGTCGTCACTTCATATTTTAAGCACAATATAATAACAAATGCTCTTTTTTCAGAAAACCACTCAAAGCACAATGACAATCATCAAAATTGGGAACACTGCTGTAATGAAATGGAATTTATTTTCCATGTATTATTTTCAGAATGTGTTATTCTAAGATCACCTATCAAAATATTTGGAGAAAAATTCTTACAATCTGCTCTAAATCGATAAACATGCATAAGGATTTTAAAAGTATGGATTTTTTCAATAAAACGACCGAACGAGAGTAAATTTTGTACCTACGAATGCGATTTATACTCAATATGTTGCTCTCTGTTATACAAATATAGTTTCTTCAGTAATCTAAACCAGTTTTGAACACGCTTTTTACTTTACTTTTTGCTGGGAGTAAAATGATGGTGTATCAGCAAATTTGATCATAACGAATAAATCACTAATATGACCTAGTGACAGGGACTGATGGAATTTTATTGATGTTTTCAAAGCTCTATCTTTAGTAGAATAGTAAAGGATACCAACATACAATTTGTTCATATAATTTAGAATTTTTTTTTCATGCGAAAAATAATGCTTAACTTTGACGAACAGTTTTTCTTTGGAGTTTTTGCAAAAACTATTTGGTTCTTCAACCAAAAGCATTTTGTAAGTTTTCATATGTTCATAACATTGTATAATAATATTAGAACAATACACAGAAAACCGATTACGATTTTATCAATAATTAAAAAATATATAGCATAAGCAAAGTGTCCACTTCATAAAATGAACAGTCTTTAAAATGTTCTATGGTAGTTTTCAAATGGAAATGAAAACGAATAATAAATTTTACTTATTTGATTTATTTCATCTGTTGAGAATCTGGATTTTTAGTGGATATGAATTTTCCCAGTAAACACAAACTCGTATACGACAGCGCATATGAGTACAAAAGTGGAGGCGATATACGTACATGCGCCATTAAGCTGCATGCAATATGTACGTATATCGCCTCCACATTTGTACTATTATATCCTATTATATACGATCGTGTGTTCACTGGGTTATCTGTCCATTTCATAGTTCCATAAAGTTTTAGATCAATTGGTGTACATTTTGATTTTTAGCATCATGTGTCATTTACAGAGGTCAGCTAAAAATGTCCTTTTTTTAAATTTTCAAATTTAGAAAATATTGTTACTTCCAAACCGTTATTTCTGTGCTAAATATCAATCTAGCTCAACCAGTCTCATTCGAAAGAATTACCCTTTTTCTTTGTTTTGATGGGATTTTGATTCGTATTTCAAATGTTTTGATTTTGATATCGATCTATGAGCTAAATGGAAGAATAATGCTAATAATCAAGTAAATATACCAAATGTACTGGAAAATTCGAATTTTTGGTTCAGCAATATCAAATCAGATTACATTAAACAATCATGTATTCTCGTTGAATAGAGTTCTTAAATCCTGTCGCAATTTTAGCACCAAACGCTTAAGTTTAGACCAAAAAAACATGTTCTTGCGATTTTTAATAGTATGTCACACCCCTTGGTTTAAACTCAAATTTTGGGTATATTTTGTTTTCCGAGTCCCTTCCGAAATAACAACCCCAGTGTTTAAACTAAAAGCCCTGTGGCATTTTTGTCGACAACGCGAGCGTCAAACATGATCAAAAGTGTCAAGGTTCATAATTGTAACTATTTTTAAAATTCAAATTTAAATATGTTATAGCCGTTATTTGAGTTGGAAAAATTGCTAAAGTAGTTGCAAGAACATGCTCTTTCGTATTGTTAAATAAAAACAAGAATCTATTCAAAATGCTAGGACTCAATTGTGGTTTTTAAACAATTTAACATTTGTACTGTTGGCCATGGAGTGCGGCCACTGTGCGATCTGAAATTCTTCACAGGCTTTGTCTCGAACACTCGCACTTGTCAAATGATGGAAAGTGTTTATATCTGAAGCGCTGAAGACCTAAGCATATATTAAGTCACACTATGTATTCTGAAGTACCGTGATTTATGCATTATTTAAGTGTAATATGCGGCTCTGTATTTGCTGGAAAACTATAAGCCGGTGTTAATCTTAGTGGTTTTTAACCAAAGGAACAAATTTCTTTTTCAACAATTTTATACAAACCTCTGTGTTTATGTTTCCAAAATCATATCATCCAAAATCATCCAAAATCCATTTTTGCATTCCAAGGTGCTAAACGAACCGGTTATCGAATATGCACCTTTATTTATTTAATAGACGGTTTCAATTACTTATCGTGCTTTCTAGTTCAGCACCCTGTCAGCAAAGACTATTCCTGCACCTATTTGAACTGCATCACTTTTCGGGGAACTGGGCTTCAAGAAATGACATTCGGGGAAAAGTAGCACAATCGACTCTAGCACTATAGTTTATAGTGACTATTAATAACAAGTTCTCTAAGACCTTCTCCTAGATCAATTAATGGTCGCAGTGGTTCAAATCCCAACAAAAAAAAAAGACCTCCTCCATCATCACTATGAGTTTCCTGAAGAATCACAAAGAGATTGTTCCAGAATTCCAGAGGTTTTTTTTTCAAGTTTCTTTTTCAATCACAGAGGGATTTTTCGAAATTATCCTAGGAAGATGTCTGGAAATAATAAAGCAGGATTTCCGTAAGAATTGAAAAGGATTTCTTGAAGAGTGCCAGTAGGATTTCCGAACAATTTCAGAGGAATTCTGTGTTTGTGTACAATCCATCGCTCACTGAACCGGCAGTGCTTTTATGGAAGAAACTTATTCCAATTATTTATAGTTTTGTTTATAGTTGCAAATAATGTTTGCCCTGGAAAATTCATACAATTTCAGAATAATTTCCCGAAAAATTTCGAAGAGATTTACATTAAAAAGATGTCCAAATCCAAATCCCCGAGAGATATCTGGAAGCTTTTCAACAGGATTTCCGGAAGTATTCCATAGGGATTTTTGGTAACCACCTTGCACTCCGAGCCTAAATGACATACACACTGCGACACTGAACGAACTATCCTAGTTTGATTAAATGTGTTATTTTTTTCAAAGCGTGATGCTTATTACCAAAGTATACGACAATCATAAGCTTTTTTGACTCGTAGATAACAGAATTGTTGATCTTTTTGCTTGAGTATATTAACTAGGTTAGTAAAAAATTTGATAAAAGTTGCCCTACAAGGCTAAGTCATGTTAGAATAAAGAAAAACCTATAATAACAGAAGGATAATTTTCTAGCTCCTGCCAAGTTTTAAAAGTTTCGGCCTAAAGACCCATTCGACCTAATGAACTTTGACCTAACAAGCCATTTGACCTAACAAACTTCAGCCAAACGTACTTCGGCCTAATGACCGGACGCTCTATCACTGCACCTTGCGGCTTGTCGCCAATGTTGTAGACTTTCGACATTTCTTTCAACATTCGTTTCGCTTCCATGGTCAGCAATCAATTGTTTTTTCCACACTCAACCGCTACCGTCACCTCTCACATACAGCACGAGCGATAGAATATGCATCGAGAAATACAAAAACTGTAGAATGAATGTCAACTGACACGACGATATTTTCGCAAATCATAAATTCAGCATAGATTTCGGAAATTTCCGATCAAATACTTCAAGAATAGTTGAAAAATGCTTATTATGTCGAAGGTGGCACGCATACAGTGAAAGCAGCTCTTATGACGAAAAAAATGGAATGAGCAAAGCCGTTCCGCTGCCTTTCAACGCCATCGTGGCAAGCTGCATTTAATTGACATTTTTATTTCGTACATTCGTTTGACCGCTCATGTTGTGAATACTGAATGCAAAGGCTGTCCAATGTCAACGAAAACATGTCAACTGCCGTGATTGCCTAATACACTGCTTGTGGAAGAAAGCTTTCCGTTAAACTTCCAAGCATCCTATATAACTCGGTATAGTTCTTCCATCCAATAGTGCACCTGTCTTTGAATTCTGGCTGTTACACAGGATCTTCACAGCTCTCGCGTTCTGTTGTAGCATATTCGCCTATTCTTTATTCTTCTGGTTCTTCAACTATACCTTCTTGCATTCCCCGTCACAGCAATATTTGTTTTTTTTTTTATTCGGAGATACTGATATTGGTACTGCTGGTATTGATGGTGGTAAGCTCCATCGAAGTTACGACGCCAATCGCGTATCATCCTCGATTTTACTATAGTAAAATCGAGGATAATACGCGATTGGCGTATTAACTTCGATGGAGCTTACCAATATGAATGTGATTCCAGATACCTTCTAGAGCAGTGGTGCCAAGTTACTTTTTAATGGGATCATTTCCAACTTATGTGCCTAATCTCGAACATAATTTATCGTTGATTGGCCTATGACAATCTTCGAAAACAAATGAATTTTAGTTCCATGTTTTTTAACGTCACGTAGGTCCTTACCTTAGCGTCAGTTACCTCCTCTGTCTAGCTTTCCAAGTGCCGTATAGACTGCTGGAACTACAACTTCAAGTTTATCTGGGCGAGATACAGCATTTCTGACTAAGCTGCTGGATATAAGAACAGACGCTTTCAAATCTTGATGAGTAGACGCTCGAGCAGTCTTTCTTCAATATGATTATTGCCGGTTAGATGCCAGTCTCCAGGCTACACTATCACTAAAAGCGTAACTCTGACAATCTATTGTCATCGTTTGAGTTGTAGACTTGTGTGAAGATTATTATTATTATCTGGCTGGTTCATCTCCAGTATTTGTGAGAAGATCGAAAGACCAATGAACATCATTGAATATCTGCTGCAATCTTCGAGGATCCTTGAAGTATACCTGCCATAATACAGGCATTTATATACCTTCAGGATCTTAGGCGGCGTCCATTTATTACGTTACGCTAAAATTGGAAATTTTGACCCCCTCCCTCCCCTCCGTAACGCTTTTTGTATGAAAATTTTTAAATTTTTGTGTGAGCCGTAACGCTTGAGCCTACTCCCCCCCTCCCCCTAGAGCGTTACGTTATTTGTGGATGCCGCCTTATGAAAGTTTTGGAATCCCGACATTACGAAGTTGTTTATCCTCTGTGAAATGTTGAAGATATGGTTTTGTATGAAATCTTCATATCCTACTAATTTCATACATAAACTTTGAAATGACTCAAGGGAGATCGAGGTTTTTGGAGAAGAATTTTAGAAATCTAACGTTTTTGTGTTCAGAAAACCACAATCCTACCAATCACGTGGCAGTTGGTTACTAGACGTGTCCTACTCGCCTTTGCCCTCAATATTAGCCTCATCTTGTCCGATTACGTGGACGTATCTCCTATTATCTAATAAACTCAAATACACACAAAATCGCACACTAAAGTGACTGTTGTCCAAAACGACTGCTCCCCCATCCCCTCCATCAATTTGATACCGACTCGAGTGTCACGGCAGCAACGCCGCGGTGGAGATCTTCGCGTGACCGTCATTAATTCGCAATTTTGCCAGCCAGACCCACCCTGAGCCTGAGCCCCTTGCCTTTGGTAACGCATGGTGGTCCAGATATAAAAATGGCATGGCAAGAATGCCGCGCTATACAAGTTAAAATTCTAACAAAATTGCTGTTTTACACACATTTTGAGGCTATCAACGTTTTCCAAAACTCTCGTATGTGTTCTTACCGATCTGATATTGTACAAACAAATTTAACTTGGCCAGCTTTTTGAAAATCTGAACCTCTGTGGCAACGCAACGCGTCTAAGATCCGCGCTCACTAGTGTATACGTTTGTTTGTGCGACATTATTCCCATAAATTGTATGATTTTCGGCTTGGCTTGGTCCTACACGGTCCTCGTTACAGCACACCATTCATATTTTGTGCGCGAGTGAGAGAGACCGACTTGTGTGCCAAAATGTGCCATTCAATATTGTTTGGTGAGCGGCCACGGCCACAACGGCTAAGCATCAGCTTCCTCTTGAAGGGGGCGTCCATAAACCTTGGGGTCATCACCACGGTCCACACAAATTTCAAAAATTTGGTCTGGTCAATAGATCATGAGGGAGAGGAAGGGAGCAAATAAAAAAAGATCACGTGGTTCATGGACAGCCCCTCGATAAAGGCAGCGCGTGTCGGATAGTGCTGGTGGCGGTCTGTTAACCTTAACCCAAAAAATTGAATTCAATTTATTTGAACCTGAAGACGGCGATGACGACGGCCACCGCTTAGTTGTTACAGCCACGTGTGCGTATGTGAGCTAAGATGGTTTGCCAAAAAAGACAACTATTTGCGGTTTAGCGTAGGGTTGGGGTTAATCTTCAGGGCATGGTATGGATTATGTGATACAATTTCGGCTCAAAGGGCATATTAGGGTTTCTGGCATTGCAATATTGTAATAAATTTCGTTCATTTGGAAGCGAATCAGAGTGAAAATCTTATGTTGATGATATGAGTTCAAATATGGGTACTCTACCCTAGGTCAAGTGGGCGAGCTTTGAAAAGGTGCACAGCCTTGTGGATAGCCACTGAAGGATGATATTCATTATGTTTAGTCTGAAAAGGCATACAGTAATCCTTGATTAACGTAGACACACGTGCTTGATTTGTTTGAGGTATATAATATCTGCATAACTCGCAAGAACAAATTGAAGGCTACAAATCACTTTTACATTAACTCGACTCTCTCAAAATTCTTGCAACCCTTCAATACATCAATCAACCAATTTTCGTTTTCGATCTGGACATTTTCACTATCTTAAATAGTTTTATGCAAATTTCAATTATGATTTATTTGTATACGTTAATTTATTCGTTATAATTTTGATGATTCACAAATCAAACTCAGACATTCGCCTGTTGTCAACAAAAAGAAAATTTCCCAGATTTAGCGGAAATGCAAAAATGTTTAGATAGTCATGAATGTTTTGCCTTGCCTTTCATCCATTTGTACCTACTTTCGCCTACAGGTACCTCCTGTCTTTTACATGTTTGCCAGCTTCCTTGCTACTTTCTCTCGAAGCATTGCAGATAGATAGACAGACATGACGACAAACCACAGCTTTTCCAAATACTAAGAGACAACATTTGTAATTTGTGCTTTTTCCTATTACTTTTCTTCATTTTTTGTCTTGCGTTCCATCAATATGTATTTACTTTCGCCTACAGGTAAACCACCCATCTTCCACTTGTATACAAGCTTGCTTGCCACCTCGCTCGCGAAGCATTACAGACAGATGGATTGGCAGACATGACGAGAGTTGCCACATTTCAGATTCATCGAACCACTAGAAACCGAGATCCAGACTTACAAACTTGACCATTTCGTATGAAAAACGGTCAATGTGTACTTCATTCTGCCAAGTACTGTAGGTCACCATCCCGAGAAAAATTTTATGTTCTACACTATTAACGGTAGCCATGAATAATTTCATACGACTAGCAATAAATATAACTGATTAATCACAACCTTCTGATAATCACTATAATAACTTCTTCCGATCAAGTAGTCTACTCTTCGAAAGGACCTCATTATCCTTTCAAAGGCTTCGAAACACTGACGGCCGAATGACGTTTGGTCGAATGACAATTGCACAATGGGCGATCAGGTGGCCAAAAATCGTCAAAATGCTTGTGTATGATTGTTTTTCCTTGTATTCAGTTTTTACACAATTGATTGTTGCAATATTCGTTATATGATAGAACCCTTATGAGAAGTGAATGGTAAATTTGAAACAACTCGTGAAATTGATTGATTGATTGATTTGACTTTATTAACGAGATTTTTAGCCCTGGGCTAGTTCATCTCGGGACCAACGGCTTTACTTCCCTTCCGAAGGAAGTCGTCACTATAACTTTTTTTCATAAGTGACTATGTCGGGGATGGGATTCGATCCCAGGTCCTCGGCGTAAGAGGCGAGTGTTCTAACCACTACACCAGGTCCGTCCCCAACTCGTGAAATATGGTGCCCGCATTTTCATTACATGTGGATGAAAATATGCCAGAATTTCAGAATCGATTCCATTATATAATTTGAATTTTAGTGAAAAATTGGACAGAAAAAGTTTTAATTCATTATTCAAAGGGGCGTAATTTTTATTCAATTACTGCAATTATGTTACAATTACTCAATGATAGGAACGCATTTTTTAATAGATGATATATTGCAATGAGAAAGTGGGCGAAAAATTATCATTATTCCTGGATAATTGTGGCCCAATTTTAATTACATAACAGTGACTTGTTGAGTAGAGGATTATATCAGTGGAGCACACTTTTTAATAGATAACATAAATCGCATAAATAATTTTAAAACAAAATTAAACTGAAGCAAAGTAGCACAATTCACATACCATGATATTCATGTCTTATTCTTGACATTTTTGATTCACTTTGGCGGTGGGGTTTTTTAAAAGCTTCTGAGCTCTTATTAGACCACAAGATGCGTCGTATTGGAGTGAAAAATTGTCATTTTTCCTGGATTCTAGGGGCGGAATTCTCATATGATGATAGAAATCTTTTGAATAGTTAGTGAATAAATTGTCACAATTTTTAAAGTAAAGGATCGCAGTTTTCATCACATGATATAATTCAATGGGGAAGGTGAGCGTCCAAATAGATTCATAATTTTTGATACACAAAAAATGTCACGCTAACACGGGACTTTTAAGAAACAACACCCCCGTGATTAATATATAGAAGGGGAAGTTTTCATATATAGTTATAATTCGCGAATCAAAAGGGGCGTATTTTTTTTTTTGGTTGATATTATTTAATGAATGGAGATAGGTGGACGAATTGTAACAATTCATGAATGGTATGGGCGCAACTTTGCTCATTTTTTCATTTAATTCTTGTATAATTGGGGCTAAATTTATATGATAGATCATTTTTGAGTGTTGAAAGGGAAAAAACCATAGTTCCTGAGTCATAAAGGCGCAATTTTCATTACAATAAGAAGGTGGGCGGAATAATAGGGGCACCATTTGCATTGGGTTGCAGTGACTTATTGGCTAGTGGATGGGATCAAAGAAGCGTATATCTTAGATTTTTTTTAAAGTTTATGAAAAAAATGCCATTATTACTAAATTTAAGGGGAGACACTTTGTAATATGCCATAATTCAATGGAGAAAATGAAGAAAAAAATAAATTATTCTTCGATTACAGTGGTCCTTTTTTTAGAAAATAGAACCCATAGAATAAGTGGATTGTAAAATTTGTCATTATCCCTAAATCGAACGGGCCTCAATTTAACGTTATGGTTTCTTCACAAATTTCATAACGCCAAAAATGGCCCCTTGTAATGCTTTTTGTATGCATTTTTTACAAATTTTGTATGAGCCGTAACACCACGAGGACACCCACCCACCCCCTTTAGCGTTATGAAATTTGTGAATGGTCCCTTATGATGTGACTACTTAAGGTGGGCGCAAAAATTGTCATATATCCTCAATCACAGGGAGTTAATTTTCATTACATGATAATTTTCAATGAAGATGGCTTGTTGAGTAGAGGATAACATCAAAGAAGTGCAATTTTCATTTGATGATGGAAACCTTCAAAAATATTAATGAAAAAAATTTCATAATTAGAGTAAGGTGGGGCAAAAGTTCGACCTTAGTGGTATAATCAAAGTTTCCAGGAAAACAATAGCAGTTAAAACAAAACAAATACCATACAGTGAACCTTCATTATATTGGCTATAATTTTGCTGAACAAACTTGTGTCAAAATATTTACCCCTTTTTAGTTATAACAGTTTCAAAATTGATTGTCTTATTCGAACTTTTGCCCCACCGGTGGGGCAAGAGTTCGAATCTAGTGTGGGGCAAAAGTTCGCTGGCTAAAACGCAAAATATCGATACTTTTATGACAGGCATACTTTACACCAGCCGTAAACTTAAGTTTGACGAAAAATACACACTAAATTTTCATCAAAAAATTGCCCAAATCCGGGTTAATTGTAATATACTCAAAAATAGCAGTTTTTCGCAAAACTAAGTGGAAATGTAAAATTTTGGTGACATTTTTTACACGATCAGACAAATTTAACTAAATTTGAAGATAATATGTGGATTTTAGGCAATTTGCAAATTTTTCCGTGATTTTATACATGGGTCGAACTTTTGCCCCGCTGATTCGAACTTTTGCCCCGCTATGGGCCAAAAATTGTTTACAAGCATTTATGCAAAAACTAATACACCTCAAAGCAACCTTATGATAGGCCTAGAAACGCCCTTACATAAAATATTGAAAAAAATGTTATCGTCAATTGGTTCCATGCTACGAAAGTTCGACCAAAATTTACAATATTCACGTCGAAAAACAACAAATAGCTATAACTTTTCCAAATCTCAATGGATTTTTATAATATTTGGACTGAAAGTCTCTTACTTGAATAGCATTCGAACCACCATGACATTTATGAGATTTGTTTTGAATTGAGCTAGAAATCTTAAAAAAAAACTCTTACCCCACTCGAACTTTTGCCCCACTTTACTCTACTGAAGCAAAGGTGTGCAATTTTTATTACATGCTATTGTTCAGTTGATGAGGAGGGCGTCAAAAAAGATTCATAATGCTTGGATAATATGGGCATTTATCATTATGCTTTAATCAAAGTGACGCAAATTTAATGTTATGATATTACTCCATTAGGCAGACGGAAACATTTTCAGAATAATAAGGGCTTAGTTTTCAAAAATGAAAAAAAGCTGCACCATTTTAATTCAAATTATGTGTCTCTAGTAGAAATGGAATCGAATGCCGTTTTCAGGTCACCAAAGTTGTATAAAACACTGGATTTAATGGTGTTTACATTAAATTTAGAATAATTAAGTATAATTTACCATTTTTGTAATTTAATCCACTAAGCATTGAAAATAGGACATAACCTTCATTTCAGATAAAATTTGGTTCAAATTACACGATTAAATTCAGACTAAATAGATTTTTTCAACATTCATGCAATCTCCATACGAAATTCTCCGTTTCTATAAGAGCAAAAATGACAAAATACAATACCTTTCTAAACCATCAAAAAATTAGTTTTGAGCATCGAAAGTATCATGAACTTTGTTGATAAGCATCGTTATACATATGAAGTTTAAATGCTGTTGCAAATTAAGCAAAAAAATGCCATACGAGCTGGAAAATTTGCATGCAAGTTTGCAAGTCAATTTTTTCAACAATCAATATCTGAAAAACTAGACCTGGTAAGATATTTTTGAAAACTGCAATGGATTCAGCAACCCTTAATTAAGTAAATGACTTCAAACAAAAACATTTTCCGTTGTGTTATCTTGTTATGGCTTGCAACTCAGTCCGGAAATCTCCTCTTGTAGGTGCTAAATGTTTTCAGCAATCCAATTATAAGTGAGAGAACATTTAACTTGCAAAAATGCGATTTCTTCGGTATTATAGCCAGCAGACACCAGATGCACTGTACCGTAACTTATCCTTAATAAAATACACACTTGCTGAAGTGAGCAGTAGCTCTTTGAAAAAGTAACCAAAAATCATGTTGACCCACCACCTTTTGTTCCATTGGCCCAATAGAAACAATTGCCTTCGTTCTTCCATTGCATTATCATCGAAACCGACAATCGTCTTATAACCACTGCTGACTACTGCCAAACATACCCCCCATTCTAGTCGGCAGGAAAGATGCTCTGCTCAGCATTCAACTACCGTTTGGCTTTTCCAGAAATCAAGTCACATCCAGCAGCCAACAGTTCCAGACAGGTTGTCAGAGGCCGCACCCTTGCCGCTTTTGCTCTCTTAGGAGCCCTAAAAGGTGGTGGCCCAAATGTTTACATGGCATGTTCCTCTGAGAATGAAGAGTGTCATATATGCAAACAATCAGCTTTGAGGCAATCACCCTGTCATCAGCACAGCATGGTGTATTACCCGGGTTGCCTGATTCGGCTAGGGTGCAAAGAAAACGGGGAATTTGAAGATGCTCTATTCTTTCGAGTCTTGAGAATCTCAAGTTGAGATTAAGATCAGTTACTAAAAGCAAGTTAGAATGGAATATTTTAATTCAAATTAAAGTGCATACCGCTGATTACATCATATGCAAAGTAATTTATTTCATTGTTACTCGAATAGCTTGAATGGCTGTTGCTCTCAAATAAGAGATGGCGCTGTAAGTTCTCATATATGGCAGTGCCATCTTGATGAGAAAATTTCAAATTAGATAGCATAACATGTTCGGAGGAAAAAAGGAAGTCAGTAAATTTGTAGTTATCTGCTTCACATTAGTACGAATATGTTATAGGTTATCTCTCACTGCATTGAATTGTAACGAATGTATAATCTTATGATTTCTAATTTGAAAGGCTTCGACATGGGGTTCGATATCTTTGCCAAGAAACAAATCTCAAGTTGATCACTCTTCTCAACATCCAGCTATCTTCGCTGACTCACTGTCTCTGTACCCTGATGATGGTCTTTACGGTTTTTCTTAGTCTGTCATCTTTCCCCCTCCATCAGCAGTAACCCCTTTTTCCAACCCCTAGATCGCACACAGAACTGCACCAAGCCACAGAATCTTCGACGAGGTTGGTAACAAATATTTCCGGGCCCCATTTTCTTGTCGTCACACAATCACCCAGCCCAGGTGGTCGTCTTGAGGAAGCAAGGGCTTTACATAGCTAGGACCAAATCTGTAGCACTTTTTTCGAAACGTTCCTTTCGAGTGTTTTCGTGGTCGAGAAGGTATATTTAATTTGTCACCGCACCCGTACATTTTCTCCCAATTTTGCGACTGTGCTACCTTCATTTTTCCCGGGAAAACCATCAAACAAAGAAAATGTTGGGATGTTTACCAAACCAACCGGACCAACACGTCAAGTCTCGGGCAATCAGGGTCGAGGAGGGTGGTAAGACACCGACAGACGGAGCCTAAAGTGGCAAATAATAAAAAGCTTAAGTTCTTTACGGGTGGGGTAGCATGAGGGCCACTTCCTGCCAGGGCCTGGGAACAAGTACAAGTGCGACCGAAATTAGCATGAATTTGACTCCCTCTTTTTTCTTGCTTGCTACTAAACCCAGGAACAATTAGGACTAACGGGTTTTCCTTTTTCTTGGTTTTCTTTTTGCAGGAACAGCACTGACACAGGAACAATGGACCAGCAGTATTGCTTACGCTGGAACAACCATCAGTCCAACCTGACGACCGTGCTCAGAACCCTGCTGGAAGATGAGAAACTGTGTGATGTCACGCTCGCCTGCGATAATGGAATTGTCAAAGTAAGTATTCTATGGGGAAAATATTCATTGTTTATCAAAAAAAGATGTAAGTCAATATGTCGCATGATTGAGTTTTGTAGATTAGTATGTTTGATTACAACTTCTGGGGTGCTAAAGCTAATTCCAGATTTCTAGTCAAAATATTGGTTTCATTTCGAATTTATGAACCAATGTTTGGTGTCGAAGCTACCTTAAAACTATAATACAACCTTAAATGTTACTTAAAATCGTTTGTTTCAAATACACAATTTGATGTGTCACGCCATGGTATTTTGTTCAGTTGCATTTTGACCACTTCCTCTGAGAAATTCCGAAAATATTTGCAAAGATTCGAATACGCACAGTCTCTACTTTTTCTGGCTTTTCGGAGTATCCATTATTGAACGTTAATGCAACTGCATTTTGGATGCCGTTCGCTTTCAATAACTGTAGAACGACCTCGGCACGTGTTCAATCAGTATGGAGTAGATCCCCAAGTTGATTACTTACTTGATACTTGTTGGGAACCAATTGCCGTGAAACTACGCCGAATGAAGAAGCTTTCTCCATTGGACCCGGTCCTGAGCCAATCACTTCCAGTCGCCCTGAACATTAAGCGACCTTAAATCCTCCTCAACTGCAAAAAGCCATCTGGTGTGCGGTCTGCCAAGGAGGCGACGGCCTCTCCCTGGTTCTCTGCTGAATATTAGTTTAGCTTGATGTTCCTCCGACATGCGAGCTACATGCCCAGCCCACCGCTGCCTGCCGTGTTTTACACGCTTAACAACATCCATTTCTCGTGATTCTTTAGACGGCGCCAGATGTCGTTGTCCAATTTACCGTCGAGAATTGTTCGCAGCACTTCAAAGTCCCCAAAAGCTCGACCGATCGACTTCTTGCAACGTCCAAGATTCGTGGCCGTACAGAGCAACCGGAATAATTAGTGTCTTCTACAACGCGAGTTTGGTCTTCATCTGAGCGCTGCGGGACTTTAGCTGATTACGAAGTTCGTTGAAAGCCCTACTCACAGCTGCAATATTCCTTTTTACCTCGCAGGTAACATCATTATCGCAAGTCAATAAAGTTCCAAGGTACCCAAATTCTTCAACTTCTTCAAAAGAATAGCTGGTGATACTACCAACAACACCTATGGGCTCACGATGTCTACCAGCAACCATGTACTTAGTTTTTGTAGTGTTACTAATGAGACCAGGGCGCGTTGTCTCCCTTTTAAAAAGCACGAATGCCCCTTTCACGGCTCGGTGATCAATTCCGATTTATGTCGATATCATCCGTAAAACCATGTAGCATTGATGAACGTGTGATGATAGTACCATTCCTATGCACGCAGGCTCTCCTAGTTGCGCCTTCTAACGCTATGTTGAACAATAGGTTTGAAAGTGCATGGTCCTGCTTCAATCCGTATAAGGTTACTAAAGACGTTGAAATCTCATCCTAAACCCGTAAACTAGATATCGGTCTTTCCAACGTTGCACGAATCAGTCTAATAAGTTTCGCCGGAAAACCATATTCTACCATTTTTGGCCTCAACTCGTTTCTTTTCACTGAATCTTACGCCGCCTTGAAATCAATGAACAGATGATGAGTCTGCAAGTTGTACTCCCGGAATTGGCACGACGTTAATCGGTCCTCATGAAAATTAGGTTGGTATTCGCCGACTAGGGACTCTCTAAGTGGTCTCAGTCTGTTGAACAGATACGTGATATTATTTTGTTCGCCGAATTGAGGAGCGTTACTCCTCGGCAATTGGCACACTCCTATTTTGTAAGGAGAGGACATATGAGACCATCCATTCAGCTAGCAGGCAATCTTTCTTCGTCCCATATCCTTAGTAGTGTATGGTGAATTATTCCATGCAGCTCACTACCGTGCTTGAGAAGTTCGGCCGAGAGCTCATTCATCGCCTTCTTCATCTCGTTTAGTGACGGATGCTCCACAGCTTGACCAAGTCAGTGTTCAAGTGCTCTCTCCACCTGGCAGCCACCAACGTTTTATCTGTCAGCAAGTTACCTTTACGGTTGTTGCAAATGACGGTAGACGGCGCTGTCTTTCTCCGCACGCCATTGACAGTTTCATAGAATCGTCGCATATCGTTCTTTTCCATACTGTTTGGCGCCTCGGCTATCACATTTTCGTCTATGGATTCGGGTTTCAGCTGATCATGCTGCCTTGTATCGCTCTCCTAGTATCACGCTAGCTACCAACTTGAGTCTTCGGAGCGCCAATGAACTGGAAGCCATTCTCCACCTGGAATTGCTGGATAGACTGGCACTCTATTGGCCAATAGCGGAGCACTGACTCCTTCAAGCAGAATCACTGGAACTACCTTAGCAATCAACTGGTTGCCCTGGAGAGTTCGGGACGGTGCAAATTAGCAACATCTTGCCGTAAACTAACGAAGCATAGCACATGAACGATTCTGGTTATTGGTATTGGTTTAATACGCTTCTCTACCTACATTTTGTAACGGGTGAACTTATCGACCACGGGCTAGGGAAATAGTGTTGCTCGGGAGGTTGAAAGCAGCTGCGTTCCCACCATCCCAAAAATGCGCAGTCTACTGGAAGTGACTCTGATCAGGGGTCCAAAGGCAACGCCGAAGCATGATCGTAGCTATATTCGAAACATTACTCGACAAGATCCTTTTTTATTGATTTTAGGGTACAAAAAAGCTTCAAAAGCTTGGCCTGTTGTGTGTTTGCATGGTGTGGGACTCACGTTAGGCGTGCTTAACCGCTAAAAAACTTTCCTTACGGCTCCTATGCCTCGATCGCCCTCGGAAGTACATCACGCAACTTCATCGGGGGACGGCTGTGCTCATGCACTTTGTCAGTCTAAGCCTCTAGCTGTTCTGCTAGTTCGTTGCTAGAGTATAATTTCGTCAAAACGCTGCTCACTACGACACTTTAAAGGTGTCTCTGTGATAACTCGTTTTGCCCAATTGGCGGTTGAAGATCTCCCCGGTGCTTTGGGCAGCTTTCTGCGCGACGACGCATTCTATTCTTGAGTTGGCCTCACGTAAGAGCCCTGTTGAAACTCTACTGGATGCTCATGTGAACTTTGCTACTCTACGACGTCTGTCGAGGCCTGACCAGCGATTGCGGTTGGAGGATGACTTTCGCTTCACTGGCGTCCCGACAACCCAAAACTGGTGGTGGCGGAGCTAGTCTACTCTGGCTAAGCATTTCTTCATGCTTCGATACTGGCCGGTGGAGTTCCGAAGTCGGTCCAGCGATTTCGGTAGGAGTTCAGTGGCGCTCCGACGACTCAAACCCGTAATACGTCACATACTACTCAGAGTAGTTCCCGGTGACGAAAGATCTCCTCGGCAGATGCCGAGGTCAGTCCTACGATTCCGGTGGAGAAAAGCTTCCGTTTCACAGGCGCCCCAACGATCATTTGTCGGTGTAATTTCGTGAATTACTCAGCTAGACCCCGGTGGTGGATTTAGTCTACTCTGACTTGACGTTGATCGGCCTATTGCAAAGGTCGGTTCTGCAATTCCGGTTGGGGAATGACTTCCGGTTTGCAAGCGCTCCGCCGACTTATTGCCGATACTACGCCACGCGCTCTACTCGATCTAGTCCCCGACGGAGAATCTAGCCTACCTCGATCACGGCCCGGAGCTCTCGGAGAGTCGACTCTTTTGAACGATTCGTGAGTGAGTCGCCCATCACTAATATTCCGCCGTCAGCATCTCCACCTCCTTCGCAGTCTCGCCAATTATCGCAAGAACGACCTCATCTGTGAACCCGACGATCTCGACTCCATTCGACAGTGTCAAGATTAGCACTCCATCGTACAACATATTCCACAGTGTTGAACCAAATATGGATCCCTGTGGAACTCCCGCCATTACTTTGGTTGACAACCGTCCCTGGTTTGTGCCGTAAACTAGTACCCGGTTCTGAAAGTAGCTTTGCAGATGCAGATGCGTGATAAAATCCCAAAAGCTTTGCGGAACTTTATACAGAGATTCGGGGACACGTATTCTTTGTAGGACTGCGGCCATAGCCTCTCAACTAGCACTGTTGAATGCGTTCTTAACATCTATCGTTACCACTACGCAGTATCGATTGCCTTTCGTCTTCTGCTTGAGCGCTATCTCCGCGCACGCGATGACCGTCCGAATAGCATCCACCGTTGAAGTCTTTTTCTGGAATCCCCTTCCTTGTAGATCATTAGCCTGCCGAGGATGAAGTTTAACAAGATCTTGAAGGCAAACAAAACACCAGAGTCAGACGAGTCTTCCTGTTCTACTAAACTACTCGAAGATTTATTACTATCTGTCCACTTGATACGACAGGCAAATTGTTGGAGAGGTTGATCCTCAACAGGCTAGAACCGTATACGTCCAACTACCAGTTTGGATTCAGGAAAGGTAAACCTACTCTGGACGCTATCCAATCGGTCGTTCAGACAGTTGAGGTGGCAATCTAGCATAAAAGGAGCGGCATCCGTAACTGCGCGGTTGTCACTCTGGATGTAAAGAATGCGTTCAACAGCGCAAGCCGGGAAGTGATAGCCCACGCACTTCACCGCCTCAATGTACCGGTGCAGATGTGTAAGCTTCTAAAAAGCTAATTTGATGGTAGGATTAAACTGTATTACACAGAGAAGGGACAGACAAGTGTCCAAATTACCGCTATAGCTACGATATAGCGGCACTATCGAGGATGATGTCTAACAGCTCTGCTGTGATTGCCAGCAAACGCAAGCTCCTGGCAAGCATGGCAACTATCTATACTAAGATATGGAGGACAATCTGGTCAAAACCGCTAAGAACGAGCAGAAACCTAAAGCGGTTAGAAAGCACGTTCAGGATCATGTGCTTAAGAGAAACAAGTGCATACCGAACGGTATCTAGAGGCCGAGTGCATCATAGCCGGGATGACGCCCATCGGGCTCATCATCAAGGAAGATGTTCAATGCTTCAACGATCAACGATCAGAGGGTGGCAGCAGGAATGGGATAATGGGTTGCTATAGGCAGTACCTGCATAGGTTCGAGCATTCAGAATCTCCTGCGTGTCCCAATTGCGCTGGTGTGAAGGAAACAGCGGAGCATTTCGTGTTCGATTGCCCCCGTTTCATTGTTGTGAGAGGTCGAATGCTCGCTACATGCGGCGAGGACACGCCCCCCGACAATATAATAGGGAGAATGTGTGCGGGTGCCAAGTGCTGGAATGCAGTAACAGAGTAGTCCTGCCGAGGCTGGTCCCCTGTAACATTGTTTAAATCGGCTAGGAGAAGCAGTTTGCCTATGCTACTTCTGCTACATGTGTTAAGTGCTGTATGGACTGGTTCCTCCTCGGAGAAATACTGTAAGGTGGTTCCGGGGAGATAAGGGTCTAAGGCCAAGGGTAATGTCGGTGAACTCTGTACACCACTTGAGCAATTCAATGGGCTGGTTTTAGTGGGTCGTCGTTGGTGCGGCATCCCCACACTTCCTGAGTTACCAGCTCAGGCGTCTGTTTGAAGTTTTGTCCTTTTAAAAATGGTTTACATATTCAAATTTAGTCTAACGAATGAATATCCACTAATCCAATCACATCCGTTTCCATCTCCTCCGCAGGCACATCAAGCGATACTGTCGGCGTGCAGTCCGTACTTCGAGCAGATCTTCGTCGAGAACAAGCACCCGCATCCGATCATCTACCTGCGCGACGTCGAGGTCAGTGAGATGCGCGCCCTGCTCAATTTCATGTACCAGGGCGAGGTGAACGTTGGCCAGCACAACCTGCAGAACTTCCTCAAAACGGCGGAGAGTTTGAAAGTAAGTTCCCGGCGTGATTCTCCGTAATCCCTGTGATCTGATACTAATCCCTGCCCCATACTTTCCGCCATTTTAGGTACGAGGCCTCACCGAGAGCAGTGCCGACCGGTACGCAACCGAATCGGAGAAAAGCAGAGCCGAACGGTCGAGAGTTGACTCGCGGGATGGACGCGACTCGGCACCGCCGACCAGTGTCACCAACAACAACACCATCAACAGTAACAACAACAACACTAATAACAACAACAACAATACTCTCCACCATCCGCTGCAGCGGGACAAAGAACTGCGCGAGCGGGAAGAGCTGAGGGAGCGAGACAGGCGGGAAGCCCATCGAGAGCTGCAGAGAGAACGGGAACTGCAGGCGCGAGACCATCAGCGCAGTGCCAGTGCCGAACTGCTGACGCCGATGACCGACGACTGCCGTTACTCCCCCTCGGACGACCGAGACTTGACCGTAGAGAGTAAGAAAAAACGTAAAATATCCACCTGTGATAACTCGTTGCCCTCGACACCGAGCCTAATGAACGACCGGCCGGGTGGATACGAATCGCAGGTAAGTTTCGTCGGAAGCCTTGTTTTTAGAATTTATATGCAAATCTGCCTGCAAACCCTTCCCGAAAACATCGAGCCTTCTGCGAATGGTATCACTTGCGGTGGCCGCTCGGAGATATTAAAATTCCATTAAAGCTTTTCTTGTTGCGCCCCGGCATTAGGGGGAAACTTTTCGCCACTCCGTCTCCCCCCGAAACAAAGAAGAAACAAATTATGAATGACAAAACGAAGAATCCTAAAGCACTCACTGGCAAGCGCAAATGCAAGCAGCAGAAATGCAACCCCCGCTCTTAACATGCCGGTCAGAATTTTAGAGATGCAGGGCTAGTTTCAGGTCCTTTATTCAGACGATTCTATGACACTACCCCGAATGCCACTACCCCGAACGCCATTACCCCGAAAGCCATTACCCCGAATGGATCATTACCCCGAACGCCACTACCCCGAATGGGTCACTACCCCGAACGCCATTACCCCGAATGGATAACATTTTGAGACATATTCTAGTTAAGGAGTAAGGAGATAATTGTACGATTCCTTTTGAGTATTTCACGAGTTTGGCTCAAAAATGTATTTTTCAAATATTAGAAGATAAAAAAGCAGCTAGTTGTTCAGCAAATAATTTTTACACACTAAATTTTGTCCTCTAATTTTGGGAAGATTCACACAGCCACATTGCAATGCTCTGAAGAACAGCCTATTTCGAAAAGAAGGGTGAATTTATTATGAGAAGAATAGCTATAATATGTACAAAATTAGGATTTAGTAAAGTCTCTTATTGGACGTCGGTAGCCACTTCCTTTACTCATTTTTATAGGAGTCGGGCATGTTAGAAAAATCGGCGGCCTCTGATTGACGCTACAGTAAGAACTTTTGTTGATTTGTGGGTAATTTGAATTTCTGTGAGATAACCACAAAAATTTTTTTTTTTTTTTATTCAAGATAATGAAGAAATGATGATGGCAGAAAAGTGGTGAGTAAATCCATAAGAGACCTGTCTGTTTTAATACAAGGAGATAAAAGAAAGGGAAAATTTCCGATTAGAATTATAGCAGGGATCACTTTAGTGAATGCCTTCAAGATATATTCCTTTATAAAAAGCTGTTCTATATGGAAATATTAGTGACTAGCTTATCCAACAAAAACGTGAAAGAACAGCCTATTTAAAAAAGAAGGGCAAATTTCTGGTGAAATGTTTGCAGCTATGACGTGAATGATCACTGTAACAACGTGATGCTATGACACAACCTATATTCATAAGAAAGAAAAATATTTGTTCAAAAACAAAATTGAAATATGAACACCACCAACAAGTCCAAATACCGGTGATTACGCATCTGTTAAGCAACACCATATTGATGGTTATGGATTCGAATTCCTTTCAGTCAATAAAAGGCTTATTTTATTAAAGCTCATTCACAAATTTCGTAACGCTGAAGGAAGCAAAACAGTTTGTGGGTGGTTGTCCTCAAAATGTTACAGCCCATTCACAATACGTAGAATTTCCATACAAAAAAAAGTACGAGGGGGTGGGTAGGTGTTAAAAATGGCAATTGTTGGCGAAATGAAATTTGTGAATGAACCCCTGAATTGCGAAGGTGCCCACTGAGCTGATAAACAGGCACTGTCTCAGAAAGAATGAGAAGAATATAGTTGCCATCAAGATATATCGAAAGAATAGCTGACATATAAAAGAAGGGATAATATATGATGAACATTTTACCGACAAATTTTACGTGCCATTAATTACCAGCCTTCATTAGAGACGCGTTTTTGCACGCAAAACAAGATACTGTACTGTATCTCATACTATTCGGGGTAATGGCTCATTCGGGGTAGTGGCGTTCGGGGTAATGACCCATTCGGGGTAATGGCATTCGGGGTAGTGACCCATTCGGGGTAGTGGCGTTCGGGGTAGTGGCGTTCGGGGTAATGGCGTTCGGGGTAATGGGATGGAGCCATTCAGACACTTGGTTATTATTAAAATGCAAGTTTTTATTCTAAATGGAAGGTCTCTAAAGTCGCTTTTTCCTTATTCTGCTAGCAGTGTGTCCTGATGCTAAATTGTAGTGGCTCCACAAAAACCTTACAGAAACTATTTCGCGGCTACTTCACAGGTTCATAAAGAATTTCTTATCTTCCTCGAGGAAAAGCTCAGAAATTCTACTAGTGATTTCTCCGGGGATTTCTTCTAGTACACTTTCAGGGATTACTTAAGAACTTACACATGTTTCATCATATGGTAATATAGGATTTTCTTCAGAAAAGTTTTAGGAAAAATCAAAATCGAATACTTGAAGGTATCAAGAACAGAACTCTTGGAGGAATTTCCATAAAAAAAAATCACTTAATGAACTCCTGAAGAAATTTTCGGAGTAATCTCGGTTTGGTCTATTTTTGGTTTCCTGTTCGGTCTCTTTTTCAAACAAGAAGACTCTAAAATTCCCATTTCCAAGACACTCAGTCGCTACCAGCCCTGGTGATGTGGCCACCTCGCGCCACATTCCGGGGAGCGATCGTATTTACATAAACATGAATAACTTTTATCCGTTCGGGTCGGGATGCTGAGCTGATGGCTAGCAGTCGTCGAGTTCGTCGTCGTGCATCAATATGCGGGCAAAACAGACTATACATGCTACAGTCGGCGGCACACAGAGGTCCAATTTTCTAAAAAGTAAGGGTATGCGATATGGATTTTTTCCATGTCGATACGAAACGAAACGATACGCGGAATATCTTGCGCTGATAATGACGAAACGAAACGATATTTAAAAATGTTTCGTGTAACTCGATACGAAACCAAATAGCTCACGGAATTTTTCGAAACGAAACGAAATTTTTGAATTTGTTTCGCGGAATACACGTTTAAGTTTTTTTTTTCTTGTCAAAAGCTGGAAATTTTACAATAGGCATAAAAAACGTCTTTTTAAATCCTCTACCGTATGGAAACATAGTGTTGCTCAGCGGAATCCTTATATGTTTTGGTAAGACTTTTTTCTGTTTGTTTGAAATCTTCTTAATAACTTTATAAGGTTTCATTTCAACATATCTGACATTAACACAAGGCAATGAGTGGGTTTAATTTAAATGTTACAACTAAGAAGTGAGTCGAAAAGCAATTACCGTAATCCGGGGTAACATTGATCAGTTTTTGGGATATTTCTCAAATTTTTCATTTAAAAATGCAAATGTCGCTGGTTTTATATTTTTAAAACAAGTACTGGCACCTACCGCTAGTGACTATATACTGTACTTTGGTTTTAAACAGATATAAGTATGTTTAAATAAAAGTTTTAAGTGATTTTTATATTAAGCTGATATGGGGTAACATTGATCACCCTTGTAAAAAAAGGTTCGGTAATATTGAAAATGTCGTTGCTTACTTAAATCATGGCCCCTGAAGCCGAATATAAAGACCAAATTCTTACAAGTCATTTACTTTTTGAGTTATTTTAAAAATAAAATCGCGTTGAACCGTGGAATACGCCTAAAGGTAGGCAATTTTCTAAGGAAATTCTTTATTCTTAATAGTAGTTCGTTATTGTTGTTTAATTGAATAAACTTATGAAAAATTTGACTACGGAATCGTTTTCAGCGATGCCATTTTTAGTTACCATCGCATTTTCCTTTCCTTCATACCATTTGCAGAACTTATGTGAGACATGAATCTTCGGCAGTGTCATCCATAATGATAAAAATCATTGATTCAAAAAGTTGACAAATTCACGTATGAGCGAAAACCAATTTTCGCAAACACCTCAACATTCGTTAGCTTATGGATGTAAGAAAGAGAGGCACCGTTCATACTTTGGAAATATTTCATCAACAAATGATGATTCGAACTTTTTACGAGAAGGATCATACCGATCAATGTTACCCCGCTGATCAATGTTACCCCGGATTCCGGTACAAACATTTAAAACAATCTCAAAAATATTGAGAGGAGCCCAAAATTAATTAGATTTTTAGAAATGCCTTACGATTTTTGTAATCATGTGGATGTGATGTTATGCTAATATATACCATAAAACATGGAATAATGATAATATTCATATTTTTTGCTGTACTTTAAGCTTTGTGGCTTAAATGAATGTGATTGGGGACACAAGTCGATAAGTGATCATGAAAACACTATACTGAGAAGCAGCCTCTGTCCCAGTTGGAACATAACGCCATAAAGAAGAAGAAAAATAAGTAGAACACAGGAATCACTGGAATATTTGCTTTAGTATTTGCTGGAGTATTGAATTAAATCAAATTTAAAAAAAACCATCAACACATACCGTAAAACGGGGTAACTTTGATAGTTTTTTCGAAGAAAACTTAAATATATATGCATTCTGTTTCAAAGAATTACAATTTATATTTTTAAAACAAGTACTGACATCCCAGCTATTGATTGCACTTGATATATTGCCAAAAGATTTATTCTGAATGTATATATTATTTTTCATGTAATCGAAAGTCGGTTTTCTGTTTGGGGGTAACTTTGATAATGGAGTATGAATCGAACAAAATTGAATGAATTACGGAACATTTATAGGGCGTTGCATACCTCTAGGCGTTTAACGCTACATGAAAATTTCTGACTCAGATTACAAAAATGATCCCAGTTTGTAAAAATGGGTTTCGCTAAGAGATTTGAGACCGAATTCATGTTCTACTATAACTAGGCTGTCAAGGATAAGCAACGAACTGATTATGACTTCATCAAATAGTGATCGTAGAACAGATTGTTTGTAAGCGTTTCGAAAATGCTAAAATCTTATAATTTTTTAATATTTGCATATAAATCCTCAAATGCACTTGATTCCAACGAAAATAGCTTTGACATGAAGTGTCATACTGATACTCTTTACTTTTGCATTCGTTTTGCTTAACTGATTAACGAAAACATCGTTATTTCGTTTAGTATGTTGTGGGTCTCGCACTATCAAAATTACCCGCATTATCAAAGTTACCCCGTTTTACGGTACCTAAAAAATCAATCAGGATAAATTTAAAAGAACTGCAAAAGTAATGAACTCTAAATAAGATATTGCGACAGCAACTTAACCAGGATTGCCTGTTGGGGTTAATTTATAAGTTCCTAATAAATTTTCTGGAAAAGCCTTGCATAAACTGTGAATTAATTCTTGGAGGGATCAAATCTGGATGAATGCAAACTTTTAAAGTAAACCTTGTAGAAAATACTGAAAGTATTTCTATTATTTTGTAGAGCAAATAATGGAGAAATGATACTATTCCAAAATCTGTGAAGGAATTTCTGGACGATTTCTGGAAGAATTATGGATTGTTGATATTATCTCATTTTCAGATTATTTGTTTAAAACTGACTACAAAATCACATTTTCTCTAAATTTTGAGCCTCGAGAGTATTTTAAAAAATACATGAAAATTTCGAAAAAAAAATTTGAACCTGGACTACATAGCATAGAGGAACCGCAAATAAGATTGACAAGTTCGCCCATGTTCGTTCAGATAATCCGTATTTCAATGAGCTAAATTTAATGTTTGGCTTATTTATTTTTTCTCGAGATTTAGATGTGCGAAAATCGAAAAAAAAATTTTTTGCGCTTTTCTATTGTGAAATACCCTAGGTACCCCACCAAACTTGAATCTAAATCCGGAACCAATTTTGATGGTGCATGCAATGTATGAATCAAATTTATAACTGATTTGTGATTATTACTAAAACAAATTATCAAAATCGATCGAACGATGGCGAAACTAGAGAATTTTGAAACTTGATGTCGGTATTGAAAAGATTAAGACCTTTGCCTTGCGGCCAAATTCCAATCCTTATTTTTCAATTGGGGGTCGTGAGGAAATTATGTCACGTTATAAGAGGAGAGAGGAGTTGGTGGTGTGGTACAGCGTGAATAAACCTAGGATCATTTTTTGATATAAAATAATGTATGCATCTTCCTTGTTTAAGGTGGATATAAATCGAAGGCATAGAATTTCAAGAGCACAAATCTAACGAACCCGACAGCGGTTCAAGCTGAACACTTGATCGATTGGCCATCGAGTAACCAATCGAGAACCCATACCGTAAAACGGGGTAACTTTGATAGTTTTTTCGAAGAAAACTTGAATATTTATGCAGGCTGTTTCAAAGAATAATAATTTATATTTTTAAAACAAGTACTGGCATCCTAGCTATCGATTACAGTCGATAAATCGGCAAAAGATTCATTTTGAATGGATATATAATTTTTCATATAATCGAAAGTTGGTTTTCTGTTTTGGGGTAACTTTGATAATGGAGTATAAATCGAACAAAATTGAATGAATAACGAACATTTGTAGGGCATTGCATACCTCTAGGCGTTTAACGTTATATGGAAATTTCTGACTTAGATTACAAAAATGGTCCCAGTTTGTCAAAATGCTATTCGCTAAGAGATTTGAGACCGTATTCAAGTTCTATGATAACTAGGCTGTCAAAGATAAGTGGCAAACAATTCAAAACTACATCAAATAGTGATCGTAGAACAGATTGTTTGTAAGCGTTTCGAAAATGCTAAAATTGTGTCCATTTTTAATATTCGTATAAAAAGCCTCAAATGCACTTGATTACAATGAAAACAGCTTTGACATGAAGTGTCATACCAATACTCTTTACTTTTGCATTTGTTTTGCTTAACTGATTTACAGAAACTTCGTTATTTCGTTTAATGTATTGTGGGTCTCGCACTATCAAAGTTACCCGCATTATCAAAGTTACCCCGTTTTACGGTACCACAGTTATGAATCTAAGATAAGACGATTTCTAAAAAGACGCCAAAACGTATGCTTTCACTAGCACACCATTCGTTTGCCTCGCAGATAATTTGCTGTTATAGTGTTCTGATCCATGATATGAGTCGATTTGATCCATGATACGGACCCATTTTTGACTGTAGCTGCTAGGAGTAGAAGCGAACGCTTTGCTTTTTTTTGTTCGAAATTAAACTCGAATTTCGCGAAATTCCGTTTTATTCCGTTTGTTTTAAATTTTCCGTGGAAATATTTTAAAAATTTGGCGATACGATACGAAATAGCAAAATACAAATTTCGCCTGTGCGAGTTCCGTGGAATTCCGCGGAATTTCGTTTCGAAGCGTATTTGACGGAATCATTCGGTATTTCGCATACCCTTACTAAAAAGCAGGCAAAACATGTAAAATATTTATTACATAGCGTAACGAAAATGACATTTTTGTGTGTCTCAAGGATCAAGTTATGTGTTCTGATGCCATTTTCAGTTCCAGCTCGTCACAATTTTTAGCTACAGGTCGCCAAAGTTGTTGCGTGTTGTAAGTGTTGTTATACATATGAAGTTTGAGTTCTGTGGCAAATTAAGCAAATAAATTGCCATACAAGCTGATAAACTTGCATGCAAATTGGCTGAAATAGTCAAATTTTGCATTTTAAACAGCCGACATCTCAAAAACTAGACGTACTATGATATTTTTGAAAACAGCAATGGATTCAGCAACCCTTAATTTAGTAAATGGCGGCATTTTGGTGCTTGAGACAAAAAAGTGTTCCGCATTTTTGCCATGATTTTTCAAGTCTCTACCACTGTGCCTCATATGCATTACATTGTGCCGGGTTGGCAGTGCCTAAGGGGTAGAAATAAAACTCAGCCCCCGGCGAAGACGATGACGACGTCTAACAGCAGCTCTGCTCAGCCAGCATAACTTCAGAAGAATTTCATGAATGGCGAATGCTCACTTAGCAAGAAGTTTGCGGGGCGTTCAACTGTTTGGCTGGTTGGCGGCGGGAACGGCTGGCAGTGGGGAAAAAACTTGAGATTAGAGAGAAATTATGGCATTATTTATGGTGGTACTGTTGCACTGTGCATAGTCATGAACCATAGTGGAGTCCTCAAATTGTGAGGGGGATTTCTGTAGTGTCATCAATGAAAGCCATTAAAGAACATCAGATAGATTTGAATAATGACGGCCGTAAAGGCAGTCAGTCGCCGAGATTATGGGGACGCATGGTATTTGCTTTCGAGCCGTTTGAGCTGTGGTTAAGTGAATGGTTAGTAAAGTCAAGACTTCTATTAGACCTCACCTAAAGCAATTTTTAAAATGTACTGTAATCAAAAGAGCGGTTTTTTATTGCTAAGGAATAGGATAAGGTTATCCCGTACCGCAAATCTGTTGAATTGGTTTGAAGGAATCCGATCCCTCGAGAGCATTGGAGTCAGTTTTCCATAAGAGATGATGACAGACTTCAGTTGTTGACAGAGTTGTTCCAGTGTTGACAGACTTTAACTCAAATCTCAATCAATGAGCTCTCCCGCGAGAGCACACACTTTAGAGGTCTGCTTTGTAAATCTCATGCTTGAGTTTTCATGCAAAATCACTCAATCACACTGAAATCGTTAAAAATAATTCAGTCATAAAACCCGACAAAAACTCGTTAAATCCTAATGTTGTTGTTTAAGTTAGAAAGGATTACTATGACGTGCTATAACCCTTCAGACTAACAAGAAAGCATTGCTTTGTGTGAGAAAACTATGGAAAAACAAGACAATAAGTCAAAATAATGAACCAAATCATCTGTGATCTTTTGAATGCTGAGTTGAGTGATTGGCAACTCACGCATACAAAATCTCAAGCATGAGTTATGAGAAATTGAGTTTTTTACAACACTGCATAATATAATTAATGACAGTACACCCGATTCTGTTTTTGCACGGGGGATGCGTACCGTGCAAAAAAAGTTTTCAGTTCAAAATTTCATAAACCGTGCAAAAAAAGTAACAACATTTCTCGACATTTCATGCAAAAATAAGGTTTTGGCGAAAAAAAATGTATGGAAGCATTTTTTGCACGGCCGTGTAAAAAAATCCGTGCAAAAACAGAATCGAGTGTATTCATCAAGCACATCACCCGAACACAAATAATTTTCAATTGTGGAGTTGAAATGCCAAATTTGTCAAAACATCTGCTTTTGTTTTAGAAGATGCTGAATTGGTTGTTTTATATAAACTAGTACCGTAAACGGGTTATCTTTGTATCAGTTAAGCAAAAAGATTGCAATAGGAAATGGTATCAGTATAACACTCCAGGTCAAAGCTGTTTTCGTTGAAATCAAGCATATTTGAGGCTTTATATTCAAATATTGAAAATTGACTACATTGCTCTTCTCTACGATCATTATTTGATAAAGTTCACTTATGCTTGACAACCTAGTTATAATAGAACATGAGTTTGGACTCAAATCACTTAGCGAAAATCATTTTTATTAAACAACTTTTGGTCCCGGAAAACTTCGTTTTGCCATCAAGTAGGCTGTTGAAAAATGATACATTAGTTTTCTCCCGTTACTACGACTATTCCGAAGATTTCCTTAAACTTTTTCGACGCAGAAACACGTCGGAACCCTGGACGATTGCAACAGTGAAAAAATTGTGAAAAACCGTTAAGCCGTTCTCAAGCCATTTCGTGACATACAAACACCATTCCATTTTTATTTATATAGATAGACTAGTGGTCCCGGCAAACTTCGTCTTACATATTTATCTTTTATACACACGAACACGTCGGAACCCCTGACGAACAAAACTGAGAAAAAATCTTTCAAATCCGTTGACCCGTTCGTAAGCCATTTCGTGACATACAAACACCATTCCATTTTTATTTATATAGATAGATAGATAGCTCTGAAACGAAGAAGTTCTCAATTTTCAAGTTCTTCAGTCGTTTAGAATGCTTCAATTAGAGGGGACGGACCTGGTGTAGTGGTTAGAACACACGCCTCTCACGCCGAGGACCTGGTATCGAATCCCATCCCCGAAATAGTCACAAAAAATTTCAGTGACGACTTCCTTCGGAAAGGAAGTAAAGCCGTTGGTCCCGAGATGAACTAGCCCAGGGCTAAAAATCTCGTTAATAAAGATAAAAAAATGCTTCAATTGGTTGTTATTGTAATAGGTAATAAGGGCGATTGCCTTGTACCCGAGATCTAGAATCCTGACCATCAAAATTCTCAAATAGGTAGCGGAGACACGTTAGTTTGTTTCTTCGCACACTAGACCAGAGAAGATTCATATCCCTTGAATGCTGCATCAGATACAGATCAAAGATCGATACAGTGGGTATCTGAATTAGTTTAGAGCATCGGACAAGGATTTCATACTTGAGAGATAATCTCATAAATTAGATTTCATTTTCACAGAGTTGGCTTCTCAATGTTACGCTTGATCCGTATTTTTAAGATCTCTTCCTAATTGGTGATCTCAAATTCGTTGGAAAAACATTTCCCAATGATACGTAAAGATTTGCTGAAACTAATTTTACGTTTCAGCAGTGCAGAATTCATTCGTTGCCATTATCGCGTAAATAACATGGCACCGCTCAAAAGTCAAATGGACCGATGCACGAGTTCACTAATTTGACGTTTGATCGGTGCCGAATTCATTCGTTACCATGGTCACGTAAATAACACGGCACCGCTCAAATGTCACCGGGTGAACTCGTGTATCGGTCCATGAACCAATGCACGAGTTCACTAATTGACGTTCGAGTGGTGCCGTATTATTTACGTGACCATGGCAACGAGTGAATTCGGCACCTCTCAAACGTCAAACTAGTGAACTCGTGCATTGGTTCATGGACCAATCAGATGTTTGGCAGATTCCACGCAAGATTCACTGCGAACTAGCTTAGCTTAGCTTAGCTTAGCTTAGCTTAGACTGACTACACATATCAATGGTTGCTATTCCGTGATTGACCGAAGTCAGTGAAAATCCACAAAGAATCAACTAGAAGTTCGGCTGGGATTGGCCATAATCTTCTTCAGTGTGCATAACTCAGTGCCTCTATTTATACATTATCAATAATGGCGCCGGCCACGTCCTTGCAGTCAGGTGGGATTGGGAGAAGGAATGTTAGTGTGTAACCTTTGCTATTTGGAGACCGTGTTTGCCTCTGCATCTCCACAAAGGTTACTGGGAAGGATGTTTGTTAATGGGGAGTATCGTTGGGTCAAAGGATTCACTTTGATAAGTGATTAGACCATGATAAATAGTTTTTTGTCAAATATAAATATGCTTTTATGAAAATATAATATTTTCATTTGATATGAACAATTTCTATGTAAAGGAAAATTATTCCGACACTTGAGGTGACGAACCATTCAAAGTTTGTTGAACAAATATCTAAATTTAACATTCCTACAGCTGTCAGGACGAAAGCATGTGTTATTATATTTTACTTATTTGAAAAGAAACAAAAACTCGATTGGCTGGAACATCATAGAACACTCTTATTCTTATGCCGACACTTGCAGTGGCGAACCATCCAAAGTTTGTTGAATAAAGTGAACCTTTCGCAAGTCTACACTTATAGTGTCGAACCATTCAAAGTTTTTTTATAATTACAAAAATAAAGATAAAAAGAAAGAAGTGTTTTGAAAACAAAAAATTGTGAAACATAAATAATTCATGAATTAGAGTTTATGTCAACACTCACAGTGACGAACCATTCATAGTTTGTTGAAAAATCATATTTACGTCCTATCGTTGTATCGATTAAATGTGCAGTCATACATATTTTATAGATTAGAAATAGTAGCATGAAACGAGCTCACCAATTGATCCGTCATCCTTGACTGAGCAGCAACAATCCACATTCAGCTTAACTCGTTTGCTCGGCTACATAAAAGCACTCAGAGAAAATAGGCGCACGACCCGAGAGGGAAAACAACTGACGACTGCTCGGGCTTTCTTGACGCACTGCCAAGGAGCAATCGTCAAGGTCGAAGATCAAACAGAACTAACCGATCGCGGAACTTTTTCACTTCACTCGACCGACGCGCGATATGTTTGATCCTGCCCTCGTCATCCGCTCCCGCAGAAGCAAGCGTCAAGGTCGAAAGATCAAACAGAACTCTCCACGCAAGATTCACTGCGAACTGTTGAAAAACTTTCATATGATGTCCGGTAAGATGTTTGACAGATGTCTGATTCCAAGAAGGATTCGAAGAATTATTCAAAAAGTTTGATGAAATTTCACATCAGTATGATTTCTAAAGGAATTTTTATAAAATTAGAGCACAACGATTTAAGAAAACCACTTCAAACCAGTTGATTATCATTTTTATTTCGTCGGCCAGGGGTTGGCAACGGCTCTCCCTGCCCTTCTTTGTTTACGCTCATGCTCTGAAGAGTTTACTAGCATTATCAGTAGTTTAAAAGGGTATGCTAGACTGCAGCAGGAGAAGCTGGAGATGTGTTGAAACGAACGCATTCGATGGATAAAGTTGTAGCAACCGATCCAGAATAAGAATTTTTCGAGATAACAGCGTTGCGGGACGGCTGCTTTACGCTTGCTGGAGGGGTTCCTGAACCCGGCCTCCTTAAGGTGAAGGTGAATCGAAGCCAAAGTTCAAATTTTCAAGAGCACGGATCTGGAGAACCAAACACCCGATTGAGCTGAAAATCTAATCGATTGGTCACCACCAGCTAGTGACCAATCGATTAAGTTTTCAGCTTAAACGGATGATTGGTTCTCCAGATCCGTGCTCTTGAAAATTTGAACTTTGGCTTCGATTCATCTTCACCTTAAAGGAGTTCTGGTGGAAAAGTGTTCCAATAAGTTACGTAATGGTCGGTGTTCTTACCAAACGCAGAACTGAGACGGCTGCTCGCCATTTATATGCCATCCCTAGTATGGATTTCCAACACAAAGGATTGGCACAGCTGTAAGGGTATGCGATATGGATTTTTTCCATGTCGATACGAAACGAAACGATACGCGGAATATCTTGCGCTGATAATGACGAAACGAAACGATATTTAAAAATGTTTCGTGTAACTCGATACGAAACCAAATAGCTCACGGAATTTTTCGAAACGAAACGAAATTTTTGAATTTGTTTCGCGGAATACACGTTTAAGTTTTTTTTTTCTTGTCAAAAGCTGGAAATTTTACAATAGGCATAAAAAACGTCTTTTTAAATCCTCTACCGTATGGAAACATAGTGTTGCTCAGCGGAATCCTTATATGTTTTGGTAAGACTTTTTTCTGTTTGTTTGAAATCTTCTTAATAACTTTATAAGGTTTCATTTCAACATATCTGACATTAACACAAGGCAATGAGTGGGTTTAATTTAAATGTTACAACTAAGAAGTGAGTCGAAAAGCAATTACCGTAATCCGGGGTAACATTGATCAGTTTTTGGGATATTTCTCAAATTTTTCATTTAAAAATGCAAATGTCGCTGGTTTTATATTTTTAAAACAAGTACTGGCACCTACCGCTAGTGACTATATACTGTACTTTGGTTTTAAACAGATATAAGTATGTTTAAATAAAAGTTTTAAGTGATTTTTATATTAAGCTGATATGGGGTAACATTGATCACCCTTGTAAAAAAAGGTTCGGTAATATTGAAAATGTCGTTGCTTACTTAAATCATGGCCCCTGAAGCCGAATATAAAGACCAAATTCTTACAAGTCATTTACTTTTTGAGTTATTTTAAAAATAAAATCGCGTTGAACCGTGGAATACGCCTAAAGGTAGGCAATTTTCTAAGGAAATTCTTTATTCTTAATAGTAGTTCGTTATTGTTGTTTAATTGAATAAACTTATGAAAAATTTGACTACGGAATCGTTTTCAGCGATGCCATTTTTAGTTACCATCGCATTTTCCTTTCCTTCATACCATTTGCAGAACTTATGTGAGACATGAATCTTCGGCAGTGTCATCCATAATGATAAAAATCATTGATTCAAAAAGTTGACAAATTCACGTATGAGCGAAAACCAATTTTCGCAAACACCTCAACATTCGTTAGCTTATGGATGTAAGAAAGAGAGGCACCGTTCATACTTTGGAAATATTTCATCAACAAATGATGATTCGAACTTTTTACGAGAAGGATCATACCGATCAATGTTACCCCGCTGATCAATGTTACCCCGGATTCCGGTACAAACATTTAAAACAATCTCAAAAATATTGAGAGGAGCCCAAAATTAATTAGATTTTTAGAAATGCCTTACGATTTTTGTAATCATGTGGATGTGATGTTATGCTAATATATACCATAAAACATGGAATAATGATAATATTCATATTTTTTGCTGTACTTTAAGCTTTGTGGCTTAAATGAATGTGATTGGGGACACAAGTCGATAAGTGATCATGAAAACACTATACTGAGAAGCAGCCTCTGTCCCAGTTGGAACATAACGCCATAAAGAAGAAGAAAAATAAGTAGAACACAGGAATCACTGGAATATTTGCTTTAGTATTTGCTGGAGTATTGAATTAAATCAAATTTAAAAAAAACCATCAACACATACCGTAAAACGGGGTAACTTTGATAGTTTTTTCGAAGAAAACTTAAATATATATGCATTCTGTTTCAAAGAATTACAATTTATATTTTTAAAACAAGTACTGACATCCCAGCTATTGATTGCACTTGATATATTGCCAAAAGATTTATTCTGAATGTATATATTATTTTTCATGTAATCGAAAGTCGGTTTTCTGTTTGGGGGTAACTTTGATAATGGAGTATGAATCGAACAAAATTGAATGAATTACGGAACATTTATAGGGCGTTGCATACCTCTAGGCGTTTAACGCTACATGAAAATTTCTGACTCAGATTACAAAAATGATCCCAGTTTGTAAAAATGGGTTTCGCTAAGAGATTTGAGACCGAATTCATGTTCTACTATAACTAGGCTGTCAAGGATAAGCAACGAACTGATTATGACTTCATCAAATAGTGATCGTAGAACAGATTGTTTGTAAGCGTTTCGAAAATGCTAAAATCTTATATTTTTTTAATATTTGCATATAAATCCTCAAATGCACTTGATTCCAACGAAAATAGCTTTGACATGAAGTGTCATACTGATACTCTTTACTTTTGCATTCGTTTTGCTTAACTGATTAACGAAAACATCGTTATTTCGTTTAGTATGTTGTGGGTCTCGCACTATCAAAATTACCCGCATTATCAAAGTTACCCCGTTTTACGGTACCTAAAAAATCAATCAGGATAAATTTAAAAGAACTGCAAAAGTAATGAACTCTAAATAAGATATTGCGACAGCAACTTAACCAGGATTGCCTGTTGGGGTTAATTTATAAGTTCCTAATAAATTTTCTGGAAAAGCCTTGCATAAACTGTGAATTAATTCTTGGAGGGATCAAATCTGGATGAATGCAAACTTTTAAAGTAAACCTTGTAGAAAATACTGAAAGTATTTCTATTATTTTGTAGAGCAAATAATGGAGAAATGATACTATTCCAAAATCTGTGAAGGAATTTCTGGACGATTTCTGGAAGAATTATGGATTGTTGATATTATCTCATTTTCAGATTATTTGTTTAAAACTGACTACAAAATCACATTTTCTCTAAATTTTGAGCCTCGAGAGTATTTTAAAAAATACATGAAAATTTCGAAAAAAAAATTTGAACCTGGACTACATAGCATAGAGGAACCGCAAATAAGATTGACAAGTTCGCCCATGTTCGTTCAGATAATCCGTATTTCAATGAGCTAAATTTAATGTTTGGCTTATTTATTTTTTCTCGAGATTTAGATGTGCGAAAATCGAAAAAAAAATTTTTTGCGCTTTTCTATTGTGAAATACCCTAGGTACCCCACCAAACTTGAATCTAAATCCGGAACCAATTTTGATGGTGCATGCAATGTATGAATCAAATTTATAACTGATTTGTGATTATTACTAAAACAAATTATCAAAATCGATCGAACGATGGCGAAACTAGAGAATTTTGAAACTTGATGTCGGTATTGAAAAGATTAAGACCTTTGCCTTGCGGCCAAATTCCAATCCTTATTTTTCAATTGGGGGTCGTGAGGAAATTATGTCACGTTATAAGAGGAGAGAGGAGTTGGTGGTGTGGTACAGCGTGAATAAACCTAGGATCATTTTTTGATATAAAATAATGTATGCATCTTCCTTGTTTAAGGTGGATATAAATCGAAGGCATAGAATTTCAAGAGCACAAATCTAACGAACCCGACAGCGGTTCAAGCTGAACACTTGATCGATTGGCCATCGAGTAACCAATCGAGAACCCATACCGTAAAACGGGGTAACTTTGATAGTTTTTTCGAAGAAAACTTGAATATTTATGCAGGCTGTTTCAAAGAATAATAATTTATATTTTTAAAACAAGTACTGGCATCCTAGCTATCGATTACAGTCGATAAATCGGCAAAAGATTCATTTTGAATGGATATATAATTTTTCATATAATCGAAAGTTGGTTTTCTGTTTTGGGGTAACTTTGATAATGGAGTATAAATCGAACAAAATTGAATGAATAACGAACATTTGTAGGGCATTGCATACCTCTAGGCGTTTAACGTTATATGGAAATTTCTGACTTAGATTACAAAAATGGTCCCAGTTTGTCAAAATGCTATTCGCTAAGAGATTTGAGACCGTATTCAAGTTCTATGATAACTAGGCTGTCAAAGATAAGTGGCAAACAATTCAAAACTACATCAAATAGTGATCGTAGAACAGATTGTTTGTAAGCGTTTCGAAAATGCTAAAATTGTGTCCATTTTTAATATTCGTATAAAAAGCCTCAAATGCACTTGATTACAATGAAAACAGCTTTGACATGAAGTGTCATACCAATACTCTTTACTTTTGCATTTGTTTTGCTTAACTGATTTACAGAAACTTCGTTATTTCGTTTAATGTATTGTGGGTCTCGCACTATCAAAGTTACCCCCATTATCAAAGTTACCCCGTTTTACGGTACCACAGTTATGAATCTAAGATAAGACGATTTCTAAAAAGACGCCAAAACGTATGCTTTCACTAGCACACCATTCGTTTGCCTCGCAGATAATTTGCTGTTATAGTGTTCTGATCCATGATATGAGTCGATTTGATCCATGATACGGACCCATTTTTGACTGTAGCTGCTAGGAGTAGAAGCGAACGCTTTGCTTTTTTTTGTTCGAAATTAAACTCGAATTTCGCGAAATTCCGTTTTATTCCGTTTGTTTTAAATTTTCCGTGGAAATATTTTAAAAATTTGGCGATACGATACGAAATAGCAAAATACAAATTTCGCCTGTGCGAGTTCCGTGGAATTCCGCGGAATTTCGTTTCGAAGCGTATTTGACGGAATCATTCGGTATTTCGCATACCCTTACACAGCTGGTGATAGACGGAAGGAATTTCTTCTTCTTCTTTCTGGCGTTACGTCTCCACTAGGACAGAGCCTGCTTCTCAGCTTAGTGTTCTTATGAGCACTTCCACAGTTATTAACTGAGAGCTTACTATGCCATTGATCATTTTTGCATGCGTATATCGTGTGGCAGGTACGAAGATACTCTATGCCCTGGGAAGTCGAGAAAATTTCCAACCCGAAAAGATCCTCGACCGGTGGGATTCGAACCCACGTCCCTCAGCTTGGTCTTGCTGAATAGCTGCGCGTTTACCGCTACGGCTATTTGGGCCCCACGAAAGGAATTTGATCAAAAGAAAATAGCAAGCCTTTTATTGCAATCTTGTAAATAGCATACTTCAGTACTTACTTGATACTTGAAGGGCTACAATCCGCTACGTTAAATCTACGCCGAATGGATAATCTTCTCCACTGGGATCGGTCCTGAGCCAATCGCTTCCAAGGGCACTTTACGTTCAGGGCGTAAAGTGCCCTTTAGTCCTCTTCAACTGCAAAAAACCAACGTGTGCGCGGCCTACCACGAAGCGGTCGGCCTCGTCCGGGTTCTCTACTGAATACTATTTTTGCTTGTCGTTCTACCGGCATTCATATCACGTGACCAACCCAACGCAGCCTGCCGTGTTTTATGAGCTTGATAATATCCACTTCTTATATACTTGGGGTACAACTCATGATTCATGCGACGCTGCCAGATGCCATTTTCTTGTTTACCGCCGAGTATTGTTCGCAGCACTTTACGCTCAACAACTCCAAACGCTTTCCGGTCGACCTCTTTTAACGTCCAAGATTCATGGCCGTATAGAGCAACCGGAAGGATTAGTGTTCTATATAGCATTTTGTTTTCGTCTGCAGGTTACGGGACTTAAGCTGGTTATGGAGCCCGTAAAAAGCCCTATTCGTAGCTGCAAGACGCCTTTTCACCTCGTGGGTAACATCATTATCGCACGTCACTAAAGTGCCAAGATACACAAATTCTTCCACTACTTCAAATTTTTCACCATTCAGCACCACTTCACTACCAACGTCACGATTGGAACCACGCTGTCTACCAGCGATCATGTACTTTGTTTTGCTGGTGTTGACGGTAAGTCCATCCCTCGTTGTCTCCTTTTTAAAAGGCACGAATGCCTCTTCTACGGCTCGACGATCAATTCCGATTATATCGATATCGTCCGCAAAACCCAGGAGCAGGGTTAGTGACTATCAGTGAAGGTGACGAAAAATAAAAAAAATCGTCACTACCTCAACTCAGCGCAACCAACGACGCCCAACTATCAGCAACTAAGCACCTCGTCGTGACGAAAAATCTTTGCCGTTTTTCTCTGTATGTGTTTTCGTTAAACATGTTCAGCTTGCATGGAAAGACAGCCAACTAATCGGTGCCAATCAAAAGGCCGACCAAAAAAGAAACTCGCAAAAACTAATCAGCACGCTTCTAGAGTTGAACAAAAAACCTTCAGATTATCGGTTGCACGCGCCTACCGGCTAAACTAACACACCTTCTTGAGAATGTTCTTGCCCAATTGCTAACACAAGACACATTGTTGACTAGTAGTTCGTAGCTCAGACTCTATTTGTCTACAATTGTGCGCTCGATGACGATTAGAAGCTTATGTTGGTTCAGTGCGGAGAGGTGACGGGAAGAGTGACGAAACATATTACTCGTGGACTTTTTGCGGCTTTGTTTCGTCGTGGTCTCCTTGTCAGTCATTGAAAGCAAAGAAAATGACAATTTTTTATGCACTGAATATTTTTTTCAATTTTTCATCATCGGTCAGTGACGAAACCGATGGTTACCAACCCTGCCCAGGAGCATATGCGACCGGGTGACGATGGTACCGCTTCTTTGCACGCCCGCTCTCCTAATAGTTCCTTCGAGAGCAATGTTGAATAAAAGGATCGAAAACGCATCTCCTTGTTTCAATCCATCTAAGGTTACGAAGTAGGTTGAAGTCTCAACCGCAACCCGCACACTTGATTTCGATCCATCCAACGTTATACGAATTAGTCTAATCAGTTTCGCCGGAAAACCGTGTTCTACCATTATCTGCCATAACTCATTCCTCTTTACTGAATCGTACGCCGCCTTGAAATGAATGAACAGATGGTGAGTCTGCAAGTTATATTCCCGGAACTTATCAAGGATTTGTCGCAAGGTTTGATCCGTCGTTGATCGGCCTTCACGAAAACCAGCTTGGTATTTGCCGACGAAGGACTCCTCCAGCGGTCTCAATCTGGTGAACAGAACACGCGACATTATTTTGTACGCCGAATTGAGGAGCGTTATTCCTCGGTAATTGGCGCACTCCAATCTGTGTCCCTTCTTATACAGAGGGCAGATGAGGCCCTCCAGCCAGCTAGCAGGCAATTCTTCTTCTACGGTGCAGTATTTCGTACAGCTGCTCACTACCGTGCGGGAAAAGTTCAGACGCGCTCGTGTTCTCTCCATTCAACAATTGCTCAAAGCCTCAGCCACCAAGATTTTATCTTTCAGCAAGTTACCTTCACGGTCATTGCACATGACGGGAGACGGCGCAGTTTTTCTCCGTACGCCATTGACAGTTTCGTAAAATCTCCGCATATCATTTTGTTCCATGATGTTTTGCGCCTCAGTAATGATGTCTTCTTCATACTACAGTGATACCTCCATGAGTTGATGTTCCATGACTCGATATCGACTCATGGAACCATACTAGAAACAAAATTTCATGGTTACTATGATGGTCCCTCGAAACTGCATTCCAAAGGATTTCTGTTCCATGACTCGATATTTCCATGAGTCGATGGTCCCTTCAATATCGACTCATGGAGGTTTCACTGTACCTTTTCTTTCTGCGGTGAATTCGTTTCTCGGCTGCTCTAGCTTCCTTGTTCCGCTCTCTATTCGGCCGGGTACCATACACTAACATCCGGCTTCTGGTAACATTCTTCTCATCCGTCACATTCTGGCACTCCTCATCAAACCAACCGTTCCTGGGTCGTCTCTGAGCAGTACCTATCACCTCTCACACTGCTGTGCTCATCGCACCGTAGATAGACTCCCACAGATTGTTGAGGTTGTCGCCCACGTTGTATCCCCTTATCCGTTCATCAAGCTTCTGACGGTCTGCTACACCTTCTGTTGATAAGCGCTGGATATTGAAACGCAACGGTCGCTGTGTTCTTGTGTTCGCCACGGTAGACAACCGTGCACGAATTTTACTAACAACGAGATAGTGATAAGACTGGATGTTTGGGCCTCTGAAGGTCCTCACATCGATGACATCCGAGAAATGCCGGCCGTCCACCAAAACGTGGTCTATTTACACATGAGTTACATGAGACGATTAATATTATTAAGCTAAGGGTTGCTTAAAAAAGATGGCCTAGAACTGGAGAACGTGAATTCAGGGCGGTGGATCCCGTCGCCAACACAACTTTCAAATACAACATCTACCATAGTGGTAGCGATAAGGCAGAGCATGGTGTCGGATTCATGGTGTATTTTCATAAGCCGAAAATACGCTGGAATCATGATTTCATGAGTCATAATCTTGTTTTTGGATTCTGATTTCTACCCGTGTAGTTGAAGAATTTGCCCCGTATCCTCAATTCGCAGATTCGTTCATTAATCGGTTTCCACCTCATATCTCGCTGTATCTGTTTCCCGATCACTATGAATCCGACACCATGCTCTGCCTTATCGCTACTACTATGGTAGATGTTGTATTTGAAAGTTGTGTTGGCGACGGGATCTACCGCCCTGAATTCACGTTCTCCAGTTCTAGGCCATCTTTTTTCCTGAATAGCAGTCACGCTCACTCCAACCTTCTGCAATTCACGAGCCAAAAGGCTCACTCATCCGGGTTCATTTAACGTCCTGACCAGGCATTGCAGAATTCGCTCTCATTTGAGTATGAAGCACGATCAAAGCAAGCAAAGACAAACATCCCATCTGTTGCGGTCCACTATCGTCATTGTATCGTAAGGTGTAACGAGTCTGATAAATGGAAGCAGCGAGCGAGATCCCCAATGAGAGAGCGATGATAAAATCCATTTTTCTCGCTTGTTTACCGTTGGGGATAGGTGTTTTTCTTTGCTGGCACGATAAACAATCCACGAGCTTCCAATAGCAATAGTGTCCCCCAGGCTTGGAGCATGTTTAGAGGGGTTTTATCATACACTACTATCCCCCCAATCTGATCAAAGTTGTAGCAGTATACGATAAACAGTCTCTCATAATGTGCAGCATGTTATGATAGTTACAGAGAGCGATACGTGAGAGATTCTCTCAATTTTCTCAGGATTCAATCCCTGGTCCTGACATTCCAGGTACCGAGTTTTCAATCATAGACCTTATTTCGTTGCCAGGTCTATTGCCGAAAATATCGTTCGTTATTTCTCCTTTCTCCTTTTTTCGTGGTATGTAAGAAATTCGATATGCTACCTTACCAGGGTCGTGATACCTACAATCACGATGGTGGGGCTGTCACCTTAGGTGTAGCTGACGTGATACAGCATTTCATACTAAGCCGCTGGATGCCAGAACAGACGCTGTTTGAGCCGCACCTCCTTGGTGGACAGACGCTCAAGACGCACCTTCTCACTGTAGCTGATATCAGAAGGACAACAGTGCCCAGGCTGCACTACCAGCTAAGTACGCAACCCTTAGCTGGCGGTCTTTGTCATCGTTTGACCGGTGGAAGCGTGAGGTAGGGACTGGTGAGGACCAGAGCTATGTTGGACGCTCTTTCCTAGTTGTCGGTTCACCATTTCACAGTCCATACTTAGTACGCTGATATTTAATGTTGATTCCTTGATTTGGTATTTATTTGTCATGCATGTATGCTCTGGAATGGCTCAATTGCTTTTGGAGGATCATGGGATATCTCAAAGCTAGCAACAAACGTATGACCTACTACACAATTGATGCCAATCCTGAAGACTTGATGATGAACATTCAGGGTTATTCTGCGAGTCGAGTGATATGAGACGAATCGAATGAGGTGGCAATTGTCAACTCGCGCCAATTTAATTAATATTAGTCGTCTCATGTCACTCATGTGTAAGCGACTCGTCTCGAATTCATGCAATGAGCTCAATAGGGATGTTTATTAATAATACTAGTTGTTAGATTGACTACAGTAGATTGAGTAGTAGTTTGATGAACGCATATGGGGTATGATTTCTTCCTCGAGTTGAAGAGTTGCTCGAAAACGAACCATAAAATACAATCGCTGAATCCGGATGGCTGCATGTTACATGTTGGAGAAGCTCAACGAGTCGACAGCAATAAGATTTATTACAATACCAGTTTTCCAGATTTGACAATATGTAGCTAGAAATTGGTAAACTGAAACGGTTCTGGAGAAAAAGTACACCAATAAGTTAAATGATTGACGATGTTCTAAGAGCTTCCGGTTTGTTTTACACCGACCATATCACTTAGAGCTACCAAATACTCCCTAATTTCAAAATTCACACATACTACAGATGATGAGGGTTATATATTAGAAACCTAAACGTCATTATAGATATCTGCGACATATCTGCTTATTGATGTGGAAATATTTCGCGGATAATCACATCGAATGACCAGCCCACTTAAGTCTTCCGATAGTTGGCACAATTAGTAAAAAACCACTACTTTGTATAATACATCAACATCTTGTAAACTATCAAATGTTTAATCGACCACTAGCACCTCTGGCTTTATTTAAAATCAAGATAAATTCAAGTAAAAATTTTGGAAAACAACATCTACTTAACACAACCAGATTAAATGTTTTAGGAAGGGTTTGAGCAGCACATATATCATTTTTTTTTTTTTTGATATGTATAATACTTAACACATAACTTCAAGATTCCTCACAACGAAGCAATAAAATCTTCCAATTCAATATAACCGTTCCCCTCATTCTCCAACAGGCGTCATCACACAGTAGTATCAAGCTAAGTCCAAAGCCCGACGACGACTTCAAAGTCAGCTCACCGGCCGCGATGCATTCGCTTTCCGGTCCGATCAAACAGGAGTACTCCGACTTGCCCAGCCGCCATCATCCGCTGCATCCAGAACTATTGCCGGTAAGTGATGAGTTTCCAATTTTTCCCTAACTTACAAATGAATAGATATTATCGTTGTTCCTACCCCATCTATCCGCATACTGACCATCCCCATTACCATACGGTGTCTTTCTGTATCATTATCGCTTTCGTAACCCCACAATCCCCTAGGAGTAGCGTGTAGTTGTACGAGTCTTAATCTAACATTATACCCCTGGTGACAGTGTAACTCGAGTGTTTTTTTTATTTTGTTACTTACTAAAACGGTTTTCTTCCTTTTAAGTTGCCTTTAGTTGTTTCCATTTCTATCATTTCCTTCGGTTTCTTGTAAAAAAGTTATTTTCCTCATCAATTCGAAACTTTGTCTAGGTTTTTTCTTTGAGCCGGTTCTTTTGGTTCCATATATTAAACGATCAGTAATTAGCATAATTTATATGATTTCGGTCTTTTTTAAAACAAAAACAAAAATCAACCCAAGCTTATGCTTCCAATCAGCAGAAGTCAAACAGTCAACTGTCATCGGCAATCGAAGTGCAAAAACACAGTAAAAAAAGTTGAAAAAATTAGTGACGTGAGATGAAAAATTGAAAAACAAACATTTTTCTTGTCATTTCATTCGAAGGATGAAGGAATTGATGCGGATCGATCAAAATTTTTCCAAAATACAAAAAAAAATGATGCAAAACAGAGCAAAGATATCCTCATTGTCCGTTAACTAAGAATCGACTGTCAAAAGAAAAAATCTAAACAATGTGTTCATTGTCCCTTTTGCGAACTAGTTAATAATAGTTGAAAATCAAACGCATCCCGTACTGTACTGCAAAACAAAATGCATATTTCAAAGTTGCAAAGCATTGTTCCCTCCAGTTGTTGGTAGATGTAAAAGCTTTTCTTGAGATCCCCGTTCAGGAGAACACATAACTAGCGAGTCACACACAGACAAAAAAAACGTTGTTTGCTACACAATGAACATATGTATCCTTCCCTTCCTATGTTTGACAGAAAAATGTTTGGGGAAGTGAATCAGCATCATCACCGTCGTCGTCGGCCAACAAAGCGATCGCTACTTCCTCCTCCATTTCATCACAGCCATCGCCGTCGACGTCCGCCGGCGGTAAACCGATGACGACGACTTCGACGGCCCAAACCCTTATAACTGCCATCAAGGAGGAGTCCACCTCCCCTACCACTCAAGACCACCACAACAAGCACCAGCAGCTGTTGTCTTCGCTGGCTGAACTGCAGCACCTGAAGCAACAACAGCAGCAATCCTCGGTACAAAATCAGCTGCAGCTGGCCCAAAGTACAATATCAATCATTTCAAATGCTGCGGCTGCTACTCCAAACTTTACCTCTTGGAGCAGTCCTTCGAACCTCCACCGTTACCTTCTTCAACAACAGCAGCAGCAACAACAACCATCTCGTGGATCTACAAGTGCCAGTGCAACCGCCGAGGAGTCTCTCCTAGAGGAGATGAATCGTCCTCCGCCGGTGCACACCAAACCTCAAACTCCCCGCCAAACGTCCCGTGCTGGACGAGACCCCTCGACAACCTCCTCCTCCCGCAAAGGTGGCCGCTTCCGGCCGAACTGGCTCGAGCAGTTCGATTGGCTCAAGTACGACGAGGAGAAGAACTACATGTACTGTGCTTTCTGCCGCCGCTGGAGCAACGACATCCCGGATATCCGTACCTCGTTCGTCGAAGGCAACTCCAACTTCCGCCTAGAGATCGTCAACCACCACGACAAGTGCAAAGCCCACCGACTGTGCAAGGAACGCGAGCAAAGGGAACTGGAACTCACCCAGATGGAAACGGATCAGGACCGGGGCGGTGGAGCGACTTGAACCTCCTCAACGGTTCGAGATATGACGAATGAGAATGATGATCAGGAGGAGGAGGAGAAGAAGTAGGAGGTGGAATTTTGTGATAATCCAAATCCCCGTTCCCGTGGAAGCGCCATCACGCCAGAACTAGCCCTTCTGGCGCCTTTTAAAACCTACAAATAGAGACAGAGAGAAGAGATAGATAGATAGATGTATATCCTTATTAGTTGTTAAGTTGTTTTTTGCTTCTATTTTGAGAAATTTTAGCGAATCCGGAAACCGGCTTGGGATAGCGCGTCAGTTGGATTTCCGGCGCCGCCAGTGGATTTGTTTTTATTTTTACCAGTAATGAAACGGAAGAGAAAAAAAAATCAAAAGTAGAAGTTAGTCGAACTTATAGGTCCCTTACCGCCTAGCGGATGGAGAAATATATTTTGTGTCAAAACAATTGTAAACCGTTAGAACTGTAGAAGATTACCGAATAAACATGAACAGTGGTTGAATTCGAACTGTGTGGTGAGTGGGTGCGTGAATTGCGTTCTGTTGAGAAGTCCTTGGGGAATCACAGGGGTAGTTTGCGACGAATGGTAATGGTCTTAACGCACTGATAATCACTTAATACGTTTTCTTTTATGTAGAATTTGGATATATTATTATTGCATTTTCATTAAACCTATTAAATTAACATGGGATTCAAGTAAAGGGACAAAAGGCCACGATTCAGAACGTCGAAAAAAAAGGAAAATAAGAAAAATGCCTCCTCTCAGACATTTTGATAGATTTTAACTTTTTAAGAAAATAAGTTTTCAGGTCGGTCGGTTCCTTTATTTTTGTCCTTCCACCTTTGTTCTTACAACCTTTTGCTCATAAACTTATTGATATATCAACTTTATGTCTTTCCATCGACCTTCCTTTCAACACTATTCTATGAAAAATTACTTTAAATTCCAAAAACTTTTACTAGAAATCCTGGACTCTAAAGCATTTTTTCAATTCCGAGAACTGATTTAAATGTTCTTAATGACAAAAATCTAGAAAAGGCTACTTTTAGAATTACTCCAACAATTCTTCCTAGTATTTTTCTTTCTGGCATTACGTCTCAACTAGGGCAGAGCCTACTTCTCATTGTAATGTTTTTTGAATTCGTATATCGTGTGTCAGGTATGAAGATAAACAATTTCCTGGGAAGTCGATAAAATTTCCAATTCGAAAAAGTCCTCGACCGGTAGGAATCGAAACTCCGATCGTCAGCTTGGTCTTACCCACTAGCTGCCCGTTTAACGCTACAGTTACCTGATCTACTTCAAGATTTTTTTCTGTTGACTAAGTTTCTTCAGATATTTCTTAAAGGTTTTCCAGAAGTTATTCGTCGAATCTAAAATATTAAAAAGTTCTTTCAGGTAGTGTCGCGATTTGCTTAAGCCCTAAAATGGCTCCAAGACGAACTTAATAAATTGATGGATTGATGTTACTCCTCAATATATTGATGTCGTATGAGTGTGACATCAATATATTGATGCAAATATTGAGTCGAAATCTGGGAAGTTTGATCGTGCATTTCAATATCCCCTCTCAGTTTGACCTCGGTAGCCGATAGCGCTCGAAGTACAGCGTGTTTTGTGCTCGCCGGGTGATTGGTTCGAATCGGCATCATGACAATTAATCAATATTGGTGCGGAGCTCCAATTGCTGACTCGACTTTAACTTGGTAAAAATATTGCAGAAAAATATTGATAATAAAAATAATGTCAATATCGTCTAGGATTAAAGAATGCTAGAAGAATGCCAATAAACGCTATGAGTTTACCGATAAACATGATATGTAATATTTGTTTTTTTCTTACGAAACCTTACAGATTTCGTTGTATATTTAGGACCATGCAACAATGTTTTAGAAGTTTGTTAGCAACTCCTTATGGAGCACCCACAGATTTTGTAGAATTTCCTCGAGAAAATGTTAAGAAGACTTTGAGAAATTGTTTAACAAATTGAAAAATATTTCACATATATATTCTTTTACAGGGGTGGTAGCAGGTCTCGTTTTAGACAATGGGTCTCTATTTTAAAGGAAGTCCCTTGAAAGTCTCTATTTTTAATGGAAGGTCTCTAAAGTCTCTATTTTAAGCAAAATCAAAGAAACTTCCAGAGACAAATTACTCGACAATTTCACAGGTTCTCAAGAATTCTACTAGTGATTTCTTCAAAGATTTCTTCTAGCATGATTTCAGAGACTCCTCCAGCAATTCTTCCAGCGGTATTTTAAGGGATGCTTAGAGGTTTCTACAGCAATCCATGAGCGCTTCTACCTCCTGTAATTTCCACAAGGATTGCTGTAAAAATTTCCAAAACCATTTCAGGAGACTATCTCCAGATAGTATTTAACTAATTCTTTCACTGATTGTTCCAGTTGTTAGTATAGCAGATCATCCATAGATACTTACAGTGTTTCTTTCAAGAAATTAAACAAACCAACCGAATTCCAGGATCCAATTTATTCAGTTATCATTCCAGGCATTTTCATATGGATTTTTTTCAAGAATTGTTCCACATTTACCTTAGTAATAGCTACAAAATTTCTAAGGATTTTCCGCAGAAATATATTGATTACTTTAAAACTAAAAATTCCTAGATATATTCGACCTAAGATTCCTCGTGAAGCTTCTCTAGAACTTTTTCTAAGGATTTTTCTGTTTTCTCAAGTTAAATCTTCATAGGGATTTTCAAAATTTCATATAAATTTTCACGCAAGCTACAATACTACAATAGTCATTTCAGTAATTCATTCCATTCGATAACTCATCAAGTTTTACTTCAGAACAAATAACTTAAAAAAAAAACTTTCGGAAAAAAAATCACCAAACATTACAGCAAAAATCAAATTTTTCTGGAGACATCTCTAGAAATATAACTAGACAAATATATTTGAAGATATCATTGGAAAATTTCTAAAATAATTCATTACTAAAAGTACTCTTAGTTTAGAAATCCTAAATTACAATATTGTAGGAAATTCTGAAAAAAATCAATAAAAAATACGGGTTGAATTCCTCAAGATAAAACGGGAATCTTAGTGGAACCCAGGTACCCAATATGCCGTATTTTGGGCCAAAATGTTGGTTTACGAGCTACCGAAAAACTAAACATCATCTATTCTTTGCAATTGGATTAAATGGACAAATTGATGTGAAGTTTTCGAAAAAGTTACACGTCTTCTCAGTGAAAATCGATGGTTAATTTCTGCGTTCATGAGTCCTCTCGTGGCGCAGGGGTAATGCGCCCTATCTAGAAAAAGGGGACGGACCTGGTGTAGTGGATAGAACACTCGCCTCTCACGCCGAGGACCTGGGATCGAATCTCATCCCCGACATAGTCACTTATGACGTAAAAAGTTATAGTGACGACTTCCTTCGGAAGGGAAGTAAAGCCGTTGGTCCCGAGATGAACTAGCCCAGGGCTAAAAATCTCGTTAATAAAGTCAAACCAACCAACCCTATCTAGAAAACAGGGAGTCTTGAGTTCGATTATCACCGAGAAAACGTGTAACTTTTTCGCAATCTTCACAACAATTTTTCAATTTAATCCAATGGATCATTAAAATAACTAAAACGGTCGCTATGGAAAGCATAGATAGTGCCACCGTAGCTTTGTGTGTTTGACCGAACAGCAATACTGTCACAATCCCATATACAGTGGCGCCTTTGTTTTGATGCGGTGAGCACTGACAAAAACTACATTCAATGATCCATTGCAAAATATTTGTAATATTTCATTTTTCGGTAGTTGTTAAACTTCCACTCGTCAGGTTAGCCGTAAACCACGAATCATAATTATTTAAAACAAGTTGATTCACGGCTGATATGATGTCAATAAGTCGTTAAACAGCATAATAGAATATTAGCCGTATATAAGGGATTATGTCCGATATACGGCTTATGATTACCTGGGAAGACTCTACCCCATTATCCCAAGACCCATTACCCCGAATGACAACTCCCAGATTGCCAATACCCCGAATGTACCATTACCCCGAATTCCATTGACCCAAAAGCTGTTTCCGCGAATGTTCAATCACCTTGAATTACATTGCCCCAAAATATTGGAATTCAGGGTAATGGCATTTGGGATTATGGATCGTTCGGGGATATGAATTTCGGGGTGATGGCATTCGGGAAACAGCATTCGGGGTAATGGGGTAGAATCACATGGGAAGCCTTGAGAAAGTGATGGTAGAGGCATTGGAAAATTTCCTGGACTCCTGAAGAATCTTTGCAGGAATTCCTGATATAGTCTCTGAGGTAACTTTTGTGGTTATCCTTAGTAAAATTCCAGTCTTGAAGATATCTAAAACGAAACTTGCGTAAAAATTTCAAAATTACACCCGTGAAAAAAGGGGGCAGATCAGGTGTAGTGGTTAAGTCACACGCCTCTCACGCCGAGGACCTGTAATCGAATCCCATCCTGAGATTATGGCGTTAAGGTTACAATGACGAGTTCCATCAAAATTGCAGTAAAACCGTTAATCGCGAGATAAAATAGCCAAAGTTAGAAATCTCGTTGATAAAAATATTTAAAAAAAAATCCTGAAGAAACCGTTGGAATATTATCTGTAGCATTCTTTGGGAAAATACCTGAAAAATACGTTTATATCTTGCTTTCTGATATGTTTTTAAATATTTTATTGGTTCCTATTTGGTCCCTTTCTGGTCTCTTTTTGGTTTCTGGTTGTTTGTATTCTAAGCATGAGATCTCTAAAACTCCTATTTTCACCTTGACTTTCAGGAAAATAATTAAAATACAGCCAAACCTCTTTTTCTACCTCTAACTGGGGAGACAAAATAATTAGAAGCGTAAAAAAGCTTTCCGTTCTCAAGGTTTATGCCAAGAGGTTCTCAAGGGTATCAACAGGGATGAAAGAAGCCTTAGTCTGGCGCCATTTTGAATTCCAAGATGGCATCTTCCGGTTTGTGAAAATCACTTAAACCTCATGCAACATTCGTATTTTTGGAACGGGAACGATGAGTGGATTATGAAAATCGATGTCTGACCTATTTTGATCCAAGGTGACGTCTTTCGGTTTGTGAAAATCACTTGAAATCCATGCAATATGGATATTTTTAGAACGGACTCGATGAGTAGAAAGCGAAAGTCTATGTCTGACGCCATTTTGGAATCCGAGATGGCGAATTCCGTTTGTGAAAATCGCTAGAATGCAATAAAATATAAGTATACTAGTGGTCCCGGCAAACTTTGTCTTGCCATCAAGTAGGCTATTGAAAACGCAATGAATCGTCCCGTACAAAATGACAGTTTCGTTCACTCCCGTTTTTTCCTACTTTTCCGTTCAATATCCTGTACTTTTTGTACACATAAACACGCCGGAACACTTTAGGAACATAACTACAGTGAGAGGCAAAATAAAGTGCCCACCTTACCAGTTTTCGAATTTCTCTCATTGATTTGGTTCAAATTAAAGTTAACACACCTAAATCTTTTGTGATATTTTATTTTTGATGTTCTTTTAAAGTTGCACTTACGAAATTTTGATAAAAAAAAGAATTTTACTTAAAGAAAAAGAAAATCAATTTGTATTGAAAAAAAAGTAGTGACAAAAATAAGTGCCCACTTCCTTCTTGGCCCCAGAAAAGATGATTTAAGAAAAATAAAAAGCAATTTAATAGTTAATGTGTCCTCCTTTGGCCTTAAGGACTTGCTGGAGGCTCTTCGGCATGCTTTTCACCAGGTTTTGTAGGTGTTGTGGATCTAGTTCTTCCCAGGCGCGCTCCAAGGCTTCAAAATAATTATTTTTGTTGGTAACACCAGTTTTTTCAACCCTAGCATCGAGAATCGCCCACAAATTCTCGATGGGGTTGAGGTCTGGGCTTTGTGGAGGCCATTCCAGCGGTTTAATCCGACAAGACCGGAAAAAAGACTTGGTCTTCTTTCCAGTATGCTTCGGGTCGTTGTTCTAGAGAAATATGAATTTCTCTTCAAGGCCCGTCTGGATCAGCGAAACCTCCAGATTTTCCAGCAAGATGTTAATGTAGGAATCTGCCGTCATTATTCCGTCGATTTTCACGACGCTTCCTACTCCACTCCATGAAAAACACCCCCAGACCATCACATTTCATCACATCACACTTCCATGCGTCACCGTTCCTTGGATGTGGCGCTCCTGAAGCTCGAGCTGTCTAACCGAGAGCGGCGGGCTCGTGTGTGATGCAGAGCACCACATCCAAGGAACGGTGAAGCATGGAGGAGGAAATGTGATGTTCTGGGGGTGTTTTTCATGGAGTGGAGTAGAAAACCTCGTGAAAATCGACGGAATAATGATGGCAGATTCCTACATTAACATCTTGCTGGAAAATCTGGAGGTTTCGCTGATCCAGACGGGCCTTGAAGAGAAATTCATATTTCTCTAGAACAACGACCCGAAGCATACTGGAAAGAAGACCAAGTCTTTTTTCCGGTCTTGTCGGATTAAACCGCTGGAATGGCCTCCACAAAGCCCAGACCTCAACCCCATCGAGAATTTGTGGGCGATTCTCGATGCCAGGGTTGAAAAAACTGGTGTTACCAACAAAAATAATTATTTTGAAGCCTTGGAGCGCGCCTGGGAAGAACTAGATCCACAACACCTACAAAACCTGGTGAAAAGCATGCCGAAGAGCCTCCAGCAAGTCCTTAAGGCCAAAGGAGGACACATTAACTATTAAATTGCTTTTTATTTTTCTTAAATCATCTTTTCTGGGGCCAAGAAGGAAGTGGGCACTTATTTTTGTCACTACTTTTTTTTCAATACAAATTGATTTTCTTTTTCTTTAAGTAAAATTCTTTTTTTTATCAAAATTTCGTAAGTGCAACTTTAAAAGAACATCAAAAATAAAATATCACAAAAGATTTAGGTGTGTTAACTTTAATTTGAACCAAATCAATGAGAGAAATTCGAAAACTGGTAAGGTGGGCACTTTATTTTGCCTCTCACTGTATGTAAGAATTTTCAAAATCCGATAGCTCGTTCTCTAGCCATTTCGTGACATACAAACACCATTCAATTTTTATTTATATAGAAGATTTGGAAAGGGAACGATAAGAAGAAGGCGAACATTCATGCCTGACGCTATTTTGGAATCCAAGATGGCGTCTTCCGGTTTGTGAAAATCACTTGAAACCCATGCAATATGGATATTTATGGAAGGAGGTCGATGAGTAGAGGGCGAAAGTCTATGTAAAATGCCATTTTGGAATCCAAGATGGTGACTTTCGGTTTGTGAAAATGACTTGAAATCCATGCAATATGAGTGTTTTTGGAACGGGATTGATGAGTAAAATGAGATGAAATCCAAGATGGCGATTTGCGGTTTGTAGAATTCACTTGAAACTTTCGGTTTGTTAAAAACACCTGGAAAGAATACAATTTTTTGAACGAGACCAATGAGTAGATGCCAGAAATCGATATCTGATGCTATTTTGGAATTCAAGGTGGACATCGATGTTCGACATCTTCTCATTGGTCCAGTCTCGAAAATCGCCATCTTGGATTTCAAAATGGCGTCAGACATCGATTTCCGGTATCTCCTCATCGGTTGCGTTCCAGAAATACCCATATTACAATGATTCGCATGGGTCGTCATCGGAGCGTAAGTTGGAATTTTTGGAGCGTAAAAGCAGAAGCGTTAGTTGAAATTTCGAGCGTAACTTTCAAGTGAGCGTAAAAAGAGGTTTGGCTATACCTCCCATAAATGTGTCCAGAAATATTAAATTCTGAAGGTAATTTAGACGTGTTGCTCGAAATAATTGAAAATACTCAATTAATTTGTTCGTTGTCAGAAATTTTCTTGCACCGAAATTTGGAATAGCTTTTTCTGGCTAAAACAAGATAGTCATAAAATTTAATGACAAGTCTATGAGTACTTGTTAAAGTTGCTTTAATATGTATGACAGATTTATGGAACAACTTTTTTTTTCAATAATAGCTTTTCTAAAAAAAAAACCTTGAAGCGCAAGAAACTTCAGTGAACTTCAGGCTCAAACTTTTAAGTGGTTCGATTTTTACGTTCTTCAATCGAGTATTTTCCTAGAAATGTTTCATACTTCCATATTATTTGAAGAGCGTTCGTTTAAATGTTTGTTTTTTTTAATTATAAAGTTAAAAAAAGTTCTAGTCAAATAAAAAAAAACTATGGTGAATCATTGTAGTTAGGCGTAATACCAGAAGGTGCCCTATTCAGCTTGAAAACGTTTCAGTACTTATATAAAGCTATAATTCCATTGCACAGTGGTCCGGAAATCAGTTGTATGCGGAAAGATGCATTTAAATTGACCGATTCAGAGTTTTTTTTTCTTATGGTGGCATAGGGTGGTCTAAAGAAAACTGGTTTTCTTTTTCCAGCGTTTTCAATTCTAATACTTCATCAAATTAGTCTATGTAACTCTGTTTCCGTTTGAGAGTAATTGTTTTTCTTGCAAAAACACGCCTACTTCGATTGTGAATATCGTATAAAGGCATTCAACAAACAAAATAAAATTATATACTATTCAAAAAAATTAAACAAAATTATATTTTTTACTTTGATTAAATTCCTTGAAAACAAAGGTTATTCATCAGAAAAACAAATAAATTTTGAACTAAAATGGACATCAACAATCTCTTTGTATGAGCCTCTAAAAGTCGTCAAAAGATATTTTTTTACGTTCGCCCCAATCAGAGATCTTCACAGTCAAAGTAGGCGTGTTTCTGCAAGAAAAACAACAATAACTTCCAAACGGAAAAAGAAAAAGAGTTCCTTCACTCACAAGGTTACGATTTTGTTAAGCTCTAAGAGTTTATTATAGTTTACTTTGATAATATATATGAATTGAGAACGCTGGAGCCAAACTAAAGATTTCTTTGTACCACCCTATATCACCATTAGAAAAATAAGAGTTTTTTTTTCTCGATCAATTAAAAAATCATAAAAAAATACTTTTTTGCCCAAATTGATTGACGTACAAAGGTATCGAGCAAAATAGACCGATATGCCGGTAAGCAAATTTATTGAAATTGAATGGTCTAAAACTTTGCTTACTTATGTGTACTATAATTTTCACAAATAAGAAAGTTAGTTGTACAATTTCTATGAAAATGTAGACTACCCTTTTTTTCAATAACGCAAAACAAAGTGCTTAACTAATACAAACAACTTTACAGAATACCGTTTTCGTCCAGAATTAAACCTAATATGCTCAAAATACGTCTTTCCACGTAAACTGCTTTCTAAACCATAGTACATTGGTTCATTACGCGAAATATACACACTTAAAATTATGCGAAACGTCCTTACACGAAACGTCTTCATAAACATATGCTAAGATACAATATGGTCTGAGATACTGAATATCACGGTGCTTTATTCGTTATTATTAAATAAAAATAACTATCGAAACTTGATGGTTTATATACTTATTCAACACCCCTGGGCATATTAAATATATATCCAGTGATGCCTGCAGAACAGCTCAATAATTGCATCCAAAGTTCTACAACTCATTCAAAAATCAATAACTAATTACTGAGTCGCCCGATTTGAACAACATGCACTTAGCAAGTGCAAGTGTGAGTGCTTCGAATACCAGAAAGTATGATCTTCATACTATTCAGATTGCTATGTCGATAAATGGAGTTTGCAAGTAAAACTGAAATCGGCTCCGTAATTCCTCATAGCACTTGAGCTTGTATAAAACAGTTTATTTTGCTAATTCTTCATAATATTGAAGGACTGCATGAGTTTGGAAACATTTCAAAACAGCTTCCGGACAGATACTTCCACGTCTCCTGTAGAATGTAGAATTGTAGAAACGCTTGATTTCCAATTATAACTACCATAGAAATTACAGGGAGAACATTTGCTCTCTTCGCTATTAGTTCTTCACGAAGGGTTAAAAAGCCTTACAATCGATGAATTGAACAACTAATTCTTTCTCCTTCGCTGTCAGAAGGCATCAGTTCCTGGTTGATTCCTAGTGCAACACCGATTGTGGCGTGTTCATATATGAATATGATCCCTGAAAAAGAATGGCTGTATAAAATCACTGTAAAACCGGTGCAAATTAATTTTAATACTGTCTATAGTTGTAGGTAGTATGTTGCATCTGTAAGACAAGCTACGACTCCTCAACTACAGCTTTCATCCAGCGAAAGTAGTCAAGAAAGATATTTCAAGAACTTTTATTCGGATTTCTTAAAAGATAGCGATCCAACAAATTTTCATTATAGAAGTGGCTTATGGTGATGTGAATTGATCTGATTTTACATTTTGGTATTCGGTTCTCTTTGAACGCCGACTCGGGTAATTGTCTGCTTCTAACTGTGCACTACCTGTTTCAAATGATGTATCTACATCAATTCAGGGGCTTTCCTTAGCCTACTGGTTAGAGTCCGCGGCTATAAAGAAAAGTCAAGCTGAAGGTGTCTAGGTTCGATTCCCGGCCGGTTCAGGATCGTTTCGTAATATAAATTACCTTGATTTCCCTGGACATAAAGTATCATCGTACCTGCCTCACGATATACGAATGCGAAAATGACAACTTTGGCAAATAAAGCTCTCAGTTAATAACTTTGCAAGTGCTCATAGAACACTACTGAGAAGCAGGTTTTGTCCCAGTGAAAATGTAATGCCAAGAAAAAGAAGAAGAATGCAATTTTATTGTCATAATTTAAATAGCTACTAAAAAAGCATACTTCCTAAATTCATGCTTTCATGAATTGATGCTAAACATTGTAGGAATCCGATTGATCTCATCAATTTCAACATCGCAACCGAATCCATCTAACGGAGATTGATTTACAATATACTTTTCAATCCGATTCTGACAAAATTACACTTTGAAATCAATTTTTCTCAGCATAACCCCTGTCACGCCAACAACGCACGTGTCGCACGTCTGTTTCTTCTATACGCCCAGACATTGACAAACGGTTCCATTTCGTTTGACTTATTCGCGCCGTGCTGCTGACGAATCTACGATTTTCCCACAACCAAAAAAAAAGGATTCAAATCCCTCTCGAGCGAGCCAAACAATGGAATAGCAACACAAGATACATCTATTGTTTCCCGCCAGAGACGCCGAGGGATAATCCTTTCCGCGCCTTCCGGTTCCAGCTCCAATTCGTATCGAAATGGCGGAAATGTACCTACTGTGGAATTCCGCGAGGCCACCAAAAAAAAAACTCTTGCTTACAGAGAGCGTCGTGTTGCTTTTGTTTTTAATTAGTTTTTCCCTCACGAACCAACAGACGGAAATCTAGCCGTGTGACAATACGCTGTTACTTACCCGGAATGAAGAAGCACCCGGGCACTTGACAGCAGTTTGGCCTCCAAACACCACCACCGCCGCCACCGCCACAACCACCCGACTGGTTCACGTTCTATGAAGTCTATGTAAGGGTGGTCAATATGAGGTCATATGAGAAAATCAAACTATGAAAATCTTAAGTTGAAGCGCCTGAATTTGTTCAATTAGAATCTCTTGTGCTACAAAAATGGATACAGTTGTTATAAACTCTCGGCTAGAATTTCCACAGAATTTTGTTACAAGATCTTCAGCAAGATAACACAAAATTATAGAAAGGATTTTCTTAGACTCTGAGTGAATCGTCGACATGATTTTCATATCCATGGTGACATTCTGGAAGATTTTTAGAAGAGTTTCTGATATAATTTTGAGCAGGATTCTTCGAAAATCCTGATTAACATACTCGTATAGTTCCGGACAAAATTTTCAAAAAATCTTAACTTAGATTCTGGTGGAATTCTGGATACAATTGATAATTAAAAGTTTTGTTAAATTATTTTTCCGAAAATTTTGAAAGCTTTTGTTTTGTATAACGCATTTGACTGAAAAGACTTCAGGTTTGTTGTAGTATTTTCTCTATTGATAGGAGAATCTGTAAGTTACTTGCTAAACTATTGTATCATTTGGCTAAAATACAATTGAAACAGTTTTTTCCCTATATTTGATTGATTTTCTCCATACAAACTTCAAGATTCCACGCAAACTTTCACAGTAGTTTAGGAGGCGTAACTTAAGATTTCTATAGTTTGACCATTATGATCCACCCTAGTCTCTCTATTAGAGTTGCATTTTTCCCCGTGGCTGCGACCAAGCCAAGAGACTTAATTCTGGCGACAGCCACCACCGTCATTCCCTTGCATCGCCTTGCAACCCTCCAGCAACGAAGTTGGTCGTCTGATGGCTGCTGACTACCGCCAACCAGTGTAAGACACGTTTTACGCTAGTTTCAAGTTCTCATAACATAAATTCTGCAAATCCACCCCCACCGCGGGGTGGACTCCCGGCAGAAGGCAACACGAACGGCAAGCAGCAGCGCCGGGAGTCTCTGTCATAGCCACACGATTCACGCTTCTGTCGTGTGTCCTTCTGTCCTATCGTCGTTCTTTGGGTTTTCCTGCTTGTCCAAGCTCGAACCGGCAGAACTAACTAGGAAAATGAGAGGGTGGGGAACCGTTGACGGAAATTTTATATTTATTTAAAACAATCCGCGTGCGGTCGATTCCTTGGTGATTTGCGGAAGAGCGTGTGTAATTTTACAGTTGGTTCCAAGTAGGAAAGATGTAATATACTGTAGGCTAGTAAACGGAGTAATGTTAATAAGCTTTGGCTGTACAGTTTTCTTTTTTATTGTTTTTTTTTAATGTATCAACTTACTTGTTTTTCGACTCAATTGCCATTTTAAGAAATTAAATTTGAACAATCTTTACAAAATATTTTCAAGCTGTTCGACAAAAAAAATATTCGTTCAAATGTTCATTAGACAAAATTTTCATGCTATAGAATCCAATAAACCTGATGTCTAAAAGACCAAATTCAAGCGTGTGCTAGAATAAGAGCGAAGGTCGCATGATCGATTTCTCTTCATCGATCCTCTCTTCTCCAGGTAGGCAATTCACGAAAAAAACATATTTTTATCCAGATATTTTTTTTATCTTCAATATTAATTCTAAACTAGGTTCAATTTAAATTACAACTACACAGTTAAAAATAATGAAGATTACACGTCATGTAAACTTCATTTATGCGATGTAAACATGACATAATGTAAATTTGAGTCTGGAATCATGTAAATATGTGTTATATGTCATGTAATCACACATAATCGTGCTGGATTACATGACATATAATTGAAGTTTACATGACATATCATGTAAATATCCATTATATACCACGCTCCAATTATGTGCATTATATGTCTCAGAAATTTACACGTTTCGTTCGAACTGTGTATGTAATTTATGAGCAATAATCGATCGAGTACCCGTCAAATGTTCAACAGACATTTTCTAAAATCATATTTTCCATGATATAATCATCTGCCATGTGAAACCAAATGAAGGAAAATCAAGAGTCTGATAGCTACTCGACGTCACAGAAATTTTTATAATTGAAACAGAATTGTAGCTTTTCTGTTTTCAGACATGAGTTTACTTAATTGATCAACTTCTCCCCACTGATTATCTACACCCCGAATTTCTTCAAAGAGTTTAGTGAAATATTTTTTCATGGAAATTTCAAAGGTTGCTTTCAGTGATTCTCCTCAACTATTCCATTTGTCTACCGAACTAGCTAACTTCAGGTTTTATCATGAGCTAATAACAAAATTAAAACCAATAATCATGATAGAAAACCGTAATGGAAACAAAAATTGTTACTAAGATAAAGACTCCTCCTGATATTCTTCCGAATCTTTATCCTAGTATTCTTCTGAAGTTCTTCTAAAGAATCCTTATGAAGAATTATTTGAAAGAATTAAGTTCTAAAGTTTCTCTAAAGAAATTCTATTCAGCTTACTTGCTATCTTCTTCGCGTAAAAACTAGATTTTTATAGAAACTTTCTACAGGATTTTATTGAAGAATTACTTAAAGCCAGCTGCATGTAAATTTCCAATAAAACCAAAAATGGTACTAGAGCAAGCAGTCCTCAGGGTATTTTTTTAAGGAATGCAACAAATGAAAAACGAGAACAGGAACCCTAGAAGCTAGGATTACATTCTCTCAAAACTTTCAAGAAGTATTGCAAAGATTTTTAAAAATTTTCTAACAGATTGCTCCAGAGTTTACTTTTAAGGATTTTTCTATTATATGTACCATAATTCCACTTAAGACACCGCCAAAAATAGCTCAAGGGGCCTTTGGAAGTCTTTCTCGATAACTTATTATCCATTCCTACGGTTAACTCCAAGAATTTAAAGGATTCCTCTTGTCCGGCATTTCCCAGAAAATCATTTTTCCGATTTCAATTTCTCCGAATAACGTTTGTTCAAATGGATTTCTTCCGCAAAAATGGTTCCCCGAATGTACCATTTCCCCAAAAAAAAACATAAGACATGCTATATTCTTGAAGCTATTAAAGTTTCAAGTTCATTGTGTTTGAGAGCGTTCTAGTAATTTAATCCTAAAGCATCAAATTGCATTAGATGTAACGCTAGCATATCAACCATAATTCCATCAGACATTTCTTTAAAAATTTTATCAAGGGTAGTTCTGTGAATTCCTCTATGAATTCATCCAGAAGTTTTTGCGGCACCATTTTCAAGGAATCGTTGAAGAGTTACTTCAGAGTTCCCTTCAATTATATTTTAATCTGAGACTCTTTTAAGGACTTCTCCAGGCATATTACCAAGATTTTGCTGACAAGTTCTTAATTTATTAGTAAAAAATTTTTCTAAATACATTTTCAGTAGCTTTCACAAAAAATGTGTTGAAGGTTGCTCCAGAGGTTTTCTAAAAATTCTTCCAAGAATTCTTCTAAATATTCCTGCAAAAATACATCACGAATTTTCTTAAAGAACGCCTATCTTAACATTTTTATCTTTTTCTTTAGCTAGAACAAGATCTTAACATGGTAAGAATGGAGCATTCGTCAAAATTTTAAAAGCAGTTAAATTTAGATAGGTCAACAAATCATGAAAAACAAGAACGTCCATTCATCGTAAATGAGAAAATAAAGAAACGGACGTTTTTTATTTTTCAGGATTTGTTATCCTTTTGGAAGAAAACTAACTTTCTCGTTCTTGTAAATGTAGGATTTTAGAAATAATCTCAAAGAACATGAAAAAGAATTTTAAGTCTTTATTTGATCCTTCAGGAATTGATATATTTTACATTTTAAAGATTCAATGGTGCACAATACCTTCAAGCTCTAAGTATCCTGGAAGAATCTTTAGAGGAAATTCTGGAAGATATCTTGAAGAATCTCGGTATAACATCTGAACATTTCTGGGAATGGAATCTTTGGAACAATTTCTGTATAAATCTCTTGTGATGCTTCTGAAGGAATACCTGTAAATTTCCTTGGAAAATTTCCAGAGTCCTGATGAATTTATAATACTTGGAGGAATTCCCAAAATGTAAAAAATGTTTTGTCAACGCATTGGGAGGCGTTCAAGAAAGACCCTAGAAAAAAAAATTCTTGCAAAATTTTCTAATGGCTTATCTTGAAAGCCATAATGGAAGATTTCTTAGAATTTCAGTAAAACTATCTGGATGAAATTCTAGGAGAAATCTGTTGAAAAACTTCTGGAGGAAAATTTCCGGAGCAGTCTGATGAAATGCCTTCTAGGTATTTCTGGCGGGTTTGGATCTGGGTTATTTGGCATAAGGTCATTTGGCATAACGCCGTTTGGCATTAAGTATATGCGGCATAACGGTCATTTGGCATACCATTTTTTCACCGCCATGTTTTTAAAGGGCTTCAGGACATTTCGTCGAAAGACATTTCGTGTGAAGTGAGAAAAGTAGATTGAGGTGACAAAAGTTAGGTTGCTTCTATTTAAGATCAGCTTATCGCGATTCATCCGACTCCCTGAATAAAAACATGATAGCAAAAAACGTGAAAACGTATCACTTAGTATTAACGACAAAATGTCGCTCTGTGAAATAATCTTTCAAGTTCCTATTCAAATGCCCTTTCGATCAAATTTCATATGCTTCTCATAGGAACTAAATTCTTTTCGATCTAATGTCCATTTGACTAAATGTCATTCGACCAAATATCAAAGATTCTTTGAATGGCCACTATGCCAAATGACCGTTATGCCAAAGGACCGTTATGCCAAATGGTTTCATGACAAATGGCCCGCTCTCATTCCTGGCGATATCTCCAAAGTTCAAAAATATTTCTTAGATAAATTCTTGGATTAATGTCAGAAAGATCCTGGAGAAAATCCTGGAAGCACTTTAGGAAAAATAACTTAAAAAGGTTTAGAATGGAATTTTCTAGATTTCCTTGAAAAAACTCCGGGAATTTTTACCTTTGAACACAAGTATCATACACTATACACATCGTAGATGCAAGCCGTGATTAACTCAAGTATTAACGAATATTGAAAGCGAAACAGTTAAACAATCTTCCTTATGATAAGGAAAAAATACAAATCAAAATGGAACCAATAACGGCACTGGCCACGTCCTTACAGTCAATTGATATATGGAAAGGAATTTGAGTTGGATACTTATTGCTACTAAAGCCTTATGAATCCTCTGCATCTTTATAAGAATCGTAGGAAAGTGACATTAGGATCAAAAATAAACAAATTATCAAATCCTTTTAAGCTTTTTATCTCTTTTGAACAGTTTTTCGAATCACCCTAATGCCATGCATCCAAATAAAGTGATTATTGTAATACGATAAAAGCCTCCCCCTAACCGCCGCTAAATTAACTTTCCAAACTTTGCAAACAATTAGTGAGGCCCCGGCAATTCGCACATCCTGGCAAAAACTAATTATCCGTCAATCTTTGGCCGTCATTTGTCACAATCTGGCCTCACATTCGAAATCCCACAACGCCCCAGACGACACGTCGCGTCGGTTCTTTACACACTTGGGCACTGTGCAATGCTTTACGCACTAATTAACGACGGATGCTGTTGCCAGAGTTGACAATAAATACATTTTGAAGAATATCTGGCAAATTCACAAAAAAAAACATATTTTTATCCAGTTTCTGTGTTCCAAAATCTTAATCTAGCCTTGTGAATAGAAAAAAATAGAAAGGCTTTTTCAGATTAATCTGGCACACTGGCAACCCTGCATGTAGCGAGCAATTGTTTCACCAACCAGCTGCCATCCATCGCATCGCATCGTATGATCGTCGTTGCCAATCCGATGAATGGCCATCCATCCGCCACCAACCGTTCAATGAGGACAACAGAGCATTTACATTTTTAATTAGGCTTTGCTGATGCGCCGAAACGCTGGATTCCGGAACCGACTACAAATGGAAAGAGCTGCCCAATAGCTTTCGCTCGGCCAGACAGGACCCACTTCGCAAAACAATAGCTAATTAAGTTTGAATTTATCAAATTACTCCGATCGGCACGCCCCAATCACCAATACCCGAAAACCGTACTCTAATAAATAATAGTGCTAGGTGCATTCCATCTGGACACCATTATTTTAGAGGGAAAGGAACGAATTGCAGACTAGGTGCCTTCCTCCACAAACACTCTCGAACGCTAATCGTCCTTGATGGCTCATTTTATAGTTGCTTGTCGAGACACATACCGTCAAGGTTCTCCTGCCAAATCTCATCGCGATGGGAGAGCCTTTCGAGGCCACCCTATCCAGGACTACGCGAAAACAACAGTCATCCTCGTAATTATAATTGCTCTGGGCGAGATGTGACTGTGATGTAACAGTCCTTTTTCATGAACATTAACTCAGGAGGAGCGTTTCGTACGCTAGCACAGTGGTTGTAGCACTCTAGCAGCTTCCAATCATCAAGAGCTTAACAATATTCATTAGCGTTTAAAAGACCAAACTGCTCAGCAGATTGGATGATATGTTGGATTATATCAAGATTGAATGGAGCATAGTAAGTACCATCAGCGATAATTTGTAGTTCAAAGTTAAAAGTGAATCTAGCTTTTGTGAAGAGAATATTTCTGCAATATTAGAAAGTTCAAATCATTGTCTAAAAATATGTAACATTTGCATAATTTGAAAATAGCACATTGGAATTGGACGCGCATCCTGCAAAAAACACATATGCCATTCGATTACCAATCTGAAACATTTTCAAATTTGACCATGCATCACTTCTAAAATGAATTCAGAAATCGTAGCCAAATAATAATTTCCCGCCCGTTGTCCCTGGACGTTGTTAGCACATAATCACCCAGATTCAACCGTAATCCATTGTCCCTCCGCCAAAATAGTGCGACAAATCAGCCTTCGGTGGGCCCCAGTCCGATCAGCGGGCACACCCCGGCTCTAATACCCTTAATGCTCATCCAGAAGAACCAACGCGCAAAACGGCAGCTGAATAATGCCAAACGTGATTGCACTCTATCACAACTAGGTACACATGGTCCCTGACTGCTGCTCGCTCCGCCGGACATCATTATAAATGCATAACTCAATCCATAAACAAACAATCGAAATTACATTATTTGAAACTCTTGCCATACCGTCCGTGCACCCGCCGCAGTCCTATCGACCCGAAACCATTAGCAAAAGTCCCAATCCCAACCGTTTGCACTCGTGTTTACTGCTCCTGCTGCTGCAATCAGTTCTCATTTTCCAATCCGTTCGCCACAATAACCACCGGAGCGCGGGCGTGTGGTGACTTTCTACGTCTACCCCTCCTCTGTCGAATACGATGCCTTGCGACCCGTGGCGAAATTTGTACGGAAATTTGCTGGATGATGCATAACAGTGGCTTCCAGTGTACATGCTTAGTAATACACTGGGATGCCCAATAACGCAATTCCAGTTTGTTGGCATTTGACGGTTTTTCAAAAACGTCTTCAAAAATAAGAGTTCAAATCTACAAGCGTAATGAGCTGTCACCTGAAGGGTTTTGAGCAACGATCCAGCCCCAGGTTGAGTTTATCCAAGAACTTCCAGAAGAAAAGGCAGGTCTACGGATCTACAAGCTAAATCAGTTATTTCTTGGAACTTTGTGAAAAACCTCTATAACCATACAGGCTTAATATCGAGGATACTTTTTTAATAATTTCTGGCATTTCTAGCTAGGCGAGAGGCCCGGGGGGTTAGGCTCTGTAGTTCTTATTCTCTGACCTTCTTGGTTTATTCAGATGCGCTTTAGAAAAGAGGTGAACGAAGGTTACTATTGTTCTACATTCTACAGCTCCCGATCCCTCTTTTCGATCCTCCTGTCTCCACCAGGTATGGAGATTGTCCACCAGTTCCAGTGTGCGAAAAACCAGCCGTCTACGAGTTGTAAAAGTTTCGGTAGGGGTTGGCGTCCGCACTGTCGTTGGTGCCGTAAAGCCTGGTATCAAAAAAAATGAGACACACAAAAAATTCTTTTCGAATCGGATACTTCTCAAATTTTACGGGATTAATTAACTTAACATAAGTTATGTTATGGCATCATTTATTTATTGAATTTTCTCCCTCAAGCTGAATGCTTGTACATTTCTCTTAACACTGCTTATGAGATCTCTGGCGAGACTTTGCCCATCTTTCTTACACATTTTTTGCCAGTTTTTCTTCAAAGCTTCATCGGTTTTGAATGTTTCCCGATTTTCTTCAACTTCTTCTTTTATATCGCCAAAAACTTTTCGATTGGACCTTCGTACCTCCCGTACTCGAGGCTGGGAATTTATTTGGTGCCCGCCTTGATGTATGGCTCGTCGTCCCTGACGAGACAGCCTGGCTTGGCCAGCCACTTACGGTACAGCTTCCGCGCACGCAATTTGGTCACCGTGTTTTGCTTGTCAGTCCACTTTGGCGCCTTCCTGACCTTAAAAACATGTGGCCCAGTCCGCTTCATGGTCTGCTGGATGAACCCCTGCGATGAATTGACTTTTTTGACCACGTCTCGGGTGGAATGGTTCGGGTTAGAGTTTTCAATCCCGGGAACATTTCCCGGGAATTGAGATTTCCCGGGATTCCCGTTTCCCGGGAAATGATTTTCTGTTTCCCGGGATTCCCGTATTTCCCGGGATTTCTGTAGTTCCCGGGAAGCTCTATTTAAATACAGAATGGACCATGTATATTCAGTTAAAAACTATCGCACAATTTACTTTTCATATCATACCAAGCAATGTCCTCACTAGAAGATATACGATGTGTTTGTGAGTTAAAATATTGGTGAAAACCAACCGAAAAAAGGGAAGAAAACGGGATGTATTTCACTGACATTGTATAGGTGATTTCTACATGGCTTACTTCACTGCCTACTGGTTGGCAATATAACGTTTACCTGGACAACTAGTTGGCAATACAATATAAAGAAATTTTCGAATAATCTATTTCATGATTTGAGTAGAATTATAAAGTTTTCAAGGTTTCTACTTGTTTGTTTTTTTATTTTAGTGTTGTAAAGATTTATTAAATGTTGGTAAATATCATTTGAACTTCATACGATACCTCTACATATAATTTTGCTTAATTTTATAAACTTTTTTGTTAAAAAGCCTAGCAAAAAACGAAGCAAATATTTTTGGAGGAACATTAATAAATTACTCATAAAAAGAGAGAACCAATCGTGCAAATGCAATGGGTAAAAATAAAACATACATAAAAAAGACATTATTTCAAAAAATTTCATCAAATTAGCATAACATTTACGTTTTTAGAATTTCCCGGGATCCCGGGAAACGGGAAATGATAATTTTATTTCCCGTTTCCCGGGAAGTCAATTCCCGGGAAAATTGTAAACTCTAGTTCGGGTTATTCCTAAAGTACTGCTTTATCTACCGCGCATTCTTTGGGTATTCCGTTTTCGGTTTTTAGCTGCTTCCAGCTTGCCGCTCGATGGTCTTCGCCTCCTGGAACATCTTATCAATGCGGGACACGGTGGAATGGTAGATTCCAAGCCTTTTGCCGATCCATCTGTGCGACTGACGAGGATTATCGATCACCGCGCCCAAGATTTGCTGGCGTAGCTCTTCTTGTTTCGAATGCATCTTGAAAACTACTAGACAGAGATCACGATAAAAATTTTGCACACATAAATATAACACTCTAAACTAGTATTACCCAAAATTTCATTAATTTTTACTCATGTGATAAAAAGTTACACCCCAAAACAAAATGTCGCATTTTTAACGACTCCAATCTTTATATCCCAGAATCTTCTCTTAATGTCTTGTCGGCTGACTTTTCGAGTGGGAAATGACTCTGTACCCTGGGCACCCAGAGGCATGCGGCGCTCGAATTATTTCTTCTAACCCAAATCCAAGTATTGTGCTCTACGTTACATGCCATTGTTCCTCTTTTCATCTCCCCTGCAGGACCGGCATAATCTGGACTGCTGCCCTATTTACCGCGTCTCACTTATTCACGCCGTCCAATACATAATGGCAATTTCATTCAAAGAATGTGAGATCAGGTATTGTAATACCTCAATAATACTTGATGGATTTTCATATGAAAGTGAAATTTTTCAATACTTCCAGCAGACCTCAATAGCTGCTTAACACTTCAATGAAGTATTTTTAATTGTTTTAAAGATTTTTTTCAATACCATTATAATACCAAATTTAGGTATTGACACCTGAACAACACCTAATTTTGGTATGATACCAAAATATGGTATACATAAGTTATTGGGGAGTTATTTGTTCCTCCTCGGGTACTGCCCCGGTTGACCTTACCTCGTAACGCACCACGTAAAGGTGATCTACCTGCGTTACGGAATTAGAAAAGAACCCTAGGGAACGCTCACCGTATTTGACCTATCATTCGTTGAGTCCAAAGACCGTTTAAGTTTATCTTAAGGCTCCTTAAAATCTTAGCCTTCTGTTTTACGAGCGTAAACAATGATCTCTCCGTTGGAAAAGGTTCGAAGTCAGACAGGCTCGTAGGTAGCATGATGTTTTGAAGATGACTACTTACTGATAGCCAAAAACTGTTTACGTTTATATTTTTCAAATAACCTCAAAGCAGTTCAACTCATTCAACCCACAATTCAGCAAAACATGTTACTATCAGCACTATAAGCTAAAGATCTGGTAATATCACATCCTGAGCCCATCTATGGAAGCTACTTCGATTTCACTAGAGCTCTTTTCTGTTTCATTTGAGAATGCCAAAAATAGAACGGTCACATGGACAAAATGACGACTACAAACCATATATTGACCGTAGAGTTGAATATCTGGATTTTATTAAATTTCAGCCATGCCTCGATCATGGAGGAATGATCAATATAACTGATCACTTCCGCAGAACCGAAACGAGGATGTGCTTCTTAATTTCCACACGATCCTTTGGTCTGAGTTCTTTGACCGCGATAGCAACTAGAACCGTGTCAGTCCTTTTGTGTATCCTACCTACAGTTTGATAGCTAAATACTTAGAAAATATTATACTGTGAGGCTCCAGCCAGTATATTGCAAAAATCAGATAAAAGCAGAAAACGGCAGGATTTTCAAGAAGGACGTGTTCATTGAAGCGCTTAAGCCTGAACGCATCACTTTGAACCTCCGTGCAGACGAGTTAACGGCAGTACTAACTCGTGCGTACGATGCAATCATGCCGAGAGTTGGAAAACCAGCTGAATCATGCCGAGAGTTGGGAAACCGCCGTCCAACCTACTGGTGGAACTCGATCATTGCTGATCTACGTGGAAGCTGGTTGTGCTACTTTTCCCCGATTGTCAGTTCCCCGAATGTCGTTTCCCCGAACGCCATTTCCCCGAATGCCAGTTCCCCCGAACGCCAGTTCCCCGAATGCCAGTTCCCCGAATATCCCGTTTCCCAGAAAAATTCAATTCCCCGAAAATTTGTTGGCTCTCATATTTGTCATTACTTCATACATTTTAAGGAGATGAACGTACTGGTCATCTGATATGCACTCTTCTTCATTTGATTGGCGGTTCTTTCGAATTGTTCCGTCCTCAGAATTTCAAGCAACATTTTTATAGTCTAGTATGACCAAATACCTCCTTCTTTTAATTGTTTATCGTTCTTTCTAATTCACCATCCTGCCACTGACAACGATTTTAGCATCTGTTCAAACTGCTCCACTTTTCGGGGAAACAGGTCATTCGGGGAAACGGGTCATTCAGGGAACTGGCGTTCGGAGAACCGACATTCGGGGAAACGACATTCGGGGAAAAGTAGCACAATCATGGAAGCTGCCTCCGAGCCAGAAGTAGGATGCAGTGGGCTTGCAACAACGCCGAAAGAGAAAGACGTAAACTCGTCAACAGAGCGGCAAGATCTGCACTTAAAAGGCTTAGCAAAAAGGTTGTCTGCAAGAACTTTGCGACTAAGCAAACGTGAATCAGTGTGGCGACGCATACAGAGTAGCCATGGCGAAGTTAAAAGGGTCAACCATACCACCGGAAAGGTGCCCAGGAGGAATAAAGGTCATTATTGACGGACTGTTCCCCCAGCACGAAGCTGCAACCTGGTCGCCCAGTCCTTAAGGAGTGCAGGATGGAGACTACGATGAATCTCGAGTAACAAAGGAGGGCTTGATCATTGTGGCGAAAGCCTTGGACACAAATATGAGGGCTTCCAGAACAGAAAAAAAGTTGGTGCGATACGTCCAGCAAACTGCTCGAGAGAGTAATGCTGAACAGGATTACGAAGCATGCGGAGAGCGAGAACGGTATGTCTAATATGCAGTTCGGCTTCCGCAAAGCAAGGACTACTGTGGACGCCATCCAAACTGTTGTGGAAACCATGGAGACAGCTCAGAAGCAAAAAAAAAGAAAGAACCGTTATTGCGCGACGTGAAAAACGCTTCAGCTGCGCTAGCAGGTCGGTGAATCTAGAGAGGAGGCAAGCATGAGAAACATTCACTCGATTATTGCGTTCCTCTCGCTCAGTTCCACACGCAGTCAAGAGCGAGGTTGCTGTTTTTCCAACCAAGCTGAGTGTTTCAACTTCCAATGCACTTTCTACTAGTTCGCCGAGCGACAAGTTAGACAAAAACGGCAACAGAATGATTCAAGGCATCCGATTATTGTAGCGAATGATTACATATTTACATTCCGATTCCGCACAAGTGGAATTCGTGTTTGAGAGCTGATGAGCGCTCACTATCTGGAAACCCGGCGGAATGATTCAGTGAGCGTGATTTCCGTACATCCCACTGAAAGCATTCAGTGATTGGAAGGTGAACGCGTTCTTTCGTGTCTTCCATTTGATATTGATATTGAGGATCGACTTAATTGCAATGTTTATTGTTTATTGTTCATCACTATATCTGTGAAAAAGTAGCGAAGGCGATAACGGCATTATCCCGAATCGTGGCAAACGATTCGTCGATCAGAAGAAGCGGCTGCTAGCGAGCGTGACCACATTGATCATCAGATATGGAGGTCCAGCATGAGTGACTACACTTTAGATCAAGATGATCGAGCTGCGACTGGTAGATGGACACATCGTCTTATCCCAAGTCAGACGATGTGGATAAGCAGATCACATGGTGAACTAAATTTTCACTTGACGCAGTTTTTGTCTGGACATGGTTGTTTCAGACAATACTTGCACAGGTTCGACCACACAAGGTCTTCATCCTATCTCGAGTGCATCAACACGAAGGAAACTCCAGAGCACGTAATTTTTGCATGCCCGCGGTTCGATCTGGTACAAGAGGAGATGGAAGCCATTCTCGCTGACGACGTAAACGTTAACAATGTCTTCCAACGGATGTGCAACGACGTGGTAAATAGGACAGTGACACAGATAAGCCTTCAGCGGAGATGGAGAGTAGAGCAGCGACATGAAGGGTAGAGATCAGTGCTTGGCTTCGCGTCGTCGGAGCGCCACGAACCGGAGGTTATCCTCCAACCGGAATCGTCGAACCGACCTCAGCAACTGACAAGCCAGCTGACGAAGAATGAACCGACAGTGCGGACGTCATCCCCAAACCGGAACTGTTGGACCACCTCTGCAACCCGGAGACGAAGACTGCGCATAGCGTGAAATTTCCCCTTACGATAACGGCTGGTAGACGGGGCTCCATATTACCATGAGGTAGGCTTCTTTCCAAAGCCCAATATATGTGGTGTGATTGAGGTTTCCCCCTTTTTTCCAACAGTTGAAAATTTGACTGCACATTTTTGTGAGAATTAGTTTGACATTGAACCCAATTTACTAACCTCCGAAAGATTACTGGTAGATCTATAGGGCTATATTCAAATATATTCTAGGATAACCTTGAAAAACGCAACACCTAATAGAATACATCTAAATGAGCCTATATGGGTATGGGCGTTGTTCGGAAGCCTGAAACAACTGCACATAAATCCAACCCAAATCTTATTAAAATTCAATTCAAATCCAATCCAAATCCAAATATTTTTTACTTAAAATTCTGTTCAAAATCAGATTTTAAATTAAACTCAATGTTCAACTATAAATTTAACTCAAAAGTCAATTTAGCATTCGATTCAAAATACAATTCAAAATTTAATTCAAAATTCAAGTTTAAATTCAACTCCAAGATCAATTCAACATTCAACAAAAAAAATTAACCCAAAATTCTTTTCAATCCTTTTCTTGAAAATACATATAAAAGCCAATGTTTTTTCAAACCTCCAAACCCACCATTTGACAGTTGGGATCTATTCGAACAATGGAAGAGCAAAAGAAACCGAGTTGCAATTACACCTCCAGAAAGGAAGAGACAGACAGAGCAAATGCACCCCTTTTAGCCGAGAAAATTGCCGTTTTTGTGATATCCGTTTCCGGCCCGAGAGGGAACCAAGTGCAAGCCAAGCCAATCGAATCCCAAAAGCAGCCGACAGTCTTCCTTGTGCGATATCAGCAAACAGCATATGCGACGAAAATTTTCCACGTTCTTCTCTCAACGGCAAGGGGGAGAAATCATTTTCGAATTCGCAATAATAAAATTATGACGAAATGATAGGCCCTGGGGTCGATCGGCTGGTTCCCTTTTGATACTGGCGTCATCCGTATCATCTTGCCGAATGGGCAATGCTGTACATTTAGGGAATTTGCGAATCACATGAGCGGTGCATTTCTTTGGCTGAATCGGAAGGGAACTCAGGAATTGTCGTTTGAAGGTGAATTAGTCAAATGAATGTTTTTCAAATTCGATTGGTTATGCTGAAGCAATACACTTCCAATGCACTTTGAAGTGTGGATTCAAAGTGAAAGGGTAGAGGGATTCGTTTGAGACGTCTATGTCTATGCTATTGTGATTACACTAGGGTGCATAAGTTAAGGTAATTTTAGGCATTGGGAAACTTCCAGAAGCCCCGAGATTTGGATCAACTAGGTCCGAGCTCTAAAGACAGCAAAGAAAAAAAAAAAGCCCCGAGATTAGGCATTTATAAGCAAATAACGATTTTAGAATTCACGTTCTACAAGTAAACGAAGGAACATGATTTTATTTTGTTTTGCATGATCATTTATTCAGCAGGCTCAAGCGCCCAAAGGTATTACAGGGCCAATTCATACAATTTACGAAATTAGTTTTTCCTTATGGATGACTTTCTATGATCAAAAAAGTTTATTGCTTTCACGGAAAATCAGTTTACAATCAGTGACAAGTATAACTTGTTTAAGAACACTATTCTATCACAAATTCAAATCTTTAGGGGAGGAATCACAACTCAATGAGTCGTCGATTTAAAGCCATTTGAACTACGGCGACCTTTATCAATTATGTCCCACCACAGAGTGCGAGAGCGTAATTAATTATGTATGTTCATCAGACATGCACCACGTTTCACCTGGTTAATTCATTACACATCACCCAAGTATTTGCTCGTTTTTCACTCAACTCTGCTGTTGAACGCCATTGTTGACGTCGTTTAAGCGCTGCTGGTTCACGTAACGTCATTGAAGAAAAAATGCACGCTTAGGGTGACGGATTCAATAGTTGTCTTCATATTTACATGCCATTATGTATTATTATGGTATTTAAATCCAATTTTTCCTTAAAAGGTTACTTTATAAACCTTCATAAAGCCTGTCATAATGTTACTTGTAAACTGACTTGAGCTATCAAGATTTAATTAAGTCCGTTTAATCTTCCACTTTCACAGCATTTACCCTGCATTGTTGAAGGGAATGTAATGTCACTTCCTGCAGGAGCAAACTTTTCCTCCGTGGCATCAGCGAGAGAAAACGTCGAGATGAAAGTGAGGCCTGAAAAATGCTGCTGCCACTAAGCTCATTTGTTCAGCAAATTCCATCATCTCTGCCTCTCTTCGCTTCATTACATGGCATCACGAGCCAGAAGAAGCAGCTCTTCACACCTCCAAGTCCCGTTTAAACTATTGAGAACTGTAATTTATTATAATTAACATGAAAGAAATGTGTTTGCTCTTCTGGCTTTCCCCCATGACTTTCCACTGGAAAGAAATTCTTCGACCCAACATTCCAGCAAATTATGGTCAGACAGGTGGTGGTAATAGAACATGCATACCTTATAACCGTCTACATCGACGACGACAACCCGGAATAGGTTGACCATGAATGAATCGACAGGTTTCAAAGCGTTCAACTGGACCGACACCACCGCAATCACTGTTGAGCAGAGCTCAACATTTAAAAGATTCTGTGGTTTGTACACACAGAAGACATACATATGGTGGAAAGCGTGTGGTCTTTCGGGAGATGAGGAAAATGATAGCCACGATAGCCGTCTCTGTTGAGCGACCAATATCTAGAACCCTTCTTTGGCAAGGTACGGCGGTGAACCTTATTGTAGTCATTGCAACTGCAAGAGCATGAACAGGTTACAGGGTGTGTTTGTAGAAATAGTTAAACTTTGTAAAGACTCTTTTTGCATAGCTACCATGATATTCTCCTCAATTTTTATCTTCAAGTTTAAATCAGAACCTTGGGAATATCATATGAAGTTTTGGTTTTTATCGTAACATATCTTCGTCAAATTCATAAGTACAAGAAGTATTCTAAATAATTTTCCTTAATTACGTATCTGCTGCTGATTTCCACATAATGAACTCCCCTTTGGGGACATCCGCAAGCATTGAATTTCTTACTACTTGACGCAATGTCATTTTATTTTTGTTTTCATAAACATCAACGATATCTAAGAAAACATGTAAGAACTGCTTCTAATAATGTATATGACTTTGTAACTTTACATAGTAGCATCCCAGAAAATAACAGCAAATAAAACTTATACAGGTATCGATTTGAAGACGCCAATGGCGAAAAAGCGCAGAATACACTGTATTAATCGAATTCGACGTTTGCAACGAAAGCCACCAATTGGACTGATGAAAATCTCCCGATTGGAGAACACTGTTGTGAAGAAAATAATACCTCAACATATTATGAAATGGAAGACATCTCTGAGATGGATTTTTAGCTCTGTAACGGATGGCAGATCGAGTAAAGAAATTTAGATTGATTGTTGAACTACGTGCTCAACCAGCTGACAGTTCTTAGTTAAATCCTAGGTGAATTCTTCACGAGATCTATAGCAAATATCCTGTGTGATCCTTAAAAAATTTCTGACGTTATTTTTAGTGGAATTGTGGATGGTATTTATAGTAGATTTCTGTTAAGATCTTTTGCGTATTGGTAAAGTGAAATTCTAAGTGTGTACCTTATTAGATCCTAGGAATATTACTGCTAGATTCTTGCCGTTACTTACTTACTTACTTACTTTTACTGGACTAATGTTCCTCAAGACTGCACCTATAGAACAATTTTACTCCTATTCACTAAGTCCAGCACTAATTATCACAAGTTTCTCTCACGCTTCCCAAGTTTCGCTCAATTGGATGATCTTTTTGTTCCACCCCATTCGAGACAATCTCCATATTTGCTGAATTGTTGTCCGGCATTATTACAACATGCCCCGCCCATCGTATGCTTAAAGCCTTTTTTGGAAACTGGTGACACCAACGAGTAGCCCAGAGCCTCTTGACGTATGCCTTGATAAATGTGTATTCTTGTGAAGTCTTAATCGAACTCCTGGCTTATATGAACCATGAAGAAGTTCCCGTGAGATTCCTGGTTGATCATAATGAGGATCTAGTCCGATTCATGTTGTGATCTTTGGCGGATAGGATTACCATGCATCCTGATTTGCAGGGTTCTATACTGGTTAGTTATACCTGATATTCCTATTGGCGGACTCCTTGCGAATACTTTGTATATTTTTGACAATTACTAGTGGATTTTAGGATTGATTTCTGATTAATTTCACGAGTGATTCCTCCCAAATCTTGAAAAGATTGTCGGCGAGAGCGTAGTTAAATCTTTTGAAGACCGTTGACGGGATCGCTATGTGATTCTAAGCAGATTCCAGACAAGACCCTGTAATATCCTTCATTAGCTTTGTGTTATGCATCGCGGCTGTCGACCAAAAGCATGTTGAAGGTGTTATATAGAAAGCTTTCTTCAACCGATGTAATTTCTATCGCCCGAAATGGCAAAGAAATATCTCAGTTATAATATATGTTTGTTTATTTGTTTACACCAACAGACAATTAGTCCCAATGAAATGTGGTTACTTAAATTTACGACAAAATAGGTCAAGATATATAAAAACAAGTACACAATAAAAATCAAACAATTCTTCGAGTAAGTATTTCGGCAAAATTACGGCGGACTGTATGTCTTGGAAGATGAAAGTCGAACGCTGGTGCTACTCTGTTGAATACGCGTTGCAGCCCATTTATAGCTACATTTTGTCCAAAATTAGTTCGTCGTAGAGGTGGTCGTAACATAGAATTAGCTCGCAAATTCCGGTGGCGAGCACTTATATCTACCTGTCCAAGAATAGCGGGGCAGTCGATTCTCCCTTGCAACAGGTCAGCAACTATCATCGCTCTGTTTATGTCCCGGCGTGACTGTAACGTCTCAAGATGGATCAATTGGCATCTACTATGATAGCTTGGTAATCGGTGTGGATCGCGCCAAGGAAGTCGGCGGAGTGCGAAACGAATAAAACGACGTTGAACCGATTCAATCCTTTGAACGCCGTTCTGATAGTGTGGGTGCCAAACCGTCGAACAATATTCCAAAGTCGCACGTACAAGCGAACAGTAGAGTGACTTGAGGCAGTATACGTCGGTGAATTCCTTAGCAATACGGAAGATAAATCCTAAAGTCCTGGAAGCTTTCGCGATGACGTAGGACATATGGTGCTTGAACGTTAGTTGGGCATCCAGAATGACACCTAAAACCTTCACATGATCAACTCGTTGAAGTATTTTTCCGAATAACTGGTAGTTGAAATAGACAGGCTCTTTTCTCCGTGAGAACGATATATATATTGAAATACTCGTTGAACACTGAAGCAGAACCTCTTTCAACGAATTGATTTGTCATCTTTCTTAAGCCAAACCGTTCTTTGATCCTAGATTACATTGAACAACAAGCCAACTTTTTCGAATGAAGACAAAATTCCATTCCTACTCGGAAAAACATTCCATTTTCTAATGGTACACTCTGTCATCCGAGCAACGATGAAGAAGACGGATAAGCTTTTACGACTTTTGTCAGGCGTAACTCAAGGAGGGGAAGTGCACCGGGTTTGACCAATCCGATAGAGCCTGCTTCTCAGCTTAGTTTTGTATGAGCACTTCCAAGGATGCTGTATTACATCATAAAATTGTCTGTGATCCACTCGTACAATAGGTCCTAAAGCCCTGTCCCAATTTTAGTGCCAAACGCTTAAGTTTAGGCCAAAAACACATGTTCACTCAATTTTCTAATGTTTTCCGTTGGTTTAAGCCCAAAAAACATTTTTTTAGATTTTGTCACATCCTTTGGCTTAAACTCAAATGTTGGGTGTATTTTGTTTTCCGTGTCCCTTACGAAATGTCAGATAGGAACAACCCCAGTGGTCGAACTAAAACCCCTGTGGTGTTTTTGTCGACTAAGCGAACGTCAAACATCAAAAGTGTCAAGGTTCATTTATGAACCAAATTATTAAATTAAAGTTTAAACATGTTATAGCCATTATTTGAGCGGGAAAAATTGCTAAAGTAGTTACAATAACATGCTTTTTCGTGTTATTAAATAAAAACAAGATTTCATTAAAAATTTTAGGACCCAATTGCTACAGAGGTCAATAATGGTACATCAACCCTATTATGCGCTTTTGATATAGTCTGTCGGTGTGTGCATCACACCTGTACGAGCTGATGTAAGAATTTTTCCTACAGGATAAACTTTTCCCCAGTGCAGTGCTATGACGAATCACCGACAGGAAGTCAGCCAGCCTGGACCGGTTGCTGCTGGTACGAGAAACTTCCGTCGAGAAAAGAGTTGACTTTGGCTTGCACCGAACAACCCTCGAAGGATTATGAAGCTGGGCTGTGTGAGAAGTGTATTTAAGTGCATGTGTAAACGGTGAGAGCTTAACGTACATTAAACGGTACTTTGCTTTTCAATCGTTTGCTAAAGTGGATTTGCCAATTAAACCGATCCTTGGAAATGCGGAACCGTGTTGGCTCTGGAAGTGATTGGGAGATGCGTTACTGCTTCCAGCGCGAAGCATTTCTTCAGCAACAAACTACAAGCTGTAAACAAATCTGCCCCTCAGGATGCTCTGACAGCTAAATTAAAAAGTTAATTTTCCACACACACATTCCGTTTGCTGCCCAGAACACAGCAGCTACTCTCAACAGTTGCAAGCTGGCCGGGAGTAGAAAGGGAATGGCACGTGCCAAGGCTAAATTTTTCTCAGTTTAGTGACTGCAGTAGGAAAAACCTAGAGCGTGGTGGTTATCTCAAGGATTGGGAGCTTTCCGTGTGTGTAAACTTGGCTCCCGCCCTGCTGGCTGGGTTCACTTTGTAGAAGCTGGCGAGAAGCTGGGGAAAAAATCACAACTTACTACGGGACTTGAGGGAGACATGGGATAAATTGCATATGTGCTATTCGTGGTAAAGCAATTTTACGATGTTATCCCATGATGCATGATGTTTATCTTTGGACTGCGGTTCGCTGCGGGCATTAGCTGAATTATACATACGGTACCCACGAGCGGTATGCAATCATTACAGAATTCATACTGAACATTAACCTGGCTGGTTTGGACATCATCCAAGACTATCTGAGAAATGAACGAATGCATCTCTCCAAGGGTTTTTTCTTGAATTCAAGAAGACATTTTCAGCCCAACACTTTACACAAATACTCCATAGTTCTATCATAAAGTAGTATAAACCTATGTCAAGGCATTGTAGTCGAGTTAACGAATTTCCCACTCATAAATATTTCTAGAGAAAATACCACAAGAATACAGAAAAAAATCTTTAAGTAACTTAGCCGCTAAATACAAATAAACATATCCTTGATGATTTCCAGAAGATGTTGCTTGGGAAACTTTTAAAGAACTTTAGAATGCATTCCAGACGAGCTCTCAGTAATACTTCGATAAAACATTTAGAAGAAATTAAATTATGAGCAGCTGGATCACCCTATAACGAACTTCTGTACGTGTTTCTGGTGAAAATTTTCGGAAAATCTTTGATGGCTCTGGGTAATGAGTTGCAAGCGCAACTCATCTAGTGTGTTGAAAAAAGTCACGGTCGCCATATTAAACTGTGATCAGTTCAAGAAAATGTCCCCTAAGAGTTGGTTTTCATGATTACCTTGTTGGTGTTAGGGATCGCTGTTGAACTGATTTAGTGTAACTTTTTCTCACTTACTCGATAGTCCTTTCAATATAAAGTGTTAGTGAGTTGACTGTAATTTTTCAGCATCGCTATCGAGTTTTTACCTCTTCACGTTCTTCTTCTTTATGGCACTTCAATAGGATGCACATTGTAGCCAAATATAAGTGAAGTAGCCTTCAAAAAACCACACTGCTGAAGTGAATCAGAAGTGCCAAGAAAAGGATGTGGCTGCCTTTTCATATGTGATGGTTAATAAGCGAAATTCACAATATTACGGTCGCCATATGGAATTGCGGTACGCTGTATTGATGTAGGGATCTGATGACTTAAATGTCTCGTTTTGATATTTCTTAATGGCTTTATTTTATAAAAGATCAAAGATTTTGTTATCGTTGCTTCCACGATATGTATATTTTGTTCCATCCCTGAATACACCCGTTTTTTTCCTTATGTTAATTTGAAAGGCACTCTGTGCTCGTGGCCACCACTGTGCCGGACTCTTAGTTGATCTGTATCTTCTTTACCGATATAGATCTATTTTCAACGGTTGGGTGACAAAACGTCGAAAGACAAAATGTCGAATGCCAAAACGTCGAATGCCAAAATGTCGAAAGGACAAAACGTCGAAAAGACAAAACGTCGAAGGGACAAAACGTCGAAAAGATGGAACGCCGAAAGACAAAATGTCGACACATAAAATGTCGAATGCCAAAATGTTGAATGCCAAAACGTCGAAAGAACTGACCGTTGAAAAAAGTATGAGTAATATCTAAGAAAATGTCGACTCATTCGATTAATAAAGAAAACGGTGAAATATAAAAATGTAACGTAAAATCCAAATACTAGAGAATGTTTTGAGTAGTTGATACAGTATTATTCACATTGAACAGATTTAAGTACAAATTGGCCATTTGTCATACATCTCGGCTTCTAATGGTCCCATTGACATGGAATTTTTACCGCAGTTCAGAAATAACATGAGTTTCACTGTATTGGAAAATCACAATAATTTTCAAGTTTTTGAAAATATCCCATTTTGAAAACAATCAGTTATACTCAAAAATCTTATTTTACAAACTTGTGTGGTTCATCATTTTTTTTTTTTTTTTTTTGCGAAAATGCATATAACTCTAAGTATTTCCATTTCACAAATTATTTTGAATTCAAGAATTTTATCGTTTTAGTTAAAATTGCAGATTTGTGATTACTCAAAAGTTTGATTTTGAAAAGCTCTGAATTTTGAAGCTGCGGTGAAAATTTTACTAGACTGTGCACTAGAAGCCGAGATCCATGTCTCCAAACTTGACCGTTTTGTATGGAATATTGGCCAATGTGTACTTTATTCCGTCCAGTATTGTATATTCTTTTTCAATGTAATTTCATGAAATTGTAATTCGTATCTGGTCTCGGAAGCGACAATAAAAAATAAATGGAATTCATTAAGTTTATTAAGTAGAGAATACTATACTCCAATAGAACATATTTAAAGACTTACTGGATATCCTGATGAAGGATTTCTATTTCCAAAAAGTGAAATAAAAATCGAGTCAACCATTCCTATTCGAGAGAAGAACGAGCAAATTTCTGAAGAATAAAGAATTTACTAATTCCTAAAAATTAAGTTGTTTATTTGATGAAGTTTATGTCACTAAATTGTTAAAAGAATGAATGTATTTTAAAAGAATAAGTAATACACTATTTATCAATAGATAGCTTAACCAGAAATCCAATTTACTTTAGAGGTGCTGCAAAGATTTTATAAAATTTATTTAACTGCTAAATATTCACAAAAATAATAAAAAACATTAAAGCTTATGAGGATTAAGAACAAATTAAACTTAGGCTAACGCTCTTAATATAGAAAACGGTTGAAGTTCCCATATTCTGATGCATCTGGTGGTAAAAAAGATTGTGTTTGCCCACGTAGAACAGAAAGAAAGAGAAATAGTGAACTGCTCTCAAGATTCATTTCCTTTGCCGTTTTGTGAGTCTAGAGGTGAGGCGAAAAAATGCTTGGTCTTCTTCATATTTTTATGTAAGACCTACTTCTGGCTTCATTTTCAGTCTTCCTCTTGAGGTGCTGACGCGTGCTTCTTCTCTGGTCCGAACTGGTTGTAAAATTGACATTTTTCTCAAAATTTGTTCCATGCTTACTTTGATGAACATTGCAAATTTTGCAACGCCTTTCGCAATCATATTTTCCTTGGCAACGTTATAGTCATCTTTGATTCCAAAACCTTTGCATTAAAAATGATTGTCCATTCGACGTTTTGTCCATTCGACGTTTTGTCCCTTTCGACGTTTTGGGATTCGACATTTTGGCATTCGACGTTATGGGTTTCGACGTTTTGTCTTTCGACATTTTGTCCCTAAACCATTTTCAACTAATCTATATTTACATCTACTTTCACTCTCTTCTACTCTTTTACTCTCACGCCGAGCAGGTAAGAGAGTGCTTTGCTGTTAGTCCAATCGAATTCCATATACGCCATAGTCCATTGCTCTTGCGGTGGTTCGTTTTGCCGTGTTCCTGATTCGTTTGAGGCTAGCTGCCTGCGAAGAGGGTCAGTTTGTCTCAGTCATCATCTGATACTGACGGAGGATGGATGTGCTCCCCAAAGCACAGTCCTCTGTGCGGCGTCTTCTGATGGCTGAACTGATTTTTTGTGGAGGGGCTGGGAATCGAACCCATGGCCTTCCGCTTATGAAGCGAAAGCGTAACCTCAAGGCTACGGACCCCCCTAACAAATAATTATTTTGTTTCTAAACGAAAAGATTTCAGGTTTCTTGAAGTCCTTTTTTCGTTGATTGAAGATTTAAAAAAAAATTGTGGAAGATATTTATTGATTACAACACCACCTATGAACGAAAATTCATATACATGACTATTAGGTCGATTTTCTCCTTACAAACTTCAAGCTTGATTAGTTGACGGATCTCGTTCAAACTTTCACTGTAGCTTCAAGAAGTTTCTCCAAGGATTTCTTTCAGCGTTTCTTCACGTATTTGTTCTAACGATTCCTTCTAGATATTCTAGAGATCTTCGAACGGTTCTAGGGTTTTTTGGATGAAATTACGAGAAGTTTCCTAATTGAAATAATAAATTCTAATATTGTTTTGCAGCAGCTCATCGATCCATTCCAGGGAGCACTTCAAAACCACCTCCACGATTTCTACAAGGATCCAATCCAAAATTACTCTGAGGATTGCTCCAAGCAACCTTTGAGAAAATCCCCATGGATTTTATTCACCGATTCCTTGATTATTTCAGAAATTCCTCCAAGAGATTGACTAGTGATTCGTATCAAAATGTCATGAAGATGCCTTAGTAGATTAGCACAGAGATATCTCATGAAGTTAATCCAGAGATCTCCACTTACAGCATTTCCCTTGTATTTACTCAGGAAATACTCAACCAAGCTCTTTCAAACATTTCTCGAACATTCTTTTCATGTAAATTTTCAATTGAATCTTTGAAAAGTTCCTCCTCCAATTTTCCTATACAAATTCTCCAAGATTATTTCATAAACATTGCTTAAAAGAAAATAAGAGGAGAACCCGCCTAAAACTAAAACTATAATAAAAAAAAATCAACATTAATACCATCGGATTTTTTCATGAATTCAACCAATATTTTTTAGATAAATTTCCTCATTGATAAAGAATTTAGCAGCATTCACCAAAATAAATCCTGTAGAAATTTCTTTAATATTTCCTTGGAAATATTTTGAGAGGATCTCTGTAGGAATACCTGAAGGAATCATTGGACTAATTCATGGACGTGTTGTTAGATAAACTATTGGTTGATATCCTAAAGAAATCCTAAATTACAATTCTGGTGTAAATCCAGAAAATCTGTAAAATATACTCCTGGAAATATTCATCAAGAAGGATCTCGATAAATGTTTGAATGAATCGGTGGAGAAATTCCTAAAGTTTTTCCTAAATAAATTTCTGAAATTTCTGGATACATCCTTGAAAATTTCCTAGTTTAATTCAGAACGCAATCCTGAATAAAACTTGTTGAGAACTGAAGGCTTTCTTCAGAAATTTTCGGAGAAATCTTTGGAGGATTCTAAGGGGTAATTCCTGGAAGTATGATTGGATAAATTTCAGGGGGATAAACAATTCTCGAACGGTTATTTCAAAAGAATTTCTATTGATATCCGTGAAGGGGGTGAAAAATTCTTGAAGAAAACTTAGGACGAAATTTCTTGAGGGTTTCTTTGGATATATTTTGAGAGGATCTATGAAGGAATGCCTGAAGGAATCTGTGGACTAATTCATGGACGTGTTTTTAGAGAAATTATTGGATGAAATCTTAAAGAAATCCTACATGACAATTGTGGTGTAAATCCAGAAAATCTGTAAAATATACTGCTGGAAAAATTCATCAAGAAGGATCTCGATAAATGTCTGAAAGGAGCTGTGAAGGAATTCCTGATGTTGTTCTGGAAAAATCTTTGGAGAAACTTGTGGATACATCTCTGAGAGATTTCCTAGTTTAATTCAGAAGGCAATCCTGAACAAGAATATTTGACAACTGAAGACTGAAGAACTCCTGGAAGTATAATTGAATAAATTTCAGGTTGAATTTTAAAGGTTTATTCTAGAACGATTGTTTCAACAGAATTTCTATTGATATCCGTGAAGAACCCCTAGATGAATTCTTGAAGAAAACTTAGGACGAAATTTCCAAATTCTTAGAAATTACTTTTTTGAATCAATTGGTCCTGTTTGTCTGTTTCATAGAAACATGATCTCTGCAGTTTTTATTTTTTGAACACATAGCAGCTAACATACTGGATGGCTTCTTAAAAATGCTACACGTTCTTGTATCACATTACCTGAGTGAAACATCCATCTAACTAAGCTGCTTCAGTCATATTAACATCACGCTTCCACTGGGATAGATCCTATTTTTCAACTTGTTAATCGTGTTAAATGTTCTGTACGCAAAACGTGATTACAAACATGCAAAGTTTTGAAAAAAAAATAACTGATTTTTCATAAGCTCAAGCGCTATGAGGCATTACGGAGCCAATTTCATTATGTAACTATATTAGATTTTGCAGCACAATTCAGGATAGTTTGGTGAACCAATGTTCTCAGGTTTCAATAAATTTTACATGAAACTCATGGGTGCATTTTATATTACACAGCACAGTATACCTTATTGAAAACATTTGGATCTTCAGATTTTGATTGTGGACAATTATTTGTTATGCTATGTTCAGTATTTCCTTTCCAGCTTCAATTTTTAATCGAGTACTACTAAGTCAAACAGTATAATTGTATTTTATTAGCAATAAAATTCAGTGTAATTAGTTTGCAAAATAACAGGAAATTACCGATATTAACAGCAGTGGTACAAAATGGAGAGAATAGTGAAAAGTATAGCCACATCCTTCATTATTTTGTTTCATAGAATTTGTAGAGCAGAGCTTGTATTGAAAATTAAGCATGCAGAGCTTGATTTCAATAGACTGACTTAATTATTATTGACTCATCGTATAGTAACTAACAACCAGAAGAAGATGTTTCACATTATTATAAGTTAACACAGTAAGAATTAGAGTATTTACAATTATATAAACTTGTTTAGCTCTAGCAGCACGACTTCTTGTGTTTGCCTTTATAATTGGTATGGCTAATGGCTAATGTGTCCAAACGAAACCAGAACTTGAAGAAAAAATGCCATGAACCACTTCATGATCGACCAGCCGATTATGTCGCAGAAAAATCTAAGATTTTCCGGAAACTAAAATTGAAAGTTGCGCAAAATCCATGAACAAATCTGTTTTATCCATATTTTACCTTTGTTGTTAAAGTCATTTCAAGCTGTTAAATCACGATTAGTTTTACTCTTTGCTTAAATTGTAGCTTGTGTGATAAACTAATAAAATTTAAAATTTTTGAATAAGACATTCAAAATAATGGTGTGTAAATGGTACGATTTTGAATTCGTTAAAACCAAATAATAAGGGATATTTCTTGCATTTCATTAGCATCTATTCCATAGCTGCTTTTTCTTAATTCAGTTTTGTCGATTGTTTGTACTACAAATAAATTGGTTTAAATAAGAAATGCCCAAACTTTTACGCAAATCGATATCCGACGCCATTTTGGAATCTAATATGGCGACCTCTGGATAAGGAAAATCGTTGGAAATCTATGCAATATGGGTATTTTAGGATCGGGCATGTCGAGGGGATGACGACAATCGTTGTCCGACGCCATCTTGACATCCAAGATGGCGACCTTTGTTTCTTTTTCCACGCAAATTCTATTGACGGGCCTTCGATTGGGGAAGATAGTTGGAAACCTATGCAATATGGGTATTTTCGGAACGGGTACGATGAGGGGATGACGACAATCGATGTCCGACGCCATCTTGAAATCCAAGATGGCGTCCACCAGTTGGGAAAAATCGTTGGAAACCTATGCAATATGAGTATTTTCGGAACAGGCACGAAGAGTGGATGACAAAAATCGATGTCCGACGTCATTTTCAAATCCAAGATGGCTACCTTTTTTACCCCGCAAATTCAATCGACGTCTACGAAAATTCAATTGACGGGCCTTTACAATATTAAAGAACTATCTATTGATAATTGGTTACGCTTGTAGATCTTAAGGCCTATATTCGATAGAGATCTGAAGAACATCCGCAAAAAATGATAAAATACACCGTTCACTCGTATGAACGGTTAAGGGCATTTGTAGTATTTGAAATCTAATCTTTAATCAATTATTCTGGTCGTAGATCCCAAGGCCAATACTTATTTAATGGAGTCCTTGAAGGACCAAAAACATCCGTACAGACCAATAAAAAATACCGATGATGTAAATGAATAGTTAAGAGACTGTTCCATATTAAAAAAAATATATTGATAGACCATTGATCACGCTTGTAGATCTTCTTCTTCTTGGCATTAACGTCCTCACTGGGACAGAGCTTGCTTCTCAGCTTAGTGTTCTTATGAGCACTTCCACAGTAATTAACTGAGAGCTTTCTTTGCCAAAGCTACCATTTTCGCATTTGTATATCGTGTGGCAGGTACGATGATACTCTATGCCCGGGGAAGTCAAGGAAATTTCCATTACGAAAAGATCCTGGACCGACCGGGAATCGAACCCAGACACCTTCAGCATGGCTTTGCTTTGTTGCAGCGGGCTATAACTACTCGGCTAAGGAAGGCCCTCTGATTTATATCTAACCTAAATTGGGAAAGAAGAGTTCGAAGTTTAACAGTATTCATGTGACCCCAATACTGCTCAATACTGATTTTCCATAGTAACAGATTCAGCAATTGATTGAGAAATATCGTCCCAAAATACTTGCTCACGTGATTCAAATTGTCACTTTCTGTTTTGGATATTCTTCAAGTCTCATGACATGTGTAAATTCAACAGGTGGTCATCATCATTCTCGACTGGAATCATCATCCGTTCCTGGAAAACTCCGCTGCCCATTTGAGCTTAGCGTCGTTTCGAATGAAACCCCGAAAAATGTTGACGTTGATTCCCGTCGTCCCAATTTAGTGCGACACTGTCTGTCCAACACCTAGACAACTGACCATTTCCGACTGGATCCGACTGTGGCACAGAGCCCTTAATTGCTTACAGAATTTTACGACTTCCGAACGGGTATAACCGAACGAGCACATACCTGGCACTAACCAACCGGTTCCATCAACGTTAAATTAAGATGGATCCGACAGCTGGTGACGCCACCGCGTTCATCGTAAATTTTCCCCCCAGTTACGATCCGTCGTACCCACAAAATCATCCAACCTCACACCCAGTTGGTTTTGTAAATTTAACGACCATCCCGGATCTCTAGTTCCGTTCCGTCCGGGATGGTCCTGAAAAGTAAAACTGTAACTTTACTGCCACATACCAAACCCTACGGCACGGAGTGTGTCGTTTCGGGAAAAGATTGATGGTCCCCACATTGATTCATTTCCGAAACAAGTTGATCGTAATAAATTTTCGGTGGCGAAAAATTAAAATAAAGTGCACCACTCCAATCGAACGAGCCCTAATTAATGGATGATGTCACAACATAAAGTTGTTTGGAAAATAATGGTATGCCCACGGTACTTGCAAGACCCTTATTATCTGAACGAAATCTCCATCAAATCTGTACACACCGGTTGGTTTCTATGGAGATGCTTGCTTAACTGGTTAGTCACGACCGGTGTGATCAGATTTGATGGAGATTTTCTTCTGATAATAACGGTCAGGGGAGCACTGTAAATCCAATGTAATCGATTATGTGCACTAACTGCTGATGGATTGAAATTGATCTGGGGACGTCAAAACTCCAAGACCGGAAACGTTCCTCTTCCACAATGCCCATTGAAAAACCATGCGCCTCCATGTCCATCACGTCAGTCCACCTTCATTGCATACACGCATCCCCCATCATAAAACCCTCCTCCATAACTTTGAAGGACCAGCACAAAAGAAACTTCCACCTCATTATGTTCTGTCTTTTTTGTCTCTTTTTCTCTCTCTTTCTCTTTCCATTTAGCCCCTAAAGATGTCCATGTATCCGGAGGAGATGTCCAGCTTGCTGACACCCTCCAGTCCGGGAAACGATCACCCACCACTACCACCACCGATCCACTCATCACACTCGCATCTGAACAATATCCGTTACAAGTCGAAGCATGTAAATACCCCCTAGCCAGCATGAAAGTGACCGTCGAATTCCTGGTCCTAGGACAGGAGATGGTCACCATTTAGAGTAGTTTTTGTTTTCGCTTTTCGTTTCTTTCATATAATTTGCTTTGAATTTCTCTTGAGCTTTGCTGCCACTACCCAGTGGGGATGTTGCCTTCGATTCTTGGCAATGTTTTGTTTTCAGTGTTTACGCCAACAGCTGAGTTTCGTTAGTAGAAAATTATTTTCCATTGCTTTTAAATGATGTGCCCTTATGGGATTGCCGGGAAAATGTAACAACGCAGTCAATTTGCTGTTTCCGAGATTTTGCAGCATTGGAAAATTCCCACCATAGCTGTCTCGATTGCAGTTGTCTTTAAATTCCAATTATCACACTTAACGACTTTCTTTACCTTTAAATGTCTCTGTTTGATGGGGAAGACCCATTTACCATATCGACTTTTCGTATAATGGATGTTTCGCATAAAGCAGTTTCAACATCCTTATGCAAAATGTCATGTTTTCTTTTTTATGGCGGTTCTCGCAGTCTTAGCCACAGGCAAACAGGTGTAACGTTGTCACAATACTCGATTTCGAAAGTCTTTAGTAACAGACTTCCAAACTTCTTACTTCCGAAGTGTCCGACGAGATACCAAATCGCGACCTTGAATTGAAGGTTTAAGCACTGACGAACAGCCGTAGCACTAAAGAAATTTCCAACGACCTCTTATTTAACGATCATTTCAAATTCGCTTTGTTACAAATCTCACAACCAGAGGCGCGCGCATGGTTTTTCTTCGTGTTTGACGTTTCACACTACTGCCATCTGCAGGTCTTGTTTCACAAAACTACTAGGGCTGTTGTTAATCCAACCTATCGTTTTCTGGTGAGTTGCAATCTTGGTTGCAATGATGATGCCGTGCTACACGATAAGCGTCCACCTGCAACAACCAGACAGCTTACCAGTTAAGCTGAGTTGTGAAGGAGAGCGAAAGAAGGAAAGCACAAAAGTCTGTTTTGACAGCTCTGCAGAAAGGGCACGGCACAGAAAGAGACAGGCGCACGATTTGAAATGACAGGTTAAACATTATTATTTTTGGATTGGATGCTCTATGGCTTGGTTGGTCGATGTAACAGTTTATCAAATAAAGATTTATAAATTTAATTTAATATTGATGTTACGAGCAGTGTCTACAGTGAAATTTAATGCTACACATGAAATTAATTTAAATCAAAGTGTTTTTATATATATATCGTATAAAAAATCCTTAATTATTGATCAAGAAATTACTCTAGAATTCTTTGGAAAACTCTCCTGAGATTCTTCCTTAAATAACTCATGAATCCTTCAAAACACCTCTAGGATTGTACTGGAAATCTTGGGATTATTTCTGATATCTCTCTAAGTTTTTCTGGTAATCACATAATTCTTACAAGAAATCGCTTTATCATTCTTCCAAAGAAAATTTTCTTTACCCTTCCGATATTGCTTCTGAGATTCTTTCGTTCCTTTTGTGATTCTTCTGGGCATCTTTTTGAAATTCTTGCTGAAATCCCTCTGTGGTTTTCGCGTGTATGTCCTTAAGGATTACTTTTGAAATCCTGGAAATGAATTTCTTCAAAATTCTTTCGGATATACAATGGAAAATTCTACCAAAAATTCTGCCGGATATTTTTAGATGATTTTACCAAACATTCTATTAGGACTCTACTAGAAATTCTTCTGGAATTCTTCCGAAAATAACTCTGGAATTTATCCCTGAACTACTTCTGGGATTTTTACGGAAATTTGTCTGAGATTCTTCCGGAAATTACCTAAGATGCTTTCAGAAATCCTTTTGGAATACTTACAGATATCTTTCGAGGATGCTTCCGGAAATATTTTTGAAAATATTCTGTCATTTTTACGTCAATATCTTTGAAATACTTTGGGACTCTTCGAAAAAATCTGTTGGAATTCTTCCGGATATATTTGGAGGATTCTTTTAGAGAACCTTCTGAGATTCTTTCGGAAATCTCGCAGAGGATGCTTCCTACAAGAGTTTTTCGAGGATTTTTGCAGAAATTCTACTGAAATCTAACCTTCTAGGATCCAAGACCAACCGGAAGTTTCTTGAGATTCTACGTAAATTGGTCTGGTATATTTCCAGCAATATCATTGGTATTCTTTGAAAAAAAAGGATTCTTAAAGGATTTTCGAAAGCATACATAGCATATATTTGCGAAAGAATTACAGAGAAATTACTGAAAGTTTTTCATGAGGAATTATTCAAGTATTTTCGTAAAAATATGAATGAATCCCATGCGGATTTTCGGAATGTATTTCACAGTGATATCCACAAGAATCCCAGAAGTTATTTCGCAAGAATCCCTGAAAGGTTTTCAGGAAATTTACAGACATCCAGACGAATTCATGAATATTTTCCAGAATGATTCCAGAGCGATGTCCAGATGAGCTCCAGAAAGATTTACAGAAGAATTAAAAAAAATCCGGAACTATTTACGAGTAACTTTCAGAAGTTTCTCAGAAAGATTTCCGAAAGAATCTCCGAATCCCCGAGGGCTGTCCGGAAGTTTCCTTAAAGAATTTCCATTTGAATTCAAGGGGGGTTTTCAGAAGATTTCACCAAGGAAATCAACTGATAAAATAAAAAAAAAACAATCAAGAAAATTTCCCAAAGAATCACAGAGAGGTTGTATCAGAATATCAGAATTACCGACGGATTTTCCCAGAAAGATTTATGTAAAAACTAAAGCAGGATTTCCATTGGAATTGAAGAAGTATTTCTAGAAATGGACCAGGAGGATTTCCAAACAATTTCTGAACAGTCTTGAAGAATTTCTGAGATAATTCTTGAAAAGTTTTGGATATTCATAAAAAAGAAGAATCCCAGAAGAATCGGAATATCCTAAGAAAATCCAAGAGGGATATCCAAAAGAGTCCCAGGGACATTCACGAAAGAATCTGGCGGATTTCTGGAAAACATTTCATAGGGTTCAATATAATAGTTTCGGATGGATTTCCGGAAGAAATCCTGAGAGGTTTTTGTGAGAAACCCCAAAAGGCTTCTGGGAAAATCTTCAAAAAAAAAAATTCAGAGGAATCCCAGACTTTTCAAAGAATTCCATCCCTTTGGAAAGCAATCATTGAAACATTTTCGGCAGAGTTCCAGGGAAATTTTACGGGAGAAACCTGGAAGGATTTCCTGAGAAGTGATTCAATTTATAATCTTAGATAAACTTCCGGAAGAATCCCAGACTAATCTCAGTGGCTTTTTTTCTAATAGTGTTCACAATTGTTATTTTTACTGAGTACGCGCCTGATAAATGAATCCGGTCATGATGCAACAACCGAGCTACATATGATGAATGCATTGAGACAAAATTGTCTGCTCTATCCATCAAATTCACTCATTAAAACCATTTTGGTGAATATAACAACACAGCTAGTTTTTCGTGCAACATGCTCACCAGATGATGTTGGTGTAAACTGGGCGACAGATTTTAAAGAAATTCGTTCTAAGTGTTACGTCTGTTTGTCTGTGATTAAAGTTTCAAGTTTCCAAGGACCACATTTGTCAATTTCTTCTAAGTTTATCTTCAATTTGTGAATACATACGTGGTCTGCTTTTCAGTTTAACGTTCTATGAACAGTGTTTCACACTTCAACACCAAACCAAAGGTGGAGTGCGACTCAAATCTCTTTCGGCGCCGCGAGACAGCGCCTCAAATTCGAAGGAGACGTACGCGAGTAACTTTTCTAATCTGCACCCTGGCAGTGCTTATTTGCAATGTGCTTCGGGATGTGTGGTATCGAGTTGCATCATTTTCACTCTTTGCGTTTCGTACACGCGTCAAAAATTCCACTTGAATTCATTTCACTTATATGTGACTGCTGAAACTTTTAAACACGATAAACATAATTCATCATAATTCATCACCACCTTATTGTTGACTTTACCAAATATATTAGGATTCACACCTACAAGTTCTTGCAAAGTACTTACTGTGAGGATTCGCTCGTTGGGGGTCCGCTACATGGAATGACTCGATGGTTGGATGTTCGCTGGTTGGAAAATATTCCAACTAAAAAGCACTCAAATGTCAACAGAAAATGTCAAACTGACTTTGACGTCTGAGTACCGTCGCATTGCAGTCTCCATATATAGAACAAATGCGTATGTATATGTGCGTCTCGTGACGATTTCCTCCCCAGATGCGTTAGTGTGGAGCATTTTCAACAGCTAACGGATCGGATTCGCTAGATGGAAGGCAGTCGTGTTCCAACCAGCGAATCCCCACTGTATTAAGCTTGTCCGCCTTCAAAACATATCTTGCTGAAATTTTTTTGGAATTAATTATTGCGCTGGCCGAAAGTGATTGCGCTTCGCTTTGTCCCGCACAAAAACTAATTTTCAGTCTGTTGCACCTTACAAAAATTATAACAATTTCCTTTACACTAAACAAAATAGAAAGAAATTAAGTTCTGATTTAAACAAAAATATAAAAATCATTCTTATAATAAACAAAAAATTAATTCATTTTGTAATTTTCCATAACTCAATAACAACAAAATTTGTTATTTTCTTTACATAAATGAAACCGCAAATTTATGAGCAATTTCTTTAAGATCTTTTATAACATATTGCTTTATATTAATACTGATTTTGATCTAATTATGTAATTATTTGCTCCGTCAACTCAAAGTGCTTCTAACAAAAATATAAAATTATGTGTAACAATTTTTGATATACTTGCGATACAATTTTGTTGTAATCTACTGGTCTGGGTTTGATTGCTTCTAACATTGAATCGACCCCTAAGGGCTCCTTATTTAAGATATTTCAATTTCTATTGCCAATTATTTCATCCTATCTCAAAAATCATAATGAAGTTACTAATAAAAGATCTTTTCAGAAATTCCTCCAAATTATTGTTAAATGATATCAAAAGGAAGTCCTCATTCCTCAAAGTTTCAATCATATTTCTTGGTAAATTTTCCAGGGATTTTTTTTTTTTCTAGGTCATAAATTCTTCATCTTATAATTCCTTCAGAAATTCTGGCTGCTATTGTTTTAACATTTCAACTAAGAATTTCTCTAAGGATAACTTCAGAAACTCTATCAGAGATTCCTTCAGCGCTTCCAGCGACCATTTCTCCAGAATTTCTCGTAGGTTTCTGATTCTGATTCTCTGATTCCGATTCTCTGATTCTGATTCTCTGATTCTGATTCTCTGATTCTGATTCTCTGATTCTGATTCTCTGATTCTGATTCTCTGATTCTGATTCTCTGATTCTGATTCTCTGATTCTGATTCTCTGATTCTGATTCTCTGATTCTGATACTCTGATTCTGGTTCTCTTATTCTAATTATTTGATTCTGATTCTCTTATTCTGATTCTCTGATTCTGATTATCTGATTCTGATTATCTGATTCTGATTCTCTGATTCTCTGATTCTCTGATTCTCTGGGTCTCTGAGTCTCTGATTCTCTGATTATCTGATTCTCTGATTCTCTGATTCTCTGATTCTCTGATTTTCTGATTCTCTGATTCTCTGAGTCTCTGATTCTATGATTCTCTGATTCTCTGATTCTCTGATTCTCTGATTCTCTGATTCTCTGATTCTCCGATTCTCTGATTCTCTGATTCTCTGATTCTCTGATTCTCTGATTCTCTGATTCTCTGATTCTCTGATTCTCTGATTCTCTGATTCTGATTCTCTGATTCTCTGATTCTCTGATTCTCTGATTCTCTGATTCTCTGATTCTCTGATTCTCTGATTCTCTGATTCTCTGATTCTCTGATTCTCTGATTCTCTGATTCTCTGATTCTCTGATTCTCTGATTCTCTGATTCTCTGATTCTCTGATTCTCTGATTCTCTGATTCTCTGATTCTCTGATTCTCTGATTCTCTGATTCTCTGATTCTCTGATTCTCTGATTCTCTGATTCTCTGATTCTCTGATTCTCTGATTCTCTGATTCTCTGATTCTCTGATTCTCTGATTCTCTGATTCTCTGATTCTCTGATTCTCTGATTCTCTGATTCTCTGATTCTCTGATTCTCTGATTCTCTGATTCTCTGATTCTCTGATTCTCTGATTCTCTGATTCTCTGATTCTCTGATTCTCTGATTCTCTGATTCTCTGATTCTCTGATTCTCTGATTCTCTGATTCTCTGATTCTCTGATTCTCTGATTCTCTGATTCTCTGATTCTCTGATTCTCTGATTCTCTGATTCTCTGATTCTCTGATTCTCTGATTCTCTGATTCTCTGATTCTCTGATTCTCTGATTCTCTGATTCTCTGATTCTCTGATTCTCTGATTCTCTGATTCTCTGATTCTCTGATTCTCTGATTCTCTGATTCTCTGATTCTCTGATTCTCTGATTCTCTGATTCTCTGATTCTCTGATTCTCTGATTCTCTGATTCTCTGATTCTCTGATTCTCTGATTCTCTGATTCTCTGATTCTCTGATTCTCTGATTCTCTGATTCTCTGATTCTCTGATTCTCTGATTCTCTGATTCTCTGATTCTCTGATTCTCTGATTCTCTGATTCTCTGATTCTCTGATTCTCTAATGCCAGAAAGAAGAAGAAGATTCTCTGGTTCTGATTATCTGATTCTGATTCTCTGATTCTGATTCTCATTCAGTTTTTGATTTTAATTCTGATTCTGATATTGGAACTTATATCATTTTGGGAAAATTAAGCTTTTAATTTGTACCTAAATGTGGATCATTTTGGATTAAAAACTAAAATACCCTTAAAATAGGTTATTTCTTGATTTTAGGGCAGTGCCATAAATGAGAAGCATTACTACTCCACGTCCCTTGACTCACTGCTTACTAATTCACACGAATAATCAACATTTCATAAGTCTTCCTATACTTCAGAAGGAGGAGTTGTAAATTACTATGAAAAAGTATAAAGTCATCAAAAGAGTTGAACACGAACGATTTTCATCCTACGTAATATATGTTAAATTTCAAAGATCACCTATGCAAGAATAATCAGCTGTTTTCCATTTGAGTTCTTTAAATTTTGCATAACTTTAAGCTCGCTTCATTTGCTTTTCTCACCTTGTATCGTATCTCATAACTGCGCACATAAAACTAGAACTAGAGCAACAACCGAAGGCGACAGCATCCGCTAATCACTCGTCCACCTTTTTTTTTCCTTCAGCCGATCCCGATGAACCTCAATCCGGAGGAGATGAGCAACATGCTATCACAGGGCAACATGCCTCCGCTGAACGACAGTGGCGATAATGAGGGCTCCCTCTCGCATCCCGACCATCCCGACAACATCGACGGTAAGCGAACACGATCCATTTTTGCCTCTTTTATCTACTCTTATTAGTACCGTTTACTTTCACCTTACTTCTGCTACAAACTTCTACTACCTATTTCTTTCTGTACTACGACCCCCACCCTTGAACCTTAAAGCTAAGAAAAGACACCCCATACCTATTTTATTCTTCCTTCCTTTTATCGAGCACATTCCCCATTCCCCCGCCGCCCTTCACGAGCTAGGAGTGTTCCCCCTCTTAAAAACACGATTCTCCAGCTTCCTTTCCAATACTTATCACCATTTTTTCTGTTCCGTTCATCTTCAGTTAAGTTATACATTTTTCTGTTTTCGTTACCATTTTCATTTTTTTTCTTTTATCATTGATTTTTTTGTTCTCATCCCAAAACTATACAAAATTTTATGGATAGGTTGAATTGATTGATTATTTATTTTCTCACAAAAGAATATTGTACAAACATCTTTTAATTATTTGTCTTAACTTTAATTTCCTAACACGAATTGGTTTCGCTGGGGAAAGTGACATGAACTCGGGAAGATAGCATATCAAGAAAACTGGCAACACTGCTCGGAATGGAAATGAATTCGTTAGTAGAGTGATTAATGCGCTTGATATGATATCTTCGCTACATGTGAAGATATGGAAACAAATCGATGGATACTATCAAATTTTAGAAGAAAATCAAGAATACCGGTCGCTTTCCCTCAACTGTACAAATATTATGTTATTTAAGTCTGTACAAATTATCTATTTTTTAAGCAATCTTCCTAACGTCCACTATCCTTCAATTTCCTCATCTGTTTTTCCTAATTCTGACCAAACTCAGGGCTTGAAACCCCCCTCCGACAAGCCAGTTATTGCTACTGTACAGCCAAAGCCGAACCTCAAAACAAAGCAAAAGCCATAACTAACTCTAACTTCTCCAGCTCCAAATAATCAAGCCTCAAAAATCTGATACGCCTCGCCACGCACATTTTTACCCTTCTGTTTACGAAATTGAAAACCATTCTGTTCCGAATGCTACTTTTCCCAACTCTTTTCGGTTCAGCTTTACGATAATTGTGTCCTTCGAATGTGAGTCAATTTTTTCTTCCCAAAGATCTCGTACTCCTTGCGTTTTCAGTTTTCCCTCAAAACCCTTACCCTGATTGTTCTTTCGATACCTCACCCAAGAATTATGCTAATAATTGTATAATATATGAATCAGAAGCTAGAGTAAAACTAAATCAAATCCGATTGACAAACGCTGTAGTTATAGAGTACAAACACACATTAATCGACGACAATCGAACAAACAAAAATCCGCGGAAAAACTATAATGCAATCCCTCGAATCCCCTAAAACTGATCTTGATCGATATTAAATGTGGGTAATTTGGTGTTCTAAAAAAAAACGATTTCTTACATAATTTGATGATCAAAATTTTAAAAAATAGTCTTATGCATGCTTTCTTAGATAAATCACCGCTAAATCATAGAACTAGTTCCAAAATTGGTTGTCACTAGTGACACGCTCCAACGAAACCCCGCTTACTGCGTCGAACCGCCGAAAAGCGTTAGCCGAGCTGCAGTGCTGTCAACCGACCGAAAAAAAAACGACGGCCACGTCCTCAGCACGCAGCCACTATCTAGCAGCGGAGGCAGCTCAACGACGGCATCACCCAAGTCTTCGCTTATCCCCATACTCCCTCTAAATCTCCCTCCCATTATAATCGGACTGTCAGTGATATCTAGTAATTGCACGTGCTCGCCCTCGCCCGTAGATTTGTTCGCTGCATTTTTGAGTCACGCTCGCAACCCTTCCCCGTATATATTCATCAGTGTAGTGTGCCTGATTGAGAGTTGTGTAGTTCTGTAGCCTGTCTATGCGTATGTGAATGTTGCGATATTAGTGTTGTTACTCGCTCTCTCTCTCTCTACTCTTCTCACTTAATTTTGCGTTCTGTGCAAGTTGTTTCGTTCGATTCTAGTCCGCCATTTTTCACTTTAGTTTCTCCTTATTTCGTTCGATTTAAGTTCGTTTCGTTTCGTACCCGGAGTCGCAGTAAATCACGTTCTGTATCATCACTGCATCTTCGGTTTTCCAGCAAAGTTTTTCGCTTTCTTTTCATTTTTGGTTTTTCCTAGGTTGGTTGATAGATTTGTTTTGGAAATCTTATAACTTTGTTCCGCAACCGGAGTGAAAACTCTCAAAACGTTTATGCATTCCGAACGACATTTTGGAGGGGGGAACTGTTTCGAAATGATTTTGTGCTTTCTGTAGTGACTGTTTTCGCCTGATAGCCGGCGAGAACTCCGGCGGCAAGTTAATTGACTTGTCAAAAAGTTTTCTATTAGCAAACGCGATGCGCGTTACTGAGGGGGTTAGGCTATAGTTTGTAAACCATTTGCGTGTGTGATCAAGCAACATTCTCAGATTCGATTAGTTTTAAGCACGATGCAAGAATGAGATGCAATTCAATGTTGAAAAACATGAATAAATTAAATAAAATGTTAAAATTACAAATTCTAAAACTTTAAAAGTTTCTAAATAAAATTAAACCTAGTAAACAAATTATATGAAGAAATTACAGATTTTTTGTAACTCAAATAAAAAATCTTAAAAAGCAACGAATTTTTAACAGAAAAACTTCTATTACTTTTGAGCTAGAAACCAACAATCGTTTTGCATGAAAATTTGCTTTTTTGAATTTTCAATAGTTCCAGACCGTTAGTTGATCTTTTGTACTGTAAAACTTTAAATACCTCACACGGATCAGCAAAATAATGTTTTTTTTCTCCCTTCAAAATATTTTCGACTCTTTGAAGATGTGGGAGAGGGTGTTGACATAAATGAAAATGATATTTTAGACACAATCGGACTTTTACAAAATTATTTCTCAAAATGTAGTCCTGTATTCAGTGTTATCTTAAATTTGGGTGATTCACAATATCACATAAATAATATAACAAACTTTCTTATTTGCAAAAATAATGGTATATATTCTAACCAACGTCAAATTTTAACCATATTTGCCTAAACAAAAATCAGAAGCTCAAAATTTGACCGATTTATAGTATTTTTCTCCAATTAACCAAAGCGAAGAAAACTATTAACAGTCGATAAATCAAGCTCTCCAATTAACGCAGAGTGGTCCAAGAAAAATAGTTTTTCAACATAAGTTTTCCTTGCATTAGCTTCTTGTCAAAGTAATCTGTAAACGACTTTTACAACTTATGGAAGCGAAAATTTTCAGGCGAATAGATTAGTGTTATCTGTTTTATATCAAAAGCTATTGAAGTTTTTCTAAAACAAATCCTCGGTTTTCAAGGCTTTTTATTAGAGTTACGAAAATAACACATCTGTAATTTCTTGATATAATATGCATTTTAAATTTGTTTCTCGAATGTCGTCAAAAGATATTTTCTATATTTGCCAAAAATATTCACAATCAAATATGCCGTGATTTTGCAAGAAAAACAACGATAACTCCCAAACGGATAAAGATAAGGTTGTTTCACTCATCAAGTCAAGAATTTTTTAAAGTTTCAATAGTGTTTTATATGCTTCTTTGAAGAGATATTAGAATTTAAAACGCTACAGCCAGAAATCCAGTTTTCTTTGGATCACCCTATGTCATCATACAAAAAAGCCCTCGGTCAATTCAAGAGCCTCAAAAAAAAAATTTGTTTTGGAAATGTTGCTCGAAATTAAAAAAACTTACAACTTTGCTGAAGAATCGGTAAAAAGGTTTAACTCCTCTACTAGCAGCTGCATTTTTCACCGAGAAAAAAAATCAAATCGCGATAGCTTCTTTGTTTTTCATTATTTTTTCACAAGTTCTCAAAAAAAAAACTCTTCTAGTTTTAGATTCGATATTGATTATTGGTTGTCTGGATCCGGAAGTATTCCAAAATTCCTTAGAGAACCGACGCGTAACTATAACCCATATTATTTTTCCAGGCAACATAATTTCAACCGTATTCGGATGTTCACTCTTCGAAACAATCTATTAATGAGAGTATGTTATGAGAAAATGAATGCTCTTTGAGTAATGAGCATTTAGTTTTCTAGTACCATACTGGCCAAATAGAGATCTTGAAAACTTCAAAAATCATCATATCTCGATTACTTTTCCAAATAGACGTAAGTAACTTCCATACGGTTTTGAGAAAATTTATTAAGAAGAACCACAACTTGTATTCTTAAACTATTTTAAAATGAATTCCCTTTTCAACATTGTTTCGCCGTGTACATCGCTTAAATTTTGCATACAATCAGTTCTCGTTAAAACACTGGGTAGTTCCTATCGTTTTCTACAAAAAATGTATGATAAAATGATAAGCCGTTCAGTTTCTTACGACGTTTTTGTATCAGTGTTAAATCAAAAAAACTACTTGATTTTTTCTGATTTTTTTTCACATGAAAAAATATAAAAATTTCTAGTTTTTTATATTTTATATTTTTTTATTTAAAATATTTTCTTCAGAGTGAAAAGTTGAAATCTTAAGCTTTCATTCCATAAAAAAGTTTGAAAATCGGTTAAGCTGTTCAAAAGTTATGTTTTTTTTTTTTAAATAAAAAATCTAATGCGCTGAGACCTACAGTGTCTGCCGATAAAAAATGACTGATTTTTTATTTTCAAAAAAATATATCTCAAAAACTAAAAAAACATACATCGCTAAAAATTTGACGTAAACGTAAAATTTTCTGAACTTTCAAGAAAAAATGAGAACAGCAATAGCCCCTTTTTCTCAAGGCCTTCAAAACACAAAAAATGGAAATTTTTGATTTTTTTTTCATGTAAAAAAACAATTTTTGTGAAATTTTATACTTTTCTTGGAAAAAAAAAAATCTTTAGCTCTCATTTTGTACAAGAAAATTGAAAATCGGTCAAGCGGTTCAAAAGCTATGTTTTTTTTAATAAAAATTTTGCAAAGTCGCGATTTTCTGGATACCCTATTTCGGAAATGGTCACCCTAATAAAAAAAAATATCCTTATTTCGGATGAGGAACAAAATAGCAAATTTTCACGGAATTCGATGACCCATTAGATCGTTTTTTCATGGAATGGCTGAGATTATAGATTTAGACCAAAAACAAAATGGCCGCCAAAGACATTTTATATGGAGATTGTCGGCCTCCCAAGGAACATATAAATATCTTCAAAAGCAGATCACCAATGATCAATATTGACTCGGATTCTTACACTAGAAATTTTTTTTGAGAACTTGTGCAATGGTGCCAAAATATTGAGAAATAAAAAAGTAATCATGATTCGTTTTTTTTTGCGTTGAAAAATGAAGCTGCTGGTACAGGGGTTAAAAGATTTAAAATGTCTCAAAACAAGCTATAAGACAACGATATTGTAATAATAGATTACAGTGCCATTTTACTGCCTTTGCATGCAGTTTTAATGTATCCGTAAATAAATTTATTGCTGAAAATTTTGCTCGAGTGAAAAATTGATAATGATCGATTATTGTACCTATTATAAATTCTTTACGTGTATCACGGATGTCCGTCCAACATCAATTGTATCGATTAAAACAACTTGATATACCATGTTTGTGATGGTCTATTCTGATCTACGATGTTTTTTTTTTTTGTTAAAAATACAGTTAAATGGCATTTTTTAGAGGTGAAAACACATAAAACTTGCTTAAAATCATGCATTTTGTGTACACATTATTTTATTTAATACATATTTAGAGATAAATCAGTACGAACATGTATTTCTGCAAGTTTTCCTACATAAACAAGAGAGCGCAACAAATCTTGTACTTTTTTGTCGTGATATATGATGATTTAAGACTTCACGATCTGGCAACACTGTTTTGCTCTTGTTAGTTTGTCAATTTCAACAGGGAACTGTCAAGACTTTTCTCATCTATAAGCATTGAAACTTGCGAAATGAATAAATTTGTTTAATTAAACATGATGTTTTGCATAAGTGGTAGTATCATTTTAAAAAGCCTAATTTGTCATATTTCCCTAACATGGATTTTATTGAAATATTTCTCAACTCGTTTTCTTGATCATAACTAGGTATGACATTTTTCCTTGTTCATTTATACTTGCCAGTATCCGATAAATTAAGGATAGTCATATCATTATTAAAAGCAGTATAGAAACATTACTGATAGAGTTAAAAGGTTCCAATACCTTAGAAGAGCTGTTATTAGGCGTACTGCATTTTTAATGAGAATAACGCAATGTTAATGCTAATAAATAGCTAACTATTTGTGAGGCTGGTTACTTGGATATCTATTAATTTCATCTATTCCCTTCGCCATTTTGTTTTGCTTACACACCTGCTTTTTTTTCATTCACGACTTTATAGATTTCTCCATGAAAATGTAATCATGGTTGCCAGTTATGCAAGTTTTTCAATTTGTTCCAATGGAAAAGTTTATTTCGAAATTATTGTCAGGTCGATTTCAACAACAAATTTTGACGAACGCGAACTAAATCGTCGGAGTCAATCAAGACTTTTCATCAGAATTATGTACTGGTGACGTACAAACTTTGTCTTACAAACAATCAATCAGCCTAAACACTAGATAGCATTGAGCAATGCATTATTTGCGCATGTAGAGTCAATATAATGCTAAGACTTCTATGCGACGGTCATAAAAGCATTTCTGATGATTTAGTTATAAGGTTTAAATGCCAGACAAGTACTGTTATAAGGCGTATCTACTTTTGTAAGGCGAATGCTGATAAAGAGTTAATTTTTTGTGATCCGGGTTACTTGAATACCAACTGAATTCCTCTATTCTCATCGCTATTTCGTTTAGCTGAATTGTCCCCATTTACAATTATATGGATTTCTCTAAAGAAACTGTAAACAAAGAGACGAATTGTTCCATTAAATACTAAATTAACTGTCAATTGCCCATTGCGCGGTCACGTCATCAGAAAATCGCTTTTTTCCTCTCCTTATATAGAAGGAGTCCTGTTAAACACTTTTTCACGCATGCTTAAAACGACTCACACAAAAATGTTACCGTCAACGAAAATGTAGCTTCTACTGAAGTAGCATATTTTCTGAATACACGAGTGTCGGTTTGCAATTGTGTGTTGAGGTGTTTTGCATAAAGTACGCCTTATTCATTACATTGGTTTTCCACACATTCAGTCAATTCCGTTACCCAAAGTAATTGGCTGTGGTGCGTGATAGATTGGCATTGATTTTTTTTTAATTGATCAGATTTCGTCTCTTTGTATTTTAGTCTCTTCAGCTTTCTCCACGACAGTCTAATCATGGCTGCCAGTTGTACAAGTTTTTCAATATTTTATTTCGAAATTATTGCCGAGGGCTTGAAGGCTAGCTATAAAACTTCGTTATGAAAACGTGAAGTATAATTGTTGGAGGCAAACAAATTTGTTTAATATTGAAGTACACACTTGAAAATAACCACTCACTAATTAGTGCTCGTGAAATACCTTGTTGCATATAATTTTTGTGTACCGTCATGCGAGGTGACATTGGGCCTAGAAGGTGACTTTTATAGCCCTTTTCAATGTATATGAAATATATGAACGACAAAAAACTAATTTCTGACCATCGAATGGCTATTAATAATGTATTCTTGAAGCTTGTCGCATTGTTTTCATTATTTTGGTTTTAGTTTGCTGTAAAAAATAGTGGTCCAAAGTCACTCTCATAGCCCAATGTCAACCTGCACGACGGTAATTGGATTCTTTCAATTTATATGTGCAAAAAAATCACGTTTTCACACAATGGCAGCTCCTTTCAATAGTTTCGTTCTATAATGCACAAGCTATTGTGAAAGAGTTCATTATTTTGCAGTTCGATGATGCCATATCGTCAAAACAACATTTCTCACGTGACAATTCAAAAGGGCCAATCCTCTGATCGTTGGTTCTGAGAAAATTCGATAAGAATAACGTTCCTCACATTTTCAATTCCTATTTCTCAGTATTCAAATCAATTAATGTGGCTCGATGAGTGACAATTTCCTACTACTACTACACGTTAATGAGCGATTTTTTTTTTTGAAAATTGCCAAAAATGTGGAAAAAATATGGGTATAAATGGCCCATTTTCGATGTTCTTACAAGCATGGACCTTTTTTATAGGCCAACTTGAATTTTGTTAGCGTGCCTTGGCTCAAGGCTAAGCCCTTTTGGTTTTCAGCGAATGAGCAAGAGAGATTCATTGGCCTCTCACCATTCTAAAGTCAATGCCAGTTTGTGAAATTTTCCGATTGTAGGCCCTCTTGAAGGAGAGAGAATCGATCATTGGTCGTTTTAAGCAGGGGGCCAATCAATAATTTGAAAAAATGTGATTTTTTGCCATTTTGAAACTCGAATTTTTAACGGTAAGTTTTATGATTTTGTTGACAATGTTTGCGTAGTTTGTGGGTGTGTCGTACAAAATACATGCAGGAAAATTAACCAAAGTGTGATTGAAAAGTGATTTTTAGATTTTAGGAAATTTGAATATTTTTGTAATTTTTAACTTCTGAATAATGAATAACTGGACACACTTCAACAACCCAATCAGATCGATGTGAACGAAAGAGATTGACTATCACTATCTACTGAGCGACTATTTTTGAGTGTGAAGTGTTAAATTTCATTCCAATGAAATGAACTCCCCCTATGCACTTTGCTTACATCTGAGTACATGCTGACGAATGGTGGTCATACTTGAACCTTAAAACGTATCATTCAATAAAAGTAGATTTCACAAGGAAGAAACTCATTTATGGATAAAAGTCGGTTAAGAGTCATGAAAAAACCTGAAATGTTCCTTGGGCATTCGCCACTGTTAACTTTTGAGAAAGTATCTACGGTTTGATATCTACTGGCCACTTAATAATTCAAGTCTGATTTATTCCCATTTTTACTTATTTTCTTCAGTAGATAATTTATTGTATTGATTATAAATACTTCAAAATCTGTTTGAATGCTCTCTTTTAATTCTATAAAAATAGTAAGCCATTTTATATAAGAGTAGGTATTAGGCGGCGTCCACAAATTACGTAACGCTCTAGGGGGAGGGGGGAATTGGCTCAAGCGTTACGGCATGTACAAAAATTTGAAATTTTTCGTACAAAAAGCGTTACGAACGTGAGGGAGAGGGTCCCAAAATTGTCAATTATAGCGTTACGTAATAAATGGACGCTGCCTTAAAATGGATGTAAATCAGATCAAAGAGGTTTATTCAAGTAAACCTTATCCGCCACATTCTACCGCCATTTTCATGATATCTGCTAAAGAAAATTTAGATGGGCAACAAATTCTTCCGAAAGAGGTTCGCTTTGCGTGATCATCACGTGATTATTGAGCTGACATCGAATTCAGGCTAACTTCTGCGTCCATGACTCCTCTCATAGTGAACATGGCGTCATAAGTTGAATTCTCACCGCCAAGACGTGTAACTTTCTCGCAAACTTCACATCAATTTGTCGATTTAATCCTATTGTCAAGTATATGTAATGTTTTGTTTTATTGCAGTTGTTTAAAGAAAATTTGTTTTTTTATGATTAGGGGTGCTCTCATATCCCCAGCACTTCTGCTTTCCACAGAAATTTATTAAATTGTTTTATGCTTTTTTGCTTAATTTAATTTGTTTCTTCATAAAAAATCACATTGAAAAGTTTTAGAATTATAAAAAAATGAAAAGTTAATTTTTAGACCTGTTCAGTATTAAAATTTGCTTATAACATGACATGGAAAAGTTGTGAAAAAATCTCAAAACTCATTACTGCACATACTTAGTGATTTTGCTAATAACTATCAAAAACATTTATCTTTCGAATATAAATACAACAAGTGGAGGACATATCTGACGGAAATAGTCTATTATAAACATAGTGTTCAACTAACCTTCGAGTGGCAGTATGAAAAGCTCGCTGTATACCATATATGCACAGCGAGAGACGAACTCGAGGCCACAAAGGAAACCTTTCTTTTAGGGGTAAATCCCACATTCATATCCTTGAAAAAGTCAACCCCAGCCAGAGCTTACTCCCAGAAACGCGACACGTTTCCCCCATCCCGCTAACTGCCCAAATCCTTGCCACGTGACACCAGCATGATTTGTGGCTGGTTGGCGCTGCGCTGATGCAATTTCCACTTTGCACATTCTCACTTCGCCAAGGTCACACGGAATTTACGTCAACCGTGGCGCCACCCCCACTCGACCGTCGGTCGGGGACCGGGAACGAAATTGTGCCTTTAAATTGCTATTTACCCAAGATAGACGGTACCTACATGGGCCACCTACCTACCATTGGATCACAGGTAAACGGATGTAATGCAAACTAGAAATCATCTGGAGGCCATGCTGCACGAAATACGGGTTTGACTAACAGATGACGCTAGTGTGAAACGTCAAACACGAGGAAAAACGTTGCGGGCGCCACTGGTTGCGAGATTTGAAACATAGTAGAATTTGAAACTTACGTCGATAGATGTTTTACGTCTGTTTCTCCGTGATTAAGCGTTACTGAATGTGCCTTCACCACTAAGTAGGTGGCCTCTCTCTCTCTGACTCTGTGTGGTTCATTCTGCTGCAGCACATTATGTGCACATCCTATATGGCAACGACTCCCCAGCCGTGTAAGTCCGACGACAATGTTCCAGGCCCCACATTCTTCGGTTGGCTCCCCGACCCGGGAAATGATTAATGGCTTTCTTCTTGCAGTCGGAAATGTCATCACATACTGGACTGGTTGAATGTGTTCTAAACCGCCCGTTAAGAACCTTGGAAGTGCTCAGTGCTCACAGTGGGACTTCGATAGTTAGGTGACAGTACTTCAAATTACAGATTAAAGTCAAACATGGGCTTGATTAGTCAGAATTTGTGAGAAACATCTCTGATTTTTACATCTTTTACAACTTTTACACAGGCATTACAATATCATCTGATCACTTAGATCATCTTTGGATGGTGGAGAGATATTATCCTCAATCCAAGAGCGCTTTGATGTGATACCATCTTTCGATCTGATGCTTCAAAAGATGTCCTTGCCAGTTGTTTGGTGTACAAATGCAGAGTCGATGAATGAAGAGTCGCGCAAACAGTGAATCCAGATTGAATTTTCGAACTATCAAATCTACCCACCTATCGAGTAGATCAGCAAACAGAAAGAGTCTATTCTCGAACAATGGGATTTTTCGGGAGTTTTTTTGTGAAATTTTGTGGCCTCCGGCAATTTTTTGAAGATCCTTGTGTGTGGATGCCTTACGAGATAGGCTAATATTTTCAAGATGTTTTGCAGATTTCGAGCCAAATACTTTTGCATTTTATTTTGTAAGACAATGTATGACAACGACAAGGCCTGGGGAAACACCCTGTAGGCGAATCTGTAGGCGAATTCCGGGAGTATTTTCTTCGAAGAGAAGAAAATTTTCTTGCTGGTGGATTGTGGAAGAAAATTTTCTTTCGCCGGAATATATGATAACATTTTGATTGATAATGTGTCGATTTCTAGGATGATTTACAGTGCATTCTTTTAATCATTCTTATCGATTTCTTGTGAGAAGATTTATTAGTGCGTTCACTGATAGATTTTTTTTTGTTTTATTGAAAATTATGCGGCTGATTTCTAGTAAAACTTCTGATTTGTAGGTAGTTTATCTGAATGTCTATTCAAATAAATAGCGAAATTACGTCGTATGAAATTCAATTTTTGTTGTTAGATTTTTTTTCGTATATTATTGGTGGAACTTTTGGTTAAAGCATAAAATATATAATTTATTTTAAAGATCTTTTCGTACGCCCAACGGTAGTTTCACGCACAGATTTCCATCGTCCAGGTCCTGATAGAATCCAGTTAATGGTAAATTGATTCATTTTCAGGGGGTTCCGAAACCAAAGGACTTCTCTCGGTAGTTTACAAATCTACAATTAAAAACCAAATAATGAATAGTATTAGATTTGTATTATTTACTTACCGCTATGGATTCCCCTAAAATTTGCTGCTTTGGGTTTTAAAGGTACTCGCTGGTTGCACTGTGAACTCGCAAATAATGTCACTGATTTTCATATTGATTACTGGCGCGTGGACCGCTGAGTTTGAATGATTTTATCTAGTATCATATGAACCAGAGATATCGATGAAAGATCGATCAAAGAGTGCTAAGATTATATCTTGTTATACGATCCGTATCTCTCTCAGATGATCATCTGATAAGATAAAATGCAATGCCTGCTTTTACATCCGATAAATTGAAGCCAATTTTTGAGTTAGGAATCCATAATGAATCATATAATGAATATCTCTCCATCAAATGAGCTGTCATATTCACTTATTCATCGATGAATTGAGTTCACTATTTGGACATTTCAAAGAATTTCACGAAATTCTGTTCAAACTATTTAGCTTCGAATTCATGAGCGACGACAGTTTTTCAATTTCTTCCATTTCATCGATATGACTGCAGTACCTCCCTGCCAGATTTTTTATCGAATTAAAATGGGACACCAATCGAATCATTCCGCCACCACAATTTGCCGACCGTAGGCGGCGTAATTACGTTAAGTGAATTCGACACGTGGCATTGATATTCTAAACGAATAATCTCAATCAGGGTGTTTTGTTACCACACATACATAGCCCCCTTTGAACAGACGACGGCAATTAAAAATTCCTCTCGTCGGAAAGGATTGCTTGCTGTGGGCATTACACCCCGCTTAAATATGGAAGCGTTACGGTGGAGTAATGTGATTGGTAAATCGAATGCCGACGAGGCTCTCCCGAAGGAAAGCGTGCCAATTAAATTGATCGATTTACTGCTGAACACTACAGCTTTCGGGATGCAGCTAGCTTGGAAATGTTCCGATGGTCTTTCATATCTGAATCTAAGCGTTGAAATCGACTTATATACTCCCTTCACAAATGATAATTAGGCGGAGATTTTATTGAGCCAATCAACATTACTCGCAGAACTTCCGATGAAATTAACTGTTCCATCATTCTTCTTAAATCCGTCTTCTACATAGCAATTATAGAGAAATGAGAGATGCAACATAGGCTACAGCAAGGTAACAAAAACTCACTTTGTGAAATAGGCCAGGGGAAGTGGTTCACTTAGAGTGAATTTATAGCAGAGAAAAAGTAGATTTTGTATGAATTTTGACAGGAAAATGAATGACAAGTTCATCCACTTCTCCTGGCCTATTAACTTCCACTTGAAGAGAAGTTCATCCTCATCAATTCGGAATGAACTTCTTTAGCATGTTTACTAGTTCCCACGGTCATATAAACAACACGGCACCGCTCAAACGTGTGAACTCGTGCTTCTGGCTATAGTCTTATTCCCCGATGAATGAATTTCAATTCAATCGATAAATTAAATTTACTCGGTCAAAATTCTTAGATCCGGTGAATTCAATTCATCGGTGGATCAGTCAATCTGAATGAGTGATTGAGAAGCTTGCCCCGTTCAAGTGTCAAAATTATTGGACCGAGTGAATTCTATTCTCCAATAGACCCACGAGTTCACTAGTTTAACGTTTGAGCGGTTCCGAATTCACTCGTTACCTTAGTCACGTAAATAACACGCCATCGCTCAAACGTCAAATAATGAACTCGTGTATCGGCAAAAAATGAATTTAACATTCATCTGTTCATAAAATGACTTATCTTTCTGTGAATTTAGTTCATTCGGACCAAGAATTTTGAAACATGAACGTAGCACATTTCTGATACAGTCATTCAAAAGTGTGCCCCTCTCAAATGTCAAAATTCTTGCACCAAGTGAACTCAATTCACGGATACATAAGTCAATCAATGTTTGGATTCATCTTATCGTTTGCCATGATGCTCAACTTCAAAAACTTTGAAACCCAAAGATGAAACAGACGAGCTTGAATTCATTCCATTTTCGATTGAAGCACAACTTTTTGTTTGTTTACATCTAAAAGGTAAACAAAACAACGCTTCATCCCTCATCTTCAAGCAATTGCCACCGGAAAACCATAATCCCCTGGGCGTGAAATGGAAGAGCAAGTTTGCTCATCACTCTTTCCCGGCACCAGCTACCGAAGGTAGTCGGATGTAGTTTTCTTCCCTCACCCTCTCAGTTTCCGTCCCCCCATCCCGGGACAAAGATAATCACTAAATTATTCATTAAATGCATAATCCAAACCAACTTTGCATTCAGCCCCCTTCCTTAAGCGATTTGTTGCACCGTCGCGTCGTCGTCGTCGGTAGGTACGCGCTTCCTCTTCCGAAAGGAGGAGCAAATCCTGCACCATCATCGTCTTGTGACGTTTCATCACACCACCACAGGGGAATGGAGCATGAATATTCGACGGCACACGACCCTCATCTTTCCCGGAGGCGAGACAATTTCAATTAAATAATTACATTCCCACTGCCACTGCCAATGGTATTGCCGCGCCATTCACCACCTAATGAAGATGATACGAATCTTGAAGATTTTAAGTGAACGCAAGAAATTGAGATTCGCAAAATTAAGAATCATTTGCCAGATCGGTTCAACATTTACTGGGTCCCTTAAAAGGATGTTGATCCACTTCCTAGCAATTTTATTGATCCGAGAAAGTAGATGAATGAGGATGAATTCATCGTTTAGTAAAAAGTAGAATTACTTTTTCTTAACGATAAGATCACGTTCACGAAATCTACTTTCTTCTCAAAGATAAGATCATCCTCCCTAATTTTAGGTGTAAATTTTGACTTCCCAACAAAAATTTTTGCTGAATAAGAGTTGAACAAATCACTCTTAAGCTCATTTCAGCTCAACAAGCTATCGTTCAGCTACTAATGTTACTTTGGTTATTCCCCGGTGAACTGAATTCACTTGTTCCGGTAATTTTGACACTTGAGCGGGGCACGCTCCTGAATGCTTTTCATCTGTTCCGGATCCGTCCAAGTGTCAATTGTTGAACCGAGTGAATTAATTCACTGGTGAATAAGTTCATTTTCCTATGTATGTGTTCATTGGTGAATTGAGTTCACTCGCGTCAAGAACTTTATGTGATGATTTGATGAAGATATGCGAATAAGTTGATTGACTATTATCTTACTTACCGTTGAACTAAATTCACTCTGTCCAAGAATTTTGATACTTCAGCAGAGCACACTTCTGAATGATCTCCACGTGTTCTGTTCCTATTCAAGTGTCAAAATTCTTGGATCGAATGAACTCGATTCATCGATGGATGAGTCCATTGACTTATCTATCGATGAATTGAGTTCACTTGGTCCGAGAATCCTGCCAATTCAAGCGTGTGCTAGAATAAGGGGGTAAGTCGCATGATCAATTTCTCTTCATCGATCCTCTCTTCTGTCAATAAAGGTGACAAGATATAGGTTTATTAGCACTTCTTCACTTCAGGACGCTAGGCAACCATGCAATTTTGAATCCTAAGGTCAAAAAATGCTGACAAACTTATGTCTTGTCACCTTTATTAACGGAAGAGAGGATCGATGATGCGACTTACGCCCTTATTCTAGCACACGCTTGATTTGAGCGAGACACGCATTTTGGTGATCCCCATAGTAGGCTGGTGAAAGTTCTTTCAAAATTTACTTTTCCTCAACGAAAAGTTCATCTTCGTTCATTTTAGGTGAACCACTAACCTTGACTTATGTTCCGGCCCCACCCAGGATGTAAACAAACAAAACCTTCGAAATGTAAACAAACAAAACGTTGTACATCAAACAAAAATGGTATAAATTCAAACTCATCTGTTTCGTCTGTTTAAGGATCGAGACTGGAACATGGTGGCACATCTCGGAATCCAAAGATGGCAGTCACAATGGCCGACTTGTGCAAAGCCAATATGAAAAGTACACTGTTGTTGGATACTTTCATCGCGAGATTTGTGCCTTTGAAGTTTGAGTGCAATCTTAGAAGTTGATTCCAAGCCTTGAAGTTGATTCACCTTAAAAAAATCTTCTTCTTGAGTTCATCCACCTTCTTCTAGATTAAAACCCATAGGTTGAAAAACACTGCAATTTGCGAACAATAATTCACCATGGATCCCTCTGAACATGTGATACTGAGCAAAAGCTTCCATTCCCGTGCTTCGAAGAATCCTAATTGATTGAAATATGAATAAAATATTTTGTGCTCTTTTGAAAGTAACGGCGATGAAAGAGCAGTAAGAAAGCTCTTTCTACAGGTAGTATACAGCATTACAAATCTGGCAATCAACGTCATCGTCGTTTTTACAGTTCCTGACCTGACGGTTTCTTTATTGCTCTATGTAAACGGGTGACTTAATCGGGATTAGCTCCGTTTTCGTTTTGAAAGGATGATGAAACGGAAGATTAGTGCGAAACGAGGAACCGTAAAGATGAGCAACAGTGACTGGTAGCGGTTAGACTAGATAAAACAATAAGTTCGGGTGCTTCAAAAACTACCAATGAAGCATAGTCGTTAATTTCAACTTGAAAGTGTTAATGTGTTGTTACACTTCCATAGATTGAATTAGGGATAGCTTGGACGAAATAATCTCTTACGTAAAATTATTTCCATTTGGCTTTGCAGTAGAAGTACCTTGTACTAGGGTTGTGCGTTTCTTCTCTACTTCACTCATTTGAGTCAGATAATGAGTATCGTCTTAAAATTTGATGAACACTGAGATTATACAAGCCCTTTAGGGTTTGTGTGGGACTAACTATGGGAAAACCAAGCAATTCAAGGATTGAGCATGTTAACTCGAAATTCGATTGACATGAATTTCAGTGCTTCTAACATCGATTCAGTAAAATCGATTATTCGAAATAATTATTTTTGTCATACTGACCCAAAAATGTTACTGATTTATCACTTGGGCTTGTCTGCCATGATCGATTCTCTTTGATAGTGTTGTGAGAAACTCAAATCGCCATAACCCGCGATTGAAATTTTCCATGCGTGAGTGTCTCAATCACGCAACTCAGCAGCCAAAAAATCATGTATGATTTGACTCATTGTTTCGTATTTCCACAGTTTACTCACATAAAGTAATGATTTCTTGTTAGTATGGTAGAATTATAATAATTCTTCCTAACGTAAACAACAATATTTGGTTTTCACGAGTTTTTGACAAGCTTTAAGACTTTGACGGCTTGAGTGTGATTGAGTGATTTGACACGATAAACTCAAGTATGAGATTTTCGAAGCAGATCTCTTATGAGTTTGCTTTCATGTGAGAGCTCATTGATTGAGATTTGAGAGTGAAACTGTCAACACTGTTCTTTGATGTTCCTCTCTTTTGCTAATAAATGCTTCTTGCTTGTGAAACAACATATAGTGAAACTTATTTGCACAGCACAAAAGAAAATATATCGAACAATGATTCAGGTTCTTGTAACAATGAGAAGAGAGCACGATGAAGAGAATCGATCTTAGCTGATAAGGCCTAAATGAAAAACCATCGAGTTTTATACCATATTTGAAAAAAATGTTTTTTTCCGGGGTATACCGTCCGACAAATAAATCAAACTGGTTTGATATTAAGCTTCTAGAATGTTTTAGTTATTTATCCAAACTCGTATGATTTCCCGTTCGAATTTCTTTCACACATTGTTTCAATATATATAATCAAGCTTGTGTTAGTTGGTGAGACAAAGACCCAAATCAAAAACTTAGATTCCTTAGTGTTGTATTATATATATGATATTAGAGCCTATATACCGAAAATGGATTAGTATTCAACATGGATATATATAAATACCTTTGTTTTGTAACAAATAGCCAAGCAGACCACTACTGAAATCCGCTCCTGGTCACATCTTGTTGAACATCAAGAACGAAGTGCATTTGTCGTTAACAAGTTAGATTACATTAGTTACAATTTTACAAATTCCCCGCAATTTACCCCTTTCCCTACCCAATACATCATCCACTCACTCCCGACAATCGCTTTCCATAGATTTACCGACTTTCATAGATATCCTTCCCTAGTCCCATATCGCCTTCATTGTTCCTACCTATTCTAGCAACCTTAGTTCACGCTAGTATGAAAATCACCGCGTTGTAAATCAAACAGCAAACTGCAATATGTCATAGCCAACGTAAGAATCGATTGCCACCCTATTACCCCTAATCACCCCGACAAGCCAAATGTAATACAAATAGATCTTTATGAGTTACTAGTTGAGTTCTGGAATTTGTGTTTGATTTTCATACATTTTTGTTTTGAAATTATTGGAAATATTTACTGAGTGTTAGTGCATCCGAATCCACTAAATACTACTACATATATATATATATTTGCAACAACTTCCAAGTTTTAATGCCAACAAACAGCAACATCAACTCTCAAGAAGCCATTCAAACTCCCATTGCAAATCCAAATCCAAATCGAGAAATTTAAGCAAGCATTAAACTTAGTTTAGTAATCGTTCTATCCACCATACCATACATACTAAATAAGCTAAGCAAACCTAGTTGACGCCGTATTCATATCAAAATTAGTAGTTGAAAAGCCCACAAATACCAAACCAAAATCAGAAAACAAAAATCTACAACAACCGCCTAGCATTTCTGTTTGTCTCTGTTTGTGTGTGTGGTGAGGCGCGCCGGTGACGCCATTTCTTGTGTGCCTGTGTGCTTTACAGGTGACCGAATGTTGCGTCTGGCCATGGCGACCCGGCACCACTCTGCGCTCCTGCATCACGACTCGAGCGGTGGCGGAGGACCACCCAACAATCCGGGAAGTTTCATGGAGCAACACCACCGCATGAACGGAATCAGCCATCAACAGTCGTCCACGTCTTCGCTACTGTCCAGTACACCACCGGGAGTCAGTTCCAGCCTTTCCTTGACAACGGGTGGATCCGGTGGAGGTGGCGGAAATGGTGGCGCTGGCGGTTCTGGATGTGACGGCAGTAGCCGCTCGTCCAACTCGACCAGACGCGACCACAACATTGACTACTCTTCGCTGTTCATCCAGTTGACCGGAACGTTCCCCACCCTGTACAGTTGCGTCAGTTGCCATAAAACCGTTTCGAACCGTTGGCACCATGCCAACATTCACCGGCCACAGAGCCACGAGTGCCCCGTATGTGGCCAGAAGTTTACCCGCCGCGACAACATGAAGGCCCATTGCAAGGTCAAACATCCGGAACTTAGGGACCGTTTCTACAATCACATTGTACACATGTGATTAAACGCTGCCAGAAACAAACAAAGGCTCAAATTTAAGAAGAATACATTCATCTAAAGAAGGTTTATCGGTTGCCCCCTCGTAGTCTTCTGTTGCGAATAACCGTTGGCATGCCCCTCGATGCGAGGGAACTGTCACACAACTATAAATATACACACTAGAGGTCAGTAAAACGCATTGTGAAGGCATTGGCGGAATTTGAGTCCCCGCTTTCCGTTTGTGCAAAAGGTAGATTTGTTTGAAGTAAGAAAAAATGTAGCGAATAGTTCAAAGTGTAGATCTCTTTTACTATTATTACAATTACATTATTACTATTATTGTGAGTATGGAATGTTTAAGTTGTCATCTCGTTCGTTTGAACCTACGATGTTTGGTTTCTAGTCAAAGCAGCTTAAGTTATCTATGGACCCTTCTCCTTTGATTGAAATATTATGCAATATAAACTATAACCTAAGATTAGAATGAGAACAGCCATATACACAGTAGAATAACAAAAGTAGAATAATATACATAGATATATTTTTATATAGAAAACTATATTTATATAACAGTAATATTACAAACAAAAAAGGAAGAAAAGAACGATGGAAGCGCAGCAAAAATCAAATACAGAAACAGAAAACATCGTACCACAAACCAATGAAAAAGAACAAAGCTATAAAGGTGTGAAATATATGAACGGCAAACACATAAAACATGCGAAAAGAAATAAGACGATGCGCACTTCGATAGTAGTTACAATTCTTTGTAAGTGGACGCTAATGTATTCATTTGGGAATGCATGCATTGAACAGTGGTGTTTTCGGTGCAAGATGGTCACAGAAAATATTCAACCCCATTTTTTAAGCAACCAAACAGCAGTAGTCAACCATTAGGATTACTCAAAGTTGATTTAATGCTTCGGGCATTACAGTATATCCAATTACCCTTCAGTGTAATCTTTGAACATTCAAAATTATAGCTCACATCGTGGCCCAGTATGGCATCGAAAACAAATCAGAAGTTAGCATTTCATCTGTAGTGGGACGTGACCTTTGGTTTCTATGTCTTTTCAAACAATTTTGGTCCTTTCGAGGCAAGATCCACGCACAAAGGATACGAGTGCTAGGATAAGGGCATAATGAACATGATTATTTTTCCTTGTACGATCCTCTCTTCTGCGAACAAAGTTGGTAAGGCATAAGATTGATTCAATCAATCTTTCTTCTTGCCTCCTTGGTTTATTCCAGCGAAACTCGAGGGAGAAATTAAAGAAATCGATTTTGTTACTTACGCCCTTGTTGTCGAACACGCTTGATTTGTCAAATAAGGTAAACTGGAGTGCCTGTAAGTGACGTCATGATCCAATTTTGACAGGTCTCCTGCTCAATAGGCCTTTTCATGAGGCTGCTCCGTGTCTGCATTTGTTTATATCGGTGGAGGTCCGGTTTCAACGTGCATCGAGATCAGTTGATTTGAATCGTCTCGTGAAAAGGCCTATAGGACTTTTCACAAAACGTTTCAAATCAGCTGATCTGGAAGCACTTTAACAGTTCTTTTATGGATATGACGGCCCTGTGTATGCACCGGTCTCCCACCGATGTAAACAAATGCAAACACGGACTTGTCATATGAAAGGACCTATTGGAACGCGGATTTGTATGGAAATGACAGTTCGTCGCTATTCCAATTTTGATATCGACGCCACTCTCATATAATTCCACTCTGAGGTAAACCTGTTTAACTGTTGAATCGAATGAAAGTATAATGAGCTAAATATGTTGTTCAATTCGATAAAATTCGATTCACTTGCGAAATCATCGATCAATTGAATCAATGCCAATCGCCATTTGCATTGAATTCATTCAACTTGCTTGCAAACTATTCCTGATTGAATAAACTAAACTAAATGTTTCAACCAGGCTATCGACATGGACGGAGACACAATCTTCTATGGTGACAAAGGCTCGATTGGCTTGTCAGATGGATCCAGGCAATGGACATGCCCTATATCAACTGCAGCGATTCGCAGTAGACAGGATGTCCCGGGCCCGATCCATCCAATCCATAGCCCTCTGTCACCATAGAAGATGGTGTCTCCATCATGTCGATAGCCTGGATGGATCGGACCCGGGACATCCTGTCTACTGCGAATCGCTGCAGTTGATATAGGGCATGTCCATAGTCTGGTTTCAACTGAGACTTTTTCAAATGATCGTTCGATGAACTCTAATCATCTGAACACATTAGTCAGTCATTCCTTCGAATGAAATGCATTCAACTGAGTTATTCAGCTCAGTTTCCGTGTCAATCAAGGCAAGTGATTTCACTTGACAGATGACTTGAATTCAACTCACTTGAACAAATCTCAGTTGAAACATGAGTTCAGATTGTTCAATCCGGAATAGTTTTCAGGCAAGGTGAATTGAATTCATTTCATTTGTCAGTTAATTTAAATGCAACTCAGATGAACCAATTTAACAAAATAGTTGAACACGTTCAGCTTTCTTTCAATTCAACTTAGATTTTCATGTCAGTTAAACAGTACAAGGGTTTCCCTATAAAACTCGCAGAATTATAGCAATTTCAAAAGCTATAATTACTGTTTTTTAAACTTTTTAATGTAAAGGGCTTGTAATACAGAAGGATTGATCATTTTGTGAAGAAATTAGTACTACTTCAAATCGTACCGTAAACTCAAAGCTGTCAATTCAAACAAACAGCATCCAAAATCTCAAAACTGTCCCTCACTATGCGGACAAAATCACAATACTCTCCACAGATCCATGTCAACAATTATTATCTGGCATAGAACCAGCAGACAGTCCACTAGATGACTAGCCGCGCAGCCCCATTAATCATGTCTGTAAAGTGTTTTTATCTTACCATCCTAACCTCCGATTGGGGCGTTCGGTTCTCTATGGATGACGTTAGTGCATCGCCATACCCTTTCGGTTATGTTGACCAACAAGGGAAACGACTTTTCGCCTAACTTCTGGGAACGACTATAACCGATATTACCGTCTCGCTCCACTATGGCGGCAATAATAATGAAATTTATTCAATGGCGACTGACGCTGGCGTTGGTTTCCCTCTAGGATTATGTTCTTTTGCTTTTTATCCGTTGGGTTAATACTCCATTTTGTGTTTACACCGTTGAGTTATTTTGTTTCTTATTTGAGTTATTCGTAAACTGACATTATGCAGGGATTCAAGAAAGCATGGCTGTATCAGTTTCGTTGGAAATTACCGACACCTCAATGTTGTGTCTTCTCAAGTTCGACACGGATTATAGTAATTGCTTGAAGAATTGTTTCAACAAATTTGTTACTTCAGAGCAACAGGTGTTGAAATGCACACAAATCGATCAAGCAATTATTATTATCAACACAAAATGCAACTCAGATTCAAAACTCTCTATGTGAAGTTTAATCGATCATGTCTAACTTATCGCTGTTGGTCCTTAACCTCTACTCTGTAATCCGGTTTTGTTCTGTTTTTTGTCACTCTCACACACTCTGTTGCTGGTACCAACTCTCTTGACACCAGCATCAATCGATCGCTCATTCAGTCTATCTGTTCTCCTACACTGTCGCTGGCTGCCTTCTCTTTAAATTCGTTTCGCCGTTTGTGTGTGTCATCCAAACACAGAATACAGTCGCAACTTATCAATTTATCGGTCCATTATCGGGATTACATTGGCGGAAACAGATTGCGCCTCGTTGTCTCTCAATCTAGTAGCCTGTCTCTTCACTGCCTTTCCGCGATCTTCCTTAATCGTTTTTGATCGGCCGTCTTCGATTGAAACCCATTTTCAACAATCTTCGTGTTTTTTTCCGAAAAGCTACATACACAACTTTATGCGACTTTCGAATTGTTCAACATCACAATTCTAACTGTTGTTTCGTGTTCGTGGTCAATTGGATCTCTATATGTTTCTCTGCTAGCCTTTATATATATTCTATTTCTCTGTGTAAATAATATATTACCACTAATCATATAAATGTGTATACTTTGCTTTTAACACGTTGTAATCAAGTGTTTTCTTTTTAAGTTGATTTTTTTTCTTTCTCGTTTGTCATCAAACAAAGTTCTTACGTTGAACAACACCAAATTAACGAGCGTGTGTCTCCAGAGGCAACATTGTGTTGTAGTTATGTTTATTTTCCTGATTTCGATTTCTAGTTGGTTTGAACATCATTACGTTGGTGCTGGTTGGTGATTTCTTTATTTCTTACCCATTTGCAAGAGCAAATTCTAAAACACTGTTTTCACGTATCACACACACATTCACAAACGTTTTACCCAAGTATTGCGCAGAGCAACCTTTCATGCCAAACGTCAAGTTGTTCGTGTTTATCTATGCGTCCAGTTTTCTTTTGTACTTTTCATTGGAGTTACGATGTTCCAGACATAAGTGTGTTGCGCTGAAAAGCAGTTTGATTAAGATAAGACAATGCTATACAGAAAACCCAAATTCAAAGTATTCTTTTTATTCTCTTTCTCTTCTAAGTGTATTTGTATTTAATTGGATTACACCTTTCTACACCTATCTAATATCCTCTCTCTCTCTAAGAACCAAACCAAACATACGAGTTACCTTCACTTTTAACCTCCGCCTCAGCTGCCAATAAACAAACATTAAAACAACAACACCAGTGAATTAATCACACAACTAAAACCCCCTGTATTAAAAACGCGCCACACAAATAAAAAAAAACACGCGCCCACGGAATCAACCGTGATCAACGTATTTTTGATGTTTACATATTTTTGTACAGTTTTGGTTGTTTTCATTTTTCTTCGTTTTTATGTTTCCACTTTATTTTATGTTTATTATTTTCCCTTTTTTTTGTTATAATTTCTATCATTTCCAACGTTTCAACCCGTTTTTGTTTGTGTTTTTGTTTATGTTTTTTCGTTCAAAATTGTTTTTTATTATTTTTTGTTTCACCTTTTTTGTTTTATTTTTTCCTCCGCTCTGTCTAAGTTCCGACTACATTACACACCACAGGTGCTCAAAAACCAATTCAAAACCTTCAATCTCAAAAATCAGCCTCAGAAAATACCAAAGCCAACAATCGAACTGCAGTGTGACAATTTCTCTCTCTCTTTGTTTTGCTGTCCCCGTCTCTTTGTGTGTTATTTTCCCACAGGCTCCAAGGCCTGGCATATGCGGCTTACCTTTGAACGTCTATCGGGCGGCTGTAATCTGCATCGCTGTAAGCTCTGCGGCAAAGTAGTGACGCACATACGCAACCATTATCACGTGCACTTTCCTGGCCGCTTCGAGTGCCCTCTATGTCGGGCAACCTACACCAGGAGTGATAACCTGAGGACGCACTGCAAGTTTAAACACCCGATGTTCAATCCGGACACGCGAAAGTTCGATAATAGCATGATGTCTCCGGCGATGGTTTCCCAAGCGGCGGCAGCAGCAGCCGCCATATCGGCGGCTACGGCCGCAGCCAACAGCTTTAAGCCTGATTTTTCCGCCGTGAACAGTTTCAAGTCGGAACTCAACGCAGCAGCTGCTGCAGTGGCCGCCAATGCCAACTATGGTCTCAACCCTTTCAAGGCCGATTTTCCCATTCCAAATGCGACGGCTGCAGCCGCTGCGGCGGCGGCTGCTGCTGCATCGGCAGCTTCCGCTTCGCCTGGTATAAACTCTCAGAGTGGTACATCCGACTGATATAGAAAATACCACTGGCCACAACCGTACGGCCAGTCTAGCAGTGCTAACGAAGGTGGTAGTAGCGATTATGGGTACTACGCAGAGCGTCCAACAGAACATCACCCATTACAGTACGGCAAACGTCATAGTCATAGCAGCATTCAATATCCTAACGATAACGGCGTTAAACTAGATAGTTCCTCAACAGTAGTCACCAATAGCATTCATGGCAACCATTATACAAACACGGTAGCAACAACCAATGTACCTGTTAGCGAACGGACAGTCGCCGCCCGATCAGCGTTCACAACGTCGGCGGCTCATATTTCACCGGCGTACTTAGAGAATCACCTTGGCGACAACCATGAATCAGCTGGCAATTGGAAGAATCTCGATAATGGTCATAGTCTGAACAATAGACGTAGTAGTAGCGTTGGGAACTTTTACACTGGCAACACTGGCGATAGAAGCAACGGCGATGCGGACAATGATCTAAGTAACCGATTGGCGTATGATCGGGACGGCGACCGTCGGCAGAAGTTCGTAGTTCACTTGGATGGTAGCTGTTCGGAGCCAATGGCTTCTACACGATCGACAACTCCCCCACAAGTCCAGTCCGACGAGCCGCCTGCTGAGATGTAACGTGTTGGTCAGCTACGATAGCTAGTTTAAAATTTAAAAGAATTGATCAGCCATCTAACCCATATATAGCAAACACTGTTGAGTGCATCTCTAACGGTTTTTCCCGTTTTCGCATGGGATGTGAAAATCTGATACAGCCAAACTTTAAGAAAACGAAAGGTTACACTCTTGTACAAGTTATTTTTTTTCTGAACAGAGGCCTTGCTTGTTTTGTAATTTTACAAAGAAGATTATAGTTTCGTTTTTGTTTTAACAGATTTTATACTGACACCATTGATGCTATTATTTATGTTATGTAAGACCGCGTTTTGTTTTATTTTGTTATCGAAAAATTATGATATCGTTTACCCATCGCCAGCGGTTCCAGCGGTGAAATTCGCTTTCACTGTATCATATCGCGTTTCGAGTGTTCTGAACATCCAACTGAAAACTGTGCCACTTTGTGTCGAAGCCAACCCCGAGTTCAAACGTCTGAATTGGTTAAATCCTGGCCCCAAAGCTAAACATTCTCAAACATAATTTTGATTATTCAGTGACATTAACACCCAAAGCTGTCACAAAAAATTTGAAATTGTTTGGCAGCACTGCGATGTTTTGCAGTGCGGTCAAAAGGAAAAAGTTTTCGGTAGCCCAAAATTCCATAACCCAAATGAATCTACACCTCAAATTCACAATGCATCGCCGTATTCTACTACCATCTACTGTTCCGATTCCTAATTTTTAACGAACACTTTTAGCCAAATCCAACCGCCGAGTTGATGCGGTATTACGTATAACCACGATAGACACATGTTACACGGTAGTCAAATCCCACCTAGAAACGCTAGAATTGAACCCCTCCGTTCTCCCAGATCCCTTGTAGTGGAATTCTGTAGTACTAGTCCCATATCAGTTGAATGACTTTTCCAACACTATATTCATAACCACAAACATTAAGCACTAGTGAGATTATAGACTGTAGACCTTAAGGTAACCCAAGCAGAGCTTACAATATGTCTATTGCGCGTATTATCTATGCAATAAACCCGTTTTTATGTTTGTCAACACCGCTGCGGTAAATCCTAGAAAGAAATGGTGTCATACTTTCACATACAGGGAAAGCAACGCCACTACGTTGACAAGTAGTGAACTTTGAGCTCCATTACGTTACTGCAATTCCCACCTACTTTGCGTGGTGCACATATTAGCCAGATTGCATTGTGAATTTAGCCCCACCCTCTTTGTTCCATCTAGTAATCATTTATCGTTGGATTATAGCACCGATTCCAAAAATTGTATGATTTCTCATTCAAGAAAACATCTGTATCCAGCGTTTCATGAGCGATAATGGCCGTCACAAGCAAGATCATTTCCTGGTAGAGATCAAACGATCGGACAGCTGCCTTAAGTCGTTTGAGAGCTAACCGATCAGTTTGATGATCGATCTTATCGATTTGCTGTCAATTTTCGGATCGCTTACTTGTGACAGCCATCAGCGCTTATAAAAAGCAGGATAGCTACCGATTGGCATCAAATGAAAAAGTTCATCGGTGCAGTAGTCTATTCTCCATAAGAAACAACTAGTTGAGCTTCCAAATGTCAAAAAAAAACACATGTCTATTTTGATTTGAAATTATGTCAGCCCTCTGATCAAAGTATGTTTTTGAAGGATGCAATGTAAACATTAAACATTACGAAGCAAAAAAAGCTGAGAACAGGGTCATCAGCAGAAGGATTAGATTTTAGAGCAAAAGCAAAACGTATTAAAACTCGTTTGTAGAAAGCAATGTGGTACATGCCGACGAATGTTCATTTGCTGGCAACTCAGTGGTGGCAAGCGAAAGCAGATATATTAAAACGATTGAATAATAGAGCACAAAACCGTAGGTAAACTTGACTTGTTTTGGAATGCTATTTAAGATAGTGATAAGACGTTATACAAACAACAACAAAATACACATAACAACTTTGCTCAACTTTAAAGGAACCCTTGTTGTAATTGAAGTTTGTTTGAGTCCTTCCTACATGGCGCGTTCAGTAAACGGTGTCATAGTTTTTCGAAGCGGAAATACTCCAACACCGGCGCGAGCAGTTTGAAACATTGTTCAGCAAAACCCTCAACCACCTAATTTCCAGGCAAACTAACGGTCATTGTAACGCGCGGGCATATATTAACTAAGTGATTGATTCAGTCAAATGATGCATACAAGTGTAACATTTAGGGAGCCTAATTGTAATAATTTATTCATTATTTATAACACAGAAAGCAAGTAATCCAATCCTAGAATAATTAATCGAGGTTATTTTGTTTCATTTAGACAAACCAATTTTCGCTAAAAGTTAGCTGTTTATGTTTGAGCAGAAAATTAAATAATTTAAAAAGGGAAGTAAACCATTCAAAAAACCATTTGCACTTCGGTTTAGCAGCTGGAAACCAGAAGCAAAGATCGTAAAGGCAAAATATTTATATTTATAACAGTGGAAAAAATGTGAAAAGCAAATATTTATAAAAATAGAAAAAAATATTTACTAAAAGTCGAACTCCGGTTTGAAAGCAAAAAATCAAAGAAATGAAAACAAATGGGAACTTTGCTAAACACAACAAAAAAAAAGTATGTAAATAATGCAAGATGTAAACTCTTCAACCACGAGAAGAAGAGCAACTATGCGACAAGTCAGTGAAACCAAGCATAGATGAAATACATTCTACTGCCGTAAGGAAAACGACACGACAACTCGGAGAAAAAACAGTAAAACCATTCCTTCGTTTGCCAAGAGAGCAACACTGTAAACATTTGTAAGCAAGCTACAAATAACAAAACGCAACTAAAACCAGTCATAAAATGGCCAGCTAAGACAAGAAACGAAGGCATTTATACAAATACATACTCAAAATAGACACATGCAACAAGCAAGAAAAACACACACACAGCAACCTAATCACAAGCAAGAAACATCATTCAGTCGTGTATGTGTGTGAGTGAGAGAGCGAGTGAAAATGTTCGTGTGTGTGTGTGAGAGAGAGAGAGAGTTTCGATAGAATAGATTAGTCAAGGCATTGCAAACCTGATTATTTTTTACTAACAACGTGCAATATGATATAATTACCATTTTTAGCCTACTTAGTTTTATCCACAACGCGAGATAGAGATTGCGAGAGCAAAACTGTAAGTGTTGTGTTGTAAAAGTAATTGTTAAGTTTGTTTTAGGTTGTTTGAACGATTATCAAACGCGCAATGTCTCCCTAGATAGTTTTTGTTTGTTTCCTTAACTTATTAAAAACAAAATCGACAAGACCCAACTTTGTGTGAATACTACCTCATTTAAACGGCTGTCACAACGTGCTATTGTAAATAGTTCTGTATTCCTATTAGGTTAACCGTTTTCTTTTTTTGTTTAATTTTTCCGTTTTTGTTTATCACTTTTGTTTGTCGAAACCCCACTTGTCCGTTACGTTACAATTAAGATTAAAACCCGGCGCAAACCGGTACCGCCTAGACACACTTTCTCACCGCGTGCAATAGAGAGTTCGTACGAATACAGAGCACAAACGTCAAATGTCATCAGAGGAAGGGAGAAAGTAACATAAGAAATGTAAGAGTTTGCCAAACTTAAGTCTGACGGTCGGGTAGGGCAGTAAAATGTATTTCATAACTCCATCCCAAATAGATCTACAGAATTCTGAACCAGTGACACACGTAGTGACATATGAACCGACACTCACCCACGGAGAAAATAAGAGAGAGGAAACACTTTGAATCTAATGGAACTTGAGATGTACGTAACTATCTTTTTTATGTGGAGAGCGAATTATCGACATGAGGTCAACAGTTTGCATTGTTTTTCCAAGATTGAATAGAATAAATTCAAAATTCTAAAATTGAAAGGTTTCTTTAACTCGCAATAGGGTCCTAAAATTATAGATATAATCTTGTTTTTATTTATTTACACGAAAGAGCATGTTCTTGCAACTACTTTAGCAACGGAAAACAGACATAACACCAGAAATATTCTCATCGCACACCAATTTACCGGTCAATTCAAATATTAAGTGGTTGACCAACCGCTAACTAGTGATGCTCGAGTCGTTTTGTCGTCTGTCTGTGTAAGAAATTCAACAACAACATTCTTACCCATATGCGACAATGGCGGTTCCCTTATCTGTTCAAATTCCAGAAACACCTTTTTATTGCGTTCATCTGCAAACTGAGTGCACGTGTTGGCTCAAATATTAACTTTTCTCGCAGATTGTGATGAGTTATTGGATAATTAGACTTAAAGAGTTTCACTATATCGGGTACCCCCGTTGCTTTGACCGCTCTTAAGGCTCAAGAATCCATCATTCAATCATCAGCAATCCTCAAAAATGAAAAACCAGTTTTTTCGTCCAATTTTTAAGAAATTCTCATGAAAATCTATCATTTTATTATAGGTAGCAAGTGTAATGCAATGATAGATTTTCATGAACATTGCTTCACATTTGAGCAAAAAAACTGGGTTTGAAAATTTGTAAAATGATGATGGTTATTTTCCTCTTAAACGAAACACTTTTTAATTTGACCCCCGCTAATTTGAACATTGATCAAATTGAAAATAATTCAAACGTCATTTAGCTCATGGAACGTAATGAAGTGAAACGGGACGCATAATCAAAACAAACGAATGGTCAACTCAAGTTTTTTCGTTGTGCGTTGAGTGACAAGAAGTTCAAATTAAAAATGTACCGCATCGGTTTGCTTACCGTTCAAATTAGCGGGGGTACACGGTACATAAATCTCAAATGATGTAAAACTTGCTTAGTTATAGAAAACATCATGAAACATTTTTAGTTACGTTTGTTTTATGGGTGATTAAATTTTTGTGTAAAAGAAGGTTTCAGCTAAACGAATTGCTGAACTTTAGCAACAGCAATGGTTGTTCACATCCTCGCCCAAAACAATCAACCTAAACTTGACCGGCACAAGTTTTGTCAACCACGTAGCTTGTTCGTGCTGGCAGTTGTAATTCCCACTTCGCCGCATAGATAACAATTATATCTGCAAAATCCCCTCACACACTCGCCGAAGAAGGGCGCCATTTTCGTCCCCTGGCGAACCGCCGCCGGAAATCAATCCCAAAGTGCAGGAATCATTGTCGCAGTGGTCTTTTTTCCGTGTAGAACCAAACTGCACCCGCAATTGTTAAACGAAGCGAACGCGAGAAAAGAACTCACGTTCCTCTAGGACATCTCACGATATAAAAAGGGGACGACAACAAAACAATTAAGTCCTTGGGAAAATCTGCAAAGCTTAATCATAACCTCCAAAAAAAAAAAACAACGATGATAGAGGAACGAAGAAAAACACGGAAACGCTAGAGGAAAGCGATAATTATTGTAGCAAGAGAAAAGACGGAAAAGTTTTGTCAACCTCAAACTCCTCTTCCTGGATTAGTAGGGTAGCTGTTTCGTTGTTCATCCCCGGTTCCCATATTCGTTCTATCAGAAAAATGGGCGATTTGAAACGTCGTTTTATTCGGTGCTTCCTTGTTGGAAAGTCATCCTTCAGTTCTTAGCTATGCAGTAAAAAAAAGAACACTTGGATGATTTAGGAAGCGCTTACCCTACAGCGGCTAACTGCCAATGACAACGATTCGCCAAAAGTCTTTGCGGCTTGCGGCGGTCAGCGGAATCGAATTAGTATTCCGAAGATGTAATTGTTCATCGGGTCGGAAATCAACTGGTTAAAAGTCGTTTGAATTTCAATTGAAACCGATTCTGTCAAATCCGCCGCCATGTCTTTCGGCTAACCAGCCGTCTCAATGTTTGACATTTGACTCTTAAGGGCCACCCAACCATGGAAAACCAATGCAAACTCTTACCCGGCAATTTTAACCAAAATTTTCTTTCAACATTGCATAATATCCCGTTTATAAGCGAAAAATGTCCTATGTGATACTGTTAAATTAACGGCATTTGTCTGAGTAATGATAATGAAAAAATATGCCAAGCGCACTGTTTTTGGTTTGAATGTTATGTCAATGTGAAACACGTCGCCAAAATTGGCCGATAAAACTATTTGGCAAATTTTTATTCCGTTTGTGCGAAACATGAAGTTAGATGGTGCTAAGAAGAAATTGATGCATGTTTGTAAGTTTCTGTGAGATAGAGTCAAAAATTTAGGTTGAAAGTAATGAAAATGACATTGCTGGCAAGAGAAAACGAAGAAGGCGTCGAGTGAGCAAAGTGTCGTAAATTTAATAAGCTGTGAGTGTACACTACGGAAAGCGAAACAATTGGAAACTGTGTAAATGTAATTTTAAATAGTGGAAATAATGGAAGAATAAAAACCATTTGAGGAAACCGTACGTGCAATATTGACTAGTTATGATTATTTATAATGAAGGTAACAGGCACATACAAAACATTAGGAACAGATAAACAAAATACTTGGCTGAGAGTCAAGCTGGTCTACTCGTACCAACGGTAGGCAACTAAATGATCGGATCGTCATTTATGTTACCTTTTCAATGTTTTCCTTCCAAAAAATAAAAATGGGCAGTAATTGATGATAATTGTCGCAAAAAAAATGTAAACAAACCATGTGAAACCATTACATACTAATAAACCCAGTAAGTGAAGCAAAAGCTGCTAAACCAGATTAAGAAATAAAACAGCAACAGAGGTTTAACTTAAATTGAACGGAAAATGAAAAAAAAAAAAATGTTTTCTTAGTCGCTGTATTTTTACAAAGTTTATTGAGTAAATTAATTGCTATTTCTTTGATATTAATCAATACTTACCTGACCTTACATTTAATTGAAATTAATGTTATCGATTTAAGGTGATTATATTGAAATTGATGATTATTTTTAATAATCATTACTAAAATTATTTATATTACAATTAACGAAAGGAAAAAAGTATATTTTTTATTTCTATAGTTTGACGAATGTGTCGATGAAAAATTAATAAACATAGACAAAGCATCTACAGAAAAAAAAACTCTCCTGCATTTTGACCTATCCAATTCCGAATTTCAGTCGATTCCCATCATGTCAATGCAAGTGTTTGTCAACCAAGCAGTTTCAATGAATGCGCAGAAAATGCGCGAAGAAAATGCAAACGGATGTAATCGGATCCCAACAACCCGGCCTCAGCGGTTCACGATTTGTTCGACGGAATCAGCACGCATTATGGGAAACGGCCATAGGAGCCCATGAAGAATCATTTGTGTTCATCTTTCGAATGTTGTAGTGTGAGTGAGTGAACGATTCATCCTACCGTTATGAGTGACTTCATGTGTGTATGTGAACTGTTTGAGAATTTAAGGCGGAAATTTCTTTTCGGTTAGTTGCTTCAAAACTTCTCTAATGGCTTGGTGAAAAAAACGGATCACTGTTTAATAAATTGATAGAAAACGCATTCTGAATGTTCGGATGGATTTTTGCAAGCATTGCTCAAATGAAAAAAAAAACGGCTTTTTTCGCACTGCATTTGCACCCTTCGTCGTGAAGGGGACGATATGGGAATTGAAAATCTGTTGTAATATCCATATGAAGAGCAGACTAATTTACATATATGAATTGGGAGTGGAGATGACCCTCTGCACAACAAAGCCCGAGTGGAAAAGTGGACAAGCTGATGTCGATGTGCAGCATTGCAGTTGGCACAAGCCGACCATCCTTCCGGTTGGTCCCGCTATTCTGGTCCTCAATGACAATGACGACGACGACACGTTTTTGTGCAATGCACATCCAACAGTAGTGGAAACGAGAGAAATAATTTTATTATTTTTATTCAATTATTGACAATTGTATTCTCGAGAGAGGGAGGGTTACCCAGAAAATTGCTCTAGAACATGCTCAATGCGGTGTATAATGAAGGTTCTTCCGGCATGGATGGCCACTTGAGCCGGGATTGGAAATCTGCTGCCAGATGGAGTATAAGGTTTTTCCTACAAACTTTCAAGGATCTGATGTGATATTTATGATTTTTTAGCTTATATTTAAATCTAGGCACTATTTCTGATTCAAGATGTGAAATATTATATGTTTCTTGTAATCCAAATAGCTTACCATGTGTTCATTGCAAATGAATACTAGTAAATCTTGAGAAAATTTGACATTTTCTCAAGCTATCAGTACGGCAAATTTTTGGCTTTGATGGCTATGTTTGTCTGTTGATTGACGCCTAGCCAAATATTTCCACATTTGGCAAAGCGTGTACCGATAGGTTTAGCTTAAATACGCATAATTATTTAAGTTTGACAGAAAAACGATCCGATCTGATCGTTTTTATGACATACAACCAAGCATATGCCCGATTCAATCAGAAACCAATTTGTTGAGTTCATCTCATTTCCAACGTTTTATCTTTGGCTCTTGTCCAATAGGAACCCATGGGGCTCAAAACTCTAAGCTTATATACGATTATCTGAAAATGTTCTGGGTGTTATCATTGAAGCATTTGTTGCAATGAGCGTATTACTTTTTTCTGTATTGTTTACCATTTTTCGTTCCATTTCTTTGAGTATACAGCGATAGTTGTATTTTAAGCTGATATTTCATCTTTCATTCCAAAATATTATATTATAAAACAGAAACAAAACTTTGCTTGGTTTGACTTTTTCTGCTTGCTCGATACTATTCATTTTAAATTATATCAATCTCTTTCTCTCTATCTCTTGGTGAAAAAAAGTTCCAATCCATCAACAGTGAAAAAGTAACTGCATTACAGTATAATTGGCAAACTTCAGCGCTCACGATCCAAAAACAAATCCAAAGCACGAGCTCCTGAACAGATAAAATGATTGAACAACTCGCACAAAACAAATTTTTTGACGTACTCATCTCTTAATATTCTTATTCTCATCATTACTCTCATATTCTCTCTTTTTCTTATATAAAACTCTTTACCTTTTTGCCTTTCTTTTGCGTTGATTAAACAATATTAGGTTACGATCCAGTAAAGTATCTCTTTTTCTGCTAGCTAAGAATTTGTTCCATTGTTTTTTCAACCTTTTACTCATCACCAACTTTCTTTCAAAGCAGAATCTTTCCGAATCTTATCTCTTAACCCGTAATTATTCATCTCACGTAATATATTTAATGCAATTCAGTATTTTTTTTTCCGCTCGGTACTCTCACAATGTATGATCAAAAAGTTTATCAATCTCAAAGTTTCGTTACTTTTGGCCCTCCAGAAAAACGCTTTTCACATTAATAAGAAGAATTCGCTCGACAGTTAAACAACATCAGAATAAATAATCCAGTTCGAACGCAAAATAAAAAAACAAATGTCGGAAACCGACATCAAAGCAGAGATCCCTCGCTCTTCCCCAATATCTCTGCAAACAATAAACGACAAACAAAAACCAATCCTCCAAACTTAGCCAATCAACTACTGCCCTGCGTGTATGTGCGTGTGTCTCTGTCATTCTCTCCTGTTACACTTCCAGAGCTGAAGACGTACCGTATCGCGCAAATATTCGAGAAAGTGAACTCCCTGGACGAACGCAAGAAGTGTCTCCTCTGCGGGAAGATTGTCTGCAACGTACGGAACCACTACTATGTGCACTTTCCCGGCAAATACTCGTGCAGCCTCTGCTCGGCCGTCTATACCCGTAGTGACACGCTGCTGATGCACTGCCGTTCCAAACATCCGGAACTGAACGTGTGAAGATGGTAGCGAGACATTGACGCACTACTGCTCCTTGAGAGCACCTACAAGTTCACCCTTGACGACGGAATACCATCTTCCAGCAATGGACCTACCGAACGGACTAACTATTACGAACCCCTCTCGGCCCTGTCTAACTATTCTGCTTCACTGTTCACTTGAATCGATTTCCCTACGAAACTAAACTGTTGATGCGCCCCTCATACATTGAATTCACATATTCCCTCTACATTCCAAACTCTGCAACAATTTCATTCTTCGTTCTGATGTTTTAGTTTTCTTGTTTGTTTCGCTCATTTTCCTACCGAAGATTCTTGCACAGTTTTATTTAACGGTTCTCATCTTCTCCTTATAACGATCGAGATTACTGATTTTTTTCTTGTTACTGACATCTCTTACTCAAAAGAAGTGCAATCAATCCGCGAAAACAATCCGCCACTGTGAAGCGCCATCTATCTCTTATTAATGTGAACTAGCGTTTTTCTCAAGAACAAATACGAAAACTGTTCTCAAAAACCAAACACCAAAAATCTGATCAATTCGGATCGGTAACCGTTGAAAGCAAAAGCAAATCAGACCCAAAAGCTTAACTGAAAGAAAGATGGCGCTAGACCAGTTCAGTTGCCTTTCAAAGTGTACAGTAAGTAAAGACACCAACCAGTCACCAGTCGTCCTAAGCCTCCAACCAGAGCTGATGCAATTACTGCAATCAACATCAATGCGCCAAAACTCATCGTACTTTACTGTTTCAGTCCTTTTCACACACTCACAATTGCCGATCTTATTTTTTTGTTCGGATAGAATTTATTGTTTTGTTCATCATTTTCTTATAGTTTGCTCCAAACCTAGTAAACGGACTTGCAGAAAATCGTAGCATTGAATTCGAAAAGATCGTCTTTCGTTAACTATGCTGTAAAACGAACGTTTGTTTTAGCTAAACTTTGACTATTTTCTCTTAATCTTTCTCTTTTCTACCTTTATGCTCTTCTTTTGGAACTAACTCTTGCTCTTTTATCTAACTTTTTAGTACACAACGATATTTTAGTTTGGCTAATACTTTCAATTCTAATCTTTCTTCCTGAAATTCTACCAAAAATACCAAAAAACTCACATTTTACAGCATTTGCATTGAGACAAACGTGCATTGCGGATGACGTCTCTCTCCCATTATGCATTCTTTCCCGGAGGATTCCCGAATCCCCATCGAAGTAATCCGCATCAAGCATTTTGTTCGCTTTGTATTGATTTTGTGTTACTTTCGTTTCCATTCGTAACCAATCTAGAAACCATTCGACCCATCACGAAAAAAACATCAAACTGAATGAGAATTAAAAATGGCGTGGCACGTATTAGCAATCATATTCTTCCCCATCCTACGCATAGGCTCCCTCTATTTATGTTCCCGCAAAACTCCCCCCTATAATCACATCATTTGAACTGAAAACGTGGCGCACGCGATTGATTGTATCCTCTTTGTATCTGTACTCTTCATATGAAATCTGTTTTTGTTCTTCTCACTCCACCAGCCGGGGTGTCATTCAATCATTTTCATTTCAAACTCATCATAAGTTTAATTGAATTTAGTTTTTTCTCCTATATAATGTTCCGATCATAATCAAAGTTGCGGATTGCAACTAGCGCGGCTGAAAGAAGTCAACAAAAAATTAAATTATTTTTTGTTGCTAATTCCAAGGAAAAAAGCTTTCGATAATGAACTGTATTGGCTAGTGCGTCCGATTTATTGGCAAATTCAATCAGTGTTCAGAGTCCCGATCACTATTGGAAAACGCAGAGAAAAGCCTACTAGGATAATCAAACGCGAATTCATTATCCGTTCCGAGTAAGCGCCAGTAGGCAAATTAGCGTTAACGCGCGCCTGCTCTGATCACCACAAATTCATTTCTATCTTTTATTTTGTGTCTCTCCCCTTTTATTTATCCGTTTGTGCATCAACCTAAAAACCATTCAAGTCACCAATCCATATCCTTTAACCACCACAACCCAAGTAAAACTGTCTACTTGCTCTCTAGCTTCATCTACACCGCCTTCACAAACACACTCTTGTTCTACACTATGCATACACACCTACACACCCACCCACACGATCCTATTCTAGTAAGAGCTACGAGGGGCCCTTCATAAGTTTCTTTGCCCAATCGGTGTGTTTTTGTTCCTCTGTTGGTTGCAGGGCCGGGGGGAGGACAGTATGAGCACCATTTGTCCCGTCACGCCAGCAGCATTCTCACGTCCTGTCTCGTAACGTCACCCGATGGACCCAGCGGCGGCGGTGGCGGAGATCTGTCCCTTCATCCACACTTTTCGCCGCACCATCAGATGTCCTATCACAACATGTTCACTCCATCGCGGGAACCTGGGACGGCCTGGCGGTGCCGATCGTGCGGCAAGGAGGTCACCAACCGCTGGCATCACTTCCATTCGCACACACCGCAGCGCTCCGTGTGCCCGTACTGTCCAGCGTCCTACAGCCGAATAGATACGCTCCGGTCCCATCTCCGGTCCAAACACGCCGACCGGCTTACGGCACCCCCCACACCCAAGTTCGGCACGCCACCTAACTGCAAAATGCAGATGTAAAACCTTCAGATCATCCGGATAACTACAGGGAACAAGGCGACACCTATCGATCATCGCCAAGAATACGTGTAGGCAGGGCTGTCACGCCCACTACTTAGGGGCAACCTGCGACAACACGCACTGTTTGATGGTTCACCACATACACACACCTAAACACACTACGTATATGTTTGACGTCAGTATAATCAAAAGAAGAGCTGAAGAAGAAGAAGAAGAAGAGAAGAAGCAAAAAACCGTATCGTTTAAATGTCCAGCTGTGGAGCCTAGCTTAACGATGCCATAAGAAATTATTATTTCCAAGTCAAGTTCCTAATTAAGGCTTTTAGTTGTAAAACAATACAAAAACCTAAAGCGATCTATCTAAGACACACTGTACGGTTCGGGCCGGGACCAAATGCGGGCCGAACCATCCCGTTGGTCAATGTTTGTTGTGTTACCAAATATCCCAGAGCTGTGAGCGCGGTAAGTCAATATCTGCAAACTCTACTAGAAAACAGAGCAGAATCCTCATGCGGAAAAACGTGAATTGTGCCGCAAAACCTAAACTACTATGCCTAAAGTGATGCACGAACATTAGGTCCTTCCCCTCGACAATGCTGTTGAACAACGGTAACCTATTGAAGACCTACATTAGTTTGAGATTCACAGAACAATAGTGAAGTTTCCAGAAAAGCACTAACGTTTTTCAAAGTTTCCCTAGATACGTATCCGTATTAGTTCTACTTCAACCAACCATATGCATTCTTTCATATTGATTTCATTGTATTTTTGTTTTCATCCTTCAAGAGCTAGAGAGAGAAAGGTCTGTATCGAGCGGGCAGAAAGTCCGGTCACGACGAATAAGTCATGCTGTTTCAATCCAAATAGTGAAAAATAAGAGCAAAGCTGTTAGAATGTTGTATTATAAATTGCATTGCTAACTGGACCCTCTATAAGTGCGGAAACGTGAGAGAAAATACGGGATCAGTATGATGTCTTTATCGCACTTATGCGTCATTTGCGGTAGTGCCGTTTTTACTTATTTTATTGCATTAGCCACAGAACCGACACTGCCAATCGACGTATTGGCTTGTTGGTACACGGAACAATTGAAAAGAGCGTTCAAATTACTTTAAACTCATGAAATATCACTAAAATTGCTAAAACGGTTCTTGCTTGTACCAATAGTTGCGGTAGAGTGTTTCTATAGAGGAGGATCCCATAAGAAAACAACGGATACCGCAACTATAGGAACACAAATTAAAAATATACCGCAACTAAAGGAATTGTGTACCGATAGTGGAGGTATTATTTTTCACTGACATGCCATGGATTACTGCGATGAAATCATTTTTCTCATTAAGTCCATAGTCGTTACATCCCGTTACAACATTAACATGCTAACATGTGGAAAGAATACTGATACTTTTTCAGCTAAGTCAGTGCAAATCCAACTGATTTTCTTTAGTTCGAAATCGTGAGGTGACTTTACAACAATCATCAACGACGCGTACAAATTTCAAAGACGGCCTGCTTCGCCTTAACGATCAACGCTAAGTCATCGTAATCATCGTCATCATCGAAACTTGAAAAGCAGTTTTTCTGTTCAAATCTAAACATTATTCGATGGAAATGTGTTCACTGTGTTTCGGTAGGGGAACAGAATACAGTAACCACATTTTCCTGTAAATTTTCTTGATTTTGAACGAAAAACTGCTTTTGAAAATTCCGAAATCAATGACGAATCCTGCCCCCTTAACCCTCTCTTTCCCATGGTAGCACAGGTGATCCACCGATTTTCAACGAACGCGGGCTAAACCGAATTGGTACGAGTAGCTCAATAATAATTGGAATAAATTTATACGCTCATTTGTCTCATCAAACATCGAAATAAGTGATCTAAGGGTCAAACTATTGAAAAACAATCGACTAACTATTGAAAAACAATCATTTTTTATTGTGGTTTTGAATAATATAGCTTATTTGGATTAACTTTTGTTCAAGCATTTTTTTTAGAAACGCCATTTTGATAGTTAAATTGTCGAACAAAGCAGTGGGAAAGAAAGGGTTAACCGATAAACAAAATTTAAGTATGTCATTCCGTTTAATATGTGGGGGTACCGCACTATCAAAGTTACCCGCATTATCAAAGATACCCTCTTTTACGGTACCAACTGTGACTGTGCACTCAGGTCTCCTATTAGACGCTACCGCCCACTTTACGCCCACCACAATTTCTCAGCTACTGTCACATAGGGGGACACGGGGCAGTATGGACACCCTAAGGAATTTGCCTATTTTGACTGTGAGGACATGAATATTGTACTGTTTTTTATGTGCAGTATGCTTTTTAGAGTTCTTAAGCATTTGTTAAACATGGTTGCATAATTGGGAAAAAAATATTTTGTTTTCAAAAATAGGTTTAAAAAAAGCTTATATTTGGTAGTCGCCATCAAGCTAGCGGGGCAAAGTGGACACCCCCATGGGGCAATATGGACACCCTAATGTTTATAGGAAAATTGTCCCGCGATCGTTCTCAAAACCTCGAAAAATGAAGTTCACATTCACGAAACCATAGTGACAGGTCACTGTGCCACTGGAAACATGATTAAAACCAATTTACGACATTTTTCGTAGAGATGCTTTCAATATTGCCTCCAGGTTAGTTTTAATCAAGAATTGACGATTTTCAACTGATTTGTGGTTCCGCTTCATAATCATTGCATTGAATGCTAAATATTTTTGGATAATTTTGTATTTGAAGGTATATTTTTTTCTCTTTGAAGTGTCAGCTCTACTTTGTCACCCGGTGTCCATATTGCCCCAACAGTATAAGAAATTTTTATATAAGTTTTTCAATGTCTTAAAGTACCAGAAAAAAATCTACTATATTTTTGAATATAGCATAAATAATTGAAGATTCAATCATTATCGGTCAACTTGCAGTCAACTTGCAGGTCAACATTATCGGTCAACTTGCAGTCATTTGCCTCTGAAACCTTATTTGGTGAGGTGTGAATGTTATAATTTTCGAACCAAATAAAAACATGCTCAATTTTTCTATTTAAAATCAATGTTTTGAACATTTTTTCTGAAATTTTAGTGGAAAATTTACTCCTCCGACAGGCAACTGAAATATTGTTTGCATTTAAAGTGTAAAAGTATTCGCTTATGCAAAGATACAGGGGGTATCCATTCTGCCCCGGGTGTCCATACTGCCCCCGGTACCCCTACTCATACTAAGCCCCAGTCCCATACAAAAAATCAGCTTCTTCCCTTGAGCAACTGCTGATAAATTTCCGTGGGAGGATAATGGGTGGCAGTGTCTGGCAGACCTGACTGTATTTAATGGTAAATGAGTAAGAACGGGATAACTTTCAATTCCGCACACTTAAATAAATTTACACATAAATTGAATGCGATTCGCACAAAATCGAACTCTTCTGGACTAACACATCAGGTGCAACATTTTTAAAACCTGCTCCTGGGATGATTTCTTCTTGTTTTTTGCAAAGTATATGACACATATAGAAACATCGCAATACTAAACATCTCTGTACATCGTGAAGTTTGAGAAAATTAAGCAGAAACCAGCACAAAATAGATTTTTAAAGACGTGTCAATTTAGCACCTATGATGTGTTGGTCCAGAAGAGCCTGTTTTTTTTTTGTAACTTTATGTTATGTTCTGACAGATGAGTCTATTTCGACTATGACTTATTAAGAATGCTCATTCAAGTTCCCTAAGATTTGAGATGTTTTGAAAAAAACCTTAATAATAAGCCTGAATTCAATTTAAATTCCTAATGTTAAAAATTCAAAAGAAAACCGACCCAATTCTTTTTTTAGGAATACGCCATTAAGTCATTGTTAGCCACTAGATGGCATATTTAACGTAAAAAATATATGAAAACCAATTCTTCTTTGAAACTGTATGCATCATTTTGAGCCTATGAAAAAGTTATTCAAAGCGCAAAATTATGATTTCTTGTAAATTATTTTTTGAAACATTATGGTTTTTAGCTTTTTTTGGTTTTTTCAAGCTTTTTGGGTTCAATAGAATTGTCGTGCAGCCTTCGATAAAGTATCTCGTGGGCAGGACTATGATGCTTTCAGTTTGCTAATAAACGGATTTCACCTTTTCATCCGACGTTTCGGTCACACTTATAGTACCTTTCTCAAGGAATCTGTGGACAGCGAACATTTTATGTTGTGTTTATGTTTGATCAGTGGTGCGATAAGTGTGTAGAACAGGTAGGAGATTTCCCACGCACAGAAATTCCTGGGTATGACAGTCAAAGGATTTTCCTACCCTGGATTCAACAAGAAATTATATCGTTTCCACCGATTTTTCACAGCGAACTCTGTAGATGTTCTCGGAAAAGTTGCCATAACAATTCCGGCAAGTATTTGTCGACAAATTTCTGAAATTTTCAAGGAGATCAATGAGGAAACTTCCGAATAATCGTTGGAATAATTATTGAAGAAGACCGGTTGCATCATGTTCTAAGTATCTTGAACACTTGTTATACACAGCACGTGGTCCTGCTGGTGCTGGCCGAGGATGCCTTTGATTCTTCAGGGCATTCTTAGAAGAATATCTTGACAATATTTTGTGCAATTACTAGTGAACTCGCACAGCATAGATGTTTCTGAGAGAGTTTGAGTCAGAATCACTGAAATGCTATCAGAATTGTTGAAGAAATTCCAGCGAAAGGAGTTTCTGCGCTGTGAGACCATTCATCAAAAATCTGAAAAAGTAAAGACCAATAGTTGCCAAAACTGCAGTCCGCAAGCCGATTATGAATTTGTGTGCAATGTGGCCCACGTGTTGTGATTTAATGATGTTGTTCTTGTAACCAATTTTTGAGTATCCAGAAGAATTGAAATCGTGTCCAGAATTTATGTGTTCTTTCATATTCAGCAGATGAATAGTGATCATAAATTTTAAAAAATGCTATTTTTTACAGTTAAGCGACAGTTCTTAACTTAATTCAAAACTTTCCCTTGCCTCTGAAGCATGTGCATCTAAAAAGAGAACAGTTTAATATTTTAAAATCTTGATTTGTTAAGTGCATTGTTTGACTTCAACTTATTTAGATTTTCATCAAAAACCAGTCGACAAATAATGCAAATAAGGAAAAATATAAATCACTTGTACATCTCCTGACTACACTTAATATCTATTAGCCTTGTTGTACCTTTTTTTTCGGAACATAGCTTTCGGTTCCGTTTCCAGCCCCAACAACAAATTTTCGAGTGGCATTAATCACAAAATCAGGATAAATGCAAATGCGGAAAAGCCTTCTCCCACCTCCGCGCTCGATGTCAATAAATTTCAATAATATTGTAAAAATTATCAGACCCAGCCCACACACATGACAAAGGGTAACTTTTCAAACTGAACCGAAGTACGAAAAATAAAATCGCGGGGAAACTCCCAAAATTGGCATTGCTCAAAACAGTAAATTAAAATTCACGAATATATTAACCGTCGTCGTCGTCGTCCGGTTTGGGAATGTCCAAGCGCGGTCACGTGGCGCACATCCTTGGGGCGGGGGAAAGTGTATCGAGAGGCAGCCACCAGTAAAAGTGTGGAAACCGGAAATGTAATTTTTTCGACAACGAGATAAAAATGCTCTTTACCAACCACTCCCCCCCCCCCCCTTGAATTTCGGACAATTTGGGCAATCGAGAAATTAAAATAAATTCGGCAAAGAAAATCCATTCATCAGAGCTTCTGTATGGTGAGGAGGTGCAACCTTTTCCTGGCGGAACTGCGTTGCAGTGGTACCGAATTCACTTTTTCTCCGTTTGGTGCCTATTTTAATAATTCACTTCAATGGCATAATAGTAGTTTAGTTTAATTTGACTTTAGTTCACACAGAAGCAAGACACTCGAGTAAATCCGAGAAATATAAAAATCCGCAAAACAACTGGGACCACACTCTTCCCACACATCACATTGAACGAAATTGTGCAGCACTGCCCCGCGGAAGAGAAATTATTCGCTCATACGTTCTCGTTGCGTTGCATTACCTATCGTTTGGCCCGAGTTGGTGAGAGGTGAATTAAAAATGCGCGATTGACCATCATTATTATGACGGGAGCAACGCCAGACACCCGACAGACCAGTGGTTCCCAACCTTGTCGAAACCCTTTGAAGTTCTAGACTGGACTTTCGCACTGGAAAACAATTAATCAACACTGTTGAGAAGTCGTCAGCGGATCCCCAGGGGTCCGCGGACCACCAGTTGAGAAACTCTGTGACAGACGTCATCCACTGGCGATCCTTTTCCAAATGGGGGAGTAGGTACACCGTGATTTACGGTATGACTTCAATGGGCGGGAGTGAGGATGCTCATACGCATAAGTGATTCCGCCGCCAGTTGCCGGAAAAGGTTCAGAAGGATTTTTTTAGCTGATTTTTTCAGTCGCATTTGCAAATGTACATTAATACTGGCGATGATGCTGCGAGTAGTGTTTATTTGATCGGTAATAATCAGATTGCTGTGGGTGATTTCGTGTCAAATTAAGCGAATTGAATTAATCATGGATTGATCACAGTTAGCGGTACTTTTTTGTGTTTTTGAGAGCCTCTAGTAATCCTCGCCCGGGATAATCGTAGTCTGCATGGTTGTTATCCCGGTTTAATTTTAGTAAACCTCATATATTGCTACTTTTACACCCATTTAGACTCACCCTACATTTAATATTATCCAGTCGACTCGCGCATACTATTTCGCAGTGCACAAAAATAAAGGCAAGGTGTGCATAAGCTAGGTTGTTTCAGCTTTTTGACAGTTGTTCAATTGACCTACCTAGTTACCTTGCTGTACGCAATAAATCGTGCTGTGATAGTTGTTGAGTCTATAAAAAATAGCAGCGTATAGCAGCCAAATTATGTTTGAAGGATTTGAAAAATATCCCAAAAATCTACACATTAGGGAAAGATCCAATACATGGGAACTATGCAAAATCTTTATAAAGAAGGGACAAATTACAGAAAACTGATTTACCTTTTGTACCATTTTTTAGTGTTGTACGATAAAGGATCGTCGAATCTTGCATCGTAAACAAGAAACATTGCGGAAGTTTTATATTGATGAAGTTATAAATAGAAAATCCACTCATATAAAGATAAATGGTAATAATAATGAAGTTATTAGGGATCGATGAAGAGAACTCGATTAAGGTCCGATTTCTTCACCTTCGCTTAAGCCGTAAACCACGTTTACCCATAAGATTAAACCAGGTTTAAGGTCTAAGCGGTGGTGAAGAAACCGCTTATAAGTCTGATAAGTCTTTATGAAGCAACAGTGTCTAAACATGTCGCTTATAGCAGCATACATCTCCCATAAGTTTAATATCTTTGGAGCTAAAATTATTTTATTAACGACATTTTTAGCCCTAGGCTAGTTCCTCTTGGAACCAACAGCTTCACTTCCCTACCGAAGGAAGTCGTCACTATAACTTTTACATCATAATTGATTATCTCGGGGATGGGATTCGATCCCAGGTCCTCGGTGTGAAAGGCGTGTGTTCTAAATACTACATCACGTCCGTCCCCCTACAACAATTACTTAGTAATGAATCAAAACGGTATGTCACAAAAAAAATCAAAAAGCTGATCGCAATGTTACGTCTCGAACACAAACGGATGGTACATTTTGTACAACGTGCAGTAATAAAAAAATATTGCAGGCAACTCTCCCTAATTCGATTTTCGTTATCTCGAGTTCCAGCTAGAGAACCACAGTAAAAGTTGGTTATCATGGCTGCCTCGATGGTCCCTTGAAACGTAGTTGCACATATTTTGTGGTCTGTAATTCAATACCTTATTAACTAAATGGCAGTGGAGGGAATGTTCGCATCACGAAGCACCTCACGAGTGTAAACCAACGCAAAACAAACATGACAGTCTCGCGAACAGGCTTGGTGTGCGTTGGTTCGCACTCGCCTGCTCGAAAGAACTACTAAAAGAAATAGCAAAAAGTTCGCGAACATTTACTCGCGAGTGATCGAACATGGTGTATATCCATCAAATGAACAGTAAACTACCAATCTGTAGTCAAAAATCTTTGAAAACCTAAACGCGCATTTGAATCTGGAAAACTCCGAAGACGCTCGCGAATCACTTAAGCTTCGTTTATTCGCGAGCACGACAGATGATGCTCGCGACCATTTTTCTTTGTTCCTGTTCAGTAGACATGTTTGCACCTCTCAATCACTGCTATTTTAGAGAATTTACTGTATACATAGAACAAAAACTTGTGAAACTTTGTTTTCTTCAGATATTTCAAATAATCTAAGGACTTCGTGAAGTAAAGGCTTTCAATCTTACAAGAATAGTTTCAGATGTACCTGAAAACGGCACATACCGAAGGAAAGCTAGAGCACAAAAGTTGACCTTACATTAACTTCTACAGGTGTTTTAAATCTTCTAAAGAATCGAGGATTTTTATTGATATGGGTACCAGTGAATTTTTGAAAGTATTCAATAGTTCCTCATTAATCCAGAATGCTGTAATTTGAACTCAAGATTTCTTCTCAATTTTGAAGCGAGTATAGGTGCATACTGACTTGAAATATTGATTAACAAATCACTGAGACCTTAAGCTCTCTTTTCCAAATAGATCCCAAATGACTTTAAAGAATGACGTACCGCATTCGGAGAGTGCCTTCATTTTTTACGAACCGCAATGGATTTGAAGATTCTTCTCCAATTTTATCCATTAACTGCTCTACCAACTTTAATTTAGAGTTCACCAAATTGATTATTTCAGTTTTAAGTTTCTCCTTTGCAGTTTGAATCATCGTAAGAATTGTTCTATACAGAAACCAAGCTTGAACTGCTCAATTCCAAGTTCGCAATGATAAATTAAATTAGCATTACAAGAATGCTCCCATTGTTCCATCCACAACTTCCTTATGAGAGTTATAACGGTTTGATGAACATAAATATGAATATAAATGAATTCATATCAAGTTCAGACAAAAATTGTTGCGAAAAGCCGAAAAAACCTCACTGAATCATTGACTTGATTCTTACATAATCCAAGGCATGGTTTTTACACATTTATGGACGGCATTAACTCTGAGTCCCATGCAAGGTTTTCACAAAAAATGCACAGGTTTTTTAATACAAAACTTGAGGTTTTTTACCAAGTTTTGGACATAACTTGACCAGAATTCTCAAAGAATGTTGAGTACGATTTCAAATGAATCTTGAGCAAGCATGATTCTTATAAAATCCTGAAAAGTATTCTCGCAAATTTCAGAACAACCGAATCTTGGGCAAGATTCTAACGGAATGCTGAGCCGAAATTCTCACAGAATCCGGGATCAATTCGGAACATATAATGTACACAGGAAATCTAGCAAGATTTAAAATAAAAATTGGTAAGATCTTGTCAAAATACTCCTGGAATTTCCGACCACTTACTGACTAATATTTAAAGAAAAAACATGGAAATCTATCCCATAGAGCTCAGGACAAGATTTAAAAAAATCTGAACTATATTCTAATTATGTCAGATCATTAGAGAATCCTATTTAAGATTGATACAGAATTCTGAGCGGGGTGCTCAGCTACAAATATAATTTTTGAATTCATTTAAAAAAAAGGCTGTAAACCACCTAGGAATCACTCTCGCCGCCTTGGGTGTACAATATGTTAGCAATGATTTATTAGTCTTATTAGATCATTATCAAGAAGGCAACATTGCTTTACTTTTCAAATGATATCGTTGTGATTCAAATCCCACATTTCTTTCTTGTTTTGAAATTCCTTACGTTTGAGGAAAAGGGTTTTTTAATGGTATAATCAACAAATTCAAAGGTAAGCTTAGGTATTTGAACGGATTTTCATTAAATATTATGATCAGAAGAAATATACGGGTGCAGTTCGTTAGGCCGAATGCCGTTAGGCCGAAAGGGTCGTTAGGCCGAAATAACATATGATCATTTTACTTTTTCAAATGGCTAACACATTCATCAGTGTTTTGTCTTTCTTTTAATTAAAGGCTGTTCTTTCTAGCTATATATCACAGCGGATATTGTGGGCTTCTAGGTAATGCAAATTGTCCTGACCTATCTCTGTTAGTTACCCAAGGGCTAAACAAGCTAACTTCGAACCAAATTTTGCTGGTATATTTCTTCTGATAATCATTGGCGTAGCTAAGATATATTTCTGGAGGGGGCCTAGCATGTTCTGGTGTGATGGATGTAATATCCGTCGCAATAATCATGGTTTTTACGAATTACGTAGTTTTCAAGGATTTTTAGTTACTGCTCTCTTTCGTGATTTTCGCAGATCTGAGGTAATTTTGCCTTAAATTACTTTGCCGCTCAACAATCTTCTTATATTTTAAATTTTATTACGGTTAGCATTAAAAGTTAATAAGTTTAGTGCTCTTAGAGTCTTCAACTATGTTTCTTTGGAGAATTTGTCTAACAGTTCCTTCAGAAATTCCCTTGACAATTTCCATTAATGCATTCATGTAATTTCTCCAAAATTTTGCGAACTTCACGATTTTTTTACAACAAGCCCTAAAAACCGACCCTTAAATTCTTTCAGAACTCTTATTCCTACTGATGTAACACTGTTAAAGGGAATCTCACTGGATTTTATTATGAGAGTTTTCCAAGAGGTGTGGTTTATTTTGTCAGAAACTTCTTCAAATGTTTCTACACTTTCTACTAGATATATCGTTATATACCTCCAAAACTATCTTGAGCAATTAGTCTCAAAATTCCTCTCACAGATTCCTCCATTTCTTCTAACAATGTTCCTAGCTATTTTTCTAATAATTCCTACGGATTTTTTGATCTGAGTTTTCGTTCGAATTTCGTTCTAAGATTTTTCTATAAACTCCACCATGGCTCATAAAAGACTTAAAAAAAACATTCAGAATCGTGTATTCTTTCGGGAATCAAGCATTTCTAAAAAAAACAAGTACTACCTAAGAGACTGCTTCAGAAATCAAGGATTTTTTCAGAAATTTCTCAAGAATAAATTCTTCAAATATTTCCTGACATTTTAATGGAGATTTTTTGATGGATCAATCTGAGGTATTATATTGGGAAATCCTGAAAAATAATATACTGTTTTTGTGAATTCTTCCGAGGATTTTTACAAGGAAAATTATTAAAGGAGAAACCAGATGTGCAAACATGTTTTGAACATATTTTGAATTGTGAAAGTTTTTTAAAGGACTTAACGCTTTACGCAAAATATCTGAAGAAATCTTTAAAAGAATTTCCAGAGCAGCATCAATATGAATTTTAAATAGGGTTTCGTTCTACTTACCTGCAACATAGATTCATTTTCCAAGTGTAATTTTGTAAAAGCTGTTATGGTTTGTACACTTGTACACCAAATATGCAATTAAACCACTGCATTTCGTTATATAACTTAAGTTCAATTATCCATTTTGCGCTTTTTCACCATTTTGCGCATGGACGAACACGATTTGAGAGAAATGCTTAACGATCGACACAAGCCACACCACTTTATGATACAAGTTTCTTCCCGCCCTCCTGTGTGACTTACTTCACCAGGCACTTATTTTCACTATGGAAAACCTTTGTACTTCATCATTGAAGGATTTCATTCCAATAACACGCCATAAAACTTCTATAATTTAAAAATGTTATGAAAATTCCTCAACGACCGCGTAAAATTGAGAATGTAAACAAAGTTCAATCCGTCATACTGAGAAAATAAGCTTGTGCGCATCAATGTGTGCGCGATGCTCGACGTAAAAATACGGTTCCTTTGATTGTGTTGTTTTCGCTGCACTGTTAGCAAATGCCATAATTGTACGGTCAAAAGGAATTGTGTTCATATGTTTGGGCTGAATTTTGATGACGATCAATGGATTTTAAAGGAAATTAGTAGGGTAAAAGCACCGGTTTTGGCCAGCATAAGAGAAAATGTAAATAACAATTAAATGGGAAACCGTATTTATACTACAAATATGTCAAATGAAAGCTTTCAATCCATATTATGTGTGTAAAATATCAAAACTAAGCTATAACCATTTTTTCACTTTGAAAATCCCGTTGGTCAATATCGGCTAACGGAACCAGTTTCGGCCAGAGATTTGACTTTGGTTCCTAAATTGGTCAATCGCATTGATTTCTCATGAGAGTAGCCAAATTAGGAGTGCCCTGGCCAAATTAGGTGTATGGGAGTTAAAATTATAAGGAAAATGAGTTGTTTTTCTTATGTTTTGAATCAATTTGGACAAGTAAATTAATGTAGCTCTATCATGTGAATGTGATCTACTGAACATAAAAGGTTCCATGCTGATTGGCTATGTAAAACGGTGTATAATCCCCTATGGCTACAACTGGCGTATGGCCAAACCGGTGCTTCTACCCTATATTCCATCATGCTGAAGGAATGGAGGGAGATGTCCGTAGATCTATATATTCTAGTAAAACATTTTATTATAGCGTTGATATGTTGTGTTTTGACCACTCACTATATCACAGTAAGCCGTAAGTTGTAAGACGAATCTGGAAACTGATTACGACAGAAAAGAAAACAATATGACGGATTGAGAATTCGGCAAGATGCATTTTCTTTGCATTATTTCCAAAAAGAGATCAAGATTTATCAAAATCTTATTGTACAATGCTAAAGCCGTTTTGAGAAAGAATTGTTTGGCATCGGTTTGTATCAGCATCATTCACTGCAATACTGGGAAAATTGCAGTTCTCACTGATCAATACTTAATACGATGGATACTAGCACATCACCCAAGAACTCATTTCGACATTTCTTTGAGAAAAAGTGTTAAATTGATTGTGCTACATTCTTCTTCTTCTTGGCAATAACGTCCCCACTGGGACAGAGCCTGCTTCTCAGCTTAGTGTTCTAATGAGCACTTCCACAGTTATTAACTGAGAGCTTTCTATGCCAACATTGCCATTTTTGCATTCGCATATCGTGTGGCAGGTACGATTATACTCTATGCCCAGGGAAGTCAAGGAAATTTCCATTACGAAAAGATCCTGGACCGACCGGGAATTGATCCCAGACACCTTCAGCATGGCTTTGCTTTGTAGCCGCGGACTCTAACCACTCGGCTAAGGAAGGCCCTGTGCTACATCTGGTTGCCCAATTCAAGTTTTTTATTCTAAATCCCTGTTGAAACAATCGAAGATTTACGAGTAAATTTTTCAATAACAGTGTTGGCGATATATCATGGAGATTCTTTAGGCAATATGTCTTGTAGGCACAACACAAATACTGACGACATAAAGTCAACCATATATAACGACTAGTGAGCTCAGATTTAATGGAGATTGTTTCGCAAATTATCGTCGAGAGAGCAACGTGATTCCTTCAACTGCTATCCAAATTTTCTTACTTTGGAGACTCTATTTCATATTATTTCAATCTCAGACTCAACTACTAGCTGATATTGAAAATCAATTATCCGAAATGACTAAGGGTTTATATTCGTCCTCATACTAATCGAAACGGCATTTGGATAACTATCATCTATCTGATCCGAAATGGTGAATGATGATCGATGGAAGTATGGCTCAAATGCTGGTTAGTATCAGCTTACAGAAAACGTCATTTTTTAAAATTTCACTGTAATGATACTAATAGGCCGTCTGGAACTCAAAGAACCGTAAGTATGTTCATGAATGAAAATGATAAGAAAATAGATAGTTTCGTGTGAAATATCACCTCCCTTAAAATATATTCAAATTGAACAATTCTTTTTAATTAAAATATTACTGTTTTTAAAAATTGTTGACATAAAGAGACAGTTTATTTTCAACGATCCATTTTTTTAATGCGGACAGCTTACACGGTCTTAGAATTTCTTCTACTGCTGCTGCTACTACTACTACTATGGTCAGGTCACTAACAGTTACGACGAATTTAACTAGGGGAACATTGAAACACTTTTTTGATCATGAGAAAACCAAATCGGTGAGTTTTACTTTTTTAGACATTTCTTCAATTTTCCACAATGAGTGTTTCTATGAAAATGACCAAAAGTGATTTGCTTCACTATTCTCCTGCGGTCTCACTGATGACTACCCTCCCCATATCCGAACAGGTATCCTCTCACTCTAACTCTTGCAGGTGATCGGCTATCATTTGGTTGAAAGTAGAACTAGTCCCGAAACCAGCAAACATCGGCAAATAGAATGAAGTCACACTGAATGAAGCTGTGAAAAAGTCTCTTCCACAAGTGCCATATGCATAAATGTATAACAGTTTAAAATCGAAACTCATATCCAATATGTGCATATACTCCTGTCTACGAAAACGCGCCAGCGCACAAAAAGAAAGGTACGATCAAAACTCGCAACTCCTCACGGAAAATGCAGTCGAATCAGGATTATTTTTGTCAAAATTTTAACCGAACTAATAGCGCAGATGCAAGACACCAATGATCTCCAGTTATTAAAAACTACATATTAACTTTATAGCAAACCCCCCTTTTCGGTAGCCACTACCCACAAGAAAATTCCTGAAAACGTGTTACCTATAATCTAAGTTTATTTTGTTTGTTTTATTTTAATGACCCTAGCCGGCGAAAGAGAATTAGAAGCTGATTAAAAGCTAACGTTCAAGCCAATCAGCCAACGTACATCATCAGAAGAACGAACGAAACTTGAACAATGTCAACTCACACATACAAACAATCACTCAAGAAGCAACACAACCATATTGCGTATTAGGACGTAAGTTTTGTCAGGTTTATATTATTGCGATTAAGTTGTCCTCACCTCCTGATTACACCGATAGCCACATAGTTTTTTTACCTTTATCTCAAAGTTTTTTAAGCACATTTAGCACAAAAGTCATTTCTTGTTGCAGTGGTTTGCTGTATGTGAAGAAACCACAGCTAATGCTGTCCAAACACATGCATCTGACAGACAAACAGACAGACATAGGAAGCAAGAAATGATATGTAGGGAAAAGTTCTTAAACACTAGTAAGGAATCAAACAAAAAAAAACAAGAACGGGTGCCTAGCTGTAAGGATTTTTTTTATTACATGTAAGCTTTAAAAGAAAAGATACCTTTTTTACTTTAGGACATAAGTTCATGCATTGCAATTTCAGAAAATAGTCACCTAAGTTTAGTAGGATGTAAATATTTTTGCTAGGCACAATATGCAACAAAGCGAAATCAAAATATTTTTACTCACCTTTAGTATTTTTTTATTATTACTAGGATTATCGATTGGAAAGACACGAATAAAGCCAAGCAAGCGTCCTCGAGACTTTACGTTTCTGTTGTTTTTATTTTCCGTTTATTCATGTTTTTGTGGGTCATTTATGGGAGAAGGTATTTACACTCAGTAGATTTCGTTTCGGGCCTTCTTTGGCCGAGTGCTTAGAGTCGGCGGCTACAAAGCAAAGCCATGCTGAAGGTGTCTGGGTTCGATCCCCGATCGGTCCTGGATCTTTTCGTAATGTAAATTTTCTTGACTTCTCTGGGCATAGAATATCATCGTATTTGTCACACGATATCCGAATAATTGTAAGTCTGAAGGCCTTTACTCAAAGAAGTTCATAGGCAACCTGGAAACATAGTCGAAACCAAAACTAGGTAGAACGCAATTACAGCCGAATTTTGTTCCTTGCACTATGTTTAATTGCGCTACGTTTCAATTGAGCTTTCGTTAAGAATGCTAAAACCCACCTAAAACGATGGCAAACGTCATTTTCTGACATGAGACGTTATTAAATAACGACAAATGTTTCCAATGTTAGTAGCTCTGATTTTCTTGAGTTCTTTGATGATTTGGCAGCTCTAAACTCAGCGCGATTAGTGACATTTATTCACTAGGTTGGCTATAGCTTTGGGGCAACGAACAATAGTTGATCGGTTTTCAGACAGACCGGACTAGATGCTATTTTGGCGTTCTGAAGATATCTTGAGGTTTCCATCTCTTCTGATTTTGTCGATGCTATTTTGATACAGACGTACAATTAAATTTAAATAGATGAGTACCATTATTACAGAAAATAACGCTAATATTTTGTTAATTCAAAAGCATAAGGCACGTTTTTCTGAAACCATCCAAAAAAAACATTTGGTTCAGTCTGTCTGGTCACTGATCAGTTGACTAAATATGAGTCAGCGTGAGTACAAACCTTACCCAAGGAATCATGCTGTAATTTATGCATAAAAACGGTGTGTCAAAGGAAAAGCATTACTGTATATGTACAATTAAAGTTAATGTTCAAGTTAATGTTACAAGTCATAACTTCAATATGGTTCTAGTAGGTCCTTTTTTGCAGCTTTCGCGTCATAGAAGAACGAAAAAAAATCCTAACCTACTTGAATTTCGATGTTGCGTTTGAATTGCGCGTATATTGTCTGCGTTTTATCGCTGCTTCTAAATGTGGATTTAATATACGCAAACAAATTTTGTTGTATAATCTACCGAATCCATGGTAGAATTAAGAACTGCACCAACGATTTTCAACCGACTACAAAAATCTGTTAAGTTTACTATAATCTGGTAAAAATCACTGAGAAAATGTGACTATGTCCATAGCATCCACTACAAGGCATTGTATTTCAATCCGTGACACCCACCGTACAACACAGTGTGGTCAAAAGTATAATGCCAAGCTTGTCAAATCCAGAATGTTACTAGTCATAATTACAACAACTCTGGTTAAATAAACAGAATATATTTTCTAGTGTAGTGATGCTGACTAGGTTTTGGTATAGTTAACAGATTAATGTAGTCGATTGAAAATCGTTGGTGCAGTTCTTAATTTTACCATGAATTCAGTAGTTTCTACAATAAAATTCATTTCAGTGTATGAGCGCCGCAATATCATGAAACTTCGGAGATCATGCATAACTTTTTCTAGGATGTTAGATACAAATATCTTCAGTATAGATTCCACACGTTTTAAAGCCAATCGTTGTCCATTATAAAAGATGAAGAAAGAGAATAAGAATTTTTGTAGTAAATCCTACAAAAATCACTTAAACTTTTCTATAAGGTTTATCAGAGGACTTTTGTCAAAAAGAAATTTAGAAATTCTACGATGAATTTCGGTTATTGCGAATTCTAGTTAAGATGAAATTATTAAACAAACGTCTTTGAAAGTTCTTCCAAAACTTTTTTATGTGTGTTATTCTAGAAATCTGATATAAACTGGATATGGACATGAAGAGATTCATATAGTATTTTTTGAAGAAATCCCTAAAAGAATACTGAGGTATTTCTGGAGTAGTTTTTGAAACAAAAATGCTGAGTTTATTGATTTCTAGATGTTAATTATGTTAGAATCCCGGGATTAAATCCGAAAAAAATATTGGAGTTATTTCCAGAATGTGAAAGAATTCCTGATAGAAATTCTAGAGAACATTTTTGCAAAATCCTTTAGTAAATCTGTCGAAAAACTTTTTTCAAAATATTCATAAGAATCACTAGTACTATTAAATTATAACAAATTTCTGGAAAATATTTGGAATCTATCTTTTGGAATCTTTTTGAAATCACTGCACAATTTGCTCGAGAAATTTCGAGTATTTTCACACAGAAGAGTTTTTGACAGAACAGTTGAATGAATTCCACTAACATTCTATAGAAAATTTCCTTGAGTAGGCTTTTTTGAAGAAATTTGACGATATTATTTTCAAGAGAGGTTTTAAGGAATGCGGGAAGTAACGTCAAATTATTTTTTTTTAATAATACTGATAAATTCTTAGAGAATTTTATTTAAAATAAATGTAGATAAATCTGTGAAGAACTGCTCTGAGAAATTGCTGAGAACATTTTCCCAATTGAACCCTGATTGGTGAGACTCCTAGAATTTCTTGTACTATTTCTTGGATGAAGTATTAAGTAATTCCAGACAATCATAAACAAGTTATTAATGAACAACTGGATGATATTCTAAGTACGACTATGACCTTCCTGGATGAATGTTTCTAAAGGAAGAATTTTTAAAGCTTCCTCTGGTGGAACTTTTCAAGATATTTTTAAGCAGTTCGATGGAGCTCCTTCGAGAAATTTTCTGATAAGATCAGAAAGCCTAAAAGAACTTTAGGAAAAATCTGTTGAATAATAACTATCAATTTCTGGAATGATTCCGCGGGTATCTCAGGAGGAACTAAGTGAAAACTGGTTAAGGAGTTCTGAAAGCACTGAAAAAGTACGGAAATAATTCATGAAGAAATTCTCAGATGAGTCTCTTAATATCATATGGTTGAATTCCTGAAAAGTAATTTGTGATTAATTCATGTATTTAACGTAAGCCTGTTAGTTACAAAACTTTGTATTAGGTCAAGGAAGTTCGTGGAAGAATCACAATGGATATTTCTCATGAGTTCTTTGGAAGAATTGGGAAGAATTATACTAGATTGGACATAGAATGAATATTTTCCATAGTGAAAATTGAAATTTATAAATATCACAAATTTGTAAAAATCATGATTATTGCGACCGATCCGACATTACTTGTGTAATATAAGAATTTCTTAGGCCCCCTAGAACTCCTCCAGTGAAAAATCCTAGCTACGCCTATGTGCATATTTCGCGATTCAAACTAAGCGTATCTTCATAGGTCGATTTTTCTTCATCAAATTTCCCTTGGGATTGCTACACGATATTTAATTAATATTCATAACATTATATGATGCAGCATTGCAAAGCACGATGATTATTTTCTACTGAATCGAAAATAATACCTGAAAACTGATGTCGGCGAAGTAGTTAACCAACAATAAAATCGATGAAGAGAGATTAATCATTGCAGTTATGCCATTATGATACTGAACGTGAGAATATGTGTAAGCTGAATGAGTGCCATGTAGCCCTAAATGCAATCAAATTTTAAAAAAAACTTTAAAGGAATTTCGAATGGTAGTATTCATCTTCATTCTGGCGTAACATTTCCACTGGAAAAAAGCTAACTAAGCTGATAGTATTCGATGAGCACTTCTTCAGATATTAACTGAAAGCTTTCAGGCCATTTTTGCATGTGTATATCGTGTGACAGGTAGATGCTGTTCTTGATGCTGAATTACTGATGATTAAATATAATTGGCAAAAAGAGGTCGGTACAAGTAAACCTACCTTTAAGCAGTAAGTTGCAGAAAGATGATTTGTACAGTACCAGACGTACATTTACATTTACATCGTCCAATAAGGTTGTCCCATAACAACTCCAAAACAAATTTCTTTAAAATTTACTAGGGGAAGGGGTGGTAAAATGAACACCTTAAGGAAATCATCTTGTTTCTGATAGAAAAATGAGGAATTTGTATAGTTCAATCGCACAACATAAAAAATAGGGATGGAATCTATAGCAGCTACATGAATTCAGACTAAAATGGCTTAATTTTCACATATTTTCATCGCTATCAAAATGTCTTAAAATGTTTAATGAATTCTCGTTTTTATTCAATAATACGAAAGAGCATGTTCTTGCCACTACTTTAGCAAGTTTTCCCGCTCAAATAACGGTTATATCATTTTTTAACTTCAATTTTAAAAATGGTTCCACTTGTGATCTTGTTTGACATTCACTTTTTCGACAAAAATGCACAGGGCATATAGTTTTAACACTGGGGTTGTTCCTATCTGACATTTTGGAAGGGACACGGAAAACAAAATATACCCAAAATTCGAGTTTAAACCAAGGGGTGTGACAAAATCTCAAAAATCAAAAAAAAATATTTTTTGTACTTAAACCAATGAAAATCATTTAAAAATTGAGTAAACATGTGTTTCTGCCCTAAACTTAAGCGTTTGGTAATAAAATTGAGACAGGGCTTTAGGACCCTATTGACCTACGTATCAACTCGAACACTAAGATTTATAATCTAAATCGTCCTTGCGAGCATGAGCATGAGCATAAGCATAAATGACCGTACAATTCGTAGTTGCTACTCCATGATTGACCAGAGCAATCGAAGTTGCACAGGGATTTAGTGAATGTATAATCTAAATCGTCCTTGCGAGATAAAAATTTTTCGAAATTTGTTTTTTTCTCGGTAAAACGCACGGTGCTCATTTTACCACCCCTGTTCATTTTACCACCACTTCCCCTATTGAAAATAAAACTACACAAACAACAAAGCTATCTGTTCCAACCACGTGCTACTGACTGATATCGCTGCCATGTCAGCACCTGTCCATTATTCCATGTCTGGGTATACATCTTACTCGCCAAGCCTTACTTCTACAATTCTTACCCATAGACAACCCCACTGCAGGGTGTGTGAGGAGCCTGATCTTCAACACTAACTTCCGAAATCCTTCAGGTAAACCTAAAAAAATGTTCAGCTGCAAATTTTTCCATGACTTTATACGAGGGTTTATAAAAGGAGGATTTTCCGAAATCAGTTTAAAAAAATGATTTTCAATTGTCAGTTGATTGTTTATAAATAGTTTTACTTTTTTTATCTTTATTAACGAGATTTTTAGCCCTGGGCTAGTTTCATCTCGGGACCAACGGCTTTACTTCCCTTCCGAAGGAAGTCGTCACTGAAATTTTTAGTGACTATCTCGGGGATGGGATTCGATCCCAGGTCCTCGGCGTGAGAGGCGTGTGTTCTAACCACTACACCAGGTCCGTCCCCATAGTTTTACTATTGAAACAGTTAGTTGAACATTCAATAAATCTTATGAGTATTGAATCATATTGTAGTAACTGTTAGATAGTATTCATCTGATTCGGTAGAAGATTCGTAGTTTATTTTTCGGGATTTCCACAAGGTTATTTTTTAAATCGACACCGTTCCTTTATAAGGGCTTAATTGATATTCTCGCGTTGAGTATCATACAGGTGTATCTACAGTGATCGATTTCTCTTTGCATTATTACACGAAATTCAATCGATTTTCGAAACATTTTACAGTTCAGTACGATGAAAGACGGTTAATACTTTTCACTGAGTCAAAATTAGCAGTCGAAAACAGTCGCCCGGCCAAGTAATTAGCTAAAGAGAAAATCGATGAAGAGAAATCTATTACTGCAGTTACGCCCTTATGATACTGAACGCGAGATATGAGCGATTTATCTCATCGATCCTCTATTTTGCTATTCATTTCGCCAAAGTGAAAAAAATCGAAATATTTTTTATTCATGCATTAAGATATAGTAATTCTTTATTCTACAGCACGAGAATATGTTACGAAAATGAATCAGTTTTCCGCAATAATGCAAAGAGAGCAACGATGAACAGAAATTGATGCGAAAAACTCAACTTATCATTTCTTATGCTTGATATTTTTCACGCTTGAGTTGTAGCTCACGCAACTCGACTGTAAAAAATCATGAATAAGTCACTGGCTTGTGTTTCCAGTTTTTTCACGCAAAACATTTATTCTTTGTTTACCTGTTAGAAATATAGGCCTTTTCACGTGACGTTTCAAATTAGCTAATCGGGAAGCTCTTTGACAGTTCTTCTATGAAAATGACAGGCCCGTGTTAGCACCGGTCTATATATATGGGATAAATGGCAAAACACACTACACTGTCTTTAACAAAAAGTTGTACAGACTGAATGATCACTGAAGCAACTAGCAGCCTTGCACAGTGGCACTCACAGTGCGCCTAACGAGTGACGTCACTTTACTGTTTGAAATTCCTTCCAGGATTTGCTCAAGGATTCTGTTTGGAACTTATGTGAGCATTCCTCGAAGGACTTCTCGATGAATGGCTCAAAAATTGTTAACTTCCTTCAGGGATTTCTTCAAATTGTTCTCCAAGAATTTCATCCAAAAAAAATTTCCTGGAATTTCTTCAAAATTTTCTCATTAGCGTCTTCTTTTTTTCTTTATTTTAGTGTTTTTAACTTACAGTTAGTTCAACACTTGTCAGCAGAGGTCACCGGAGCGGTGTCTCTAAAAAGTAGAAGAGGACCCTAGGAGGTGCTCCTTTCGAGCAAAGCCAGGGGGTCTCGCCAGACATAATTTGAAATTCCTAATTGAAAATGCGCGCCGCATATTGCGAAACCACCCAATTTTGAAATAATTTGATAACCTCACTGTGAGTAACTGCCGGGATAGTCGGTAGCCCTCTAGTGATGTTCACATTTGAAAGCTCGTTGAAGCTGCGAAACCAAGATGAAGTGGCTCTTGGTTATTGGCTTGGTTTGTTGGCTTAGATTTGTTCTTACAGGTTGATATCTTTTAGGAAAACTAATAAAGTTGACACGGTGGCCGCATCATTTCCTAGTTCTCTTGTACCCTTTCCTGCTACTCTGAATTACTCTTGAGTATCGTCTCTTGGCGTTATTATCCTCATCTATCACATTCTGGCACATTTCATTGAACAAGTAATTTCGTCTTTATCGTTGGCCAGTACAAGCGCAATTGTTTTTCACAGCTACGTTTATGGCATCTCATATGGCATCATCTCGCTGGGGGTTTCAGCTAGACCAAGCTGAGGGTCAAGGGCTCAAATCCCACTGGTCGAGAATCTTTTCGTAATACAAATTTTCTTGTTTCTTCAGGGCATAAAGTATCTACGTACCGAAGAAGAAGAAATTGACATATGTTGACATCATAAAAAAACTATGATTCTTCATAACTGTTCATCTAGCTTTCAGTAGGGGGACATGGGGCAAGAAGGACACCCGGGGCAAGAGTGCCACCTCTAATTTCACGTAGTTCAAATCATGTTTTGATGTTTAACGCAGGAAAAGTATAAATTGAGTACTAATTGAGGGTTGTGTAAATATTACAGTTAAAAATGTTTAGTACAAAATATAAAAAATGTCTTTAACTAATAGAGGTAGTAAACTATAGAGGAAGAATGTCGCTGACGTCGTGGCAGGAACATCTTTTGCTGGCGGAGATAGGCGGGGCTATAAATGTCAACGCGAAAAAGTATGCAGTTTGACACTTATGTACCCGACATGTTTCTGAGCGAGAACAAAGGGAACAGCAGCGACATTCGTCCTCTATAGTTTTCTATCTCTATTCTTTAACTCACCAACGCAAAATATGCGAAATATTATAAGAATGTAAGACTGGAAAACAAGGTTTGACTCCCAATAAATACAAAACATATTGATTTTTCCGCACAGTATTGATGATTTTTAATTGTTTAATATAGCTGTGAGGATTTTTTTCGAAAAAGTCCTTTTGACATTAAATTTTACACATATAATAACAGTATGTCTTATGGGGCAAGAGGGACACCGCATTTTTCTCATATAAAATCAAATGAACTTTTATTTTTCGTGTTTAATATTGCATTCAATCAATGTTTCCTACTAAATAAAATCAAAATAAACCATCTTGGACATTCAAAATGGTTTCTGAAAATTTGTACTAATATTGTTACAGTCAAATAAGATTAAAACTAAATTAATTTCGTAAAATTACTTTTTAACTATAAGTCAACTTTTATCCCTCCGTTTTTATCTTTACTTACTCTATAATTTATCCTTTAGGCGGGGAAATAATAATATACAAAATTTGTGGCATTTTGCTCTGGTGGTCTTCTTGCCCCATACGAGTGGCACTCTTGCCCCGTGCCTCGTTTAAAAACCTCATAAGATGGGACATTTTCAAAAATCTCAAATCATCATGTGTTTCTTATATTTTTGAAATCTATCGATAACATCATTTAGAACAAGAGCTGAGCTTGCCCCTACACTGGAATAATCTTCAAAAATTGTGCTAATCAACCATGATTTGAACCTATATATCTTAAGGTGTCCTTCTTGCCCCCAGCCCCCCTAGTAGTCTACTGATATTCAAATCCTTGAAAACTTTAAACATATGTCTCATTGTACTATTATTTCTGGAACTCATGTATAACGCAAGATAGCGGGATGACCACATCCAAGTTTAAGTAGCTACGAAATAATGATCCTATATTCGAGCTCCAGACTTTCTAGATCCACGCCTATAAACCCACCATCTTCAGGTCTTTGGATCTGTAGCTCCACTTCAGAATAGTCTCAAGTTCCTTAGAACATGCTGCTATGATGAGCTGTCATATGCTAAAGGTTGTAAAAATATCTCTACCGTCAGTACTCGGCTACCTCAGCTGATCCGAAAAGAAGCCCAAACATTGATGATTATCTCTTTATATGTTCAAAAAGCGCATAAAACTGTTTCTGTGCTTCTCCAACTTGCACTACTTTATTTGTAGCATTTTCCATGAATCTACGAGCGTTGCACATTTTTGCTCTTCAATGCTTCATCTAAGCTGCCCTAACCGTAGCCAGTATCAAAACTAGTCAGAATTATGCTCTCCATGAGTAAGAGAAAAGACAAACAGCAACGAAAGAACCAAATCGATATCGGTTAATAAACGTCAAAATCGAAAAAGCACAGAATACAGTGTAATGCGAACTATACAAGTAATAATCCGCAATCGAAATCTACTGAGTATAGACATACTGTCTCTTCTAAATCCCGTAATATATTCAAATCCTAGGAAAATTAACACTATTGTAATTACCTTTACGTTGAAAGAAACGGAACGGAAAAAGCGAGCTTATCTAGATAATTTTACATCAACACATGGAAAAATCTCGGTTTGGAGCTCGGTATTGAATCGATCGACGGTCACGCGTTCCCACCATCATCCACGTTGCTCTACGCACTCGCCCCGGCGCTCTTTATCCACGTGTATATTTGTGGGCAGAGATCTAGGCATCTCTGGCACCGCACCATGAACTGGTATCATCAAAGCTCTGTGAAAATTCTAGAACTGAAATGCGCCTGTGGCCTGGCCCTCCACAGGGTCAGCCCCAGCAGCACAAATCGTCCCATGTCTACTTCAGCTGAAGCCAGCGGTGGGCGATTGAAATACGCTTACAAAATTGCATAACATGATTTAGATATCCGAGCATTTTAAAAACAAAAACAGCAAAAAAAAAGCGTTATCTCCGCAGTCGATCAATTCGAATTGAATAATTGTAAAAAGCACAAGACATTTCCCATGTTTTGATACGACGACGAATCAAGTAGCCAACTCAGTTTGAGATTGATATTTTTGAAAGTTTTTGTTACTCTGTACAGAAAAGTTCACAAAAACGAAGCTCCTAATTAAAGCACGAATCTAAAGCGTTGAGAATAGAATCAAAAGAAGTCGAACATAAAGAAGAAAACCTCTCGGACTGTAGAAATTTTATATAATTATAAAGAATTATTCTATGAGCCTCTTGTAAAATAAATTAGAAACTTCAACAGTAATCATAGAAAGCCATGGAGCATAGACATTTTCTTCTTTCCTTCAAAAATATTTGCTCTTATTAGAAAAAAGAAAAGGTCGAAAATCAAAAGTCAGCAGAAACAGGGCAGACACGATATTCACAATAAAATAGTAGTTTTATCAACACAGAAACAGTTATATCAAATCTTTCCTCTTTTTTCATATTGACTATTCAAAGCTTAGCATTTAAATGACAAAATTAGAAATCTTAAAACACTTTGAATATAAATAATAAAAAGCATGTAAAAAGAATCAAATTTCCTTCCATTCCTTCCATAATAAATACGCAAAAAATGGAGAGAAGCTCAAATTTACAAGCCAGGTTAAATGCATATAATTTGTTCAGAAGTTTGTTCTTTGTTTAAAACCATATATGCTGGAATTACAGTAACTTTTTTTTCGGTTGTTACATTAAATCAATGGATCAGCTCGTAGCACAAATAAACAGTCATAATATCGGTTGAAAAGCATGGAACTCATTGTAATAAAAAAAAAATACACGTTTTGGTGTACTGGAGAAAAATTTATGTGATATTTTTTATCGATAAGACGTACCTTACATTTCGCAAAGCTATAACGATGGAAGAGAATTGACGAGATAGGGATACCACAAAGAGATAAAGACAAACCTATATACAATAAATATTATGTCTAAAGAAATCTTAATTAACAGTGTGATTGTGCTTTGTTCGTCTCTATCAAACAAAACGACGAACAGAACGAGCAGACTAGTAAAGCTTAGACGAATGTGAAAGGATTTGTCATTACCAAATCGATGAAGCCGAATTTATAATAATTCAAGTTGAACCAGAAACTAATCGAATCGCATTATCAGCCAGAAACATTTAACCGTGTAAAATATTTTTTGTAATTCTCCTTCCCTCCGGAAACGAAAAACAACTGTAATCTAAACCGATTCCCACACGTATATAATGTCCTCTATAGAAACAAAAAATCAGAACAGATATAAAAATGACACACTTCAATCTGACGTTATTTAGAAGAAAAGAGAGCAACTGATTGCGAAGAGCATACCGATTGCAATCAACACAAGAAAAACCAAGAAGAGAGAGAAGAAGACGAGTAAAATCTCTGAAAAGTTTGAAGAAATCAACTAAAAACACATCCGTATACATAGAAATCGCAAAAACAACCAATAAAACTATTTTTGAAATTTACAATAGAGAATAAACAATAAACAGATTTTAAAATAATCACATAACTTGTTTTGAGTCCATTGCATTTAATGCCTTTTTTTTAACCTTGTTGGACGACATCAAACACTTTGGCACAAATGATTGACTTTGAATCTACTCTGATGTATACTGGAGCAATTCAGGCTGAGCCTTATAGAAAGATGGGTAAGTATCGACAACTTGTTCGATGATCACAATACTTCATTGAACTTGATGGCGCTGGATCTATTATGCGATGGAAGATTGGAACTTTAAAATCAATTTCATTTTCTTGAAAGGCTTTACAGAAATAAAACTTTTGTTACGAATTGTCTGAATATCATTCTTGAAAGATATCACATTCCCTAAGTTATGCCTTTTTCATTCATATTCCGCACTAGATTCAAAGGTTAAAACTATCTCTGAAGTTAAATATATTGTTGAAATTTGAGTGATTTCCTTTAACATATGAATTGAAAGATGAGTGTTTGGAATACGAATCATGTTCGGAAGTGATGACAAAATGTTCACCCTTTCGTATATTATTAGCAAACTTGGGTAAGTATTTCTTAACATTCCCAAAACAGTCAATTGAAATTTGCAAAGTACAACACGATTTTCAAACCATTCTTTGCTTAGTAACAACATTCTAGACGCTAAGTTACCAATGGTTGTCAGATCATAAATTAAGCAAGAAATGTACAATAGGCCTTTTCATGTGACAGGTCCGTCTATGCGTTTGTTTACATTAGTGGAGGACCGGTGCTAACACGGGCCTGTCGTTTTCATAGAAGAACTGTCAAAGAGCTTCCGGATCAGCTGATTTGAAACATCATGTGAAAAGGCCTACCCGACCAGAACCACATAACAAGATAATAACACATTCCTATCAGCATCAGTTAAAAATAACAGAAGTTGATATAATTTTGTTATCAAAATGGCTTTGTTCTCATTTTGTTATATTTTTTGTAACACATTTATAACAAGATTTGTTATATTTTTGACATCGCATTTATAAGTTTGTTGCAAATACCATCCGATGTCGTATACAGTAACATAGTTTGTAATAATTTTGTTATTTTGTAACATCCTTGCAACACATTCTGTAATAATTTTGTTATTATTATAACAGGGTTTGTTATATTTTAGTTTGGTTTGGTGCAAATTTTGTTAGAATTTTTGTTATTTTAACTACGGTACATGTTTTATAACAACTGGTGATATAAAAAAATCATATCAGGGGAACACAATCTGTTATAATCTTGTTTTTTCCTTCTGGTCGGGTATAGACAAACCTAAAGTACATGAAATCTAGATTCCGTAAAACGAGGTAATTTTGATAGGTTTTTGGAAGGGAATCTGATAATTTCTTCATTATGTTCTAAAGATGTTTATTTGACATATCTCGCTTAACCAGTGTCATACCCCTCCTATGAAATGGTGTCAGTGGCAGAATGTGTCAACCCCTCATGATGATTTTGGCGTCTGGCGTGTAATGTTGTTGTTTTTTTTAGTGTAAAAAGAACTTTGACTCGATTGGTCGTTGAACAAACATATTTTTAGTAATAAAATCCACGTTCTTTCTTTTTCACGTGAAATTGGGTCCTAAAGCCCTGTCCCAATTTTAGTGCCAAACGCTTAAGTTTAGGCCAAAAGCACATGTTTACTCAATTTTTTTATGTTTTTCGTTTGTTTGAGTCCAAAACATTTTTTTTAGATTTTGTCACACCCCTTGGCTTAAACTCAAATTTTTGGGTGTATTTTGTTTTCCGTGTTCCTTCCGAGACGTCAGATAGGAACAACCCCAGTGCTAAAACTAAAACCCCTGTGGTGTTTTTGACGACTAAGCGAACGTCAAACATGATCTTAAGTGTCAAGGTTCATTTATGGATCCAATTTTTAAATTGAAGTTTAAATATGATATAGCCGATATTTGAGCGGAAAAAATTGCTGCAAGTAGTTGCAGTAACATGATTTTTCATGTTATTAAATAAAAACAAGATTTCATTAAACATTTTAGGACCCTATTCCCTGTGTTAGTGTTTAATAGTGGTTGCACTTTCCAACATTTAGAACATTTACTGGTATCTTGGTTATTGCGTTCGAAAGTTAGCCAAACGATTCATTTTGAATGCACCTATAATTTTTCAAATAATGGAAAACCGATTTTCGGTTTTGGAGTATAAGCTATTTGATAAAGTTTTCAAAAGTTCGTCACTTATCCTTGACAGATTTTTTTCCAACAAATATCAAAGCTACCTCGTGTTATGGTACAAAATCTACAATCAAGAGATGGTACACAAATTATGTCACGCTAAATATCAGCTTTTTAAACAGAATTAATAAAAAAAAACACATACAAATGTGTTTATAAATAGGATAAACGCCATTATAAATATATAAGAATATGTAAAAAAAATAAAATTCTGAATAGAATAGATTTTGGTTGATTCTATTTATGTCAACATAAATCATTTGTTTTTGAAATGCAAATAAGTAAACTATCGCCGAGAGTTAACTGGTGCAATGTCATAGTTTGTATTACATGCAAAATTATGCTATATTTGTCCTTAGTAAGCACATTGAAGGACCTAAACTTTAATCAACTCTTGGAGGCAAATCGCCCACCCCTATTTCATAAAACCAAAACTGTCATTTGAATTCAAATTCTACCAAATGTAATGCCACGTTGAAGTTACGAGCAATTGGAACCTTACAAATACATATTTTTTCGCATCAGCATTGTAGTGTTTTTCGGTTTATATTACTTAAGTACTGTTAAGCATTTTGTCAAGAAAGTTACGTTTGGTGCACGTCCGAACTCACCAACATTTTTCGAAAGCGAGGACCGATCTTAATCTACCAAAAGCAATCACAAGACTGACTGGTTGCTCTCACTTATACTATTTTCTCTCCCTTCCCTTTTACAGTCACGCGGAAGGGTAAGTCGATTTAATCGATTCTTAACCCTCTCGGAACCATCATGAGCCTTTTCTTTATTAACCCTCTCAAATCCTTAATTCTTTTCACTAATATCCTTTTATTCCCTACAAGCATGTATTAAGGCGCAAGAAAAAATGGCACAAAAATCAGAACTGAAAAAGCAGTTTTCTTCTTTTAAAACAACAAATTGGTGAAAATAAAAACACACAGCCTTTTTATTTATCAAATAAAACAGCTGTGTGTTTTTATTTTCTTCGGTTTGTCTATTTAAAAAGAGAAAACTGCTTTTTCATTTTTGACTTTTGCACCATTTTTACTTGGGCCTTAAATCATCTGAACAAACGCCCGGATGTATATGCATTATATGCAAGCATGATTATGTGCATACGTATACGACACGAGAAACGCCGAACTCAAGCGGGGCGTTTTACCCCGCAAAACAATACATATGCAGTAAGGGAGCATTTTTTTTAATTGATTAATTAACCTCAGAAAAGCTAATCTGGATAACTTTTCTTCCTCTTATTTAATAGAAAACATGTTTGTTTATCCGACCAAAATTAAAAATAACATAAAATAATGTTTTTCACATCTGAAATCGCTGTTTTTTTAACGTGGGCAAATTACCCCCAGTCCCCCTAGTCATTTCATTGAAAAGGGGGAGATTCCCCAGTACCGGACAGCATCCAATACCGGACAAAGTCGAAAAATTGAGAAATCATGGTCTAATCAAGATGGTACATTACAAGAAAAGGAAGCTATTATGGAGAGTAATGTTCGCGTAGAGCAGCACATCCTTTAAATATACATGCCTTTTTGAAAAAAGTAGAGATGTTCGAAAATTGTTAAAACGTTGCAGTATCGCCTTAAATTTGAGCCTTAATAGTAATTATTTTGAATACGGCAAAATAGTTTGGATCACGCAAGCATGATCTAATATAATTATAATTCGAAAGTATGAATGCATTTTGTATCATATTTAAATTAAATGTGGACAAACTAACCTGTCCCCAGTTTCGGACATCTAGATTTGTTATGATATATTTGTAATTTTTGCCCCAGTGTCTCATAATACATTCATATTTGGATACATGGATTCCGTCGAACGCGGTATCGAGCATGCAATAAAAATAAAAAGAATTAACATTCAGAACATCATCGTAAAATGTGATATTCTTCGTAACATATGAAAGAGATTTATGATGGATATCTTGTAAACCAAGTAAAACTCAAATTGTATTTGTAAATGTTGGAGTAAAAAAAATCGAAGACAACATGTACACTTTTCAAGACATAACATGCTCATTCGTGTTATTATATAAAAACAAGATTTCTTTACACATTTTAGGACCCTATTGGACCCTTCTATATTTTCGGATTTACCGTCATTATTGACGTCTGTTTGTCTGTGTTTTCAGCATTATCGATTCACAATAAATACTTTAGATTGGCTTCTGCAAAGTTAGAGTGAGACAAAAATAAGTGAGAAAAAATAACACAGCCTCCCGTGTTACCCTAATATTTTGAATATTTTTCTGGCGTCTTTTGTGTAACTTCTGCCACAAAAACAAGTTGTTCCTAACACGTTAGTACTATAATGTAAGAACAAACTCATCACACGCTATGTCAAAACCAGTAGATTATGCAAATCGGATGTACCTCGGATTTTTTTCGCTAGAGTTCAGTATTTGAGTTGTATTTTCATAATCGGAAGGTTTTAAAATATTCCATCGGTGAAATTTGGATTTTTTTCCACTTTTTAGTTATTTTCTTATATACAGTCCTTAATAACCAATGAAAATCACATTTTCTTACACATTTCAGCCCATACAAAAGGTATGGGAACAATTTCACCGATAGAAAATATTGTAACCTTCCAATTATGACATTATAGACCAAATACTAAGGGGACTTGCTGGTTGGAAGACGACTGCCTTCCACCTAGCGAATCCGACCAGTTAGTTGGAACGACTGACAGCTGGAAAAAATGCTCCACACTAATGCATCTGGAGAGCAAATCGTCACGAAACGCCCATGTACATATGCATTTGTTCTATATATGGAGACTCCAATGCGAGTCAGTTTGACATTTTTTGTTGACATTAGAGTGCTTTTTAGTTGGAATATTTTCCAACCAGCGAGCATTCAACCATCGAGTCATTCCATGTAGCGGACCCCCAATGAGCGAATCCCCACTGTACTGATATCTAGCGGGAAAACATCCGGGGTTCACTGGTTAAGACTAAAGAAACTATAAGCAAAGAAGCGAAATGTTCCAATTGGAATTCCAAGTTTACTGTCAATGTCATTCCAATCCAGCAGGAGACTTGTCAAACACTTTTTCACACAAGCTGAAAACAACTCACACAAAAAGTTGCCGCCCACGAAAATTTTGCTTCTTCTGAAGTAGCATATTTTCTGAATACTTGAGTGTCGGTTGCAATTTTCATGCTTTGCATAAAGAATGTTCTACTCATTACATTGGTTTTCCACACATTCAGTCAATTTTTCATTCGTTACCCAAGCCTGTGAAAACTCAACACATAAAACCTGTGACTCACTTTTATCGTGGGATTCAACATTGGCAGTGCTGCGTAATGTGCGTAATAGATTTGGCATAGTTGCTAGCTGATTTATTTTGAATATGATCAGATTTCGTCTCTTTATAATTTAGACTCTTTAGTTTAGACATAGCGTGCATCATCGCATATTGAAAACTCTTTCTTCAAAGAAATATAAAGGACGTTGCTGAAGAGATCCGTTCAATGCGATTCAATGCGGAGAAGTGGTATTCATGAATCATGAATTTGTTTGTCATTACATATTCAAATTCATAAGGCTCTTTCAGCCTTTTTTTTCAGTAAGACCAAAATATATTGTTAGTTGTTTTCCGTTTTCCGTATAAAAACAATCCATATGCATGTGTGTGCTAGAATGAGATAGGTAATCAAACCTAATATTTCCTTACATGGTAGTTAAGCCCTGGGAGGGAGAAACCGATACGAAATTTAGGTACGTCGAGGTGAGCCGAGATTCTGCTGTCACGAACTGTCACTGTGAGCCCGAATCTTAAACAATGGACAAACATGATAAGGGGCCGTTCATTAATTACGGAAGGGGTTATGGGGGGGGTTCTGAGATTTCTTACGCTCCACACAATTTATTTTTCTTCTTCGTACAAAAAATCCCGAAAATTGTCTTAGGGGGGCTGGGGCCAAGAAGGACACCTTAAGATATATAGGTTCAAATCCTGGTTGATAAGTACAATTTTTGAAGATTATTCCAGTGTAGGGGCAAGCTCACCTCTTGTTCTAATTGATGTTATCGATAGATTTCAAAAATATAAGAAGCACATGATGATTTGAGGTTTTTGAAAATGTCTCTCCTTATGAGGTTTTTAAATGAGGCACGGGGCAAGAGTGCCATTCGTGTGGACCACCAGAGCAAAATGCCACAAATTTTGTTTATTATTATTTCCCCGCCTAAACGATAAATTGTAGAGTAAGTAAAGATAAAAACTGAGGGATGAAAGTTGACTTATAGTTAAAAAGTAATTTTACGAAATTAATTTAGTTTTCATCTTATTTGACTGTAACAATAATAGTACAAATTTTCAGAAACCATTTTGAATGTCCAAGATGGTTTATTTTTATTTTTATTTAGTAGGAAACATTGGCTTAATGCAATATTAAACAAGAAAAATATTTTTTTTTTTTTCTATCTTTATTAAGGAGACTTTCAGCCAGTGGCTGGTTCGTCTCCGTCGACAAGAAAAATAAAAGTTAATTTGATTTTATATGAGAAAATTGCCCCATAAGACATACTGTTATTATATATGTAAAATTTAATGTCAAAAGGATTTTTTCGAAAAAATCTCCTCACAGCTATATTAAACAATTGAAAATCATCAATACTGTGCGGAAAAATCAATATGGTTTGTATTCATTGGGAGTCAAACCTTGTTTTCCAGTCTTACATTCTTATAATATTTCGCATATTTTGCGTTGGTGAGTTAAAGACATTTTTCAAATTTTTTGTACTAAACATTTTTAACTGTAATATTTACACAACCCTCAATTATTACTCAATTTATACTTATCCTGCTGTAGTGTATACGAAATATAAATAAATAAAATGTTTCCAACAAATGAAATTTTCGATTTTATGAACTTTTGAACATACCTACCATTTCGATCGATGAACATCGCTAACATTCTGACAACTCGCGACACGCGAACACAACCCGAACATAACGGTATGTAGGTATCCTACTCGGCAGTTCAGTTGAGCCGGTCTTCGTTGCCGTGGCGTGTGTGTTCGTGTGGAATGGCTTACGGAGAGATAAATTGAGCGGAGCGAATCGATGGAGACTGTGTGAGTGAGAGCGTAAATCAGATATTATAGACGGCCCTGTGTGTGGTAACTTTGGCTATCGTTTCGGGTGAAAGAGAGGGGGGAAACCGAGGAGTCTCTGAGAAACGTATCGTGAGGGCTTGTGTGTTGGTGCCACGGCATAAAAAATTAACAAGGCAGGCTCTTCACTGATGTAAACATCAAGTTTGGTTGAAAACATGTGACGTCACTCCTATCGTACCATATACCATCCGGACCACTAGATCATTTTTTTTGAAAATTTGTTCGAGGTGGATAGGAATGACGTCGTCAAGTAGCTGTCAGTTTTCGGAATATATCACCTTCTTAAATATAGTACACCGTGGTTGGTGCTTTTGGATAGCCACATAGAGTGCGTGGGAAAAAGGAGAAATCCAGAGGGGCAGTGATTTGAGTGAAGTTCGTGGTGACTGACGCAACCGTGTTGCAGTGCTTGTGGCCCAAAAACTTAAGGATGTTGCGGAAGAGTGGAATCCCGAGGATTCACGCGAGAATTCGCGACAATGGCGCAGCAGCTCCCAGTGACCGGTACGTATTAACAAAAATGGATTGTTGAGTGGAAAAGTGCTTTACAAATTGTAGTTTCGATGGTGCCTATGGAACAAGTTTCTAAAAACGTGAAACCGAAAAGTGTTTAGCAGCCATTTTGTTTCTGCATTACTCGCTCATTTTGCGTAAGGCAAGCGGGTCAATGAGGGATATCGTGTCCGGCCAACATTGCAAACAGCAGACAAATCGTTGTATTTCGTGCTTCATAGTTGTTGGAATGGTAATTGATTTTTTTCAGGATTCGTGCATGAACACGCGAATCGGGGGGGTATCAATTTGTTTGGATTCGTGCGGGAGGACGCGAATCAGGAAGTTATGTTTGGATTCGTGCGAGAGGACGCGAATCAAGGGGCTATGTTTGGATTCGTGCGAGAGGACAGCTTTTATTGGACGGACGCGGAAGAAAAGGAGTTTAACTTTTTAAGGAATTTGGCTTTGAAACAAATAAAAACCCTGGGATACTACAGTACAACCGACAAGATTGAGCTATACGTCGACGCGTCGCCTGTCGGCCTAGGTGCAGTGCTTATGCAGTACAACAATGCGGGGATACCCCGCGTCATAGCATGCGCATCCAAATCGCTGACAGTCACGGAGCGCAAGTACCCGCAGACCCAGAAAGAAGCTTTAGCGGTTGTGTGGGGAGCGGAACGCTTTTCTTTCTATTTGATAGGCCGAACCTTCGTTATCAAAACTGATGCAGAGGCAAACGAATTTATTTTCAACAGCCAGCATCGTTTGGGGAAACGGGCAGTTTCTCGGGCTGAAGCTTGGGCGTTGCGGCTACAACCGTTCGATTTTTCAATCGAACGAGTGGCTGGAAATCTAAACGTGGCCGACGCATTGTCGAGGTTGGTAAACGAATCACAAGAAGCTGTCCCATTCGAAGAAGAAGATTCTGGCAATTTGCTGTATGCACTAGACGGCGGAGTGCTAGAAATAACTTGGGACGATATCGAGACATGCTCAGAAAACGACAGCGAAATTCAAGAAGTGTGCGAAGCAGTTAGTTCAGGTTTTTGGCCAAAACGATTACGGAAGTTCGAAGCTCAGAGGAAGAACTTGTATGTTCTTGGTCACACCGTCTTCAAGAACGATAGAGTCGTTTTACCTGCTCTCTTAAGACAACAAGCTATGTCATCTGCACACGGTGAGCATCTTGGCGAGGTGAATATGAAACGTACTATGAGGGAGTTTTTCTGGTGGCCGGGTATGGCAAAAGAAGTAGAGAGATACGTAAAGACCTGCGAAACTTGCATTTTACTAGCTCGGAAAGGTCCACCACAGCCTTTGTCGTCTAGAGATATGCCGGAAAACCCCTGGGAAATAATTCAGATAGACTTCCTTTCCATGCCGGGTTTTGGATCAGGGGAGTTTTTAGTGATCGTGGATATCTATTCCCGTTATCTAACGGTCGTGGAAATGAAGCAGATAGACGCAGACCATACGAATGCGGCTTTGTGTGACGTTTTTAAGAGATGGGGCTTACCTCGCGTGCTCCAAAGCGATAACGGACCCCCATTCCAAAGCTCTAACTTCGTATCGTTCTGGGAAGGAAGGGGAGTAAAAGTCCGAAAGTCTATACCGTTGAGTCCTCAAACAAATGGAGCGGTTGAGAGACAGAATCCCGGTATAACAAAAGCACTGTCGGCGGCAAAATTAGAGGAAAAGAACTGGAGATGGGCCTTGAATCAGTATGTTCATAACCGCAATACACTAGTGCCTCACTCCCGCTTAGGAGCGACGCCTTTTGAAATGCTCGTCGGTTGGAAATTTCGAGGTACGTTTCCTAGTTTGTGGTGTCACCGAGAACAAGCGCTGGATCGAGATGACATCAGAGAGCGAGATGCGGAAGCCAAGCTAATCAGTACAAAACATGCGGATGAAAAAAGAGGAGCCAAACCATCGGGAGTTGATGTCGGAGACGTGGTACTTATTCTGCAGCAAAAGAAAACCAAGTCAGACCCAACGTTTTCTTCGGAACCTTTCACAGTTATCGCCAGAGATGGCTCTAAATTGATTGTACTTAGCAAAGGCGGCGTACAATACACGCGACACATCCAAGATGTAAAAAAAGCACCGGCGCAGTATGACATAGCGGACTGTTTGGTGCCATTTAATACGTTGACAATTCCAGAGTTAACGCATTCAGGAGAACAAAATGGATTATTGGAGCTTCCGAGTTCTAACAACACACCAGTTGAATCTAACACTAATACGAGATTCCTGAGAACGCGAGATACCATCAAACGTCCCGTGCGTTACGACAATAAATATGTGTACCATATATTTCAATAGAGTACAGGTAGAGAAGGATGTAGTGTATACGAAATATAAATAAAATGTTTCCAACAAATGAAATTTTCGATTTTATGAACTTTTGAACATACCTACCATTTCGATCGATGAACATCGCTAACATTCTGACAACTCGCGACACGCGAACACAACCCGAACATAACGGTATGTAGGTATCCTACTCGGCAGTTCAGTTGAGCCGGTCTTCGTTGCCGTGGCGTGTGTGTTCGTGTGGAATGGCTTACGGAGAGATAAATTGAGCGGAGCGAATCGATGGAGACTGTGTGAGTGAGAGCGTAAATCAGATATTATAGACGGCCCTGTGTGTGGTAACTTTGGCTATCGTTTCGGGTGAAAGAGAGGGGGGAAACCGAGGAGTCTCTGAGAAACGTATCGTGAGGGCTTGTGTGTTGGTGCTTTTGGATAGCCACATAGAGTGCGTGGGAAAAAGGAGAAATCCAGAGGGGCAGTGATTTGAGTGAAGTTCGTGGTGACTGACGCAGCCGTGTTGCAGTGCTTGTGGCCCAAAAACTTAAGGATGTTGCGGAAGAGTGGAATCCCGAGGATTCACGCGAGAATTCGCGACACCTGCGTTAAACATCAAAAAATTGATTTGAACTACGTGAAATTAGAGGTGGCACTTTTGCCCCGGGTGTCCTTCTTGCCCCATGTCCCCCTACGTAATTGATGGACAGTCCCTGAAAGCGCGTAATAGATTTTTGCATTTCTTCAAAGGTGAGAATCTATACGCAAATATAATGAGCCATCATCATAGAAGTCGCTAGAGAAGAACGAGATAAATGTCACTGAAAATGTTTGTTTACGTCCAAAATTCAATTTTTCAATCCAAAAATTAGGTAATAATCAATCGATCATTGAACTATTTTCCATTGGCATAATCATTTTGAATTATTATTCTTCCGATAGGCCTCCAATCGCGAAACGCAACATACTGTTAGCCAACTACACTTTGATAGCGCAACTAGTTAGAGGATGAGAGATTTGATTTTTCACGCATTCATCACATGCCTCTGTGGGGGAAAATGTTTTATTTTTTTTTGATAAAAGACAGTCAACAGTGAAACGGTTGAGTGAAAAAGGTAGAAATATCCATGCTCGATGTTCTACATTCCTTTGTTTTTTTATATTATTCCACTACTTTCATAAAAATTGAGATCCGGCTGGTAGGAGCACTAGTTTGAGGTTGGAAAACCAGAATATGTGAGGTTAGTTTCAATGGAACTTTCGCCTGAGCGATTTTTGCACTTGAATAAAACACGTTTCGAAACATTCTCCGCTGTCTCTATAAATACCATTGGGTAGAGAAATAAATTCTCTACCACTGAATTTCATTTAATTTCATTTATTATTTCACTTAAGCTGTGAAAATAAATATTTTGTTCTGAATGTTTTGAAACCATGAATGAGTTTGACATTGCTCTCGTCAACCATCATCATGACGACAGCAGCACACCCCACCGGACGAATTGTCGTCTTGGGAGCGAATACGCGTGATTTCACAACAAATTTAACCACTAACAAAGAATCCGGAAGTTTATAACCTATGTTGCCAAACACCAATTTTCTAATTTTATCCCACTAATCGTACATGAGCACTGACCGGATCTGTACATTATCAAAGGAAAAAAAAATTCTATTTCTCAATGATCTCTGATCGTCTACAAAATAACTATTCCGAGAAAAAGTGTAAATTGTGTGGTTCTTCCTATGCTGCACACGGTAAGTTCTCAATCCAACCTCTTTTTTACCGGTTCTCCTACTAGCCACCAGATGTCGGAGTGATCGTTTAGCTTTGAAAATATTAGCCTATAGGCCTTTTCATGTGACAGGTCCGTCTATGCATTTGTTTAAATCGGTGGAAGACCGGCCACGCTCGTTCAAATCTACTCAAAAGAGAGTAACTTTGACTCACTTTTGAAGTTTCAAGTTAGCTGTCAAAAGTGAGTAACCTTATTTTATCAAAGTGAGTAACTTTTTACTCAACCATGAAAGAAAACGACCTTACTCACTTTTGAGTAAACACAAACATATTCGACTCACTTTGTAAACGTCAAAGACTTGTGAAAATATCGCGCGCTCGAACTGACAAATCCTCCGTTGTGGTGAAAATTTTTCCGTCGACGTGATGTCGGACTGTTTTCAAAAACAGTCGAGACAAAAGCCGATCCGGCAGAGCAATGGCAGTTAGTTTGCTTGAAACTTCGCTTCGGAAGTCCAACCGGCGAATTCCAGATTAGTGCTGCGAAGTCAATAATCCTGGTATCAAGTGAAGCGAGGTAGAAGTGAAAATGACCAAGTCCTGGTTTTGATCGAACAATCACAAGAAAAAAATATAAACAGTAAGTTTTACCGTCGTACTTTTTATTGGGCTAATTATCAATTCTTTACAGTTCAACCGGGAAAGCTACTGGCACGGTCAAACTACATCCTCCATGGTTTCATCAATCCCCCAGAGATTTATAACATCCGGGGATCCATTCCAGAGCAGCGAAATTTTCAACACAAATATCAAATTTTTTTTACTTGTTATTATGTATTATTCATATAGTAATGTAAAGGATAATGAATAAATGTTATGTTTTTTGTATATTTCTCCTGATTTTATGAATAACATAATAAATTTATTTCCAAAAATATTATTTCCTGAAGTGAGTGACATCTACTCACTTTCGCAAATTTCAGATCAAACGAAGTGAGTAAGTGTTACTCCCATATTGACATTTGACAATGTTACTCTAAAGTGAGTAACGATGGTGTTACTCACTTTTGAGTAGTTCCACTTTGTTCCGAAGTGAGTCGAAATCTACTCACTTGTGAGTAAATCTGAACGAGCGTGGGTGCTAACACGGGCCTGTCATTTTCATAGAAGAGCTGTCAAAGAGCTTCCGAATCAGCTGATTTGAAACGTCATGTGAAAAAGCCTATTCATGCTTATTCAAAAGTAATGTCATGATAGTACCTCTTATTCTGATTGAACATATACCGTACACCCCCGTTAATTTGAACGATACCTCATGCAAACCATCGGGGTTCATTTTTAATTTGAACATCTAGTCACCCTAGAAACGTGTTTCTGGTTACCTCTTTCACTGTTTTGTTTTGAGTATGCGTCCCGTTCCACAGCGTTCCATTCCACTTTACTCCGTTCCATGAGCTAAATGACGTTTGAACCATTTTTAATCTGAACGATGTGCAAATTAGCGGGGTACAAATTAAAAAGTGTTCAGATTAAATGTGGTCAAACCAACGGGGGTACCCGGTACACACTTAAATTATTTCACCGATCTCAGTAAAATTTTTCGCCGAGAACCCAACAGCTGAGAATTCGGTAATTTTCAACGCCGAATTTCGGTACTTATTTTACCGATATTTCGGCAATCCGAACGTTACCGAGATTCGGCAAACGATTACCGAGATCTCGGTAAAAGTTTGACCGAGAATCGTCAAATTATTACCGAGACATCAGTTGTTGGGTTCTCGGCGAAACAGTTTAAGTGTGTAGTATTCAAATACGCTTCATTTTACTTTTTCCAAAAAAAACTAAAATTAAATGCGTCCTTTTTCCATGTTTGTCCGAAAAGATTGGGGGTACAGAACAAAAGAAAACTAGTGAAATTCATTAAGTCTGCCTTGACTGTCGTTGGCAACCTAGTGTTTTCCTGCAGTTTGAAAAAACTTTGTGTTATATTTCGTGTATAGTATCTGTGCCTCCCTCCCAAGTTAAGCCCTGCAAACTTCTGCAAAAATCCCAAACAAAATATGCTCAAAACGGTTTTTTTTCTACAGCAACTTCCTTATCTGAGGTTTAAACCATTAGGGATGGTCACCCTTTGTCACGTTTTTTGTATGAGTCCTCCGAAATGTTGTAAGGCTTGTCGCGCTTGGCTTGACCCCCTCCCCCCCTCGGAGCGTGACTTAATTTGTGCTTGACCCCTTAGAAAGAATGTAGCATTCGTCATAAAGACAATTTTCTTCCGTTAGGTCAAGAAATCACGAAAATCAAGAACATCCATAAATCGTAATTGAAAAAATAATGAAACATCGTTCTTTTTTTCCTTGTTTTTTGCTCATTCGAAAGAAAACCTCGAAGAAAACTGCCTTTTTCGTTGCTGCAGGATTGCATTAGGATTCTAAAAAAAAACCTTAAAGGCTCAAACGCAATGATAGCGGTACGGCAGAGGAATGCGGACCCAGTTCGCCATCATGAACTGTGATATGTTTGTCGACTCCGTGTTGATTCACTTTCCTTTGTTGATAGCTCAGTATGGTGTGCTTCATGCTGGCGAACCGGTTCAGTTTTCCGTTGCCGTTCCGCTATCATTGCACAGTGGTCAAGGAATCAGTTTTATGCTGAAAGATGCATTTTTAGCCGTAGAATGAAATATTAGACGAAAACGGTCTTCCACAAAGTTGTTTGGATTAGGAAGGCCGTTTGTTTGGTGTTATAGGCAAATTTAATGCACCACCAGCATAGAGGTCGCTAGGTAAGAAGGAGAGAAATGTCATTGAAAATGTTTGTTTACGTCCAAAATTCAATTTTTCAACCCAAAAATTAGCTCATAATCAATTAATTATTAAACTATTTTCCATTGGCATAATCATTTTGACCCTTTATTCTTGCGATACGCATGATTTCACAACAAATTTATCCACAAACAAAGAATCCGGAAGTTTATAACCTATGTAGCCAAACACCAATTTTCCAATTTTACCCCAGAAATCGTACATGAGCACTGACCGGATCTGTAGATTTTAGAAGGAAAAAAAGTTTATCATGTTTTTCAATGCTCTCTGATCGTCTACAACATAACTATTCCGAGAAAAAGTGTAATATGTGTGATCCTTCCTATGCTGCACACGGTGCATTCTTTTATGACGGTTCTCCTACTAGCCACCAGATGTCGAAGTGATCGTTCAGCTTTGAAAATATTAGCCTATTGAAAATTACTTTCTCATTTGTAGAAATTATATTATACATGCTTCGGCAAAGTTGTAGACCATTCAATTTGAAGCAATTTTACCAAAAAATGTTTTTTTTTATCTCTTAAATTGGGTCCTAAAATGTTTAATGAAATCTTGTTTTTATTCAATGACACGAAAGACCATGTTACTGCAACTATTTTAGCAATTTTTCACGCTCAAATAACGGCTACATAATATTTAAACTTTAATTTAAAAATTGGTTCCATAAATAAACCTTGACACTTTTGTTCATGTTTGACGTTCGCTTAATCGACAAAAACACCACAGAGCTTATAGTTTTAACACTGGGGTTATTCCTATCTGACATTTCGGAAGGGACACGGAAAGCAAAATACACCCAAAATTTGAGTTTAAGCCAAAGAGTGTGACAAAATCTAATAAAAAAATTTTGGACTTCAACAAAAGAAAAACATTAAAAAATTTAGTAAACATGTAAGCGTTTGGCTCTAAAATTGGGACAGGCCTTTAGGACCCTATTGACCGATTTAGAGCTTTTTTCCTACGGTGACATAGGGTGGTTCGAGCAAAACTGGTTTTCTGGCTCTAGCGTTTTTAATTTCTAATATCTCATCAAAGTAGTCTATGAATCAATTTTGAGAGCTTAGAAAAATGCGTAATTTGGTGAGTGAAGAAACTCGCTATCTCCTTCCGTTTGGGAATTATTGTTGTTTTTCTCTCAAAAACATGCCTAATTTGATTGAGAATATCTCTGATTGGGGCAAACATAAAAAATATCTTTTGATGGCATTTAAAAGGCATAACAAAATTGTCCACGACGACTTTTAGAACTTAACAAAACGCAAATTTTCATGCAAAAAGATTGTTGATATCTGTTTTATATCAAAAGTTATTAAAGTTTTTGCGTTAAAAAATATTTGTTTTTCAAGTCATTTTATTAGAGTTCCAAAAATAACACATCTGTAATTTTTTGATATAACATACAATTTTGTTGCTTGAAATTGAATGGTCTACAACTTTGCCGAAGCATTTATAATAAAATTTCTACACATGAAAAAGTTAGTTACACCAGGCTCAAAATGCATCCTTCCGCGTAAAACTGATTCCTGGACCACTGTGCATTGTCTTTGAGGCCTAATAAATGAGTTTTCATTGTAATGTAATAAGTTTGAACTTACTTTTCAGTACCAACGTGTGCGGAACATTTTTCCAAATTTCTTCATAGTTATTTCCATATCACCCTACATTGTCTTTGGGCCTCCTTTAAATCACCACCGAAGAAGCTGAAAATTTCACAGGACACTATTTTTATCGTACACTCAGGCAAAACTACTATGAATACTCATTATTTTCCCTTATGTTTATTAGCCACAAGAAATCGGTAAGTATTTCATTGATTCACCTTATGAATTGATCTGAATCAGGTCAATGTGGTGTCTAACTTGTTTCATAAAACAGCATTATGAACTTTGATATGATAATTTAAGAATGTCTACTATCAGCAATATAAACTACATTACTTTTCATGAAACAAATTATTACTTCACTATACGTTTTTCATATCTCATGCACATTACATTTCATTCTGAATATTTACAGAATTTGTAATGGGTTCGTCTACTTAATATTAGGATTATCTAACGTGTGGAAATCAATTTTCCACTTACTTTGTCGTGCTGCTTCTTGATTTACAATAATAGCAAAGTACTATTGCATATCGATTTGTGACACGACGAAGAATGAAAATCCGATTTTCACACGTTGGTCAAGCCATTTTCTAAAGCAAAACAGATTAATGAAATATTCAATAGAATTGAACCATTGTTCTCCGTTTATTAATCCATATTTCCGTCATTTTTTATTATATTTTTCATTTCATTTTTTCCTATCTCCACAATAGGGTCCTAAAGCCCTGTCCCAATTTTAGTGCCAAACGCTTAAGTTTAGGCCAAAAACACATGTTTACTCAATTTTCTAATGTTTTCCGTTGGTTTAAGCCCAAAAAACATTTTTTTTAGATTTTGTCACATCCTTTGGCTTAAACTCAAAGTTTGGGTGTATTTTGTTATCCGTGTCCCTTACGAAATGTCAGATAGGAACAATCCCTGTGGTCGAACTAAAACCCCTGTGGTGTTTTTGTCGACTAAGCGAACGTCAAACATGATCAAAAGTGTCAATTTTTAAATTAAAGTTTAAACATTATATAGCTATTATTTGAGCGGGGAAAATTGCTAAAGTAGTTACAGTAACATGCTTTTTCGTGTTATTAAATAAAAACAAGATTTCATTAAAAATTTAAGGACCCAATTGTTCATTGTCGTACTTCCTTCTGAAGACTTCTAAAGAAGCTGCCGCATTATGTGGGATATAAACGATGGTGATGATTTTGTTCCGATCTCACTCAGTTCTAGCGAAATTATATCTGAAAGTTTAATTCCGTATTATTTTCAAATTAGTCGAATAATTAGCAACTTATTACCTTTCAAAGTATCCGAACAAATTGATGGTGCTTCCGTAAATAAATCCGCAATCAGCGTCCAATACAATGCTTCCAATTACAAATTTTCATAATGGCAACCTTATGTGTTTTTCACACTACTCATCGCTATGTGAATCATAAGGAAGCTTAATGAAATTGGTATACGGTAATTAAGTATAATAGGGGTATTCACTTATCGGCGTAAATTATCGCGTATATCGAGATAAACTGTGTATCTCAAATATTTCACAAATTTGTATAAACTGTGTAAAAAACATTTCAATGTGTTGAGATTCCACAGTCGATCAATCCAAGAATGCGTCGGTCGTTATAACAACGATCATCAAATTTGTTATTTATAAACAAACAAAACATCAATTTCAGAAACGAGTCGAACAAAAAACTTGCGAATAAAATTGATTTAAAATAAATACTGATTTCGCATGAACGTCTCAGTGCTCAGACACTAAAGGAAAACGATTGATGGTTGATTTCAAAGAGCTTTAAAGAAAACGATTGAAGGGATGTTATGTATGCGACTGATGAAGGTGGTAGAACGTGTCAGAAGTACTGCTCTCTCCGGGTACTGTTCGTCCTTTTCAAATAAGTTTATGTTACGAGATTTAAACGCAACGTGCATCGGTTTTTGTCATTCGTCATCACATTAGGTTTTAGGCAGTAAAGGCATTAGATTTGACTATTTTATTTTTAGGACCATATGATTTTTTATTCCATTGCAGAGTAGTGTTTGATCCTTGTTGCTTGCTCCTGTGGGGGCGGGCGATGAGGGCAGCAGTAGCAACTACGAATTGTATGGTGATCTATGCTTATGCTTATGCATATGATTTTTATTCCATTGCAAAACACTGGGATGACTTTTATGATCGTGAAAAACTACCCGAACAAAGATCCAGACACGGTCTCAACAATCAAAATGTCCAAAGCAATCAAAAGGACAGACAGATCAAACTGTGTAATATGAGTAAGGTAAGAGAGCAGATTGTTGCTCTTTGGAGACGATCTGGAAAAGATTTCGGGAACCATGAAGAAATCATTGGGCCTCGTCACTAAACTGAAATCTCGACTGACACAAATCGTACAAAACATTGCGAACATTGTGATTAACTTTTGAGTAGCCTGACATTTTTGTTGGGTAGCCCGGATAAAAACGTATCATTCAGTGAATGGAATAAACCATTAATGTACAATATAACGTATTGGATACAATACAGCGTATTGTAATTGAATGTCGAAGCAATATTATTCTTGTTTGGATATACAATTCAAAAACAATATAATATATTGTAACAGAACATTGTATTGTTTTTAATTGGTTTTATACCTTACAATTTTGGTCAAATTCCTATTTTCGCGTAAAACAACTGTAGCTTTTTTCTATGTAGCTTTGCTGAAAGAAATAAACAAAACAAGTTCAGAAAGCAAGAAATGTTGGGTGAAAAATATTCAAAAAGTAAAAATAAGTAGTTTTTTAGAAGTCACTTGACATTAGCTGTAACGACGTATGCAACCATGATACAGTTCGTTGAATTGTTTTTGTATTGTACAACAATACAAAAATTGCGAATCAAGACATTACATGAACATTATATCGTATTGTATTTTCAAAATGTTTGTATGAGAAAATATCTATATTTGTATTGTTACGATACTTAACCACCCATACATTATATTGCAAAAATCTCATATACCATACAGTGAACTGTTCGAAACAATATATTGTACTGTAATTGTGTTGTCATTTTACATATACTGTATTGTATTTCCAATATATTGAATGGTACTGTTACAATACGTTATATAGTTTTTGTATTGTATTTTTTATCCGGGAGGTTACTAGATTGTTGTTTCTTACTTTTCAACCTATAGAGACAGAATAGGAATATTTCATTTGAAATATTTCTTCAGGGTTATCTCAGTTTACGCAAACTTAAGTGAATACCCCTAATATGCTTCGCAATTATGGTTTTCATCGAACTAATATGAAATCCAAAATAGCCTTATGAAACATGATATCACTAAGGGAATCACTAATGACGGCTATGGAAATCATAAGGCGCGCAATGAAATATGTTAAGGTTCATTATATTCAACTATTTTCTCAATTATGATTATCATTCAAACGGTATGAAATCCATTCTAGCCTTATGAATTCGAGTTTTATAGATATTTTAATGCTTCATAAGGGAAAATTTATGAAATTCGTTAATTAATTTGCCTGAGTGTAAGGTTGGGAGGTGGGATTTTCATTGTATTTTAAATTTGAACATTTTGATGACATATTTTTACCAGTGCCAATTTTTACGTTGCTTCATCGCTTTCGCCCTTTCACAATGTTGACTCCACTGCTGTCAAAATTTGCCACCTGGGGGGGTTGTCCTATCTCACTCTCGCAACAGGACGGTGCTCGCTTATCTCGCTCTCGCTACCGTTGTGTACAGACACCCGCATCACAGATTGGATGCGCAACATCAAACACAACATCGAAAGAGGCTGAAAAATCGCTGTCGCGACGAATATTTTGTTGATACTTCGGTCGAGGGAAATTTGTGCGGTTGAATTTCGGGTCGTAATTTGGTGTTTTTCTGACGAAAATGTATGTTTTCCGTAACGTGAAGTGAGTGCAAACAGAAATTGGTGCGCATTTGGCAGTCTATCGTCGGGAAAGTGATTTAAATTGGATAACAATTTGCGGATTCCCATCGGCGCTTGTAAGTAGAGAAAAATCATCGCTTCTTTTTGTTTTCGTGTTTGTGAAGGAGGAGGAAATTCTAACCTCGAAAAGCGTTCAAAGCCATCTTTGTTGTGTGTTTGTTGTGGCGCCCTCCGCCACTATTTTCATTGCGGAAGAAAGCGAAAAGCAAAAAAGCCAAAACAAAATAAGAAACGACGAAGTTGTTTGTAAATAATCACTATAATAGCTTCTAAAACCTGTAATGGAGAATAGCGAATATCGTTCGTTGTCGCATCAATTTGCGGGAGCCCTGGGTCAAGGACGTGTTTATGAGTGTGGAGTCCCAGTAATGGCCTGGACGGAGCAGTTTGTGGAGGATGCGGGTGGTATGGAAGAACGGATGCAAATAAGTGTTGCGATTGGACCACCGCAACGATTGATGGAAGCAGTATTTACTCGCCGGTAACGTCGAGCCGCGCAAGATCTTGTGATCCGTTATGGATAGACGGCAGTGTGGCCAGACAAGGAGGAGCTCAAGAATCGACTCGATTTATCATACGCTTCTCTCTGCTCGAGGAAAAGTTGAAAACGAAAATTTGGCTCTCATACTCATCTAGAAAGTTTGTGTCATCGATCCTGGAAAAGAATGAACAATTCTCGTTTGCTAGCTGATGTTTAAGCACTTGAATCGTGTCCCGGTACATCATTGATTCCACTCTGCATCAACAATTTGCCTTATTTAGCGAAGCAAAGTCATGCTGAAGTCTGGGTTAGATTTCCGGTAGATTCAGAATATTTTCGCTTTATAAATTTCCTTGACTTCCCTGGGCATAGAATATCACCGCACCAGTTAAACGTTGCCATATCTTAATGGTCACCACAAGGTGTAATCAATCTAAAAGAGTTTAAGTTCCAGATGTAACTATCACGAAGATGCTTGAGCTCAACTAGAGAGTTTCTGTACTTACACTGACCTAATGAACGCTGTCCGGCGAGCTATCACTTGAATATCGGTCAGGTTCAGAATGATATCTGTCGTTTCTGTAGCAACAAACTTTTAGACGGGGCCTTAGAACCAAGTAAAATTCGGATTGGAAATCCAAGTAAGATTGTGGGTTTTATCAACTCTATTTTGCCTGACTGGGAAAGGACGCGTCAAAGAGCTTAAGCGGTTCAGTTGATTCAATGATGCTAATAGTTCAGCTTAAAATTTCCAGTAAGAGAAAATAAGCTATGGTTGGAAGTGATTCTAGAACACTAAGCTGAAAAGTAGGCTAAATACAGGTGAGCACGTAACGCCAAGAAGAAAAGTCAACAGTCTGCCAAGGTTCCTTAAAAAAAAGTTCATACAGTTCAGTTATATTTTACCCGAAACTCGGCATCACCATGAGCCGAGATCCAACGTTTATTGTCGACGTTTTCACGTTAGAAATGGGTTGTCGCCGAACTTGAGTGTTTCTTAGAATCTATGCGAGATACCTAACTTCGGATCCGGATGCGGTTTAATGCGCTCTACTTCTAAAGTATGGTACCTTGCATGGACACCAAGAAAAATCATTTTTCGGTGAATTGTCATTTCTAACGATTGGCCAAACATACATTATTTTCACCGAATGTCTAAGATACTGGTATATTTGTTTATCTCTGAGTATTGCAGAGATTACAGATTACATGTATAAAAAGTGCAGTGTTGTCTTTAAATCAGTGCTTAATATCGAGTATAATTTGTTTGATTTGTCGCATCCAAAACAGGAACTTCGATCAAGTATCTTAACTCAGATCAACGAAACATCATGGCAAGCATTTGAAACGACAGCCTTCTTCTTCTTGGTATTAAGTTTTCACTGGGACAGATCCTGCTTCTCAGCTTAGTGCTCAATGAGCACTCCCACAGTTATTAACTAAGAGCTTTCTTGGCCAAAGTTGCCATTTTCGCATTCGTATATCGTGTGGCAGGTACGATGATACTGTATACCTAGGGAAGTCAAGGAAATTTCCATTACTTAAACGGCAACGCGGATCTACTCAAATCTGAGTTGTTTCAACGCAAAACCGTAGTTGAGCCCAATAACCCAAATTTGGCTAAATTTCCAAGGCCTTCATTAGGTACTTTGCCTTTCAAGCCATAAGAAAAATTTACTTAAGTTTGGTTTGATTCAACGCAAAATTGAGTTCATTCAACCCAAGCTTGAGAATAATGCATTTACCCCAATTTGGCTTATTGGGCCAAACTGCCCCCATTAGGTAGATGCAGCTCTCTTGGTTTATGACAACATTGGTGGGGAAGAGAGAGAATACCGAGAGATTTTGGGTTGGGAGAAAAATCGATATACTTATTTTTGGGTAAAGTCAACAAAAAAAAAAATAGGTAATCTGTTTTTTCCGTGTACAGATCCTGGACCGGGAATCAAACTCAAACTCCTCCAGCATGGCTTTGCGTTGTAGCTGCGGACCCTAACTAATCACCTAAGGAAGGCCGACAGCCTTATTCACTTCATAATGAACGACCGAAGTCGAGTTATACATTGAAGACTGATCTCAGAATAAAAACTTGATAACTTATACCGCTTGTTGAAGAACAAACTCCTAATTTTGATAACTATGGTCTCTTGGACCAACTCAAGAGACGTTCTGCATATTGCCCAACGCTTGTTTCGTGCCACGGACATCCTATATTTTGTTTCAAAATCGAAGAAACTGTTGGTTTGAAACTAAATATATTATTTATTATGTAATATTTTGGAATTCTCACTATCTATAAAGTTGCGGTTTTCCGAATTTGGTGGTGTGCATATATATTTGGCCATATCATAGGCTCTAGCTCATGATCCCGATCTCATAGAAAGTTCGTGTCGTCAGCAAAGTTGCTCAGAAACTTCAATGGAATTTTAGACAGCAGTTTTTTGATTAGCAACTTTGTCGCTTCACAACAGGAACTGAAGCTTCACCCAGAAAAATTGGACTAGCTGACTCAGTGCCGATGAAGTCATACGTTATTTCATTGCGAGTTCGCTCATCAGCCGTTTCATTTCCAGCGATGAAAGAATGGCTAGGTACCCATACAAGGGTTACAGAGTTGACTGAATTCAGTTCCTCAATTTGAGTTCGACATGCGATACCAAACAAGCCTCGACCTTAAGTTAGCCGAAGCAAGATCTTTCATAAAAACCTGACTATCTGAACAGAAGTATATGTCTTTATCAGTGGCGCGGGAAGTGGGTAGGACAGGTAGGACAGTCAAAGGATTGTGCTACCCAAGGTTCAATAAAAAAAACAAAATCATCAAAAATTTTGAATTTGTGTGAAGAACGATTGAGAATATCAATAGGAAACTAACTGTAAGAATTGTTACATGAAACTTTTTTAACCGTTAGAAAAACAAATGAAAAAATCCTTCATGACATGTTGGAATGAATAAATGGACGGTTTCTTAAGAATATCTACGGACAACCCTGTAAATTTTCTGGGACAAATTGCCATGAGCGTTCCAGAGTAGTTTGTTGAAGAATCTCTGGATGAAGTAATGGATTGATCTAAGACCAGTCCCATCGTTTTATACACAGCACGAGTGTGATGGTGCCAGTGATTTCTGAAAGTGCGATCACTCTTGATGTTTTCTATCAAATTATTGCTGAATCTCTTGACGATTTTTAAGACAATTCCTATAGAACTTCCACAGTTAGTTGTGAAAAATGATTTGATGAAATTCCCACTTATATTTGTGGCATTATTCATAAGAACATTCAGAGCAGATTATAACGATTGTCTGAAAGTTTTTTTTTTCACGATTGTTGGATAAGTTCCAGAGAAATATTTGATAGAGTTTCTGCGCGATGGAACATTTTCAAGAACTTTCAGTTTCTTCTGAAAATTTTTGCATTCTATTCTATTCTAGAGAGTTCTCTACCAATTTTCCCAGAAATTCTTTCAGAGATTTTTCAAAGGATGCTAAGACAAATTTCTCCAGAATTTGCTCCAGGAAATCCTTGAGAACTCCAAAGCTATTACCTCCAGTAATTTCCTCATGTATTCATGATTTTCTTTCAAAAAATTGCCAAAACTATCTTTTTGCCAGATTTTTCATTAATCTTTCAACTGATTTCTCCAGTTGTTACTCCAGAAGATGTTCCTAAGATTTCTACGGAATTTCACCCGAGGAAATCCTCAAAAGTTTATTTCAAATATTCCCCGCAGGTTCATGTAAATTCCACCAAGAATTCATCCATGATTCCTCCCAGAAATCCAAAATTTTTCAAGAGGTTCTTCGAAAAATCTATTGTTTTTTAGTCATTTCTCCGGCATTTCATCCAAATATTACTCCTGCAGTTTTTCAAAACATTTTTTAAAAATTTTCGCGAAAAATTCCCTTGCGATTTCATAAGGTTATTCAATATTTCACATCAGCCAATACTCCAACAAGTCCCCCAATAGTTTCTCCGATCAGGATTCAGGATTCTTTAAAAGTGCTCATGGATTTATTTTTCAGAAAATTTTTCTTGGCCTTTCCCTGGACACATTCCTTGAAGAAAAAAAACTTTTAAGGCTTACTTGAAAAAATCTCAAAGTGTTACAGGAGGAATTTCTGCAGAAACCTAAGAAGAAATCTGTGGAGCAATTGCTGAAGGTATTTTTGGAAAATAAATCTCTAGTTGCAATCTAACATAAATTCCAAAAGACAATTTCACAGGTAATCCCTAAAAACTCTTGTCGGCATTTCTGGAGAATTTATTGATAGAATTCAAGATGTTTTGACCGAAAATCTTGCAGGATGTCCCAAGGAAATATATGGATAAGGGGGTTTGGAAGCAAAGCGGTGTCAGTAAAAAAAAAACTAGTTTTGAGAAGATCTGCTTTGAATATTCAACAAGTTTTAATTCTATACTAATTGAATGAAAGTCAAAAAAACACAAGCCAGTCTTCTATGAACTATGTTATTTCTTCTGTTGAGCGAGAAAACCAACTGAAAATATCGTTTAAACGCTTTGAACCAGTAAAAGTTCCTTAACTCAAAATGGCACACTCCATTGCATTTGAGGGTTCACATTTTTGTTAGCTTCACCGTGCACAAAATATTTACCAACGTTTGTCCTACCCATGGTTTCGAACGTGGACGTGCCTCTGGTCTTTATCCATTACGTGCTAACTACACTCTACGCATAAAATTGATGATGAACTAGCCATATGTGCTAAAAATCAACCCAATAAGGAAAAAGCCATTAGAGCAAATATTTCCGCCTGTAAAACGGTGCAGTGTCTTCCAATTGGGTGAAACTGATTCAGCCTTAGTTCACGAGAACATGCACCAGCACCAGCTCTACACCCTGAAAAAAATTTAAACTAATTAAATTAAAAAACTCACTAAAATTAAATTCGCCTGATTGACCCTAGACTTCGTTTAAGTGCCGACTAGATTGGCCTAGTATAACTTTGATTAAAACATTATCATTATAGACAAGTTCAGTTTGATCGAAACTACCCATAGCTCGAGACTATATACTGTATTTTGTTTATTGAAAGATTTAAGCATATTAAAAAAAATGTTTTAGGCGATTTTTTTATTTAGTTGATATGAAGTAACATTGATCACCTATATAAATAACGTTCGGTAACACTGAAAATGTCGTTACTTACTTAAATAATGGCCCCTGAAGCCGAATTTGAAGACCAAACGCTTACAAGTCATTTACTTTTTGAGTTATTTTAAAATTAAAAACACCTCGAACCGCAGAATACGCCTAAAGGTAGGCAATTTCCTAAGGGAATTTTACATTCCTAACAGTAATTCAGTAATGTTGCCTAATTGAGCATACTTATGGAAGTTTTGACAACGAAATCGTTTTCGGCGAAGCTATTTTTAGTAAGAGCCGCATTTTCCTTGCTCATATCGTTTGCAGAACTTCTGTGAGACATGAATCTTCGGTAGTGTCATCCTTAACAATTAAAATCATTATTTCGAAAAGTTGACAAATTCACGCATAAGGTAAACGCAATTTTCACAAAAATATTAACTTTTATTAGCTTATGAATATAAGAAAGAGAAGCACCATTCATGATTTGAAAATGTTTCATCAATAAATGATAATACGAACTTTTCATAAGGTGAGTCATTCCGATCAATGTTACCCCGCTGATCAATGTTACCCCGGATTACGGTAATAAAATAGTGTGAACTTAGGCGTTGCGCTCTAGTACAACATATACAATCGATCCTCGCTCAAGTGATGTCCAATGGCGAAATGAGCTACCAATTCGAATATAAGTAAATTGAGAATAAAAAAGGAGCTTTGAAATACAAACTTAGGTCAATGTTCAGCGCTATGCATTGGGATGAACAAAAGATAACACCACTTATTAAACGTTTCCAATATTCTACCAAACAAATGTATTTGTATAAAGGGATATTCAGAAGACAAACTAACGTTTTATTTGCTTCGCACTTCAGCTATTTCAACATGTTTAACATTAACATGATTAAGAGCTCAATAAGTATTTTATAGAGTACTTATTCAGTTGCGGTATACACTCAAAATAATCCAAACGTCATTGTTACGTGAAAACATACGTGATTTTTTTCCATCGCTTTTTTTGCGTAGCTCTCACGTGAATCATAGGTAGCCCAGAATGAACGCATGAACTTTTGAACTTCGTCCATTCCACCGTAAGAGCAACGTGGATTTTCCGGTAGCCTTTACAAAGCGTTTCAATAGGACCTAGATGGTTTTGCATTAAATTTAACTGTAATAAAGACCAAAGGGGCCCAGATAGCCGTAGCGGTAAACGCGCAGCTATTCAGCATGACCAAGCTGAGGGTCGTGGGTTCGAATCCCACCGGTCGAGGATCTTCTCGGGTTGAAAATTTTCTCGACTTCCCAGGGCATAGAGTATCTTCGTACCTGCCACACGATATACACATGCAAAAATGGTCATTGGCATAGTAAGCTCTCAGTTAATAACTGTGGAAGTGCTCATAAGAACACTAAGCTGAGAAGCAGGCTGTGTCCCAGTGGGGACGTAACGCCAGAAAGAAGAAAGACCAATCTTATTTCTAAAAGGCTTTGGAAGAAAACTAATTCCCAATTCTAAAATGTAAACAAACTTAAAAGATTGTGATATATTTATTGTCAATCTGAGCATTTTGAATCCTGTTTCGCCAATGTTGTGAGTTTCTTGTAGTCTTGTTGTAGCCTTCGTGTGCTAAGTATGAAGTAATGCAGGGATTCTTCGGTATTCAAAGCATATTTACCTTGAAATCAATCTTACACAGGGTTTAAATCAGCAGCAGCTTCTGAAGTTCTTCTAAAATCAAGCGGGCGCCATCTTAGTATTTGAGTTCAACACCGAATGTACGTACAATATGCAGATGTCAAAATGAACCTCGGCACCTACGTAAATTTCACGTAAGTGCGATAGGTAACCTCAGTAAAAATTATCGAGTCACTATTTGGTGGTTATGAGTGGTGTAGTGATCTTTATTTGAGTCAGGTGAAGTGGAGGTAAAATGAATTTGGAATGATCTACGTGATTTTTCACGTAGCAATGATGGATTTTTTTGAGTGTATTATTGGAACAGTTGATCCAAAAGAGGCCCAAGTAGCGATTAATAAACACATTGTTCAGCAATAAACGAACCTTGCAAAAGATGTCACTCTAGCTATTTTTTCGGAAAATGGACAAAATATCCGAGACTTGTGTTGAGTTCCAAATGTTTGTCAAAGTTCAAATTACTAAATAAAATAGTTATCAGATACAATCATAACTTTTTAAAAAGCCGATTAGAAAATAAACATGCTCAGCCTCCAGATGTATATGATTATTTTGAAAAACAAAAATAAATATTTTAACTATGTATTCCAAGTAGGAGTGAAGTTCTTACAAACAAAACGTGATATTGACTTGTATGACATAAGAGATAAAATATCTGGAGACAATATCAAAATTTTGTTGATGGAACTTCTGAACCATAGCAAAATTCGTATTGGTCAAATGTTACGAAATCTAAATATGACATGTCAATGTAGTTCTAGAATTTAATTTTAGATATCATTTCCAGCTCTTTTATCTCTTATAGCTATCAAGTTAATATAACTTTTAGATATCCATACTATAATTTACTAACGCTATGCTTTATTCGCCTGCTCGGGATGTTGTTCCGTACAAGAAAACTGGAAATTTCTTTGACATAATTGATAAAGGAAATTTCTATAGCGAGCTACGTTTGAAATAACATTTCTTCTGAACTGAATACTGCGATCTAAGAAAAATGATTTACTTGGACATTTCTGAAAAAAAATCCCACGCATCAAGATTTTTGATTACTTATCTTGTCATAGTCTTCAGAACCCTTCCAATTATTTTAATATATTCATATACACAATCAATCTGTTCGGTAAAAAATAACGCTACCATGTGTTAATTAGACATTGTCGAGTAGAAGCTCAAACATGATCAATATTCATCCTAGAGAGGTTTATATTTTGCACTAGACGGAATATTCATCAATTCTAGAATGGCGCAGATGGCAATGCATACTGCTGATGATTGGAAGGCCTCGAGTTCGAATCCAGTATTCAGGCGATTTTTTAATGTGATTGTTATATCATGATAAATGTGTACACTACATTCAAAGTGCCTATTTAGAAACATAAATTAGTTTTTAATTATTTTTACACCAGCCGTATAAAATCTAAATGGTTGTAAAACGTTTTTAAAGCTGAAAAATAAAGTTGGTTTTCAACGACATGCTTTAAAGTTTCTCCAAATTTGTGTAAACAACGCCTGAACAAAGGTTGGGCGTGGGAATTATGGAAATATTATTAAAAATGGTGCTGAATAAAACTATCATAATGGTGTTTGTTAAATGAGTAAATGTTAGTTGGGCGCTCCCGAGTGTGCCATTTCATGTTTGCTGAAAATAGTGAAACCTGAGTACACAAGATTAAAGGAATTAAATTGCACCACTTTCAAACGGCTTCAATTTTTCATTCGTTGGGTGTTTTCTATTGTAATTTTGGGTGTAATTTGTTCAATGTGTATTTCTTAACACCCAGATGTTGACGTAACCATGAATGATGAGACGTCTGTAAAAACAGCAGCTTCCGGGGCTCCAGTTTTTTACTGTTCATCATAAATTCGATGTCCCTGAGGACGTTAGAAAGCAGAAGATGTTAACGTTTGCCAAAAAATATATGATTTGGCAAGCAATTTGCTCGTGTGGAAAGCGGAGCACCCCATTCGTGACAACTGGAACGGTCAATGGGCAGGTATACCTGAAGGAATGCTTTCAAAAGCGTCTACATCCTCTTCTGAGGACACACGACGGTTCTACGATTTTCTGGCCGTATTTGGCCTCGTGCCATTACTCTAAAGAAGTGTCGGAGTGGTACAAGGCTAAGGAGATCAATTTCGTGCCGAAGAATCTTAATCCCCGACCGCACAGGAACTGCGGTCAATTGAAAAGTACTGGGTCATCATGAAGTAGGCACTTTGGAAGCATCCCAAGGAAGAGAAAACGGAGGAAGATTTGAAGAAAAAATGGAACGCCACGCAAAAAAAAAGTTGGTCCAAGTGTTGTACAAGACCTTATGAGTAGTGTGAAGACAAGGCCTTGAAACGATAATTTTGAATTAAGTATTCATAAATTATATCACATAAATTACAGTTTTCAAAAACTTTGTTGATCTAGTAAGTCATTATATTTTCAATGCTTAAAATTGGCTCAATGACATATAATTGACTTGAAGCATAAATGTTCCCCAAATGGAATGAATTGTTAATCTGAAGTTGATTGCGTCATGCAAATTTAGAATATTGGCTGACTAGGAGATTTTCAGACATGAATAGGTTTCGCAGGATTAACTATGAATCAAGTGACCCAAAATTTACTTGACTTCTTCTTCTTTTTGACATTAACGTCTTCACTGGGACAGAGCCTGCAGCTGAGTGTTCAATGAGCACTTCCACAGTTATTAACTGAGAGCTTTCTTTGATGATACTATATGCTATATGCCCAGGGAAGTCAAGGAAATTTTCATTACGAAAAGATCCTGGGCCGACCAGGAATCGAACCCAGACACCTTCAGCATGGCTTTGCTTTGTAGCCGCGGACTCTAACCACTCGGCTAAGGAAGGCCCCTTGACTTACATTAGTTGATTCTTGCGATAAAAGCAGGACTGCTTGACCCTTTATTGATTGCAATAATAATACCGTTTTGTCTCAAATTCCGAACAGACTCATATTCCGAACACACGGTTTTTGTATGGCGATTTGGTTGAAATGTTTCGCTGAAAGATATCACCAAATAACAAGGAAATGGTAGTCGATTGCAGTTCAATTTTAACGTCTCCAATATATGTTATACCGTGGGAGTAGTGATGATTCTCTAGTTTGAGACCAGTAGAACAATCTCAGATAAATTTATTTGCGAAATTATTCATTTGAATACGATTTATTCGTGCTGTTCCGAATTTGAATCAAGGTGTTCGGAATATGAGACAGAATAAACACAGTGTTCGGCATTTGAATCAAAATGTTGTTCCATACTCTTACGTAACTACAATACTAAAACTTATTAAATTAACATTATTATTGGTACACCCAACAGCTAACAGTTAGACTTTACGAAGAAATAAAAATTTACACAAAAATTAGCCAATTTATGCCAATCAGATGCATTTGAAGTCACTGTTGGCCTTAAGTGTTCGGAATATGAGTCAAAACGGTATTAATAACTATCTAACACCGCATCGCACTGATTTTAATCGCCGTGCAAGTACAAAAAACTATCTAATTAATGTGTTGTGTGGAATCAGTTTTTTTTTCTGAAGAAAATGCGAAAGGATCGCATTGAAGTGCAGAGTGATGGCACACAATGCATGCTTGCCTGTGAGCAGAGTTTATCTTCTAATCATCAATTTATAACGATGAATAAGGAATCAATAATTAGACCACGCTTTTGCTGACTAGGGTAATAGGTGATTGGATAAAAAATAGCATAGCGTTAACCGTAGCTCACACTATGACGTATGCAAAGGACGTATGGAAAATATGAAATCGCTCACCGAGCACGGTTGTGGAGTAACTTTATTAAAAAAAATAGGTAAGTCTGAAATTTCGCACTGAAAACAATTAGACTTTGCTCTTTCATTTGCGACAAAAATAAAAAAAATCGGTCGGGGGTCTATTTATGGATATGTGTTTTTGTACCGACGCACATTGCGTTGAACGTATGGAAATACGGGACAAACTGCAAGATCAAACCATTTGAACACCTTGGCATGGAAGGTAAAGTTGATCTTGGTCAAACGAGCTGTAATAAGCATAAATGACATATGATATATGCATAATCGCAAAACTGTTTCAAGCGTCATTTTAATTATTTGCCATGAAAATCGAACTTGAATTGGTCATAATGATGTATGAAGTTATTGGGAAAAATTTCTCGCAAAACTTATCATCTCGTCCTAAGGTGAAGATGCATCGAAGTCAATTATCAAGAGCACAAATCTAGAGAATCTGACAACCTTTTGCGTTGAACATTTTATTGATTGGACGTCGCCATCGAGTGACCAGTGAGTTACCGGTTGTCTGTTTCTCTAGACTTGTGCTTTTGAAAATTCGAGATTTGGCTTCTATGTACCTTCACCCTAAAAACCATTGGTAACCGAGTTTGTATCTCGTTGTTATTAAGCAGATAAACGGACCAAAATAAAAACTATCGCCGCTGGGAGACAGAGGAGGATTTTCTCTTTATCTTAGCATTGTGAAATAAAGTGGAAATCCATTCGTTTGCTCAGTAATAACAAGCTACACACTTGGTCACCTATGGCTTTTAGGATGAGATCATAAATTATGCGAGATTTCTTTTCTTCTTCTCATAGATACAAAATGACATACACACTTAGATTAAATTACTGGGGTCGGTAAAATTTTACTGGGTTTTGGAACTACCGAAAAAGTCAGTAAAATGACAACTGTCGCCACGCGTAATTGAAAAGCAAATTTCACCATGTTTGATTTTTTATCGATATCTTTGTAATTATTGCGTTAGAGTCTCAAAATACATTTGTTTTTCGTGGATTCCGTCGATCATGGTGTCAAATTTGCAATAAAATTAAGAATAATGAATATTCAGAACAACATCGTAAAATGTGCTATTTTTCATCATATATGAAAGAGGTTTTTGATGGACATCTTGCAAACTAAGAAAAACTCAAATTGTTCTTGTAAATGTTGCAAATGCATTGAATTGGCAATTATATACTATTCTTATATTATACACATTCAATGATGTTCAAATTTACAGAATTCGAGGCATTTCCAGATCGTATTCGGTATTGGGTGCCGCCTTTCAAGATCGATCAATTTGGTACTAAATTACATCATCAAAATGCAATGTAAAAATTCATATTTAAATTTTCAATTTTATTTTTGTACGCTATAAAAATTATAATGTTTATCATAGATGGGTAACACGAGCACATAAAACTAATATTTTTCGAATTATGAACTTAGTGGCTTAAGTGTCCGGTACTGGGGGATCTCTCCCTAATTAGTACCTTTAATTCACTTTGGTATGAGTGCTTTTATTATTATTTTGATGCATTTTGATCATATTGGCGCTAACGTCGACTATGCGAACATGGGCAGTGTGGATAACAAATTTCTTTTACACATAATTTATAGAATTTTAGTTTTATATATTTGTTTTTACTTATTCGTGTGAAATACATGTGATAATATGCAAAATTTACAAATAATACAATTTTTTCTCCAACAAACTATTGGGAGCTTGATGCAAGTGCTGCCCGGCCAATGCTGCCAACTTGTGTGCGTATTGGCAAACCGCAGGTACGCCAACCGTTCCGGACCAGTTGTAGTACATGTGCGTCTGCTTGAAGGTATACAACTGTAGCTTGTCAGCATTCAAACCGGACTCGTCCTTGAGTATGTTGTAGCTTGTGGGCGAAACCGTACCTTGCCGGACGCTTTGTGAAACGAGGTAGAAGTCGTTCCTGGAAGAATGTAAGAAGTTGTTAGAATATTTACCTATAATGACTTGGATATTTAGAACTCACCTTTCGGGTAGGGTTATAACGTCATCCACGATCGTACCCGGCACGGGATTCCGCTTCTGATGGAACAGTCTAGTGTTGATTCGTTTGTTAACTACGAAAAATGTTAATCTTGCCGCTTCTCGCCTTTCCTTACATGCTAGAAGGAGTTTCTCCTTGATCGCATTCACTTCATGATCGTAGACGTATTTGAGTTGTCCTTCGCCGACTCCGTCGCGATACACAATGATGCGTTCGGGTAGCGCATTTCCGAAATCCGCGCGATACGAATGCACAGCTTTGATTATGTTTTGAGCCATAAAGTTCGAAAGTTCCTCTCCATTTGAATGGTGGTTAACTGTGGAGAAATACTTCGGATGTCGACATCCCGCCCCATACATCGACGCCACTAGTGCTCCGTATGATTTGGACTTATCTCGGGTATCATGGCAAACGTCAAATCCAATTACCATAATAGAGCTCAGAGGATTCTTCAGGATCCAAGGAATACCACCAAGCTTGCAGTTCACTTGGATTGCAACTTTCGTTGCGACGGACATCAACGTTCGTACATTACCACCTTTTGGTGTGATCGTTCGAGTTTTAATAACCTGTGTTGCAACAGCGCGATCAACGCAGCACTTTTTCTTGATGGCAGCGTATCGATCAGCCTTATCGTTCGTAACCACGCACATGATCATTTGTGGGTCCCGCTGAACGATCGAATTCAGACTGTCGATGTAGACCGCCGGTGAATCGTTGGGAATGACGATGAGTTGGGGATCCTCAATCTGGAAACGCATACCACGTGCCGCTTGTCGAAGGCATTGCATGAAATCGGTTATCAAACGTTCCGATCCCTTTGGAACGACTGCGAACCACTTCGTGAGTGCAACTGAGTGGTACATGGGGTTGTTGCGGAAAGCCATTTGCCATTCGGCCATTTCCCCAGCAGCAACCGCACTGTAAAAGAAAATTATTTCATTTATATGACCATTACAACATCAACTAATTCGTCTTACTAATTTGGTTGCTCCGGATGGAAGAAAATTGTTTCCGGTTGAAGAACTCGTGCCGGGACTTCGACCAAACGACGATCAAGTTCTGTTTTCCAGAATTGAAAGATTTCGGTGCTTTCTTTGGAATCCTGCAAACGCCGGTTGAATACTTCCAGGCGTTCGATTCGCTTATCCGGCGTCAGACGGGTGTGATCCGCTAAGGTGCGCATCAAGCTGTAAAAATGTTTTTTTTTTTTTCAAATTAGAATTTTGATAAGTGGTTCAATGCAATAGCTACTTACTTGAAGTTTCGTCGCATTTCGTCGGTAATACCGGTTGCACGTACTAATTCTGGTACCAGATAGATAAGTTCAGGCAAGCCGGCTCTTATATCTCTGGATTTTGACCGAGAAACCAACATGGGCTGCCTTGGATCTCTAATGATGATGTTGTAGCGTTCGCGGAAATACTGCACAAAAGAGATTTGTCCGTTCGACGTCTGAAAGGAACTCTCTGCTGTAGTGCTATACTCGACATCATTGATTGTGTAGGTCCGATTACTGCCATATGTGGCCATCACAACGGACCCTAGTATCATTCGTTTGAAATTATCCTTCCAATTGCCTCCATGGTTCATGCATTGCTTCATTAGCGTATAGCACGTATCTGTTCGCATAACTCGATGCGTCAATTCTGCACACATCAGAACATCATTCTCATGTTGTCTGATGCTTGTTACATAACCGGGATACAATTCAATGCCATACTGGCTCACTGTTACTTTTGCTGCTGGATCGAAAAAGTTTCGTCCAATCAGTTGCAAATTTAATCCACCCATTGCCTTGCGATTAATCAGATTGTATATCATCAGTGCCGTTTCGTTAGTTCCGTCAATTACACCAACACGTCTCAATTTGATAATGTATTCCTGATCTGAAGTGGAATCTTTCGTTGTGATTTCCACCTCATCACTGCGAAGTTTGTGGCGCGTGAAAAGCTGTGTTCCGTCGAAAATATATCCGCCGATCGTTGGTTTCAGTCCATACACCAGACTTCTCAACAACCTGCTGCTTTCAACAGGTGGATTGAAGTCCACTCGGTACTGGAAAATACATTCATCGTCTTTTCTGGCCACTCGGAAATAGTTGGTTTGAAGCATTATTTGTCTTCCACTCGTACCTTGCTTGGTTATAGTCGTATCTATCGGACGGGTACGAACAATTTCTGCAATGGCCCGATTACCACGCATACCCCCTCTGGCAACGCCAGATAAAGTTTGCGGTGTTTCCGTACTATGAACTGGCTTTTCTACAATTGGATTAGAACTGCATGGGTTTCCATCATGGTGCTTCTGACGTAGATCCTCGCCATAACGTTCATTCGAGTTCCGTTGATGATCTACAAATTGTCTGCCATTATTAACGCGATCACCTCCTGATTGATTATGATTTCTTCCTCCATTATGAAATTGTCTCCCGTTTCCGTTCCGCACACCTTCATTGGCATCCTTCCTGTTGTCATATCCTCCTCCAGATTCCTTCCAACCACGATTGCTTCCTCCGCCATTCCCATTGCTTTGCTTCCACTGACCATCATTTCGATAAGTACCATTACTAGAGCGATGACCCTTATTTCCATTGAGTGGTGGAAAGCTACCATCTCCTCCGACATTACCGCGAGGTCGATTGTTACCTCCACGTGGACGATACTCGGCCATTGTAATCTAAAAAAAAAAACGTTCAGATTCACGGAAAGAAAGTATCGACAAGAGACATGGATTCGTACTGGCGTTAGGAAAGAGCAACGCATAGAGATATACATATTTCCAAACATGTTTGTAGACATCAGGTACAGATCACGCCATCATCCTTACACACCAATATGTACAAGCATAAACGTATTCGATCGGTACCCACTCAAATATGAACCAGACGTGAAAGAAACACACAAAAAGGATATTTTATTACTATGTTAGGCTCTCTTTCGACCTGCCCTTCATATGCTCAGCATGTTTTCTGTTCGCAAAGAAAATGTGATGATTTTCTGTCAGAAATTCTGGTACCTACTCTGTTCGAAAAATCTGTCAACATCGACTCATATTTATGCATAACTTTCCACAGATGGTTGGGATCTGATTCGTCATTCATGGAAAATAACCAGAATTTCTCTTTGGCAGTCAAACGTGCTTGTATTGTAGCAATATTCTCCTGTTTCACTTAATTTATGGTGCTGTTAAAATACTCATCCACAAATCAAAACACTCTGAAGTAACGTCGTTCAACCCGTATCCGCCAAGCAAATGGAAAACAGTTCAAATTGACGCAATTTCGACAAATTTTGGCGGATTACTTTTGTTTCAGTTCGAATGGAATGGTCTGGATGTATAGTTTTTCGATCGTCATTAGAATTTTTGGAAATGTACATCTGTTCGGAGTTATTCCGGTTGGTCAAGCCGGGTAAAAGAAACCCTAACTTTCTTCGCAATCAACTTTTACGCAACTAATTGATATAAATCTGAATGCATTTCAAATTGTTTTTATAGTTTCGTCTACGGATGTCAATTTAGGCAATGGCATCAGCTTTTTTCTTTGGGCATTTTTCTTCTTATTTATGGGACCTCCGTTGAACCGACCCCAAATAGGCCAATTTGGTTTTTCTTCTAAACTGGCAAATTTTGGGTATTAACAATTATCATTTTTAAGAAGTAGCCCAGACCTGATCGAACAAGATTATTTAACCCATCCGTCGGTCGCCCTAGTGTACTGAGTACACGCACTTTGCGAAAAGCCGAAAAACACGTTGAAAATATCTTCAAATTGATCCGGGTGTTGGTCCTATTTCAAGATCTACTCTTCTTTGTGCTTGTAGAGAAGAAATTTTTCCAAAAAATCAACGAAAAGTATTCGAAAACATCGTGTTTTTAACTTAAGTTTTTACGCGTGTACTCAGTACACCAGTGCGACCGCTCGTGTAACTTTTTGTTTTGCCGGGCCCGTCACACGAACGGTCGCATCGTGTACTGAGTACACGCGGAGCATTTTGATTATTAATCTAAAACTAGGCAAGATAGAATATTGATGCAGGGCTGGTAGTGAGTCACTTTTTAGTGACTTGGTCACTTTTTTCGACCTGGTCACTATTTGCAACAAAAAGTCACTAAAGTCACTTTTTTTTTTCAGAAAAACGGTCACTAAAGTCTCTGTTTTAGTGATCTGACGATAAAGAAACTAAGAGCTGGATCTACTTTTGAAAGTCAAAAAACAAGAAACAAATATTCAATAAAAAAAGTCTACATACAAGCGCAGTGTGATTTGGAAATTAAAGTGTCAAGAAAGATTCCAACGGAAAATGTGAAATATTCCTTGGTAAATTTTGAAGAAGAGTTTGACAAAACTTAGGAAACGATTTTAGGGCAAAATCTGGCCAGATATTCGAATAAATTTTGTCAAAAGCCAGGTCTCATATCTGACACACTTGTGCAATGAGATGCTTGTAAACTTTCTGCGGCAATCTTCGACGTACAGGAATAAACTGTGATGAAGTTTATGTTTCTATGAACATGAAACATGAGGTAACAAGTTGTCACTGAGTGCTATAATTATTATTAACTATCGCGATTGTTTATTATTGAAACGTTCGATTGAAAAGTAGGGGAACCTGGTCCAATTCGGACCTTGTTCTAATTCGGACCATCAAGCATTTCTCAATATTGGCCCAACTGTAAAGAACGTTTGCACCCCCTGTCCATAGGTGATGGGATTGACGGTGATTCATCAAGTGATTACATATTGTTGATATTGTGAAAAATTACTCTAATACTAATATACTGATCGCGAAAATTTATCGCAATTATATTGCTGTTTGCGTTTGACGTGCAAATGCGGTAACACAAACTAATCAAAGGATACTTAGCAACCATGATTCATATCACGGCCAACCTAGCAAAGAAAAACGATCTTTGACTTCGCCTTCCTTGTTGAAAATCTTACCGCATTTGGTGTTCCCGCATTTGATATTTGCATTTCAAATGCACACAGCAATAACTTATAAAATGTAAGCTAGTCTAATAGTTTTAAGTTAAATAATGACATGTGTTTCAATGCTTAAATATATTTTACACTTAATTTATCACACCTTCAGCATGAGTTTCGTTACTGTCGCATGATCTAACACCAGATAACTACGCGTAATGCTGGAGGGACCGGCAGGGCCTACTACCAGTCTCTACTAACACTCAAATCACTAACAAGACTGGGAAACCAACGATCACCTTCATCAGTAGCACTATTTCTAATAGTAGTATTAGTTCAATATACATAAATCTTGTTCAGTAGACCACGAGGCGCAAGAATGGGTGCGGGTGGTCTTTGCGTCTCACAGGTCATTGAAAATAGACATTTATGTTAGGTTTACTAACAATGTAGTAATTATTACCTTAGTAATACCGTAATTCAGCGCATCGCCTAAATCCGCGAATTTGGTCCAAAATTTGTCTAAATTTATGAAAAATTTTGAAGTATGCCCATACCGCTATTTATATATGCTGGTAATGCATCATTATTTCAATTAAAATTATCATTAACAATAATTTACGATTTTTGAGAAATATTCCAAAATGTTCTGAATTACGGCATTTTACGGTATTGCGTTATTTAATAAGGTAGGTTGTAGCGGTATTAGATATAGTTTAGTAGTGTTACTGATATATGTATAATAATTAGAAAACTGATGGCACTGTTGTTACTGAAATGTTTCATTTTTAAATATCTTCTATAATATAATATAATATTGTTGAACAAAATGCTGTAATTTATAACTTATTTAATTCTCTAAGCATTTTTGCACTACTTGGCATTTAACACACCAACACTGGCGACATTAATGTTCTTTGAGTAGTATTTCTGTTATGTAGTAGTAACCTCTATCGTTTTTATTCTAACGATCATAACATAATTACCGTGAGCGTAGTAGTAGAAATAACATAGAAGTAGCTTTTGTAGTTGTAGTTAAGGTATCATGGTATTAGTTCCCTGTCCTTTGGTTCAGAAAGGGGTATGGGCGCGTTCTGCCAACTCGGTCGAGGCAGATTTCTTATGTGAACAAGTTACAACATGGACATTCTAAAGCTCCAGAATGAAGTGTTGTGCATTTGAAGATGGGATGGATTCGCGTTCATGCTTTACTTCTGCTTATCTATAAAGTTATATACAATAACCGACCCTTAGCTTAACTATTTAAATTAACAGTTTCAAATACAATAATCGTTTTGAGCTTACTAACATGTCGTCGCGTTAATTTTATCATAATGATCTTTTATTTACATCCGTCGAACCATTCTGAATGGCCGTTGTGAGAATATCACCAAGAACTTCTCACATGCAATAAAGCTGGATTGTCATACATTGAAACATCAAGATTCTCGCTCTTTCGGATTCATTTTTTGTTGTTTATCATTAGTTTCAGGGATTGTTGTCGTGGGAATCCAAAGAGCGAATTTTGTATGACTTCAATGTACGCCAATACTGCCATAAAGCATGTAACAATCACTAACATTCCTTCTCTCTTTATCCTTGTTTTCATATCTTACCCGCTTCGAGGAATAATTCGTCGAAGAGGAAAGGCATCTTTTATCATGGCAGCGTAATGGCCGAGAAAACGTCGGTTTGCGGTCGCATCTCTCCATCCTCGGTTCTGCCCCACGCTCGCTAAATCGATACGCACTTGATCCGCCCACCTAGCTTGCTGCACTCCACGCCTTTGATAAGTATAAAGTTTCTGTAATCATTGAATACTAATTGAAAGGTAAATCAAATGAACTTGTTATTTAACTAATAACAAATTTGTTCCACAGAGCGATTTACAAAACACCACACAAAATCCCTCCTTTCACATATCCTTAGGCAAAACACTTCACTACCGTTATATGTATGACTGATTCATGTTCTTTCGACCTTGCATCATTCATACGTGTAGGGGAAGTCTAGAGTAAAAGCAAAACTTAAAGAACCTTCTGGTCAAAGATGTTGCGTTGCCTACTTCCAAAACTCCAATTCCCCCGGTGTATTATGGACGGTATGAGTTTTCAAACTTATGCTGGAGAGTTGGCCCCTGACCCCCTTGTACATCAATAAAATAAAATAAAAAAAAACTGTAAAGAACGTTTGTACCCTTTTTCTACCCACCGTCTGGCTTGGATCTAACACAATGAATTTGACGCGTTTCAGTTAATTCGTTTGATTTTTATATTGATTTGTTGTTTTGAAGTGCTCTAGTGTGCCGTCGGTTAGCATTATTTCCAAGCTTCTTTCAGCGACAATAAATATCCAATGTTTCTGTGTTATTATATAATCGAATCCCCTAAGCCTAAACTTTCATCTGATCATATCGGTTTGATATGTCTATGCACTATTTCTGCTCAACTAGTATGAAAATCACGAAATGTGTGTTGGTCCAATCCGGTCCTTTTGATATGGTCCAATAGACACCTCTTGATTTTCAACGAGCACTCAGTCTATTCCAAGAGCTCCACCCCGCGAAAGTCTTCTCGGCTTGGTAGAAAATTACAGAAGTTGTGATATTTATCAATGATGTCTGTGTTTCTGGTGTGGTTAAGAAAAAGTCTTCCAAAAAATCTAAGAAATACGGTAGACCACCAAAAAATAAAGGAATCAATAAACCAGATACTTGAAAAGCACCTCCAATCTGTTTTGGATACGGCTTCCCAAAATAGTTTGACAATACGATATGAAAAAAAAAAAAAAGTTTACGAGTGCTGAGAACAATACAGTCACCTTTCCCTTACGCGATATAATATGTTTTGAGCTTGAAAATTTGAGGTTGGGCTTCGTTAATATAGCGTACTTTGACCCTAAAACGTAAGTGGATACTTCTCCAACTTGATGATCCGAGACTCGATGCTGTCTTTTTCAGTTTTCCATACAAGTTCATCTTTTAAACCCGAGATTTTCATGCAAAGTTTTAATGAGTTAAAATTTTATTTTATTCTTTAACTTTGCATATAGTAATATTGTTGGCTTTTTGAATATATTTTGTCAAAATAACTAAAAGCGTCAAATAAAAAAGATGTTCTTTATCTGGATATATCCCATACACGATGATCCATTTAAAATTGAGTTAGGGAGGGTTGACTGTATTTAATCTTTATCAGTTTCGGATTTCACCCTGGATATTTTTTTATATAATTCACATTTTACTTGAGTTAGTTCTGACTCGAATTAAATTGAATTATTTTACGCATGGCGGGATCAACAGCTCTCCTGCCAGTTGGCCTTCAGTGACGGTTGCTACGACATCTGCGCCCTTACCGAAACCTGGCTTAACGGAAATATTTCTACTAGCCAACTGTTTGACGACTCTTATTGCGTCTATCGACAAGATAGGTCATCCTCGAATAGTGATAAATGCTCAGGAGGTGGAGTTTTGCTAGCCGTTCGTTCTAACTACAAATCCCATGTGATAGATCCTCCTGGAAGTTCGATGGTTGAGCAAGTTTGGATCGCTATCAGCACTGTTGATGCAATGCTATATTTATGCGTGGTCTATATTCCACCAGATCGTGTAAATGACGAAATTTTAATCGAAAAACATCTCGACTCCCTGAATTGGGTGGTTTCACAAATGGGACCAAGAGACAAACTCGTTATTCTGGGTGACTACAACTTAAGTGCGATCTTTTGGCAACGGAATTTTCACGGTTATCTTTTTCCCGTCACAACCCGATCCTCGATTAGCCTGGCTTCGTGGAAACTTCTTGAAGCGTATAGTACCGCTAGACTCCGCCAGATGAATAATGTGGAAAACAAAAATAATCGCATACTGGATCTGTGCTTTTTCATTAAGGAAATACAAAACGACTGTATGGTAATGCAGGCTCCGTCCCCACTCGTAAAAATGTGTAGGCACCATCCACCTGTGCTGACGAAAATTGCGATAAGACCACAACTACGCTTCCGTGATACAACTGCCGTTGTACGCATTATTGTCCCATGTTACTTTTTATGCATTTTGACTTTTTGTCATCAAACAGTTTATTTTTCATTATAGTTTTGGAAAACACATACCAAAAATTAACTTTATTCGGAGACTCAATGAAAAGCAAGCCAAGTCAATTTGTTCCATTGTTGAATTTCCACGCATAACTGTCCCACTACTGTATTTCTACGCATAACTGTCACACTATACAGTTCGCTGCGCTGAACTCGAGAAAAATATTCACTAGGCAGTTTTGAATTAGCTGGTGTTTGGGAAAAACGTTTTGAACATCTTCTTATGTTGGCTTTACATCCCATGTGGAACACAACCCGTTTTATGTGTTTGAATTATCGGGATGCATTCATCATTCATGCGAGCCTGACGTCAAATTTGATTGAAATTTTCAATATCAACATATTATTTCCCATCCGTTTTTCAATGAATTTCAGTTGAATGTTCAGGGTCGATCACAAAATTCTTCTAGTTTTTGGAACCGTGGTTATCGATTAGAAATTTATCGTAATTTTGGATTCATCACGGGAAGTACTTAAATAATCCCACTTGAAGAATCAGTAACCACTTTAATTTCGAGTGGCTGGCTTGCGACAAACCAACTTCATGATTTAGCAAACGAAGTCTGAATAAAAATAGTTCGACCGATATTGGATGACTTGGCCACATGCTGGGTTGTTCCGTATACCGGTACACTGGTGGAGGTGGCCATTATATTGGCGAATCTGAAACCTGGCTTGCGACATATCAATGTCAAAGGTGGTTCAAATCAAGTCTTAAGGTGGTTCAAATGTATTTGAATGACTTGACCACATGTCGGATTGTTCCGAATTCCCGGTTCCCTGGGGGAAATGGCCACTAAACTGTCGGTTCTGAAACCTAGCTGGCAACATTAAACTTCATAAATTCCCAAATCAAGGCTAAAGAAGTGTAACTCAAAGGTTCTTGGATGACGTGATAACATGCCAGGTTGTTTTGGATACTGTTGCAAAGCTGTTTAGTTGATCAAGGACTAAACATGTGATGTGCCGTTTGATTAGAAATTCTTCCACAACACGGTTTATGCATTTTTTCGAAAGGATATATTTCAGGCTCCTGATTAGGAAAATAAAATTAGATTAGAAAGATAATGTCTTTGATGAAGTTGTTCTGTGTATCACAGGCCGAAGTGTGAGGGGTAAAATATACTTAAAATTCTTCCACATTCAATTTAAAATGCAGTGGACTGCTTGATTTCAAATACTTACATCAGGCTACACCTGATTCAATTTTTTCTAATACAGAATCTCGAGTTCCCGATTATTTCAAAACTTGATGTCTTCGTCAAAGTTATTCAGAAAGCAATGTTATGGTTAATTATATTTGGAATTATGTAATTCGGTGCCAGTGAGCATTTTATTTTCTGAACATCTTATGATGCTGACATTTGGTGCACGTATTGTCAAATGTCAAAATATTTCACTACCAGTGAGTTATTAGGCAAGCACAACATAAAATGAAAGATATAAGGTTCATTCTCGAAATTCAAGATTAAAATAGAACTTTTTTATATTTAGCCCATTAAACGAACTTCTGATGAATACATTGATTATGTTTGCGTGAAAAGACTCCGTAAAACGCACAGAAGTTCTCACATAAAACGCACTATATCTACGCGGTTTCCAGGTAGAATCATCTTGGAAGTTCTCATGATACGGTGAACCGGGTAAATGGAGATCCGTACACACTTGCATTATGTCTACGACCCCAGCGAAACATTTCGCCAACAACCCAAGAGCTGAGAATTCGGTAATTTTCAAAATCGAATCTCGGAACATATTCTACCAAGATATCGGCAAACCGAGCTTGTCAAACAAAATCTTCGCTCAAAGTCAAACATTGAACGGTTCTGCAAAGTCAGGATTAAGTAAGTACATTGATTGTGTCGTGAAACAATGTGGGAACTCACGAGAATTTCACCAAGAAGACAAGGTTTGTAGCCGCACTAACTTCGTAGTTCGTGGCCGGCCGGAAATATCCCTAGTTTGTCATTCGCCACCATGGAATGACGCGATTATTCTTCGCAAAGCGAGAAGCTTAAGCGCCACCTCGTTAGAGGACCTCCCGCTCGTGTTAATTTTATGCCCGGTCTGAGACCCACCTAAGTTGGTCCATTATCCAACCTTTTAAAAGGTTTGAAGAACAATCCTGCCCACTCCACTTTCCCAGCGTCCGACTTACTAGACTTCGATAATCCAGCAGCAAACAATACTCACTTTACCCTAACGACACGTGCCAAGAGAAGCTTTCCACTATAAAAGTTCATCATCACTGGAAGATTCTACCACCGCACCACAGATGGCGGCACCGATACGAAAGCACATCATTCAACAAAAATCTCAATGAAAGACGGAAAGCGCCAAAAGGAGACCGCTCGTGTGAACCACAGACTGAAACATATTACGTAATCGGTAGGCTGGGCTCTATTCGTTAGGGAACAACACAGTGAATAATTTTACATTTCTGGATTTATTTCTTATTCCTCCTAGTCAATTCTAAGATGCCTATCCTACCTAAGCGTGCGTGCTCTCTAACTTAACTTGGTCAACCTCACGAATCAAATTTCCCCAGAAATGACGTCACATGTGCACATGATTTCGTTTACTCTCGGTTACCGCATTCTATTGCTGCTGTGGCTTGGCTGCTTCGCAGACGACGAGACTGGCGATGATGGTCGCTATTGTTGGACGGCTTGGGCTGAGTCTATTGTTCGTTGTTGGCTTGGCTGGTTGACTGTGGAGACCGCATGGGCGAACGATTACGTAATTCACGCGGGGTGCGGGATCAATTCACCTACCAGACTGGACGAACTTCCTTAGCGTCGGTTTTCTGGACACGTGATCGGACGGATGTTCTTCGACGGAGTCACAGAGCGATGGGCGCGATGTTGGCGGCGCGGCCCCTTCAGCCACAAGTCACACGTGGGCCGGTGGTTTGCCGGATGGTCGGTCACTGCTGCGTTTTCCTGAATCCGAGAAATAAAGCCGTCGAACGGCTGTTCGACAATGGGCGTTAAAGAGAGCACACACTTCACGCAACGCACGACTTTAATACCTTTCTGACTGCACTTTGGTATCACTACAGTATAACTTTTCAGCACTCGGAGGAACTAGCTAACAATCCTGTAATATTTAAACCTGTTAGTTCACACTGAGCTATCTACAATCGGAATCAAATTACAATTTCGCGGTACACGGGCAAACACTTCCTTATTGGTTCGACTATCCAGGCAAAGTGATGAGGAATCTTGAAACCCTCAGATAGGAAACCTTGGAATTGCCATCGTCTTTTAACGGATCGTTCGGGTTAGCTTTTTCATTCCCTTTCCGGTTTTCGCCCTCTCGCTCCCACCAGTAATTGCTAAGTATGGCTTTCATGTTCTTCTCCCCAATTTCAAGGTCTTCTTTGAACTTGACCTTCGGTTTTGGGCCCGATCGCGAGCAATCAATTAAATCTCGCGAGAGGGTCAACGGATAGCGATACCACTTCCCAGCGAATGGCGATTTCAATATTGCAAGCGATTGCCTATGCGCAGGCGCTGTGGAACTTAAATTGCGTGAGATTTACCAGCTGTTACCTTCTAAATCTGTTATATGATTTTGCATGCGATGTTTTGTAACGATTAACGACGAACAAGTATGTACAAGTTATTTATATATGATTTCATTTACATAGCTGTAACGGGATACCGTTACAGGTTCCGACGAATTTAAACTTTTTCAAAACTTTTTTATAATTTCACTAGATAAGATCACCGATCGCCATGAGACACGTTGACTAAGGTGAAGAAAAAGACAGTTAGATTTGTGTAACGCCCTGAGCATACGAATTCTTGCATAATAGTCACGATTTCATGACTTTTAGTCATGATATCATGAAACATAAAATTTTATGAAATCATGACTTTTAGTTCATGAATCCGGCAACGGATTTTTTTCCGTGTTTCCCCGGGGAACAATCCGATGGCCACTGGAAGTTGAGGATGTTTTCAACGTTTCATTTGTCCACTGACCAATTGGTACCGTTGAACTGAAGAAATTTGCCCAAGGCGTCAATATTCTATCTTGCCTAGTTTTAAATTGACAATCAAAATTGCTCCGCGTGTTTTCAGTACACGATGCGACCGCTGGTGTAACTTTTTTTTGAGCGACTGACGGAAGGTTAAAGGGTATTGGCTACCTAGGAATTGAAGAATAGTTGACAATACCCCCTAAGCTTGAAATATTTCAGTTTTGTTAAAAAAAACTGGTTCACAACTAAGTCACAGGACCTATCACATGGTGTATACTACTTGGGAAAACCTGAAAATATCAGGGAATTTTATTCAACCTGGAGGAAACCTGGGCCTTCCTTAGCCGAGTGGTTAGAGTCCGCGGCTAAAAAGCAAAGCCAGGTGTCTGGGTTCGAATCCCGGTCGGTCCACGATCTTTTCGTAATGGAAATTTCCTTGACTTCCCTGGGCATAGAATATAATCGTACCTGCCACACGATATACGAATGCGAAAATGGCAAATTTGGCAAAGAAAGCTCTCAGTTAATAACTGTGGAAGTGCTCATAAGAACACTAAGCTGAGAAGCAGGCTCTGTCCCAGTGAGGACGTTAATGCCAAGAGGAAGAAGAGAAGAAACCTGGAATTCTCAGGAAATTTCGGCCACAATCATATCTAATCAACTGGTTAGTTGTTCAGCGCACTTACTAAGTGGCCAAAGGGCCTATTCCGGTGGCCATTAAACGGTTCCCACGGCATCCGGAGTAGTGGTCAATTTATGTTTTCGGTGGAATCAAGCCGTGCGGCACATCAAATTTTGCTGAATTTTATAACAAATTGATGCAAGACGTTGCTATCTGAATATGGCTACATTGTCCATATGGATTCCCATGGCAGATTCTTGGGTTCTCTGGGAGGTCATGCATTTGATAGAATCATATCATGCGACCTATCAATATTTTCAGAAACTCATACAGAATTCATTAGAGATGCCTTCATTTATCTAAGGCAACGTTGGCCACCCATTGGTTCCGTGACAGGTTCTGGAATTTCCGGAGAAGTGGTCAATTAATTCATTTAATGTAACCATATCATGCGACACATCAAACTTTTCAGAATTTCATACAGAATTCATGAGATATTCACTTAGCTATCTAAGTCAATATTGGTCGACCCAGTGCTTCCGTGACAGATTCTGGGATTGCTGGAGAAGTGGCCAATTAAAAAAAATGATAAAACTGAGCCGTGTAGCACATCAAAATCTTCAAAAAGTCAGACAATTCATCAAGAATATTTTCAGATATCTAATTAATCTATCCATTCATTTGATGCAACCAAATCATTTTACAAATCGAACTTTTCAGAACTTCATATCTAATTCATTAGATATGTCTTCAATTAGCTAAGGCAATATTGGTCATGTAGTGGTTTCGTGACAGGTTTCGGAATTCCCAAATAAGTGGTCAACTAATTTATTTGATGCAACCGTATAATGCGACATATCAAACTTTTTAGAATGTCAAACAAAATTCATTGGAGATTTATGTAGTAACCTAAGGCAATATTGGTCACCCATAACAGGTTTTGGAATCCCGAATAAGTGGCCGATTCAAAAATTTGAATTTGCGATACATCATATTTTTCAGAATTCCATACTGAGTTCATCAGAGATATCTTCAGTTATCTAAAGCAATATTGGCCTAGTGGAGTGTAGTCAAAAATATTTTTCTACTAAAACATGTTCACTTGACTTCTACAAGTGAATTCAGGCCGCAAAAACTACATGTTATAGCTGTCAATTTTGATTTACAGACAAAAATGCTCTAGAAACACGTTTCCTGTGTGTTTTCTGGGTAAAACAAATTTTGAGTGTTATCGAAAACTTATTTTTTACTCAAAAAATTTCATTTAACTTTCACAAGCAATTGTATGTCGAAAAAAACTATATGTCATCAAATTGAATTTTGAGTTACAGGCAAATTGGTTTAACCCTCTAATGTACAAATTTTTATTCGTATTAGGCTAACGCATTGCTTTTTATCCGTAAATCTATGAATTTTGGTTTTTGATTTTTATAATTTTTATGTTTGGACATCCCTATCCTTTTTTTATTTTTTCTGAAAGCTTCTTCTGGTTACTGATTTTTGGCAATGATAAAAATTCATGTTTTTGTGGTACTTATAAAAATATTAAATTATTATTTTTTTTCTGGATTTTTTCTATTTTCCGTGTAATTAATGGGAAAACAGGTTTGCAATTATTTTAATACCATCTAGTCGACACACAGCTTTCGTTTCGTGAACACGTATCATACGAATAGCCGAGTGAAGAGTTTTTATTTGCACATCGGACGTTTGTCCGATGAATTTCTCCAACCTTTTCCGAACGGAACAAGCTCATCCAACTAACAACATGGAACGCCGTCAAAACTGCGCTGTTATTGACTTCAGCATCATACCAGCAAAGCCAAAACCATCACGTGTACATGAATTTATCATCGGTAAAGTGCAACTAGACTGGGCGCAGGTAAAAGGCTTGCAGCTCAACAACGTCATGTCGTGTGTGTTCCTGAAGATGGACTCACCTGAATCAGTGGAGCAATTCGTAGAAAACAACAACATGAAACACACCACGGAATACAAGGGAACAACATACGAAATTCCATTCTTCGTTGCTGATGGTGCAGTCGATGTGAAATTACACGATTTGCCTTTCGACATGGGAAACCAAACCATTGTCGAACACATGAAAACGTATGGGGAGGTATTATCCATCAAAAATGATAGCTGGCAAACACTTTTCAAAGGCCTTCCAAATGGTGTGAGAATTCTCCGAATGCGCATTACAAAACCTCTGCCGTCGTATGTAGTAGTGGCTGGAGAAATGACTCTATGCACACACAAGAATCAAATTCCCACGTGTCGCCATTGCGGACGTCGCGTACACTACACCATGAAATGCTCAGAGTACGCCAAATCGCTAGTAGCAAGCACTCAAACACACTGCATGACCAACACAGCATCATCTGGACCTGTACAGCAAGCAAGAGAGCTGAGTGACCATGCACGGCCGATCTCTCCGGTGCCAAGTCGCTCTTCATCTGTTGCCCACGTTAACACCTCTGCCAGCACCTCTGCCATCACCACTGCCGTCGCCACTGCCGCCACCAAGTCTGTCACTACAATTACCGCTGACAACGAGGACGATCAACTCTTCGACGAAGTAGAAACAAGAAATGCGTCTACGTTTCCACCATCTCGTTCTTCATCCCCACACGTCGTCTCTAGACGTACAAATGATATCGAAATTGCATCCGAGATCAGCGATACCGAGATTGATGAGATCAATCCAACTCCGTCTTCTTCCCTAGCCGAGGTAGCGAAAAGGAAAATCAGCCCTATGACGAGGTCGCGAAATACCCCACAGGAAAACTTCAAACGTCCTGGGTCTCCGGGTACTAAAAACCATGACAACAAGCGTGCATCTAGATCCAGAAATCGGCATTAGAATGGATTTCGTAAGCTACAATGTAGGTACGATTAACATTAATAACATTACCAACCAAACGAAAATCGCTATGCTGCAGTCGTTTGTACGATCAACTGAACTCGACGTAATCTTCCTCCAAGAAGTGGAAAACTCTGACTTGGATCTACCAGGTTTCGATATTGTATTTAACATCGACGAACGAAAGCGTGGAACTGCAATTGCTGTTAAACATCCTCTGCATTATGAAAACATACACCGTAGTATCGATGCGCGTCTGATTTCAATTAAGGTAGGAGGTGTCACGTTTATTAACGTATACGCTCCCGCTGGTGCGCAAAATAAGTCATCCAGAGAAATTTTTTTCAACACGACAGTCGCTCACTATCTTCAACATTCATCCGAAACAATCGTGCTAGGTGGAGATTTCAATTCAGTCGTGAATGTAGCAGACTCAACTGGATCAAGCAACTACAGTCCAATGCTAAAGCGTATTATGTCAGCATCCAAGCTCATTGATACGTGGTCGATACGCAACAAAAATCGTGTCGAATTTTCTTATGTTAGAGCTGATTCTGCCTCAAGGCTGGATCGAATTCTAGTCAGAGATACAATGCAACCATGGGTTAGAAATGCATATTTCACAGCAAACGCCTTCAGTGACCACAAAGCTTATGTTATGCGAATCACATTGCCAAATATTGGACGTACTGTTGGCAGAGGAGTGTGGAGACTAATGCCGCAAATACTTGACGAGCCAGACACGATGACTGAACTAGAACGCAAATGGGTCTATTGGGTTCGATGTCGCCGACAATATCAAACATGGATGGACTGGTGGTTAACTTTCTGCAAACCGAAGCTGCAATCGTTCTTGAAGTGGCGAACATCGATCTTTTACAATGACTTTCGGGGCACTATGGAGATCTATAATGGATGTCTAAACAGAGCGTATGCCCAACTACTAGGAAATCCGGAGCAACAGGTTGTGATCAATCGCATAAAAGCACAAATGCTTCAACTGCAGCGGAATTTCTCGACAACCATAAGGAGGCACAACAGTACTTACATAGCTGGTGAACAAACAAGCGTGTTTCATCTTCAAGAAAGTTCTTCGCGTCGTTCTAGGACATGCGTTAAGAAACTCTCTACGCAAGATGGACGTATTATGACGACATCGGAGGACATCGAAAGGGAAATAGTCAACTACTTTCAAAATCTCTACGGAAACAGTGAAACACAGAATGGTGGGAATTTCGTCCCTCACCGTTCGATTCCTCGTGACAACATCTCAAATAACACCAACATGAGAAGAATAGAAGAAGAAGATGTTCTAACTACTATCAAAGCCAGCTGCTCCAAGAAATCCCCTGGGTCAGATGGACTCCCCAAGGAGTTTTACCTTAAAACTTGGAGAATCATTTCGAGAGAAATAACGCTAGTGCTGAACGAGGCTTTGGAAGGTAACACTCCTAAAAAATTTCTCGATGGAATCATCGTGCTCGTTAAGAAAAAAGGTAATCGAAACAACATGTTGTCTGGGTTTCGTCCGATATCCTTGCTTAACTTCGATTTCAAGTTACTATCCAAAATAATCAAACATCGTATGACTCCGTTGCTACCTCTTGTTCTTTCGTCACACCAAAAATGTGCGAATGGAAGCAGAAACATCTTCGAAGCAACCACGAGGATATTCGACAAAATCTGCGAGACTAAGCACCGCAAAGAAAATCGACTTCTGGTTTCCTTTGACTTGGACCATGCCTTCGACCGCGTCGATCATCAGTTTTTATGCTCGACGTTACATAACATGAACCTCAACCATAACCTGATAAACCTGTTGAGCAATATTTGGAGAAACTCCTTCTCTAAAATTATGGTGAACGGCCGATTATCTTCGGACATTCACATTCAACGTTCTGTGAGACAAGGCGATCCACTCTCAATGATATGTTTCGTTCTCTACATTCAACCACTTATTGACAAGATCGTCCAAACATTCCCGAGGGCCATTATTTGTGCGTATGCCGATGACATCTCGATGTTCATGGACAATGAGAGGATGCTGGAACGTGTAACAAACATATTCAATGATTTCGGTATTGTAGCAGGAGCCGTCTTAAATAGGCACAAAACTGTTGGCCTAATGCTTGGAAATGTGAATTTGACTGAAAGGACAGAATGGCTGACAATCGAAAACTCCATCAAAATTCTTGGCATCTTCTATTCCGAAAATACACGTACTTCAAGGGACCAAAACTGGAACGCAATATTTGCCGGGATACAGCGCAGAATTTGGGCCTGTATTCCCAGGAATCTACCACTGGTACAAAAAGTGATACTATTAAACACGTATGTGAACTCCAAGATCTGGTACGTCGCATCAAACGCGTATCTTCCAAAGAACTTCGAGGCACGAATCGTCACAGAAATTCGAAAATTTCTATGGATAGGTCATCCTGGAAACTTCAAAATCGCTTTCCAAAACTTATGTCTACCAAAATTAAGAGGCGGACTGAATTTGCAATCACCTGGAATAAAGTCGAAAGCGCTACTGATCAATAGAATTTTGCAGATGGCTAACGAATTACCGTTTGCTTCACAGTTTCTAGAAATGTCGTCAAATCCCCCGTGCCTATCCAGCATCCCTGCCGAATTTCAACATATAAGACTCGTCGTTCAAGAAACTGCTTACTTGCCCCAAAGGGTGTTGGACTGCATTTCGGGATATGGCTTGTATCAGTACTTTGTTTCGCTGTTACCGGATCCGACTGTAGTGATGCAAGCTCCAAGAAATTGGAAATCAGTGTTCCAAACAATTCATTCAAAAATTCTCACGGCGGAACAGAAGTCAACGTGGTATCTTATCATTCATGAGAGAATCCGGCATAATGTTCTTCTGCATCACCAGAATCCTGACAACAGCCAATTTTGTGATCGATGTCCAACGGAAGAAGAAACAGTTATGCATCGCTTATTTAAGTGTAATGGTAGTAGACGTATTTGGATGTACCAAAAGCGCCTCTTCCATTCGTTAGAACCAAACCTTAGAAGAGCAGAACCAGAACGATTCATCTACCCAGACTTTCAGAGAATTTGCCGAACTATGAAGAATAGAATTGTTAAATCATTGGGAGCGTTGTTTTGTTACATCATCAATAATGCACAAGAAGATCAAAGTATTGAAGAATATCAAATTTATGTAGATAATCTGTAATTTCCAAACAAAATGACAATAAACAAGAAGATTTTATAAAAAAAAAAATCAAGCTCTTCTTCTGTGATAAGTTGATTGTAGAAAAATATTAAAGGTACGATTTTTTTATATTACACGTCAAATAAACCCCAGGCATTTGAAGGTTTTCAAAAAAAAAATTTTTTTCAAACATTCTTCCAAAAATACAAAATTGTTTCAAAAGTCATAATAAATTTTTCTTATATGCATGTTATGAGCCAAGGTTTAAGCCAAAAATAAAATCATTTGGAATCCAAGCTACGAAAATATACACAAAATTCCAAAGTGTACCCGTCTAAAGGCGGGTTGGGTATTAGAGAGTTAAAAAAAGGTTTTTCGTAATATATTACGTAAAAAACATATGAGTGTAATCAAAAATTTCAATTTCTGCTCAAACATGTTCAGTTGACTTCTACAAGTAAATTCATGCCGAAAAATGACACATCATAGCTTTGAGATTTTATTTACAGACGAACAAACTAGGGGAATAAGTTTTTTGTATTGTTTTGTAGGTAAAATAATTTTGACTTGACTTCTACAAGTAAATTCATGCTTAAAAAACTACATGTGATGGCTGTCAATTTTATTTTACAGATAAAAATGCTCAGGAAATACGTTTTCTGTGTATTTTCTGGGTAAAATTAATTTTGAGTGTACGGATCGAACTCGATTATCCGGAGCATCGATTTTTTTCCCTCTGGATAATCCAGAATCACTAAGAGAAAAATTTAAATCTGCGATAAAAAAAAACTTAAATATTATCTTTTTTGTTGTTTTATTTACACGATGCAGTGGCGTAGCCAGAAATTATTTATAGGAACATTAGGGGGTCTTCAGAAGAAAACAAACAATTTTTGATCGGCATACGCAAAAAAAACCTTTTTCGAACCCTCCTTTTCTTACCTACGTCGAAAACTGCTACAGTGATACCTCCATGAGTCGATGTTCCATGACTCGATATCGACTCATGGAACCATACTGAAAACTGAATTTCATGGTTACTATGATGGTCCCTAGAAGCCACTTTCCAAAGGATTGCTGTTCCATGACTCGATATTTCCATGAGTCGATGGTCCCTTCAATATCGACTCATGGAGGTTTCACTGTATTGTATATTGCAATACTAAATTATCTCATTTTTATGAATAAAAACTGAAGTGAAAAACAAGAATATCAATCGAATTCCGGATAATCGAGTCCAAACTGTATTTGAAAATTTATTTTTTTTACTCAAACTATTTCATTTGACTTTCAGAGTCGATTTCATGTCGAAAAAACTATATGTCATCACATTAAATTTTGAGTTACAGGCAAATTGGTTTAAAAAAGTTTTTTTTTGTAGTATATTAAGTGAAAGGAATTATGAGTGTAAACGAAAATTTCTATTTCTGCTCAAACGTGTTCACTACACTCGAACAAGCAAATAAATGTCGAAAAAACCATTGTCATCGTTTTAAATTGTGTTATTATGAATTTGTGAAAAAATGCGTTTTTCAAAAAACTATGAAGTGCTTTTGCTTATTAACTTTAGGTTGACGCATCTATTTCAAAAACCTAAAAACAATCATCAATCTTGAATAGTGTCCGGTTCCATTGCTGAAAAAAAACATTGTCAAGCCTATGGGAACTACCATGCCCACACAGTTACGGATCACCCACAGTGACGGATCACTTATGCGTTCAACATCGGATAACTCGCTCAAAACATAAACGTTGACGTAAAACATATTTTTCCCATGTTATACTATTTGTCTTCAAGCATTTGTAAAGTTAAGCACAACATTCAACCGCTTAATAACGGTGTATTTGACAAATGTTTAGTTGGTACCACACAGCTATCATTATATGGTCGTTTTCTGTAAGAAGTGCCGTCAGCATTCATAAGCTCCCACAAGTGGTAAAATTCAAATGTTATAGGATAAAACATGCTCGTTCGCTTCGATTTAGTGTGAATTCATCTTTAGAAAACAGTTTTCTTCATTGTTGATTCTAAATACCGAACATTAGCACTTCTAACTAGTGATCCATAATATGGATCAGAAAATGATTGTTTACCACGGTTATGGATCACTACCAAAGAATGTAGATTTCTACCATTTTAAGCATTGGATTCGAAATTTTCAGACAATAGCACTAAGGATAAAACTAATAGAACATCAAGGTTGGTTATTTTCATTTTTTAGCAGACAAAAATGGGTGGAAAACTTGGTGTGGTGCGAAAACAGTTCATGCCTCAGTTACTACAATGCAGTATATCACAAAAACGGACATTTTACCCTTGTTTTCAGCTCTAACAATGCTATTTTTTGCAGTAATATGTGACACATTGTTAACTTTCACCAAATCATGCAATACAGATGCATTGAGTTTAAAATCTCTTGATTTTGCGCACTGATCCGTAATATGTCACAATTTGATCCATAATATGAAAATTGATCCATAATATGGTTTTCAGAAACCAATGCAATTTTTAATTTTTATGTAATCCTATGTAAATATTACACTCAAAACAGTTAACTAACCGAAGTTCCAATTTGAAACGATTCAATTCGTGCTTTTCAATTACAATTTTACGTTTTTCATGTCGTTTTATTGAATTTCATAGGTTGGACTCCACACTATTTGATCCATAACTGTGGGGTCATGGTATTTGATCTCTACTGTCAGAGAATTGGAACGGTTTAGTATCCAACAAATCTATAGCCGGTTCTTCAGGGCATTAAGTCCGAGTGGCCACATCCAGTACATTTTGAACAGTTCATTTATAATGTTGAATATCAGATCGTAATGATTTATGCAAATTAAAATGATTGCCATTGCAACTAAATAAAGATAACTTGTCGAGTCCCAAAAAATAGCCCTTTTTTGCCCGTCCTGACCCAGGGACCCACCGGAATATCTCCGGCCACAGGAACATTCCCGAGATTTTTGCTTTCACTCAGGCCTATACGGGTTAAGAGATTGACCATCATAATGGCCTACTTTTCATACCGAAAGAAACAGTGCTGATGCTGAAAAGTGCTGCTTTTACGACGAATAAAGACAACGGCAAGTCATAATTTCATTGCATTTTATTTCAATAAATGATCAAGATTTATCAAAATCTTACTGCACAATGCGAAAGCCGTTTTGGGAAAGAATTGTTTACCATCGGTTTGTATCAGTATCGTTTACTGCAATACTAGGAAAATCGCAAATAAAAAAAAAACATTTACGAAATGCACAATTATAACATAAGGAGAAATGGACACTCTTGCTGGCGCCATAAAACTCCCACTTCTTTATGAACTAGCCATCCGACGAAAATAAAAGATTTTCCATTTTCTTTCAAGCGAGCAAATTCCTTAGAGAACTAAAATGATAAATTAGAGCGTCATCGCCAGTGGCTCTTAAGAGTTGAAACAATGACAAATTGTAAAAAATTTGCGCGATCTTCATGCCGGCCGTCTGTCAGCAGATCTAAAGCAAATAGAATAATTATTACTTTGCTCCGGAACCGGTACGGGGTGCAGCATTTCTTCGGCCTGTCCTAGAAGTACCTTTGGAAAATGAGAAATGACTCCCGGCAAAAGGCTTATTAAATAGAACAAATTGCTCGTTCGCGAAAACTTCCAAAGTGCGTCGTTTTCGGGGAAAGGTTTACTCGCTGAGAGCATAATGTTTTTCGAAATTATCATAATTAATGCAAATGACTTTTGCTCACTTGCTCCGAAAACTGTCGACTGTCGTTTGGTAGGGGCTGCTGTTGCTGCCGTTTGATGAAGGGAAATAACTTTTTCCTCAATCAGCCCCATCCTCGCTGCAAAAGACTGCACAATTCCTCGGTAGACTGTCACTTTCAGTTAGCTGGAAAACTATATTCCGAAACCTTCTACTCGTGCATTTGAAGAAATATGGCATTTAGCGTATGCTAGTCAACTTTAGGCATAAATAAGATGAGACGAGTATAAGGGAAATGACGCTTTCTTCGAAAAAGATAAATATTTATAAGTCACACAAGCGAAATGAGTGAACAAAACGATGCACTAAAATTCATTTCGCATTACATCATTCCGTTCTAGAAAAAGACTTCTCTGCACGGCAATACGGCTAATTAGTTGAGTTTCTGTGTTGCTGCAATGACATGAATTTCATTACGCATAAAAGTTGATCCTCCTTTTACCATGTTTAATTGTGTTTATTTTAAAATGTTTGTGCACTTTTCGAGTTTCCAAATAGCCTTGTGCAAAGCACAAAATACCGAAATGTTCAAAAGTTTTTCTTTTCTCTCTCTTTTCAGGTAAGTGAGCAATCCAAAGTTACCTCTCTGACGGAAATTAGTAACGATTCGACTACGGGATTCAACAGAATGTAATTACTGAAGCTTATTTGAAACCTGGATCCAAACTCAAAAGAGATCCAAACTTTTTTGTTTATTATAATGATCGAGTGGATGCAGCATGTGGTGGAGTTGCTACTATCATTCATTGACGTATAAAACATCAACTTATTTCGTCATTTGAAGCTAAAGTTTTTGAAACTTTTGGTGTTTCTTCACTGCTCAACGCAGCTTAGTAATAGTTATTTATGCAACAAGTTGCAAAATGATGATTTTTTCAGCACGAGTTGTACATTTATCCAACGAGGCTCGCCGAGTTGGATAAATACAACGAGTGCTGAAAAAAACGAGTTTTGCAACGAGTTGCATACAACATTTTTTGCTATTTCGAAAAATGCCGTTTCAACTGGATGAACTCTAAAAGCACAAAGAAACATTTCAAGAGAACCCACATGGGCATACAGCCATGCGTAGTTTCAATTTAGTATTTTTCAATCACGTAGGCTGTGATACAGTAGCACCCATGAATGTCACAAATTTTCTCGCTCCCATCGGTTTGGATGAATGAACAGGCAAGAAAGCACAGACAGTAGCTGACGATCTGATCCCACATCAGTCGCCAACCTGTGTCGGAACCAGATCGCACAACGGATGTAGACTCTAATGAAGTGACTCGCCTGTAAACCAAATGGAAAGTCACTTCACTCGAGTCAAGAATTGCCACCTCGCTATACGACAGAATCAGATGTAATTGTGCTTATTCTGTGCGAGACGAGTCGGTGAGGTGTTGACTCGCTTCCATTTTATTAACATTAGTCGCCTCACGCCACTATAAGTGAGAACGACTCGTCTCGACTCACACGCCGCGCAGAACAAGCATGGCATGAAGAGACTGGGTTATTCGGTTGACGCCTACCAAAACAGTACTGAAAAGTACTACTTTTCAGCACCGAAAAGAGTGCTGAAAAGTAGCACTTTTCAGCACTGTTTCTTTCGGTAGGAAAAGTAGGCCGTTATGTTGATCAACTTCTCAATGAAAAGTTGATTGATTAGCAACGGAATTGCAAAAATATACTTTCGTAGTTGCGTATTTGCCTGTTCATTGCACTGGACAGCAAGGTCATTTCCTAAAAACTGACTTGCGAAAATTGACTCGCAATAAGTCAAAATTGTTTGCCATTGATGATTTTAATGCCAAGCATCGGTCATGGAATAATTCTCAAAGTTTTTCCAACGGCAGAATTTTATTTGATGAGTACTCTTCAGGATATTTTTCAATTCAATACCCTGATAGCCCTACATGTTTTTCCCCTTCTAGAAACCGATTGATTAGGTCTCAACCGACTCTAGTCACCTTTGTAGCCAACTGATTACTCACGCTGATTTTGATTCTGATCATGCCCCTGTTACATTTCAAATATCCCATGAAGCGATTCTCAATCCTATCAGCTCCACTTTCAATTATTTTCGAGCCGACTGGAATACATATCCAACATATATCGATAGTAATCTTGATGTTAACATTGTTTTGCAAATGAAACTTGATATGGACACTACTCTCGAAACATTAACAAATTCCATTGTTGAAGCAAGGGGCATTGCAATACCTAAATCAAATGTGAAGTAAATTTCGAATCCGTGTTAATAGACAATGATCTTAAACTCTTGATCCATCTTTAAAACGTGAGGAGAAGGCAATTTCAACGCACTCGCGATCTTGCTACGGAAATTATATGGCAGGATCTGCAAAAATAAATCAAAAAACGTTTTTCTCCATTAAGAAGTAAACTTTTTGAAAATAAAATTTTCAATCGATTCCTTGCTGTATACCCTTTTGGAAATTATCAAAAAATTTGAAAGTTGCTATGCAGTTTGGAAGCACATAATTTTAATTTAGGACTCATTATTTAGAAAACACTATCATCACTACACATTTTTTTTCCTCCGGGAAGTTTCTTCATAAAGCTCATTCGCGAAGTTCCTTTGCTAGTTTCCTTCGCGAAATTCTGTTGAAAAGTTTCTGCGGGAAGATCCTTCAGGAAGTTCATTGGGGATGTTTTTTCAGGAAGCTCCATCATGAAGTTCCTTTGTGTTTTTTTCGGGATTTCCTTCGCAATTTCCCTCGAAATTTCCTTCTGATTTTTTTTTGGAAATTCCTTCGAAATTTCCTTTCGGAGGTTAGTTTGCGGAAATTTTCGATGGAACTTCCAAAGGAAATTTCGATGAAATTTCCGTAGGAAATTTGGATGGAATTACCAAAGGAAATTTCGATGAAACTTCCAAAGAAACTTCCGAAAAGAAATTGGAAGGAACTCCCGAAAAAAAATCTGAACGAACTTCCGAAAAGAATCCGAAGGAACTCAAAATCCGATGGAAATTCTGAAGCAAGACCTTTGGAAGATTCAAAACAACTTCTGAAGGAACTCGAAAGGAGCTCCAGAGGAATTTCCGAAAGAAGTTCCGAAGGAAACTCCAGAGGAACTTTCGAAAAAAAAAACTTTCGGAGGAATTTCATGGATGAATTACCTAAAGGATCTTCCGGAGACCCAGGGGCCCAGATAGCCGTAGCGGTAAACGCGCAGCTATTCAGCAAGCCCAAGTTGAGGGTCGTGGGTTCGAATCCCACTGGTTGAGGATCTTTTCGTAAAAAAAAAAATCTTGACTTCCCAGGGCATAGAGTATCTTCGTACCTGCCACACAATGTACACATGCAAAAATGGTCAATTAGCAAAGAAAGCTCTCAGTTAATAACTGTGGAAGTACTCATAAGGAGGAATAGCCGGAGGTGCAAGAATTTCAGAAGAAACTTCCTAGAGCAGGGTGTCCATCCATCCGGGAAATGCGAGAAAAGCGGGAAAAACACGGGAATTTCATTTGGCCGGGAAAAATACGGGAAATACCCGGGAAATTGTAGAACACACCGGGAAAAATATGTATTCCGAATATAAGTGAATCAATTGTTTTCAATTTTAAGTAGGTACTGTAGAACTGAACTGCCACTGAAAACTGAAAAATTTTGCCACAAGATACACAACTGACAACTCAAACTTTGCATTATGATTAACTTTTGGTGCGATGCTAGAGGGATAGTATATGGTTTCTAGTGATCCTAATTAACGAAAATCGTTGGTTTCCTGAAGAGATTTATGGCATTTTTTGTATCAATTTCTACCGATTTCTTTTGAGATGATTTAAACATTTCTGGCGTCAAGATATTGAGCCAATTCAAAAGAGATTTTGTTAAACATCATTGAGATCCTTGAAAAATTTGAAGAAGGGCACATAGTGATTCCCGACAAGCTTCTAGGTGAGATGCATGATAGGTTTAAATAAAGATTCATGGCATATGCAGGATGAGATTCTTACGGGAATCTATGCGATAATTGACCAGGTAATTTAAGGTGCTTTGGAAAATAACTTGGAAGTTAAGTAGTGGATAGCTTATAACACTACAAACAAGATTTATAAAAGATTTTTTTTATTCTCAGTAGAATTCAAGCGCTTAGTGGAAAGCTGATCTAAAAAGGATTTTTTCTGGAGTGATTTTACTACTAAAAGTAAAAGTATGGGCCAATTTATTATTGCTTATTCTTGGTTAAGGGGTGCTAGAAAGATGCTGTTATGGATTTATGTTAACTTGTCAATTTTTTATTAAGCTTCATAGAGGAACAATCAAATCGACACTGTTCCTTCATAAGAGACATGAGCGGATTCTTTTCTTCGAACATCTATTTCGCTATTAACTTTGCCTTATTAATCAAATCTGTAATATTTGTTGTTTATGAAGTTACTTATTCTTTTTCCTACAGCACGAAAACATGTTAAGAAAAGTAAATCAGTTTTCTGCAATAATGTAATGTGAGCAACGGTGAATTGATGAAAAAATCTATGTCGAAATGTTCTTTTGGCGAGAGATCCTATCCATCTTTCCGTGGATGCAATGAGATTAAGATTTTTTTAGGGTTATGGGTCATGCCTAACGCATAATTTGTAAGGCGTGAAGTGAAAGGATTGACTATTAAAATTTTCTATTTTGGTGTGCTATGGTCAACATTTAGAGATTCTCCTTGACTTTTCGTAGTTAGTGCTACCGACTAAAAATAAATACTGGAAGTCCAAGCAACCAATGTTTCTGATAACACAGAACAATTAGGCTTAATCAGATGATCATAAGTTAATGAATAGCGTGCTATTCGGCTTACTTTTTAAATTACTAATCGAACTTGAATTCACAACAAGTTGTTTTCTGCGCTTGATAGAATGCTATAAAACTAAATAACAAACTTAAAAATATTACACAAACATTAAAAAGCAGCTGTTGCATTTTTTTCTTCCTATTATTTTAATTATTTATTACTGCTGGATTTTCTGAAAGGAAACACCTGTCACTATTTTATTTTTAGTTAAATTCATGAAGAACATTACATCAGTTTTGAACACGGATCATCCGCTTTGTATCTTGAGTACATACCACTGCTCCATCAATGCGTTGAGCAAATCCTTATGATTTCACTCAATGTGCTGATTACGTCTATTTGAGCTTTTACACATTAGAGATAGAACTTTATCGGAACTTTGAGATCTCCAAGAAGTGGAGGTAGAATGCAATATAAATTTGAAAGTATCAAGAAGTTTATTACAAACTTTTTGTAAACTTGAATCATATGACATTCCTCAGTTTGTTTTGAATCGCGATTGATTTATCAAATTCATAAACTACGGGCTACAATACTTGTGCAATAAAAGTAATTAAAAAGTCATAACTAAATAAAATATACGTAATAATGCAATAGACGCCAGTGACTAGGTTTGTGGTTAAAGATTAAATGAGGATTACCGTGAACGTACCATATTTGACGCGGGTCCAAACTTGACGCATTTTCTAATTAATGTTATCATAAATTAATTCTAGATCAGACTAGCACTCGAAAATGTATTGCTTAATCTTTATTTACATGTTATTGATGGATTCCAATCGAAAAAAGTTTATATTTCATTGATAATAGTTAAAAAATAAAATTTATTTGAAAATGCATCCGACAAGTGCGTCAATTTTTTCATTCCTTAGTGAATATGCTAACTATTGTTGATCAATTTTCGTGAAATTATTGTGCTGTTTTACACCAATATTATCAACAACAGTCAGTAATATTCTTTTATTCATGAATTGACGTCGAAAGTTTTCTACTTTTAAGCTTTAAGACATATTTTTGTATGAAAATCTTGTGCGTCAAGTTAGGCACACAATGTTCCTAATTATTTGCTATTTTGTTCAGCATGCTTTGTTGAATCGGAAATAGGAAAATAAATATTTATGGGGCTTGCATTCAAAAAATCCGTCCGCAGAACAACCCAAGGCTTTATGTAATCACATGTAAAGGGTCATTCATAGATTACGTTTTTAGGAAGAGGAGGAGGTTCAGGGAAACGCAACGATTCATACAAAATATTCGCACTTTTCATAAAATAAATGAGGCCAAGGTTGAGAGGGGTTGAAAATTGTACAATTTATCGCGGTTTATGGGCGTCCCCTAATGTTTCAAGGAAGCTTCAATAAATGCGTCAGGAGGTGAGGTGTAGGTTCAATGGTTTGTTTCTTATAATTTATACAATAGGGGGTGTCCATGAGATACGTGTCACAAAAACATACTATTTTCTACAAAAACCCCGCCCATCCACCCTACTTCACACTTTTTATATGGAGCCTTCAAAAAACTTGTATGATTCGTCACATCTTGCAGAGCACCTCCTTCCCCCTAATAACATGACGTACTTAATGTATGACCCATATATGGTTCTCGATCTATTTCGAGGCTCATACTGCCGTTGGTTCTACGCATATTTGTCCCGGGGTCCATAAGGGTGACATAGATCATGGGACAAGTAGGCGTAGTTCACGTGTTATAAGTAACGAAGATTATCAAACGGTTATTTTTGAACCGATTGTTTTCGTTCTAGTTTTTGACCAATTTGGCCTTATTTTAGCAACTACCTGCCCCGTTCCAGCGCAACGTAGTTTTCAAACCTTTCCCTTGTTTTATATCACGACGAAAATACATTAAACTAAACAATAATGCTTAACTATAGATTGAACTCAATCGCCGGTTTTATTTTCTACACTAACTAAACGCATAGCAAAAGTGACTACCGGATGACGTCATTCAAAACATTTTCCGAAGGTTCTAACTTTTATGTCCTCTCTAAAACGCTTTTTTCATTTAATTGAACTATTGAATACTGAAACTCTTGTATATTTTAAACTTAAGCAATTATTTGTAAGTGCGTCAAATAAGGAACATAGTGCGTCAAATTAGGCACATTGAAGAATTGATGCGTCAATTAAGGAACCTAATGTGTTTCACAAAAAGTCAATCAAACATGAAGAAAAGATCGTTTAATATTTTTTTACTGATTTTTGCCTAATATTATAATAGTTGAGCTAGCATAGGTTCAAATTTCAACAAAATCGGATAGATTTAGACGATTTGACAAGAGTTTGAATTTAGAATTTTCTTAACCGCGTCAAATATGGTACGTCCACGGTACCAACAAAGCTGAAACCCCCAAGAAGCTGTAGGAACTTTGCTTGTTGCCGATGAAAATGCCGTTGTTTGATGCACTCGCTATTTAGCGCTGGAATTTTCTTTTCTTCCTACATCTATTTGAATTGGAATTTTAGTGTGTTATGTAATACAGTCGAAACTGTGCAGTGCATCAAACTACTCATATAAAGATGTTTGAAAGTTTTTTTTCTTCTGTTCTGTTTACTTTTCCAAAGTACAAAAGAAGTTCCAAACCGGTACGGTTAGTACTTAATCTTAACTTACTGTACGAAGTTTGAAACCAGTTCAACTTTATCCTTTCCAAGTTGCTTTAAAGTTACCATTTGATCTTAATGTGTGCTTCCATATCAAACTAAAGTTCATTATAGGTGTGCTTAGTGCTTTTATTGAACTTGATACTAAAGTTCATAACGAGTTCACCATAAACGATTTAATCAGCATAAAAGTTTCAAAAACCTAATTCCGGACCAAATTTGAATTTATGAGTTCACTAATAAAGTCTAATCTGAACTGAACTAAGCCATCAATTGGGAGGTTATTTCCGCCGTGCCAAATACTTTTTTCACCGGATTCTAAAATTTAAGGGACTTTTTGATCAACAATTTGAATTGATTTAAAAAAAGTTAAAGACCTAGTATAAAAATAGTTTAAGCAGCAGTTCTTAGTTCTGACATTTTTTTTAATGTTTGTGCAATACTCCTGCGGAATTCAAACCAATATTATTTTGAACCCAAAGAATTTTAAAAATATCATTCAAACAGTGGCGACTCGTAACCTCTCTTTCTACCTGTTCTACGACTCTAAAAATGACTATTTCGACAAATTTAGATTATAAATCAAACAGGTTATGATCAAAATCGTCCTTTCTAACAAATCTCTACCCATATAAGCAAATTTGTTGCTGAAGTTCAAGAATTTCTAATCGTGGAACAGGTAGATTTGAGGTTAGGGAATCACCACTGCATTCAAACAATTCATAAATAACTTAGATCAAGTCCTCCGAATTTGAGCTAATCGAATGAAAACAAAACGAAAAAGTGGCAAATTATTTGCGTACCTAATTCTGAACTAAAACTACAAATGAACTTTAACACTTCACTTTTTGCAAAAAAAAATAAAATACTAAAATCACTAAGGTGAGCAAATACCTTTAAACTCTAATATGTGTTGCTTATCTTGACAGATAGGCCTATTTCGTCTGCGACTTACAGACTTCTTCAGTGTCAAGTGCTCGTAGTTTTAAACATACTCTAATAATCCCTCCCAAAGTTTAATATAAAAAAGTGTAGTAATTATGAACTACTCAACATGCTACAGCAAACAGCTGCAGAACAAAACCCTGATAATATGATGAGATTAGATTTCGATACCTATTAAATCCTTTACTCTATTTAATCTAACATGTAACTGCAATGGTATTGCTATTTTTGGAACTTGTGAAGAAATTCATGGGGGAATTCCTGTGATAATTCATGGAAAAATTCCGGAATAACTTCTGAAGTAATTATGAGAAGAATTCTGGGGCATTTCTTGACAAAATTTCCTAAAGAATTCTTGGAGGAATTAATGGTGAATTTCCCTGAAAATTCCTTGAGTGTTTCTCAGGAGGAGTTCCTAGCGGAATTTTATGAGAAATTACTGGACGAATTCTCCTAGAAACTTCTGGAGAAACGTCCTGGGTAAATTCCCATGGAAATTCTTGGAGGAATTTTTGGAGAAAATTCCTGGAAATATCTCCAGGAATTTTCTCCAGAAATTCCTCCAAGAATTTCCATGGGAATTTACCCAGGACGTTTCTCCAGAAGTTTGAATACAATTCCAAAGAATTTTCTGAGAAAATTACCGAGGAAGTCACATAGAAATACCCGGTATAATTCCTGAAGGAGATTCCTGAAGAAATTCTGTAGGAATTGTCAGAAAAACTACCTTAAGATTTCTGGAGGAATTTTTGAAAATCCTTGAGGAATCTCTGAAATAGTCCGTAGGACCATAGGAATTCCTGAAGAAACTCCCCAATAAAATCCAGATAAACTTCTTGATGATCTTCTGCACTAATTTTCTGAAGATTGTTTGGAGATTTTCCGGTCAATTTCCAAAGGAGCCTTTCATGGAAATCTCGGAGTAATTTCAGAGTAATTACCTACATAAATTTCTAAAGAATTTCCTGAGAAATTTTTGGAGGCTTTCTTGAAAAAAAAAAAAATACTGAAATGCTTCTGTAGAATTCTCCGAAGGAATTCCAGAATAGATTTGTGGCAATATTTTGGGAGAATCTTTTAAAAAATCCGGTATACTCCGGAAATAAAAAACCTTGGAATTTCTGGAACAATAAATTCCAGAATATTTTCGAATCCTCTGTGGAATTATCAGAACCCATTCAATTTCAGTTTTCTCGTTCAACTGTTCTGGAAGGAAAGTTCATCTAGGGAGTTTTCTAAGAGTTCCTCCGGACATTCTTCTATGCGATTTATTCTGAAATTCTACCAGGGTTTTCTACAAAGATACATCGTAAAATTCCACCGGGGATTCATCCTCTTGAAATTCCTTCGACGACTCTTCTAGAAATTTCTATGGAACTTCCTCTGGAGACTGCTCCACAAAGTCCATCGTAAATTTTTTCAGGAATCCCTAGCGGGATTGCTCTAGCGATTGTCTTCAGGAATTCTCCGAGGGATTTTTGCAGGGATTCTCAAAAATATCCTATAGGAATTTTATCTGTAGAAATTCCCAGGATAAAATCTAGGAGAATTCTGAAACGAATTCACTGTCAATTCAATTTTCAAATTTTCAGGGAACCCTACAGGGATCTGTGCACAATTTCTTCTTTTCGCTTCCAACGCTACTACCTCCAGTAATTTGGTTTAGGCATTACTTTGTGTTTTTTTTTCTATCAGGATTTTCTTCAGATATTTTTCAACTAATCCTTTGATTAAATTCTCTATATGTTTCCTTACCATACCTTGATGGCTACAGTGTAGCGTCACGCGATTGCCGGACGTATTGTAGAGCTCCATCTTCGTCGGTCTTGGGTGAAACTTCTCCACTTGCCCCGAACGTTTAGGGTCGCCAGGTCCTCTTCCACTGCGTACAGCCAGCGTATTCCCCGAAGCCGCCGACCTCTACCTGGTTCCATGCTAAATATTATTTTCGCAATTTTTTCTTCCGACATTCGCACTAAGTGAACAGCCCACTGAAATCTGCCGTATTTTACACGCTTGATAATATTCGCATCTTTGTACACTTGATACAACTTGTGATCCATGCTTGTGCGCCACACACCATTTTTGAGTTTCCCACAAAGTATTGTCCTCAGCACTTTACGGTCGACAACACCGAAAGCTTTCCGGTCTTCCTCTTTCAACGTCCAGGCTTCGTGCCCGTAGAGAGTCACCGGAAGAACCAATGTCAATGTTCATCCTGTTCCTCGCTACATTACCATTTTCACCGTTCAGTAATTGCTGAAAGTGCTCCTTCCACCTGGCAGCCACCGCCATTTTATCGGTCAGCTCGATCATTGCACATGGCGGGCACTGGTACGGTATTGTGCCGCGCACCATTGACCGTTGCATAGAATCTCCGCATATCATTCCGGTTCATGCTTACTTCAGCTTCAGCTACCACACTTTCTTCGTGCTGCCTTTATTTCCTGCGGTGGAATCGCTTTTCTTCGGCTCTCTGTGCCCTGTACCGCTCTGTTCTGTCGGGTACCGGCCACAAGCATACGGCTTCTGGCGACATTCTGCATGTCTGTCACTCTCTGGCACTCTTCATCGAACCAGTCGTTTCGTCTTCGTCGTTGACCACTGCCAATCACTTCCCGCGCCGTTGTTGTCACAGCTTCGTGGATAGGGTCGACATCTCCAGCAACGTTGATTCTTCCCAACTGCTCGTCTAGCTGCTGGTAGTACTGTGCAGCTACCCTATCAGTCGACAAGCGTTCTGGAACTCGTGACGCTGGATAACCGCGCCCGAATTTTAGCTACAACGAGATAATGATCCGAGTCGATATTAGGGGCTCGGAAGGTCCTGACATCCATGACATCTGAGAACCAGCACGTGGTCTATTTGGAGGCAGGCATCGCCACTCGGGTGTCGCCAGGTGTGTTTGCGGATATTCTTTCGTGCGAAATAGATACTGCTGATTGCCATCCCTCTAGCAGAAGCGAAGGTTACTAGCCGCAGGCCATTATCATTGGTAACGAAATGAGAGCTTTCCGTTCCAACGACGGGTCGGAAGAAATCTTCCTTCCCGATCTGCGCATTTGCATCGCCGATGACTATCTTGACATCTTGTTTTGGGCACTCTCCGTAGGCCTTATCCAGGCTCTCATATAACTCATCCTTCATGTCATCGGGCTTATCGTTCGTTGGCGCCTATATGCTGATCAGGCTGTAGTTGAAGAACTTGCCCTTCATTCGCAACACACAGATGCGGTCGCTTACCGGTTTTTACCGAATAATTCGCTTCATCTGCTTCCCAATCACTATGAAGCCAACTCCACGTTCTGTTCTGTCGTCACCGCTGTAGTAGATGTGGTACTTGAATGAAGTGTTGGCGATGGGGTCCACCGCTGGGAACTCACGTTCTCCGGTTCTCGGCCAGCGTATTTCCGGAATAGCTGCCACGTTCACGCCGACATTCCGCAGTTCAAGAGCCAGGAGCCCAACACGCGCGGGTTCATTCGAAGTTCTCACGTTCCAAGATCCAACTTTCCAATCGTTGTCCTTTATTCGTTGCCGGGTTTGTTGCCGTAAAATCAATCCGTTTGCTCAGAATACCTCTGCATCTCCACAATCACCACGGGAAGGGTGTTTATTAGTGGAGAAGGAAAAGATCTGGGAGTCACCTTTGGTCGGTGATGCGATCCATGGATAAGGAGGAAAAATACGGTTTATACCTAAAGCTAGTTTTTAGTTTTGTCTCGAAAAGTTTTTGGTAGAAGATTTGAAATAAACGTCAACATCTGTAATGTCGAACCATTCAAAAGAAGTTTTTATTAATGGCGAAAAGAGAAAAATATATGCGTATGTTTTAAATTATATGAAACAGGAATAATGCCGACACTTGTAGTGAAGAACCATACATTGTTTGTTTGAAAATTACATAAAAGTATTACTGAACATTTATGCCTCAAGAAGAAAAGTCTTTGGTAGAAGTTTCAAAATAAACGTCGACATTCATAATGCCGAACAATCCAAAAAATATTTTAAGTAATGTCACAAAGTTTCTATGTTTATTAGAATTGTATAAAACAGGCATAATGCCGACACTTGTAGTGACGAACCATACAAAGTTTGATTGAATATTACAAAAAAGTAACGTTTACATGAAAAAATGTGTTATCATAAGCATGAAACGAGCTCACCAGTTGGTAATCCATCCTCGACTGAACACTCGCACTCACACAGCGTGAACAGCAAAACTTCTCGGCGCCTCGAAAACGAACCGTCTTGCTTGAGCTTTCCAAAACACGCGTAACGAAAACCAAACTCCCGGCCTCCCGAAAACGAAGCGTCTTGTTTGGGCTTTCCGAAACACTGCCAAGCAAAACCCACAAACCGAAAACCGAACTCCCGGCGTCCCGAAAACGAAGCGTCTTGTTTGGGCTTTCCAAAACACTGCCCAGCAAAACCCGCGAACTGAAAACCAAACTCCCGGCGTCCCAAAAACGACCGTCTTGCTTGGGCTTTCTAAAACACGCGAACCGAAAACCGAACTCCCGGCGTCCCGAAAACGAAGCGTCTTGTTCGGGCTTTCCAAAACACTGTCCACCAAAACCCGCGAACCGAAAACCAAACTCCCGGCGTCCCGAAAACGAAGCGTCTTGCTTGGGCTTTCCAAAATACTGCCCAGCAAAACCCACAAACCGAAAACCGAACTCCCGGCGTCCCGAAAACGAAGCGTCTTGTTTGGGCTTTACAAAACACTCAGAAAGTCATGAAAAATACTTACAGCAGGTTTACTTGTCATAAATTAAATAGGCATTCCCAAAAAAAAGTTTCATTCAGGCGCTAGCAACCCTGTGAAGTGTTTCTGGAATTGGGTCCTAAAATTTTTAATGAAATCTTGTTTTTATTTAATAACACGAAAAAGCATGTTACTGTAACTACTTTAGCAATTTTTCCCGCTCAAATAATGGCTATATCATGTTTATAATTTAATTTTAAAATTTGGTCCATAAATGAACCTTGACACTTTTGATCATGTTTGACGTTCGCTTAGTCGACAAAAACACCACAGGGGTTTTAGTTCGACCACGGGGGTTGTTCCTCTCTGACATTTCGTAAGGGACACGGAAAACAAAATACACCCAAAATTTGAGTTTAAGCCAAAGGATGTGACAAAATCTAAAAAAATGTTTTTTGGGCTTAAACCAACGGAAAACATTAGAAAATTGAGTAAACATGTGTTTTTGGCCTAAACTCAAGCGTTTGGCACTAAAATTGGGACAGGGCTTTAGGACCCTATTATTCGCTTAGAAAATCCAAGATGAAGTTCCAAGACGGAATTCCCTAAGGAGTTTCTGGAGAAATTCGCGGAAAAATACGTAGAGATACCCTCACAAGAATTGCTGGAGACAATTCCGAAACAGCGTTGGGGGAATTTTAGCAAAAAAGCCCAGGAAGTTTTCTAAAAAAAAATACGGGGGGAATAATGGAATACACGGTGGACTATTTGGCGGAATGCTTAAAAAAAACCTTGAAATTATTCTTGGAATAATTTTTCTAGCAATATGTTGGAAAATCTCTGTCAGAAGTCCTAAATAAATTCTCAAGGATATTCTTGAAGGTACCGTCGTTGGGGGTGACAATGGGTCAAAAAGGGACTGTTCAAAAAATTGAAGACAAATATTTATTCACAGCGGCACCACAAGTGAATGAAAAATGACCCAATCTCACCCCATAGAGGGGGTGACATTGGGTCACTGTAATTGAAATAACTTGTTTTTGAGAATATGATTTTAAAACCATTCACAACTGAAAAATATTGACAGAAAAACGATGCAAACAAGAAAAAAGATATCTAAGATGTTTCACAAGTATGATAAGCCCACTTAAAAGAAAAATTATACTGAAAATTGAAGAGCTATGAGAAAAAATATGTAAACCCAACATTTATCGTCAAGTTTAAATAAATTTTCTTGGTTTTTCCCTCAAATTGTCTTCAAAGTCTCATCCCCATTGCTATAAAGTGAATATTTTAAACCTTCGCAAATTGTTAAATTTCGGTGCGACATTCCACGATCAATAAATTTCAGGCAGAAGTTGACGTCATAATCCCAGTATTTCAGCGATCCAACTCATTTGTACTTCCGTAAAATGTTTCTATAATATAAAAACACTGATAAATAATCAAATTTAGAAAAAAAAACACCCTTTTGATAAAAATTTACGATGTTGCTGCGCACGAAACACAGTTGCTGGTTTGAGAAGTTGTTCAAATGCGTTGTATTGTTATTCAATGCACGGAATACTCAAGTATACTTGTTTGATGTTTCAGAGATGCTGTATTTAGAAAGAATAAACACATCTTAATGAAAAAAAAGAACATCCGGCACCGTAAAATGTCAAAAAAGTGGACTTGGAATTTCATTTACCATCGTTCTTGCTTGACCCAATCTCACCCCCATTTTCAATGTTCTAGACATCGTACCGAAAACAATGATTTTTTTGTGAGAAAATCAAACAGATTCCGGAAAATACCTGTGATGTGTAATGAAAAGACTTTCAACATTCTACTAATACAACGATAGAGGCTAGAGTACATGCGTGATACTTTGTACAGGAGAAATTTTATGTTGTAAATTTTATCTAGTTTCTAAAAATGTATATTGTTATGAATTATGTGTAATAAGACGGGGTTGGTGGTCTGATGGCTACCGCTTCTGCTTCATATGCAGAAGGTCATGGGTTCAATCCCAGGCCCGTCCCTTTCCTCGTACTTTGTAGTGGTATATCTCTCACTTGCTTCTATCTTCCATCCTAAATATATCTCACTCAAACTATTCGTTCATAGCAAAACGCTAGAACCAGAGACGGACAAGAAACCGTTTCCCTAACGCTTCCTACTTTCACGCGCACGCCTTTCTTACGCCTGATACATAGGCAGTCTGCTAACCACAAAAGCAAACCTCTCTGCCATGCCTTTCCCCCAATCCATACACTCCCGCATGAACTGACGTGGATGCAGTGGAATATACGGTCTACGTGGGAGTCAGTTCAATGCATCATCAATTCCTCCCCCTTCCCCTCATTGGTCAGCATTCTGACGTGGCAGGTGCCATTGTTGCCTAAAAATAGAAGATCACCAGCACTTATACACTGAGGATGCCTGTTAGTCCCAAGCAGTCATTCAGTTGGTTCCTTGTGTAAGTGCATCTGATCTGGCGATACTGGAGTGCATCCACGGGCGGCCAATCAAGCTCAAGCTCAAGCTCAAGCTCATTGTTATGAATTATGTGTAATAATATGTTCCCTAACATATGAATTATTCATTTTAGTAATATCAGTGTTATTAGCTGAAATATTTCACAAAACATATTTTTCCGTTTTGACCCAATCTCACCCCCTAGACCCATTGTCACCCCCATCGACGGTATTACTGGAATGATTTCTCGCGTAACTTTTCAAAACGTCCTAAGTAACAAATGTAAACAAATCGAGATTATCATTGCAAATCATTTGCGTTGCACCACTTAGCAGCGCACTAGAACACTCGTTCTGATATATAAACAACAAATTAATCTATTCAAAGCTTAACAAAATGACCAATGTTCAAAACTGCATCGCTTTTAATCAATTGTTACATTGGACCTTTGATCGGAGAACCAACCACATGTCCTATGTAACATTTATGAATAAACACGATTCTAATGTTACATTGGACATTCCTTAATAAAGCTTTGGAATGGAGTTTATAAGGTAGAATGATTTGTAGAAGCGTGTCTGAGACACTACTTAGATGCATATAATGCCATAATAGCTTCTCAATCATTTCAGTCGATATTTTCAAAGTCGCACTGCCTCGCAAAATTGAAAACGCTCAAGTGACAAAAAGAGAATGAGTTACACAAAACTGTATTTTGGTCTTTTTGCCAAACCATGTTTTACCGTTTCGCTGGATTGGATCAGCTGCAACATCTCTTTTCATATTATTAGCGCATTGCGTGCATATAGGGGAATGATATTGAGCACAATATTGAGCATCATGATGTCATTGTATCAATCTGATTCAGATGCATGGTCGATCAAGCATATAAATATCCTTCCCGGCAGCAACACGAGCAACGTACATGCGCGACTTGCTCACACCTATTTGCAGAGCGATCACCGAAGAGAGGAGAAGCTGTATGTATTTGTTAGACGTGGGCTCCTTTCTCGAGTTCCTACAACAAGATGGACGGCGTCGTCATCGTCATCATTCCCCACCGCAATTTCTTGTTTCAACCGACGGCTGGTGCTGATTGCAACACAGCCGACACCACCACCACGTCATGCAGTGGGAAACTCTCACATGATCATGTGGGCGGGGGGAAAATTGAGGGAGAATCAGTGAGAGAGCAAAATGTCCTACATACAGCTCAACGTTTCCCCTCCTTCTGTTGTTACATAGGACACATAGACGGATGGGAAGAAGTGACGTCGTGCGATTGAATGAATCAAAACAAAGCACAGCTGGTGTCTCCGATTAGCACACCGCAACAAAATGTCGATTATCAGCGTATTGAGTGCATGTAGGGAAATGATATTCAGCATCATGATCTTATTGTATCAATCCGATTCAGATCCATGGTCGATGAAGCATATACATATGCTTCACGGCAGCAACACGAGCAACGTGCATGCGCGACTTGCGCACATATATTTGCAGAGCAATCATTCACCGAAGAGCGGAGAAGCTGTATGTATTTGTTTGGTATTGGTTTCCTACAACACAATCGACGGCGCCGTCATCGTCATCATTTCCCACCGCTATTTCTTGTTTGCGCCGACGGCTGGTGCCGAATGCAACACAGTCGTCACCACCCGTCGTGCAGTGGGTAACTCACACACGAACAAGTGTGGGCGAAACCAGCATTGAAACGGGAGGAATATTGGGAGAGAAACAGTGAGAAAGCAAAAAGTCGCAAATACAGCTCAACGTTTCCCCTCCTTCTGTTGTTACATAGGACACATAGACGGGGGGAAAAACTGACGGCGTGGCATTGAATGAATCAAATTGTTGTTGTTCGCGAGAGACTTTAACCCGAAGGTCATTCGTCTCTTCTTTAAATGAATAAAAACAAAGCACAGCTGGTGCATGCGATTATCACACCGCAACAAAATGAGCAGTTCAACTTGAATGTTGAAGCAGTTCAACGCACGTGGATACAAAATGAAATAAAACATGATTGTGGTGTGCTCAAATCAAAATATCCGATGTTACTATAACTGAAACAAAATGACAGAAATGAATGTCCAATGTAACAATTGTTAAAACAGAACGACCTATGTGATTTATCCTATGTACATATTTTTGGTCAAAACGTCCTATCTGATGTTTTTATAGATTTCAGTGTAATTTCCAAATAAATTGACAAAATTTCATTTTATACGTTGATCTCTATTACACTGCTTCCCTTTACAAGCAACACAGTGGGGAAAAATTGTTTCATTTTGATACAGTTTCAAAATATATTTTCACAACCTTCAAGCTCGATTTACTCGAAATGTGTGAATTGTTAGATAGGCCGTTTTGAAAAGTTACGCGAGATTTCTTCAACATATTAGAGTTTAAAATGATCGCCAAAACTTTTTTGAAAGCTTTATCCTTCCTTAATGCGATGCCACTAAGTTTATTGTATATTTCGAGGGAAATATTAGACACATCGCATGAAGAAATATCATAGATTATAAAAAATGGGCTTTCGGCAAACTGCTTAACTTGCTGGCAAACGAGTGGTCCACCAATTCGAGGTAACCAGAACGCTTCTTCATTAGTTTTAGCATATTCTAGCGAACAGCGACAACAAATTGGAATTCTTTCGATGTGTGCCGAAGGCGTTTTCAGCGAGAATTACAAAATGAGTTAACTAATACTTAACACATAGAAATAAACTCCAAAATTTCGTTTTCGAAAGATTAGTACTTTTTTATTTAGCATACTATTCAAAAAAAAAACATTGTTTCAACAATCTTTCTGTAAAAATGCACTCATTCAGTCGCAATCCTACCAGCGAGTTTTCGTCTAGTTACCCATCTAAGTTAAATTATTATTATGCGGAAATTTACATAAATATGAAAGAACTACGCGACCACCCATTGCACCTACACCCACTACAGCTGCCAAGCTGTCCGCGTATCCTTTGTTATGTCCTCAAAGCTGTCCTGTCGGTGACTAAGTTCCAGGGAAGCGTATGATGAGATGATGGGCTCTCAAGTTTCGCTGCTATTGTGCGCTTGCAACGATTATGAATAAATTTCCATTTCACTAATCCACTGCCATCCTGAGCCTGGTAGCAACACCAGTTAGTGGTGTATCGTTGCAAGGCGGCAGCATCCGGTAGGTATGTGCAAAATGTTTATGGTTTCAAGTTAGACTAGTACTACTGGCCAGAATAATGCAGGCCGTGGTAAATAAATAGATGGACGATGCCGTCATTCTTCATAAACCTATTGGACTTCATCTTCTTGGTCTGGTTGTCCAGTCGATCGGCGGTGGGGGGATTAGCAGCATTTTAGCCCACATTCTTCATATTTATGTGATATTAAAATGTGGTGACTCAATTACGACGAACTTTGTGTAAATTGAAGAATTAGAAGCGTTTTATATAACTTCAGCGACAAAAATAAAAATAAAACGTATATTAATTGCATTGGCCATATGGAGACGTATCCTATTCCCGGCATTATTAATTCATTTCGTCGTAAAAAGGTTCACGAAAACTGTTGTGCTCAAATTTTAGATACAAAACCAAGTTCAGAACAAAAATCGCCTATGATCAAGTGATTCATTATAAAGGGTGTCAAAAACCTGGAAAGTTTGGGAATGTTAACCTGGCAAGTCAGGGAATTTCAGTTGAGGTCAGGGAAAAATACTCATGCACATTATCACATATTCAAATAAGTTGTTTCAACAATCGAGTTTGTAAATTTATTTCAACAGAAGGGACTGACTGAAGGAAATCTTTAAAAAATGTTCAAACACTCCCCAATGGAACAAAAACAGCCATAAAAGATTGGCACAAAAGCGACAGTCAGTCCCAGATTTACATAAACATTTCTATCTTTCAAAAGTGATTTCAGTTTGCCGTTCCGTGTTGGAAAATTTTCGCTTCTTAGGAGGCCTTGTAGCAGCTGGGTTTAGCCGCAAGAATGCACCCACTTCGTATATTTATTCGGCGGATGGAAGCGCGTGTCGTGCAATTGCGTTATTTTGTTGCTCAGTTTAGTGATGGAAGGAAAACTTCACTTGTTTCGTCATTCTGGCTGTGCTTTTGTGCTATTCAAGGGACCGAAGTTTATTTTAAATTCTAATCCTCTTTCGCTCGGAGAGCTGGACGATAAGCCTGTGCAGATGCTGCGAGCTTGAGTGGACCGAAACTATCAGATCGGAAATTATTCCAACGATTGCAAGATGATTACTATTGTTCATGGTTTATGTTCAGTTGATTGTAACTTTGTAGATTTAATTCTTTTTGAGGTCTGGTATGAAGGGCGCTTAATTTTAGTAATTCAGGCGCGCCTCTATGTAAGGCAATTGTAGATTCAATATCGGCACACGAGTTTCGTTGGGTAAATCCATTCGAAATCAAAAGATTCGAACGGCTACCCGACAGAAGAAAATTAGCTTGTGAATGAGTTTGATTAAAATTTGTCTGATGGGTATGATTTTTAAGCAAGCGATCGTTAACTAAAAGATAAGCATTATTGGAGATTCTGCCTGGGGAATTTCGGGATCGAAAAACGCTACTGTTCATCTGCCTGGTACGAGCCTCGACGACTCGCCTACGCGAAGGGCAATCCCAAAAGTTAGACTTATGGTTGCCCCTGCAATTTGCGCAAATAATCTTTTTGGTGTTTCCTTCACAGGACAGACGTCCTTAGCGTGAGAAAAACCTCCGCAAATCATACATTTAACGTCCATGCGGCAATGTTTTGTATCATGACCTCACTTCTGGCACCGACGCCACTGAGCGGGGTTCTGGAAATTTCCTCCAGGTTTCTTGAAATGTTCCCATGTCACAAAGACATCGACCATAAGCTTTAATATTATTTAGATCGTTTTTGTTAAAGTGAACTAAATATTATTCTTGAGAAAGCCCTTTCCGATGAATGTCAGATTGGGTTCTCTTTTTCATGATTACTTGGACTGGGGAAATATTCAAGTAAATCATATATTCCATTTTTGATCTCTTCAGGTGACTTATAGTCAGTCAGTTGAGAGATCTTTCAAGAAGACTTTGAACAAACGTTCAGTTATGTCGTCCCAAGTATAAAAAATGTGCTTCTTCTCTTCATGATGTTTGAGAAAATCGTGATCTTTAAGAGCTTCCGGCAAAAAGCGGCAGTCTCCTTTCTTTGCGATTTAGAAGGGAACCTTGATTAATGGAGTTCAAGATCTCCTGCTTGAATCCTCCAAATTCGGAACAACTGATTACAATAGGCGACACACTTTGTTTCCTCACTTGAAGCAAAGAGCCTGGGCTAAAGGCTGTTTCGATTTGGTATTCAGAAAATTTGTCTAGAGCATCGAACTGATTGCTCTTTCCGATGCAATTATCAACATTAATCATTTCACCCTTGGAAGAAACCGTGCATTCCGGAGAAATGTCCTTTCTTTCATTTTTGCCACGTTTGTTCTGAAGGAATTTCCGTAGGAAATTCCGAAGGAACTACCGATGAAAATTCTGTAGGAAATTCCGAAAGAACTTCCGTAAAAAAAACCGAAGGAAATTCGGTAGGAACTTCCAATGGAAGGAACTCGAGGAATATCCGGAGTCAGAATAATTTCTGAAAAAACTTCCAAGAGGAACTTCTAAAGGAATTCGTGAAGAGATTCGCGTAAGAATTCCTGGAGAAATTCCGAAATTCCGGAATGAAAGTTCATCTGGAAGTTCCTCCGAAAATTTTTCTAGTAGGTCCTCTGAAAGCTCTACGATGTGCTCTAAGAGTTCCGTTGGACATTCTTTTAGGTGTTTACTCCTGAAATTAAACTAGCGTTTTCTGTTTTCTACGAAAATTCCTCGTGAAATTTCACCCGTGATTTGTCCAGCATTTATTTTGGGAATTTTTTCAGAAATTCCTTTTGAAATTCTTTTGTGGATTCTTCTAAAAATTTCTATGGAAGTTCCTCTGAAGATTTCTCCAAAAAATCCACTGTATATTCTTCTAGGAATCCCTTATGGGATCGCTGTAGAAAATATCTTAAGGAATTATTCGAGGGATTTCTTCAGGGATTCTTAAAAAAATCCTTTATAGGTATTATTCAATGATTCCTTCTGAATTCATCTTATAAAATTCTCAGGACAAAATCTCTGGGAATTCTGGAAAGAATTTACAGTGAGTTACTGTTGAGATTCATTGACTTTAAAAATCCTGTAGGAATTTCCTGAGGACTTCTTGGAGAAAAAGAATCATTGAAAAATTTCAGGAGGCCTCTTAGCCATTGCTAAAAAAAATCCTTGAGAGTTCTTAGAAAAATTATGAGAGTAATTCTCTTAAGGAATTCCTAAAACAATTCCCTGAGAAATTTCCGCACTAATTCCCTGAAGTGAGGGCTGATATCAGGTCTCTCTATAGGTATCTATTTTAATACAACTCTTTAAGATATCTATATTCAGTAAAAATTAAAGGCTTTTTTTTTTGTTATTCTAATTACAGTGAATTATGTTGCACAATTCTACAAACTCCAGAGAAATTTTTAGGGACTATTTTTTGACTAAAGCCTGTCCACGTTAAATTTCGGACACCCAAATAATGGCAGCAAAAAAAAGTTACTCATAATTCAACAAAAACAATTGTTTATTTCAGAATAAAAGAGTTATATCTACAAAATAAACAGTTGACAAGGATGTTAATCCTTCTTTCTGTAAAATTCTCGAACTTTCTGTGGTACACCCGCCATCCGTGTCCGAAATTTATCGTGGACAGGCTTTATTCAACTGTTTTTCCAAGAATTTATGTTCAAATTCTTCGAGAAAAAGCTTTGGGAATTATCCTAGTTATTTTCACAGATTTCATTTGAACTATTTTCTGGCAATCCTCCAGTAGATTCTACCCCATTATCCCGAATGCCATCAACCCGAACGACCCCGTGGGGAACGAATCGTGGGGAAATGTCATCAATATCATCTTGTCAAGATAATTGTAAATTCGGGGAAGTAGCATTCGGGGTGATGGAATTCGGGGTAATGGTACATTCGGGGTAATGGAATTCGGGGTGATGGCATTCTGGGAAATGTCATTCGGGGTAATGGGGTAGAATCCCTCCAGTAATGTGCCCAGGGATTGCTTTGATTTTTTTCCAAGACTATTCTAGGATTCCCTGTAGATATTTTTTCCACCGATCCTTTAATCGAAGTCTACTGATACTACTCAAGAAGATATTCAAAGACTTCTACAGAAATAAAAAAAAAAAATCCACGGAGGTTTATTCCAGTGTTTTTGAAGAAATTTGTTCAGGGATTTTTTTTTCCTAGAAACCATACAAGAATGCCAACGCCATTCCATCCACTTACTCCCAAGAGTTGCTCCAAAAAATCCTAGTTGTTTTTTTTTTCGAGACTTTATCAAGTACGTTTCCAATAATTCCTAAATAAATTAAAACTGTTACAATTAACTTCCTTTTGATTTTTTCTAGGAATTTCTCTCACATTTCATTCAAGCATTTCTTGCAAATATGTCTAAAATATATTTTCAAAAGTCTATTAAACTGTTAATGAATTTCTGAAGAGTTCAAATACCTGCGTTAAACTCTGATGAAATTCGTAGAAAAAATCATGATAAATGTGTACTGCAGTCTCACTTGTCGTAAATTTGCCAAAAAAGTCTCACTCAGTTGCTATGAAGTGTTTCTGAAATGGTTCACTGAGGCCATCCCGGCCTTGGAGAATACCCGGAGAAAACTCTCAGATGAGTTCCTGGACAAATGCGCGGATTAATTGGCCAGTGTTCTGACCGGACTACATGTTTTTTGGGCTTTTAACGATTAGTCAGGGTCTCAGTGTTTGGATTTTGATCCGAATAAGCCGATCGAACCATATTCGGAGAGTGTAACAATTTGCCAAAAATTTAACAGTTCGTTGCATATCGCATTCGGAGAGCCCTATGAATGTAAACATTCACTCTCTCGTTTGGTACGTGGCACGAGAGCGTTCAAGAGAAGCAACTCTCACAGACTGCAACAGTATCGAGCCATTCGGGTGATTTATACTTTGCATAAAATTGGTAATAACTTTCATATTTTCTGGTAATGCAGCCTTTAAAATCCTAATTATAATCGATTGGATCATTCAACACTATTTAGGTTGCAAACATAGCACAGAAAATAAAAAATATTCGCCTCTGTTTCTTGATCAGTATAAGAGTGGGTCAGCGAATGTTACAAGTGTTGACACACAGTGATCGGCGCCAAACAGTGGGTGGTGTGTGTCTGTCCTGTTTTTGTTCATGGCTCGTTATCTTCCACGAACGATAAATATCATGCGTGTTGTATGAATGCAGGCGGATAAATGGGATGAAATTATGGCTCGTGTGTCAATGATCGTTAAATTTTCCAAAGCCTGCAAGGTCTCCATCAATTCTGATCTTTCTCATGGAATTCTAAGCATCTGTACTTTATCAAATAGGTAACATCCAAAACTACGGCCAATTATGCAAATATTTTGTAATTTGGAATGCATTGAGTAAATTTATCTGGAACCATTAAAATGCGCTGGGTCCAGTCTGACTCAACACCGATTATTTTTTGGAGATATTTCCGGAAAAGCTCCGGAAACAATTTCCGGTAAAACATATAGTATTTTTTAAGGAATTTCTGGAAGAATTTTCGAAGCAATTGATGGACAAAATCATTAAGAAATTTACAGAGGGTTGTGTGGAAGATTCCCCGGAGAAATTTCTAAAAAAAAAATACCAGAAGCAATATTCTAAAAAGCAACGACGGAAATTATTTTGAGGCTATCATAGAATAATATCAGTTTAGCTGTCTGGAATCAAATATCAATTCCACTCCCCGCTGAACCACCAAGAAAGTGAACATAAAATTATGTAAATTTTACTGAGATTGAATTGACGACACTTAGCTGTTCACGTACCACTCAGATAAAAGATTTTTTTTTTATCTGAGCCTCTTTAGTACGTGTACGTAAGTTCGTAATTCAGTAATAGATGAAGACTTGTTAACTTGAATGTAATAAATTTATAAGCTTTCGTCTATTACAGATTTACGAACTTATCGCGATGTGAGGATACATTTTTTTTCCGTTTTCTGATTATTATTATTTATTTTTATCTACAAATTCATAAGCAAATGACACACAGAAAAAAGAAACTCCCGAATACCGGACCGGAATAAAAATGAACAGAAAGGCAAACAACTTGTATAAGGGATAAACACACCGGATGACTAAAAGTACAACAACTGGGATTTAGACTTGGTAATCAAGCTTAGAAGAAAAAAAAACCGTCAGCTTTGTGTGAACTCTCGAATACTCCAAACAACAAAAACTCACTCACTATTGCAGCCCAAGTGCCACTGAACCGCTTTTCGTCGTCATCAAAACCAACTCCGCATTCGGGAACCGGTCGGTGACAAGCGGCGGAAGCATCTTCGACAGGACACAGACTCCTATTGCTCCGAACTACAGCTGCTGGTAGCTTTTCATTCTCAGCACTCCCCCACATCGCATCGGAAAGATGCAAAACGCGAAATTGTATTTACACAACGAGATCTTGTCTCTTTGCTACAACAGACGCCGGAAATAGATGATGCCTTCGCCTCCATCCTCTCAGCAAAGGAGTACTTACCGAAAACACACTAAACTAACCTGCTGGCAGCTTCAGCAACTCCCAGCGCCGATTCACGTTGCCATTTGGGACGGTCCACAGTGACGCATGGTCGAACAATATCTCAAAAACCTATAAAGAAGTTTTTGCTGGATTCAGCAAAATGTTGCTAAATTTTGGCTAGCTTATTTGAAATTTTTGCCAAAAAAGACCAATTTTTTCAACAAATACCAAATTGATTTGACAGTTTTCAGTAACTTGCTTTGTCGAACGGAAAATTTCTGCAATATTTTGCTTATTTTTAGCTGAACTCGTCAAATGTACCATGTTCAAGACGCTCGTAAGACCGGTAGTCCTCAGGAACATTGTATCACAACCATATTTCATGTAAAAAAGCAAAAATTGTATCTGATTTTCAATTTGACTTTTGTTTCCAGCGGGATTTTACCGGATGTCGAAGAAAAATTTTAAATTATTATTTTAAGGTGATTTGGGACGCACTTAAAGTTTTATCCTGTTTTTGTATGAAGGCGGGTCCGATAGATTTAGTCACGGTTTCGCGTGTGTTTTCGTCGCTGGAGTTTTTTTTGTTTTTTCCTGTTTTGGAGCGTCTTGCTGGGTAGTGCTTCGTGAAGCCCAAGCAGGACAGTTCGGTTTTGCGTCGTCCGATAGATTTAGCTCACGGTTTCGCGCGTGTTTTCGTCGCCGGAGATTTTTTTTTCTGTTTTGGAGCGTCTTGCTGGGTAGTGCTTCGTGAAGCCCAAGCAGGACAGTTTTTACATTCAGAAATGGAATAGTGAAAAGTGAAAAATGAAAAAGTGATTTGTTTGATTTGTGACCTCAGTACTGTTGGTTTTTGGCTGCCCTAAGTTCACCGAACCATCCGGAAGTGACAGGCAGCACATAAATTTAGAGAATCAATCCGGTGAGTTTGTTCCAGTATGATACTTTTTCTTTTGTGAGCCTTCCGGATCGTTTTCGTCCGCGTCGTGGAACTTCTGATCGTTTCTTGAACGGAAAATGTTATTTTCGGAGTTTGATAATTATGTTCAGATTGCGCATTCTGTCCGGGCGGGTGTTACGCAACTAACAATCGGTTGTGGATGCTTTTTAACCGTTCGATGACCCTGGAGGGATCGATTCTGATTTTCGTATAATTTTGAGCAGAAAAACCGACTGTGTTATCCTAGTGTGTTTAGTTCGAACGCGCTTCCTTTCGTTTTTCGATTATCTAAAAATACAGTACCACCCAGTACAGTTTTTCAATGGGCACAGTACAGTTTTTCAATAGGCGTGATTTTTTATTACGCGTATCGTTATTTTATTCAATCCGATGACCCTGGAGGGATCGGTTTTGCTTTTTACTAGTTATTGAGCAAAAATATTATTGCACAATCGACAAGCATTTCGCGAAATACTATTTATACTATAAATAAGCTATTGCCGGCATTCAAAAGATTAATTTGAAAACGCTTAAACAACAAATATTTATGGTCTATCGCCAGCTTTCTAGTTGAATCCTGACAATATACCTTCCCCAACCTCCAACTCCGTAGCACTTATGAGGGTGTCGCTGAGTCGGTGGCCTCTCATTAAGTAAGTGCTACACCAACATTTCCTTCCCCTATCCCAAGTTACGGTAAAGAAGGGCGTGGCCGGGAATAGCGACATTCATGCTTTTAGTATTCTTGTTTATGATTTGAACAAGGTATACTCCCCTGCCTTGTTCTTGAAAGTAGTCAGGATGAGATTATTAAAAAGAAACATGAATGTTGCTAGTATCCAATCTACGAAGTATACCGTAACTACGCTAACGCTAACGCTATCCTGTTTTTGTATGAAGGCGCGCCACTGTGCGCCTACTCTAGGTGCTTTGAGTTGGATTGGCTAATTTATACCATTTACGGTGCAGCAACCGACCACGAGGGGATTAATCTCTTGCTCCTGCACCTCCTTTTTTGCTTGCAGCAGCAGCGTGGCGTCGTCCTTTGATTTGTGTACTCAGCTGGTGTGGCTGAGACCGAAATCCGGAGCGTAACAAAACATTCCCGCGAAGTGAAGACTCCGTCAGAAGGCAATGTGCAAATGTTTATTTAAATTTTAATTTGTGAAAACGAAGGTAGTTAATTTTTTATAATGACTATTTGACCTTCTCGGTTGGAATGAACATTTCCGAAAAGAAGAATAAGAGTTGGGTTTTATCTGGTAGTTGGTTTGTTTTATTGGTGAATTACTGCACTAGTTTGTCTTTTCGTTCAATTGATAAAATAAGGTGTGACAAAAGATTTTTTTTAAGATACTCAGGTCAAAACCGATTTGTTTGCAAGTTGTAACTATTTGTTGTTTTTGAAAATTACCGCAAGTCATAGATCTCGTTTAGAGAAGAACATCGTCTAATTCAATAAAGACAAGCAGATTAGAAAAACGAGTTGAATCATGACCGTTGAGTACATATGTAAACATCCAAGCTCGGTCAAGGTCGTATTCCTCGTCGAAGTCAAGTAATTATCATTACATTTAACAACAGTAGTACTGGTTGTTATGCTCTTCCATTTGTTTCATACTTATTTGATGCATGTGTTACGCTACGAAGGAAACTTCCACCCATCCAAAAATATTTGTTTCCGCCCGGGATCGAACCGGGGGCCTTCCGCGTGTTAGGCGGATGTGATAACCACTACACCACGGAAACCGCGCTGTTATTACCCACTTTGGTGATCAAACATATATTTATTTTTTACAATCTCTCTCCTAGCTCTCAGTACCAGTTCAGTACCCCTGACAGGCGTAAGTGCATAAGAGAGCACGAAAAGCATCGAGTGTAAATACTTAAAATACCTACCACCAACTAAATCACGCTCTGGGAGGTGTGAAAATCGAATGCGAAACGGGTATTAAATGTACCAAAACAAATTTAATTTATCCTGTTTCGCTGCTCCGTGTTGATGCTGCCGGTTGCTGTTGAGATGGCACTGGTCAGATGAAAAATATTAACTAGCAGCCGAATGGTCTTTCGAGGAAAGCGCAACACAACATAGCCATGATTCAGTTCTGACTCATTAAGAAAACGACTTCCCGTGTGTTTTTTTTTTCGATAACCAAAATAAGTTTGACTAGGAGTATAACTAGAAATATATCGATTGAATTTGTGAAACTCTCCAAATATTTGAGAAATAGCTTTTGAGTTGGGTAGAGCACTTGCCGTTCGTTTATCAACCATAAAGATTCCTATTCCGCTTCATTTTGGGGCACGAAAAGTGGCACTGGGTACGTTTAAATATAGACAAAAGTGATGAAACTTAACAGATTCGCAATTACTGTCCATATTTACTGGAATGTCGAAATTAATGAATGCCAATTATACAAGCTGTCGATCGATAGTAGTATTTCACGCCCCTAACTGGCTGGTCGGATATAAACAATTCATAACTCATCTCACACCTTACAGATGCAAGCACCCTGCGATTTATTTCCGATTTCTTTATTGGCTCTGTCTTAAAAATTTTAAACATAATGTGATGCGTGGAAAAAGTGGCTGAAAGCTGTACAATCTAATTAAATATAACATTTTGTTTTATCATTGCTATTCGATCTACTGGTGGAATTTCAATCATAGTACTGGGACTCTTTACTGCTACCGAAGCACTTTGCGAATTTGGCGCTCATGTCTTCCAAACATAGTCTGGTGTCTTCTTTGATTTCCTGCATCTTGATTCGAACCTCCTCGCGCATCAGGATGTAACACATGGCCACAAGGCCCATTCCCAGCAACATGTACACGAAATTAATTACCAACTTGGTAGGTTTTCCACTCTGAGAGTCAAGAATGTTGGCACCTGGGACAAGATCGCCAATCCCGATTTTACATAAACTGGTTACACAGAAATAGGCCGAATCCAGATAGGTCCACTTTTCCCACTCCGCAAACATGATTGTCCCGGTGGCGATGTAGATCGAAATGACCCAAAGGCATGCCGTTGTTGGAACTATGATTCGTTTCTTCTGAGGAACACCACTTCCGTCTTCGATGTTCATATCATCATCTTGACTGTGACTGCACTCATGCAGCCATGTATACAACCATTTAAAGGTAGATGCTAGCACTTTTCCCATGTTCATAAAGTACAGAATGTACAGTGGTATTCCAAATGTAGCATATATTACAGTAGCGCCCTTGCCCCATGCAGTCCTGGGAACCATGTTTCCGTATCCGATCATTGTAAATACCGCTAAACAGAACATGAGGGCGGCCGGGAAGTTCCACACTTCCTCCGGATGTCGGCCATCGTAGCCTTTCCGAATAGCTTCCGCAAAGTCATCCTGATACCGTTTCAGAACGATATCCGCCTCCAAATGCCAAATTGAACTATTGAATAAATTATGCTGCTCTGTAACGTCCCACAGCTCAGCGGCACAGTTTCGTCGAAGGTTTTCCACATGCTCGATCAATGGATTCGGTTCCTGGGTCTCTATGGACATAAAACTCGCAGCCCCAACCAAGGCGTACACCACGATAAGCCCTCCAACGCCGACTTGGGTGCACATGAATGCGATAAACTTCCTACAGCAGTCCTTCACCTTTTCACGGGGATCACTTGTGGTCGTCGAGGAAGATCCTCGACTCCGCACTGACGATCTCTGCCGATTCATCGTCACTCGCAAGATGCTTGCCTTCCTATTCTCAGTTAGAATGTTTTTAGTTTCGCTGCTCTTTTCACCCGATGCGGCATTCACAGTTCCGCGCGATACTCTTTACTCCACTAATTATAGACGCAAATAAGCGGAGAAATTCATTTTCATCATCTTCTCTTCTCTACGCAATCAATTTGTAGCTCTAAAAATGACGCGTCTCATCACAATTTATTTTCCTACATCTTTCGTTACTTTTTTTGGAACAAAGCATGGATCATTCTAAATTTGAACGGGACATGAATTTGATTATTAGCCATTGCCCTTCCAATTCCGATATTCAAAATAATTAGGATACATAGGGTAGTAATTAATGCTCAAATCTACTTATAGTATATTAGTGATTATGCACAGATGGTTCGAAAATATGTTATATGACAAATAGTATTTGAAATATTTCTAAGGGGGAGGAATTCAAAAGTTTAGAATGTCAGCGTCACGTAATAAGGGATACTAAGAGGAATTTCTTCAGAATTTTTCACAATGGATTCTTCTGTCCTCCAATGCTACTATAACTATACATACTACTTTCTACAGGAAATATCCTTACAAATTTTCGCGTGTATTATCCCAGGTTTTCCCTCAGTTATTTGTTCCATTTCCCAATTTTGTACAGGAGTTCCTTCTAGGATATCTACAAAGGTTTATTCTTATTTTTTTTCATGAAACTCGTTTAAGGATTTTTCCATGAAACCCAACAAGAATCCTTCTAGGAGAGTTCCTACGCAAGTTTTTCAGGCTTTTTCATAAAGATTTTTCCAAAAATTCATCCACAGTTTCTTCCAGCAATTGATTAAACATCCGACAGTGTTGATCTAATAAAAGCTCTTTTAGGTTGTACAATAAACAAGATCAGGGATTCCTCATGAAGTTACTAGAGACATTCCTCTAAGAATTTCACCATTTCTTGCAGGAAATGTTCCTGCATTACTACCAATTCTTCTTCGAGTAATTCCTCTAAAGTCTGCATTATTTACGCAGGAAGCACATTTTATGAATTTCGAAGAATTTTAACGTAATCTCATTAGCTGAACAGTTCGGTCAATTCGGTAATTACGGAAAAAAAATGTAAAAAATACGTTAATTCACATTACTGAACTGAAGCTTATAAGATTTCACCGACATTCGTAAAATAACCTAAGTTTGTATGGTTGCACTCCAGTTAATAATACAATAGTTATTCCAGTAGTTCCTCTGATCATTCATACAAAATTTTTTTTGGGATGATTTCCAAAAAAAAACCGTTAGAAAATCCGGCAAAAAATTGTTTGCGTGTCGCAAGGATCAAATTTTGTGTCTCTAGTAGATTTGGGGTTGTTAAATCTGATGCCATTCTCAAAAACGTTCCAGCACGTCACTATTTTGAGCTACAGCTCGCCATGAAATTTCAAGCACTATTTATCACCTTTTTTAGTGATTCAATCCAACAATAATACAAAATAGGACTTATACTTTCATTTGAGATATAATTTGGTTTAAATTACACGATTAAAATTAGATTAAACCGACATTTTCAACACGTATGCAGTGTTCATACAAAATTCTTCACGTCTATTCTATGGTAAAATACAATACTTTTGTAAACCATCAAAAAATAACTTTTAAGCATCGATAGTATTATGAACTTTGTTGATAAGTAGACGGGGTTGGGTGTCTAATGGCCACCGCTTCTGCTTCATATGCAGAAGGTCGTGTGTTCGATCCCAGGCTCGTCCCTTTCCTCATACTTTGTAGTTGTATCTTTCACTTGCTTCTATCTTCTACTCTCAATCTATCACACTTACACCCTATCCGTTCATAGCTTTCCCAACAAAATCGAATGAATTACGTTAAGGCCTAAGTAAAAATCGTGCATATGTCAAAAGTGAAAGACAGTTTTCGCCGTTGAAATCTACAAATCGGAAAAAAACAGACAGCTGATTAATTTTCAAAATAAAAATGCTGTGTGTTTTTACTATTCTCGATTTGTCGATTTTAAGCACGAAAACTGCTTTTTCGTTTTTGACATTTGCTCCATTTTTACTTTGGCCTCAAGTACATATGGCGTTGCATACCTCAAGGCGTTTAACGTTGTAGGGGAACTGTGGGTAAAATGAACAGGAGGGGGGGGTAAAATGAAACGGTTTATGTTTCACGGTAAGGCTGATACAAATATTAAATTTCTTTTATGTCCGAGACCTTTTGGAAGGTACGAGGGGGGGGATAAAAATAAATAAGGAACAAAAAAATAAAAATGAAAAAAAAGTTATTTTTTCGAAATTTTTATTTTTAATGATAGTTGTTAAACTGTTTTAAATCATCCTCTGGATCATTATTTTACTTGTTTTTTACTTTGTAAATTGAAAAAACCTAACTGATGTCAAAAAAATGATGAATTTTTTTTTTCTCCCCTTCAAAATTTTCGGATTTTTGAAGGGGGGGGGTGACATAAAAGAAAATTAATATTTGTATCAGCCTAATTATGCTATAAAACTATGCAAAACATTGCACCATCAATAATCCTCAGACTAAGGAACTATTTCGACAACTCTAGCGCGATCTTGAACTATCAAAAGCTGGAAAAGTAAACAAAAACAAAGTACCGTAAAATGGGGTGAAGTTGATCATTTTTGAGCGATTCTGTTCTATAATGCCTAGTAGGATGCATGTACCGTTTTGTCTCAAATTCCGAACAGACTCATATTCCGAACACTCAGTTTTTGTATGGCAGTTTGGTTGAAATGTTTCGCTGAAATATGTCACCAAATAACAAGGAAATGACAGTCAACTGCAATTCAATTTTAACGTGTACAATATAATTTATACCGCGGCAGTAGTGATGATTCTCTAGTTTGAGACCAGTAAAATAAGCTCAGATGAATTTATTTGCGAAATTATCCATTTGGATACGATTTATTCGTGCTGTTCGGAATTTGAATCAAGGTGTTCGGAATATGAGACAGAATGAACAACGTGTTCGGCATTTGAATCAAAATGTTGTTTCATACTTTTACGTAAAAACAATACTAAAACTAATTAAATCAACATTATTATTGGTACACCCAACAGCTAACAGTTAGGCTTTGCGAAGAAATGAAAATTTACACTAATATCAGTCAATTTATGCCAATCAGATGTATTTGAAGTCACTCTTGGCCTTAAGTGTTCGGAATATGAGTCAAAACGGTATTCTCATCCAAATATTTTTCAAACCTGTACTGGCTGGACGTTTATCGAATTATAGAAACGATTTTTTTACAAATTGTTATCATAATAACAAAAACATTTTTTAAAAATCAAAAAGTGGAATTTTTCATTCCGGGGTGAAGTTGATCAATTACTGTGACATGTTTCCTAAAACAAAGAGACATGCTAATTACTAAATTTGCGATCCCTGATCCCGAATCAAGTCTCAAAAATCATACAACTTGTTGATAAATCAATCAATTTTATTGAATTGAATTTTGTAAAATCCAGAATACACCAAATAAAACGCCTAAAGGTGTGCAATTTTCTTTGAAATTGGCAACTCGCTCACAAAAAGAACATTTTTATCTCTGAAAATGATTTTTTATCCTCAATGCAAACATAAAACTAGGTTAACAGAACATATATGGAATGTACGAAACAGTTTATTTAAATGGTGTCTTTATATAGCCTTGGCAATAGTCGAATGTTTGGGGTAGAACCCTTTAATATTTCATCGAACATTTCCTTAAAAATCTGTTTTTTCCATGGTATAACTATATTGAACGACGAAACGAATTTGAAAACATCAAGAGCAGCTATCAAGTAATACAATATGACATAACTTGTGATAATTGAAAACGGATAATAGCTCTCTTGGTAGTTCATACACGTGGGTACGGGAATGATCAACTTCTCCCCACTGATCAACTACACCCCGAATTACGGTACGCCTCTCCGTTTTCTCATATGATGTAAATTTACACTCCTGGAATTTAAGGTTTTTATGACTAAAATCCCCCAGATAGCCGTTGCGGTAAACGCGCAGCTATTCAGCATGACCATGCTGAGGGTCGTGGGTTTGAATCCCGCTGGTCGAGGATCTTTTCGTAAAGAAAATTATATGTAGACTGCAAGCATGTTAAAAAAATCGATTTAATCTTAATTCAATCGTGCAATTTCAACCACATTATATCTGAAATGAAATTTAAAGTCCCATTTTGCATGCTTAGTGGATAAGAATCACAAAACTGTTTGATGAATCATACTTTAAATTTCATGTAAACATCAATGAATGAAAAGTCGTATTAAATAGTTCCCCTCATACAAAAGTTCAATTGCAACATCCTTAGCTACCATTTGGAGTTGAGCCCACAAGTTTTCTGATAAAGTGAAATGTTGGGACATTTGAAATAAAAATATGGATGTTGCAATGAAAAAAAGGTAGGTTCAAAAATCCATATGGAACAGTTATGCCTAGAGTGTCCATTTCCCGACCATTTTGCTCATCCCGGGACTCGGGACAAAAATCTAAGCTTGCCCCGGGATATCCCGGGATCCCGGGATTTATCAAATCAATATAAATAAAAATGGAATGGTGTTTGTATGCAAGAAGCATTTTGATTGAAAAGGATGAACAAATTTAACAATATGTTTTTTTTTTGTCGATGAAATAAACTGATAATGTAACTTTCCAAGATAATATGTTAATTATAGCCAATCACATTTCAGATAAAACTTTTTCATTCTTATGAAGTAACCTAACGAAAATTAAATGTTAGCTTTACTAATTACGGGTTTTGCTATGTATTTATTTTTAATTTGCTATAACATCTATGAATGGAAGTATGGTAAAAACTTAAGGTGAAGATGAATCGAAGCCAAACCTATAATTTTCAATAGCGCAAATCTGAAGAACCAAACATCCGTTTAACCCTCTAATACCCAAATTTTTATTTTCGATCTAAATATCATTTTTAGTTATCTAAAATCGTTCTAAACACGTTTTGGGCAATGATTTATTTTTATTCGCAATTCTATGGATTTCGGTTTTTGATTTTTATAATTTTTATTTTTGAACATCCCTACACTTTTTCATTTTTTCTTGAAGCCTCTTTTTGTTACTGTGTTTTGGCAATAATAAAAATTCGAATTTTTACGCTAATTTTAAAAATATCCAATTTTTAATATTTTTCTGGAAATATTTTTATTTTCCGTTATTTAACGGAAAAACAGGTTTAAAATTATTTCAATACCACCAAGCTCTTCTTTTGTGATAGGATGATCGTAGAAAAATATAAAAGGTACGATTTTTTCTATCACACGTTAAATGAACCCCGGGTATTTGTAGGTTATATAAGAATACAATTTTTCAAACAATTTTCAAAAATACAAAAAAGTTTCAAAAGTCATAACAAACTTTTCTTATATGCGTGTTATGAATCAAGGTTTTAGCCAAAAATAAAATCATTGTGATTTCCGAGCTACGAAAAAATACACAAAATTCCAAAGTGTACCCCGTCTAAAGGCGGGGTTGGGTATTAGAGGGTTAAGCTGAAAACTTAATCGATTGGTCACCACCAGCTAGTGCTCAAACGGGTGTTCGGCTCTCCAGATTTTTGCTCTTGAAAATTTGGGGTTTGGCTTCAATTTACAGTGCTGTTCTGAATAATAGCAGCGCATGTCGATTTTCATACAAAATGCTCAACTTTGACATGCTGTAGTTTTGTTCCCTTTCAAGCAATCGAGCTAAAATTTTCTCCACAAAACTACAAATATGATCAATTTTGTAACTACAAAATTTCAGTTTTTTCTGAGTCCCTGCCGAAAAGTGAGACACTAGGTGAAATTTTTCAAAAAAATAGCAGTTTTTCATTTTAAAATTTTTTTTCTACAAATATTTTAAACATTTTCGGTATAGGTGTAGGTTTGATAAGTAGGAGGAGATTGTTCCAATGGTAAGTGATATACAATTTAAAACTATAATGTCAAGCAGAAATTCAAATTTTTAAAACTGCTATTTTTTCGAACAATTTCACCTAGTATCTCACTTTCCGGCAGGGGCTTAGAAAATTTTGAAATTTTGTGTTTACAAAATTGGGCATATTTGTAGTTCTGTGGAGAAAATGTCAACTCGATTGCTTGAAAGGGAACAAAACTACAGCATGTCAAAGTTGAGCATTTTGTATGAAAATCGACATGCGCTGCTATTATTCAGAACAGCACTGTATCTTCACCTTAAGTCATAATTTTTGAATAACATTTGAAGAGTCATAAAAACTTCAGAACAAAAGAAACGATTAAACATCATTAAGGGTATTGTAGATCATGCTAAAAGTTTATCACTAAAAATTATTGACTTAAGTTTAGGTGTACTTTCAAATTTGCTATATCAGCATAGGCTCATAAAAACAGCTAATGTTGAAAAAACATTAAAATTTTGCAACTAGACAAATATGTGTTCCTCACTAAATTGGTCTTTTTACGAAAATGATAACTCGTTTATTATCTTGTTTAACATCATTGTTTTTTATTGAAATTTAGTGGTTTTCATCAAATTCTACGTACATTTCGAGAATCCCGGGATGTCAGAGCTAAAATCCCGGGAAACGGGAAATTCCGAAATTCGTCAAATCCCGGGATTTTTCGTCCCGGTATGTCCCGGGATGGGCACTCTAGTTATGCCTTTATGGGTAGAATAAGTGACATATAATCTGCCAAGAAAACTCAAAACAATCTTCTTGTAGATAGCTGAATATTTATAAACAATATTTTTTTTTTGTCAGAATTTATGGGGAGTGGATGATACTTTGGCCCCCTGTAAAATTATTGAGGGAGCATCAAGTAATTCGCCATACCCCACCCCCTCCCGAAGTTGACGCATATAATTATATCAAGTATGCCATCATTTTCGATACTTCAAAAAGAGGTAGGCTACAAATAAGTATGAAGTTCCATACAAATATTAGTACAACTCTCAAATTGAAATTCAAATTTACAATATGTCATAAATAATGCATTTTTGAAATTAAACTACTGTGTCGGGTTGTTGATTAAATTAGACATTTTTATCAAAATATGGTAAATATTCAAGTATATCCGAAAGGCATCTTGACATGAATATTCCGTAAAATAATATTATTTTCTATTTAATTTGTACGTTGAAGTCAGAATAACGCGTCTATGTGCATTTTTGCCGAATTATCTAATTTATGTGTAGGTACTAATAGATTATATTATCTCTCATTTCAGGTTTGTGCGACACTTTCTCCTGCAACGTAAAAGGTTAGTTAATAAAACGTTCATGTCAACTGTAGATACATGTCTGCCATCAATAACTAACGAATATTGCATTATCGCTAAGACCTTAAAAGTATCCTTTCTTCTTCTTGGCATTACGTGCTCACTGGGGCAGAGCCTGATATTCAGCTTAGTGTTAAACCAATCACGAATCGAACCCAGATACATTCATCATGGCTTTGCATTGTAGCCGCAGACTTTTAACCATGAGACTAAATAAGGCCCCAGTATCCCTATCGAAAACGGTTCGATCATGAATGCAATTTATCGTTCACAAATTTAAAATGTTCCATGCTTCATCTTGTAAACAAGTTTTTCTCAGCTAGAGCACGTGTCTCTCTTTGTGTTGGATTCATAACACTCTCGTCTTTCAAATTTTCTCACTCGACGTATAATATTTTCTCACTCTCTCGGAATTTTCCTTATTGATGGAACTGTCACTTGGTGCAGAGGCCTCAAATCATATTCGTTCCATTTTCGGACATCTTTGCCGTGATTTACGCGATCGTAAAATGCAGCAAATCACTTCCAGCGGTTCGCTCCCAGCAAGGAATGATAGTTTTTTGGTTCTGTTGATCTCCGAACTAACTAAATTCGCGCCGTTTGATGTCGATCTACTTTACGGAGCTCGATCGCGGTGGCAAAGGACGGAACTCGGAAAAGCGCGTTTTCACCGATGTAAGTCTCGTTCTGAACTGGGAGAGCTGGTTCGGAAAATTTGCTACGGTTTCATGAGTTTTCCACTTGAGATGCTTGGGGTGCATATGTGTTGGTGTGTTTAACCCGGCTAATTTCAAGTAAGAAACTGAACTGAGAATTAAGTGGCATCCTGCTGTTGACTAGCGCAGAACGTTTGAGAGTTGTTTGGGGCTGCAATAGCTAAATATCGTAAAGGTAGTAAATTCATAATGACAGTTATGCGCTCGAATAAACATAATTATTTGCATTGTTTTGCGACTGTATGCAGATCATACAGGGGTAGATGGTATAATAATTCATCTTTAAACTTAATCCTGACTGTAGTGATTTTCTAATATAAGCTGGCACTCTGCATTACGTCAACAGATTTGATTCACAGATATCTACGGATTATAAGAAATTTATGGGATCACTGGATAGAGCGGCACTTGGAGTTTGGAAATCCAATCTCCCATATTTCCCATATATTCCATGAAAATAGTGTTCTGCGAAATTTTCGACTTTCTAGGTGGCCCAAAAACGACGTAGATTTATATGGAAATTACTATGGTGAAATTTTGGAAAATGTTCCAAACACGTTAGTACTGTAATGTAAGTGCAAACTTATCATCCCATAGTGAAAACTCATTCTTCAAACCATTACAATGAAATTTGTTTAAGAGATCAATTAAACCCGACAAATAGGAGGAGATGAAATATTCATAAGTCGACTGCAAAGCGACCTTCGAGTGCATTGTTGACCAGTTAATTCAAAAGTGCATCTTCTTGTTTTAATCCGTCTAATATGAAATCTCGTCTGTAATCCAAATTAGTAGTAAATTTAATAAGTTTTACCGGAAAACCATGTTCATACATCTGTCAAAGCTCACTTGTTTGAAGCTCACTGAATCATAAGCTGTCTTTAAATCAATAATGATGATAATGGTTATGAATTTGCAAGTTAGTTATACTTCCGTAATTTATCTAAAACCATTCGAGAGGTGAACAGGTGAAGTTGCTATCAGTTTTTGAATCTTTGCGTGTTTCTGTTGAAACACAGCCTGGTAAATATACTTCCATGGCTGCCTATTTGCATTTTCTATGCACTGGAAACAAATTCCTTTGCTTGAAACTTGCAGAAATTGACTTGCAATAAGTCAAATGGGGCCTTCCTTAGCCCGGTTGGTCCAGGATCTTTTCGTAATGGAAATTTCCTTCACTTCTCTGGGCATGAAGTATAATCGAACCTGCCACACGATATACGAATGCGAAAATGACAACTTTGGCAAAGAAAGCTCTTTGTTAATAACTGTGGAAGGGCTCATAAGAACAAAAACGAAGAAGCAGGCTCTGTCCCAGTGAGAACGGTAATGCCAAGAAGAAGAAAAATTCAAAAAAATATCATTGGTGACGTTAATGCCAAAAATCGCTTATGGAATAATTCGCAAAGCAATTCTGAAGGTACAATTTTATTTGATGATGATGATTACTTATTTTTCCTCTTTTAGAAACCCTTCTACGATTAATTTGGTCTTAACATACTCTAGTCACCTTGGTAGCCAACTAGTTACTCATGCTGATTTTGAAGCGGTTCTCAATCCTATGAGCTCCACTTTCAATCATTTTCGAGCCGACTGGTATACATATGAAACATATATCGATAGTAATCTTGATGTTAACATTTCTTTACAAACAAAACTTGATATGGACAATTCCTAAATTAAAAGAGGAAAACAAACTGTTATTAATTAATTGCGAGAATACTTCAAAACTTGCTATGCAGTTCGAAAACGCGCTCAATGTTGGTGTAGGGTTTACTATTTCGATTTAAAATTAAGTTACTCAGGAAAGTATTCTCAATCCAAAATTCCAACATATCTGAAGGCTGTTCTACTGGTCTTGCTTTTCTATACATAGAAAAAACATTCGACAGTGTTTGACATGAAGGCTTGACTGTAAAATTAAAAAAAAACTTTTATTTTCCATCATACATTGTTAGAGTAATCCAAAGTTATCTGTCAAATCGTACACTTCAGGTTAATTATCAGAACTCCAAGTCTGAAAGATTTCCTGTAAGAGTGGTGTTTCTCAAGGCAGCATTTTGAGACCAATATTATGTATTATTTAAACATCTGATTTACCTGACTTAAATCAGAGTTGTTAAAAATCTTTGGTGATCGAAACGAAAACTCTGTTGTATATTGTAATAAGTTTGGATATATTTTCTCCATACTTACAAAAATGTAAGATTTCTCCTAATGCTTCCAAAACCCAACTTATAATATTCCCACATAAACCAATAGCTCTTTATTTGAAACCATCAAATGAAATGTAATATGTTGTTAACAAAATGTTAACATGTAAAAGCTTAATTTAGTTTTATCAAATTAAGATGACAGGTCAGACAGATTTCTATTAAAAATTCAAACGACACAAATCATCATTCTTTTATAATGACTTTAAAAAAAGCAAGCTGATTGATCGATAGCTAGAGGTTTTGGCAGGATTTTTGTCCGATTTCAAATTGGTACAATCTTGGCATTTTTCCAGTTGTCAGATACCAACTGAAAACATTTGTTAGATATGTTAACGATACGCTACCTACCACTAACCCAAAAATTACTGAAAACATTCTCTTGAATGCTTTCAAAATCCTGAGCAACTTGATTTTCAATTGGATTAAACTTACTATACTTATTTATTTCTGAACAGCGCCGCTTATTTTTTACGAGGAAATTAGATGGAAACTGCTGAGCTTTTTATATTTCACCAACCTTCAGACTACATGAAAATGCGAAGCTTTCGTTTTACACCGCTCGTTGCGAACTTGTATGCAAAGTTGCACGTATAATGGGAGCTTATGTCGGCATCGTTCGTTTTGTGCTCGTTGCACAGGATTGTGAAATTAATTTTGCTTGATAATTGCAGCGAAAATTCATTTAATAAAAATAACATTTTAATAGTGTTAAAAACTCTTTTCAGTTCTGATGAAACTGTTAGTGACGATTGATACTTTGTGAGAAATGGATCAAGCAATTGAACGAATCAAAAAAAAACATACCTTTCCGTGACAATGGCTTACAGTTGAGAGGCCATTGCCGTGACCAGGATTCGAACCTGGGTTACCACGGCCACAACGTGGGGTCCTAACCACTAGACGATCACGGCTGTAAAGGACTGGCAAGGGGGCTACAGATGAATTGTGTTCATATTCTACATGTTCAAGGTTATTGATATTACGTTGGTTGATATTTATTGTTAGGTAAAGTCTTTTCGCTATTGTATTTTAAGGTTTAATCTTAGTTAAAACGATATTAGCTTAAAATATTAAATACTTTCACTCTGCAATGTCGATCTTATTTTGTTATGTGCACAAAAAATAATAGCAAATGCAAACCTAGGTACGAAATAATATAATAGCATTTAAAGAGCTTATTATGGAACTTTTTATGAAATTACTAAATTGAGACTTAGGATAAAAAATGATACAAACCGCATTAAGTTCGGAAACATCTACATAGTATAGCGTTGGGCGATTTTGAATCGATGTTCCGAAAATCGATGTTTTCATTCCGATTAATCGATTTTTTGAATTGATGTTTGGAGCACCTAAAATCGGGTGAATCGATTCTCTGTATTCGATTTTTTCGATTCGATTCATTTTGTTAAAATCGATAAATATTTCTCAATGAGTTGGTGAAAAAGAAATCAAATTTTGAATTAGTTTTGAAGTAGTAGATCTGCTCGATTGATTTTCAAAACTGATTTGAGTGAAAGACGTTGAAATCGAATGCAAATGCATTTGCTATAATGTCAAACTTTATAAATTTCAATTTCCATTCGATTCGAATCGATTCAAAAACATCGATGCAAACGATTCGATTGAATCGGTGAAAGTTCAAATGTGAATCGATTCATTAACAACGATGTTTTGGACTAATTTGCCCAACGCTAATCTAGTATCGATTTATAGAAGTATTAACATATGTTACAGTAGTCTAAGTTACGAAATATCGAATACATGAGAGGTAACTATATTCTACAAATACGTAAATTCCCGTATCTATATTCGAAGCAACAGCTTTTCGTATGGAGGAAACGAAACTTACAAACTTCTAGACTAACTTATTGTTTCTTTAAGCTTCTTACAGATTCCCGATTTTTTTACAATAACACTTGCTATTTTCAACATTTTTTTAGATAGAGCTTATCTTGTAAATAGCTTTTATTAATTCCAAATAAGGAATTATTATCTGTTAAATTGAACTCATATTATACACAAGAATATTTATACAATGTACATATATTTTCAAAGCTACTGAGCTAGCTAATTTAAAACCGTAGTTAGCTTTTTATCTATTTTGATAATCAGATATGAAAGAATATCTCGTTTCAATAGCTTTCATTTACTTTTCAAAAAGGGCAAATCCGTACACTCAACAAATTTGCGTCAAATTTTCAAGTCACATAACTTTCCAATCACTGGTTTTTCGCTTTATATGAAATTTATGTCATGTTCATTTTTTTTTCATAGTATGCGATCAATGCATCTTGAGTTGTCGCTTACTTAGAAAACATCGTGTAAATTTACGTCATAGACGTCGCCCGACATATTGAAGCAAGTAAAATAAAGTAAATTTAAGGCACAAATAACGTAATTTTGCATCACATTGAACATAATATTGTATGGATCACACGACTTTTCCGTCACATTGGATGCAATTTTAAAAGAACGACGCATTTTTTAGTGCACATACAATCAAATTTGCGTCATTTTATTTTAAAATATGTTCTAGAAAAAAAATATTTTCAAAAGTATCATGTGTAGAATCGTTTTTTTTTTTTGTAGGTTGAAGATGTTTTCAAATTATCGCATTTTACTTTTCCAGTACACCAAAACACTCATGTGTTAATATTGAAACCAAACTGCAAGGGAGTTTCTATAAATACCAAAGCAATCAAAACTTCACACGACCTTGAAAATGAAGCATATGTTCGAGATTTTATTATGGTTCATTTGACCAGCTTCTACAGCCGTGATCGTCTAGTGGTTAGGACCCCACGTTGTGGCCGTGGTAACCCAGGTTCGAATCCTGGTCACGGCAATGACTTCCAACAGTCATTGTCACGGAGAGGTTAGATTTTTTCTTCATTCGCCGTTTACCAGCATACGATAGCACAAGTACACCGCTACTCATTATTGAAAGCTCAATCGTACAATCTGCCACATGTAGGAATTTCACAACTTGATGAAAACTACGGTCGAAGGGAAGACGTTGTATATTGAATACAAACTTGTACGCTATGCTGCGTATGTGCTATGCAGCAATCATGTTTTAGTTGAAAACTTCAAATAAGAGGACAGATAAGCTTATAGAGTAGTGGTTTTCAAATCGTAGTCCCCGAAGCAGTTGGAACTCCGTATATCGATGCTTTGAGATAACCGTAAAACGGGGTAACTTTAGTAGTTTTTGTGATCAAAATTTGAATATTTATACACTCACACACAGATGATGTATTTGTGTTTATGTAATCAAAAACAAACTTTACATTTTGGGCTAACTTTTATAGTGAGCTAAAACACATGGAAATCCACAAGAATAGCACTGGTTCTCGTCTGTTCAGTTTAAACACGATTATAGAATTTGTGTGAACAATGTTACTTCCTGTTATGCAATCAATTAAGAAATCATTTTGAAAAATCATAGTCTATGCTTTAGATTATGAGCTTTACAAAACCCCTTTATCATATATTACGTTTACTTGTAAAATGGAAATTTTAAAGGTTACCAACTCCTATACTTTGGGTCAAAAATTTTGAATATAGCTTTTAGAAAGAAACCGTATCAGCCACAATCCATGTTGTTATAGTATAAAATAATATAATATAACAAATCTAACGGATAGCTAAACATTATTTTAGAGATATTGTATTAGGGGTATTGTTTAACTGTTGTATTTGGCATTGAGAAAATTTAGAAGCTTTTCCGTAATCGATATAAGAGTAGATAAAGCATCGTTGTTTTGCTTGAATCCCAAATGATATTTTGATTTTCTAAAAGTTGGCGAATTTGTATCTTACTATGAAAAGTTTTCATACATAAATAATTATTTTAATAAAATTTCAACATATTCTGAAATCTCTTATGGCAAATTTTTTAACGTCTACACTACATGTATCGATTGCTCTGTTCTCGCCGGTCCTCTATAGCCGTGATCGTCTAGTGGTTAGGACCCTACGTTGTGGCCGTAGTAACCCAGGTTCGAATCCTGGTCACGGCAATGACTTCCAACAGTCATTGTCACGGAGAGGGTATTTTTTAATGTAAGGAATAACTTATTTCCAAGTAGTCCTAGCGGAGAAAGCACAACATCAAGGGTATACCGAGGATTATGGGTTCGAATCTCGCCGGTAGAGGATCTTTTTGTGTAGGAAATTTTCCTGACTTCCCAGATCCTTGCTTCACGATATATAAATGCAAAAATTGTACACCCGCAAAAGAAGCTACTGACTGAGGTAAATGTGAAAGAGCTGGTAGAACAAAACTTGAGAAACAGACTTTGTCCCAGCTGGCACGTAACACCAAAAAGAGAAGTAGAGAAAGAACTCATCCCTCTTCAAACATAATTAAAGGATTCTTTTGAAGTTTGGGAGGATTTAAAGGAAATCTAGCTCACGTCATGTGAAGGTTTCATGGAAATGGCAAGCCTATTGCATTAGTCCCATCATAATATACTGTGGTATTTCATAATATTCTGTGCATTTGATTGCACAGCATATTATGTAATTTGATTTCTGAAATCCAGATATGATAGGTATTATAGACACCCAGACAACCAGAAGTGGCATGAAAGTTCAAATAATAAATCTTTTATTCATACACATTACATTAAAACCGCAAACACGGTGAATAAAATCGTCAGATTGATGAGTTTCCTCGCATATATCGCTTTTTTTTTGAGTTTATTTGTACATTTTATTTCGTCCCGTACACTCGTACAAAGTAAGTCGAATCAATCCGTAGCAGCTGTCGAATCAACATTTGTTATCAATGTTTAAGTCGCATAAGATAACTGGTAGAAAATTTATACACACGCATTGTATGCTATAATTCATCCCACAATATATGCACGTATATCGCATCCACTTTTGTACGTAGAAGGCCTTTTCGCGGCATCTTATAAGTGAAATTTTGTACATGCAAAGCCTCCAGGTGATTTCGTTATATGTACGTACATTTTGGTTGTCTGGGCAGTGTCTTTCCTCTCTTGCATAATGAACATACTAAGTATCAAAACGGCTTATTTTTCGACTAGATAATAGGCCAAGTTCTCAGCATAGATAATAAACAAATAAATAAATGGGATGGTGTTTGTATGTCACGACATGGCTTGAAAACGGCTCAGCGGATTTTCGTGATTATTCCACAAGTGGAAAGGTAAAGGGCTGCGAAGTGTTCGTCTGACGATAAAGTTTAGGAAAATCTCCAGAATTCTAGAAAAAAATGGAAACTTATTTGTAATTTTATAAGTGAGATCTCTAGACGTTTTTAAACAGCCTACTTGATGGCAAGACGAAATTTTCCGGGACCACTAGTATATGAATAAATATTTCAATAACATTTCAACATATTCTGAAATTTCGAACGGCAAACATGACATTTTTGAACGTATACACATGTAGATTGTTCTGTTCTTGCCGGTCCTCTATAGCCGTGATCGTCTAGTGGTTAGGACCCTACGTTGTGGCCGTAGTAACCCAGGTTCGAATCCTGGTCACGGCAATGACTATCAATTAGTCATTGTCACGGAGAGGTTATTTTTTAATGTGACAAATAACCTATTCCCAAGTAGCCGTAGCGGTAAACGCGTAGCTATTCACCAAGACCACACCGAGGATCATGGGTTCAAATCTCGCTGGTAGAGGATCTTTTCGAGTAGAAAGTTTTCTCGAATTCCCAGAGCCTTGCTACACGATATACAAACGCAAAAAATACACATTCATTAAAAAGCTCTCAGTAAGTAAATATGGGAAAGCTCGTATAGCAAAACTTGAGAAGCAGACTCTGTTCCAACTGGGACATAACACCAACAATGAAAACTATAAGAACAACTCATCCCACTTCCAAAAGTTATAAAAATCATCCTTTTTAAGCTTGAAAAAAATTAAAACGAATCAAGCTGAGAACACTTCATATGAAGCTTTTATGGAAATGACAAACCTTTTGTATTCGGCCATCATAATATTTTCTGATATTCTTTCTTGCACAATGGACAAACAAAATATCACAACGGTTTGGTGTTTCTTCTAGATAAGGTGCTAATTTCTCAGCATCTATTTATTCCATCATAATATTCTGCGCAAAAGTGTTGAATCTCACGGGATTTTTTCCCGGATTCCGTTGTAGCTATTAGCTATTTAGCTATTCAGCAGGCATCCATGGAGCTCCTGCCGCCAATAGTTCATTAATGTAATCCAAATTTTATAGGTATTATAGAAAGTGTGTCCTATTTCATGCACAATGAACAAACTGAAGAACGGTTTGATATCTCGGCTAGATAATGGGCGAAGTTCTCAGCATCGATATCTTTCTATCTTCTATTATTATCAAAAAATGGAATGGTGTTTGTATGACACGAAATGACTTAAGAACGGGCCATCGAATTTTTAAAATTCTCTCCATCATGTTTCTGTAGTGCTATGACGAGGTTGTGTGTATAAAAAGCACAGGATATTAACCGGAATAGTCGGAAACACGAGATTGTATGGAACTGTCATTTTGTATGGTATGTATCATGACGTTTTAGAACAACCTAATTGAAGGCAAGACAAAGTTTGCCGGGACCAATAGTATTTTAATAAAATTTCAACATATTCTAGAATGTTGAACGACAAATATGGCATTTTTGAACGTGTACACATATCGACTGCTCTGTTCACGCCGATCCTCTATAGCCGTGATCGTCTAGTGGTTAGGACCCTACGTTGTGGCCGTAGTAACCCAGGTTCGAATCCTGGTCACGGCAATGACTAGCAATTAGTCATTGTCACGGAGAGAGTAATTTTTTATTGTTACGAAATATTTCCAAGTAGCCGTAGTGATAAACGCGCAGCTATTCATTCAAGAGCATACAAGACCATATCGAGGATAAAAAAAATCCTGGAGGATTTTATCCATGATTTCGTTTGGTAAATTTTCCTGTTTGGTGATGTACTATTTCAATATTATTTAACTTTGATCAGTGATCAGTGAAACAAGATTTTAATAAAAATACAATGACATTATCACTTTCCGTTACCTATATCGATCGTATCCATTTTTATTTCGGTCGCAATCAGTTTTTATTCGTCTCACAACTAACGGTTCATTGTGATTTAGTGAGTGGTCAAAATGCAACACTTCAACATTACAATAATATGTTCGATTATATTATTTAGAAAGATCCCCTCCATTCCTACAGCATGATGAAATATGTGGATTTCCCTTAAAATTCGTTGACCTTATCAAAATAAAGCCATAATATATCATCCATCAACATAGGAAACATATAAGCACAATTACCTTTGAACGACCAAATGCATGACGGCTCACAGTGCAGCAAAAACAATATTTATACCACATTCAAAGGAACCGTTTTCTACGCACCTTTCATCTCCCGGGCTAAAATTGTCTGCATATATAAAGATATCGAAGGGTATCAATAAATACATGCATACAATTTTCTTCCATAAAAGCACTGCCGGTCAGTGGGAGGTGGATTGTATACACACACACATTCAAAGGAACCGTTTTCTACGTCGAACATTACGCACACATTGATGCGCACAAGTTTTTTTTCCTCAGTACAGACGATTGAAAATCGTCGTTTACGTTCTAGTTTGTATTTAGTTGGTTTAGAAAATTTCTTAAAAGGGGTCATGCACAAATGACGTCACGCTCCAAGGGGGGGGAGGTGGTCGAGCCAAGCGTGACAAGCCTTACAAAATTTTCGGGGGACTCATAAAAAAAGTGTGACTAAGAGGGGGGAGGGGGTCAAAAAAGTTGAAATTAAGCGTGACATAATTTGTGTACCATCCCAAATTTCATGAATTATTGAAGTTTTACGACGCGTGATTGGAATGATATCCTTCAGTGACGATGTGCGAAGGTTTTTCGCAGTGTACACTCAAAATAATCCAAACGTCATTGTTACGTGAAAACATACGTGGTTTTTTTCCATCGCACTTTTCACGTAGCTCTTACGTTAATCATAGGTAGCCCAGAATGAACGCATGAACTTTTGAACTTCGTCCATTCCACCGGCGCTACAAGTAAGAGCTACGTGGATTTTCCGGTAGCCTTTACGAAGCGTTTCAATAGGACCTAGATGGTTTTGCATTAAATTAGCTAGAATATAGACCAACCTTATCTCTAATAGGTTTTGGAAGAAAACTAATTCCACAGATAACAGATGTTTATGCTAGAACAAAAATCTTCTGAAAACTTGTGTAAATATTCAAACTAAAACACGTTGAAAACACTAGCGCCGCCACACAACGAATTGCTGCAATCAGTGGTGAATATAAATATCTTGAAATGTTTCATATTCACCACAGACATCACCATGGGAACTTAGCGATAACAGCGCCACCACGATGTTGCTACTTGTGTTGCCACTTAAAATCACCAATCATTGTCTTACACAGTTTTACAATCGGACATAAACATCTGTTATCTGTGCTAATTCCCAATTGGAAAATGTAAACAAATCTAAAAGATTGTGATATCTTTATATTCAATCTGAGCATTGTGAATCTTGTTCCCCAAATGTTGTGAGTATGTTCTGTTTTGTTGCAGCCTTCGCGTGCTATAATTGATAGAGGTTATAAATCAGATGTAAAATTTGAAGTTATGCAGGGATTCTTCGGTATTCAAAGCATATTTACCTTAAAATCAATCTAACACAGGGTTTAAAGTTCAGCAGCTTCTGAAGTTCTGCAAAAATCAAGCGGGCGCCATCTTAGAATTTGCGCTCAACACCGAATGTACGTACAATATGCAGATGTCAAAATGAACTTAGGCATCTACGTGAATTTCACGTAGGTGCGATAGGTAACCTCAGTAACAATTACCGATTCACTATTTGATGGTTATGAATGACTTAGTGATCTTTATCTTAGTCAGGTGAAGTGAAGGCAAAATGAATTTGGAATGATCTACGTGATTTTTCACGTAGCAATGACGTTTGGATTTTTTTGAGTGTAAATAAGTACCCGTTGAAGTCAATCACACAGAGGAGTAGGAACAAAATTTGAATCGTTATGTGACATGGCTTAGTCGAACGCTAATCAGTTTTCGCTCGGTACGTCTTCGTCCATGCGATGTCTGTGGAAAGGTGCAACGTGGATAATTGATCTGAAGTTATTCATCAAAATACAGTAGTTTTATTGCATTTTTTGTGTACAAGTGGACGAACCATACCAGCTTTCACGCATGGTCATGTAAGTAAGTTTAAATAATCGCCATTGTAGAACATTTGAAGTTTGATACGACGAATAATAGCGCTTGCGACGAAGTAGATTGAAATCCTATTTATTACATTAGTTTATCTACAGAATCGTCCAAGGCATCGTTAAGAGTTCAGAGGGTTTTTTTCTGAAATCTTCGTAAGAGTGTATAAGGTATTTCTTTAGGTGTTTTATCAGAGTTTACATACCCAAACAACCAGAACATGCAAATCACCTTTTGTTTGAAGTTTCACGTATAAGATATTGCGAAAATGTCATATACGTAAAAAAGGATGTGGTATACGTCCATATCATATATGATGAAAAATGGCATATAATGCGAGTGTATGGATTTTATTACGGGATAATCTGTAATCTTCTTCTTCTTCTTCTTTCTGGTGTTACGTCCCACTGGGACAAAGCCTGCTTCTCAGCTTAGTGTTCTTATGAGCACTTCCACAGCTATTAACTGAGAGCTTACTATGCCTAGGGTTACCAGACGTACTATTTTTAGAGTACAAGTACTCTTTTTTGCCTTAAAAATTTGGGTACTTTTCTTTTTTTTGCTAAACGGGGTCAAGTGTACTCTTTTTCAGTTAGTACTGACGATAAAGGTCAAAACGAAAAACTTGTTGAAGAAAACTTTTTCCATGATAATACAGATAATTCACCGATTTTCGACAAAAACTGGCACACCATCAACCTACTAAATATTTTCAATTAAAAAAAACCAGCCAAAATTCAAAATCACTTTGTTTTGATCAATTTAATCTTATTGAAGCAACTTTTTTTATCAAACTTTTTTTTTTAGAAACGTCGTTTTGGCGATGCAATTTTTTATGAACAAAGATGTGGGAATGAAAAGGTTTCAGTTTGAAGTGTAGTATGAGAATCATATAGAGTAAACTATTAAAACAATCAAGTGTCTAAGCTTCATAATGTTTTAAAAAGTCCTTAATAAAACTTAAATCGAAGACAATGCTTGAGGTTCTTTACAAATCCACGTTTCACTCTTCTCAGTTCTTTCGGTTCCTTCACAAACACAAATTGTTCTACATTTTCTTAAGAATTTTTACAACAAACCTCATTTGAAAGACAATATTATTTTAAAAAATCGAACGACTTTTGGTATCGTAAATATAATTTAAAAAAAAATGATTGACAAAATCGATTCATCTATAGTCAATGTTCAATATAGTATGAAAGTATAGCATGAGATAAATAAGAATTAAATTTCGTAAAATATTTGATGAAAAGTTGAGAATAGTGTCTCCCTGAAAAAAATAATTTTAATTGAAATGTATGAAAAGTGGCTGTTATTAAAGGCCCGAACGCAATGATAGTGGAACGGCAACGGAAAGCGGAACCGGTTCGCCAGCATGAATTATAGCATATTTGTCGACTCAGACTTGGTTCACTTCCGTTCGTTGACAGCTCAGTCAGGACGGTGTGTTTCATGCTGGCGAACCGGTTCCGCTTTCAGTTGCCGTTACGCTATCATTGCGTTTGGGCCTTAAGAATCAAACTTTTTTTTTGCAAGAAAATGTCGAAATTATTAATTAGTAGTGCATTTAAAATTTTGCAAGGTAGGTTTAAGTACTCTTTTACAGAGTTGAAAAAATGTACTCTTTTCAGTGAGAGCAAATATGGTAACCCTAACCATGCCAATGACCATTTTTGCATGTGTATATCGTGTGGCAGGTACGAAGACACTCTATGCCCTGAGTAGTCGAGAAAATTTCCAACCCGAAAAGATCCTCGACCGGTGGGATTCGAACCCACGACCCTCAGCTTGGTCTTGCTGAATAGCTGCGCGTTTACCGCTACGGCTATCTGCGCCCCATATCTGTAATCTCATGCAACCTAATTTTACGATAACAAAATATATTTGAAAGCTGTTACGGAATAGTTCGACTTGCTTTGTACGAGTATACGAGACGAAATCAACTGTACGTGTGAAGAAACTCATCAATCAAATGACTTTATTTCACCATGTAGTACCGCTGTGGTGTAATTTAAATAAATAAACGACTTTTTATGCAAACTATTCTGCGGCTTCTGAGTGTCCGGGTAAGGGTTTTCTTTAGCTACTTCACGGTTCATTAATAAATTCCAATATCCTAGTTCAATGATCATTAAGAAATAGTGTTAGAATATCAATATTTTTCTTAAAAAATATCAACTTAGCCGTGTTTACGGCGTTTGATTTTTTTTTTGCGTATTTGTAGTCAATGATATTTTACTGATGGTAGATTTTTTTTTCAAATGTTTGTTGAAGATTCAACAATTGATTTCAAATGTCCTTGAAATTGCTGAAGGTGTACCCATATCGATTGTACCTTTCTCGCCGATCCTCTATAGCCGTGATCGTCTAGTGGTTAGGACCCTACGTTGTGGCCGTAGTAACCCAGGTTCGAATCCTGGTCACGGCAATGACTTACAATAAGTCATTGTCACGGAGAGGATATATTTTTTAATATAAGAGGTTCCTATCCCACTTTCGATTGATTGGTTCCTCATTTTAAGTGTCGACATTATTTTTTTCTACTTGGAAATTTTTAATATCAATTGAAAATATTATAATTATAAGCATTTCTATATTTCACAAACAATTGTTTATCATGGTCTAATCGCTTAAAAAGGGAATCCTGTGACCCAACGATCCTCCCCATTAACAAACATCCCTTCCAGTAACTTTTGTGGAGATGCAGAGGTAAACACGGTCTCCAAATAGCAATGGTTACCCTGTATAAATAGAGGCACTGAATTATGCACACTGAAGAAGATTATGGCCAATCCCAGTCGAACTTCTAATTGATTCTTTGTGCATTTTCACTGACTTCGCTCAATCACGGAATAGCAACCATTGATATGTGTAGTCAGTCTATGCTAAGCTACAATTTTCAAGTGGAAGAAAATCAATACCGACACTTGATGTGACGAACCATTAAAGTTTGTTGAACAAATACGTAAACACAACATTGCTATTGTTGTGATGACGAAAGCGTGTGTTATCATATTTTAATTATTTGAAAGGAAAAAAACGAACTCAATTGATTGGACCATCGTGGACCACATTCACAGTGCTAAGCTGTTCGTTGTTTTTGAATAAAGTGAACCTTTAGTAAGTCGACACGTATATTGTCGAACCATTTATTTCTTTATTACGAAAAATAAAAATAAAAGCAAATTAAAAGAAAAGGGGGGTGTTTTTATATAATGTTGTAAAACATAAATGACTTATAAATAAGAGTTCATGCCGACTCTCACAGTGACGCACAGTCATCATGTTTACGTAACATTCCCACAGTTGTAACGATAAAAATGTGTAGTCATACATAATTAACAGATTTGAAATTAAAGCATGAAACGAGCTCACCAATTGATCTTCCATCCTTGACTGAGCAGCCACAAACCACTTTCAGCTTGGGCTTCACAAAGCACTATCCAGCGAAACGCGCGTCTCCCAGCTACTTCACGATTTATTAATAAATTCCAACATAGTAGTACGATGATCAGAAATAGTGAATAAATATCAATATTTTTGTCAAAAAATATCAACTTAGCAGTGTTGCATGACGTTTGATTTTGTATTTGTAGCTTATTGGAATTTTACCTTATTCCGGATTTTTTTTTTTCAAATGTTTGACAAAGATTGTTAAATCAAAGATTCAACATATATTTTTATTTTGAAAGTATTCACATATCGATTGCTCTACTTTCACCGATCCTCTATAGCCGTGATCGTCTAGTGGTTAGGACCCTACGTTGTGGCCGTAGTAACCCAGGTTCGAATCCTGGTCACGGCAATGGCTTATAATTAGCCATTGTCACGGAGAGGATATATTTTTTAATGTAAGGGATTCCCACTGTCATTAATTGTGGGTTTTCAGAACTCAACTAACTTAACTAAAAAGATGAAAATCGTTTGAACTGTTAGAGCGCACGTTTCACTATTCAATCAGTCCAGTCATGGGGAGAGACCAAACGCGACAAATGAACGCTTTCGGATTTTGTTTGCTGCCTGGCGATGGTAAGCTCGTTGCTTGCTTAGCTGGGGGAATTTACCCTCTCTCTTGATTTTACTTTTGCTTTCGTTCGGTTGTGAAATTGAAACCAGCTGCTTGGGTAGGTTTATACCGTCGAGCGGGGTGTGATTGAAGAAAACAAAAAAAACACTTCGAAAATATCATGCAGGCTCGTTTCCCGGTACTTTGATTTGCTTTCGCAGGCATGTTAATAAGAGGTACGGAGTGGCGATCGCTAACAGTTTGACTTGTATTTCACAACAAAATGCAACGAGTGAGCTAAAAATAAAACTGCACAAGGTTTCCAGCTCTAGGTTGCAGTCTGAGAAATGCCTTCTCATCGAAAACTTTCATGTTAAATAACTTTCGAATAAATATGAAGGCTTCGATCAACAATGTAATATACATATAAACCACTTTTTCTGTATTATTCAATAACTCCCGATAGCCGTGATCGTCTAGTGGTTAGGACCCTACGTTGTGGCCGTAGTAACCCAGGTTCGAATCCTGGTCACGGCAATGATCGATAACAAGATCATTGTCACGGAGGGAGGGTAAATTTTTTTTTTCACGTAATCCATTCTTTACACTATTCAAAATTGATTCATATATTATGAAAGCATTCATTTTGCTCATCAAGTATGGTAAAGCAGTATGATGAGCTTAAAAAAATATATACCACATAGGCTCCGGCGAGATTCGAACTCACGATCTCCTGTTTACTAGACAGGCGCTTTAACCAACTAAGCCACGGCGCCGCACGGCTTCTGAGTGGAAAACATGTGACAACATTTTGCACACTTGACCTCGCTCCTCCAATTGTGCCAAAAGAAAGGTAGCAAAACAAGGCAATAAATTTGATCAGCGCTGAAACGTGATTTGCCGCATGTGTCTGTATTGTTGTAGCATTTATGACGACGGGTGTTGCGATGTAAGCATATAACCTACGTACAGCAAAATGTTTCCGAGCCACATCATCGCCTCAACTAGTCGCGTCGTCAAACTGGACTGGAAAGCGATTTCTGTTTGTTGTGGCGCAACTCATTGAAATTTTCTAAATCGTCACACTGGGATGAGTCGATAGCAGCGACCGCAACAGGCTTTTGCAGCGCTACGTGGGTGTGTAGTTTGCGCGAAGCCTTTTAAATTTTCTTGACATTGTCCCATGAACAAGCGTCATTGATATGGGATTAACATAATTAACGGAAATGAACAATAATTAAAATTAAAGGGCTTACATCGAGATTTTTCTTTAAGTAATAGATTTTTAGGTGGCAATCAACGGTATATTTGCTTGACTATTTGAGCTGAGCTACGTGTGGTCGAACACAAATTTGTTTCATTTTGTTTTATTATTACCTTTCGAGCCCTTAAATCAATATTCTGTGTAACCTACTGTTTCAATTTTCAAACTTTGAAGACGCTTATTTTATATGAATTAACTTAAACAAGCAAATGGAAAAGCTTTTCATTAACGTCTATAGCACTTTGAAATTTGTCGCTTATTTGAAATTAATATTATTCAATAATAATAATCGTTATTAAATACAACGATGCGCTCATCTTAATTTCTTATCATGTGATTATTTTGAATCTGTATATGTCATGTGAAGTGTTTCGAGAAACTTACAAGCATCTCAGTTTCCGTGGTGTAGTGGTTATCACATCCGCCTAACACGCGGAAGGCCCCCGGTTCGATCCCGGGCGGAAACAGATATTTTAGTTATACGTTTGGCTGAGTGTGGTTGCATTACATCATCATCGTTCGACAATATAACGACGAATAAAATGACATTGAATGTTTAATGATTTGAAAACCGATCCAATTCTTGCCACTTTTGATTCATTTCGGCAGTAGGGTTTATTGAAAGCTACTGAGCCCATATTTAGCCACAATATGTGTTGTATTAAAGTGCTTTTTATTGCAAATTTTCAGAAAATTCGGCCGAAAAAAAAACCCATGCCAAAGTGAATTATGGAAGTGCCCATGTAACTCTGCACCCTACTATGACATTTCCAGTAAAAAATATCAATACGATCTCACAGCGGAAGAAATTTTTGGCCCAAGTACCAAAATACCGCTATTTACTTACCTTGAGTTCGCTGATATTTTGTCGTTTTTAAAAATGTCATAGGGCATAGCACGTCTGGTTTTTAAGATATTGACTGCTGAAAATGTATTATTTATCGATTTCTGACAACTTGCTTACGGTGCCCCAGAAACAAATCCATGTCCAAAACGTCATGGCGCTCAATCCTAGAATAAAAAATATACTTATTTATAGCATTTTTCTAAAATACACAAACTTGCGCCAGTTCGATTTGTGCTAAAGAGGATCATTTTTGATGACAATAGGCAAATATTTGCAAAGCTAAACGATCACTCCGACATCTGGTGCCTAATAGGAGAACTGGCCAAAAAGAGGTTGGGTTGAGATCGTACCGTGTGCAGCATAGGAAGGCCCACACAATTTACCCTTTTTCTCGGAATAGTTAGTTTTGTATACGATCAGAGATGATTGAAAAACATAATAAACTTTTTTTCCTTCGAAAATGTATAGATCCGGTCAGTGCTCATGTACGATTAGTAGGGTAAAATTGGAAAATTGATATTTGGCAACATAGGTCATAAACATCCGGATTCTTTGTTAGTGGTTAAATTTGTTGTGAAATTTTGCGTATCGCAAGAATAATGATACACAATGATTGAGCCAATGAAAAATATTTCCATAATCGATTGATTATGACCTAATTTTTGGGTTTAAAAATTGAATTTTGAACGTAAACAAACATTTTCAGTGACATTTCTCTCGTTCTTCCCCAGCGACCTCTATGACGGTGGCGCATAATATTTGCCTATTGTCATATTTTGGGCATTCTTCTTCTTCTTTCTGGCGTTACGTCCCCACTGGGACAGAGCCTGCTTCTCAGCTTAGTGTTCTTATGAGCACTTCCACAGTTATTAACTGAGAGCTTACTATGCCAATGACCATTTTTGCATGTGTATATCGTGTGGCAGGTACGAAGATACTCTATGCCCTGGGAAGTCGAGAAAATTTCCAACCCGAAAAGATCCTCGACCGGTGGGGCCCATATTTTGGGCATATTATTTCTTTTTTTTAATTTTTCTTTGACCATTATTCGGCATTTTTGAGGTAATGAAAACACTGCCTTTCCTTGCCTACAGAACTTTAGGGTAATATTGTTTTGTTAATTATTCAATTTAAAATACATGTACGATTTTTTCAATGTACTTTTATATAACTTACAGTGTTTTGTCTAGTTTTAGTCTTACTCAGAGTGATATTTCCATTAATTTAACTGAATATTTGTGCAACCTTTCACGACTGAAGATTTTACAGAATTGAGATGAATCAAGCAACCCTCATTAAAATTTTCTGTACTTAATGGGTGGTACGCTGTTCATAAGTGGTTTGTAAAAGGATAGGACAAGAAACGGCCAAGGAATGATTCTGCTACCGAAGTTCCTTGAGCTGTACGCTGCAGGTAAGTGGAGCCGATATTTTGTACATCGCTAACGCCTGCAATGTAAATCAAATGAAGCTGTCACTTTTGCGGACGGAAAAATGTTCCGCTCAATTATTCCGTGAGTAAAAGTGACATTTCGCTCCTACTGGAATAGCTGTCAAATTTACTTTGGTAATTAGGGGCAATTTTACTTGAGTGCTTTAGTTTCAAAGTTCGTACTTCGCTTAAACCTGTAATGAAAATATTGTCAAAATCAAAGCAGTGGTTCATCACCTTGCTAAAGAAAATGATTTTTAACAACGTGTTTTTGCAATTGTTAATAACAATCGTTGAATATACCTAAATTTTCTAACTTTTATCGAAATCTCGGTTGAAGATGCATTATTTAACGATTTCAGTCAACTTGCATGCAAGCCTACCAGCTTGTATGGTGATTTATTTAATTAATTTACCACAGATTTATATTTTGATGTGTTAAGAAATCCTTACCAACAAAATTTATGATGCTCAAAAGCTATATTTTGATGATTTAGTAAAGTAGTGTATTTTGCTATATAGAAGAAACGAAGACTTTGAATGGAGACTGCGAGAATGTTAAAAATATATTCAATCGAAATTTAAACCAAACTTTATCCTACATAAAAGTTTGGGTGCTATTCTACATGCTTCATGAATAAGATCACTAAAGAGTTTCATAAGGTACCCCGGGCAAGTGAGGATCCGGTGTAAGTGGGACCTTTCGTCATAACTCATTTAGAAAAAAGTTTTACAAGGTGGTATTCTTTTAGAAAGTTGAAGATACCATTATACGGAATGTATTTAGCTCAGAAATATTGTTGTTCTTATTACAATGTACTCAATGCAACAGTTGTCAATTCGACGTCATTTTCAACTTGTATGATAAATTGTGACACGTTCCACGCCTTGCATCGGCTCGCAATAAAATATTTTGTTGTTTTTAAATTCATGCAGGTTTCCTATGTCACTTGATGAGATTCACGTTTTTGAACTACTGCAGTCAGAAGAGCCACTTGAATTTAGGTAAATTCAAGCCTACTCACGGTGCTCCCCTGACCGTTATTATCAGAAAAAAAAATCTCCATCAAATCTGTGGTCACCAGTCGTTTTCAATAGCTAAGCTGCATGTCTGGGCTAAATTTTTAAAAATATCGTAGGGCCCGTTTTGAAGTTACGCCCTTTTGATTGCATAAGTCTACAAATTCAATCGAAAATCTGCGATATTTAAATGGATTTTTATTGGTCGTGATTATCAGAAGTACTAAACAACCAAAACTTAGTTTAAATTTGGTGTTTTTAGTTATTTGTAACTTCTAGGTGGAGTTTTGAATGAGAAGATCAACAAAATATGGAGTTACGCCCTTTTGGAGGTGTAATCATTAAAGATACTAATTTTCAATATATTAATTAGGCATTATAATAACGTCAAGCATGTTAATTTTTTTTCAATGACACATTGCTCTTACATTCCTCTACAATTAACTGATTTTCCATATGCTCAAGTGCTATAAGACATTACGGAGCCAATTGCATTATGTAACCAAATTAGTTTTCATTCAACAATATTCTGGATAGTTTGGTGAAGCATTGAACTCACGATACAGATTATTTAACATGCAATTCATGTTGTATATCGAAGCGTAAGTTGACGTCAGAGAATACTTTCGGACTTCAGTTTTCGATTATGGGAATAAAATGAAATTAACGAAGTAAAAAGCAGCGATACAAAATGAAAAAAAAAAAATGCAAAGTATTGAACATCCGTTATCATTTTGTTAAAAAGAATTTGAAAGCATACCACTACCAGGGCCTAATTTATTATGGAGGACTTAAGCACGGTGTTGAAATTTAAATCGTATTGCAGTGTCCAAAATCTAAATATTATAGTATTTTGCAATGTTAAGTGTTAAAACTATCCTTTATCTGGAGTATAGTGAAGTAGAAAAGTAATTTTTGGAATCATATATACATTTTTTTGACATAAATCTGAAGCTTTTCCTCTGTCCTATTATTGTGGTATTTTGTCCTATTATTACGGTAGTGCCGTCCTATTATTGTGGTATACTAAAAATCATAGATTTTATTACATTCAATATACATTCAATACCACACAATGTTCGAGCATTGAAATTATGCTCCCTCCATGTTAATGACACTGCACGGTACTGTCAGTTTGTGTGACTTTGGACACATATATGAGGAAAACTAATTCATTACTTTATGTCACGATTCGAAAACAAATCAACAGAATCGAATGATTTTCTGCCGGTCTCGTCTCCTCTTTCGTCGTAGGTGGACAATTTTAAAGTGAATAGACAAGATTCTTCCATCTGAGACCACTAGTCGCTATATAAGAAATGAATTTGTTGACTTAAGTATAACCTACAATATTGATGCTTTTAAAAATAGTTTCCACTAGCAACACAATTTTAAAGGATTGCTTCCTTGCGATCATCTTATATCTTAGTTTTTCAACGTATTTTTGGCATGTGTTACGATTTTCAGTCAGTTTACGTGATTTTTTGGTAAAACATTGTGTTTATTTGCAAAATATTTGTAAATAAGAGGAATAACAGGGTAAAAATAAACATAAACCTTTTGTTTTGTATGAATAACATGTCCCAAATTAGTATCCTAATAATATAATTAATGTATCCAGCAATTTAAAATGAAAATTAAAATATCGAATTTTCGAATGATTAACAGATACCGCAATAATAGGCAAAAAGCTATTTTCACTCATTTTGTGGTGTGTGCTATTTTCATTGTCCTATTATTACGGTATATGCTTTTTCTCAAAAATATAGAACTTTTATTCAAAATTCAATATCTATCATGTAAATACATCCATACTGAACTGATATACCCACTACATATAATTGTTTTGGTTCTAAACTTACAAATTTAAGCTTATGAAAACCCGCCCGTAGATAGAGAGACTGGTTAAAAATATTTACTTTTCTTGATGCATCATTTAAAACTGTTCTTCCAACGATCAAAATCGTTTAATTTTTAAAGCATTCATCTGGTACAGCTTGGGAATACTATAAGCTTTCATCATAATCAATAATATCCATAGATAATAGAGTTTTCGATTTATAATGAGGGTTCAATTCTTATACCGCAATAATAGGGAATACCGCAATAATGGGCAAATTACCCTATTTGTTTTTGTCACCTATCGTCGTTAGGGATGAGAATGGGTCAAAAAAGTTTATCGCAGTTTAACTCCAATAAACTTCACATTTGGTGTGTATGTACTTTGATAATATATCAACAACTTATGAACAATTATAGAAAAATATTTATCGACTACAGTACTACAAGTGGATGAAAAACTACACAATCTCACTCCATAGACGGGGTAACACTGAAATTCAAATAACTTGTTTTTGAGGATATGATATCGAAACCATTCACAGTGAAAAAACACTATATTTTAATCTATATAAATAAAAATGGAATGGTGTTTGTATGTCACGAAATGCCTTGAGAACGGGTCAACGGATTAACGCAAGTTTTTCACTGTTGCACTCCACAAGGGATACGACGTGTTCGTATGAGGCAAAAGTTCGGGAAAGTCTCCGGAATAATCGGGAGGATGGGAGAAGACTAAGGGGTAATTTTATATGGGGGATTTTTTGACATTTTCCAACAGCCTACTTGATGGCAAGACGAAGTTTGCCGGGACCACTAGTGAAAAATAAAATCTTACAGACGTAACAGTTAGAACAATTATCAAATTAAAAGATATTCACAAGAACACATACGCCCTTGCTAAAAATACATCAATTAGGTGGCGGTAGTGAGCAAACGTGAAACTCGAACAAAAGCGATGTCAGCGCCATGAGTAGCCCGTCGGCCAAATAACAAATATTAGAATTGGGCACTATTCAGCTGTGTGATGAAAACGATAGATGTGTTACGTCTGTTTGTCTGTGACTAAAGTATTGACAGTGGTCTTGAGTGCCATAATTTGGCCAATACTGCATTACTCAGTAATTGAGGTTTAAGTTATGGGGTAGTACAAAGTTAGCCAGAATAGCCGGAGGCAGCTTGTTGGGTTACAACAATATTTTGTGACTATTGATAACAGTACAAAATTAGCTCCGTAATGCCTTGATCGATGATGAAAATCGATCAATTGTCATAGACTTTAACGGCATGTAATTGCAATATTTCATTGAAAACATTTGAACATGCTTACCGGTATTAGAATGCCTAATTAATCTATTTAAAATTAGTAATTTTAATAGTTACACTTAAAAAAGGGTGTAACTCAAAATTTCGACAATATTCTCATTCAAAACGCAGCCCAGAGTTTACAAATAACTAAAAACACCTACGTCGAACCAAACTTCTGATAATCACGACCAATAAAATTCCATTCAAATATTTTAGATTTTCATTACATGAACTAATCTACGATGACGTCACGCCGCAACTTCCACCGGGAAGAAAATCTTTACTGCGGGCCGTGTTTACAAAAAATGAACAATATCGCTGCATATGCATCTACTCAATGTTCATCCGGTGAACATTCATTCACTGGATGTTGGTCCGGATGTCATTTTATGTAAACATGGCCCGCATTTACAGCGGAAAAGAAAAAGAAAGTCGACAATAAAAGAAGACCGTGGATAAGTCCATTTGTAGATTTATACAACCAAAAGGGCGTAACTTCAAAACGGGCCCTACGATTTTTTTAAAATGTTGCCAAGACATGCAGCATAGCTAAAGAAAACGACTGGTGAGCTCAGATTTGATGGAGATTTTTTCTGATAATAACGGTCAGGGGAGCACTGAGGATGCCTGTTAGTCCCAAGCAGTCATTCGGTTGGTTCCTTGTGTAAGTGCAGCTGATCTGGCGATACTGGAGTAGCATCCACGGGCGGCTAATATTAGCCGATCATGATATCAAGCTCAAGCTCAAGCTGTACTACCGACTCGCGACATGTTTGATCCTGCCAGGTCCGTCCCACTCGGGCTTAGATTGGGTACCACTTCTTGCACTGCATTTGTTCCCTTGGTACTGCAAAAGGTACCCAAGTTTGACAGATCGCAGTACACTTTTAACGGCATTCTAGATTTTGCTCTATTACTTAATGTGCCATAAAATGATGGGCAACTGCATGGGACATAGAGGTCTTTATTTTGTCTTTGATCCTGCCCTTATCGCCCTCCCCGCAGGAGCAAGCGACAAGGTCGAAGAATCAAACACTACTCAATTAAAAATAGGGCGTCTTCAGCAAAGTTGTTCAGTAGATTAAGAACTATAGCCAATGGTCTACTATAACGCAGATAACCCAACCATGTGTCTTATAGGAGATCTGAATGTATGAGGGAACTTTCACAGTTTTTGGGGTGCAAATAGTGATCAAATTTGGAACCTTATATTACATTACATCTACGGCAGTGTTTCGTAAAAAATTTCAGTTAACCCTTTTTTCCCACGAGGTTTTTCGTAGTTTAAAAATAGAAAATATGATATCTGGAAAAATCACCAGAACAAAATATGTAAAGTTTTACTCGAAAATATGAATAGAACTGAAAAATATATTTTTTGTGATGGATCACCTGTGATCCATTGGGAAGATGGCTGCAACTAGGGTAAGAAAGAGGCATCCATTTTTTCCCATTTCGTTGTTTTTACTCATACATTCTATTTGAACAATATGTTCAGCACACCGCTCGTTAATTCTGGAGGAAAATAAAGAAGCTGGGGAGACTTTTTTGCCTTTTTTGAGACAAAAGCAAACATCACACTTAGTGCATTTAAATGAACTGAATGATAATTGATATTTGCACAGAACGGTATTCAACGGGCTAATGTTCTACTCCGTCATACCTTGCTTATAGCTGTTGCTGAGTATGTTGGTTTATTGATCGTCCTCAGCGTCTTACAATTTTCTTTCCAACTTAAAATTATTTTCCAAGACATAATGAAAGTTTTGTTTTCGAAAAGAGAGGTTAGAACAGAATTGACGAAATTGTCGTTTTATTCCCAATGGATCACCAGTAATCCACCTACTTTTCCACAAAATCAATTGTTTTGTGTAAAAAATATTCTAAAAACTCAACTGAATCTTAGAAAAATAATACAATTGAGCTTGTTTTTATTTTTGTTTAATGACTTTACTTCGATTATTGTGCTTTAAATAAAAATCCAAGTGATTATTTTTGATGAAACTTTGTACATTATTTCTTGAAATATATGTTAACATGTGGTGAAAACATGGATATGATCTAACTTGTACAGTTTATGTACGACATACGCAAAATGGTGGATCACCTGTGCTACCATGGGAAGGAAAGGGTTAATGTCAACAATTTTCACTTAATGTCTTAGGTTATTCTAGGAAAAAATCCACAACTCTCTATAATTTAAATTCTTTAATTCGCGTACTGAAATGGAGCATTGACGCAGATCGTTAGTAGTGTTTGATCTTTTGATCGCGTCGCTTCCTTTTGCGGGGTCGAGCGTCACTTTGCGTCGTACAGTGCATTTATCGAGTAATACCGTGAATCCGGTTAGACGTGATAAAATGATGGATCGCATTACCAATTATAGGTGACTCCCAGATCCTAACCATTTCCCACTAACCCAATATCCTTTCCATGACAACTGTAAAGATGCAGAACATTTTTTGACTCTAGTAACAATAGTTGTCTAGCTAACATTCCTTCCCTTCCCCGATGACCGTAAGGACGTGGCCGGCGTCATTTTAGACTCTTAAATTTTGAGCTCTCGATTTGTGCACATTCCCATTCACGGAGTAGCAACTACGAATTGTAAGGTTATCTTTGCTCATTCACCAACGAGACTCTCAGCCTTAGGCCGGTTTTTCAGATTAAATGTAATTCTGGTAGTGACACTAAAACGAACCTCACATTTCTATCTGTCGTATTGCAGGACACTACTGAGCTGAACTGAACTTTCAAGGCATTTTTCCCTATGCAATGCATGCATTGCGGTGTAACGATGCAACAACAGCCGGAACAGTGGGAACTGCAGCTGGCGGTACCTTAGCTAGTGGAGGAACGAACACAGGAGGTGGCATAGCGGGTGGAGGAGGAACAACCTTGGGAGGCACGTCGATCCTCCAGCTATCAACGCAACCCCAAGTTCAGCCTCAGCCACAACAACAACCAGCATCGACGCAGTCGCAAACTTCACAGCTGCCCAAAGGTGGCCCAGTGCGGATAAATGGCATTAAAGGATACCAGAACAGAACGAACCATATCATCTATTGTCCGCCATTGTTGCGCTCCAAAGATGATTGCTCGGCAGTTGTCTACTTCGGTGGAGATGTCCAGGTGAGATGGGTCTATGATCCGCCAGGGTTTAGATATTCGGGAGCGGGCCATTTGGCATAAAGCCATTTGGCATAAGGTCATTTGGCATAACGCCATTTGGCATAAAGGGCATTTGGCATAACGGTCATTTGGCATAACGGACATTTGGCATAATTTTTAACTAAGTGAAAGATGAGGGTCATTTGGCATAACGGACATTTGGCATAATTCCAATATATTTTCTGTACATACTTAAATTAAAGATTTTAGCATTTTATTACTGTTTTATTTTAGTAACAGCTGAATCTATTTTATAATAATTTATGTATTCTCTGTAGATACAAGGCACACAAACTATAAACAATAAAATAACATTAAAACCATAAGAAATACAACTATGGCAAAGTTGTAGGAAATGATAAGTATTAAAACTTTGTAGAACATAGTAGGCCAAAAAATCTAAAAAATAAAACACTCAAGAGCGACGACAGCTGAAAGGCTTCTTTGTCAAAGTTACCATTTTTGCATTCGTAAATCGCATGGCAGGTACGATGATACTCGCATCACTGCTGTTGGTTGCCAAATCAAAGTGATATTGATAGCTCGCAACTGATATTAATATTGTAAATTTTGCACCCTATTGGACGCGACGATTTGTAATCGTCGCCGGTGAAACCGTCGCCAAAATCGTCGCCAGCCAAGCAACCGCTGTGAATTTGACGTTTCACCAGTCTAGCCAACACAAAGGCAAATCACCTCCTTTGATTGGTTTGCTGGCGACGATTTTTTCAGTCTGTTCGAAAGTTGGCAGCGCGTTTTGTTGCGAATGAAACAGACAATAGTTTATGTAAATCAGCCATACGCTGTTATGATCGATATTGAGCAACTCTGATCATTTGCTACAACTTTGCTGAACATACCAACTCACGATTCGTTAAAATAAAGAAGTTGGCCTCTACTTCACTCTTGTGATCATCGTAAAATCAAATTACAACTCTTCTGATGTGTAGGTTTCATAAGTGTGGCCCAATAACTGATAAACTAATTAATTTGTTGATTTTTTATGATGTGACGGGACGTAATTTTTTGTCACTCTATAAGAGCTCTGAGAGAATGATAAAATCGACCCGTTAATTCAGGACGAAGTTGTGAACTCCTAACATCGCGCCAAGACTCTGAGGTGACGGTTAATTCGCCTCTGGATTACCAAAGATGTGTTTTATTGATTTCATCAGATTTTTTCCTTCTTTTGCACATAGGCTATTCTTTCTAGTTATATTGGTTTCATTACTATTGACAATAGTTCAGCTTATATTTTAATTGGGAATTTTACCTTCTTTAAATCATCGGAAGTTCTTTGTAGTTGTACTGATAAAACTATTATATGCATTACACTTGCCTTAATTTTCATAAGAGATTTTTCCTTCTTTAGATCATAGGCTGTTCTTTCAAGAGTGAAGTATTTCTCATAGTTATTCATATTAAAGCTTATAATAAGGGTATCAGGGGTAATATGCACCCCAGGAGTAAAACGACTTTTCGGGGATTCTATAACTATTTCAGAAAAATTTAGACATTTTTCTGGAAGTTGGATTTGTAAAATCAAATGTCATCACATGATCACTCCTATCCGCCCCTGACGAATCTTTTTCCAAATTTTTTACAAATAATCATAAAAGGCACCGTGGGGTTGTTTTGCCTCAAGGGTGCAGATTACCCCAGATTTTCTTACGTCTTATTCAAATCATTTTTTTTGTACCTCAACTTGGGTGAGATGTCATTCTTCTCCAAGTTTAAGATTGCAACATGTGAACTGAACTTTGTACCGTTGCTTGCGTATAGCAATAAACGACTCGGGAAACACTTAAATCAAAGAAACCAAGACTTGTGGTTGCTAGAACCATACATAGTACGATTCGAGGGATCAAAGAAACCCGATCCAAAACCTTTTATGTTACTTTCAAAAGCTAACTACAAACATCTGCAGGTGGCTGTCACCGCTAGCAGAGAAGTGAATAACTGCTTACATTTAGGATGTTCTTCTTTCAGCACGAACTGTTTCATGAACTACTACTAAAAAGCTAATTATGCGTATATCTATGATGGTGTAACCTTCTTCATGAGCAAGCTGAATATGTTCTTTGAAATTCATTATTAATCCATGCTAACAATAGTTTACTTTTGTTTTCAATTTCGGCAGAACGGCATTCGACCAAATGACCCGGAATCTAAAATTCTGAACATATTATCAGAAGCAACTATGGCTCTAAAATCAATAAATCGAGACGAAAACCGCATGTCCGCCCAAATTAGCTTCCTGGACCAGTGTGCACTGGTTGATCGGGTTCGTTGAAAAAAACGAAATGTTATTTAAAAGATAATTGTAGCAGCAATGTTGCTGCATTTTTTCTTCTGTTTTTCAAAGTCATGACCTTGTTTTCAATTTTTAATTTGAAATTATGAAATATTGCGTCACTGATTGACACCCTAGTTCATCTTCTGTTATCCTGTTTAGTCATGATATTTATCTAGAGATTTACCCTTCTTTTAAACATAAGGTATTCTTTTTAGGGTTATTGCTATAGTGATTCGACGTGTTATTTTTTATGTAGGAATTTGCCCTTCTTTTTAACATGACTTATTCTCTTGCGTAATATTACAACAGTGCTATGTGAAAAAAGGAGTTTTTGCATTATTATACCAAATAACCCTTACTTTTCAGATAATTTGATATTATAACAAATGTCCGATATGCCAAATGACCTTTACTTCACATATGGTTTGATATTATGCCAATTGATTCCTACTTTACACATGGCTTGATATTATGCCAAATGTCCGTTATGCCAAATGACCCTTTATTTTCACATTGTTCAAAATTATGCCAAATGACCGTTATGCCAAATGGCTGTTATGCCAAATGTCCTTTATGCCAAATGGCGTTATGCCAAATGACCTTATGCCAAATGGCTTTATGCCAAATGACCCAGACCCTAGATATTCATTGATATCAATATTGATTCATTCCAGGACATCCCGGAAAAGATGGAAACCAACAGAGACAATAAAAACTACATCAAATGGAACCTGGAGAACACGGCCTTGCTTCTGAGGGATTCATTTCCGCGGGCCCATATCGTTGTGGTGCGTCCCATGCGCATGGAGTACAGTACGTTCAGTTGCTTCGACAACTTTGTACGGGGCAACAACGCTGGCATTCCCGATCACACTCCGATGCACTTCTCTTTGCAACATTTGGAGGAGTTAGTATCTTGTTGTAAATGCATTAAAATAAATATGTAATATGTTTTTTTCTATGTACATCAACAGATTGCTAATCAATTTAACGAAAAAGTTGACGAAACCAGTTCTGGAACCTGATCTATTGCATAAGCTTATAGCGGCTACGAATTCTTCCTTATGTGAAACAGGTTTAGAAGGAAGTCAAGAAATGGACGTTGATGTTCTACAGGTAAAGTTTAATAATTATAGTAGAAGTAGAGAGTTATAATTAAAAATTACCTTTTTTCAGTCGGACATTCAAAACAATACAGCAAATTCAGCTTCATCGTCGGTAACGGGTTCCGGGGCTAGCAATACAGATATTAACGATTTGCTCTGGTGGCGTGAGAGTCTCAATCTAGACAAAGCAAACCTCGCATTAATGGGTTTCAGCAAAGGATGTGTCGTTCTCAATCAATTCATCTACGAGTTTCATTACTATAAGACCCTTACCCCTGACGATAGCACAATGATGCGATTGGTTTCCCGAATAAAAGACATGTACTGGCTGGATGGTGGCCATGGCGGCGGCAAGAACACTTGGATTACCTCGCGAAGTCTCCTAGAGACGCTCTGTCGGTTAGGTATCAACGTTCACGTGCATGTTACGCCATATCAGATCCAGGACGATCACCGTCCTTGGATACGCAAGGAGGAGAAAGCTTTCACGGATTTGCTCAAACGCCTGGGTGCTTGTTTCGATCGACACTTGTATCCAAGTGAAGCCAACTCAACAAATCTGTTCACCCACTTCGAAGTACTCAATCGTTTCCGGCAATACCAGATCAACGTTTTCGCACAACAACACTTGCAACAGCAACAACAGCAACTAACCGCAACTAACTTATCTACCGCGTTGGAAGATACTGTCCAACTCCAACAGCAGCAACTACAATCGCAATCAGAATTACATCCAACAGAATCCGGTGAAACGGTTACCTCTGGTGTAGAGCAAATGATTACCGATACCGATCCAGATGTGGATGACGAGAAATTAGCTGCTGCCGTCGAAGACGATGAAGACGATGAAAGTGGTACCAAGTAATCGCGTGACGTATAACTAATCACCAATTCAGCCAGCGAATTTACAGTTTCTCTTGCGATAAGTTTTCGCAAAACCAGTGATGAATGCTTTATAAAGGTAAGTGGAACACTTCCGTTTTAATTGTCATCCTTCATGAATCACATTTCAGACTCTATTCGATGCTAAGGATCGATATATTTGAGTTAAATATCGAACCAGATTATTGTAATGCGTTCTGTGCAATAATGCAACTAATTGGGCTCTTTTTTCTTCTTCTGTTCAACAGAATCGTTTCTCATTTCGTTGTTTTTGTGAAACGCCGCCGCATTATGATTGTATGTGATATATAGGTGAAAATTGTACAGTTTAAGCCTATATTAGCAAAACCAATCATGCCATTATATTTTGCATAAAATTTATTGCGTGGAAAAAAACAGATGGAACACAGAATAATTATATTTCCTTGATGATAGTCTTTATTTTAGATGAATAATAATTATTATTTTGAAATTGTAGTTCGCAAATCAGGATCATACGAAAAATTATAATATATTTTTGTGACTTTCTTTCGATCGCGTAACGTTTAAGTTTAGCTGGCTAGGCTAGGGAAGGCGTAAGTATCCGAGTTTTTTCGGATACTACGGTCATGACGACATACTACTACAATTATTTCAGAATAGTCTAAGTGATAAAACAAAATCGACACAAAAGTATTCAATTTGGATTGATATTTAGGAATGGATGGCAGCAATGCTGTATTTTTCAGAACAAAAAAAAAATGATTAGTACATCATTACTATGCACTAAATAATAACTGCTTTTTCGGCAATCAGTCATAAGGAAAATTTTACTCGGAAACAGAGATCATAGATTTTTAACTGTCGGAAAAAATAAACAATCAAAAACAAAAAAGTTTTGCTGTTTAGGATGAATGGTAAAAATTCATGTTTGCTATGGAAATAATGAATGTAAAATTGAAGCAAAAATGAGAGGTTTTCACGTTTGAATCTAATGTGTGAGTGTTTGAGTGATTAGAATTTGAAAGATATCCTTTGTTCGCAGATAGAAACAACATTCGCCGTCCATTTATTCGTTATTGGTTGTCTCATACTCAAATCTCAATGGTTGAGCTCTCCCGCAAGAGCCAATGCATTTGAGATACTCCGTTGAACTGGTTTGGACCCTGCTTTTAAAATGTTCAAATCAAATTTTTTCGTTGGAACATTTTCAATACAGGAAAGTTGTTTATCTATTACATGTTTGAATGTTTCAGCTTATATAAAGTGACCAGACGTCCCGCTTTTCGCGGGACAGTCTTGTATTTTGATCATTTGTCCCGCACAATGTCCCACATTTCACTCGAAACTCCTTCGCTCTTGCTATTTATCAAACTTGTTACAATTTGTGAAACATTGCCGATCATGGACCGATACATATGCGATGTTTTGATCGTGCTTCTAAGGTATGTCACATTTTTTCGGCTCTGCGTATGATTTTAATACGGCTGGGAAAACAACAAATCGGATGGTGTGGAATCAAAAAGGATGATACGAGTAAAGCTGAGATTCTTTTTTATAATAAGTGAATTTTGTCGTGTTTTAGATCAAACGTAGTTTTTTGAGCTCTTGTACCCGAAACCAGAAAATCTGCAAATCAAAATGAATCGTGTCGGAATATGGGTGCAAGTGTTGTATAGTGAATGCGGGAAAAGCGAATATTGAAAGCCTTAAGAGCAATGAAGAACATTTTGATTGAATTAATGCAGATTGAACTGTATTTTGGTGAGATTGTTCCCTACTTTATAATGCATTATATTTAAAAATATTTCAATTCACCGATTCTCTTTTTGCACGTGCAAACAAATTTTCCGCAGTAAATCCGAAACATCATGCAGAGAAAGTAACATAATTTTTCGACAAAAAGATTGTAAAAAGAGAATGGGACGAGAAGAATGCAGAGCGAACGATTATGCTGTAGCAAGGCACCCGTCAAAACGTGGAACGATACAAACATCTGGACAAACATTTGAAAAGGGCCCAAGAGGTCTTGAGCCTTTTTTTAGAAACGTTGCTGTTGAGCCCTTCTTAGCCCGCCCACGCAAACTAACACCACTATCAGAAAGATTGGCGTTAGCTCTTCCTGATAGTAGTATTGGTGAGCGTAATCGAGTTGAATTGGGCTCAACAGCGTCTTGCAAAGCCAATGTTTACCAATGTCGATGTGCCCTTTTGAAATGTTTGTCCAGACATAAGCGAAGACAAAAGTGTCGCGAATATCAAGTCCCTACGCACCACCTATTCATCGATTTCCAAGCGGCCTATGATACCATCGACCGCGAGAAGCTATGGAAGATTATGGACGAGAATGGTTTTTCCGGGAAAATGACTATCAACGCAACGATGGATATTGTACAGTGCTGTGTGAAGATATCGGGTGCATTATCGGACCCGTTGGAAACATGCAAAGGACTTCGACAAGGCGATGGTCTTTCCTGCCTCCTGTTCAATATTGCACTAGAAGGTGTTATGAAACGGACGGGCTTCAACATGCGGGGCACGATCTTCAATAAATCCAGCCAATTCATATGTTTTGCTGACGACGTGGAGACTGTCGGAAGGACGTTCCAGGTGGTTTCTGAACAGTATACCAGGCTGAAGCGTGAAGCAGACCGGGTTGGATTAAAGGTAAATGCGTCGAAGCCGAAATATCTGCTAGCTGGAGGAACCGAGCGCGATAGAGCTCGCATTGGCAGACGCGTGATGATCGACGGGGATGAGTTCGAGGTGGTGGACGACCCAGACAACCAGAAATTGCATGAAAGTTCACGTTACAACTCGTTTATTCATACTAATTACATCAAACCCGCAAAACACCGTGGATAAACTCGTCAGATTGATGACCTTCCTCGCATAAAACACTTCTTTTCTGAGTTCTACTTGTACATTTTGTTTCGTCTCGTACACTCGTACAAACAAAATCGGATCACTCCGTAGCAGCTGTCAAATCAACATTTGTTATCACAAGTTAAGTCGGATAAGATCACAGGTTAGTTCGGTAGAAAATTTATACACTCGCAATGTATGTTATTATTCATCACATAATGTATGCACTCATATCGCCTCCGTAGAAGGCCTTTTCGCGACATCTTATAAGTGAAATGTTGCACAAACAAAGCCTCCAGGTGATTGCGTTATACGTACATTTTGGTTGTCTGGGGAATTTGTCTACCTCGGATCATTGATAACGTCGGATAACAACTGCAGCAGAGAAATTCGAAGACGTATCATTGTAGGAAGTCGTGCTTACTACGGACTCCACAAGACCTTGCGGTCTGGTAAACTTCACTTCCGTACTAAGTGTACCATGTACAAGACGCTGATAAGACCGTTAGTACTCTACGGGCATGAGACGTGGACAATGCTCGAAGGGGATCTGAAAGTGCTAGGAGTTTTTGAACGACGTGTGCTTAGGACGATCTTTGTCGGAGTATGTGAGAACGGCGTATGGAGGAGAATAGTGAACCACGAGCTTGCGCAGCTCTACGGTGAACCCAGTATCCAGAAAGTCGCCAAAGCTGGAAGGGTATGATGGGCGGGTCACGTTGTGAGAATGCCGGACAACAATCTCGCAAAAATGGTGTTCACCTTGAATCCGGCCGGTACAAGACGAAGAGGAGCGCAACAAGCTAGGTGGTTTGACCAAGTGGAGTAGGATCTTGGAAGTGTGGGGCGATCGAGAAACTGGAGGTTAGCAGCCATGGATCGAGTTAGTTGGCGTAACATTGTGACGCATGTCATGTCTTGAAGGACGTAGTAAAAAAGTAAAAATGTAAGTAAGTACTGTAGAGGACTACCGGTCTAATGAGCGTTTTGTACATCGTGCATTTGATGCGGGCGTGATTCTTTCTTGACCGCAGTTTCTTCTGAAGCCCATAGTAGGCACGACTTCCACAGATGATGCGCCATTGTTTTTCACTACTAACGTTGTTGTCGGCCGTCAGCAAGCATCCGAAGTAGACGCATTGGCGTAAATACGGGGTGGGGAGAGGTTTCTAGGGAGGTCTGCTACCCCTAGAATAGTTCAAGCCCCCTCCAGAGTATTTAGGATCTCATCCTAAGTATGCATCTTGCTTAAGGCATTTTTTATCAAATGGTTCAAGTGAGGATGGAGAGATGCGGCCACGAACCGAGTATTGTGGCGTGAAATTGTTGATTCCGTGTTATCTGTGTAGATGTTAACTAAATAAATGAATGAAATGTCTACCGGCGATCATGCACATTGTTTTGCTGATGTTGACGGTAAGTCCAATCATCGCTGTCTCCCTTTTAAAAGGCACGAATCTTCTACGGCTCGACGATTAATTCCGATCAAATCGATATCGTCCACGGAGAAATATTTTTACCTATTTTTTGAGTTTACTTTACCCAAAATTAAGTATATCGATTATAGTTTCAACCCAAAATCTCTCGGTTTTCTCTTTTTCCCACATGAATGTTGTCAAAAAATAGAGAGAGCTGCATCTACCCAATGGGGGTACTTTGGCCCAATAAGCCAAATTTGGGTAAATGCAACTTTTCTTATGTTTGGGTGGAGAGAACTCAATTTTGCGTTAAATCAACCCAAAATTGAGTATATATTTCTTATGGAATTAAAGCCAAACTACCTAGTGGGGACCTTGGAAATTTAGCCAAAATTGAGTTATTGGGCTCAACTACGGAATTGCGTTGAAACAACCCAAAATTGAGTTGAATTCCGTCTCCGTGTCCGTTAAACCTAGGAGCATATGCGACCGTGTCACGATGGTACCGCTTCTTTGAACGCCTGTTCTCCTAATAGCTACTTCGAGAGCAATGTTGAACAAAAGGTTCGAAAGCGCATCTCTTTGCTTCATTCATCTAAGATTACGAAGGAGGTCGAAATTTTATCCGCAACCCGCACACTTGATTTCGGTTTGTGTTCTATCATTATCTGCCACAACTTATTACTCTTTACCGCCTTAAAATGAATGAACAGATGGTGAGTCTGCAAGTTGTAGGGGAAGGCGGGGTAAGACCGCCCGCCTAAGCAATTTAATTCATATGTCAAAATCAAGATTTAATAAATCCTTTTTCGACGCAGCATGTCGTTTTTTGAAGCCTTAGGCATGATCAAAAAATATCACTGGTGTCGTATTTGTAAAAAAATATTTATTTTTTGATACTTTTAAAAGTAATGTCTTATCACGATTATTATTAGCGACGGGGTAAAACCGCCCACCCACGGGGTAAAAGCGACCACCACAATTGTCGTACACAATTTTGCGAAAAAATATATCACTTCCCTATGATTCTAAAAAGTATAATGTTCTATGAATTCTACATTGATTAACGGGTATACTGAATCATTTTTAGGGTTAAATTATTGAAAAAAAATAGATATATACTTATTTTTACCTTGAGACACCCATATTTTGGAAAAATATGTGGGTTTGGCTTGTATTTATAACAAAATAGATTTCATTTTACTTGAACAGTAATGTAAAACGTAGTTACAACTGTCATGTCTACCTATCTCAAGTGATATTCCTCATGACTCTGGTACCTTTAACTTGATAGTACCTACGGGATTTTTGAGCTATAAATACGGGCTGCCTCATGAAGAAGAGACTTCCCGAACTGTAGACTGATTAACATATTATTTTATTCTTTATTTACAGGATATAAAAACAACTTTTAAAATTAAAGACATTTTTTTGTATAAATTAGGGGTGGCGGTCTTACCCCATCAACAGTGGTCGGTTTTACCCCGCTTGCAAAATTTTCACAACTATGGCCTCATTTCAAAGCTAAATATTTACAATTCATATTTCACTTCACCGAAGCATATTTCACATTTATGTTGATGCATGGACGCCGTAATTAGTTATGTTTTTACAAAAAATCCCTTCCGAAATGCTTAAGTGAGCATCTGTTAAATTTAGTTCAAATTCAATATCGACGAGCAGAAACTTTGTTTTTGATATTTGTTAGGAAAACTTTAATATAAATACATATCACCCTAAATGGTTCGGAATGTCAAAAATCTTGTGTTTATGGAAAGTGCTTGGTGAACTTTTAAGAAAATCGCCATTTTCATGCCAAACTGAAGGTGGTCCGTCTTACCCCGGCGCACAGTGATGCGAGAGCGAAAAATAGTCGAAAAACTGAGTTGCGCTATTAATTCCCAAAATATTGTTGTATTTTTATATGATAATTGAATAGTCTTTTTCCAAATATGAACACACACTCGCACACGTATGACACTAGTCTTAAATTGAAGATTTTTCGATCAAGTTTCGGTAAATCATAGACTCATCTTGCGCAACATATGTTTTCTGTCGTTTGACTAACCTGATTAAATGTGACAATTATGAGTACGGTAATATATTAATGAGTGTAATGAATACTTCTGTTTGGGTGTCAATCAAAAGGCATACTTGTTTGAAAAAACATTTCATAATATACTAATATAACGATACTGAAGGATTCCATTTTCGAACCATTTACTAGCAGGGCTCAAGTGCCGTATAGCTTGACGAAGCCAAATCACATGTTGATAACATAAAATTCCGATATGTTAAGAAATCACCTAATAGGGGGGTAATCATACAATGATGATAAATAGATCCAAAATATGAACAATCTAATCAATCAGAGTAAAGAAGCCCGGACCTTCGCAGTACTCAACTCCTACAACAGGAGTAGAACCAATGTGCTAGCTGGGAGAGAGATTACTAACACTCGATCATCTCTAGGCCAGTCTCGATACATCTCTAATTTTCTGTCACCGGAACGCAATCTTGCCACCTGCCCTGAGGAAGCCCCTATCCTACTCACCGCAGTCGAGCCCCTCCTGCCAGCGACCATCAGCCGTGCCGGTCCTGCGTGTGAGTCTGGAGAAGGGGTCTTCCAAACTCCCAGTAATGGCAAGTACAAACATAAAATGAATTTTGCATCGCCTGAAAGCATTTTGGTTTCCAGTCAGCCTTCAAATACATCACCTTTGCTTCGAGTCGCAACGTTTCCAACCAGTTCATCCACGGGACGCACAATTACCGCCAGCCTCGAGGAAGCCCCATATCCTCCCAACACAGTCGAGCATTTCCTGCCAGCGGCCTGCAGTCGTCCCGGTCCTGTGTTTGGGGAAGGAGACGGGGTCTTCCAGACCCCAGCAACCGGCAAGTATATTCAGCTAACAACGTTTACGCCGCCTAAAAGCATTTTGGTTTGCAGTCATTGCGTTCCACATCGTTCAACTCCAACGTTACCTTTCTCCATTTCATCACCGGGACGCACACTTGCCGAAATCTCTGAGGAAACCCCTGATCCTCCCAACACAGTCGAGCCATTCCTGCCAGCGACCTGCAGTCGTCCCGGTCCTGTGCTTAGTGTGGGAAACGGGGTCTTCCGAACTCCTAATATCGGCAAGTATGATCAAATAAAGAATTCTGCATCGCCTGATAGCTTTTCGTTTTCCAGCCAACCTGAACGCTCTTTTCCATGGAATGGAGTTACTTCTTCCACGCAACAGTCGCTTCACCGTTCCGTTCAACTGCTTTCCTCTAATGGAGATACTTCATCACCAGGACGCAAAATCACCGTCGGCACTAAGGAAGCCTCTGATCCTCCCAACACAGTCGAGCCTCTCCAGCCAGCGACCTGCAGCCGTCCCGGTCCTGTGCTTGAGGTGGGTGACGGGGTCTTCCGAAGTCCGAATGTCGGCAAGTACCATCCGCAATCCAATGCTTCCGCACCTGATAGTAATCCCGTTTCCAGTGCTGCCGCTGCTCAACAAACTGCATCCGACGTCATAATTTACTATCAAAATGTTGGAGGAATGAACGGTCTGATAGACGACTATTATTTAGCCTTTTTGGACCACGGCTATGATGTCATAGTCTTGACCGAAACGTGGCTTGATTCTCGAACAGTTTCGAGCTACATTTTTGGAGAAGGATACGAGGTATTCCGCTGCGATAGAAATACGAATAACAGCCGCAAAACGGTTGGAGGTGCTTGTGGGAGTCCATACCCGGCTTAAAGCAAGTCTAATCGAAAACGATTCCTGGATTTCTGTGGAACAAGTTTGGGTGGCTATTCAGCTTAGCGACCGCAAGCTCTATCTATGCGTGGTATACATCCCTCCGGACCGGACTCGTGATATGGATTACATCAACACGCACTGTCAATCAATCGCCGTCGTCTCGGAATATGCCACCCCTAGTGACGAAATGATCGTTCTTGGTGATTTTAACTTGCCAGACATCGCATGAACTCCAACCCACAGTGGTTTTCTGTGTCCCGATTATCAACGCACTTTGCTCCACGTTGGTGCTGTCAATCTTCTTGATTGTTATAGTACTGCTACTCTGGCTCAGATCAACCACGTGATGAACGAAAATGGCCGCTACCTGGATCTCTGTTTCGTGATTGGAAATATTGCTCCTTTCATATCGACGGCCCCTACACCTTTGGTCAAGATTGTTTCTCATCATCCGCCGCTAGTAGTCGCCATCGAAATCAATGTTGTTCGTGATTTCATCTCTAGTCCATCGGTTGTTGCATATGACTTTCGCAAAGCTGATTTCCGTAGTATAGCTGAATTGTTGTCCGAGACAGATTGGGATTGCATTCTAGATATAACGGATGGCAATAATGCAGCACTAACCTTCTCTCACGTCCTGGCATATGTCATTGTGAGGCACGTTCCCTGAAAAGTCATTTGGACCGATTCACGTGTTCCGTGGATGACCAACGATCTTCTTTTGCTGAAGAGGAAGAAGAAAGCAGCGCTCAAACGGTTTACCAAATTTCGCACATGGTCATCGAAATGCTACTACGTTAGACTCAACTATGAATACAAGCATTTGAGTCGTTTCTGTTTTCATCGTCATCAGAGTAAAATACAACTCCGACTAAAATTGCATCCCAAATCCTTCTGGAATTATGTGAACGAACAGCGGAAGGAAGTTGGTTTGCCATCATCCATGACATTCAACGGCACTACTGGGTCTAACCTAGAGGAAATCTGCAATCTGTTCTCAAACAAATTTGCAAGTGTGTTTGTAAACGAACAAATTTCCGTCGATTCCATCAATACCGCGGCCAACAATGTGCCTTTGGCAAATCAAACGCTTAGCAGCATACACCTTACTCAAGAAACGATCTCGAAATCGGCATCACAGCTCAAAACTTCGTTCAAGCCAGAGCCAGACGGTGTTCCAGCTGCTTTTGTGAAAAGAATGGTCGGCAGCTTGTTGGAACCGCTTGTCAAGGTATTTCAGCTTTCGCTAACCAGCGGTACATTTCCGACTTGCTGGAAAACAGCCGAATTGTTTCCCGTGTATAAGAAAGGAAGCAAGCGTGACGTTAACAACTATCGTGGGATTACATCGTTGAATGCTGTAGCTAAGCTGTTCGAGCTGGTGGTCATGGATTCGCTAAGCGCACACTGCAGACAGTATTTAAGTGCTGATCAACATGGATTCACTATCGGCCGCTCTACTACTACCAACCTGCTATGCCTTACGTCGTACATCACTGAGAGTATGAATGTTCGGACCCAGACGGACGTGATTTACACCGATCTATCTGCGGCATTCGATAAGCTAAACCACGAAATTGCAATCGCCAAACCCGATAGGCTTGAAGTTGGAGGTAGCCTTTTGAGATGGTTCCGCTCTTACCTCACCGATCGTCAATTAGTGGTAGCTTTAGGAGAATATCGATCACCCTGCTTTTACGCGTCATCAGGCATACCACAAGGCAGTCATCTGGGTCCGTTGATTTTCCTTTTGTATTTTAACGACGTACACTTTGTTGTGGAAGGGCGTCGACTGACTTTCGCAGACGACCTAAATTTTTTTCTGCGAATATGATCAATTGAAGATTGCCGTTATCTCCAGGACCAGATAAACGTCTTCGCTGGATGGTGTGATCTCAATCGACTATTCGTCAATCCAGCAAAGTGCTCCGTAATCACTTTTTCACGGAAGAAACAGCCGATAATCTTCGAGTATAGCATTTTTGATACGCCAATCGAACGAGTGCAGTGCGTTAAGGATTTGGGTGTTCTGTTGGATTCGCAACTGACATTCTCCAATCATATCGCTTATATTGTCGATAAAGTTTCAAGAACGCTTGGCTTCGTCTTTAGAACTGCAAAGAATTTTACCGACATCTATTGCCTGAAAGCGTTATACTGTTCCCTCGTTCGAGCAACATTGGAATATGGGTCTGCGGTCTGGAGTCCGAACTACAACAACGAATGCGAGCGAATCGAATCAGTTCAACGGAGATTTCTTCGTTTTGCACTTCGGAGGCTACCTTGGAGAGATCCTTTACGCCTTCCGAGTTACGAGAGCCGCTGCCAACTGATCGACTTGCAACCTTTGCGAATTCGAAGAGACGTTTGTAGAGCTTTAACCGTCGTCTATACTCTAAACGGAAGAATCGATTGCGAAGCTATCCTGCAACAAATGCATCTGAACGTGCAACCTCGTCCACTGCGGAATAGTTCGATGATGAAGCTTCCATTTCGTCGCACCAATTATGGATTGAGCAATGCTGTTCATGGTCTGCAACGTGTTTTTAATCGTGTGGCGTCGATCTTCGATTTCCATCTGACACGAAATATGCTTCGTCGTAAATTTTCTAGTTTTTTCGCTGGCCGGAGGAACTGAAGACATATTTTAAGTTTGAAATGTTTTACGATCTTGACTTTTTCATATTCAATGTTTTGTCATGTTTGTTTTGTTAAATAATATGTATTTTTGTTTTTATTTTTAATATCATTAGAACTATACATAGTCTGTTGATGTAAACCTAAATATATAAATAAATAAATAAGAATATGAAAAATCTATTTCAAGACTTTTTTCCATGTTTTGTATGGAGAGGAATCACTGTGCGGCGGGCGCCGTCTTCCCCTATTCCCGGAACTTATCAAGGATTTGTCGTCTCCTTTCCAATATCCTTAGGCAAAACACTTCACTACCGTTATATGTATGACTGATTCATTTTCTGTGGATCTTGCATCATTCATACGTGTTGTGGAAGTCTAGAGTAGAAGCAAACCTTAAGGTGATTATAAAACGAAGCCAAACTTTGAATTTTCATGTGCACAAGACTGGAGAATCTGACAACAGTTTGCGTTGAAAATCAATCAAATTACTTGCTTGCTGGTGGTCACCAATGGGATAAATTTTCTACGCGGAACGCTGTTTGGTTATCTAGTCTTGTGGTCTTAAAAATTTGAGGTATGGCTTCGTTCTATAATCACCTTAAAGAACCTTCTGGTCAAAAATGTTGAAGCTGAGATTAGGTAGCTGCTAAAGATAAAAACATACCAAAGCTTGGAATAGAATCATTGATAAAATAAAATAGAGCAGAATGTAAAGAATCATTTGAATCTAACTGAAAGACTAGCTTGAAATTGAATCAAAAGATGAAATATAAAATAAGGGGCGAAGTATGTTAGTAGAAAAAAAACAACGTGTCAGATATGAGAAAAGTCTGCAAAATCTATGTACTGGAGCCGCACAACTTGTTAAAGATTTATTGTTTTTCTCAGGTTAACCATGTTGCTCCTCATTGTCATCATCTTTTTTGTATAGGATGTACGACAGGCAATGCTATAAACTAGAATAATTTATTCTCAACATACGTACATAATTCATCCCCAATCACACGTAACAAGCATCGTATCATTCCGAAAATATACAATCCCAGCTTTGATTCAGTAGAGTGGCATTAGGAATATCAACAGTTCACTGTTAATTTAGTGGGAGAACTTCTCCTTGCAGGTGTTTCGACAGTTGCGATCGCTTCGAAGCCACTCATCGGAGCCGTCGCAACAGTCGCAAACGCCATCGTTAACCCACGAACTGGGAACTGATGCGTATCCACCACGACCGGTTTGATGGCGTTTCTGGAAGCGGCAATAGAAACGACCTTTCTCGCAAGCATTAGTTCCTGGTTCGTCGCTTCCATCTTCGGGACAGTCGCAATAATCATCGTTGATTCTGCTCCAACTTATTTCGCGGTTTCCATTCAAACAACGGAATACTACGGCGGTACGATCCGAATATGCATCGATATCACGCAATCGTATGCCCCTGAAATATATTTGCAATATAAATTAGTTATGTATGCTATATTATCACGGTATTATAGAACTTACATGTACCTCCAATCATTTTCACTAAAAGTTGATAGTCAAGAAAAGCTCGCGGTAAATAAAAAAAAATATGTTTGTCTTCCTTCCACACATGCGTTCATTGAGCATAATTTCCACCGACACAAAGTAAACATACTACAACTCATAATATTATCATTGTTATCGATTCTCCTAAATAATTGGAATCATTGGGATTCGTTATTTAACAAATAGTCAAGTTTTCTTTATCTATCTCTATCTTCATAGTCTCTTCAATATTAAGATGTGGAGAGTCGACTGTATATCCAACTTATAGAAAATTGTCATGCATAATACAAAGCGTTCGTATAAATAACTAGCAGTTCTAAACTGAAAAGTTAAGTTTTTGAATATAAAATGCGGTATACTGTCATGGGCTGGTCACTTAATATAAGGACAGGAAGAAATTATGCTCAATTTGATACATCCGATGATTAATAATTATTCGTGTCCAAACCATGTCAAGTTGTTTTTAAGCCGTTGAAATTTATCAAAATTAGTGTAATCATTATTCTAATATAAACACGTATACAAAAACAAAAATTAACTTTTTGAAAATTTTCGCAGATGAAAGATTTTTTAGTAGGTATGTAGCAAGCATTTCTTAACAACCAAGGCAAAGTTTTAATGAACAGAGATTGGAGGTTCATATAAATTCGATAATATGTATGTTTCAAAACACCGTGATTACTTTATAAACAAACTTACCTTAAAATCTTCTTTTCGTAATTCCCGATTTTTTCAACATAAACGTAGCGACTGTCTTCGAAAGCACCGCCAAGTCCAGTAATGCTACTGCTGCTGACATTACCGCCAGTCGCTGCTCTTCCTCCGCCTTCATCCCGCACCTTGTTGTTCCCTGCATCATCTATCGGTTCTGCTGCGACTTTGGCTGCCTCCTCCTTCCCTATCGAATTAACACGATGATCATTATTAGCCTGATTTGGGGCAGCTTCTTTCCGGACGAGCGCACCCGTCCACGAATCCGTTTGCAACTGACTGATGTAAAAGATCTGGTAGCCGAAAAAGACAATGGCCATCAGCAGAACTCCCAGCAAGGTCATTTTTAGCTTTTGCTTGTAGAAGGGCTTGTAATAGATGTTGTCCCGTTTGACCCATGTTTTACGCATATTTGGCCCTATGTGCTAATTATTGAAGGCAAAATCACTTAGGAATATGTGAATGATTTTATATTGACTACAAATGCTATGATTAAAAATAGTAGGATATAGAAAAAATTGACTAAATTTCAGTTCTCTTGGTTTATCACTGCGATGCTACGTATTTACAACACTTCGTGATTTTGATAGACTTTTGAATGCAAATCAAGCCTCGCGTCAAGGTGACGTTTACCTCTGGTTTGCAGGGGGATTCCATAAATGATAAAACAATATTATTTAAAGTATTTACCTACAATGTTTTTAAACATTATTTAGCAATATGTTTGTTTTTGTATCGCTGGTAGTCTCTGGCGGTCAAGAAGAACTGGTGAAATTAAGCAAATGTCTATTTGAGGTGATTATAATACGAAGCCAAACTTTGAATTAATTAATTAAAAATCATCAGTTTCAAATTAAGACAACTGTTTGATCAGTAAACGATTAATACTCAAAATGTTATTTGCATAGGGGTGATCGGGGCAATATGGGCCGCCTAAGGAAAACGTCATGAAATACATAGAAAAACAGCAAAAAATATGGTTTAAATGCAAGTGAGTTGTACTATAAAATGTTATCTTCCATGTTACGTCGATAATTAATGTTAACATCAACTTGCAAATTATGTCAGGGACTTTTTGGAAAACCATGTTTTTCTACGTGGTCACCAACCATATGGGGCATTATGAGCCACCTCATTCAATCGAATGATTTTTATTTAAAACAGTATAGAGAAGAGTTAGTGGTGAAAAGTACATTTTTGGAAAGGAAATTGTATTAGCTTTGCTTCAAATAATTGATTCTAGCGGCTTATTTTTTAAAGATGCATAATACATAGTAAACAGACCATGTTATACTAGTACTAAATTGCGATACTTGGTTCAACGTATTTTTAGCAAAGTGTTCCACTTGTAATGGTGCATAAAGATGGCTATGCAGTAAAAAAATAATCTGATATATTTAGGCAATGCATTTTTATGTTCTGCTTAAATCTAGGTGTTTTATGTTTTGCTTAAATCTAGGTGGCTTATTTTGCCCCGCCCCTTCATCTTGAGAATAATTTTTTTACGAACAAATCTAATTTCGCTCACGAACTGTTCATTATGATTAGAAGTTTCAAAGGATTGGTAAAATTTACCATAATTATAAATATAATTGTCTTATAGGCTTAATTAAAAACTGCCAAAATTATAAGCTTTTCATGACGAAGGACAAATTTGTACATTTTTGTAAATATCTTGAGTGTTCAAACGAATATTCTTACGGTTTTTATTGTGGTGGCTATTTGAGGCATCCTTTAGCAGATCATAATGACACTAGACATTAAAACACTGTTTTTGAGGTCAAAACCGGGGTGGCTCATATTGCCCCGTATGTTCATATTGCCCCCATTGCCCCTACCTAATCAAATAAAATCTTGTTACACTTTTTATATCTTAAAACTTGTGGCTTTCATCATGATCACAAGAACATTCATATACAGTCAACTCTCCTTAACTCGATATTGAACATTGAATTAGGGAGGTATTTGTCTTTGCCATAGACCAATCCAGTTGCTGCGTAGTAGTGCAATGTTGACAAAATTTTCTTTGTTTGCTGTGAGAACTGTCACAACATTGCTTTTGTTTGCTGTGAGAATCCAAATATAAACAGAATTGCTGCAAAACAACCACTTCCTTGTTGGACTGCCGTTGACCGAAATCGACTTGTGTATAAGATTGATTGTGCGTTGGTATTCGTGGCAGTTTGCTTGGGGACCTATAACTGCATAGCTTAATAGTACTATCGCTTGTGACAACTTTTATGAATGTTCCCCACATGCCTCATCGGCCCAACACACCTTGCCGCCGATCACAGTGTGCTTCGTCACGAAATAATTAAATAAAATTTCAGCAAGATGTTACTTTGATTGCTTTTTGTGCATTGTGGTACAATTTCTCGCGACTTATAAAGCTCTAAAAATGCTTCAAAATCGTTGCAATTACTGCTAGAGTGCCTATCTAAATCTATCTAAATTCACTCTAGTTATTGCAAATCGTTATGGTGTCTTCTGCGCGATTTTTTCTGATCAACTAAGTACCGTAATCCGGGGCAACATTGATCAATTTTGTTGTATATTTATTTAAAAGGAAATAATCCCCTGTCCTTTGGTTCAGAAAGGGGTATGGGCGCGTTCTGCCAACTCGGTCGAGGCAGATTTCTTGTGTGAACAAGTTACAACATGGACGTTCTAAAGTGCCAGAATGAAGTGTTGTGCTTGTGGGGAGCACTTGAAGATGGGATGGAAGGTCATTACTTCGCGTTTGTGCTTTACTCCTGCTTATCTTAAAAGTTATATACAATAACCGACCATAAGTTTAACAATCGAAATTAACAGTTGCAAATACAATAATCGTTCTGAGTTCACTAACATGTCGTCGCGTTAATTTTATCATAATGATCTTTTATCTACATCCGTCGAACCATTCTGAATGGCCGTTGTGAGAATATCACCAAGAACTTCTCACATGCATTAAAGCTGAATTATCCTACATTGAAACATAGAGGTTTTCGCTCTTTTGGATTCATTTTTTGTTGTTCGTCCTCAGTATTGTTGAGATGTACTGAATGCCGCACTTGGCGTACAGTGATCATTGCCATGGAGTTTCTCGTAAGCTGCATGGAGATTGTTATCATGGGAATCCAAAGAGCGAATTTTCTATGATTTCATTGTAGACCAATACAGCAATAAAGCATGTAACAATCACTAACATTTCTTCTCTCTTTATCCTTGTTTTCATATCTAACCCGCCATTACAACGAGGAAAAATCCATTGGAGAGGAAAGACATGACAGCGTATTGGCCGAGAAAAGATAAGTATCATGTTTTTGTAAATATTCTTATTACTGATTGCAAGGTGAATCAGATTAACTAAATTTTTAACTAATAACAAACTTGTTCCACAGAGCTATTTACAAAATACCACCCAAAATCCCTCCTTACCCATATCCTTAGGCAAAACACTTCACTACCGCTATATGTATGACTTATTCATGTTCTTTTGACCTTGCATCATTCATACGTGTATTGGAAGTCAAGAGTAGAAGCAAAACTTAAAGAACCTTCTGGTCAAAGATGTTGCGTTGCCTACTAACCATTTTCCAAAACCCCCCGGTGTATTATGGACGGTGTGAGTTTTCAAACTTATGCTGGAGACTTGGCCCCTGACCCCCTTGTACATCAATAAAATAAAAAAAAAAATATTTAAAAGGAAATAATTAGAAAATGCCAATACTACCAGTTTTATATTTTTAAACGAGCACTGGCTCCCATCGCTCGTGACCCCCGAAGCCTAAAAATGCGGTCGCTGGAACACTATTTATAAATGTAGGGGAAAGTGGGGCAATTTGGCGACCTTAAGGAAAAGTCGAGAAAAGTGCTGAAAATATTCTAGAATCCTCAAATTTTTGCATGATTTTAAACAATTTCTAATTAAATACACTAGATCCTTATGATTTCCGTTGTCGTATAAAGTTCACGAATGAATGAGTGATTTTTCAAAATATGTCATTATTCGAGTCGATTAATCAAAAAATTCAATAACTTTTCACAACACTTCAAAGTTATTACACGCAAAATGATGATGCGCCTTCATATATACTTAAAACAGTAAATGTAATTCCTTGTGATAAAAAAAAAAAAACTATAAGCAGAAAAGAAGCTTCTGGAGGAAATCTTATAAAAGTTGGTGGAGAAGTATTGTGTGTGTGTGTGTGTGTGTGTGTGTGTGTGTGTGTGTGTGTGTGTGTGTGTGTGTGTGTGTGTGTGTGTGTGTGTGTGTGTGTGTGTGTGTGTGTGTGTGTGTGTGTGTGTGTATGTGTGTGTGTGTGTGTGTGTGTGTGTAATCCATCTAACCCCCACTGTCCGGCAGTGGTATTATGGAAAAAAGTTTGGCATAACATTTTTGCAAAAAGCTTCAGTCCGGGAGTTAGAAGGTGATAGCTCTATTGCAGATCCGGTGACCCATTTCAGAATGGCTGGAGAGACACGTCCATTCAGAAGTCACTTTCACTAACAACAAGCCCCGCATGTATGCATTACCGTTGTCAAATGGATAATGATGATGCATACACACTTCCTGTTTCAAAGATAGTTACTTTGAAACTGGCGCGTATTTAATAATTGGGTACCGATAATAATGTAATCAGAACAATCTCACCAAAGACGGCGTTGTCATCAAATCGAATCAGCAACAAATTTGATATGCATTCCCTTCTCCTTGTGACGCACATACCACTTATCACAACCAATTAACACAACTAACAAAATCACTTTTCTATTCTTGAATCTATCCGAACTCTCGGCCTAGAATCTTGAATCTATTGTACTGTCGGCCGAAAAACACATTCGCGACAGATAATCACGTGGAATCATTTCGAACTACAATTCGGATGGCGTATCACCAGCCAATTCGTCGGCAAAATCGTGGAAAAGAAGAGCACGAAAAAAGTGTGACAAGCAAAACAAAACACGACCGTTCGCGGCAACGCCTACTCTTAATGTTTTTCAAAAGTTGGTGGAGAAGTATTGGAGTGAAATCTGGAAAAAATACGTCCAATTATTTGAAAAGAAAATTGTACGGAAACCTCTGTTGAATTATTAGAACCAATTCTCCGAGATAGTTCTTCAGCAATGGTTGGAATTTTACTTAAAAAAAAAAACTTAAATAAACGCACAACAAAGTGAATAAAGTAAAAGTTTTTGCTCTGTTCATTCATACGACCTATAACTTTGATCATGCAAATAGTCGAATATGATCTTAAAAAATCATACTTATTTCGGTTCAAATTAATCAATTCAGTGGCCTAGAGTTTACAAAAAAAAATTCATTGAATATCAGGGAAAGCCAGGGAATTCCTCAGGGACACCCTGAGATATTTATGATCACAGATCACAGATGATCACAGATTTTTCAGATACAAAAGATTTTTGGACATAACATGAGTTTTGGGCACGATTTTTCTCAAATACTTACAGAAGTATTTAAAAACCAAAAAAAAAACAAATTATTGTCATCTTGTTTTTGTTGTAATGTCTTTATTGCAAAGTGTGCAGTTAACTTGTTAGTAAAACAAAGATTTATTTATGGTATAAAAATATTGTTTCGCAAAAATGCCCTGAATCAAAAAAGCCGAAAATAGGATCCGGCTTCTTACTAGATATAAAAGATATCTCACTTCTTCAAATCTTTGGTCAGTTGGGGCAACATTCTCAAAAATGGTAAACCAATTTACACCGTTATTTAAGTTCTTTTATTTGAATGCGTCAAATGTACCAAGTCTATTTTTACATTAAACTATATAAAACCTGTTTAAGACAACCAAAACAAAAGAAAACTTTATATTTTCAGATTTGAGCTTATATTTAAAATTGGCCTTTAACAACCCCTTCGACAAACTTAGGAAATGGGAAATTGCAAGCCAAAGTTACTTGCATGGATGTTTTAAACTGAATAATATGTTTTTCCTGTGAATACGATTTTTGTTATCAGTTGCCAACAGTCGAAAAATTGAATAGAAACGTAATACACGATATTCGCGCCGGGTTATAAACTAACTCAACAAATTTGTTCCGCTGCATTTCACGCTGGACAACGCGACAGATGTCATCTTTCTGATTTGCTACCGAGTTGAACCCAAATATAAATCCGGAAAACAATCGCACAATCGATCTCACAATGGGACACACGCTCTCTAGCACTCATGGCGAACGCTCACATACACGCACAGCTACTGCCCAAATCAAAATCAAATTCGTTTTTCAGATTAGATCAGCTTCTTGGCGATGAAGTACCTCCTCAGGTACAGCACTTGCCACGTGGCCAGTCCAAGCAGACAGCACATACTGAAGATGCTGAAGAACAGCACGCGGCTGTTGGTACTTTCTGTAATTAGATGGTAAAGTAATGAAAGAGTTATCGTAATATGGTTGAAAAAAAAAAAGAAAGTCTGATTTTACCGTTGGTGTCACGCATCTCCTCCTCGCGCTTCCGCATGAGAGCAAAGTCCTGAACGATGGCATCTGACAGATCTTCCAGACGCTTGAGATCCACTTCCAGAGGTTTCAGCTTTGCGGCTTCACCAATCTGAAAGAGTCAAATTTTGCTTGGTTAGAATAAGCAAGCACTACTATCAATGAATCACGCAAAAATAAAAATAGTTTTAGCACAAACAAAAGAACAGCACTCGGTTTAGAGATCAATCGGGTATTGGATGCGGGTTGTTCATCTGTGCGAAGATTATCTCGATAAAGCTAGAAAAACTAATACTAGGCGTCTATGGATATCTATTTGCTGGTAGTTAGGTGGGTGGACCGTCTTTATCTTATTTGTGTTGCGTTTGGGCTAATTTTCATACAAAGAGCAATGTTCAGTCACAGTATGCTGATCAAAGCGTATACTGGCCATTGTCGATTCAACTATCAAATAACAAATAATATGCGTACTGACTCATTTGTGTGTCAATCCGAATATGATAGGTACTTCGTATCCTTTGAAATTAGCGAATTTGCTCAAAAGGATTCATCCTGAGTAATCCTTCAGGGCTTCCCCCTGATACATCTCCAGAGATTCGTTCCGGGCTTCCAAAATTTCCTCCGGGGATTCCTACAAGAATTCCTTTAGAAATTCTTCCAGGAATTTCATTAGAAATTATCCTAAGAATTCCTTCAGAAATTCTTGGAAATGTTTTTCAGAGGAAATCATACAGATTTTTCTGGAGTAATCCTTGGAGATATTCCTGAAGAAATTGATTGGGAAATCTCTGCAGGAAGACAAATCCCTGGAGGAGCTTTGCTGGAATTTTGCTGGAGAAATTCAAAAAGAAATCCCTGGAATAATCCTTAGGGGAATCCATGGAGAAATTTCTAGAGGAATCATGAAGTAGAGTAATTCTTGAAAAGATTGTCCTAGTGTAACCTCTGGAATCTTAAAGACATCTCTGCAAGAATCTTTGAAGAGTATTTCTGGAAGAATTCCTAGAACAGATCCAGGAGGAATCCATCAGAAATCCCAGTAACTAATAATCCTTGGAAGAATTTTTTGTCGAAACCCTGGAAGAATGGCTAAAGGTATTTTTTAATAGCATTTTCGCAGCAAAGCTATAAACTTTCACCTACCCCGGAAATCTTGGATTCTAATGGGGTTTAGGCTCTGTGGTTCTCACTCAATGGTCTATTACGAATGCACGTCTCAAGTGTGGTACAGAAAAAAAGGGGCAAAAGGTCGAAAATCTATTTTCAAAGGAGGGAAGCAAATCATTTTCGACCTTTTGTCCATTCGACCTTTTGTCTTTCTATCTGTTGTCCTTTCGACGTTTTGTCTTTCGAACTTTTGTCCATTAACATTATTTGGCTTGGGCTACAAGTCTGACGACCATTTGTCGGTGCTGTTTCGCGATCTACTAAGCTAGTCCCCGGCGGAGGACCTAGCCTACTCTGACGCGATGTTGGTCGGTCAAGTGCCGGGGTCAGTCCTGTAATTCCGGTTGGGTGCCCTAACTATTCATCATCGATACCACGTGACGCTCGAACCACTTGGCCTATTCCTAGCCTAGGATCTAGTCTACTCTGGTCTTCTCGCCATTTTTGTTGCAGCGATTACAGGATTTGGGATATCCGCGTGTCACGGGATTTGGGTTCACCACGTGCCACGTACTTACGTATTGACACATTTTATGCATGATATTGTTGGGGTTTACATCGCAGTCGCAGCTTCCGAGCATTTCGTTCCGCACTTAAGCGAATATTGGGAAGTCAAAAACTACTTGTTGCGGTGTATCCTTAATGTTTGGGCAATCTGGGCAGTGTGGCGACTCTGCGTGACCGAATCTATGGAGATACTTCCTGAAACATCCATGACCTGATAGGAACTGTGTCAGGTAGAAGTCAACCTCTCCATGCTTCCTATTCATCCACATCGACAGGTTTGGGATGAGCCGGTGGGTCCATCTTCCTTTCTCCGCGCAGTCCCACTCGTGCTGCAACCTCGCCATAGATTCGGCTCTGACTATCTTCCGTACGCTTCTGACGTCTTTTCATTGGTAGCACTCGATATCCTCCGCCAAAGTGATGCAAATAGGGAACATACCGGCTATAACACACACAGCAACGATAATTAGCCTACCTAGCTAATTCCATTAGCTAGCAAACGCCTCGTACTGCTGCTTGGACCGCCTAAGTTTAGCATGATTCTCCCTATTGCATTCGTTGCCTTCTCGTGCTTTTCGCATGCGTAATCAACGTGGTTGTGGTCGATCATTACTCCCAGGTGCTTCAATACGCAAAACCAACAATCTTCACCATCCTTGGCAGCCGCAGTGTCAAGACTCCATCAAACATGCTATTCCAAAGAGTTGGACCGAGAGTGGAATCTTGAGGGACGCCCACTATCACTTGCATTGACTTCTGCCCTTCATTTGTTTCGTACACTAAGATTTTGGAAGTAGCTCTTCAGGATCTTACACAGATAGTCGGGGACTTGCATTTTGTGCAGTGCTGCAGCGATGGCCTCCCAGCTGGCGCTGTTGAATGCGTTTTAAACATCTATCCTAGCCACGGCGCAATATCGATCTTCTCTTCGTTTCTGCTTTGACGCTTTCTCAGCACACACGAGTACTGTTCAAATTGTGTCTTCTTTGCGGAATCCAAAATGCATTTTCAACATCCCGTGCTCAATCTCCGTACACTTCATCAGCCAGTTGAGTATGATTCTTTCCAGGAGTTTTCCGATCGTATCCAGCAGGCAAATGGGCCAACATGAGGTCTCCCAGTGGCTTCCCTGGCTATGGCAGCAGTAACCAGCTTCTGGATCTTTCATATTCCTGGGAAGCAGTGCTGGTAATGGTAATAGTAGTAGGCTTGAATTTCGTGAAAATCACGTGGCTTTCCCAGTACAATAGTTCAAAAACGTGAATCTCATCAAGTAACCTATGTTGGGTGCATGAATTTTCTAAATCGTTAGTGTCATTGAAGGCTCTAAATGCGGGAAATGCAGCGGGAAATAAAACATTTTTCTACAGTAATTTTGGGTTGCCCTTAGCAACGGGTGTTTTGCAATTTTCAAGGCTCTTGCCTTGCCTACAGCAGCGATAGGCGTGAGTTTCACTGGCTTCGCTGACTGCGATTGGCTTTATTTGGCTACTGTAGAATGAATTTCAGATTTTTTCCCAACCCTGCTGGGAAGTTACCTTCAAGACATCTATGAAACACCTTCCAGAATATGTACGTTTATGACACTTGCCGATCCTCGACCAGGATGTAGGATCATGTTTCAAGAAGAGACCTTCCACGATCACCTTCACCTTGTCTGGGCACATCTCAGCTGGCGACGAAGGGCCCTCGATCTTAGCTATAAGGACTCGATACGCATTACCCCACGGAATGCTGTCTGCATCTTGGCATAGTTCCTTGAAGCAATTGTATTTACTAAGCTTGATCTCCCGTTTGAGTGCGATCCTAGCTTCTCGAAAAGCCGTCTTTCGCTCTCTTCTTTCCATTTCCGTCTCTGCTCTCTGAGCCCGCCTTCTGGTCCTGAGGCACGCAGTGCCAGTGAATAAATTGTCACCCAACACCCAGCAACTAAGACATTGTCATCTCCTATTCTTGTTGCAACAATTTCATTATGCAACATCAGTTTATCACCACTTGAACAGAATATGACAAAGATCGATCACCACGTGCGCAGCGATTTTCTGGGCTACGCATTGCGATTTTCGAGAACTTTCTCTGTGTTGGTAATCATTGGCGCACTATCGATCAGCATTCATAAAACAAATTCGGTTTTGTGTTTAAAATAACTGATTAATCACGAGTTGAAAAAGTTGCAAAAATGTTGTGCCCTGTGATTGTCATGACAATTTTGCTTCTGATAGTATCCCAATCCGCAAAAGTATATATAAACGGGTTGTGAGCGACTTGCTTTGTTGTTTGTTTTTCGTCTCCTTTGATGACAATTTGATTCACTGCGCAGTGCGAAGCGTGATGAGCGTTTCATTCCAACAGTAAGCTAGTCGCCGTCTGTTCTTCGCTCCAGTATTCGCTGCATAGTTGCGTCACAATCCGATACCATCCTATGTGTTACCTCGATGGCGTCGATGTCCTCGTTATCGCCGTCTTGACGAAGTGCCTCAACAAATAGTTCTTTGTTAAAAACTTTCGTCTTGCACTTCCGCTCGCTAGTTATTGCTAAAGGTATTTGTGGAGCCCTATCGCAACCGGTCTTAAAAATCTCTTAACGAACAAAAGATCTTCCTGGAGGATACTCTGGCAAAATTCCTAGAAAAATCGTTGTAGGAATTACGGTAGAGACTATCTTGAAGAATTTCTGGTAAAAGCCCTGGAGGAATCTCCGAAGGAATTCCTGGCGAAATCTCTGGGTTAGTCTCTGGATATATTTCGGGAGGAATTCTCGCAGTAATCTCTAGAGGTTTTCCTGAACTTCCAGAAGATTTACTGGAGCCCTATTTGAACGGGTCCCAAAATTGCAATTGCTGTCAAAAGTTGTAATTCGTCGTCAGCGATCAAATGTTTTTAATCATAGATAAAAAACATGACCTGTCTATTATGTTTCATCCAGAACTGATTTTTGAGCTGTCGCATAATGAAACTATATGATGATATTTTCAGAACATCATATAGTTCCACACATCCACATTACATCCTACCGGAACCGGTTCCGGAATATTTCGAACAAATCCGGTCAAATCTGTTGGCCCTCCTGATGCTCAAGCTAAAAGAACAAAAATCAGTTTAAAAAGGGATTTTTAGAGCGTTTCAAAATCATAGGTCTTAATACACAATGTGTAACTTTTTCTTAATACATTAGGAAGGTTAAAATAACCCAAGAAAGAATGTTTTGAGCAGTTCTTCAATCCACGAGAATAGACCTTTGTGAATGTTTTTGGAAAATTTCTGTAGAAATCTTTGGAAATTTTTCTACAGTAACAACTGGAGAAATCCGTGCAAGAGGTAGTGGACGAAATCCTAGAATAACCCCTGGCAAATTCCTGTGTAAATTACTAGGACGTTAGTTAGAGTGGTTAAGGATTCTGCGGAGCAAGTTTTGGAGAAATTTCTTTGAGAATCTCTTGAAAAATTGCTGGATGAATTTCTAAAAGAATTGATGAAGAAGAAACCTCTGATTTTTTTTTTCTAAAACTCCTGAAGCTTTTTTTCGAGGCTTTTTAAAGGAATTAGCAAAAAAAAATTTTTGTTCAAGTATCTGAAGTTTTCTTTAGAGCCTTTACAATTTTGCACAAGAATTCACTTGAAACAAAACTGGAAAACATATGACTTCAGAATTCATTAAAAAAAATACTTAATGGAAGGTCTCATTCAAATAAAAGACATTTCAGAGCGTTGCATAAAAAATGCTTCTGGTACCTGATGAATGGCTTTAAATTCAGCAGCGAGTAGGTACGTTAATGTGCAAATATATTGGTGCCTCTGATACGGTGTTTTGTCATTTTAAAAGTCGTAATGATCGTTTTTATCAATACCACCCTCACTGTCAATTTCATCAGTTTTTTTAATCCATTACAGGATGATATATCTCAGCTATATCGAGATAACATGAACTTCTATTGTAAAAAATGGGGTTTGAATATTAAGGTGAAGATGAATCGAAGCCAAAGTTCAAATTTTCAAATGCACGGATCTGGAGAACCGAACATTTATTTAAGCTGAAAACTTAATCGATTGGTAACTCTTGGTGGTGACCAATCGATTAGGTTTTCAGCTCAAACGGATGTTTGGTTCTCCAGATCCGTGCTCTTGAAAATTTTAACTTTGGCTTCGATTCTTCTTCACCTTATCGTGTTAGTATGCATGTGGTATGCAGTTTCATCTCAATTTTACTTCACATGTATTTTTATGATTGAAAACACATTTCGAGATTGATTGCGGCTGCTTATTTTTGTGAAATAAAGCCCTTCGATAGTTAAGTACCTAGGGTACATAAGTCAATGAAAATGATGATCGTAGTTTTCTTATGACATTGTTTTGGGTTCAAAGCAGCATTCTAAATTATGTCTCAGAATTGCATTCCATTAGCAAATAGGGTTTTGGGTAGGAGCTACAAAACAAGCAAATCTTTACTATCTATAACACAACTGATATCGCTAACTTACGGCACTCATGAACTTCGTTTTCGGAAACGATTGAAAGCCGCCATATCAACAGCAATAGACCAATTTGTTTTGTCATTACCAAGTTCATGTTTGTGATAAAAAGTAACGAAGTAATTTCGATTCCAAAGGAAAAAAAAGAAGAAACTAGATAAGCATCTCGAAACGATTTGCTAGTGGTAATAATGGTTTCGGTCGGAGTGACGCATACTTACACCTTCGTAACTCTTGGTTTCGATGCCCTTCTTGATGTCCAGGGCGATGTCCTGTTCAATGCCGCGATGAGCTGAAATTTTTTAATAATAATTTATAATTAGCTGATGTTTCTTCCAGGGTTGGTAGCAAAATAATAGTGACTTTAAGAGACTTCAAATATTCAGAAATTTGCAAAGAAACATGGTGTCTCAACTAACAATGCTTTATAAAGGATGCATATTCTTAACCCACTGTCATATCCTCTAGTGTACTGGGCAGACAAATTTCACGAAATGTCAAAAAATACGTTGGAATTCCATTGAAACGGGTGTTGTTTCTATTCCAAGATCTATTCTTCTTATTACTAGCAATAAGAGAGAAAAAATATTTCTCAAAAATCAACGAAAAATATACGAAAAAGCCGTGTTTTTAATTTAACATTTTTCGCGTGTTCTCAGTACACCAGTACTCAGTACGAGCGGTCGCGTGTTCTCAAAATATGTTTTTATTTTTAGACGTTATAATTGAAAAGTTTTTTTCTAATATTTTATGAAGATTAAGTGGAAATTGATTTTTTAGAGCATTACAAGAATATGACCTACGTAATTGCATTTTTTTCTATTTTGTAAAATAGGGTAGGTGTACCAATTATGGACATAGTGATTCGTGATTACTTTAATGTCTTCAAATTTTGAAAACTTTGGTTTGTTGTAGTAGCTAGATTTAAGATATATCTTGATGTTACAAAAAGATTAAAAATTGAAAAGTTATCAAAATTTCACATGTGGCCAAATAGGGAACCACTATGGCCATTACTGGTACACTTTCCCTATATGGGGGCAACCAAATGAAATTCAACTCAGTTTTTAGTGAGCACACATATCACACTAGTCTGTAATTTGAAGATTTTTCGGTCAAGTCTCGGTATACCTCAATATCGTCTTGCGCAAACTGGCACAATCTAGGTTTCCTGTAATTTGAATAACCAGATTGGATGTGACAGTACTGAGTACGGTTATTTAACACCGTAGGAGGGGTTCGGGTCAATATGACCCGAAACGCAATTTCAAAGCGTCATAACTTTTGTTTGTTGCTTCCTACTGTAATGCAATTTGGTGGAAATAAATTTGGCCATTTTTGCAAGAGCAAAATTCATTTGATGTGAATTGTGAAACATAGTATATGGTCTAAAACGCATTGAAAATAATATCTAATCAACTGGTTAGTTGTTCAGGGCGCTACTGGTTACCAAGTGGTCAAGGGGTCAATTCCGGAGGCCATTGAATGGTTCTCAGGCAGGGCATCCGGAGTATAGTGACCAATTTATGTTTACGGTAGAACCGAGTCACATCCAAATTTGCAGAATTTCATAACAAATTGATCCAAGACGTTGTAATCTCAGTATGGCAACTTTATCCATACGGGTTCCCATTGCAGATTCTTGGATTCCCTGGGGGGTCCTGGGAAAGTTGCCAATTAATTCAATTGATAGAATCATATCATGCGACCTATCAAAATTTTCAGAATTTCATATAGAATTCATTAGATATGCCTTCAGATATCTAAGGCAACGTTGGCCACCATTTGGTTCCGTAATAGGTTGCGGGATTCTTGAGTAAATTTCTTTAGTAATTAGATTCTAGATTAGATTAGATTAGATTAGAGTAATTCTTTAGATTTTTCTTAGATTTCTTCAGTAGATTTCTTCGGTCACAGGTAAGTTTAGTTTTTCATTTCAAGTTCACATGCATGTAAATAATACTTCTTCATATCAATTGATACACCATTTCAGTTTTACATTTTAGTTCACTTTATTAATCTAGGGTCCTTTTTACTGGCACATAATTAATATATTTCTTGCACTATAAATTCAATTTGATTCATATTCTTCGCACTGAGCAAAACAAAGATAAAAAGAGGGCTTCTCTTGCTTTTTCGAGGTCTTTTATAGGTGATCCATCGGAAGTAAGTTGTCCCGGAACGTGTAGGAGGCAACTGTCAAATTGGACCATGATGATCCGTTTAGAACAGAGTTGACCTAATTGGGTGATTCCTGCATCTGACGCACAGATAGCGATGATAATTTCGGTTTGTACAAACAAATTCATTTGATGTAACCATATCATGCAACTTGCTGTGTTTTTTCAGAATTTCAGAATTTATGAGTCAATGTTGGTTAGCACAGTGGTTTCGTAACAGGTTCTGGGATTCACGGAGGCGTGGCCAATTCAAAATTTGATAGAACTGCCCCGTGTGGCACTTAAAAATTTTCGTAAATTTCGAAGAGACTTCATCAAACACTGACTACCTAGTGGTTCCGTAACAGGGTCCGGGATTCCGGAGAAGTGACCAATTCAAACATTTGATAGAACTGAGCCGTGTGACATATCAAAATTTGCAGGATTCCAAGGAAAATTATCAAAGATAATTTTAGTTACCTAAAGTAACATTGGCCACCTAGTGGTTCCGTAATAAGTTCCAGGATTCCCGTACAAGTACGAAATTCAAAAAGTTGGTAAAACTGAGCTGTGCAATATATCAAAATTTGTTGAATTGTATACATAATTCATCAGCAATCTCTTCGGCCACCTAGTGGTTCCAGGATTTACGGTTAAGTGACCAATTCAAAAGTTCGACAGAGGTGAGTTGTGTTGGCCAAATTAAATAAAACAGGTATTTATTTATTGCTAACTATTTTAAAAACGGGAACAGAATGACAATTATATTTATTTTTCCACAATTTCATTACCTGGCTTGCTTCGATTTCAAATTTGAAATATTTTCCAGAGTCACTATTTCTCGAAGACTTATTCAAACAGACTCAAGTCAGAAAAGTTAACAAACTTATTTTATCAATCCTACGTGTTTCGCGGACGAAATTCTACACGTTCCACTGTAAACCAACTCTACAGGTTCATTTCGCCATACGGGATTACTGGAATGTCTAAAATATTTGAAATGTGAAAGTTATCGAAATTTCACGTATGGTCAAATAGGGAACCACTATGGCCATAACTGGTACACTTTCCCTACATTTTTTTTCCCTAAAATTTGTTGTCATTTGTCATACAGAATTCATCTAAAATATCTTCAAGTATCAAAATAACACTCGTCTCCTAGTGGTTCTATAAGATGTTCCGGAATTCCCGGATAAGTAGTCAATTTGTTCATTTGATGAAACCATATCATGAGACCCATCAAACTCTTCAGAAGTTCGTACAGAATTCATGAGAGATGTATTCAGGAATTTAAGGTAAAATTGACCACCCAGTGATTCCGTAGCAGGTTCCGTGTTTCCTGGATAAGTGACGAATTTATTAATTTGATTGAACTGAGCCGCGTGGCACATTAAAATTAGCAGAATTCCATAGAGATATCTTCAGTAACATTGGCCATCTAGCGGTTCCACTACAGGTACAATTCAAATTTGTGATAGACATAGAACTTCAGAAATTCTCAGAATATCACACAGTATTGATAAGAGAAATCTTCAGTTATGTATGGTCACCTACTAATTGGCTCAGTAACAGGTTCCGGGAGTTACGTAAGAATGGCCAATTCCAATAGTTGATGGAACTGAGCCTCGCGGCACAACCTATCTCTTAAATCATAAATGTCTGCAGTTATCTCAAATAAAATTGTGAATCAAGTAGCTTCGTAACAATTTTTAAGAGTCGCGGATTAATAATCAATTGGGTCCTAAAATTTTTAATGAAATCTTGTTTTTATTTAATAACACGAAAAAGCATGGTACTGTAACTACTTTAGCAATTTTTCCCGCTCAAATAATGGCTATATCATGTTTAAACTTTAATTTAAAAATTTGGTCCATAAATGAACCTTGACACTTTTGATCATGTTTGACGTTCGCTTAGTCGACAAAAACACCACAGGGGTTTTAGTTCGACCACTGGGGTTGTTCCTATCTGACATTTCGTAAGGGACACGGAAAGCAAAATACACCCAAAATTTGAGTTTAAGCCAAAAGATGTGACAAAATCTAAAAAAAATGTTTTTTGGGCTTTAACCAACGGAAAACATTAGAAAATTGAGTAAATATGTGTTTTTGGCCTAAACTTAAGCGTTTGACACTAAAATTGGGATAGGGCTTTAGGACCCTATTCAAATATTTGATGGGACTGAGAGCGGCTCATCAATATTTGCAATTTCATAGATTATTTATGAAGAATGTCTTCGGTTATCTAAAATAACATTGGTCACTCAGTGGTGTAGGTATAGAATCAAAATTTTATAGAGAATTAATCAGATTTTTTTTTGTAAGGCACTCCGTGCTCGTGGCCACTACTGTGCCGGAATCAGTTGATCTGTAGCTTCTTAACCGATACAGATCTATTTTTAACTTATCTATATTTACATCTACACTCTCTCCTACTCTTTTTACTCTCACACCGAGCAGGTAGGAGAGAGCTCTGCTGTTAGTGAGGCTAGCTGCCTGCGAAGAGGGTCAGTTTGTCTCAGTCAGGGATGCCAGGTTGGAAGACATGTCTTCCATTGGAAGACATTTGAGTAGTGTGGAAGACATTTGGAAGACGGAAGATTTTTGGAAGACTTTTCAGAATTTGTGAAGACATTTGGAAGACAATTTTAAATTATTGGCATTTTAACAATTCCTAGATTAAAAGAAACATGTGAGTTGGAAAATACAGAAATGCCTCTATAAGATTTTTGCACACCTTACTCCATCTTCAGCTATCCCTCTCCGAATTCCATTGAAAATATTCCATTGATTTATTTGGATATTGATCTGAGAATTCTGTCAAGGATTCTTCCAGAGTTTCTTCTATAAACTCTTACAGAGATTTGGCAAAACATTCTAGTAATGCATTTAAATATTACTCCAGAAATTCATCAAAGGTATTCAGGGATCCCTACAATGTTTTTTTTTTTTCTAAAATCTGTTTCAGTGATTCTCGTGTATTTATTTTACGAATTCATAAAAAAAATATACAGATTTTTATATGATTTTTCCTGAGATTGCTACAATCTTTGCTTCTGATATTATCCCAGAGACTTTCGGGATATCTGTCAAGATTTTTTCCACTGGTTTCTCCGGAAACTTCTTCAGAATTCCTTCAACAATTGTTAGATAATATTTCAAACAATATCTGCAAAAAATATCCTTAATAAATTTCAATGACATTATTTCAGATTTGTTTAGGAATACTCTTAGAAATGTTTCAAAGGAGTCTGTGGAGTACTCTAGATACTTTGGGCTGAAACTAATTGAAACAATCCTAGTGAAAAAATCTTTTTGCAAGTTCTAAAAACTGTCTGGAGAAATTTTAAAAAGCTTCTTTTTTTAAGAATTTGTACATCATTTCTTTATCGATTTTGTAAACGGGGAACGAGATGCTTGGGAATGAATCCTAAAGTACATAGCTGATATGCACATGTGAAGTCCTAGAGAAACCCTGAACAACCAGAAGTAAAGGTGCAATAAAAAGTGCTTTGAAATTGAAATTTTGTTCCATGAAGATTATTGCTGATTAAAATACATACATCTTGGGCAATGTAAAAAAAACAAGTGTGCTAATTAGAAGTGTCTTAATTTTTTGAAGATTCTATTCAACATGCATTTTAACAGAATAATTTGACTTTGGAACAGTTCTTGTAGTTCACCAAAATAATAATTCATATTCCAAAAATTTCTCTAAAAATAACTATTGCAAAATCTAAACAACATTTTTTTTTCAAAAACATGAGTTTTTCTAAAAGTTGAAATATAATCTTCAATTATTCATTCTAGAGTTCCACTCAGGGTTGCGATGGATCTTCTTCGTGAACAATGATCGACGCATCTTCGCGATCCAACATTCGCCAAAATTCATTTTTCATTTTTGCGTCACGAAGAGCATCGCAAAAAGCGAACGGATGCAACGTCGAAGAAGCAAAATGAACACACCGATAAGTGGTTCGCGAAGCCTTTCTCCTCGTAGGATTCATTTATCCACGTGCTGTTCATTCTCGTGATTCATTGCAAGGTTGCTTCTTCTCGTAAAGTCAAGCAAACACTCCACGCTAAGCCAGCTCCACGCAGCGCATGTGTTAAAACTACACAGAATGAGGCAACCAATGCAGAACTGGCTGACTGAGTGAAAATTTTGAGTAGGTCGCACTAATTCTGTGAGTTGCCGACGTTTTCGCCTTCGGCTGTCCGAGATCGATGGAAAGGGAACTGTCAATGATATCCCGCGTGGCAGCAAACAGCTGGCCGTTGGTAAGATGGGGAGTTTTCTGAGATGTTTTCTAGCGAAAAGCCGGAAGGTGGTCGCAAATGCGAAAGTTTTTTCCCCATTTGCTTCCGCTTCGGCTATTCAAATGAAAAAAATCTCTGAAAATCTTTAAAATTGGAATGTTTTATTTTTGTTTTCAGAAGCAAAACAAAAATGGAAACGAATTCCGCATTCCAAGCGTTCCTCCTCTGTGCGCAATTCACTCATTCAGTTTTGTTTACCACCGTTTGCACAAAATTGTGTACAGCCCCTTTGTACAGAATCTGTGCTGCACGAAAAGAGGCCAATTTTGTGCGCTCGGCACTCATTTTTGAGCGGTGCAAATTTAGCGTGATTGTTGCAAGCCCACATGAAGATGATCGAAATGAATATTTTTCTGTTCTTCGCGAAGAGCAGGCGGCGTGGATCGTACCGTTCACATTACCAAGCGATGGAAAATCACCCGATGATAGCGTCGGGAGAAACAGCGATCCGAAAACGAAACACGAACGAATGAAGCGCCCGAACGGTTGTTTGTGTTTATTCGCAGATTCTGTTTTGATGCCTACGAAAATTCATCGTGCCTCGCGTTTCCGATCGTTGTTCAGCAACATTGGTTCCACTAGTCATTACTTTGAACATTTCACTAGAGATTCTTAAAACAATTCTTTGGGCATTCCGTCCTGGAATACTATCCATAATTCCACTATGGAATGTTAAGGATTACTTCTAAAGACTTTTCAGAATTAAAAAAGGTATACCGTATTAAAATTTGACTTACACTGCACCGAGAATTTCCAGTGAAATAAAGGCAAGTTCACAAATCTGTCCAGAGATACCACTGGCGATACCTCCATGAATTCTTATAGAAGTTTCTTAAGATTTGTTTGTCTGGAATTCTTCCAATTTCTAACAAATTTTTCCAGCAAATTATGGAGTTTTGTATGAAATTCTACCCAGATTTTAAACAATTAGGGGAAGAGCACCAATTTTCGACCCATTCATACAATTTTGGCTTTGTATGAAAGTCCGAAAATCGGCACAGATCTCTTATGGGTTATTATATATTAACCATTTATCTGGAGTTTCTGTGATGAAAATTTTACTAGATAAAAAACCAGATCTTCCTAGATTTTTCAAGGGTCTTCTACTAAAACCGTTTTCAGAAATTTTTAGGTTGTTTTTCAATTTATTTTTTTTTGCAGAGGAAAAAGATGCTCAAATGCTGGTAATTTTTGTGTATTTGTCTCGAAACTTTCTATGAAGTGCTCTTTTATTAATTACCTCAGATATTCTCGGAAGAGAGTAGTCCTTAGAAAAATGTCTGGTGAAAATCTTTGAGAATCTCTAACGATTTTATTGGATCATGGTATTCTTGAAAAACAAAACCCCTGAAGATAGAAAAAAAGACAGAAATTTCAATAAAATTCCTGCTCTGATTCCCATCAAACTTTTTTAAAAATTCGTAGAAGATTTATTGGGAGATTTTAAAATGAAATATAGTTAAATCATTCATTTAATTCCAAATATAAAAAGAGCTAGCTTGATTTTTTTTTGAATGAATTCCATGCATTTCATGTACAAATTATCCCAGTAGGGTAAAGAGCTACTTGGGCACTTCCATAATTCACTTTGGCATGGGGGTTTTTCTCGGCCGAATTGTCTGAAACTTTCCCATAAGAAGCACTTCAATGCTATGAATCGCGTTTAAGACAATTGTGGCCGTATATGAGCTTAGAAGCTTTAAAAAAACCCCACTGCCGATGTGAATCAAAAGTGCCAAGAATAGGATCCGGCTACCTAATCCTTGAAATCTTGACAAAAAAACAATGAGAAATATCAAGAAGTATTGAAACTTAAGGTTAAAAAACTGAAGAAATTCTGAGAGTAATTCATAACCTCCGGACTCAAAGGTAAAGAGAGCCTATAGCAGATTTTTGTAAATAATGGAAATGACTAGGTGGATAGGCGTTGCAAGGGAGCGACAAGATTGAAATTTTATTAGGTGGTGAAAATTGAGCAAGCCATTTTAAAGTCAGTAAGCATCGAAGCGTTCTGTGTTCTACTTAGCTTCTCTAATGGAGTAAGATTGGCTTAAAACTTTGAGCTTTGCTACCAACATAGGTCTTCGTCCAAGATTACCTCTGACTCTGAAGATTTTTTCAGGACTTCCTCTGAGGGTTTCGTCAAGAATATTTTTTTCATAGCATTTCTCCGCAGATTACTTCCAAGAATTCCTCCAGAGATCTCCTCCAGAAATTAACCTCTAGGGATTTCCTCCAGGAATTCTTCCGAGAATTCCTTTCAGGAATTCTTTCATAGATTTACTCCAGGAATTCCTCCGGGGATTTAATTAGGAAATTCCTCTGTTTTCCGCCGGGGGTTTTATCCAGAATCTCTTTTAGGATTTTTTTTCTGACAATGTGTCGGAAGATATCTTTCAGGAATTTCTTCGGGGATTTCCTCCAGGGATTCCTCCGGGGATCCCTAAAGACTCCTCTGGCGATTTTTTTCTAGAAACTCCTCAGGAGAATTCAAATAGTAATTCCTCCGTGGATTTCGTCCAAGAATTCCTCTGGGTATTTTGTATAGAAATTCTTCCGGGGGTTTCGTCCAGGATTTCCTCTGAAGGTTTTGAAAAGAAATTCCTTCCAGGAATTCTACCGGAGATTTCAAAGATTTCTCCAGAGATATCCCCAAGAACTCCTCCGGTGACTTTCTCCAGCATATCTTCAGGGGCTTTTATTAAGAAATTCCTTCGGCATTCCCTCCAGAAATTCTTCCGCTGATTTCCTCCGAGAATTTCAAAGATTTATTCGAAGATATCACCCAAGAGCTCCTCCGGGTATTTTATCCATGAATTCCTCAGGGGAATTCCAATAGCAATACCTCTTGGGATTTCGTTCAAAACTCCGCCTGGAATTTTTTTGGAGCTCCGCTGCGAATGCCTCGAAATTTGTTCCGGGAAAAAAAATCTTCCGGGAATTTCTTTGGAGTTCATCCAGCAACTCCTTTGAAATTCTTTAGGAGCTCCATCGGAAATTCCTAAGAAGTTCCTTCCAAAATTAAACTGGAGTTCCTCCAGGAATTCCACCATACTTCAATCAGGAATTTCTCTGTGAGTTGCTCCAATAATCCCACAGGCAGCTCCACCAAGAATTCTACCGAAGTTAGTGCTGGTATTCCACTAGGTGTTTCTACGAGAATACTTCTAGGAATTTTCCAGAATCTCCCCGGGAGTTCTTCCATAAATTTCTCTAGGAGATACTCCAAAATTTTTTGAGGCTTCCGTTCCCAGGAGTTCCTCAAAAAAGGCTATCGGGAGTTCCATCAAGAATTCCTAAGTTCGTCTCCTAGGTCACAGTTCATCCGGAAACGATAAGTTCCACCAGGAGTTCCAATATACAAAACGTCAAAAATTCCTATGTCAGCCTGAAATTTCAGGATGAATGAACTTTGCCAGGAACTCCTTTGTAAATTTCGCGATATATTTAATGCGCATTCCTCCGGTGGTTACGTTAATTTCTACGGAAATTCCTCCAGGGATTCAGCTTGAATTTTGCTTTTCCAAGCATCACCAACATGTTTGTTTTTCGATCACGTTTGAACTTGATTAGAAAAAATACAACACCGGTGCATCCGCGGGCGGTTGGTTTTATTTTTACTGGTCCAAATAATTTTGACATATTTGGAGTAAATTTTGACCAAAAAAATTGATCACCGTTTATGTTGCCCTCAAGTTACCATGATAATTGAAAAGTTTAAAGTGGAAGACATTGGAAGACATTTTTCCGTGCAATTGGAAGACATTGGAAAAAATCACCTGGCATCCCTGGTCTCAGTCACCATCTGATACTGACGGAGGATGGATGTGCTCCCCAAAGCAAAGTCCTCCGTGAGGCGTCTTCTGGTGGCTGGACGGGTTTTTTGTGGAGGGGCTGGGAATCGAACCCATGACCTTCCGCTTATGAAGCGAAAGCGTAACCTCAAGGTTACAGACCCCCCTAATTAATCAGAGTTGTCCACAGTTATCTAAGGTAGCATTGGTCACTTAGTGCTTTCAAGAGTATTGGATAAATTACCAATTTAAACATTTGATGGATGGAACCCAACCATACGGCTCATAACACCTTTTAGAATTTTATAGATTATTCTTCAGAGATGTATTCAGTAATCATGAGTAGTTTTGGCTACCTGGGTTCTGGGAGTGGCGGGTCTCATCGAGACTGGAAGTAACACGGCTTGCAAGTTACAAGTTCCTTCAAATGTTTCAAACAGCCACCTTTTCGGAAATTACAGAATCTGTTACGGAAACACTGGGTGGCCAATATTGCCTGTTTTCTGTTCGGGTGCGCTTCTGCGACCATTATTCAGATCTATTGTGGCATTACCCGTATCCTTAGTGTATAGTGCATGTCGCGTTGCTCAATTTCCATTGATATGTAATGAAGCATCGATTTCTGTACAGTTCTTGTTTTGATTCCTCAGAGACTGATAAAAATTGAATGTTATGAAAAGGTCCCGTTATTTACACCCTTCATAGAGACTTACATCTCAGCGAAGGCGCGCCCCTTAGCAAACATAATCGATTTAATTTCTGATGAGCCAAATCGGTACTACTGATATTTAACCATGCAGCGGAACTCTAGTCCCATCCTTGTTTCGCTTTTAGTTTAGTCCCAGAAAAATACTAGAAAAAAAGGGCTTTGTGCTAGCAGCAAAACCGTATCTAGCTAGAAAATTTGTTCAGTAATCAGCATTCACGCGAGTCCTTGAATTACCAGTAGTTAACAGTCCTTATTGAGTTAACCTTAGTTTGATATTGGGATCATAAAGACCCAAACTCGGATTTGAACCTGCAATACCTTCCTTAGCCGAGTGGTTAGAGTTCGCGGCTACAAAGCAAAGCCATGCTGAAAATGTCTGGTTTCGATTCCCGGTCGGTCCAGGATCTTTTCGTAATGGAAATTTCCTTGACTTCCCTGGGCATAGAGTATAATCGTACCTGCCACACGATATACGAATGCAAAAATGGCAACTTTGGCAAAGAAAAGTCTCAGTTAATAACTGTGGAAGTGCTCATAAGAACACTATGCTGAGAAACAGACTCTGTCCCAGTGAGAACTTTAATGCTAATAAGAAGAAGAAGAATGATGTTGAAAGAATCCTTTTTATGATGAAGCACCAAAAGGCTTTACCATTCGGCTGTAATTGCAAAACTTATCACTAAAAAAAAACTTTTGACGCCATGAGCAACTGAAGAGCTAACTAAAATAGTTCCTTATGAGAAACACATGCTGTTCTTCCGTTTTATAGTGCTGCAACAATAGTGTAATTCGAGCTCCTCGTACGTGGGCATGTGTTATTCGGACTAGTCTAGTAGAATCGACTGTATAGTGTATGAAGCTTTAGGAATATCGAAACCAGAGAAAAACTGCATATCAAAGGAAAGCGAACGTGCTAAAACTATGTTACAAACATTGACACGATTCGACGGTGTCAAATATGAAACGGGACTCTTATGGCGCTACGAGAAGATTAGTTTGCCGGATAGCAGGCTGATGGCATTACAGCGGTTCAATGCTTAGAGAAGCGCATGGAACGAGATCCTGCATTGCACAATGGACCGAATCGACAATTTAGCCGGAAAAAAGTGTTTTCTCTGTTCTCGTCGTTTTAGACGTTCGATGTCTTCAGAGAAGTTATTCGTAAATGAGTTTTGCATCTTTTAAGAAAAAAGTTGAATAGAGTGGCCCTTATTTAAGTTAAAATTTTGACTCAAACTTTTTTGTTTGATGAAATTCGTGGCTGCACTCTTCTGCAAATTTCTAGAAAGTATTTTGAACAACTTTGTCGAAGACACTTTTGATCTAACTCTTCATTTGAGCTAAGTAAATTGATTTTGAAAGTTTTAACAGAGATTTCTCTAGAAATTTCTTTTGAAATTCTTCTAAGAATTCCTCTAATCTGAGGAATCGCATCCAGAGCTTTCTCTAAAAGTTGTAAACAATTGAGGGAGTTAGAAGCAGGAGAGTGTAAGTGGAAAAACCTAGTGTTGAGAAAATCTACTAAAGTTTTTCAGTTTTGCAATTTTTTAAACATGCCAGCCTTCTGCGGATTATGTTATTTTTTCTGCTGGACTAAAAAGACCTAAAATACCGTTGGAAAGCTTAGAAACAAGATAATTTTAAAGTATATCTTACTCAAAACCGACCAAAACGTAATTTTGCGTATGAACACCTAAATTTTTTTCAACATTTCCGCCTTAAATTTCTCCCAGAATAGCATTTTTCCAGAGAATACTTCATGAACACTTCACGATGATTCGTTACAGGTATTTTTTTTTGGGTAATATTTTATGATTACGATATGAATTTCGCCTAGGTTTTCTTCCCTGAGGAATTTATCAAAAGATTCTTAAACGAATGCATTCAGGGATTTAATAATGCGTTTATAATAAGTTTACTGTTGTGAAAAACAAGCCTTTGATGTTGTAGTATATTATTGATAATTTTTCCCTGACTTTCCAGATCAACAATTGAATTCTTTGACAATCCCTGACTTTCCAAGTAGTCGACACCCTGGGTGAGGAATTTTGAATTTATTTGATAGATCTGGTATTCTTTCTGGCGTTACGTCCCGACTGGGACAGAGCCTACTTCTCAGCTTAGTGTTCTTATGAGTACTTACACAGTTATTAAATGAGAGCTTTCAATGCCAATTGACCATTTTGCATGTGAATATCGTGTGGCAAGTAAGTAGATACTCATTACAATAATTATGTAGTTTCTTAGGAATGCACGGATATTGGATGGATTTCAGCTATTTTAAAGTGCCAGACGTCCCGGATTTTCCGGGGCATAGCAATTTTTAACTTGACAGTACAGTATCAATACTTTTTATTTTATTTAACTTAGTATATAGTTCATGTCTTAAATTGATTATGAATGTAAATGACACATCAAATAAAAACAGCGCTTCACTGGGGATGAGAACTGACAAGCGTCCCGGATTTTTTTCGGGACACATCTGGTCTGACATCCCAGATTCTCTGATTTCCTTTGGAATTTTGGAATCCATATAGTAATTCTGGGTTAGGCATTCTAGTTTTGAACAATTCTGGGATTCTTTTTGGGAATATTGTAAATCCGGTGTTTGATCTGGTTATTATTCTTTTGAAATTATTCGGGTCGTCAGTTATATTACATGCAAACCTAATGAAATAACTGTAACTTAAATGTACTTATACTATCCATTCCTAAGACTATAATTTATACTTCAAACTATCATGAACACATGAATTGTAAACCTGTAATTGAAATGATTCTCCCAAAATAAAGAATTGTGAACTACAAATTACTCTGGAGGTTAATTAAATGTAACCCCTTTCAGTCCGAGTGAACATTTGTCGAAACTATTTACGACAGGAAGATTTCTCCTGATGCTCCCAATACTCAACTTATAATATTCACCCATAAACCAAAAGCTCTTTATTTAAAACCTTCAAGTAGACATGTTGTCACGATGAAAATAAATAGGTCAGATGAAGCTAAGTATCTAGGGCTCATGCCAGATAAAACATTAACTTTCAAAAATCACATTGAGGGCTTTAAAGCTACATGTAACAAATATACAAAAAGTCTGTATTATTAACAGAAAATTGGAACTTTGTTTTAAGAGCAAGCTTTTGATCTTCAAGCAAAATTTCAGGTCATCCATGTTGTATGTTGCACCAATTTTGGACTAGCTGTTGTAATACCAGGAAGAAAGAGCTCTACAGAGGATTCAAAATTAAATTTCGAAAATTTGAAGCTTCCTCCCTGGTATAGTACTAATGAGTTACATAGAATATCCAATGTTGAAACATTGGAACAAATGTCGATGTCGAAAATAGTGACCGTCAACTAAAAAGATACTCGCTACCAGCCCTGTCTTTCGCATTAACTCCCTCTCAAAATGAAAACTTACTTGGCGGAACCTGTGAGATGAAACAGATCTCGAACGTATCGTACATCTCCGATGTGAACGAAAATTTGCCTTTGCTGATGTCCTCCTTCTGGGACATAATGTGGCCCTTGCTGTCGCGAACCTACAAAACCAAAAAACAATAATTCCTCTACAATTCAATTCCTGCGAAAAAAACGACATCCCCGCGCGGACATCACGTACCACGTAGTTGATCTTCTGGCCCGGCGCCCCGGTGACCTCGTACTCGCCGGCCACAATCTGGTTGCCCTGCATTTCATCCTTGAGACACTTTTGCATATTCGGTGCCAGGCGGAACATAATTGCCTCCGTCTGCTGGAAAACGACGGCAATCAACAGCCACAGAAAACCGCACGACGATAACTGCTTCATTTTTTCCAAGGAATGATTTCTACGAAACCACACTAACTACCCGAATTCTCTCCCCTTTTCCTGGCTCCAGAAATATTCTACGCGAATGGAAAATTTCGTTAGAAAACTGGGGAAAAATGAAAGTTTTCTTCGCTGGTGTTGCTGCTGCTTACGAAGTTGCTTTCCTCTTTTTTTGGCGATTTGACAGCTCACACGAACGCAAAGCCGAGATGAGCTGGCCATCGAGTTTGTGCAGCGGCGCGGTAAAATGTGTCAATATTTGTTTATTGTGCGAGGTTACCATTTTGGTTACCAAGAAAAAAAACACCATAAAAAAAGTAACACTGTTTCTCGACGTTTCATGCACAAGCATTAAATAATTGCACTAAGGGCCGATTTCTTCACCTTCGCTTAAGCCGTAAACCACGTTTACCCATACGATTAAACCAGGTTTAAGGCCTAAGCGGTGGTGAAGAAACCGCTTATAATTCAACGAAGAATCAACATTGCTAATGCAAATTAGCCCTTAGGTAACAACTGTTAGGGCATGACGCATTACAATGGCATTATGCAAGCTTCAAATTACTGGATATTTTATAATTGCTTTAATCTTGCCTGATTGCATTGCCTCGACAAATGTTTCATGGCACCCCGGATAAAAAAATACAATACAAAAACTATATAACGTATTGTAACAGTACCATTCAATATATTGGAAATACAATACAGTATATGTAAAATGACAACACAATTACAGTACAATATATTGTTTCGAACAGTTCACTGTATGGTATATGAGATTTTTGCAATATAATGTATGGGTGGTTAAGTATCGTAACAATACAAATATAGATATTTTCTCATACAAACATTTTGAAAATACAATACGATATAATGTTCATGTAATGTCTTGATTCGCAATTTTTGTATTGTTGTACAATACAAAAACAATTCAACGAACTGTATCATGGTTGCATACGTCGTTACAGCTAATGTCAAGTGACTTCTAAAAAACTACTTATTTTTACTTTTTGAATATTTTTCACCCAACATTTCTTGCTTTCTGAACTTGTTTTGTTTATTTCTTTCAGCAAAGCTACATAGAAAAAAGCTACAGTTGTTTTACGCGAAAATAGGAATTTGACCAAAATTGTAAGGTATAAAACCAATTAAAAACAATACAATGTTCTGTTACAATATATTATATTGTTTTTGAATTGTATATCCAAACAAGAATAATATTGCTTCGACATTCAATTACAATACGCTGTATTGTATCCAATACGTTATATTGTACATTAATGGTTTATTCCATTCACTGAATGATACGTTTTTATCCGGGACACTAAAGGGCAAGCATTTATAGCACTATAGAAGCCACAACTTAAGCTAAGCTCAGGTCGTGTTGACGAATATTGATAATTAATCGAAAAGAAACAAATATTGGATGGTTTGTTTGAAGTTCGTTGCTCTACAATCCCAAAAACTATGATTATAAGGGCCCATTCACAAATTTCATAACGCTCGAGGGGGTGGGTGGGTGTCATAGCGATGTTACGGCCCATACAAAAATTTAATAATATTCATACAAAAAGCGTTACAAGGGGGTGGGTGGATGTCCAAAATGGCCAATTTCAGCGTTATGAAATAAATGAATGAGCCCTAAGGATGTATAATGTATTCCTTTATTTTCTCAAATGCATTGTTTTACGTTAGGGCCCATTCACAAATTTCATAACGAAGGATGTATAACGTATTCCTTTATTTTCTCAAATGCATTGTTTTACGTTAGAACTGTTTCTTCAGCAACTGCTGAAGATAGATTTTTTTAATGGATATTTTTGCTTACACCGGAGCGCACAGAATTTGCCCCCAAAACATATTGATGTTCCACAAACACTTAGCCTGTCGAAATCCATTCTGTTTCGCGCAGAGCTTTCCTAGATGATAGCGCCAACTTCCTAAAGTTATATATATATTTTGTTGTGGATTCTTTTGTGTGCCCAGCACAAGGTGTAAAAGATGAGAATAAAATACCCGATGCGATAACTTCGATATTGCATCACAATGCTTCCTTTTTATTATGCTCATATATCTTGAAATTTTGGAAGCTTCTACGGTACAGAGGATAAGGACGACTGAGATTCACGGATCACCAACACCTTCAGCAATCCAGGTTCAAATCTCGCTTCAATGCACAAAAAAAAACGAAGCCTGATGCGAATAACAGAATTGATGAATGGAAAAATTGTTTTGTTTATTTTTGCACGCATGCCCTACATAAACAAGGACTTAAGCATATATAATGTACACCCTAACTGTACATGCTCAAATGCTGTTATGAAGCATATGCACTAATATTGCATTAGCAATGGCAACAGTCATGCCACACAGCAAAAAAAGTTGTTGAATATTACATCGAAACCGCTGCAACCAAGTCGTTCCCTCGGTTGTGTAATATTACACAGCTCGACGTACTCGCGGGTTATTGGTGTAATAAATGCAATCGATGTAATTCTTCCGATGTAATATATTTAACGTACACAATACGATGTAATCAATGCGATGTAATATGGAAACTATGTAATCTAAGCGATTTATGCAAAAATAAAGCGATCACGAATTTACTTCAATGGCTGATTGAATTGCTTTTTTATCCTTTTACGCTCATAAATTTCATTTGCAGGTGTAAAAACAGCTTTTATTGAATTAAGGGGACAGGATCCGTCATTAATTTCGGAATTTTCAAAAGCAGTTTTTTCGTTCAAAATCAAGAAAATTTACATGAAAATGTGTTCAATATACTCTATTCCCCAACCGAAACACAGTGAACATATTTTCATCGAATAATTTTTAGATTTGGACAGAAAAACTGCTTTTGAAGTTTCGATGATGACGATGATTACGATGACGGAGCGTTGAGCGTTAAAATTGTATTTTCGTAACTTTCATTAGAAAATAAAAGGATAAATAGCAATTCATTCGGCCATTGAATAGAATTCAAATGTAATCAGATGCATGGTAATTGAAGCGAAGAAAATACGTTGATATATTGTTTTTTTTTTATTATTCACTATTTAATAATTATTTACATGATTAAATACGGCATAAAAGTATGGCCCAAAGGTCGTTGATGCATGAAATATAGATCCGATTTTCTAAAAGCAGCCAATAGAACGGTGATTACAGCTCGATCAGGAAATCCAAACTCGTTCACCTGGCATGAAAAAAGAGAACGAAAAGGAAATATTAATAGAAAATAGAACATAACATTCACGTGTTTGAATATAAGAACTTTGATAGAAAAAAGAGTTATACTTAAGGTGAAGATGCATCGAAGCCAAACCTCGGATTTTCAAGCGTAAATCTAGAGAACAATACAATCGTTATAGCTGAAAATAGCACTAACTGGTCACAACCAGCGAGTGACCAGTGAGTTGAATTTTCAGCACAAACGGTTGTCTGGTTTTCTATATTTGTGCTTTTAAAAATTCTAAGTTTGGCTTCAATGCAGTGCTTCTAGTTTCGTGTAGTAATGCCTATACCAAATTCTGAAAGTGTTTCTTCATGAACTCAATCAAGATTATTACGCATTTTTACTTGCATTCACTATAAATTCTACTGTAATTCTTATAGGAATTGCCCTAGAACCAATCAATATTGAAGCTTTAAAAAGGTTTGTTTAACAGTTGTATGCGGTACCACGGTCATTTACAAAATGTCTTAAACGTTTTATTGAAAAAAAAACTACGTCGAACATCTTGAGATTTTTCAATACATTATGATGACCTTGCGCATGAAACAATAATCTGGTTTGTTTTACGCCGGTTTCTCAAATAGCGACGCGACAGTTGACAATTTAATTCACTTGAGCGACGTTGCACTTGCAGCGATTACTCGGATGCACTAATCCTGAAAAAGTTTCTTTTTGTAGACTCTCAGAACTTCAATCTGGATTATTTTTTATCATTACGTTTCATCGTGAATTGCTGCCAAAATTCTGCAATGAATTCTTTATTGAGCTGTATCAAAATTATCTCCAGGCTAATTCATTTGAGACCTAAAAAATAAAAAGAAATATTAGTTACGGTTACTTTATGATTTTTAGTATCTATTTATTGGCTGTAGATTTTGAAATTCGTAGTATGTACATAAATATCGAGAAAAGTTTATACAACATTTTAGAATAAACCCCTAGGTTTAGCGAATATATCAAGTACTCTCATATAAGAATATAATTTTCGAAATTTATAAACATTTTCTTTCTAAAGATTAGAAAATGATCTAAAAAAATAACTATAGATAAGAAGCAATGATTGAGAGAATAAAAAAATACAGATTCCTCAAATAGTTTCAAGTACACTCTTTGTATTTTGTTAGGAGTCCCTGTTCATTTTTTTACCATTATTTTCAAAAAAAAAACATTTAAAATTTTACCGTAACAAAGATTAATACTTCCACCAAGATTTTTACCATGTATTATTTACTCGCATGTTTTGAATGATAATGCATGTCTAGTGCTGTGCTGATATCGATAATATCGAATTGTTCCAAAAAGCGGTTAAACATATTTTACAATAACTTCTAATAAAAAAAGTTAATTATCATGAAATGATAGTTTTTTCTAAACAAAATGTATAAATTGGGAATGAATGAAACGGAGTCGTAAATTCATTTTTAAATGTCATAACATCTCTTGATGGTATTCTGAGGAAAACATATCTGGTACTTCACACTGCTTGCTTAGTTTTTAAACTCCTATGCAGGGTCGGATTTACAAATGTGGGGGCCCCGGGGCCATAACCTTGTGGGGGCCTTTTCCCCAGTAAACTTTTTTGGAATAGACTACGGGATAATTTCATTAAGAAATTTTATTTTTTAATGCTATGCAAGGTTCTAACTACCAAACGTCAGTTTTAAACTACCTTGAAATCCTCATAAATGTACCACAAAATAATTTCAAGTATGGGTTACCGTCTACTTTGATTAGAATTCTAGGATTGTAGATTATAGTTTATGTTTCTGTAGTATTCGATGGATTATGGAAATACGTTCATGGGTAAAGTCTATGTAAAGGTTAATTTTTTTTCGATAATTTTCACTAATTTATAAATGTATGAAAATTGACTGATTCTCATCGAGGAGATGACATTGAATCAAATAAATTGGATTGGGTTGTATTAGGAACAAAGCAGACAAATTTTCCAATAACAATGATTATAATAAAATTTTAAAATAGTGTTCATTCTACTAAAAGTTCAATATTCTATGACACCCTAAATTTAAAAAAAAAATATCTAAGATTTTCTAAATTATATATCTTTAATTTACTACTTGTCTCAGAAATAAACTTTTTTATTGGAAATTTTCGACCTCTACAAAGAGTGTTCTAATGAAATTCTACAAACAATATTTCAAATTTGAGAGCCCCACTCACGAATCATTCAAAAGAGTCAATGAAAAAAAAATGAGTGAACGAATCCCGATTCTTTTCAAACGAATCATGATTCACTAGCACTTATGGAAGGTCAGCTCAAAAATACCATGGAAAGTTTTTATTTTAATTACACTTAACATAGTCGAGTACACCAGACATGTGTAAGTAATTGAAGTATTTAGTTATATGAAATGTGTTCCCATTTCAAAATTGTCATATTCTAGGTTCAAGAACCGGAATGCTTGATTTTTTCAATGAATCGATCAAAAAATTCGATTTACTTTTGTGAGTGACTCACCTACGATTCGCTCCCAAATTTTGACCGTTTTATCCATCTCTATTTCAAATATTTGCTTAGATATCTAAAATTATGTTACCCCATTATCAACCCTTTGACCATCCATCGTCACGAACATACTTTTGTAGATTTGCTATGTCTTAAACATTCAACTTTTTTAGCCTTTTCATCATCGGTAACATTGATTCCATATTTTTGTCTGCTGTTCTTTCTATTTGTTTAAATTAAAAAAATACGAATGGTTTGCTTATGACCGCTTAAGCGATATTCAAATAAATTAAATAATTTGTGTCCTAAAGTATTCAATCCTCTTAAGCATACTTAAGTAAATCTTCGTTACACTTCGAAAAGTTATTGAAGTGTTCTGTACATAGACGTTATTTGATATGACATAATTATTACCTATTCGGTTATTTTTTTCAATTCAAGTATTGTCGAGATTCAATAAATATGCTTATTTTTTTTCGATTTCAAACAAAAAGTTGGCACTCTAATTATATGACTCACATTGTTTTTGAGTCTTTCTAAATCTTAAATAATCTTGTAAAGGCAGCTCAAGCTCATCCATGAACATTTAAGTATTTAGCTTTAGTATTCTGATTTGAAACTAACTCACCTAGTAACTTCTTTCAAACCGTTCGATGTGGTTCAAAAAAGTTTCATCATTCATTTCATCGGCTTCTAATTATGGTTTGTGGGGGCCCCTAAAATGTGGGGGCCCGGGGGCCATGGCCCCCTTGGACCCCCCGTAAATGCGGCCCTGCTCCTATGTTAGTTCTATCTAGATTTTTAAAAGACAGTCTTCAACCATTTGCACAATAAATTTTATATGATCAATAGCACTGCTAACATTTACGCAGCCGAACACCAGGAAACCCAGTGCAGTGGAATGAGAATTAAACCATTACACTTCGTAGAATTCATAATACGCCTGAAAATGTGTTACATTTTTCAAATTCTTCATGTAATGACAATTATCTATAATCTCTCCAGAAATTCGTAAATACACAGGTTAGTTTATTAAAATCTGTTAAAAAAATTCCAACATATAACTTTAAATTATATCCCGCAAATTTTATTGCGAGATTCCTGAATAAATTTTAAAAGCAATTGGCTTGTTTAGGGGTATTCTGTTTTTTATAAATTCTGATTCTACGTTAAAAGCTGAGCCAGAATCCAAAGTTTCATAATTTTCCGTGCCCGGGAACTATTTTTAAAACACGTTTGAACTTTGCGTTTGAATCACCCCTCGGCATATTTTACTTCGGAACGAGCTGTCACTATTTAAATTTGAATGTCATTGAGTCGACGGATTGAAATCTTTTTCAATCATTTAGTATATCAAAATTAAGGTAGTAAAGCGCAATAAAATCGTGTTAGACTTACAAAAATGTGCTCTTTCGATCAAGCTACAAAAAACCGTGTATTTTTCATCACTAAACAACCCAATTGCAGGAATATTTTCCAGATAAGAAATACGTGGAATGGAACCCATAAAATTCTAGTAATGGTATAGAAATGTGTAGATTCAAGTTATTTTTTGGTAAATCTCTATTTTAATTTCTAAGGAAGTTTCGTAGCGCAGTTCGTGGAAATTTGGATGACTTTTCAGTTTTTTATGGAATTAATCAATAAAAGTGTTGTACAGTGAAGCCTCCATGAGTCGATATTGAAGAGATCATCGACTCATGGAAATATCGAGTCATGGAACAGCAATCCTTTGGAAAGCTACTTTTAGGGACCATCATAGTAACCATGAAATTTTGTTTTTAGTATGGTTCCATGAGTCGATATCGAGTCATGGAACATCGACTCATGGAGGTATCACTGTAATAACCTTAGAGAAATTCGTCAAAACATCACTGTAAATATTTTAGATGGAATCCTAGTAGGGAGCCTATGCTTGGCACCTTTGATTAGCTTCGGCAGGGGGTTCTATAAAAGTTACTAAATTCATATTTGGCCACAATATGCGTCGTATCGAAATGCTTCTTATTGAAAAATGTCAGACAATTTCAAACACCCCATGCTAATGTGAAATCATAGAAATGCCCAAGTAGATCAATAATGATAATTACCATAGCACTTAAGAATTACATAAGGAAATTTCGCATCCCTAGAGCAATATCTGGTGGAATATCTGAAATATGTATATATTAGTAGTTCATATTGATGAATTTGGGACAATTCTGTCACCTTAAACAATTTGGTCAATAACTTTGCTAAAAACTTGTTTACTCTCCTACGCTATGTTTGCACTAGAAGATTATAAAAACCCAAAGAAGGTACATTTTTTACATTTTCACCGATAGAACGGTTATGAATTACAATATTGGACAATACATTTGCAACTTTTTTTTTGTTTTCCATACAAAATGACCAACTTCGGTATGCTTGATCTCAGTTTATGGACCGATTCAAATGAAATTTTCTCAGAACATCAGACATAACATGAATTTTAACATATATTTTGAGTGATTTTTTTTCAATCACAACTACAAAAGCAGTAACGGTTTAACTAAAGTGAATTTTCTGATTATTTTTTATAATTGACCTAACTAAACACATTGGAGGAATAGTTTGATGGTATCTTCAGCAATTTTGTAGATTTTGACGAGATGAACAAGTTTGCTAAAGACAGTTATTGTATAGGTCTATCAGATATAAAGACAAATAGTTTTGAATTTTTCGTCAAAAACTTCACTTTAGTTAAATCGTTATTACATTTAAACTTGTGATTGGAAAAAATATTTAAAAATATATGTTACAGTTCAAGTTGTGTCTGTGTCATTCTGTGAAAATTTCGGTCAATAAATAACTGCGATCTAGCTTACCAAGTTGACCATTTTGTATGGAAAATTGAAAAAGTTGCAAATGTTTTGTACAATACTGTATGTTAGTTATTTGCCCAAAGCTTCCTTCACATATAACTCCGAAAAATTCTTCTGGAGTGGTGATTTTTCTAGGATTTTTAGGAATAAGGAATTCATACAAAAAAAAAATGGTTTTAGAAACCATCTAGAATTCAACATGAAATTTTCCTAAAGATCATAGAATCACAGAAATTACCTCAGAACTTCTGTCGACAATCTCTTAAGATTTTTATAGTCAAATTTCAATAGATTTCCCAGAATTTTATCTAAAATTGTCGGTTTATAACATTTTCAAGTATCAGTAATTTTTCCAGAGATGCCTTAGGGATTTTTAAGTATTTCGATCAAGATTTCTTCAAATTTTCAACAAAGAACAAGTTCTTTGCGAAATTTTCCAAGAATGTCTTGAATTTTTCAGTAATTCTTCCAAGGATGTCTCCAGAAAAATGTTAAGAAAGTTTTACAAAAATTATTGTAATTTTTTTTTGATCCGGGAAGTATTTCTATAGAAAATCCTAGAGTAACCTTTGATTAACTTCTACAAGGATCTCTGAGAAAAAAAAATGTAATATTGGAAAGTCTTGGAGAACTTCTAAGATCTGCTAATCTGTTAATCTGCTAATATCAACGCACCCCCTAGCCATGGCCAATCTGCGTTGTTTACACAAACATCCCTATAAACCCCACACTGGGAAATACGTTTACCGAAAAAGGCGTTATGAGGTTCTGCACTGCATTCTTGTATTGGATTTACTTTTTGGATTTTGTTAGCAATTCACAAAAAAGTGAAAGAGAAAGAAAACATGATTTGTGCAGGCAGAGCCCCATAGGCCATGCTATACCAGTTAGCACGCCCGACGCCCACCGATGACAGAGTGGGTAGGCTCGCACCATCGTCCCGCCCTTCTACCTATTTTTGAGATAGGCAGTTCTGTCAGGGTGTAAATAGATTTTAAGTCTGAACCAAATTAGACTGTTATATTGGATACTTCTCTCATTTAGCTGGAGGTTGCTGCAATCCTTCGTTGGTCCGTTGGTTCCGACGATCGTTCCCGTATCCGCGTTTCCTCGGCCATTACGCTGTTTACATTGCATTGTTGCTCGTGGTAGTGGCGGGTTAAAAATGAAAACAAGGATAGGGAGAGAAGGAATGTTAGTGATTGTAACATGCTTTATTGCAGTATTGGCCTACACTGAAGTCATACAAAATTCGCTCTTTGGATTCCCACGATAACAATCCCTGAAACTGATTATGAACCACATAAAATTTATCCGATAGAGCAAAAATCTTAATGTTTCAATGTAGGACAATCCAGCTTTATTGCATGTGAGAAGTTCTTGATGATATTCTCACAACGGCCATTCAGAATGGTTCGACGAATGTAGATAAAAGATCATTATGATAAAATTAACGCGACGACTTGTTAGTTAGCTCAAAAAGATTAGGCTAAGGGTCGGTTATTGTATATAATTTTATAGATAAAGAGAAGCATAGCAGGAACGCGAAGTAATGACCTTCCATTCCATCTTCAAGTGCTCCGCACAAGCCCAACACTTCATTCTGGCACTTTACAACGTCCATGTTGTAACTTGTTCACACAAGAAATTTGCCTCTGTTCTGCCGAGTTGGCAGAACGCGCCCGTACCCCATTCTGAACCAAAGGACAGGATTCAACTAATATCATGGTACCTTAACTACAAATACAAAAGCTACTTCTATGTTATTTCCACTACTACGCTCACGATAATTATGTTATGATCGTTAGAATAAAAACGGTAGAGGTTACTACTACATAACAGAAATACTACCCAAAGAACGCTAATGTCGCCAGTGTTGGTGTGGATGCAAGGTAGTGCAAAAATGTTTAGAGAATTAAATAAGTTATAAATTACAGCATTCTGTTCAAAAATATTATATTATTTTATAAAAGACAGTAAAGAATGAAACATTTCAGTAACAACAGCGCCATTAGTTTTCTAATTATTATACATATATCAGTAATACTTCTCTAATTCCGCTACAACCTTAATATTGTAAAATGGCGTAAATCAGCACATTTTGGAATGTTTCTCAAACATTGGAAATTATTGTTAATGATGTTTTTAATTGATTGATTGAACTTGATTAATCACCGTCAATCCCATCACCCAAGGGCAGGGTTGGAGAACTTCTAAGATAAATTGATAATTGAAAGAAGAAGTCAATCAGATCTCTGGATAAATCCAGAACGATTTTGACTTAAAAAAAACATCGGACGCGATTCCTGAAATAATTGCAAAACAAACTACAATAATTACATTTTAATTACCTGGCCTGAAATTTTAAATGACATGGAGATTTTACTTGACAAATTGCTTTACAAAGGTCTGGAAGAACTACGGGAATATACCATGGATGAAATGCTAGAGAAATTCATGGATTTTTTGACATACATCGTGAGGAATCTAAGTTTGAATTTATTGAGAAATTCCTGGAAGTATTGGTAATAGATCAGTACGGATTATAACTGGAGGATTTTTTCAACATAATCTTCGTAGAAACTTAAAGTGAAGAGGCATCGAAGCCACAGCTTCAATAGCAGAAATCTGGAGAGCCAGAAAGCCATTCACGCTGAAAATTTGACACGCTGAAAAAAATCAGCAGTGCACCAGATCCCACTCATTTAAGGAAAGTTATGTGTTCAAATGTTTATTATAAAATAACTACTGTGTCGATCATTACTATTTCAGCGGCAAAATAAAAAAAAACTATCATTGTAATTGTAATTGCTCAATCCACACCCTGGCAGACAATTATCCGCCCATCTAGACACGGGCTGGGTGAGGACCTACCAAGCCTCCCCCGTTAACATGTCCTATACCGTTTAGCACACCGGGATCTTCCACAAGCAGGCGCCGGAATTAAAGCGGTCCCACAAGCTTCAGATACATTAAATAGATATAGTCCCTCTGGCACTAAACCGAATGGCGCCCTCCGCTTCACCACTAGTACTGCTTCCCCACACGCCAAGCACAATATCGAAAGTAGCGCGTTGTATAGCAAATACAGTACACCACCTCCGACACTATGCCAAATGTACAGGAAAAACAGCACCAGTAAGAAAGCGGAAGGCGCACCACTCGGTTCAGTGCCAGAAGGACTATAAGTATAACGAAGAAGAAATGAAAAGATAGTAGAGTTGGTTCGGTTATTTGATTGCTGAAACGAAAAAAACAGAAAAAACAGAAACAAAGTGTTAACATTAAAACGGGGTTTTATAATTGATAAATGTATCGATAGTTTCTCATCTGTTACGTTTCCTTATCGTAGCGCTGTCGATTTTTTCCATCTCCAGGGTGTTCGTCTCCGCTCGAGCAATGAGGACCATGATGAAATGAGAATATAAAAATGTGAGCATTAGTGTTGATCTAGTAATAGATTAATTTAAACTGCTTTTTATGTGCTAAGTAACTTGTAAACTCCTACTCAATTATGTTTTGTTGGCCTACACGTTTTATTTAGACACAATTTTTATTTAGAAAACTATTTGGATCCGAGATTTTAGGTGCAGATTGAGCATGTTTGATAAAACAAGCATCCTGTTTTCAGTTAAAGAATGTTCAAGAAGTTGATGATTCTGTTATTTATACTGGCTACATACAAGAATTCACTATTGATGTAATAAATGGATATTGAAAGTTCCAACGCGCGATTATAATACTTCAGTTTTCGTGCTGTTGTATTGGTGTAAGTAGTGGGAAACCAATCAGTTTGGTGATTCTAACGGTAACAAATAGCAAGACGAAAGGAAAGTTGATAATCTATCATCATTATGATTTCAGTCCTAATTTCATGATCCGTTTAATAAATTCCGCGTATGATTCGGCAATTTTAACAATTTATACATGTGTATTCGAAGAAAACAGACTACGAGAATTTATTACCTTGCAACACATTCCTAAGTGATCAGATATTTATCATTTTCTACAGCCTAATTTAATAATACCTACATTGGGTTGTAACAAAAATTTGATCTTGGGATGTTGATTTGCCTCCTAATCATAGTTTCGACAATAGTCACATGCTTACTATCCCTTATGGCAGTGTTGTTGATTCTATTGTCTATCGCTCATCAGTTTCGCGCCACCCGGCAGGGACTTGGTCCTATGTACCCAATACTCTGCTGTGTCTTAACTTCACGCAATACATTCTGTAGATGTGTGATACAGTTTGCGGAATATTATGATTTATCACTTCGTTCAGATGGAAAATTCTGTTATGGTACCATATTCACATATCAGATAACTCCCACCTGGAACGATGTAATACATCGGAGACATGTAGATTCAGATGTATGTAGACGATCTATGCCTAGTTCGGCTCTGATCGACAGGCAATCAGTGTATTCAGTTTTTCAACTAGCTTGAAGCGATGAACGTTTCAAGACAAGCTCTCCACTATATCTGCTAGCAATCACCGGTCGTCGATAGACATTTCGGTTCTTTTCTGCTAAAGATAGATCCGATTGTATGCCAAAGACTATGGCTCATGCTTTTCAATACAGCTGGAAAAACAAGAACTACACCCAGCACCAAATAGTACGTAACTATGAGGCGGACCGGAAGGTTTGATGAGCAATCCCCACCAAAATAAAAAAAAAACTATCATGTACAAATATTTAATTGCATTTGTTACTGCACCTAAGTGTTCCTTTTTCCGCTCACGGTAAAACGAATCGCAACGAACTTACTGAAAAATGCATTTTTTGGAGTTTAGTTATTCATCCTGATATTTTTTATGGTCAAACCATAGCTACTACTGCAATAAGGAAAGCTGTATACTAAAATCGACATTTCTTGAACATTTTGTTTAATTTTTTGCATGAGCGGTTAATGGAACACACAAAAATACCTAGTGATCCGATAACCGCTCACGAGGTCTTGTGTTTTCAATATAAAGAATTATTTTATCGAATGAAAATAACTTCAGGTGATTTCATTGGAAAGTTGGTAATATTTCTAGAATGTATCCGTGCGAAAAATGTTGGTTTTTCACACGAAAAAATATTTTTACACTAGTGAGCGGATACTGGTGCACTGATGGTAATTTAATACAAAAATCACTAAACATTTTAGAGAACACTCAGCATCTGTAAAAAACAACTGAAAGCTTTAAAATTTCTTCAAATTCAAGGTATTTTTGTGCTGACTACGTTACGCGATATAAGAATGCAATAACATATATATAATTAGCAAAGAAAGTAGAGCTCATAGGCTAGTGTTCGGCTGAGACATAGGGTATGATCCAAATGGACCGTAACGCTAAATAAAAGTAGACGTTGGAAGAAGAAAATAATATGAATAATTACCCTCTTCACTGTGGTAGCTGGAATTAGACCCGTTCGAGCCAAATATGCTGACGAAGTTCCTTCATGGTTCCATAATGGTAAACATCGTTCTATTCAACTGCCTTGGTGGTCAATATTTCCCTTTGCACAAAGGCAAACGTATCCCGTGGCAATTACAAATCCCGCCGTTTCTCCAGCTCCTTGAAATTGGCATGCCTTTCGCCAGAAAAAATCGCCGGCGGCAAGACCAGCTTCCCCATAGAGCAGGATACCATACTGGGGTAAACCATCTTGTAGCGCGGATCGGAACCGATCACTGCACCGACGGTTCAAAACTGGCCGAACCGATTCTCGGACGCAATCAATTCGAAATTCGTGCCACCTACATATATTTGGTTTGTTCCCCTGGCCAGGTGTTCAGGAAGTTCCGGAATGGCCGGAAAAAGTGGAGGCATCGGAATGACGTCTTTTGAGGGCACATTGATGGTTGACCTATCCGGATTACTGCCACGGCCCTCTTCAATCGAGTTGTTGCCGCTGAAGCTAACGTTGACCCAAGCACCGGATGACCGCTTCTTCGTGGTCCTGTTGAGTGGGAGAAAATATTCATATAAAAGTTATTTTTGGTGGATTTCGCACCAACGACCGCTGGGATATTTTTCATTTTAACCACCGGACGATCGAAAGTCTGATTCCGTCGGATCATGTTGTTTTTCGCCGAAACCGATACTTACCACAATTAATACACGTAGTCGTGGTCTAAAATCACTAAATTTTCGAATTTTATTTTTAAATTTTCGTGATAAAACTAACAAAATAAATATTCAAACGCGAACAACTTTGAAAAACACAATGGCTTTGTCGTTTGTCGACCATCGAACAACAACATGCGGACAGTGTTGCGAGATTTATTATCGCATTGAGGTTGAATGTGAAATAGCATCGGTTTTGTGTAATATCACTAAACCAGGTCGGATTGATGTGGTTGCAGCTGTTTATGTGTAATATTGTTTGTGCTTCATATGTAAATATTACACAGGACCAACGTACTGCAAAGTAGTGATGTCGTTTCAATGTAATTCAAGGGCAATGTGATATCACACCGCAGTTGATGCTATTATGCATCTGAAATTTGTGATTACATTGATTTTTCGTTACGTCGGCATTTTTACATCGAGTCATATTACATAATTTTTTGCTGTGCAGCTCGTATTACTTTAATTTGATTGTAGTGGGGCCCTTTTCGACTTTAAATATGCTTTATTAAGGTATATAGGGTTTTGTCACTTTAAAATAAAATTGTATAGTGCTCTCTAAGGCAAAATTAAAGTATTCATATATAGCTTCATGGTTACTTGGGAAGGTTTTGGCGAAAAAAATTATATGGAAACTTTTTTTGCATGGCCGTGTAAAAAATCAGTGCAAAACCAGAATCGGGTGTAATTGGCTTGTTTATAGGGTATGGGCATATTCACAAATTTCAAACGCTGAATGGGGTGGGTGGGTGTCATCACGATGTTACGGCTCATATAAAATTTGTAGAATGTTCATACAAAAATCGTTACGAAGTGGTGGGTGGGTGTCAAAAATGGTCAATTTCAGCGTTATGAAATAAATGAATGAGCCCTATACATTTTCTTCCTTATTCTGAATCTACGTTGAAAATTGAACTAGCATCCAAAGTTCCAGAATTTTTCGTTAGTACACTCAGGCAAATGTACTATTGAAATACCTAAGAACCCCTTAAGAAAATTCGCCACAAGGAATCGGGTTGAAATTCATAAATTTGCCTTATAAAACCAAAATTTGAAAACAAAAAATGTTTCCGCGGCAACCTGGAATCGAATCAAGAACCTTGCGATCAATAGGCCCGTGTGTATACCTCGCGCCTATCGACGCCTTGATGGGGAGTGATGCTGGAACGGTACATAAAGCGCTCGCATTGCAATAATCGTTCCACCTTTCATAAGGCAACATGTATGAATTTCCATAGTCCAGTTCGCTACGTGTATGAAAATCACTTTTGAATCACCCCTCGACAAATTTTACTTCAGGACGAACTGTCATTTATGTAAATTGAAATGTCATTGAGTGAACAGATTGAAATCTTTTTCAATCATTTACAATGAGCCTCTGTACGTGCCATACATTCTTTTGTTCTCTTTCTCGCTCTCTCTCTCTCTCTCTCTCTCTCTCTCTCTCTCTCTCTCTCTCTCTCTCTCTCTCTCTCTCTCTCTCTCTCTCTCTCTCTCTCTCTCTCTCTCTCTCTCTCTCTCTCTCTCTCTCTCTCTCTCTCTCTCTCTCTCTCTCTCTCTCTCTCTCTCTCTCTCTCTCTCTCTCTCTCTCTCTCTCTCTCTCTCTCTCTCTCTCTCTCTCTCTCTCTCTCTCTCTCTCTCTCTCTCTCTCTCTCTCTCTCTCTCTCTCTCTCTCTCTCTCTCTCTCTCTCTCTCTCTCTCTCTCTCTCTCTCTCTCTCTCTCTCTCTCTCTCTCTCTCTCATGGGCAACTTGAAAACAGGGCGCACAGTAAGGGTCTGTCCCATTTGGTGAATTAAATCGAAATCAAACTTAAACTTGACATTTCGAAAATCATTTCCCCTCGGATTTCGATCTGTCAAAAATAAGTCTGCTGCCGAGTAGACTTAAATTTGACAGATTGATAATTTTTCGCTCGGTCAACCGGTCGTGTTTGTTGTTTACTCTGTTTCCGTATACTTTACTGTTTCTACTTTGGCGATTCGAGACCATAATCAGGAAAAGGAGAAGTAATTTGAACGACAGTCCTTCGATTCCAGCTGGAATTGTTTGTTATCAGTATTGTCTCTCTCAGTTCCGTAACAGCAAGTGAAAACAGATTGTTGCTCGAGGGAATGTAAACCCGTAAACACCTTTTGAATGGTTTTATGAGAAGCGGATCAGCGGGAAGGTATTTATTTATACTTATTTTCTTACGTTAGCTCCAACAATATGATTCCTATTTTATAATTACAGCATGAGGACAAGGCGGCTACGGTTGAGATCGATAACGAATCTGCTGGTTGCCTTTGGTTCTTTTATTCTTCCAATCCAAAGAAGCCAACGAATCCATGGTCACGGCTGTGGTGGATGAAGTTTCTAGTGATTCTAATGACCGGCACTCGCTATTTTTTAGGGATTCATCCCGACCATTCCCTAAAACGTGTGGCAGATTATAAAACTGGATGGAATTAACCGAAATATAATATATATGTTGAGAAAATACTATTGTCATTGCCATACACGGAACGGATCTAGTGCAAGTTAATGGAAATTCTGCAGTAACAAATGCCGGTGACAATTATGCGTTTATGGGCAGCATATTACAACTTCGTGGGTGTTACAGCTACATTTTGACTAACATAAATGATCACGACTGAGCTGCCACTATTGGGTAATATGACCGCAGCTTTATGTCTTCATGGGTACGATTAAAAAGCGGGTTTGAATTAAAGCATGCAGGTCTCTGAATGGAGAACTTTTTCTTTTAACGAAAGATGATCCAGCTGAAGACACCGATTTCAGGGCTAGTAGCGAGCCACTTTTTAGTGATTTGGTTATTCTCGACCTGGTCAACTTGTCACTATTCGCAACAAAAAAGTTACTAGTCACGTTTATTACAAAAATGATCACTAACGTCACTATTTTACACAAGTTTACTGAAACATGAAGACAGTAATGATTTTTGTTATTAAAAAAAACTTTTTGATCTCGAAGTCAATACAGGGAGACTTTAGCGTTTCGATAATTGAGGTGATAATCTTGTATACAAATTTATGGCAAAAGGTCTAAAAAAATGCCAGGTTTCTTTGAAAAATGTGTGATGTGCTGGATGTTGTGCTAAATTTCTGAAGGTATTATAATGAGAGTTGGCTAAAATCCAGCAAGTATTGTTGACAGACTTGAGATTTCTTTCGTTCATGCAATTTATTGTCCAATAAATGGATAATCCTTTATAATAGTTTTGTATTTCTTTCTAATTCAACGTCATAATAGCCAAGGAGTGTAATTGGAATCTATGAAACGGTTATTTTTGTGATTGGATTATCCGGAGTGCAAGAATATATCGATACTCCGGATAAACGAGTCAGGCCTGTATATCGTATTTCAGGCACAATGGTAATTCATGTTGTAATGAAGAAATTTACATTTCGAAAAAAAAAAACCAGAACCTATAAGCATGGCTGTGCTTTATAGCTGCGAATGTAACTTAAAATATATTATTTTCCACGATTTTAAATCATTTGTCTTGGAAGTTCCCAAAAGCTTTTAGGTTCAAAATCTGTTTGCGAATCATTTTTACATTAGCTCGTAGGATACACAAGATCAGCCTAGCTATAGCAATGGCTGGTGCAAACAGATATCGTACATAAAGTTGTTTGTTGAGAGGGACTTCAAACTAGTGATCATAAGTTCGTAAATCAAACATAAATTAAAACGGGAAGACGTGATCAAGCATCAACATTTTCATCATCTAGGCTCACGAGACAATGATGGCATTTACAGACCACGCGTTCCTGGAATAAAGCAAATATCGAACATTATTACAGCAGCAGCCATATAAATACATGGTAATTTCAAAATTACTTGCTTGACTTGAGGAGTACAAACTTTTAATGATTCTGAGCTCTTAACAATTGACAAAACAGTGTTTTTTTTTTGCCGAACACAATCTGTGATGGCACCTGTTCGGCAACGTGTGAATTGGACCAGGAGAAAATCATATTTGACAGCTCATCGATTAATTCGAAGGGAGATAATTTTCGAACTGTCAAATTTAAGTGTGAATTATTTTTAATTGCCCAAATGAGACAGACCCTAAATGTCAAACGTTTTATAGCACTTAAAAACCCAATTTCATTTTCCGTGTAAATTCCCTCAATTTTATTTTTTACTGTGTTTCTTTGGTAGCAGAAATGCATTTCTGCATGCAAATCGTTTGACAGATGTTGTTTGTTGATGCAAAATCAGAAAAGTGCATGAAAATGCATTTTTATTTTATTTTTACCGGCATGCAAAACGTTTGGGAAAAAATAGTTGAATAACTTTGTTGGATAATTCTGAAATATCTTTGTAATAATACTGTTAAGTTTGTAAAGCGACTTATTTAATAATGTCACTGTTTGTTGCTGAAATCAAATGCTATGAAGTAAGTCAGAATTCAATAAAATTCTAGTCCAATCTCATGCTGGCTGATTTTTTTTTTTAGAAATTTCAAAAGGATGTGCTGTTGCAAATCTTAAACTCCAAACGTTTGCTAATTGACCATGTCGAAATCCTCGAGGAATGCTATAATGAAATCACACAAAAGGAATCAAGCCATTATCTCACTGCCAGAAAATTAGCCGCTCTCGGTTCGATTCCAGTTGCAATTAGCTTCCTGTCCAGCAAATTCAAAAGCGGATGGCAAAACTCGATTTCCGCTTTGGTTGTCGCTTACGGCACCTGCTATGGAATAAAATGCTTCAACAAATACCGATACCGAGTCCAGATGAAACAGCTGGAAACTTTCATCCATTCGTTGGAACAGTTTGAAACGGCTGTAAGGAAAAATCTGCTCTTCCTGAACGAAAGACAACATTCGCGAGAGATGAAAGATTCGATGGAGAAATCCGGACTGGATTCATTCGTAGGCAACTGTGTAAAAAGTTGCGTTGAAACCATCAAAGCGGTTCACCGCGCTGTGAAGCAATTGGAACAGGATTTTGTATTAACGGAAAGATGGGACAGCTTGTACTCCCCGATTGAGTCGTTGGAAGATTGTGAACTGTTCTCCGAAACCGTCGTTGCAAACGTGAAAAGTCCTAGAGATATAAAAGTAAGTAAAAAGTACTAACATAAAAAATAGATCAAAATATTTCCTTCAATGGCTGATATATGTCTGATCCATTCATTTGCTTAGAAACAAGGAGATACACACTCGATTACCAATGGCTTTTAGGGCGAGACCCAGATATTCAAGAAAAAGCTTCAGTAATTCTTCCAATTTTCTAGTGATTTTTTTCAGAGATTTCTAGTAGAATACTTCCAAGGATTGCCCTAAAATCCCTCGAATTTCTCAGCATTTGTCCAACCATGCTGCCAGGAATTCGTATAGAAATTCCTGCAGCAATTTTTCGTGGAATGCTTAGAAGAAATTTCCAGAATTTGCTCCACGAAATCAATGCGGTCTTCTACACTACTACCTACAGTGATTTCCACAAGGATTACTCTGATGAAAAAAAACTCAGGTACTATACCAATAATTTCTCCAGATACGTCCAATAGTTCGGACGCGTTTGTTAATTGCTCCAGCCCACCTGTGCGCGTTTTCATTTGTGATTAAATTTTTATTACATCAGCTTTTAGTAGCTACAGGTGCCGTGCGCGATATTATTTATAATCGAATCAGTTTTTTTTTGTCACGCGTAATGAGTTGCGAAATTTGTGCTTGCGACACTTCTGTCGACTCGGTCTTGTGGTCATGTGTAGGCTGCCCGCGGAAGTTCCATGCAAACTGCATTGGTGTCACCGTGCAGAGGGGTTCACTGCGGAGGAGAGACAGGAAGGTAGTGGACGTTAACTCTTACGTACTACCATGCTGTGAATCCTGTCAAGAGCTAATTCAGGCGAAATTAGATTTTAACGGACTATTGGAGCAACAAAAAGTTCTCGAAAAACAGCTGAATGCCAATACGGAAGTGATGCACAGACTCTCGCTTCATCAAGAAAAACCCAATGTTGTCCACGAAGCTATCGAAGGTATGGAGATTTTGCTTACTAGCGTAAGAAATGAGCTGGCAGCAATAAATAAAAACAGCAGCTTGGCTGGGAGTGTCGTTGCCATCAAGAATCATATTACCGGTCTTCTTGATACCGCAATAACGGCAACTACTGAAAATATGTACTCCACGCTAAAAACGGTGACATCCGATATATCTACTGACCTGCGCAACATAAACGACGAAATTAGCCATTTAAGTCAATTATCAATTGACACAGCGGCAAGTTGCGCGATGAATTCAAATCCAATGTTGGGGCTGGACATCCTCGATGAATTAAAGTCTTTGTCCGCAAATATATTGACAAACAAAAATACGTCGGCTCCACCATCAATAGAATATCCAAGTTTGGAAGCCGAATTGAATAATAAAATTGCTGAGGTATCAGGATGGCGACTAATTGGAAACAGAAAAGTTTGGAAAGCCGATTGGACGCAATATGACATGCGCCAAAGCTTTCACAAAAGGCAGCAAAATATGGCCGATAAAGCAAAAAAGCGTAGAAAGCGGAGAATCAGGAACGCTAACAAAAATTGTAATAAGAAAAACATTAACAACAACAACGTGAACATTAATCACCATTGCCGTAATAATGTCCCATCCAAAATTCATCACAAAGTAAGCAAACAACAGAATAACAATCACGGAAATTTCGCCTTCAACAATAACCACGAAAGGAGTCATCAACTTCCTCCTGACAGAGAGCTTCTTGCGGCAGCGAAACATCATTTCTCTAGACCGCCAACAAATTATCGACCAACCATGCAGTTTAAAAGAGGAGAAATTTTAAACCCTTATCCGGCGAGGGAGGCGCCCCGGCAGTCCGTTGCAGTACCACCCCCGAACTGGACAACGGAAGGATCTTCAACTGGTGGATCTTGTGAAGCATGTGGTGCATGCCGGCATTCGTGTTTTCTACGGAATTGACGGACCCCTCAGAGGCAGAAAATAATTCAATTCAACCCGGTGAAGCTAATCAGCACTTGGTAACAAATAATAATGACAATTCACCATATGGTTTAACAGACTTAAATAACGAACTACCAATAATTTCTTCTGAAACACAGCCAACTGAAATTTTAATCTATTGTCAGAACTTTAATCGCATGAAAAGTGCTTTTAAAATTAATGAAATTCATAAAAATATATTAAGTTCATCGTACTCAATCATATTGGGTACAGAAACAAGTTGGAATGATGATGTGAAAAGTGAAGAAATTTTTGGTAGCAATTACAACGTATTTCGCAATGATCGTGACTTACTTTTGACACAAAGAAGATCGGGCGGAGGAGTCGTCGTTGCAATATCATCAAATTTCAGTTCTGAAATCATTGATTCACCTAAATTTAAAGAATTTGAGCATGTGTGGGTTAAATCAATTATTGGTAATGAAACTCATATTTTTGTATCAGTTTACTTTCCCCCTGATCAGGCTTGTAAGTCAACATACGAGAGTTTTTTCCTGATAGCAGAAGAAATCATAACTCAACTTCCTCCCGAAAACAAGGTGCATATTTATGGCGATTTCAATCAACGTAATGCAGATTTCATCCCTGATTTTGAAAACGAGAGTATTCTACTCCCTGTTGTTGGCGATAATGAAACTTTGCAATTTATTTTTGACAAAACTGCATCCTTAGGCCTTAATCAAATAAATCACGTAAAAAATAAACAAAACTGTTACCTAGATTTTTTATTGACAAATATGCATGAAGATTTCTGTGTAAGTGAGTCAATTTCACCATTATGGAAAAATGAAGCGTTTCACACGGCAATAGAATATTCTATGTTTATGCATATTTATCATACTCCTCACGAATATGTGTATGAGAATATTTTCGATTATAGTAGAGCCAATTATACTAATATTAGATTAAAATTAGATAACGCAAATTGGCAATCTGTTTTGAGAAATCAAAATAATATTGAATGTGCAATAGAAATCTTTTACAATTCATTGTGGGAAACCATTAGGGAGGAAGTACCTGTTAAGAAGAGACGAAGGAATCACAACTCAAAAAATCCAATTTGGTTCAACAAGCAAATCATAAATTTGAAAAATCGAAAACAAAAAGCTCACAAAGTTTACAGAAGATATAAAAAACCAGACGATTTAGAAAAATATTTGGTTATTTGCGACCAACTCAATTTAGCCATTTCTACAGCACTTACCGAGTACAACATAAAAACTGAAAATGAAATAAAGTCATGTCCAAAGAATTTTTTCAATTACGTTAAAACTAAACTCAAATCGTGCAACTTTCCATCAACAATGACTTTGGATGAAAAAGTAGGAAATAATTCTGAAGATATTTGCAATCTTTTCGCAAAATTTTTTCAAGAAAATTATTCAACATTTTCGGAAAACGATCGAGATTATTCTTACTTTTCACATTTTGCTGACTTTCCGAGTGATGTTGGCGTTAATTCTATAAATGTTCAAGACATTTTGTTTGGTCTTAAAAATTTGGACGCCACTAAAGGATCAGGGCCAGATGAAATTCCACCCGGATTCATTAAAAACTTAGCAACTGAACTCACAACTCCATTATTTTGGTTATTCAATATGTCTCTTCAAACTGGTCAATTTCCAAAGGTATGGAAAAAATCATTCCTTATACCTATATATAAATCAGGTAAGAAATCGGACATTCGAAATTATCGCGGTATTGCTATTATGTCATGTATTCCAAAACTTTTCGAGTCAATTGTAAACAAAAATATGTTTGCCCAAATAAAAAATCGTATAACAAACGCTCAACACGGCTTTTTCAAAGGTCGTTCGACCACTACGAACCTTCTGGAATTTGTAAGTTACTCACTGAGTGCAATGGATAAAGGTTACTTCGTAGAAGCTCTTTACACTGACTTTAGTAAAGCATTTGATAAACTTGACATTCCAATGTTGACTTTCAAGCTTGAAAAAATGGGAATCGAAATGAGTCTCCTAAAGTGGATCAAGTCCTATTTAAACGACCGTCAGCAAATAGTAAAATTCAATGGGAAAAGATCAAATCCAATACATGTTACATCTGGAGTACCTCAAGGCTCACACTTAGGCCCTCTTCTTTTTATTTTATATGTTAATGACGTTTCTTATATTCTAAACAAACTGAGGGTCCTTATATATGCTGACGACATGAAGCTATTTTTAGAAATAAAGAATGATGACGATCATAATGTTTTTAAGAATGAGATACAGATTTTCTACACGTGGTGCTGCAAAAGTTTATTGGAATTGAATATAAAAAAATGTAACCTCATAAGTTATAGCAGAAAACGAACCACACCAAATATGTCTATTGTTTTAGGAAACGAACATGTAAAAAAAATGTGATAAAATAAGAGACTTAGGAGTTATCTTAGACTCAAAACTATCATTTGTAGATCACTATAATGCAATAATTCATAGAGCAGGAAATATGCTCAATTTCATAAAACGATTTGGCCAACACTTCCGTGATCCTTACACATTAAAAATACTTTATGTTGCATATGTAAGATCAATATTAGAATATTGTAGTATTGTTTGGTCACCTTACACAAAAAAAACATGAAGAACGTATAGAATCGATACAAAAGCAGTTTTTATTATACGCACTACGTAATTTAGGCTGGTCAGTACTTCCTCTACCATCATATGAATCACGATGCATGTTTATCAATATGAAATCACTGAAAGTGCGTCGTGATTATGCTATGGTTTCTTTTGTTAACGATATTGTTTCACAGCGCATTGATTCTGCTGATATACTTTCAAAACTGAATTTTTATACTCCAACTCGTCACTTGCGCAATCGTTACTTGTTCACAGTAGGTCATCATCGCACGAACTACGCTAAATTTAGTCCGTTGAATCAGATGATGACTATATATAACCAGCATTGTGAAATCATGATGTTGTGATTGATGTTAACATGTCTCGAACAAAACTGAAAAAATACTTTTTTGATATACAAAACAATAGTAACTGAGGAATGTATTATGAATCGGGTATACTCAACAAATTTATAGTATATAATCAAATAGATATTAAGAACACAATGTAATTTAGAATGGTCTACAAAATGCTTGACGTCAAATAAATAAATAAATAAATAAATAAATGATTTATCTAGAAGATCTTCCAAAAATTCCCACAGGAGTTCTTCTAAGAAGGGGCACCGAAATAAAATAACTAACTCAGCTGATAGTAGCATAAATTCTGACTCAAATATTATCTGCTCAGAAGTTTTATTCATTTCGCTTGGAACACATTTTCTCGTTTTCACTGTATATTTTCATGCAATAGCTCTAATCTCTTAACCAACTTCAATTCAATCCTCAGAGATTCATTCCATAGTCTTTGAATACATTTGTTTAGTAATTTTACCAGGAAACCTCCAGCACTTTCTTCGCCGATCATTTCTGTAACTCTGCCTACCATTTGCATATGCAGGGCTGTTTCAACAGTCGCGAATTTCGCGGATTTGTTCCGCTAGTCGCGAAAATCGCGAGTGAATGAAATACTGTCGTGAAAATCGTGGATTTATCCTGGTAAAATTACTAAACAAATGTATCAAATGTATTTAATACTTATAATAGAATAGCTTATTTATCTAACTTTTCCGAAAACGACATTCTCGTTAAATGAGAAACAAAAAAAGTTAAGTAAAAACAATTGTTCGAGGCTAGTTTAGACTTTTACAATCAAAGAATCAAACTTTTAGAAGCACAAATGAAGAGTTAGACCAAAAGTGTCTTAATCAAAGTTGCTCAAATTAACATTTTTCACAAGTTTTCTGAACAGTGCAATAACACATAATTTCAAACAAAGAAGTTCAATATAAAATAATATCCATGGACCCATGCCCTATGGAGGATCAGGTGGTCATAAATCGAAACAGTTTTATTTCCTAAATTATTTTTGGTTATTTTCTTATTATTACTAACAACATTATTGAGCAAAATCAGAAATTTGAAGATGCTATTTGCTTTAGTTCCTGAGATATATTGCTGTGTGCGTTTCAAATGCAAATTTCAAATGCAGGAACACCAAACGCGATAAGATTTTTCCCAAGAAATGCGATGTCAAAGATAGATTGTCCTTGCTAGGGCGGCGGTGATTTATGTAATCGTTGCTAGGTGTCCTTTGATAGTTTTGTGTTACCGCATTTGGAGAACGTTTAGTCAAGATTTGCATCTCAAATGCAAACAGCAAAACAGTATCAAAATCAAAATTGGATACGAAATTTACATTTTTCGGCGAAAAAAACCTTTTTCTTCAAATGCATTAAACAATTACATATTCCATTAATGCTCTTCATCTAAATACGTTCCCATAAAGGTTGTAACACCGCTAGCGCATGACGGCTCACCATAGTAGCATGTCCGAAAGAACTTGAAACTATTGAGAACCAGAGCTACAGGTCCAAAGCCCTGATAAAGGTGGATGGTTGTGTTGGCTATGACCGTGGTCATCATGTAAAGAACAAACGGACAATGCTGTATCGTGTCAGAACCGAGGACGCAGCCCCTCTAGCACGATGTAGGTAGCGCAACCCTAGTTAGGTGGCCTATAGAAGACACTTCACCAACCCAGAAAGGCAAAAGTAGAACAAACGGATTGATTTTACGGCAACAAACCCGGCAACGAATAAAGGACCTTATCCACGAAGCTGTGACAACAACGGCGCGGGAAGTGATTGGCATTGGTCAATGACGAAGACGAAACGACTGGTTCGATGAAGAGTGCCAGAGAGTGACAGACATGCCGAATGTCGCCAGAAGCAGTATGCTTGTGGCCGGTACCCGACAGAACAGAGAGCGGTACAGGGCCAGAGTTGCTCGCTGTCACTATCAACGCTTAAAATTTGCTGATTTGTACAGGCCGACTGCGATACAATTCGGATCAATTTACATCATATCAATATCATGCTGTCTACTCCATCACAAGTGCAATGATGGCGATAGACTATGGATATCACTGATGGGTTAAGTTTAGCCTTAAATTAACCAGTTAAAATGGCAATTTATCAGTACGATATTTTTGACAGTGTTGCAGATAGGCTGAAACTATTTGTTGGTCACTGAAAAACAGTAATAGCATGGATAATTACCACGTGATCACTTATTCCGCAGTGATTATGATCTAGAGTGCGTTGTCGCATCACTGCTGTTGGTTGTCAAATCAAAATGATATTGATAGCTCGCAAGTGATAGCGATAGTTTTAGACCATCAGCCATCAGCTGATATGATTGATATTAAGCAACTCTGTACAGGGCAGCGAGAGCCGAAGCAAAGCGAATCCAACGCAGAAAGAAAAGGCAGCACGAAGAAAGTGTGGTAGCTGAAGCTCAAGAAAGCATGAACCGGAATGATATGCGGAGATTCTATGCAACGGTCAATGGTGCGCGGCACAATACCGTACCAGTGCCCGCCATGTGCAATGATCGAGAAGGGAATTTGCTGACCGATAAAACGGCGGTGGCTGCCAGGTGGAAGAAGCACTTTCAGCAATTGTTGAACGGTGAAAATGGAAATGTTACGACAAACAGGATGAACATTGATGATGACGATTTAGCTGTGAACCCCCCGACCATAGGAGAGGTTAAAAATGCTATCAGAGAGCTGAATGACTGTAAGGCTGCTGGGAAAGACGAGATCCCGGTCGAGCTTCTCAAGTACGGAAGTGAGCATCTACAAGAATGGGCACAGACTGGAGTGTGCCAATTACAGTGGAATTACCCTGCTGAATTCGGCGTACAAAATTCTGTCGCGCATCCTGTTCAAAAGACTGAGACCGCACGAGGAGTTCTTCGTCGGCGAATACCAAGGTGGTTTTCGTGAGGGCCGTTCGACAACGGGCCTAAACATCTGCGAATGATCCTAGATAAATTTCGGGAGTATAAGATTTCAAGGCGGCGTACGACTCAGTGAAAAGAAATGAGCTGTGGCAGATATCGTCTGAACATGGTTTTCCGGCGAAACTAATTAAGCTGATACGTGCCACGCTGGATGGTTCGAAAACAAGTGTTCGGATCGCAGATGAGGTGTCAACTTCGTTCGTGACGTTAGACGGGTTGAAGCAGGGAGACGCACTTTCGAATTTACTGTTCAACTTTGCACTCGAGGGTGCTATTAGGAGATCTGGCGTGCAGAGAAATGGCACTATTATCACAAGGTCGCACATGCTCTGAAGAGGGATACAGTGAGGATAGGCCTGACCATTAATTCTACCAAAACGAAGTACATGGTTGCAGGTAGAGATAGAGTCAGGCTTGGTGGTGTAGCTGCTGAGGTAGTGTTTAATGGAGATGTGATTGAAGTTGTTGAAGAATTTGTGTTCGCGTCAACGCGAAGTTTCCTATGAGTTTGCCTATGAGTCTTTCCCACCCCTGTCCCTACTAATCTCGAGCCGCCGCGAGTAAAATACTCTCATCTCGACAACTAACAACCATCCCAAATAACCCACACACACGCACCACGTCGTTAGTTTTGCTTCCCCTTTCCATCCTTCCGAGCGACATGATCGAATATGTACCTGTACGCAGTCAAGCCGACCAACCATCCATCCCAGCTATGTATTGCGTGAAGACACCCGCCCGAGCATCGTTCGCTCAGTAATACATAGCATGCAGTGGAAATTTCCACCATCGTCCCCACACCGCTGCGCATGCAAAGTTGTTTTTACCTGCAGCCTATTTAAGAAGATTGTATGCGCAAGATTCAATTCAGTTTTATTTTCAACCACCGATCTGTAACCAACTAGAAGAGAAATACAGTAGTTGAGTTTAGTAAAGTTACCAAACCGCCTTTCCATCCACCAGTGGAAACCAAAATAGCCTTTTTAAAGGCTAGAGTTGCTAAGAGCCCCCTCCAGTCGAGCTATCGGTCCTGTGCCCTGTTGCTCCCGGCAACAGGTTGACGGACGATCATCCGATCGTGCCGTTCCCGCTCACCCGAGCAAAAATCCCAGTTGTATGCCGCAACATTTGGTCCAATCGAACCGGATAGAGGATCCTGTTCCGAGGAAGCTGCAACCGCAGCCGTGTGTGTGTCGTCAATCAGCCGATTGAGACAAATCCTTCCCAATTGCTATCGCCGATAGCAATCAGCATTCCTACCGAGAGGTTTGCTGTTGTTCCTGCCCCGGTAGCTCGACCCAACAGTGTTTAGAAAGAATATTCCCGGTTTCCATTGGCGGAGAGGAAACGAAATTCCCCTAGAGAAGTGATTAGTGCCAGTGAAAAAGTTTCGAGTCCACCAATCCGAAAGTGATTTGCGCGCGTGTGAAAAAGTCACAAAGTCCGAATCCTTCCACCCGAAAGTAATCCGCGCGCGTGTGAAATTGTTCCTGCTCCGAAATGGCCGAAGTGAAAAGGCTATTCGCCGAACGTAGCCTCGTCGAGGAAAAAGTGCTACAGCTCCAGGAGAAACTAAATGCGAGAGATGGTGCAATTCGACCCAGTTTGGCACGAGTGAAACAATACGACAACGAACTGCAGTGCTATTACAAGAAGTACCAGAGAGTGTATGGCGAGTTGCTGTCTGCATTCCCAGCCGAAAGGTTTGCAGAGTTGGATGCAGATTGCGAGCGCTTCGAGGAAATCCATTTCGATGCCTGCGTATTGGTGGAAACCTTTTTGCTTTCCTTTCCGACCACCGATAACAGGTATCAGCACAGCCGAGCGCCGCCATCCAACTATTTTACTGCGCCACGCTGGCGTAGCCGATCCCCGAGCCCAACGACGGAACAAGCCGTTCCGATTCCAGACGTGATGAAGCAGCCAAACACGTCGCCACCGAGAGTGCATTCCCCGGAGAAGCAACTGTTCCCAGCCCTAGCCAACGAGGTGAAGGTGAGTTCGAGTCCCATCAACCCAATCCTGTTCGTGCAGCCACCAAGCGCTGAACATTTTGCCAAGAAGCTGAATCCTGTGTGTGGACCAGCCCTGGTCCGTTCCGAGGGTGATCTCGCCGAGGTCATCCAGTGCAAGTCGGCACCCACGCCGATTGTTCCGCCTTCTGATGTTCCACCACTTTAGAAGTTCCCCCGAAAAGAGAGAGTGCCAAGCGCTAAAGCTTCTGCCATGAATCCTGTGTGTGGACCAGCCCTGGCCCGTTCCGAGGGTGATCTCGCCGAGGTCATCAAGTCGACATCGGCACCCACGCCGATTGTACCGCCTTCTGATGTTCCAACACTCCAGAAGTGCTCCCGTGAAGAAGAAGCAATCCAACGAGAAGAAGTGCCTACCCAATATGAGCAACCCGCCCATCGAGAAGAAGATTCCACCCACCGTGGAAAAGTGCCAACGAGGTGTGAAGAGGTGACAACCGTTGCCTACCAAGACGAGTCGAACCATCCGTGCAACAAGCAGAATGAGCATTCTGCTAATCCAACAAAGACGACCCCAGAGGAATTCCACGTCGGCAATGAGTCAACCCAATTTGTCGACAACATGAGCAACATTCCATCCTGTGAAGCGACGAACCCGATTCCAGTTCCAATCAATCTGGTTGGAATCTATCCGAAGCCGACGCCGTCCCAGAGAGCTGCCGGATGTGGTGCGTTACCGAAGACGTTCCTTATGCCACACGGTTTTCATCCACCGCCCAGGTTGCCATCGATGCCAACTGACGTGCTTCCAGTGCCCAAGAATCCAGCAACAAGTTCTCAGTCGTTCCAGTGCGCAATCGGTTCCCGTCCGGTGCTCCAGCGGTTCCCTTGTGTGGGTGGATTCCGCACAATTCCCATCAAGTTCCCGAGAGCGATCGGATTGTGTCTGGTCGTGATACGATTCCCATGTAGGACCAGATTCGGTCCAGTGTCGAGACTGTCATCCCGTTTGGCCGGATTCCATCCAACGCCGCAGCGATTCCCGTGTGTGGCCGGATCCATTCCGGCATTGAAGTATTCCTCCAGCCTGACCAGATCCAATTCAGTAGAGAAGCCTTTCCAACGTGTGTTCCCGGATGTGGCCGGATTCCTTCCGGTAATGAAGCAGCCGTCCAGTGTGATGGGATACCAGCCGGTGTCCCAAAGATTTCCATCTGCAAGCGTGTTCCATTTGGTGGCCAAAAAGTTCCAGTGTGTGGCCAGAATTCATTCGATTCGTGAGCAGCCATCTTCTGCGACCGGACCACGTTCGGTTCTGAAACGATTCCCGCCCAGTGTCGAATCCTATCCGGCACCAGAGAAGCCTCCAGATGTGACCGGTATCCCTCCTCCGGACTCCAAACCTCCAGATGTGACCGGTATCCCTCCTCCGGTTCCGAAGCCACCAGATGTGACCGGTATTCCTCCTACGGTTCCCAAGTCGTTTCGGTTGCCAATCGAAATGTATCCAATGCTGATGTTCCTGCTGCCGATCGGTATCCTTCCGGTATCGAAGCTAGTCCTGCCGTCCATCGAAAGACCTGCGAGTTTCAAGCCGACTCGGATGTCAGCCGGCATCCCTCCAATCAGCAAGCCACAGAAGATGAGCGAGATGTGTCCAGCGAAGCATCCGTGTCCAGTGTCAACCGGAAGCCATTCGGTATCCAAGTGGTTGCGGTGTCCAACCACGATTCCACCGATAGCGAGGTCAATCCCGACGATAGCCGGAATCCATCCGGCGAAAGAGCCAAACCCGATGCCCACCGGAAAACGTCCGGTAGTGAGAGAAGTCCCGAATCAGAGATCGACCCAGAAGATGATTCCGCTGGTCGAACCGACTGGTTCTTCCAAGCAACCCCATACCAAGTCCAGGCCGGAGAAACCACCACATAAAGCCCCCTCCTGTCGAGCTATCTGTGCCCTGTTGCTCCCGGCAACAGGTTGGCGGACGATCAACCGATCGTTCCGTTCCCGCTCATCCGAGCAGAAGTCCCAGTTGCACGCCGCAACAATTTGTTTACCCTGGAACACTTGTGACATGTGACAACGACGTTTCCCGCGAAGTGAAAAGACGCGTTGCGGCTGCGAATGGGGCCTTTTACGGACTACGTAACCAGCTTAGGTCCCGCAGTTTTCAAACGGAAACAAAATTCGCCCTGTATAAAACATGATTCTTCCGGTGGCTCTCTACGGGCGCGAATCGTGGACGTTGAAAAAGTCACACCGGAAAGCTGTTTTCGAGCGTGAAGTGCTGCGGACAATACTCGGTGGGAAACTCGAAAATGGTGTGTGGCGCAGACGCATGAATCACGTGTTGTATCAAGTGTACAAAGATGCGAATATTACCAAGCGTGTAAAATACGGCAGACTTCAGTGGGCTGGTTACTTAGTGCAAATTTAGCAGGGAACCAGGTAGAGGTCGGCGGCTTCGGGGAAGACCACGAAAACGCTGGCTGTTCGCAGTGGTAGAGGACCTGGCGACCCTAAACGTTCGGGGCAACTGGAGAAGTTTCGCCCAAGACCGACGAAGACGGAGCTCTACAATACGCCCGGCAATGGCGTGACGCTACGTTATAGCCATCAAGGTATCAAGGTAGGTAGGTTACTTGTTTATTCATAACCACGACCACGACCATGGTACTCCATTTAATATCTAAAGGAAAAATCAAAATAAATCATATGGAGAATGTTGAAAATTCTTTTCAACATATTTGTTTCAATGGGTTACATGCATGCCCTGATTCGCTACTCGCCACATAGTAACGCACATGCGCTAGTGTCTATGCACGAAAAATCGCTAAAAGATAACGCATAAAATATTTGTATTGCGAATTGCATCTAACGAATTATTTCTCAATATTGGGAACTATTTTCGAAAAAATATTTGGTACCGGTTATGCGTACTGATGATGCCAGGCGTGACCAAATATTTTTTCGATTAAAGCTTTCATTTACGAAATATTTGAAGTTAGATTCTTTTCCCTATACAAAATAAAACGAGAACTGCTGATCAACTGTGGACAAAAGCAAAACAGGTAATCCATTGATTTGTATGATTGATGGAAAAGTATTAACATATATTACCGGAACAACATCAATGATGAATTGTCCAATTTGCCGAGCAACACCAAATTGTATGTCAATCGAAGAAAAATATAAAGAAGGTTTTTCTTCAAAAGTTGTAGCCTTGAACTGCGGAAATTCTCCTTTACATGCATGGTTAAGATTTTTCGAATTCTTACTACACATTTCATATATAATTGACTTTAAAGAATGGAAAGTTACTTAATTATCTAAAGACAAATATGATACGAGAAAACAACTTAAAAAAAACTTGAAAAAAGTTAGGACCCACCGTGCAAGAAAACGATCCAGAGTGGCCAATTTGCATAAGGTTTTTCTTCGCGCTTTGCATGAATCAGATCCATTTGGGTAACAAAACGAAAACATAAAATGTTCGCTGTAGAATATTAAGTTATAGAATAAATTCTTTGAAGGAATCTTAAGTAAAGTTTCTGGGGTAATATGTTAAAGTATTTTTCCTGTGGAAATAACACTTCCCTGGGTAATTTCAGCAAAAGTCGTCTTTGGATGATTTGCTGAAGAATTTTCAGACGAAATATCTGTAGTAATTTCTGGGATGATCATTGGAAAAAAATCAGATTGATTGTTTAAAATAGCTCAAACATTTTTTTTTGGATCACGTGAAAATACAAAAAAAAACTGTTAAAAATAACTTTGGAGTCTGGTCGGATTATTTGAAAAACATCTTGAAAACTCTTGCCTCCTGATTCATGTTTGGTTTCTTTTTTTTTTTCTTGATTTCTATTTGGTCTCTTTTTGATCTTATTTTTCAAGCTTAAGGTCTCCGAAGTTCCTATTTTAAGACACTTATAAGCGGTTTCTTCACCATCGCTTATGTCTTAAACCAGGTATAATCGTATGGGTAAACGGCTAAAGCGAAGGTGAAGAAATCAGCCCTCAGTCGTAGGTAAACGAACATGTCGACGACCTCGAATTTATTCTCGTTTATTGTCAAGCTGCTTCTTAGAAAAAATCCTGTCACGTTCAGCTCCGCCAACTAGCACGAACGTCTTTGACGCATTCACCATCGATTCGACTCTTGTTGCAATCTTTTCAAATGCCAGGCCGAAAATTATCATATCATCGGCGAAGCAAACAAATTGTATGGATCTCGTGCAAACAAATTGACTGAATCGTACCCCGTCTGTGAAACCCGGCTCATCGCATTACACGTAGTGCAATATTGAACAACAGGCACTTAAGACCATCAGCTTGTCTTAGTCCCTGGCGGGATTTAAACGATTAATGTTAGTCTGAAATCTTAATTCAATTTGACACACCTTTCATCGTCCAGGTTTATGTTTGTTTCTTTTTATTTACTTGATTTGTGTTTGGACTCTTTCCGTATTTGTTTTTAGATCCTGACTGATCTTCTTTTTGAACTTATTGTTCATCAATTTTGTGAGCATCCCGGCAAAGCTGTTCTCGTCCATGATTTTCCATAGCTTTACGCAGTCGATACTGTCTTGTGCCGTCTTGAAATCGTTGAAAAGATGATGCGTTGAGACCTCGACATTTTTGAAGGATATATCACACAAGAACTGGTAGCAGGTTTCTTTTTAGATGCTTGGTCTCTAACGGAAAGTTTTTAAATTTTAAGTAAAAAGGTATCAGAAGTCACATTTATACTTATTCGACCTGCAGTGAATATTGCTGATAAATTCTAGAGGTTCCAGAGAATGCTTCAGACCGTTACGTGACTATTTCAAAGGTTTCAGAAATTAGATGAATTCCTCGAAAAAAAAGCTTCAGTAATTCTCCTAGTGATTACTAGGAGTCTTCTTTTTAAGAAATTCGTTTAGGGATTCTTCCAATGAGATCTACAAGAATTCCTAAGCCAATTTATTTTTCAAGTTTTTCTTCTTGGCACTTCCGTACGGACTTTTCAAAGAATTCCATCTACATTTACTTTCGGAATTGAACCAAAAATTCCTCCAGAGATTATTCGAGGAAATACTTTTTCAGAAATTCTTTAATAAATTCGACCTGGAATTCCTTATGAGGTTTTTCCATCAATATCTCTAGACATTTCTTCAACATTGCATTTAAGAAATACTCATGCAGTTATTACAAACAATTTCTCGAGTAATTTCTCAAGCAAAATTCTCATGGCTTATTCAAAAGTTTAATTGAGATTTCACATCAGCTAATAATACTACAGCAAGTATAACAGTAATTCCTCCGATCATTCATCACAATTTTATCAGGGATCCCATCCGATAATTTTCGAGGAATTGCTTTAGAATTTGATCAAGTTTTATTACTTCAGGGTTTCTTTCTAAAATGCATTCTGTTTTTTTTTTTGTTTTTAATTTCTTCAATAAGCTCTGAAATAAATCCTTGGCATTTTTCTGAAGGCATCTCTGAAAAAAATCTTTGAAGACTTCCTTGAGAAAAAGTGAATTGCAAACTTTAAGCAAATAAAAAAAGATAATGAAAAAATGCATCTAGTAATACAAGCAACTATACTTGTCATAATGTCATGAGGAATTTCTAAAAATATTCTTAGAGAAATGTTTGGAAAGATTTTCTGAGAAATAAAAAGCATATCTCCTAAATCCTGTTAGGTTCCTCTTTGTTTTCCGGTTTCATTTTGGTTCCTGTTTGGATTCTGTTTGGTCTATTTTTATGCAAGAGGTCTCTAAGGTTCCTATTTGTCTTAACTTGGTCCATGTCTTAACTTAGTCCATGTGTTCTTCAATCGTACAAGGCGATAAGTTCATAGTTAAGTGCCCATCAGGTAATTTTTTTTAATGTTTCTTTTATTAAGGAAATGTCTCTTACTCTTAGATTAAGATTCAATGTATATATTGTAGAGTATCCTGTTTTGGCCACAGGACTTTGGTTCTATTTTTAGACCAGTTTTAATTCATTCCGTGCTGAAAAAAAGTTAGTGATCTTCCCAAGGTTGAATCATTAAATTGACATTTTTTATGTTGGTACTGTAAATATTGAACAATCTTTTAGGTAAATCTCTTAATATTTGAACTTATTTTTCAGGATTACTACAACGTATTTGCCTACATGCAATCTCAGTTACTAACGCGTCTTGCTCTGGCTGTTACTTGTGGGCTGTCAGCCATGGGTCGTTGCGGTCTGTCGGAACTTGGTGCAAAACTAGATGATCAAACAGTCCTATGTTTGTCTCAGTTTAACACGATTGTTGATCCCAATCGAAAACGAGCTCCTCGCATAGTAGTAGAGTCGCTTTCGCCTGAACTATCTCACCTGCGAACACTGACAATGAGTTTATCCGCCAAGCTTTACAGTACCGTCCATCGATACAATGAAATCGAAAAGATTTTGGATGAAACAGTAACGGATTTAGTCAAGAGCAAAAGTTCGAACCAGACACAAGACCAACTAGCATTATCCATGGAAGAAGTCATCAATGATTTAGGTGCTTCGGCTGACGAATGTCAACGACTGTTGATCACATGGAAGAAGCTGTTCAATAAAGATGATAGTGACACGCAGCTAGAAATTGATGCCAGATTCAAAGAAGGTGCAGAGCCAGCCCTGGATATGATGCCTAATGAAGATCGAGTATTTAGCGAGCAAGACAAACCCTGTATCAAAGACGAATTCTTCGCGGTGGATGGAACCGATACCGCGCGGGTGGAAGAAGATGACCGAAGATCATCGAACTCGATCGATGATCTGGAAAGCATCAACGCAAAAATTATAAAACGACACTTCAAACCAGTCCTGGTGCAGTTGCGAGAACGTATCGTGCCTATAAGTGTCGAATTCAAAGAACGCGAAAAGCGTGCGTTGAGAGACAAGGGAATCGATGTCGTTGATTCAGACGAGGAACCAAGTGCCGATGAGGAAAGCCCAAACCTGCCGAGAAGAACGGTTTACAGTAGTGATTCGGAGGACGACCAAGGACGGGATGAGCGGGAGGCAATTAAGCTCCAGAGAAGTGTTCAACGTTACGAAGATATGCGTGGTTTCTTGGCCAATAAAGAGCAGTTTAATATCTTTGGATTGAAACCGGTGACAAGCATGGTTGAGGAAGAAGTTCTTGAATAAATTTCAATATGTTTCTACCCAAGTTTGTTCAGTCCATTTTCAATTAAGGTACCGTGGGGCAAGTGGGTAATGGAATTTGCATAGTTGAGATTCTTCAAATTCTAGAGACTTTAAATTGAAACAAATGAGGTCGTGTATATTTTTTAGCTCGACTCCCACCAAATATAAGCAGCATGCTGAAATTGATTTTTATGAAAAATTGAAGAAAAAAATACAGAAATTTTTTTTTTGAAAATGTCTCTTTACTTTTCACTTGCCCCAAAAGTGGGGCAAGTGAAAAGTTTACCGTTTTGAACAATAAATTCAAAAACAAACAGTTATATTCACGATTTCTATTAGCTTTAACATTTATTAAGGCTTCCCAATGAACAATGACATAAGTAACATGCAAAAAAAAAGAAAATGTTATTCTTTTCACTTGAATTTTCTTCTGTTCAGTTATGTTAGTTGAAATGATTCGACAACATTATAACTGCAACATTTCCAATGTTAGTTCTTACATTATAGGACAGCAATTGCATTTCTGCTCTGTAGCATTTCAACCGCTCGTTATTTGTTTTTAAGAAAGTCGGATATGACGTCGGATAACCCTTCGGGAGAAATCAAACGGAATCCTTCAATAACGTATTTAGAATCTTTTTATGTGGATAGACCTATACCCCATTTTTATGTTTTAAACTAGCTTTACAAAGACATTCCACGAGATTTCCGTGTGTTCTCTAATATTGCAACTCGTCAGTCAACGTCTTCCTTTTAATTGGCTGCCCGAAGTAGACATATTAATATTGTAATGTTTGGCAACATCTTTTAGAGAAATTCCATGATTTCTAATAGCGTTTAATCTCGATGATTACGATGACGGAGCGTTGATCGTTAACGCTTGAGTATAGTGTTTGCGAACCATGTTTACTTATGGCTACTTAAAGAGAAAACACAAATTCAATCTCTAATGATAAACTTTTCACTTGCCCCACCTGATAAGAAAATTGACGGTGCTTAAATTTAGTTATTTTTAGGTCTACGTCGAATTAATTCTAAAACTTTTTTTATTGCAGTTTGAAACTGTCACAGAGGACAACTAAAAAGTGATACAGGAAATTATTTTCCGCCACTTTTTTCCACTGAAAATATTAAAATAAGATTGTACGCCGCCAATATTTTACGGAGTAACAGGTTAACAATTTTTCGCTCTATTATACAATAATGGCTGAAAAATCTCAGAAATCTCTTACCTATCGTAATGTTCTCAATGGCCTCAAAGGTTTACGCATGAGTTTAAAACGTTAATTCACATATTCAGTAAAATATATCAATTGTTTTCACTTACCCCATTTGCCCACTTGCCCAGCGGTACCTTATCATTTTATGTTTCAATATGTGCGAACAACAGTGGGGGTCCGATTTTGCCAACTTCTCGATGGAAAAAAGAGGCTGGTCTAATTCGACCACGACGCCAAGCCTTTCTCATAGAGGACGTTAGCCAAAAAGAATCATACATACATCTAATCTAATATCTTCCATAGCTTTACAGGTCAATACTGTCGTATGTCGCCATGATATCGATGAACAGGTGTGATGTAGGGACCTGGTACTTACGGTATTTCTGGAGGATTTGCCGCACGGGAAAAATCTGGTCCGTTGTCGATCGGCCCTCGATGAAACCTGCTTGGTAACTTCCCACGAACTCGTTTTGATAGGGGAAGGAAATGTTGATGTAACACTTAAACTAAGTATGCTGTTTCGCTCAAGAAAAGTAAAGAATTTCCTAAACTGAATGGGTCAGAGAGCCCCCTTTGAAGTTACATTTCTTCTCAACTACGTTCTGCGATAAGAAAAATGTGATTTTCTGGACCATTTCTGGGAAGAAATTTCCTACGCATCGAGATAGGCCATTCCTTTCCTTGTAAGTAGCAAACCAGCCTTTACTTAATGAGAGGCCACCGACTCAGCGGCGCCCTTATAAGTGCTACGGAGTTTGGGGTTGGGAAAGGTATTAGGTCAGGATTCGCCTGAAAAGCTGGTGATGGACCCAGAGCATTTGATGTTTAACTGTTTTAGATTTAATCTTTTGAATGCCGACAATCAAAACAATGAAGCAATGCGCTATTCACAGCCTCCTGACACCGCCTATACAACCCCATTGAGAAATAACGAGCAAACATCTCTGGTTCCTACTGGGAAGTGGTTCCCACTGAGAGCTCAATGTTTGTAAACAAATAACCGTTTGAGGAATAACAATCGATGATGGCGAAATCTTTTTCTCCGAAAAAAATCTTTTCCCGCATAACAACAGCTATTCGAACAAGCAAACGGTTGCAAACTATTGGATTGCAGTACAGCATTTGGGTCGATTTGGGTTGATGTGATTAGCTAGAAACACATTTTAGTATTGGAGGAAAAATTCCCTAATAAGATTAGGCCAATGTACGTTGTTGCTCTTGAGTTTGATGCTGACCACGAGAACATGGCTGCCTAGCACCGGGTTGGCTATTCACAGTATGGACAATATTGTTTCCCGTAAAAACAAATAAATGAAAGATATTAGCTCGCGTCAAACGGTAGTGACATTATGCTCGGTAAAAAAATGCAGAATCGATCCCTCCAGGGTCATCAATTTCATAAAAATACATACACTCCCGTGCATAAGTTTGGGTTCACCCCCTAAAAAACATGCAAAAGTGTTCAGTCCATATCTCTGTGATTACACGTCCAATTCAAACTCTTTAAGCCGCATTCCAAAGGCAAAGAGTTATTCTTACTTTGTATGTATTTTTTCAAAAACATTCTTTGAACTTTGTATACTAAATATGTACTTAAAATTGTGACATTTTTCAAAAAACACACTGAAAAATCATATTTGATTTCCTCAGCATTGAATCGACCAAAATTTTAAAACAAGGTGTCTTTAGAATCGCAATCTTATATTCTTTGAAGAGCACTCATGAAATTTTTGCGGACAAATCTGAAAAGTATTCAAAATCAATGAAACAGTCAGTCAAGTCATCGTGCAAAAGTTTGGGTTCACCCCTCAGTGGGCAAAAGTTTGGGTTCACCTGAACTTACATAAATCTGTGAAATCTCAAACCAATCATGTACGCGCCATTATTTGCACTCAAAAAAGCTTTAAACTATTAAAATCGGTTGAAAAATGGCAGAGATATTGACAAAAATGATATGCGTGTGGCTCAGATGAACCCAAACTTTTGCACGATTCGGATCATACTGAGGGGTGAACCCAAACTTTTGCACGATGACTTGACTGACTGTTTTATTGATTTTGAATACTTTCCAGATTTTTCCGCCAAAATTCCGTGGGGTCTCTTCAAAGAATATAAGATTACGATTCTAATGACACTTTGATTTAAAATTTTGGTCGACCCAATGCTGAGGAAATTAGATATGATTTTTCAGTGTGTTTTTTGAAAAATGTTACAACTTTAAGTATAAATTTAGTATACAAAATTAAAAAAAAATGTTTTTGGAAAAATACATACAAAGTAAGAATAACTCTTTGCCTTTCGAATGCGGCTTAAAGAGTTTGAATTGGACTTGTAATCACAGAGATATGGACAGAACACTTTTGTATGTTTTTGAGGGGGTGAACCCAAACTTTTGCACGGGAGTGTACATTCTAAAGCTAAGTATGCTGTTTTGCTCAAGAAAAGCAAAGGAATTCCTTGAATGAATGGGCCAAGAAATTTCCTACAGAGAGCCCCGTTTGAAATGACATTTCTTCTCAACTGCGTACTGTGATCAGAAAAATGTGATTTTTTGGACCATTTCTGGGAAGAAATTTTCCACGCATCGAGATAGGCGATTCCTTTTCTTGTCAGTAGCAAACCAGCCTTAAACCACTTCATCTAATATTAGGGATCGTTCAAATATTACGTAACGCGATAGGGGGAGGGAGGGGGTCTTACATAGTGTTACGGTCCATACAAAAATTTAAAATTTTCCATACAAAAGCTGTTACGTGGGGGAGGGAGGGGGTCTAAAATTGGCAAATTTTGCGTTACGTAATATTTGAATGAACCCTTATCCACTATCACTTTCATATAAATAAATATCTTCTACTATTCTTCCATAAACCATAGGGCTAACGCTCCCTTAGTGAAGGTAGTTGTGTTTTGGCAAGTTTCGCACTAACTAATGATTATGTGATATTTTTCTATTATGTACGATGCAAAAATGATACAAGTAATCGAATAATATTTATGAAATGTAACCGTAAAACTAATAAATCCGAATTTTTTGCCTAAATTTTTGCTTGTTTGTACCTATAGTGGTGCACCAGTACCCATAGTGGAGGGTCCCATAAGATATCAATGGTTTGCGCCACTAAAGGAACCATTCTTAAAACATAACTCCGCTAAAGGAACAGTGTTCTTATTATTGGTGCAAGTATTTTTGCAGGAAAATTTCAAATGAATCGTGATTTTAATACATTTGAATGATAGAAGGATTTGAGATCTATCGAATAATGCGTTAAAATCATATATTTTATGATTTTATCACCATATTTTAGCAGTTTTCCCTTAGGTGCACTACTAATGGTACACTTGCCCTGTCCAATGTTCGTAACACACAGTCCAAACGGGAAACTTCAAATTTGATAGCAGTATTTGAAACAAATTTTCACAGAATTCACAATCAAAAACTGTCCGGGTGGCGTAGTACCGGCCTAACCCCCAGCGGAATCGCAGAAAAATATCACGCAGAAAGCGAAAAAACGTGACGAGTAGATGAAAACCCGCGTCCGCTCGCGGCGAGGCCTACTGCGTTTTTCATATCTTAATTGTTATTTGTCGGCACAGAAATTAGAATCATTGTGTCTTCCAAACGCCTACAACAAAAAATTCAAGAAAACTACCTGTGTAACTAATTGTTGGACCCCAGAAATGATTTCTTTGTCTCTCAAGGTTTTTGAAGTCAATCTAAGGAGAAGTTGAACCGAATCCAAATCTCAACCCTTCAAGAGCACAACCCTAATGACCAAAACAACCACTCATGACGAAGCCCTGATCGATTGGTTACCAGCGAGTGACAAATCGATCAAGCTTGCAGCCTGAGTAGCTGTCCGGCTCTTCAGAACTGTGTTTCCGCAGAACTAAGGCCTGTTTCGGTTCATTTTCACCTTAATGTCCTCATTATCATAAGCTCAAAAGCTAATATAATGAATGTTAGTGTTTTTCACTGACATAGCTGAAAAAGTATCAGCTTACTTTCTGCATTTAAGCGCAAGTAGGTAGTGATACTTTGCTGAATCAATATTACCTATGATAACCGGAACTAAAAAGAGAACAAACAGGAATTAAAAAAAAACATCAGGAACGAGGAGATAAGATATTTTTTTAATTCCTCGTGACGTTACGACAAAAATACTGCTCATGTTACTGTATGCATCTTTCAATTATTTTCTCAAGGAATTTCATTATAAATTATTTCAGGTATTTGCCCAATGCGTTTATAGTGATGGGTGATATGCAAAGGCGCGTGATCGGGTGGTGGCCGATCAACGAAAGAATGTACAAGTTGAGGCTCAAAGGCCGGTTCATTTCGTGGAGCAAATTGCGGAGAAATTTCTCAAGATAGGGAGCCGGATCCTATTCTTGGCACTTTTGATTCACTTCGGCAGTGGGGTTTTTTGAAAGCTACAGAACTTATATTTGGCCAAAATATGCGTCGTACTGAAGTGCATCTTATTGCAAAGCTTCATACAATTCGGCCGAGAAAAACCCCCCATGTCAAAGTGAATCATGGAAGTGCCCAAGTGGTTCCGCACCCTATCCTTTGACAAATCGTTGGGAAATTAACTGGGAGAATTGGAAGATGAATCTCCAGAAGAGTTTCTGGAGAGATCCATGTAAGAGTTCCTGAAAGTTTTTCTACGAGAAATATGAGATGAATTTTTTAAGGAATCAGTCGAATAGTCTTGTAACAGTCTCTGGCGGTTTCGGAGCCTGAAGCATTTTGCATCAGAATTCACTGTATGCAAGAGAAGGTTCATTATTGTAATGCTTATTATTTGTCCTCATGTCCTTTTTGAAAATCTCGTCTTATTTATTTGTAGTTTTATCAAAGGGAAATGTAAGATTAATCAAACGGTCCTACGGATTTAACCACGGTCTTCTTTTATTGTCGATTCTATTTTTCTTTTCCGCGCTAAATGCAGTCCGTGTTTACATAAAATGACATCCGGATCAACATCCAGTGAATGAATGTTCACCGGATGAATATTGAGTGGATGAATGCGCAGAAAAATCGTTCATTTTTTGTAAACACGGCCCGCACTAAAGGCTTTCTTCCCGCTGGGTGTTGCAGCGTGACGTCATCGTAAATTTATTCATAGTTTGTTTAAAATTCACAAAATCTGTAATAGCATTCGACTATAAAACCAATTTGGTGTCGAGTGGGTAGTAAAACTCGACACCAAATTGGTTTTATAGTCGAATGCTATTACAGAACTGCATATGTGCACTCAAAAAAATCCACACGTCAAGGCTACGTGAAAAATCATGTAGATTCTAAAAAAATGATTTTTTCTTCAGTTTACCTGACGACAGTAACAATCACCTAGACGCAGATATATATGAAATGAACCCTCAATAACATTTACTGTTGAAGAACATCACCCTTACGTGAAAAGAACGTACGGGTGAATGAACCGAAATTTTGACAGTTCAACTTCTAGTTCATTCTGTGTTATGGTGAGTTGAAAAAACGCCGGTCATGGATAATAAACTGCAAGAACTTCAGAACCGCATACAATATTGAAAAATAATGGTAAGTAAACTTCGTTTAAAACAGACTTTCCCTTTATTGCTTTATTTTTTATTTCTTATAATAGAGCTGAGCGGAGAGTGCAGTACTTTCAACGGCAGTCGCGTTTTTGATGATCCACCTGCAATGTATCCGGTTTTGGACGAAAAGCAGCATCGTCGACATGCAAAGCCATGCACCGGACTCAACATTGAAAGCGGATTTACTGGTCTACAACAGAGTTGGAATCGGATTTGGAGTTGGAGACGATGAGTTGGACCACGATGACAGACGGAATTTTTTTTTTCAATGTGTAGCTAAAGTGTTTTTTTTTTGTGTTTGAATAAATGTTTAAATGTTATTGCTTGTTAGTTTAAATTTTAATTTCTTTCCAGTAATTGAAAAAAAAAACTTAGAACAGTGATAAAAAACCTGAAATTAATGTCTTTCCTATTTAAAGTTCCCGTAATACATACTGGAAAAATGTTTAGAATCCAATGTTACGCTCCGTAAAAGGTACTCACAACCCTGATAACTGCTATGTGAAACTCCGGTGGATCTAAAAAAGTTCATTAACTCGTGAGTTCATTCAGTGCCACCTATGATCCACGTAGCTGCTACGTGAAAAGTGCGATGGAAAAAAACTACGTGTGTTTTCACGTAGCCTTGACGTGTGGATTATTTTGAGTGTGTCACATTCGACATTTTTGTCAATTTCGAGTTAATACCGTGGAGAGTCATCAAATGTTGAACATTTTCGATCAACTTACTGAAATCTGTGAGATTGTCCTAGAAAATTCGAAAAAAAACAAGTTTTATTTTAGTCGCATAACAGTCACATTGAGGTTATATAATATTATGAGCCTCGTATAACTGCATATTCGTAACATTCGACAAAAGGAGGCATGGAGTAAATGGAATACCAAGTGTGTATGTTATGGCAGTATGGGGGAAACTAAAATTTCTAAAAATACCAAGAACTCAAAAGTGCTTATTTGAGGCTGAAATTGTGTACAACTTATATCGCATACTGGGTGAATAGTCAGGAAATAATTCTGATAGAAATTTGATTCCTACAACATTACGAGGCTCATCTCAATCTGACTGTTATGCGATTATAATTACCACCCAAGTAACAATTCAACAGCAACTTGGCTTTCGTATGGATTTATTAATGTTTTATGACAGTTACGTGATTGCTACAATACTTAGAGGCGACATTCAACGTTGCCAAAAGATGATATTTTGTAATTCGGCTCTTGGCTGTTTTCAAAACCTTTTAGAGCCAAAACATAAAGCCAAAATTTTGTGGCTACAAAACCAGCTTTATTGCAGCATACAATACCTTATTTCAACTGCTTGCCGTGGCTGAACAATTCTTATTTGTTACGGCTTTGATAAAAGACTCATATAATACACCTTGTTGTCATAATATCTGCTTTTAAACTACATGACTTCCACTTGGTTTCTGATGACTTACCTTATTTACACCTCTCAAATCAGTATTTGGGCTCATAAGATGCGAAAACACCATTAGCATTGCACATTTAATACTTGTTACTAGAATATAACGTCACTTATATTGAGTTATCACTAAGGAACAATTATTCCTGATATGAAAATGCAAAACCGTTTTCATTTTTTTTTCATATTCTCCAAAACAGCACACCCGAAATGTCAAACTTTGTTGAATGCTGCTTAGTTACCATAAAAAGCGGAAAAAAGCTGAATCGTCTTCAATCAGCATTTGTTAAGGCATTTTTACATCCACAAATGCCGAATCATAACAAGGTGCCCTTATTTGTGTATTCATGATGACAAAAAAGCATTTGTCGATGGCAATCTATCAATTATGGTTCCGCCATATTAATTTCACTCCTGTTGCCATAATTTCACTATTTTCAAATCAAATTATTTCCGTGAATTCGCTCATAAGATGCTATGGTATGAAGATTAAACTGACCTGATATAATTTGAAGCACAATTACTTCCCAAACACTCCAAGAATTGTTGAATATGATTTATTCTTCTCCTGGCGGTTCCTTTTAGCAAATGCTAAATAACTTGAAATATAGCACTTTCAGAGGGGGGACACGCAATTTAACTTTTTTTTATCACATTTCACAGTAAATCTCACTCGGAACTAGAGATTTAAGCACTATATTAAAATAAATCAATCCGAATATTTAACAAGCACTACGAAACAATTAACTACAGTTGTGTTTTCAATCTTTTTTTTATTTTGTTTACGTTGGAATAAATCCGGCAAGATCGACGTTATGATAAAATCATTTTCAAGATGAAGCGACATTCATCTAGAACAAGCGGCCTCAAAATAGCTACTATAAATGCTATTTTGCTTTATTCGTGTGACATAACTATACACTTCATAGCCTCTTTCAGAGTGGGCCAACTAGTCACGTTCTAATCTACAAGAGGTTATGGGGGATGCGATGAAGGCAACAGTGCCTTGACCGTGGTTTTATGGGCGTTTATTTATAGCACCCTGGAAGTAATTCGTAAAACTAAAATTGTTACTTGGGCAATGTGGTATTTTTTCGAATTTTCTAGAACAACCTCACTGATTTTAGTAAGTTGACCGAAAGTATACATCATTTGATGACTCTCTCCGGTATTAACTCGAAGTTGTCAAAAATATCGAATGTGACAAATATGCAGTTATAGGCAGTAATGTAGTAGCAATGCTAAGTATTAGAAATTTTAGTTTTCTCCCATACTGCTTTAAAATGCACACTTAGTATTCCATTTACCAGAGCTGGGAAAAGTTCTGAAATTCACACTACAGTAGGCAAGCGTGGCAAATCACAGTCAGCGGAGCCAGTGAAACATCGCTGCTGTAGGCAAAATGCCTTGAAAATAGCAAAACACCTGTTGCTAAGGGCAACCCAAAACTACTGTACAAAAATGTTCTATTTCCCGCATTTACAGCCTTCAATGACACTACTGATTTAGAAAATTCATGTACCCAACATAGGCTATTTGATGAGATTCACAATTTTGAACTACCGTATTCTGCCCATACTCGCATAACAGTCCCATTTATATATGAAATCTCATATAATATGGGACTGTTATGCGAGTATGGGCAGTATTAGAAGGACCACGTGATTTTCGCAAAACCTCAAGCTTACTACTTTTACCATTCCCAGCTCTGCTGAATGCCTGAATGCCTACTTTTGTCGAATGTTACAATTATGAAATTTTGGGAACTTTACGACTTACCTACCGGTTTCTTAGGTTTGCGATTAATCTTAAATGCATGACTAAAGTTTGAGTTCATAAACCCACTTATATATTTTGCCCATTTCAAATCTTCAAAGATTGGTGTCCAGATCTTAGTATGACTAAAGCTCTGAAAATATGTACTAACAAGAATTTCCTGCTCCTCTAAGTACACGGTTCGATTAAGAAATATACATAGCTAGTTCACTGTTGCTTGTATTACTAACGTTTGATGACTTCCAAAACGTTGCACTCAGTATGGACAAAATCGCAAATACGTGCTTGCGCGTGCGTGCTTGAATCAAAGTCTTCTGCTCTGTATATAGTTTACACGATGTAAACGGCATTCCAATGGGATCGTGCTCATTCAGTATTGACTTGAGAGCTACACAAAATGATACGAACTGTGTTTTGTGAGATTTTGGCTCTTTTCTTTCTAATTTCAATGTCAATGCCAATATTTTGTCAGGAGTTTGATTGGAAAAGTGATTATGAAGATAGAGTTCGTGCAGACGAGAAAAAAAGAAATTTAAACTGTTCTTGCTTGAAGAACGTGAGTGATTGCAGTGTGGAAGTTAGTGTGAATCATGGTATCCTAAACGCACAATTCTCAATAATGTTTGATTGTACAAAAAGCCCTGTATTTGATTATTACACATCGAAAGTATTTTTTAACGTAACGAGTTTCAAGCTGGATGGCTGTGGTGCTAAAGGAAACGAGTTGGGGCTACGCTATTTACAATATCCTGAAATGATTGACAGTTTAAGATTAAGTAATTTTTGCATCAACGAATTCGAAAAGAGTGTATTCAACAAATTTACAAACTTAAAAATTTTTATTCTTGAGAACATGCACGTTGAGTCGGTAACGAATGGTAGTTTTGTAGGCTTGAGTAAAGTAGAACTGGTAAAACTAAAAAATGTGAAATTTGGAAATATTGAGGAGCACATGATGGATTCTTTAGAAAATTTACAAAAACTTTCATTGATTGAATGTAATGTAGGGTTGAATTTAATAAAGTTGAACAAGTTAAAGCGTATTAATTTGAAAAGCATTTTTGTTTCAGATCTACAATCAATGATTTCGAATTTACCACCGAATGCACAGTCTGTTAGTGGGCAAGATATTTATAGTTTTAAGAGCTCTCAAATTATTTTGAATGGAAGTAGAACACATCAATTTCATGACGTAAATTTGATACGTTCAAATGTTGTAAACATATCAGTTTGCAACTTCATCTATCTCGAGTCATTAGATTTCGAGCAAAACTGTATAAATGAATCTTGTTTCAAAATTTGCTATCTTCCATCATTACAAGTACTGAATCTTTCGAAAAATAAATTCAATACATTTACAGCCTCAAGTATACTCGATTGTAAACTCATAAGAAAAATAGATCTTAGTTATAATATGATAAGTTATCTGAATAACGACACATTCAGTGATCTTCAGCATCTTGAAAACTTGGTTTTGATAGGAAATCAGTTAGTCGTATTACTGTTAGTTTTGAATTCTGCGCTGATATCGATTCAAGTTGATAAAAATTCATTCGATTGTCTGTGGTTGCTTCAAATTATAGAAAAAGATCCAAATTACTTCTCTACATTCAAGTATACAGTGAAGCATGACCAATTAGCAATTCGTGGACTTCCTTGCAGTGTCAGGTCCGAATCGATAGAATCTGTGACAACATCTACAGTGTCATCATTTCATCCATTAGGTCTCATTCGAACCCACCCTTCTAAAACCATCGTTGAACCACTGCACATTCCATCAAAAGGTAAAATTCTCGTTGCAACGGTTGCAGTTGGAATTTTCATGTCCCATGTCGCCTTCATGCTGTACAATAAATATAGACGTAATCGATTTAAGCCATTTTATCGGAGACTGCCAAAGGACACAAATAATATTAACGTTCGAGAAACGATCACGACACGTACCAGTTCATTCTATTATGAGCAACCTTTGTCAGAAAATGTAGTACACGGAAATATTTATGAAGAGATACATGAAAATATAACAAACGAACCTACATACGATCATTTACAGTTTCACAGATTCGATATAGAAGACAATGAAGAATCTGATTCAATACAATAAATACAAAAAAAAAAAGATTTGTAAACTCTATATTGTTGAAAATTATTCATCCGAACCCTTAATTGAACTTGACCATCCCGACCAGTGGATTACAACAGAGTTGTAACAGAATTCGGTACTCAGTTAGCACATTTATTCTAGCAAAATATGTTATTGTTGTTATGATCGAAAGATCAGCTCCTGTCGAAATAAGATGTATTCCATATCACTATCTAACATTGTTATTATCAATATATTAGATCTGAAAATAGATCAATGTATACAACAGATATTATAGTAGATACAAGATAGACATTGTTGCTGTCGGCATAATGCCGGCGCTATAACTGTCAGACGGTTTGTACTTTCACGCTGAAGGTATGGGAGGTAGTTTTTTTTTTTAATTTTTTGAATATTGAACAGCCTTGATGTTGAAAACATCAAAAAAGAATTCTTCAACAATAGAGAAATTGCTCAGTTATAACTACGATTCCTACCAGGATTTTTTTTTTAATTTCAGAAATTCCTTCAGATTTTCTAAAATGTTTTAATGCAATATAAAAAAAAAAACGTTTATATATTTTTTTGAGATTGTATGTGATAAATTATGAAAAAGTGTAATAAATAACGCAAAAAAAGTTTATCCACCCCCAATCGGATACTAAGATTTATGTGTGTATTACAGAGTTTTAGTGTGTATTCTGCAACTTTCTCGAATGTAAACATTTTGTCTAGCATCCATTTTGTGCTCTTGAAGTTTTCGTGCTCAAAATTTCAGTTTCGTGTTAAAATTGGAGGTTTTTTGTTGCAAAATGCCCAAAAAAGCACAAATTTCGATCAGCATCCGAAATTTGATTATTGAACATCACAAAACTGGCAAAAGCTACCGTGATATTGCCGGAATTGTGCAGCTCCACAAAGATACGGTCGCTAGGATTGTGCAGATGTACGAAAAGCGTGGTTCTATCTTGCCAGCTAAGCGATCGGGACGTCCTTCAAAGACAACTGGCCGAATTGACAGAGCTATCGTGAAGAAGGCGGAGCTGGACCGGCGACTATCAGCTCCGAAAATTGCGAAACAAATTGAAAGTGAGTTTTCCATTCAGCTGACATCACAATCTGTACGAAATCGTCTTCATAAGAAAGATCTTAAGGGCAGAGTAGCACTTAAGAAGCCATGGTTGTCCGCAAAAAATATCAAAAAAAGATTGAATTGGGCCAAGGACCACATTTCATGGACCAGTGATGACTGGAATAAGGTGATTTGGTCAGATGAGACGAAAGTAATGCTATTTGGATCTGATGGTATCACAAGAAAATGGCGGCGAACCGGTGAAAGTTTGAAAAAGGAGTGTTTGCGGCCTACAGTCAAGCATGGCGGTGGTGAGTTACTTTACCAACATTGATTTTTTAACCAACTGAGCGTGACTTTGATTTTTTTTTCTGCAGGTAGAGTCATGGTGTGGGGATCTATGGCTACATCCGGCGTTGGAGAGAACTTGAGTTTATCGATGGAATTATGACCAAGGAGGTTTACTTGGACATTTTGAAGCGAAAACTACCAGCGTCTGCCCAAAAGCTTAAGTTAAGACACAGATATACGTTTCAACAAGACGGAGATCCGACCTTAATCCGATAGAACATCTCTGGTTAATCTTGAAGATTTAGGTCCAGGAGCAAAAACCAACAAGCATCCGGCAATTGCGGCAGGTAATCTCAAGTGAATGGGATAAAATCACCCCGGAAGCAACTGCTAAGATTGTTGAGTCAATGCCCCGGCGATGCCGAGCAGTTATTGAAGCCAAAGGTGGCCACACAAAGTACTAAAACTATGTGTGTCAGAAGGGTGGATAAACTTTTTTTGTGCAATTTTTTAACTTATTTTTAACATCAGCTCTCAAATGCAAGAGAATTTGTTTTTTTACATCGAACTTGCACGAATTGAACTTGTTTTTACCTGAATAATAAGAAACTGGACAACAAATAGCCGTGTTCTAATTTTAAGTGGGATTTTTGGAAGAAATCTAATTTTCCACTGGGGGTGGATAAACTTTTTTTGCATACTGTAACTGCTAAAAATTCAAAAAGTGCTGTAAATGTATACATTATTGTTGTAACGGAAAGTAACGCCCTTCTACCTAATGAGAAAAATAATTTCATCGCAATAACCAACAGGCATGTCAGTGAAAAATAATGTCTCCGCTATTCGTACACTGTTCGTTTAGTTGCGGTATATTTTTAATTTGTGTTCCTATAGTTGCGGTATCTGTTGGTTTCGTATGGGATCCTCCATTATAGGAACACTTTACCACAACTATTGGTACAAGCGAGAAAAGTTTTATCAGTTTTGGTGGTATTTCATCAATTTTGAAGCAGTTTGAACGATGTTTTTAAGTACCTCGTGTACCAACAAGCCAATACGTCGATTAGCAGTGTCGGTTCTGTGGCTAATCAGTAATAATGGCACTACCGCAACTATTGGAACACCCACAACTAATGGATCACTTACCCTATCTCTTGAAGTATTCGTCGAGGAATATTTTGAAATATTTGTAGAGATGTTCATGTAGGTATTCCACGAAAAATCCTTGGCGATATTCCTGAAAGAATCTTGATACATTTATGTAAGAATAGCAGGAAGAATTTCTGAATAAATGTCTGGTGATATTCTTATGAGTATCCTTAAAAGAATCACAGAATGAATTCCTTGAGGCATTCTTGAAGGTGTTCCTGAAGAATTTTCGGGAAAAAGTTTTGCAAGAATTCATGAAGGAATCCCTGTAGAAGTTGCTACAGCAACCTCTCGATAAATTTCTAAGTAAATCCCTAAAAAAAATCCTAGAAAGAGTTCCTGAATATGATTTCTGGAGGAATCTTTGAAGATTCCTGAAATAATCCTTGAAGGTATTTCAGGACGAATTCTTGATGATATTCCTGATGGAATCCTTGTGGGTATTTCTGGAAGTATTTCAGTAAATATCCATAAAAGAAACCCTGGAGGTACTTATAGAGTTTTTTTTTCTCGTTGAAGCTACTTTATACATTGGGCGAGTAAAGTGTATCACCAGAAAATCCTTATTGAAGATTATCCCATCTGTCGTCACCGTTCAATTCAATCAAACGCCGAGTAATCAGTGATTTTTGTTGTTGATTTTATTGCTGTTTGGAGCACAACTTTCAAGTGATATTATGACGAATCTACAGAACACAATGTTGCTCTCAAAGACACTTAAGCAGCTTGCAAGATAATGCATATTTTGTAAAAGAATTTTTAAATAGGAAGTTTTAAAAATTTTTTTTCCATTATTATTTCGTAACTTTTTGCAAACTTTTCATAATTTATGCCTTTTAACAATTTTCGATTAGTTTCAAGTAAATTCATATTACTGTGAAATCGATAAGTGAGCTAACACTGAATGCTATGAATCGTGGACCAAATCTCAGAAACAGTGTTTGAAGGCGGGCCAATTTTTTGAAGTGTACAATGAAATCCACATTCGTGAAATCGAAATCTTTCTAGAATCTTGTCTAGGATTGAATGGAAACCATGCGCAAGATTTTTTGAGAAAACATTTCAGAATCTTTCCTAAGATAAGTTCTGTGATCTTTTTCTGGAATCTGAGCAAATGCAGTCCAGGATTATATAAATAATTTTGTCTCAGAATTCTGTCAAAAGCACACCTAGGATTATAAGAATGCTCTAATATGTCTCAGATCCTGCCAAAGATTCTGCTAAAGATTTTGTGACAATCCTGCCCAAGCTTTTCATAAAATGCATGTGAATGATCCTTTGTCTCAAGAAACTCTTCTATTTTAATAATCTGTATTGGTTTTGATCATTGATCATCTGGATCCAGAGATATTCCTAAATTCATTGGAGGACCGACGCATAGCCATGACCCACGTTAATATCTCAAGTTACAGATTTTCCTCATGTGCGGGTATTGGCTTTTCAAAACTATACTCTGACGAACGTGGGGATTTATTTTTATTTCCGTACAAAGTGGGCCGAAGGGTTTCAGATTTTCATGAAACTTTTTCCACAGGCAGGGCTTATCAATATATGAATAAAAAAAAATTGAGAAAAATTCAGGGTCGCTTATTTTCCCGGAAAACTCAGTTGGATTTTTTTTTGTTTTTCTCTGACAATACTTACTTTGAAAAAATCAACTCAAGAACGAAGCATCGTAGAAACAAAGTTTTTTATGAAAATGAAAGCAAATTTTCTCTGGAATAAAAAAAAAGTTAACTGGAAAAAGTTTTCCACAAAATTTTCCACCGTTGAGAAAATTCGTAAAGAAAAGCCGGAAAAACTATGCTTCAACTCGTGGAAAATTTTCAAAAAAATATTTTTGAGAAGATAATTTCATAAGCTTTAATCGCTGAAATTTGTGAAATGTACTTTTTTTTTCGTATTTGAGTTATGGCCAATTTTGTAAAAAATGTGCAAATGTGCCATTTTGAGTCTTTTCTTTTCTCCCCTGGAAAACAAAAAAAAATCCAACTGAGTTTTCCGGAAAAATAGGCGACCCTGAATTTTTCTCAATTTTTTTATTCATATATTGATGAGCCCTACCTGTGGAAAAAGTTTCATGAAAATCTGAGACCTTTCGGCCCAAACCCGTACGGAAATAAAAAAAAAAATCCCCGAGTGTCTGTTGTGAAAAAATTAAACAAATCGGTGCAACCGTTTTTTGAGTAATAAGGTTTTATGTTTTTGGTACAACTCCGGCCGTGACAAGATCTTGAAAACTTAAAAAAATATCATATTGTGGTTTTTGGATTTCTCGAAGGGTTTGATTGATTTTTTCAGAGAAGCTCCTTATTAGCTAACATTGCACAGTCCACATTTTATTGTTTTTGATAAATCGACTAGAAACAAAATGGCTGCCTAAGAAATTTTATATGGGATGTGCCGGTTCCCCAAGGAATACCGAAATGTATTCAAAACTAGATGACCAATGGTCAATACCGACAAAGAATCCAAAAATAGAAAAGTTTTTTGAGAATTTGTGAAAAAAGTTGCACATATTTCGTGAGCCATAAAAGTTATCGCGATTTGAATATTGTTTTATGGTGAAAAGATGAAACTGCCGGTAGAAGGGTTAAGAATTATGCTTGGAATTATTCGAGTCGTTTCTATTTTAATGCTACAAATTTTCTTCTTCGGATTTTACTATGAATTTCTTTTGGGATTCCTCTAAAATATCCTGCAAGTATTTAAATAATTCATTGAAGGATTTCTTTATAAATGGCTCTAGTAGAATTTTTAGGGATTCCTTATGGGTCTCCTTCTAAAATTTCTTAAGAGATGGCTTCCTTCAATAATTCTTTTAGAAATTTGTTTAGGGATTTCTCCAACCATTGCTTCAAAAATATCACTTCTTCTTGGCATTAACGTCCTCACTGGGACAGAGCCTGCTTCTCAGCTTAGTGTTCTTATGAGCACTTCCACAGTTATTGACTGAGAGCTTTCTTTGCCAAATTGCTATTTTTTGCATTTGTATATCGTGTGGCAGATACGATTATACTCTATGCCCAGGGAAGTCAAAGAAATTTCCATTACGAAAACATCCTGGACCGACCGGGAATCGGACCCAGACACCTTCAGCATACCCAAGTAACCAACAAGCACTTAAACTAGCATCCATTCAGCACTATAGGTGTCCTCAGAGCAACGCATTAAATGCTTATTAAACATATAGCTGCCATTAGTGCTTTGTCAATGCAGGTTTTGGCGAAATAACGTGCTGTTTTAATGCTACACCTTCAGGAACGTTGCACTCGATTGTCAAAAAAGTGTAACGCCTCCGAGAAGGAAGAACCAAAACAAAAATATTTTCCATCTTCTCACACTTCTTATCGTTGCTGACGCCGATACTTCTGAACTGTATTTTTTGGCTACTTTATCTTTAATTGCGATTCGAAACCATGACCCGTTGAAATATCGACATCCGATGGCAATGTATCACGCTGCAGGAGCTGCTGTATAAGATTTTATGCTGCGCAATGATATTATGGCCTACTTAAGGTACGTTTAATTTACATTAAATAATTTTGGTTGTGTACCTATGCGCAAACTATCTATGTCTCAATTTCCTTATACACCCTTGAGTCATTTAAAATCGAAACTAAATGGTAATTTATCGTATCGGGTGTTGAATAATTTTGTTTCCCCGTAGTTGTAACATCGGCTTATTGTATATTTTTATCTTTGTGATATCTGTTATCCTATACCTCTTCCTATTGCAATTAAAGAATGGTTAATTGTGCTGGCGTATTTCGTCATGACGATCATCTTTCTCCTTCACTCAATAGCATCGGTTCAATAAATTGTCAAAGCAGCCCACACAAACAAAGAAGGCTAAGTAATGCCGTAAGAGAGGGGGAGAGACAAAGGATGTTGTCTTTTCAATAACATATCATCTGTACTCCTCCTTCATGACATTAACACAGCAGTAGAGAAGCATTTCGATTGCTCTGTTTCGAAAACATCCCGTGCATTTTGAGTGCTTATTAATAGCCGAGAGGTTTTAAAAAGCACTGCTTCTGTCCATTAAAGGCAGCTAAGCAATCCAACTTCTTTATTAGGGCAAGGAGCAGTAAACATGCTCAAAGCAGTCTACTGCGCGGCTTCTTCTTCTTCTTTTTGGCGTTACGTCCCAACTGGGACAAAGCCTGCTTCTCAGATTAGTGTTCTTATGAGCACTTCCACAGTTATTAACTGAGAGCTTTCTTTGCCGGTTGACCATTTTTGCATGTGTATATCGTGTGGCAGGTACGATGATACTCTATGCCCTGGGAATCGAGAAAATTTCCTTTACGAAAAGATCCTCGACCAGTGGGATTCGAACCCACGACCCTCAGCATGGTCATGCTGAATAGCTGCGCGTTTACCGCTACGGCTATCTGGGACCCGCTTATTATCTGCGTGGCTTATTTTAATGCTTACTGGTTACCTGGGTAGCTTTGCTTTGTAGCAAGTCATCAAGTGTTCCTCCAAGAATTTCTTCAGGAGTTAAAAAAAAAATTTCAGAGATTCTTCAAGAATTCCTCCAAGAAATTCCTACGCCTTATTCTAGCAATTATTCCAGAATTTTTTCATGGGTTTCTAACTGTTTTTTGAAAAATGCCTGGAGGAGTCGTCTTGAAAATAATGCCAGGAGGAGTCTTGGAATTTATAAAAGCGGTATTACTGTAGAAACTCCTGGAGGAATCTCCACAAAAATTCCTAATTGATTGCTTGAAATATACTTCCTCGATAAATTCCATGAATCCTTTGAAGAAATGCCTGGACGAATGACGTAATAATTTGGGCAGGAATCCATGAAGGAATTTCTGAAGCAATCCCTGAAAAATATGAAAGAATCTCATATTTGAGCTTCATATTGAATTTCTAGAGACATCTACAGGGATTACACAGCTATAAATATTCCTAGAGATCGCTATGGAAAAATCTACCAGAACCTATATCACATGGCCAAAACCAATCGTCCATGACTTGATGCTCTAGTGAATCAGAATAAAAATGTGAGCCTACGCGCTTATGAAATTCTGGTCATTAGGTGTATACCAATTCCTTGTGTACAGCATGATCAATTTTACAAAAACTGTTTAGAACTATATTCTAGTCTCATACCTTTTCATTAGAGCGAAAAAAAAGCTAAATTCGGTTCAAAAATGGATTTTTGAGAGCGTTTAAAAGTATTGTAGCGCCGCTCCTTGAGGTCACTGAAAGATCTTTGCAGCATGGATATGTTCGTTAATACCAGAACTATCTTTTTTCATTGTCACTGTCTAAATATTGAACCGAAAGAAAAAGAAAGAAAGAAAAAAAAACCTATGAGATTTTTATGTTAAATTCATTGTAACCTTATAGTAAATTCGTTTAAAAATGTGGGAGAATCTCAAGAGCTCACTGAAAGTGGAGGAATCTTACGAAAAGTGAATGAAGGAAATTAAGCTGAATATTTTACGCTTCCCCCTGTATAATGTAAAACATGGAAACGGTAGTAAAAATTGGTGGCGTAGAAAATGACATAATGACCCATGGCCAATCAATTGATAGACAATATACTGCTGTGAATCGCAAGTGAGTCCCATCCATACACCCAAACGAATACTAAAAAAAGTTCAGGAGATTGAAACATGTTTGGATCAATGAAACTTTCATAATTTGCTTACCATTGAGCAATTCTCGCTGAAACCAGGCCGCCATCGGCACCCATCGTTAGAATTCCAATTTTATATCACTGATCGCTAATTTTCGATAACACTTAAGGGTGGTCCTTTCTGTTTTCTCAAATTGGTGGACCCCTCATACGCCAGCCAGCTGAACAGTTTGCGAAAAAGCCCATTTTTTTATAAATCTTGGATATTTCTTCGCGGGATATGTCTCATATTTCGCTTGGAACACATAGCAAACTTAGTGGCATCGTATAGAGAAAGGATGTAGCTTTCATTTAAACTCGAAAAAAATTTCGGCGGCCATTTTGAATTTGGCCACCATCTTGAATTTTGTTAGAAAAATCGTTTTTTCACCATTAGCGCACCGCTAGTTTTAAATTCTGAGATCGCCATCAGAAAGCTGAGGAAAAATTGCGTAAGATGGGCTACAGAAACTAGGTGAGCAATGGTATTTACCCTATCAAATGAACGATTTTCTAAATCATGCTATACGATTTTGACGTATATGGCGAGTGCAATCAATACAAAAATCTTTTTTGTACAAGAAGAAAAAACTTCGATCACATAAAAACGCGACGCGAGACGGAACACAACACTTATTGCACAGACAAACAGACGTAACACTTAGAACAAATTTCTTCAAAATCCATCACCCAGTTTACACCATCATCATCTGGTGAGCTTGTTGCACGAACAGGTGTTTCGTGCAACAAGACCGGCAGATGGCGGTAGTGTGAAACGTCAATCACGAAGAAAAACGATGCGCGCGTCTCTGGTTGTGAGATTTGTAACATAACGAATTTGGAATGATCGTTAAATGAGTGGTCGATGGAAATTTCGTCAGTGTTACGTCTGTTTGTCTGTGCTTGTTGTTCTTACAAATAAAAAGGATATTAAAAATTACCTTTTTATGTCGACCGGTTTCGGGCTCGATGTTGCCCATCTACGGGACGATGTCCGACTGATTATTCAGATTCACAAACACATATTCATGCAGATTGCAGCATACGTCGAGTGGGGGGGGGGGTGTTTATTGCTAGGTCATCCATTTCGTCAAGTTGAAGAGGGGTGATGTTATTGGGGGGTCGTCTTCATTCATGAGAGGGCGATCAGCGGTAGCTATATACACTATATACATAGACTCCCATGCGTTGAGGTTTCTTTCTCTACCGTAAATTTTTTAAAGAAAACGAGGGCCAGCTCCCGTTTTTAGATTTATTAGTCTCCAAAACAACAGACAATCAACTAAAGTTTGCGATTTACCGAAAACCCACGTCAACGGATCGGTACATCACATCGGATTCAAATCATTACGGGGCTCAAAAACAAGCAGCATTCCATTCCATGGCCCATCGGCTATTCAATATACCGATGGAAAAAGAGGATTTTGTGGCAGAACGAAAAAGAATTCACTCTGCAGCCGAAATGAATGGATACGGTAAAGACTTCGTTGACAAAATCCTCCGTAAACATGAACGAAAAAAGCACAGACAGACTGCCACAACCCTTCACCCTGACAAAGAAGAAATAAAAAGGATAAGTCTTCCGTTTTACCCCCAAATGACAAACCCTATTCAGGCGGCTTTGAAACACGGTATTCATGTGGTGTATAAAAGCGGCAACACACTGAAGGATCATTTATGTAATCTGAAGGACAAGGTTCCTGCTGAGGAAAAATCAGGAATATATGAAATCCCGTGTCAAAATTGTCCTGCAGTGCATATCGGCCAAACCCGCCGTAAGTTCAAAGTTCGCCTGCGTGAACATAAAAATGCAGTGGACCATGAACGACCGAACGAATCCAGTGTAGCAGCCCACACTATAGCTCAAAACCATAGCATCGATTGGCAACAGGCTAAGTTGCTAAAAAATGTCCGAAAAGCTTCACACCTCAACGCATGGGAGTCTATGTATATAGCTACCGCTGATCGCCCTCTCATGAATGAGGACGACCCCCCAATAACATCACCCCTCTTCAACTTGACGAAATGGATGACCTAGCAATAAACACCCCCCCCCCCCCCCACTCGACGTATGCTGCAATCTGCATGAATATGTGTTTGTGAATCTGAATAATCAGTCGGACATCGTCCCGTAGATGGGCAACATCGAGCCCGAAACCGGTCGACATAAAAAGGTAATTTTTAATATCCTTTTTATTTGTAAGAACAATAAGTGTTGTGTTCCGTCTCGCGTCGCGTTTTTATGTGATCGTAGTGGAAGTTCTTACGTTAGCACACCCAAAAAATGGAATAAGAAAAAACTTTTCAACCTTTGATGTTTTATTTGAGTCGAGTGAAGAATAAGAATATTATTTTGAGTGAAATAATCTGGCGGCCATCTTGGATTTTGACGCCATTTTGGTTTTAAGTAGTAGAATGAGTTTTCACCTTGATAGCACTCAACATGTTGAATTTTAATGCTACCGTTACACTTATTCTTCTTCTTGTTCTTCTTTTTCCTGACGTTACGTCCCTAATGGAACAGAGCCAGACCCTCAGCTTAACTAGCTTTGAAAACAAATTATTAAATTGTATTTTTTTTACGCTTATTTGCTACCTGAATGATTCTTCTGCATATCTTCGAGTTGAAAAATAGCATTATTTCTTTCATTTATTTGGTCTAAAACCATTGATTGACCATTCTTGGGATTCCAACCCCGGAATCCTTGGGATTCCAACCCCGGAATCCTTGGGATTCCAACCCCGGAATCCTTGGGATTCCAACCACGGAATTCCAGTCGGAATCCCAAAAATTCCAGTCGGAATCCCAAGGATTCCAGTCGGAATCCCAAGGATTCCAGTCGGAATCCCGCACCACAATGTAATTGAGTGTAAAAAAAAATAAAAAAAAAAATGAATAAACAAGTGCTTCTGTTTATATAATTAAATATTAATTCATTGTTTTATTAGCTATGTGAAATCCTACAGAACGGAACTGTCATTTTGTATGGGACGATCCATAGCATTTTTCAACAGCCTACTTGATGGCAAGACGAAGTTTGCCGGGACCACTAGTTTAAAATAAAATGTTAAATTCAAAATAAATGAATTTCACTTCTTTTTTCATAACTGATAAAGTTTGATAAATCATAATTTAACCTTCCAGTCGTCGCGCGGTGAGCGCTGCTGTTGTGAACGAAAAGAGAGGTTATTTCAGCAGTGTTGCACAAAATACAATAGCGTGGCAACTGAGGTGTTAAATTTCATGTAAACATAATAAAACCAGCATTACATACAACTTAAACTACCTGTAGCTCGATTTCAGAAACTGCAAATTTACTACAGGCACATTATTTGATCCTTGAGACACGCAAATGTTATCTTTTTGTTACCCTGTGTTATCTTCGGCTTGGCTTTCTTTCTGTCTTTTCCCTTTAAACAACACGTTTCTCCACCAGCTCGATAGCCACTTACATTTATTGATTTGTAGTACCATTCATCAGCTAGCTGTTGATCATACATACATACTATTTATAAATCAACATTGTCTTATATAATATTGGTTCGAATAAATTACATTTATAAACTTTTTTCTTCTTGTTTGTATGATTTTTGATGAAAAGGTGATGTAAGAATACGAATACCTACCGACAAGCACATTGATTAGTTGATCGACACGGACAGTTTTATATGCGCTAACAGAAAATAAAACAAAAGCAACTTATAAAAAATGCGGAGTTTTTCCACACATAGAATTTAGCTAAAAAAATTGCCTATGAAAGTTGAAATAAAATTGCAATATCTCTTAGAGAAAGAATTCATTTTTTTCTTTTAGAAAACCTGAAAGCATGAAATCCTTAAACCCGCATGAAATCATTCGTTGCTTTTTAATGTGTAATAATGTAATTGAAAGACATGTTTAAAAACGAAAAAAAATGTACAAAACAATCACGACCTTTCAGTCGACATTTACAGCTTCGGCCATGGGTACATGACAGGCAGGGCCGATTTGTAGGTGAGGTCGTACATCTGACCACGGATGAATGCCTCCTTATCACTTGGTTCCGGTTTTGTGCATGCGAGGCCATACTTGTAAGCGTACTCCATAATACGGACGGCAATTTTGATGGAACAATCCTGGATAGTTTCCAGCGGTGGGTACAAGCTGCCACGTTCCAGATCGTCTTCGGTGACAATTTCGGCCAAGCGTTGAGCGGAGATGAGGAAAATATCCTCGGGGATGGTGTCCGCTCCGGCGCAGATCACTCCAAGGGCCACTCCGGGGAAAATATACGAGTTGTTGCCCTGACCGGGGTAATAAGTTTTTCCCTTGTACGTAACGGGTGGGAAAGGCGATCCTGAAGCAAACACACAGCGGCCATCCGTGTGTTCATAGGCTTGTTCAGCCGTGCATTCAGCTTTGCTTGTGGGATTCGACAGGGCAAAGATAATAGGGCGCTCGTTCAGATCAGCCATGGTGCGGATGATTTCTGGAGTGAAGGCTCCCGCGATGGCAGCCGCGCCAATGATCACGGTTGGTTTGATGTCCTTGACGGCTTCGGCCAATGTATCGACCGGGGCATGGTCGTGAGCAAATCGGTGCTTATGGCCAGAGATACCTCCCTTCGGACGATCCTTAACAATCAGACCTGAGGATGATTCAAATTATGAGTGGAGATGATACATAGATGTGGCAGATGAGATTGAACTTACCCTTGCTGTCCACCAACCAAATTCGTTTGCGGGCGTCCTCTTCGCTCATTCCATCCTGTCGCATAGCCATGACGCAGAGCTCGGCAATACCAAGAGCGGCTTCACCGGCACCTTGGAACAGAACCGTGTTTTCGCTCAGCTTTGTCTTGGTGACACGCAGCGAGGCAAGCAAACCGGCAACGGCAACTGAAGCAGTACCCTGAATGTCATCATTGAAGGTACAATAGTTATCACGGTATTTGTCCAAAAACCGGAAAGCGTTGGAGTTTCCAAAGTCTTCGAACTGAATCAGGCAGTTGCGACCGAAGCGACGCACGGCAGCTTGCATGAATTCCTCAATGAATTCGTCGTACGCCTCACCGGTCACACGCTTATGTCGGAGTCCAACGTACAGAGGATCATCCAGAATGCTTTGGGTGTTGGTTCCCACATCCAGAGTGACGGGTAAGCACTGATGGGGTTTAATTCCTGCCAAAGCCGTGTAGAGGGCGAGCTTGCCGACAGGAATGCCCATACCATTGGCACCCAGATCTCCCAATCCCAGGATACGTTCGCCATCAGTTACACAGATGGCACGCACGTCCGTTTCGGGCCAGTTCTTCAGCACATCATAAACATGACCCTTATCGTTGATAGTGATGTACATGCCCTTCGGCTGTTGATAGATCATGCTGTACTTCTGACAGGCCAATCCTACCGTTGGGGTGTAAACCAGCGGCATCATGTTTCCAATATCCGACGACAACACCCGGTAGAACAATCGCTCATTGCGATCCAACAAGCCAACCAGGTAGATGTACTTGTCCAAATCATTTTCATAACGATTCAGCAAGGTGAGGCAATGCTGGACCTGCTCCTCCTCGGAACGTACGGTGGCCGGTAGCAAACCATGAAGACCCAACGCCTGACGTTCCTCAATGGTAAAAGCCAAACCCTGAAAGAGAAATAAGAATCGCACATTAATAGGTGTTGCATAAATCCAACGATCGACATATTGACCGAATTTCGTTATCTACAAAGATGAGCAAAACAGAGGCAAGAGAAAATCCGCAATCGAAATGACCGTGACCAAGGCCAATCCGATAAAATCGAAATGACGCGACGAACCGGTTTGGACTGGGTTTACACAGAATCATGGAAGTGTGTCATACGAGAGTGAATGCACTGCTTTGTGAGGCATGGAATATTTTGAAGAACACTTCTGGGTTCTTGCTAATTCAAATTCATTGGCAGCGGTCACCCAAAAGCAACAGAATAATGAAGATGGTATCGTATGTTTGAACCTGCTGACACAACTTCCGCGCAAAGTGCGAACTTCGATGACGATAATCACGCTTTGTTTGCTTAAGTTGCTTGTAAGCACCATTTACGTAAAAGGTCTGATGTTTTGCCTTTCGCGACTACAGCAAATTAGAAGTTGGTAATTTTAAGATCACATAGACCTTCGAGGCCAGGAGTTGATAATAGCGATAATAAAGTCATTATGCGTTGCAGAAATTTCATCTAGACGTTCTAAGCTAGCGATTTCTAAGATAAATTCAATCACCATTTACCGTTAACCGCAATTCATATCGAATTACTATAATCAGTTACATAGACCTAAAGGCAGCGGTTGAAGCATTCTTGACGAATTATGTGACCAACTTTATCTCGTAGAACAACAAAACCGTTGGTCTCTTGCCCCAACTCTCAACCCCAGCAGGTTGCGTGTGGTTAATTGATTTATAATTTGATTGAAATTGATTAGTGGCGCGCAGCGATTAACAGTTTTCTGCGACCTGCTAGGCTGCTAGGGCCGGTCAGGTGGCGCAAGTCCGATTCCCAGACCTTCACACGTGTCCAGCTGATCTGCTGGCCAGCAACTTGGGAGGTCCTCATGTCAAGTCCGGTGGCGCGCAGAGCCTGTAATCAGAGGCAAAGTGTCGCCAAAGGGCAGGACCAAGAGATTGATGTCAATTAAAACCCCATTCCGTTGATGCTCGTATGCAGTGTTAATCGCGACGCATTTGAGAAGATGGTTGACAGGCGCCCTGTGGCAGAACTGATGGATGGTAATCAGTATTATCATCATGATAAACACTGATTTGTGGAGATGTGCACAGATGTTTTTTTCTTTTCTCAAAGAAGGTAAATTACAGTCAACTCTCCCTTACTCGATATTGAAGGGACCATCGAGTTAGGCAGGTATCGAGTTACAGAACACAAAACCAGTGTAACTGCGATCCAAGGGACCATCGAGGTAGCCATGAAAACCAACTTTTACTATGGTTCTCTAACTCGATATCGAGGTACAGGATACCGAGTATGGGAGAGTTAACTGCATATTTGATTAAATCCACGATCTCAGAAGAAATCTGTGAAGAATCTTATCATGAATTTAATTGGCACGAATATTTACAAATTTAAAAAAAAAAATCTACCTTCAAATCTGGAAAAATCATTACTAAGAAGACTTAAATTTTAGTTTATATTATCTAAAAAACAAAAAACTTTCAAGATTCTGACAGTATTTTCTCCGGTATTTCCTACATGGATTGATTCTAGGAAAATTCTGCCAATAAGTGATATAGAAATTTCCAGAGTCATTTCTCTAAATATTCAAGCGATAATAACTTAGGTTATTCTTACAAGTTTTTTAAGACCACTTCATTGTTTACCCTCTAAGGATTTATCTTCACATTTATTAAGAGTTCTCTTTACAGAACATTAAAACATTCCTTCACGGAAGTCTAGAGATCTCAGAAGACACATGCATATTTCTGTGAGATGTAACATAAAAAGCTTATTTCAACGGAATTCGAAAAAAAAATCCGCAAGATTTTTACCGAAAACTGTTAAAAAATAGCATACTTTGTTTTTTTTTTTTTTTTTTAAATTTCTTCATTAGTATCATTCCAAACATTACATTCATTATTTCTTATATCTTGGTGTTCTGTGTTATTAGGCAACACTATCATCCTAATTTGGTAAAACAAATCTAAGATTTTATTAAAATTTTGTTAACAACATATTACATTTCATTTGCCGTAGCAGTTCAGATTTTTTACAGGTGAGTTGATTTCACCTGCTTATAAGAGAAAAAAAAAACGTTTTCAATACACTTAACCTAACTTAACCTAAACATATAACGCATTAATCGTGGCAGTAGAAGATTGTAACGATTTTTGCCTGAAATTATTGATTATTTTATTTGACATTTGTTCCAATGTTTCAACATTGGATATTCTATGTAACTCATTGGTACTATACCAGGTAGGAAGCCTCAGAATCATTTTCAAAATTTTATTTTGAATTCTCTGCAGAGCTTTCTTCCTGGTATTACAACAGCTGGTCCATATTGGTATAGCATACAACATGGCTGGCCTGAAAATTTGTTTGAATATCAAAAGCTTGTTCTTAAGACAAAGTTTTGATTTTCTATTAATAAGTGGATAGAGACATTTTACATATTTGTTAGATTTGGCTTGAATGCCCTCAATGTGATTTTTGAAAGTTAAATTCTTATCTAGCATGAGCCCTAGATACTTAACTTCATCTGACCAATTTATTGGAACCCCTCTCAATTTTACGGTCAAACCTTCATGCCAAACACTGTCGAATGCTTTTTCTATGTCTAGAAGAGCAAGACAAGTAGAATAGCCTTCAGATTTGTTGGAACGGATCAAATTTGTTACACGTAAGAGTTGATGAGTGGTCGCGTGTCCATGGCGGAATCCGAACTGTTCATTGGCAAAAATTGAATTTTCGTTCATGTGGGCCATCATTCTATTCAAAATAACCTTTTCAAAAAGTTTACTGATGGAAGAAAGCAAACAGATTGGACGATAGCTAGAAACTTCTGCAGGAGTTTTGTCTGGTTTTGAAATTGGAACAACCTTAGCATGTTTCCATTTGTCAAGAAAATATGCTAATTGAAAACATTTGTTGAATATACCAACTAAAAATGATAAGCTACTTTCTGGAAGTTTCTTGATGAGGATGTAGAAAATTCCATCATCGCCAGGAGCTTTCATATTTTTGAATTTTTTAATAATAGTTCTCACTTCTTACAAATCAGTCTCCCAGGCATTTTCGAAAACGTTCTCTTGATTGAGAATATTTTCAAAGTCCTGAGTAACTTGATTTTCAATTGGACTAGTAAGTCCTAAATTAAAATTGTGCGCACTTTCAAACTGCATAGCAAGTTTTTGAGGTTTTCCGCAATTAGTTAGTAATAATTTGTTTTCCTCTTTCAATGCCGGTATTGGCTACTGAGGTTTTTTCAAGATTTTAGATAATTTCCAAAAGGGCTTAGAGCCAGAGTCCAATTGAGAAATCTTATTTTCAAAATTTTTGTTTCTTAATTGTGCAAAACGTTTTTTGATTTCTTTCTGCAAATCCTGCCATAAAATTTTCATATCAGGATCGCGAGTGCGTTGAAATTGCCTTCTCCTCACGTTTTTATGACGGATCAAGAGTTTAAGATCATCGTCTATAATCACGGATTCAAATTTTACTTCACATTTTGGAATTGCAATGCTTCAACAATGGAATTTGTTAAAGTTTCAAGAGCATTGTCAATATCAAGTTTTGTTTCTAAAGAAATGTTAACATCAAGATTAGACTAATTATTTTGGGTTTTGTGCAACGTAAGAACTATATCACAATCACACGACGCGACGCGAGACAGGACACAACACTTATGGTTCTTACAAACGTTAAAAGGACATATAAATTACCTTTTTTTAACGACCGGTTTCGGGCTTGATGCTGCCCATCATCAGGACGATGTCCAACTGATTGTAGAAGGAAAACGCACATATACAGCTTCATACTTGACTAAGTACACGTCGAATGTAGGGGGGTAAAATCATTTGATTTTTCGTCTGGTCAGGTAAAATAAGGGTGATGTTATTGGGGCTTCATCTTCGTTCATCAATGGTTGCTCAGCAGTAGCGATGTACATTGATTCCCAAGCGTTTAAATGCGAAGTCTTCCTCACAGGTTTCAAGAGCTTCGCATTATCCCAGTCTACGGAATGATTGAGTTCCACCGTATGTACTGCAACGCTTGACTCATTTGTTCTGCCGTTTTCAGCCGCATTCTTGTGTTCTCTCAAACGCGTTTTGAATTTTCGGCGAGTTTGGCCGATGTATACCGCAGGACAGCTTTTGCACGGAATTTGGTAGATCCCCGACAAATCTTCCTTCGGTACTTTGTCCTTCAAGCAACAAAGACGGTCTTTAAGAGTGTTGGTACTCTTGTACACTGTCTGGAAGCCATGTTGCTTAAGGGTGTTCTTAATCCCATTGGTCACCTTCGGGTAGAATGGTAAACTAATCCTTCGGATATCCTCTCTCTCTGCTTCAAAAGTAGTCGCGGCTCGCCTGTGTTTCTTCCTCTCATGCTTGCGTAGGATTTTATTCACAAACACCTTGTCATAACCATTCAACTCAGCAGATTCATGAATTCTATTCTTCTCTTCTTCAAACTCTTTCTTTTCCATTGGGATGTTGTACAGTCGGTGAACCATCGAATGGAAGGCTGCTTGTTTTTGGGATCCATGGTGATTGGAATCCGACGTGATGTAGCGGTCTGTTGATACCGGTTTGCGATAAATGCCAAACTTCACCTTATTGTCCTCTTTTCTGGATATCAACAAGTCGAGGAACGGGAGCTTACCATCCACCTCTTTTTCAACAGTGAATTTTATCGAATCGTGACGAGAATTGAGTAGATCGAGTGTTTGGGATAAGTACCGTTCTTTTACTACAGCAAAAATGTCATCAACATAACGACGCCAAACCCGAGGAAAGAGCTTTTCTTTTTCTAGTTCTAATTCAAGATCGCTCATAAAAACTACAGCTAACAGAGGGGAAAGTTTACTGCCCATGCTGAGCCCGTAGGTCTGTTTGTAGAACTTACCCCTAAAAGTGAAGTAGTTTTGCTTCATGCATACTTGTGCTATCGTGAGGTAAGCTTCGATGTGATTCAGCGGTACTCGGTGACGTTCCAAATGCCTACGTAAGCTTTCCAGCGCCTCATCAACAGGTACGTTTGGAAATAACGAAACAACATCGAATGAAACTAAAACTTCACCTCGTCGCATTTCCAAACTATTCAGCTTTTCGGCGAATTCGACGGAGTTTTTAACGCTTTTTCCATGGGTAACGGGGGTACTTCTTTATTTCATTTACCAACCATGCTGCCATTTTCTCCGTTGGGGTGCAGATGTTGGATGAAATAGGACGCATCGCTACATGGGTTTTGTGAATTTTAGGTAGGCAATAGAGTGAAGCCACTTTCGGATTCGGGACTAGGAACTTCCTTTCAAGTTTTTCTTCCCCCAACAGAAGAGCTACTTTTTGTCGCGTGCTATTCGCTTCCTCAATCAGTGCGTTAAGAGGGTCTTTGGGTTTGCCATTTTTGTACTTACACTCATGATAAGGGCCGGATTGGATCATATCTAGAACCGTTGAGTCGTAATCCTGCTTGTTCATAATCACCACCGCGTTCCCTTTATCTGCCCGGGAGTACACCACGTCATGTGCTTTCAGTTGTTGAATCACATTTTCAACATCTGAATCGGGTTGACTGGAGTGTTTATGCTTTTCGGCTGTGCTTAAGATGTTACGTTCAATATCGCGACGTAAGGAACACTTGGACGGATAACTGGTGTATTGTATAGAACTTTCAATGCTGTTGACCGTTTCGGCCAGGGGAGCTTGCCGGGAGGGAACAGCAAAATTCAACCCTTTATTGAGCAAGTCATGTTCAGGAGATGTCAGTTGTACAGACGACAAATTCACCACAAAGTTATCAATGATTTTCGGGGCGCGCAACACTCTTTCTGGTATCTGTGCATGTTCAAGCGAGAGCAGTTTTTTACGATGTTTTTGCTTCGTTGTACGCACACGCTTGGACAAGTTACGGGTAACTATATCGAGCACTGACTGCCAACATTCTTTCTTCTCTTCTACACATCTATAAACAATACATTCAGCAGCTGTGTGATACTCTTCCTGCTTTAGCAACTGTAGGTGCAGCGGGTACAGCTGTTCTTCAACCATTGATAAGAGCTTGTGTTTACACTTTATTTCTTCGGTTAACCATATATTTCGCGCACTTTTAACCGCTTTAACACTTGCTTCGCTACTGATTGATGATTTAATGTGGATGAATTTCGGGATAAGACGTTTTCTTTTGCAACGTGTTAGAAACTGTATATCCAAAAGCAATTTTCTCTTCTCTACTTCACTTTTAGGGGTAAGTTCTACAAACAGACCTACGGGCTCAGCATGGGCAGTAAACTTTCCCCTCTGTTAGCTGAAGTTTTTATGAGCGATCTTGAATTAGAACTAGAAAAAGAAAAGCTCTTTCCTCGGGTTTGGCGTCGTTATGTTGATGACATTTTTGCTGTAGTAAAAGAACGGTACTTATCCCAAACACTCGATCTACTCAATTCTCGTCACGATTCGATAAAATTCACTGTTGAAAAAGAGGTGGATGGTAAGCTCCCGTTCCTCGACTTGTTGATATCCAGAAAAGAGGACAATAAGGTGAAGTTTGGCATTTATCGCAAACCGGTATCAACAGACCGCTACATCACGTCGGATTCCAATCACCATGGATCCCAAAAACAAGCAGCCTTCCATTCGATGGTTCACCGACTGTACAACATCCCAATGGAAAAGAAAGAGTTTGAAGAAGAGAAGAATAGAATTCATGAATCTGCTGAGTTGAATGGTTATGACAAGGTGTTTGTGAATAAAATCCTACGCAAGCATGAGAGGAAGAAACACAGGCGAGCCGCGACTACTTTTGAAGCAGAGAGAGAGGATATCCGAAGGATTAGTTTACCATTCTACCCGAAGGTGACCAATGGGATTAAGAACACCCTTAAGCAACATGGCTTCCAGACAGTGTACAAGAGTACCAACACTCTTAAAGACCGTCTTTGTTGCTTGAAGGACAAAGTACCGAAGGAAGATTTGTCGGGGATCTACCAAATTCCGTGCAAAAGCTGTCCTGCGGTATACATCGGCCAAACTCGCCGAAAATTCAAAACGCGTTTGAGAGAACACAAGAATGCGGCTGAAAACGGCAGAACAAATGAGTCAAGCGTTGCAGTACATACGGTGGAACTCAATCATTCCGTAGACTGGGATAATGCGAAGCTCTTGAAACCTGTGAGGAAGACTTCGCATTTAAACGCTTGGGAATCAATGTACATCGCTACTGCTGAGCAACCATTGATGAACGAAGATGAAGCCCCAATAACATCACCCTTATTTTACCTGACCAGACGAAAAATCAAATGATTTTACCCCCCTACATTCGACGTGTACTTAGTCAAGTATGAAGCTGTATATGTGCGTTTTCCTTCTACAATCAGTTGGACATCGTCCTGATGATGGGCAGCATCAAGCCCGAAACCGGTCGTTAAAAAAAGGTAATTTATATGTCCTTTTAACGTTTGTAAGAACCATAAGTGTTGTGTCCTGTCTCGCGTCGCGTCGTGTGATTATCAAGATTAGAGTCAACATACGTTTCATATATATTCCAGTCGGCTCGTAAATAATTAAAAGTGGAGCTGATAGGATTGAGAATCGCTTCTTGGGATATTTGAAATGTAACAGGCACATGAGCAGAATCAAAATCAGCATGAGTAACTAATTGGCTACAAAGATGACTAGAGTCGGTTAAGACCAAGTCAATCGTAGATGGATTTCTAGAAGAGGAAAAACATGTAGGGCTATCAGGGTATTGAATTGAGAAATATCCTGAAGAGCACTCATCAAATAAAATTCTGCCGTTTGAATTACTTTGAGAATTATTCCATGACCGATGTTTGGCATTAAAGTCACCAGTGACAAAATTTTTTGACTTATTGCGAGTCAATTTTCGCAAGTCAGTTTGAAGCAAATTAACTTGCTGCCCAGAGCATTGAAAAGGCAAATAGGCAGCTGTGAAAGTATATTTACCAAGCTGTGTTTCAACAGAAACACTTAAAGTTTCAAAAACTACAGTTTCAAATGACGAAAACAGTTGATGTTTTATACGCCTATGAATGATGATTGCAACTCCCCCACATGCCCCATCAAGTCGATCATTACGATAAACAAAAAAGTTAGGATCTTTTTTAAGTTTTAATCCAGGTTTTAAATAAGTTTCGGTAATAACTGCTATATGCACGTTATTAGCTGTAAAAAAATTAAACAGATCGTCCTCTTTACCATTCAGAGAACGAGTATTCCAATTTAAAATATTTAAATTATTATTTGGATCCATTAGAAAAACGTAATCCAATAACGATTTGATTTGTAAATTTTACACCTACTTGGACTGCTTCAGTCATAGTGGTGGCTTTGAACATTGCATCAATCATTAGATTCAATTGTTCAGTTAGAAAATTAAAATCAGAGGCAGACATATCACTTGAAGTGGGTACATCTGATAATTTCCCATTGGAATTTTCGGAAGACGTAGAAGCGGAGTAGGAATTACCTGTGGCGGTAGGGTTTACGGTAGGGGTACGAACAGGGGAGGAGTTCAAATTACCTGCTACGATATTGGCAAAGGATTTTCCGTGGGTAGATACATTCGAAATTGAAAGATTCGAACGGCTACCTGACGGATTAAAATTTGTTTGTGAATGAGCATGATTATGATCTTCCTGGTGGGTATGATTCCTAATCAAGCGATCGATAACTGAAAAATGAGCATTGTTCGATACTCTACCAGGCAAATTCCGGAAACGACCGTTATCGTAACGGATATTATCCTTCATCTGCCTGGCACCAGCCTCAATGACTCTCTTGCGTGAAGGGCATTCCCAAAAGTTAGCTTTATGAGGGCCCTTGCAATTGGCGCATTCAAACTTTCTGGTATCTTTTTTCACAGGACAGACGTCCTTAGCGTGAGAAGACCCAAGCAACCGAAAGTTCAGATTTTACTTGACGAGCGAACTTAGAAGTTCAAACACGGTTCGGATTGAGTCCGTTAGAACTTTATGGCTGATTTGAAGGTCCTAAGAAAGCTATCAGAACGAAGTTCTTAAAATGGAATCAATTGTATTTATTAGAAACTAAAAAGTACAAATTAGGTTCTCACTTCTCTTCAAATCAACGCAAAAGTTCACAATAAGTTCACAGAAAACTTGTTTCGAACTTTGCCGAAATGCTCAATTAGAGGATGAACCGTACCTACTTTTAACTATTTTACAACTAAGGAGTATACGTGAAGTTCCTAAAACGATCATAAACCAGCTTTAAAAAGAACTCGCTTCGAACTTCTTGCATAAGGTTCATTTAATTGCCTAACCACACCTAAAGTGAACTTCTATTCAGCTTCGGGAAACAAAACAGAGCATGAGGGTAATTTCATCACTTTGCACTGCATTTTATAAAGATTTGAAACTATTGCTTCCATTCTCCTGTACACATTAATATATTAAACACACGTACCTGCATCAGAATACTGTATCCTTATCTGCAATTCCTTAACCTTATAGAGTAAAGCTTTCATCTTCACTGGAGGCACTACGGAGTTCTTGACGATGTTCATTCAGTTTTCTCAAATGTTTTTTTGATTCTTGTACCGTGCCAACAGGCAAACTTTTAACTACTGGCCAAAGAATAACCTTTTATAATTGTTTTCCACATATTATTCCACATAACGCTTACCCCAGCACTTAATTCTTCCCTTAGTAAAAAATCACTGCCAAACAAAACAAATCAAGAAACGTCAAATTATGAAAGTTCACAATCAGTTCCATGCGTACTTATCTGAACTTTCAAGTAGAAATTTGGTTCTGGGGTTGTTTTCCAAGAGAATTCAAAGTTCACGAGTTCTATTTTTAGAAACACAACTATAGGAAATCAGCATATCAAGTAAAACTATATACCATACCAAAACGCGTACATGGAGCAGCAGTATGGTATCCGGTTTCAACGATGAGGACTTGGGTTCGAATCTCAGAAGGAGTATTTGTGCATAGATAATATATAAAAATATAACTTAGAACGAAAAACACTTTCGCCAAGCCAGCATAGCTTTGTCTCATTAGAAACAAATTTAATAAAAAACAGTGCATATGTAGTGGAAAAATATTTTGATTGATTTTTTCACGTTTCTTTATGAGCTGAATAGTATTCTCTACAGTCCCATGATGAACTTATTATGAACTGAAGTTCGATTAATTACTTAAAAAGTGGGCTGTATAAAACGCTCTTCATGATTTTTCGATTTGCTGATTAAGCTCAAACATGCTATTTTGTCCGTACTTTTGGTTGCTTGGGGAACCTCCGCAAATCATGCATTTAGCATCCATGCGACAATTTTTTTGTACCATGACCTCACTTTTGGCATCGACGGCACTGAGTGGGGTTCTGGTAATTTCCTCCAGGTTTCTGGAAATGTTCCCACGTCACACGGACATCGAACATAAGTTTTGCTTTTTCTAAAGCTTTAATATTATTTAGTTCGTTTTTGTTAAAGTGAACAAAATAATATTCTTGAGAAAGCCCTTTCCGAGCAATGCCAGATTGGGTTCTCATTTTCATAATGATTACTTGGACTGGGAAAAATCCAAGTAAATCATTTATTCCTGCATTCTTGCATAAGATTGGGTTTTATCATCGCTCTCTCTTTGTGGCTCTTCCTGGCTGCTGCTGTTTATCAAGCTTGTTACAACTTGCGAAACATTGCCGATCATGGTCCATCACATATGCGATATTTTCTTCGTAAGCTTTATCCGTGCTCCGAAATCAATGGATTACATGCATGGCCTGAGTAACGCACATGCGCTAGTGTCTATGCACTAAAAATCGCTCTAAGGTAACGCGAAAAATATTTGTATGGTGAAATGCATCTAACGAATTATTTCTCAAAATTGAGCACTATTTTCGAAGAAATATTTGCTACCGGTTGTTCGTAATGATGATGGCTTTCACGTCTACAATTTCAGATTTTATGTTAAAAATTGAACCAAAACCCGAAGTTTTATATTTTTCCGTGTCCTTGAACTATTTTTAAAACAGGTTTGAAGTTAGCATGGAAATCATTTTGATTCACCCCTCGGCAAATTTCACTACGGGACGAACTGTCATTATGTCTACAGTCTACAGACTGAAATCTGTATTTATCATTTATAATGCAAATTTGGAATACTGAAACGCAATAAATGTGTGTTATGCTTAAAAGATGTGCTCTTACGATCAAGCTACAACAAACTGTAAGTCTTCTATCGCTAAACAACCCAACTTTGTACCTGCTCTCTGATCTACCTCTGGTTCCTACGCCATGTCACTATTGGACGGAGAAAAAATCGAAACAGTTAATTATTGATACGAGCCATGCGAATGTGTTACAAATCTAACTAAAGATCCCCTTCTAAATTCAAGTAACCTATCGAGTTAATGTCACCTGTTGTATGTACCAATACAATTTCAAAGCGAACTGGTCCCGTCCCCTAGTAACCGCAACGTACCTACTTGGATCAGAATGATGAATAACGCAGAAACGTGCTAGATTTGCCCATAAAATCACACCGGTCGGCAGCGGATATAGCCGCAAGCGAAAGCGGCGCGCGCTCGTTGCGATAGGAAAAGCGAAACAACAAAGTGCAAACATTCTAGTTGACTCCTAGACTCACAGTCCACCGACTCGTCATGTTGTAGTCGAATGATTGCCATCCACCTAACGCTAACCTAACGCAATATTTTGTCGGTGGCAATATATTAAATATAGGGTAAAGTACTACTTGGACATTTCCAAGATTCACCTTAGCATGGGTGGTTTTTCTCGGCTGAATTCGATTAATCTTAGAAATAAAAAATATGCCGCGACACCAAGGTTAAACAAAAGTGCCGAGAATAGGATCCGGCTCCCTCTTGAAGTCAGGATGAGAATATGCCACACCTTCATGGTACGGCGGTGTTTATCACGTTGTAGCTGAATGAACTAAACCCAAAACGTGAATGTAGGATTGTGTGTATGTGCAATGCTAATGAAGATCATCCGATCGATCAGATTTTGATCCGTTCAGTCGATCCATTTCAGTGATAGGAGGAAGTTTGCGTGGTTGGTTTGAATCTATGTGTTCAGATTACACTCCAATGAAAAAACAAGCCCGGCTAGCTCAGTCGGTAGAGCATGAGACTCTTAATCTCAGGGTCGTGGGTTCGAGCCCCACGTTGGGCGTGGAACTTTTTTTTTCCCCATTCGGCTCGAAAGCCAAGGGCCAGATTGATGTTTCTCACCACGTCTTGTTTATAATGATAATTACGACTGCGATCAGATAGTCTGTAGTAAGCTGCGGCACTCTCAGGTAGATAGATTAACTTAGGGCGAAGAGATAATTCGAGCAAATTGAATTTCATTGGCTGGTGGCGGTAGCAGGATTCTATAATTGAGTCATAAATATTATATAAGCACCACTAATAAGGGTGTGCGTAATTTTGATCGATTGTACGTAAGTTGCTCGTGGCAAGGGCACGTGAGTGAATAGAGGGCAATCAACGTGTAATTTATAGTAGGTGTTGCGAAAATGTCTCACTTATTTTACGTTTAGTTTTAATGGCAAAATAGGTATTAAATTTATGAAGTCATGTGATTTTCATACAAACTTAAAGTACGAAACTTGATTTGGAGTTTACTAAACCTATTTTCAATATGTACTTTGATCAACGCCTGCTCCAACTTATAACGACTACCCGTTCAGGCCTACTAAGTGAACAAGGTCAAAGTGATACGGATCTACAGTAAATAAATCCGCCGACGCAGAACCATGAAATCCATGCACTCAGCCGGTCGTCCATAATAAGAGCACTCGAGCTTGGAGCTGACATCAGAAGAAGTGGTTCGGAGCAGATCAGATCGTTGCGTTCCGTTCACCCAATAAACACATGCGCGTCCCACCACGTCGATATAAATTATGGTAGATATGCCGGTGACCGGACGGCGGTCCATTCTAGAGGCGTTTTTTCCTCTCTCTCAAGATCATTTAGAGGTTGAAGACATGCTTGCACCACTCCGGCGGCCAGATTCCTTCAAATTGTTGGTACTTGTAGAGCGAAACACATGGCCAAAAAAATAAGATGCGAAAATTGGCCCTGCTTGATTGGCTTGGGAATCATGTCTGAGTGATAATGCGTCATGAGACGGATGACACGTACCGATTCGAAGAAGAGGTTGAACTCCTCCACTGTGGTGAGTAAGTGACGAAATAATCAACGGATGTTCGGCAACAAGATAAGCGTTCAGCGCGAAGCGCAAGAGACAATAAGTGAACTCTCTGATAATTGCAATAAATCGGTGCTTCGAAAGCTATCATTATTTTATTTGAGTCGCGAAATCTCTGCCTGTTGTCAACAGATGTTTGGAAGCGAGACATCTAATTGTCGATCGTATTGTGCGTCGTCTGTATGCATTGCATGATATGCATAGTCCACAGTCTTATCGCAAGCAATGTGGTGGCATTGTAAACATAGGTTGAAGACAATGCGAGCAAAGTAAACATATGGACCAGCTCGGTATGTTGATAAGGAGATAACGATGTCTATTGGCATAATGAATATCTCGAAATTGCTGGTGAAATCATTTGAAACTACTTGTCTGTGCAAACAGGTCCGATGTAATCAAATACTAATAGTCGGAATTGTAGGCACTCTATGATTACCAGTTGTCAATAAGTTGATTACGATGGTAATCAATATTGAAGCTATGATCAAACTTTGAGACAAATCAGTATTTTTTCCCATTTCCAGAGCGAGTTCAAGTTACATTTTGATAGCCGCAAAATGGTATCTACTTATAGAACGTCTAAAATATATAAAATGAAACAAAACATGGTCCTCTCGTAAAACTTTGTCATGCACATAGAAGTTTCCTAGATATCGAGTGTGCTATTGATAATGGAGTCTTGAGTAACATTCAATGATTAGGTATGAATGGAATATTCCAAAAACAACATCTCATCATGGCAAAGCGTCTAGCTGTGATCATGAAGTTGAGAGTATGGGGATGCCTCCAGAAAGGGGAATTTTATTACCACTTCTGTAAAATCTCGTAGCAGACTCAATAATAGCGGTTTTTCTACTTTTGATGCATGGATTCACCGAAGACTATCTAGCTTTGATAAATTGGTTTGTGCATCAGCACCTTATTCGGTTTGATACAAAGCGCTCTACAAGTAATTGAGGTATTCGTATGATATTTCCATTCTTGAAGATAGAGTTAATTCTGGTGTATATTTTACGTAAGTTTAGACTGCAATAATTTTACGCTTTTGATAAATAATGCGTCATTTTTTAGGTGTTTTCAGGCTGCTGTCATGGTATAAGCTAATGCAAATCAATCTATCACATTGGGTAATTTAATATGTTATAACTAACCTTGTATGAATACTTCTTCTATTGCTATTGCGAAGTAGTTTTGGATCGATTGGTGAAGGTCAACTCAGCTTAAACAATGTTGGAATAGTTTTGGATTCATGTCGTCAAGACATCTCCCGGGATAGCAAAGTATGTAACATATCTAGCCAAGCAGAATTCCATGCAAAAGAAACAGCTAAATGGTACTTAACCGCATCGAGTCAAGGAGTGTGGGTTCGATTCCCGCTTCAGTCCGGAAAACTTTTCGTCAGGAATGTATTTCGACTGTGCCACTGGGCGTTGCATGCTAGTCCGTTGTCTAGTGTGATGCTTTCTTCAAAGGACAAATCGTCCACTGAAAGCATTAAAATGTAGGTGTCTTTAAATGTACAATATATTAAAATTCTTTCCAAAATGTTTCGTATTGCTCTGTTACAAAATTGAACATATTTGTAGTCCTGTGGGGAAAATTTTAGCTCGATTATTTGAAAAGAAACAAAATTAGAGCATATCAAAGTTGAGCATTTTGTATGGAAATCGAAATGTGCTGATATTATTTAGAACAGCACTGTAGGTTTTGCAAAGAAATAACAATTTTCGCAAATATCAGCTAATTTATGCCTATCAGATGCATTTGAAGTCACTGTTGGTTTTAAGTGTTTGGAATATGATTTAAAACGGTATATCCCTGCTTGAAAATTAATCCGGTGTCTCGTAGGGGTAGACTGAATGATTTTTTTAAAAGTATTCTAAGGCTGCTGTCATGTCATAGGCTAACGCATTGTGGAACTTAATACAGTTTACACTGCAAACCTTGTATGAATATATGCCTATTCTTCTATTGCTATTGCGAAGTAGTTTTTGTTCAATTGTTGAAGGCAGTGGCGTAGCTAGGGTTTTCGGGGCCCGGTGTGGAGTCATATTCGCGGGCCCTTTACAATAGGGGTGTGAGGCCAACATACAATTGACATGTAATTTGAAACTAAGTATTTTAAAATATGAGCTTAGACACCTCATGCCTGAAAACCATAAAAAAGTTTCAGAAACTCCTCAGTGAAGCCTTTCGAAAAACTATATGTATTAAATGATTTCCTGAGAATGTTATTCAGGTGTACGCTTAAGGCGAAGTAGGCCGTCATTGAAATTTGTACGCGTTGTTAAGGCTAAGTAGCCCGTCATTCGTTTTGGCAACAATGATGACTTTTCAGCTTGCATTTCAAAGTGATAAAACTCAATCTTGATAGTTTATATTGACTTGAAAAAGTATCACTGTACGCACTAACATACATAAAGTATGCTGATACTTTTTCAGCTGTGTCAGTGCAAAACCAACTGATTTTCTTTAATTCGAAATCGTGAGTTGAATTAGCAACAATCATCAACGACGCATACAAATTTCAATGACGGCCTACTTCGCCTTAATGATTGTTGCTTATTCATCTCACGATTTCGAATCAAAGAAAATCAGTTGGTTTTGCACTGACACAGCTGAAAAAGTATCAGCCTACTTTATGCATGTTAGCGCGTACAGTGATTCTTTTTCAAGTCAATATAAACTATCAAGACTGAGTTTTATCACTTTGAAATGCATGATGAAAAGTCATTATTGTTGCCAAAACGAATGACGGGTACTTAGCCTTAAGGTGTCCTTCAGTCAGTAACTCGAAGCTTTCTTCAGGAGTACAGTAAGCGATTTATTCACAAATTTCACAAGGAATTCCCCCCAGATTTTCGTTTGGATTAGAAAAAACTATCCAGGATTTTTTTCAAACAAACCCTCTGAAATTACTCCAGGGATTAATTTTTCATGGAATTGATCCTTCTTGGCACCCATCCAGTGATTTTTTGTTTTCTTTGCTTATTTTTAATTTTCCTTTAGAGTTTTTTTTAATATTGCAACTAGAAATTTATCTACAAATATCTCGAGAGACCTTCTTTTAGGAATTCAACAGGTTCCCGAAGAAGTTCCCAAAAAAGTTCTCAAAGAACTCATCCAGGATTTTTCTAAGATCATCTCCAAGGAGATGCTCAGAAAGTTTTCCAAAAATAATTGGAGGAAATTTTTGAAAAATAAAATAAAAACAGTGGATACTTTTAAACAATATCCTAAAGATATCACTGATTCTGAAAAATTAGATGATAAATGCTTACAGCTTTTTAAAGATCTCCGGATTTCCTCTAGAATTTTGAGAAAATCTTGGATTAGTATAACAAAAAACTGATAAAGTAATTATTGGAAAATTTACCAAACGAAACCCTGCTTAATTTTCTGCAGGATTTTCTAAAGGAAATCCCTAAAAAAACTCGAATGGAAGGAATTGGATCTATTTTATAATTTCTGAAAAAAATCCTAATTTTGTGGAATAATCCCTGGTAGAATTTATGGTTCAATTCCTGTGATAATCTATGGGGTAATTCCTGAAGAAATGGTTCTAAAATGACACAAAGTAGGACCACATCCAATTCTTCGCAATGTTGATTCACTTCGGCAGCGGGGTTTTTTGAAAGCCACAGGGCTCATATTTGGCCACAATATGCGTCGTACTGATGCGTTTCATATTGCGAAGTATCAGATATATTGCAAAGTTTCGGTCGAGAAAAATCCTCCATGCTAAAGTAAACCATGGAAGTGCTCAAGTGGCTATGCACCCTAATACTGAAAAACTAACATAAGAGCTGTTCTTGTTCGGCGCGCTGCCTTCAGAGAAGTTGTAGGTTTTAGCTAGATCTACAACATTTCCATATGCAACTTAGTGGAGAAAAAAAAGTTGAACATATAATACATTTTTCTATTAGTTAATGCAATTCTTCAAAGAGTAGCCATATAATTTTACTTTTATTCTATCAATAATTTTCCAAACCTGCACACTTCTTGATAACCTTGGCTTCTTCAATGATCTTAGATTATTCCATCTCTTTCACAGTTCTGCAGCACAGGACAGTATTGTATGTATTCGGTCAAAATAATAGCAGTCACAATTACGAAACACCTGAAGTTTCTTATAATGCATTGGCATCATTTTCCATTTTAAATTATATGTGAATTATACCACTGTGTACTGATAAAATAATAAATATTAGGCGACCTACATCTGAATCGAATCATCATTTCTACATTTTTTGTTTCACACTTATTCGAAAAGCGATGGGAAAGTTGTAGATCTAGTTGGAATCTACAACTTTGCTGAAGGCAGCACGCCGATAAGTTAAGAGTCTTGTAAGTAACAGGCGAATTTCGACTTTTTTAACTTTATTTTTGAGGTACATTTGCTCAATTTACAAAAATTACGGTCTCACAGTTTTTGCAGCAAAAGTTGCCTTTCGAATGCCACTTAAAGAAAATTTTGATTGATCCAACTACATAAGTTATGGGCATCTAATGATTCCATAGTTTTTCACTTAAATTTGCTTATAAATGCAAAATTACAAGAGTTATAAACCTGCAATGTTCAGCAAAAATGCGTATCATTACTATATCTACAACTCTTCTCAAGACCACATTTACGTAAAACTGGAAACAAAAAAGTTAGACAAAAATAACTGGTCTTTCAGGTCTATCCTAAGTTGAAACTTTCAGAATCAATTCACTTAGCTCAAATGAAGAGCTAGATCAAAAAAGTCTTCATCAAAGTTGTTCAAAATAACATTTTCTAAAAGTTTGCAGCAGAGCGCAGCCACAATTTTTATCAAACAAAAAAGTTTGAGTCAAAATTCCTACGGCCTATGTTGGTAGCAAAGCTCTAAGCCTTGAGCCAACCCTTCTCCAGTAGAGAAGCTAGGTAGAATACAGGACGGTTCGATGCTTACTGACTTTAAAATGGCTTGCTTTATTTTCATCACCTTATTAAATTTCAATTATTTGTAAAAAAATCTTCTATAGACTCCCTTTGAGTCGCATGACCGCTAGAGCCATAAACAAGAATAATACAAAATGTCTACTTGAATAAGGGCCACCCTATTTTCTTAGAAGATGCAAAACTCAATTACGAATAACTTCTCTGAAGACATCGAACGTCTAAAATCGACGAGAACAGAGAAAACACTTTTTTCCTGCTAAAATGTCGATTCGGACCATTGTGCAATCTTTCGACAGGCCGTTGCTCATAACGGCACAGTGCGCTGAATGTATGGAGATGCGGGACAAAAATCAACACTGGAAAATTAAGCCATTTGAGCACCTTGGTGTGCTAGGGAAAGTTGTTCTAGGTCAAAAGAGCTACAATTTGCAAAAATGACTTATGATATGCACATAATTGCAAAACTGTCTCAAGCGCCAATTTCTTTATTTTCCATGAAAAAATCAAATTAAAATCTCAAAGAGTCGCAGGAAGTTACAGTTGTTTCTTTCAGACCACTTAGAGGACACTCCCTTGAATCAATTATTTTGAATAAATAATCAAAGCTACATGTTAGTATTTCATAAATTTGATTTTATAAACAACTCAACGAGCCCATTCCTCAGTTTCAAAGTTAAAATTGATGATCCTATCCCATATATAACCTTAAGTCATGTTCTCGCTTAGATTTTGATTGAATTGATTGGTCTAACACTCTTCGTACTAGTTGAAAAGATTAAAAAAAAAACAATTTTCTTTTAATAATTCGGCAACTGTCATTTTCGACGCTTGTTGAAGTAGTTTTGGTGCTTTATATAGCTTACCAATGACTGTTTCAGTAGTGGATGTAATCTACAAACTTTTCTGGATTCTTATTATTGCAAAAAAAATCCTTGGTACCATTTGTAATGGATTCTAACTCTACTTGGTTAGTTCTCTGTAGGTTCTGAACCACAAAAAAGCATCAGACAGAAATCATTACTGTATAGGTCGACCCAAAGGCTCATGGTGCCGCAGCTTCAACAAGAAAGTACGAGAAGTTGATCCAAATTTCTTTTGATTTCGGCCCTAGGTATCTCTAGGGGTGCCGAGCATTAACAGTATAGCTGGCATCTGAACAAATCTGTAAGTGTTGGTCATTTTGTGTCGTAAGTACTACCGAGACATTCGTAGATAGTGTATCGTAATAGTGAAATTGTTTTGAAAGGCAAGTAATAATCGTATTTAAGTGTAGATTTTCCGAGCTCAATGCTCCTGATAGAGAGTAGGTTAAAGCCATAGAGGAGTAGGGTAAAGCCAGACTCCACCACCCTACTACCAACTTACAGCCAACCATCTACAACACTACATCAACTGACCACCAGAAGGCTTGGCTTCCACCTTTTGGGCGGCCATGAAGACAAGCGTAACTGGGTTAATGAGAATGGAAGTCCAATGACCTAGGTGCGAGGTCAAGAATTTCAATACGGCTGATGTCTCGACAATGAAATTTACAGCCATTTTTCCAGAGTTCGTCGACGAAGTTATTTCGAAAAGTAGGGACTGTCAGAAGCTAAAGTTTTACGTTGTAAGTGGAAAATGAGAACGCGAAAAGTCGATGGTTGAACCGTTCCTACTGGTTCCGGCAAAGCATCTGTCGAAGGCCGATCCGTCACCATATCGGCAGGACTAGATCAGATAGCAGGAACATTAGCCGTCCAAAGTAGAAGGTTCAGTGAAAGAATACAGACCAGACAGAAAGCTCTGAGTTAATAACTGTGGAAGTGCTCATTGAACACTAAGCTGAGAAGCAGGCTTTTTCCCTGCGATGACGTAATGCCATAAAGAAGAATAAGAAGAAGTGGTTTTTGAAGTTATCATAATATTGTAATATGTGTTATTGTCGAGTATTCTTTTCATAAAGATATTTGTGTCAAATATTCTGGAAGCATTCAATGCACAATTTGTAATGGAATCATTAAAATTACTCAGAAAATTCATACAAAATTGCCCAAAATTAAAAAAATGTATTGTACCAAAAATCTACGAAAAATATTGCGACAAAGCCATCAACATTTTGCCAAGAATTGTTCAAAAATCTGTTCAAAGATCTTGAAAGAACATCCAAAGCACCATTTAAGGATCTTACCGAATATCTTGGTTAGGCATCGTAGAAATACCCCATAAGGAATGACACTATGAATGCAAAGAGATTTTTAAAAGCAATCTGCCAAAAAATCGAAAGTGTCCATAGCAAACTTTCAATCGCCTAGTAATTTGTATTGTCTCTTCTGATGGTTGCAATTTTGTTGAAAAATTGTCGCAATATCGTTTGATGCTACGTAACAAGTATTGATTGAATCCATTCAGAGTTTTTATCAATATTTGAAATGGTAGGTTATCAAGTTTGAAAACAATTTCACTGCGAACAATCGATTAATTTCAGTTTTCCGTTGAATTACTGGTTTATAGTTTGAATCTACAATTTTTTCCACTCTGCTAAGCTTAACATCCATGAGAGTCTTTCTCGATAACATTTGATAACGGTTCTGGTTTCGAATGGATTCGTTGTAGGTGTAACGAATCCGAAAACATACCGTTACCCGTCACCCTTTCTTTTGAAATTTCGCATCGATCAGCCGATAATCAAATTGACCCCCTCGTTCTGTACCCGCTTGATCGACCGTCACCCTCTGTTGAGGTCAAAAGAATTAACATTCTTCATTTGCTTCACTTTCAACGGTTTTTCGTGGTACTTTTCCGCGTTTCGTCCCTTGTTGGCTTGATGAGACAGACAAAACGGTCAACACCTACGACCTGGCAGAGTTTACAAACATTCTACTCGCGACACAATTCGGCGGTCTGCTATCAAAACATCGACGGTCACGATACCACTAGTAAGGGGAAAATGATCCAAAACGGACCACAAGACTGAAATGTCCCAAAATGGATTTTGTCTGATATCTTTCTGACAGAAAATTTAAATAAATAAATAAAAGGTCTATTTGATAAGTCTAATCGATCAAAGTGACTCATTTGTAGTCACTGTCTAACCTACTGTAGGTTTGCGTATTTCAGAAGGCACCCGTCGTCACTCATTGTAAATCCAGTGACATTGAAAGACAACTGCCGTAAGATTTGACTGACAGAGTTGTGCGGAGTGATTTTTTAATTCGTGATTCGAGTCATTCGACTCGCCCTTAAATAATGTTTGAGGACTCTATTTTATTAGTCTAGTCGATTAAAATGACTCTCACTCGAAAAAAAAATCACTCGACACGACTCTGTAATTCGAATTTTTTGACAGTTCTTATTCGATGTGATTGGATTACTATGTGAGTCGACGGATCACTTTTGATATGTGTAAGTAAGGATTTTTATCGTCGGTGACTGTTAAGACTAGTCATAGGATCTGTTCGATTTAAGAAATAGACCCCTTAGACAATTTTTTTTTCATCTAAGAACAAACTTATAAAAATGCATGGTTTCCAAATGTGTTTTGTGCGACGTTCTGGTCAACTCACATTACCGATATCAGCTGAAATTCAAGAAAATCTAAGAAAAACCACACCACTAGCACACCTCTAGTGCTAGGAACAGAAATCTTTGACAGTGGTTTGTTTCACTTCTTTAGAGAATAACTGTTGCACATTTGATCAAAGAAATCGATCACGTTCAGAAATAACGTAAAAGGGAACTCTATTCTAGGGATCGTCAGCTGCGCATCAAGGTTTTCAGATCAGTTAAAATCAACCCCGGCCTTTTGATCTGAGATGTGGCCAGAAGATACAATGCCAACTTTCCAACGGTGCAGAACATCCATATCATGGAAGTATACAAGTCGTACAAAGCCAGTATGCATTCAAATCGGCACATGAAGCAGAATTCCGTGGCGAAAAAGCGTGCAGGTCTCTTGTACGACCGTATTTTGGCGAAACATAAGGGATGCGCTTTGATCGAACTCGATTTTAAGCAGCTTCCCGATCAAAAGCTTTACATCACGACTGGACATGGGGATGTGTCGGGGAGATTCACGTTCGTGTTTGCTGACAATTTCGTCAAGAATGCTATGATTTGGTAAGCGGTTTGTAGTTATGGCCTGAAAGCGGAACCACTCGCCAAATTCTTGAAGATGACATCTAAAATTTACATCGAAAATGCCTGAAAAAGCGTGTATTATCGTTTATCCGCAAGCATATGGGCAAAGTCATGTTTTAGCCCGATTTCATCAGCTGCCATTACTTCAAGGTGGTTTTTCAGTGGTATGCTGCCAACATGATCCATTTTGTTCCCAAGCTAATGAAATTTGGAAGCATGACGAAGCGGTCAATTCGAACTCAAGGACATCCAGCAAATGCGGGAAAAGTGGAAGAAATGCGCTGAGGAAGATTCGAGATTTCGTTCAAGCTGAAGAACTGCTACCATTTAAGTAACTTTGAAGTTATAAAAAGTAATATAAATCGACCATTAAACGACTTTTTTTTAACTTATTGAAAAGTATTAATTTACTTTTAGTCAGTCTTTATGATAATCATTGGAAAAATTGGAATTCAAACAAAGATTGAAAATATATCGGAAATGGTTAACAGGTGCGTATTGAAGCACTCTCCCCTACCGCAAATGAACGGACGCCTTCGAGAGCGTCGCAGCCGGGAGATGAACAAAACACCCCGCAAACAGAGAGGAAGACGCCCCGTTTTGCGCAAGTCGCCGGAATAGAATAAACTATAGACATAAGGCGATGCGATTCGAACCCACACCACCGCGCGCGTGATAGCGTGAAAATAAAACCCTAATCGTGAAGGTTTATTTCACCACCGATTTTATATCGCGTGAGAATTTGATTCATGCATTGGAGTCTATCGCTAGACTGAAGAGAACTCGAAAACATGACGAAATTTGGAAACACAACACTCACTCAGCCATGGAGCCGGATTGATTAATTTTTGCAAGAGATTTTGGATTGCGTCGCGAACCGAAGCCAATGCCGTCCGAGAAATTGTTGAGTCATTCCTGCTGGCACACATTATGAATGGTTTTGGGTGTTTCGCAGTGACTTGGTATTACTCTGGCGATTGTTTAACCTTTTTGTAGGGCAAGGTCAAGCTCGGTTGCAGTCAGATACGGAATCAAATTTTAATGTTCCTAATTACGGGGATAGACTCCCATTATGGTTACAGTCAACTCTCGCCAACTAGATATTTCGTATCTCGACATATAGGTAGTTCTAGAAGAATAGATAAAGTTGGGTTTCATGGCTACCTCGATGGTCCCTTTGAATAGCAGTTGCCCCAACTGGGTGGTTCCTTCAATATCTTGTTATGGAGAGTTGACTGTAACTTGTTAGATGCTATCGATTGTTCCTATACACGGTAATAGTACATCTATCATAACGAAATGTCGCCTGACACCTATCCTAAGCGAGTTTACACGATTTAGATAGTCTCTTGGATTGTAAAACACCACTTCTGTCTGTTACAGAACCACTTGCTACTAGTACCACTAGTCTACCAGCTGAGTTATGTATCTCCACTCGGAAAATTTAATCGATATCAATGAAGAACATCCCCCATGACCCAATATCGACGAACAGGAGAACCCCAGACGGCACTTACCTTATTGAACCGGCCGTTGTGTAGCCGCCCAAATCCGGATACTCCTCCGGCGACTTCGCTATCGGACTCGACTGGCCACTGGCCTAAACGATTGCGGCTACACTCGCTCATGGTGTTGTTGCTGTTGGCGGTAGAACTAAATTTACAAGCGGATTGCGTTCCGGTGGTGGCCCAACTCGTCGGGGGTGCTTGTTTGCCGTTTGACAGCTCACTGCAGACTGCCGCGGCATTGCCACGGGACGCAGCACTGTGGCTGCCGCTGGTCATCATGCCTGCTGTGGTGTGCGTTTTCGCCGAGGCGCTCTCAGGCTGGTATCTACCACTGAAAGATTGCAGAGAAATCGATAGACGAATCAGTTTATCGTAGCGTGCCAACATTTTCACTTCTAGATTGGATATGGGAGATTTATTTTTTGTCCTCTGTACGATTGAACTTGAGATCACTCTAATGAAGACTGAGGTCCGAACCACTCCTCGATTTATGAAAAAATGAGCTATTGCCTTGCGGTGATATAACTATCAGCTGTGCGTTTAGGTCATCTTCTGGACGTCATTTGGCTTCTACGCTTTATCCATTTGAATCGCCAAAGAGTAAGAAGTGCGAAAGAAACGTTTCTGTAGCATAATGTTCAAAACACTGTATTGTTCTCTTTCCTGACTACCGAGTACTACCCACATATATCTCAATGGTACCGAAACTGGCCACTAGATTATCTCCGCTCTTATCATCAAAACAGCATCCAAGTAGGTATTGAAAAATTGCGCATCTTCTTTTGCGCACATTCGTGTCGATTGTCCCCTGCCGTAGACTGTGAAAAGAGCTTATCGGTAATCTCAGAAACTACGATAACCGAAAACAGGTAAGCGTATATACGTTTCAAAAGCAGATTAACTTGGACCAACCTAAAAGGGAGAACCCTTTCGGAGGCTACCTGTCCCTGCTAAGTGTTTATCGGTCATATGTTTTGTGTATGGATACAGAAACTCTAAGCGCGGTGAATGTATCGTTGCACGAATACAGCGCGCAGACACGCTCGTGACGACATTCGTATGAGCGCGCGACCAACACATTTTTAGGGGAACGTTGTTGATATAGAGGTAAGTGCAAAACATTGCGCCGCCGTTTCCTTCAAGTGACTTTTTTGTTGTATGCTAATATAAATTACTCGATGATAATTACACGATTGGTGATGGGTAGCGTCCGGTAATGTTGTTCGCCCATTCTGTTAAATCACTTTATGACGCATTCTCGAGATAAAGCTGTCGTAATGTTTGCACTATGACTCGGTCAAGCTTTGGAGCAAAACAGATACAAAGCATGATAAAAATAGCATTTTGTTTGCGCTTGTCCTTCGGTTAAGGAGTGAAAATAGACAATAATATGACGTAGATAATCGAACTGGACTTGTTCATTCATGATCAGAGCTAGCTGAGTTAATTTAGATAAGGTGAAGATGAATCGAAGCGAAACCTCAAATTTTCAAGAGCACGAATCTGGAGAACTAAACATCCGTATAAGCTAAAATCTTAATCGATTGGTCACTAGCTGGCGGTGACCAATCGATTAAGTTTTCAGCTCAAACGGGTGTTTAGTTCTCCAGATTCGTGCTCTTGAAAATTTGAGGTTTGGCTTCGATTCATCTTCACCTTAAGCAAACAACACATACAAGAGCGCAGTGGCATAGCTAGGGCTTTTGGGGCCCAGTGCGCAGTAAAATCTGAATGCCCCTGAAATTAGGCTAACCATAGGCTAATCGGATGAAAACGGGACAAATGAAAAAACAAAAACGGAATACCGTCACTGTGCATTTAAGAAAAATTTGCACTTCAATAAATTGTATAACTTTTCCAAATAATTTGATGCGTACTAGAATACCACTACGTAGCGTGCAATTATATAATAATTCAGGAAAAAATATAAAACTAGTGTTGGATAACAAAAAATACTCTAAAAATTTGTTTGAAAATGTCATGTTAAGGTCGCCTCTTACCGTTCTATGTCACCATTTACCGTGCGCACTAGTGCACCATTCACCGTGCCTATAGTTTTCGTCATGATTTAATTTTGTATCTTGAAGAAACATTGGTAATGGAGCAACTATGTTGCTAGTAGTTTGCGCACTCATTTTTAAGAGTATTAAAAACTTCATTTATAATAAAAGCCATAAAAAGTTTAAATAAATAATTTTTCATTAAAATAGTTATAGGAGTTTTGACTGTATTGTCCAAACCTTTTCATATTCACTCAAACACTCAATATGAAGTCTTTTAATCACGACATAACAATAAATCTAATATTACCGAATAATTTCAAGCTTTTTACAGTAATGCACGGCAATGGGAACCATACATATTGAAAAGAGTCCATTTACCGTGCATATGGGTTTTGACTGAAACACAATAAAAAATTATAAATTGCATAAAATTTCATTGCTCATATGATGAAATACATCTAACTAGTAGTATCCACAGTGTAAACTTGTTGAAATTTTGAAAAATTTCATATTCTAACGTTAAAATGAAAAATGGTAATTTTTGGCGTTTCTACTAAGAGTGTTGACAAATCTCATTATCAAACAGAATTCACATGATTTTGACTACATAAACAAGGTTTTTCAAAATGCTTTGTGACAAAAACTACTTCATTTTATCAGTTTTATCTTATTTTTCAGACAAAAGAATAATTTGTGAAAATTGTATGAATATTCTGTAGGAATTTGTATATGTGCACGGTGAATGGAGCCCGCACGGTGACTGGTGACTAAACGGTAATACCATAACGGGACAATGCTCTCTGCGTGATTTATTAGAAAAAATAATAGTTTTGGAAGCCTCCCAGAGATGTATTGAATGATTTCTGGGGAATATAAATTTTTAAAACTTTGACTTAAAAACTCGTTACAATTTTCAATGCGAATAAATAGATTCTGGATTAGTAGAATCTGCTCTTGAGAAAAGTTCTGAAGCTGATCAAATCTTGAACGTAAGTTGTTCTAATACTTCATGATTTGATAGAAAAAATCACTCATTTCAAATAAATTGTGTCTCAAAAGTAAAAGTATTTCCACATAAATTTTCTAAGAAAGAAACTGCCTAGCAATTTATTTTATGTTTTCTGAGAAATAAAAATCTTTAAAAATTTCAAACTTGAATTGTATTGTTTATTACCTTAAAAGTTCGTTGAGAATTTAAACTGCAAAAATTTGGTTCTAAGTTAGTCAAATTTCCCCTATTCAAAGAAAGACGCACATTTTTTTAATGATAAACAAATGATTAAATTTTATGTTTTTTTAATCCACTCAATCAATAGTAAAAGTAGAATTGTTATTCTACATAATCTACAATGCTTGTTAGATGGTGTACCTTTGGGGTTTAGAAGATTAATTCGAATGTTTTTTAATTACAGATAACTTCGTCCTTTTTTTTCAAGGTTTAAGATGACCTCAAATTTTGATCGATAATATAAATAAACGTTTCAAGAAAATAGTATTTATACGCAACAAGTTGTAGAATAGTTATTTTTACAGCACGAGCCGCACATTTATACGAAGAGGCTTGCCGAGTTTGATAATCACGACGAGTGCTTTAAAAATCGAGCTCCGCATCGAGTTGCGTACAAAATTTTCAGTAGAAGACTACTTGAGGGTATCAAAAACCATATCGAGATACATTCACCATTATTTTGAAATTTCTGAAAATTGTTTTGTGATGATTCATTAAATAACTCAACACAATTGCGTATATTCGATACACAACTAAAAATAAACGAAAAACTGAATTTAGTACTTCGACCTCAACTCTAAGGCCGTTTTCAGTGTCGTGTACTAGACTCGACATTGAAGATAATTATACAGGGTGGCCACCGAACCGGGAAAAACGGGAAAAGCGGGAAAAAGACGGGAATTCGAATCCATCGGGAAAAAGACGGGAAAAACCGGGAATTTGAGATGATTACCGGGAAAATCATTTTGAACGAACATCTTCAAGCTTAAAATTTACAAACCACCAAAACATAGTTTCCATTAAAGCATCTGTAATCTTGGATAAATATTTCTTAAACATTAATAATTCAATTTCTTGTATAAATAGTCTAATTTGATACACTAAACTAAAAAATGTTTCAAATTGGTTGGCAATGTTTCAAAATATTTTATGATTTTCATCTTTTACTATCAGCGCTTGATTTTTCCTCTAACTCATCCAACTCAATGTTTTGAACCAGAGTTTTAAATTTTTTTACGGAAGGTTTAAGCACTCAAACATATTGGGTTCTTAATTTTCTTCAGCTACTTTAGTTTGGTACGGCTTTGTTCTATCATCACCTTAAACTTATTTGCTTTAGTGAACTCTTCGATTTTATGAAGAAAACAAATTGAAATATTAGAATACTTTGAAATACTTAAAAATTGAAATATTTTAAATAGGCTAATAGGATGGATAAAACGGGCAAATCTATATACATGAAAATGGAATGGTGTTTGTAAGTCACGAGTTGGCTTGAGAACAGGACGACCGATTCGAACAATTATTTCACTTTTGTTTTCGGCAAGGGCTCTGACGTGTTTGAGTGGAATAATATTTTTCTTCCAAGAAAGTTGAAAAAACGGGAAATATAAATCAGACATAAACTTCAGGATTTTGTTTTTTCAAAGCCTCTACGGCCTGGGAAATACAACGTTGCTGATAGGAATCAAAAGTGCCAAAAGTTAAAACCATCCTATTGGCACAATTGAGGGTGTTAGTGACAGTAATATAAGTTTAAGAAAATCGAGATTTTTCAGCAATTTTTTATTACATAATATTTAATTGTACGGGAGCCAAGAAAAAGCGAAATTTTCTTAAAAGATTTTTTTTTATTGGACCGACAAATCATCTAAAAATTTCGTTGAAAAGCTTGAAGTTGATTTTTTTAATATATTCAATCAAAAAACCGACCAAAGGGTCACCCTTTTTGCTTTTGGGCTCTCAATTGAAAACCGGGAAAATTTTGAAATTTATACCGGGAAAACCGGGAAAAAAGCGGGAATTTCAAACTGAATATTTGGTGGCCACCCTGATTATACCATGGAAAGCAGGATTTTAAGGAAATGTTTGATGATCTGTTGAACGGTTCTTCGCTAAACAATTGACTTTTACCAAGCTCCTTGTTCGGAGGTACTCATAGAATGCCACGAGCTGTTATACCGTGCTGCATCAATAGTCGGACGCTTAAGCAGGGACAATTGTTTAAACTTCAATTTTAAGATGTTTGCTTTGGATTTAAATGAAGTCACCTTATGTTACCGACAGTTTTAAACCAGGTTATTGTTTTGATAAATAATTTAATGGTAAAAATCACAATAGTGCTATGAAAATCATGAAAATACAAAGGCATGTCTTGTCCTTAAATCCGGACACCTGAAGCAATCTTTGTTTTTAAATCCGGACACTTTGGAATCAAAATCCGGACAGTTGTTTTATAATGGGAAATATTCTGGTTTATATCCCTCTTCGAACTAATTTTCACATATTAGAATTTCCATACCCTCTTGTGGTCTATGAGGCATAGCATAATGAAAAATACTTATGTAAATGCATAGTTTACCTCAAGTGCAGCTCAGATATATCCAACCAGCCGAAAGTGGTTCAAACTACAGCCAAAATTTTGAGTTTTTTCCACATAAAAGGTGTTTTGAACACTAAGTACATTCCTTATGATGATATTATCAATTTTCTTCAGTTTCACTTTCAAAATAGTCACTTTAGTCCGGATTTAAAGACACTTGCGTGGCTTCCCGGACAGTCTTTGTTCACGCTGTAAAATACATATTGACACCATATTTCACTACTTCTGAGTTTTAGAACTGTAAAATTACCATTCTGTGAACAATTGTATTGGAAAGCTTGCTAAATATTACAATTTTCCACACATTATCGCAAACTAAAACTTGTGGTGAACTCGCGACACAGTCACCAGAAAAAACTTGCACTACATTAAAATGACGTCTTTCTGAAGCAGCTGGTTGTTATTATTTTTTTTATAATTATCAGCAATGGTAACTAGATTGTAATTCATAATAATATGTTAGAAACTGTTGGAAGTAGAAGTTATGAGTAAAATTATTCATAATAATATTATATTTTTCATTTAATCAATGAATTTCACTGAGGTGTCCGGATATTGATAATGTCCGGATTTTGATTCACCAAGTACCGTCGTAATGTCATAAGATGGTATGTTTTTTTTTAAGCAAGACGTCTTTCAAGTAATAATACGATCATACTACTAGCCCTGATTTCCTCATAGAAAAAAAAATACAAAACGCTCTCTAGAAAAAAAAAAAATGTGGGTTCGACGCTGATTTTAAACGAAGGGATACGTTTTTTCGTAGATCGTAAAAACTATTTTTTTTTTTAATTAAATAAAAATCATAATATTTTTTTTCCGTTCTTTACACGTTGAGAACAAAAGAGATAATTATTTTCAATGAAGTGAAAAAAAAACGTTAAAAATTATTGTTTGATACATTTATTTTCAAAGATACCTTTGATTTAAAAAAAAGCTTTTAATTAACTAAAATTAACTATCCATATATTTTAGGGTTTTTTTTTATTAACCTGGAATTATTTTTTTTTTTGAAACCAGGAAAATCTGGAAATCTCATGGAATTTCATTCCTGTAAATGAGCAGACACCCTGAGAGATTTCATCAGGAATAGATTTTTCAAATAAAATCTCAAGAAAGTCCGTCCGGGAATTTATCCAACTGATCTTTGTTGGATTTCCCTAAGGTTATCTCTAAGATTTCCGTTGAAGACTTCTTCAAAAATTCAACAAGTGATTTCTCCTTGAATATATACCTAAACTACTTCAGATATTCATCCAGACATTTTTAGAGCATGCTCAAAAATTTTCATTCAGAATGTCTTTAATATTTCAATAACGGTGTCTCTAACTGTTTCCGCCAGTTAAGACGCGGACATACGGAAATGAGTTTTCAATAAAGCTAAAGGGAACTGCACTCGATGAAACGCGGATCTGAACTACTTCGAGATTTTTTTCTGTATGTCCCAAGATTTTCTTTAAGATTTCCTTAATGTTTCAATATCGATATCTCTGATGTTTACCTAATGCTTAGGTAAATTATTGGAGAAATTTTTGGCCAAATTGGATGGTGTTTCTAAAAGAAAACCCTTAGAAAATCCTAAAGTAGTCTCCGATGAAACTGTAGACATGCATGATGAACTTTATCAAGGATCTTCTAAAGAAATTCTGGACTTTCAAGGATTCTTTATTCTTCAAAAGGTTTGTGAAGGGGCTTCATATTAAATAATTTATTTAGGAATCACTGGAAGAGTTCTTAATAGATTTTCTGGAATAATTCCTGGAGATTCTTATATAAGTTATTGAAAGTAGGTTGTTGAAAAACGCCATGAAACGTCCCGTACAAGATGACAATTCCATTCACTCTCGTTTTTATCGACTTTTCCGTTCAATATCCTGTGCTTTTTATAAAAAAAGTACTTGGAAGAACTTCTAAAATATTTTAAACAGAAATTTCTGGTGGAATCGCAAAGAACTTTCTGAAGATTTTGTTCTCTCTATCAACGAGATTTTAGTCGTTGGCTAATCTCAGGACCAATGGGTGTCACTTCCTTTCCAAAGGAAGTCGACGAACTCGCAGAGGGTTGCCAACTATTTTAGGAAACTTTGTAAACTTCTTGGAACAATACCAGAAAGAATTCCTTAAAAAAACCTCAAGGAACGCCTACTTGCGACGTAATTGTGGAGAAAATCTTTTGAAAATTGAACAATATGCAATATATTCAAATGTGTACATTTTATTTCGAATAAATTTATCCATTTTGTCATTTTTTTTGTGCAATTTCAGATGGACTCGATCCTAAATACGTCAAAAGTTGCAGCGTAGTCCGGCGCTTTTGCTCGGAGGTACTCATAGAATGACATATCGAATCTATGAAAACTTCTAGAATTTCTGGAAAATCAAATTTCTTGGAAAATTCTTCAATGAGTTCAAAAGGGCTCATACAATCATGCCAAGATTATAACTATCCTTATTGATGTTGAATTTCTGCCTGGGCAAGATCAACACTGATATCTCTTGGAAAATTCTTTCAGGGATAGCTCAGAAAATTACATAGAGATTCTCCAAGCAAGCACTGGAATTATTCCAAGAGAAGTTAATTGTTTAGCTCCTGCAAGAACTGCACTAGTAGCTGAGTAAGAATTTTGCGTAAAATTCCTAGAAAAATTCAAATAAAAAATACCGGGGATTTTTTTGCAGATTCTTTGAAGAAATTGTTGGGAGTAATTCTGAAGAAATTTTCATGGAGGAATCACAATATATCAAATGTACAGTTAACACTCCATAACTCGATATTACATAGTGGAACCCTAGTAAAAATGTTTATACGGCTTCCTTGATGATCCCTGGAATCTCAGTTGCATTTATTTCGTGTTTTTAATTCATTAGGGTACTGGTATCAATGGTTGTAATGATTAGATTAGACTGCGGAATAAAACAAATATTTTCGATAAAAAAACAACATGCATCATTTCTCTCGCCTTTTTGTTTTTTTATATCGCTTTATCTATATATATAAAAAAAAATTATCGCCTTTAGTCGATTTGTCAATTTTCAACATTTTATTTTATCGAAAAGTCATATAAAATAAATGGCTCTGCTTGTCCCAGCAATGATCTTTTTGCTTCATTCGATGGAGTTTGTTTGTTGCTTCAAGGAAAAATGTAGAACCTTTGTAAAAATCAACTATTTTGTTTGAAATTCCTTGTATCATTTCCGAACGGCTACTACTAGAGCACTAGCACAACTACTGGAATACGTGTACCAATAGTGGCTCAAACAATTTTATGCTCAAAAAATGATTTTTTCACTCTTTTCATATATTTTCCATATAGTAGAGGTGAAATCTTTCCGTTGATGCCAAAAGATCTCTGTTAAGGCTTTTCGTTAATATGTTATGATTTTTTTTATTGCTTGGATAATCCCCTATTGGCACAGGCACCCTTTCTTCCTAACTTGTTGACACCTTTAACACAGACAAACAGACATAACACTTAGTTCAAATTTCTTTAAAATCCATCGCCCAGTTTACAGCATCATCATTTGGTCGTGCAACAAGACCTGTAGATGGCAATAGTATGAAACGTCACACACGAAGAAAAACGATGCGCGCACCTCTTGTTGTGAGAATTGTAACATAGCGAATTTGATCGAAGTGGTCGATGGAAATTTCGTCAGTGTTACGTCTGTTTGTCAGTACCTTCAATATTGAGTTATGGAAAGTCGAGTGAATTAAATATCAAATTTCAATTTGAAAATTAGGAAGACTGTTAAAGTTTGTATAAATTTTGAAAATATGTAAAATCTATGTATCGTCCAAGTACTATTCTACAATGTTATGAAAATAGTTATGAAAATATAAGATCTACCAAAATGTTTCTGGTTGAAGAACTAAATAGTTTTTCCTAAAACTCATAAAAAGCCGTTCTTCAAAGTAAAACATTATTTTTAAAAAATAAAACATAAAACACCCTTATTTTTATGAACAAATTGTATGTTGGTGTCCTCTACTTTTCTACTGAACATAAACCCTCAAAATCAAGATTGAAAATAATGTAAACTATTCCACAAATCTCAGACACTAGTTCATTCTAGTTCTCATTTATGGCCAAATTTGCTGAAATATCATCCTTATACCTTCTGCAAAAAAGTCAAGTAATGAGCGTGTTAAAAATTGGTTCAGATTACTAATGAAACTATACTTGTATAGTAGAAAAATAAATCGTGAGTTTTAACCACATTCTTGAGTAAAAGTTTTATTGAATGACCATAAGTTTTATATCATACTTTTAAAAACAGGTACGCATATTTACCGATCTACAGCAATATGTAAATGTTTTTCCCAAAATATTTCGATTGGTAATCTTAGAACAACATATTGTGGAAAAATATTGTGCTCTACAAGACAAATCCACGGAATGCGATCATCTGAAAATGTCGATATACCGACGATGTGATGATAAAAATCACCAAATATTTCAGATTTGGCAAATTTGGACATTCGCGTCCTTAAAGAACGAAAATAATCCAAGCCTACTTGAATTTTAACGTTGCATTTGAATTGCGCGCATATTATCTGCGCACTTTATAAAATAAACAGTCCTTAGAACAAGAATGCTTTAGAAAGCTGTTGCATGGGATCATTATAGTAACCGTGAAACCTAATTCATAGATTCTTAGTTTTAAAATATTACCAATTGTTAGGTAAAATGGATAAAAATAATAATTAAAAAATTTAAAAAATGTATGTATTACAAAAGTTTTTAAGTTTCAAATGCTTTACAAATTAAAAAAAATCAAAAATGTTTAAACATTTCAAAATTAATTTAATTCAATTTTGAGAATTTAAAAAAAATAAAACTATAAAAAACTATAAACGTTTGAAAAATTGAAACTATGAAAAATTATGTATATCCATCTTGAAAATAATAACATTTTTAAGTGTTTACGCAAACATATATTTATTTTTTGCATTCCATCATTAGTTTTGTTAAAAAATCTAGTTGGGTTCATAATTTTTGCTAATTTCGAAAATTTATTAAATTGCACAAAATGAATATAAACTTGATATCATTTTGGATTGCAATACTTTCCACGTCTATAACGGTTAACATCTGATCAGCATATCACGCCACCAATAGGCATACAAAAGAGTTGTTTTGTATTGGTGTATGCTGGCGGTGTGCCGCATCATATGTTGGACGGACAACATCGTCGTGAACACCTAGCTTCGAACACAAAGCCGTCATCGCGTCATGATGAACTACTGGAAAGTACACGTGTGTGCAATGCATTGGCCGAAGCGTGCCAGGACTGTTGCCAAGTGCCAATATGTTTGCGAAAAGAAACCGCCAAAACATAAGAAGCAGAAGAGTGCTTCTGTTTGTCTGTGCTTCTGATGATCGTCCGTTCCGATCGTTCATTTCTGTTCCGCTAATTCCCTATGATTCAGGTGAGCGTCGTACGATCAGGTGGTGGAAAAATCCATCAGCTGAAGCCGGTTCTTAACACTAATAAGCTTGAACACCATCTCTCATTAGTAATCGCAAATTTTAAATTACTGTTGTTGGCTACCAATTGGTGGTGTTCAGTACGTGGCCAACACTTTCACGTTAGGCATTATTTGGCAAGTTTTAACTTCGCACAACTGGGGCCAGTCGACCTTCTTCATTGCTGCACGATCGACAACGACTCCGCACCAGTCTACTGCAGAAACAGGCCGTTAAAGCGCGGCATTGGCTCTTTACTTGTTTCTTGTTCGCCCAATTTCATAACAATCGAGCAAAATTTTATCATCCGCGCGCAATTGTTCGCAATTCACTTCGGCTAGGTCACGGCAAATTACAGTTTAAAGAGACTTGGGGGTTTCGTCGGGTTACAATAACTTACTTCATGAAGCTTTTGCTGCTTGGGTAGTTGCAAACTTTGGCTGCCATCACTGTTTTCGGTTTATTGGTTACTGGATATACTAATTTAAAACTTAATAAATATATAAACTATAGTATTCAAATTACGACCCGCGTAATTTAGGCACTTGCGAAATTGAAAGTAAGTTCAGAAACCTTCACGGATTCACTTCTCGAACTCAACTGACAAACGATTTGGGCTTGAGCGCGTTTTTAATAGGCGATCCTCGTTGAACAGCTGATTGATAAGCCTGTCGTAGTCTCGCCTTTATGGAGTACTAGCCGGCGTCCTCACGCTGATAGTACAACCGGCGATCAACTGTAATCCATGCCGTGGAAAAGAACCTCCGATCAACTGAGAAAGTCATGTACAAGTGACGTAGAACCACTTGTAAGCCTAGACTTTGATTCCCACAGGCAATCCGGTTCGCTCCTGGAATGTTTACAAACGGTGCAAGTTTGACTTTCCTACAGTAACCGTCATCGATTCACCTACACCGTCCAAGGACGTCCATTTTCTACGTAGATAACTGTATGGTTTACAAAACATCACCCATTGACAGTGGGCATGCACTGATTTCGATCGTCCGACCGTTCGGGTCATCACCAAAAGGTTTGAAGTCTGAATGACTGTGCTCGATCGTTCAGCTAACCCAAAGTCTGCATCCATGAGAGATTGCCAGTCCCACGCTTCAGTTAAAAACATGCCGATAGTCGAACGAGGCTGCTCGACACTTTTTTTACGTAATGATAGCGCACGTTATGCATAGGTAATGGTCTATCAGGAAGAGGAGGCACGCTCCGATTGATGCACAGTACACGATCAGGCGGTGAAGATCATACCATGGCTCAGTGATACAGATATGGTTGACTTTGAGGAAGATTTTGGACTGGTCAGTTGCCATGATTATTATTTACGTAGTGTTGTTTACTCTGGGTAAAACTGGAATGTATGATGTAATTCATTGATATATATGATCATAAAACTAAAAGTACTGTGTTAGGTGTGAAGATGTCTGTTTGAATACAGTTACATTACGGCTTTTACTAAGCTTGCTGCTTCGTTTTGCTAGGATCCTCTCGTGGTTTTTATTGCTCTTGAGCTATTGAACGGCATACTTGATTTTTCAATTCATCATAGTTTGCTGGTTTCCGGTGTCTGCTGTTCTTACATAGTCATTATCCATGTATGCTCGACTATCACTACATGCGTGACATTCAATTGTTCGTAGGTGCTGCTTCCACCTTTCGATCACGTAAAGTTCGCGGCAACAAAGCAAAGCTGTGCTGAAGGTGCCTGGGTGAGACTCCCGATCGATACAGAATCTTTTCATTTTATAAATTAACTTCACTGCCCGATATACCAATGTGAAAATGGCAAATTTTGTAAAGAAAACTACTGGATAAAATCTTAGAAGGGTTAGGTCTTTCTTGAAAAATTTGTTACACGATTTTTGGGGGAATACAGGTGATTTCTGAAATAATCTTTGGAGAAATCCCATTTCAGTGGATCTCTTTTTTAAGGGGGCAGGATCCGTCATTGTTCTCAAAATTTTCAATAGCTTTTTTTTCGTTCAAAATTAATAAAATTTACAGGAAAATGTGTTCACTGTACTATTCTCCAACCGAAACACAGTGAACATAGGTTCATCGAAACATTTTTAGTTTTGAACAGAAAAACTGCTTTTGAAGTTTCAATTATGACGATGATTACGATGACGGAGAGTTGAACGTTAAGGCACTCAGTTTCTATGATTGGCATAAATATGAAGGGGTTAAAAGCAAAGGGGTGTCCAGTGATAAAAACCAGGGAGGGAGGCACCGATACTACACACGAAACAGGACATGATTTTATTTCAAACTGCAAGAAAACTCCAGCTTGCCAACGACAATCAAGGCAGGCTCGATGAAAATCACTAGTTTTCTTTTGTTGTGTACCTTCCACCTTTTCGGACAAACATTAAAAAAGGGCCAAAGTTTTCTATGCATTTCATTTTCGTTTTTATTAGAAAAAGTAAAATGATGCGTATTTAAGTACTTTATATTCAATCAGAATAAAAGGTGCTATCGTGACATTACTTTTGAATAGGCATGAATAGCTTATAAATCGATTTTTTGTCACATTTGATGAAATGCCAAAAAATGTTTTGATCAATTAAGCACTTTTTCCAAGTTTGTCAATTGTTTGAGATCCGGGCTCACAGTGACAGTTCGTGACAGCAGAATCTCGGCTCACTATGACGTACAGAAATTTCGTATCGATTTCTCCCTCCCAGATAAAAACCTTTGTTTAAGAAATATCTACTTTGAAGGTTTTTAGCAATTTAAAAAAAAAAATAAAAAAAAACAAGCCTTCAAACAATTATGTTATTTTTCCTGTTGAGCGGAAAAATCCAATCAAAATATAGTTATTACGCTATAACGGGGTGTGGGGGCAGGGGGTCACGGCTCCATTTTATTAAAGTTAGAAGTCCCATAGGATTTAGTACACGACACTGAAGACGGCATAATAGTAGATGTCGAAATACGCGTATCTGTCAAAGGATACAAATTCTAGTGAAATTAAACGGTATATGTAGTACTAAATTCGGGTTTCATTTATTCATAGGTTATGGGTTTCATTTATTTATGGTTATGGAGATTCAAAATCAGGACATTTAGCAATTTTCACAATTTTTCTATGAAAATTACAGTTTTTCTCAAATTTTGAACATGACTTATATGTATTTGGAGCCGGCGATGAGGGCAGGATCAAACATGTCGCGCGTCGGTCGAGTGAAAGTGAAAAAGTGGCGCGATCTTTTAGTTGTATTTGATCCTCCGACCTGGGCAGTGCATCAAGAAAGCCCGAGCAGTCGTCAGTTGTTTTCCCTCTCGGGTCGCGCGCCTATTTTCTATGAGTGATTTTATATAGCCGAGCAAACGAGTGAAGCTGGATTGTTGCTGCTCAAGGATGACGGATCAATTGGTGAGCTCATTTCATGCTACTATTTCTAATCTATAAAATATGTATGACTGCATCTTTAATCGTTACAACGGCGAGACGTAAATATGATTTTTCAACAAACTTTGAAAGGTTCGTCACTGTGAGTGTCGACATGAACTCTGATTCATAAATTATTTATGTCTAATTTATTTTTCAAAACACCTTTTTCTTTTTACCTCTATTTTTGTAATTAAAAAAAGCTTTGATTGGTTCGAAACTACAAGTGTAGACTTGCGAAAGGTTCACTTTATTCAACAAACTTTGAAAAGTTCGTCACCTCAAGTGTCGGCATAATTTTTCTCTACATAGATATTGTTCATATCAAATGAAAATATTATATTTACATATAAGCATGTTTATATCTCACCAATAATTATTTATCATGGTCTAATCACTTATAAAAGTGAATCCTGTGACCCAACGATCCTCCCCATTAACAAGAGGGATGTAACCTTTGTGGAGATGCAGAGGCAAACATGGTCTCCAAATAGCAAAGGTTACACACTAACATTCCTTCCCCCAATCCCACCTGACTGCAAGGACGTGGCCGGCGCTGTTATTGACCATGTATAAATAGAGGCACTGAATCATGCACACTGAAGAAGATTATGGCCAATCCCAGCCGATCTTCTAGTTGATTCTTTGTGCATTTTCACTGACTGGCTGGACGGTTTTTTTTGTGGAGGGGCTGGGAATCTAATCCATGACCTTCCGCTTATGAAGCGAAAGCGTATCCTTAAGGCTACAGACCCCCCTTATTTTCAAAAGATATCAGGGTATTTTATCTCCAGATTTTGCTAGGTATCTGTCAAATATTGTTATTATTAAAAGTCTGCCGAAAACCACAGTATGAACTCTTACAAAACATCCAGTTCAGTAAATCCTGCGTCAATCTCGCCAACAATTTACCGATGATTGAAATCTGTTTGGTGTCTGATCCCAAAAAATGTCAAACAGTAGCAATTATATTAAATAGATTCTAAAAATAATATTCGAAATTGTACTTAAAGCACCGGAGCAAGTCCTAAAAAAATCGAAATTTTGCGATTTTACGCACATACCTTGCATTTTTATCGCAATAACCTATAGATTTTTGCTAGTATGATGATCGTATGAATATAATCAAACAATTAGCATTTAGTTTTTGATTGTTAGCCCTTTAAGGAACTACAGTTCAACGTTTGCAGAATACTGTTGATGACTTTCTGTTAAAAAAACTACAATTTTTCACAAAATATCAAACAATACGGAAAAAATACAATTTTCTTTTGTTATTTATTGAAATGACTCATCGATTTTATTGTTTCACACTATTTTCCAGTTCATGAGAAATAACTTTGCTAAACATTGTTGGTGACTGTTTGTTCCGAAAACTGCAATTTTTTCACAAATTCATGTGTAATACAAAAAACTTCAAATTTTTCACAATAGCTTAACAATTCTTGCAAAGACTTATCAATTTTATTACTGAAAATTGTTTGATTTCAATAGATTTAAGTTTGCACAACAGATCAAATGACTTTTTTTAAACCACTACAACATTTTCACAAAATTATGAATAATGTAAAAAACAAAACAATTGTTGCTATGATTTGATATTCATCGCAATTACTAATGGATCTTATGACTGTAAATAATTTTCAATTTATGGGTTGACTAATATGCAGAACATTTTAGATTTGTTCCTGCAAAATGAACTTATATATTTTCACAGTTTTTTTTAATAATTCAGAAAAAATCACCTGTTTTACTGCAGAATGATAATTATTGGGAAGATTCTCTGATTTTATTGTTTCAAACATTATTTATGCTCGTTAGCAATAAGTTAATAGAACATTACTGGTGCATGTTTGTTCAAATTACTACAATATATTTACAATTCATGCATAATGCAGGTCGGACTCGATTATACGAAGTATGTTTTTTGATATTTTTGTTTTTCAGTTTTTATGCATAACAGTGAAATAATTTAGTATTGCAATATATTCAGTTGTGTGCGTAGGTAGGAAAAGGGGGGATTATAAAAAAGGTTTTTTGGGTATGCTTTTAGAAATAATTTATGGCTACGCCACTGCATCATATAAATAAAACAACGAATACAAAAACATTTAAGTTCTTTTGTTGCCGATTTTAATTTTTCTATCAGTGATTCGATTATCCGGAGGATTCGATTATCCGGAGTGAAAAAAATCGATACTCTGGATAATCAAATCCGACCTGTAGTACATACATTAAAATTTAAGATAACACATTTTTGACATTTTTTGAAATTATATCAGCATCATGTTTGGAATTTTTCCGTATTGATGGCTTTTAGAAGAAATTGAATATTTAAAAAAAAGGTAAACTATAAAGAAAAAACACCTACAACTACAACTTGATTTTTTTCGCAATGATCAATGAATTTATGCGGTTTACACCATCACAATGTGTTAAGATAAAATTTTGCTGAAAATGGTTGGCGTTTGCCTTTCAGAAAACTACATATTTTTTACAAAATTATGTGTAATACAGAAAATTGTAAGTCTTCTTCTGCAATTCAATAATTGCCGCAAGGCTAAGAATTCCTCATGGTAATAAATATAAATTTACAAATAATATTGATGATTTTTGTTTAAAGAACTACAACATTTTTTTAGAAAACATTCAATTTAAACTCTAACTTGATATAAGGATTTTAATAATTCTTACTAAATAACTGCAAAATTATCAGAAAACTGTGAATTTCCACTTCATCATTTATACTAGCGACGAACGAATTTCCTGAACATTGTTGGTGGATGTTCGTTTTGCTACTGAACTAAAATATTTTACCAAAATTATTTAAAATATGGATACATCTAAGATTTGTTCTGCCTATTGAAATGTATCACAGTTCCTTCGATTTAAAAGAATATACGATATGTAGGACAACAATATGTATAAAGCCTTTTCTAGCCTATAAGTTGTGCCATGAAAGTAGACTCTAGAATGGCAATTCTTGAACAGGTTCTCCTTCGGCCACGGTTTGCTGCAAGCAATTATCTGTGCACCCTAGAAAATTTGGCTATCAATGTTCTGTTAATTATCGAAGAAGTTTATTTCTGTAGGTGAACTTCCATAACTCACAAGCAAGAAAATTTTCTTTTCTTCGAAGAAAATGCGCGCCAGAATTCGCTTACTGTTCTCTAAGTTGCACCCGGGCTAAGGTTGGCTTAAGAACTTGGTTTCTGCATCATGAGGGGGTTATCAAAGGAATTAACTCCGGAGTGGTCATTTTGTAAAAAGTTCCCCATAGTACCATGAGTTGTTTGTTACAACAATATATTTTTAAAATATGAGAACATGAGAAAAAATAAAATTTATGTCCTAAATCTCACTAGAAATCAGGATATGGTCATTTTGATGCGCATTTAAACCTGTACATTAGGCTATTTGCTATACTTGCTAAAAAATTGACGATATCGTCACGTGGACAGAAGTATTCCTAGATAATGCAGAACATTTTTTTCGAGAAGAACTCTTACAAGCCATTCTTCTAGCATTTTACAAAATATCCTCTTTTGATACTTCTAGCAGTTCCTGCAATGTTGCTTGCAGGGGTACGTTTGATAGCTTTCTTCAAAAACATTTAAGGTATCGAGGTGTCTACCGCTTTTTCTAGGAATTCTTTCACTTTGTAGAGATGCATTAGAGCGTATTTGTATATTATAGTTTAAAGGTATTCGCTTGCCTTACTAGTGATTTTTAGTTTTTTCTTTTACAAAATTGGAGTGAAGTTTTAAAGTTCAATTAGTGTTTTGTTTAAATGAAAATTTTATTTTGTATTAAACACAGTTTTGCAAAAAAGTGTACCCTATAAACCTTTGCTCTACAGAAAAGTTGATCGTTATGTTCGAAAATATTGTAGTTCTTCTACAAAGATAATGGTTAGTAATTTTCATAGAAGTTTTTCATACACACTTTTATTATTTCACAGTATATACGGTAACTAGGGCCCAGATAGCCGTAGCGGTAAACGCGCAGCTATTCAGCATGACCATTAGGGTGCCAATGGAATGTATGGGAAAAAATTTGCATCGAATTTCAAAAAAAGGTAGGGCTCAAAAGTTTTGTCTCCTCGAAAAAAGTCCCCATGCAAAATTTGAGCTCAATCGGACTTCATTAAGTGGACCCCCAAAGCGGTCAAAGTTTGGCTTTTTTGACCCATGAAAAATATCCAAAGGGGGGGGGTACATGAAATTTCCGAAATCGAAATTTTTTTTTTGATGCCAGATGTCTTAGAAATGCATGAAACGTCGAGATCTGGTGTTATTTGGAAAACTTTTTTTTTGAAAAAAATCGACCTTTTGGGGGTAAATTTTTGAGTTGGGGGAGAGAATTGAATTTGAAATGAACGATTTGAATTCAATTGCTGAGAAATTCAAGGCAATAGTATTGAAACATATCCTATATGATTGTTGGCCACTGAATGCATATGATATGTGATATTTCATTAGGGTGGTTCATTTACTTTCCATTAGGGTGGTCCTTTTTGTTAAAAAATAAAATAAATAAAAAATAGAATTTTAATTGAATATTGAAGACAATAGTATTGGAACATCTCTCACATTATCGTCAGCCATTTTCTACATTTAATATGTGGTATTTTATTAGGGTGGTTCACTTATTTTTCATTACGGTGGGCCTTTCTGTCGAAAAATCATAATTTGAATGGGATATTAAAAACAATAGTATTTTATCACCTCTTTCATCATCGCAGGCCATTTCCTTCATTAGATTCGTGATATTTCATTGGGAAGGCTCACTTATATTCAATTACGGTGATTCTTTAAAAAAAATTGAGTATTTGAATGGAATAGTAAATACAAGAGTAATTAAACATCTCCTATGTCATCGTAGGCCACTGTTAATGAATAATATGTGATATTTCATTGGGGCTATTGTCCTCAGTTTTGCATAAGGGTGATCATTTAATTTGTAAAATATTCTCAATAGATCTAACAAATCAACTTTGTTTGTATAGTTTTGAATCATGATTCTTCATTGGCATGCAACTCTTCGTTAAGCTATTTTCATTAAGGGTTTCTTTTGAATAGTTAAAATAAAACGTTCCAATCATCAGTGAATTCAGTGAAGCACAACTCTAATTGCCATAATCAAAATACAGATAAAAAAGGAATGAAATAATTTTTGACGTATACAAATTATGACAATAGCTTGATGGGCGACGATGAAGGGCAACAAAAGTGTTTAGTTTATATTTTCATAGTATAGTACACGCGATTCGGTTGTGACAACGTAGGTAATTCAAGTTTTGACAATAAGTTCTCGTTTATTCTTCAAAGATGTAACAAAGTTCCTTCAAGAAATTTCGTCGGAATTTCATATGGATTTTTTCGTTGGAGTTTTCAACGGAATTTTCTTTGGAGTTTCCTTTTGAATTTTAATCGGAATTTCCTTCAAAATTCCTTTTAAAAATTTTTATTTGACTTTTCTACGAAATTTCCTTTTTTTCTACGGAATTTTTATCAAAATCGGAAATTTATCCTGAATTTGCTTCGGAATATCCTGTGGAATTTTCTTCGGTATCTTTAGAAGTGCCCTTTTGAATTTTCTGTGGTATTTCCTTCGAAATTTCCTATGAAGTATCCTCCGGAATTTCATTCTGAACTTTTCATTGGAATTTTCTTCGAAATTTACTTCGGAGTTTCTTTTTGAGTTTCCTTCGAAATTTGCTTTGGAGTTTCCTTCCGAATTTCTTCTAGAGTTTGTTTCGGAATTTCCTGTGTTATTATCTTTGGAGCTTCCTTCAGAATTGTATTCGAAATATTATTCTGAATTTCTTTCGAAGCATTGGAATTTACTTTGGAAATTCCTTCGAAATTTTCTTTGGAGCTTTCTTCGGAATTTCATTTGGGATTTCTTTTGTACCTTTGAAATTTACTGCGGAATATTCTTAGAAATTTCCTTTACAATTTTCATTGGAATTTCCACAGAGTTTTCTTGAGAATTTCCTTACAAATTTGCTTTGGATATTCCATAGAAAATTCCTTAGAAATTTTCTACGAAATTTCCTTTTAACTTCCTTTTTTCATTGCAATTTGCTTCGGGATTTGCTTTGGAATTTCCTTTGGAATTTCCTTAGAAATTCCCTTTTGAATATGCTTTGGATATTTTTCAGAATTGTCGTCGGAATGTCCTTTGGAATGTGCTTCAGAATTTCTTTTGCAATTTTATTCATTTTTTTTTAATTTTTTTTTCGGGGTTTCCCTTGTATTTTCGAAAGATTCCATCGAATTTTCTTAGGAAATCCTTTATTAGTTCCTTCAAAATTCTCTTTGAAATTTCTTTCAGAATTTCGTTTGAAGTTTACTTCCAAATTTGTTATGGAGTTTCTTCGGAATTTCCTTTGGAATAACCTTTGGAATTTCCTATGGAGATTTCGAAATTTTATTTAGAAGTATTGATTGGAATTTTTTCCTTTGGACTGTTTTCCGTTGAATTTTCGCGAAATTTACTTTGGAATTTCCTTCGTATTGTTTTTTCGGAATTTTCTTAGGAGTATCCTTTAAAATTTCTTTGTATTCTTCGGAACTTCATATCTCATTTACTTCAGAATTTCCTTTGGAATTTCTTCATGAATTTCTTTCAGTAAGTTGCTTCAGGAAGTTATTTTGGATTTCTTTGGAATTACTTTCGGAATTTCCTTCTTCAGTTCTTCAAAATTTTCTTCGGCGTTTCCTTTGGAATTTCTTCTGGAATTGCCTTCGGAATTTCCTTTGGAATTCGCTTCGGAAGTTCCTTTGAAATTTCTTATGGAATTTCCTTTGCAATTTCTTTTAGAGCTGGCTTCGGAATTTCATTTGGAATTTTCTGCGCAATTTTCGTCCGAGTTTTCTTTGGAATTTGCTTCGGAACATCCTTCAAAAATCCATTCGGATTTATTTTTCTGGAATTTCCTTTTGAATTTGCTTTGGAATTTCTTTCGGGATTTGCTTTGGAATTTCATTTGGAGCTACCTTCGGGATTTGATTTGGAATTTTCTACGTTATTTTCGTCGAAATTTACTTTGCAATTTGCTTCGGAATTTCTTCTAGAGTTTTCTTCGGAATTCCTTTTGGAGTTTCATGCTAAATTTGATTCGGAATTTGATTTGGAATTTCTTTTGAAGCTTAGAAATTATTTCGGAATTTTCTTCGGAAGTACCTCTATAATTTTCGTTTCCTCTGGAATTTTCTTCGGTATTTCCTTCGGAATTTTCTCTGGAATTTCCTTCGGAATTTTCTCTGCAATTTCCTTCGGAATATCCTCTGGAATTACCTTCGGAATTTCCTTTGGAATTTCCTTCGCAATTTCCTCTGGAATTTCATTCGGAAATTACTTTGGAATTTCCTTCCGTATTTCCCCTAGAATATTCTTCGAAATTATCTCTGGAATTTCTTTCGGGATTTTCTCTGGAATTTCCTTCAGAATTTTCTCTAGAATGTCTTTAAGAATTTCCTCTGGAATTTCCTTCGGAATTTCCTCTAGAATTTCCTGCGAAATTTCCTCTGGAATTTCCTGAGAAATTTCGTCTGGAATTTCCTTCGGAACTTTCTCTGGAATTTCTTTCGGAATTTCCACTGGAATTTCCTTCGGAATTTCCACTGGAATTTCCTTCGTAATTCCCTCTGGAATTTCCGTTGGAATTTCCTTTGGAATTTCCTTCAGTATTTCCTCTAGAATTTCCTTCAGAATTTTCTGTAGAATTTCCTTTGGAATTCGCAAAACTAAATTGGAAAGGTCACGAGGCTCAATGCTTGATCTCTGAGATGAGTGCATCTGAAATCACGAAGTAGCAAGTGGATTTTGTATGAGACGAGGACTCCAAACTGGTTCAGCTTAGTGAAGTGTTGCATTCCGAATGAAAATCACGCAAAACTTTTCAAAAGACCTTTCTAACAATGAGAGGCTTTCTAGAAAACTCTTTTGTTGTTAACTAAGTTACCTTTACATTTTTCGTCGAACATTACGCAAATATTATGTAGTAGTCCCACCATAATCTTTCGGTCTGTAGATATTAAGGTTGAAATGTTTACAATGATACCATAATTAAGAAAAGTGGAAGAGACTTTTTCGAGAAATCATGGTTTCAAACTATACGAAAAATGATGCACCCTAATGGAAAATAAGAGAAACTCCCTAATGAAATATGTTAACAGTATCCTACGATGATGTCGCATATCAAATGGAACTAGAGGCGCATGAATTCAGAGGAATTTAAAGCCTCTCTAAACAAAAATATCACGAATCTAATGAAGGAAATGCCCTACGATGACGAAAGAGGTGATAAAATACTATTGTTTTTAATATCCCATTCAAATTATGATTTTTCGACAGAAAAGCCCACCCGAATGGAAAATAAGTGAACCACCCTAATAAAATACCACATATTAAATGTAGAAAATGGCTTACGATAATGTGAGAGATGTTCCAATACTATTGTCTTCAATATTCAATTAAAATTCTATTTTTTATTTTTTTTTTATTTTTTAACAAAAAGGACCACTCTAATGCAAAGTAAATGAACCACCTTAATGAAATATCACATATCATATGCTTTCAGTGGCCAACAATCATATAGGATATGTTTCAATACTATTGCCTTGAATTTCTCAGCAATTGAATTCAAATCGTTCATTTCAAATTCAATTCACTCCCCCAACTCAAAAATTTACTAAGTCCCAAAAGGTCGATTTTTTCAAAAAAAATTTTTTTCCAAATAACACCAGATCTCAACGTTTCATGCATTTCTAAGACATCTGGCATCAAAAAAAAAATTTCGATTTCGGAAATTTCATGTACCCCCCCCTTTGGATATTTTTCATGGGTCAAAAAAGCCAAACTTTGACCGCTTTGGGGGTCCACTTAATGAAGTCCGCTTGAGCTCAAATTTTGCATGGGGACTTTTTTCGAGGAGACAAAACTTTTGAGCCCTACCTTTTTTTGAAATTCGAAAAATCGATTTTCATTGGCACCCTAATGACCATGCTGAGGGTCGTGGGTTCGAATCCCGCTGGTCGAGGATCTTTTCGTAAAGAGAAGAAAGAAAGAACGAAGAAAGAAGAAGAACGGTAACTTTTAGCAAACATTCAACTGCTGAACAGTTATTCTTTCATGAAAGACTAAGTTGATATTTTTTTGCAGTCCTGAAGGTTGGGTGACTAAACGTAGTATGCCAAAACATTGTACGAAGCAAATTACAAAGAAACGAAATTTTTGAAAGTACGATTCTCTTCCGAAAGAATAAATAAATGTCTCTTTCGACGTTTTGGAAAAATTTTCTGAGTATGAAAAAAACATTTAAATATCGTTACATTAAAAGTTCGGTGCAGAATATATCAAATGACAGCAGAAGCATTGTATAAAATTTCTTCACATTCTTTTGAAAATTACTATGAGAAAATTATAAACCATATTATGGGTAAACCACGGAGATAATTATCAAATTGTTGAAGAAGTTTCTATATTTTTATGATTTTGTGAAAATATTTTAGTTTTTGAACAAACAGTTGAACAAAACGCGCTAACTGAGTAACAAAATCTGTTACAACTCTGATGTAATCCACTGGTCGGGCTCAGTGGATTACATCAGAGTTGTAACAGATTTTGTTACTCAGTTAACGCGTTTTCCAACAAAATATGTTCTAATATAGGCTGGTTAGTAGTTAAAATAACAAAATTATGTTATTATTATTAACTTTATTTGTGAGACTTTCAACCTGTGGCTGGTACGTCTCCGAAAAACAAAATTATATCATAATTTCCTCTGCACCAAACAAAATTGAAACAAAATGTGTTACAATTTATACAAAAATGTAGCTGATTATGTTTCAAATCAAACAAAAATGTAACTTATTTTGTTATATCCCATAACTGAATTATAAAAAAAAAAATTATAAGCAAAGCAAGCTCTCAAAGTTTTTATAACAAATTGTGTTAAATGTATACATTTCAAACAGCTTTTGTTGTTATAACAGATTTTGTGTTAATTATGTTATAATTTCCTCCATCAACTCAAAGTGCTTCTAACAAACATGAAACTAAATTTGTTATGTATAAAAAACCTTGATATAATTGTGCTTTAATTTTGTTGTAGTCCACTGATCGGGATGTTCAATACAATTACCGCATGAACGGGGCCGTTATGAGCATATTGATTAGAGTCCACGGCTACAAGCAAAGCCATGCTGAAGGTGTCTGGGTTCGAATCCCGGTCAGTCCAGGATCTTTCCGTAGAGGGAATTTCCTTGATTTCCTTGGGCATAGAGTATCAGCGTACTGGTCACGCGATATACGAATGCAAAAATGGCAACGTTGCCGAAAGAAAGCTCTCAGTTAATAACTGTGGAAGTGCTTATTGAATACTAAACTGAGAGCCAGGTCTATCCCAGTGAGGACGTAATGCCAAGAAGAAGAAGAAGAATATGTTCTCCATTGAAGAAAAAACACGGACACCGTCTTCAGCCATTTAGCTGCTCAGACTGTAACTCAACACTAGACTACCGACAAGCATGCTCCAGAGTGGCACAGCCGAGAAACATCCCTGACGAAAAGTTTCAATGGCTGAAACGGCAATCGAACCCGCACCCCATGACACGATGCGCCTAAATGTCTCACGATACTAACCGAACGGCCACGAGGCCCACATGGGTTTGAGAGTGATTTTCAGAAGCTATGAATTTTAGGCGCCAAGGACTTTTTTGGCATATAACGTGCATTAGCCAGACAAGCAAACGCTCAGAATAGCTATCTTTTTTTTTGATTTTGTAAGGCATCTCGACGTTGTTTACAAATTTCATGGAAGAGTGTAAGATAGAGAATGATTTTTGTGCAGAGCCCTACGGGCTACAAGTTTGCCGAAGACACATTTAAATCATAGCTTCAAAATTCTACTGCATATATTCTGTGATGGCTGGACAGCAGCTAAATGAATATCACCAAAATTTTTAATTCAGATTATAACCAATAACTTATAACTGAGGTGTCCAATTTGAAAACAATTTGCGACACCAAATGACGTCTGTTTGTTTTTGTTTTTCTTGGTAACGGAGTGGTTTTCAATCTAGTATTCGTTGAAAATTTGTTCTATGTCTCGATCTCTCCCTATCTCGATAATTCCTTCTATATCGAGATGTGGAGATTCAACTGTACTTCGTTTACAATTTTGAAGAGCTTTTGCACTCTCAGATACTAGCCTTGAATCGAATGAGTTGTGTACTGCCGCATATTTATAACATTCGACAGTGTGATACATATAGTTCACGAAATTCACGAATATTTATAAGGATACACCGGAGTTGAAATAGATGGGTTTAGAATTAAACTTCCTCTTGCTGAAATAGTCAATGAAATCATATAATTTTTTTTGGTTATCATCAAATTATCATGCCTTATAATATCGTTCTTCTCCAGTATAATTATTGCAATTCTAACTTGAACGTCACTATGTTTGTCAATCACATATGTATGAAAATGTTGTTTCAAGTCGATTGGGTCATATTTTTTGTTTGATTTAACTAAACTTCACCCGATTTTCATTTCAAACACCATGCTCTATTCCAGATCACATTGTACCTACACACGTTGGCTACTACGATCCATAACGTACACGGTTTCAACCTTGACTAATAACACAAATGACGCGAAGTCATGCAACTGATCAGCTTGTGATCAGTTCGATAGTGATCTCAATCTCAATCGAGTAAGTCCCTTATCACGTGTGCTTCTGCCCGTTTATACGTAGGTCTTTTTTGCTATGACTTGCGAGGTGACGTATTTATTACACTTACGTCGTATAGTCAGAGCCTAGGGTAATGGATGTATTTTGGGCCCACCGTCTTATTTCGCTTATTTTATTATTTAAAATTTGACAAAAAAAAAAAAAACAGATTGCAATTAATCATTATGGTTGATTTTACAAACTCTGATGTTTTTCCATAACGAGATAACAAAAATCAAGCAGCGTCCCAGAATACATCCATTACCCTACATTAATTTAACGAGAGAAGGGCTAAGGTTAAAGGATCGTCACGACCGCTTCACGCAGCGTAAAACAATTAGTGTAATAAAAACTCGATTTATATGTGATCTTGAAATCGACATGAGCTGTTACGCAACTGGCTGTAGTCGACGCCATGGAGTCTCTGAAGTTTAAAACAGGTTCGGTTCCAGAAACGAAACTGACATTTAATGTGACCTGGAATGCCTCTTGTTTAACAGGCCACACACCACAGCATACCTCAAAAAGGAGCAAATTATATGAAGGTATGTTGCAACGTTTAAGAAATTTTTGCACCTGAACCTGTGCTGTCGATATTTACACCGGTTTGCGGTGTTGCTCTGAGGGGTTCAAATTTAGCGCACCAGTATTGTGTATCATTCATAACATTTTATGCTCTCGATCAGTTCAAGGTTTTTTTGAGAGTTATGGGCAGGCACTGATCTGTCGTGATAGTTTTTTGTTCTCATTGAGATGCCAAACAGGTGATACTGTCAGTATTCGTTATATATTTTTTACCGTCTGTGGGAATAATAACAATAAAGATAAATCGTTTGTCCAGTTGCTTTAGATCAATCGTTTTTGGGGCATGTCGTGTCATAGTTCATTTTCGTGTTTTCGTGCTCTTAATAATTAACAGAACCTCAGAAGGGAGGAACTGTTGTTTTAATAATTTTGTGATGTTGTTCAATCTCTAAATTTGAATTGCTTCTTTGTATTGGAGGTTACATGTATCGTGTTGTAATAGTTATATTGAAAATGTATTCATACAAACAGGACAAAATTCATTTTTACTTTTTCCGAATTCAAAGCTTTTTGACTGTTTACTCTGTATGTTTTAAATCTTCAAATAGAATATTAAGATGGCGAAGGGTCGAGGGTTTGATGCTGATTGTAGACTTTTTTTTTCGCCATATGTCAGATCATATTTTTAAATTGATTTGTTGGTCAATCAATAAACTTGCCAGGTTTTGGTGTGATCTTATAATATCTTAACAAGATATGGTTAAATACTTATCTATACTATTTTTTTATATTAATTTCTATCTCCAACAAACCAATGGCTGATTGTGATCGTCAATGTTTACTTTAGAAAACCAAATTATGATCTTGTTCAGCTTTTCTCCACATGCTCGGGTTCCATTGAAATACATATATGATCAGTCTATACTACATATTGGTACTATACTGTGCTGATAACTTAGTTTCAAAATGCCTCAGTTCATCGCCTACTCATTCTAAAAAAATCAATCTCTGAGCAATATGCAAAGAGTAATCGAAGGGTTGACCTTGCTTTTGAGATCGATCGCTGTGTCGTATGCGTGGTATGGAGGTAGAGCTTGAAAGCCATAACACGCAAATTAGATTGGATCATTGTGGAAAATGGATTTGTCATTTTTCTCTAGATCTAATTAAACAGTTTGCGGTGTCCTTGAACAGCTCGGAAGTTATTTTTTGGCTAATGACTTCATTGAGAAGTGGTTCTCGTTTGTTTTGCTACTTACCCAGGAATGGGAGTTTTCGAATTATCCGAACACGCGTTTCCCATCGTTGGCTGTTGACACGGGTTACTTCGATCGGGCAGTTAGTTGTTTATGCCTTCTGGTAGATGCCTGCTGGTAGGCTAATTTGATTGTTCACTTCCACTTTGCTGAGTAGGCTAATGATACACTTCCATGCGGCGAGCCCTAATTGGTTGCTTTTTGTTTGCTCGCGGGTTCACTCACTATGTGTCACTACCGACCGGATATTTGTTCGAATGTCACTGTTCTAGATTTAGTAGGCTGCCGCAGATCCTTTGAGCGTGTCGATAGCTGAAAAAGGTTGTACGTACCGGTTGTATTAATCAAATTCAGACATACGGAAGTCCGTGGGGATGTGACTACTGAGTTACGTCCTCCATAAAGGAATGTGCCTTTGGGTTGTCTATAAGTCACGTGGACCCATCGTTGTGTTTCCCAGATCTTTTGAGGGAATACTATTTCATGTTTTCATCAAATCCCTCTTCCTTCAAAGGTTTGCTGATGTTTTTCTTCTACAAATGCATCAGTCTTTCTTAATGTATTATTCCAAAATTTGTACAGATAATATTTTTCCACAATCATTCTATCAGAAGTAAAGAACCAAGTTGTATGCGGGTTTGCGTTAGGCACATAAAAATACAATTTTTCAAAATAAAAAACCATAAAATCTAAATTTTTATTACTAACGAAAATTGGTAATTAGACAAGGCTTCTAGAAAAATAAAAAAGTCCTGTAGGGTATAATCTGGAAAATCTTGTTTTGATGACATAAACCAGCGGTTGTCATATAGCGCTTTACCGACATCAACACCAACGAGCCCATAGCAAAAATTGTTGATAGGTACTGAACAAGCGTGGTGTTCGTCCAGAGATTTGCCAAACCATGGATATCAAAAATTGTTGAGACTTTAGAAAGCATAACTAAATAAAACTCGTGACGAGTCTGGTGGAAGATCTTTTCGGAATAATAATTTTCTCTACATCCCAGAACATAGAGTAGCTCTGAGCTTGTTGTGATATACATATTTGAAAATAGAGGGAACGCTCATAGAATATTTCGCTGCGGATGTCCCAGTTGGGACGCAACACTTGATGAAAACTACTTGGTAAAAGAAGGGTAAATATATCTTCAACATATTGAAAGCTCTAGTTCAAAGATTTATTATTGCTGCATAATGCAAGAATAGCCTATATACGAGAGCAGATTATTTTTCGTTTAAAATGTTTAAGTCTTTAACACAAAAAAAGAATAACTCATTCATTCATTTAACTTATTTTTAAAAGAAAATATTTGTTGCAAAATTTTTTTGACGATTCAATTATTAATTTTGATTTTGAAAGAGTAAATCAAAAAACACTGTCTATTATTGAAAGAAAGAAGAATTCGTGTTTGAAATAATATTGTTTCCAGCATATCTCGAAGGGAGATCATGTGTTCGTAAAAGAATGTGTTGAAATATTAGCAGTTTCTCAAATAATGATCCTAACCGCATGGCTTGCACGATTTGATAAAACACTAAAATATTAGGTTTTTTAACATTTAGCTTTACTTAATATTATCTCATAAAAGTATAAATATAAAAAACAGCCCACTTTTAAAGGAAAGTAAAATTTATTATTAAAACAATAGAAGATTGGATGTCAATCATAATTGTGACATAATAAAACGAAAGGGCATTAAAGATTGCGTTTAGAATCATCGGGGTAACTGCAGTAATCGATTTCTCTTTTCGCTGATAACTTGAGTAGATCAATGTTATCGATTGCCGCCATTATATCAATTGAAAACTTAAAAAAATATAGGTCCAAAGAACAGCCTATGTATAAAAGAAGGTAAAATTTATTTAACTTTGAAATCAAAAGTTTTTAAACCTGTAATTATAATTACATCATATTTAGAAAGAATATTGTGTTGATAGACTTACACTCAAATCTCAATCAATACGCTCTCCCGTGAGAACAAACTCTATGCTTCGTAAATCTTACGCTTGAGATTTTGATGCAAAATCACCCAATCAACTCAAACCGTGAAAAATGATTCCGTCGCAAAACCAGTCGAAAATTCCTGAAGCTCGAATGTTGTTGTTTACGTTAGAATCGATTACTATAAGTTTACCAGACTAACAAGAAATTATCGCCGTGTGTGAGTAAACTGTTGAAATACAAGACAATAAGTCAAACAGGTGAGCCAACTCATCCATGATTTTTTGACTGCCGAGTTGCGTGATTGACAGCTCAAGCATGAAAAATCTCAAGCGTGAGAAATTGAGTTTTTTTACAACAAGGGTAAATTTGTGCTAAATATATCAAAATCTTCAGTGCAAAAATTTATTGCAATAACGCAACTCGAAAGAAGCATATATGAAGGAAGGATAACTTATGGATAAATAATAAAATACTATTGGCAATAACTGCCCTAATATGCTTAACGATCAACGCTCCGTCATCGTAATAATCGTCATCATCGAACCTTCAAAGGCAGTTTTTCTGCTCAAAACTAAAAATTATTCGATGAAAATGTATTCACTGTGTTTCGGTTGGAGAACAGAAAACAGTGAACACATTTTCCAGTAAATTTTCTTTATTTTGAACGAAAAAACTGCTTTTGAAAATTCCGAAATCAATGACGGATCCTGCCCCCTTAAGCTTATTTAAGAGCTAATGATTGTTGAATAAAGTATTAAGTATTAAAGCGTGCGTCGCAGCTAATATGTGAATAGTGCGCTGTGTTCATAAAAATCGTAAAAATGCAGCGCCACACTAAAAAACTGATTTGAAAATCGCGCGAGTTGAGGCGCGTCGCGAGTCTCACTGGCGCGATCCGGTTTGGTGGCGGTGCGACAATATCAATTGAACCCAAAATAAGCCTGATGGCGTAAAAACGAAGTCATCTTAAGACATCCTTGATTTCAGACTCATTATGCTAAACGACTATTATGCCAAATTACTATTATACCAAACGACCCTTATGCCAAAAGATTTTATACCAAACGACATCATTACAAACGGATTTATGTCAAACGACTTTATGCCAAATGACCTACCACCGAAAATACCGTTGAAAAGCTTTGAAACGGTAGGATTGTTCAGTCCAAAACTGACCAAAATTTCCTTCGCACTTCGTTTGGGCCAATTATACCAAACTAAGCCATATGTAGAATTTTCAGGAGTAAACATTTATGAATAAAACAACCGATCACGCTAATTAATTTGATCGATTCAATCAATCGAATTTTCATTTAGACCACTGGCTTTCAATTTTTCCCGACAATTTGTTTTGAAACTTTTAGGGTGTTCACGTTATGTTATGAGATAGCTGTCCTCGTCGAAAAGTAATCGAATCGATAATAATCAAAATTTTGACATCGTGATATAAAATTTTGAATATTTCACAAGTTTTATAATCATTATGAATATTTCCAAGAGCTGAACTTGTGGTTAACTCATTAAGACACAATAATAAAGGCTTTACCAAAACAAAAACATATTTCGCAACAGAAACTTGCTTAGTTGTTTGAACTTACAAAAAAAGTCGACAAATTCCCCAACCATAGCAAATCATCCGTTTTCAAGCCTCGAATTTTCAAATATTTAACCAGAATCCAAATAACTTGCCATTTAAATGTTGTATTGTCACACTATAAGGTTAAAACACAGACAAACAGACGTAACACTTAGAACAAATCTCGATCCAAATTATAGTCACGAGGACATGCATGCCCAATGCTAAAATTATTGCATTTGGCCGACGGGCCAACAGATGGCGATAGTGTGTAAACGTCAAACGCGAACAAAATCGATGCGAGCGCTGCAGGTGGCGGATTGGCCACCTACCATATTTTCAAATCGACCTTTTAAAAGGTGGCCAATGGGCAATGATGAAAGTGTGACGTCTGTTTGTCTGTGGTTAAAATAAAAAAAGTTTGCACAATCAAATAAATCAAATCTTTTAGATTGGAGGTAATATTTAAGAATAAAATCAAAACTAATGAAAATTTGACCAACTTAAACCTTATTTAACCTTACAAAAAATGCCACGCAACCCAAAAAGGCTCAAAATCCCTGATTTAAAAAATTTACTGCAAAAAATATAACTCAAGGGTCGTGAAATTACTAGTATTTTTTTATTAGGAAACTTTATAAATCATGAATAAGCGCTTATGTCAACTCTTAAAGTGACGAACCATTCATAGTTTGTTCAATAAATTCATAAAAAAATACATGTTATGATACAAAAGTGTTATTACAAGCATGAAACGAGCTCACCAATTGGTAATCCATCCTCGACTGAACAGTTACAATCGCAGCGTCAACACGTATAAGAGGGAATATAAGATAACTCCGATGGCGCGCGAGTGAAGTGCTAACTGGAAAAAACAAAACACTCCGAGCGCGCAAAAATCGAATCGGACAGCTTGCGTCTTCGCAAAGCACTACCCAAGCGAAAGAAGCCACCGAAAACACACTCTGAGCGCGCGAAAAACGAATTGGTCTGCTTAGGCCTTCGCAAAGCACTAAGTAAGCGAACGAATCCACCGAAAAAATAACACTCCGAGCGCGCGAAAAATTAATCGGACAGCTTGGGCCTTCGCAAAGCACTCAGAAAAAGGGTATTTTTCAAATGTCAAAAAAGGGTTCAAGAGGGATTCGGAATGTGACCCAAAAGAGAAAAATTCTAGGAGCATTCTGAACGAATATAGAATATTCTGGAAGTGCCTAATTCTGTTACATAGTAAATATAAAAAAAAACTGTAATCATTCGTAGAAGAGAATCGTAGAAACTATCCGGATCTATCCGGATGATAACGTTTTTTTTAATTTTTTTTATTAGTATCATTCCAAACAAAACATTCATTTCTTATATCTACGTATTCTGTCTTATTAGAGAACACTATCATCCCAGATAGCCGTAGCGGTAAACGCGCAGCTATTCAGCATGACCATGCTGAGGGTCGTGGGTTTGAATCCCGCTGGTCGAGGATCTTTTCGTAAAGGAAATTTTCTCGATTCCCAGGGCATAGAGTATCTTCGTACCTGCCACACGATATACACATGCAAAAATGGTCAATCGGCAAAGAAAGCTCTCAGTTAATAACTGTGGAAGTGCTCATAAGAACACTAATCTGAGAAGCAGGCTTTGTCCCAGTTGGGACGTAACACCAGAAAGAAGAAGAAGAAGATCATCCTGATTTGGTAAAACAAATTTAAGATTTTATTAACATTTTGGTTACAACATATTACATTTCATTTGCCGTAGCAGTTTGTTTTGCAAAATATTTCTTTTCAAAGCCTGTATTACACTGTTCGACAAAAAAGTCGATATGAATGCACAGAGACCGGACACCCCGGGCTTGAAAGTATAAAAATAAACAAAAATAATGGCGTTTTCAGAATGTTCGTGTCTGCCCCAGGTCATTTTTAAAATATACTTGAACTTTTTGCATTTTTTATTTAAAAATCTAATCTGATCAATAAACCGACACAGTGTTTTATATTCAGGACAGCGGAATTCATGTACCATATAATGTTTTAAACGTTAAGTCCAATATGAAGAGTTGTAATAAGATTTTCAGGAAGCCCTCCCCCCTTTTTTGCACCCTCCCCATTTTTAAAGTATCGCAAATGATGGAATATTTGATATACAGAGGGTTGTCAAAATAACTGGGACAGGCAAAAATTGGGCCAACTTTGGAATGTTTTAACTTTGACAAAAATTGACCGATTTCAATTCTTTAAGTGGACGGGTCAACTAATCTAGTTTTGAGGTGAATCCACGGAGATGAACTATGACCACCGGATACCTGTTCGGTCTGTTTAGGTCACAAATGTGGCCACTGTAGTTAAATATCCACTTAAGGTCTACAATAGCCCTATTAAGCACAAGACATGAAAAATGAACCATCGCACGATATGTATTGGAGTTCAATTTCAATTGTCCCTAATTACAGGTTCCCTCTGGAACATCCGGTGGTCCCGGAAGTAGTCACTGTAGTCAACTATCCGTTTTGAGTCTACAGTTGCCCTATTTACGACAAGACATGAAGAATGAGCCGTCGCATAATATGCTTTGGTGTCAAAATCGAAATGTCCCCTATGCAAGGTTCCCTCGGGGCACTTGGCGGCGCCATGAGTGGCCAAATCTGTACAAGACTCTTTTTTAATTTATAATAGGATATTTTATGATAAGCTAGGGAGAAAACAATATTGCGCGACATATTTTGAGTGAATAAATTGTTTGATCCCAATTCGGATCCACTACCGGCACCGATTCCGGGGAAATGGCCATATCTTGGTTGTTTCTGGATCGATCTTAATACTTGGCGCACCAATCGCTTCAGAATTTGATCTTCTATCTCCATGTGTAGTAAAATTTTTAGCCGAGACCTTTACTAAAAACATGTCATAATTTTACTGCATAAGACATGCTTCCGGAAATCCGGATTATCACCGGTATCCGGTGGTCATAGTTCATCTCCGTGGATTCACCTCAAAACTAGATTAGTTGACCCGTCCACTTAAAGAATTGAAATCGGTCAATTTTTGTCAAAGTTACAGCATTCCAAAGTTGGCCCAATTTTTGCCTGTCCCAGTTATTTTGACAACCCCCTGTATATCAAATATTCCATCATTTGCGATACTTTAAAAATGGGGAGGATGCAAAAAAAGGGGGAGGGCTTCCTGCAAATCTTATTACAACTCTTCATATTGGACTTAACGTTTTAAACATTATATGGCACATGAATTCCGCTGTCCTGAATATAAAACACTGTGTCGGTTTATTGATTAGATTAGATTTTTAAATAAAAAATGCAAAAAGTTCAAGTATATTTTAAAAATGACCTGGGGCAGACACGAACATTCTGAAAACGCCATTATTTTTGTTTATTTTTATACTTTCAAGCCCGGGTTGTCCGGTCTCTGTGCATTCAGATCGACTTTTTTTGTCGAACAGTGTTATAGTGTGTGAATGGGTTAACTGCAAGTTCAGCTCTCGGAAATATTCGTAATATTGATAAACTCTTGAAATATTTCAATCTTTTATTATCGATTCGAACTGAACTTTTTCGAATAGATATCCAAGGTACATGAAAGCTAAAATATGGTCGAGATTTTGACATCGTATGTATGAGACTCGTAAAAAGTTTGTTCCTGTAAGAGTTTTAAAATTCCTGAAACTCGCCATACGATTTGTAACTGTGTTGAAGATGGCCTAATGATACATAACAGAATATACATTTTTTAACGATCAACGCTCCGTCATCGTAATCATCGTCATCATCGAAACTTCAAAAGCAGTTTTTCTGTTCAAAACTAAAAATTATTCGATGAAAATGTGTTCACTGTGTTTTGGTTGGAGAACAGATAAATAATCGCGCAATGAACAGTACTTAACTTAAAAATAATTCGCATTGCAGGAAAAGTTGATAAAACTTCATTGGTATTGAAACAAAGTGTAGGCGAAATTTTGCCTTGATGAAACTCACTGGTTATTATTATTTTGCCATTGTCCAAATATGAAAGTCACTTGAAGATTTGAATTTTTTGTTCAGTTGCCAGCGGTTTTAGTGAGATTATCATGTTGCCAATTTTTGGGATTTTCTATTCGCCAGACTGTGAATAGAGTGACTGTAATTATAACTATCTTTTTAGTCGTATTGGCACAACGGATGCAATTGTGGTAGGATTGCGCATTCTTATTAAGGTTTTCCTTATCATGTGACAAGCACAATGCACCTCCAATATTTTGACTACATTTTGCTGAACAAACATTTTTCCCAATGTTTATCCATTTTGAGTTAAAACAGTTTTTAAATTGAAAACGATATTGAAAAAAAAAAGATTGAAACGGGAAACATTTCGCTGAGTAAAATACGAAATACTGATGTTATTATAACAGCAGCCATGAATTGTTGTTTGAAAAAAAAATAAACACTGAATTTTAATCGAAAGTTTGCCCAATATAGAGTAGTAAAAACAGATTGTGATACACTCAAAAATACCAGTTTAAGCAAACTAAGGTAAAACATGAAATTTTGTACTTTTTTCGCCGATAACCCCGAAACAACCATATTTCGCTAAATTTCAAGGTAATATGCACATTTTAGGCACTTTGAAAATTTTTCTTGAGATAATGAATGCTCCGCTAATCAGAAACTTTTACTCTACTAGCGTGCAGAGCTATTTTGATTCACTTTGGCATGATGAGTTTTCCTCGGCCGAATTGTCTGAAACTTTGCAATAAGAAGAAATTTAATACTACGAATACTGCGGCCAATCATAAGAGATTCAAACAATTATGCAAAATCTAATATACCTCAAGGCATCTTTACACACTTAATTTATTTTACGGATTCCACGGAACAGCTGAACAGTTCGGTAAAATAGATTGACGGAGTACGGTAAATTTTTACAGTATTCGGTAAAAATTAACGGATTTTTTGTAAATTAGCTTAGTGTGTACGATAGGCCTGGCACTTCAACATAAAAAATAGAATAACCTCACAATTGTATTTTGTTTCATGCGATGGATGTTTTCCAAATCTTAAGGCGAAGATGAATCTGAGCCAACCTTAAATTTTCAAGATCCCAAGTCTTGAGAACCAGGCAGCCGCTCACGCTAAAAATGTTATCGATTGGTAATCAACAGCGAGTGAGCCGTCAATCAAATTTTCAGCTTGATCGGTTTACTAGTTCTTCAAATATGTGCTCTTAAAAATTTGAGGTTTGGCTTCGACTCATCGCCATCTTAATAGATTTATTATTTCTGCAGTGGAAGTCTCATACTTGAAAAGCATTTGAACCACAATGACATTCATAACATCACTCGAACTTTTGCCCCACCCTACTCTAAATATGTAGTAAACTATAATGCGATTGAAAGGCGCGTTTGAATATCCAGATCATTCGGCAAATATCCCAATAACCGCCAGCAAATTCCATTCTCGTCACATCAATTCTTTAAACGAAAACTGCCCAAGGTCAACACTTGTCTTTTCTACTGTTCAGCTGCTTTGGACACTTTTGTAACAATTTTAAATGTCCATGGATTTAACAACTTCTGTCTGTCTCTAATGCAATCGTATGGAGTCGTTCCACCCGCCAAGCACCATCTAACGTTTGTAAATCACAGGCTTGCACAAATGGCAGCTCCAATAGACAACACCAGACGTCGCACTGTCTAGCTTCAGGACAACGACGGACGGCACAGTTTTCAGCGAGCGGCCAATCCAAATGGTTGTTATAGCATAATGACTGTTTAACGCACTACTGGCTTGATGCTTAACGAAAGAAAAAATAAACCTCGTCCGATTGAACTGCAAACAAATTGCACCTTACACTTTTGCACTGGCTCTACTAGAGGAGCAAACAGAGAGTACGGAGAGGCAGAAACACGCGTGGCACGAGTTCGCGACAGACTGAACCGAAGGATTGTGCTATTGGTTCAACTTAGGGGTATCTCCAACGATACGTTTGGGGCTGTTCGTACGAGGATTGCGTGGAGCTCTGTGGCTGTTGCCCCCGGCATGGCATAAGGTATAAACACAATCATGTTCAATTTTACATGTGTGTCGTCAGCTACGGATCTGTGAGCAACTTACTGTACGAGCTATTGTCGATGGGTCATTTACACTCCCGGGCTCGAGATTGGGGACACCTAAAAAACATTAGGTATACAGGAGCAAGTAAGACCATAAAAAAGATAGATTAAACATCTTCTTCTTCTTGGCATTACGTCCCACTGGGACAGAGCCTGCTACTCAGCTTTGTTTTCTTATGAGCATTTCCACAGTTATTAACTGAGAGCTTTCTTTGCCAATGTTGCAGATTGCTTTGCCGTGTGGCAAATACGATGATACTCTATGCTGAGGGAAGTCAAGGAAATTTTCATTACGAAAAATCCTGGAACGACCGGGAATCGAATCCAGACACCTTCAGCATGGCTTTGCTTTGTTGCCGCGGACTCTAACCACTCGGCTAAGAAAGGCCCCTATCATTAACATACACCTCCGTGCAATAGTTTGGGGTATCTCCTCAATAAACATACGAAAGTGTTTTGTCCATATCTATGTGAATACACGTTTTATTAAAACTTTCTCATTGCGTAGGCAATTGATATTACTTCGTATGTATTTTATCAAAAAAAAAAAAAAGAAAAGAAAGGGATTTTATGTGACTTTAATATATTTACATCACTTACTTTTTTCATAAGTTATAGAGACCTAAATTTTTGCATAATACATCGAACTGAAGGGTGACCCCCATCTTTTCAAGAGTTGAATAACTAATTTATTGGTCTAAAATAGTTTTCATTTTTTACCGCCAAACATTTTGCAAGTGCTCTAAATACAAGAAAACAAAATACCGTAAAACAAGGTATCTTAGATAATGCGGTAAACTTTCATTTAATGTTACCACAAAACAGAAAACGACTTTCGATTATTTGAAATATTACAGGTAATTTTTAAATGAATCGTTATGCAATATGTATTTCAACTGCAATTATCAAACATAGTATCAGTACTTTGAAAAAAAAAACATAAAATAGAAAATATTAAGATTGACTGCACACTGACTGACTTGTGTTAAATTGTTGTGGTTTCCCAAAACTTTTGCACGGTAGTGTAATCGATTGTTATGGTTGAGATAGTAATTCGAAGGAATGCTCAGTTTGGGGGTCAACCAAAGCGTTGGTGGGAAGGGACCGTTCGGATTTAGCGTTTCACCCCAGATGAGCGCAAAATAGTTTGATTGAATGCTGCGAGAATACACTCTACTTACCAGCGCTAGCGGCAAATGTTAATACGACTAGATTGGCCAAATAGCCTGAAGGAAATGTTATCACATCTGTACGTTAGCACACCCACCACCATACTAATCGTTCATACGTGAGACGATAACGATCGTCTAGCTTTAGGACGGAACAAACGAGATCATCAACGTTACCAGATAGCTTCTCACTTTGCGACAATTACCTATCAGTTCGTTGCGCAGTATGGAGGTAGGTTGTTTTGCATGCAATTATAAAACGTCGATTTTCAATCGATTTGCTCCCTGTAACGCTTTTATTTAGGGGGATTAGGTATTTGTATATACATCTTTAAAACGCTTTTATTTACTGCCCATACTTGCATAACAGTCCCATTTGTATAGGAAATTCCATATAATATGGGACTCTTATGCGAGTATGGACAGTTTAGGGGGATTACATATTTGTATATAAAAGGTTGCCTAGCCTAGAAGTTTGATATGACTAAATACTTTCATGTTTCATGGTAGATGCGTTTTATCCATTCTCGAAAACTTATTCATATAGACTCAAGTCAAAAAAGTATAGAAACTTACTTTATCGATCCTACGTGTTTCGTAGACGAAATTCTACACGTTTCGCTCTGAACCAACTCGATTTTTCACATTTAGAACGTTTAATTTTCGGATTTACAAAACGACGAAAGTAAGATTTTCAACTTTCGTAACCTAACCACTACTTTCGCCGCCCCGCTGTATGGAGAGACAAAGTGACTTAACCACGAATCAAAACAAAACACTACTTGAGTCGATTTTACACTGGTAGAAAAACGTCACAAGTAACTGAATAAAACGGCTTATCATTTTGTCATAAAATTCTTGTGTGAAATAATAGGAACTCCATAGCATTTGAACGCGAGCTCATTGTATGCAAAATTTAAGCAATGTACACGTCGAAAAAATGTTAAAAAGGTGATTTATTTTAAAACAGTTTCAGAAGACAGGTAGTTATTCTTCTGAATTTATTTTCTCAAAACCGTATGGAAGTTACTTATGTCGATTTGAAAAAGTGATCGAGCATTCCTTGCATTTAATCGTTTATCCTGTATAGTCTGGAAGAAGTACATTTTTTTGTAGTTTATGCGTACGTCGATCAATTATACGTATAGTTTTATAGGGGACGTTGGAATTTGGTATTCCTGACGCGTCATATGCACCTTACATGGTGCAATTTTCATATCAAAATGGAAGAATTGGAAAATTGTCCAAATTTTATTACGTATTCAATGATCAGTCCCTAGTTTAGTCTCCCGTGTTCGGTGAAGTGAACGGCAGAGTTGAATCTATACGTTGTACATATATCAATTAAAGCGAGACCTTGAGACACATCCAAACCATCAGAGAAGACGAGTTGCTCGATTATACATTCGCTTTAGTTGTTTTGTTTATATTTTTCTTTTGAACTAATAACACAGGTAAAGAGACTTATCACTCGTATCGCGATCCATCGGCCACCTTTTCAATGGTTTATTCAAATAGGTATATGTTCTATGATCGCAAATATTGACGTGTCCTTGACCTTTGATTTACCCATGTTCATCCTAGAGGATCAATATGATGTAAATTATTGATGTATTTTATGCATTAGATGTTCCAACATTCTACTAGAGCACATTTTGTCCCTTCCTTGCTATTGCTTACCTACTTTGTTGAGCATAATGCATTGCATGTCATGCGCATTTAGCATTTCCCACAGGCGTAGCCAGGATTTCTGTCAGGGCCCCTCCCCTCGGTGGTTCAAGCGAGCTTAGAAGATAATTCACGAATTTCATGTAAAAACGATAATTAACCTCTTCAACCTTTTTGCATGAAACCTTAAACTATGAATGACACCCATCTTCCTTTCTAACAAGCGGTGAGCAAAGTGAAATCCAAAAATACGCCTTGGCTTAACTAATTTACTGAGGAATCGATCCATTAACGGTTTATACAATTACAAATAGGAATAATTTAGAAAATTAGATTGGTAGAGATCCTAAGATCAGAAATTTTGCCCTGGACATTTGTTGACACGGAATGTTATAAGTTTAAATAGTTTTTACAAAGGCCTTCCTTAACCGAGAGGTTAGAGTCCGCGGCTAAAAGCAAAGCCATGCTGAAGGTGTCTGGGTTCGATTCACAGTCGGTCCAGAATATTTTCGTAATGGAAATTTCCTTGACTTCGTACCTGCCACACGATATACGAATGCAAAATGGCAACTTTGGCAAAGAAAGCTCTCAGTGAATAACTGTGGAAGTGCTCATAAGAACATTTAGCAGGCTCTGTCCCAGTGAGGACGTAATGCCAAGAAGAAGAAGACAGTTTTCAAATATGTCGTCCACCACTCGATGCCATTAGATATTTCTCCAGGATTTGTTTTTAGGTTTTCCTCTGTTTTTCCATTCTATCAAATGTAAAACTTTAAAAACAAAGTCATTGGTTCATGGTTTTTACTAGCATTTGTTGCATAGAATCCTCCGTAAACTTTTTCAAAAATTTCCCAAATAATTATTCCTGATTTTCCCTAATTATTTTTCTAAAAATTCTGCAGTGTTGATACAATCAATTTATCAACAGATAAGAATATTGCCTCATGAATTCCTTCAGGAGTAACAATCCGAATTCCTTTTGGATTTTTTTTTAAAGATTCTTCCAGAATTTGCTCAAGAGAGTTCTACATAAGTTTTCCCTAGAATTTGTTAACAATCCTTCTAGAACTTTCATCTAGAACACATCAGATTTTTTTATCAAGAAGTTCTACAAGGATTCATCCCTACATTGTTGGGGCCCGCACAAATCTCGACAAACATAATTCTAGTTAAAATTTTACGAATACAGCAAAACCTCTTTCGACACTCACTTTTTTACGCTCCCGCTTTTTACGGCCCTTTTCTTTTTACGCTTCAAATTCCAACTTACGCTCCCTCTTTTTACGCTCGAAATTCCAAATAACGCTCCCTCTTTTAACGCTCCTCCCTGAACGACCCACGAGAAACAATGTAGGGAAAGTGTACCAGTTATGTGTTTTAACATCAAGATATATCGTTAATCTTACTGCTAAAACACAAAAAAAAACTTTTAAAAATGTTGAGACATTCAAATTATCACGCATGGCGAAATAGGGAACCACTATGGCCATAACTGGTACACCTACCCTAGTATGCTTATTTCTTGAACGATACCGATGAGGAGATGCCGGAAATCGATGTTTGACGCCATTTTGGAATCCAAGATGGCGACTTCCGGTATGTGAAAATCACTTGAAACCCATGATATATGGCTATTTTAAACTATGTTTGAAAATGTCATGTTAAGGTCGCCTCGTACCGTTCTATGTCACCATTTACCGTGCACACTAGTGCACCATTCACCGTGCGTATAGTTTTCGTCATGATTTAATATTGTATCTTGAAGAAACGTTGTTGATGGAGCAACTATGTTGCTAGTAGTGTGCGCACTCATTTTTAAGAGTATTCAAATCTTTATTTGCAATAAAAACCATAACAAGTTTAAAAATTGGCTAAATAATTATTTTTTCATTAAAATCGTTATAGGAGGTTTAACTGTATTGTCCAAACCATTCCATGTTCACTCAAAAACTCAATATGAAGTATTTTAATGACGACATAACAATAAATCTAATATTACCGAATAATTTCATGCCTTTTACACTAATGCATGGTAATAGGGTCCATACATATTGGAAAGGGTCCATTTACCGTGCATTTGGGTTTCGACTGAAACACAATTAAAAACTCTAAATTGCATGAAATATCATTACTCATACGATGAAATACATCTTACTAATAGTATCCACAGTAAAAACTTGATGAAATTTTGAAAAATTTCGTACTCTAACGTTAAAATGAAAAATGTGAATTTTTGGTGTTTCTACTAAGAGTGTTGAAAAATCTCATAATCAAACAGAATTCACATCTCGCGTTCAGTATCATAAGGGCGTAACTGCAATGATCGATTTCTCTTCGTTGATTTTCTCTTCAGCAAATTGTCTAAATCTGAAACATTGGGTGATTTTTATTATTACTGCGACGGTATATCAACATTTTCAGTGAATCGCATTTCGTGGATTTTTCTTGCAGAGCACAATACACACATATACACATATTAGTTGTAATGCCCAACCCAAGTAGCATGTTATAATTAATGCAGAATAACTATTTTATATCCATATCTAGTCATATATTAGTTGATATGCCTTAATTATAACATGTGTGTCACTCGGGAAAGGACCAAGAAAATTATTTAAAAAAATAGTGTTTTTTTATATATTTCTGCCGGATACACGAGATTAATATGCAGATGAAAACATTTTCAAATCAAGTAAAACGTACCAATAAACCGTAAAAAAATCGCAAACTGCATTTATTTTACTAAATGCAAGAATGTGTATCAATGTACATTTGGTTTTTTTTTCTGAAATATTTTGTGGCTGAAACGTGCAAAATCCAGTTAATCACCAGTTACCGTTTACATAGGCGTTATTCACCCAATTAAAAAAAAAAATATTTTTCTTGTTGTTGCACAGGTGGCTTATTTGAGCACGCGACGCCTCTGACAATTATGGTTACATCATATTTAAAAGAAAAAGAAATAGAACAATCAAAAGAAGGGTAAATTTGTGCTATATATATAAAAATCTTCAGTGCAAAAATATGTTCCAATAGCGAAACTCAAAAAAAGAATAATTATATGAAAGGAGGGTAATTTCCCAACTAACATTTAGTGCAAATGTAAACATTCTCTAGGCCCTCTTTATACGGCTTTATGCTGAGTAAAGGCGCTGTACATACGGACGAAAGCTTCTATGCAATCCTTTTACCAACAAATCTGGCGAATCTACTCAGCTACTTTTAAGCTGTGTTGGCAGCTCTTATTCATACCGATCATTGCTCTATCTCGACAGTTATACGACAAGTAGCTGTGTAACATCTTCGGAAGGCGCTTTCTCAACCATATCGCAACTGTTGAATAATTATTATACAGCTTCGCTGTATTATCGATTAAATATTATTTTCAAGCTGTTTTACAGCTTCCGGAATTCATATCATAAGTATCTGAATTTAATGTTCCCAACGTTACCTGCCACCGCTTGGGATCGAACTCACGATCTCTGCATCCACAAGTCTCGACGCTGTCCTTGTTGCCACCACAGTCTACATCGAAAGGCAAAGAAAACACACCGTTTTGTTCTACATCGAAAACGGTTCACACAATTTTTTATAATGATCGTAAAAGATGCCATAGCCGCGCTTACACCACTTCATCAGGCTGTAAAAGGGTGCGAAACGTCAAACGCAAGGTTTACATCCAACAAGCTGAGTAGATGCGCCACAAGTTGTTGTTTTACAGCATACTGCTGTATGCTCGCTGTATAACTAACGACAAAGCGCTTCTTAAATATATATTGAGCAGCATAACAAATCATATTGTATAGAAGCAACCGGATTGATGATGGTGAGTTTTATTCCACATCATTAGGTTGCTATCTTTTACGGTGTTGAGTTACAGCTTAGTGAAAGCAGCAAAAGCGAAAACTGACGAAATTTATTCAGCTAAGATTTGTAGCTGCAAAAAGTTTGCGTTACAGCTGTATTAACGCTAATCGTTCTATTTTTGACAGCTTTCATTTTTTGCTGCGTTCGCTGCTTCAATTCAACTGTTATACAGCACAAAGCAAATAATCTTGGCTTATAGCGCTAAAATTGTTAGTTGGGTTCTGGATAAATAATAAAATACTATTGGCAATAACTTTCATAATATGCTTAAATTTATTCAAGAGCGAATGATTGTTGAATATGGTGTCATTTTGTATCAATTGACTTCAAAACAAGCCTGATGTCATCAGAAAAAAAACGTAAAAACGAAAAATCGAGAAATTCTTGGTTTCAGACTCATTATGCCAAACAACCATTATGCCAAACGACCATTATGCCAAACGACTTTATGCCAAATGACCATTATGCCAAACGACTTTATGCCAAACAACTTTATACCAAATGACCTACCACCGTTTCAAGTGCTTTTCACTAATCACAAATCGCAATCTTGGATTTCGAAATGGAATACATCGATTTTTGTCATCTACTCATTGGTCCCGTTTCAAAAATACCCATAAATCATGGGTTTCAAGTGATTTTCACAAACCGGAAGTCGCCATCTTGGACTCCAAAAAGGCGTCAGACATCGATTTCCGTCATCTACCCATCGGTCTCGTTCCAAAAATAGCCATATATCATGGATTTCAAGTGATTTTCACAAACCGGAGGTCGCCATCTTGGATTTCAAAATGGCGTCAGACTATGGTTTGCGTCATCTCTATTGATACCCTTGAGAAGAACCACGGATAAACCCCACCTCTTCGCAAAACTTCTTGAGAACAAACGAAAAGTTTTTTACACTTCTAATTATTTTTATGCTCCTAATTCAAACTTACGCTATCTCTTTTTATGCTCCGAATTCCAACTTACGCTCCCAACTTTATTTTTACGTCCAGACATTCGCTCTCCCAGTTAGGGGCGTAAAAGGAGATTTGTTTGTAATTAGAATCAACGCAATGGTACATACTTTTTGGATCGCATTATATGATTTGAAAGTTTTAAGGTTTATGGAAATAAATCCGCAATAATGAGCGAAATTTATACATATCAACTCAAATAAAATTACAAAATATTGGAACTTTCAGAATAGGATTCTATTGGTTTTATGAGAAACAAGAAGTTTTAAAACATTTGGATAAACAAGTAGATTGCTATCCTTTTGCTTCAATTCAGAACAATTACTTTAATTATAAAGTGACTTTTCCAACTGTAACGAAAGCTTCCTCAACGAAGTTTAAGACTAGGTTCGAATGCAATTTATATATCTGCAGAGCAAGTAACATGACTTAATTATTTAAATATTTATTTTGAAAATGACTCATCACACTCGATCACACTTCAGGGCTGGTAGTTGTTCGTGCCTTAAATATAGGAACTTTCGAGACCTCTACCTTGAAAAAGGTACCGAAAAACAGAAACCAAACATAGACCGGCAATTGACCAAACAGGGAACAGAGAAACCATTTTTTTGTTGGGAGGGTTAAGCCACTGCGTTCATTGGATTGAACTTTTGTGGCATGTCCCTTTTTGCTATTCGCATCATTGAAGGAACCATAGTAATTAGATGAAAGATTCCATCATAAATTTCTCCGATGATTCTTTTGGATATTTTTCAAGGAAGTTCTAAGTCCTTCGGTATTTTATCCGGTGATTCTTCTATCGCTTTCCTTAGTTTATTCTTCAAGATTTACGTTTAAAACATCTTCCTTGTATAAGCTTTTGAAAATATTCCAGATGAAATCTCTGGACAAACCATTAGAAGATGTCTTGATGGTTTTCTTCGAAATATATGAGACGAAATTCATGAAGAACCTGCTGAATACCTGTGTTATAGTCTTTGATTTTTTCCCTGTAGCCTGTAGACTTTTATACCATGATTCACTGCAATCAGAATAAGAAAAAAATTGCTTTAGATACCATTTTGATTAAAAAAGAGACCTTGGAGACCTTCCATTAAAAATAGAGACTTGCATTAAAATAGAGACCGAGTCTCTAGAGAACAGACCTGCTATCAGCCCCATATCAATTTCTTTAACTCAAAACTGTTAAGGTAACTTGTATGTACAATGTAAATGCAATAACTTGAATATTAAAACATCATGAGGATTAACATTATCATCATTCACAAGCGTATAAAATCAATTTACAAAAAAAAATACAATTTATTTCGTCATTTGAAACTAAAATTTTTGAAACTCTAAAATACCAGAGTTGAAACACAGCTTGATACTTATACTTTCATAGCTGCCTACTAGCTTTTTTAATGCACTGGGCAGCAAGTTAATTTGCCTTAAAATGACTTGCGAAAATTGAAATCGGGAGAGAGCTTGAAAGATTTTTTTTTAAATTTTATTTTGAATCGTCTGCAGAGCTTTCTTCCTGATATTTCAACAGCTAGTCCATATTGGTACAGCATACAACATTGCTGGCCAGAAAATTTTGTTTGAATATCAAAAGCTTATTTTTAAAACAAAATTTTGATTTTCAATCAAAAAGTGGATGAAGACTCCTCTATGTGATTTTTGAAAGTTAAATTTTTATCTAGCATGATCCATAGATACTTAACATTATCTAACCAATTCATTGGAACCCCTTTCTTCGTGACAATATGTCTACTAGAAGATTTTAAATAAATAAAGAGCTATAAGTTGAGTTTTGGAAGCATTAGGAGAAATCTTCCATTTTTGCAAATATGAAGAAAAAATATCCAAAAAATTTTGCAATCTACTTCAAATGACACGCAGGTTTCGTCATTTGGCGGAGAGGCCTGTGTCATACGCAAAAAAATGATTTTTGACATCCTTGAGGTAACTCAGGTAAGTCAGATGTAAAAATATTGTATAATATTGGTCCCAAAATGCTGTCTTGAGGAACACCAGCTCTTACAGGAAGTCTTTCAGACCTGAAATTCTGATAATTAACCTGAAGTGTACGATTTGACAGAAAACTTATTCTAACAATGTATATTGGAAAATTAAAGATTTTTCAATTTTACAATCAATCCTTCATATTAAACACTGTCGAATGCTATTTCTATGATTAGAACAGCAAGACCAGTAGAATAGCCTTCAGATTTGTTGGAACGAATCAAATTTGTTACACGTAAAAGTTGATGGGTGGTGGAATGTCCATGGTGGAATCCGAAGTGTTCATTGGCGAAAATTGAATTTTCATTGATGTTATTCTGTTCAAAATGACTTTTTCAAAAAGTTTACTGATGGAGAAATGCAAACTGATTGGACGATAGCTAGAAGCTTCTGCAGGATTTTTGTCTAGTTTTAAAATAGGTTCAACCTTAGCATTTTTCCATTTGTTAGGAAAATATGCTAACTGAAAACATTTGTTAAATATATCAACTAAGAATGATAAGCTACTGGCTAAAGATGTAGAAAATTCCATCATCGCCAGGGGCTTTCAAATTTTTGGATTTTTTAATAATAGTTCTCACTTCTTCCAAATCAGTCTCACAGGCATTTTCGAAAACGTTCTCTTGATTTTCTATTGGAATAGTATGTCCTAAATTAAAATTTTGCGCGCTTTCAAACTGCATAGCAAATTTTTGGACTTTTTCGCCATTAGTTAGTAATAATTTGTAATCCTTTTTCAATACTGGCTTCTAAGGTTTTTTTTTCAAAATTTTAGATAACTTCCAAAAAGGCTTGGAGCCAGGGTCCAATTGAGAAATTTTATTTTTGTGAAAATTGTCTTTTAATTTCTTTCTGCAGATGTGTCTTTGGATCTACTGTACTTAATTGGCGCCAAGAAACGGCTCCCTAGCCATGTTCCATCACGTTCCTGCGCACGCGCTTCTCCTGAGGTTTCCCGTAGAAATTCCCGTAGCAACCGGAGGCTCGACCGATCACAACAAATACATATTCTCACCGCGGGCAGTAAACATGGTAACCCGAAGTTTGTTTTTCCCGAACCAACAATCAGGAGATCTCCCATCGCGGTGAAGAGAAAGTTTGCCCTTATCAATCGGCCCGCAATCTTCAAGAAACCGTTCAGCTTGTCCTCGAATCGGTTCAGGGTAGTAGGTTATCATCAATTTTGCTTTTGTTTGCACAATCCTTTCTAACGGCCAGGTTCAATGTTCAGGTGCGAAAGATGAGTTCGAACAACAAACACCTTGGAAAGTGTACCTCGGTCACCAACTCGCTACTTCCGGAGTCTAGCTCCAGTACCGGAAGCAGCAGCAGCAGTAGCAGCAACTGGGACAGGACAGATTACAGTTCCTTTCAGTCGGAGAAACTTACGAGCCGGGATGAAGACGCTTTGAGTTCGATATCGGGATCATCCCTGTCGTCGTCACCGCGTCACGAGTCACGACATGGCGCCAATGGATTTCAGGTGGAAATTTTGAGCTCCGAACCGGAAGACTTTGATGAAAGTGGACACCTGTTTCACATGGATATCATGAAGAATAGTTTGAGCGATATATCCTTGTCGTCATCGCGTAGAATCGCCGCCGTTAAACCGAAGAAAGCGCAAAATTTGTCGTTTTCTCGGGATCGTGTCCGGGAGATAGAAAGGCACAATCAACTTTTACTGCAGAGAATAATGACCACAAAGCCAACGCTTAGCACTAAGGCCAAGACTAGTGTCACAACGTTCAGTACGGTAAGAGCGGTAATGTTTGCTTTTGTAATATTTTGTTGTTCAAGAATTTGCTTGTTTAGAATTTATTGCTATTTTCGGAGGTGCCGAATCAATTAATAAGGTTGTGCTTTTTCCCGTGTACTCCTACAGCTGAATGCCTCATTTCCCCAAATAGTCCTGAATCCAAACTCAAAAGAAATCCTAACTTTTTGTTTTGCGTAATGATCGACTTGATGGAGCATGTGGGGGAGTTGCAATCATCATTCATAGGCTTATAAAACATCAACTTTTATCGTCATTTGAAACTAAAGTTTTTGAAGCTTTAGGAGTTTCTGTTGAAACACAGCTTGGTAAATACACTTTCATAACTGCCTATTTACCTTTTCGATGAACTTCGATCAAGCTTCAAAATGACTTGCAGAAATTGTCTCGTAATAAGTCAAAAATGTTGTCATTGGTGATTTTAATGCCAAACATCGCTCATGGAATAATTCGAAAGAAATTTCAACGGCAGAATTTTATTTGATGAGTGCTCTTCAGGGTATTTATCAATTCAATACCCTGATAGCCCTACATGTTTTTCCTTTTCTAGAAACCCATCTACGATTGATTTTGGTCTTAACCGACTGCTGAATTTGATTCTGTTCATGTCCCTGTTACATTACAAATAACCCATGAAGCGATTCTGAATCCTATCAGCTTCAAATTCAATTATTTTCGAGCCGACTGGAATATAGAGTAAGGTGGGGCAAAAGTTCGACCTTAGTGGTATAATCAAAGTTTCCAGGAAAACAATAGCAATTGAAACAAAACAAATACCATACAGTGAACCTTCAACATATTGGCTATAATTTTGCTGAACAAACTTGGGTCAAAATATTTACTCATTTTTAGTTATAACAGTTTCAAAATTGATTGTCTTATTCGAACTTTTGCCCCACCGGTGGGGCAAGAGTTCGAATCAAGTGTGGGGCAAAAGTTCGCTGGCTTAAACACAAAATATCGATCCTTTTATGACAGGCATACCTTACACCAGCCGTAAACTTAAGTTTGACGAAAAATACACACTAAATTTATATCAAAAAATTGCCCAAAACAGAGTTAATTATAATATACTCAAAAATAGCAGTTTTTCGCAAAACTAAATGGAAATGTAAAATTTTGGTGACAATTTTCACACGATCAGACGAATTTAACTAAATTTGAAGATAATATGTGGATTTTAGGCAATTTGCAATTTTTTCCGTGATTTTATACATAGGTCGAACTTTTGCCCCGCTGATTCGAACTTTTGCCCCACTATGGGCCAAAAACTGTTTTCAAGCATTTATGCAAAAACTAATACACCTCAAAGCAACCTTATCATAGGCCTAGAAACGCCCTTATATAAAATATTGAAAAAGATTTTATCTTCAATTGGTTCCATGCAACGAAAGTTTGAACAAAAATTACAATATTCACGTCGAAAAACAACAAATAGCCATAACTTTTCCAAATCTCAATCGATTTTTATGATATTTGGAGTGAAAGTCTCTTACTTGAATAGCAATTGAACCACCATGACATTTATAAGATTTGTTTTGAATTGAGCTAGAAATCTTAAAAAGAAACTCTTACCCCACTCGAACTTTTGCCCCACTTTACTCTATATGAAACATATATCGATAGCCGTAGCGGTAAACGCGCAGTTATTCAGCAAGGCCAAGCTGAGGGTCATGGGTTCGAATCCCACCGGTCGAGGATCTTTTCGGGTTGGATATGTTCTCGACTTCCCAGGGCATAAAGTATCATCGTACCTGCCACACGATATACGCACGCAAAAATGGTCATTGGCATAGTAAGCTCTCAGTTAATAACTGTGGAAGTGCTCATAAGATCACTAAGCTGAGAAGCAGGCTCTGTCCCAGTGGGGACGTAACGCCAGAAAGAAGAAGATATATCGATAGTCATCATGATGTTAACATTTCTTCGCAAACAAAACTTGATATTGACAATGCTCTTGAAACTTTAACAAATTCCATTGTTGAAGCCAGGGGCATTGCAATTCCATTTTTTACACATAAATGATAAGTGCGCTTCTCATTTCTTTATTTCAGCCCTCAAACAATAACTCAAGGACCACAAGTGCAGCAGTCAATCGCAAGAAAAAGCAACGTCAAATTGACATCGATAATCAGGTATTACTTAGCCACACTCAAACGGCAAACTAATATATGCACTAACAACTGATTTTCCGCAGCTTCTTCGTAAGAAATTGGAGAAAATAGAGCGAACGCGTCGTACTGCTTGGTAAAGCAGCTCTACTCTCGAACGCAGTCGTTCTCAAACTCAAACCCCAGGACTTGTTTGAAATAGAGTTTATATTTATGATGAGGTTTTAAAGACTAATAACAGGATATGCGTGTCATATTCGAAACGATGCAAAAATTGTGAACAATCAAAATTTTCTGAAAATAAACAAGTGAGAGTTTTAGATTTATCGAAAGTTTTTATTACACTGAAGGCCATTTTTTAGACAGTCAATCCTCCATGAGTCGATGTTTCATTACTCGATATCAACTTTTGGAACCATACTTAAAACACTTTGTTCGTCCTCTCAAACAGCTTTCCGAAGATATCTGTTCCATGACCCGAGATTCCAATGAATCGAGGGTTCCTTCGATATCAACTCATGGAGGTTTCACTTTGCATATAAAAGTTTTAAATATATGTAATAGAGAAAATGAGCAACATGAAATTTCAACAGTGTTTCGCAAACGCGATAGAAGTTCCTAGGATCTATTTGTGGAGCGGGACTTGATTGGCACAAAACTACTGCATTCGTTGCATTGGAAACGAAACTTTGCAAAGCGTTAGCAGCGCTAATCTTGCGTACAATTATTTCATGGGTGTTAGTACAGCGCCTAAAACTATGCAACGCCAATTTTCATGCACGCTTTGCAAAGTTACCTAAAAGCAAGTTCAAAAACATTATATTTCCTTGTCTGCTAAATTTGAGTCCCCTGATTCAGAAAATGAAATTAAAATTCTTACAAGTTGATACAACTCATGTATTTGATCATTTTATTGCAATGGAAATCAGCACAATATGCCGCAATGAATGTTGGCAATTTCCTCTAAAGTACGTTTTTCGAGAATAAATGATTTTGTGATTGGAAAACTATGCTTGCTATGCTGGAGGGTTGATAGGGGCAGCATGGCCCACCTAAGCAAACTGTCTTGAAAAGCATATACCGTTAAGCTACCATTCACCGTGTATTTAAGAAAAAATTGCATTTCAAAAAATTATACAACTTTTCCAAATAATTTGAAGTGTACTAGAATACCATTACGTAGCGTGCAATTATATCATAATTCAGGAAAAAATCTAGTAATGCATAACAAAAATTTACTCAAAAATTATGTTTGAAAATATAATGTTAAGGTGACACGGGAGACCGTGTTATTTTCCCTATCTTTTGTCTCAATCTAACAATTATTATCAAAACATTGTGGAAGCAAATCTCGAGTTTTAGTGAACCGATTGAGCTGAAAATATATTGGGTTGTGCACTACATATATAACATCATAGTGATACATTTTTACGTCGATATATGGAGTGGTTCTTGGGATTTGCTTCTTCAAATGGATAGGGTGATTATGATGACGTCCCGTGCGGTCAAATCTTCATTTACAATAAAAACCATAAAAAGTTTAAAAATTGGCTAAATAATTAATTTTTCATTAAAGTTGTTATAGGAGGTTTAACTGTATTGCCCAAACCATTCCATATTCACTCAAAAACTCAACATGAAGTATTTTAATCACGACATAACAATAAATCTAATATTACCGAATAATTTCATGCCTTTCACACTAATGCACGGTAATAGGAACCATATATAATGAAAAGGGTCCATTTATCGTGCATTTGGGTTTGGACTGAAATACAATAAAAATTCTAAATTGCATAAAATCTCATTGCTCATACTATGAAATACATCTTACTTAGTATCTACAGTGGAAACTTGTTGGAATTTTGAAAAATTTCATACTCTAACGTTTATTTTTTGGCGTTTCTACTAAGAGTATTGAAAAATCTCATGATCAAACAGAATTCACATGATTTTGACTAGATTATGTAGTCAAAATGCTTCAAAAACTACTTCATTTCATCAGTTTTATCTTATTTTGCTGACAAAAGAATAATTTAAGAAAATTGTATGAATATCCTGTAGGAATTTGTATGACACATTCCACGCACATCTACGCCAAGATATCAAAATTTCAAACTCTGAAATAATTCCAAAGCTATGCAGAACATAAAAGGCAATATATTGAATTGTATAAAAACATAAATTTGATTGAATACCATACCACAACCGATTTCAGAAATGTTTGGCTTCTAGTAAGAGGAAATAGTTGTACTAGCTTTTAGCATTGGTTCCACCCCGCTGAAACCTTCCCCGGTTTTGTGAGATGTGAGTGAGTATGTCTGTTTTTTTTTCTTAGTTTTCACTAAAAGCTGATCAAATAGCTCTGGTTTTTTAATTGAATTTGGCTAGGCACCCAAATCTTATCAGACACGTATCGTTCAGTGAAGGAATAGTTTCTTACATGTTGGGGAATACTTGGCTCCGATGGTAAACAACGTGGTTCTCCGGTAATCATGAACATCCGTAAAAATGATCAATTCATGAAAATAATCCAAGACAGCTGCGGTTTTTTGCAAACTCATCAGAATTCCCTATTATAGAACGCAATAGATTATTCGGATGGATCGTGGCCTAGGTGGTCACAATAACGGCATCTGAATGATCTGGAACATCAGTAAAAATGGTCATTTCGTAAAAATCATCCAAGACATACGTAGTTTTTTTTCAGGATGTCTTGTCATGGTATTTGTCTTCTTCTTCTTCTTTTTGGCGCTACGTCCCAACTGGGACAAAGCCTGCTTCTCAGATTAGTGTTCTTATGAGCACTTCCACAGTTATTAACTGAGAGCTTGCTTTGCCGATTGACTATTTTTGAATGTGTTTACCGTGCGGCAGGTACGGAGATACTCTATGCCCTGGGAATCGAGAAAATTTCCATTACGAAAAGATCCTCGACCAGGGGGATTCGAACCCACGACCCTCAGCATGGTCATGCTTAATAGCTGCGCGTTTACCGCTACGGCTATCTGGGCCCCATGGTATTTCTCTATGAATGTCAAAAACATCCTTTATGTTGTAAAATAATGAATTTTGATAAGTTTGCAATTAAATTTGGTGATCAAGGTGGTCTTAATGTTCTATAATTATGATTTTGACGTATTTGACAAAAATAAAAAGCGCAGTAGTCTAAGATGATTTTTACGACCAATTTTACGGATCTTCCGGAGGGAGTTGTAGTGGTCGCTTATATATGTCCATGGACAGGTTCAGTCATCTATTACGTTATATAATAAAGAAGTGATAATTTTTATGGATATTGCGGATTTTGCAGTAAATAAGGTTGAAGCCAAGTAGTCCCCAACATGCGTGAGGCTATCCTTTCACCGACCGACACCTTTCTTATAAGATTTGGGTCACTTCCAAAAATCAGACATAAAACCAGAGCCATTTGTCAGCTTTGTGCAAAAAAACAAAGAAAATATATATTTGCATCTCACAATAAAAGCAAAAACAATCGGTTCAATAATTGCTAGAAACGAAAGTTTTGAAAATAGGTAGGTTTGTCCTGACTTGTTATAAGTTAAAATGTATTCACACTTTCGCCTAATAATCGATCTACTAACTCCTACTACTACTGATAGAATTTATGATATTCAGATTACTATTTTGAGACCATAAACGTCCTCAACAATTTTGCTAAAAACTTAATCTTCAAAATACTATATGGATACGTTGAATTATTATTGGCTTTATATCAGGTTCAATTACAGTTGTGTTCAGAATAATAGTAGTGGAAGCCGATTTTCATACAAAATGCTCAACTTTGGCATGCTGTAACTTTGTTTACCTATGAGCAATCGACATGATATTTTGGCAGAGAACTACAAATATACTCAATACAAATATGATCAATATACTGTGATAATTAACACAAAATATGAAAATTTTTACACTCCCGGTTAAAAATTTAAGCACCAGGTGAAATCGTCAAAATAATAGCAGTTTTAATAATTTGAATATCTGCTTGCTATTTTGAGTTCTTGAATTTTTTTGTACTCATCGTGTCAACAATTTCCATTCAAGCAATAAATGTATAAACAACCTATTTTTTTTACAAAATTGTTACCGAACAAAGATTTACAAAAGAAAAACTGCTATTATTTTGAGCGATTTCACCAGGTGCTTAAATTTTAAACCGGTAGTGTGAACATTTTAATATTTTGTGATAATAAAATTGAGCATATTTGTAGTTCTCTGCCAAAAGTTCATGCCGATTGCTCATAGGGAAACAAAGTTACGGCATGTCAAAGTTGAGCATTTTGTATGAAAATCGGCTTCCCTGTGCGGCAAAATTCCGGATCCTTTAGACCACACTCTAAATATTCTCTATACCGTAGTCACAAACATCTTGAAAAAATATCAAGGGGACGCTTAACAGATTTAAACCAAAACTAAGTGCAATTACCCCACTGTACAACAGCTATACAGATTTTTCGATCCACATTTGGAAGCTATTATGGTCTTCTATACAAATTTCTGAAACAATATTCTCAAAATACTGTATTGAATTTCGGCCATTTCTGACAACCATAAACGTCTACCTGTCGATTTGGCCGAAAGTATACATTTCAAAGCACATTGTTGAAAAGTTTACTACAGTCGCCTCTCCACATTTTGATATCGAAGGGACCATCGAGATAGGGAGAGATCAAGACAAAGAACAAATTTTTGATGAATACTAGATTGAAGAACACTCCGTTGCCAAGAAAGTTATACACAAACAGACATCATTTTGCGCTCCTAGTTTGTTTTGAATTCCAAAACTTTGGTCTAGTAACCTTCGATATTGGTCATATGGACATACGGAGAGAAAATTGAGAACGAAAAACACACAGAAACACATCGAGATATGGAGATATCGAGATAAGGAGAATATCGAGATATGGAGAGTGAAAATGTATGCAGACTGAAGGGACTTATGAAATCATCGACATAGGGAGAGAGATCGAGATGTAGAACATCGAGATGTGGAGAGTCGACTGTATTTTTATTTTACAATCAAGTTCAATCTTTCCACCATGTGTCAAAATTTAAGATCATTTACTCCGTCATCCGCAGGTACTGTTCCGAAAACATTCTCAAAATACTTAAGGTGAAACATCTCGGAATCCAAAAATGGCCGTCACAATGGCCGACTTGTACCCCTACTCGCGTTTTCAAAGGCACAAAACTGGAGAAATATTTGGCAAACGTTTCTGATCTTCTTATTTTAAGCTTTCTGCTAGTGCACAAAGCCAAAATAAAAAGTTCACTGTTATTGGATGCTTTCTTTGCGAGATTTGTGCCTTTGAAGTTTCAGTGCAATCTTAGAAGTTGATTCCAAACTGTTTCACCTTAACAGAAACATCTAAATATTATTGCAAAGAATTAAGACACATTTCTATGATGATCCCAAGCGCCATCTTCGCTTTTACTAAGCACGACTATCTTGACGGAAACAGTTGATTAATTTTGGCCAGAATCGGATCAAATTACTCCACTGTGAAGCAGAATGTCGAATGTGTTAAACAAAAAACAATACTAGATATACATTTTTTCCGAAACCAGAAAGCAACATATCGATTTTGTCAACAAAAATAAAAAATGTTTTTTTGCGTAACGCGACACCATTTGCAGAACACTGTTGGAAGATAAACGTAACGCGGCGCTTATAAAATGAAATCCATGAGATTCTGCAATTATTCAACATTTCCTTCCAGTTTGAAGTCACATTCAGGTTCTTATCAATACATAGAAGGATTGCCTAGAACAAACCCGGATTGTAAAAATTGATGTTTGAAAAAGTGCATTTCAGCGATGGTATCGCGTTACGAAATGCAATTGGTTTTGGTTACCATATATACAGTGTAAAGTTTCAAAATGAATATCACAACATCAAGTACATTTAATAAGCAAAATATGACACCTGTTTAATCACATGGTCACAAGGCATATTTCCGAGAACAGGCCTCATTACGCTGGAATGTGTCATATGTGCACGGTGAATGGAGGCCGCACGGCGACTGGTGTCTTAACGGTAAATACAATACTATTCAATCGTTCCATAAGGTTAATTCGAATTTTCTCCTTTCACACGACAGTTGTATCTTGTAAAAAAGGTTACTTAAAATGGATTACCTGCCCTTTTTTCCCCACAGTTGATCAGCAGAAGTTTTCTCGTTTCATTTTGTATGGGGAAAGGCATCTTACTTTAAATTTCTTGTAAATGAAAGCATTAATCGAAAAAATATTTGGGGCATGATAGTCATTATCATTACGTACAACCGGTACCAAATATTTTTTCAAAAATAGTTCCCAATTTTGAGAAATAATTCGTTAGATGCATTTCGCCATACAAATATTTTTCGCGTTACCTTTTAGCGATTTTTCCTGCATATACACTAGCACAAGTGCGTTACTATGTAATGAATAACGAATCAGGCCAAGCATGTAACCCATTTTCTTGTGAGGGTTTTTGAAAAAACATTATTTTGTGTGTGATTTAATACGGTATGGGGCGAAATGGTCCCCTCTACAAGGCAATATGAGCCACCATACTAAATCTTATTGTTTTAATTAGATAAATCGTTTCCAAGCCATAATGTAGAATAAGTCAATATGTATGGAAGGGTTTTGTACAAAAACTGGGTTAAAGTATGATTTGAATCATGAAATTGTATGTTTTGCTGACAGTTCAATAAATGACGGTTCTAAGAGCTTAATTTTTCAAACAAGGTTTCGGTGAAAACACTTCCCGAAAAAAGAGATTTTCAAGAACCTCGAGATACAAACCTCAACCAAACTATGTTAAAACTTGCTCCAATCTTGAAATCGTGTTCGGCAAAAGTTTGTAGAATTGGATAAACTACTATGTAGAGGTATTTCCGATAAATTTTGATGTTTTGTTCGGTAGTTATGATTTTTTAAAGCTTGAAAATAGCCCAAAAACACATAATTGATTTGAACCACACTCAAATTTACTCTAAATTGAGTGAAATTTTTGTCAGAAGTTCATTTCGCAAAGAAAAATCAAAGTATTGGTTGACTGGTAAGTTTCCAGACATTTTTGAAAATATGAATAGGTCTGCTCTAGATAGTGGAAGAACGAACTGCTGAGAAAAAAAGGGGTGGGTAATGTCTGTTACATTATCGCGGGGTTGACGTAGGACTACTATGGACACAACTTCGGTCAGTAATTTTCCCTTCTTTCAAACTAAGGTTATTCTGTTGAATCACTGGATTGCACACAAATCATTGCACGCAAATATTTGACATATTTGACCAAACCCCCCCCCCCCCCCCCCTTGCCAATTTTGTAAGACTTGTGACGCTTCCTACAACTCCTTCCCCAGCTTTGGCATGAGACATTAGCATGACCTATGTGCTGTTCTGTTATACGAATTTATAAAATTAACTAATTATCTTCTTTTTTTCTTTCTGGCATTACGTTGCTACTGGGACAGAGTCTGATTTTCGGCTCATTGTTCATATCAGTACTCCCACATTGATTAATTGACAATATTCTTCGACGTTAGATTCACAAACAAGTTCTATGGCCTCAAAAGTAGCCATAGAATTCCTTCCAACCTGAAAAGATCCTCGCTGTTTAGTTGCGCGTAAACCGCTTTCTGACATTCACATCGCTAAAAACATATATAATTTTTTGTTTCATTCCGGGAAATGGCCTTCCGGGAAGTGGCATTCCGGGAAATGTCATAGAAACATTTTTGACATATGAAACCGTTCTTCTACTGCTGGGAAACAGCATCCATTTGCTCATAATCAATTACTGATCAATTAGCAAATTGAAATATAATATGCTGGATGGTCAGCATGGCAGCTGTTAGTTTCATCAGAAGGAAAGTATGGGAGATTAGATTTTCAAACTTTTTTGAATTTTGAGCCGCCCTAATGGAACAGTTGCGTTTTGATGGGTAATATGGGGAGGGGTTTCTGGAGAAATCCCTGGAAGAGCATGCTGGAGGAATCTCTGGAAGGGCTTCCTGGCTTCCTGGAAGAATCCCTGGAAGTGATTCCTGGAAGAATCCCAGGAAAAACTTCCTGGATGAACCCCAGTATAAACTTCCTGGACGAATCCCTAGAAGGGCTTCCCGGAGGAATCTGTGGAAGGGTTTTCTGGAGGAATCCCTGCAAGGACTTTTTGGAGGAATCCCTAGCAGGGCTTCCTGGAGGAATCTATCCAACGGGTTTTTGGGGGCTTTCTCGACGAATTCCTGGAAGTGCTTCCTGGAGCAATCCCTGAAAGGATCTCCTGGATGAATTCCTGGAAGGGCTTCCCGGAGAAGTCCCTAGAAAAGCTAGATAATTCAGTGTAAAAATTCATAGCGACCTTTCTAAAGATATTCTTGAGGATGTTCATAGAAGAATTCGTATAGGAGTTGTTGAATAATTTTTGATATGCTGGTTGTAGGATAGGGGAGTTATTATCCTCACCAATTTATTGCTGTTTGCGTTTGACGTGCAAATCTTGTTGTCAACTACCGTTTATTTCGGAATTTTACTGTGGTATTGGTTATCCAAGGGTCTTGCGATACTCCATATAATGACTTTGATTGTCTTCTTATGATCAGTTGTCACATGTTATATCAAATTTAATTTTCGCTGCAAGTTTTTAAATCACATCTCTATCAACAATATCATTCATATTATTTATATAAATATTATTAGCTACGACTGTTAAACTAGCTATTAGAAGCGCTTTGACAGACACAACACAAAAGCCGACCTTCCTTAATGGCACTGTCCATTCATCTACAATTAAATTCGAGCCTATGACGAATCAGAATAGGAAACCGGTTCATGTTGACTTCTATATTCGGTGCTGGTAGTGGGGTATGGGTGGTATTGTTTTAACCCGTGTCGCTTGAATGAAAAATGACACATATATAGAGTAATATGACCGGTAGTTGTTCACCGCAATCAATCCACCGCACTAGTATGGTATGGTATGACGCAAGGTTGTCTGTCTGCTAGAACCGGCAAAAGGCTGTAAAGGAATTTCTTTATTTCAAGTTTGCTTTCTTTCAGTAAATTTAGTTGAAAGAACTGAATTCCTCATTATTTTTGAATATTAAAACATAAAATAGATAGTATGATGTCATAACAGATGGAAGATATATATCAAGTACAGAATGGAACTTGTATTTTCTCATCGCATTCAGAACAAGCATTTGATAGACTGATTTTCTGGATACTCAAACCTGTGTTCGAATGATACTGTATCTATCGGTGCACATTTGCGGTAGTTGGCTGTAATGTAAGTCGCACTCGTTTGGAATACATTATTCGCAAATCTGGACTCCCACATTGATTAATTGACAATATTCTTCGACGTTAGATTCACAAACAAGTTCTATGGCCTCAAAAGTAGCCATAGAATTCCTTCCAACCTGAAAAGATCCTCGCTGTTTAGTTGCGCGTAAACCGCTTTCTGACATTCACATCGCTAAAAACATATATAATTTTTTGTTTCATTCCGGGAAATGGCCTTCCGGGAAGTGGCATTCCGGGAAATGTCATAGAAACATTTTTGACATATGAAACCGTTCTTCTACTGCTGGGAAACAGCATCCATTTGCTCATAATCAATTACTGATCAATTAGCAAATTGAAATATAATATGCTGGATGGTCAGCATGGCAGCTGTTAGTTTCATCAGAAGGAAAGTATGGGAGATTAGATTTTCAAACTTTTTTGAATTTTGAGCCGCCCTAATGGAACAGTTGCGTTTTGATGGGTAATATGGGGAGGGGTTTCTGGAGAAATCCCTGGAAGAGCATGCTGGAGGAATCTCTGGAAGGGCTTCCTGGCTTCCTGGAAGAATCCCTGGAAGTGATTCCTGGAAGAATCCCAGGAAAAACTTCCTGGATGAACCCCAGTATAAACTTCCTGGACGAATCCCTAGAAGGGCTTCCCGGAGGAATCTGTGGAAGGGTTTTCTGGAGGAATCCCTGCAAGGACTTTTTGGAGGAATCCCTAGCAGGGCTTCCTGGAGGAATCTATCCAACGGGTTTTTGGGGGCTTTCTCGACGAATTCCTGGAAGTGCTTCCTGGAGCAATCCCTGAAAGGATCTCCTGGATGAATTCCTGGAAGGGCTTCCCGGAGAAGTCCCTAGAAAAGCTAGATAATTCAGTGTAAAAATTCATAGCGACCTTTCTAAAGATATTCTTGAGGATGTTCATAGAAGAATTCGTATAGGAGTTGTTGAATAATTTTTGATATGCTGGTTGTAGGATAGGGGAGTTATTATCCTCACCAATTTATTGCTGTTTGCGTTTGACGTGCAAATCTTGTTGTCAACTACCGTTTATTTCGGAATTTTACTGTGGTATTGGTTATCCAAGGGTCTTGCGATACTCCATATAATGACTTTGATTGTCTTCTTATGATCAGTTGTCACATGTTATATCAAATTTAATTTTCGCTGCAAGTTTTTAAATCACATCTCTATCAACAATATCATTCATATTATTTATATAAATATTATTAGCTACGACTGTTAAACTAGCTATTAGAAGCGCTTTGACAGACACAACACAAAAGCCGACCTTCCTTAATGGCACTGTCCATTCATCTACAATTAAATTCGAGCCTATGACGAATCAGAATAGGAAACCGGTTCATGTTGACTTCTATATTCGGTGCTGGTAGTGGGGTATGGGTGGTATTGTTTTAACCCGTGTCGCTTGAATGAAAAATGACACATATATAGAGTAATATGACCGGTAGTTGTTCACCGCAATCAATCCACCGCACTAGTATGGTATGGTATGACGCAAGGTTGTCTGTCTGCTAGAACCGGCAAAAGGCTGTAAAGGAATTTCTTTATTTCAAGTTTGCTTTCTTTCAGTAAATTTAGTTGAAAGAACTGAATTCCTCATTATTTTTGAATATTAAAACATAAAATAGATAGTATAATGTCATAACAGATGGAAGATATATATCAAGTACAGAATGGAACTTGTATTTTCTCATCGCATTCAGAACAAGCATTTGATAGACTGATTTTCTGGATACTCAAACCTGTGTTCGAATGATACTGTATCTATCGGTGCACATTTGCGGTAGTTGGCTGTAATGTAAGTCGCACTCGTTTGGAATACATTATTCGCAAATCTGGAAGTGGTTCTGGATCATTGCAAAACCCCGGGCGCTTATAAATACAACGCATTTTCCTGGTTGAGTACTTGTTCAATTTTTACTTTACGTGATATCGTTTCGGTTTTGTCCTACCGCTGCTATCGCTTGCATTACTGATACCAAAGGATGCGGTCGTGGGTTTTTGTGGCCGTCACACTTGCCTTTGTGGGTGCCATTCAAGCTGCCATCTATCCATGGATTCCGCTGTCGCCTTGGTGGTTTCGAGCACCGGATAAAGACACACCACCGGTAGTTAATATCCAGCAGCAGGGAGGAAACTACCAATTGAGTAGCGTCGAAGGAAAAGCATATCACGCCCTGTCTCCGGCAACAGTAGTTCAGCCTCCGGTGTCTGCAGTTCACGTTCAATCCGTTCCCTCAGCATCGCTTCAGTATCTCCAGAACGGGCAAGCTATCCTATTGATATCACCCCAGGTTCCACCATCTTCCGGAGGACAGGGAGGAGCCGGCGACAGCAATTCAGAAACCGGAACAGACAATCCTGAAGGTGAACCGACTGAACCTAACAACGTTGCAGATCAGGAGCCACCTAGAGAGCCTGCTCCGGTTACAGAACAGTCAGAAGATTATGCGACAGAGAGCTCGTAGGAATTAAAAATTGTGATTTTGCATGATAAAATATAACATTTAGTGTGTTCTGGCGAGTGTTCATAAAAAAAAAACAATTGAAAAAATGTTTGTTGTTCAAGAAATCATACATGATATGCACGTACTCCAATAAACAGAGCCAAATACATTTGTAAAATGTGGAAATAGATGGGTATAGTGTCTTCATTTTGGTTGCTCTGCTGACCTAAAAATCAGTAGAGTAGTAAGTGTCTTATCTATCATAAGTGCACTATCCCGACACAAGTGATGACATGGGATCTGTTGTATAGGAAGCTGAGTTAAGATCGGTTAGGCAGAGCGTGTAAACATTTTTCACTGGCAGTGATGTAGCCCAAGCCGTTCTGTTTATGTTAATCGAGAGGATTAGTCAAACAGTGCTCATACGTAAAATTCGTTGCTCATAATTAATAGCTTCAGTCTTGAATTGACTAAATCGACTAGCATGAATAAAAAAAGAATATTTAATTTGACTGAATTAGGCATCTTAAACAGTCAGTGACAAAAGTTTATAATCAAATACTATTTTTCCCATGCCTTAGTATGAGGCTCTGCATCTCAGCTTCTGGTTTTTCGAATTGGCTGAAATTTGAACGATGAACTACAAATAACCTGAAGTAGTGAATAGGGTCCTGAAATGCTTGATAGAATCTTGTTTTTATTCAATAACGCGATAAAGCGTGTGCTTACTACTACATTATCAATTTTTCCCGCTCAAATAACGGCTAGATCATATTGAAACTTGAATTAAAAAATGGGTTCAAATTTGAACCTTGACACATTTGCTCATGTTTGACGTTCAGGGGACGGACCTGGTGTAGTGGTTAGAACACATGCCTCTCACGCCGAGGACCAGGGATCGATTCCTATCCCCGAGATAGTCACTTAAAAAAAAATCAGTGACGACTTCCTTCGGAAAGGAAGCGAAGCCGTTGGTCCCGAGATGAACTAGCCCAGGGCTAAAAATCTCGTTAATAAAGATAGAATAAAATAAAATGTTTGACGTTTAGTTAGTGGACAAAAACGCCACAGAGGTTCAACTGTTCAACACTGGGTTTGTTACTATCTGATATTTCGGAAGGAACACGGAAAACAAAATACACACAAAACTTGAGGTTAAACCTAAAAATGTGACAAAATTTCAAAAACCGAAAGAAAAGTTTTTCGGGCTTAAACCAACGAGAAACATTCAAAAGTTGAGTAAACATATGTTTCTAGCCTACACTTAAGCGTTCAGTACTAATGGGACAGGGAAACTTTTTTAATTCAATATAATAAGGCTGATACAAATATTAAATTTCTTTTATGTCCGAGACCACTTGGAAGGTACGAGGGGGGGGGGGGATAAAAATAAATAAGGAACAAAAAAATAAAATTAAAAAAAAGTAATTTATTCGAATTTTTGTTTTTAATGATAGTTGTTAAACTGTTTTAATTCGTCCTCTGGATCATTATTTTACTTGTTTTTACTTTGTAAACTGAAAAAAACCTAACTGATGTCAAAAAAATGATGAATCTTTTTTTTTCTCCCCTTCAAAATTTTCGGATTTTTGAAGGGGGGGAGGGGTGACATAAAAGAAAATTAATATTTGTATCAGCCTAAAGATTTTTAATTTAATATGATATCGATAAGTATGGGAGGTTGGTTTGTTCTGAAATAAGCACTTCTGAAAGTGAACAACTTTGCCGAACAAAACAACATCCCACAACTAAGTGTTATTGAATTAATTTGAAACAGTTCTTCGTTGCTTTTGTCTTAGAACAACCCGTAGTACACTCGTAGAGTATAACTCGTAAGAAATTCTAACGCGATATCCTAAGAAAATTTAGGACAAATCTCATAAGGATTTTTCTGGAGGAATCACCCTTATTCTTGTTCGCCTTCAAATGCTCTTTCGATTAAAAACCGTTTTGCATTCCCGTTTACGCCAGCAAAATCAAGTGGGCCATGGATTCGAACGAGTAGGATTCGATCGAAAGTTGGATCCACTGTAAACAAGAATGAGAGTGAATATATAAAAGGCTTATAAAACAATTTTTTTTCAAGTTAATTTTGAAGCGATCTCTGGTAGAAATCTTGGAGTTAATAACTATTGAATGGCTTTTCAATGAGTCCATTTAAATTTTGTCGGATACACTCTTATGGTTTTGGCCAGACTTGGCTGGAGAGACGAACAATTTTTGCAATGTGAAACTTTTTCCTTCCATTTAGACACATGCCGAGTAATCATTGCAAACTTCTAAATAAATCTAAATCTAAAACTTACACCACTGACAGGTGGATGAATCAGTTTCCACAACAATTTCGAGTAAAGCTTGATATGAATACGCGTGGGATTAAACATTTTTCTGTATGGTTTACTGGGTAATTTCAGGATAAGATCTTGGTAAAATTAGCTTATTTTATCAACGATCCCTCATTGTATTATTTGTGGACTATTTAAAGCAATTATTGTAAGAAAGATTTTGTTTTGTTTTGTTCTTGAAGTGATTGCTTGAGACAATTAGTGGAAAATCCTCATGAATTATACGTTACGCATATTTTTAGCGGTTTATAAAGATCAGATCGAAAGACAGTTAAAACGATAATATGTCGAATGACAAAAGATCGAAAGGACAAAAGGTCAAAAATCATTTGCTTTGTGAGCAATTATTCCTATTTTGATTTTCGTCCTTTTGAATTTCTTTTTTGTTCTTCGACCTTTTGTCTTTCAACATTCTGTCCTTTAGACTTTTTGTCATAGATTCATTATCAGAAAATCCAGTAAAACTCTATTTGAAGTCTACGAAAGTATTACCTAGCAAACACCTACAATAATCTCTAGAGATCCCTTAGCCTATACCGTACTGAGTGCCGACACCAATGTTTCAAAATTCTCTAGTTTCGCATCGAATCGTTCGAATGATTTTTCAGGAAAAATCACAAACAAATTAAATTTGTGATTCATGCATTACACAATTTTTTTTTCGATTCCCAGGGCATAGAGTATCTTCGTACCTGCCACACGATATACACTTACAAAAATGGTCAATCGGCAAAGAAAGCTCTCAGTTAATAACTGTGGAAGTGTTCATAAGAACACTAAGCTGAGAAGCAGGCTTTGTCCCAGTTGGGACGTAACGCCAGAAAGAAGATGAATTGTTCAGACATAGTGTCACGACCCCTAGGTCGGCGCTCCTCATCAAACCGATCTGCATTAACTAGCTATGGTCATCGTTAACGTCAAACTTATGTCGAATTCGTTTTTGAACCCAGGTTGGAACTGGCGCAACCCGTTCTGAATCACAGTTTCAACCCCAACCCGATTCAGGTTCGACCGGACTACAATTTGTTTGACGTTTGTTTGTTTATGTGTTGATCACCGACCCAGTTCCTAAAAACGAAAACGACATTAGCAAATGATGTCAGTTAGCCTCAGGTATGGACCAATGCACGAGTTCACTATCTGACGTTTTAGCGGTGCCGTGTTATTTATGGAACCATGGCAACCAGTGAATTCGGCACCGCTCAAACGTCAAATTAGTGAACTCGTGCATCAGTCCATAGAAAAGCTATTATGAGAAGAGTTATAAGTGCAAAAGTGGCGTGCTGCCGTACAGTAAATGAATTTATGAATTCATGCAAATCGTAATTACGATCTAATTACCGTTTTGATTCATATTACGGACAACTTTTAATTCCAGACACACTATTTTGTATGGGAAACATTTCACACGAAACGTTTCAATTTTTGCCGTTCGAAAGTTCACAATTTCGAGGCTCGTTTTAGTAAGCTATTTTGATAAATATCTATGCAAATTTATGCTGCACAACTGCCTTAGACGTCGCTTTAGTGGTTTAACAATTCCATTTGACGATTAGACTTTTCCTTTAATGATTTTCATGGGATGTCCGGAATTCGAATCAAACTGTCCGGAATATGAGGCAAAAGTGAGGACTCACCCGGAATAAGAATCATCAAAAGGCTATACATTTCGATTTATTTGAAATTATTCAAGTTTCGGAGGCGAATTCTGTACCCACGATTCGAAAGTTATGGGTTTCCGGCGCTCGATAACGCTGAGGAATCATACAGAGTGATTTATGTTGAATGCTCCATGCTGTGCTATACTTCCCTGAGGCCTTAGGCGTCCGTAATGTGAATCAAAACGGTAGTTACATTTACTATCATATTTAAGGTACATGTATAATATATACATATACATTGCATATCCATGAAATATTTGAAACCCTAATTCCAGATTAGTGAACTAGTTGATGCCTTTATAACCTATAATCAATTGAACTCGGTTCTGTGGACAGTTGGATAAATTTGTATTTAAAACTACAATAAAATGCAATCAAAGTTAGTATAGCGATTATTGATCTAATAAGAACATGTAATGAAATATCGACTTTGAATAGCTATATGAGACTTCCAGAACCGATGATTTACTCTAAGGAGTGTATCTACCAGGAGAATAATGGGAATGAGCTAAATGTAAGTGGCTAAAATTGAATTAAAACACATATCTTAATGTTTATATTTTTTTAAACTAATTTTAACTCTCGCAATAAAGAGGGGAATAAAAAAATCAGAAAACCGCTCATTGTTTACTCCTTGTTGATTCGGAAGTAAACACATAGCGTGCGGCTCGATTGACAAAATAGGCCCTCAAAAAAAAAAAAAAAAAAATCATTCGGTTTAGACTATACCGGTGAATAAATACTCAAATCGCGATAACTTTTTTGTTTATCGTTATTTTAGCACCATTTTTTCACAAGTTAACAAAATACTCTTTTCGTTCTAGAATCTGTGTCGATATTGATCATAGGCCATCTAGATCAGGAGATATTTTAAAATTCCACGAAAATTTCTCAGACTACAGAATTTTTGTCGTATTCGGGTATTCACACTTCGAAACAATATATTAATGAGAGTATGTAGTGAATGAAAAAAATGAAAATGAATGAATGAAAAATGAAGCAATTTGGAGCAACCATCGTTAAGTAATGAGCATTTAGGTTTCTGGTACCATGCTGGCCGAAAAAAGATCTTGAAAATTTCAAAAAACATCAAATCGTAATTTTAAGATTTCTCCATGAATACTTAACCGATGTAGGGAAAGTGTACCAGTTATGGCCGTAGTGGTTCCCTGTTTGGCCATATGTGAAATTTTGATAACTTTCACATTTTTAATCCTTTTGAATGTTTTGACTTGAACATCAAATCTAACTACTACAACACACTAAAATTTTCAAAATTTGAAGACATTAAGGGGTCTATTTTGTAAATCGAGCAGTTTCATGTGACTCATCTGGAGTCATTGTCGATCAAAGTAAGCATGCATATTTCAGATGTCACCCGTCGACTCCCATAGTAATCTAGTCACATAGAGTGACAACTGTCGATAAACTCGATTGACAGAGCCGAGACGAGCGAAATTTTTGGTCGATAGTGACTCCAGTCGAGTCGTTTTTGATCGACTCGACTTATAAAATAGGGCCCTAAGGTAATCACGTATGGCGAAATAGGGAACCACTATGTCCATAACTGGTAAACCTACCCTATATGATTTTTTCAGAGTAGCTTATTATTACCTGTCATTGTATAGTGTACATTTTTTATTTTTTTATAAATCCGGTTTTTCGTCATTTTAACAAAATGGCAACTTATCACTTGTCCAAATTTGTGTGAACACTAACTTTTTTTTGGAAAAAATCTGTGATTCAAAAATTGGTGGAGAACTGCAATAGTGTTTGAGTTTTGTTCTTCAAAACCTAAATATAATAAAGAAATGAAAACCCTATTCAGTATCAGTATAACTAGAAGTTGTATCCTTTAACAGATACGCGTATTTCGACCTAAATCGTAAGGGCATCTTCAATGCCGTGCACTAGACTCGACTTTGTTGTCCTTATGAGGTCGAAATAAGCGTTTCTGTCAAAGGATTCAAACTCTAGTGAATTTAAAAGGTGCGGTTTTAATTTATTTATAGGTATTCTATTACTCCAGCTCGAAGATTTACAGTCAACTCTCCACATCCCGATGTTCTACATCTGGATATCTCTCTCTATGGGGCCTTCCTTAGCCGAGTGGTTAGAGTCCGCGACTACAAAGCAAAGCCATGCTGAAGGTGTCTGGGTTCGAATCCCGGTCGGTCCAGGATCTTTTCGTAATGGAAATTTCCTGGACATCCCTGGGAATAGAGTATTATCGCACCTGCCACACGATAAACGAATGCGAAAATGGCAACTTTGGCAAAGAAAGCTCTCAGTTAATAACTGTGGAAGTGCTCTTAGAACACTACGCTGAGTAGCCGGCTCTGTATCAGTGGGGACGTTAATGCCAAGAAGAAGAAGATATCTCTTTCTATGTTAATGATTTCTTCGGTTCTTTCATTTTGCATACATTTTAGCTCTCCATATCTCAATTTCCTCCCTATTTCGATGTGATATAAATTCCCGATTATCTCTCCTTATGTCGATATGCCTATAATCAAAGGTTACACTGCGGAACAAGTTTTTGTCTCCAGCGCCAAAATACCGCTACTCAATTAATTAAGGGTTGCTGAATTCATTGCCGTTTTTAGAATTATCATAGCACGTCTAGTTTTTGAGATATTGGTTGGGCGGCATCCACAAATTACGTAACGCTCTAGGGGGAGGGGGGGAGTAGGCTACAGCGTTACGGCTCATACAAAAATTGGAAATTTTTCATACAAAAAGCGTTACGGAGGGGGGGGGGAGGGGGTCAAGAATTTCTAATTTTAGCGTTACGTAATAAATGGATGCCGCCTTGTTGAAAATGCAAAAAACGACGATTTCAGCAATTTGCATGCAAGTTTGCCAGCTTGTAAGGCAATTTATTTGCTTAAAATGCCACAGAATTCAAACTTTATGTGTATAACAACACTTATCATCAAAGTTTGTAATACTTTCGATGCGGAAAAGTTTGTTTTGATGGTTTAGAAAATTGTTGTATTTTGCCATATAGAAGAAACGAAGAATTTTGTATGGAGACTGCAAGCATGTTAAAAAATCGGATTAATCGAAATTTAATCGTGCAATTTCAATGAAATTATATCTCAAACGAAAGTTCAAGTTCTATTTCGCATGTTTGGTGCATTAAATTACAAAAAAGTTTGATAAATTTTACCTCAAATTTCATGTAAACATCAATAAAACCAGTGTTTTATACAACTTTGGTGACCTGTATCTAAAAATTGTGACGTGCTGGAACATTTCTGAGAATGCCATCAGATTCAGCAACTTCAATTCTACCAGAGACACATAATTTGATCCTTGAGACACGCAAAAATGTCATTTTTGTTGCGCTGTGTTATTAGACTAGATTTTAATTATCCAAAATAATTTGCGAATACGAAATGGCGTCCGTTTGATCACTGTTTTCCTAGTAACGGAGTAATTTTCAATCTTGTATTCATTTAAAAATGTTGTTTATCTCGATCTCTCCCTATCTTGATGTGTTCCCTTTGATATCGAGATTTGGAGTCGAATGTATTACCTATTAAAATATGATGATAATAATCAAACTAGTAACTTCAACAATCTGTTCCACGATAGCTTATGGTGCCAATAGCCAGCCCGGTGCTAAGCCCGATGATTTCGAGGTCAGCACCAAACTCAAGAACAACAACGTAGGAACTCAGGGTAAAACCGACACTGTGGGTAAGATCGACACCCATTGATTTTTCATGTTTTGAGAAGATTTTCATGCATTTTCCACCACGCTCTATCTTTATTTGTGAAATGTTGTGTTTCGGATGACATTACAACTGGCTTTACCAATAAACTGCCAAAATAAACAACAAAATCATATTGGATAACATAGAAGCAACAGCAGTTGCAATATTTCGCTGTTATTCTTTAACTATTTCGCGTGTGAAATTTTTAAAATGTCATTATTTGTTCTGCGTCTACATCATCATTTACTATTATTACGTTCATACAAAATGGAGGAGAATTTAATTTTTGGGTTTTCGACAGCTGAAAACGCTATTGAAAAATAAATGTCCACTCGGGGTAAGATCGACACTTTCATTTGGGGTAAAATCGACACCTTTCTTTGCTAAATAATCAAACTTCAGGGAATCTTTCTTGTCGAAAGACTTCCTCTGTAGTTTATGTGAGTCTTTATTTTCGAATTCCAGTGAAGTTCATGGATGGCAAACTTGTTAACATGCAAAATATGACACTATATGACTTGCCACAAGCTATCATTAAGAATTAAAAAAAAATGTTTCTATGTTTCATGTTTAAACTTAATAGTTTGAAGAATTTTTTCTCATTTGAAATTGAAGAATTAATAGAATTTGAAATGTTTTCACATAAATTAATCTTATTGTTTATTTACAAACCATGAGGTTCGACAGTTTTTAGTAACTGAAAATAATTACTTATAAATCAATTAAAATAACTGAAAATAATTAATGAATTTTCTGTCTTGTTGAAATAAAACAGTATTTATATTTAAAACCAATCACTCGTCACAACTTCATCTTTGTAAACATTCCATGAGAACAAAATAATCATATCCATGTGTATTCACCTTAATTTCATATTCTTAGCATAGGACATTTGAAATTTTCACATGTATTTAATGGATCTTCGGCTTCTCTTCAATAATTTACGTAATATGTGTAAAATCCTTTAGAGGAAGGGGTCATAAAAGTCTAAAGCCATGTTTAAACCATTCTTTTTAATATGCCATGTGATGGTGATGTTCACAACGTATAAATTCTAGTCAAAGTGCATGTGTCGGTTTTACCCCAACAGGGTGTCGATCTTACCCGCACTATCAATTGTCTCACCTAAAAACAATGAAATATCAATTTGATTTAAATCACTATATAACATCAATATATCATCCAGCGATCGCAAGGATTGATAGATTTATAGCCAATATGTGATTCTACAACAATTTTAGGTTCGTTTAACAAGCGAAAGTACACCAAATTTATCAAAAAGCTTAGGGTGTCGGTTTTACCCCGAATTCCCCTACAGTGGCGTAATCATATTAGGGAAATTTTTCTCCGATATTTAAATGTTTTCCACGCTAACCATATCAACTCTTATTAACTTGCTCGTTGTTTTCGAGTGGGGTTGTATGGGCGGTATCAAAAGGCTTCCAATAGCAGACAAATAAATAGTAAGACTGGGTACATTCACCCCACAGTTATGGATAGCACACACCTACGTGAACCATAAATCTATACAGCAACGCAATCAATTCTCGCATAATCTGGGATAACGCCCTAAAAGCCATTGGTAACCACGTGTGTAGCTCGTTGTTTCTGAGCATATGAATGCATCAAAACCAACACCACTCGCAGGTAGAGAATGATCCTTTCTTCGCCATAGCGTTGTTAAATGATGTGTAACTCCATTCAAATTATCAGAAACAACGAGCTACACACATGGTTACCTATGGCTTTTAGGGCGAGATCATAAGGTATGCGAGAATTATAACATGCTTAAGGTGAAAGTTCATTGAGCACGTAAACATTATGTTGCCACCCACTCGAGCCACCCGCTAGAGCATCCTCTCGAGCCACCCAACAAGGCGGAGCACAATGTTATGTGCGTCGGCCAAAAATAAATCATCAAGTTCCATGTATACCTCCACCCACAGAATTATGTAGGCAGTATTACTAGTACACGTTTTATACAAAGGTAATATTGTCGATATAAATTCATCAATAACTTCATAAAAGCTGAAAATCACAATTTATTTCATTTGGTAGTGAAAACATGTTTTTTGACCAAAATTATAATCATTTTTCACACCATGCGTGTGTTGTTTACTTTTTTTTGGCAGTTTTCTCCTCTCTTCTCTCGCTTCTCACGGACGGAGAAAGTTGCCATAAATATGCATTTGAATTCTACAGTCAATTGTACTGTATAATATCTTATATTCATTTTTGTTGTTGAATTGCGTAGCACATTGTTTTTCTCACGCATAAACATGTTTTGCAACACTTGTAACATTGTATACCTTTTGAGTATTATGAAAACGTGGTTGTAGCAAGTGTATTGATATCCAAACAGTTTTAATTCCAAACATAAAAACTGACATCACTTCTAATCAGTGAGAGCGGCGCATCCGATTCATAAACAATGTTGGCTCAGTGACTTCGCTTTCCGGTGCTGTTTTCCAGCACAAATTATTGACGAAGATAAGTGATTTTTTGCTCCCAGGAGCATCGTGCGTGAAAATACAAAGTGTTTCAAGTATCGCATTAGATTTTTGAATTGCTACGGTGAGTAGAAATACGATTAAAAGTGAGTTTTAGTACGGGCACCGAAAAGCCAGCAAACAATATCTCGGTGCGTGAAGAAGAAGTGATTCGGTAGTGCGTGATATTTTACAACACAAATCACAGCAATAACTACGTGTTTGAATTCAAAAACTGGTAATTTGTGAAAAACACATTATGGAATGCTTTCAGTGAAGATACCACCCCTCTACCATAAGGTTAGTAACTTCAAATAATCATTTTTTGTGATTGTTCTCGAAAACACTGTGAGAAGCGTGGGAGGAGGGAGCGGAAAGTGAAGGGGGGAGTGAGGTGCCATATTAGAGGCCATATTAATACTCATGGAGATATGTCCTTAAGCAAAGTTTTTACGTCCATAGGAAATAAATTGTCAACCACATGCCTAGAAGCGTTGATTCATAACTGTGGGGCATTGAAAACCATACCACATAGATAAGACGATTCCGAAAGAAACGCCAAAAAGTAAGCTATCACTAACACACTATTCGTTTACCTCACAGATAAATTGCAATTATAGTGTTCTGATCCATAATATGTGTTGATTTGATCGATAATAAGGACCCTCCTCTCTTACTGATTCACATATGTTGGGCCCAGATAGCGGTAGCGGTAAACGCGCAGCTATTCAGCAAGACCAAGCTGAGGGTCGTGGGTTCGAATCCCACCGGTCGAGGGTCTTTTCGGGTTGGAAATTTCTCGACTTCCCAGGGCATTCGAACCTGCCACACGATATACGCATGCAAAAATGGTCATTGGCATAGTAAGCTCTCAGTTAATAACTGTGGAAGTGCTCATAAGAACACTAAGCTGAGAATCAGGCTCTGTCCCAGTGGGGACGTAACGCCAGAAAGAAGAAGAAGATGTGGGATCGACAACGTTTGAAATTTAGATAGAAATCGACATGTTTTCGTAAATAATCTCAAATTTTCAGGTGTATTCCCGAAAACTATATTGAGCAGTGTCGAGGAGGTATTTTTTTTTGCACAGCGTCACTATGATTTTTAATCAAATTCTATTCTTGAAATTGGCCCCTAGTTGATCCATAACTGTGGGGTGACTGTAATTTGTGTCATGATATTTTTTTGAATTACTTGGTGTTGTTTTTTTGTGCAGAGAAGTTCATTTCGACTATTGAAATTAATTTGTTTGAATTGAATTGAAACATGTTACATTTCCTTCTTCTGACTTCATCCCTGCCCCATTCAACAGGGAAAATCATGAATGAATCCATTTTTTTTGAGTGGGAATCGTTTTACCAATACATTTTTGTGCAACTCTTTTTGTTTTAATCGTCCCATTCTCTAATCAGCTCTATTTATGCGTAAGCTGAAGCAGATCAGTCTATCGTTGGTTAGCTCGTTAGGTGGACGTACAGAGATTCACAATGCGCTTGAAGATGCGATGCTTCATAGTGGGGTTAGTCATCTGCTTGGCTCATTATCGTAAGTGGTGCGGTCAATTCTAAACGGGTTGAATTGTAGTTAAGAAGTGGTCGGCGTTAAGTCAGAGTGGACCAAGTGACATTTTTGATATTTTGAGAAAAATGGGTTTAAAGTCTAAAGCTCTGTAATTTTTGAACTTGTTTAAATTTAGGTTCAATATTTCTACACGCCTTTATGTTACTTCCAAACAATATAATGTGAAGTGATAATCATGAAAAATCATAATCCAAACCTCTAATAGAACGATTTTTTGATGGACTATGTATACTTGGTCCACTCTGACTGAACTAAAGACCACCGTTCAGTGAGTTGGTTCACTCTGACTGAACAATTTCTAGGAAAACAACAATCATTTCATGCTTGCATGATCAATTCGGGTGCATATCTCTAAGATAAACAGATTATCGAGACCCTTTGACACGAGTATGGTGAATTCCTAAATAATGTATATAGTAAATACCAAAGTCAGTGACATTACGATAGCTTGAAAATGAAGGTTTCCCAGGGTCAGGGCATTGAAGACCAGAAATATTCAAATATGCGTTCAGTCAGAGTGGACCAAGTGAATATATTGAGTACCGACCAAAATATGCTGGCCCAATAAGCGGGTTCTAGGACATGCCCTACATACACTATAGGACTACCGTAAACTTCTATCGGACTTTGAAATTGACTCAAAAAATGCAGTAATCTATCATTTTATTGCTTTTCAACACTTGGTCCGCTCTGTCTGCACAGAATTTGTTGCAATTTCTGACCACCCATCCGAATATGGTAAATGGTCAAAAATCAAATTCAAATGCATCGAATTAAGCAATATTTATAAATTTCTATTGATGGATAAGTAGAAGAATGATTCGATGTCGAAAAATCAGACAAATCTCCTGAAATATTTTTCATTTTCTCACATTCCTCAGCGCGCTGATCATTTTCGCTGTTATGGTAATAAGCACTTGGTCCATTCTGACTGCACACTTTATCGATTTTTGTTGATCATCCATAGTAAATTTATTACATATCTCTCGCAGTTTACAGCATTCTTCAAATCTGATCAGAGTGTAACGGAGGTAAGTTAATTTCGCATCTAATGAGAGAATAATCCAATTTTTCCAAGTTTTGTACTTGGTCCCCTCTGACTTAACGCCGACCAAGTGGTGTTTGATTTCAGAGATTTTCGTTCGGGGTGATAATGTGATTGCGGAAAGTGATGATGAGACTTCAGACGAACTGGAGGAGACCTCCAGTGTTCCAGCATTTGTTCGCAGTAGATTTAACTTGCGAATATGGTCTACAACGGAAGCTGCCATTGCGGGAGAGAATGACAACTTGTTCGTGGACACTAGTTCTCCGTCGGAAACATTATCAACATCGAAAAAGCCGAAAACCAAAACCAATAGATTCAGAATTCAAAATACAGTTCAGGAAACCACTACGGTCGAAATGAAGAAAGAAAGTACAACGGAAGTGCCAACCACCACACAAATTCCTACAACAACCATTTTAGTAGATGTTGAAGAGTCAACGACTCGCAAACCGACACCCAAAAAGCTTTCTTCGCCTGAATGTGGAGAGTTGAATGGTGACGATGTGCCATGGATAGCAATTTTGGAGCATACAAACCCGAAGGGAGGTGCTCGCAAGAAGACGCTGAGCAAAGGAGTGCTGATCGATGATCGCCATGTGTTGACCACAATATCCAGCATCCACAATTCGTATCCTTTCTGGGTCGTGACAGGAGTTCGTCTCGGTGACACTCCAACATGGGCCGCTTCAAAAGGCGCCAAGGAAATTAGCATAAAAAAACAAGACGTAGTGTCGGTATCGGTGAAGAATGTATTCCTGCATGAAAAGAAAGACATAGCAGTGATAAGGTTGGCCGAGCGAGTGAACATCACTGACAAAATTCGTCCTGTTTGCTTGCCTATGAATGACCGTTTTAACTTTACCGACATGTACTTCCACATCTGCAAGAAGGACAAATCTGATTTTGGACGACCAAGCACCGCCAGCAAACTGATTTCCGTCACTTATCTCAGCCAGAAGGATTGTCAGATTTTGTTCCGCAGACATCAGGCTGAGCTGGGCGCGAAGGAATTCTGTGTTTGGGATGAAACCGGAGACAACTGTACGGGTGACCTGGGCGGACCGTTGATGGCTAAGATTAACGGTCGGCATCACGTGGTTGGATTGAACTCGTATGCTCTTTCAAAGGTTTGTATTTGATAAAAAATTAACGAGTACTATGTGATGGGATGGGTCAGAAAACTATCTCATAATTTAAAATGGATGATTCTGCAATATCTACGATATATGAAAGGTTTTTGTTTTGTGTGGCAAAAAATACATTTTCCATTAGTTATGCATTAAATAAGTCACATATATTTCTAGTTTGTCAAGTTCTCAATGACCAACGTGGCAATTATTGTGGACTGTCAGATTTCCCGCCACCTTCATGACCTTTTCACTACATGTACAAAATTAAAATTTGTGGTCCGTGATCCTAGATCAGAAACGATTCTCGAATGATGTAAACTTCTTTGCTCCAATGAGAATACGTCCCGCATCTTACACGATAAAATTTCTTTCGAGATCTTATGTCATATTGTACGCACTTTATCTCGCGAAGTTTGTTACTTTTCTAGTATCCAGTGAATTTGAAAACCAGATGTTCTTGCTCGCTTTTGCGAAATCTCTGGTATTTATTTGGCTCAACAAATTCTGGTGGTACCGAATATGGAGAGATCGAATATGAACTCGCTTTCTATATCGACAATTTCGGACAAAATACGATAATTATAGATTTGATACGAAAATACGATTATAGCTATTTGATCAAGATTGTACTGTTGCTCGTGGGTAGTCAGTCTTCTGTATGACGGGCCATAAATGGATGTGCGCACCCCCAAGTTTTCATGAACAACTCTCGCATAACTTATGGTCTCGCCCTAAAAGCATTGGTACTCAAGTGTGTAGCTCGTTGCTTATAAGCAAATGAATGATCCAAAATAAAAAAGTATCACCACTGGGAGATAGAGGAGAATCTTCTCTTTATCGCAGCATTGTTAAATAACGTGTAAATCCATTCGTTTGCTCAGTAACAACAAGTAACGCACTTGGTTATCAATAGGTTTTAGGGCGAGATCATTAATTTAAGCGAGAACTGTACAATCAAGCCCTCGATTGACAAAATAATCCCAATAAATAGGGTCGAAGAGCCCGCCCTCAATCCACAACATGTTAACAAGAGGGAGGAGGCAGTCCCAAGCTCCCTGTCCTCACAGTGAGCCTAACCTCACTTATTTGACAGCTGCTGGTCCTGTTGTTTACGTTTCGGACTTAGTCGTTTTTTCCATCATTTTTTCATCTTCGCATTTCTATCACCAGCATGCTGATTTTGACGATTTTCCACGGTAGGAAGATAGAATAATACGATCCGTTGGTATCTGCAGTGGATTTGACCTCTCCTCGCAGCAAACTTTCACGAAATTAAGAATGATTCGAAAAAAGTACTAAGTCCAAACTGTAAACAACAGGACCAGTACCTGTCAAAATTGATGCGTGACGTCACAGTGCATTGGAGTATTTATGATACCGCAAAACGGGGTAACTTTGCAGTTTTTCAAAGAAAACTTGAATATTTATGCATGTTGTGTCGAAGATTTTAAATTTTTATTTTTTAAACATCCTGGCATCCTAGCTATCGATTGCAGTTGATAGATTGGCGGAAGATCCATTTAGAATGGATGTATTATTTTTCATATAATCGAAAGTCGGTTTTCTGTTTTGGGGTAATTTTGATAATGGAGCATACATCAATCAAAATTGAATGAATTACAAACATTGCATACCTCTAGACGATTATCGTTATATGGAAATCTCTGATTTAGATTACAAAAATGGTCACAGTTTCTAAAAATGGTTCTCGCTAAGAGATTTACTAGGCTTTTAAATATGAATGACAAACAATTAAAAACTACATTAAATGGTGGTTGTAGAACAGATTATTCATAAACGGTTCGCAATTGCTAAAGTTGCATCAATTTTTAATATTCGTATAGTAAGTCTCAAATGTTCTCGATTCAAATGAAAATAGCTCTGATTTGAAGTGTCATACTAATGTTCTTTACTCTTGCATTCGTATTGCTTAAGGTACAAGAGAAAATGGCACAAAAGTCAGAACTGAAAAAGCAGTTTTCTCCTTTATAAACAACAAATTGATGAAAATAAAAACACACAGCCTTTTTATTTGGCAAATAAAAGAGCTGTGTGTTTTTATTTTCTTCGATTTGTCACCATTTTTACTTGGGCCTTAACTAATTAACAGATGTTATCTTATTTCGTTTAGTATGTGGTGCGTCCAGCACTATAAAAATTACCCGCATTATCAAAGTTACCCTGTTTTACGGTATGAACATATGATTAAATACAATACAACAGAAATTAGAATTATCACACCAAATTAGTTGGAATTCCATGCAGATTGCAGATAACTCTTGATGAACTGGATGGTAAACGCTCTCTGATGACCATAGGGTTTGATTTCTCTTATGCAGCCTACAGACGACTCAGCCTGTTTGGCCAACATTGACTCCGCCCCCCGGACTGGTGCTCATGTTGGCGCTATGTTTGACCGTGTGTGATGCTGCTTGACGATCCAATTTGACAGTTTGTGAAACCTATTTGACGGTTGGTCGGCTAAAATTAAACTAGTTTGATTTAGCTCAAACCACTGGTGGGCGGAGCCACATGTTTGACAAACGATGGCACCGTCTGCAGTGATTTTGCGCGAAAAACTTGTAAAATTTTAGTCAATTTATGCTTCGCAAACAGAATGTAAAATATTTGTTGTTAATTTTTGCCGTCGCGATAGTGATTGTGTTAGGAAAACAATCGTTCTTCGACAATATAGTGACGAATCATTATCATTATCAATTAATGAAGGTAAAGATAATGAAGTGAGATTAATAATTTTATTTATTTATTTCATCAATCGACGTAGACTAGTATACAACATTTTATTTCAATAATGTAATCCTATCTAGTTTCATACATCTTGTGAAATTAGCCTGAAAGAAGAAAAACGTCCAGGGTTGTCTATAGAAATTCTTTTACCAACTCCTTTAGGGATTCTTCCGAATATTTCCCAATAACTGTACAGCGTTTCCACATGGATTTCATAAATAAACTCCACTAGTGATTCCCCCAATATTTCCTCCTGAACATGGCTGGGAATGGTAACAGTAGTAGGCTTGAATTTCGCGAAAATCACGTGGCTTCTCTCACAGAAGTAGTTTGAAATCGTGAATCTCGTCAAGTAGCCTAAGTTGGGTACATGAATATTCTAAATCAGTAGTGTCATTGAAGGCTGTAAATGCGGGAAATGCAGCGGGAAATAGAACATTTTTCTACAGTAGTTTTGGGTTGCCCTTAGCAACGAGTGTTTTGCTATTTTCAATACATTTTGCCTACAACAGCGATAGGCGTGAGTTTCACTGGCTTCGCTGACTGTGATTTGCCACGCTTGCCTACTGTAGTGTGAATCTCAGTACTTTTCCCAACTCTGCTCTTGAACTTCCTCTCAAAAATCCCCCAGTACTTCTTCCAAAGATTCTCCTGGATTTTTTCATAAATTCCTCTAGGGATTCCTCGAGAAATTCTTATACATATTCCTTCAGTTTTTTTTTTTCCTTAAAACATATCTTCACCGGCCCAGATAGCCGTAGCGGTAAACGCGCAGCTATTCAACATGGCCATGCTGAGGGTCGTGGTTTCGAATCCCGCTGGTCGAAGATCTTTTCATAAAGGAAATTTTCTCGATTCCCAGGGCATAGAGTATCTTCGTACCTGCCACACGGTATACACTTGCAAAAATGGTCAATTCTTCAATGAATTCCTGGAGAGATTGTTGTTTGCCTTTCCTAGAACGATTCAATGGAGAATTCCAAACAAATATTCCTGGAAAAATTCTTCAAGTTTTTCAAAAACTTTTATTGCTGTTTGCATTTCAGATGCAAATCTTGACTAAACGTCCTCCAAATGCGGTAACATAAAACAATCGAAGGACACCTAGCAAAGATTATAGAAATCACCGCCGCCCTAGCAAGAAAAATCTATCTTTGAGACCGCATTTCTTGTGAAAAATCTTACCGCATTTGGTGTTCCCGCATTTGATATTTGCATTTCAAACGCACACAGCAATATTACGCGTTGCAAGAAAAAGTTTGATTCATTGAAAATCCAGAGCGACTGATTGCCAAATTTTCCAACAAAATTATCATAGTTTACCGATGACTTTAAAGATTATATTATTGCTGTTAATTTTGCATCAACTGTCACAATGAGATCGATGATTTCGACAGATTTTGTAGAATCTCTCGCTCTCTAGGTTGTCACACAAGAACTTGTGGAGAACCACTATGAAAAGGAGATTCCGCTACTTCAGAACTTTGCGCCTGGAAGTATGCACTTCAACAGAAAAGTAATCGCCTATCTCGATGCGTGGTAAATTTCTTGCAAGAAATGCTCAAGAATGGCATTTATCTTTGATCGCAGTACGCAGTTGAAAAGAAATGTCAATTTAAATGGAGCTCACTGTAGAAAATTTCTTGACCAGTTCTTGCGCAGAATTTTTTGAACAGCATACCTAGCTTTACACCCTAAAAGGCTGAAGAGAATGTTTCGCTTTCGTTGATTTTTCACGAAATTGATTCAATTATAAGTACAGCTGCATGTGAGACGCTAACAAGTATACCGCATACATGAAAAGTACATACTTGGAGAGGAAAACCATTGATAATCATTCTTAAAAATTAATTGTGACATGATTCTCGATGCAGGAAACACTTTATCTGCGGTTTCCAACTACGTCGGTCTTGAGCGTAGTTGAACCGTGTACATGGAAGACCGTAGTCTACGAAAATCGAGCAACTACGAACCATCATGAGTTTCAATTTTGCAGAATCTCTCCAACAAAACACGCCGAACAGCACCAATCAATTTGCTGTAAATTATCAACGATTTAAATTGTATTTAAAACCGAAAAGGTTACTGAGATTCATTTGTTCTGTTCGGGGATTGCTAGCTGCGCGTTATTTCCACGAAGCAATTCCAATTTTTAAATTAACCCGCAATAATAAACTCGTAGTGAAGTTGTCGAAGAACTAGCGGAATTTTGGAGAATTATTGGAAGCATTTTTGGATAAATCTAACAACTCTACATTTGTTTAGAGTTACGTGAAAAAAATGGCCAGAGTATTTAATAAGGAATGCCTCACAGAATACTGCTGGGGAAAATAAGGAAAATATTATATTTATGTATGAAAACAGTATGATTGTCTATAGAACGATTTAGAAGAAATGAGTGAGTTTCGCAGAAAATCTGTGGAAGAAAACTGAGTTTAAGTGCAAAGTTTTAAAGAATTTTGTACAGAAAGTCCTTCGAAACCTTTGGGTTAACCTTTGAGGTAGGCTACTTGCCTACTAGTAGACTTAGTGGTGGATCCGGGATGGTGGTGATATTTTACTTAATTAAAAGGCTCAATTAAGTGACGATCTGAGACCATCGAATGGAACTCCTGTATTTGGCTGGTCAGGGGTATTTTATACCCGTCCAGCACTTCAAAAGTGTCGCACTACATTTTGCAATTACATAGGGTCTATCGGAAGACTTCTGGAGTGATTTGTGCTTTGGTCAGCGCGTGACAATTAAAGTCCATCAAGTGGATGGCTCATAGCAAACGAACATATTGCAATCGAACTGTGCCCCAATGGGGCGACGGTTCGATGCAGTCTTTCGCGCGCGTAAGCATAACTATTTGGTAGGTGCTATGTGTTAGCACCGAATTTAAATATTGCGCATGGGCACATGTTTTCACAAGTACACCACACCTCCCCCCTTTAAAGGAGAATGTTGTTAAACATTCTGACTAGCTATCACTCCAAAAGACTTTAACATATTTTTATTATTACAATTTTTTATATATTTTTGTTTTTGAATGAGATTTTTTTTATTCCTATGCCTACATTATCAAAAGAACTAATAAAAAAATATTTAGAAGTTTTTTTTTTGTATAGCGTCTTATTATATATGGGAAAAACATAGGGGTTCGCATTCTTGGGTTTAAAGTAAATGATTTTTACATTTTTATAATTCGGTTTTTGTGAATTTTGTTTTCTTTTTTATTATTAATATTTACTATTGTACAATTCATGTCATCTATATGTTTAATTTTGAATGGTCCTATATAATGCGGTTCTAATTTTTTTCTGTTCTCATTTGTTATATAGACTAAATCTCCTATTGCAATGTTGATTGGGTTTAAGTTTTTGTTAAGTTCGTTAGTTCTTTTTGTCTTTTGTTAAATCAAATTTTTCCGGGCTATTTCACTTGACTTTTGAAGTTTGAATCTTAATTCTGAATAGTATTCGTCTAAATTATATATTGGCTCAGTTGAAAATTTTCTCATATCTTGTGGAAGTTTGGCTTTCCTAACAAACACAAGCTCAAATGGCGTGTATTCGGTATCAGTATGTATAGTGGTGTTATACGAAAATTCATAAAATTTTGTCCATTCATCCCAGTCATTATGGTGAACATTGGAGAAATTCCTTAGGTATTCGTTCAGGCACCTATGATTCCTCTCTAAAGCACCTATTGACTGTGGATGGTAGGCTGTTGAACAATTTTGTTTAAAATTGAGAATTTTACTAATTTTCTTGAGGACTTCGTTATTAAACTCTGTACCTTGGTCAGACCTTAACTCTAAAAATGTCCCATAACTCAAAATAAAATTCTGCACCATAGCGCGTGCTATGGTATCAGCTTCCTTATTTTCTAGCGGTATAATTATAATATATTTAGTTATATCGCATTGCAAAGTAATGCAGTACTGATTATTTTTGATAGTTCGTGGCAACGGACCTACCGTGTCAATCGAAATGATTTCGAATGGCTTGACAGGTGTTGTCGTTACCACTGATACTTCTTTCGTTCGTCTCGTTACTTTGTTAATTTTACAAAGTTTGCAGGCCTTAACAAACTTTATAATTGTGGTTCTCATGCCTTTCCAATAGTAAAGGTCTCTGAGTTTAAGGTATAGCCGGTTTTGTCCTATATGACCACCTGTTGTCATGTGGAAATCGTGTAATATGTTGTCGATCTCCTCAGAATTCGTCAATTCTTTTGGAGGTCGGTATAGTATTAGTTCGAAATTACGGATGACGTCTAAAGCAATCCTTTTGAAATGTTGTAGTGGTATATGTGTCAAGATTTCATTATTTGTCGACATTGCTATCTTTTTATTTCTTAATATTTCATTCATCTCTGGAAGAGCAAACTCTAGCGTCTGACTTTCATTTTCGTGAATTATATCTTGTTCAAGTGTAATTAATGTTTTCTTCATATTTTGGTTCATTATTTTTATTACAATCATATTCTGTTGCATGCTTATACTCATTTTTTGTAATTTTCTTATTTCTGCCGGCGATTCTGTTTCATACACAAGAAGGTGATCAATCTTCTCTTTTGGTGAAACAATATGGTTTTTGTCGTGTCCTTGTTGTTTCTTGGTCATTGCTCTAGTATGTACCATAAGAATATTATTGTTTTTTATCTCCTCCGATGTTACTATTCTGGTATCAGAATCAACCATAAAACTGCATGTTGAATTAGACATTCTAACATGTGCCTTAATGAAGTTTGAAGCTGATGTATTTATTGTGTATATCTTTGAAGTTGTCCTAAAAAATTAGGTTGTTGTTGTGTGTTTGGTTGTATATTTGGTTGTTGAGTTTGGTTATTTTGTCTATTCTGTGTTGGTGTTGGTGGTGCATTTTGTTCATTATCAGAATTTGCGTAGAAGATAGGTGATTGCGTGTTACCACGATACGATCCTCTACCGCGTTGGAAACGTGGGTTTTGAAAATTATGTTGGTAATTTCCTTGACCACAATAGTTGGAAAAATTCCCGCGATTACTAAAATTGGAGTGATTTCCGCGACTGGAGAAATTTCCGCGATTTCTATTGTAGTTTTCGTGGCCTCCTTGACGATTGCTATTGGAGTTTCCGTAATGTTTTTTGTAACCATGGCGGTTAGTAAACATGATCTGATTTATGTGTGTTGTTGCGATAGATTCATTTTCTGTTGCTTTTAATATTGCTGCGGACAGTGTAGAAAATTGTCCGGCTTTTAAAATAAGCTTGGTGTCGTTATTACGAATGCCTGCGCAGAGAGCTTTGACGCCCTGCTTTGTAGCCATTTTGCTAGCAACATCTAATGGAATGTTATCGGTTACTAGTGACCTTTCGAGAAGAAGAGTTAGATTTTCAACTTCCGTGGTGAATTTGTTAATATCACCAGTTTGCTTTATATGATTTAATTTTGATATGTAAACGTCCGGAGATGTGGCTAAACCACATTTATCCTTCAACTTGTCAATAATATCGTTTATTGTTGGTGAGTTATCCCCAACGGCTGCTCTAGCCTTTCCTGTAAGTCTTGTTTTTATAAATCTTATCAGTGTTGCTAGAGCTGCTGCTTTTTGGTCAGCAGTTGCCGTATTGAAATCCGTATTAACGGAATCTTCAAAAAGTCGGACTGAGTCGATAAACGCTCCTAATCCTTCTTGATTTCCATCATAAATTGGTATAATTGATGTTCCCAATTTAAATCAACTTTTGGAACTGCCATTTTTTTGTGCTTTTTATATAAACTATTAAAAAATATGACCAAATGAGTTACAGTTTTTAGTTTTATTAAGTGGCCTGTCGCAGTGTCCAGGCGCGTATCAATTGTAATTTTTATTTTACTAAAAAGATTCCTAGCTTCTGATAACAGCAATTTTTGCTGTGTTTGTGGAAAATTTTCTACAAGATATAAGATATCCTCGTAAATTTCCCTAGCTCTTTTTCCTTTTGAGACTAATGTTTGTTTTAAATATCTCATTGAAGGAGCTTTTTTAAAATTTAAAATGATTGCTTCTAATTCTTCAAGAAGTTTATGCACTTGTTTTTCCATTAAGGAATTTTAAGGTAATTACCTGTGGTACTACGGCGGAGGCGCTCTCCTCTACGCTCGTTGTTGTTGCTTATGATGATGACGGCGGAGGCGCTCTCCTCTACGCTCGTTGTTGTTGCTTATGATGAGTTGTGCTGTTACTCAGCCTTGGTAACGAATCCTTGTGGCTGGTTTCTTCATAGTGGTTTTGAGTTTGGCAGCCAGTGCCTTTACTTTTTCTATGTCCACCTTAACTTGTTTTCCCCACTGTACGATGTTTTGTTGAGTCTCGTTTTCAATTTTTATGATTTGAATAGGTTGTTTTTCAGCAAGACCAAGCTGAGGACCGTGGGTTCGAATCCCACCGGTCGAGGATCTTTTCGGGTTGGAAATTTTCTCGACTTCCCAGGGCATAAAGTATCATCGTACCTGCCACACGATTTACACATGCAAAAATGGTCATTGGCATAGTAAGCTCTCAGTTAATAACTGTGGAAGTGCTCATAAGAACACTAAGCTGAGAAGCAGGCTCTGTCCCAGTGGGGACGTAATGCCAGAAAGAAGAAGAAGGTTGTTTTGATTTCATAGAGTTTGATTTTTTCACTTCTGATTGTCCTTTATCTTGTTTTGGTTGTTTTTCTTTTTCATTACAAAAAACCCTTTTAAAATGTTCTCTTTTTTCACTTACTGCACTAAGTGTCAGGCTATGATGTTCTCTTATTCACTTAGATAATAGTTTGTTAGCCACATAAAAAGGCTATAGAATGTCACTAGTTCTAAAATTGCTGCTGTCATGAATAGGGAAAGACTGAGTTTATCCATTATTTTCACACGACGTAGTTTTTTTTTTCTCACATAATCACGTTTCTGTTGCTAATGTTCTTGAGTGTTTTTTTTTTTTTTTTTTGCCACTGTAGGAGAACGACGGCTGCGGTTTTCAATCTCTCGCATTAGAATTTGTCAGATAACTCGCAATAATAGTGCAGCGATAATAATCACCATGCATGTAGCGATTACGTGTACTGGACCAATTCCTGATGCCACCGGTAATGACTGTTGCTGTTGTCCTGTTACGGTCGCCATGAGGTAGGCTACTTGCCTACTAGTAGACTTAGTGGTGGATCCGGGATGGTGGTGATATTTTACTTAATTAAAAGGCTCAATTAAGTGACGATCTGAGACCATCCTGTATTTGGCTGGTCAGGGGTATTTTATACCCGTCCAGCACTTCAAAAGTGTCGCACTACATTTTGCAATTACATAGGGTCTATCGGAAGACTTCTGGAGTGATTTGTGCTTTGGTCAGCGCGTGACAATTAAAGTCCATCAAGTGGATGGCTCATAGCAAACGAACATATTGCAATCGAACTGTGCCCCCAATGGGGCGACGGTTCGATGCAGTCTTTCGCGCGCGTAAGCATAACTATTTGGTAGGTGCTATGTGTTAGCACCGAATTTAAATACTGCGCATGGGCACATGTTTTCACAAGTACACCACACCTTTGTAAAAATGGATGAACACCCCTAGAAAAACTCTTGGTTTTCTAGACGGATATTAATAAGACGATATGAAAAATATATTGAGGAAATGAGGAACGGGAACGATGAGCGGACGACAAAAATTGATGTTCGACCTCATTTTGAAATCCAAGATAGCCTCCGGTTTAGTAAAATCATCGGAAACCCATGCAATATAGGTATTTTCCGAACGGGAACGACAAGGGGATGACGAAAAACGATGTCTGACGCCATTTTCAAATCCATTTTTTCTTGGTTTTCAAAATGGCGTCGGACATTGTTACGGAGACGGCGAAGTCGTTCGGACCTCTCAAAGTTGAACTCGTCCTTTAAGTTCGGAGTAAGTTTTGAGCTGTAAATTTTATTATTCGTTTAGTTTTTAGTTCATAGATTCATATGTTTTTAGTATAACTAGTCTTCTTCGTTCATAATTCGTCTTCGTTTAACGAGTTTTTTTTGTAGATAAGTGTGACCTTGTAAACTGTTTATTTAAATAGTGATTTTATGTTCAATTTTTAGTTTATTTCAATACTTACAAAACAAATAACAAATTCAAGAAATTAATTTTAGGTGATTCAACTTTTTAAAGTGTTTTGTTTGATATAGATATAGTGATAAGCGAAATTGAAGATGACAGATTGCATGACAAGGATAGCCTGTCATAGCAGAAACGGTTGAAGTCTACCAATTTGCCAACCAAGAGTTGGCTGTGTCAACCGGTGACGGGGGGTCTTCTACAGATATAGATTTTCGTTATCCCCTTGTCGTGTCCGTTCCAAAAATATATATGTTGTAAAGGCCGAACACGAAATTATTGTGACACCGAAAATGTCATGCCAATTTTCTTATAATGTTTAGAATCAAACCAAAATTTTAGGGTAGTTTTATACACATATTTACTTCCAAAATCAAAAGAAAAGTTAATCGATGGAGCCTTGAGTGTAAAATCGAAGACATTTTTGCTTTATGTCCTTCATCAAAGTCTTTACAGTGTCATCCGGTACAAGTTTCTCAGTTTTTTTTTCCATTTTCTTAACATGTCCTTCTCATCTTTGACTGTCTTCTTGCTCTTTCGAAGTTCCCGCTTCATTATTGCCCAGTACTGCTCCACCGGGCGCAGCTCTGGACAGTTTGGCGGATTCATGTCCTTTGGAACAAAATGGACAGAATTGACCTCATACCACTCCAGGACACTTTTAGAATAGTGGCATGATTCCAAATCTGGCCAAAATAGCGGAGCTTCGTCGTGCTGCTGCAAGAACGGCAAAAGGCGCTTCTCGAGGCACTCAGATTTGTAGATCTCGCCATGTACTGTGCCCTTTGTCACGAAAGGCTCACTTCTCAGTCCGCAAGAGCAGATGGCCTGCCAAATGAGATATTTGGAGGCGAACTTCGACATTTTCTTCATCTTAAATTTGTCGTCCATATCGAACTTGCTTTTGCCGGTGAAAAACTCCAACCTCGGAATTTGCTTAAAATCGGGTTTTATATACGTTTCGTCGTTCATCACACAGCAGCCATATTTTGTCAGCATCTTCTGTGCCCGAGTTTAGCCGTCAATTGTTGCCGCTCATCGTTGTTTGGGAAGTTCTGTACCTTGTATGTATGTAGTCCAGCTCTCTTCTTTGCATTCTGGACGGAGCTCTGCGACATGCCGATCTTTTTGACCAAATCACGGCTTGAGACGTTGGGATTTGCTTCAACCATCCGCTTCACCTTTCCCTCCGTCTTTTTGTTCTCCGGTCCCGATTTTCTTCCAGCTCCTTTGCCATGGTCCAACGTCAACCGCTCCTGGAACCGCTTCAACACTCTGGAGACGGTTGAATGGTGAATGTTCAACATTTTTCCCAACTGCCAGTGCGACAGGTCAGGAAATTCCATGTGTTTGGAAAGAATTTGTTCTCTCGACTCGCGTTGGTTCACCTCCATTTTCGTTGAATCGAAAAACACGACTTCGACTTTGATAGCATGTAAACAATACACATCAACGAGAAAGTGTGCAATTGGTTGATTTTTATCCAATGGTAGAAAAGTTATACCATTTGAATGTGTCACAATAATTTCGTGTTCGCTTTTTATGTTCTCTTCGAGTTTTATCTTCTAGCTTTTTCCCGCAAGATTTTGGTTTCGTTTTAGCATATATTTCCCCAAAGATAGATGATCAAAATATGCTTGATCCATCAGTGATGAAAAATTGCTGATGGTATCTCCATCCGTCTATCCATTTATAGAGATAATATAGTCTTTCATCTATCCATCATTTTTCAAGAAGTGATGGTATCCCTATCCCTACCCATAGTGATAGTATCATTTGATACTATCAAAAGATAGACGCAATGAACATTTTGGGGTACGTGAAATGGAGCGGGGAACTATTAGTTCGACGAGGTTTATTAGAATTTATGGGAAGAAGAAGCAGCGCGCGATCATACTGCGAAATGTGTAAGGAGTACCACGATAAACACGTGAATGACGCTGTGGATGCCAGTATGACGGTTCAAAGCAACGAGAAAATGGGGGTTGGACATTTCGCATAAAGACGTTTCGCATAAGGACGTTTCGCATACGGACGTTTGGCATACGGACGTTTGGCATAATGGACATTTGGCATAATCAGAATTATATGCCTTCTTTAAAATGCTACCTGTTCTTGTATGAAACTGCTTTATGCAAAACGTCCATTATGCCAAACGTCCGTATGTGAAACGTCCTTATGCAAAACGTCTTTATGCGAAATGAATCACCCCCGTTGCAATATATTTCCAAATTATTTCCAATATAGTCCTTATATATTTGCCGCACGGTAACGAAGCTTTATGTATAGTCATGAGAACTACGCTTCACATAAACTTCGATATTGGCCTTAATCATTTTAACATCGATTGAGCACTTATCCTCACAACTGTGCAGATGTTCTCGTCGCACTGATTAAAGTTAAGCCTAATATTTTAAAGCATTTTCAAATATTCAAAACCCTTGGAAAACTCAAATCAAGACCTTATCTGTTCCAATGACGTCATGTTCTATTCCTAATCTTAATGTTCCTAATACCATTTTTTCTCCCTTTTTAGTCAAAAATCGACAGCGAGGGTCTTCCCGGAGTTTACGTTCGCGTTGGCTCATTCCTCAAATGGATCCAAGCGGTACTCAAAACAGAATTCGATGATTTACCAGATGGACCGGCGTGAATCGATTAGAAGGCACACACCGGGAGAAAAGCAAAACTGGATTAGTGGAACTCTTTCCGCAGTGTGCAACCACATGTGTAGTTAGATTAGATTTGATAGAAGCCAAGCGCACACACAGGTCATGACCGAGACGAGAAGTGTGCGCTCCGTCTCCGACAGCACGCGAATGTATTTATTTTTATTAGCATTTTGTATGGTGGCAGTCTGAGTATAGTAAGTGGAATGCCCCATGTTCTAGAATGGAAAATAACGCTGAGATTACAACCGGTTCTCTGCGAAGCTGCGTTATAATTTTGCAGTCCGTACCGTATATCACCTTCCATAGTGCAGGATGAAATAGTGTGACTATCTGGCAATTTCGGAAAGTAGCATGTAGTGCAACAGCCCTTTTTCAACGAATCCTTGAATTGATCTACCAAGAACTCCTCTGATGAAACCTTCAGTAAACTTTTTGAACATTCTTCAAAACAACTCCTACAAATACTTTTTTTTTTTAATTCTTTCCGGAATTGCACAAGAAATTATTTTAAAAAATAATTCAGATCTTATTTGAAAGATTGCTCCAGGAAACTTTTCGATTATACTTCCTTCTGGATATTATCACAAACTACCTTATGAAATTTGCGTGGAATGTGTCTTAAGCTGGCGGCACAGACAACACAAGTTGTGAACAACTTCTCTGCTTATAATTTTTATGCCTAGTGTTAGCCCAGTCAAAAAATGTGCTCTTGTAATAGTAGCTTTGTAATTCCACATGACGTTGCGTAATTGGCATAGCGCAAAAAATGAACAGTTTAAACTTTGATCCTCAAGTCCAACGCTTCCAAACTCTTTTAAGCGATCCAATAATATTATAATGAACATTTATTCACAGCATTGTAATGCATGGTGGTTTCACGCTTGTCTCCATATTTTCATATGACTGTGACTTATTACCATACTTACCCAGTAGCATACGCTCAATTCCACTCTTCCTCGGACAAATTGCGACCGTGGCCTATCTCTATCGATGTCGTTGGATCGAGATTCTTGCGCACATACCTAGCGACATAACTGGACAGAGACAAACATTGCCGTATGCGCATCAATGTGAAATAAATTTGATTAGAGGGACCTTCGTTAGCCTAGTGGCAGTGTCCGTAACTACAAAGAAAAGTCGTGGCTAAGGTGTGATTCGATTCCCGGCCGGTCCAGAATCTTTTCGTAACGGAAATTTCCTTGGCTTCCGTAGGCATAAGGGGTCATGCATAAATTACGTCACGCTCCAAGGGGGGGGGGAGGTGGTCAAGCCAAGCATGACAAGCCTTGCAAAATTTTCGAAGGACTCATACAAAAATCGTGACAAAGGGGGGGGGGGGGGTCAAAAAAGTCCAAATTTAGCGTGACATAATTTGTGTACCATCCCTAATGTATTATCGTACCTGCCACACGATACACGACTGCAAAAATGACAGCTTTGACAAAGAAAACTCTCAGTTAAGAGCTGTGAAAAGACTCATTGAACAGTTGAGCAGCAGACTCTGTCCCAGTTGTAACGTAATGCCATAAATAATAAGAACCATACCGTCTCAGAATGCGAAGAGCTTGATTGCGGGCATGCTTTGCTCTCTCGGTTTGAACTTGAGTGCAGATTTCCTCTCGAGATCATGATGGTTGTGTATGCTTTTCTCCTGCCAAAAAGCGTTTAGTTCAGTTGAGCGGATGAACCTGTACGGATTGTTCGAGATCACGTCGCTGGGGCACGAAGTAACGATCAACGGTCAACGATGACGTTTCTTGGCGGATTGTGTCTTAAAGTGTGCGTCATGGTTTGTCTATGGCATAGTTTCACATGGGCGACACCTGTGCCGCAAGAACAGATGTTGTCGATTGTCGCCAAAAGACAAGCTAAGGGTGGAAGCGATCGCCCCAAGATCCGGAACGAAGTGGCCGAATTTCTCGAAAGTGGAAAAATGATTAACGACTACGTTTGGGTGGACGTCACGACGAAGAAGTTTGTGCCCGTTCCAGGGAATGATCTGGAATTCGGAAACTGCTCCGAGTCGGATGAGTTGATATATTTCGACAATACGGTGATAGAGAACTCAGGACCAAGTACTTTGAATGGAACGTTGGAGGTATAGTTCTAGATTGAGCACAACTAGTTGAAGTTTATTAATTTAAGCCATTTTTCCGTAGATCTACATAGATGCACCAGTCAATATAACATGTGTGAGAGCAATCGATCAAATCAAAGATGGTTTCGGTGCCGTTCCGACGTACAATTCGATGGGTTCAAATTGGGCTAAGATTGATGTTTCTGGTCAGTACGGAAGGGGCTTCCATTTCCACATATATGTTTATGGCACACGACAAAAGAAGAGCAGTTACGAGAAAGAGAAAGAACGCAAGGACAGTCAATCTAATCTGGTGTAGCACATTAGCTTGGCGTGGACAATAATAGCTTTATGTGTAGATAGTAGTGTTTCAAAAACGTTTAGCGTAAGTAGTATAATTGAAATGCTGTTGTTAATATGATGAAAATCGTATCTTCAAGAATAAAACAATAACCGTTAAGTCACTACCGTAAAATCGGGTGTAATTGATCAGAAGGGTGAAATTGATCATCGTATCACACGATTTTATTTATTCGTAATGGAGCACAAATATCAATGTAAGTAGCAGTTAATGAACGTTGCTTGTCGTAACTATGGTCGAATGGTGTGTTGTGAAGTTTTTTGCGTTAAAGAATGTTTATTACTATTAACCTTCCAGTCGTCGCGCGGTTTGCCACCGACAGAACCACCACGCTGCTGTTGTGAACGAAAAGCGAGGTTTTTTCAGCAGTGTTGTACAAAATACAACAGCGCGACGACTGAAGTGTTAAAATAACGTAAAATTTCACAATCATGCACGGTGCAGTATTGACAAACACCTATGAACTTCTATTTATAAGCTAGGATTTGAACATGGCATAAACCTGAAAGTTTGTGAGGATGTTTTAGATATATCCCCAAACCAGATTTCATCACCAAAACTCTTACCAATTTACTCATATGGTTGAAATAATTGAATTTCTGTTAGATATCATTGAATTACTTAGGAAATTGCATACATTTAGGCGTTTTCCGCGTAATTCTTGAAATTTAACTATTCGTTATTAATATAAATATTGCATTGTTAAGAATTTCACAAGCATATTCGGATTCAGGGAGCTCAAATTTATCATATAGAGTTGTTTTAGAAACTAACAATAATGGCATTGACAAGTGATCAATTTCACCCCGAAATGAGATCCCCTGATTTTTTATGTTTGAGGTATTTGTTAACACTAAAATGACATTTGTTAGAAAATGTCGGTACATAAGTCGATGAGGCTCACCTTCGTTCTTGTTTTCCTGCATTTAGTTGTTTGGCATTGTTAACATTATAGAGAACAGACTAGAAAAACCGTGAAAAATGATCAATTTCACCCGAAATTACGGTACCGTAATCCGGGGGCAAATTGATCACTTTTCTACAACTTTTGGTTGTGTTACCCTTGGGAATTCAAATATTGTAAAATAAATTTAGACAAAACCAGTACTCCATTGATCTTTATCAGTTTATGTAATCGACGTTTCATGAAAAAATATTTAACATATCATACAAATAGTTTTAATATCCAAAAATTAAAATGACACACTGGGGCGAAATTGATCACCATATAACAAAGCATGTTAAAGAATGAAAAATATCCGTATCTACTAAATTTGGTTCTCCTGAGTCTGAAAATGATGTCAAAATTCTTACTACTCAAGTTTTTGATCATTTTAATGCAAAATTAAACTTTGAAAATCTTCCGAATACGCCTAAATGTAGGCAATTTCTCTTGAAATAAGCTAGTTTTTTTTAGAATAAACGGTAAAAACGACAAAAAACTAAACTTGCTATGCTGTATGATATCAAAAATGAGTTCAGTAGTTCATACTTAAGCTTACGCAACATTTTAAATACTCAAAGTTGACATGTACGCATAGCACCATTAGATTGTTTAGCACCGACATTTCCAACGGTATTGCTTACACCTTCAAAAAGTGTAAATATTTCTATGCAAAACTGAGCCTAATAAAAATGAAATAGTGCAACATCACCATTAGACATCCATAAACTACAAAACATTGAATATCTGTGGTGCCAACGAAGCTTTCAGCATCCTTCGGAGGAGATGTTTTTTGGTACCGACCTGATCAAACTCGCCCCACTGATCAATTTGCCCCCGTATTACGGTACTTATAATGTGGGCTCCATTTACTATGCACAAAAGCAGATTGCTTTTAAAATATTCATTATCGATTTAATATAGTCGTTGCACCTCTTAGGAAAATATGCAGGAATTATCTGTAAGGGGATTACTGTCCAGAACTGTATATTTGTAACATTCAACAAAGGTAGGCATTGAGAAAATAGAATAACCGGCACCGCTCAAACGTCAAATTAGTGAACTCGTGCACTGGTCCAGTGTGCATTTAATTGCAGTATGGGGAAAAACAAAATTTTCTAAAAATCACTCAATATCACAGAACTCAGAAGTGCTTATCTGAGGCTGAAATTTTGTACAGCTCATATTGCATATTTTTTGCGTTGCGTTGCGTTGCGTGGTAACAGAGTATTTCGTAGAATGCATACTGAAAACTGTCATGTTAGAAACTTTACAACACTTATTCCAATTGCCCATGGAAAACTATTTAAGGTCAAATAGTTATCCAATCGGAAGTCAAAGATGCAAAGACATTATAATTTCCATTGCCGGCCACGTCCATCTTCTCCATTGAGCATGAGCATGAGCATGATTGACCGCCCGCAGATGCTACTCCGTTATTGCAACAACAGCTGTACTTACACAGGGAACCAACAGACGCTACTCGGGATCAGTAGCATCCTCAATGTGTAAGTACTGGTGCTCTCATTATTATTACAAACAATAACAGCGCCGGCTGCGTCCGAATGCAGGTCAATTTAGGGATGGGAGGGAAATGTTGACGTATTACTTGCTTTATGGAAGCCGAGGAGTCCTCTGCACTTCCACAAGTAGACACTGGTAGTTTGGATATAGGAAAGGTTTTGGTAAAGGATTCGTTTTTATAAACGATAAACATATAATTTGAAATGAATGCGCCTAACCGGTTTCGCGATATTACTCGATAAACAAATTGAACGCCGAACAAGTGTTCGTCACTTGCCCTCATAGGAGCAAGCGACAAGATCAAAGGATCAAACACTACTAACGCATTCCGCGACCCGCGATACTATTCCACCGTGCCACGCGAGCGACGCGCAACACGATTAGTTTTGCCCTCATTACCCGCTCCCGAAGAAGCAAGCGTCAAGGTCGAAGGATCGAACAGAACTCCCATACTTTCTGGAACTCGGCCACGCCCATCTTCTCCGTTACGAGGAAAGGAAAGAAAAATGATGATATGACACCTACTTGAAGAGAGGCCAGCGACTCACCGACGCCCTCATAGATGTCAAGGAGTAGGATGAAGGGACGGGTAATAGTCTAGGATTCACTATAAGCGAGTGATGCGACCGGATGGAAATTTAGAGTAAAGCCTGTCCACGATAAATTTCGGACACGGATGGCGGGTGTACCACAGAAAGTTCGAGAATTTTACAGAAAGAAGGATTAACATCCTTGTCAATTGTTTATTTTGTAGATATAACTCTTTTATTCTGAAATAAACAATTGTTTTTGTTGAATTATGAGTAACTTTTTTTTGCTGCCATTATTTGGGTGTCCGAAATTTAACGTGGACAGGCTTTATGTGTAGTTTAGTATACTTTTTGTAATTGAGTGTAAGTGTGAATGTAATGTTTTCATCATCGTTGGGAGTGGCATTGCTAAGAAAGTTAAAGTCACTCTATGCGTGTTCGTTCTCCAGGGATTAGACACAGGTATTTCCACCTTGTGCCCTAGCTAAGAAGCTTTGGTTTGAGCGCCATTACTCGCTCTCTGAAACGAGAAGATAAGATGGGTTCAAACGAGAGACAGTGACGAGTAAATCGAACTGCTACAAGTAGTTAGACCGGGAAGCTGACGCAATTCCCTGGGGCAACGCCTATCGAGCAGTGATTGGGAAGACTAAGGGCCCAGTAACACCAGCTGGAATGTGTCACGCCAAACTGAAGTTAATAATAGACGGTCTCTTTCCTACGTATGCTCCCACCGCGTGGCCACTTACACCGTACACGCTGGCGTAGACGAAGAAAATGCCAGTACCGTAACAAGTACTGGCATCCACCGCTCGTAACTATATAAGGTACCGCGGGGCAAGTGGGAACGAAAAAAACGATAGTTCAAACAAATTGTTCAATCAAATTTTCAAATGTCAATATTTTTCAAATCCAACAACACAATCACGTTTTGGCAACATATTTGCTGGTGTGTGCATGAAACTAATCGAATAATTTCGAAATTGTGAAAACCTTGGAAGAAAGTTTTAGAATGAGCCAATGGTCCCACTTGCCTCGCTAAGCTGGGCAAGTGGGACACATCCAGTTTCATGCGTCAATCCACATCAGTAAGTCAACTATTACAATAATAGGATTGATAATTCATAGATTTTTAATTTTAAGTACATATTTGATGTACATAAGGGATCAACCATAAAATACGTTACGTTTTAGGAAGAAACCCTATATTTAATAGTATGTCACCTTACATTTAATATTAACTGAAAATTCCTCAATAAAAGCGTAAAGAGGTATTAAACATTTTCAAAATATATCATTTATAAGTTGTTAATTAAAATGTAGAACATAAACAATCAATAATTGACGAAAATATAAATATGTTTTGTTATTATTTATATGCATGGCAGAGAACCACCTTATGGGGTGGAATTGTTTTCCATCTCTACTTAATTTGGTAGAAATAACAAATAAAGTTCAAATAAAATAGAAAAGTAATCGTTCTCATGATGCATTTCAAATTTCAGCTGTGTGTTTGTTCAATTTTGAAGTCGTATTTCAAAAATAAAAAATAAATTTAAAAATAAAGAATAATAACACTTTTCTTCTCCCTCCTATGCAATTACGTAATTTGAGGTTGATCTTTTTTGATAAAAATCATTTGTTTGAATGTTTTAGTGCTACTCTCTAGGAGAATGTATGAAACGTGTACGAAAAGTTTTGATTCTGGTTTTTGTTTTGATAGGTCCCACTTACCCCAGGTACAAATATATTCTGGGGTAAGATAGACCATCGAAAATTTCATATGAAATGAAAACAAAATACTGGTTTATCGTTAGCAGCTTGTAATAATACTCAAAATTATAGCATACTGATGGAAATTCGATTTAAAACACATTTATTTTTTGCGAGTCAATGCAAGACTTGGAACGTGTCACAATTTGTCATGCAAGTTGAAAATGGCGCTGAACTGACAACTGTTACATGAACCACATGGTAATAAAAATAACAATATGTTTAGTGCTAAATACATTCCTTGTCATTGTATCTTCAACTTTCTAGAAGAATACCCCCATGAAAAACTTTTCCTCGTTGAGCTATGACGAAATGTCCCACTTACCCCGTATTCTCACTTGCCCCGCGGTACCTTACTTTATTTTGTTTTTCGAAAGATTTAAGCATGTTTAAATAAATGTTTTAAATGATTTTTTGATTCAGCTGATATGGGGTAACATTGATCACCCAAGTAAACAACGTTCGGTAATATTAAGAATGTCTTTACTTACTAAAATCATGGCCCTTTAAGCCGAATATGAAGATCAAACTCTCATAAGTCATCTACTTTTTGAGTTATTTCAAAATTAAAAACACCGAATAGTGTTTGATCCTTCGACCTTGTTGCTTGCTCTCGCGGGGGCGGGCGACGAGGGCAGGATTAAACATGTCGCGCGTCGTTTGGGAAGAAGTGAAAAAGTTCCGCGAGGGTTAGTAGTGTTTGATCCTTTGATCTTGTCGCTTGCTTCTGTGGGGCGAGTGACGAACACTTGTTCGGCGTTCAATGCTTTTATCGAGTAATATCGCGAATCCGGTTAGGCGCATTCATTTCAAATTATATATTTATCGTTTACCAAAACGATTCCTTTACCAAAACCTTTCCCATATCCAATCTCCCAGTGTCTACTTGTGGAAGTGCAGAGGACTGTAACACGTCAACATTTCCCTCCCATCCCTAAATTGACCTGCATTCGGACGCAGCCGGCGCCGTTATTGTTTGTAATAATAATGAGAGCGCCAGTACTTACACATTGAGGATGCTACTTATCCCGAGTAGTGTCTGTTGGTGCCCTGTGTAAGGACAGCTGAGTAGCATCTGCGGGTGGTCAATCATGCTCATGCTCATGCTCATTTCAAAATTAAAAGCACCTTGAACCGCGGAATACTCCTAAAAGTAGGCAATTTCCTAAGGAAATTCTACATTCTTAATAATAATTCAGACACGAATGCCACTCAGATATGTGGTAAAGTGTCTCTAATAAAGCATAATAATAATAATAATAATAATTAATAATAATTAATTAACGTTGCCTAATTGAATACACTTATAATATTTGTGACAACAGAATCGTTTTCGGCGATGCCACTTTTAGTAACTATTGCATTTTTCTTGATCACATCGTCTGCAGAACTCAGGTGAGACATTAATTTTCAGTAGTGTCAAAGAAAATAATAGAAACCATTGTTTTAACAAGTTGACAATTTTACGCATGAACAAAATGCAATTTTAGTAGAAACCTTAAATTTAATTTGCTCATGAATATAAAAAAGAGGGACACCATTCGTAATTCGAAAATGCTTCATCAATAAATGTTTATTTGAACTTTTTACGAGATGAGTCATTCCGATCAATGTTACCCAGCTGATCAATGTTACCCCGGATTACGATATCCAAGTTTCTAACGCCGAGCTGATAATGGTTACGAAAAGATTGAAGCTGAACAAAGCTCCCGGTCCTGATTATATTCCTAACTTAGCGCTAAGGGCAGCAATCTTGGCGTTCCCAGACATATTTAGAACAGCGTTGCGGAAGCGTCTAGCGGGAGGCTGCCTTCTAGACAGATGAAGGTGCAGAAGCTGTTGTTGCTGTAAAAATCGGGAAAACCGCCAGGAGTTTCATATAGACCAATATACTTGCTGGACACTCTTGGTAAACTTCTGGAGATGGTCATCCTCGGCAGGCTGACGATCTACACGGAAGGCGAGAACGGATTGTCGAAAAGGCAGTTCGGATTCCGTAAAAGACTACTCGGGCAGTCATCGCGTGCGCGGAGAAAGCGTTCATGCAGAAGAGGAGAGGCAATCGATACAGCGCAGTGGTAACAATTGAACGTCAAGAAGCCAATTGGGAGGCTATCGCCGCAGCCCTACACAGAATGTGGGTTCCCGAATATCTGTGTAAAGTCCTGCAAAGTTACTTTCAGAACCGGGTACTGGTTTACGACACAAACCAGGGACGGATGTCACTTGAAGTCACGGCGGTAGTTCCACAGGGATCCATACATGGCCCAACACTGTGTAATATGATGTATGATGGATTGCTAATCTTGATACTGCCAAATGGAGTCGAGATCGTCGGGTTCACAGTGTCGTCGTTCTTGGCAGATGTTGATGGCGGAATCGCTAGACACAATTGAATCGTGGATGACTGGAGTCAAGCTGCAGTTGGCTCATCACAAAACGGAGGTGGTGCTGGTCAGCAACTGCAAGGCGGTTCAGCAACTCGGGATCAACGTCGGAGGACACGCAATCTCATCGAAGCGCTCTCTAAAGCACCTTGGAATAATGGTCGACGACAGGCTAAACTTCAACAGCCACGTAGACTATGCCTGCGAAAAGGCAGCGAAAGTAGCTAACACTGTAGCTAGGATTATGCCCAACATTTCACAACCAAGAAGCAGTGCGAGGCGTCTTCTGGCGACTGTATTATCGTCTATACTGAGGTCCGGAGTCCCGGCTTGGGCTGCAGCGTTAGAAACCAAACGTAACCGAGAGAAGCTGGCAGGTACGTTCCGGTTCATGGCTATACGGTTGGTGAGTGCCTACCGCACTATATCGTCGGCAGTGTGCGTTATCGCCGGAATGGTCCCCTTCTGCATCACTCTGGCTGAGGACATAGCATGCTACCAGCAAAGGGACACAAGGAATGTGAGGAATACCATCAGAATGGATTGAATGGTGAGGTGGCAGCAGGAGTGGAATAACTCGGAGAAAGGAAGGTTGACGCACAGAATAATTCCTAACGTGTCGGTGTGGACGTTTAGAAAATATGGAGGAGTTAACTGCTTCCTGATTCAGTTTTTGTCAGACCATTGATGCTTCTGGAAATATCTGCACAGATTCGGACACGCAGAGTCTCCACATTGTCCAGCCTGCCCAAATATCGAGGAGCCCCCGGAGCGTGTTATATTTGACTGCCCTCGGTTCAGGGATATACGACGTGAGATGATGCCAGAAACCGCAAGTGTCGTAAATCCGGACAACATCGTGCAGAACATGTGCCAGCATGAAAGCACTTGGAATGCGGTGACTAGGGGGATAACACAGATAATGACGTTGATGCAAAGGAGATGGCGTGAAGACCAGAGAGCTCTGGGTCGCGATGGGAGTAGGCTAGATCCTCCGTCGGGGACTAGACCGAGTAGAGCGGGCGTAGCGTAGTATCGATTAAAAGTCGTTGGGCGCCTGCAAACCGGAAGTCATCCTCCAACCGGAATTACAGAACCGACCCTGGCACTTGGCCGACCATCGTCGAGTCGGAGTAGGCTGAGTCCACCACCGGGGTCTAGCTGAGTAATTCGCGAAACAACACCGGCAAATGGTCGTCGGGGTGCCTGTGAACCGGAAGTTTCCCTCCATCGGAATCGCAGGACCGACCTCGGCATCCGCCTGGCCAGCTTCGGAGAAAGCTAAGTCCATCGCCGGGGACTAGTTGAGTAGATCGCGTTGTTGCACCGGCAAATGATCGTTGGGGCGTCTGTGAACCGGAAGCTTTCCACCACCAGAATCGCAGGACTGACCTCGGCATCTGCCTGGATAGCATCGGTTCGAGAGATCTTCCGCCGCCGGGGAAATCTTCGTAGGAGTAGGATAGATCCACCGCCGGGGACTACTCTTCGTAGTACGTAGCGTATCACCGGCTTGAGTCGTCGGAGCGCCAGTGAACCAGAAGCCATCATCTAACCGGAATCGCTGGACCAACTTCGTCACCACCGGCCATTATCGAAGCATGAAGAAACGCGTAGCTGGAGTAGGCTAGCTTCACCGTTGGGGGCTAGGCCGAGTAGCATCGATTGTCACAAACCTGTTTTGGGTCGTCGGGGCGCCAGTGAACCGGCCTCGGCATCCAACTGGTCAACCAGGAGAGCTCGAACAGCAGCAGCGGATAACGAGTCGTCGTAGAGCAACGAAGTACACATGAGCGTCCAGTAGAAGTTCAACAGGGCTCTGACGCGAGGCCAGCTCAAGGGAAGTATGCATCGTCCGTCGCACAGAAAGCTGTCCAAAGCCCCGGCGAGATCTTCAACCACCAATTGGGCAAAACGAGTAGTCGCAGAGACACCGTAGAAATGTCGTAATGAGCAGCGTTTTTGACGACATTAAGCTCCAACAGCGAACTACCAGAACAACTTGAGGAGGCTGAGATTGACGAAGTGCATTAGCACAGTCCTCTCCCGATGAAGTTGCCTGATGTAGTTCCGGGGGGATCGAGGCACAGGAGCAGTAGGAAAAGTTTTTTAGTGGTCAAGCACGCCTTACATGAGTCCCACACCATGCCAACACACAACAGACCAGGCTGTTGAAGCTTTTTTGTACCCTACTATATAAAAAAATGTCAAACTTGGATGTAACAAAGGCCGGCATGTGCCCCATGATTTCAAAGGCACTAATCTGCCTAGAGAATTAATGTATGGAATCGATCGTCTTATTTCAAACTTCCAGCTGACTATTGCACAAAGCTAAAATAGAAATGGAACTATCGTTTGATGCTTCTTCCTGATATGTGTGCGTTAACAAGTTTTGGTTTATTAATTGACGCTTATATTGAGCTGTTCGGTAATCCAATCCGCATGGTTATTAAATTAAATAACTCATTACGCGTGGTAAAGATGGACAAATTATGGGTGAAACTATGAAAAAAAAATCCACGTGCTCGGCTGGGATTTGAGCCCAGGGCTCTTCTATGCTAGACGAGCGCTTTACCAACTAAGCTACCGAGCCACTTGGTGACCCAAAAATTGAGTTGATTACAAGTTTAGAATTCAAATCCCTTTACCACGCGTAATGAGTTAATTAATTTGGTATATTGTTGAATTTTGATTCAAGTTGTTTCACCTTAAGAAAGCTGTACGTTCGCAGCATCTACCCTTGAAATTGAGCGTCGGACATCGATGAGTTAATTTCTTTCTCAATTCTCTAAATAATCCCCGTATATAAATAAAAAAACAATCTTTTATTTTCAAAACGATCGATGAACAATGAGTATCCTACAAATGTGAAACGCGTGCACAATCCCACGTGTTCGGCGTAACTTAACCTACTAATATCTCAGATGATCAGCCCTCCCTTACTGATCGGCTTCCTTGGCGCCGGATGGAATCGGAGGTGGAGGCACATCCGGGATATCCTTGTTTTTGTTGGCGTTATTCTTGATGCTGTCGGGGATATTTTGCACGGTTGTGCTCTCCTCGGATTTGGCGCCTTCCGTGGGTTCCGCTTCGGTTTGACTTTCGGCAGCAGCCTCTTTGCCTTCTTGAGGGGCATTTTGCAGATCTTCTTTCGTGGGCTCCGGAAGGTCCTGTTCACGGCCGCTACGATTGATTTGCTGCGGATCGACAGCGTTGTTCAGTGGTCCGTTGGGGACAACATTTTGGGCAAAGTAAGGATTCGGTTGAGCCAGTTGGGGGAAGTATCCGAAAGGTGGCAGCACGGATTGGTATTGTGTTGGGTTGTAGTTTCCGAAAGAATCGTAAAGGACCGGGAAGTTGTATGGGTATCCAGGCAGGTTGTACGCTTGTTGGTGTTGAGCCGGGGCACCATTGTAGGAAGATAGTGGAATCAGACTGGGTGGTAGACCGAATTCGTTCAACTGGAGCGGATTGTTCTGAGTGGCTGGGCGTTCTTCGTAATTGGGTCGTGGACCTTCAGGCGCTTTCGGTGCGATGCTGTTGTTTGGTACAGGGATAACTTCTGGGACTGGAGCCTCTCGAAGTGGAAGATTTGTTTCTGCTGGAGGTCTTGCACCTGGCAACGTCTCAATGGGGGCATCTTGTAGTTGTGGTTCCTTAAAATAGAATAACAAGATATCATCAAATAATTCTGATACAACCGGTTGCAATGAATGTTTAACGAGAAAATACACTGAAACCTCCATTTACGTAAATTTCATTTAGATGTTGTGGATAGTTTTGAATTGATAACTCCAATTTTGGAAGTTTTTTTTTAGATTTTGTTGACGTTTTATGATCGTTGGTAAAGCTTATGAACCTCTGTAGTTGAGATCAACAGTGTTTTGACATTTATAGTTTGTACTGTATACTTCTTCTTCTTTCTGGCGTTACGTCCCAACTGGGACAAAGCCTGCTTCTCAGCTTAGTGTTCTTATGAGCACTTCCACATTTATTAACTGAGAGCTTTCTATGCCAATTGACCATTTTTGCATGTGTATATCGTGTGGCAGGTACGAAGATACTCTATGCCCTGGGAAGTCGAGAAAATTTCCAACCCGAAAAGATCCTCGACCGGTGGGATTCGAACCCACGACCCTCAGCTTGGTCTTGCTGAATAGCTGCGCGTTTACCGCTACGGCTATCTGGCCCCAACTGTACTGTACTGTATACTATGGAAACTTATTTTGTTGCAGAAGAATCCTCAATCAGACTCTTCGCTGTAAGATACAACAGACAGAGAAAACACCAACCTTCTAGCTGATCAGGATATAGATATACATTGTATTAAAGAAAATTCAATCGACCTAGCGTATACGATTCTTCTCAGATTTATCACCATATAGCTCTTCATCTACTGAACAGCTTTGCTGAAGACACCAACCTTCCGGCTTATCAAGATCTTGAGATGGAGAAGATTAAATCTAAATTTTAGTTTTTTTACTAACGTTACCTAGCGGCTTAATTTTCAATCAATTTTTTTATCATCAGATAGCCCTTAACCTGTTCAACAGCTTCACCAAAGATATTTAGACATTCGCCTTTCTAGCTGATGAAAATTTTGAGATACAGACAGAAATTGGTCATAGCGCTACCTAGCGAATGAATTCTCTATAAGATGTTTCGTTGTCAGATAGCCCTTGCCAACTTTGCCGAATACACCATCCTCATCGGGATCTTGAGATATCCGTTGAATGCCCAGAATGTGGAGATATCCGGTCCATTACTCAGAAAAGGGGAGGGGTCAGGAGGAATGTCTCACCAAAGAATGATAAGACTCTTTATCAGCAATTACTTCAAAATCGATTTCAAATCAACTGATCTACTCGTCTTCAAATTAGGCCATTTGAAAACTCAAGATTCGTCCAGGAATATAACGGGTCGTGCAGTACAAATGGTGAAAAAGTGCAGAAGAGCTCTCCAGTTAACCTTTCGGTTGTCGCGCGAATATTTGTAACGCGAGTAGTCGCGCGTTGTACTTTGTACAACACGCTTGGTTTTGCGAATATCTCAGAAGCCTGACTACTTAGAAAGATGGCGTCTTCGGCAAAGTTGTTCAGTGACTCAAGGGCTATCATTGATCGAGTTAGTTGATTCTTAATTTTGCCAACAGGTGACGCTAGTGAGCATGAAACATTTGTTTTGCAGATCTCAGGATCTTGGCCACTTAGAAAAATTAGAAAATCTTAGAAAACCTCCGGCAAAGTTGTTCAGTAGCTCAAATGCTTCCTTTATTTAGTCCTTGAAGTTCGAGATTAGTTAAAATAATGATAGCTCTTGAGTTACGCATCAACTTTGTCGCAGATGTTATCTTTCTAAAAAGTCAGGATCCTGAAGTATCCGCAAAACAAAATTTGTATGCTCACTAGCGCCACCTGGTGGCAAAATTTTGAATCAACTAGCTCGAACAATGATAGTCCTTAACTTACTGAACAACTTTGTCGAAGGTGCCAGGTCAGAATCCTGAAATATCTGCAGAAGAAAAGTAAAAGTTCCATCCCCACTAGTGCCACCTAGCGGTCAAATTCCGAAATAAATGAGGTACCATCAAATTGCGCTCCACCTCCAGAACAACTTTACTGAAGACCCCATGTTTCTAATTTATCTGGATTTTGAGATACACCGATTTAAAATTGCGGTCTACTCATTATTATGCGACTTCTATGTACATTTGTTGATTTTACCACATATAAAGAGTCGTACTGTAAATAAAAACTGTTGAGTATTGTTCTTAAAAAGATTCTTGAGGAATACATTTTGGTTTGGTGTCGATAGATATCTTTGTTACAAAATCACAGCATATAAATCACAACTGTTGTACAAAGTACAACAGCGCGACAGCCCGAAGGTTAATTATTTTGTCTGTTAGGAAATTCGTTTAGGTTGTGTCTGTTGCACCCATTCTATCATCGCAATGGCAGACATAGAAACATCTGATTTAAGGAATCTATGACAAAAGGTCGGAGGGCAAAAGGTCGAATGACAAAAAGTCGAATGACAGAAGGTCGGAGAGCAAAAGGTCGAATGACGAAAAAGGTCGAATGGACAAAAGGTCGAATGGACAAATGATCGAATGGACAAAAGGTCGAATGGACAAGAGGTCGAATGTACAAAAGGACGAATGACGAAAAAGGTCGAATGAACATGCAAAGCCATTTCTCATGTATTATTCAATGATAAAACCCATAAACACATCTATTATATACAACATTGTTACCAAAATCCTTAATATTGAACGCAAAACGTCTTCTCTCGAAGAATGTTGCATGCAAAACGGCTCGGTTTACATGATTTTCACGCTGAAAATTCAATAATAAATAATGCACATGATATAACAAGCTGTCGATCCATCCATGTGCATTAATTTTGACAGAATATTCAGCGTAGAATCATGTAAACCGAGCATTCTTGTTTGCAATTTCACTTTCAAGATGCAAGAAAGCATGCAATATTGGCGAATGTTGGATAGAAGATCATGAAATGTTTCAGTTTTAATCAAGATTGCAAGCATTTTCGAATGCAATGTTTACAGACAATTGTAGACACCTAATGGTAATAAGGTAAAAATAGCTGTAGAGACTCATCGTTACTAAGCAGTTGTTTTACAACTTGGATACCGATGGCGAGCGTAGCACCGAGCAGCGCATGTGTTGAATCTACCCTAGCGCGCGCTTTCAGAATTTTTGTGAACCTAGCGCAGCACACTACGATTCTGATGCGTTGAAAGGCGGTTTGGTTAGAGACTTGTTAGTTCATTTATTTTCTCCTGGTAATTATGTAACTCTAAAAGCATCGAGGTGCATGCCACTCGATGTGCTATGTGTTGGGATGCCGTGTGCTGGAATGCAGTAACTGCGGCTGTCATTCAGATTATACTGGAATTATAGCACCTATGGCGTGCCGGCATGAGTTGACTGCAGAGCAGAGGGTTCGCTCTGCGGAGGCTGGTTCCCTGTAACAATGTTCAAGACGGCTAGGAGAAGCTAGTGTAGCTGAGAAGCAGACTCTACCCTGGGACCTAATTCCAGAAAGAGGATGATTATTTTTCCCTGATGCTAATTTAAATCAGTCGAAACCATCAGTCAGATAAAACTCTAATGCATAGCTCTAAACAGCAAAACTACAAAAGAAGGAAAATCCTTTGTTAGAAATGCAATTGAAATGCTTATAAACTCTGTAAAGCATGAAGAACAGCCGATATTTAAAAGAAGGCAAAATTTCAATTGAAAAAAAATACAGGCAAGATGTAAAAGTGAAATCTATGAAGAACAGTCGATTATAAAAGAAGGAATAATCGTCGATACAAGTGTCTACAACAGTTTAAAACCACTATAATGTATAACTCCAAAAGAACAGCCAATGTTTCAAAGAAGGACAAATCTCTATTGAAAATGTATCAAATAAAAAGCTAATAATAATTACTTTATGCTTTGCAAAATAATAACAACCGACATTCGAAAAATGAATCTTTTGTTTGGAAAATAATAGCATTAATACAAATTATTGCATCATACGATGGTTCTGAAGAACAGCTTTCATCTAAAAGAAGGAAAAACTTCAGATGAGATGGGAGGAATTTGTGATTAAAAAGTTAGCAACTGAATGTACGACTTTTGTCCTACAACCGATTTAAGGTCTTGTGGGCTTGATCGATTAACGATGGTTTTTGCACAACCAGAGATTCGACTAGCCGATTTTGCATTTCTTCAAGCACATCCCATGGAGTTTCAGCTATTGCATCCTAAATTGCGAGATAGGATTGACCTGATGCAAGCTATGGTTGAATATACCAACAAATCTACGCAAGAAAATTTCGATTCACCTATTTTTTTGCTGAGAGAAATTGCAGGAAATTTGCATAAGGAACGATAATGGTCGGATTTTTCTTGATATATAGCAAAAAACGGCAAACGTCAGGTGGATGAATCAAGAACGTTCCGAAATAAGGCTATTGTGGAACACTTTTAGAATGACGAAAGGGCACATTACCCATCACCGTTTTACGGAAATGCTCCAGATGATATTAAACGAGCTTCCGGATGAAGATCCTCGCACATGACACATACCCGCACAACAAAACTGCTGTACAACAGATATAGGTATTGCACAGTTAATTAATGATCAAGTTGCAGGCAATTTCCTAAGGAATCTTGCTGTTATAAGGTTTTGACGTTTAAACGTTTTGCTTTTATAAGGTTTTTACGTTTTGAAGATATAGTTATGTTCAACAAAATGATAAAAGATACAAACAAACAAAAGTCGAAGAAGAGATGCCAGGGCCATCGAAGCAGTTCAAACATCAATCCTGGGGCAAAATGGAAAATGATGAAAAAGCTGTTTGTGAAGCGGCGAAGAATAAACTTAAAGTTACTGGGTATTCGGATAGTACAACTATCACTTCATGCTGGCAACAATGTTATGCAATACGACGACAAGAAGCCGTGAGTGGAAAAATAATTTTCAAAGATTGGGAGGTCCTTATCCACTTTGAAAATGTGTACGAGCTGCAAAAGTTGCACCTAAACTAAGGTGAGCAGACGTCCCGCGTTTCGCGGGACAAGGCAATTTTCAATATGATATTACTGCGTCAAATCTAATTGTTTGACTAAACTAAGCAATTAGATCATGATTTAGAACCAAAATGTTTGTAAAATACACATCCAATACGAAAAATGTTTAATTGGGAACGAGATCTGACAGGGTGTCCCGCGTTTCGCGGGACATATATGGTCGCTTTAACCTAAACCGTTCCTACAACCTGATCGAGCTTGATGTAGCAGATACATCTGTATTTTTGTCGTTCTACGCGCTTCCGTTGATACTAAGGCAGCAGCTCACTGCTAAGGAAAAAACGAACAAAGGTATCAATATTTGCGTGCAGAGCTGCATTCATAACCTTCGTCGAAACGACGCCAACGGCGTCAAGCCAAAGACAAAATTGATTTGAAGACTACTGTACAATCGTAAATAATTGCAGTTAGATCTTTCCTGAAAATTGATGGATATTACGTTATACTGGATGACCTAATTTTCAAAGGCAAATTCATGATTGCCGCTGTTGATCTTCACTCTAAGCTCCACACGGTTTTCTACCTCCTCTACGCTAAGGAGTGCGAAGCCGTTTCTCAGATCATTCAGATTTATTTAGGTTGAGTTAGGTTAAGTAAATTAAAAACGTGTTTTTTTTCTCTTATAAGCAGTTTAAATCACCTCACCTGTAAAAAAAACTGAACTGCTACGGCAAATGAAATGTAATATGTTGTTAACAAAATGTTAATGAAATCTTAAATTTGTTTTCCCAAATTAGGATGATTGTGTTGTCTAATAACACAAAACACTTAGATATAATAAATGAATGTAATGTTTGGAATGATACTAACAAAGAAATTAAAAAAAAAACACCTTTCAGATTTCCTTTTACGGAATCGAATATTAAAATGAACGTCTGGACTCTGCGGCTACAGCATTGGCCACTGACGTAATTTTCACTAATACGTATATTTGAACCTATGTCTATCGACTCTATGACACTACCCCGAACGCCACTACCCCGAATGTCATTACCCCGAACGCCACTACCCCGAACGCCATTACCCCGAATGGGTCATTATCCCGAACGCCACTATCCCGAATGGGTCACTACCCCGAACGCCATTACCCCGAAAGTATAATATTGTGAGATGGATAATTGTGGAGTATTGGGTGTATAATTTCGACCAATTAGATAATATTCCTATGGAACTCAACGCGCAGTAATATCATGCTGAGAGGTTCAAATCCGACGATCGAGACAGCGCATTTTTATGCTTGTCACTCGAATTTGTCATACATATACGAATAATTGACGAAGCATACTCTTAGCTAATAACTGTGTAAGTGCTCGTGCGAATATTAGGCTGAGAAGCAGGCTTTGTTACAGCCGATTTGTTAATTCGTCTTCCTGACATGACGTCCCAACATGGCCTGCTTCTTAGTGTTTCTATTAGCACTTTCACAATAATTAACTAAGACTTTTCTTTGCCGATTGACTATTTTTCAATCATGTAACAGGTACGAAGATACTCCAAACCCCGGGAAATCGAAAAAAAAACTTCCAGCCTAAGATGATTCTCGACCGGTGGAGTTCGAACCCACGACCCTCAGCTTGGTCTTGCTGGATAACTGTGCATTTTCGAGTACGGCAATCTGGACCCGATGTAACGTCAGAAAGATATTGAAGATAATATAAGAGCAATGTTCCAAAGAACAGCCTATATTGAAAAGAAGGGAACATTTCTTATGAAGTTAAAAACTATGAAATTCCAAAAAGCACTATTTAATCAGGTCCATAAGCCACTGCTGTCTAATTTCCTTAGCCATATTTTATTTCTGAACCATCTGAATGAACAATTTGACTAAAATCGCTGGGCTGTAGTATAGAAAGGCTGGGTAGCTTGTACTAGCATGGACACCACAGTAAAAGTTCTGAACTCACACCTAACAAAAATTTCAAAAGAAATAAAATATTCTGATCAAAATAATAGCCCCTTCAGCATTAGTGGAGAAAAAGAGCTGCTTAATCTCTATTCAAACATCCTTACAACTTGTCTATGGTACAACTTATTAAAAATAGTTTGTTTCCATTAGAATTAGCAGTATTGGAAACTATCTGTGGCTTTGTGACAATAACTCAATAGAACAGATAGAACAGAGAGATCGCATACAGGAGAATCGCCGCCCGATAATTTTCAAAAAAAGAGAGGGATTTCACTCATCTGATCGCAATCATTCCATGGCGGTTTTCGTTTTTTTCGCACCTATTGCTATACTTTTCGTTTATTTGCTATGTTGTTCACTTTGGACACGGCTCGCACCTACGAAGATCCATCTGGCTTTTGCAAGTCCGACAGCTTGAGCGTACGTATAATTGACTTTCTTACAACACAAATTCAACAACGCTGCAATTATCACCCCTTTATAATGCTTTTTGTATGTTTTGACAGTTTGTGTTTTATGATATACTGCAGAAGAAGACGTGAAATATCCTTGATATTATTTGTTACAGAGTTTAAACGGTTTAAATTGAAATATAAAACTGCAATAAGGTAAAAAGGTGTAATATGCCCCCCCTTAAGGAAAAACTGCTCTATCGCAGTAGCAAATGTATCACTCCTAAAGTTTTTTACGTCAAGGTGTTGCTTATTTAGTTGGTCATGCTCTGCAAGCAACTTTCTCTTTCCAGGTTGTTTCTAAAAAGTGTACAAGATGTTTTTTTGTAAACCGTCCCAATGTTTACATTTCGAAACAACCCGGGCAATATGCCCCTCCCATAAAAAAAAGGTCCACAGCGTTGCAAAAATGTTTCCAAGGAGAATTCCACCACTTGCTAAGCTTAAGGGGTCCATTAGCAGTCGTCTTCCGATAAAATTTTTTGTAATAAGTACAATGGACCAATGCACGGGTTCACTATTTGACATTTTAGCGGTGCCGTGTTATTTATGTCACCATGGAAACTAGTGAATTCGGCACCGCTCAAACGTCAAATTAGTGAACTCGTGCATCGGTCCATAGTAAAGGAAGGGCTTCATTTACGGCAAGGCTTGCTTATCGGACGCATAATTTTACGCCAAAAACCTGATTTTCGATATTTTTTGAATTTCTATTGATTGTTTATACTTCTCAAAGAACATATATGCGCAACATCATTTTTTCGCGAATAGTTAAGAAATGTAATCATATTTACGTGTATTAATTAAAATTTTATCAAAATTGAATAGTGAACATCTAGAAAAAAAAAATAATAAAATGTGCCGGATACTCCCATTGATTTGATCACATTTAAACTGAGTTCACTGTACAACACTATTTCAGTAAACCAAAATTAGTAAAATATAGCAATCGTCGAAAAGGCATATTATAAAATTTCATTTAAAATATCAGAAATGGGTCCTTTTATGGATAAATCTTATAAATAAATTTCAATTTCAACATTCATATTGTCAAATTTGAGTATTTTAAATACTGTACTTATTTCAAACTTCATCGCATATATTCATCATTATTATCATAAATTCATTAAAACACTAGTTTTAATAGAATTTGGTTTAATCTCATTGGTTTTGATCCTTTGGCCGTGTCGCTTACTCTTGCGAGGGCGAGCGAACACTTGTTCGGCGTGCAATGTGTTAATCGAATTATTTCGCGAATCCGGTTAAGAGTGAACATGTCATAAATTGCATCACCAACCAAAGGTGGGTTCCCTCATCCCACTAACCCAATATCCTCCCCATGACAAGGGGCCTTCCTTAGCCGAGTGGTTAGAGTCCGCGGCTACAAAGCAAAGCCATGCTGAAGGTGTCTGGGTTCAATTCCCGGTCGGTCCAGGATCTTTTCGTAATGGAAATTTCCTTGACTTCCCTGGGCATAATGTATAATCGTACCTGCCACACGATATACGGTCAATCACGGAGTAGCAACTGTACGGTCATCTATGCTCATGCTCAATTTGGTTTAATCTCAGAATCCCGGGAATTCCCGAAATCCCGAATCTCAGGATATTGGGAATATATATTTTGCAATGTTTTTTTAGCAAAACGGCCGTAAAAATCCACTAGTGCCTATAGTCACACTAAGGTTACGCACACTCTTCGCGGCAAGAATTACACAGCGAGGGATGAAATTTGTCGAATTCAAATTGCTGTTAAAGTGAGAGAATAACTCAGATTAATCACAAACATTAATGACCATGCAATTCGATCAACCCATATGTTTTTTTTCAAAAATTGTCAAACGGTAGTGCAGTCGGAAGGATTGCGTCCAGACCTATCGCAGGCGCAATGATGGAGTAAAATTTCACTAGTATCAACTTCATGTAGTTTAGCAAAAAGATGATGGTTAAGGCGAAGTAGGCCGTTTTTGAAATTTGTATGCGTCATCGATGATTGTGGCTAGTTCATCTCTTGACAAATTATTGAAAATAGATTGGTTTTTCACTGACCTAACTGAAAAAGTATCAGCATACTTTCTGCATGTGAGCGCACATAGTAATGGTTTTCTGAATCAATATTCAATATAATCACTGAGATTGAATTTGCAAGCTGCAAAGTCAACATGGCTGCCAGAACGAATGATGGGCTTCTTACCCTTAAAAACGTCAATACCTCTCTAAGTCGATGTTACCAAATTCGATGGGATCTGTTTCAGTTTCCTATAAAGGTTAATCTATATTTTCAAGAAAATTTACAAATATTCTCCAAATGATAATAAATTTCTTAAAATTGAATGTAATGATTAATTTAATAGTTATATAAAGGCTTATAACTCATTTCAGGGCAACAAAATTTGAAATTTTTGAATGCTGCTTAAAAACTGTCACGTAGATAAAAATGTTAAAATTTTACTATTTTGAATGTATTTTGTCAATATAATTAAAAGTTGAAGAATATTAGAAAGATTCGGAAAATATGTGTTCTGTATCTCGATACCAACCTAACGCGATTGTCCATTAAATATCGAGTTAGGGAGAGTTGATTGAAATATTAATTATCATGACAAACGCACGGTGACTAAACTTTGGAATCAGTAAATCACAATGGAAAATTCTGAAGGGAATTAAATGTTGCAAAAATTTGATTTGTCTTCATTACATAATATCACAAGGTTTGAAAGTTTAATAACTGAAAATTATTAAAAACCATTTTTACCACCACCAGTCACACTATTCTATTCCAAGCAAAAAGTGACAACTATGACAATACAAAAATATTATGAATTACATGGATAAATTGTCATATACTTAATGCATAGCTTTCTTAAAGCGAAGTAGGCCGTCATTGAAATTTGTACGTGTCGTTGATGATTGTTGCTGAATCATGTCACAATTTCGAATTACAGAAAATCAGTCGATATTGCATTGATGCATCTGAAAAAGTATCAGTATACTTTCTGCATGTCGGCGCATGTAGCGATACTTTTCCGGATCAATATGATCCATGAGGACTGAGATTTATCACTTTGAAATTGCGAGCTGCTATGCCAACATGGCTGCCAAACCGAATGACTGGCTACTTAGCCTTAAGGCCCAAGTAAAAATGGTGCAAAAGTCAAAAGTGAAAAAGCAGTTTTCTCTTTTGAAATAAACAAATCGAAGAAAATAGAAACACACAGCTTTTTTATTTGCCAAATAAAAAGGCTGTGTGTTTTTATTTTCATCAATTTATTGTTTTAAAAGGAGAAAACTGCTTTTTCAGTTCTGACTTTTGTGCTATTTTTTCTTGCACCTTAAGGTGATTATAAAACGAAGCCAAACTTTGATTTTTCAAGTGCACAAGACTGGAGAATCTGACAGCAGTTTGCGTTGAAAATCAAACAAATTGCTTGCTTGCTGGTTGTGACCAATGGGATAAATTTTCAACGCGGAGCGCTGTTTGGTTCTCAAGTCTTGTGCTCTTGAAAATTTGAGTTGTGGCTTCGTTCTATAATCACCTTAAGGTGATTATAGAACGAAGCCACACCTCAAATTTTCAAAAGCACAAGACTTGAGAACCAAACAGCTCTCACCGTTGAAAATTTATCCCATTAGTCACCACCAGCAAGCAAGCAGATTGATTGGTTTTCAACGCAAACTGTTGTCAGATTCTCCAGTCTTGTGCCCTTGACAATTCAAAGTTTGGCTTCGTTTTATAATCACCTTAAAGCACTGGGTAATGAAACATTCGAACATTATTCATCCAGAAAACTCCTATCACGTAATAATTAATAATGCTATAAAAAAAAACCTAGAAAAAAATGAAAATGTAAAAATTTCAGTGAATATGTCACACATCTACCTACAGAACCATTTCAATTGCTATAAATTGGTTATCGTCATCAATATGACTAACTTACCCTATGCATAAAAATTCGGTCAAATGCTCATTACCAATGAAAAAAGAAGTGTTTAGCTTGTTAAATCATTTCACAAGATTGAATTGAAAGTTCAAATCTACAAGAAGATGAAGACGATACTTCATATATCACAATCGTTTGTGAAAACATTATACTAAAGGACTGTTCACGTTAGAATTTTCGTCGGTTTCTCGAACCCATTCTTCCCCATTGTAAGATTTTTTGTTTAAAAATTGAAAACATTGTTGAACATTGACATTATTGAAATATTTATTCGCATAGAATTTAAAGGAAAATAATCTTGAAATCTGTGCGAGATGCCGTACTTAATACCAGCGCATATACGAATACACATTTGAATTCTAATCATAAGAATCACATCCAAGATTCGGCAGACAGTTTTTAATTCTCTGCCACGCCATTATGAATCTTCCGATATACCGTAGGAGTCTCTTATGCATTCTGTTACAAAGTTTAAAAACACGTGACGAACGGGTCGAGTTTTCAAAACATTGTCAGTTTGCTGACACGCACCGTCTATAATCTATGTGGTCGCAAATATTCCTAAGAGCGCCCGAACGACCGACGCATTGATGCAAGTACCGATAGTATGTTCACGCAATCGAATAGTGATCCAATCGAGAGGTGCAAATTGATGCGCAGGATCGGATCACTAAACGATAATGAACAGTCTGCTGGCAATGAAGAATGGATCACCAGTTAACACAAGTAGACGGCAATGAACATACGTGCCAATCGAACGATGCTGACAATCGCGCAATGTTCATTTCAACGTTCTCTTTGTCATGTCGCCTTTCGCCTGAGAGGGTGAACTCGATTGCCCTCTCCAAGCGCAACAATCGATTCGGCAATAATTTCAGATTGAGTGTGCATTGAGGCGAGAGAAAACATCCTTGGATAGCACACAGATATGGATCAAAGTTGGCTTAGACGGAGAATATCTCATCAAATAGAGTTGCATTTACGCAGAACACATTTTATCTACGTGGACCATAAATCTTTACAGCATTGAAATCAATCATAACATCTTCTAGCATATTTTATTCGTCCGTATAAAATAAAATGCTATTCGTATTCATAGAATCGTTGATTCATAACTGTGGGGCATTGAAACCCGTACCACAGTTACGAATCAACAATAAGACGATTCCGAAAGAAACGCCGAAACGTATACTTTCACTTTTCACCATTCGTTTGCTGCTTCACAGATAAATTGCTTTTATAGTGCTCTGATCCATAATATGAGTCGATTTGATCCATAATAAGGACCATCCTGTTCCACTGATCCACATCTGTGGGATGGACAACGTTTGAAATTTCTTTCGAAATCGACACTTTTTCGTAAATAATCGCGATTTTTTATGTGTACTATCGAAAACAATTATATTCGGCATTGCCAGGCGGGTAAAATTGTTCTGTACAAGGTCACCACGCGATTTTTTATGTGTATTATCGAAAACAATTATATTCGGCATTGCCAGGCGGATAAAATTGTTCTGAACAAGGTCACCATGATTTGTAATCATATTTTATTCTAAAAAATGAGCCTTAGCTGATCCATAACTGTGGGGTGACTGTACCGATCAATGTTACCCCGGAATCCGGATTACGGTATTTGGATTTGGAGTGCCATTTCAATAAAATAAACATGAGAAAACTTAGCGGAGATGTTTGTTTGATTGTCTGAAAATGTTAGGAGAATTTGCTAAGAGGCGAATTGTTGGCAACTCGTTGTTAGTGTTGCAATTTCAACGTGAAAAATCTTTAGCAAAAAATGTCAAACCTTTGTCAGACAATAAATAACATAGACAGTAGGCAAGTTTAATATTAAAGCGATACAGATTACTCGAGAGCTAAGCAACTAATATCCATATTGATTTATCATGACTCACCGGATTCCTTGGGGCATAGTACGCATTGTTGCGACCTTGCACCTGCTGGGCAACAGCCGCTCCCGGTGAACCAGCAGCTGACGACGGTTGTGGTTGATAGAATCCTGGGTACGAGTTGAACGCATTGTAGAGACCGAAGGGCCCAAACGCCCCGAATGGATAGGCCAGACCCGCCTCATGAACCACCGGCTGCACCACGGGATAGGCTCGGCTCGGGGTCAAATTCTCGTCGGTCGTTATGACTGCATTGTAGACCTTTGGTGTCCTCAGTAGACCGCCGAGGGCTGGGCCCGGGTAAAACGTTGACACCGCTAACAGTACGAGCACCGTGACCTAGTCCAATGTGGATGGTAAAAAGCAATCAGTAGAGGTAAACAAGTGATAAATCACCCAGGATGGCGATCGGGGCAGTTTGTGAGAGGGAAACCGGCTTAGAAGTGCTTAAAACTGATCGATTAACAATGTTGAGAAGTTTAATTACACCGTTCGGCGAGTGGCTTGTAATAGGCTAAGAGTGACCAGCAGAGTGATCATTTGATAAAACTCGATGTCTGTGCAAAATTTTGAGTGCGGCGTAGTATGATTGCTCACGAAGTACGTTTAATCAAGGATTTCAGCTTTCGATAGGCTCCACAGGGCGTGTGTTTTAAAACAAATTATCAACCATGTAAGAATTTATTTCTTGCAAGGAGAACCATCTGAGTCGAGCACGTTTTCAATTGCGCTCGAATGAAATTATTCTTTCATTCCAGTTCACGTTTTATGTGACACAGAATCAGACAATTAAATCAGACACCACCATACAAAGCTATTCAATTACATGGTGTGGGCATCTTTTAAGAAATAATATACAAATACAATACTTCATTTTTCATAATCGAAATCATTATCACGAACAAGATTTGTTGATCACATTGTAATGATTAATTAACTAATTGACTAATTGACTTAGTCAACAACCGTCGAAACGCGAAACCTAGTTAACACATTGTATAATCATTAGAGTGATTCAAAATATCGATTTTGCTGTACACTGCTCATTCGATTCTAGGTTCAATTTCGAGTGTCCTCCCAAAATAGGAGCATATAGAAGATGATAACTAAAATTGCAAACAATCCTCAAAATGTATATGGAAATTACTATGGGAAAAGCAAGCATTTCATTGAATCGATTAAAGTTTTCGCCTATAACACAGCGTAACAAAAATGACATTTTTGCGTGTCTCAAGGATTAAATTATGTGTCTTCAGTAGATTTGGGGTCGCTGTATCTGATGCCGTTCTCAGAAATGTTCCAGCACGTCACAATTTTTAGCTATATGTCGCCAAAGTTGTATAAAACACTGTTATCATTGCTGTTTACATGAAATTTAAGGTATGGTTTATCAAACTTTTCTGTGATCTTATCCACCAAGCATGCAATTTATGCAATATATTTATCTTTCATTTCGTTTATCTTATATGGCAAAAGACAATACTTTTCGAAACCATTAAAAACAACTTTTGATCATCGAAAGTATTACGAACGTTGTTGATAATAATTGTTTACACATTAAGTTTGAATTTTGTGGCAAATTGAGCGAATAAATTGCCATACAAGCTGGTAAACTTGTATGCAAGTTGGCTGAAATAGTCAAATTTTGCATTTTCAACCGTCAATATCTCGAAAACTAGACGTGCTATGATATTTTCGAAAACGACAATGGATTCAGCAACCCTTAAACTAGTAAATAGCGGTATTGTGGTTCTTGAGACAAAACGTGTTCCGCAGTGTAACCTCTTGGAAGTTTGTGCTATGTTGATTCTGTTGGATCAATTAATCAGCTACCACTTTATTGTCCAAGACTGCTTTAAAATCGAAGGTCTCAGTATTGACTTCTATCCAAACGAAAAATCCTAAGCAGTGCTCAATCATTTTTTCAATAGGGAATATTGCTGCATCTTGCGTGATTGATAGCATAAACAAATCATGAATACCGTAATCCGGGGTAACATTGATCATTTTTTTTGAATATTACTCATATATTTCGTTTCAAAATGCAATTGTTGCAAATTTTATATTTTTAAAACAAGTACTGCCACCCATAGCTCGTGACTATATACTGTATTTTGTTTTTTGAAAGATTTAAGCATGTTTAAAAAAATGTTTTAAGCGATTTTTTGATTTAGCTAATATGGGGTAACATTGATCACCTATGTAAACAATGTTCGGTAATATTGAAAATGTCGTTACTTACTTAAATCGTGGCCCCCGAAGCCGAATATGAAGGCCAAACGCTTACAAGTCATTTACTTTTTAAGTTATTTTAAAATTAAAAACACCTCGAACCACGGAATACGCCTAAAGGTATGCAATTTTCTAAAGGAATTCTATATTCTTAATAGTAATTCGTAAATGTTGCCTAATTGAGCATACTTATGAAAGTTTTGACAACGGAATCGTTTTCAGCGATGCCATTTTTAGTAAGAACCGCATTTTCCTTGCTCATATCGTTTGCAGAACTTATGTGAGACATGAATGTTTGGTAGTGTCATCCTTACCCATTGAAATAATTGTTTCGAGAAGTTGACAAATTACCGCATAAGGTAAACGCAATTTACGCAAAAATCTTCACTTTCATTAGCTTATGAATATAAGAAAGAGAAGCACCATTCATGATTTGGAAATGTTCCATTAATAAATGGCGATACAAACTTTTTAGGAGATGCGTCATTCCGATCAATGTTACCCCGCTGATCAATGATACCCCGGATTACGGTACCTACTATGTTTCACTGCATATGTCCTGTGATGCAAGTAGAATTACTAAATTGCATAGCCAAACATTTTCCATTTAGATAAAAAATAATGACTTAATTCTATCCGATTGAAAAACGGTCTTCGATGAAGTTGTAGCTGTTTGAACTATCAAATGGTATCAGCATAGTACTAAACCTCAAGGGCACATGGCAATATACTATATCCGATTTAACAAATGAAATGAGCTTAGTTTTCAAGAGGATATTCAGAATTCGATATAGAACAGAATGAGTGGCGGGAAACAAAACCGATATTTTGAACCACACTGATATTCATATACTTTGCAATTCCCTGATCCATGGGAGATAGTCATGCTAATATGCCATAAATGATAATAAATATACACTCCCGTGCAAAAGTTTGGGTTCACCCCCTTAAAAACATACAAAAGAGTTTTGTCCATATCTCTGTGACTATACGTCCAATTTAAACTCCCTATGGTGAATTAGAAAGGCAACGTAGTAATCCGTAGGTATTTTTCCAAAAACATTTTTTGAATTTTGCATACACAATTTTTACTTAAAATTGAGATTTTTCTAAAAATACTTATGCACAATGACTTGAAGGACTTTTTTATTTAGCAATGACTTGAAGGAATTTTTATTTAGCCTAGTTTTCAGATTTTTCCACCAACATTTCGGAAGTGTTCTTCAAAGAATGAATATAAGATTAAGATTCTAATGACACATTGATTTAAAATTTTGGTCGATTCAATGCTGAGGAAATTATCCATCTTTTTTAAATGTGTGTTTTTTTAAATGTCTTAACTTTAAGAAAAATTTTAGTATGCAAAATTCAAAAAATGTTTTTGGAAAAATACCTACGGAGTAAGGATAACTCATTGCCTTTCGAATGCGTCATAAAGAGTTTCAATTGAACGTGTAATCACAGAGATATGGACAAAACTCTCTTGTATGTTTTTTAGGAGGTAACCCAAACTTATGCTCGGGTGTGGTGCACGACGTTAGGCATACGGGCTAGAGCGGAAATTTAATATGAATCCATAATTTCGACGTCTTTTATATTCTTCATGCATACAATTTGTTAAAATTGTCAAACAAATTTGTTAAGGCCGGTGTCGGGATTCGAAGCATTCGGGCAATTCGAATCAACACGGTATATTAGAATTAGTATCAATGGGTATGTTTGCTTCAACACTTGCGTACGTGAAATTTACCATTAGTCCTGTATTTTGATGAGTAAGATTTAACCCATGTTTTTGTCAAACAGTAGTTCCCATGGCTTTTTAGATACCAATTGCCAAAGTTACCTCAAAACAGAAAATTGACTTGAATTGAAACGATTAGGTTGATAAAAACATTAGTTTTCTTTTTTGTCACCCTTCCTTCAGAAATTCGTAAATATTGAAGGGAAGAAACCAAAGATTCATAATTTTCTTGACTTATGTATGGTTTTCAAAGTTTTTAAAGTTAAAGAAACCTGTAGAACGACAATCCAGAAGACGATTTAAAAGAGTGAAATGATTAACGTTATAATTAAAACTCAAAAACATATTTTCTTTCCTTTCCAGTGTTTTTAGTTCCTCATTTATTTTTATTTTCCCGTCATACCGTCCAAGTGGTCTCGGACGCAAAAGAAAATAAATATTTGTATTTGCCTTATATGAACAATTATAAATGCATTCAAAATAAAACGTTATTTAGCCTCTGAACTCCAGATTAATCTTTCAGAAAAAATACAGAGTAGTCCGAATATCATCCGAAGCAATATCAAAGTTACCCCTATTTCAGAAATTATGCCAGGTTATCTGTATTGATTTGATATCATTTGGAATCCTTCTTGCATTCTCTTTAAGTATTTTTCCAATGATTCTTCCAAGGAGTTATCCATGAGTTTTTTCACTGACTGCTCAAAATTTCAGACGACATTTTTGCATCCTCATATAATTTTCCAAGTAATGTTTAATTATAAAACTTTCCAAGTCTTCAGCATTTTTTTTTTGTTAGATTTCTCTTAGTATAAGTATGAGAAAAAAAAAATAATTTGGAGAATTCCACATGAAATTCCTAATTTAAACACATAAAATTTGTCAAGGGATTCCTCCAAGTATATATTTTTTCAGGATTTCCAGGAGATTTTTTTTCAGTGAGTACATTACGTGCTCTTCAAAAATAATCCTGAACGTTTCCCTGGAAGGTCCTTCGTGAATTCAGAGATTGTATTCTACAATATCTCTTGAGATTACTCCAAGAATTACTGCATTGAAATGAGCCTAGTCTCTCGTAAGTGGTTTATCCTTTATCTTCGTCATAACGGTGAAGATAAGAGTGGACGTCAATCGAAATAATTCCAACAGATTCAATTGGATTAAAAAAGCGCCCTAAAAAGAGCTCTGAGTCCAGTCAACACCCTGACCAAGAGACTGTAATTCTGCTTCGACAGGTTTGTTAAATTCTCCAACACCCTTGGACATGGCTCAGTAATGTATGATTTTGTTTGATGACACGACTCCAAACTATTACAGTATTGCTTGTGCTGATTCAAGGCCAATGAAGTCATGCGATGCTCCATTTTGAGCTAGCTAGCTTATCAGTCAATTCATTCCCAGCGATGGAAGAATGGCCAAGTACCCTTACAAAGTTTACAGAGTTTATTGGATTCAGTTCCTCAATTTGAGTTCGACATGCGATAATAAGCTTCGACCTTGAGTTGGCCGGAGCAAGAGCTTTCATAGCAGTCTTTTTTTTTTTTTTACAAGGGGGAAATCTGCAAACAGATCCCCTGAGAAGATAACTCAGGGAATGCGGGGATGACGCACCAACGACGACCCGCTAAAACCAGCCTATGCACTGTGCATGAGCAATTCATTTAGAATTGCTCAAGTGGTGAACAGTGCATCGACATGACCCTTGGACTCAGACCCTCATCTCCCCGGAACCACCTTACGGTATTTCTTCGGGAAGCATAGCAGTCTGGACAGAAGTATATGACATTACTTATTATACTAGCTGTTGAAGTGCTGTTTGCAAATATATTCTCCTGAAAACGGTGCAGTGTCTACCAAGTGAGTAAAACTGATTCATCCTTAGCTCAGGCGAATATACACCAGCACCAGCTCTACCTTCAAGAATGGAGATGGCCCAATTTTGATTGGATTGTTCTCACTTCGCCCTTTTGCCACCGACTCTAGTCATCTTTATAGCCAATTAGTTACTCATTTTGATTCTGATCATGTCCCTGTTACATTTCAAATATCCCATGAAGCGATTCTCAATCCTATCAGCTCCACTTTCAATTATTTACGAGTCGACTGGAATATATATGAAACATTTATTGACTCTAATCTTAATGTTAATATTCCTTTACAAACAAAGCTTGATATTGACAATGCTCTTTAAATTTTAACAAATTCCATTGTTGAAGCCAGAAGCATTGCAATTCCAAAATGTGAAGTAAAATTTGAATCGGTGATTATAGACGATGATCTTAAACTCTTGATCCGTCGTGAGGAGAAGGCAATTTCAACGCACTCGCGATCCTGCTATGAAAATTATATGGCAGGATTTGCAGAAAGAAATCAAGAAACGTTTTGCACAATTAAGAAACAAACATTTTGAAAATAAGATTTATCAATTGGACCCTGGCTCTACGCCCTTTCGGAAATTATCTAAAATTTTGAAAAAACCTCAGAAGCCAATACCGGCATTGAAAGAGGAAAACAAATTATTACTAACTAATTGCGAAAAAGCTCAAAAACTTGCTATGCAGTTTGAAAGTACGCACAATTTTAATTTAGGACTTACTAGTCCAATTGAAAATCAAGTTACTCAGGCCTTCGAAAATATTCTCAATCAAGAGAACGTTTTCGAAAATGCCTGTGAGACTGATTTGGAAGAAGAGAGAACTATTATTAAAAAATTCAAAAATATGAAAGCTCCTGGCGGTGATGGAATTTTCTACATCCTCATCAAGAAACTTCCAGAAAGTAGCTTATCATTTTTAGTTGATATATATAACAGATTTTCCTGACAAATTTTTCTAAGGTTGTTCCAATTTTAAAACCAGACAAAAATCCTGCAGAAGCTTCTAGCTATCGTCCAATCAGTTTGCTTTCCTCCATCAGTAAACTTTTTGAAAAGGTTATTTTGAACAGAATGATGGCCCACATCAACGAAACTTCAATTTTTGCCAATGAACAGTTCGGATTCCGCCATGGACATTCGACCACTCATCATTTTTCACGTGTAACAAATTTGATCCGTTCCAACAAATCTGAAGGCTATTTTACTGGTCTTGATCTTCTAGACATAGAAAAAGCATTCGACAGTGTTTGGCATGAAGGTTTGATTGTAAAATTAAAAAACTTTAATTTTCCAACGTACATTGTTAGAATAATTCAAAGTTATCTGTCAAATCGTACACTTCAGGTTAATTATCAGAACTCCAGATCTGAAAAACTTCCTGTAAGAGCTGGTGTTCCTCAAGGCAGCATTTTGGGACCAATATTATACAATATTTTCACATCTGACTTACCTGAGTTATTTCAGGGATGTCAAAAATCCTTGTTTGCTGATGACACAGGCCTCTCCGCCAAAGGACGAAGTCTGCGTGTCATCTGTAGTCGGTTGCAAAAAAGTTTGGATATTTTTTCTTCATACTTGCAAAAATGTAAGATTTCTCCTAATGCTTCCAAAACTCAACTAATAATATTCCCACATAAACCAAAAGCTCTTTAATTGAAACCTTCAAGTAGACATGTTGTCACGATGAGAGGGGTTCCAATAAATTGGTCACATGAAGTTAAGTATCTAGGGCTCATGTTAGATAAGAATTTAACTTTCAAAAATCACATTGAGGGCATTCAAGCCAAATGTAACAAATATGTAAAATGTCTCTATCCCCTTATTAATAGAAAATCAAAACTTTGTCTTAAGAACAAGCTTTTGATATTCAAACAAATTTTCAGGCCAGCCATGTTGTATGCTGTACCAATATGGACTAGCTGTTGTAATACCAGGAAGAAAGCTCTGCAGAGAATTCAAAATAAAATTTTGAAAATGATTCTGAGACTTCCTCCCTGGTATAGTACCAATGAGTTACATAGAATATCCAATGTTGAAACATTGGAACAAATGTCAAATAAAATAATAAATAATTTCAGGCAAAAATCGTTACAATCTTCTATTGCCACGATTAATGCGTTATATGTTTAGGTTAAGTTAGGTTAAGTATATTAAAAACGTTTTTTTTCTCTTATAAGCAGGTGAAATCAACTCACCTGTAAAAAAACTGAACTGCTACGGCAACTGGAATGTAATATGTTGTTAACAAAATGTTCATTAAATCTTAAATTTGTTTTACCAAATTAGGATGATAGTGTTGTCTAATAACACAGAACACCTAGATATAAGAAATGAATGTAATGTTTGGAATGATACTAATAAAGAAATAAAAAAAAAAAATTGTCATTCACTACGTACAACGTAAAAAATCCTATCCAAGCTTTTCGAAAACCAACCCCTTATGGGACGATAAGTCATAGGACATCAGTAGCATCCAGTCTCTAATAATCTTACCGCTGCAACATGCAAATTTTCGTTTCATTCCGCTGGCACGCGCTCGCCTGCTCGAGAAAAGCGGATGGGAGAATTGTGAAAGAATTTCTAAAGCTGCCGCCGTCAGCTTTGTGGTTGGTCGTAGCAGCGTGGCGGAATCGTGATCGCTGCTGAACCCAAAAGCGACCACAGCTAACGATGATTGAATGCATTCCGCGGTCGGCAGTCAAGCCGTGGCCCAGTAGTGGTGCATCAAAAGAATGCAAACCAATGCCGGCACATGGATACCGTGGGCGGATGCACTCTTTATGGGAGTGGTTCCCAAACTTTGTCGAAATTTCCTACAAAGCCCTTCAAGTATTCCACGGACCCCTGAAAATGGAGAATTCGCCAATATGATTAGCATTGAGCCAGATGAATTCAGTGCAGGCTTGCTAGCCAGCCTATCAAGTTTTTTTTTCTAAGAGTCGACAACACCCTAGAAAAATCTTGCGAATTAGATTCTTGGCAAGGTTTTTGTCATAATTCCGTCAGCAATTCGGCTAGGATTTTCCAAAAAATCGTTGAAGGTGTGGACCGAGGATCGGGTGGCATATTTGTCAAGCATATATTGATTTCTTTTTACTAGTTCAGCAGATTGAAATAAATAGAAATTTTATATTTTTTTGTATTTAGTTCAAAAAATTCAAAGTTTTTGGTTGTTTACCAAAGAATTCCTGCCAAAGAACATGGATTTTACAAAAAAATCATTGAAGGTGTGGACCGAGGACCGTTTCGGATGCCTGTCAAATAACTTTTCAGAAATTCATTTTTAATGGTTCAATTCTTTGACTGAAATAAATGGGAAAATTCAAATTTCTTATATTAAGCTGAAAAATTTCAAAGTTTTTGATTTTTTGCCAAAAAACTCCCCAGAAACTGTTCAATGATCGCGCCAGTTGAGAAACGCTGCCTCATGTGGGAAACTAACGAGAGGAAGCACTTGCGAAGTGCGGTTTCGTACCATACAATTGCGCGAGGAAAAAGCTTACTAAATATTGTCTTTGGATGCCCTAGCTTCCACAGCTGGCATTCAGCTCCCTCACTCCGATTGGGTTTACCGCGTTAAACTTCATGCAGATCATCACATGCTTCATGTCGTGTCGAACTTGGGACATTTAGCAAGGTCCGGAAGAGTGTAGGGGTTTTCTTTGAAGTCGTTGGCGGCTGGCAATGATCTACAGCCTGACGGTATGTTGGATTATTGTTTCCTTTGGTTCAATGCGGCGCTTCGAGGCGAAGGAACCAGAAAGGAACGTGCGGATAAATGCCAACAATATGGGTCAGTAGTTCGCGGCTGTGAACTCCTTGTGTGGGATAGAAAAGTGAAACCGTTTAAGGGATCGTTTCTGACTTTGTGAGAAATTGGCGAAAGTTGGATGAATCGATCAAGGTTGCAAGCTGTAGACCCTATTCCAACCGGATTTCTTGGTTCCGATTCGAATTATGGCTTTGGTATGTAAATTAAGGGATACACATAATTCACTCGACAAGCGGGGACCCACACATTTATTTTCGCACGAACATAAACCACCAATATGAGCAAAGTGCATTTGCCTAACCGGCTTGGTTTTATCGTTTCGTGTAAGGTACCCCGGGGCAAGTGAGAATACGGGGTAAGTGGGACCTTCCGTCACAGCTCGTTTAGGAAAAGTTTTTTAAGGTGGTATTCTTCTATAAAGTTGAAGATACAATAATAAGGAATGTATTTAGTACAAAAAATATTGTTATTTTTATTACCATGTGCTCCTTGTAACAGTTGTCAGCTTAGCGCCATTTTCAACTTGCATGATAAATTGTGACACGTTTCACGTTCTGTATTGGATCGCCAAAAATAATTGTGTCATAAATCGAATTACTATCGGTAAGCTACAACTTTAAGTATTATTACGAGCTGCTTACGATAAATAGGTATTTTCTTTTCATTTAATATAAAAATTTCTATGGTTTAACTTACCCAAAAATATCCTAATACCCGGGGTAAGTGGGACCTAGCAAAACAAGCACCAGAATTAAAACTTTTCCTACACGTTTTAAACATTTGATTAGAGAGTAGAATTGAAACATTCAAACGAATGATTTTTATCAAAAAAAAATCAATCTTACATTACGTAATTGCTGAAAATGACGAAAAAATGCCAAATTCTGCTGAATATTTTTTTTTTGAAATACGAATTTAAAATTGAGCAAAGACAGAAATAAAATTTAAAGTACATCATAAGAACGATTACTTTTCTTTTCTTATTGAACATTTTTTGCAATTTCTACCAAAATCAGTAGTTGCGGAAAACAATTCCATCCCATTTAGTGGTTTTCCGCCATACATAACAATAATAACAGAACATATTCAAATATTCGTCAATTATTGAAAGTTTACTTTCTGTATTTCTATTGATAGCTTTTAAATGATATACTTTGAACATGTTTTATACTTCTTTACGCATTTTGTGAGAAATTTTCAGTAAAAATTAAATGCGATGTGACATATTATTGAATGTAGGGTTTCTTCATAAAACGTTACGTATTTTATGGTTGATCCCTTATGTACATCAAATATGTACTCAAAATAAAATATCTATGATTTATCAATCCTATTATTGCAACGGTTGATTTACTGAAGTGGTTTTACGAACGAAACTGGATGTGTCCCACTTGCCCGTTTAGCGAGGAAACTGCGTCTAATGACTCATTGTACATCTTTCTTCTAAGATTTTCACAATTTCGAAATTATTCCATCAAATTCATGCACACACCAACAAATATGTTGCCAAAATGTCACCGTGTTGTTGGATTTGCAAAATATTGACATTTGAAAATAATTCTGAACAATATGTTTGAACTATCGTTTTTTTATGTCCCACTTGCCCCGGGGTACCTTATCAAATTAGTTGAGCACGACTCATCGCTGTAGCTTTTTTTTATATAACATGTAAAATATATGTCAGCCCACTCAAGTACATTTTTTTGCTTGTTCCACTCCGTAATTTAAATCGATTGCAGTACGGTTTCCATTGTGGCGTATGATTTTTCCTCTTTTATTGCTTTGATGTGTACCACGATGATCGCCGGGGGCGATAAACATGTAATTCTACATCAGTGTTTCCACGGCTGGTTGAAAGCAAAAGTTCCATTCATGGGTTGGATGGTTCGATTTGGTAAACCTTCATGGCTTTGTTCAATGGATTAAACATTGTGTTTAGGTAATTGATTTATTATTACCAATAAATTCGTGTAGACTTTCAATGCTTGTTTTAACTTGACAATTGTAGATTTTCCTCTTCACTCCAGAACCTATAGTACTCTCCCTAGATTTTATCTACAATTCTTGTTGCATTTTTAACCTTTCAGTCGTCGCGCGGTTTGCTACCGTCAGAATCACCACGCTGATGTTGTGAACGAAAAGCGAGGTTCTTTCAACAGAGTTGTACAAAATACAACAGCGCGACGACTGAAGTGTTAAACTGTAAACTCGTTCAACTCCATGCTTAAAATTCAGCAAAGTTGTTCAAAAGATCAAGAAAATCCGAAGGGCAAACTGTTTGCTTCGAAATTTCGCCGCTGGGTGGCGCTAATGAGCATGACATATTGAATGTTCTGAACTATTTATATCTCATGAGAACTCTCTAACACATGAGATAGAAGTTCGAGTCTTCGGCAATTTTCTCGATTTCATGCGCTTTTTCAATAGCGCCCAAACCGTTGATTTTAGCGATATAGTTTGTTCGGAGAAGTTTCTTGGTATATTAAAGCACAACTTTTGACGAAAAAAGTTTTGAGATCGATCAGTGAGATAGAAAAACTATTTTTTCAAAACATTTAGATAGACATATGGTGTCTTCGGCAAAGTAGTAGAATTGGCGGTTTGGGCGCTATTCAAAAAGCGCATGAAATCGAGAAAATAAAACACAGTCGCATGGTGGCGTAAGTGAGCATGTGGAATTGAACATTTTTAAATTGAAACTATAAGGATCATCTCGTTTTAAAATACATAATCAGTATTACTGCGGTCCAGAGTAGCCATGAAAATAAAATTTTACATTGGCTGTTTAAATCGACATAGAGATCTGGATCATCCAGTTATTGAGGGTTGACTGTACCTATATCTCATGATTTTGATAAGATAATATTTCCAGAATGTTATTAGTTAGGCTTTTTATTTGGGCATTCAAAAGTGGAAGTGATTAAGGTCAACATCATTGATTGGCTGCAGAAGGCTGATAACCTATTTGCTACTACTGAACACGAATAAATCTTCAACTGTAACTTTTGAACTGCGTAATCTACGAATTTCAGAATAATTATCAATAGAAAGGTTAATAATCTCACGAAGACTTTTATTGATATTCAGAGATAGATACTGATAATTTAAACAAACTATTGATTAAATCTTCAACTGTAACTATTGAACTGTGTAATCTACGAATTTGTACATTGTACATTCAATTGGTTTGGATCTGTTTCAAGTAGAGTTACATATTTCTCAGGAGCATATAAATGGTTGGAGTTCTGCTAAACCACACCAAGTGCCAAAAACTTCATTCCAAGACATTTGACGTTTAAGTCTTATCGTGTACTAGTTGATCGCGGATGATTAATTTTATGTTTTTATCGCTCACGTGCAGTTAATAGTGTCTAATAAGTAACCCGAGATTACAAGTAAATCATCATACATTATTATTGGTGATATTCAGGGAGCCGTAGAAAGAACAACCTTCACGTACAGTGGTTGGAACATAAATAACGTTTTATTGTGACAAGAACTATAACAATTGTTAAGGCTAAGTAGCCCGTCATTCGTTTTTGCAACAATGATCACTTTTCAGCTTGCATTTAAAAGTGATAATACTCAGTCTTGATAGCTTATATTGACTTGAAAAAGTATCACTGCACGCGCTAACATGCTTAAAGTATGCTGATACTTTTTCAGCTGTGTCAGTGCAAAACCAACTGATTTTCTTTGATTCGAAATCGTATGATGAATTATCAACAATCATTAACGACGCGTACAAATTTCAATGACGGCCTACTTCGCCTTAAGTGTGGCTACTGTGATGTGTTATTTGTTTTGTGTGACTACTATGATTAGTAACAACTTCTGCATCTTTACGCTTAATTCTTCCACACTCCTCATCTGCAAGATCTGGTAGCTAGAATCCCAATCTTCTCTCGCAGTGGCTTGATTCTCACGTTTTGCAGAGGTTTCGTTAAAATGTCCGCTAACATCATCTCAGTAGGGCAGTATTTCAGCATTATCTCTTTTTCTTCATTCAGCTCTCTAACGTAGAAAAACTTCGTATCAATATGCTTGCTTCTCTTCTCAATTTTTTCTCCTTCAACTAATTTGATACAGCTTTGATTGTCCTCATATGTGGGTACAGGGCTTGAGACATCTTCACCGAAATCTTTCAATGGCTCTTTATCCAGCTGAGCTCCTGACATCCTTCCGTCAATGCTACGAATTCTGCTTCAGTAGAGGACAACGCAATACAGCTCTGTTTCCGCGATGCCCAGCTGATCAAACCTCCTCCGTAACGCACCCAGTCTTGTAGAAATGCCCAGTCGGCGTCCACAAACATTTCTAGTCCAGTTGAGGTCGATCCAAGGTATAAATGATGATCGCTGGTGCTGTTCAGATATCGAAGAATCCTCTTAACTTCTTGCCAATCTCGTTGGGTAGGACAGGAACATTTCTGTGCCAGGATGGACACGCTTACTGATACATCAGGACGAGAATTCACGGATACATACAGCAGACCTCCAATTAAACTTAAGTATTGACTGTTGTTCGGTAGTTGGCAATCCTCCTCCTCCTTCTGCTGAAGGTATGCAGGATCTAACGGGATCTTCGATGGTTTCGCATCTTGTAGGCCGAATCGTTCCGCTAGCTCACGGATGTACTGCTGCTGACACAACGTGTAACTTCCTGACTTGCGTTTGATGTCGATGCCCAAAAAATGCTTCACATCGCCCAGGTTCGTCATGGTAAAGTTTTTCTGCAGAACTTCAAAAATCCGCTCGAGCTCCTCTTCAGTTTCCGTGGCAATAATGACGTCATCAACGTAGATCAGGGTGAAGCTTACTCGGTTTCCCTTCTTTCTTACATACAAACACGGGTCGGCCTTGGATGGTACGAACTGCATTGATTTGAACATGCCATCAATTCGTTGATTCAACACACCAGCTGATTGCTTGAGTCCATAGATGCTTCTCTTGAGACGACAAACAACATTCGCTCCTCCTGTATGGTACATATCCGGCTGCTTCATGTATATCGTTTCGTCCAGTATCCCGTGGAGATATGCAGTCTTCACATCTACATGCTTGACGATCATTCCACGTCGGCTTCCTATAGTGAGCAGGGTACGCAAGGATACCTGCTTGGCTACTGGCGCAAATACTTCATCAAAGTCCACGCCAAATTTTTGGGTAAATCCCTGCGCCACTAGTCTGGCTTTGTGCCGCACAACATTTCCATTTTCATCTCGTTTTGACTTGAACAGCCATTTACATCCGATGGCTTTCCTGTTCGGCGGCAGCTCCACGAGTTCCCAAGTATCGTTATCGACCAGAGAGCGAAATTCATTGGAGACAAATGATGATTATCATCGCCATGCATGCATGATTGGTAAGGATTCGTTGTTATTCAAAGGTCTGGACATGCTGTTGTGGATCAATGTGGGCAATTAAAACAACGGCTCTCCTACGCTTTCCATATATTTTTGATTAAGCGAGTTACCCATATTCACAGAATTTATGAATATGTATGAAATAAACGCGTTTATACATATATTCTTATGAGACAACAGTGATGTGTTTCAAAATTGAAATGATCCAAAAAAACCATGAATATTCTCTGCCAAAGCGCACCAGGTGGCTCCCATTCGGTGCACTTTTGCTGGGCAAATTCACAGTTCAATGAGTGAAGTGTACACCAGGAATTACCATCATTTCAACTGTACATTAACCTGCTGATGTTTTACTGCCCAGACAACCAGAAGTCGCATGAAAGTTCACGTAATAACTCGTTAATTCATACAAATTACATCAAATCCGCAAAAAATGGTGGATAAATTCGTCAGACTGATGAGTTTCCTCGCATAAAACGGTTTTTTTTTTCTGAGTTCATTTGTACAGTTTGTTTCGTTCCGTACACTCGTACAAAGTAAGTCGCATCAATCCGTAGCAGCTGTCAAATCAACATTTGTTATCATAAGTTATGTCGCATAAGATCATAGGTTAGTTCGGTAGAAAATTTATACACTCGCATTGTAAAACCAATAATCGCATAAGTTACTTTTATTGAAGAACTTGACATTTTCGTAAAACTATGAAAGAAAACGAAAAAAAAAAATGTTTTCTTTTGAAGACGTATTTGCGAATTCAAAGCGCTGGGTATTGCAAAACGGCATGACCTTTTTTTTCTAATTAAATGAACATTTAAAATCAGTTTAACTTTTGGACTTGAGCGTAAAATTTGAAAAATTCGGTAAGTTTGGAATTGCTCCTTCAATTTATGTTTCTGATAAGGTAAAGCATTTTATAATGATTGGTTAACTGTATCAAAAGGGCAAACATGAGCATGAGAAGATGTATAAATGTCTTGTAATTGTGTAGAATTTATTTTTTACTTGAAATAATTTTTAATTCAGCTTGATATATGTTTTACACCTGCCTTATGAAATGAACTGAAATTTACAGGATCCTGTTATGAAGCTTCAAGAACCTTATAGGAGTCTTCGGGTTCTCATAAGAAATCTACAGAAAAAACGCTTGAGCTCTGAAGCATCTTGCCAAGCATCATGCCAAGCATTCGTATGATCTCGCATAGAGTTCTCAGGATCTTGCTAAGGATTTTGCTATGAGTTAACATCTTGGAATTCCGCTGCGATGTTGCCGAAAATTCTGAAGTCTCCGATGAAAAAATTTAAAAGTTTATTATTATTAGGCTACCACTAGCACACCTCAAATTCCACTGGGAACCTTTTCAAAATCCTCAAGCTTTCGCCGGAAATATTAAAAATTCTACTAGAAATTCACATTATCCCGCTTAAAATTTACAGGACGCCTTAGAGTTTATTAGGAATCACCAGCTTTTGGACATAATACTCCATAACCAGTTATACACTCTAAAGAACCCTCAGGAAGCTATCAGTGTCCACTTGGAATCTGCAGATATCCTCATGAATTCGTTAAAATTTCTGAAAAGTCGCACAAGAACGAAGAATCCCTTAAGGGTTCTCCATGTTACAGTTAGGAAACTCATAGACTCAGCTCGTAAAGAACATTTTGATGATGTTGAGACCCGTATCCTTGATTAACAATCTTGTACAGAATTTTGGATTGTCTCTTAACAAATCTAACGCCTTATAGAGTCCATAAAAAAGAGAGAACGTAGCTTTAAATAGTTGACGCAGAAAGATCAATATACACACCAATACCACAGACAAAAAGTAAAAACACTCTCAGTCGTATTTACCGCAGCTTCAATGGTATTATTGAAAATAAATTGTTATTCGGACTGTATTCGCATTTGTCATGTTATTAAATGAAATTAAAAAAAAAAAAAGTTATGATACACGACATTTTGCTGTACATATTTGTATCTATTATTGCGGTGTGTTTTTACATACGCAATGTATATAAATCCATAATAAAGACAGCGAGACTAAATATATGAATGTAACTCTGTGTAAGTCATAGATTTTTCGTTGGTCTTATGTCGGTGCTGGTGCTTTGTTCGAACAAGCTGTTCCAAATTTGAAGATCAGTGTTTTTTTTTATTGTATCACCTACTGGCAGACTCAAGTGGGCTGGTCACTCAATGATTGATTGATTTGACTTTATTAACGAGATTTTTAGCCCTGGGCTAGTTCATCTCGGGACCAACGGCTTTACTTCCCTTCCGAAGGAAGTCGTCACTATAACTTTTTACGTCATAAGTGACTATGTTGGGGATGGGATTCGATCCCAGGTCCTCGGCGTGAGAGGCGAGTGTTCTAACCACTACACCAGGTCCGTCCCCCTCACTCAATATGAATGCCTATGAAAAGAGATTGGTCTTAAGTTGAGATACTGGTGGAGATTATTGGTGTCATAAAACGTTGCCTATGTATGACCAATGATCATTCTGAAGTAAATAAGCGCGTACGCGAGTCCTTAGTAGTTGGTGAGATTTGGGGAAACATCGACGAAAAAGGAGATCTGGAATGTAATCGGTGTGGAGTTGACATGCTATTCAAGTGACTAAAGCAATAGACACGATAATATTTACAAAAATTTACAAATTTTAATGGAATTGAAAAATGTTGCCAAAAACGGATCCATTTTGTTGCCAGAATCGTAGGGTGCCAAAATCGGAGCATGCCAAAAACGGAATCCCACTGTACTTACATTTTGGTTGTCTGGGTACTATATAAAAATAATCTCAGAATCTAAAAGTTGATTTATTTCCTTTACCATAGAATAGAACAACAGAAAAAAGTTCAATCGGGATTCGACCTCGTGCCTTCTGAGTGGTATTCTAGTGTGCTAACGCTAGTCCATCTTCACTTCTTGAATGAAGGGTGATAAACTTGGAACAAGTCACGTTCACTTTGTCTGACGGGGTTTAAAAGCGATAACACTATTTTCTGAACAACTAAAGCGCACCAAGTCCAGCTCAGATTTTCACTCAGTATCAGATTAAATTAAGTTTGTTATTTCTTTACGGCTTCTGTGGATTAATTAACATATTATGTAACAATCAGATGTAAGTATTTAGTATTTATTGCATGTTAATGTCTTTACTTCATGTCAAAATGTGATTTTCAGATAAACAGTACTTAGTGCGGTGTGGCCAGATACGTCTTTGGTGGAGCTGCATAAAATTTCAAAGAAAATATATCAGTGCCTCTGTTTCTATGCGTTGCTTGAAATGGATAAATTGTAGGGATATAGAAGAAAATTGAAAAAAAATTTGCTTTATATCAGGAAAATGAATTCCTCCTGATGACGTACGTTGGTTTATGGTTCATTCTGGCTGAACAAAATTACAGTTTTACATGTCCTACCAGAGAAAATTTGCAATCTAAGATATCAAGGGGCGGCTCAAGTAACTCGATATTTTTACGGTAGAAAGGTTATGATTATTTGAGTCCTTTGGTGTAAAAAACTCAATCTAGGAAAAAAATACACTTGGTGCAGAACCCCGCCCAAATGTACAGACCAAATCGTTTCTCAGCTCATCGGAATCGTAGTGAGCTGCGCTAGCCGGAAGCTCACGAAAATTCTGAAAGCGCCTGCTAGGTGATGTGCTCCCGGGGAGACTCGTCTCATGCGCTGCTCGGCGCTACGGCTCACCATCGGTATTCAAACCGTGAAACAATTGCTTACTAACGAACAGCTTATTCGCTTCATAATGCTGGAGTCTAGATGATCAGCATGATATGGTCGACAACTTGCGATCCAAGAGTTACAATTTTGATACTCGTTAAAAAAAATGTGCCATCACTTCAATAGGGCGATATTTAAAACTGAAAAGGCAATAGATGGCTCTTTTTCAGTGGTAGTAAAATCGAAATCCTGAAGCAAAGAAAGCACCACGGAAGATGAACTAAACACAAAAAGTTATGTATTCACTTTACACTTGATTTCTAATTACTACTTTTTTGATCCAGTTTCCTAATTGCAAGTAATTTACGTTTTTCATTATTTTCCATACGTTTTGACAGTTCTCCGACTACCATTCTTCCATGCGCTTGTGTTGAAAGTTTGAGAAATTTGAGAATCCAGCGTAGCGCGATCAGTGGGTGGAATACAAACAACAGGGTCGCTCGGCGGCCAGAGAAAGAAACTGAATGTTCGAAAGGTTGTTGCCTGTACTTTTTGCCGCTGGCGCCAACTGCTAGTGGTTATGAACGAAATAAACAGTCGTTACCCTATTGCGAAGCTCTGCAAACACATCATCATTGCTTTTGGGATGAACTGAGGTTGATTGTTCCGTCAACGCAAAAGAATGATTTCGCTTTCTTTTTTGCCTTTTTGGGCAAAGAGACAACGAACAGCTGTTTGCGAATGCTCTTTCCCAAACTGAAAAATGAAAAAAAAAAATGCTCTGTTTACAGTTTAAAAAGGAAAAATAATCTTTTTGCAATTTCTCATCGTAATAGGCTGTTTTTCATCACGCCAATATGTCATGAAACGGCCTACTTTCCTGCACTGAAGTATGCAGTGCGGGAATAGTCATTACGCAACTGAAACCAGTTCTGTAATGATTTATTACGCAACGCTTTATCATTGCGCAACTGTATTGAGTTGCGTATTGAATCATAACACAACATTTTTTCAGAAATTGTGAAATAATGGTGAATGCATTCCGATATAATTTCTGATAGGGTGCAGAGCTATTTGGGCACTTCCATGATTCACTTTGGCATGTGGGGTTTTTCTCCGCCGAATTTTCTGAAACTTTGCAATAAGAAGCACTTCAATAGGACGCATATTGTGGCCAAAATATGAGCTCAGTGGCTTCCAAAAAACCCCACTGCCGAAGTGAATCAAAAGTGCCAAGAATTGGATCCGGCTCCCTACCCTCAAGTAGTCTTCTACGAAATTGAAAAAAATGTTGTACGGTGCTGTAAAAATCGAGTTCTGCAACGAGTTACGTACAACATCATTCTGCAACTTGTTTCGTACACTACTATTTTCTGTTTGGAGCTCTGAGCTGCCGTGAATCGCAAGTCAGTCCCATTTGTAAAAAGTAGGCATTGAGAAAATGGGCTGTGAAGTTTCCAAACTCGTTTTCCATGTGAATATTAAAAAAAATCCAGGGGATTGGAACATGTTCAAATTTTGATAAAACTTTCACAATTTGCTTTGCACTAATATATACTTGCGAGAAAAATATGAAATAATTAAAACACGGTTCATTTTTGTGTTACACGGTGTGGAAATATGTAATGGGACTGATATGCGGTTACTTTTGATAATGGGACTATTGGACTTGCTGTTTTTTCATATTTTTTTTTTTTTTGGGGGGGACGGACCTGGTGTAGTGGTTAGAACACTCGCCTCTCACGCCGAGGACCTGGGATCGAATCCCATCCCCGACATAGTCACTTATGACGTAAAAAGTTATGGTGACGACTTCCTTCGGAAGGGAAGTAAAGCCGTTGGTCCCGAGATGAACTAGCCCAGGGCTAAAAATCTCGTTAATAAAGTCAAACCAACCAACCATATTTTTTTTCGAACAAATCATATAATCTCATTAGTGCAGCTGAAAGAGCATTAGACGGTTTGTTGAAAACTGAACTCAACAAAATTTTGATGAAAATGCAGATGGGACCGAATTGCGATTCACGGCAGTGAGGTTGTCAAAACTGTGGGAATGAAAATAAGCGAAAACAAACGTGTAAACTCTTCATCCCGCAGAGTACGGACGCTCAGTTTGTGTGTGTAGGTAAAAGCGCATCTCTTTTGTAGTTGATCGTTGAAAAGGGGGGGAAAGAGGTTAAATCAAGAGCAAGGAAGAAGCCTACTAACATCATATTCAAATTATTCAAGTTAAGGTGAAGATGAATTGAAGCCAAACCTAAAATTTTCAAGAGCACAAATCTGGAGAATCCGTTTATGCTGAAAACTTAATCGATTGGACACTTGCTGGTGTTGACCAATCGATTATATTTTCAGCTCAAACGGATGTTCGGTTCTCCAGATTTATACTCTTTGTTTCTTGTTTTGGATTTGATTCCTATTTTTCTTAAAAGCTTCTTCATGATTCAGGATTTATTGACTTTATATTCAAGTGATTTTGTTTGATTACCTTCATACCCAAATGACTAATGACACTTCAAATTGATGAGTTACATTTTTGAATGACTTCAAATTTATGCTTGATTCGCTGTGGTTCATATCTAATTTTCGTCATATTCAACTGTTTGAAGTTTGATTCACTTAATGTACAAGTGATTTCAAGTGATTCATGTGTGATTCGCTTCAAACTGAAGTGTTCCAAGTTTGATAACTTTATGTTGAAGTGTGATTCATGTTTGATTCGCTCCATATCCAAGAGATTCATGTCGGATTCATTTTATATTCAAGTGATTCAGGTCTGACTAAGTTCTTGTTCATCTGATTCAGGTATGAATTAACGGGTAATGATTTACGAATCATAAAATTCATAAAATGGTCGAGTCATGATATCAGGACTACAAATCGTAGTTCCTGTAGGTGGATTCTTCCATTTCTCACAGCAAGAAAATTTTTTTTTCGAAGAAAATACGCGCCGGAACTCGCCTACTGGAGTCCTAATCATGCTTCTTCATAAGCGTAACATTCAGAGTGACAACACTAAGCAGTGTACTTTGCTTTAAATCATTCGCATAGATCACCAATAATTCAACACGATAAATTGTTTGTGTGGTAAAGTACGTGGCTCTTAATCAGAAGGCTCTTGGTTTGAACTTCGCTCTAGTGTTGATTTTATCGGGTTGACTTGACAGAACTTTAAATGGATTAGTAATGGATGCGCGAGTTCTGATGTTCGAGCATTCCATGCATGATTTCGAGCACTCATAACCATAACACTTGTGATGCGTAACGACAATCTGACTCATCATATCATGGTGTATGATGAAAACACACTGGAATCATGATATCCGGATGCATAAATCATGATTTTGGGATTCTAATTTCTACCCGTATTTATATTCTATTGGTTTACCTCAAATTTAGATCATTCAGTTTTGTTTCGTTGCATTTTCCAGTTATTCAAATAAGATTTACTCCATGTTCATGCAGTTTAGGACTGATGCACTTCATTTTCAAGTAATTTATGTATGATTCACTTTATATTCAATAATAACATATAATTAAGTTGAATTTGAAGTTTTGTATAAGTGACTCAGGTCTAATTCTTTAAATTCTCAAATGACTTAGATTGTAATCTCTACACAGTCGAGACTGATCCGCTTTATATTCAAGTGGTTCAGATGTGTTATACTTCATATTTTATTGATTCAGGCCAGTCTCACTTCATAAACAAGTGATTTAACTGTGATTTACTCTATATTCAAACGATTCAGGAATGATTTACTTCAGATTTAAATTATTTGAGCTAATTTACTTCACAGTCCAATGATTCAATGATTCGCTCCATATCCAAGTGATTCATGTCTGATTGAAATGGATCAGGTTTGAGTCACATTATATTCAAGTAATTCAATCATACTTGAATTACTTCAAAAAGGAGTGATTCAGACCAGAATCACGTGAATATGAAGTAATTCAGAATTGCGAATTACTTCATATTGACTAGCAGCACCAAGTGGAGCCTTCCGGATGTTCTAAACATCCTGAACAACTTTGTCGAAGACTCGATCATTCTGTCTCATGTGAATAACAAGAACAACTTGATTAAAATGTTCTTTTTTTAAATGATTACTAGCGTAACCTAGCATAAAAACAAACCTATTTGTTTTCCGATATCCTTCACTTTCAAAACAACGTTGTTGAAGACTCGAACCTGTATCGTTGGTAGTTCGACTGTAGTTCCTTGTTGGTGATATATTGGCTTTTCAGTCTTGACAAAATTAAAAACTGTTATATTATTTTGGACAAAATAGAATAAAAGTTTTTAATTTTGTCAAGACTGAAAAGCCAATATATCACCAAGCAGACTGGAACTTCTATTTCATCTCGATCTTGAGATGGATACTCATTTTATAAGCTTACTAGCACCACCAAGTGGCAAAATTTCGAATCAAATGGTTTGCCTTCCGGATGTCCTTGACTTCCTGAACAACTTTGGTTAAGATCTTGATCTTTAGATCTCATAGGGATAACAAGATAATGTTTGATTAAAATGTTCAATAATGCATGCTTACTAACGCCCGATCTTGCTATCCATCACCAGATGAAATACGATTAAAATGCTCAATTTAATATGCTTACTAGCGCCACTTGATCCGCTGAACAGCTTCTTCTCAAACTTATTTGAAATCAAAACTCAAAATAGATCTAAACTTTTTTGTTTTCTAAAAGATCACCTGGATAGAGCATGTAATGGAGTTGCTATCATCATTCATGGGCGTACACAACATCAACTTTTTCCGTCATTTGATACCAGTTTTTCACCTTTGTTGCCAAACTTTGGGTGTTTCTGTTGTAAACACATTTATATAGCTGCATATTGGCCTTCTCAGTACATTGTACAGCAAGCTAATTTGCTTTAAACTTGCTTACATTGACTCGCAATAAGTCAAAAAAAAAAATAAATAAATAAATTTCAGTGGTGAATTTTATGCCAAATATCGTGCATGGAATAATTCGCAAAGGAATTCGAATGGTTTGATGAGTGCTAGGATATATCTCAATTCGATACCCTGGTAGCCCAACTCTTTTTTTTCCGTTTTTAGAAAACTTTCTAGAACTGATTTGATCTTAACTGATTCTAGTCACCTTTGTTTCCAACTGGTTGCTCACGCATATTTTGATTCTGATCATGTCTCCGTTAGATTTCTAATATCCCATGATGCGATTCTCAATCCTATCAGCTCTACATTCAGTTTATTTGATGTTAACATTTCTTTGCAAACAAAACATTATATTGAAAAAACTTTAACTAATTCAATTGCTGAAGCAAAGGGTATTGCTATACTAAATTGTGAAGTAAATTTTGAATTCGTTATTATATCCGATGATATCAAACTCTTGATCCATTTTCAAAACGTGAGGAGAAGACAAATGGAACGCTCTCGTCAAGTGAGTTTTAGAAAATTACTGGCAGATCAATGTGGAAGAAGTGAGAACTAGGATTAAAAAATCAATAAGGTCCTTCATCCCTGAAGACAATGGAATGTTCTACATCTTCATCGAGAAACTTCTAGAAAGTGGCTTATCATTCTTGGTTGATATAAGGCAATTTTGGAGATAACTTTCCGTTCTACGGTTAAACAGAAAGCTACCGCAGCTGTCACATTACGGATTTTCACAAAGCACCTTATACCTTGGAAACCACGCTAATGATTGTTGTTTACTTTTGTTTTTCAAAGCTTTGGACTATGGATCACTCGTTGACGTTTGAGCGGTGTTATTTACGTGACCATGGAAACAAGTGAATTCGGCATCACTCAAACGTCAATTTAGTGAACTCGTGCATCGGTCCATGGATTAATGCACGAGTTCACTAATTGACGTTTGAGCGGTGCCGTGTTATTTACGTGACCATAGCAACGAGTGAATTCGGCACCGCTCAAAAGTCAAATAAGTGAACTCGTGCATTGGTCCATACTAGCATACTTTGAACAGATGGTTCTGTTCAATGATACAATGATTTTCAAGCCTGTGGTAGAACTTTGACAGCTGCAGTAGAACTTGGCGGCTATCGCAGAACGGAAATTTTTCAAAAGAACCGCAATATTTAACGAATGTTTTCAGTTGGCATATTTCCCAGACAAATGAAAAATTTCCGATGTTGTATCAATTTTAAAACCGGACACAATTATGCCGAAGCTTCTAGCTCTCGTCCAATCAGCTTGCTTTCCTTCACCAGTAAACTTTTCGAAAAGATCATTTTGAACAAAATTCAATTTTTTGCCAATGAACAGTTTAAATTCCGCCATAGACATTCGAGCACTCATTAACTTTTGGGTGTCACAAATTTGATTAAAGTTTCTTTTCGTACCAACAAATCTGAAGGCTATGCTGCGGGGTCTTGCTCTTCTAGACATATAAAAAGCATTCGACAGTGTTTGGCATGAAAGTTTGATTCTAAAATCAAAAAAACTTTAATTTCCAACGTACATTGTTAGAATAATCCAAAATTATCTGTCAAATCGTACACTTCAGGTTAATTATCAGAACTCTAGGTTTGAAAGGCTTCCTGTAAGAGCTGGTGTTGCTCAAGGCAGCATTTTGGGGCCAATATTATACAATATTTTAACATCTGACTTACCTGAGTTACCGTAAGGCGGGGTGACATTGGTCCATAAGGGTGACTTTGGGCCAATATTTTTACATCAAGCTAATGCCAGAACAATGAAAACAATATGTCAAGCCTAAAGAATACGTGATAAATAGCCAATAGATGGTCATAAATTAGTTTTTTGACGTTCCTGCTAGCCATAAGATGCAACGAAAGAGGTGGTCAATGTCACCCCCTAGGCCCAATGTCACCCCGCACGGCGGTACCTCAGGTTTGTCAAAAATCTTTGTTTGCGAATGACACAGGCCTCTCCGCCAAATGACGAAGCCCGCGTGTTATCTGTATTAGATTGCAAAAAAATTGGGATATTTTTTCTTCATACTTGCAATAATTGAAGATTTGTTCTTATAACTACTAGGCTAAGCAAGGCATGATCCAGAGCATCGGATGATTACAACGATCAAGAGCATTTGATCTTTTGCAAACTGTAATAAATTATGCGAATGGAACAGCAATTGAATTGACGGGTATGCTGTGCTAGTGGGATGTTTCAATATTCGATCCATGTTTTCCCCCGACAATAACATGGAGCCAATAAATCAACCTTGAAGCTTGGCATCAAGCCATCGTTCCCATTGTTTTTTTTTTCGAGCTTCCTCACGAGCCTCTGATTGCGGTGCAGCTTCGACATATCCAGGTCATCGCCGCTTGGATGCATATAATTGACCGAGGAGCATGATCCCGACATTTCCGAGCCGACTGACGGACGACGGCTGGCTTTGATCGTGAACCGACCGATCGGTGACGACGACGACGACGACCAGAAAAAGGCTTCATTTCTTCATTGAAGAAACTTAACAGCACGATTTACAGTGGCCGCACTTCATACAAAAGTTGGCCAGAAAAGCAAATGGCATCGACAAAACATGGTTTTGAAAAGTACTTTGATCGAATTTATTACTGAAACAAAATTTGAAATTTAAGGAACATTTTACAACATTTTCCAACATTTTGCAGTTCGGCCAATTAGTTAGTTGTTTCTCGAAAGGTAAACAATTTAATATGATTTGAAACAAAACAAAACAAAGAATGGTGTTTATTCTTTCAAGTGAGACAGATAAAGCTAGATTCGATTGAGATTTGGTACAGAAACAACAGTTTGAAAGGAACAACATTTGAGAAATTTGAAAATCAAAAAGGGGTTATTATAGATGATACTGCCAACTCTCTCTTACTCGATACTTGGTATCTACATATTGAATTACAGAACCATGGTAAAGGTTGGTATTCATGGCTACTTTGATGGTCCCTTGGAGCGCATTTGCACTGCTTTTGTGTTCTATAACTCGAAACCTCCAAACCGCCATAACTCGATGGTCCCTTCAATATTGAGTTATGGAAAGTTTACTGTATCTTTAAAATTTATATGATATAAAAATTCGAACTGTACGCCAATGGATCTAAATATTTGATAAGGTTTTATTATAAATCAAGGAAAAATATCAGTGAAAGATTATCAAACTGAATGTTTTACCTTTGGTCAGTTCTGGGCCACTGTGGCGCTCATCTGGTGAGGATAGATCAGCAGAATGCAACCCAAGGAATGCAATTGCTCAAATCGACCCTTCAATGAATGATAAACAATGGTTACCTATCTGCGATGAATGATCACCACGTCTTGTGTTGTTACGTTCGATGAATAAACGTAGCAGGAGTGAAAACCAGGTTAAGTTGCAATTGAAAGTGAGAGCGGAGTAGGTACCTCTAAGCGCAGTGACGGGACACAATGACTCTGTTGAGTGGCGGAATAGGAAGGTGCTCATCGTCTTGGAGATTCCAGGTCAGTTAAGTGCGCTTATCGGTGGATGACGCCGAAAATTGGTCTGACTTTTGGGTGTAGCTATGTGTCTAGAAAGAGATGTGTTGCTTGAAGTAATACTTCAAAATGTGGCAGCAGCTCTACATTGTCTTTACAACTTTGGACCTTGACTTCGAATGTTGTGAAAAGCCGCCATTTACCTTCAGTCTGTAAAAAAAAAGTTACGTTATTTGTTCATTGGAGTCATATTAAACTTGTATCACCTACATAAAAGTTAGCCCTAGTTGGTTAGTCAGCCTTTCAAAGTGCTTTGGGCCATATTGACCCCAAGCACATAGACAAAGGGTTAACCGAGAGATGACGCATTTCAACGAAAACCGTACGCTATCGATAGCACATAAACCAATCAATGGAACAAGCCCTTCAGCGTACATCGTGTACGAATAAAACATTGCCCGAGAGGGTTGAATGGTTGTGAAGCGGATTGAATTGATTGCTGGGAGGTACCACAAAATATTGAGTCATAAACGGGCAGTTTTGATTTATTCTTTTGTAATAAGCACACTCATTCAAAACAAAGTTGCGGTCTTGGTAGCCAAGCGGTTTTCCGCTACTAGGTATAGGTGCAGCGACTGAACAGAACATAAAGTATCGTACGCACGGTGTCGATGTCTAAGAGCTGTCTACCGGCATCTGAGTGCGCGATTTGTTTGTAGAACCTATTAGCATTCAACGGACAAATTTACCATTTGTTAGCTCGGTTGAGATTTTCGTCATATCATTGCACGTTCAATTAATTCTACAAACATTGTTCTTGTTGATTTCGTTCCGACTTTATGGTGTTCTATTTGAAGTATCCGCCCCGGGCTTGGCTAAAGGTTCTTTGCCTAGTATACTAGATTAAGCGTGACTAACGGAACGAGGCGGTGACCAACAGCAACTGCGTGGGAGTAATCGTGTATGCCGAAAGATATACATTCGACACGGCCTGGGAGCTAATGCCCTCCAACTATTCATGTTTTATTTTGTAATACGGTTAAACCGCTATGAGATCATGGACGCATTGAAATGTTGAGTTTTAGAACAATTATGTATTGGGAAGCGTGTCAAAAATGTAATATCTTTATTGATTTGTGGGGTAACTTGGGTTGGAATTTTTGGTTTTAAGTCAGTAATAACTATGACAAAGCCGTCAATATAATTTTAACAGACTGACTCCAAATGCTACTTATTATACTTATCAATTCCTTTCCGGTCCTTGTTAGAACATATGCCTTCGATTTTTTTTAGACCCGTAAACGAGAGTAAAATGTCTTGAGTGGTGGTATTCCTTCTTAGACATCGTTTTGAAAAAGTAAGAGGTTATTTCCGAGATACAACCGCCAAGTTGACGTTGGATAACGTTAGCTTTTTCTATTTCCTGGCTTGAGACCGTCACGAACTTATAAAAGATTTCAACTGCTAAAAATCTAATCAATTTTCATACTATTTGTTGCAGGTCAATTCTGATCTATTATGAGCATTGTGTATTATTATTTGGTTGGTTCGGGTAACACTTCAACACCGATAGAATCGATCGATGGAAGAAGAAGCATGAGCGGTAACTCTTGCTTCCCAAACAAATATTCCGGTTGAACGTTAGGTCCACGCATGATCCACTAAGATTGGTTGCTTTAGTGGGTTCCAAAGCCAGTTTGACGTTGAGGTACATACCTACTTCTCCATGAAGTCTACGAGCTCCATGTTCTCCTCTTTGCTCAAATCGATTTTAAAGTTGCCAGTCACGATGATTGGCATGATCTCCTTTTGATACTCGAAGAAGTTTCCCACCATGAAGAACTTCTTATGCTTCGTCGTGGTATCCGGGGAAATGTAGAGGCAATCCTGGTCATGGTCCTGCAGGAAGCGAGTAGCCGAACTGATCGGTTTGTTTGAGGATACCAACCTGTGCGCGATCCACACCAAGCGTGTCAGCATCATGCCGAAGGACATCCAGCTGACTCGTCGTATTCGCGCTTAAATTGAATTGCAGCACAACTTCAAACAAAACGACCCTTTTCAGGGTCACAATAATGCATTCGACGTAAAAGAGTTACAACCAGAAACATTTCATCTGTTACTATTAATTGATTAATTAATTTATTTATTTATCAATTATAATTTTGGATGATTGGTTTTCAACGGAGATAAATGGCAAAGAAAGTTTTACCTAGGTTCCCGTCGCTCGGGTCGGGCGGCGGTAGCATTTTTGCAGTTTTCTCTGTGCGTATTTCGATTCGATCAACAATTTCTTACCAAATCAAAACATCAACAAAGCTGTTGCTGATTAGTTTTAGCTCTTTGTTTGACAAGTTGATACTCTGTTCGCTCTAGCATGCGTTTACATGTAGGTAGCGACGACGACAACGGCATTATTCAAAGTAAGTAAAGTTTGTAAAGATGCTTAAAATATATCGCCGAGCCCGATTTCATCTTCTAAACTCGTACCAATTAGCTCATACGGTTGAAATAAATAATTTCTGTTAGATATAAGGGATTCCCTTAGGAAATTGCCTATATTTAGGCGTTTTCATCGCAAGTCTTGAAATTAACTATTCATTATTTCTTTAAATATTGCATTACAGTCGAAGCTTGTTATAACGACATTGCAAGGGACCGTAGTATTAGGGAAAAGTCGTTATAGAAAACGGTTACAACATTGGAAAATTTTTCAAGGGACCGAAAAATGTCGTTATAGAGAGCTTTTGACGTTAACTACGTCTTACGGCAATATACTGGGTGTCAATTGAAAACCTAAAATGTTGCGACCATCACGAAATTATGTAAGATTTTAAATACCGTAATACGGGGTAACTTTGATAGTTTTTTTCTAAGAAAATTTCAATATTTATGCATTGTGTTTCAAAGAGTTACAATTTATATATTTAAAACAAGTATTGGTATGCTAGCTATCGATTGCACTTGATAGATTGCCAAAATATTTATTTTGTATGGATATATTATTTTTCATATACACTGATAGGCAAAATAAAGTGCCCACCTCATCAGTTTTCGAATTCCTCTCATTGATTTGGTTCAAATTAAAGTTAACACACTTAAATCTTTTTTGATATTTTATTTTTGATATTCTTTTAAAGTTGCGCTTACGAAATTTTGATAAAAAAAAGAATTTTACTCAAAGAAAAAGGAAAGCAATGTGTATTGAAAAAAAAAAAAAAAATAGTGACAAAATAAAGTGCCCACTTCCTTCTTGGCCCGGGGTGTTTTTCATGGAGTGGAGTTGGAAGCCTCGTGAAAATCGACGGAATAATGACGGTAGATTCCTACATTAACATCTTGCGGGAAAATCTGGAGGTTTCGCTGATCCAGACGGGCCTTGAAGAGAAATTCATATTTCTCTAGAACAACGACTCGAAGCATACTGCCAAGAAGATCAAGTCTTTCTTCCGGTCTTGTCGGATTAAACCGCTGGAATGGCCTCCACAAAGCTCAAACCTCAACCCCATCGAGAATTTGTGGGCGATTCTCGGTGCAAGGGTTGACAAAACTGGTGTTACCAACAAAAAAAAATATTTTGAGGCCTTGGAGTGCGCCTGGGAAGAACTAGAACCACAGCACCTACAAAACCTGGTGAAAAGCATGCCGAAGCGCCTCCACCAAGTCCTTAAGGCCAAAGGAGGACACATTTACTATTAAATTGCTTTTTATTTTTCTTAAATCATCTTTTCTGGGGCCAAGAAGGAAGTGGGCACTTTATTTTGTCACTATTTTTTTTTTTTCAATACAAATCGATTTTCTTTTTCTTTGAGTAAAATTCTTTTTTTTTATCAAAATTTCGTAAGTGCAACTTTAAAAGAATATCAAAAAAGATTTAAGTGTGTTAAGTTTAATTTGAACCAAATCAATGAGAGAAACTCGAAAACTGGTAAGGTGGGCACTTTATTTTGCCTATCAGTGTAATCGAAAGTCGGTTTCCTGTTTTGAGGTAACTAGATAATGGAGTATAAATCGAACAAAATTGAATGAATTACAAAACATTTATAGGGCGTTGCATACCTCTAGGCGTTTAACGCTACATGGCAATTTCTGACTTAGATTACAAAAATTGTCCCAGTTTGTAAAAATGGGTTTCGCTAAGAGCTTTGAGTCCGAATTCATGTTCTACTATAACTAGGCTGTTAAGGATAAGTGACGAACTCATTATGACTTCATCAAATAGTGATCGTAGAACAGATTGTTTGTAAGCATTATGTGACCATTATGTGACACAGAAATCACAGAAGCTTACACGTTTCATTTGAACCGTGTAGGCAATAGTTAATTATGGAACAAGTTGAACATGACGTTTTTTTTTTCAGCACGAGTCATACATTTATTTGACGAAGCTCTTTGAGTGGGATGAATAGGACGAGCGCCAATGCCAATATAATCGGATTGTGTCTGGGATCACAAACATCTCACAAGAAAACCCACTGTCAGCCGTGGATTTATAAGTAACTAGTGGTCCCGGCAAACTTTGTCTTGCCATCAAGTAGGCTGTTGAAAATTCTATGAAAACTCAAAGTGACAGGTTAGTTTTCTCTCGTTTTTTTATTTCAATTATTCCGGGGACTAATCCCAAACTTTATCCAACACGTCGGAACCATTGCCAAATGCAGCAGTGGAAGAATCAGGTAAATCCTTTGACTAGTTCTGAAGCCATTTCGTGACATGCAAACACCATTCCATTTTTATTTATATAGATAGATAAGGCTGACTCTATTACAGTCTCCGTTTCGCCAGCTAAACATTCCGTTTCCAAATAAAAAATCCTTGTGTCAAATCCGGACCACCAACGGTATAAAATTTGTGGCTAATTGGCAAGTTATTGGAAAATTCTTATTCACTATATGGATGGCATTTGAAGACACTCAGACATTTGAAACAGTATTGACAAAAGCTACTTTCCAGCACCGAAAAGAGTAGTACTGATTCTTTTGATATGAAAAGTAGGCCAGTAGGATCGCGGCAAACAAAATTAACAAAGCAGGCTCTTTACTAGTGTAAACATCAAGTTTGACTGTAAACATTGTACGTCATTTCTATCGTAGCATATACCATCCGATCCACTAGATCATTTTTTCACAAATTAGTTAGAGGTGGATAGGAATGACATCATCGAGTAACTATCAGTTTCTGGAATATATCACCTTCTTCATATTGTACACCGTGCTCTCCATAAAATGTTAGGATGATATGCAACGGGATTGCAAAAACATACATTCATAGCTGACTATTTGACTTTGAAGTTTTTCAGATACCAGGTTCATCTATTTGAAGAAGACTTAGTGAAGTTGACAATTCTTAAACCAATTAGAAAACATCGTCAGTAGCCATCAGATAGCCGTAGCGGTAAACGTGCAGCTATTAAGCAAGCGGATTGTGTGTTTGGTTTGGTCGAGGATCTTTCCGGGTTTTCAATTTTCTCGACTTCGAAGGACATAGAGTATGGTTGTACCAGAGTCTATGAATGGAGAGTTGCGCGAACAGTGAAACCAAATCTACCTATCGAACTGTCAAACCGTCTACCTATCGAGCAGACCAGCAAAACAGATAGGGGCTATTTTCGAAGACGAAGAAGAACAACCATTCAAAGAAGTCTCTTCGCGCAACTCTCCATTCATAGACTCTTGGTTGTACCTGCCACAATTAGCAAAGAAAGCTGTCAGTTAATAACTGAAAGTGTTCAAAAGCACATTAACCCTCTTATACCCAACCCCGCATTTAAAGACTGGAACGCTGGTCGATTTCAAATTGATGTAATTCTGTTGAAAATGCATGAAAAAAAACTCTGAAGCGCTGCATTTGAAATTTGTGTGTATGTAAATTGGTTGCTACGATGTTATTTTTTTACCTTATGCTCTGCAGTTTTTTGAATGACGTCCAAACAAGAGGGGAAGTGTGCCAAATTTTGCTCGCAGAGTAAAAGAATCAGTCGTTCTTGCATGAAACTTTTGTGAAGGCGGATTACTACAGCTTCCGGGACAAAAGTTTTATACCGCTTAAGGAAAAGGTAAGGTTGTCGAAAACTTCAAAACTATCAAAGTTCCCGAAACCGGTAGCTGCATTTTTTACCGCTAAAAATAATATTCAAATCGCGATAACTTTTTTGTTTCTTGATATTTTTGTAGCATTTTTTCACAAGCTCCCAAAAAACTTTTCTAGTTTCAGAATATACGTCGATATTTATAATTGGTCATGTGGATCCGGAGATATTCCAAAATTCCTTGGGGGACCGACACGTAGCCATAACCCACGTAAATATCTTAGGCTTCAGCATTTTTATCGTATTCGGATATTGACTCTTTCGAATGACACACTATCGCGAGTTATTTTTTTTTCGATAAATTGACTAAAAACAAAATAAAAATAAATATTTGGATATTAAAGGCTTAAGCTGAGAAGAAGGCTTTGTCCCAGTTGAATACATATATAAATCGATATATCTCAGTATTACAATTTCTTTGCAAACGTTAGCCAATATTAACAATGCCCTCGGCGTTTGACATTAACACAAAGGGTATTGGAAAACCAAATATGAAGTGAAATTTGAACCTGTTATCATTAAATATAATATTAAATTCTTGATCCGGTTTGAAAACGTGAGAAATAGGAAATTTTGACGTATTGGTGATCCTGCATTGAAAATTGAATTGCATCATCTAAAAATGAAACTAAACATTTGTTTTTGTAAATTTGAAATTAAAATGTTTAATACATAATCTTTAAGTTAAATCCTGAATCTGAGCCTGTTTGCTTCATTTTTCATGATAAATTAGTTTATTAGTATTCATAATAAAAAGTTTATTTATTATTTGATTGGTTCAAGCTGTCTAGTCTCTTTTTTGGTTTTTGATATAATTTTAATCAGTCCCATTCCCTTTACGAGAGAGGACTTACAAGCATATTAAATTGACCAGCTATTTTATTCAATATTTTTGTAATGGAAGCTTGAAAACGTAAACGATGGGAAGAGTTTCTTCACAAGACTTGTCTCGAACATTCACCAATGTCGAATGATAGAAGGTATTGATATCTGGAGTGCTGGAGATCAATATATGCTTTAGCCTAAACTGATGATCCTGAATAACCGCAATTGATCGTGTCAAAAACAATGAACCTGTATTTATCTATGTTTGCCTTATTCAAATGAACAATTTTTTTTGAAGTTGTTCATACGTACATTTGCTTCTTGATAATGTAGTTGAAAATTCTTCCAAAATAATTACTCTGGCATGATAATGGGGTACTTGTGATAATGCGAGTTGCATTGATAGTGTGGGACCCACAGCATACTAAACTTGAGGTGAATATGCATCGAAGCCAAACCTCGAATTTTCAAGAGCACAAATCTAGAGAACCGTTTATACTGAAAATTGAACTCACTGGTGGTGACCAATCGATCACATTTTCAGCGCGAACGGTTGTCAGGTTTTCTATATATGTGCTCTTGAAAATTAGAGGATTGGCTTCGATGCATATTCACCTCAAGTTTAGTATGCTGTGGGTCCCACATTATCAATGCAATCCGCATTGCCACAGGTACCCGGTTATCATGCCAGAGTAATTATTTTGGAAGAAGATGCTTCATATTTTAATTTTTGCACCATTTTTTCACAAGCCCTTCTAGTTTAAGAATATGTGTATTAATGATTGCTCATCTGGATCCGAAGATATTCCAAAATGCCTTGGGGACCAAACGCGGAGCCATAACTCACTTAAATATCTCAGGCAACAGATTTTTTTTTCGTATTTGGGAGTGCGGGGTTAATAACAAAATTTCTGTTAACCAGTTTAGCAAAATTGATATATATGTAAAATTCTTTTTGTTGGAATCGAGAACATTGTATTCGAATATAAAAAATATGCAATTTTAAATTTTCCAAATGCTTACAAACAATTTGTTCTACGTTTTGGTTTTTTTTGCTTTATTATAGAGAATTTAAGCCCTGAGCTGGTTCGTCTCTGGATGTTCTACGATTATTGTTTGATGAATCCTTATACCCCGTTTTACGGTACGATTTGGCATAGAGGAAAGTTTATAGTCAGCAATAATAATGTGCTCTTTGTGACTCTCGGAGAACAGTGAAAATATATGAAAACGAGCCTACATTGCATTGAACTCCTTTCGGAATTATTAACAGCTACCGAAATTGACATTTATCTACAAAAACATTGAAAATAATGCTTGTGTGTTCCATATTAAAATTCACATTATTTGCGCATTTTATGGACTATACTGTAGGAGCCATCCATAAACCTCGTGGTCTTTCATGGGGGATCCTTTTATCCTTTCTCTATTTCCTGTCGTTATGTCCCAGCTAGCTTTCGGAAAATTGTTTAAGACATCTATGTTACTAAATCAATTTACATTTGGGTTCAATCGATTCACCGATTGAATCGAATCCTTCGAATCGCCGTTTTCAATTCGAATCAAATTCGAATGAGAGTTTATGAAGATTGAAATGAGAGCAAATGTATGTGCATACGATTTGAATATCTTTAAATAAAATCAGTTTTGATTTAATGTTACAGATTTACTAATTCAAAGCAAGTTAAATATTTGATTTCTTTTCCATCAGCTCGTTATGAAATATTCATCAAGTTCAACAAAATGAAACGAATCAAATAATCGAAAGAAGAAAATCCATTCATTTGATTTCAGTTGCCCCAAACATTTTTTCAACACATCGATTAATCGGAATGAAAACATCGATTTTTGGAACATCGATTCAAGATCGCCCAACGCTAGTCCCAACCAGATAAGAATTTGCTTCGTAGCTCAGTACTTCACAAGTGCTTTCACATTATTGACCTCTGAACTTACTTTACAAACTGATCGTTTATTGCGTTTGAATGCAATAGTCTCCAAATTGAATCAGGTTATACATTATGCCAGAAAGATTAATTCAATTTTGATTTTTCAAATTTTATATGAGTTTTCTTGCATTTCTCATCATTTTCATTTTGAAATATCCTAGGCATTCAAACAAATTTGTAGCTAAGTCCGAACCAACAACGAACTCAAAATTTGGAATGCTAAAAATAAGTAAAACTCATTTGTGATTTTTCCTGAAATCAAAATAGATCAATTGATAGTGAAGTTACAGAATTACGAAACGTCGATATAGGTACCCAATACTGTAAATACACAAATGCACACTGCTGCATCTTTTGGGGAAAGATGAATTTGATTACATTCAATGTTCTGAGCGTATAACTTTACAAACAAACTACCATAAGATCAACAACCTACAAAGAGTTGTCACTTTTTTCGTTGAATAAGAAATCACTAATCAAAACCACAGCTACTCCCAGCATGCGGAACCAACTGCCAAAGATCATGAGAATTAACTTCTTCGCCGTTCGCTCTCCTACACTGCAAAATCTAATCAATCTTTTGTCCCGATCTTTCAAATCCGGCTTCGCGCTGCTATTAATAGCATTAGTCAGCTTTAGATAGCTTACCTTGGTTGTCATGGTTTGCAATCGTTCAATTCCAGCTGCCACCGGCTAATCACTTTTTTTTCTCTTCACAGAAACTTGCGCACGCGCTCACAGCACAGAACCTTACTGAGCCACTTGCGCGTCCAATCTATCTGGATCAATCAGCTCTACTCAGCTCAGCACCCACTCGCGATCTGTAGTAACTTCAACGGGGCGTTCGAATGGGACCAACACCTTTTCCAAGTTCACATACGCAGCCCGAACTCACTGGTTAGTACACGTACCGTGAAACGGGGTAAGATTGATCAGTGGGGTACCGTCCTAAAATCCAAAACATGCAACATTTGTGCTTACAAATGATTTTCTAAAGAAATATCAAATAAACTGATCAACGCTACCCCGCATTACGGTACACACCTCTTTTATTATACCTTCAGAATAACTTCAACCGGTTCTAACTAAGGTTCAAGCGCAGCCGATTGGACCAAGTCTCTCTGTGATAACACAATAACAGTAATAACCGTGGGACTTTCAAGTGTCTTGCTGATCGTTGCATGCACTTTTATGTGTGATGTAAAGCTCTCAGGCTGCGCCGTACGCTAACTTAAAGCTTTCATGTGTGTGATTGCGCGTTGATTTTGGCACACTGCGGATAGAACTTATTAGATCCGAGCTTGCGACGACCTATTACTTACACTTATAACTCTGTTGCTTGGTAGGCTAACCTGATATTATACGCATAATTGTTCCATGTTACTTATTGTCGATTTATTGTCAAAAAGTATATTTTAACGCACATTTTTAGAAATCACAGTAAACTTTGTTGCAAAACTAATGCATGTCGAGTCTGTTTGTCATTTTGTTAGGTTTCCACGCATAACTGTATCGCTACTGGATTTACTTGAACAAGGTACTATAAACGCAAATTTCAATAGTCTGTAAATGACGCTTTAGACAAATTTTCCGAACATAAAATCGAAGCAGCTTCTGGCCCAGGTTCTTTGATTCAAGTGAGGTAACAAAAGGTGCCTCCAATCATGGTCAGTTGTTCCGAATTTGGAGGATTTAGGTAGGAGATCTTGAACTCCGCTAGGGGAATCAAGGTTTCTTTCCAAATCGCAAAGAAAGGAGACTGTCGCGTTTTGACGAAAACTCTTAAAGATCGCGATTATCTTCTTGAACATCTTGAAGAGAAGAAGCACAAGTTTTTCACTTATGACGATAAAAGTGAAAATTTGATCAAGGTCGTTTTGAAAGGTCTTTCAACTGACTATACTGCCGTGAATCACAAGTCAGTCCCATCTGCATTTTCGTCAAAAATTAGTTGAGTTCAGTTTTCAACATATCTTCCAATGCTCTTTCAGCTGCCCTAATGAGATAATAAGATTTATTTTGAAAAAGTAGGAAAAAACACCAAGTCAAATTGTCCCATAATGAAAAGTAAATCAGTCCCACTACAAATTTCCGCATCGTGAAACATAAAAATGAATCATGTTTTGATTATCTTTATATTTTTCTCGGAAAGATATCGTAGTGAAAAGCAAATTGTGAAAGTTTCATTAAAATTTGTACATGTTTCAATCCTCTGGAATTTTTTGAATATTTGTATGGAAAACGAGTTTGAAAACTTCACACCCCATTTTATCAATGCCTACTTTTTACAGATGGGACTGACTTGCGATTTACGGCAGTATAAGTCACCTGACAAGATCATAAATGGATTTTCCCCAGTTAAAGAAATCATTATGAAAAAGGGAACCCAATCTGGCACTCGTTGGAAAGGACTACCGTTTTGTTTCAAATTCCGAACAGGCTCATATTCCGAACACTTGGTTTTTGTATGGCGATGTGGTTGAAATGTTTCGCTGAAATATGTCTTAAAATTACAAGGAAACGGCAGTCAATTGCAATTCAATTTTAACGTCTTCCAATCTACAAACGTCTTTAATCTTTGTATTTTATACCTCTGGAGTAGTGATGATTCTCTAGTTTGAGACCAGTAAAACTAGCTCAGATAAATTTATTTGCGAAATTATTCATTTGAATACGATTTATTCGTGCTGTTCGTAATTCGAATCAAGGTGTTTGGAATATGAGACAGAATTAACACAGTGTTCTATTTGAATCAAAATTTTTATTCCATACGTAAAAGTTAAAACAATACCAAACAACTTAAAATAAACAATTTTATCAGCACACCCAACAGCTAACAGGTATACTCTGTGAAGAAATGGAAATTTCCACAAATATAAGCTAGTTCAAGTCTATCAGATGCATTCGAAGTCACTGTTGGCTTTAAGTGTTCGGAATATGAGTCAAAACGGTATCTGAAGAATATTTTTAAGTTCACTTTAACAAAAGTGATCTAAATAATATTAGAGCTTTAGAAAAAGCTAGACTTATGCTCCAGATCTGGATGAAATTTCCTAATCACTGTGCCAAAAGTGGAGTCATGGTTCCAAACATTGTCGTATGGATGCTAAATGCATGATTTGCGGAGGTTCTTCTCACGCTAAGGTCGTCTGTCCTATGAATGAAGATATTGCTGTGTGCGTTTGAAATGCAAATATCAAATGCGGGAAGACCAAACGCGGTATGATTTTTAACAAGGAAGGCGATGTCAACGATTCATTTTCCGTGCTAGGTCGGCGGTGGTATTGATGATGGTTGCTTAGTATCCTTTGGTTACTTTGTGTTGCCGCATTTGAAGCCCAGTTATATTTGCTCGTTAAACGCAAACAGCAATACCAAAAAGTTTGTAAGAGCAAATTGTGGGAGCAACTATAAGTCTCACTTTTGGAATTGCCCTTCGCGCAAACGAATCGTTGAGGCTCGTACCAGGCAGATGAACGGCAACATTTTGTGTAGCTGGAATTCCCTAGGCATAATTTACAACATTTCTCATTTTTCTGTTAACGATCGCATTACTACCCGAGCAGAAGAAAATTATAAGAAAAAAAAACAATTGACCATAAAGCATAATCTTTTGAATCAATGTACATGAGTCTTGCTACTGATAAAAACCTCTTCAGTTGTTACTTTATTTTATGTTGTTCAACTATAGTGAGACAACCGCGCTTGTCTTACACAGCATCAGCGTGGCGGTTCTGACTTTGGTGAATCACGCAACAACCGAAAGCTCAACAGTCCGGATGTCTATCAATTGATTACAGTTAGAATTAGCTTCTTGTTACTGTAAAATATTGCTAAAGAAATTTTCCAGACAATACTTAGCGGGAATTTTTCAGAGAACCTAAACATAACCAATTTTTTATCAGATACCTGAATAGAAAAAATTAACCTGGTGAGGAACAATTGTTACAAATCTACCATTGTAGCACAATTTTTCACAAAAACTTTTCGATATTATTTCCAAATTTTTAGTGTAATTAAATTCCTCAAGGAATATCGAAGAGTGGCTTGAGATCTTTTGCAAATCTATTGTAAACTAGTGGTCCCGGCAAACTTCGTCTTGCCATCAAGTAGGCTGTTGAAAAACGCTGGGGTTCACGCCGATCAAAATGACAATTCAGTTCACTCTCATTTTTCTTACTTTCCCGGTGAATATCCTGGTATTTTTATTCGCACAAACACGTCGGAACCCGTGACGAACAAAATGGAGAAAGCAACATTCAAATTCGTTGACCCGTTCAAACGCCATTTCGTGACATACAAACACCATTCCATTTTTATTTATATAGATTAGTCAAATAATATTGTGGAACTTGTTAATACTTTCAAAGCGAATTCCTCCTGGTGGACATATATTTCTTCTATGTCTACTTTTTATTAGCATATTGATTCCGGAACATGTTCCCGGATTTACCTAAAAAATGTTACTTAATTTTTCCAAAGCTCAATTTTCTCTCACAATTCCAAAAAATCATTGATTCTATCTAATCTAAACTGATATATTTCGCTGAAAGTTCTACTCGAAACTCTTTTGCGAATTTCTTAAAATATTTTTCTCAAAAATCTTATTACAAATTCTTCATTTAAAAAATATTTCCAAAATACAATTCTGTTTTTTTTCTAGAAATTTTGCTTCCAATCCCCGTATTATTTTAGAATTGGAAGTGTAGTGTCCCTCGCCTTACTATAAATGAGGTTCCAATAGTCAAGTACCAAATTAGATTTTAATGGCTAAAGGCTACTTCCTTCCACGTTGAATGAGAATGGTCTCTTTTACCATCCGGCGGTTGAACCGATCAGTCTTGCCTAATTAGTCATCATCCATCAATTCAAGTATTGATTCTACAAATAATAAGTTAGTTTAAAAGAAGTATGTCCGCGTGGAGTTTTTGTCTAACCGAAGATATAATAACTTGGCGACGAGGTAGCGAAAAAAGTTTCGCGAAGTGAAAGTTGTGCGGTCAGTTGAACACGTGTTAGCAACCTCTAAATGTCGAACACTGATACGCAAAGTGGTGGTGCAAGTGGTACATCTTCGAACACTGTGAAAATGGAAGGAAATGCTGTTGCAGCCGCTCCAGTCATTCTAGCTGGCATGCTTGGTCAGATAGAGCCGTTTGGCGAAGGGGAAAATTTTGTGGAATACATTAATCGTTTGGAAATGTTCCTCCTTGTCAATGATACGGCGGAAGATAAGAAAGTGTCGGTGTTAATTACTGTCGCCGGTACCAGTCTTTACACTGTCTCTGTAAGGCTTTGTGCACCAGAATATCCCCGTGTCAAGCCCTACCAAGTCCTGGTATATCTTTTAAAGCAGCATCTCGCACCCACCACCAATGTAGTCGCCGAAAGATACAAATTTTGGAAGTGTGAGCAACGCTCTTCGCAGTCCATCACGGATTTTATCATCAGTCTGAAAGCAATGTCTCAATCCTGCAACTATGGAGATTTCCTACCTGACACGTCAGGTTTCGACACGTCAAAAGTCTGTCAGTCAAGAAAGTCGTCAACGAGTCAAGGTCAGGGAAAAAAGTCCAAAGGAAATAATCGTGTAGCGGAAATGTCTGAGGCGCTCGAGGTCCTACGGTTGAACCTGTTTGAAGTCCCAGAAGCAACAGTACCAGTATCAAATTCGTGTCTTTCTATTGTCCCGGAGCCATGTGTCCAGGAATATCGTCTTACTCCCGGAGATATCTAGGAGATATTATCTAAGATTATATTACTTCTTTACTACTTATATTACTCATATTACTTCCAGCATATTACAAAACGGTTTTACACTTATTATTTTCTATTACAGAATATGAAGAAAAAAGAACAAGATTTTTTGTAGTAAATCCTATGATGAGTAAAGCTTTATTGTGAGGTACATTGTTAACAAGAACTCGACGGTTTAGTTCTTGAATTTTACGACAGGAATTTAGTTTTTTTTCCAAATTATATTTTAGCTTACTATTCAAAAACTACCAGCAAAGTTTCTTCAAACCTTTTTTTGTAAGTGTTTTTATAGAAATCTGATATAGAGTGATTCGTAGAGGAATTTGTAAAGCGATCCCTGAAAAATATTGAGATGTTCCTGGAATAGTTTTTTTTTTAATTTTTCAATGTTATTTATGGAAGAACCGTGGGACTACCGGTCGGAAAAAAATGATTTTTAGAATCAGATAGCATACTTTATGGAACATCTGGAAAAAATATTGAGAAGTTCATGAATCTTAGTAAATTTGATGAAACATTTCTTCAAAAATTCCCAAAAGAATCGTTACTGCGGTATGAAGAAAAACAATTTCTGGAAAATAATGATATATTTTTGTCGAAAGAATCTTAGGGAAACAATAATATAATTCTCTAAGAAATCCCTGAACAAATTACTCGGGACATCTTTAAGTATTTTTGCGGAAGAGTTTTTGAAAGAACAGTTGAATGCATTCCGCTAGGAACTTTAAAGGAATGTAAGTATTGTTTAAACATTTTACAGTTCGGCATTTTGAAAAAAAAAAAAAATTTTTTTTGAAAGAATGCGGGATGTTCCTTCTTTAAGAAGAGAAGAGTTTTAAAAAAAATCCAAAAAATAATTATCGTTAAAAAACTTCAGATAGCTCTGCAAAGAACTTCTCTGATAAATCATGAGTAACATTTTCAAATTCATTTCTTTTTAATTGTTCATGAAATTCATGTAAGGAGGAATCCTTAGAGTAACACCTGGAAGAACTTTTTTTTCGCAGTAAGTCTGGATAATTTTTGCAAAGGAGAAACTTTAGGAAGGTCTTCGAAAGTAAAGTTTGGTAAAAACTATTGGTGAAGTCTCTGAAGAATTCGTGGAATGAATCCTTGCTTGGTATTCTTGAAAACATTTTTGGTGAGACTCCCAGATTTTATTGTACTTTTTATTGGAGAAATCTTCAGTAATTCCTAAAAATTCTAAACAAATCATTAATGAACAACTGGAGGATACTTTTAACTAGCAATTGGAATTTATAGTACGTAGTGGACCTTCCAGGAGAAATGATAAAAAGAATTTCTAATGCAATCTCTGACAGAATTTTTCAAGATATTTTTTAGCATTTCGATAGAGATTCTTTGAGAAATTTTCTGGTGAGATCTGAGAGTCTGGTTTTCCATGGGAATCCCAGGACGAACTTGAAAAGTACTTGAATGAAAATTGAAAAGTACGAAAACAATTCATGAAGAAATTCCCGTAGGAATTCTCAGAGGAATCTCTTCAAATAACATGGTTGAATACCTGAAAAGTTCGTAAAAGAATCACAATGGAATTTCTTGTCATTTTTTTTTGCTAGAATTCTTGAAGAATTTTTGACTAGATTACAAAAAAAGACTCTTTTCCGTAGCGAAAATTGAAAATTACGAACATCACTAATGTTCCATAAAATGAGACAAAATAACAAATACTATAACAAATAAATAAAATCAATACAAATCTGTTAAAACTACAAAATATGTGAAAAACGTGATTACACAAACCACAATTCATCCAAATTTTGCACACTTTCTCATTGATGTGTATGGTTTACATGCTGTCAAACTCGAAGTCGTGTTTTTCGATTCAACGAAAATGGAGGTGAACCAACGCAAGTCGAGAGAACAAATTCTTTCCAAACACCTGGAATTCCCGGAGGGAAAGTGAAAAGACCGATGGAAAGGTGAAGCGGATGATTAAAGCAAATCCCAACGTCTCAAGCCATGATTTGGCTAAAAAGATTGGCATGTCGCAGAGCTACGTCCAGAATGCAAAGAAGAGAGCTGGACTACATACATACAAGGTACCACAGAACTTCCCAAACCGCGATAAGCGGCAACAATCGACGGCTTAAACTCAGGCACGGAAGCTCTACGAGAAGATGCTGACAAAATATGGCTGCTGTGTGATGGACGACGAAACGTATATAAAAGCCGATTTTAAGCAAATTCCAGGGTTGGAGTTTTTCACCGGCAAGTGCAAGTTCAATGAGGGCGACAAATTTAAGAAGGAGAAAATGTCGAAGCTCACCTGCAAATATCTCATTTGACAGGCTATCTGCTCTTGCGGACTGAGAAGTGAGCCTTTCGTGCAGAGGATTCAAAATAAAATTTTGAAAATAATTTTGAAGAATTTCTCTCGAGCCTTTTGGTAAGGTCGATTCTTTACATACATACTTCACTCACTAATGTTAACTCACTCACTTACTCATTCGCACTTGATCTTCTAAAGCTTCCATTTTCATATTTTCCCACATACCGACTACTTTGCTTCCAATCCCAAACTTTTGCATCACATTCCTTTAATTCCCCACGTGTGGCTCCGTTTGGCAAATGTCTCCTGAGCCTCCCTTATTAATCGCAACTAGTATTAAGGATAGACATAGACCTCAGAACAGTCATCTACAACACACTGCTCAGCACAAAATTAGTCACTAGTTTGTAGGACTTGGAAATTCGACAACAACGGGGCATAACATTCTAACTTTGAGTTTTGTCACAAAATTTACGTTTTTCTTGATTATTATGAACAGTCTCTTCTTTGCACTATAGAAACAAACTCATTCAACAATCTTTCGTTTTTCTCAGTGGCATATTCTGCAACATGGGACAATTATGCGTATAACAGCAGCAGTACCTTTAGTTTATCTTCCAAGAAACGATTAACAACGCATGGGTCACACAGCAGTGCGCTGCTTTCCAAGACACTCACGCTGAGCAGCTGATAAACTGAGCTTAATCAACACCTCCACCGAATGCGGCAACAACCAACTGTTCACACTGAAAACTCGCCTCACACTCGAATCACTTTAGAGCACTTAGCACTTTTCAGAGCCACTCTCTCGTCAGGGCTGCCGGTCGCCACGCTCGGTTTGTGTTTACTCCAGCAAGGTAAGTCCACAAATGGGGATACAGAATGACTGTTTACCTTCTTTTATAATAAGTTACTTACCCGCTAAGGGTATCTTGGGAAGTTGCGCGCGAATGGGCGCGCGCTCGCTCGGGTGAGAGTTTTGACCGTGCCGAGCCGAGTGTGGAGAAGTGTCTGCTTTGCAACAAAAGGGAATGGGAGACACGCGGCGAGCTTTTCTCCAAAGGATGCTTCTGGGCGAGATTTGTTTGTTCAAGCGGATTTTCTGAGAATGGGAAAGTCGAACTTTGGCCTTTGAAACTATATCGAAGTTAAGTTCTCCGCGAGATGTTATTAATTAATTTTACCTTCTTTGTGTATTGGGGTCATTTTTGGCAAATCGACACGGTAAATGAGCTGTAACTTTGTAGAGAAAAGAGATAGAAATCTGTTTTTTTTTACTTTTCCTATCTTCTGAAAACGAACATTTTCGTGCTAAGGAGCTTTCAGCGACCTCTAGGACCGGCGCTTCAAAAAAAAGTGACTCATTATGCATTAAGGGTCAAAAATGACCCACGATTTTGAAACGCCCTCATTAATTCATTTTTGAACCGATTTTTGTTGTTTTAGCTTTTTATTGAAGAATTTAGAACTCTAGAAATGAGTAGGGCCATTTTGGACACCTGTCTCCGAATTAACTGGCATATATCATATTCAACAGTCCATACACATGTATAGAATGACGTTTCGAATTTTATGGTTTTTCTATCCGATTTATAAGAGCACTAAGAGGACCAACAATTGGATTTGACCGGATTGGACATTTTCAAACCATCATATAGTTCCATCATGCGACCGCTCAAAATATACGTTTTTTCATCTAGATGAAAATGACCACCATGCTAAACAGCTAGCCTTACGTTCCTACTGGAACTGAGCCTACTTCTCAGCTTAGTGTTCCTATGAGCACTTCCACACTTATTGACGGAGAACTTTGCCATTTGACCATTTTTGCCTATGTACATCGTTTGACATGCACGAAGATACTTTATGTTTGGAAAGTCAAGAAAATTTCCAACCTGAAAAGATCCTTGACCGTTGGGATTTGAACTCATGTCCCTCAGTCTGGTCTAGCTGAAAAGCTGAGTGTTTACCACTGGGCCTCCCGAACATAAAATTATTATATTCGAATATCATTTCCGTTACAGTCAAATTAGAAAAAAAAATGATTACACAGTCAACTCTCCATAACTCGATATGAAAGGACCAAAGAGTAAGGGAAGTATACAGTTAAAAATAGAATTACGGTGCACGTGCTGTAGCCTTATGTACAGGAGCCACAAGATCCAAGATTATCTTTACAGTAATCCTTACAACGATTTCTCCAGGGATTCCACAAGCGGTTTCCCTGAGATTCCTCGAAAAAGAAATTTTGTTTGCTACCAGACTAGTTCCGATACGGCACCAGAAATACCTTCAGCAATTCGTTCAGGAATTTTGCAAGGAATACCTTTGGGGTTCCTCAAAGGATTATTCCAGGAATTTTTGTAGGGATATTTCTACAGGGATTTTGTCAAGAGTTTCTAAAGGATTTTCTGCCGGAATGTCTCTAGTGTTCTTTCATAAATTCCTCCAGTAAAATTTCCAGTAATTTCTCAAAGGATTCGCCAGGAAACTTTCACATAGATTTCATCTGGTATTGTAAGTGTGTGTTTATACAATCCACCTCCCACTGGTATCAGGTATTAGAAAGCCGGCTCCAAAGGCACGTTCCCCACCAGTTGGGAGATTTGTGCCATCGCCATATTTGAGCCTATTTCATCATCTACCCGATGGGAGAGGAAAGGGAAGGAAAAGATGGGAGGAAATAGGAGTGGGATCCCTTGAAGAGGGAAGACCGCATAAGTGAAATGAGAGCATGTAATTGGAATTGCATTTGCGTGAAAATTGGACAGTTACATATCAGGTGATACGAAGTTTCATAATCGAAGTCACAACTATCACACACAAATGAGTCAGCACGTTGAATATTTGCCATGTGATAGTTGAGTCGGCAGTGGCCTGTCAACGCTCTGACCAAAAGACTGTAATTCTGCTTTGACAGATTTGATAAATACTTCGCCACCCTTGGAGATGGCTCAGTAATGTACAATTTATCTGAAGCACTTCGAAATTGAAATAGCAGGCTCAGGGCTAATGAAGTCATGCGATGCTCCATCGCGAGCTATTCATTTCCAGCGATGGAAGAATGGCCAGGTACCCATACAAGGTTTACAGAGTTGACTGATTTCAGTTCCTCAATTTGAGTTCGACATGCGATAACAAGCTTCGACCTTGAGTTGGCCGAAGCAAGAACTTTTATAGCAGCCTTACTGTCTGAACAGAAGTATATGACTTTACCCATTACGAGCTGTTGAAGTGCTGAATGAACTCCAAACATAAAAGCAAATATTTCCGCCTGAAGAACGGTGCAGTTTCTACCAAGTGAGTAAAACTGATTCAGCCTTAGCTCACGAGAATATACACCTGCACCAGCTCTACCTTCAAGAAAGGAGCCATTAGTGTAACATACTATATTGTTTGACATACTTCTTTCCAAATAGCCAGACGTCCACTCTTCCCGTGAAGGGAATTGTTTGGTAAATGTTCTGTAAGGGAAGTGACAAGCAATTGTGAGATCACTTGGAGCAAGGACAATTTTGTCCCACACAAGACATCCATAAGCCAATATTGGCCGAACAACCATTGTGTAAATCCTTTAATATACTTGGGTTTGAGGCCCCAAGTTTTACCAAAGGTTCGCCGGTATTGACCGAAGGCCATGCAAGCTTTTTTGACTCTGAAATCAATATGAGGTGTCCAAGAAAGTTTGGAATCTAGAACGACTCCGACATACTTTACCTGATCAGTTACATTAATCTCAGTGCCAAAAACACGTAGGTAAAGAACGAATTCCATCGCGGTTTCGTCTTTCCGTAAAAAGAACAGTAGATGTTTTATTCGGGTTAACCGAAATGCCATATTGGCGATACCAACTCTCGACTACCTGAAGAGCACTTTGCATCAGATCGAATAGGGTGCTTATGCACATACCAACTATCAAAGATAGATAGTCGTCGGCAAATCCATAAGTTGGAAAACCACTATTATTGAGTTACCTCAATAGCGTATCTGCTACGATATTCCACAAAAGTGGTGACAATACTCCCCCTTGGGATCATCCACAAGCACTCAATTTTCGAATCGCTGCTTGGCGCAATATCGAGAAGAGATGTCGATTTTTGAACATTTGATGAATCCAATTGGTAATCATTGTGGAAAACCCATGGTTTCGTGCGGCTTCCAATATGACATCGAAAGACATCAAAGGCACCCTCAATATCCAAGAGAACACCCAAGCAGGATTGCTTCTGAGCGAATGTTTTCTCGATATCGTATACAACTTTGTGTAAAAGAGTCACAGTGGACTTTCCAGATTGGTAAGCATGTTGATTCACATGAAGAGGCATGTTTGCCAAATAAACATCACGGATGTGATGATCGATTATGCGTTCCAGACATTTCAGAAGAAAAGAGGTCAGACTGATTGGTCTGAAACTCTTCGCTTCTTCGGGAAAAACTTTACAGTAATATCACGCCAGGATCTTGGAATGCACCCGGTAACAAAACTGCTTACAAGTAGCTTTTTCAAAACATGTTTGATAAACTCAAATCCCTTTTGAAGCAGAACAGGATAAATCCCATCCGCTCCTGGAGATTTGAAAGGAGCAAATCTTTTAAGTGCCCATTGAATCGATTCAGTAGTTACGATACTGCGAGCCAAGGCCAGAGACCCGTAACTACATGAAAAGACATTTGGTTCATCCGTAGATGCTGTATCCACACATCCGGGGAAGTGTGTATTGAATAAACATTCTAAAACTTCTTCATCGGAAGAAGTAAAGTCACCATTAGGTAAGCGAATTTCGTTCACATGGAAATCCTTTGATTTTGCAAGGATTTTGTTCAGCCGACTGACTTCAATCAAACTGGAAACATTTGTACAAAAGTTTTTCCAGCCGGATCGTTAAGCAAAACGAAGAGCTTTTTTGTAAGCCTTGCGAGCCGACTTGAACGACTCTGATCCAGCTGAACGCCGTCTGTTCCAACTCCTTCTACATTGTTCCCTGAGTTTAGTCAGATCCGGTTCCCTTTTGTAGTCTTCACAGACCGCAGAGGACATGTTTTTTCAAAAGCTTCCATAATGTAGAATTTTGTTGTATAAACAGCATCATCCACCACTTAGATTTTCAATGGACGGAGAATATCCATGAAATTTGGTCGCAACCAATTCAATGTAGTGTTCCCAGTTTGTTGACCGAGGATTCCTTAAACGCAAAGTCTGCGCAGTTACATTTGAATGTTCAAAGAAGATGTAGCGATGATCAGATAATGATTCCTCATCTGATACATGCCAATTCGTCAACTCGTGACTGATTCTATTCGAGCAGAGCGTTATGTCTAATACTTCTTCTCTATTAGATACCATGAAGGTTGAGCGATTGCCAAGGAATTCAAGATCTATACTACTTAAGTATTCCATCAGACTGGAGTCTCTCAAATTGATATCTGAGCTGCCTCAGATGATGTGATGAGCATTGGCATCACTGCCCACAATCAGCGAAAGGCCTTTTGATACGCAGTGCACGACAACTCGTTTGAAGTCATCCTTTGGGGATGGTTCATCATGTGGTAAATATACCGAACAATAGACGTATTTTCTGTTGAGATCACCAACAAAAACATCGATTGTGACAGCACATACAGCTCTGGTAGTAAACTCAGAAATGAGTGTAGCAACGATCCCTTGCGCGGGGCATGGAGCGCAAGTTTGCCATTTCAAGTTTGCTCAAAGTAGAGAAAACTGGGTCCACAAGGTTACCTAGATAGAAGTTCCCTCTACGAAAAAGTAGGGTTCTTGAACTAGCGCCACTTGGGCTGCACCATTTTGCATGAGTCTGCAAAGATTGATCGTTGCTGTTCTTTTATGCTGAAGATTGATCTGAGCTAACCTAACCGTAGCCACTACCCAAACTAGGCAGGATTGAACTTTTTGCAATCTCAGCACGAAAAAGACCAGCAGCGAAAAAAACAGATCGGTATCTATTGAAAGTCGCCAAAGGCAAAAACGCACAGAATACACTGTGTGAAACGCATAATGCGAAACTATATAGGTGATAATTTAAATTAAATAGCAACATATTCATAATCCCACCCTTCTTCAGCCTCAGGCTAGAGACTGAAGAAGGGTAGCCGATTATCTCGGAGAAACACAAGGTCACCTGCGCCATTGCTCCGAGTAGCACAGGAAGGGCACAATACTGCAGAGGGCGCCCTGGTACTCCACAGGCTCCGTTTGCGGTTAGGAGCAGAAGAAAATTACTCTTGAATACCAAATTGAGGTATTCCATACCAGATAATTTCCAATACTTATAACCTGAATGAGGTATGAATGAGCCCTGCATAAGAGGTAAAATACTTCAAATAATACCTTCTGCATATTCTACAAATACCAAGCTGAAAATTATATCGGGTATTGTAATACATGATGGATTTTCATATATAAGTGATTTTTTTTTGATAATAGTTCAATACCTCCAGCAGTCCTCAATACCTATCGAATACCAAAATGAAGAATTTTGTTTAAAACATTTTTTTTTCCAATACCATTATAATACCAAAATGAGGTATTGACAACTGAACAATACTATATTATGGTATGATACCAAAATATGGTACCGTAAAACGGGGTAACTTTGATAGTTTTTTCTAAGAAAACTTCAATATTTATGCATGCAGTTTCAAATAATTACAATTTATATTTTTAAAACAAGTACAGACATCCTAGCTATCGATTGCATTTGATAGATTGCCAAACGATTTATTCTGAATGGATATATTATTTTTCATATAGCCGAAAGTCGGTTTTCTGTTTTGGGGTAACTTCGATAGTGGAGTATAAATCAAACAAAAATGAATGAATTACGAAACATTTATAAGGCGTTGCATTCCTCTAGGCGTTCAACACTATATGAAAATTTCTCACTTAGATTACAAAAATGGTACCAGTTTGTAAAAATGGTTTTCGCTAAGAGATTTGAGACAGAATTCATATTCTACTATAACTAGGCTGTCAAGGAGAAGTGACGATCTCATTATGACTTCTTTAAATAGTGATCGTAGAACAGATTGTTTGTAAGCGTTGATAAAAATCTAAAATCTTATAAATTTCCCATATTTGCATATAAATCTTCAAATGCACTTGATTCCAACGAAAATAGCTTTGACATGAAGTGTCATACTAATACTCTTTATTTTTGCATTCGTTTTGCTTACCTGATTAACAGAAATTTCGTTATTTCGTTTAATATGTTGAGGGCCACGCACTATCAAAGCTACCCGCATTATCAAAGTTACCCCGTTTTACGGTATGTATAAGTTATTGCGAGCTATTCTTTCCTCCTCGGGTACCGACACTACGCGGCTATCTAGGCTGCTCGGGAAAAGGAGGTTAATATTGATGATTAACTCCTGACGTGCCCAAGCAGCAGGAATTTCTTCAAGGATTCGTCAGGAAACTTTCACAGAGATTACATCCGATATTGTATTTGTGTGTTTATACAATCCTCCTCCCACTGGCAGGCAGTGCTTTTATGGAAGAAATTGGTTTGCAGCTGCTTATTGACACATATTGGTGTCTTTATAAATGCAGACAAGTTTAGCCCTGGAGACGAAAGCTCTACTTAAATTCTAATGACCCATTTCTAGAATGGCTGTTCATACACACACATTCTGAGGTCATTTTCATCGCAGCAAGCCCCGCATGAAAACTTCCAGATATCAAATGGATATCTGAAATGGATTCGGATCCCGAATCGAATATTAAATTTTGGACCCTGGCATGTATCATGTATGGTTTCAAAAGTTTTATAGTTCAGAACTATCTCTCTCTGGTGGGGCCCAGATAGCCGTAGCGGTAAACGCGCAGCTATTCAGCAAGACCAAGCTGAGGGTCGTGGGTTCAAATCCCACCGGTCGAGGATCTTTTCGGGTTGGAAATTTTCTCGACCTCCCAGGGCATAGAGTATCTTCGTACCTGCCACACGATATACGCATGCAAAAATGGTCATTGGCATAGTAAGCTCTCAGTTAATAACTGTGAAAGTGCTCATAAGAACACTAAGCTGAGCAGGCTCTGTCCCAGTAGGGACGTAACGCCAGAAAGAAGAAGAAGAAGAAGAAGAAGAAGAAGAAGAACTATCTCACCAGTTTGTATTGTAATACTAGAGATCATTTTTGGTGTCCGTGTCTTTAAAATTTCTTTCCCGAATTGAATTACATAACAAGATTATTACATATTGTAATATAAGTTGTTAAAAATAAAAAAAAGTTGTTATAATTTTGTTATCAAGATGGCTTTGTTCTTAACTTGTCACATTTTTTGTAACAGATTTATTACAACATTTGTAATATTTTTGATATGGCATTTGTGAGTAGGTTGTGAATAACATCTAGAGTTGAGAACAGTAACAAAATTTGCAATACTTTTGTTATGTTGTGACGTATGGAGAAATTCATTTAGGTATTCTACAAGAAATAACTTCATGAATTCTTATAGGGACTGCTTAAGAGTTTCCTTTAAGTATTCTCTCAGGTTTGCATCCAGGAAAACCGCTACATAAATTATTATAATGATTTTTTTCTGGTGATCGTCCAAGGATCCTCCTTGACTTTTTTATAACAAAGACTCCGTAGACGAAAAGCATATATCATTAAAATATGCAGTTGATTGTCTACCAGTTCAGCCCTGGAACAATTTGTAGAGGAAATCATTTAGAGGTTTTTTTTCTGAAGCAATCCATTGTGAAATTCATGATGAAAAAGCTGAAGAAATCTCTGGAATTTTTGTAGTGATTTTCCTAAAGTAATTCCTGAAGTAATTCTTAGGATAAATTCTGATGAAATCCCTGCAGGAATTCATAGAAGAATCTCAAAAGGATTTTTCAAGAAGAATTCGTGGGGGAATCCTAGAATGATTTTTTGGAGGCCCAGAACGAGTCCCTTGAGAAATCATTAGAATAACTAATGTCGCGATTTTCCTGGTGATAACTCTGGGAGAATTACTGCAAGACATTTTTGCAGAATTTGGGATTTGTGGAGCACCTGTAAAAATCCTGGAGCAATCCAGGTTGGAATCCCGGAAGAAATCTCCGGAATAATTCCTGGAAGAATCTTGATAGGACTACTTGGGGATATCCTTGTATGTTTCCGTGGAAGATTCTAAAGGAATCACTTGAGAAATATCTTGAAAAATCATTGAAGAAATTGTCCTGGTGTAACCCTGGAGAATACCTTGAAGATATGAAAACCACTTATTAACATACTCTAATAATCCCTCCATAAAATTAAAACAATGTAGCTTTAAAGATATCTCTGCAAGAATCCTTGGATGATATTCTAGAGCAATGTTTGAAGGAATACAGGAAGAAATCGCATGAAAAATCTCTGGGGAAATTTTAGAGCTTTCCTGAAAAAATACCTGAAACACATCTTGGAGGATTTCTGGGAGCAATTCCTGGAAGAATCCCATTAAAAATTTTACTGGAGATATCTATGAAGAAATCACTAGAGACATTCCCGCGGGAATTGATTGCGAAAGCTCTAAAGGAATCCATGTGAATATTTTTTGCAGGAATCCTTGGACGAATCGCTGGAGAAACTCTTGGAGGAGTTGCTAAGTTATTTCTGGAGCCCTATCGGAACCGTTCTAAAATGTATCGTGGCGAACAAAAGTACACAACAAAACTGAATAAATTGTAAGGATTACGGTTGAGATTATCCCTGTAGGATTCTTCGAAATAATTCCTGGAAAATTCTCTGGATATATTTAGAGAAATTCTTGAAGGAATCTATAAAAGTTTTCCAAAAAGAACGTCTGGTACCCTGTCTGATTAGGTCTGTTCCCCATTTAGGCCCTCCGAACATTTAGGGGTAATGGAAAATCTCCGGAAATCTATGAGATTGGTGTCAGGGCCTGCAAGCCAGCCCTGACGTCAACGAGCACCTCTTGAGAACTTGAGTACAATAAAAGCAGCCATCAGCAACGCTGCATGTAGCATGTAACATGTAACGATTGGTTCGACGAAGGATGCAAGCAGTATTTGTAGGAGAACTATGCAGCGCGGGCTGCAATGCTGTAGCAAGGAAGGCGGCAAAATGTGGAGCGACATAAAAGGAAACGAAAGCAGCAAACCCGTCATTCCATGATAAAAAGCACCTCCTGGAAGAAGCGGATTGTGAAGATATGGAGCAGCTGCATCGTTCACAAGAAACACGAAAGATCTACAAGAAGCTTAACGCACCCCGAAAAGGCTACGTGCTGCTAGCCGAAATATGTAGGGATAAGGATGGAAGCAAAGACAAATTAAAGACCTCCATGTCCCTTGCAGTTGCCCAAAATTTTATGGCTCATAAGGTAATCTAGAATGCCGTGAAAAGTGTACTGCGATCTGTCAAACTTGGGTACCTTTTGTACTACCGAGGGACCAAATGCAGTACTAGAAGTGGTACCCAATCTGAGCCCGAGTGTGACGGACCTGATGGAAGCTTGATGGACGGACGTGAGGTAATTGAAAAGTGGACACAACACTACTACGAACACCTGAATGGCATGGAGATCACAGGCGTAGATGGCCACGACTGCGGAGAAAGTGACTATATCAGCATGGCGGATTAAGGAATCCAACCTGTTCCCACATTGGGGGAGGATGCCCTCAACCAGCTCAAGAATAACAAGGCAGCTGGTTTTGGAGTTGAACTCATCAAAATGGGCCCGGAGAGGTTGGGCGCCTGTCTGTACCGTTTGATTGTCAGAATCTGGGAAACGCAACAGCAGCCAAATGAGTGGAAGCAAGGGGTCATATGTCCCATCTACATGAAGGGCGACAAACTGGAATGTGAAAAATATCATGCGTTCACTATCCTGAATGCCGCCTACAAACTACTATCCCAGATTATCTTCCGTCATCTATCACCAACAGAAAATGAGTTTGTAGGAAGTTATCAAGCTGGTTTCGACTCGATGACGGACCAAATCTTCAAATCCTCCAGAAATGCCGTGAATACCAAGTCCCAACGCATCACATGTTCATCGATTTTAAAGCGGCTTATTAAAGCATCGACTGCAAAGAGCTATGGAAAATCATGGACGAGTACAGCTTTCCTGAGAAGCTCACAAGATTAATAAGAGTAACGATGGTGTGCAGAACAGCGTGAAGATTTCGGGTGAACATTCCATTTCACATTAATGTGAAATCCGCCGGGGACTTCGACAGGGTGATGGACTTTCGTGCCTGCTGTTCAACATCGCGCTAGAAGGTGTCATGTGGAGAGCCGGGTTTAATAACTGAGGTACGATTTTCATAAGATCCATCCAATTTGTTTGCTTCGCGGATGATATGGATATTGTCGGCAGAACATTTGGAACGGTGGCAGATCTGTACACCCGCCTGTAACGTGAAGTGACAAATGCCGGTTTGGTGGTGAATGCGTCAAAAACAAAGTACATGCTGATAAGCGGAACCGAGCGCGATAGAGCCCGCCTAGGAAACAGCGTTACGATAGACGGGGATACTTTTGAGGTGGCTGATGAGTTAGTGTATCTTTGTAAACGGCGGATAACAACGTTAGTCGTTAAATACGGAGACGCATCATCAGTGAAACTCGCGCCTACTATGGGCTCCAGAAGAAGCTGTGATCGAGAAAGATTCACCCCGCACCAAATGTACCATGTACAAAACACTAATAAGACCGGTGGTCCTCTATGAACATGAAGCATGGACCATGCTGCAAGTACTTGGAGTGTTCGAACGACGAGTGCTTAGGGCCGTCTATGATGGTGTGCAGAAGAATAGTGTATGGCGGCGGAGAATGAACCACGAACTCGTTAGACTCTACGGCAAACCCTGTATCCAGAAGGTGGTGAAAGTCGGAATGATGCGTTGGGCAGGGCATGTTGCAAGACTACCGAACAATAATCATGCAAAGATGGTGTTCTCGTTGAATTCGGTTGGTACAAGAAGGCGTGGAGCAAGCGAGCGAGGTTTCTTGATCAGGTGCAACAACATCTGGAGAGCGTGGGCTAAAATCGAAGGTGGATGGACACAGTCATGGACCGAGTAAATTGGCGAAACTTCGTTAACGAGCTTTTATCAAACAAAATGCATTCGACCAAATGGCCGTATATCATTGTATAATATTGTTGTTTTTCGTCCCCTTAACGCTTAGAGTAGAAAGATTTCAAAATTTTCTTCTGGGCCAGTGATTTATGATAAGTTACGATAAAAAAGGGACTTAGGAAATGTATACAGGGTGATTCCTAATTACTGTCAGTAAAACAACTGATCGTAGATAAAAGATGTATGTATGAATTTTAATTTCCAGTGTACATCCTGTTTTGTACATCTATAAAGTTTGTTTTGACAAAGTAAAGATTAAATCTTTTTTCATTCACCTTAGTTGTTAGTCATATGTGTTGTTTTAAAGGCATTACACCTGGCACGCACGTTTTCCACAGATATGTATTTTTAACTAAACTCCGCTGAAAAATTTTCCTGATTTAAACAGTATGTTACCACAATCTTTCAGACTTAGTAAGCAATAGCATAAGACTGATTATGGAAAGTTTTAGCGAAAAAAATATGTCATTTTTGGTTAAAATATATGCTTCTGAATAATGTACGTGTTAACTGTAATGCTTCTGAAACAACGTATGTGGCTGGAAATTAAGGTAAAAAAATAAATATGTTATCTATGAACAGTGAAAACAAATGTTATAGATGTCCAAAACTGGATATGCGCTGGTAATTAAAATTCATACAACCATCTTTTTTCTATGATTACTTATTTTACTGACAGGAAACAGTAATCACCTTGTAATGCATTTTGATTGATTCCAAGGGCTCATAGACATCCACATATTTTTTTCATATTCTACAGAAGTTCATGAATTATTTGAACCAATATAATGGTTCCATAAAGACGTTTACAGCCTTTGTAAAGTATTAGTAAACCTGTCAACTACATGGTATTGTAGAGTGTAGATCATTTAAGTCCTACTGAAGATCAGGTCTTACCAATCTACTGACTCTTTCTTAGAAGATAAGTTATGATTGGAGGCTTCATGGATGCAGAAATTTATAACTTCAGCAAAGACTATTGAGGGCTGACGGACACGGACGCAGACAATGCACATCGGTCTACGAAACGAAATTAGGTGGAATAAATTATTAATCTCAAAATATAAGAAATAGCGATTTGGTATCTGCTAAAAAACTAATCTTTGTTAAGGATATGCATTGTGCCTCCGTTGGAAGAGTGCAGTGAACAATATACCTTAGCTCAAGATCTCGAACACTATTAATACTTCTGATTTTGATTATAAATCTTCAAACTATTTAGTGGAACATTTATAAGTAAATGAAAACCGAATTTTGTACTAGGGTTGAAGCATGTTAGTTATGTATATATGTATGAAAAAATAGTTGGTCAATAAAGGCCACCAGAAACAGTTTCAGACACATTTTTAACTTTAGTTCCTTAATTGGCCAATCACATATATTCCTCATGAGAGTACAAATTAGGCTTACCTTGAACCCGCAGTTATAGAAGTTAAAATTACAAGGGAAATGATTTATTTCTTTTATCTTTGAGAGCTCTACCATATGAATATTGTGTACTATATACGAAATGATTAGTGGCAGTTTGCTTTGTAAAGCAGTGTATAATCCACTCTGGCTACAATTGGCGCTATGGCCAAAACCGGTGCTTCTACTTTATACCATTTCATTCCACTAAAGTCCAAACTCTACAATCTCACGGTATCTCTAACGGCATGGGGAATGTTGCATCCCAATGAATTCTGTTCGTCGAGATCACAGAATGTATTCATATTTTGTATGTATCACGAAACTCGTACCTAACGGAATCCTGTAGCTGTAATTCATCTAAGAAATTCGCGCATGTCGTTTGATCACTTCAACCCACACAAACATGCATTACTTAATACAATTGACAGCTCTTTGCGCGTTGATGAACAGGTGACAAGGCTTCTCGGATTACATCGAACTAGTGGGCGCAATTGAAGAAAACAAAACAAAGCTTTGAAAACGAGTAGGAATCTATGAATGAAACAATACGTGATCAGAAAGCATCATCATTCAGGAGCACCCGCTATGCCTAAAGACCCATCCGTCCATCGAAGGCGTTCATTCAGAATCCCACATTAAATTAGTACCGCTGCATCGTCTCACAGAGGTCTAGATTTCTGAAAAGTTGAACTTTATCAAAAAATGGTGACTATGCTCAAAACAGGATCAGCAACCTGTTTCTCAACATTTGTCATGACTAAAACTGGTAAAATATTAGGAATGTGTAATTTTCACAGCGAAATTTTTCAATGCGGAACACTGTGCACCTCTTAAACGCGCGCACGGGGATTAGTCAGGCCTCTGTTGATAGACCTCCTTAGTGTGCACGACGGTTACCGTGTTTCTCATTGTTTCAACATGATTTATTCGAATTTTCGAGTCTAATTTCAAAGAGCCATATGACCGCACAGCTTTCAGACGATGATACCTACCGTAGAATGAATAAGAAGGACTTCAACGGTTCGTCGTCCGCTGAGAACCGAATTTGATTGAGAACAGTTGTCGTAGGTGGTGATGATTGCGAAAGTCCGGTCTGCAATAGAATGAGAAGTATAGCTAATAGAAAGCGTTGTTTTTTGACGGTATAAAATGAATGTCAGAAAACTTTTTTCATTATTTTGGTATTCAGTTGATGATTCGTTTAATTGAACTTTATAGGCACAGATTTGCTTTTTTATGGTAAAATTTGGTTATGTGACATTTTCATGCCCAAAAAGCGTTAAAGTTAGCGTTAAGCACAATTGCGGTAAATATCGTAATACTCATGTTTGTATTTTGATAACATCATTTAGACTGCTCTCAGGAAGAAGTATTGAGAGTAAAAGATCCAATATTGAGCAAAAAAACAAAGGCATAAATATAACTATCCCTGGCCACACCCATCTTTTCCGTAACTTAGGATTGGGTAAGGAAATGTAAGCTTACTCAGTGATGCCTTCATAATTGATACGGAGATGGAGGTTGGAAAGAAATCAGGCCAGGATTTTCCTAAACATTTGCCCATACCCCAACAGAATGCATTAACGCACACTCTCTATGATTTATTATTTTCAGCGTTGAATAAGTACCATACGCAATACGCTTTTCTAGCAATTGAACCTATGGATTGATTGTAAGTTATGTTATCGAAAGGATCGTGTTTTGAAGATTTGCAGGATTTGAAACTGAATGTGAAGACTAAACTCGAACAAGTTATTTACTTTATAAGGCAATTTCCTTTGGAATTTTTGGATTTTAAAAATCATTTTCAGAGATATTGTTGCTAGTAACAACAACAATTTCGTTGCTTATACCAATTGCAGCACTAATGTGAGGCATGAATCTTCGGTAGTGCCACCCAGTCTGTGCGTTGTAAAGTAAACAAAGACGGTGTATGTAAATAAATTAATTATCATGGAAATCAATTTTTGAAAAGTTCATAAATGTGTTAGAACAAAACTCAATTTTCAAAAAAAAAAAAAAGAAGTTCTCATAAGCTTGAATATAAGAAAAAGAATCGCCATTCGTGCATTGTAAATGTGCCATCGAAAAATGTTGATTCGCATTTTTTACGAGGAGGGTCATTTCGATCAATGTTACCCCGCTGATCAATGTTATCCCGTTTTATGGTACACCCTTTTAGTGTCTTGAATACTTAAATGAAAATATTCATTTTGATTCGCCCTACATTACAAATTTATGAGTATTCCATAATCTTTCACACTTATATTGTTTTGCAGAAACGGTTGATTTTAAATAGTGGAATTTCTTGTTCAAAGTTACGTGTTGGGTGACAGGACCTTTCCCAATATAGAATAGAGGTTCGATTTATTGAATCTTCATAAGTGAAAGGGCTTGAGGCCAGTCCATTCCTTCATGGGGTCCAAAAGTTTCTTTTGTCCACAATAATTCACAAATAGTTCGACAGTTAACACGTATATTATCCACAATATTCAATTTCTATTTTCAACTACAGTTCACATATATTTACAGGTTTTACAAAAGTTATCTAGAGTAACATAAAGTGCATTGAAATCCTTTTTTAGCTCTTCTCTCTGAGCACCATTGATCAGTGCAGTAGTAAGAGTGAGTGGACTCACTCCTCGCAACATTTGATCCTTTTTCTTATGAACAATATCATTAGATTATAATTGGGTTAAAGTTTGACATTAGTGAAATATTAAAAATATCCAGAAAAATCAAGTTGGAAATTAATATCACGCAATCCATTTTTTTAAATTTTGATTACTTATTTGTTAAAAAAAAACTTCATTTTTTCTTAAAATTAATGTCAACAATGGTGCAAAACAAGTCGGGCAATAGTATACTTTTAAGCGTTAGCGTAGTTACGGTATACTTCGTAGATTGGATAGGCCCAAGCAGGACAGTTCGGTTTTGCGTCGTCCGATAGATTTTACACACGATTTCGCGCGTTTTCGTCACCGGAGAATTTTTTTTTTTCTTCCCTGTTTTGGAGCGTCTTGCTGGGTAGTGCTTCGTGAGGCCCAAGCAGGACAGTTCGGTTTTGTGTCGTCCGATAATTTTGCTCATGATTTCGCGCGTTTTCGTCGCCGGAGAATTTTTTTTTTTTTTCTTCCCTGTTTTGGAGCGTCTTGCTGGGTAGTGCTTCGTGTGGCCCAAGCAGGACAGTTTTTACATTCAGAAATGGAATAGTGAAAAGTGAAAAATGAAAAGTGATTTGTTTGATTTGTGTCCTCAGTACTGTTGGTTTTTGGCTGCCCTAAGTTCATCGAACCATCCGGAAGTGACAGGCAGCACATAAATTTAGAGAATCAATCCGGTGAGTTTGTTCCAGTATGATACTTTTTCTTTTGTGAGCCTTCCGGATCGTTTTTGTCCGCGTCGTGGAACTTCTGATCGTTTCTTGAACGGAAAATGTTATTTTCGGAGTTTGATAATTATGTTCAGATTGCGCATTCTGTCCGGGCGGGTGTTACGCAACTAACAATCGGTCGTGGATGCTTTTTAACCGTTCGATGACCCTGGAGGGATCGATTCTGCTTTTCGTATAATTTTGAGCAGAAAAACCGACTGTGTTATCCTAGGGTGTTTAGTTCGAACGCGCTTCCTTTCGTTTTTCGATTATCTAAAAATACAGTACCACCCAGTACAGTTTTTCAATGGGCACAATACAGTTTTTCAATAGGCGTGATTTTTTTACGCGTATCGTTATTTTATACAATCCGATGACCCTAGAGGGATCGGTTTTGCTTTTTACTGGTTATTGAGCAAAAATATTACTGCACAATCGACAAGCATTTCGCGAAATACTATTTATACTATAAATAAGCTATTGTTTTTCTCTTTTGATTGCCGGCATTCAAAAGATTAATTTGAAAACGCTTAAACAACAAATATTTATGGTCTATCGCCAGCTTTCTAGGCGAATCCTGACAATATACCTTCCCCAACCTCCAACTCCGTAGCACTTATGAGGGTGTCGCTGAGTCGGTGGCCTCTCATTAAGTAAGTGCTACATCAACATTTCCTTCCCCTATCCCAAGTTACGGTAAAGATGGGCGTGGCCGGGAATAGCGATATTCATGCTTTTAGTATTCTTGTTTATGATTTGAACAAGGTATACTCCCCTGCCTTGTTCTTGAAAGTAGTCAGGATGAGATTATTAAAAAGAAACATGAATGTTGCTAGTATCCAATCTACGAAGTATACCGTAACTACGCTAACGCTAACGCTAACGCTAACGCTTCGTAGATTGGATAGTAGCAACATTCATGTTTCTTTTTAATAATCTTATCCTGACTACTTTCAGGAACAAGGCAGGGGAGCATATCTTGTTCAAATCATAAACAAGAATACTAAAAGCATGAATATCACTATTCCCGGCCACGCCAATCTTTACCGTAACTTGGGATTATCCGTTTCACACTTGCATGTTGAACTTTTACTCGTTTTGCGATCCGATTGAAGGAAATACCCTTCTCGGTGCACCAGATAAGATTTCCTTTTTAATATCAATTTCAATTCGCGACATCTGCAGTACAAACTTTAAGAAACAGCAAAGAGGTTGAAATAATAAACTTTGACGTGTAAACAAAAGCATCCGTGCGAAAACACTGAAAAAAAAAACATTCGTTCGTGCGCAATAAAGTTCCAAACATTTGCGACAACTTTTTGACATACTCCTTAAAGTACACTATTAAAAACTTTATCTATATCGTGTTATTATGATGATTTGATAATTTTCTGCAGTAAAAGCATGACAATAATCAAAAACAGGCTAGTCGAATCTTAGAAAACTAATTATTATTTATTGAAATATGAGTATAAAACCAATTCGATTGAAAATCCCATTGGCATTGCATAGGGGGAAATTCTACCATATCATAAGTCTTGATAGTTATTATAAAGCTAATAAAACGTTAATAAATTAATATTAGCGTGACATACCTAATTTGTATACCATCCCAGATCTATACACAGAGACGATGACATTTTTCTGCAAAACGAAAATTTGGTCGAAAAACTTGTTTTTTTATTAACCCTCGGTAGGTTTATCTCGGGACCAACGGCTTTACTTACTTTCCTTCCGAAGTTGTCACTGATTTTTTTTATTTAGTGACTATCTAGGGGATGGGATTCGATCATAGGTCCTCGGCGTGAGAGGCGTGTGTTCTAACCACTACACCAGGTCCGTCCCCATAAAATTTATTGTGCCAAAATTGTTTTTGAATTACTTTAGCGTTCGTTCTGCTGAAACATATATAATAGGGTGCGGTTTATTTTTCAAAAATTCTCAAATCAAAAAGTGTGTGCGTGTAACATCTCGGAATCAAAATATGGCCGGCACAATGGCCGCCTTGTGCCCCTACTCACGTTTTCAAAGCACTAAACTGGAGAAATAGTTGATAAACGCTTCTGATCTTCTTATTTTAAGCTTTCTGCTAGTGCACAAAGCCAAAATAAAAAGTGCACTGCTGTTGGATGCTTTCTTCGCGAGATTAATTCAAATCACATAAAAAGAAAAGCCTTTGAGCCATACATATTGAAATTTAGAGGTGGCACAAGTGACGTGAGGGTTTACTATCAAGTTTAAAAATATGACCCACAGTGAAATTTGCATAATTTAATATTGGTAATTAATTTTGAATCTTCTAGCATCGTTATCCTCAAAATTTAATATATGAAATGATTTTGTTTTTTTTTAAGGTGCTCTCTGCCGTTACACGCATAATTGTCCCATGTTCCAAAATATGCAATCGAGAAAAACGCATTTAAAGATTTTAACTTATTTAGGCCTCGTATTGTCCAAGTGTGTGGTAAATTGAATTAAAATCTTTACAACAGTATAAAGAATAGCGTGTTCATTAGAGTCAAGAGTTTTTATTATGGGAATAAAGTAAATTTAGCTACGAAATTCAAAGTGGGACTGTTATGCCTAGAAATACGGGGGTTTTGGTGAATTTCTACGCATAACAGTCCCACTGATGGTAGTGACCAATTATGTGCTAAGCATACTGCTGTAGATGATTGATTGATTGTACAGAAGGTAGAGGACGTATATCCTCAAGACTTTGTTAAGGCACCTAATGACGGCTCAAGTGACATGTGCCAAACGGAGCCACGTGTGGGGAAGTGAAAAAAAAAAAAACGATTTTACAGTTTGGGATGGAAAGTTAAATTTTTTGTATGTGTGATTATGAGACAATGTATGAGTTAGCGAAAGAAAGATTGGATGCGTGAGTTAGAGAGTTTATAAGATGTTATAAATTCATATATCGACTCTTCCAGCTACAGGCTTGACATGAACTCATCTGTGAGTTCAAGGTTATTCTGCGAAGTGAATATTTAACTCAAAATTCACGACACAAATCTTCACACGATTTGACATTTCTTTGGACTTGGTTTGCAAAATCATGATATTTGATACATCGCAAATGAAGCTTTAGAACCACCAACATATTTGCCACTTATACCGAAGAACCAATTATCCGGAATAACCCAGTTTGTGGCCAGGTCACCCAAAACCTCTTAAACTATTTTTCTTTTGACTTGACTTTGACTTCGTCTTGACTTCATCAAGTTTGATATGTCGCAAGATAGGTCTCAGAACCGCCAATATAATGGCCACCTCCCCTGGAGAACAGGGTATCCAAAACAACCTAGCATGTTATCAAGTTATCCAAGAACCTCTGAATTACCCTTATTTAGCCTTGATTTGGGAATTTATGTAGTTTGATGTTGCCAGCTAGGTTTCAGAACCGATGGTTTAGAGGCCATTTCCCCTAGGGAACCGGGAATTTGGAACAATCCTACATGTGGTCAAGTCATTCAAATGCATTTGAACCACCTTTAGACTTGATTCGCAAATTCATGAAAATTGATATGTCGCAAGCCAGGTTTCAGATTCTCCAATATAATATGGCCATTTCAGCCAATGAACCGGTATTCGGAACAACCCAGCATGTGGCCAAATTATCCAAAAACGGTCGAACTATTTTTATTTATACTTTGTTTGCTAAATCATGAAGTTGATTTGTCGCAAGCCAAATAATTCAAATTAAAGTGGTTACTGATTCTTCAAGTGGGATTATTTCAGTACTCCCCGTGATGAATCCGAAATTACGGTAAATTTTTAATCGATGCCCCTGGTTCTAAAAACTAGAAAAATTTTGTGATCAACACTGAAAATTCAACTGAAATTAATTGAAAAATGGATGGAAAATAAAATGTTGATATTGAAAATTTCAATCAAATCTGACGTCAGGCCCGCATGAATGTTGAATGCATCCCGATAATACAAAACACATAAAACAGGTTGTGTTCAAAACGATTTTTCCAAACACCAGCTAATTCAAAACTGCTACTGACTATTTTGTTCGAGATCAGCGCAGCGAATTGTATAGTGTGACAATTATGCGTAGAAATACATTAGTCGGACAGTTATGCGTGGAAATTCAACAATGGGACAAATTGACTTGGCTTGCTTTTCATTGAGTTTCCGAACAAAGTTAACTTTTGGTAAGTGTTTTCTTAAACTATACGTAAAAATAAACTGTTTGATGACAAAAAGTAAAAATGCACGAAAAGTAACATGGGACAATTATGCGTATAACGGCAGCTCTGTGCTCGTGGCCATTACTGTGCCGGAATCAGTTGATTTTTTTTTTTTTTTTTTTAAATCTTTATTAGAGTGTATTTTAACACACGAGGGCTAGTTCTACACTTACAAAATCAGTTGATCTGTAGCTTCGTTTACCGATACAGATCTATTTTTAACTTATCTATATTTACATCTACTTTCACTCTCTCCTACTCTTTACTCTCACACCGAGCAGGGAGCAGGTAGGAGAGAGCTCTGCTGTTAGTGAGGCTAGCTGCCTGCGAAGAGGGTCAGTTTGTCTCAGTCACCATCTGATCCCCAAAGCACGGTCCTCCGAGAGGCGTCTTCTGGTGGCTGGACGGGTTTTTTTGTGGAGGGGCTGGGAATCGAACCCATGACCTTCCGCTTATGAAAAATGATACACTCCAACCTCTTTTTACGACCGTTTTTTAACGACGGTTCTTTTTCCGACCACTTTTTTACGACCGAAATTCAGATTAACGACCGTTTTTATATATGATCATTATCTTAAAAAATATTCAAAATAGAGGATCATTATAAAAGAAAAAAGACAATTTACACCGTCTTCAGCCAAAGGCTGCACAGACTGCACGATCACTAACGTTAGGCAACGGACAACACATAACACCCAGTAGCCCAGTGATGAATTTTTGGTTTGACGAAAAGTTTCCACCGACCGGAGTGGGAATCGAACCCACACCCCGTGACACAATACGCCTCAACGACTGACGCCGCTAACCGCAAGGCCACGAAGCCCATGTTCAGCAAAATTGTTCAGTAGTTCAAGGACTAACATATGGTTGTCATTCATTTGCGGAATTCTGCCACTAGGCGGCGCTAGTGAGCATAGAACTTTTGTTTTGCGGATAGCTCAGGATCCTGACCACTTAGAAAGATGGTGTCTTCGACAAAGTTGTTCAGTAGCTCAAGGACTATCCTTATAAATGCTATGAAGTTCGAAATTTTGCCACCAGGCAGCGCTAGTAAGCATGAAACTTTTGTTTTGCGGATATCTCAGGATCCTGGCCACTTAGAAAGATGGCGTCTTCGGCAAAGTTGTTCAGTAGCTCAAGCGCTATCATTATAAAAGTTATGAGATTCGAAATTTTGCCACTAGGCGCTAGTTAGCTTAGAATTTTGGTTTTGCGGATAGCTCAGGATCCTGGCCACTTAGAAAGATGGCGTCTTCGGCAAAGTTGTTCAGTAGCTTAAGGACTATCATTATTCTAGCCAAGAGATTCGAGATTTGGCCACCAGGCGGCGCTAGTGAGTATCGAATTTTTGTTTTCCCGATAGCTCAGGATCCTGACCACTTAGAGAGATAGCGTCTTCGGCAATGTTGTTCAGTAGCTCAAGGACCATCATTATAAATGCTATGAAGTTCAAAATTTTGCCACCAGGCAGCGCTAGTGAGCATGAAACTTTTGTTTTGCGGATATCTCAGGATCCTGACCACTTAGAGAGATGGCGCCTTCGGTAAAGTTGCTCAGTAACTCAAGGACTATCATTATTCTAGCCAAAAGATTTGATATTTTGCCACCAGGCGGCGCTAGTGATCATAGATTATTTGTTTTCCAGATAGCTCAGGATCCTGACCACTTGGAAAGATGGCGTCTTCGGCAAAGTTGTTCAGTAGCTTGAGGACTATCATTATAAAAGCTATGAGATTCAAAATTCCGCCACCGGGCGGTGCTAGTGAGCATATATTTTTTGTTTTGCGGATAGCTCTGGATTATGACTATTCAGAAAGGTGGCGTCTTCGGCAAAGTTGTTCAGTAGCTCAAGCGCTATCATTATAAAAGCTATGATATTCAAAATTCCGCCACCAGGCCTCGCAAGTAAGCATAGAATATTTGTTTAGCGAATAGCTCTTGACTATGTTTATTCAAACAGGTGGCGTCTTGGGCAAAGTTGTTCATCAGCTCAAGGACTATCATTATAAAAGCTATGAGATTCAACATTTTGTCACCAGGTGGCGCTAGTAAGCATAAAACTTTTATTCTGCGGTTATATAAGAATCCCGACTACATAGACATGGCGTTTTCGGCAAAGTTGAGCTACTCAACAAGTTTACCGAAGACTCCATCTTTCTAAGTGGTCAGGATCCTGAGATATCTGCAAAACAAAAATTCTATGCTCACTAGCGCCGTCTGGTGGTTAAATCTCGAATCTTTTGGCTAGAATAATGATTGTCCTTAAGAAGACTCTGACACGTTAATGCTTCCAGTGGACGATTTGCCCTTTGAAGGAAGCACCACACCAGACAACGGACTAGCATGCAACGCCCAGTGGCACAGTCGAATACGTTCCTGACGAAAAGCTTTCCGGACTGAAGCGGGAATCGAACCCACACTCCCTGTCACGATGCGGCTAAATGCTTGGTAACACTAACCGCACGGCCACGAAGCCCACAAGCTTTAAGCTTAACCTTAAGCTACTGAACAACTTTGCCGAAGACGCCATCTCTCTAAGTGGTCAGGATCCTGAGATAGCTGCAAAACAAAAATTCTATGCTCACTAGCGCCGTCTGGTGGCCAAATCTCGAATCTCTTGGCTAGAATAATGATTGTCCTTAAGCTACTGAACAACTTTGCCGAAGGCGCCATCTCTCTAAGTGGCCAGGATCCTGAGATATCCGCAATACAAAAGTTTCATGCTCACTAGTGCCGCCTGGTGGTAAAATTTTGAATCTCATAGCTTTTATAATGATAGTCCTTGAGCTACTGAACAACTTTGCCGAAGACGCCATCTTTTTAAGTGGTCAGGATCCTGAGATATCCGCAAAACAATAGTTGCATGCTCACTAGCGCCGCCTGGTGGCGCAATTTCACTTAAGCAGTGTTGCCAGCTACGAACAAAAATTTGAACCCTGCATGAAAAACTGGAGAACAGTTGAAGAGTATGGCTATGTTGCTAAGCATTATATTTTTCTGTTCCGCTCAAGTTTGATGGTTTTGATTTTTACTTTATTCTTCTTAAACAGTGTTGCCAGCCACATGAACATTTGTGATTCAGCCGACTGTATGGCACGCAACACTGCCTTCAACTTTGGTGAACATTCGGTATCGTTATCCTTAAAATTTATTGGTATTTGCATATCACACCCCCATAAAATTGGCTCTTTTGGTAACAATCGAGCAGTGTTGCCATCTATTACCAAAATATGAAAACTTGAACGGCCATTTTGGAAAGTTCTCAACCCATGCTTCAACATTGCCGAATATGTCGGATCAGTATTTCCGCATCTAGACGTTGCATTTTTCAAAAACATAATTATAACCCTGATATTTTTTACGACCGATTTGTTTTACGACCCCCCGATAACGGTCGTAAAAAGAGGTTGGGGTGTATTGGTATTGGTGTATAGTATTGGTGAATAGTAGCTAGCTAAAATTGCTCTCATTCTTATTCTAATTCTAATAATTGATCTTTGATTGACCATATCTTCCAAATCTTATAACATGAACTTGAAGATAATTTGATCGTTTTAAACGTGTTAATTGAAGGTAGAAGAAAATTTTCCTTAAGTTATTAAATATCCTTAAAGCATAAACTTTGTATGAACAAAAAATACATCTGTAATTTTGTAGATATTTTCACTTAAAACAATTTTTTATTGCTAAACTGATTTTTATAGCATCTTATTACATATAACAACAATTTGAATAGTGTATACACTATTACAAATTATTGTTAAACTTAATTTTGTGTTAAAACAAGGCATGATAATCAAATTATTCATTAACTTGATAATTTAATTTAAAGTTGATAGCGCCAAATCTTTATATTTCTGGCTTTTTTTAAATTTCTTTTTTTACATGATTTGAATTCAGAAGAGCACACCAAATTTTGGTTTTGAGCTCATACACAAAATTAACATCACCCTAGTTTACAGCTACGGGTAAACCGGTTTCTTCTGCCAATTTGAACTTGCGTGCAACGAAATGAAACAGATTGCAAACAAGTCATCGCACGCAGGTGGATTCAGAAGAGTATACAAAAGCTAGTGACGCTATTGCTTTATAGATGGATTTATTTTACGGCGAACATATTTTTGGGATGATTGGATGATGATGGTAAGTGTTAAGGGCTTTATGAAATTCGTGAATACATTTGGCTTGGATATTTTTGTTCACCTGTGGTACGACGGCACAATAAATTACATCAAGCATTTAACAGGAAAATAACCAACATCGTTTTACAAATTTTCAAAACCAGTTTTATTGCTGGCTTAAGGCTCAACAATCCATCATCCAATCATGATCAAAAATGATAAACCAGTTTTTTCGTTCAAATTTCAAGAAATCCTTGATAAATCGTCGGTTTTCCAACATTCATGTTTTGTTCTCATGTTTTGAGATATTTTTTTTATTTTATGATTGTAAAATCATTATTAAATCATTTTTAACTGTCATTATCGTATTATTTTGCTGAAAGAACTGTTATCAAGCAATCAAAAGCAAAGTATTCAGTGTGTAATATTCGAGTGGTTCAAATAATCGTTTTTGTTCCACACCGCTCATTCGATTCTAGATCAAAATCAGAGTGTCTTCCCAAAATTTGAGCTCATTTGGATGAAAACTGAGACTGCACAAGCCCTTTAAAGTTTATATGGGAATTACTTTGAGAAAAGCAACCAATTCATTCAATCGGTCATAGTGTTGGCCCATGTGCTCGTAGGGATTAGAATTACGTTGATACTGTGAGAAACAATAATCAGCTATAACTTTGCCGAAGACCGTTTTTAAATCGGACGCCTCAGTAATTCGTTATTGATTTATATCCAGTCACAAATTCTTCAACAGTGCTCATTTAACTTCTAAACAGGCAACATTGCTGCGCCTGACGCGAAAGATAGCACGCACAAATCATGGCTACTATGTTTTACTGCATATATCCAGTGATGCCTGCTGAACAGTCCAATTATTATAGCCAAAGTTTTACGACTCATACAAAAATCAATAACTAATTACTGATGCGAATGAATTGCTTGCTTTTCCCATAGTAGGTAATACCCATATAAACATTAAAAGGCTACACTGTAATGTGTAATCAACGAAATAAAACGATTGGTTAATACGGCCTTGTAATAAATGTTTTCTTAAAGCAGTGATATATTTGAAAATTATTTTTGTCACATATGTTAATAGAATCCTCAATGCTATGTTTGAAGATATAATTTTCGTCGTCGTCGTGTACTAGATATTAGATAATTTAATAACTAGATATTAGATTTTTCGAACTTCATTTGAATATTATGAGTGGACAAATCATTAGGTGAACGCCATTTTGTGGGATTGTTATCCGGCATTCACACAATGCGTCCCACCCATCGTACCCTTCCAGCTTTGGCGACTTTCTGAATACTGGGTTCACCGTAGAGTTGCGCAAGCTCGTGATTCATTCTTCTCCTCCATACGCCGTTCTCACATACTCCGCCAAAGATCGTCCAAAGCACACGGGGTTCAAAAAATCCTAGCGCTTGCAGGTCCTCTTCGAGCATTGTCCACGTCTCATGCCCGTAGAGGACTACCGGTCTTATCAGCGTCTTGTACATGGTACACTTAGTACGGAAATGAAGTTTACCAGACCGCAAGGTCTTGTGAAGTCCATAGATAGCACGACTTCCGGCAATGATACGTCTTCGAATTTCTCTGCTGCAGTTGTTATCCGACGTTATCAATGATCCGAGGTAGACAGATAGACGGTTTTATCCAGCCAGCAGATATTTCGTCTTCGACGTATGTACATACAATTCAACTCGATCTGGAGGAATAGGAGGTAGGAAAGACCATCGTCTTGTCGAAGTGCTTTTTCGTGTTTCAAACGGGTCCGATAAAGCACCCGATATCTTCACACAGCACTGGGACAGAGCCTGCTTCTCAGCTTGTGTTCTTATGAGCACTTCCACAGTTATTATCTGAGAGCTTACTATGCCAATGACCATTTTTGCATATGTATATCGTGTGGCAGGTACGAAGATACTTTATGCCCTGGGAGGTCGAGAAAATTTCCAAGATCTTCGACCGGTGGGATTAGAACCCACGACCCTCAGCTTGATCTTGCTGAATAGCTGTGCGTTTACCGCTACGGCTATCTGGGCCCCTGCCCTTTTTGTATATTGAGTATATTATTCCCTCCTTCCACTCTTCCGGTAGCTGTTTGGAATCCCAGATCCTGGCTATCAATCGGTGGAGACAAGTGGCCAACCTGTCCGAGCCCATTTTAATAAGTTCCGCTCCAATACCATCCTTTCCAGCTACTTTGTTGTTCTTGAGCTGTTTGATAGCATCCTTAACTTTACTTTTTGTGGGAGTTGGCACGTCTCCCTCATCTGCCGTACTGATAAAGCCATTCCTCCTGCTGTCTTGGCCTTCCTCCTCTGCAGCATTTAGGTGTTCATCGTAGTGCTACTTCTACCTTTCAATCATCTCAACTTCTGCTGTTTGGTGAAAGTTCACAGAAATCTGTGATTTAATCTAAGTATGTAATACTTCTCAAAGCATCCTATCATAAGGATAGGCCTAGAAACGACCTTACATAAAAAACGAAGTAGATTTTAATAAGTAAATGAAAACTCGAATTTAATACTATAAATTCCACTAGAGTTTGTATCCTTTGACAGATGCGCGTTTCGGTTTTTCACTTACTTATAGCTATTCCATTGAACAGCTCGAAGATTTATTATCAGGATTTTACTTTTATTTGATTCCATGCTATGAAAGTTCTACCAAACCTTACAATTTTTGCGTCTAAAAACCAGGGAGTGAAATTATCGGTCACGGCGATAATCATAAGCCTATCGCTCAAACCGATTTTCCGAAGAAAGGAGACGTGCGATAATATCCTACCCTTCCAGCCCTGCGAGAGTGTGCTCTCACGAGATGTGCTGCAGCGAATTTATATTATCACCAGCAACGAGAAGTTGGCTTTCTTCTTTTCTACTCTTTTTTCGTCGTTTTGAATGTCCTTCGCTTCCACATGTAGCTTTTATATACCAAATTTCAATCCTCCTTCGTTCAGCTGACGTGGCCGAGTGGTTATGGTGCACGCGCGTTTCGAAAACGTTGTTGCTCATTGACATGGGTTCGAACCCCATTGGCGGCAAACATTTTTGTTATTTCTCATGTGATAATTATCGCGATAAGTTTAGAGCCGATAAAGTTGGATCAGTGCAGTGCATATGATCTTGGCTTTTCGTCAGTACAATGATCAATGAATTCTCGAAATCTGTTTCTCGCAGATAAAGGCGACAACTAATTCTCGCGGAACATTACTAAAGGACCTATGTACAAATGAGAGATTCTCTCCTCTCTCGTTCTCTTTCGATTATAACAGTGGAATACTAATGATTTTGGGAAGTTTTCCACTACAGATCGAAAGTCAATTCCCTTGACTAGCGTTTCATACAAAAAACGCAACAGAAGAGGTTAATGTGACTCAGTTATTAATGAAAGAGAAAGTAAACAAAGAGAGCCTCTCAATTTTAGATAGGTCCTTTAGTAATGTTACGCGAGAATTGTCGGGTTGCTTGAAAAATGCCTATTTTCGTCTCATTTCCGCAATATTTTCATTCACTGCAAACAACAAATAGTCTTAACTTTTTCAAATCTCAATCGATTTCTATAATTTATGGAATGAAAGTCTTTCACTTGGATAGCATTCGAACCACCATGACATTTACAGTGAAACCTCCATGAGTTGATATTGAAGGGACCATCGACTCATGGAAATATCGAGTCATGGACCAGCAATCCTTTGGAAAGCTGCTTCTAGGGACCCTCATAGTAATCATGAAATTTTGTTATTAGTATGGCTCCATGAGTCGATATCGAGTCATGGAACATCGACTCATGGAGGTATCACTGTATAATTCTTCTTTTGAATCGAGCTAGAAATGTTAAAAAGGAACTCTTATTCCACGCGAACTTTCGCCCTTCTTAACTCTGTTGGTAAATGCGCAGTTATTCAGCAAGACAAATTTGAGGGTAGTGGGTTCGAATCTCGTCGGTCGAGATTTTTTTTAGTAAAGAAAGTTTTGTCGATTATGCGGGCATGGAAGAGTATGGAGCCTTCCTTAGCTGAGTGATTAGAGTCCGCGGCTACCATGCACAAGGTGCCTGGGTTCGGTTCCCGGTCGGTCCAAGATCTTTTCGTGATGGTAATTCCCCTGACCTCCCTGATCATGTTGTATCATCGTACTTGCCGCACAATATACGAATGCCAAGAATATGGCCGTTATGCCAACAAGAAGAAGAGTACCCCTCATGATTACCACACAATATACACATGCAAAAATGGTCAATTGACATATAAAAGCTCTTGTTTGATAACTTTGAAGCTTTGAAGTAGAATATGTCCTGGTTGGAACGTAACATCAGAAAGAAAGAGAAAATGTAGCCTTAGGACATCATTCCACTTATCAAGAAGTGCATCAATTTTGTTACAGTTTTGATCATTCGGCACAATACACCCTTGGAGCCTCAAAGGATATTATGTTTCATTATGGCTGAAATGTGCAAGTGTTCAAATTCATCCATATAGGATACAATGATTCGTAGGATGCTTCGTAGAAGCGAAATCAAAGAAAAATTCTGAAGCGTGTATCACAATTAAAACATTTTCCACTGTAACGTTTAAAAATAATTCCAATTTGAATTATTCCGGGTGCAAGCTATGCAAACCACAAAAACTTCCATACGCAAATGCAGATAAAAGAATGATACATTTTTCATTTGCAAATGAGCAAATATCTAGGTACGTTGCTACCAACAATGTCGTTTCAGTATGTCGATGTACATACACATAGATTATTCAAACGTTTCTCCCGCAGAGCGAATTGAGTCGGGATAAGCGGAAATAAATACAAAATTGTTAACAGTAGCAAGAGGTGTACGCCACCGAGTAAGTACATAAGCATTTTCGTTTAGCCAAGCCACGCCTCCGATTGAAGAGGAATAGCATTAGGTTTGTAGTTGATTTGCTGTCCTGCTTGCATAGCAAACAAATTGTATATGTGTTGGTGAGGTTCAATTTTGGTTGCCTCGATATTGCCATTCACAGCTGCTCCAGCTTTCAGTAACGTTAGAGATATTTGATGATACAGGTGGCATAAGTTGGTGCTCTGCAATAATATGCATTAGAGAGCTAATTGCTCTTATTTCTAAAATTCATTGTAACTAAGTAAAAAGTGTAATTACACTCGTAACAAAATTTCAACATTTATTCTGCTTGAGGTTCCTTCAATGTTTTTTTTTAATGTCATATGACATTGATTATGTGTCAAAATTAGAAATCCACAATTAACTTCAGAAGAATACACACAAAAGCCTGCAAAAACAATACAATAAATAATTTGAAATGAGCATAAAAATCAGGATTTTTTTACCGTTTTTTGTCGCTTCGATATCTTAGAGATTGTCCATTTTCATTATTCAAAAGTAAGGACTTTAACGAACTAAACTTGGAAAGTTCGAAGTTTGATGCGATTTATCTTTTAAAACAGTGGTCACCAATCTACGGCCCTTGAAAGGGTTTTGTGTGCCCGCGATTTTTAATACTAATGTGATGTAACAACAATTACATTGCGAGACATTTTTCGTCTCAAGCACCAAAATACTGCTACAGTCGATGCTTTACATCTTGAAATCTATTCCTATGTCGATGATTTCTTCGGTCCCTTCATTCTGTACACGATTTATCTCTCTATGTCTCGATAACCGCCTTATCTCGATATCTCCACATCTCGATGTGTTCCTTTTGATTTTTGTTACCAATTTTCTCTCCATTGGTCGATATGACCATTATCAAAGGTTACTAGACCAAACTTAAATGATTCAGAACAATTTGGAAACTCGAAATGACGTTCGTTTGTTTTTTTTTTTCATTTTCTTAGTTATATAGTGTTTTTCAATCTAGTGTTCATTTAAAAAATGTTCTTTGTATCGATCTGTATCGATCTCTCCTTATCTCAATTATTCTTTCGATATCGAGATGTGGAGAGTCGACTGTAATAACTTAATTAAGGACTGTTGAATCCATTGCCAGTTTCAATAGTATAAAATATTATTGCACGTCTAGTTTTTGATATATAGGGGTATTAGGGGCATAATGAACATACGGGGCGAAATGGACACCCCCTCAATATCTGAGAATATGCATACTTAATCAAAAGTTCATACACTGCATGAAATCTGTATTGCATTTGAAATATTTGACGGTATAAAAGTTTATTTTTTGCTAATTGAGGGAGATCCCTTTTATATATCGGAACGATTGACAGTCATTAAATTTATTGGAATTACTAAATTTCATGCAAGTGTTCATTTCGCCCCTATACCTTTTTACCAGCCTTGTTTTCGACCCAATTTTCTATCTCGGTTTTCTGACATATGATATGATTTTTAGCATCATGAATGAATGTAGCACGTCGTACTAACATCAAACTTGAAAACTAGCCGGGGATAAATTAAAAACATTGCCATTTTATGGTCTTAAAACGAACATTTGCTTAACGTGTCCATTATGCCCCTAATTCCCCTATTGGCTGTTGAAAATGCATTATTTAATGATTTTAGCTACCTTGCATACAAATTTACCAGCACTAGACTTGAGAACCAAACAGCACTCTGCGTTGAAAATTTATTTCATTGGTCATCACCTGCAAGCAACACCTGCAAGCAAGCAATTTGATAGGTTTTCAACGCAAACTATTGTCAGATTTTCCAGTCTTGTGCACTTGAAAATTCAAAGTTTGGCTTCGTTTTATTATCACTTTGGTCTTAGTGAATTGCAACTAAGTATAGAGCATACAAAATAAATCATTCTGTACGTTTTTTCAGCGTTATCATGTTTCGGAAACCCTTACAATTCGAATTGTGGGTAAAAATTACGAATCCGCAATTTAAATAATTGTAGGTAAATCGAAATGTGTTGCATTTCCATAATTATTATTTCGAACGCTTCCTCACTTCTGCCTCATATTCCGAACATTTTGATTCAAATTTCGGTCAGGTTGCAAAAACATTAATGGAAAACTCAATTGTACTCACAAAAGAGAGACGTCTAATGCAGATGGCCGTGTCTTTCTTTTTAGATTTCTTCAGAAAATGCTTATAAAATGAGCCCCCAAACAGTGCCAGATTTGGGCTTCAAGGGGCCCGGGTGAGATCTTTTGATGGGGCACTTGATTCAAAATGAGCGGGGAACGGTAATGTTTAGTGTTATAAAAATAACATATCCGGAAAACTAAAAAAAAAAAAAATGTTTTATAACTCGAATTTGAATATGCTCCCATAACTACGTGAATGTTGAAATTGAATCAAAACTATGTTTCGTCGGGACATGGATAAAATTAGCAAAGATTATATTTTTTTCTATTTTTCTGCAGATATGTTTGTTTAATAAACTTGTTATTGAAGCAATTAGCATTTACTTTCTGAAAAGCACATGAGCTTCACTCTAAGTCAAGTATCAACTTCCAAAATTAGTTGTATAAGCCTTCTTCAAGGCTTGCTATACAAATTAAATGTTCCAGATACTGATAACAGTTTGGAAGAACTATGCATGCTTGGGCAGCTTGTAGATGAATCTATGTAAATGGCCATCAGGCGGAAAGCTTCCCGAGCAGAAGAAAAGTGCTACTGAAGATATGCCATACCAGATAATTTCCAATATTAACAACCTGAATAAGGTATGAATTAGCCCTGCACAAGAGGTAAAACACCTCAAATCATATCTCAAGCATGTCCTACTAACACCAAACTAATAACTAGATCAGGTATTGTAATACCTAAATAATAAGTTGTGGATTTTCACATAAAAGTGAAATTTTTCAATAATAGTTCAATACCTTAAGCAGTCCTCAATAACTCTCAAATACCTCAATGAAGTATTTTATTTTTTTTCAACAGTTTTTGCAATACCATTATAATAATTTTAATTTTAATGGTATGATACGAAAACATGGTATTCCTATGCTATTGCAAGTTATTTCTTCCGTCTTGGGTTGCCAATACCATTGTAAATTGTAGAATTTACAATTCTCAGCTCCTTGTGAAAATTGCGATATTGAAGCAAAATTATGAAAATATAAAACAATATTATAAAAATCTTGCATATATTTTAATTCCGGTAGAATTTCAAATGTATTTCATAGAATAGTAGCTTCAGCATCCTGTTTATTATCAGGATATAGAAAATGTATGAATTATAGAGTATCTTCGTCTTTTCAAGATCATTCTAGGACATAGAGAATTGTGATTGTGACAGTATCTCTCTAGAAAGCTGTGAAAGTTTGCTTATATTAACACAAGAAGACTTTGTAAGCTTTTTATATAACTTTGATCGTTTTTATCTGTAAATAAAAATAATTTAATTAAAACTGTGAAATTTAGATAAAAATCTTATGGAACTACTAACTACTAACCATAATATAACAATCTCATAATATTTCTGATAGCAATCGTACCGAATTTGTATTTTAAATTTAGAGTCATTCGAAGCCAAATCACGAATTTTCAAGAACACAAAACTGAAGAACCAAACTCGGACAGCGCTGAAAAAAATATTGATTGGTTACCACCAGCGAGTGACCAATTGATTAAATTTTCAGCGCTCTTGAAATTTTGAGCTGTGCTTTGCCCCCAAAGTGGGAACTTTTGAACGGCAAATTTTGAAATATTTCGTGTGAAATGTTTACCATACAAAGTATACTATTCTATAAAGTGTCTGGAATTAGAATCGAAACGGTACTTGTTATTTTTTAAAAGTATTGTTTCTGGTCATACTGAAGAAACGACAAGCTTTGTGTGGGGACTGAGGCATGTTGAAAAAATCGATTTAATGGTAATTTAATCAAGCAATCTTAACCAAACTATATCCTACATGTAAGTTTAAGCTCTGATCTGCATGCTTGGTTGATAAGATATCTAAAATGTTTGATAAACCATAGATTACATATCATGCGAACATTGATAACATCTGTAAGTTTGGCGACATGTACCACCAAATTCGTTACGTTTTTTTAATAGTAAAACAAAGTTGCTATCTGCCGTATTTAGTAAGGTAAGGTCGTTCAATTTTTTTTCTGTCTTTATTAACGAGATTTTGATACCTGGGCTACTTCATCTCGTGAATGACGGCTCCAAAGAAAGTCGTCATTATAACATTTTCGCCATATGTAATTATCTCGGGGATGGGATTCGATCTCAGATTCTCGGCGTGAGAGACATGTGTTTTAATCACTACACCAGGTCCGTACCCGAGGTCATTCAAGTCAATGTTGAAATACATTGGAGATTTAAACGATTATCTGAAATAAATGCAAAATGGAACATATTGCAATTTTAGAGATAACTCTCCGTTCTATGATTGAACAGAAATATGCTGCAGCTATCACATTACTGATCACAAAGCATCTTCGACCGGCAACGATAATACCTTGGAAACCACGCAAATGACTGTTGTTTTTTGATGTTTTTCAATGCTTTGGACTGTACTGGCATACTTTGGTTAGATGTTTTCGTTCAATGATATAATGATTGTTAACCTGCGGTAGAACTTTGACAGCCGCGGTAGAACTTGGCGGCTATTGCAGAACGGAAATTTTTCAAAATAACCGCAATATTTGCTTTGGAACCATCCAAGTGTCTGTTTAATAAACCTTTTTTTTTTATCAAATCCTTATTTTTTATTACAAAAAAAGCATTATAATTTGTTTTCATTTATTTCAGTTAAAAAATATACAGAGTACATATGCAATGCTTTCAAAATTAGAGCGGTAAAAATATTTGTGTATTAACATTTATCAAAATAACTAGGAAGGAATTTATTGTGATATTTATATAGATACTTGGTCGAATCTTCCTCAAAATATTTCTAGACATATTTCTGGGCAGAATTCATACTGTGGGATTGATTTTTTTGGACGTTCATCAGGAATTCCTTAACAAATTTTCAAAGCAATGCAAAAATTTACTCCAAGATATAAATTCAGTTAAATCTTACATTATGAATATTACCATAAGACATCTTTGGCAACGTTCTTTACAATATTGCAAATATTTTTGCGTTTAACTTTTACAGTTTGACTACAAAAATTAAAAATAGTCCTTTCAATAAAGTTCGTTTGGAATTTCTACAAGTAGCAAAAAAATAGTTTTTACATCAATCTGTTTGCCATGGTATCATGGAACTTCGGAGTTCATGCAAAACATTTTCAGTAAACATCTTCTTCTTTTTCTTGATGGGCTACAATCCGCTACGTTGAATCTACGCCGAATGGATAATTCTTCTCCACTGGGCTCGGTCCTGAGCCAATCGCTTCCAGTCGCCCTGAATGTTAAAGTGCCCTTAAGTCCTTCAACTGCAAAAAGCCAACGTGTGCGCGGCCTACCACTCATGGCCGTATAGAGCAACCGGAAGGATAAGTGTCCTATATAGCGCAAATTTTGTTTTCGTCTGCAGGCTACGGGTCTTAAGCTGGTTACGGAGCCCGTTTAAAAAGCCCTATTCGCAGCTGCAAGACGCCTTTTCACCTCACGAGTAACATCATTATCGCACGTCACGAAAGTACCAAGATACAAAATTTCTTCCATTACTTCAAGCACATCCAGCACCACTTCACTACCAACGTCACGATTAGAACCACACTGTCTACCAGCGATCATGTACTTAGTTTTGCTGGTGTTGACGGTAAGTCCAATCCTCGCTGTCTCCCTTTGAAAAGGCACGAATGCCTCTTCTACGGCTCGACGATCACTTCCGATTATATCGATATCGTCCGCAAAATAGAGACGTTCCGATACTTCCGATATATCGAAATATCGATATTTTGCTTTCGATATTCGATATTTTGGTATCGATATTTCTTATTCAATATATCGGTGATATCGATATTTCCTTCCGATATATCGTAAAACAATATTTGGATAACAATTGTAGGGTTTTCTCGAAATACAATGATACATTAGAGGTCCATGCATTACGAGATCATCCTCCCCTCTTGTGAACTTTTTTCCCCACAATTTTCTATGAATCGAGCTATTTGACCAGAACTATTCTTCGTTCTGGCGATAGCAAATTTACCATTTTTGCATGTGTGTATATCATGTGGCAGTTACGAAGATACTCTATGCCCTGAGAGGTCGAGAAAATTTACAACCCGGAAAAATTCTCGACCGATGTGATTCGAACCCATAACCCACAGATTAGTCTTGCTGACTAGCTACTTGTTTACCGCTACGGTTATCTGGGCCCCAGACCACACTCTTAAAAAAAAATGTAAATTACTTATTAATTCACGTTATGACTGAATGACAATGCTGTAAGTGATGAAATGATGTAAACATGTGCTCTAAAAGATGTATTGAACGAAAAATGCAATTTTACATGATGAAGGACATGAAAACGATGCCACTATGATTGACATGTACCGAATCAGACATCATCGTATTTGAAATGTGACACAAATTCACGTCATTTGGCTCGCTTCTTTTATGTGCATCCAAAAGACGTAAAATCACATGATTTTTTCGGAATGTGCAGGCTCTCCTCCGCCCATTAACGACTTCGTGGTTTATGGACGACCCCAAAGAAGACATTCATGATACCGATAATATTGAGGGTTCTAAGAATTGTTTGCGAATAGTACAAAACTAAACATTAGGTAATTGAGCGATATATAAATTTCGCACCCTTCAAAATATCATATGATATTGCGATATATCGATATTTTGAATCAATAAATCGGTGGTATCGATACTTTGATTCGATAATCGTATCGAATCAAGTAGGGGAACATGGTCCAAGACGCACTGATGGGGTAAAATGGCCCACCTCATTAAATCATTCCTAGCACGCTTCAATTTGTATTCTTTGCCAAACGATGTTAAAATATGTTTACCCAAGAGTTGCCGCCGCAACCCTTGGCAATAAACTAATAGATTTCTCCTTAATTTTCCGGTGAAATTCAACATTTTTCCCTTTTTTTGCCTAAACATTAAGGTTTTCCGATGATTTCATTAAGGAATAAGCGTTTCCATTCCACAGAGCAAACTCATGGAGAAACATGGTTGCTAACTACTAATTCTCCATACTAAATGGCATTTTACCCCATCCATTTGGTCATTTTGAACCACCCCCATTTTTCAACCAACTTTTCTACACGATTTATACCCGTTAAAAAATTCAAATTTGGGAAATGTTTTCATGATGGTAGCTAGGGAATATTGTAAAGTTACTGTTAGGACTTCGAATGGCGTTAAAATGTGGATCTCATTAGGAGAAAACGACACAAATCCTTAAAGTGGCATTTTGGACCATTTGACCCTATCTATACTTCGCAATATCGGAACGTCTCTACCGCAAAACCCAGGAGCATATGCGACCGGGTGACGATGGTACCGTTTCTTTGCACGCCCGCTCTCCTTATAGCTCCTTTGAGAGCAATGTTGAACAAAAGGTTCGAAAGCGCATCACCTTGCTTCAATCCATCTAAGGTTACGAAGGAGGTTGAAACTCATCCGCAACCCACACACTTGATTTCGATCCATCTAACGCTGCACGAATCAGTCTAATCAGTTTCGCCGGAAAACCGTGTTCAACCATTATCTGCCATAACTCATTTCTCTTTACTGAATCGTACGTCGCCTTGAAATCAATGAACAGATGGTGAGTCTGCAAATTGTATTCCCGGAACTTATCAAGGATTTGTCGCAAGGTAAACATTTGATCCGTTGTTGATCGGCCCTTACGAAAACCAGTTTGGTATTCGCCGACGAAGGACTCCTCCAGCGGTCTCAATCTGTTGAACGCCGAATTGAGGAGCGTTATTCCTCGGTAGTTGTGCGCACTCCAATCTGTGGCCCTTCTTGTAAAGAGGGCAAATGAGGCCCTCCAGCCAGCTAGCAGGCAATTCTTCTTCCTCCCATATCCTGAACAAGTACGGTGCAGTATTTCGAGCAGCTGCTCACTACCGTGCTTGAAAAGTTCGGCCGGGAGCTCGTCTTTTCCAGCAGCCTTACAGTTCTTCAACTCCTTAATCGCTCTTGTAACCTCATTTAGCGTCGGGGCTCCACAGCTTGTCCATCGTTGCTGATGAATAATGTGTTCTCAGACGCGCTCGTGTTCTCTCCATTCAACAATTGCTCGAAGTATTTTTTTCCACCTGGCAGCCACCAAGAGATTTTGTCTGTCAGCAAGTTACCTTGGAGGTCATTGCACATGACGGGAGATGGTGCAGTTTTTTTCCGTACGCCATTGACAGTTTCGTAAAATCTCCGTATATCATTTTGTTCCATGCTGTTTTGCGCCTCAGTAATGATGACTTCTTCATACTGCCTTTTCTTTCTGCGGTGAATTCGTTTCTCGGCTGCTCTAGCTTCCTTGTAGTGCTCTCTATTCTGCCGGGTACCAGACACTAACATCCGGCTTCTGGCAACATTCTTCTAATCCGACACATTCTGGCCCTCCTCATCAAACCAACCGTGTTTGGGTCGTCTCTGAGCAGTACCTATCACCTCTCGCGCTGCTGTGCTCATCGCACCGTGGATAGACTCCCACAGATTGTTTAGGTTGTCGCCTACGTTGTATCCCCTTATCCACTCATCAAGCTTCCGGCAGTACTCGTCTGCTACACCTTCTTTTGATAAGCGCTGGAAATTGAAACGCAACGGTCGCTGTGTTCTTGTGTTCGCCACGGTAGACAACCGTGCATGAATTTTACTAACATCGAGATAGTGATCCGAGTCGATGTTTGGACCTCTGAAGGTCCTCACATCGATGACATCCGAGAAATGCCGGCCGTCCACCACCACGTGGTCTATTTGGTTGCAGAGCTCGCCATTTGGGTGCATCCAGGTGTGCTTTCGGATGTCTTTGCGTACCAGTTATTGGGCGGAAAAAATCCTCTCTTCCGATCTGAGCGTTGGCATCCCCGATAACAACTTTTACGTCATGTTTTGGGCACTCTCCGTAGGTCTTGTCGAGACAATCATAAAACGCATCCTTCGTGTCGTCGGATTTATCGTTTGTTGGCGCAAAGATGTTGATCAGACTGTAGTTGAAGGATTTGCCCCGTATCCTCAATACGCAGATTCGTTAATCGGTTTCCACCTCATAACACGCTTCATCTGCTTCCCGATCACTAGGAATCCGACACCATGCTCTGCCTTATCGCTGCTACTATGGTAGATGTTGTATTTGAAAGCTGTGTTGGTGACGGGATCCACCACCCTGAATTCACGTTCTCCAGTTCTAGGCCATCTTACTTCCTGAATAGCAGCCACACTCACTCCAACCTTCTGCAATTCACGAGCCAAAAGGCTCACTCGTCCGGGTTCATTTAAAGTCCTGACATTCCAGGTACCGAGTTTCCAATCATAGTACTTATTTCGTTACCAGGTCGGTTGCCGAAAATATCGTTCGTTATTTCTTCTTTCTCCATTTTTCGTGGTAGGTGAGAAATTCGGTATGCTACCTTACCGGGGTTGCGCTACCTACATCACGTTGATGGGGCTGCCACCTTAGGTTAGTTGACGTGATACAACATTTCATACTCAGCCGCTGGATACCAGAACAGACGCTGTTTGAGCCGCACCTCCTGGTGAACAGACGCTGGGGACGCATCCCCTTACTCTAGCTGATGTCAGAAGGACAACAGTGCCCAGGTTGCACTACCAGCTAAGTACGCAACCCTTAGCTGACGGTCTTTGTCATCGTTAGAACCGTGGAAGCGTGAGGTAGGGACTTGCGAGGACCAGAGCTATGTTGGACGCTCCTTCCTGGTTGTCGACTCACCATTTTACAAACCAAGGTATTTTATTTTTTATAAAAATTAGCATAGATTTTACTTTTCGAATATGTATGGTTAAAAAAAGTTTAAAACACTTTTTATAGTATGCTTTCGTGCTGTAGGATAAGGAATTACTGTGGTCTTTGTGGCCGTGCGGTTAGCCTTACCAATCATTCAGCCGCCTCCCTTGACTCGATGCGAGTGCGGGTTCGATTCCCGCTTCAGGCCGGAAAACTTTTCGTGAATAATGTTTTCCGACTGTGCCACTGGGTGTTACATGCTAGTTCGTTGTCTAGTGTGGTGCTTCCTTCGAAGGGAAAATCGTCCACTGGAAGCATTAACCTGTAGGTGGTTTTAAATCTCTCTGCATGGATAAGACATATTGCATATTTTTTAATTTGGCGAATGTCGAAAATCTAAGGATTGATGAAGAGAAATCGCACATGTCAGTTAAGCCCTTGTGAAGCACCAGTATCGATTTGTGATTTTTTGGCTTCCAAACGGAATAGCCATCCTCTTTGGGCTTTTCTAGAACTAGGATTTATCCTTAATCATTTTTGTGTGCAATGAAATGCTTCTCCAACAATTCACGTGCTGTGAAGGTCGAAAAATTTGTCAAAATGCTGCATCAACTAGAAGATTGTTGAAGCTTTGGAATCAATTGCTGAGAATTCCAATACATCTTTAAGTATGTTTGAAACACACCTCGTCAAAAGCATGCACTATCTTATCAGTTAAGGTGAGAAAATTAGGGTTTTATAAAACTTTTTGGGGTCTATTAATAGGAAACTCAAAAAAAAAAAATAACTATTAATACAACATACTGTTGCAGTGCTTATAGATTGCAGTATGGTAAGTAGAGTGATGCAAATTTTGAAATGTTGGCTCCCCTATGCTTAAACGATTTATATTATGGGAAATAGCATCCTCCCAAACTTTGAAACGATTCGGAAGAAATTTGACTGTGCACAAGCCATTTGAAGTTTATATGGAGATTACTATGGAAAACGACAATTTTTTGTGTCCAGGCCTCTATCTATTCGACATAATATTTCATGGAAAAGTGAACAACATCTGCTCATGTGAAATCCTTTCAGCTACAACTTTGCTCAAGACCACATTTTGATAGGACTCAAGGATAAGTTGCTATTCTTAATCATAAACTGGGTTTGCATTTTGCATGCTTAACCAACTGCTCGGCAACAGTGGTGCTCCTGGCGGGTAGAATAGATCAAAGTAATCCAGGCTACTATGTTCTACAGCAAAACAGCAGTGTTGCTCTGAAAGTAATTAAATGATCATCTTAACATGATTTAGACTTTGTTATCACTAATAACAAATTATCCTTACGTCCCATCAAAATGTGATCTTCGGCAAAGTTGTAGCTGGGAAGATTTCACATGAGTAGAGTTTGTTCACTTTTCCATAAATTTATTATGAGCAGTTAGAAGACTGAGTACAAAAGGTTTGTCTTTTCCTTAGTAATTTCCATAGAAACAAATGGCCTGTGCACAACCAAATTTCTTCCAAATCACTTCAAATTTTGGGAGAATGATTTTCATCATAATTGACACCGTTTAAGCATAGGGGAGCAAAAACTTCAAAATTTGCATCAGTCTAATGGTAAGTCATATAAATTTTTCTGCTCTGGGGGGCTTGTCCCCCAAAACCCCTCCTCGGTTGCGCCACTACCATAAAAGCGAAACTGTCCCACATGGAATTTCTTACGAACACTTTTTATCATCGTAACATTCGTGTTTTAATGAGTACTTTATTAAGCATATCAAAATCAACTCACTTTGTTTGAAAATGTTATGGAAAAATATAAAGTTCTTGCAGTCCCATATTGAAAAATAAAGGCATAACAGTCTCTATATGAACTGTCCATCCTGTGAAGCTCCGAATCGTTGTTGGCAAGTGGGAGCACCACGAAGAACCTTGCATTCCATTCTGACATTACTATAGGAGTGAGGCGTCGAAGTTGTGCCATGCCTACTAGATCGTTTGATGTCCGATCCGATGTTACATTCTCGGAGATCTTTCAACAGGCTTTTGATTGTCAACCATCATAACAGGGTTGGAAGACAAGATCTATGACAATGTTCATTCAGTACCACACACATCCAAATAGCAACTACAAAACGTGAATTATGTTCAAATTTATATTTGTTGCTAATCAATAGAAGCAAAGTGAATAATCTATGCTGTTGTGTAAAATGAATTTGGCATGTACAAATGTACTAGAAAATTATGAACATTTGTATGAAATGACAAGCATCAAACTTTGAGCGCTATTTTATTATGGCCTACTTTTTTATATGGGACAGTTATGCCTTTATGAGCAGTATACCAGGGAGGGAGCTTCAGAACCATTTTCAAAATTTTACTTCGAATCCTCGGCAGAGATTTATTTCTGATATTACCGTTTTGATTCATATTACGGACACTTAAGGCCTCAGTGAATTATAGCACAGCATAGAACATTCAAAATAAATCATTTTGTATGATTCCTCAGCGTTATCGAGCGCCGGAAGCCCTTAACTTTCAAATCGTGGGTAAAGAATACGATTCCGCAACTTGCATAATTTTAAATAAATCGAAATGTATAGCCTTTTGATGATTCTTATTCCGGACGAGTCCTCACTTTTGCCTCATATTCCGGACACTTTGATTCGAATTCCGGACATCTAATGAAAATCATAAATAGAAAAGTCAAATCATCAAATGAAATTGTTAAACCACTAAGGAGAAGTCTAAGGCAGTTGTGCATTATAAATTTGCATAGATAGTTATTAAAATAGCTTATTAAAACGAGCCTCGAAATTGAGAACTTTCGAACAGCAAAAATTGAAACATTTCGTGTGAAATGTTTCCCACACAAAATAGAGTGTCCGGAATTAAAAGCTGTCCGTAATATGAATCAAAACGGTACAACAGCTAGTCCATATTGGTACAGCATACAGTTGACTGGCCCAGCTCAGTATGGGAGAAAAATAAAGTTGTATGATTCCACGGGGCACCCCCCAGGATTATTTCTTGGGGTTAGACGAAGCCTTTCTGAAAAATTCTGCTCATTTGCTAGTTCCATGAGCTGGCGCATTTGAATTGAAGTTAATATGGGATTTTCAGCTCAAACATATGAGCAACAGCACATCATGTACTGTTTGGTTCAGGAAAATTGATGATCGCGTTCAATTGGACCCAGAATGTCAAAAACACTACTTGATGTAATAGCGAAGAATATTGTAGAAGATTGTACCATGATCAAAATTAATAAAGTTGGTGTTTTAACTATCTGAAGTATATCATGCAACACTGCTTGTATTTCTTCAACATAGCTTGGAGGTAGCCACTAAGCGCAACATAGCCACCTATGACGCTGGGCGAGCTGAGGCACATGTCGCATGCATATAAGTGACTGTACGGGAGTGCTGATCTAAGCCTAACTTTCAACAACTGAAAGAGTAATGAAAATGAGATTAAATCCATATACAATCTTCTGCAATTATCTTCATTAAGGTATCAACTAGTGTATTTGTCATTCTGGGCTTATTTGAACGTGAACAATTAGTGTACGGAACGAAACAGTGACATAGGATCAATTTTCAATATATTTGAGATGAATATCCCATACAAACTTCAAATCGAATGCGCCAGCTGGTGAAGCAACCAATTGAGTTGAAATTTTGAGAGAACGTTTTTCTTACCCTAAGGCTCATATCTAGGGGGTGCCCCGTTGAGTTTTACAACATTTTTGTTTAAGGGCCAGTCTAAGCATACAGCATGACTGGCCTGAAATTTTTTTCGAAGCTCAAAAGTTTATGCATCAGACAATGTTTTGATTTTCTACTAATTAGTGGATAAACACATTTTATATATTTATTTGACAGCTTTCATGTTTTGCAGCGTTCTCTGCACGGATAAAAATCTGATCCCCAAAGCATGATTTACAAATCATGAAATTCATGAATTGGTTAGGTTATAATATCAGGATCACAAATCATGGTTCATGGAGTCATAATCATGATTCTTCATAAGCGTAACATCCAGTGTGAAAACACTAAGCGGTGCACTTTGCTTCAGCACATTCGTATCGATCACCCTGAATTCATGATTACGAAGTGGTTGAGTGGTAGGGTACGTGGCTATCAATCGAAAGGTTCTTGGCTCGAATCTCAGTGTATGCTATATTTTTTTTTGTCGATCATAAACGGATGCGCGATTCAGCATTTCTGGCATTTGAATCATGATTTCGAGCAATCAGCAACAAAAACCTAACGCAAGTGTTGCGTTACGGCAATCTGACTCATGATATCATGAGCCCAAATCATGGTGTATTTTCATAAGATGAAAACACACTGGAATCATGATATCAAGAGTCGTAATCTTGTTTTTGGATTCTGATTTCTACCCGTGTGCTTCAATTCAACTGTCATACAGCAGGAAGCAAATAATCTAAGCTGATAGCGCTAAAATTGTTAGTTGGGTAATGTCCATGAGCATGAGCATGAGCATGAGCATTAGCGTGGGACAAAATTTAGATGCTTTCTCCAGTCCTTTTTTTGGATTGCATAGGGGTCTCATAACAACTGTGCATAATTTTAGCTCAGTCGGTGAAACTTTATTTTAGCGCCAGTCGTTCAAAGTTTGTATGGGATTTACTATGGGAAAACTCACTTTTGCAAAGAAAAATCGCCAGAGGTCACCCATTGACCTCTATAAAAATTCTGAGCACATACCTCGACAGGTATTTTTACCATGAAGAATATTTCAGAAGACCGCGAAGCCATCCAACACTTGTGAAAAAAGTTATTCAATAAAAACCTATTGGCTAGGTGACGTTGATTAACACGTAAAGGAATAACAATAATAACAAAATTGGGCAAAATTTCCGAATAGTCTAAGCTTAATAACTTTTTTCACAAGCATCGGATTGCTTTGCGGTCTTCGACAATGTTGATCATCGTAAAAATATTTATCACTTTCAAGATCAAGATCAGAAATTTTATAGAGTACAATGGGCGACCTCCGGCGATTTTTCTTTGCAAAAGTAAGTTTTCCCATAGTAAACCCCATGCACACTTTGAACGTCTGGCGCTAAAATATAGTTTCACCGATCGAGCTGAAAATTTGCACAGTTGTTATGGGACCCAAATGCAATCCAAAAAGTGGACTGGAGCGAGAATCTAAATTTCGCATATAACCGTGTCCCAGGCTTATGAGCATATATGACCGTACAATTCGTAGTTGCTACTCCGTGATTGAGTAGAGCAGGCCTGCCCAAGCTTTTTGGCTCTTTTTCGACATAAATGGTTAGTGCGTTTACAAGAACAGACCAATATGAACAAAATTAGTCCCAAATGAAAGCTTTGTAGTATATCTATCTAATCCATGCTGAAAATTTTAAATTTGTATCAAACTCTTTGCTAACGATGCAAGCATAGGTAAAAATCAGTCCGCGGGCCGGATCATTTTTTGGGCTTAATTGCATCGGAAGCAAAGACGTTGATATAAATTTTTAAAATTGTAGCATGGATTAGACAAATATACTACCAAGCTTCCATTTAAGACTAATTTTGTTCATATCGGTCTGTTCTTGCAAACGCACCAACCATTTATGTCGAAAAAGAGCCAAAAGGGTTGGGCAGGCCTGGACTAGAGCAATCGAAGTTGCACAGGGAATTAATGAAATTGTTAGTTGGGGAATGTCTAATACAAAAACATGCTGGAACGTCTGGGAATCGAACCCTTCTCACCTTCAACACCTTCATAATTAGTTGAGAATTTTCTATTTATTTTTAAGACTTGTGAAATCAAAATATCTTATTAACTTTTTTTAATCTACTTTGGATTTACCTTTCTGCCTTCCACCCAAACACTTCAGAGGGTCAGATTGCTTCACTAGCTAGTGAATGCTTGGAGTTGCTCAACATACCTAAGGTTGTTAATTTAGTCTCCAAAGGTAAAGACCCGAATTCGCTGCAATTTGTGTCTTTCAAAGTTGGTGTCGCTTGTCAGTTGAAAGACATTCTGCGTCACCAGCATCACCAGCATCAAATAAGTTTCCAGCCGTCGCAGTCGTCCTGGTCCTGTTCACGGAGGTTTGGGAGGAATCTTCCAACCTGCCTCTCCAGGCAAGTATGCGTGCAATATCAGTCGACCTGTCCCTGAAGACCATTCCGATTTCAGCTCGACAATCAATGACACCAACGATCGTACGTCTTCCGTAAACATGTCAGTCTTCGAAGATATTTCTCGCCGTAGTCTAGATTCGGCTGTGGGCAGGAATTATGGTTGCAGTAATCGACTCGCTTCAAACCTACATGTGTACTACCAGAATGTTGGCGGCATGAATAGTACCATAAACGATTACCTGCTGGCCAGTACTGACAACTGCTACGACATCATTGCTCTCACTGAAACGTGGTTGAATGAACGGACATCATCAACGCAAGTTTTCGATAGTAATTATGCCGCTTTCCGTTGCGATCGTTGTACATCAAATAGTCGCAAATCAGCTGGAGGTGGGGTTATCCTTGCAGTACGCCAACAGCTGAAACCACGCATGGTCCCAAACGACTCTTGGACAAGCGTCGAACATGTGTGGGTCGAAATACCACTGTCCGACCGATCACTTTTCTTTTGCGTGGTTTATCTGCCACCCGACCGTGTCCGAGATGCATCCTTAATACAGTCCACACTGAATCGATTGCAACCATTCGTTCAAAGCTGAAACCCGGGGATGAGATCGTGATTATTGGCGACTTCAATCTCCCTAGAATAAAATGGTAACCAACCCGTTTTGGTTTCATGCACCGGACGCCAATCGTTCTACGCTTCCAACCAGTACCACTAGTTTGCTCGATTCGTATAGTATCAATTTGCTGCAGCAAATCAACCCCGTTGAGAACAGTAATGGAAGAATTTTGGATCTCTGTTTCGTAAGCAACGTCGACTATGCTCCTGTAATCTCCGAGGCTGTTGCTCCGCTCGTCAAACTCGTCAATCACCACCCTCCACTGCACATTGTCTTAGAAAACCGGTCCAACGATTACTTCAGACAAACGGTAGCTGCAGTATACTAGGGTTCCGTTCTACTTCGTCGTAAGAGCTACTATTCGTCGTATCAAACTTAAAATGTTCCACTACGGTGGATATTCCAACTTACCTGCAACATAGATTCATTTTCCAAATTTAATTTTGTGAAAGATTTTAAGATTCGTCCACCTGTACACCAAAAATGCAATGAAACTACTGTATTTCGATAAATAACTTCAGTTCAATTATCCACTTTACACTTTTTCACCGAAATCGCATGGACGAACACGATTTGAGAGAAATGCTTAGGTGATTATTAAACGAAGCCAAACTTGGAATTTTCAAGTGCACAAGACTGAAGAATCGGACAACAGTTCGCGTTGAAAATCAATCAAACTGCTTGCCTGCTGGTGGTGACCAATGGGATAAATTTTCAACGTGAAGCGATGATCGGTTCTCAAGTATTGTGCTCTTGAAATTTTGAGGTGTGGCTTCGTTCTATAATCACCTTAGAGGTCGACATCAGTCACACCACTTTCCAACACAAGTTTCTTCCGGCCCCCGTGGGTGACTAACTTCGCCGGGCACTTATTTTCACTATGAAAAACCTTCGTACTTCTTCACTGAAGGATTTTATTCCAATCACACGCCGTAAAACTTCAATAAATCACCAAATTTTACGAAATTTTTTCAACCGCAGAGAATGTTAACAAAGTTCAATCCGTCGTATTGAGAAAAAAAAAAGCTTGTGCGCGACGCTCGACGTAAAAAATACGGTTCCTTTGATTGTGTTGTTTTCGCTGTACTGTGAGCAAATGCCATAATTGTACGGTCAAAAGGAATTGTGTTCATATGTTTGGGCTGAATTTTGATGACGAACAATTAATTTTAAAGGAAATTAGTATATTCCAACATGCTGAAGGAATGGAGGGAGATGCCCGTGGATCTATATATTCTATTAAAACATTTTATTATAGCGTTGATATATTGTGTTTTAACCACTCAATACATCACAGTGAGCCGTAAGTTGTGAGACGAATCTGGAAACTGATTGCGACGGAATTGAAAACGATACGACGGATTGAGAATACGATAAGATGCATTTTCTTTGCATTATTTCCAAAAACATATCAAGATTTATCAAAATGTTATTGTACAATGCTAAAGCCGTTTTGAGAAAGAATTGTTTGGCATCGGTTTGTATCAGCATCATTCACTGCAATACTGGGAAAATTGGCTTGTTTAGGGGTATCCAGTTTCTTACATATTCTGAATCTACTTTAAAAATTTAACTAGAATCCAAAATTTCATAATTTTACGTGACCTGGAACTATTTTTAAAACACGTTCGAAATTAGTATGGAAATCACCTTTGAATCAACCCTCGGAAATTTTTACTTCGGAACTAGCTGTCATTATGTAAATTGAAGTGTCATTGAGTCGACGGATTTAAATCTTTTTTAATCATTTAAAATATCTACATTAAGATATTGAATTGCAATAAAATCGTGTCATACTTAAAAAAATGTGCTCTTACGAACAGGCTGCAAAAAACTGTTAATTTTTCTTCACTAAACAACCCAATTGCAGTTCTCACTGATCAATGCTTGATACGGTGGATACTAGCACATCACCCTACGATTTCAAAAATGCTGACTTTGACGCAATTTCTGACGTCCTATCGAATATCGATTGGGAAGACGTTTTAGGTGATGACGAAATTGATACTGCAGTGCAATATTTCTCCAATATTATGAACTACGTGATTGATAGACATGTGCCTAAACGAGTTAATTCCAAGCACACACAAACTCATTGGCAAACAAACGAGCTACGGTCAATCAAAACTGCTAAAAGGGCGGCATCGCGATACTATACAAAGCACCGGACTGAATCGTCAAGACATTATTACGTTCAACTGAATAACTAGTATAAGTAAACGAATGAACCAATCGTGTTACCAATCGTACAAGAAAAACATGTAGCTCAAGCTGAAAGCGAACCCGAAATCTTTCTGGAAGTTTGGTCTACCCACGACGATGAAGTATGAGGGAAAATTTGAGCTCCGACCCTTAAATCGTTTGCGACTTTTTTGCCGATAAGTTTGGTGGCGTTTTTTTCTGAAGAAGGGATTACGTCTCAACAAATTGAAGCAGCTGTGGAAGATGTCTCCTATCTCGGTGAATCACTCACTCATATAAATGTTGATGGATCAATGATTATGCCGGCCACCAGTAAACTTAAAGCTTCTTGCTCCACGGGCCCCGATGGAATCCCTCCTATCTTGCTGAAAAAGTATGCTTCGAGTTTGGCTGTTCCTCTTCAGCGCATGTTTAGTTTGTCGCTAGCCACTGGCAAATTCCCAGACTCATGGAAGTCTGCATTCTTGTTTCCTGTTCACAAGAAAGGTGACAAAATGCACATCCAAAACTACCGTGGAATATCCGCTCTGAGTTCAGTTGCTAAACTCTTCGAGCTTGTGCTACTGGAACCTATATTTCGCCACTGCCGACATTACATTGTTGAAGAGCAACACGGCTTCATGCCTAAGCGATCTACCAGTACAAATCTGCTTTATTTTACTTCATACATTACCGAAGGCTCTAATAACGCAAAGCAAACTGATGCAATTTATTTGGACCTCACTGCTGCCTTCGACAGCATTAACCATGAAAATGAAAGTTCCTCGTTTGTCGTTCGCCGGCGATATGAAAATTTATTTTCAAGTAAGTTCGATCGCTGATGCTCACATTCTCCAGCAGGATTTGATACACTTTGCGGATTGATGCAGTACCAACCGGATGAGAGTCAACCCAAGCAAGTGTGCCGTCATATCTTTCTGCCGGAAGAAGGAACCTTTGTTGTTCGAATACGATCTCTTCGGCACTTCTATCGAAAGAACCAGCTGCATAAAGGATCTAGGGGTGCAGCTTGATAGCAAATTATCTTTCCAGCAGCAATTATCATACATGGTCGGGAAAGCCTCCAGAAGCCTCGGATTTCTGTTTCGTGTCGGCAAGGAGTTTACTGACATCTACTGCCTGAAGATTTTATACTGCTCGCTGGTGCGTTCCACCCTGGAATATTGTTCGCCGGTTTGGAATCCTTATTACAATAATGCAGTGGAAAGGATTGAAGCTGTACAGCGAAGGTTCATCCATTTCGCTCTCCGACGCCTTCCATGGAGCAACCCATACAGTTTACCCAGCTTCGAGAGCCTCTGTCAGCTCATACAGTTGGAAACGCTGACAATACGCCGTAATGTTGCTCGTGCGTTATTCGTTTCGGATGTCTTCACTTCCAGGATCGAATGCCAGGTATTGCTCAACAGTATCCAGCTGCAGGTGCAACCAAGATCCCTACGAAACCGGAGTTTTCTACAAATTCCCCTTCGGCGTACGGATTACGGATTTTATGGGGCCATTGTTGGTCTTCTAAGGCTTTTTAATAGAGTTGCAGATTATTTAGATTTCCATCTGTCTAGAGAAGCGATCAAGCAAAATTTTAAAAGAGTTTTTTGTAGATTTAATATTATTAGGGCTTAGTATTAACCTGTTGATGGAACAAATAAATAAATAAATAAATAAATAAATAAAAGCGAGTTTTTTTCAGCGGTGTTGTACAAAACACAACAGCGCGACGACTGAAGTGTTAAATTCCACCATTGAGCTCAAAACTAAAATTCCCGTCGGAGCTACCCACATCCTTCATTATCGATATCGGAAGAATCGTCTTATTGCATTTTAGTGTATCCCAATTGTTGCCACTCCTTAAAATAATGTTAAATTGTATGTGCTGCTAACGGATTCTAAAATTGGGCATGACCTCCGCCGGGATATCAACATTTCACCATCAGAAGTGGCACTTTGAAATTTCCCATCGCTTGACGCTCGTGTTTCAGCTTACTTTCCGTGCTTGAAAATTCCGTTCCCCACACTAACGTTAAGGTAAATATATACGCAAGACCCTCACATAAAGCAAGTTTCGAAGACTATGCAACTTTACAAAGTTTATTGCAACACAGTTTTCCGCTGGATCGGGAACAGAGAAACAGTCCCCGCTCGGTGCTCCAAAATGCTGCAACTCTTGTGCACATTTGAAAACTGTATATATTTCATCGTCCAGAAATAAACTGTTCCGTTTCGTTTATATCTTCTTCGGGGCTTCCAGGCAGTCAACCCAGAGTGGTATACGAGAAGATATACAATTCTGTTGCTGGTCTAAGTTGAAGATCATGCGCAGCACCACGCGGTCAAGCTTTCAACGAAGCGCGCGCGCATTTCTTCAAAGCTCACCGCATCCGCTACTCTCTTTCCAGAACTCAGGGAACGATACAAGCAGCTGTAGCCAGATGTGAGTTGGTGGAGCTTAAAAAGTAGTTAAAATGTATTCTTTATTATCATTCCACGATGTTGGATTCATCTTCGGGTGGAACAGTAGTTGACTCTTTCTCGCTCGAGCATTTCTATGCGGCATATGTTGGTCTGCTGTTTCGCAGCTGTTCTCCTTCTGAGCATAATCATCCATTGCCTTTTGCAGAGTATGGTGGAAACTGAGGATTGAGGGGACACCTCAACGGAGGGAAAAGTGTTTGGTAAATCCAATGTTATAACAGTAGGTCTTTTGGCTGTATGTATGTGTCCGTGGTGCAATGATTTTTGTTTGGCTTGGGTAAATGTGCTGCGTATGATATAGGCACGATAAATCGAGGCAAACTGCTTCGTGGAATCACGAGAAGTACCATAGTTGAAGTGAAACTACACTAACGAGGGCAGAGAAAAAGGAATATAAAAGTTTTTTTTTCATCGGGCAGTATCACTGTAGTCTCTTCAATGTATTCAGTGGAACAATCGGAAACAATCTGTATGTTTTGAGCAGGGTTGAAGCAACGGGAATTAAGTAGAAATTGAATTATTTTTTAAACAATGTATATGATGTAAAAGCAAGATATTAATACACAATTTTTGTGAGATCGTTTTATTTTATGTTTACTTCTTCACTTAAAAAGAGTTTTGAGTTTATTCTAATGTTTCAAAGCAGTTACACAAACAAAACTCGCACACGATTTATATTGTTCAATAGGGAAAAAAAGGGTAAGATTACTCAATCTGATGAACAGAATTCCAGACAGGATTTTGTACGCAGAATTAAGGAGTGTTATCTCTCGGTAATTGGCGCAATCTAGTCAATGCCTTTTCTTGTACAAAGGGCAAATGAGACCATCCAGCCAAGTAGTAGTCATTTCTCGAATACTTTTTCGAATGAACGTAAGTCGCAAAATTTTCAAGAACGAGTTTATCATTGCAAACGATTACCAAAACAGCAATAGCAACACTCTTTTCAGACTTTCACTGAAAAACGTTTATTTAAATTTTTGACACTATATTTACAAAAAGACTGAACATTACCACTACTAATTTCATGACGAATAATAGGATACACCCTTTTGGCCACAAATAGACGAATCTAACAAATCAATTAACAGCATAGATACGATGGAATAAAAACAGCGAAAGTAGCACAAAAAAAAGTTGAAGATAATCGACATTCGTCGTTTTTAAATCAGCTCTTGTTTTTGTGGAGTGGCGTCGATAATGTGCTCATTAGCATGATTGCCTCTCACCCAAGTCGGTCGGGTATAAATTCCCGTCGATGCCGCCAGGATTTACATAAGAACGCTGATCATAAATCCGGAAGGAAAGTGAAACCGTTAGTCCCGGTCCATGTGTTGATGGGTTTGGGTAGGGTCCCCGGTATGTATGGCAGATTTAGACGAACCTAAACCCAGCCTACGTTAAACACAACTGGCGCCGAACGGTGTTAGTTGGCCAGGAATAATAATAAGAAGACATTTTGACTTTGACTTTGAAAACTAAGCGAAAATGTAGTGAACTCTTAAAAATCGGTGGAAATGTCTCGCTAATTCCTCCACCGAACTTAACCTGCAGCACCTGAACTGTAATGTAGCGGGTAACAATGAATGTATCTTATGCATATGTAGAAGAATGATTGTTGCGAAACGGCGGTGCCTCAGAAAAAATACACAGGTGGCAGTTTGCTACTAAAGGAAGCCCAATTTGGGAAAGAAATCGGAAAGCGGAACTACGGGAAAGAAATTTCACCGCCGAGGCAGGTCAACACTTTTTGATTGTGCATCTCTCACCAGGTGTGCGCGCGTTTAAAGTTGATTATTAAGTGCAGTTTTCTTCAGGTCTCGATCGTTGTTGGCAATTGAAATCATTTTCAGCATAATCGGGATGGCACTTGCGTAGGATTGTCTGACAGACGATTGAAATTAGACTACTGCTTCAAAGAAAAACTCACAGAACCAGCTCTAAACAAAACAATCAGCTCTTTATGAAGTTTGCATAAACATTGCTTTTTTGTTTAATGTCAGTTTGTCGTAAGTAATGTTTACTTTTGCAAACTGACGGAACATTACGACGGAAGTAAATAACAAGTTGTCAATAAAGCGTAACGCTTAGACGTCCAATTGAAAAAGTGTTCGAGATTTGTTCTTACTCCCATATCCTCAAAACGATACGGTGAAGGAGTTCGTGCAGCTGCTCACTTCCGTGTTTGAGAAGTTCGGCCAGTAGCTCGTCATTCCCAGCAGCCTTGTTATTCTTTAGCCCATTAAGAGGAAAATAACCATCATCGTCTTCCAAATTTTCAAAAATTGATCATTGCATTGAATTTGATATCTGTAATGCTACAAATGAACTTTAACACTTCACTTTTTGCAAAAAAAAAATAAAATACTAAAATCACTAAGGTGAGCAAATACCTTTAAACTCTAATATGTGTTGCTTATCTTGACAGATAGGCCTATTTCGTCTGCGACTTACAGACTTCTTCAGTGTCGAGTGCTCGACTTGAAGAGAACATCGCATGGATCTATTATTTATACTAGAAAAAGTGTGTGGGTATGTTAGAACTAGATTCTACCTGTAATCGTATACAGGAGGTCATTTTTTAATTGTGTACCTAATCAAATGAAAGGATTGTCAAAATTACAAATTCCTGCTTGTTTGGCAGGTGGTCAATCAATGTGTTTATGTATTGTGTGTGTGAAGGTTAGGTATAAGTCTAAACAGCCAAGAGTACCCATTTCCTTGATCTTTATTGTGGTTTTGTTTGAAAATTTCTATACTTTCCGCTACGTCAAGCTTCCAAGGATTTGAAATATGTCGTAAGAGTTTGATATTTTTTGTGTTAAGGAAATGTTGTTCATTGTAAATATGTTCTGCAACTTTTGATTTGAAATGGTGTACATGTCCTTTTTCTGTGTCTTTGTGTGCTTTAGTAACTTCTGCTACGTGTTCTTTAAAACGTGTATTGAGAGTCCGTTTTGTTTGTCCTATGTAAATTTTATTGCAGTGGTCGCATGTAATTTGGTAAACGCCTGATTTATATAAACTGTCAATTGGGTCTTTTGTTGAACCTAGGAGAGTTTGGAGTTGGTTGTTTCTACTGGTAAAAACTAACTCGAAACCAAACTTTCGTAGGATTGGGCGTAGCTTTTTTGTTTCATCGTTGTAATTGACGGCTATATGTTTGAGTGTTGGTTGTTCTTGTGCCAGAGTAGTAAGTGAACGTTTGTATTGTTCTCGTGTTCTTTTGTCGATGAGTTGTTGTATTGTTTGTCTTGTGTAACCGTTTAATTGTCCTGTTTCAAAAATGTAGTTAAGTTCCTTTCTTCTACCAGTTTCACTGAGGGGGATTGTTAGCATTCGATGTATCATGTGATTGAAGGATTGGTGTGAGTGATTTGATGTGTTTGGAATAATACGTTGAGTGTTAGTTGGTTTTCTATAGATTTCAAATGTAAGTGATGAGTGTTCCTTTACAATAAGTAAGTCCAAGAAAGGCAATTTGTTATCCTGTTCCACTTCGTAAGTAAATTCAATGTTTTTGTGAGCCTTATTAATTGTTTCTAAAGTTTGGGGTAAGATGTGTTTTTTAACTATGCTGAAAACATCATCAACGTATCGCCACCAGATTTCAGGGAGCTGGTTTTTATCTTCTAATCGTTTCTCTAAATTTGCCATAAAAATCTCACTTAAAAATGGAGAAAGAGGGTTTCCCATTGGGGCTCCATTTAACTGTTTATATGTTTCATCTCTTCAAATTTTGAAATTTGGCTCTCCTATGCTTAATCAATTGTTATTATGTTAAATAACATCCTCCCAAAGTTTAAAATAATAAGGAAGAAATTTGACTGTGCACACGCCATTTCATTTTTTTATGGAGATTACCATGGAAAACACCAACCCTTTGTGTTCAGACCTCTACACAGCAAAAAATTCTCATATTTACATAGCATGTAATTTTTGATGATAATCATGTAAAACGAGTTGCAACTGAACATTCAACGATAATTAATGTAAACTGTCTCATTGCATTCGATAATGCTTGCAAACTTGAGTGAAACTGAAACATTTCATGATCTTCCATCTAACATTCACCAATGTTGCATGCTTTCTTGCATCTTGAAAGTGAAATTGCAAACAAGAATTCTCGGTTTACATGATTCTACGCTGAATATTCTGTCAAAAATAATGCACATGGATGGATCGACGGCTTGTCATTCCATGTGCATTATTTATGATTGAATTTTCAGCGTGAAAATCATGTAAACCGTGCCGTTTTGCATGCAACATTCTTCGAGAGAAGACGTTTCGCGTTCAATATTAAGGATTTTGGTAACAATGTTGTATATAATAGATGTGTTTATAGGTTTTATCATTGAATAATACATGAGAAATGGCTTTGCATGATTGATTGCTAATATTACGTTACGTGTAAATCTGAGATTTTTTGGTGTGTGTGTTCCAACCACTACACCAGGTCCGTCCCCTTATTAAAATGTAGTCTTTGGCAAAGTTAGGGAAGATTGAAATGAGAAGAGTTTGTTTACATTTCAATAAATTTTTATGACGAGCAGTTAGAAGACCAACACATAAGGTTTGCCTTTCCCATAGTAATTTCCATATGAATATCAAATGGCGTGTCCACAACCATATTTCCTCCAAATAACTTTAAACTTTGGGCGAATTATTTGTATCATAATTGACACCGTTTAAGTAAAGGGGAGCAGAAACTTCAAAATTTGCATAAGTCTACTGTAAATCGTCATCGATTTGGATATTGCTACCAGATCCACTTCCATTATCACCGTTCAACAATGACTCGAAGTACTCTTTCCACCTGGCGGTCACTATTGTTGTTGGCGCGTTAACCGTGGCCAACTCCGGTCGGGTCGGGTGGACTGTATATTTCGGGATGAAAGGAACAACATCACTGATTCTGCTAGCCAAAACACTTTATTAGCACTACTATACTACACTGTTCACTATACGTTCACTTTCGGTTGATATAAATCACGCGGTGGTTAAAACAAGACTGATTCCTAGTGCGAAGCGGTTCGGTATTTAAAGTCGCTCAACACATCGTCCCCTTGATGCTACAACTAAACAACTGGAAATTTGAAATTTTTGACTTAAATATGTCAAAAAAAATTTCTTAATTAGATCTTTAAAATATCCACGGCTTATTAGCGTGTGATTCAAAATACACAAGTTAAAGTTCATTTTACAATCATATTCTCTGCGATTAACCATCTCTTTGTAAAACGGCCATATTTTCAATGTTGCACATCACAAAATTTTGATTTTCGAGTTATCTAGTTGTAGCATTAAGGGGACGACATGTTCTAGAAGAATGTCGAAGGATCTTACTCTCGAACGATCTGGAAAAGCTGACACTCACTGACGGAACTCAATGAAACTCTCGTCGGGGATACATCACTCATAGGGAAATCACGGCACTTGAGTTCCAGTTGGTAACTCACAAGGTACTCACGCTCACTGTTGATACTCATGCACTCAATGGCGTAGTCAGGGTGGGTCGAGAAGGGGCCACATTGCACCTTGAGTCTCACATGTTTACAGCTCGTTCCGTACGGAACAATTATTTTATCCGTCAGCAAGTTTCCTTCGCGGCTATTGTACATGGCGGGATACGGCGCTGTTTTTATTCGCTCACCATTGACAGATTCGTAGAACCGTCGCACGTCCCTCTGTTCCATAGCTTCTTGCGTCTGAGCAATTCCTACTGTCTCTTCATGTTCCTTTTTTTCAGCGATGGATTCGTTTATCGGCTGCCCTTTCTATTCGCTCCCAATACGACAATTCGTCCGGTGGGGTGTGCTGCTGTCGTCATGATGATGGTTGACGAGAGCAATGTCAAACTCATTCATGGTTTCAAAAAATTCGGAACAAAATATTTATTTTAACTGCTTACTTCACTTATGTATGAAATTGAATGAGATCCAATGGTAGAGAATTCATTTATCTACCCAATGGTATTTTTAGGGGCAGCGGAGAATGTCCTGAAGCGTGTTTTATTCAAGCACAAAAATCGCTCAGGCGAAAGTTCCAATGAAACTAACCTCACATATCCTGGTTTTCCAACCTCAAACTAGTGCTCCTACCAGCCGGATCTAAATTTTTATGAAAGTAGTGCAATAATACAAAAAACAAACGTATTTTGTTTCACTGTGAACCGTCTTATATCAAGAAAATAAAACATTTTTCCCCACAGCGGCATGTGATGGATGCGTGAAAAATTATATCTCTCATCATCTGACTAGTTGTGCTACCAAAGTATAGATGGCTAACAGTATGTTGCGTTTTGCGATTGGAAGCGTATCAGTGAATCGTACGCACACGACCCGTATTTCGAAAGGGGTTCTTCGATTGCCAATTTCGATCAGCGCCATCTGTTTGTCAGTCTGCATAGAAAACCACGGATTACGTATCGAAGGTCGAAGGGGCCCAAATAGCCGTAGCGGTAAACGCGCAGCTATTCAGCAAGACCAAGCTGAGGGTCGTGGGTTCGAATCCCACCGGTCGAGGTTCTTTTCGGGTTGGAAATTTTCTCGACTTCCCAGGGCATAGAGTATCTTCGTATCTGCCACACGATATACGCATGCAAAAATGGTCATTGGCATAGTAAGCTCTCAGTTAATAACTGTGGAAGTGCTCATAAGAACACTAAGCTGAGAAGCTGGCTCTGTCCCAGTGGGGACGTAACGCCAGAAAAGAAGAAGACGTATCGAAGGTGTGCAGCTTTCATTATGGTTGATGTGTGCGAAAGTTGTGCTCATGAGCTGACAGATCAAATCGTTGTAAAATGTAACGCATTTTGTTCGTCGAAGTTCTGCCAGCGATGCTCGAGAATGCCTGATGAGATACTACGTGCTGTGAATAGCTCTCAAAATCTATTCTGGGCCTGCAATACATGTACGGACTTAATGAAAAAGAGCAGGTTTCGCAACGCCATGGTATCTGTGAATGATGTCAACCACACAACGATCTATGAATTAAAAGCAGAAATTCGTGATTATGTTCTGGGAGAAATCAAAACGGAAATAAGGCACAATTTCAAAAATTTTGCTGACAATATGCCGGTAACTCCTATTGGAACACTTCGTCCGTTGGTGCAAGTATCAACAAGAAGCAAGCGCAACCGAGAAGATGACATCGATCAGACAAGAACACGTCCGCAGAAACTTTTTCGAGGGACTGGTGTTGCAGCTTTATCAGAAATGACTACTACTGACGGTGGTCCAACCATCCACGAAGAAGACCGGTTTTGGCTGTATTTGTCAGGAATTTCTCCTGAGGTGACTGATGATGCAGTATCCAGCCTCGTTTCCAGCACCCTTGAAACTACTGATTCCATCGTTACGAAGCTCGTCCCGAGAGGAAAAGACAGCACGTTAAGTTTCATATCTTTCAAGGTAGGTCTCCAGGAAAAGCTATGACAGCGTCGTCTTGGCCTAGGGGCCTCGTTTTTCGTGAGTTCGTCGACGACACACGTGACAATCGTCGGGGTTTTTGGAAGCCGTCGATCACAACAGCAGACACAGGTCCAACTCCAGCGACGATCATTCAGTAATTTTTTCAACTTCGGATCTTTCCTCTACACCCGCCAAATCGAAAATATACGTGTACTACCAGAACGTTGGCGGTATGCGTAGCAAAATTCGTTCATTTTTTCTAACCTCTGTTTCACTTGACTATGATGTCATCGTTTTTACCGAAACATGGCTGTATGACGGGATACGTAACTCAGAGTTGACTGAGGAATAGAGTAAGGTGGGGCAAAAGTTCGACCTTAGTGGTATAATCAAAGTTTCCAGGAAAACAATAGCGGTTAAAACAAAACAAATACCATACAGTGGACCTTCAACATATTGGCTATAATTTTGCTGAACAAACTTGTGTCAAAATATTTACCCATTTTTATTTATAATTGTTTCAAAATTAATTGTCTTATTCGAACTTTTGCCCCACCGGTGGGGCAAGAGTTCGAATCTAGTGTGGGGCAAAAGTTCGCTGGCTAAAACACAAAATATCGATCCTTTTATGACAGGCATACTTTACACCAGCTGTAAACTTATGTTTGACGATACACACTAAATTTTCATCAAAAAAATGCCTAAATTTTCATCAAAAAAATGCCCAAAACCGGGTTAATTGTAATATACTCAAAAATAGCAGTTTTTCGCAAAACTAAGTGGAAATGTAAAATTTTGGTGACTGTTTTCACACGATCAGACAAATTCAACTACATTTGAAGGTAATATGTGGATTTTAGGCAATTTGCAATTTTTTCCGTGATTTTATACATGGGCCGAACTTTTGCCCCACTATGGGCCAAAAAATGTTTTCAAGCATTTATGCAAAAACTAATACACCTCAAAGCAACCTTATGATACGCCTAGAAACGCCCTTACATAAATTATTGAAAAAGATTTTATCTTCAATTGATTCCATGCAACGAAAGTTTGACCAAAAATTACAATATTATCGTCGAAAAACAACAAATAGCCATAACATTTCCAAATCTCAATTGATTTTTATGATATTTGGATTGAAAGTCTCTTACTTGAATAGCATTCGAACCACCATGACATTTATAAGATTTGTTTTGAATTGAGCTAGAAATCTTAAAAAGAAACTCTTACCCCACTCGAACTTTTGCCCCACTTTACTCTATACGATTTATCGCTGTGATCGCAATTCAGCATCTAGCAACTTTACTCGTGGCGGAGGGGTTTTGATCGCTGTAAGAAAAACTTTGCCATGCTCATCGACTCCATGATAGCGAGCATCTAGAACAAGTAGCCGTATCCATTAATCTACCACATCAGTATGTTTACGTTTGCGCTATTTACATTCGCCCGAACAGTGATCCAACCATATATTCTACGCACTCTTCATCTATTTGCCGAATTCTTGACATGGCTAACACCGATGATTCCGTTGTTGTCGTTGGTGATTACAACCTACCTCGCTTAACATGGAACTTTGATGACGAAGTTGATTGCTACTTGCCTATTAACGCTTCTTCTGAACAAGAAATCACGCTCACCGAAAATATACTTGCATCTGGACTTAAACAGATTTGTGACGTTACAAATGAAAACGGAAGATTACTGGACATGGCATTTGTTGCCTATGTAGAATGCATTGAACCTCCATCTGCTATTCTACGTGTGGATAGGCACCATACGCCATTTGTTTTGAGAATTGACGTTCAGCACAATGATGAGCCTGAACACCCACCCTCACCGTCCGACGATATTTTCGATTTTAACCGCTGTGATTACGATGCATTAAATGATGCTCTTTCTCAGTACCATTGGAATGTCATGCTAATTGGCTTGACCACAGATGAAGCCGTATCGCGTTTTTACGATACGATCCACGACCTTCTTCGACAATTTGCTCCGCTCACTCGTCATCATACAACCTGCACAAACCGGAAAACCTGATGGAACTCGGAACTTCAACATCTGAAAAACGTTCTTCGCAAGGCACGGAAACGCTTTTTTCGAAACAAAACTGTTTCAGTTAGACGTCTGGAGGATGAACTGAAGATTAAAATGGACTTGCAGTACCGAATGTATTTAGGAAATTTGCAGGATGATCTAAAGGTGAACCCATCCAACTCGCCGCCCCGCACTCGCCTCATTGAAAAGATTGGACCCGAAGAAAGGCCCTGGCCCTGACGGTTTGCCGTCAGTTTTTCTAACACGTTGCGCTGTTCAATTAGCAACACCTGCTTCACTCATTTTCAACAAGTCCATCGCGGAGGGAACTTTCCCTAGGGCATGGAAATCTGCCGCCGTACCACGAATCCACAAGACCGGAAGCATCCATTCTGCGGAAAATTACAGAGGGATTTCCATTCTGTGTCATTTATCGAAAGTTCAGGAATCGATTATCTACGATAAACTGTATGCAGCTGCTCAACCAATACTCTCAGAATTCCAGCACGGTTTCGTATATGAGCACGCTGAATAGTAGCTTGGAAAAGCGGTAACAAATCGACTCGATCTATATCGAATTCTCGAAAGCCTTCGACAAGGTTCCGCATGAATTAGCATTGAAGAAACTTGATCGTCTACGATTTCCGGTATGGATTGTACAATGGCTTCGCTCTATCTATCGGAAAGAACATCGTTCGTGAAAATAGGAGGCCACAAGTCAGAATCAATTCGCACGACATCGGGTGTGCCTCAAGGTAGTCACCTAGGGCCACTGATTTTCATAATTTTTATCAATGACCTGTGCACTTATCTAGAGTCGTGCAAACTTATGTATGCTGACGACCTAAAACTGTACATAATAGTAACCTCTGTGTTAGATTGCGACAAGACTCTAGAGAAGGTCACATCAATACGGGACCTAGGTCTGATAGTGGACAACAAACTACGCTTTTCTGAACACATTTCAGCAACAATCGCCAAAGCTTTCGTCGTATTCGGATTTGTGCGGCGTAACGCTGCTGACTTCGAAGATGTTTATACGCTGAAAGCTCTATATTGTTCGTTAGTACGTAGCATTTTGGAGTACGCGGTCCAAGTCTGGTCTCCCTATCATGCCATCCAAGCAAACAGGATTGAACGAGTCCAGAAGATGTTCTTGCTTAATGTTAACATGGTTAACAATGTTAGTCGTGAAATAAGAATCATCTGTGGAAGTCTTACCTTCTATGAGCTCCAGAAGAAACAGCGGTCAAGAAAGATTCACACCCGCACCAAATACACGATGTACAAAACGCTCATAAGACTGGTAGTCATCTACGGGCATGAGACGTGGACTATGCTCGAGGAGGACTTGCAAGCTCTTGGGATTTTTGAACGCCGAGTGCTAAGGACGATCTTCGGCGGCGTGCAGAAGAACGGTGTGTGGCGACGAAGAAAGCAAACAACAGAAGTGGAGAGCTTAAAGTATGGCGGTATTAAAAATAGAAGCCTCCGTCTCCCGAAGTTATACCATGAGGTAGTTCCAGGGAACACACAGACTTCTCTTCAAAGTCGAATATACGTGGTGTGATTGAGTTTTTTTTCCCATTTTTTTCTCTTTTACAACAACTGAAGCGAACCGAAGTACTCATAGTAGACATAAGAATGAGAATCACGGAGCATCCGGACAACCGTGATGGTGAATGTTTCTAGCTTTTGCTAGTAATGTGAGTAAAATATTAAAAAACCCTTGCCGTATTTTGTATTTTCAGCCTTTCACCTCCAAATCAAGTTGCCCATCGTGTATCTTGACTAGCGATTGGAAACTCGGTACGTGGAACTGCAAATCTTTCAACTTCATTGGAAGTACTCACATACTCTCCGATGTACTGAAGACCCGCGGTTTCGACATCGTAGCGCTGCAGGAGGTGTGCTGGACAGGAGCATTGGTGCGAACGTTTAGAGGTAATCATACCATCTACCTGAGCTGCGGCAGCACACGTGAGCTGGGAACAGCTTTCATAATGTTGGGTGATATGCAAAGGCGCGTGATCGGGTGGTGGCCGATCAATGAACGAATGTGCAAGTTAAGAATCAAAGGTCGATTCTTTAACATCAGCATAATCAACGTGCATAGCCCACACTCCGGAAGCACTGATGATGACAAGGACGCATGTTACGCGCTCGAACGCGAGTACGACCGCTGCCCAAGCCACGACGTCAAAATCATCATAGGAGATTTGAACGCTCAGGTTGGCCAGGAGGAGGAGGACGATTGGAAAGTTCAGCGCCCACCGGCTGACAAACGAGAACGGCCTACGAATGATAGATTTTGCCGCCTCTAAGAATATGGCCATTCGTAGCACCTATTTCCAGCACAGCCTCCCGTATCGGTACACCTGGAGATCACCTCAGCAGACAAAATCGCAAATCGACCACGTTTTGGTCGCTGGACGGCACTTCTCCGACATAACCGACGTCAGAACCTATCGTAGCGCTAACATTGACTCCGACCACTACCTGGTGATGGTGAAACTGTGCCCAAAACTATCCGTCATCAATGATGTACGGTACCAACGCCCGCCCCGGTACAATCTCGAGCGGCTGAAACAACCGGATGTCGCCAATGCGTACGCGCAGCATCTTGAAGCAGAGTTGCCGGTTGAGGGCGAGCTCGATAGGGCCCCTCTTGAGGTCTGCTGGAGGACAGTCAAATCAGTCATTAACGACGCTGCCGAAAGCATTGTCAGATATATGGAACGGAGCTCAAGGAACGATTGGTTCGACGAGGAGTGCCAGTAGGTTTTAGAGGAGAAGAATGCAGCGCGGGCTGCAATGCTGCAGCATGGTACGCGGCAAAACGTGGAACGATACAGACTGAAGCGGAAACAGCAAACCCGCCTATTCCGAGACAAAAAGAGCCGCCTAGAAGAGGTGGAATGCCAAGACTTGGAGTTGCTGTACCGTTCTCAAGAGACGCGGAAGTTCTATCAGAAGCTCAACACATCCCGCAAAGGCTTCGTGCCGCGAGCTGAGATGTGCCGGGATAAGGATGGGAGCATCTTGACGGACGGACGCGAGGTGATCGAAAGGTGGAAGCAGCACTACGATGAACACCTGAATGGCGCAGAGAACACAGGCACAAAAGGTCAGGACAACGAAGGCGATGGCTACGTCAGCACAGCGGACAGCGGAAACCAACCAGAACAACAAGGCCGCTGGCAAGGATGGTATCGGAGCCGAACTCATCAAGATGGGCCCGGACAGGTTGGCCGCTTGTCTGCATCGGCTGATAGTCAGAATCTGGGAAACGGAACAACTACCGGAGGAGTGGAAGCAAGGCGTTATATGCCCTATCTACAAAAAAGGGCGACAAACTGGAGTGTGAAAATTATCGTGCAATCACCATCCTAAACGCCGCCTACAAAGTGCAATCCCAGATTCTCTTCCGTCGTCTATCACCTATAGCAAACGAGTTCGTGGGAAGTTATCAAGCAGGTTTCATCGACGACCGCTCGACAACGGACCAGATCTTTTCCGTGCTGCAAATCCTCCTGAAATGCCGTGAGTACCAGGTCCCTACGCACCATTTGTTCATCGATTTCAAGGCGGCATACGATAGTATCGACTGCGTAGAGCTATGAAAAATCATGGACGAGAACAGATTTCCCGGGAAGCTGATTGATCAGATTGATCAAGATTGATCAGAGAAACGATGGACGGTGTGCAAAACTGCGTGAAGATCTCAGGCGAACACTCCAGTTCGTTCGAGTCTCGGCGGGGACTACGACAGGGCGATGGACTTTCGTGCCTGTTGTTCAATATTGCACTTGAAGGTGTTATGCGGAGAGCCGGACTTAACAGTCGAGGCACGATTTTCACGAGATCCGGACAATTGGTTTGCTTCGTGGACGACATGGATATTATTGGGAGAAAATTTGAAACGGTGGCAGATTTGTTCACCCGTTTAAAATGCGAAGCAACAAGAGTCGGGCTAATGGTGAATGCGTCGAAAACAAAGTACATGCTGGTTGGCGGAACTAAGCGCGACAGGACCCGCCTAGGAAGCATTGTTACGATAGACGGAGATACCTTCGTGGGTCACAGTCGAGGATGAAGAGAAGCGGCCATGAACCGAGTAAATTGGCGAGGCTTTATCAAGATAATTGATGTAAAGCCAAATAAGTAAGTAAGTATCGTGTATCTTCATCACATTTTCGGCTGTTGCTAATTCCACACATTTCTCTTGTTTGAATTTCAGCGAATGGTTGACTTGCAAGCGCTTCACTTCGCTTGCCGCTATTCCAAGAGTTTGGTAGATGAAGTAATGAATTTTTGGGGGGGTCCGTAGCCTTGAGGTTACGCTTTCGCTTCATAAGCGGAAGGTCATGGATTCAATTCCCAGCCCCTCCTAAAAAATAACCCGTCCAGCCACCAGAAGACGCCGCACGGAGGACCGTGCTTAGTGGAGCACATCCATCCTCCGTCAGTATCAGATGGTGACTGAGACAAACTGACCCACTTCGCAGGCAGCTAGCCTCAAACGACTCAGGAACGCGGCAAAACGGCAAAACGCGGCAAGAGCAATGGACTATGGCTTATGGAAATCGATTGGAACAACAGCAGAGTACTCTCCTACCTGCTCGGTGTAAGAGCAAAAGAGCAGAAGAGAGTGAAAGCAGATGTAAATATAGATTAGCTAAAAATAGAACTGTATCGGTAAAGAAGATATAGATAAACTGATTCCGGCACAGTAGTGGCCACGAGCACGGAGTGCCATAAAAAAAAGTAATGAATTTCTTCATAATCTGAACCTGAGACGAGACTCGCGGAGACTGTCTTCTTTTTCTGCGATTGCTGAGTTTTTTCTTATTCCACTCAGTGTGTACATCAATCTTGCGCAAGCCGTTCAAGCTCTCACATGACTATCGCAGCAAAAAACTTCTGCGTTTGCATCACACCTTATGCTTAATAAACGGTATTTTGAGTGAAATTTCATGCCAGCAAACGTAGCAAACATTATAAATAACTAATTTTGTGTATACATTTATCAACATATTTGGAAAAACTGCTTCGCTGACTGAGATATTTAATAATAGTTTATTTTGAATATAATACTTTTCACTTTTCTAGCAATTAAAGCGACGAGCTGCATTTGACATATCGTGACAGCGGAATCTGGGCTGCATATTACGTTGATATTTTTCCTCTTCGCGAGTCTATCTCAGATCTGAACGACGCGGTAAGTTTGATAAAGTAACCAATAGCCTACTAATTCGGCTTTATAGGCCTATGGGGCTATTATATGGTTAATATAGAGCATGCTGGCTGTAAAATTGCACAATATTGGCACGCAGGTTGAATTTAAATGCTATTTGGTTACTTGGATCACCCAAAACTGAGTGAGGCTCGCTCACTAAACACACAACTTATTGCAGGGCTCAGTTGAAAATTCGGGCAACCGATTGGAAGCTTGATTTCACACTGGTTTGATTCCAATATTCCAATGTTAAAATTTAGCATAAATTGAATAAAATTAAATTTTTTGCTAGGTTCTTTATGTCTCTACAGTTAGATTCAACCCTGTACCCAAACAGCATCTCCTGATGTCCATCGCTGTCAGTCTGTATGTGCCAGTAGCAGCTTTCAACCATCGCATCGGTAACTTGTCTACCTACCTATCCAGCCTACATCTGTTTTCCTCGGGAGGTTCACTTTTGTCCGACTTTGCGAAGCTATCCGTTTAGTATCATACCCCTGCCTCAAGGGAAAGGGGTTGGAATGTAACTATAGAACTATAGTCCCAGCAGCTGCTCTCCTACCTCATCCCAACAATCCGCATTCGGTTCCTTCATTCATGCTTCTGCCATAACGAACCAGACACCGCCGCAACGGAACGGAGGACGCACAATACTACGAGAAGAGGGGTTGCTGATGTTATTTCCAATTTGGTTAGATTTGGTTGGCTGAGTTGTATCATTGTATTTCATTTATGTATATACATGGTGTGCGAGGTGGTGGTGGTTTTCGGGTCTCTCTCGAGCTCGTGTTTGCCGTCTCACTCTAGCGACCACGCATTTTGGGAAAGGACCATCCAAACCGCCCCTTTGGTTGAACGGCTTTTGCTGCGGTCCTTATTGGTAGCCGAGCGAGATACAGTGAGCGGACTAATGTAGCACACAGTATCCAGGGAAGATGGAAATTGTTAAAACATTTTGAATCAGTAGCATATGAAGGTTCGACCGGTTATGACGTTTCCAGGGGGAAGTATTGCTTTTCGTTCGCGAGAATATTTTTTCTGCTGTTCATTCGTGGGTTCTCTAGTCTAGACCGGGTTGGAACTCGAGTGGTTTCCCGGGTAACTGAAGATCTCTACGTTGAGATAATGTTTCAAATTGTTTCAAGTGGAACTAGAAGTGCGGATCGATAGTTTTGTGTTGAGTGAAAAGCTGAAGTGTTTTTCGGCGATTCAGTGGTGATTAAGGGTCAAGCGTGAAAAGGGTTCATTCATCAGTGTAACAATTTCGGAAAATCTGCTGGTTTTATCTGTTAATGTGAAGTGCAAACATTGTCGCTTGGTTTGGCGTTGTGAGTGTGGTCGAAAGATTGAAGTGAGATAACGTTGGACCACAAAAGTGAAGCGAAAATGAGTTTACCCAGTGGCGTTGATATGTCTAATCTGATGCAACAGCACCCGGTTTTGGGGGCGTTGCCTCCGGCTTTCTTTCTGCGGGCGGCTTCGGAACGATATCAGAGGACACCCAAATGCGCGCGATGCCGGAATCATGGGGTGGTGAGTTCATATGAATGATAATTTGAAAATTGCTGGGATTAGAATTTGACGATATACGCCGAAACAAGAACAATAATCATTTTTTCAACCCATTTGTAAACATCGATTATCACTGAGTTATACCACTACAAATATGAATACAGTCAGCTCGATATTCTATATCTCGATATCGAGTTAATCAGTCAATTCTCCATAAGTATATATTGAAGTTCTTTTAATCATTGAGAAATATAACACAAAACCAGTGGAACTGCGATTTAAGGGACCTTTGAGGTAGCCATTAAAACCAACTTTCACTATGGTTCTTTAACGCGATAAGAAGATATGGAATATCGTATAAGGGAGAGTTGACTGTAGAATTATTGTAATAGTTAGTTTTCATGGCTACCTCGCAGTTGCACTGATTTTATGTTATATAACTCGATATCTATTAACTTGACGATCCCTTCCATGTTGAGTTATAGAGAAATGACTGTACATTTTTTTAAAATCAAAATGCCAAAGAGCATTCCACAGAAAAAACAATGTGAAAAACGTTGAAAACAACTTTCAGATTTCTTTAAAACTCATGAAATATCACTAAAACTCTTATTCGTACCAATTGCGGTAAAGTGCTAACAACTACTGAAAAACTAAACATTACATATAATTTGAAATTTTCGCGTTCAGTATTATAAGGGCGTCACTGCAATGATCGATTTTATTTTAGGCTAATTATTTCAAAAAGCGACTGTTTTTGACTCCTATTTTTCACTCAGTGCATTATTACAATACCTTATAAATAATGCGCTCTCGGGCTAGGAATTGGATATATATAGAAAGAGTTGTGTTTGGATGGGCATCTAATTTTTCCGAAAGAGGTGCGCTTTGCGAAAGAGGACCACGTGATTATTGAGCTGAAATCGAATTCAGGTTAACTTCTGTGTCCATGAGTCCTCCCGTGGCGTAGGAGTAACGCGCCCTATCTAGAGAACAGAGAGTTGTGAGTTCGATTCTCACGGAGAAGACGTGTAACTTTTTCGCAAATTTCACATCAATTTGTCCATTTAATCCAATTGCAAATTATATGTAATGTTCAGTTTTTCGGTAGTTGTTAAACTTTCACTCGGCTGGTTAGCCGTAAACCACGATCATAATTAATTAAAACAAGGTAAAGTGATACTATAGTGGAGGATCCATAAGAAAGCAACGGATATCACAACTATAGAATCGCAAATTAAAAATATACCGCAACAAAAGGAACAGTGTACCAATAGTGGAGAAATTATTTTTCACTGACATGCCGTTGATTACTGCGATGAAATAATTTGTCTCTTAAGTCAATGGTCGATACTTCCCGTTACAACATTAAAATGTACATTAATTGCGCTTTTTGAATTTAAATTGTTAAATGAAATTCAATCGTGCTTAGTACCGTAATCAGGGGCTAATTGATCTCAAGTCGGTACCAAAAAACATTTTCTCCCAAGGATGCAGGAGGTTTCATTGGCACCACAGACATTCTACGTTTTCTAGTTTATAGATGTCTAACGATAATTATGAACAATTTGATTGGATCAGTTTTGCATAGGAATATTCATACTTTTTGAAGGTGTAAGCAATACAGTTTGAAATGTCGGTGCTAAACAATCCTCTGGTACTTTGCCCACATGTTAACTTTGGCTGTTTAAAATGTTGTGTAAGCTAAAGTATGAACTACTGAACTCATTTTTGATACCATACAGCATTGTGAGTATAATCTTCTGCTCATAGAACCGTTTATTCTCAAAAAATCTACTTATTCCAAGGGAAATTGTCTACATTTAGGCGCATTAAGTTTTATTTTGCAATAAAATGATTAAACAATCGAGTTGTAAGAATTTTGAAATGTCTTTCAGTTTCAGGAGACCCAAATTTAGTTGATGGGGGCATTCTTAATTCTTAAATCTGTTTTGTTATATTGTGATCAATTTCGCCCCAGTGAATCATTTAATTTTTTTGATATTGAAACTATTTTTATAATATGATACATATTATTTCATAAAAAGTCGATTACATAAACTGAGGTGTCAAAATTTATTAGACAATATTTTAATTCCGAAAGATAACACAATAAGTTGTAAAATAGTGATCAATTTGCCCCCGGATTACGGTATCTCCACTATTGGTACATCTACCATAGTTAGCCCCGCAACGTTGTAACCGATGTATAATGCTATAAAGATTCCCATGCAACGAGACTTTTTATTTCCACTCAGGTTTTCACATTTTTTCAGTAAATTAGCATAAATACATCGAAAACCTTGCAAAAGAAAACGGAGAAAGAATCATCCAAATTCGGTGACTCGTCATCAAACCAAATCGTGATCTACAAACATCATTCAATGTTTATTTATAAAGATAAAATAAAAAATTGATTTCAAATACCCAGACCCATATATGGAGGCACGGGGCGAGAGAGTCACTCGTATGGGGCTAGAAGACCACCAGAGTAAAATGCATCAAATCTTAATAATATTATGTCCTCACTTAAACTGTAACTTCTACAGTAAGTATAGTTTGCAAGATAGTAGCAATACCTTAATTTGCGTAAATATTTAAGTTTTCCTCCAACCTAACTATTGGAATAGTAGTAAAACTATTCATGTATCTTTTTGAATGTTTTGAATGTGATTTTATTACAGTCATAGCTCGTTATAACGACATTTTTTTTTGCAACAAATCTCTCTAAAACAAAATTTCCAATAATCCATCCAAATTTCCATAATAATTTTAATTTTTACAGCGATATTTCTCTGTTTCGACCGCTGTCTATTATGACATTCGTGTTATATTTGGTGGTAACTTAGTATAACGACATTTTTGCCTTCGTTTATTTATTTTTTTGGTACATACCATGATCGTTTTCTTTCTGCATGCTTCATAACGACCAACTCCTTTATAACGACGTCGTTTAAAGCAACATCTCCGTATAACGACGGTCCCTTGCGATGTCACTATAACGAGCTTCGACTGTATTTAGAAACATTGATTTAATACAATATTAGACAAGAGAAACTAAACTTCATTTGGGTTTATATGAGGAAATTGGCGGCGTTCCTTTTGCTTCTTATTATATATGCAAAACTAAATGTCACAAGACCTTTTTCGGAATTCTTTCTTCACAACTGTACTTAACAATTGTAAATCATTGATACTACACAGAAAAAATCGTTATGTTTAGGATTCAATGGAGATCAAACCTTATTTTTCAGTTTGACATTTTTATAATAGGGTGAAAGCACCGGTTTTGGCTAGTATAAGAGAATATGTCAATAAAAATTGAATGGGAAGCCGTATTTATACTACAAATATGGCAAATGCAAGCTTTCAATCCATATTATGTGTGTAAAATATTGAAACTGAACTATAACCTTTTTTTCGCTTTGAAAATCCGTTGATCAATTTAGGCGAACGGGACCAGTTTCGGCCAGAGATTTAACTTCAGTTCCTAAATCGGCCAATCGCATTGGTTTCTCATGAGACAGGCTAAATTAGGAGTGCTCTGGCCAAATTAGGTGTATGGAAGTTAAAATTATAAGGAAAATTAATTATTTTTCTTTTGTTTTAAATCAATTTAGACGAGTAAATTAATGTAGCTCTATCATGTGAATGTAATCTACTGAACACAAAAGGTTTCATGCTGATTGGCTTTGTAAAACGGTGTAAAATCCTCAATGGCTACAACTGGCGTAGCGTTAGCTTTAGCGTAGTTGCGGTATACTTCGTAGATTGGATACTAGCAACATTCATGTTTCTTTTTAATAATTTCATCCTGACTACTTTCAGGAACAAGGCAGGGGAGTATACCTTGTCCATATCATAAACGAGAATACTAAAATCATGAATATCACTATTCCCGGGCACGCCCATCTTTACCGTAACTTGGGATAGGGGAAGGAAATGATGATGTAGCACTTACCTAATGAGAGGCCACCGACTCAGCGACACCCTCATAAGTGCTACGGAGTTGGAGGTTGGGGAAGATATATTGTCAGGATTCGCCTAGAAAGCTGGCGATAGACCATAAACATTTGTTGTTTAAGTGTTTTCAATTTAATTCTTTTGAATGCCGGCAATCAAAGGAGAAAACAATAGTTTATTTATAGTTTACATAGTATTTCGCGAAATGCTTGTCGATTGTTGCTGCTCAATAGCCAGTAAAAAGCAAAACCGATCCCTCCAGGGTCATCGGATTGTATAAAATAACGATACGCGTAAAAAAGAAAAAAAAATCTAACGTGACGAAAACACGCGCGAAACCGTGAGCAAAATCTATCGGACGACGCAAAACCGAACTTTCCTGCAACCCAGCAAGACGCTCCAAAACAGGGAAAAAAAAAAGAATCTCCGGGGACGAATACACGCGCGAAACCGTGAGCACTTCTATGGCTTCAACTGGCGTATGGCCAAAACCGGTGCTTCTACCCTATTTTTCATTTCTCGCGTTGGCGAGTTCAAGACATTTTTTAATTTTGTGAAATTTTTCTTCCTTTAGATTTATACAATCTTTAATTTAATACTTACCTGGGTTGATACTTGGAAAATTGATCTTAACTATGTAAAATTGGAGGTATGTAGCACTCTTGCCCCGTGCTCCTGATTAACTTGAATCAAATTTTAGGTGGTTCATTGCAATGTGAATCCAGGCGCTAGGATAGGGTGAATGAATTAGTATTGCCAAATTTTTTTTTAATTTTTCTGGCAGCTTCAACAAGTGTATTCACTCGATTTTTTTTATTTTTTTTATTAGTATCATTCCAAACATTACCCTCATTTCTCATATCTAGGTGTTATGTAATTGACAACACTATCATCCTAATTTGGTTAAACAAATTTAAGATTTTATTAACATTTTGTTAACATCATATTACATTTCATATGCCGTTGCAGTTGAGATTTTTACAGGTGAGTTGATTTCACCTGCTTATAGGAAAAAAAAATCACGTTTTCAATTTGCTTAACGCATTAATCGTGGTAATAGAAGATTGTAACGATTTTTGCCTGAAATTATTAATTATTTTATTTGACATTTGTTCTATTGTTTCATCATTGGATATTCTATGTAACTCATTGGTACTATGCCAGAGAGGAAGCTTCAGAATCATTTTCAAAATTTTATTTTGAATTCTCTGCAGAGCTTTCTTCCTGGTATTACAACAGCCAGTCCATATTGGTACAGCATACAACATGGCTGGCCTGAACATTTGTTGGAATATCAAAAGCTTGTTCTTAAGACAAAGTTTTGATTTGATATTTAACGTTTTGATATTTTACATATTTGTTACATTTGGCTTGAATGCCCTCAATGTGATTTTTGAAATTTAAATTCCTATCTAACTCACTCGAGAATTTTGTGATTATTTATAGTAAACTGTCCAAAATTATGAAATTTAGAGTAGGTGAGATGATTTATTTTTACAATATATGCAAATTTACTTAAAAAGAATGTCCGGAAGCAAAAGTGCCTGGAATTCGAAGCAACCTAATGCTACACTGGGGTAAATAATTATAGGGACACTACATTTTTCATACTTGATGAACATTACTTTGTAAAAAAGGGATAATTTATTTGAAAACTATTGAAATTGTTGACCAAAATACATATCTATTACACAGCGCAACAAAAATGACATTTTTGCGTGTCTCAAGGATTATGTGTTTCTAGTAGATTTGGGGTTGCTGAATCTGATGCCGTTCTCAGAAATTTCCCAGCACGTCACAATTTTTAGCTACAGGTCGCCAAAGTTGTATAAAACATTGGTTTTATTGATGTTTACCTAAAATTTGAAGTATATTTTATCAATTTTTTTTGTGATCTTATCCACCAAGCATGCAAAAGAGGACTTTAACTTTCGTTTCAGATATAGGGAAAGTGTACCAGTTATGGCCATAGTGGTTCCCTATTTGGCCATATGTGAAATTTTGGTTGGTTGGTTTGACTTTATTAACGAGATTTTTAGCCCTAGGCTAGTTCATCTCGGGACCAACGGCTTTACTTCCCTTCCGAAGGAAGTCGTCACTATAACTTTTTACGTCATAAGTGACTATGATGGGATTCGATCCCAGGTCCTCGGCGTGAGAGGCGAGTGTTCTAACCACTACACCAGGTCCGTCCCCTGTGAAATTTTGATGACTTTCACATTTTTGATCTTTTTGAATGTTTTAACATCAAGATATATCCTATATCTAACTGCTAAAACACACAAAACTTTTCAAAATACAGAGGCATTTAAGTTATCACGTATGGCGAAATAGGGAACCACTATGGCCATAACTGGTACACCTACCCTATTTTGGTTAAAATTTCACGATTTAATTTAGATGAAACCGATATTTTTCAAAATGCTTGCAGTCTCCATACAAAATTCTTAGTTTCTCTTGTATGGCAAAATACAGTACTTTTCTAAACCATCAAAAAATAACTTTTCCGCATCAAAAATATAATAAACTTTGAGTATTGTTATACTCATAAAGTTTGAATTCTGTGGCAAATTAAGCAAATAAATTGCCATTCAAGCTGGCAAACTTGCATGCAAGTTGGCTGAAATAGTCAATGTTTGCATTTTCAACAACCAATATCACAAAAACTAGACGTGCTATGATATTTCTGTAAACGGCAATGAATTCAGCAAGTAAATAGAGGTATTTTGATGCTGGAGACAAAAACGTGTTTCGAAGTGTTATTGTAGCATAATGCAAAAATAGTCTATATACGAGAGCACATAATTTTTCGTTTAAAATGTTTTAGGCTCAAACGCAAAAAATCATCTCACAGTATAACTCAAATGGACAAACATTTTTAAAAGAAAATATTTGTGTCAAAATTTTTGAACGACTCAATAAAAATTTTATTTTGTAAGTGTACGTCAAAAACCGTCTATTATCGAAAGAAGCAAACATTTGTGATTGAAATAATATTTTTCCAGCATATCTCGAAATCATCAAGATCATGTATTGGATTTTATAATATGCAGGATTATTTGCAGGTTGTAAAGTAATCATCATTCTAACAGCACGGCTTGTAAGAATTTATAAAATAGAAAAATATAAAAATAATTAACATTTAGCTTAAGTAAGCAAAATTTATGATTAAAACAATAGAAGATACAGTAATCGATTTCGGTTTTCGCTGATAAATTGAGACTGCCGCACTCACATCAATTGGAAACAAAATTATATCTAAAAAATATAGCTCCAAAGAACATCCTATGTATAAAAGAAGGTGAAATTACATTCATTGATTAAAAAGAGGGCGAATTTGTGGTAAACATATCCAAATCTTCAGTGCAAAAAATATTCCACTAGCGAAACGTTTCGCCAATTATTTCTCCAGTTTAGTGCATTTGAAAATGTGAGTAGGGGCACATGTCGGCCGTTGTGACGGCCATCTTTGGATTCCGAGATGTTTCACCTTAACCATAACCATCAACAAATACCCAACCCCGCCATCAGACGGGATACTCTTGGGAAATATTCAGTATTTTTTTTGTAGTTTGTACAGGGTGTTCGCAAATTATCCGTACAAACTTTGAAGACATGGCTCTATAGAATCAAGCATAATAAATTCAATATTCTTGCATGGTTTTAAACATTGGCTTAATATATTTTTAAGAAATAAGTTTGACATATTTCCGATTTCAAATAATTACAAAACCAACCCAAATGTATTGAGGTGTCTTAAAGGGAGCTGTTTTCCGAGCTTTATGACGGAAGGGAAATGTCCATAGAACTCACTGGATTTGAACCGTACAATTTTCCATTTCCAGTGTAACTTGAAGCCACTAACCTGTAGATTACTTCAAATAATAATAGGATATTTGTATTCATGTCTTTTAGGTTTTAGGGATAACACTGCTGCAGTATGACTAGCGGCCCTCAGGAAAAATGTCTCCGAAAAAAATAAATTTGTCTATCTCAGTCACAAGCAGTCATTTCGATTTTTTTTAAAGTTGTATTTTGTGTTAATATATAGATGTATTATAAAAGGTACAAGAATATTGATTTTTCATTGTTTTCAATGCGAGATCATCTTTCCCATATTTTGCTGTTCGGATAATTTGCGGACACCCTGTAAATCCTAATTATTATGACTTTTAAAACAGTTTTTAATGAATGAAAATTTTTGATAAATTATATTAATTTATAACCTACAAATGCGTTGGTCTCATTAAATGTATTATACAAAAATGTGCACATTTTATATTTTTCTACACTTCCATTAGTTACACGGAAAATTAAATATGTTCAAAAAAATAATAAAATATTCATGTAAGGTACAGTGGGGGAAGTGTATCAGTGGGGTAAGTGGATCATTCGTCAATATTAAGCATTAATACTTGAATATGTTGAATGTTTTCGCACCATTGCTTCGTTTGAGGTTATATTCTTACGCCCACACTGATACTATTGCAAAACTAGTACTACACGTACACTAACACAAGCAAACTTGTTAGCTTCAAAAATTAATTATTTTGAAAATTGTTTTCCATCAATCAAAAATCCACTGTATCTCTGTCTAAAGTCGAATACTATTAGTTTTTACGATACGTGGTGAGCATTTCAGTTCTAATTGAATGGATCACAATGAAAAATATGTGATTTTTATAAATAAATACAGATATATTCTACATGGTACACTTACCCCTACTATTCAATGGGGTGGGGTAAGTGGATCAAGTATTATTATTATTTATTGGCAGACTGCTTACGATAATTTTGAAAAGTTTTAGTATCCGCAAATGTTGTTTTCCCTTAACTTTATTCATTCCCAGCTTAAATTTGTCAAATTGTCCAAAGAAAATTTGAATTAATCCACCTTAAAGTTTTTTTAACCTTTCTGGTATATAAAAATAATAATTTTAAAATTTACACGAAACTTTCCGTGGTTTTTCTAAGCTGAGTTGTAGGAAAGCGAAATATACAAATTTTCCAATTGAAAGCATATAATCGTACCTTATTTGACCATATAAATTGTTCTAGATAGATGATACTAATTTATTCATAAATAGAATAAAAGGATTTCAGTTTGTTATTCAAAAGTAAATGTAACTAATATTTTTAAACTACAAGTGTTTTTATAAAACATCGTTAGGAATAATCCTACAATACTTCTATATAACTTAGGTGTATAAATGGATGAATTTTTTTCAAATTATTCTAGCTACAATATATTTTTTGTTCGAATTAGTGGGAATCAATGTATAATATATGTATATACATATATCTTGATTAAATAAAGATACTTTTTAATTTCAAAGTATTAAAATGTAACACTACTAGCACTAATTACAAGATCGATAGTAATACCATTCGTACTATACATAATTACACCACATTTGTTTTGAGAACTAAAGTTTGTTATTGGTGATCCACTTACCCCACCATGGTGGGGCAAGTGGATCATTTGTCGCAAATTTTCAAGTCCTTCGTACTGAATACATAACAATCAGAATAATCGAAATAAATGACGATTTGAAGAATATTAGTCCCTCATTTGTTATCCACAGAAAAAAGTTTGAATTGCATTATTCACGTTAGCTGTACATAACAATGAAGTTGACTTTTGATTTTTCTGTATCCACTTACCCCACGGTACCTTATTCAAATACGATTTTAACCTGATCTATTGCTTCAAAAAGCTCGGTGCATGGTGCTCCGACAGACCGTTATTATTAAAAAAATTATCCATCAAATCTGAGCACAGGTCATGATTCCTGAGGTCATTTTGCACCTCTGGGCCAATTATAAAAAATCCCTAGGAGGAATCTCGAGAAATCTTGATTTGAAGTTTTTGACTTAAAAATTCAATATAATCCATTATTATTATTTTTATTATTATTATTGTCTTTATTAACGAGGCTTTCAGCCCGTGGCTGGTTCACCTCGAAATATAATCCATATTAAAATTTGGCAATAGCACTGAAAAAACGTACAAAAACGATCAAAAAAGTTAGCCAAACTGTTCCCAACTAGTATATAACTGTGGTCGTTGTTATAATTGGAAATATTTATAACTGACTTAACTTACCAAAGTGGCTTAAGTATGATTTACATGGCTTAAACCAGTAAGTTTAGTTTAACAGGATGAAATCTAAGAAATACGTTCGTCATTTATTGCGAATGCCACAAGAAAAAGTTGCATCAATCAGGTGGAGGTCAGTGGCCCCGTGGAAGACATCCGCGTATGTTTATTCTAATATTGACGTGAGCGTATCAGAGCATCCCAATCATTCCAGATTTGAAACAAACGGTTGGTACTAGCTCTAATCAACTATACAATGATTCACATGGTTTACCTTCTTACTATTGTGCTACATTTGTTGTCAGATCATTTTTAATTAAATAACAACATTGTTAATTAATTTGTTTGAGCGTTCAATCGGTTTAACATAGAAAACACGCAATCAATTAAATTGAATTCAGTAAACTATGAAAAAATTATACTTAAGCCACTCCGGTAAGTTGAGTCAGTTGTAAATATTTCTAATTATAATAACGGTAACAGTTTTATACTAGTTGTCAACACCGCTGGGCAATAATAACGGGGACCCGGAAAGTGATGAACGCAAAACGTCAGGGCAAAGTACAAGAAGAGGAATCATACAAAAATAAGAAAAAAAACAACAACAAACCAGTCGAGTTTAAAGGATCGTGAATTTATTAAAATTATATTTTCCAAAGTTAATCTATTTTCTAACAGTTAAAAAATCAAATTTGAAGTGGGAATAACCTGTAAGTAAAATAAGAAACAAAACCTGAAAAGAAAATATTATAAAATTAACTCAAATTATTGAAATTTATACGATTGTAGAAAAGGAAGTAGAATCGGAAAAACAAACTAAAATCAAGCGGACAATTAATGGATTTGAAGTAAATTAGTATCTGAAATCGTAAGTAAAAGAAGATAATTCAAATGTTAATGTAAATTAATGAATTTGTTACAAATAGGTGAAGAAATCAGTCGAAAAGTAGAGGGAACGCAGAGCACGAGGATTAAAAAGGAAACTACTTTGTAAGTTATGAAAATGAAAATAATTTGAACTTGAATAAACCATTACAGTTTGAGCTGACCGATAAATTGGAATCTGCTTCAAGATCAGTTCCCGAAGTCCGAACAAACTCAAAAAAGTATGAGTCAGTCGGATCTAACCTCAAATCTCTCCGATACGGAAGAGCTGGATTTCACGATTACGCCTTGTTCGGCCTGTAACAAGACATCGACAACGAATGAACCAATGGTCGGTTGTGACGCGTGTAACCGATGGTTCCATTATCGATGCGTAGGAGTGACCGAAGCCGTTAAGAAGGAGAAACGATGGTTTTGTCCTGAGATCGTATGCCAAGAAACGGCGAAGAAAGCTAAAAAAACTAGCAGCAGGAAAAACTCCAATCGTTCCAAACCAGATCAAGTGCAGGCGGCCGTGCAAGGAACTGCCCAGGAACAAAAATTGAAGGCAATGGAAGAGGAATACGCGAGACAGATGGAAGATCTAGAAAACGAGAAAATCCTCCGGGAAAAGCAAATGGAACTCCAACAAGCCCTGAAGGAGAAAAGGCTGCAGATTGAAAGGGAGTTACGAGAAAAGGAATTGGCCCAGGAAAAGCTTCTACTCGACCGAGCCCTTGAGGAAAAAACGGAGCATTTCGAGAAGATGAAGACGATGCGTCTGTCGTATAAGAAGTGTATGGACGGTTTGGATCAAGAAATGCAGAACATGCGACGAAGTTACGAGGAAGCTCAAGGGAAGAAGCCCGAAAGGCCCCACCCATCCGGCCTTACCAACGAAAAGCAACGCGATTTACCCAAATCAAGCGTAGTGAATGAAGCGATGTTCAGAAGGAATAACGATCCGGGAAGCGTAAATCACTTGAAAGCGCTGAATGACGAGTGTAGCAGCGATGAGGAAGATGACGATGACGAAGAAGATTACTATGAAGACGAAGGTAATACAGAATGCATCACAGGCGGTAGCAATACAACTCCCTACGGGCTAGGGCAACAGTATAGCGGCCCTACTAAGAGTCAACTAGCCGCGCGAAGTGGTGTTTCCAAGAAGCTGCCGGTATTCACAGGGAAACCGGAAGACTGGCCACTCTTCTATGGCTCGTACGTAGCGTCGAATCAGGCTTGTGGTTTCAGTGACGTGGAGAACCTCGTCCGACTCCAAGAGAGCTTGAAGGGGCCTGCTCTCGAGAGCGTAAGAGGGCAGTTGATTCTTCCTAAATGCGTGCCGAAAATCATAGAGAAACTGCGTCAGCTGTATGGCCGTCCCGAATTGATTCTTCAAAGTCATCTGGAGCGTATACGAAAACTAGATCCTCCAAAGCCAGAAAAATTAGCGTCGTTCGTTCCCTTTGGAAATGCTATTGAACAGCTCTGTGAACACCTGGAGGCTGCAGATTTGCAGCAGCATATGGTAAACCCAATTCTTATTCAAGACCTGGTGGATAAGCTACCAGCCAACGATAAACGTGGTTGGGTTCGGTATAAGAAATCGAAAAAGCAGGTGACTTTGCGGACATTCACCGATTTCGTCGGAAGAATTGTCGAGGAAGCATGTGAGGCAAACGTCTGCTTGGAACAAGATACGTGATTTGGGAGAAGTAATCGCAATATTAACAGTAGTGGCAGAAGCAGAGCCATGGAAAATGGTGTATTGATGAACCATGAAGCTACGAATAGCACTGCAGGGATTCCGTCTGATAGATCTAGACTGAAATCATGTAAGGCATGTCAGCGCACCGACCACCGTTTGCGATTTTGCGAGGATTTTCGAAAAATGAACTACGCTGATCGAATGCACATCGTGACAAGATGGAAATTGTGCAACATTTGTCTTAACGACCACGGAAATGCGACATGTAAATTTAAGATCCATTGTGACGTCGGTGGCTGCCAACAACGACACAATCCGCTTCTTCACCCAGCGGGAGGCGCTTTCGGTACGAGTGTGCATATTCGAACCACCGTATCAGTGCTCTTCAGGATTATCCAAGTTCGGTTGTATTGCGGCAATAGAACGGTCACCACATTAGCCTTTCTCGATGAGGGCGCTTCGGTTACGATGATCGAAAACGAGCTGGTGGACAGTTTAGGCTTGGTAGGAGTTCCGGAGAGGCTAACGATTACCTGGACTGCGGATATTTCACGAGTTGAGAAAAGTGCGAAGCGAGTCAGCGTGTGGACATCGGCCATCGACGACCACGAGCGACTTTTTTTGGATTATGTGTACACCGTGGAAAGTCTACGCCTTCCAATGCAGTCGCTGGACGCTAGGACACTATCAGAGCAGTATAAGCACTTACGGAATTTGCCTATAACCTCATACCGAGATGCTCGACCTGGTATGCTAATCGGACTCAACAACCTCCACACGTTCGCGCCCATTGAAGCAAAATGCGGCGCACCGGGTAAACCAATTGCGGTACGGTGCAAGCTAGGGTGGACCGTATATGGACCAAGGAAAGAAACCGCATCAAATTCGAACGCAGTTGTAGGATTTCACGATGGTGTCAGTAATGAAGATCTGCATGACCTAATAAAAACGCACTACGCATTAGAAGAGTCAGTGGTTACTGTAAAAAGGGAGTCTCGTGAAGATGAAAGGGCTCTAGATATTCTGCGACGAACAACTAAACGGATTGGAAATCGATTCGAAACTGCCCTGCTGTGGAAAGATGATGAAGTGACCTTTCCCAACAGCTATCCAATGGCAGTTAGAAGGCTGATGCATTTGGAACGAAAGCTGGCAAAGGACCCGGAACTATATGAAAATGTTCGCAGGCAGATTGCGGAATACCAACAAAAAGGCTATGCCCACTTAGCATCGGAGGAGGAAATATCCGGAACAGATCCGCGTAAAGTTTGGTATTTACCACTCAACGTTGTTTTAAATCCTCGCAAACCGGGAAAAATTCGCTTAGTTTGGGATGCTGCCGCAAGCGTAGATGGCGTATCTTTAAACTCGCAGTTGATAACAGGTCCTGACATGTTGACTCCGTTGATCTCTGTTGTCAGTAGATTCCGTGAACATAGAATCGCGTTCGGAGCTGACATTCGCGAAATGTATCACCAGTTGCGAATTACCGAAGCCGACAAACAAGCACAGCGTTTCTTGTTTCGGATGAATAAGGAGGACCCGATTAACATTTACGTCATGGACGTCGCTACATTTGGGTCGACATGCTCCCCATGCTCGGCCCAATACGTCAAAAACCAAAACGCAATGGAGTACGCCACTACATATTCAGATGCCGCGGCAGCAATTATCGACGGACATTATGTAGACGACTATTTCGATAGCGTGGAAACTATCGAGGAGGCAATTCAACGAGCAAAAGAAGTTAGCTTTATCCACGCTCAAGGAGGATTTGAACTTCGAAATTGGATTTCAAACGCGCCAGAAGTTCTTCATGGTTTGGGAGAGATAAAGGCTGCTCAGCCAGTTCAATTCGGTCGAGCCAATGAAAGCGACAGTGAAAGAGTTCTTGGAATCATATGGAGTCCAGACCGAGATAGCTTTTCGTTTTCGGCGGAGCACCGGGAACATCTTCAAGTATATTTGAGCCTTCAGAAAAAAAAACCTACAAAAAGGATAATTTTGAGCTGCGTCATGGGATTTTTTGATCCGCTTGGACTCCTTACGCCTTTTACAGTCCACGGGAAAACGCTTGTTCAAGATCTTTGGCGAACTGGCTGCACCTGGGACGATGAAGTGAACGACGACTGCTGGATGAAATGGAAACGCTGGATCGGACTACTTCCCGAAGTAGAGGCGATTGAACTGCATATTTTTGCCGACGCCAGTGAGTACGCCTATGGCTGCGTCGGCTATCTGCGAACGGTCATCGAAGGAGATGTTCGATGTTGCCTTGTAATGTCCCGCTCAAAAGTGGCGCCACTCAAACGGCAATCGATTCCGCGTTTGGAATTAATGGCGGCCGTTTTGGGTGCACGAATGCTACATACTATCCTGAACACCCACTCAATCAAATTTCAACGCCACATTCTCTGGACAGATTCCCAAACTGTGCGCAGTTGGATCCTCTCCGATCAAAGCAAATTTAAGCAATTTGTGGCTTTCCGCATAGGCGAAATTTTAGAATTGACTAGATCTACAGACTGGCGTTGGGTTCCGTCCAAATTGAATGCAGCGGATGTCTTGACAAAGTGGGGAAGAGGCCCACCATTGCAAAGTGATGGTTCCTGGTTTGCCGGTCCTACTTTTCTGCTCGATCCTGAAGAAAATTGGCCTACACAAGCACTATCAATTGAGGAAACAAATGAGGAAGTACGTGCCGTTGTACTACATCATGAAGCGATTATGGTGGAGAAAGTAATCAACAGTGAAAGGTTTCCAAGGTGGACGAGGTTTCTAAGAAGTACGGCAACAGTACTTCGGTTCATCGATAACTGTAAAAAGAAGAAGGATGGTCTGCCATTATTCACATCGAAAGCTACCCTGAATCAAATGCCCATGATTAAAGGGGAGAGACTGACGATTTGTCGACCTCTTCAACAGGAAGAGCTACAACGAGCTGAAAACATTCTATGGAAGTTGGTGCAGAACCAAAGTTTTCCAGATGAAGTGGCGATACTTTTGCAAAACCGAGGAATAAACGACGGCCAACGACCGATGTCCATAGAAAAATCCAGTACTCTGTACAAATTGACGCCGTTTCTGGACGAAAATAGCGTTATCCGAATGGGCGGTCGGATGGAAGCTTCAGAATCTCTTCCATTTGATATGAAGTATCCGATCATCCTATCTCGTTTCCATGACGTCACAAGAAGGTAATACTACATTTCCATGAGAGATATGGACACGCAAATCAAGAAACTGTCGTAAACGAACTTCGGCAGAAATTTCGTATTCCAAATTTACGTACTACAGTTGGCCAAATCGTACGAAGTTGCTGCAAGTGCAAGGTTATGCATTCACGTCCTCGCGTTCCAATGATGGGACCATTACCAGTTCAACGAATTTCACCGCAATTACGTCCCTTCAATGCCGTAGGAGTGGATTATCTAGGTCCTGTCGAGGTAACCGTTGGCCGTAGAATCGAAAAAAGGTGGATAGCTCTTTTCACTTGTTTGAGCGTCAGAGCTGTTCACCTAGAAGTAGCCCATTCACTATCATCGCAATCATGTCTAATGGCAATCCGAAGATTTATATGTAGGCGTGGATGTCCTGAAAATTTCTTTTCGGATAATGGAACCAATTTCAAAGGGGCCAGTAAGGAGTTGCTGAAACGTATCGAAGTTGATTCCGCTGAGGCAGTAAGTAGTTCCACGACAAAGTGGAACTTTAATCCTCCAGGAGCTCCGCATATGGGCGGGGTCTGGGAAAGAATGGTGAGGTCAGTCAAGGAAGCAATATTGGCACTGAACGACGGAAGAAAACTCACCGATGAAATTCTGATGACGACATTAGGTGAAGCCGAGGATATGATCAATACGCGGCCCTTAACTTATAAATCACTTGAACCTTCTTAAGTTGAAGCCATTACTCCCAATCACTTTCTGCGGGGAACAGTACGCGACCTAGACCTTAACCAAAATGGACCCACGGAGTTGTCTGAAGCATTGAGAAACATGTACAAACGGTCGCAATACTTAGCAGATAAGATGTGGGAGCGATGGTACAAGGAGTATCTGCCCACCATTAACCAACGCACCAAATGGTCTGAGGATCCGAAGGCTCTTCAAATCGGGGACCTTGTATTCGTGATGGACGGAAAGAGTAGGAAGAATTGGACAAGAGGCATTATCGAAGAAGTGTTTGCAGGACAGGATGGACGAATAAGGCAAACGAACGTTAGAACTGCTGGAGGCGTTTTCCGACGAGCAGCAGCAAACTTAGCGGTGCTGGAAATACAGGATGGTAAATCCGGGTTCTCAGGCGAGCTGGTACCGGAGTTACGGGCTGGGGAATTGTCAACACCGCTGGGCAATAATAACGGGGACCCGGAAAGTGATGAACGCAAAACGTCAGGGCAAAGTACAAGAAGAGGAATCATACAAAAGTAAGAAAAAAAAACAACAACAAACCAGTCGAGTTTAAAGGATCGTGAATTTATTAAAATTATATTTTCCAAAGTTAATCTATTTTCTAACAGTTAAAAAATCAAATTTGAAGTGGGAATAACCTGTAAGTAAAATAAGAAACAAAACCTGAAAAGAAAATATTATAAAATTAACTCAAATTATTGAAATTTATACGATTGTAGAAGAGGAAGTAGAATCGGAAAAACAAACTAAAATCAAGCGGACAATTAATGGATTTGAAGTAAATTAGTATCTGAAATCGTAAGTAAAAGAAGATAATTCCAATGTTAATGTAAATTAATGAATTTGTTACAAATAGGTGAAGAAATCAGTCGAAAAGTAGAGGGAACGCAGGGCACGAGGATTAAAAAGGAAACTACTTTGTAAGTTATGAAAATGAAAATAATTTGACTGTTTACTTACCTTGAATAAACCATTACAGTTTGAGCTGACCGATAAATTGGAGTCTGCTTCAAGATCAGTTCCCGAAGTCCGAACAAGTTGAGAACAGTTTGGCCAACTTTTTGAGCGTTTTTGTGGGTTTTGTTCAGTGCTATTGCAAAAATTTAATAAGGATTATATTGAGTTCTTTTTAGTCAAAAACTTCAAATCAAGTTTTCTTGAGATTCCTCCTAGGGATTTTTTTTTAATTTTTCAAGAAGTGCAGAATGACCTCAGGAATTGAGCCCTGTGCTCAGATTTGATGGACAATTTTTTTCAATAATAACGGTCTTTCGGGGCACCGTGTGCTGATGCAGGAGGCATGTTTCGATCGGGACGCACTTTCAAGATTATAACAAATCTTCATTTCCCATAAGGGTGTAGAACGCAGTTATTTGTGGAAAATAAGACATAGCTTTAAAGAACTGTCGAAGTATTTTTAATGTCATCCAAGACCTTTTATATCTTTTGATATGATTCCAAAACGTTAGTATTACTTCATCGGTTCTTATAAGTATGTATTTGTAAACATTTATAGTAAAGCTTTGTGGGGGCTCGTTGAGATTTTAAAGACAAACTAATTTATTTTTTAGGAAAGCTTCTAAAATACCTGACATTGTGTTTTTCATATTTTGGTACATAATTTTAAATATAGACTTCAAACAAAATGGAGGTCGTATAAGTTTGGTGTGGGTAGTTTGTGTTCCTCATGTATCATTGAAATGTTTCAAAAAACCAGATGCACAATCATCAAAATCGACATAAACTCTAAAATAAAAAGAATTATTTTTAAGAATTCTTACCTAAATACATCGAAAAAAAAAACAAAGTATCGTGATTTAAGTAATGTTTGGGGTAAAAACAATGTTGCTGCTAGAAGAGCTAATATGATAAATAAAAGCTATCATCGTGATCACTGCTCAATAGACTGGCCCTTAAACAAAAAAGTTGTAAAACTCAACGGGGCACACCCTAGATATGAGCCTTAGGGTAAGAAAAACGTTCTCTCAAAATTTCAACTCAATTGGTTGCTCCACCAGCTGGCGCATTCGATTTGAATTTTGTATGGGATATTCGTCTCAAATATATTGAAAATTGATCCTATGTCACTGTTTCGTTCCGCATACTATTTGTTCGCGTTCAAATAAGCTCAGAATGACAAATACACTAGTTGATACCCTAATGAACATAATTGCAAAAGGATGTATCTGGATTTAATCTCATTTTCATTACTCTTTCAGTTGTTGAAAATTAGGCTTAGATCAGCACTCCCGTACAGTCACTTATATGCATGCGACATGTGCCTCAGCTCGCCCAGCGTCATAGGTGGCTATGATGCGCTTAGTGGCTACCTCCAAGCTATGTTGAAGAAATACAAGCAGTACTGCATGATATGCTTCAGATGGTTAAAACACCAACTATATTAATTTTGATCATGATACAATCTTCTACAACATTCTTCGCCATTACATCAAGTAGTGTTTTTGACATTCTGGGTCCAATTGAACGCGATCATCAATTTTCCTGAATTAAACAGTAGATGATGTGCTGTTGCTCATATGTTTGAGCTGAAACTCCCATATTAACTTCAATTCAAATGCGCCAGCTCATGGAACGACCAAATGAGATGAATTTTTCAGAAAGGCTTCCTCTGATCCCAAAAAATAATCCTGGGGGGTGCCCCATGGAATCATACAACTTTATTTTTCTCCCATACTGAGCTGGGCCAGTCTACTGCTCAAATGATGGGCCATGTGTATTGTAAAATCGATTTGAACTAGATTTGGACTCGATTACCACCAGTTGCAAAACCGTGATAATCTTTGAAATAGGAATTGGAAACAAAGGAGTGTAAGTGACAAAAATGACATCGAATTTTTTCACCAAATTTACACCTTTTGCAAATTGTATGGGATCCGAAAAACAATCCTCAGAATTAAGTTTTATGATATTTTTATAAACCTTAAAACATTAGAGTTATATTAAATCCCTCAATGATGATCAGTTTTACAGTTTGATAATAAAAAACTGAGATGTGTATCACAGGCAAAGTCTTACTTTTCCATACTAAACACAGAAATTTACATCTCGTATTGAATTATGCGACAGCACTTGGATCTAAATGTCTTCAAAGTTAAAATTTCAATCTTTGCAAGCCATTGTTTTCCACCTTTTCAAAAAACGAACTGCAAGAATTTCCTCGCATTGTTCCACCAGCGATCAAAATGCATTTGGATAAAACGGGCCTTGACGACGGCGACAATGGCGCGACTCCAACTGAAAGCTTCGGCTCAGTGCACCGTAAATTCACCTCCACTCAAATGCCATATAATGATTTAATTAAAATTAAAACAATTGAATCCATTACTCTATTTCGCCGTCCTTGTCGTCGTCGTGTTGGCGAAGAGGAGAAGCGTGGCGTTTCTTGCTGCAAACCCCTTTCTGGCAAGAACTTAGGTGTTTCATTAAAACAGTTTTTGCTTTTAGTAGAGTTTTATATTTTGTGTAGCAAGGATTTTGAACGGGAAAAATATTATTATGCCCCAAGAAAAGGATAACTATCACTATAGTTCTTCCAAGATAGTCAATGAAATAATTTGAAACCAGCAATGATATGATATAAATTTGCAGTGTAAATTTCAAAATAGAATTTAAGAAGAAAAACAGCAATAAAAAAATCTGCATTTTGTAATCAAATATTTTATAATAAATGAAACTTGAAAAATACTTTACAATTTGAGAGGTGAATCAATGTACTAGTAGTGCTGAAAAAAAAACTTTTTTTTGCATTTTAATAACTATTTGGCTACTTCTTGATAAATCACAGAGTGCTCCCTTCATTAAAGTCTTATTAATTTGGCTGCCGATTTAAAATTCTTTTTCCTAACGTTTGTTTCTTCTGATCCCGCTGTAGGTAAGCGCCCTGAAGGGTCACAAACGGTACTGCCGCTGGCGAGATTGCGTTTGTGCGAAGTGCACTCTTATCGCCGAGAGGCAACGGGTCATGGCGGCTCAGGTAAGAATAAATGTGCGAATTCTGCTGGGCTGTTAAACGATTTCATGTGGGTAACTAATTGTTCGTTTCCCCCCGCCCGCTGGCACTAGGTGGCTCTCCGTCGGCAGCAAGCTCAGGAAGAGAACGAGGTACGCGATTTGGGACTTTTGTACACGGGTGGGGTGCACGGGGTGGGACAACCAGTGGCCGAACAGAACGGACAGGGACCGCAGTTCCACACGGGAATACCGTCGCCGCCGAATGATTCCGAAGGACGAGGCGGATATGGAGCTGCTGATGGTGAGTCTCGACCAAACGAAATTTTTCTCCAGCGAGTAATTCTAGCTGAAAATAGACCGCCATCGATACAAATAGTGATAACCAAATCCATAGTCGCTGTTAGCTAGAATATGCTAAAACTAGAGGAGAAGCGTATTTCATGACTCAGCAAAACATATGTAAATATTAAACTACACGCAATTTGGACATTGACTGAAAATTGTAGCAGGTAATTGAAAATTATAAGCGTTAGGCAAGAACTTTATTTAAACTGTGAAGTGGCATCGTATGCAGAAAAGATGTAGCTTTCCTTTTAATTGGCGTACATTTTGAACTTTAACTTTAATCACAATTAACGCATCGAACTTTTTAAGGCCCATGTAAAATTAAGCATAAGCATAAGCATTGATCACCGTAAAGTTCGTAGTTGCTACTCCGTAATTGACCAGAATAATCGAAGTTGCACAAGGAACCAAGAGATGCAGCTTGGGAGTAGCTTTTCATCTTCAATGTACACTTTTGAGAACTTCAAACATTAAAAAATCAATAACGGCGCCGGCCACGTCCTTACGGTCATCGGGGAAGGGAAGGAATGTTTGTGTGACATCCATTGTTACTAGAGACGGAGATTACCTCTGCATCTCCATGGTTGTCACAGGAAGGAGTTAGTGGCAGTGATGCATTCCAAACTGAACGCGAGCCAAAAGTGAACTGAACGCGTTCTAAATTTGAACGAGAACGCAGCAAACAGTGAACTTGCGTGCAAAATTATGACGCTGCAAAATGCACTGTGAAGCACAAAACCTTAAAACACTACTTTAAACAACATTCAATTCATTTTACGCACAATGTTATGAACCTTAAGTGTTCCATGACATCTTTTGCAAGTTTAAAAGCAGAAAAAAACATGTTTTGAACCTGCCATGAAAGCAATTTTCCTTTCGCGTTCATTTTTCGGCTCCCTTGGGTTCAAAATTTTGAACTGATCAATGTTCAAGCCTACTTGATCCCTCGTTCAAAAATTTGAACTGGAACGCAAAATGCAACACTGGTTAGTGGGGAGGGATCATAGCTGCATGATCAGGAATCACCTTGGTAAGTGATGGGATTCATGAAGCCTCAGTTCAAAAAATCTCCTATCAGTACTTTAAGGCTCAAGAATCCATCATTCAATCATCAGCAATCAATTTTTTTTTAAATTTCTTTATTAGTATCATTCCAAACATTACATTCATTATTTCTTATATCTAGGTGTTCTGTGTTATTAGACAACACTATCATCCTTATTTGGTAACACAAATCTAAGATTTTATTAACATTTTGTTAACAACATATTACATTTCCTTTGCCGTAGCAGTTCAGATTTTTTACAGGTGAGTTGATTTCACCTGCTTATAAGAGAAAAAAAAAACTCTTTAAATATACTTAACCTAAACATATAACGCATTAATCGAGGCAATAGAAGATGGTAACGATTTTTGCCTGAAATTATTAATTATTTTATTTGACATTTGTTCCAATGTTTCAATATTGGATATTCTATGTAACTCATTGGTACTATACCAGGGAGGAAGCCTCAATATCATTTTCAAAATTTTATTTTGAATTCTCTGCAGAGTTTTCTTCCTGGTATTACAACAGTTAGTCCATATTGGCACAGCATACAACATGGCTGGCCTGAAAATTTGTTTGAATATCAAAAGCTTGTTCTTAAGACAAAGTTTAAAAACCAGTTTTTTCGGTCAAATTTAAATCAATCCTTATGAGAATCTATCATCGTATTTCAGATAGCGAGTGCAATGTAATGATAGATTTTCTTAAGCATTGCTTCGATTTTGAGCAAAAAAACTGGTTTTGAAAATTTGTAAAACGATGATGGTTATTTTCCTCTTAAAGACAACGTGAACATACGGTAAGTCGACACTTTTAGCGTCGAACCATTCAAAGATTATTTTTTATAATGTTAAAAATCAGGTAAAAGGAAAGGTATGGGGCTTTTGAAGTTTATGTACAAGAGTCTATGTCGACACTAACAGTGACGAACTGTTCATATTTTGTTAAATCCATTCATCCAATCCTTCAGTCTGGTTTTCCGGATCCGCACTTCTGAAAATTTGAAGCCTGGCTTTTTTTGCTTAAGTTTGCAGTTGTTAGAGAAACGGTGTACAAATCCAACGACTCTAACTAATCGACCCCACTATGAGATCAATTGCGATGATATGCGACATTGCACTGGAACAAGGTTCGAGGTCGGCGGTTTGAGCCTCTCGAAGCGCGTGGCCATTGGTCTTCCGGGAGATAATGAAATTGCAGCCCGATGAACCATCTTGCACGAGGTTGTAAATCGGGAAGTCCTTTCCATTTTGTGCCATCATCCGCAACGTTCAGGGCAGTGGGGACGTATCTCCACTCAGTTATTTCGGTCAATTCGAGGATCTCGCTAATCCGGAACGCCACAAATGGAGAGTAGCGGCGGTGATCAGATTTGTTCCAGCACAGGACATCTTGTGAGTCGGACCAGAAAACTTGAAGAGAGATCTGAATCGAGATCGAGAGAGTGCTTCGGTTGATGTTCGAGCCAGTCGGGCACCGATTAAGGCTGCTTGGAGCTCCAGTCGAGGTATAGAAAGGAATTTCAACGGAGCAACTTGGGTTTTGGCAGCAGCTATATTGCACTCCACGTCGTCGTCATGGTTGAATCGGAGGTAGCAAGTTGCTGCAAAACCGTTTTCACTGGCATCGACAAAGGTGTGGAGTTGCACCCTTTCGGTATCGATGCTTCGAGTACTGAAGTAGCACCGTGGAATACTGATCTGCTAGATTTGTGGGAGCACTTCCAACCATGTTTGCCAACGTTCAAAGATGGTATCATCAACTTGATCATCCCAGCCAGCAAAATTTTGAAGTACATAAGAACCTGGGCTATAAGCCCAAGCAGATCGAATACTGACATAAGTACACGCAGCATCTGTCGTTTCGTTGGACGGTGTTAACCTTCTAATAACGCTCGACCGTAACGATCCCACCCGACCTTGTAGGTAAAGATTTCCGAGCCGGTACACCACTACATACCGAGTACCTTCTCCGTGGCTAGACCCGATGACAAATCTAGGCTTCTTTTTTCTGTGTGGCTATCATCTAGGGCATCGACGACACGCTCGGAGTTGCTGAGCCAACTACAGATTTCAAAGCCTCCTTCTGCATGTACCTTCTTTACTTGCTGTGCGAGTTCAATCGCTTCCTCTTCTGTCGTCACACTCACCAGCATATAATCGACGTAGTGGCGCTTCTGGATGACATCAACGGCCGCTGGATACTCACCCTTGAAACGTTCGGCGTTTAAGTTCTTCGCAAATTGAGCACTACTAGGGGAACAGCTCGCTTCGAACGTCATCACTTGGAGAATGTAGACTAAGAGAGTTCCATCTTCGTCATACCAGAGAAACCGCTGGCACTGCTGGTCAACCGGATGCATAAGCACTAGCATGAACATTTCACGCACGTCTCCAGTTAGAGCAACACGTCCTTCCGGGATTGGACAAGTATGGTGAACAGTTCGCAAAGTTGATCGGGTCCCTTGAGTAGCGATGTATTCAGTGACACACCGTGGACTTCTGCTGCCACGTCCTACACCATTCGAATCTTTCCAGGTTTGTTGACGTTCGTTACGGGAAATATAGGAAGGTACCACGTCCGGGGGAAGCTTTGGGAAAGCTCTGCTTTTGTGAGCTCTCTGGCATAGCCCGTTTCGACGAATTTTCTTGTTGAGTTGATCGGCTAACAGAGGGTCTTTATCCATTCGCATTCTGAGGCATTGCAGTCGTCGGAGTTCCATCGGAAAACTGTCCGGCAGCCTAACATTGCCGTATCGCTATAATAAGCCTGTTTCATATCGGTTTCCTTTCAGCACTGTGCGAGTCTCGAGTAGAGTCTGCGCTCGCTCATCTTCTGCCGAGAGATGTTTTTTTTTCGGTTGAACAACTCCCAGACTGCGAAATTCTCCTTCATCATTATGTGTAAGTTCTCGTCCGAAGACGAGTCGCAGGCACAGATGTGGAAAACTGAATGAACCTCGTTGGCAGTATTGTAACGATTGCCTCCCCCACACATTGTCCATCCAAGCAGAGTTTTGACAGCGATCGGTTCGTTAATAGCTCCCTCTCGGCTTTTCTGAACGAGGCTGAGGTACTTGTCCTTCATTCCGTTGAGGGTTTTTGGTCGAATATCTTGATAGGAGGTGATTGGCAGGCCTCTGAGGTGTGGATACTGTTCAAACAGCTCTTCGAAGTTGAGCGTTTGTGGTGGGAGAAGAAGTTTTGCCACTTTACGTTGCATGGCCTACTTCTTGGATCTGTTGTGTTTCGCGGCGATCTGAAGCTGAACACTCTTTGAGCCATCCTCTCGACGCTTAGCTCCTCCAGTCCAGAGCAGGCATAGAGACGCTGTTTTTCTCTTCAATTGCAGTTCATCTGCAAGATCTTGGTCAAGCAGTGTAAGTTCCGACCCGTCGTTCAGAAATGCAAATGTTTCAATAGAGCGATTCCTCCCATGAAGTACTACGGGTAGGTGGCGAAACAGCACATGACTAGAGGTAACCTGGTGGGTATGACATCAGTGCTCGATTGAATTTGTCGCTGGTGGTGTTGATTCTAGACTTTGATGTGGTGGTCGTTTGCTTGCGTCGCCTGCGGAAGTATTCGACGACAGTGCTGCTCACTTCTGCTCGTTGTGCAGTAATTCGCAATGCCTTAGCTCGCATCCACTCCTTCCACATGATTTCGCCTGACATCCACCACTGTGTTGACGTAGACACCGGCGGCAGAGGCCTAAATCTCGAACAGTTGCCCAGCGGGCATCACAAGACAGCTATTAGCTTCATCTGTAGCGGTGGATGGGGTTTCTTCGGAGTGAGAGTTAACGAACAAGTAGCTCTTCTTGCCCATACGTGAGTTGCTACGTACGGGTTTGGACTCGAAAGTGGTGTTTGGAATAGTTACGGCACTTGCAGCTTCTGCTAGTTGGTAGAGCCAGTTGTTGAAAGATTCAACCTGATCGATAGTGGAAGCTTGTTGACGAGCAGGTGAAGGAAGGTCATGTTGTAGAAGTATTCTTCTAATCCACACGCGTCCACTGTCGCGCAGAAGTTTTGAACGCTGACAGCAAAATCCACGATCAATTCTAATTTGTCCTCTCGCAATGTTGGAAGTGAGTTGATCTTCGACGTCATCGAGTGGACGATAACTTCCGGTTGCCCAAAAACATCTTGAGCGTCGATATGACCCCACTGACGTGGCAGTCGGCTTTTTACCGCTTCATACGCTCGACAACAACAAACCTTTCGCAAAAGGACGATGTTTTCTTCGTTGGTGAATCCATATAGAGCGGTGGTACTGTTGAAGGTCGACAAGAATAGAGGCCACTCTTTAGGGGTTTTCAGAAAACGTTCGAAGGTCCTTTGAAATGGCTTGTCGAGCAGCTAACTGTTTCCGAAAAATCGGGTATGCATCGGTTTCTTCCTCTTGATTGTAGTCTCGATAGTCTCGCATGGTTGATGAATGATTGATTTTGTGAACCGCTGGTCGATTCGAAGGTGGAACGAACCGTCGATAGTCTGGTACCGACACGTTTGGTGAGACCCGACGAGATGGGTCCATCTCGATGTTTTTGGAAGCCGTCGGTGCAGTTACTCCTTGGCCACCAGAATGCGGTAACTGCGCTATCGAAACTCCTCGTGGAGGCTCGTATGTTGGGAACGTCCGAGGTTGTTTCGAAAACGGAGTTTGATGTGTTGAGCCGAGAGCTAACTGCTGCATTCCAGCAGTCAGTGTCGGTGGATTTATAGGTTCTGGGAGTGACGACCGAGTGCTACCAACCCGCGCAATTGTTGGATTCTAAAGCTGCATCTTACCAACGTGCATATTTGGATCGATTGCTTTCTTGGCTTGACATGCTATCAGCCCATCGCGGTGCGCATTCGTTGTTGCGATCCAGTTTTGCGTCCTGAACATGGAACCGTTCTTTGACGAGCCATTTTCGCTCATGGCTTGCTCCAACAGCTGATATTTCTGCTCCAAGAATGCCTTCTCTCTTTTTGCTTCCTCCACTGCGATTGCACACTGCCAATCTGCTTCACGCTGCTCGACGGTCCTCATCTTTTCCAGCACGACACGACCCATTGAAGCGAGGTGACGGTCCTTGATTTGCTCCTTTGGGTTGTTGGTTCGACTCATTAGCTGTTATATCAGACTGCTGCTGCGGAGGCGTTGGCTGTGACTGCTGCTGGTGTTGATGATTTAGAAGTGTGATTTAGATGACTGCCCTGAAGGACCACCGTTTCCTTGAGGAAGAGCTGCAGAAGAACTGTATTCCTGGACACTTTTCGCAGATTCGCGTTTGGTACAGCTCCATGGAAAATGTTCTATTTGCTGCGTGACTCCTATTGGAAGTGATGCCACTTGAAACACACGTCACATTGCACCATCTCGACTGAATCCAGTCCACGGCATACTTGGCAAGTTCGACCGGGATGTGGCTCCTCCGGTACTGCCGTGACCACCACTTGCACACCACCATTTGCACCAAGATGTGCACTATTAGTGCCACCAACCACTTTGCCAGGGGGGTCCGTAGCCTTGAGGTTACGCTTTCGCTTCATAAGCGGAAGGTCATGGGTTCAATTCCCAGCCCCTCCACAAAAAAAAACCCGTCCAGCCACCAGAAGACGCCGCACGGAGGACCGTGCTCCTCCGTTAGTATCAAGCCTCAAACGACTCAGAAACACGGCAAAACGAACCACTGCAAGAGCAATGGGCTATGGCTTATGGAAATCGATTGGACTAAACAAAACACTCTCCTTCCTGCTCGGTGTGAGAGCAAAAGAGTAGAAGAGAGTGAAAGTAGATGTAAATATAGATTAGCTAAAAACAGATCAGCAGATACAGATGAACTGATTCCGGCACAGTAGTGGCCACAAGCACAGAGTGCCTTAAAAAAACTACTTTGCCAGACCTTAGGGTTCGACTCGACATGACTGAATTTAATCCGCGTTTCCGTATATAAACGAAAATAATAATTTGTTGGAAATCAGAACCCCGAAATTAAACGACTGTTTCTAGGATTTACTGACAGGGGGATTATTATTTTCCTGCAAGGCATGGGTAATGTTATAATTTCACAGCAAAACATAATAATTCTTCTAAATTTCTAGGTAATCATGATGTCTTGTGTGTTCAACTTACGTTTAGCCTTGTTCCTGTGTCTAGTCTATGTCTTGGTCATGAACCAGTCTGATGTTAAGTAAATGTTTAACTATCTGTCCTCGAAACACCGAATGACTCGGAAATAGTTGTTCCAGCCGTACTTTTGATCCGTACTATAATTTAAAGGTAGTTTTTAAGAATTCTATGTTATTTTACCAAACTAATTCGTAGATTCAATTCATCACTTTAAGTTTGGTGTGTAACGAATTTGGCCCATAGATTCCTCATTGGTCATTAAAAGATAAGCGAAAATCGATAACACAATTCAACGATATACTACCTTATAAATAAAGACAAATTAACTTTTTGAGCTAAAAATACTTTGAATTTACTGCATTAATTGGCAAATTTGTATGTTCATTTTTTCGCACGGTGTTTACTATTTCACTTATTATCAACTTTATCATCTTGATAATGAACGATACAGACTCACCGCTATGATTGTGTGTTAAGCTGTCACCTGATCCATCGAAGCCGATTCGGCTTCTCTTCGTACCTAATTCCGGGGGTACAACCATCGGTCGTATAGAGCCAATGAAATCATAGAGGCGTGCTGGCGTAGGTTCACCAACAGACATGAAGCATGGACCATGCTAGAAGAGGACCTGCAAGCACTTGGAGTGCTCGAACGAAGGGTGCTTAGGACCATCTTTGGCGGTGTGCAGGAGAACGGTGTGTGGCGGCGGAGAATGAACCACGAGCTCGATTGGCTCTACGGCGAACCCAGTATCCAGAAGGTTGCGAAAGCCGGAAGGGTGCGCTGGGCAGGGCATGTTGCAAGACTACCGGACAACAATCCTGCAAAGATGGTGTTCGCGTCGAATCCGGTTGGCACAAGAAGGCGAGGAGCACAGCGCACGAGGTGGCTTGATCAGGTGCAACAAGATCTGGGGAGCGTGGGCCAAAATCGAAGTTGGAGGAGACCAAGTAATTTGGTGTAACATCGTTAACGAGGTTTTATCAAATTAATTGATGTAACACCAACTAAATAAATAAATAATAATTCTTCACCTCACTGGGAATGCTTGATGGGCATCCCATCGTTCCCACAAATTTTGACAAGAAACTGGACATTGGAAGTCATTCAGATCGTGCTGGATTCTGAAACATTCTCATTCCTATCCATAAAGCTTGGTTTGGAATGTTTCGGTTTACAGCTTGACTTATTAATCTAAAAATATGTTTTCAATATACGAGCAATTTGAATTTAGTATGTGAGCTCCATAGCCTACGGGTCATTTTTTTTTTGTTTATGGAGACTTTACCCAGAAGGGGCATTTGTCTCTCAACTAAAACGGTTTTATTATCGAAAATTATTTTGTTTTACAAGGTTAATTAATGGACGTGTATGAACCTTCCATGATTCTTATTCCAGACGCTTCCTCACTTTTGCCCTATATTCCGGACATATTGGTTAAAATTTCAGACAGTTCATCAATTGAAATTTATAAACTATTACAGAGAGTCGTCTAACGTATTTGGACATTTGAATTTCAATAGATATCTTTGGAAAATGCTATTTAACGTGAGCATCGAAAGTAGAATATTTTAAACGGCAAAATTGAAACATTTCGTGTGAAATGTTTCCTATACAAAGTAGAGTGTCCGGAATTCGAAGCTGTGTGGGATTTGAATCATAACGTTATTTAATTTTTAAGTGAAGCATCAAAATTCAACATGATGGGTACCAAATCCTCATCCAACCGATTAAACCCAAGATGGCGGTCAGATATGTTCACTTCAGGAAAACTTGCCACTTTGCTGTACAAACATGAAATTTGCATGATTTGCAATCGTCATAAACGTCAAAATTGTAGAATCGTTAAGAAACCTTTATTTCCAATTGGTACATATCGTTGCTTACCTAGTTTTTTTTGTAGCTGCTCTTATTCAGTTTTTCATCTTTCTGATGGTCCGAAATGACGGATATATATTTTTTTTCAAATGAGTCCTAAGTTATTAAAAGAAACAAAATAGAGAAGAAATAAGTACCTCAGATTAAAAAATGGACTTTTAAAAACTGTTTAGCTTGCTGGTTCATGAGACATGCACCAATTTAAGCTCATCAAAAATTTTCACATCTGGTTTTAGAATCTTCTAGCGAACAGTGACACAAATTTAAACTCTAATGATATGTGCAGATGGCGACCTGCTTTCAGCAGGAATTACTTACTCCAGAATAATTTCTAATGCCTCTTTCCTTTTTTTCCATCAAACCCTCAGACACAGACAACCCCCGACTCCGGCCGGAACGCCTAAACTCCGCCTATTCCCCAGAGCAGAGCGAACCGGACAGCCCCGGTAAGTACCCGCTATACATTGTAGTAGTAGTGTTGGCAAAACACGGTCGATGAATTTATTATTACACTTTCAAGCTTGTAATATTTTGTGATTAATGACACTCGATAAACACCGTCGGTGCTGAAGAACGCAAGGTAGTGTTGGTGGGAAGTTGGATAAAACATGGTGCTCTGAAATGACTGTCACGGGCACCGGTTGTTTGGTAGAATAATAAATGACGTTAATGTCCCATAGCTGGAGTCTGTCCGTACCTGACTGCAGGATAAAACGGCTGTTCAACTTCAACACATTGTATTTCAACATGGCACTGATGGCGACAACGAAGTTTTCAAGTGGCATTGGTTACTGTTAGAAGCACTCGAGGGGTCACAATTCGGTACATTGTTGATTGGTGGAGGACTTGTTGGCGATATTGTCGCATTGAACGCATTTTTTGTATCGATGTTGCAAGTTTGTGAGTGTTCATCAAGTCATCACAATTGTTGAAACGGTATACCGTTTTGATTCTTATTCCGAACACTTTAAACACATAAAACAGACATAACACTTATTTCATCGTACAGCAAAAAGCGCTCAATTTTCTATTTTTAATAATTAACTTAACCTAAATATATAACTCATAAATCGAGAAAATAGAAAATTGCAACGATTTTTGTCTAGGATCATCAACAATTCTATTCGAAAATCGTTCCAATATTTCAATGTTGGATATTCTGTATACTCATCAGTACTATAACAGGGAAGAAGCTTCACAATCACATTTGTACACATTTGTCCATATTTGTACAGCATACAATATGGACAGCCTGAAAAATTGTTTGAAGTTATAGTTCTAATAGATCTGATGATTAACCTAAAGTGTACGATTAGACAGATAACTTTGGATTATTCTACACACTTCGAAAAAATCATGTAATTTTGTGTTATAGAAGAACGACATATTAAAGCAGGTGAAGTGATGCAAAATTACGTTCGATTTTATTTTTCACTCGTGGTTTTGTGAGCCTTAATATTAATTTTACAGCTGTCAATGTTGTGTGCTGTAAATTCCAAATATGACGTAATAAGTAATTGCATATGAACATAGCCTCCAAGGAATTCCTCACTAGCTTCTTTAGACACTGGTTATAAGTAATAAGAAACGCTGATGCAATGCTTACATTTTACGATTCTATATCATTACCCGGAAGACTATTACCCGGAATGCAATTTACCGGAAGACCATTTACCGGAATGTACCATTACCCGGAAAAACCATTTACCGGAATACACCATTACCCGGAAAGCGAAATATCCATTTTCGACGACCTTTCATTGATGCGCAGCACAAATTATGTCACGCTAACCATAGACATTCTCGACTCCCTCGGTTTCCATAAACACTATTTCAAAAGACATCTCCAAACAGCTATGGACCAAATATGTTGTTCTTCTTGCTGGCGTTACGGCTCAACTGGGATAAAACCTGATTCTCAGCTGTTCTATGTAGGAGCATTTCTACAGTTAATAACTGAGAGCCTATGTCAACCGACCATTTTTGCATTCGTTCATAGTTTGACAAGTATGTAAGTACTCTAGCTCTGAAACGTTGTCAAATTTGTCATCCAGAAATAATTTTGAGCCGGCGGTATTCAATTCTACCAACCTCAGCTTGATCTTTCTGAATAACTTCACTTTGCCGCAACGTAAGATTTAAACTGTGAACGAATATCACGATACCAATAATTGATTGAACATGTCATTTTATTGGCGACCTAATTAGAAAAGAATCGCCTGATATAGATCGGAAAACTATGTCCTCAAATTTAGGCTATTAAACTTAATATTACAGGCAAGGATAGAAAAAATGAAAAGAATTATTATTTTTTTTTATATCCGAGACCACTTGGAAGGTACCATAATTAAAAATCGAAATCGAAAAAAGCATAACAAATAAGGTAGGTTGCATTTGAGTATATGGAACATCTCAGCATTTAAAAATGTTTGGAGTCATCATGGTTTTCTTAATCATTTACGTTAAAACAGATCAGAATCCAATTTTGATATTGTATCAAAATATATATAAAAAAAACACTTATCTTGCGAGGGAAGCAACATACAACAGTTCAAAACTCATGTCAGCTTTATGGTTTGGGAAAGCTAAACAAATCAAGTCGAAAACTAAGAAAGCCTTGGTGATTGAGAGTAGGGACACTATTCGTCATTGTAACGTCCATCTTTGGAACCTCAATAGATCTACTTTTCCTTTGAATTTGATTGATTGTGCTATTTTTCTCCGAATGTCATAACTGTGAATGTCGATACCCCGAATTCAATGCCAGTGTAATAATCAAGAAAGAACAATAAGCAATCAAAATAATAAGATATTTGGTAATTTTTGACTAAACACATTTTGCCAAAAATGCCGAGATCGGTGGAACTCGAAAGAACCGCCAACCAAATAAAGAAGGGTAAATATCAGATGATCCGAAATGGGTCATTCTAGAAAATGGGGGATTTAAAATTGGTTGATTGACGTTTGTGGAAACGGCATTCGGCGAATTGACACTCGGCGAAAAGTATTAAAAATTCTAATTATTGCTTATTTTTTAACATTTGGACGCTTGGAGAATCGACGGTCGAATATTAGCGTTAGCGTTAGCGTAGTTACTCTTGGAGAATCGACGGTCAAATATTAAACATAAAGCTACATAGTTGTAGCCAAATTAAGACAAGCTGAAAAGATAAGTTGAAAGAACAGCTTATTTTTAGAAGGGTGAATCATTTATGAAATGCAAATATATGAAGATGGTGCATATTGACATGATCAAGTATAAAGATATCTTAGACTCCTTTATGGTGCTTATGTATTTTGAACTAAGAATCTTATACTTGGTGGCCATTTTAAATATTTTTAAGTCAACATACTGACATGAATGACCATAAAACGGTTTAAAGGACGTTAATGAAAAAAGTCGGGAAATGGAGATATAATTTTCCGGTAAATGGTCTTTCCGGGTAATGGTTTTCCGGTAAATGGTTTTCCGGGTAATGGTCTTCCGGTTAATTGCATTCCGGGTAATGTCGGAGAACCGCAACAGGAACATTTTCCATGATACCGATGCTGACAGTCTTTCTACACAAACACGGCCGTGATGATATGTATATAAACAGAAGTCACTTAACTCTATTCCTTTGAAGCTTTAAATAAGAGTTTACTTGCACTGAATTGTACACCATGTCGAGGATTTTACACCAACAATTACTTTGCCTCCTTTATTTTGTTTGGTTTCGTTGGCGTTTGACGTTTCACCAACGTGCTGCGATGGTTTGTGTCATCGTTCGAGTAATTTTAAGTCATTATGCTGTAAAATCAAGCTAAGTGACAAAATACTGCAGGTCATGTCTTAAAAAGAAACTGAATTTACTTGTTTTTATGTTTACGTCAGCTTTGATTCAATAATGATTCAAAATTCAATTTAGGTCATGATCAATTACGTCAATATCGACGACTGTGTCATCCTCAAAATTGAGATTTTTTTAGTGTGTAACAATGTGTGCTGACACAAAGAAGGCCATCATGTTAACATTGTCGAAAGTTTTGTCTATGTCTAGAAAAGCAAGACCATGAGATCAGAACCAAATTTGTTCCACGAAAAAGTTGATAAGTGGTCGAATATCCATGTCGCATACCAAACTGTTCATTGGTAAAAATTGAACTTTCGTTGACGTGGACCAAAATATATATTTTTTAAAGTAATCAACACTGTCGCACGTCGCCTATGTATTGATGAGAAACTCATACATACGTTGGGACCTGCAGTTCATCTTGTAGTCGAACAAACTTCTGCAAAACCGGCTTGATTACTTCTTGATAACGTTCCATTGAAGTTCATTTAGTTATAAGATCCTGAAGATCAATTTAAAATCAAATATCAAAATCATAAACAACGAATTTATAAAAAATAATAATATTCAGGTCAACTTGTTGAATAGGGGGGTCCATAACCTTGAGGTTACGCTTTTCGCTTCATAAGCGGAAGGTCATGGGTTCGATTCCCACTTCGATACTCCGTCAGTATCAGATGGTGACTGAGACGAACTGACACTCTTTGCAAGCAGCTAGCCTCAAACGACTCACGTGGTGGCCACGAGCACAGAGTGCCTTTCAAATAAACATAAGAAAAAAAAATGTTGAAAAACATAAACTTGTCACAGTTTCTGATTTAAAACTAGTTGATTTGATTTTTTTTATTCTCAAATTATCCAGACATGAAAAAAAGTTAATTGCAGGTAAAAAAAAGCATCATATCTTTATCTGCAATTTAATTACTCTTTAAATATTTCCTAATTCACTTACAGTGCACCAACCGAGGGCTCCGATAAAACCGCATTATAATTAAGTCCCATCCTGACGGCGTGTGCCGAAGATTTCATGGTGCTGAATTGATGGAGAGTCATCGTCATAATCATTGCTTGATAAATGCTCCCTCTGAAAAATCCTATCAGTCGCATCACTTTACCAACCCCTTGGAGGCGGTTTTGTTGCGTGAGATAAATGGGGTGCACGGCGCCAGCATAGGTTTTCATCAGGGCAACAGAAGACGACACCCTCGTTTTGGCGGTCTGTTTACCCGAAGCATCGGGTCGTTAAATTAACCGCTAAGTGTTTGCTAATTACCAGTGAACATTGGACGCAATAGTAAGGGAATCATCTTCAGGGTTGAGGCTAAATGTATCTTTTTGAAGATATTTTTTCGATCGCAGTGTATAATAAAAAGACGAATCTTTTAAAATGTCCATCTGCAGACAAAACATTTTACCAGAAATAATCGGCTGCCCTTCTTTAGTTTTGAGCCTGATGCTAAATAAAGGGTGGAATCATGGATGCGTTGTTGGTTATTTTAAATTAACACTTATATGGTACCGCACTATGCCTTTTGTACAGTGTATTCTGTGCTTTTTCGCCTATGAAGACTTTCAATAGATACCTATCTGTTTTTTCACTGCTGATCCTGTGTTCGTGCTATGGTATCGGAAATCTGATCCTGCTTAGTTAGGACAGTGTCTGCAGTTAAGACAGCTTAGATCAATCTTCAGTATTAATGTAACTATCAGTTTTTGCTACTTTCAACAAACATGAAATGCCCAACTCACTTATTATCTGTTGGTGACCTGAATGGAAAATATGTCTATTGTTCAATTTATTTACCACATGATGAGCCATCCCTTACTGATGATTTCCAACGAGATGTCGTACACTGCGCAACAAAAGGCCTTATGTTAAATGTATGTAATAACGGATGAACCAAATGTCTTTTCATGTATAGTTACAAGCCTTTGGCTTGGGCTCGCAGTATCGTAACTACTGAATTGATTCAATGGGCACTCAATAGTTTCGCTCCTTTCGAATCTCCAGGAGCAGATGGTATTTATCCTATTCTGCTCCAGAAGGGATTTGAATTTATCAAACATGTTTTGAAAAAGCTACTTGTAAGCAGTTTTGCTACCGGGTATATTCCCAGATCCTGGCGTGATATTACTGTAAAGTTTATCCCGAAAGGAGGACGTGCATCGTATGAAGAAGCGAAGAGTTTTAGACCAATCAGTCTAACCTCTTTTCTTCTGAAATGTCTGGAACGCATTATCGATTATCACATCCGTGATGTTTATTTGGCAAACATGCCTCTTCATGTGAATCAACATGCTTACCAATCTGAAAAGTCCACTGTGACTCTTTTACACAAAGTTGTATACGATATCGAGAAAGCATTCGCTCAGAAGCAGATACGCTATTGAGGCAACTCAATAATTGCGGTTTTCCGACTTATGGATTTGCCCCGTTTATACATATATATTCGCAATTTTAGCAAAGCTAGAAACTTCCACCTAACCCGGCTATTTGGGGTGGTGGCTCTGTAGTTCTCACTTAACGGTCTATTACGGTATATTACTCAACGGTCTACTGTGGATGCACATCTCGAGAGCGGTAACAGAGAATAAAAGGGGAAAACAACTCGGTACCACGCCACTTTTATTTGGCTTGCGATACAAGTCCGATGTCCTCCTGGAACTACCTCATGGTATTAATTCAGGAGGCAGAGGGCTTGTTGATGCCTCTACGCCTTTTCGTCATCTTTTGCTCTATTCGATCTGGCTGCAATTTGTCTCTTCAACGTCACTCACATTTTGCGGCCGACCACACGCCTGGGTCATGTAAGAATTTTTCGATGGATGCTGCTGTGTTTTCTTGGTGCACTTGACTCCATTTTTCTGCTCGTCATGCTCCACGGGCGGACCGGTTGGATGCCGAGGTCGGTCTTGCGATTCCGGTTGAGGGGTGACTTCCAATTCGCAAGCGCCCCGACGACCCAAACCCGGCGGTTCGTCGTGATCGATAGCTTAGTTCCCGACGGTGAAGCTAGCTTACTCCGATGAAGAGTACCCCGACGGAGGAATATCTTCCAAAACCGGTAACGCTACGCGTTGTTTATACTCCATTTGTTAGCCGGTAGAGTGCCGAGGTCGGCCCAGAGATTCCGGTTGGAGGATGGCTTCCGGTTCACTGGCGCTCCGACGACTCAAGCCGGTGATACGCTCGCACTACCCCTGACGGTGGATCTATCCTACTCCGACGAAGATTTCCTCGGTGGCGGAAGATTTTCTGAACCTATGCTATCCGGGCAGATGCCGAGGTCGATCCTGCGATTGCGGTGAAAGGAAACTTCCGGTTCACAGGCGCCCTGACGATCATTTTGCCAATGCTGTTCCGCGATCTACTCAGCTAGTCACCGACGGTGGACTTAGCCTACTCCGAAGCTGGTCGGGCAGATGTCGAGGACGGTTCTGTAATTCCGGTAGGAGGGTGACTTCCGGTTCACAGGCGCCTCGACGACTTATTATCGTTACTACGTTACGCTAGTTCTACTCGGTCTAGTCTCCGACGCAGGATCTAGCCTACTCCGATCGCGCCCGATGGTCTCATCTCATCAACAAACTGACATCAGCGCCCCGACGTCCCGACGTCAAGTGCTGCTCTCTGCGTCTCGTTTCACTACTCTTCTCGCCAGTTGCGCTGTAGGCTAAACATTATTTGCACCACCTTCTTGGTCATCATATTCCAAAGATCGGGATCGCTTATCATTCCGTGGACCATATCTTCTACGCTGAAGTACTCACCAAAAGCAGTCGCCACCGTGTTTCGTTCTATGTTGAACCTCGGGCAGTCGAGGACAACATGTTCTGGCGTTTCTTCAATCTCCATACACTCAGGACCGAATGGTGAAGACGAATGGCCGAATCGATGCAGATACTGATTGAAGCAGCCGTGACCTGACAAGAACTGTGTCAGGTGGAAGTTCACTTATCCGTGCTCCCTGTTCACCCAGGCCGATAGATTTGGGATGAGCCTGTGGGTCCACCTGCCTTTCTCGGAGGCATCCCATTCTTGCTGCCACTTAGCCAGCGAACGAATTCTTGCCAACTTCCTCGCCTGCCTAGTTTCTCTTCTCTGATAGCAGTCGATGTCTTCGGACAGGATGATGCAGATCGGGATCATCCCAGCGATTAGCGTATGCCGCCTCCGACGAAATAGTCCTATACGTGCTCACCACTCGCATGGTGATGATTCGGAACGAGCGATTTAACTTATCGCGATTCCGCTTGGTCTGTAGCGCCGCGCCCCAGGCTGGCACACCGTATCATAGTAGCGATGTTGATACGACAGCCCGAAGACGCCTCTTATTGCTTCAAGGACCACCTACCTCTCCGAATATGGTTCGATCGGCTTATTTTGTTCGAAATCCAAGCACTGCTCCTTTTTAATTTTCTTCCTTCGTTATTTTTCTTCCCTCTGTTCTTCTGGCTTCTTATGGTTTGCCATTCTTCATCGTTTTCTGCTCCGTTCAACAGGTAGTTACCCTGTTCGTTTTTCTATTTTTTCGAGCCCGCTTCTTCTTCTGGCGAGTCTTATCACGCTTCTTCGACGGCTTGTTGGCATGTGCTTTAGGGGTTTTAGGCGTGTCAGCCACTGTTTGTTCCTTAGCATTTTGTAGTGCCTTTTCGGCTGCCTCGGCTTTCTTTTTTAGAGCTTTCCGTTCGTTTTTGGCTGCGTTTATGGCGGATTTTATGCTCGTTACTTAATTTCTTATCTTGTGATGCACATTAGTGCTGTCCTTCATGTACTCGTAGAGTTCATTGACCTTCTTTTTGGTCTCCGTTAACTTCGAATTCCCCGTGAGGCCTTCCTGGCAAATGCTGTTGCTCGATTTCGGTGTGAACAACGGTGGATTTTGAAACACTAGTCCTGCTTGGAGTCTAAAACTCTCACCTTGCAACGCCCTGCTGCTATTTACTGGTGTCTCCTGCTGTGCTACTGGCGAACGTTGTAGCTTTACGCTTTTCGTAAACGCGTTTGCGTTCTCACCCTCTGCTACTTCAACCTCCATTACGGTATTGTCTGAGATGTTCTCTATTTTTATTGGGTCCCCCTTCCAAGACACTATCTTCCTCCCTCGTAAGTAGTCGCCTTCGTGATCCCATGGTGATCTTTGCAAGCAGTGAGAGCCATGCTAGGGTAGGGTGGGGCTTATATTCCAAAATCATTCTTAGTCAAAATTTACAAGGTGGAAAATGATCATCGGCATCAATATAACATCCTGTGAAAAAATAGCAATTTTGAAAAAGGTTCAGAGGTGGCGCAAAGGGCGTTTGTGCAATTTTTCTATTTTATCAAATTTTCATCATATTTGGTATGCTTTTCAGGTTGTTTTGATGATTTTAGAACCCTTGAGGGCAAAAAATCGCCTCTAAATTGCGATATCTCCCCTATATAATGAGATATTTGACAAAACGACTTCTAAGAATCCCATTTTTGGCCCTTGTGTTCGTTTCATTGAATGACTGCTTTGAACCTGTTGGCGGAATACGGATGAATTGAGAGCATTCCCATAATTGCGAAAGAGAGGAAGAAAGAAAAGGAGAGAAAGAGTGAGATAAATAAAAGAGCGGGAGTTGATTGTGTCAAAATTAGTGCAAGCATTATGGACCTATGCACGGGTTCACTATTTGACGTTTTAGCGTTGTCGTGTTATTTAGGTGGCCGTGGAAACTAGTGAATTCGGCACCGCTGAAACGTCAAATTAGTGAACTCGTGCATCGGTCCATGGACCTATGCACGCGTTCATTATTTGACGTTTTAGCGGTGCCGGATTCAATGGTTTCCATGGTCACATAAATAACACGGCACCGCTAAAACGTCAAATAGTGAACCCGTGCATAGGTCCATAGTTAGTGTTGACAGTTTTGCGCGTTCAATTTTTTCCGCTAAAAATGGCAAGAAAGCTCTCCAAAAAATTGCGAAAAGATTCCAAAACCAAATACATCGGTGTGGAAAGCCCAGAGTTAGTGGGAGGAAGCTTCCCGAAAGTGCGTGAGGTTTTGTGTTTTTTTTTTACCAACACCGTATGCTCAAACATACCATCATAAAAGTGCAAGAATTGCAGTACAGAATCTCAGAAGTAAATTCTGGGAGAAGACGTGTATTCCGTTGCAGCAGGAAATACAATCCATCCGATTCGTTGAGAAATTACACCCTCAGTGGAAAAGCCTTCTCAAATCGAATGGGTGAGATAACTCCATCCAAGTCAAGAAGTTTTCTTCACAATTAGAGGGTATATTCGATTTGGCACCGAAAAATGCTACCTTTCAAATGGAAAAGGTTATGAAGCGAACCAATAATGAGTCCATCAAGCACGCCCATGAGCAGGAGTGTAAAGCCATCATTGGTGGTTTTGACAGAAAATATGGTAAGGTTCAAGCGAAGTAAGACAAGAAAAAATCTCGAGAGGCTTTGAAGGTGATGGCAGATAAACCAGCAGAACAAGGTAACAAGTTTTATCCATTCATTTTTTTTCCTAATATAATATTTCAATTGATTCTGTATCTGAAAATGTGGCGTTTTCGTATGATGACAATGACGTAAAAGATGTACAGGAAGTCAGTGTACCGAAACCGCGGCGAGGAAATACCAATGTGATATCTGACGAATTGGCTCAAGCTTTGGATGTTTCGAAAGTTAGTAACCGGAATGCAACGATTATTTTGGCTGCTGCTGCAAAATCTTTCGGTGCTAATATTCGAAACTTCAACATCAACGTAACATCGATAAGACGAAAGCGAAATGCAGCTCGCGAGACATTGGCAGCAAAAGTGATCGAGACATTCAAACTCGACGATGTCCTTACCGTGCATTGGGATGGAAAAATCATGAAGACGCTCACGGGCAGTCTTGGGAACTGTGACCACAATTCACCACAGTTCATCGATTCTGCCATTCCACCAAAATACAAAGCAGCAGCAGTATCAATACCATCAGGCGTTGCGCTGCCAACGGTTCACACACTGCTTGACTGTTTTTGTCTCTCCACTATGACCATTTTCGGGCAGCCATTCCAAGCTTAATGATTGAAAAAAGTGTTAAATCATTCAATCGCTAATATTTCGCTTGTGTTTTCAACTAATTGAAATCTATTAGCTCTAACAGAAAGACCACAATCATTCCGTTACGATACATATAAACAAGTTCAATTTCATACTGCCTTTATCGAGCAAAAATGCAAAACCCCGAAAACCGCAAAAATCGTGTCACCACTGTGCTCGAGTCATTTCGCATTCGGGGTTGAAAAACGTTAGGAAGAAGATTACATTTTTGAAGAGCCGTGACATTTTTTTGTTTTGAACCGTCATGGTTTGCTTTGGATTCTGATGGTCGTGTAGAAAGATGTAAATGTAGAGGCGGTAAATGTTTGCTCCAGTACTTTTCTCATCCCTGCTCACGGGTAACGAAAAAGTAGATCGACAGGCAATAGTTGTTACTGGTGTTACTACAAGTCAGCTATGAGGAGCTCCAACTTTGGATCATGGTACTAGTAAAGCGATCGCAGAATGTGTTTTCCAACAATTGATCACATGGAATGCTCAAGACAATGTTAACGCAATGTCTTTCGATACAACGTCCGTCAATACTGGTAGTTCATATTTTGAAATTATTAATTAATTTAGTTTTACTAAAAATCTACCCTTATAGGATGGAAAAATGGAGCAGCAACACTGCTGGAAAACATGCTGCAGAGACATTTGCTATGGCTCCCCTGTCGTCATCATATTTTGGAACTTACCCTCGAAGCTGTTTTCCATTCAATCATGGGACCGACGAGCCCTGACATCAAAATTTTCAAGCAGTTCCAACAGCAATGGTCCGATATCAGTCGAAATTCAGCCTCCCAACTTCTTACCCTTCTGTGTTGAATCCTGATTGTAGAGCAGAAATTATTGAATTTGGTGAAATTGTGGTATATGTCTTCATATAATCATTTGATCAGCTTGTTCATAATTATCCATTTTTAGTCTAAGCAACCTCGTGACGATAACTTAGAGCTACTCGAACTAACGGTGATTTTTCTTGGAGGTGGCAAGGATAAAAACATCCAGTTCAGGAAGCCTGGACCAATGCATGCTGCAAGATGGATGTCAATAGCTATCAACAGCATAAAAGTTTTCTTGTTCCGATTATAGTTTAAACTGAACCGCAAAGAAATCGCAGGGCTTTATTATGTATGCACTTTTGTTGTTTTTACATACATTGAACCAGCTACTCGCCCAGCTGCTGCTCCACAATTTGATCTTCTTCTTGTTACCAGGCTAGAAGAGTTCAAATCTGTTAACTTGGCGGCAGCAAACAGTGCACAGAAGAAGTTCTCTTCACATATGTGGTACATCAGTGAGGAGTTGGTTGGGCTTACTATATTTGACGAGAGTCTTAGCGATACAGAACGCCATGAGTTAGCACTATCCATTCAAATGAAAAACGCTGAAATCAACCCAAAAATGACTCGGAAGCGTGAAATATCTATTGATAAATTGGTAAAATCTACAATATCGCAGTTGGGAACCCCAAGCACCTCATCATTTTTTGGATACTCTTGGAATCGATAAAAGCTTTCTTAACATTCCTGTTGCTGCATGGAAATTGAACCCAAATTATATTCACGGAAAACGTATCGTGAAAATTTTAAGGTCGTGAACGATCACGCTGAAAGATCGATCAAGCTCACCCAAGACTACAATGAATACGTTACTGAAAACGAAGTTGGCTTTCAACGTCTGCTTATTAATGTATCTGATCATAAACGTACTTGCCCCAATTTTAAGAAATCTACAATTGTTGGAAAGTACTCTTCTCAAATAAAATTATAAGCTCAATAAATAGAAAGCGTTGAATTTGAATCAGAGTTGCTTAATATCAATCATATCAGCTGATGGCTGATGGTCTAAAACTATAAATATCACTTGCGAGCTATCAATATCACTTTGATTTGACAACCAACAGCAGTGATGCGACATCGCACTCTAGATCAAAATCACTGCAGAATGAGTGATCACGTGGTCATTATCCATGCTATTAATGTTTTTCAGTGACCAACACATAGTTTCAATCTATCTGCAACACTGTCGAAAATATCTTACTGATAAATTGCCATTTTATGTGCTTAATTTAAAGCTAAACTTAACCCATCAGTGATATCCATAGTCTATCGCCATCAAAGCACTGGTGATGGAGTAGACAGCATGATGTTGATGTGCTATGGAATGATCCGATTTGTATCGCAGTCGGCCTGTACAAATCAGCAAATTTAAAGCATTGATAATGACATCGAGCAACTCTGATTTGAATACGTTTTCTTTTAACAAAAATGTCGAATTTTCCTCTGTTCTTGTTTCTTTTCCAATAAACTTAATAACAAATATTTCCATTAGTTTAACTTGAACTTAAACTTAGGGGGTCTTGACTAACTCGATAAAAAAATCAGTTATAATTTTCAAGAATAGGCTTGACCATTTCTAGAGGAGGCTAAGACCCTCCTAGAACACCCCCCCCCCCGTATTTACGCAAATAAATATAACCTCCCATGTAACTTACCTTCCCTCTAACTATTTTTTCTCTCTTTCTCTTGTTTTTGCTCTTTTTATTTTTACTGGAATATAAATCCTATCTATTTACTAATTTGACCCTTGAAGACTATAATAGACATTGAATGGACCAAATACAAGGGCCAAAAATCGAATTCTTCTTCTTTTGTCGAATATCTCATTATAGAGTGGATATACCGCAATTTTGAGGTGATTTTTTGCCCTTAAGGGGCAACAACCTGAAAAGCAGAGTTGCACAATATCAGTCATATCAGCTGATGACTGATGTTCTAAAACTATCAATATCAGCTGCGAATCAATACCACTTTGATCTGACAACCAACAGCAGTGATGCGAGATCGCACTCTAGATCATAATCACTGCAAAATGAGTGATCACGTGGTAATTATCCACGCTATTAATGTTTTTCAGTGACCAACACATAGTTTCAATCCACCTGCAGCACAATCAAGAATATCGTACTGATAAGTTGCCATTTTATTTTCTTCATTTAAGGCCAAACTTAACCCATCAGTGATATCCATAGTCTATCGCCATCAATGCACTGGTGATGGAGTAGACAGCATGATGCTGATGTGATATAGATTGATCCGAATTGTATCGCAGTCGGCCTGTACAAATCAGCAAATTTCAAGCGTTGATAGTAACAGCGAGCAACTCTGCTGAAAAGTATACCAAAATGTTGAAAAACTCGCTAAAATGGAAAAATTGCACTTACGCCCTTTGCGCCACCTCTAAACCTTTTCCAAAAATGCTCATTTTTTTCAAAATGATCATTTTCCACCTTGTAAATTTTGACTAAAACAGATTTTGAAATATAAGCCCCACCCTAATGCTAGGGTTGACACGATCCTTCATGGGGTACCGTGTTCAGAGCCAGATCAGCGCAAGACAGGAAACGTTCAACTGTGCCTACTTCCACCAGCTAAGGTGGTGGATTTGGAACGTACTCGGAGGCTTGCCAAAGTTTTAACGGGACGGGGGCAACCGCACTATTAGCCCACTCGCCGTTTCAGGGAGGTGTCATCCATCTTTACTAGGGAAGTGGAATAGCACGGCTGTCAGCTCTGCATCATCGGTGGCTATACGTATTTCGTAATCGTGTCCATGTTGGTTGCGGCCAGTATATCATAATCAGGATTTTACTGGCATCCATCCTGATGTGCCGGTTGGCACTCCAGAGGGTTAGGTGTTCTTCAGGTAGTCGAGAGTTGGTGTCGCCAATACGGCCTTTCGATTAACCCGAATAAAACATATATTGCACTTTTTACGGAATGACGAAACCACAATGGAATTCGGCCTTTACGTCTTTTTGGCACTGAGACTAATGTGACTGATCAAGTAAATTATGTCGGAGTCGTTCTAGATTCTAAACTTTCATGGACAACTCACATTGATTTTAGAGTCAAAAAAGCTTGCATGGCCTTCGGTCAATGCCGGCGAACCTTTGGCAAAACTTGAGACCTCAAACCCAAGTATGTCAAATGCATTTACACAACAGTTGCTCGACCAATATTGGCATATGGATGTCTTGTGTGGTGGCAAAAGGACGAAGTAAGAACAATCGTATCAAAATTGGGCCATCTCTAATGGATGTGCTTGATGGCGATGCCTGGTGCGTTCTCTACAACTCCCACAGCAGTACTCGAGGTTATTTTCGACGTTGTGCCACTACACATATATCTGAGCTTTATGTGAGCTAAGGCTAAATCAGTTTTACTCAATTGATAGACACTGCACCGTTTTTTGACGGAAATATTTGCTCTTATGTGTGGAGTAAAATCAAAACTTCAGCAGCACGTAATGGGTAATGATATATACATCTGTTCAGACAGTTAGGCTGTTATAAAAGCTTCGGGCAACTTAAAAAAAAGATGGTTATTATGTCGAGCTCAAATTAAGGAATATACAATGGAATGCAGGTTGAAAAATGTGACTCTTTTCTACCATTCCTTCTAGTTGAATGCAGCAATCCATAAAAAATAAAACCAACATATTGTATCCGTCGGTCACCCACAAAAACGTAAGTTTCAATGCATGAGGTCAAACTCAATGTGCGGATAATCGTCGTTGCTGAAAAGATATAAACATGCCATGAACCCTTCACAAACGCATTTTCCTCGTTTTTTATTGATGCTGCAAACGACTGCCTTAGTTGCAATATTCAATTCGGAAGGGATGTTAAGTTTGGAAAGAATTTCCAACTCTTGTCTGTCAACAATTGATTGCTATCCTTCGTCTGATCCGGATGCTAATGCAGGGGGTGAATTCGGAACCTGCTAGAAATAGGGGCGAGTTTGGAGAAGGGTTGTCTCAAGTGACTAACTCTAATGATGTTTCTGGTCAGACTATATTTGAATGGAGATTTTCATTGAAGTGGTGTAACTTCAAATTATGAATTTCACATTTGGAAATACAGAATTTTCAGCATTTGAACGGTTTTGAAACTGCTTGATTTGTGTAATCAAAATGAATTCAATATCAAACTGACACTTGACTGTCGGCGGATAAATATCTAAAAATTTGCTCCCACAATCACGCTTATTTGCAAACTCAACATCCGAATGCTTCCACATCCACCTCTCAGGTCATCAATTTGCAGCCACTTGAGATAAATTCGAAACGTTTTTCTTCTTTTCAATTTCCATTTTGGCAAAACATTTCTACCCCGAAGGGTAACGAGATCAACAACAGAAAGACATCCTGATCTTGACTGACTCGGATCGGATCCTAACAAGATATAGATTTCCATTCTTCGGTTGGTAAAAGGGAAGGGAAAACACAATTCAAGACGACGGGATGGGAGAGCCGACGAGTGTGCCGTTTTCTATAACAGTATAAAGAAACAGAAATCCGAGCACTTCAGAGAACTTACCTTTCTTTGGAAGCTTGGCAGTATCAATGATTTTTGCCCCTGCCTTCGTAAAAGGGAAGGCTATATGTTTCAGATGCTGGCAAATGGGCGTGCAGTGGTACCGTAGAACGAAGTATCTTTGATGATGCGGGTGACATCGATAGGGCAGGACCAGGCATTGAAGAATTCGTTCTCATTTGATTTTGCAGCACGACCAAAGCAAGCGAAGAGAAATTTCCCATCTGTATCGGGTCATGATCGGCAATGTTTCGCAAGTTGTAACAAGCTTGATAAATAACAGCAGCGAACGAGAGCCCCAAAGAGAGAGCGATGATGAAACCCATTTCTCTCGCTTATTTACCATTGGGGGTAGGTGTTTTACTTTACTGGTAGGTTTGAAATTTGTTTAGATGGGTTTCATCATGCACTGTTATCCCCCCGATATAATCAGAGTTGTAGCAATAGACGATAAACAGATTCTCACGATGTGTTGCGGATCATTATTGTTACAGAGAGTGATATGTGAGAAATACTCTCAATTTACTCAGAGTTCAACCCCTGTGTAAACCTAATCTACGTTCCTTATAAACATTTTTCAGCTCAATTTCAACTGAAATTATGTCAAATAGTAGTTTGGTTATGGGTTTCTATGTGTTTACATACACACTATCGAAGTTCGATAAACAAAATCGATTATCCATTGTATGAAAAAATATAAGTTAATTGAAAATAAATCGCTATGCAATCTCTCGATTGCAATCGATAACTTATTTTTGAAAATCTTTAAGAAAAAATGCAAAATTTTCATATATTCTTCTAAAAAATTAGCAAAGTTACCCCGTTTTACGGTGCTTTACTGAGTTACTGAGTCCATGCGAATAAAGAAAAAAAATCCGAAATGTACACACCGAGTAACTTGAGCCCCGTGCCGTTTTGGCTGCAGCAACAAGGCTGGAGTGTTTGACCTGAGTGAAGAAATTTTATTAGAAAGATGAAAAAAAAATACACTCCTCAAGTGGGCGAGAAGTGTAGCGAAAATTGTCACCGTCGTCGTCGTCATCGGAGGACGGAATGAAGTTGATTCGGTCCGTTCCGTTTCGAGAGAGCAGTTAGTTGGCACAGGGATGTTGTCGTGGGACGAGAGGATATTGCTACTCAAGCGGAAAACCGACACGTTTGAAGAATAGAAGTTGGCAATAGTAATTATTTTGGGAGAAAATCCTTTTGCGATTTCGAGCGGAACTGAGTGGGAGTCATGTTTATGATGTTTTTTTGTTGTTTTTGTATGAAGAGATCAAGGTTTGATTTGAAAATATTCTGTACTGTTTCTGATTTGTGGTGACCGTTTGTTCATTCCTGTTTTTTTGTGTACATATGGTTTGTCTTCAATTTTTTATAGCGCATACCTGGAACCACATTGTTTTCGAAACTCAAATATTTTTTTCGCAGGGTTTTAGCTTATTGGTGAATTGCTCGCATTTATATAGATTTTAGTGTTTTTTTAGTTTTGTGTTAAAATCTCATCTTTAACTTCTTGGGTATTTGGTGCAAAATTTTAACTGACTACATTTTTTCTACCAATACTGAAGCCATGTCAAGTTTTCTAAAATTTCAACAAACCCAAACGGTAACCAAATCAACCATACGGAAAACATTGGTAGTGAACCATGAAACTGATTACTTAAAATAACCCCCGTTAGGTTTCTCCTCTAGTTGCATTCCAAGATTTTTTCCTGTTCACCCAATCGTATGAATTACGCGAAAAGAAATAAAATATTTAAGCATCCAGGCGTAAAAAATAATTACACCAGTAGCGCTGCATTGAAAACACTTCTCGCGACAAATGAAGTGGGAAAAGTACATGGTGCATGTAGGAACACTGCTGTTCTTGGATTTCGATTGTTATCGCTTTCCATGGCAAATGGGATGCAATAATAATAAACCGACGGTGGAGGACCCGTCTTGCCGTAGCAGGTGCTGCGCTATTTGATACGATTTGGTGAAGTGAACGTACGTTCAATAGTTATATTCTTGCAATGGAGAGCGGTGGATTCAAAATTCATTCTGAAAATAACACTGTGCAAAAGAAAACTCATAAGTTCGATACGACTTACCGTAATTTGGAAGTGTAGTCGAGTGTTATTGAAAAACACTTCAGGAATTTTACTATTATTCCATATATATTTTGGTTATTTACTATCGAACGTTTAGTTATTTTCAATGCAGAAGATCAGCTCTATATGAGATTATTCGAAATGTATTCACCATCAATACGCTTTTGTGTAATCCAATCTGCGCTATTCCTAGACCACTGTGCACTGGGACAGAGCCTGCTTCTTAGCTTACTGTTCAATGAGCCCTTCCACAGTTAATTATTGAGAGCTTTCTTTGCCAAAGTTGCCATTTTCGCATTCGTACCGTTTTGATTCGTATTACGGACACTTAAGGACTTAGGGAAATATAACCAAGCATAGAGCATACAAAATAAATCATTCTGTATGATTCCTTAGCGCTATCGAGCGTCGGAAGCCCTTTACTTTCGAATGGTGGGTGAAGAATACGCTTCCGCAACTTCAATAATTTTAAATAAATCAAAATGTGTGGCCTTTTCATGATTCTTATTCCGGACGCTTCCTCACTTTTGCCTCCTATTCCGGACACTTTGAATCGAATTCCGGACAGCTCATGATAATCATTAATGGAACAGTCAAATCATCATTAGAAATCGTTAAACCACCAAAGAGACATCTAAGGTAGTTGGGCATTATAAATTTTTGAAGATATTTATGGAAAAAGTTTACTAAAACGAGCCTTGAAATTGAGAACTTTTGAACAGCAAAAATTGAAACATTTCGCGTGAAATGTTTCCCATACAAAGTAGAGTGTCCGGAATTTGAAGCTGTCCGTAATATGAATCAAAACGGTACATCATGTGGCAGGTACGATGAGATTTTATGCCCGGGGAAGTCAAGGAAATTCCTCTTATGATCCTGGACCGACCGCGAATTGAACTCAGACACCTTCAGCATGGCTTTGGTTTGGAGCCGCAGACTCTAACCACTCGGCTACGGAAGACCCCTATTTCATTACAAAGCATATATTGTATGATGCTACGAGAAGAATTAAGAGATTATAGCAAGTATGTGATATACACATTTGGAAATATTACACAATTAACTCCTTAGTACACATTTGTTGGCCCTGAAAAGAACCGATTGAATTGTTGAATTCGAATAACACGGAAACATTTTGACGGTTGAAATCCTCCTCGCCGGATGAGGTTTGCGGTGGCGATGACAAAGGGCGCTTCAACAAGCGGCTTTGGCTTCAACAAGCGGTGCGTTAGCGCACCGATTACTTCAGGGCCAATTCTGGAAAAGCGCGAGTCAATTTAGAAATCTTGAGCGATTTCACAAATCAGACGCTCGATTTGCAGCAGTTTGATGATCAAGGGCTCTGTGGCATAGATAGCGAGGAGCTCAGCAGGTTTAGCGGAGCTCTTACCAGCTCAAAAGCGAAAATAGGATGAAATCGAATTCAAAGAAAGAGGTATGCTTTATACTCTTAAAACAGCAGATGATGCTCCTCCTTTTTCGTATTCTTCGCTTTCTGAGCTGGGAAATAGGCTATATGAAATTGATGTCTTGGCAAGTGATGTACAAGATGAGTAATTCTAATTGTAATTCTAAGTAATTGCCGTTATTGCATACCGATGACACTGCAGCAGCGTCCTCGGAAACATCCTCAAATTGTCGTATTGTCGATTATTCGTAATAAATCAGATATTGTATGACGATTAGGAAATGTTACACATATAACTCTTTAGTACACATTTGTTGGCCCTAAAAACAAATGACGTCAACTTTTCTCTAGCACCCCTATTAATAGATTTGCTTGAAATCAACGTTCTCTTTTAAAACAGTTATTAAACTTTTTGGACAGGTATGTTTGATTCACTAAGTAAACGACATCAATCTGTGATGGCTTGTCTTTCGATTGAGGTGCTAATCAAGGAATTTCGTTAGGCCAGTAAAAAGTTATAAACGTTTAAATTTTGTCATGCCCACGTAACGCTCTTGGTTTTGAAATTCCAATTTCACTCTTGTATACAGAAGAGAGAAGAGAATTTTTAGCCTCCGACGGTTATCGGCCAAAATGGAATTCTATTAGTAAGATACTGTCGTATGATTTTGCATATTAGCAACACTGTCGCTACAAGTTGTTATTGTTTGTGTCTCGCTCCACATAAATTGTGATTTTACGCTGTTACCGATCGCCTAAAAACAACCGCTCGTTACATTCCACCCACAACAACCTCCCGCACTGTGTTCATTCGTTGCTCACCTGCTAGAAACTAGGTTGGGCTTTGAAATAGCTCTGCAAATACTGCTGCATCACCGTCGCCTCCACCTCTAAAACTCCGGATACCCGAACCAGCAAGCAATCCACACCATAGCGCATTTAATATACCACGTCAAGCCACTGTATAGTTAACCACAACCAAATTTGCTCCTGATAGAGATCTACAGCAAACTGCCACGAATACCAATTCACGATCATTCTTACACAAGTCGATGTCCTTCGATTGAAAACGTATCAATATTTGTTTGACGACATTTCTGGACAAACATTTAAAAAGGGCACATCGACATTGCTATCACAGTTGTCTTCACCGAGACATGCTTTCGTGATGATATCTCCAATGCAGAATTATCTTAAAGCTACTCTCTATAACGTTGTTACCGCAGCTCTTTCACAAGTAATCAAATGCGTGGTGATGATGTGCGGATTGGTATACGAAAGAGCTTGCAGTGCAGTTGCGTTAAACTTCCGAACGCCTGTCAACTGGAACAAGTTGCAGTCAAAGTAAGTTCCACTAACCTATCGATGTATATCTGCTCTATTTATGTTAGACCAAATAGTAATCTAGAGATTGACAACACTCTCGCAACTTTCGGTGTTTGCTGGATCTCGCGATCGACACCGACATGATCGTTGTTCTTTGTGACTTTAACCTGCCAAACCTCTTTTGGTATTTCGATGAGGATCTTAACGCTTATCCACCTGCCAACGCCTCTTCTGAGCATGAGATCACACTCACTCAATCGATTCTCGACACTGCACTCTCTCAGCAGAATGATCTTATGCATGGGCATCTTGCAATAAGCGTCTGTTGGATTGTCATTGATAAGTTCAGCCAATAACCGAGAATTTAGTTTATTCTTTTAATTTTTAAATAAGACACCTGCTACATTTGCTATCCAAGTGTGGGGTTAGATTCACCAAGTCTCAATAGCAAACACGAGGTTGTGGTATGTGCGCTTTAAGCTAAAAATAAATTGTATTTAGTCATAGGGATTGCATATAACTCAAGAAGGCTTACATATTTGGTGTACTTTTTGAAATTTGGAAGGGTCGTATCTAACGTCTACAGACTAATTTCAGTTGATTTCTGTAAATACAATATCTTAGCTTCTAAACAATTTTGCATGTAGTTCATCGTACTCACTTCGTTTATATGGAAAAAATTTGTTTATCGCAAAATAGGTTTAAGAACTGTAAATAGTAGATATTGTCGCGCGCCCACCAAATCGGAACGCGCGTGTGGGACACGCGACGTTTGACTCGTCCCCGACATATCTGTCATTATGACATGTGTGGCGCTGCATTCTTACGATGTTTATGAACATAGCGCACTATTCAAAAATTAGTCGCGACACTTGAAGATTGAGAAAAAATATATTTAAAAAAAATGTTATCCTTATTTTATCGGACCCATAATAGATAATTATTGAATTCTATTTAGGTAATCAAATTCACTTTACGTTATCAAACAATTTTGCTCACTTCAATTGTGCACGATATTCTTGCTGATACACTTCTCTTTTGTATCTCTACAGTGATTCTGCTAGTCATCTACGATGACAACCGTCAATCGTGTACAGATGAAAAGTGGATCTGTTGTTCGGTGGCAGTGTCGCCAGAGTGATGGGTCTTGTCGTTACACCAAGATTCGGATGAGCCAGCTCATCGAAGCTGGTCTGTATTTCTACTTTTCACTCACATACACATTTATATGATAAGGATAGCGCTATAATCATAGCGAATCAAATGACTTTTGAATACACACTTAATTCATGATAATCAAATATTAATAATTCTGTACACTGACATAAATTCATTTGTCTATTTCGAACGTGTCCAATTAAGACACAACAGTCATTTGTATGTGACACCCAAAAAATCAAATCTTTGGAACCGCCAAACTCATTACTCCTGATTGATGCGCATAATAGACCATTCCTGGACAAACATTTGAAAAGGGCTCAAGAGGTCTTGGGCCTTTTTCGGAAACGTTGCTGTTGAGCCCACTTAGCCCGCCCACGCAAACTAAGACCACTATCAAGAAGAATACTGTTAGCTTTTCCTGATAGTGGTATTGGTGAGCACGATCGAGTTGAATTGGGCTCAACACCATCTTGCAAATCCATTGTTTACCAATGTCGACGTGCCTTTTTGAAATGTTGTGTTTGTTGTTATTGGACGGCATTTTTCCTGATGCCTGGAAGATCGCATCTATTACGCCAATCCTCAAAAGTGGCAGTATAAACAATATCGAGAATTATCGCCCGATCTCAATACTTAACTGCTTGGGTAAGGTACATGAGAAAATGGTTCATGGAGTTCTTTACCGCTTCGTCCGACAAGGGGAAACCTTTCGACAACTACACTGCCGTGAATCGCAAGTCAGTCCCATCTGTAAAAAGTAGGCATTGAGAAAATAAGCTCTGAAGTTTCTAAACTCGTTTTCCATACAAATATTCAAAAAAATCCTGAGGATCGGAGCATGTTCAAATCTTAATGTAACTTTCACAATTTGCTTTTTATTACGATATCTTTCCGAGAAAAACATAAAGATGATCAAAATACGGTTCATTTGTGTGTTACACAACGTGGAAATCTGTAGTGGGACTGACATGCGGTTACTTTTCATTATGGGACAATTTGACTTGCTGTTTTTTTCTTATTTTTTCCGAACAAATCATATTATTTTATTAGTGCAGCTGAAAGAGTATTGGAAGATATGGTGAAAACTGAACTCAACTCAATTTTGACGAAAATGCAGATGGGACTGACTTGCGATTCACGGCAGTACAAATCTTATGACATTTGCAAACAAATTGAGATAGAGGATCGAAAAGGGGCAGCAAGTTGACGCAGTTTATATTGATTTCTCCAAAGCTTTCGACAAAGTGCCTTACACATTAGCCGTGGAGAAAATGCGGCACATTGGCTTGCCCGATTGGATCATCAACTGGACTTCATCGTACTCAACTAATCGTGAGAGTTACTTAAAAATTGAAGACGCGCAATCCGATACCTTCTCAGTTCAACAAAGCAGCCACCTTGGACCTTTATTTTTTATAATTTTCGTCAACGACATCTGTAGTCTTCTTCGCTGTTAGTGTTTGATGTTTGCAGATTACTTTAAAATCTACTGTACCGTATTGTCACCGTTGGACTGCTGTGCTCTTCAGAAAGATCTGAACTTGGTTTTGGACTGGTCTGGAAGGAATGGAATGCAAAAGAACATCTCGAAATACAAGGTGACATCCTACAGTCGTCAGCGCTCTCTATTCTTCTTCCCGTACAGGCTCGACACTGAACAATTAGAACATGTTAACAAAATTCTGGATCTATGCGTAGTTACTGGCTTTAAAGTTAAGTTTAACGAGCATATTTCTATCGTCACTGACAAATTTTATGCATTATTGGGTTTCAACCGGCGCAATATAGATGCCTTCGACGACGTGTATGGTTTAAAAACTCTTTCCTGCTCCTCATTGCGCAGCATTTTAGAATATGCGGTCCAGGTCTGGGCACCGTATCATAAAAAAACACCACTGTGGTCCAATCCAATCGAACTACCGGCCTATAAAGACCGTTGCCAATTAATTGACCTAGAGACGTTAGTGAACTGTAGGAAATATTGCGCATATTATTCGTGTTTGACCTGATTTTGAATCGTATTGACTGTAATTATTTGTTAAAAAATATTAGTTTTTATACATCTATGCGCACTCATCATAACTGTTCTATTTTGTGAATTCCTACTCGACGCACACAATACGCTTTTTGACCCTTTTGAGGATAGTTGTAGATTATTTAGAGATGTTCCGATAAATTTGACCGGAATATCTCTAAAAATGTTTTTGCTAGTAGGAAAAGAAATATAGAGTGATCTATCTGTGCAACCATAAGTAATAAAGGTGTAGAACTAATAAATAAAAATCAATGATCAAGTAATGCGTAGAGGCCTCATATTGAAGGCATTTCGGGAGGAATTGCCGTACTGTAAAGATTGTGGCCGTCACGAAGTCGTTTTGCCTCCCCATGAACTTGTTTGCATGCGGGTAGATCACCTTTTCGAGGTGCTTTACTGGGTAAGATTTACAAATCTGAACCCTAGTGTCTTTTGTTTGTCAGACTAGTGCAATATGTTCTGGTAATTCAAAGATTCACGCGAATGCTGATTACCAAACAAATGTTCTAGCTTGATTCGGTTTTGCTGCTAGTACAAAGCTATTTTTTATAGTTTTTTTCTGGAACTAATCTAAAAGCGAAACAAGGATTCCAGATAACCAGATATCGCATAACAGCTTGCATAAAAACTCGTTTATTTTTATAAATTACATCACATCCGCACAATACGCTGGATGAAATCGTTTGATTGACGAGATTCCTCGCATTACGCGCTTTTTCTTATTTCATTTGTACCTTTACTTTCTTCCTGTATACTCGTACAAAGTAAGTCGCATTAATCCGAAGCAGCTATCAAATCAACATTCATTATGATGAATTGACTCGCATAAGATTATAGATTAGTTCGCAGGTTTGGTGAATTCTTTCGACAGTGATGACTAGTTTCTTTCTAAAGTTTTATCGGTTCTATCAGTCTTAAGGCAGCTAAAACGACTTTTGCTTCTACTTCTCCGACGTTTCGGCGTATATTTCGCCTTCTTCAAGGGTTTAGAGACCGCATCCTCTAAACCCTTGAAGAAGGCGAAATATACGCCGAAACGTCGGAGAAGTAGAAGCAAAAGTCGTTTTAGCTGCCTTAAGACTGATAGAGTCGATAAAACTTTAGAAAGAAATTAGTTCGGAGGAAAATCCATACACTCGTATTGTATGCTATTTTACATCATATAAAATATGCATGAAAGTCGCTTCCACTTTGTACGTATAAAGCCACATATAAGCATCGTATAACGCAAAAAGTGATTTCAATATGTACGTACATTCTGGTTGTCTGGGTATGGCACAAGAGTTCCGTTGTATGATAAAATACCAATACTACTTACCGATTTGGTTTCTAAGAATGTTGAAATCAGTTTTGTTTGATAACGGGCGCTCGAAGCTCGAGTGTAAAATAAGGAATATTGTTTTCAATTAGAACCATAAGAATATTTTAAATATAAAATTCCGAGACGAACCAGCCACGGGCTGAAAGTTTCGTGAATAAATCTAATACAGTAAAACCTCGATATAACGTAACCTCGATATAGCGTAACCTCTTTATAACGTTATCCGATATAACGTAATTTTTACCTCGATATAACGTAACTTTGGCGAATCTATGACAAAAGGTCGAAAGGACATAATGTCGAAAGACAAAAGGTCGAAAGGACAAGAGGTCGAAGAACAAAAAAGATGGGACAAAAGGTCGAAAATCCTTTTTCAAAGAAGGAAAAATTTCCCACCATTCAAATCGTTTTCGACCTTTTGTCCTTTCGATCTTTTGTCTTTCGACCTTATGTCCTCTCGACCTTTTGTCTTTCGACCATTTGTCCATAAACCAACTTTGGCTCCCATTTATTTTTGCAATTTTCATTAAAAACATGATTTATTCTTCTTTCTGGCGTTACGTCTCCACAGGGACAGAGCCTGCTTCTCAGCTTAGTGTTCTTATGAGCACTTCCACAGTTATTAACTGAGAGCTTACTATGCCAATGACCATTTTTGCATGCGTATATCGTGTGGCAGGTACGAAGATACTCTATGCCCTGGGAAGTCGAGAAAATTTCCAACCCGAAAAGACCCTCGACCGGTGGGATTCGAACCCTGTACATTTGTATACATCATTATTTTTTTATTTTTGTTACATTTACGCTGCCACTAATCACTTCATTTGTTTATGAAAACTTTAATTATTATTGATCTAGACTTAGCGTTCAAAAAGACAAGATCAATCTCAAATTAGTAAATTTAGTTATCGCTTTAGAAATTTTTACAGATATTCTTCAAATGATTTCTCCAAGAATTCGTTATTTCTCCTGGAATTTTTCCATGGATTCTACTTGAAGAATCATCCGGAATATGCTTCCAGAGACTCCTCCAATAATTTCTTCACGGGCTCATCTTAAACTCTTCTAATATTTATGCGTTAAACTTAAAATATATCCTTAAAATAATTCCAACTGGCATCTCTCAGGAATTCCACTAGTTAATATCAGGGAGGTATTCATGATTCAAAATTTTTGAAATTTTCTTCTGAAATGAAACCAGATTTTATTTTCGGATCGATTTCAGTGATTCGTCCAAGAGATTCTGGGAACATTTGATCAGTATTGTCTTAACGAATACCTGTCTAAATTATTCCTTGAGAAATTTCATCAAAAAGTTCACATTGAATTCCACCAAGGAACGGTTCAAATATTTTTTTATGAATTTCTACAGAATATGTCCAAGAACTGTTTCCAATGAATTCCAGATTCTAGGATTAATCTTGATGTTATCGTCTATGAATTTGATATATGTTTTTTTTTATTATAAAAATATATTCAGGGATTCGTTCAAAAACTGAGCAAGTTTCCCAGATCCCCTATAGAACTCTCCTAGAATACTGCCGATAATCCCACCACGTATTCGTTCAAAAACTTTTCCATCGAAAATCCCTCAAGGATAGTTTTAGTTTTTAAGGAGTTTTCAAGTGATTTCTTCATGAATTCTGAATAAAAAAAAATCCAAGAATTCTTGAGATATTCATTCTATAATTCTGTCAATAAATTACAAAATGATTTGTTTTAAGAGTTTTACCATGAGCTTAAACAAACAAAATGAAACAAAATTTTTGAAGTTTAATAATTTTAACTTTAACAATAACTTTTTAAAAGATTTTTGAAAGATCTCGTTTATTAAATTCTTTTAGAATTGCAGAAGTGAACCCGCCTCTATAATAAAGAAAAACAGTTTTTTTTTTAAATTTCTCCAAGTATTCAAAGATTTCTCCAAAGATTTTTCCTGCATACATTTCTTAAGGATTACTGCAATAGAGACGTAAAAATAAAAAAATGAAAACAAGAAGAAAAATGTAAAATATAAACATGAAAAAAAATGTATAGAAAAAATTAAAATAACTGCTAGGTCAATAATATAAATTTAGAACCCATTTTCTCATCAAACAATAAATGTTGAAAGAAATTTAGAAAACAAAATATTTTGCTTCGATATAACGTAACCTCGATATAACGTAACGAAAATAAAAATCGAGTTACGTTATATCGAGGTATTACTGTAATAATAATATAAAATCGATGGTCATAACATAATTATTCACAGAAATCTTCACAGATGCCTCCGTAGGAGTCCTCGCGAAGAAACTTTATAATGGTTATCTTTAATGAGTGAAACATTAATATTTTCAAAACATTATTTCTCAGATCTTTTCTCAAGCAACATAGTATGTTTTCCATTGCAACGTTGCGATAAAATTTGGGTGCCCATCAGTACAGTCAAACAGTGGGCGGTTGCATCATAAAATTTGTTAAGTATATTTGTATAACAAAGTACCGTTTTTTCAACCACCCCGAAGAGCACTACGCAGATATTCGAAGCTTTTGGATCGGGCGCGCGTGCACCTGTGCAAGAGTTCGACCGATCTGTCGTCCGGTTTTTATTCAAATTATGCCACTCGAAAAGCATAACATAACATTTTCTATTTCTCGAACATCGTACATTAGCCAGTCCCGATAGAGGCGGAAGCTGTGTGGTATGGATTTTTTTCCCTGTTGAAGCTTCTTTAGAGTTTTTTTTTCGGGTGGGTTGTCAAACAAACCCGAGGTTCAAGCTTTAGTCCCGTCGTGTCGTACTCGGCTGGAGGAGAAGAGATCAAATTTAAACAAAACAGAAACAGTTTGACTTTACTTTTCTACCGTTTTCCTACGCGCGCTCAACTTACTCTCGATCAAAGATCATCACCGAAATGGGAGAAACTAATATGATGATGACGATAGTTTGTATTTTTTCTTCAATCTTCGCCCTGGCCTCAAAAGCGGCCGGAAAGGAAAGAAATATTTCAATCGCGGATAAATATTTGAAGACCACTTGATTTTTTTTTCTTTTTCGGTAAAATTATAGCTATTCTCCCCGTTGATAGTCGCCACTTTTGGAACGACGACGGCGATGACGGAAAGGAATCCTAGTACCTAGTTTGAAATTTCGGTAAGTCACAAATATTTGCCAAAAGCGGGGCTGGAGAGCTTCTCGAGTTCATCGACGGGGAACAGGGCGAATGAGTTTCTTGTAGCTTCTGTGGATTCGGTTATGGATTGAAACTGTGGAATCTAAAGGGCATTCGGCTTCCATTCGGCTCACAACACTAGGCAACATTGGATCATGCACATTGACCGTTTTAATGTATTCTATTAATATTTTTTATTTGTTCATCGTGTTAAATGCACGAAGATGCACTCCCATGCAAAAGTTTGGGTTCACCCCCTTAAACATATATAAGTGTTTTGTCTATATTTTTGAGATTATAAATCTAATTAAAACAACGTTTTTTTAATTTTGTTTTCTAAATTTTTACTTCAAGTTGTAACATTTTTCAATTATCACGATGAAATAACATGATAATAAATCTTCGAGCTGTTCAGTGGAATACCTATAAGTAGATGAAAACCCGAATTAAGTACTCTACCATTTAATTCCACTAGAGTTTGTATCTTTTGACAGATACGCGTATTTCGACCTCAACTGTAAGGCCGTCTTCAGTGTCGTGTACTAGACTTTGTAGCCTAGTGTAATTAGCATATTAATGTCAGTTCTTCATCGAGGGCGACATGCGAGAATGTTATCAATGTGTTACCGAAACTTCACTCGTGAAAGTGAATTTGAATACCTATGCGTATCCACCAATGAAACCACAACTTAATATTCTATCTGTGCAGTACATTTATATCCTTTTATAGGCAACAATTGTCCCACTGGGAGAAGGAAGGAAAAAGCGGAACCGGAAGGGGTATCTATTGTACTCAACTACTATTGCGCCCAGACAGACGACGTAGACAATCGGGATTGGGTGGATGAAAATCGGGTTAGATTTTAATAACTTCTGACAATGGAAATTGAATTTAAACTTGTATTACTCGGTGGCGGATTCCCATCTCCCGGATACACTGCAGTGCAAAGGTTCGTGGGAGCGAGGGTGCGACAGTTCCATGGCAACGGCAATCCGATGAACCCGTCATTGGCCGGCTCTCGAGATCAGAGACAGGGAAAATAGATTAGATTTGACGGAGCGTATGTCTGCTACAATATGGAACAGGCGTTCGTAGTTACGTCCTTTGGGAAGCAGTTTGGTGTGAAGGGGAAGAAGTGTCGTTACAGGTAAAGATTGGTATTGTTGGTTGTTTAGTACTGTTTATAGTTGAGCTTTGCTTTGTCTTATCAACTTTATGGTTCACTGCAATTTGTCTATTGTAGGCATCAAGAGTAATGCTATTTTGTTGCAATGGGCTGGTTTAGATTCTGCATTTGACCTGTATTATACTCAAATCTATCTTATTACATTGCTTACAAGCCCATATATGTTTGAACAGTGCCAACTTTATATATAAAGATGACGGATTTTGAAATCCTTTCAGAGCCATACGCAGCAAGAAACAAATTAAAATAGGCCGACATAATTTCTAGATATATATTGATCGTCTTTTGATCCTTGTTTGGATCCGTATCTTCAATTTTTTGTTGGACCCGTTAGCGAGAGCTAGCGGTGATAATCCTTATTGAACACCGTATTGAGAAAAAAAAATCTCTTCTACTTTCGCATATTCATTAAACCACCATGAACGTTTCTCCCAAATTCGCGCTTTCTTCCAAATGCAAAATGGATAATGTTGAAAATTGCATCGAAATGAGCTCGATGCTTTAGACAAATTTTCCGAACACCAAATCGAAACAGTCTCTAGCCCAGGCTCTTTGATTCAAATGAGGAAGCAAAGAGTGCCGCCTATCGTGGTCAGTTGTTCCAAATTTGGGGGTTTTAGGCAGGAGATCTTGAACTCCGAGTTCGGTTTTGCGTCGGCCGATAGATTTGGCTCACGGTTTCGCGCATGTTTTCGTCGCCGGAGATTTTTTTTTTCCTGTTTTGGAGCGTCTTGCTGGGTAGTGCTTCGTGAAGCCCAAGCAGGACAGTTTTTACATTCAGAAATGGAATAGTGAAAAGTGAGAAATGAAAAAGTGATTTGTTTGATTTGTGTCCTCAGTACTATTGGTTTTTGGCTGCCCTAAGTTCACCGAACCATCCGGAAGTGACAGGCAGCACATAAATTTAGAGAATCAATCCGGTAAGTTTGTTCCAGTTTGATACTTTTTCTTTTGTGAGCCTTCCGGATCGTTTTTGTCCGCGTCGTGGAACTTCTGATCGTTTCTTGAACGGAAAATGTTATTTTCGGAGTTTGATAATTATGTTCAGATTGCGCATTCTGTCCGGGCGGGTGTTACGCAACTAACAATCGGTTGTGGATGCTTTTTAACCGTTCGATGACCCCGAAGGGATCGATTCTGCTTTTCGTAGAATTTTGAGCAGAAAAACCAACTGTGTTATCCTAGGGTGTTTAGTTCGAACGCGCTTCCTTTCGTTTTTCGATTATCTAAAAATACAGTACCACCCAGTACAGTTTTTCAATAGGCGTGATTTCTTTTACGCGTATCGTTATTTTATACAATCCGATGACCCTGGAGGGATCGGTTTTGCTTTTTACTGGTTATTGAGCAAAAATATTACTGCACAATCGACAAGCATTTCGCGAAATACTATTTATACTATAAATAAGCTATTGTTTTCTCTTTTGATTGCCGGCATTCAAAAGATTAATTTGAAAACGCTTAAACAACAAATATTTATGGTCTATCGCCAGCTTTCTAGGCGAATCCTGACAATATTACCTTCCCCAACCTCCAACTCCGTAGCACTTATGAGGGTGTCGCTGAGTCGGTGGCCTCTCATTAAGTAAGTGCTACATCAACATTTCCTTCCCCTATCCCAAGTTACGGTAAAGATGGGCGTGGCCGGGAATAGCGATATTCATGCTTTTAGTATTCTTGTTTATGATTTGAACAAGGTATACTCCCCTGCCTTGTTCTTGAAAGTAGTCAGGATGAGGTTATTAAAAAGAAACATGAATGTTGCTAGTATCCAATCTACGAAGTATACCGTAACTACGCTAACGCTAACGCTAACGCTAGGCAGGAGATCTTGAACTCCATTAGGGGAATCAAGGTTTCCTTCCAAATTGAAAGGAGACTGTCGTGTTTAGAGATTGCGAACTTCTTCTCAAACATCTTGAAGAGAAGAAGCAATTTGTGATTATGACGACAAAACTAATCGCTTGTTCAAAATCGTCTTGAAAAGTCTTTCAAGTGACTATAAGTCAACCGAAGAAAAAACAAATGGAACAAATGATTTACTTGGATTTTTCCCAGTTCAAGAATATTATAAGCTTTGGCTTTCTCAGGAATATTATTTAGTTCACTTAAACAGTGATCTAAATAATATATAAGCTTTAGAAAAAGCTAGACTTATGTTCGATGTCCATATGACATGCACGGCAAAAAAATCTTAAATTTACATGGCACGTAAACTTTTATGATAATCATGTTAAATGAGTTATAACTGAATGTTCAACGATAAATAATGTAAACTGCCTCATTGCATTCATAAATGCTTGCAATCTTGAGTGGAATTGAAACATTTCATGATCTTGCGTCCAACATTCGCCAATATTGCATGCTTTCTTGCATCTTGAAAGTGAAATTAAAAACAAGATCACTCGGTTTACATGATTTCACGCTGAACATTCTGCCAAAAATAATGCACATGGATGGATCGACGGCTTGTCATTCCATGTGCATTATTTATGATTGAATTTTCAGTGGGAAACCGAGCCTTTTTGCAAGCAACATTCTTTGAGAGAAGACGTTTCGCGTTCAATATTAAGGAATTTGGTAACAATGTTTGATATAATAGATGTGTTTATAGGTTTTATCATTGAATAATACATAAGAAATGGCTTTGCATGATTGAAACTAAAATAACGTTACGTGTAAATCTAAGAATTTTTTGGTGTGTGGGAAAATTTCCACTAACCTGCACTAAATGCATGATTTGCAGAGGTTCTTCTCACGCTAAGGACGTCTGTTCAGTGAAGGAAGATACCCATAAGTTCATATGCGGAAATTGCGGGGGAAATCATAAGTCCAATTTTTAGGCTTGCCCTTCGCGTAGGCGAGTCGTGGAGGCTCGTGACAGGCACATGAACAGTAATGTCCGTTACGATAACGGTCGTTTCCGGAATTTCCCTGGTAGAGTATTGAACAATGCTCATTTTTTCAGTTAACAATCGCTTGATTAAGAATCATACCCATCAGGCTCATTCACAAACTAATTTTAATCCGTCGGGTAGCCGTTCGAATCTTTCAATTTTGAATGTATCTACCCAAGGAAAATCCTTTGTCAATATCATAGCTGGTAATTTGAACTCCTCCCCTATTCGTACTATGAGTAAACATTCTAATTATTTCAAATCAAATAAAAAAAAACCCTGTCACCACAGGAAACTTCTACTCCGCCTCTTCGTCTAACGAAAATTCTAATGGAAAATCATCAGATAATGCTAAGATACCCACTTCTCCCTCTCTCCATCTGATTTTATTTTTTCTAACTGAACAATTGAGTCAAATGATTGATGTAATGTTCAAAGCCACCACTATGACTGAAGCAATCCAAGTTGGTGTAAAATTTACTAATCAAATTGTTATTGGATTACGTTTTCCTAATGGATCCAAATAATAATTTAAATATTTTAAATTGGAATGCTCGTTCTCTGAATGGTAAAGAGGACGAGCTGTTTAATTTTCTTACTGCTAATAACGTGCATATAGCAGTTATTACCGAAACTTATTTAAAACCTGGATCCAAACTTAAAAAAGATCCTAACGTTTTTGTTTATCGTAATGATCGCCTTGATGGGGCATGTGGGGGAGTTGCAGTCATCATTCATAGGCGTATAAAACATCAACTTTTTCGTAATTTGAAACAAAAGTTTTTGAAACTTCAGGTGTTTCTGATGAATCACAGCTAGGTAAATAAACTTTCATAGCTGCCTATTTGCCTTTTCAATGCTCTCGACAGCAAATAAAAATTTGCTTTGTCATTGGTGACTTTAATGCCAAACATCGGTCATGGAATAATTCTCAAAGTAATTCAAAGGCAGAATTTTATTTGATGAGTGCTCTTCAAGATAATTCTTAATTCAATACCCAGATAGCCCTACATTTTTTTCCTTTTCTAGAAATCCTTCTATGATTGATTTGGTCTTAACCGACTCTGTAGCCATCTTATTACTCATGCTGATTTTGATTCTAATCATGTCCCTGTTACATTTCAAATATCCCAAGAAGCGATTCTCAATCCTATCTGCTCCATTTTCAATTATTTTCGAGCCAACTGGAATATATTTGACACATAAATTAATAGTTATCTTGATGTTAACATTTCTTTACAAACAAAACTTGAAATTGACAATGCTCTTGAAACTTTAACAAATTCCATTGTTAAAGCCAGGAGTATTGCAATTCTAAAATGTGAAGTAAAATTTGAATCCGTGACTATAGACGATGATCTTGAACTATTGAAACGTGAGGAGAAGGCAATTGAAACGCACTCGCGATCCTGATATGAAAGTTTAATGACAGGATTTGCAGAAAGAAATTAAGAAAGGTAAAGACCTTTTTAAGAAACAAAAATTTTGAAAATAAAATTTCTCAATTGGACCCTGGCTCTAAACCCGTTTGGAAATTATCTAAAATTTTGAAAAAACCTCAGAAGCCAATAGCGGTATTGTAAGAGGAAAACAAATTATTACTGACTAATTGCGGAAAAGCTCAAAAACTTGCTAAGCAGTTTGAAAGTGCGCACAATTTTAATTCAGGACCTACTAGAAAATCAAGTTTCTCAGGACAGACAGCTGATTAGGAAGAAGTGAGAATTATTATTGTGGGCCCAGATAGCCGTAGCGGTAAACGCGCAGCTATTCAGCAAGACCAAGCTGAGGGTCGTGGGTTCGAATCCCACCGGTCGAGGATCTTTTCGGGTTGGATATTTTCTCGACTTTCCAGGGCATAGAGTATCTTCGTACCTGCCACACGATATACGCATGCAAAATTGGTCATTGGCACAGTAAGCTTTCAGTTAATAACTGTGGAAGTGCTCATAAGAACACTAAGCTGAGAAGCAGGCTCTGTCCCAGTAGGGACGTAATGCCAGAAAGAAGAAGAAGAGAACTATTATTAAAAAAATTCAAAAATATGAAAGCTCCTGGCGATGATGGAATTTTCTACATCCTCATCAAGAAACTTCCAGAAAGTAGCTTATCATTCTTAGATGATATATTTAACAAATGTTTTCAATTAGAAAATTCTCCTGGCAAATGGAAAAATGCTAAGGTTGTATCAATTTCTAAACCAGATAAATATCCTGCAGAAGCTTCGAGCTATCGTCCAATCAGTTTGCTTTCCTCCATCAGTAAACTTTTTGAGAAGGTCATTTTGAACACATCAACGAAAATTCAATTTTTGCCAATGAACAGTTCGGATTCCGCCATAGACATTCGACCACTCATCAACTTTTACGTGTAACAAATTTGATTCGTTCCAACAAATTTGAAGGCTATTCTACTGGTGTTTGGCATGAAGGTTTGATCGTAAAATCAAAAAACTTTAATTTTCCAACATACATTGTTAGAATAATTCAAAGTTATCTGTCAAATCGTACACTTCAGGTTAATTATCAGAACTCCAAATCTGAAAGACTTTCTGTAAGAGCTGGTGTTCCTCAAGGCAGTATTTTGGGACCAATATTATACAATATTTTCACATCTAACTTACCTGAGTTACCTCAGGGATGTCAAAAATACTTGTTTGCGGATGACACAGGCCTCTCCACCAAAGGACGAAGACTGCGTGTCATCTGTAGTCGATTGCAAAAAAGTTTGGGTTCCAATAAATTGGTCAGATGAAGTTAAGTATCTAGGGCTCATGCTAGATAAGAATTTAACTCTCAAAAATCACATTGAGGGCAGTCAAGACAATTGTAATAAATATGTAAAATGTCTCTATCCCCTTATTAATAGAAAATCAAAGAACAAGCTTTTGATATTCAAACAAATTTTCAGGCCAGCCATGTTGTATGCTGTACCAATATGGACTAGCTGTTGTAATACCAGGAAGAAAGCTCTGCAGAGAATTCAAAATAAAAATTGGAAAATGATTCTGAGGCTTCCTCCCTGGTATTTTACCAATGAGTTACATAGAATATCCAATGTTGAAACATTGGAACAAATTTCAAATAAAATAATTAATAATTTCAGGCAAAAAACGTTAGAATCTTCTTTTGCCACGATTAATGCGTTATATGTTTAGGTTAAGTAAATTCAAAGCGTTTTTTCTCTTATAAGCAGGTGAAATCAGCTCACCAGTAAAAAATCTGAACCGCTACGCCAAATGAAATGTAATATGTTGTTAACAAAATGTTAATAAAATCTTAAATTTGTTTTACCAAATTAGTATGATAGTGTTGTCTAATAACACAGAACGCCTAGATATAAGAAATGAATGTAATGACATGATCAAGCATAAAGATTTCTTAGACTCCTCTTCGATGCTTATGTATTTTAAAGGAAGAACCTTCCCTGTCCAATATTGTTGGTGGTCATTTTAAATATTTTTTAAGTCAACATACTGACCTGAATGATCGTTTCACGTTACAACGACGTTAAGTCGAGAAATGGAGAACTAATTTTCCGATAAATGTTTTATTCCGGTAAATGGTCTTCCGGTAAATTTTATTCCGAGTACTGGTTTTCCGGGTAATGTCGGAGAACCGTACCTTTGCTTGAAAGCAAAGTTGTGAGAGAAGTCGTATGTAAGAAGAAAAAAATGCGAAATAAGAAGAAAGTGAGAGAGACAGAGGGTAAGAGAGATGCTAAAGACAAACAGACGTAACAAATTTCTTCAAAATCCATCGCCCAGTTTACACCATCATCATCTGGTGGGCTTGTTACACGAAAAGGTGTTTCCTGCAACAAGACCGGCAGCTGGCAGTTGTGTGAAACGTCAATCGCTAAGAAAAACGATGCGCGCGCCTCTGGTTGTGAGATTTGTAACAAAGCGAATTTGAAATGATCGTTAACTGAGTGGAAGGAAATTTCGTCAGTATTACGTCTGTTTGTCTGTGGAGATACTACTACAAAAATTCTTCATTTAGCATTTATCTATGGATCGAGCTCATTCATTGACATGTTAGCGGTGTCATGTCACTTACGTGACTATGGGAATAAGTGAACTTGGCATCGCACCGCTCAAACGTCAAATTGGTGAACTTATGCATTGTTCTTATCCACCGGTAAACTGAATAAGCCAGGGGAAGTGGTTCACCCAGAGTGAATTTATAGCAAAGAAAAAGTAGATTTTGTATGAAATTAAACAAGAAAATAAATGGCAAGTTCATCCACTTCTCCTGGCCTATTCACTCGGTTCAAGAATTTTCACATTCGAGTGAGGCACACTTCTCAATTCTCTTCACGTGTCGGCCTCGCAAATTTCGAACGAAACATAATGCGTTCGCTGGCATTCAATTTTCAATTGATTCTAGTTTCTAGGAAAATCGTCAACATCAAAACAATTTCACACCGGTTAAAAATATAGGTAGCAGAAGAAATGTGATTCAGGCATGACCTCGGAAAACCGGAGCATCTAAAGTGTCCGGTCGATAAAATGCATGGCGAAGACTCCACAAAACGTATATTCGTCTGAGATATTATTGCGGAAAAGCGTCTAGAATAAATTTCACCTACTGAGGGGTCCGTTACTAGCAATGAACCCCTATCTCAATCATTTTGCCTATCCCCTGTACAGTCTTAGAACACCATGGTGTGAAACATGTAATGTTATACATGGGATGTAAATCCAAAGTAAGAAGATAATATAAACAATAGAGGGGCAAATCAGAGCAGATCAAAATATTCGGTTCTTTCAAAAAAAAAAAAAAAAACGGGTGATCCATGTATCTTTTTTAGCGAGAGTCGGTCCATTGGATCAGTTCGGATCAGACAAAAAGGAACCCGAAAAAAGAACGCTCGACACGTGCCTTGCTTTGCACGCCACGGCACACATGCAAACACAGTTTGCTGCAGGCCCGTGCTCTCAGCGCTCTCAGTATAGACAGACAAATTTGACCCGCCCTCATTTAGCTTTTCCTTTAAATTAAGGGGATACGGGAAATCGACTGAGAATATCGTGAGTTTCTGGGGAACAATGTACGAAGAATGAGAGGGCGAAACATACGAAAGGGGCGACGCATGTTGCGCAACAGAGAGTGAATCGCTCTTTTTCCGTTGCAAGCCGCTGAGCCGAGCCACTGAGCCGTTCAAAAGATCCGGTTCACTAATGTAAGCCGTTTTGCCCATCTCTAAAAAAAGAAAACAATTTTACACAGCCTAATTTAATTTATAAATTTACCACTTTATTAGAAATTAGTGCAGAGAAATACATAGTGACACAGATATGCGTAGAAATTCATCAGTGGGACAATTTGACTTGGTATACTTTTTTATAGAATCCTCGAACAAAGTATATGTTTTTAAAATTGTTTTCTAATAATAAAGGTTAAGATAGACTACAAAAACTCAAAAATTACAAAAAGTAACATGGGACAATTATGCATAAAACCACAGAGAAAGGCTAAGCAAAACATTGTATGGATTTGTGTTTCCTAGTTATTTAAACCTAACACATGTCCAAAACAATCTTATAAAAATACACTCATCAGGATCATTTCAAACCATATCTAATTAGCATCAATTGTGATTAAAATCCCTAACAGTGGTCATACTAACAATTAATACCCCCACAAAACTGTGGCTGGCCGACCACTCAAAAATCACTTCAACTGACCACTACAGGCCATACTGGGGTATGCCCACTATGTACACCAATCTCTCTCAATTACCCTTCAAATCAACCGTGTGCAATCGCGAGTGGAAAAAATTAATTAAAATTTAAACTTTCTCGATTGCAACGCACGAAGCGGGAGACAGGCGTGCGGTTTGATGGTTTAGAAATTGTTTATACGCGGAAAACATACAATATAATTACAGTTTACTGCGGGATGCTGCAATTGTGACCTAGGATAGGATTTGTATGAGAAAAAAAACATAACTCGAGAGGATTCCTTTTACAGACGTGAAAAAAAAAAAGAACCAAGGGAGCGTAAACAACGGGAAGCCACTTCAATTGATGGTTGTAATACGGATCAGATATCGCAGTTCGTTTCACCTCAATGGGTAGATTAAATAAATCAAAAATTAAATTTATGATTGGACTCTTGAGCGAGATACAGAATTATTTCGCTCTCTCTCCCTCTCACATCGAAGCTACCCCGCCAAATATAAATTTTCCAGCTTTTCTTTCCTTCAGTTTCGCAAAAAAAAATTGCCAATGGTCATGTCTGTTTGCCGGAGCATAATTTTAATTTCCCCTGGACGCTGTCGTCAGTCATTCAACAAACGACATTATGAATGTGCTTTTGACCGTATTCGAAGATTACTTCTGTTCAACCTGCCTTACATTCACCTTCAATCTGAACCCTCAAGAGTCGCCATTGAGCAAATTGAAGTTGACCACATTTTTTCCTGCTGGCCAGTTGAAACGAGAGAATAAAACCAAACTCCTTCTACGGTGAATAAAAGTCATAATAGTCGCCTCGAAACGCTTATAATATGTTCCGTTTTCGTTCCCATCGTTTCATGTTTTGTTTTTCTCCACCGTTGCAATAAAACAAGCTTGCAATTTTTCCGGCTCCTTAAGCTTCTTTTTGAAAAAATAAATCTTTTGATCGCCATCCGTCCGCTGCCGGCTGCCACTGATGATGGACGGAATAAATACTATCGCTTTGTGGAGTTGGAAAAAAGTTTCCCGTGGGCGTAAATGGGAACTGTATGTATAATGGTTGACCACTGATATGGACGGACGAGTTACTGCTCTCGAAACGTTATTCGTTGAGCATTCAGTACCTATGAGCTTGGTTGCTAGGGAATGGAAATTTGCACGTTATAAGTGAGTTATCTTGCTTCCAATATGTACTTCATCAACTGTATGAAAAACCATATTGAAAAATCAATTCCTGGCTGGTAATTATTGTTATCTACTTTGTTTATTAACTTTTTTTTTTCTCATTTTTACAGTAAAAATCTTTAGAGATAACTCTTAAAAAATCGTGACCTTATTTTTCCATCCTCGGTTGCAACCCACGCTCTGCTAATGGTTCCCAGATTTTGCCTATCAGCTGCTAATGGCATCCGCAAATTCTCTCAAAATGACAGCTTGCTGGATTCTATGGTCTGCTAAACCGATGAGGTCGTGTTCTGCACTGTCTTGGCCCTAGTTGTCTGCTCTCTCAGGAGCATTCAGCTGTTCATCGCGGTGCTACTTCCACATTTTAATCAACACAGCAGGCGAGCTCCAGAGACCCGTTCCTTGTATCTGCTCATCTCGGCTTATGGAAGGAAGCCTTTGCAGGATGCGATGAGCTTCCTGTTCCTATTTATTGAGACAGACACAGCTGCTCTATCTCCTCATACTTCTCTTCCTCCATGCGGCTTTTTTGTTGAGAGAGAAGAGCCTTATGTTTCTGTTTTCATCTATAATCTACATTCTTCTCTTCCAGAAGTGTCAAACAAACCATTTTGTCAACTCCGCTCCACGTACCAGGTGCTATTCTAAGCTGTATCGTTGATGACTGCTCTCACTGTACTCCAGAAGTCCTCAAGCTAACTCTCCTCTGGTAAAGCAACCTATGGTTACTGCGCGCATGCAGTGGCAATATCTTGTTGCATTGGCCGCTATAGGTCATTCCAAAGTGCCTGTCCTTACCAAAAAAAAATATTGATGCCAGTTGTATTCGGGTGCATTTCACTTAGTAGTGGTCAATGTCTATGTTAGCGCCACAGGTTCTGACGCCAATAATATCGAAGTCTACTTGTTAAGGCACAGCAAACACACGGATCCGGCGAAAGACCAAACGTTGAGGCGCCGCAGTGTCTCACGCGGATGAAAGTGCTTGGAGTCCGTTTGCTTTCCGTCAGTCGCAACGTAATGTGGCATTTTCGATGGCGAAGGTCATGTCAGAGCGCTTCTCCTGTCCGTACTCTGACCGCTGCCTATTTTGGAAGTTTTCCAAACCTAGGCGTATACTTTCACCTATTATCAACTGAACTCACTTATACATGCTCAATCCTCAGCAGCGCTTCGATATGAAGCTGGTCGAATCGTATTTGCTGCTCAAAATGCTCTTTGAATTCTATCGTTGCAATCCAGCTTCTCCTCGTAGGCTAGCAGCAATGATGATCTCGTCTTGGATAGGTCATCCTTCGCCTCCTCCAGTTTACGCTGATGTACCTACGTGACCTTTCGGGTGACTTGGTCACGTAGATGGATAAGTTTCTGAATTTCATCCATGCGGGGTGTCATAGATCTCGGCGAGTAGTAGCTCATGGAGTACATTGACTGGGATTCCTCACTGTCAGAAGGCAAGTTGCACACCTTGTTGACCACGGGACACAGAAGCCTATTCTATATACGCCTTGTTGTGCAGGGGAAACGAGGTGATCGCAAACCGGTAAGTGCTCCTGTCTTCTTTGATATACTTGCCGGCGGCAAGACTAATGCACTTCGTACCTATCCTCTCGCTGATCGTCGGAAATTCCTTGCCTCATCGCCTCTTTGACCAGTAAAGAGCTGCGATACTACCTATCGACCCATTGATCGTTGGGAAATTCTCGACTTGTTGCCTCGATTACCTGGGCAAACGAGTCCTGCTTCTACTGTGAGTCTCGTTGACCAGGCTTCGACGTGCCGACCATCAGCAAGAATCTCTTACGCTCTGTTATGACAGAGATTTCACACTATTTGGTGTTTTCGGCGGCAGCAAGGATGTCACCATTGTCACCGACCGATTGACTCATTGATCGGTTGAGGTTTCCTCGTCTATTCACCTCGAAGGACTAAATGTTGAAGCGCCGCAGTGCCGCCTCAAGCGGAAATTTCTTTCTCACAGAAACACTATTTACACTACACTGAGCTAAAGCCAGCTCAATTTCTACTTACACTCACTTACACACTATTTGAGCGTTGGCTGTGTCAAATGATACTATTCGGTGGGCCTCGTTCGCAGTGCTGCTTATATAGCCGAAGGAAGATGTCTTCCCTAGCATTCTCACGTAGAACATGCCAGAACACCTATGAAGAATCCACTCACCTGGCTACTCTGCTAAAGATAGTCACTCACGAGTAACTAACTTCGTCACTTGATGTACACCCCTGAGTACCGTTCAGCTGATGCTCGCTCACTGACAGCTGTCACCATCAACTGGATGGGACGACGCGTTGTGACCAAGGGTGGAGGGCGGCTGTCAAATTGGAATAAAATTGAAAAGCCGCCAACCTAAGACCAGAACCAGTTTTAAGGCTTAACGCGGAAAGCATAGCGTAGCATAGCATAGACTGACTGTACATGTCAATGGTTGCTACTCCGTGATTGATCGGAACTGGTAAGAATTGCACTACGATCCAAATGAATAAGGGATGGGAGTTTCCGCTTACTCTCGAAGTGCAATTTTAGCAGATCTAATATTATTGATCAATAACGGCGCCGGCCAAGTCCTTACAGTCAGTTGGGATGGGGAAGGAATGTTAGGGTGTAATGATTGTTGCTTCTAGAGACCGAGAATACCTCTGCATCTCCACAATCACCACGGGAAGGGTGTTTATTAGTGAGGGAGGAAAAGATCTGGGAGTCACCTCTGGTCGGTGATGCGATCCATGGACAAGGGGGAAATATACGACCTGTACCTAAAGCTAGTTTTGTATTTTTGTCTCGAGAAGTTTTTGGAAAAATACGTCAACATCTATAATGTCGAACAATTCAAAAGACGTTTTTATTAATGACGAAAACTGAAAATTACATGTATATATTTTAACTTATATGAAACAGGAATAATTCCGACACTTGTAGTGACGAACCATACATAGTTTGTTTGAAAATTACATATGAGTATTACTGTGCATTTTGTCTCGATATGGTAGAAGTTTTAGAAAATACATTCACAATGTCGAACAATTCAAAAGATTTTTTTTAATAAATAATTTTTAATAATGTCAAAAAGAGAAAAATATATGTATATTCAAATTGTATAAGAAAAAAGCATAATGCCGACACATATAGTGACGAACCATACAAAGTTTGTTTTAATATTACATAAAAGTTACGCTTTCAAGAAAATATGTGTTATCATAAGCATGAAACGAACTCACCAGTTGGCAATCCATTCTCGACTGAACACAAAACTGACACTGACAGCAAAACTTCTTGGCGTCCCGAAAATAAACCGTCTTGCTTGGGCCTTCCCAAATACGTACCCAGCAAGACGCTCCAAAACAGGTGAAAAAAAATCTCCGGCGACGAAAACACGCGCGAATCCGTCAGCAAAATCAATCGGACGACGCAAAACCGAACTGTCCTGCTTGGGCTTCACGAAGCACTACCCAGCAAGACGCTCCAAAACAGGGGGAAAAAAATTCTCCGGCAACGATAACGCGCGAATCCGTCAGCAAAATCAATCGGACGACGCAAAACCGAACTGTCCTGCTTGGGCTTCACGAAGCACTACCCAGCAATACGCTCCAAAACAGGGGGAAAAAATTCTCCGGCAACAAAAACGCGCGAATCCGTCACCAAAATCAATCGGACGACGCAAAACCGAACTGTCCTGCTTGGGCTTCACGAAGCACTACCCAGCAAGACGCTCCAAAACAGGGGGAAAAAAAATTCTCCGGCAACAAAAACGCGCGAATCCGTCACCAAAATCAATCGGACGACGCAAAACCGAACTGTCCTGCTTGGGCTTCACGAAGCACTACCCAGCAAGACGCTCCAAAACAGGGGGGAAAAAATTCTCCGGCAAAGAAAACGCGCGAATCCGTCAGCAAAATCAATCGGACGACGCAAAACCGAACTGTCCTGCTTGGGCTTCACGAAGCACTACCCAGCAAGACGCTCCAAAACAGGGGGAAAAAATTCTCCGGCAACAAAAACTCGCGAATCCGTCACCAAAATCAATCGGACGACGCAAAACCGAACTGTCCTGCTTGGGCTTCACGAAGCACTACCCAGCAAGACGCTCCAAAACAGGGGGAAAAAAAATCTCCGGCAACGAAAACGCCCGAATCCGTCAGCAAAATCAATCGGACGACGCAAAACCGAACTGTCCTGCTTGGGCTTCACGAAGCACTACCCAGCAAGACGCTCCAAAACAGGGGGAAAAAAAATTCTCCGGCAACAAAAACGCGCGAATCCGTCACCAAAATCAATCGGACGACGCAAAACCGAACTGTCCTGCTTGGGCTTCACGAAGCACTACCCAGCAAGACGCTCCAAAACAGGGGGGAAAAAATTCTCCGGCAAAGAAAACGCGCGAATCCGTCAGCAAAATCAATCGGACGACGCAAAACCGAACTGTCCTGCTTGGGCTTCACGAAGCACTACCCAGCAAGACGCTCCAAAACAGGGGGAAAAAATTCTCCGGCAACAAAAACTCGCGAATCCGTCACCAAAATCAATCGGACGACGCAAAACCGAACTGTCCTGCTTGGGCTTCACGAAGCACTACCCAGCAAGACGCTCCAAAACAGGGGGAAAAAAAATCTCCGGCAACGAAAACGCCCGAATCCGTCAGCAAAATCAATCGGACGACGCAAAACCGAACTGTCCTGCTTGGGCTTCACGAAGCACTACCCAGCAAGACGCTCCAAAACAGGGGGAAAAAAAATTCTCCGGCAACAAAAACGCGCGAATCCGTCACCAAAATCAATCGGACGACGCAAAACCGAACTGTCCTGCTTGGGCTTCACGAAGCACTACCCAGCAAGACGCTCCAAAACAGGGGGAAAAAAAATTCTCCGGCAACAAAAACGCGCGAATCCGTCACCAAAATCAATCGGACGACGCAAAACCGAACTGTCCTGCTTGGGCTTCACGAAGCACTACCCAGCAAGACGCTCCAAAACAGGGGGAAAAAATTCTCCGGCAAAGAAAACGCGCGAATCCGTCAGCAAAATCAATCGGACGACGCAAAACCGAACTGTCCTGCTTGGGCTTCACGAAGCACTACCCAGCAATACGCTCCAAAACAGGGGGAAAAAATTCTCCGGCAACAAAAACGCGCGAATCCGTCACCAAAATCAATCGGACGACGCAAAACCGAACTGTCCTGCTTGGGCTTCACGAAGCACTACTCAGTTTTAAGGCTTAACGCGGAAAGGTAAAAAATGTTATTCGCAAAATTACAGGCAATCAATGCGCTTGAAAGTTATTGTTTGCAAGCAATTATTTGCTACGTGCTACTGCAGTGCGCTGTTGGCAATTTAATCAGGGATTGTACACAAATTATGTCACGCTAAATTTGAATTTTTTTAACCACCCCCCCCCCTTTGTCACGTTTTATATATGAGTCCTCCGAAATTTTTGTAAGGCTTTTCACGCTTGGCTTGACACCCCCCCCCCCTCGGAGCGTGGCGTAATTTGTGCATGACCCTCAGCAAATTCTGCAAATTGATTACGCCTTCACCGTTGTTTGGTCGTAATTTTGTAGGGGTGTTTACATTTTAAAACCAGCGACACGTTGGGGTAGCAGTAAAGAGCCGCCAATACCACCCTTGGTTGTGACGTTGGACATCGTCAATAGGCCTTTTCACAAGACGTTTCAACTTTCAAATCAGCTGATTCGGAAGCCGTTTGACAGTTCTTGTTCGGAAATGACAGGCGTGCGGTTAGCGGCGTCAGTCGTTTAGGCGTATTGTGCTACGGAGTATGGGTTCGATTCCCGCCCCAGCCGAAGAAAACTTTTCGTCAAAACGAAAAATTCTTCACTGGTCCACTGGTCGTTCCGTGTGTCCGTTGTCTAATGTTAGTTATGTTCAGTCTGTGCAGCCTATGGCTGAAGACGGTGTAAATTGTCTTTTTTTTTGTATGCACCGCTCTTCGGCAGATGAAAACAAATGCATACACGAAGCTGTCACATGGCATGCATGTAGTTATGAGCGCGTAATGGCTCAATATCATTGGAGACGTAGACGAGTAGTAGGGATGGATAGAGAACTCCTATCAGACACAGTTCCTGACAAGTATTGATTATTTCAAGGTTTGTATATGCAGAATCTCGACATGGTTGAGATAACGCGTCATCGCAGATATACGTTGCTTTACTATTGAAAAGGCAAAAATGTTGATGCACGAACATACTCCATGCCGCTGAAGTAATTATTAGTATAATTTATTTATTTGATTCTTCTTTAATTAACTTAATAAAACCTAGCCTACAATATTTCGCCTATTCATTCGGTTCATGACCGCCTTTCTCCATCCTCGACATAGACTCACGTTCTCTAGGTGTTGAAGCACCAGGTCAATCCACCTAGCTTGCTGCGCCCCATGACTTCTTGTTCCGACAGGATTCGATGCGAACACCAGGGCTGTTATCTGGCATACTTGCAACTTACCCTGCCCATCGTATCCCTCCAGCTTTAGCCACCTTCGGGATACTGGGTTCGCCGTAGGGTTGGGCAAGCTCTTCTTCTTCGCTGCCACACACCGTTATCCTGCTCGCCGCCGTTAATCGTCCTTAGCACTCGGCGTTCAAGAATCCCAAGAACTTACAAATCCTCCTCGAGCATGGTCCTCGTTTCATCTTCGAAGAGAACTACCAGTCTTATGAGCGTTGTACATCGTGCATATATGATATACATATAGCTGCTTATTTGTGCAAAGTTTCACGTATAAGATTACGTGAAAAGGCCTTTCCCTACTGCTCGTTTGCCTCGATCTTCCCCGAAACTACATCACGCAACTTCATCGAGGGTGGCCTGTGCTCATGCTCGTCGTCTGTCTCAGCCTCTAGCTGTTCTGCTAATTTGCTCTTGGAGCTTCATGTCGTCAAAAACGCTGCTCACTACAACATTTCTACGGCATCTCTGCGACTACTCGTTTTGCCCAATGGATTACCTGCTTTGCCCTTGTTCACAGTTGATCAGCAAGAGTTTTCTTGTTTTATTTTGTATGGGGAAAGGCATCTAATTTCAAATTTCTCGTAAATGAAAGCATTAATCGAAGAAATATTTAGTAGGCGTGATAGCCATCATCATTACGTACAACGGGTACTAAATATTTTTTCGAAAATAGTTCCCAATTTCGAGAAATCGTTAGATGCATTTTGCCATACAAATAATTTTGCGTTACCTTTTAGCGTTTTTTCGTGCATAGACAATAGCGCATGTACGTTACTATGTGATGAGTAGCGAATCATGGCATGCATGTAACCCATTGATGGTTGAAAATATCACCGGGACTTTGTAAGGACTGTACTGGACGAACATGATCGCTACTCTACGACGACTCATTCTCTGCTGCTATTTTTCGCGCTCTCCTGGGTGTCCCCGACGTAGGAATATCTCTCGTACCGATGTTGACGCTAAGCGTTTATCCATGCTTCGATACTGGCCGGTGGAGTACGGAAGTCGGTCCAGCTATTCCGGTTAAAGGGTGGCTTCCGGTTCACTGGCGCTCCGACGACTCAAGCTGGTGATACGTTACGTACTACTCGGCCATCCTACTCCGACGAAGATTTACCCGGCGGCGGAAGTTGGTCTTGCGATGCCGAGGTTGGTCTTGCGGTCCTGGTGGAGAGAAGCTTTCGGTTAATAGGCGCCCGACGACCATTTGCCGGTACAACAACGCGTTGTGCTCAACTTTTCCCCGACGGTGGACGTAGCCTACTCCGAAGCTGGCCGGGTAGATGCCGAGGTCAGTCCTGCGATTCTGGTGGAGGGAAACTTCTGGTTCACAGGCATTCCAATGAACATTTGCCGATGCTGTTTCGTGAATTACTCAGCTAGACCCCGGTGGTGGACTTAGTCTACTCCGACATTACGTTGGTCGGCCAAGTGCCGAGGTCGGTTCTGTAATTCCGATTGGAGGATGACTTCCGATTGTAAGCTCCCCGACAACCTATTACCGCTACTACGCTGCGCTAGCTCTACTCAGTATAGTCAACGACAGAGGATCTAGTACACTGCCTTGACTGTAAAATTCTGCTCTCCGCATGACACCTTAAAGTGCGAAACTAAAAAGCAGGTACGTATGTACCTTCACGTAGTCCCGCCGAGATTCGATCAAACTGGAGCAGTGAATCAAATTGTCATCAAAACTGATGAAAAACAAACAACAAAGCAAACTTTTTCACAACCGTTTGTTCCAACTGTGGCGGATTGGGATACAACCAAAAGCAAAATTGTCATGACAATCACAGGGCGCAACATTGTTGCACCCTTTTCAACTCGCGATTAATGAGTTATTTTAAACACAGCACAAAAATTGTTTTCTGGATGCTGTTCGATAATGTGTCAATACTTACCAATACGGAGAAAGTTCTCGAAAATTGCAATGCGAAGCCCAGAAAATCACGCGCATGAGGTGATCGATTACACCCGATTCTGTTTTTGCACGGATTTTTTTTACACGGCCGTGTAAAAAAAGTTTCCATACATTTTTTTCCGCCAAAACCTTATTTTTGCATGAAACGTCGAGAAATGGTGTTACTTTTTTTTTGCACGGTTTTTGAAATTTTGAACTGAAAACTTTTTTTGCACGGTACGCATCCCCCGTGTGAAAACAGAATCGGGTGTATTGTCATATTGTGTTCAAGTGGTGACAAACTTATGTTGCGGAATCAAATTGTTGCAACAAGAATAGGAGATGACAATGACTTTGTTGCTGTGTATTGGGCGACAATTGATTCTTGAACTGGAGTGTTCGCTCGAGATCGTCAAATAGTTTCACACACCGTCCATCGTAGCTCTAATCAACCTTGTAAGCTTCCTGGAAAAGCTGTTCTCGTTCATGATTTATCATAGCTCATCAGGGTGACTACTGTCATCAAGCATGGGAAACACTCACTCAGTTATGGCGTTTCCCTCACTCACTTTCACGCCGTTTATCCAAGCCGAACGTTTCCATTTCTAGTGTCCATTCTGCTTCTTCGGCGATCACTAAGCGAAACAAAACACGGCAACTGATTGAGTCGCTACCGATTCTGGAAGCCGAAGGCAACCGAATGCAATACCGAATGATTGGTTACATTCTGATTCCGTTCGAGTGGCATTCGGGTACCAAATGAACGTTCACTGGCTGGCAATACACACCACGGAATGATTCAGTGAGTGGAAATCCGCTCAGTCAATTCAATGCATTCGGCGAATGGATGCTAAATGCGTTCACTAGTGCCTCGCAGATGTAAGTGTATTGGTATTCACTTCTCTTCGTGTTCCTTCCGATTCTCGCTTTTACACAATCGGCTTCGACGCTTTCATGCTACACTTCATCCAGTACGGTTCAGCTATCACTGAATATTCGATAGCAGCAGATGTTTTGCTATTTTTTATCGGTGGCGTTCAAGTGAGTGAGTGAATTTGTCCATGCTTGACTGTCATATGCCGCCTTTTTCAAGGAGGAAATCTGCAATCAGACCCCTGAGAAGCTTACTCAGAGAGTGTGTAAATGTCGCGCCACCAACGACCCACTAGAACCAGCCCACGCACCGTACCTAAGCAATTCTTGCTGAATTGCTTAAGTCGCGTACAGAATGCACATTCATTACCCCTGGCTTCTGGCCCTTTTCTCTCCGAAACCACCTATCGGTGTTTCTTCGGAGAGGGGCCTGTGCCTAACACATGTAGCAAAAGGCGCTTAGCAAACTGCTTGTCCTAGTCGACTTAAACCATGTTACAAGGGACCAGCCTCTGCTGGGATAATCCTCTGCAGCCGAGTCTTTTTCGGCACACCATAGGCACTGCAATTCTAGCATTATGTGAGTGACAGCCGTAGTTACTGCATTCCAGCATTCAGCATCTGCACACATCCTCTGGATTATAACGGGGACGTGTCTTCTCCGTTTGTAGCGAGCATGCGATCTCTCACAATGAAACGCGGGCAATCGAACAAGACATGATCCATTGTTTCCTCTATACCAGCTCAATTGGAGCACGCAGATACTGCCTATATCAACCATGTTCTGACAAAAACTTCGTCAGGTGGAAGCTCACTTCCTCATGGTTTCTTTTATACTCATCTGACACATTTGGTATTAGCCGATGTAGAGTTATCCCATTCCTGCTGCCAACTTCTAAGTGTTGTCTTTTTAGACGCAGACTCCTCTGGTAGCTTTTCGGCCAACATGGAACCATTTCGCATAAAAACGTTTCGCATACGGACGTTTGGCATAGTTTCACTACTTTATCCCTTTCATCTGCTCCAACAGAGTTTGGCAACCAACAGAGTGTTGTCTGCCACCAAAATACCTTGACGATCGTTGCACATGGGGAGTCAGTGCTGTTTTTCGCCGTACTCTTTGAAAGCTTTGTAAAATCTTAGCATATCATTTCATTCCATGTTATTCTGCACCTCAGTAACGACATTTCTTCATGCTGATCTTTCTTTCTGTGTTGAATTCTTATCTCGGATGCTCTCGTTTCATTGTACTGTTCTCGCTTTTGTCAGGTACCAGCCAGTAACATGGCTATGCTTTGTTTGCCACGGATATTATCACGAGATTAAGGAAGGTCTTCTCGACGTACAGTCGAAGCTCGTTATAGTGACATCGCAAGAGACCGTCGGTATACGGAAATGTCGTTATAAAATCGTCGTTATAAAGAAGTTGCATGTCGTTATGGAGCATGGAGGAATAAAACGATCATAATATGTACTAAAATAGCTAAACAAATGTCGTTATATTGAGTGACTATTGAATATAACACTAATTTCGCAATAGAGAACGTCGCTATAAAAGTTGAAATTAGTATGGGAATTTGAAGGGGCTATCGGAAATGTCGTTATAGAGAGATTTGTCGCAATAAAAGTTGTCTTTATAACGAGCTTCGACTGTAGTTTTTATATTACGATAAATGTGTTTTTTTTTTGTTCCTGTTCGGGATGCACCACTGCGAACATTCTTTGATCTTTTGTGGTATATCCGTGTCCTTTGTGATTTTGACCATGCATCGGTACTCTACCGTATCAAATTATTCCTTCTACTACTTCTTCTTCTTCTTCTTCTTCTTCTTCTTCTTGGCAATACGTCCTCACTGGGACAGAGCCTGCTTTTCCGCTCAGCCAATCTTGCCATTTTCGCATTCGTATATCGTGTGGAAGGTACGATTATATTCTTTGCCCAGGGAAGTCAAGCAAATTTCCATTACGAAAAGATCCTAGACTGACAGGGAATCGAACCCAGACACCTTCAGCATGGTTGTGCTTTATAGCCGCGGACTCTAACCACTCGGTTAAGGAAGGTCTAAGGTTCAAAGTAGTTTTTTTTTGTAATTGTGAACAGATTTCATCACATAAGACATTAAGGTTCCTTGAAATAAGAAGCTTATTTTAGAAGAAGATTTCACTGGTTCGGAATCTTTTACCTCGTAGATATCGAAAGATAACCACTTGAACTTGGAAAAAAATATATCATGATTTGAAACCAGCCTCAGATGCTAACTGAGTCATTTTTTCACTTCGACATCTTCATCATCTAGGGAAAACAGGTGGGTCTTAGTGGCTTGTTACTCTCATATACTTTTTGGACCGTAACTTATAAGTATTAAAAAGAATTGATACTACAAGAGTACAATATGGTAGATCTTACCCCGTAACGCACCTCGAAATGGTGATCTACCCGCGCTACGGGTAAGAGTGATACCGTGGAAAAAAAACTACACATCGTTGAAAATTTCAACAACTACTTTGCAAAAGTTGGGTCCAAACTAGCGCAGAGCATACCATATGTAAGCTTAGAACCTATTCGCGAACAAACGAACTGTTCTCTTAACTTCGAAACTGTTAGTGCATCGGAAGTAAAACATCTTCTCAATACGCTTCCATCAACGGCATCCACCGGCTTTGATGGAATCCAAACTAAAATCTTCAAAGAATTCAGTGAACATCTCTCATTGAACATAGCCGACATCGTGAACTCTTCGCTTTTACGGGCCGAAGTACCTTCAGCTTTGAAAATTTCAAAAGTCATCGCAATTCCAAAATCATCGACCTCCATTGAATTTTCGGAGTTCAGACCAATCTCTATTCCTTGTGTAGTTGACAAAATACTTCAAAAAGCGGTCAGCAAGCAACTCATGAGCCACCTGGAGCATTATGATCTACTCTCCCCTCGCCAATATGGATTTCGACCCAAGTCAAATACACAAGCGGCATTATTTGACGTCGTTTCAACCATTCTAACACTCTGCGATCAGAAGCAAAAGGTTGCAGCCGTGTTCCTCGACCTAAGCAAAGCTTTCGACACATGTGATCGAAAAATACTACTTCGTCGTCTAAATGAGCTTGGAGTAAGAGGGAAAAGTTGCAAATGGTTCAGAAGCTTTCTCAGTAATCGAAAGCAATATGTGTGCGATGTAGGAATCAGTAGCTCAGAGCAATTCATTGAGTTTGGAGTTGTGCAAGGTAGTACGTTAGGACCAACTTTGTTCAACTGTTACATTAACAACTTAAAAGATCTGCCGCTACACGGAATGTTATTTATGTATGCCGATGATATTGTACTCATCTATGCCGCGGCTTCCTGCAAGGAACTTGAACGGTTGATCAATGAAGACCTAACTGCTTTGCATGTGTGGATGAATCAACACAAGCTTACTGTGAACATTTCGAAAACGAAGTACATGTTGTTCAACGTGCCAAAAACGAGCAACATTGAAGTTTTGTACGGTGACAACTGCATCGAAAGGGTGGAAGTATTCAAATACTTGGGGGTGCTAATGGATGAGAAGCTCAAGTGGAATGAACACATTAGTAAACTGTGCGCAAAACTAGCTCAAACTGCTGGTGTTTTCAGGAGAATTTCTGATCTTGTGCCTCTAGAAACGAAACGCAACCTATACTACACTTTATTCCATAGTCACTTAACTTATGGAATATTAGTGTGGGGAACAGCTAACAAAACCGCATTAAAATCCCTGCAAAAAATTCAGAACAAGGCAATCAAAAACATATTCGGCTATCACCGTAGAACATCAACTGTTTTCATTCACGCAAAACACAGTTTACTGAGCGTCGAAAGTTTGTACGCTATCGCTGCCTGTGCACATGTACATCGTATTCTGCACGGCTCCGTACACACAAACACAACTCTCAGCCGTCTGCATGATCAGCATCATCACGATACGAGAGGAAGAGACCGATTGATATCCCGAAGGCGATGTACGACGACGTTTGGACAGAACTCAGCGATCAATAGGGCAACAGCACTTTACAATAATCTCCAACAAGATATTAAAATTCTCTCGCAAAATTGTTTTAAAATCAAACTGAAAACCATTCTTTTGAAAAGTCAGTCCAGTATTTAATGTTAATATGTCTCAACTTTTAAAATGTTAGTCAATTGTTCAGCAATTTCTTATATTTATCTTATATTTTGTATGTCGAAATAACTAAAAGCCTACATGTATGTATTTGTACTCTAATCAGTCTCTAAGAGCCAAAGGCTCAAAGACAAAATAAAATAAAATCAATACGTCAATCAATCAATAAATGGAGGTTGATACGGTAAACTTGTATACCTCACTATATTTTTCTGTGCCATCTTATACTATTGAACCACTTTTCTTACGACTGGCTTACATCAGATCTGAAACATAAAACTCTCCAAAGCGATATTCCTGTTCTACTGTCAACAGATTCAACTCACTAAGAACAGATCAAATATTAACTTTGCTTCCCTGTTTCACCGATGGTGACAGTTACAGATTCACAATATAGCTACGACGGATCCGGTGGCAGGTCGGTTTGCTTGAGTTGGTGGCAACAGTGTCGCGTTTCTCTTGAGAACGGTACACATGGAAACCGTGCATTTTCAAGTGGCCGGTTCAAGTACTGGTCAGGTTGCTACCAGAAGTATCGGGACTCCTTCAACAAGCTGAATGCGTTGATATGAGCTGTCATTATTTGTTATAATTTAAATAATTCAATGGTGTATCAACTTGAATGATAGATGATGATGATAATCATATCAGTTGACAGAAACGTGACATCATTTCCCACTAACCTTTGGATGTTAACAATGTACACCTGTGCTAATGCTTCAAAAGAATAACATTTTCTAGTGAAGGTAAGGCACATTTTTGGAAACTACTCAAACTTAAGAGTCATCCACTCCATCGTGAGCAATGAACGAGTCTTCTCTGCCCACATTTAATTTATGTGGACACGCGTTCGGGAATATATTTTTTTTCTTTCAACCTTTGTTCACTGAACATGTGACATTGATTCATCTGACATTTTCGTGGACACTGTTTTCAAAAACAATCATCCAAAAGCAATGCCCCATTATTCTGTTTGCACTACGGGTAATGTTTTCTCAATGCGATTAGACAACGTTGACCATATAGGAACGCGAAATAAAATAGACAAATGACATCAACCTCCGAGTGATGTCTTCACCAATTGTGAAACCATCTCCGAAAACACAAGAGCACTCAATATTTCCACTATATTTAACTACCATTTGAATTGCTCGGAGACTCGGTGGGAAGCGAAAACAAATCAACAAACTTTCGAAACAAAGTGTTTCAAGCTGCTGACGACGTTTTTATTGCTATACCACATTTTTCCTCCAGGGCGACTCTATTGAATGTCAAAACTTTTTTGTTAACTTTTCGTTTAATTGTCTCTTTCTGCACAGGATCCAAACGGCAGCGATTGTCCACCGAAACCGACCACGACACCGGTTCCGAGTCATCCCCGAGCAGTCCCCGCCTGAAAACCAGTGGCTTATTCTGCCTTCCGATGAAATTGTCCCCCACCCGCAATGGACCTCCGAGTTCTCCGGAGTCGGACCTCGATGTAGATTCGGCACCAGATGATTCCGTCGCACCGGAAAACCTCAGCCTCAAGAAGGACAGTACAACGCAGAAAAGCTCCCCGGAGCGGGGCTGCTCCCCCACGATAAGCAATGGGCTCGGAAATAGAACCGGAAGTGCCGTTAGTAGTTTGGGCTTCTTGCCGTACCATCAGCCGCCACAGTATCAGCATGGACTGGGTGTGGCCGGTTCGCCAACGCCATCACGGTCCCCCGTAGATGTTTTGCTAAGGTGAGTGTTGAACAGATTTACGTTTTTACATTACATTACATAGGGTTACCATATTTGTTAGATCAAATGAATGAGTACATTGTTTCTTGAGTAAATGAAAAACTGAATTTAGTACTATATCATTTAATTCCACTAGAGTTTGTATCTTTTGACTGATACGCATATTTCGACCTCAACTGTATGGCCGTCATGTACTAGACTAGACTTTAGTACACGAGTCTAGTACACGACACTGAAGATGACCTCACATTTGAGGACGAAATATGCGTATCTGTCAAAGGATACACACTCCAGTGGAAATTAATGATATACTGTAGTACTAAATTCGGTTTATCATCTACTTATAGGTATTCATTAACATTAAGCAGTGGTTCATTTGGTGCATAAAAGCAACTGCTGCTTGTGGCGATGGATACAGGAAAAGTTCTCTATGGATCGGAGAAAGAAAAAACAAACTTCTCACAGTTACGGAAATGCGCAATTATCTATTTTCGCTTTGTTTTGTGGACGGATGAAATCGCAAGGCAGCTTATCGCTGAAAATTGCTGTTTCATTATCGTGAGAGCGAGTGAGAATTCGGAAGCCTGATTGTCAATATTGTAACATTGAACAATATAACTGAAGGAAGTTTTTATCTAGAGCGTTTCTACCAAAATATAAAACTGATCTAGATCAGTTATAAGTTATTTAGATCAAATCCAAATTAAATATAAATAGTGCAACTTACTCTAAAGTACTTTGTCGAAAATTCCATACCTCCAGCATGCATATCCAGAGCACTAATGGTTTTGGCATGTTAAATCTGCGATCTACACATATCTGCCTCGTTAGGGACGTCCGAAATATTTGTTTGCTTCACATGCATTATTTGTCTAGATTACTAAAACCAGTCGGGTTTGAAAAACCTTAATTTAAAACATTTGCGGTAAAATTTGACACGATTCAAGTGCCGCTTCAGTGTGCGAAAAAAAATAGTTTTGATTTCATTGTGGGGAAATTGGGCACCCCTATAAACATCATTTTCTAATCGTGTTACACTAGAGTGATGCAAATTTTGAAATGTTTGCTCCCCTATACTTAAACGATTTGAATTGTGGTAAATAGCATACTCCCAAAGTTTGAAGTGATTTGGAAGAAATTTGACTGTGCACAAGACATTTGAAGTTTATATGGAGATTACTATGGAAAACGCCAATCTATTGTGCTCAGCCCTCTATCTATTCGTCATAATATTTTATGGAAAAGTGAACAAATTCTTCTAATGTGAAATCCTCCCAGCTACAACTTTGCCGAAGACCACTTTTTGGTTGGACCTCAGGATTAATTGTTATTCATCATCATAAAGTTGGTTTGCATGTAGTATGCTTCACCAACTGTTCGGCAGGCAACAGTGGTGCTCCTGGCGGGAAGAATAGATCAAACTAATCCAGGCTACTATGTTCTACAGCAAAAAAGCAGTGTTGCTCTGAAAGTAATTGAATGATCATCTCAGCATGATTTAGACTTCGTTATCAAATATAACAAATTATCCTTACGTCTCATCGAAATGTGGTCTTCGACAAAGTTGTAGCTGGGAAGTTTTAACATGAGATGAGAGTGTTCACATTTCCATAGATTATTACTACGAGCAGTTAGAGGACTGAACACAAAAAGTTTGCCTTTTCCATAGTAATTTCCATATAAACTTCAAATGGCGTGTGCACAGTCAATTTTTTTCCGAATCACTTCAAATTTTGAGAGAATCATTTTCATCATAACTGACATCGTTTAAGCATAGGGGAGCAAAAACTTCAAAATTTGCATCAGTCTAGTGTTACACTATGGAATATGGACATGAGATACGTGAAAGAATTTTGAAAATCGGATGAACCGTTGCTGAGATACGGCTGAATGAAATTTAAGGTACCGTAAAACGGAGTAACTTTGATAGTTTTTTTGAAGAAAACTTGAATATTTGTGCTTGCTGTTTCAAAAAAAATAATTCATATTTTTAAAACAAGTACCGTAAAACGGGGTTACTTTGATAATGCGGGTAACTTTGATAGTGCGAGACCCACAACATATCAAACGAAATAACGAAGTTTCTGTTAATCAGTTAAGCAAAACGAATGCAAAAGTAAAGAGTATTAGTATGACACTTTATGTCAAAGCTATTTTTGTTGGAATCAAGTGCATTTGAGAATTTATATGCAAATATTAAAAAAATATTAGATTTTAGCATTTTTGCAACGCTTACAAACAATCTGTTCTACGATCACTATTTGATGAAGTCATAATGAGTTCGTCACTTATTCTTGGCAGCCTAGCTATAGTAGAACATGAATCTGGTCTCAAATCTCTTAGCGAAAACAATTTTTATAATTTTTGTACCGTAATTTCGGGTGAAATTGATCACTTTTCACTGTTTTCCATGTCTGTTTTCTATGATGTTGCCAATTTCAAACAACTTAATGCAGGAAAACAAGTACGACGGTGAGCCTCATTGGTTTATATACTGAAATCTTCATACAGTTGTGATTTTAGTGCTGAAAATCATCTCTAAAATAAAAAATCAAGGATTTCCATTTCGGGGTGAAATTGATCACCTGTCAAAACAATTATTGTTAGATTTGAAAACAACTTTACTTATTTAATTTGGGCCTCCTGAATCCAAATATGCTTGCCACATCCTTAACAATGCAAAATTTATGGAAATAATAAAAAAATAATTTTCAACAATACCGCAGAAAACGCCTAAATTTACGAAGGAAATTTCTGATATCTATAAAAAAAATCAATTATTACAACAAAATGAACAAATTACGAATGGTACGAATTTTGATGATAAAAATCGTTTTGGGGATATATTTCAAGTATCCTTACAAATTTTCAGGTTGACACCATTTCCAAATCCTTGTTCAAAACTATAAGTTTATTGATGTCTGCCAATACCACACAGAACACGATTATGGAATTTTCTATTGTTTTCTTAGAAATAAACATTCCTTAACACAAAAAGCTTCACAACATGCAATTCGACAATAGTTAAGACAAACAACGTTCATTTACAAAGGTTGTATTGGTTTCTGTGCTCTATTAGAGGGAAATAAAATCGTGTGACACAGTGATCAATTTCACCCTACTGATCAATTCCACCCGAATTTACGGTAATCTAAGTCAGAAATTTCCATATAGCGTTAAACGCCTAGAGGTATGCAACACCCTATAATTGTTCCGTAATGCATTCAATTTTGTTCGATATACCTATACTCCATTATCAAAGTTACCCCAAAACAGAAAACCGACTTTCGTTTATATGAAAAATAACACTGTTCGACAAAAACATTTTTTTGGCTGGATCAGGGACGCGGTTATATGGGTCTTGAAGTGCAAGAAAAGTGTAGAAAGAGGCCGTTTTCAAATGATTTGCAGCACCCCTGGATTAGTTTTTGACAAAGTTTGAAAATTTTGCATTTTTCATAAAAAAAAGCGTAATAAGCAAAATATCAATATATTTTCAAATTCAATTATTCAACCATTGAATTAGTCAAATCAATATGTATTAGCCCTAGATCGCTTCAGGGAAACGTGCACCATTCCAGAAGAATATTGGAATCATTTTTATATATGAATTTGGAATGTTAACGATCATTAAACAAGCATACGAGGATGTGCACCATATAAATACTACTTATTTTTCTATTCCACACATCTGATTCATTATATAATAATTATTATAGGTTCAAGAAGACGCTTGATTATGATTTATTTCTTTGCTCCATTTTATAAAGCAATGAGCAATGCAATCCAGTAACATTTGAGTTCAACAAGGATACGACTACGGAAAATTGATGTGTCTGTGATGTGAATATATGGGCTGGTTGGTATAATAAACTCTCAGCAGAAATACAAAATATCTATAGGTTGGACACTGACATGTAAGTGGTCTTACATGCGCTAGTCGGTTTATCAGGAGACGATGTCTGTAAAAAATGTGATAACATTGTTATTTGCAATTTCTAAATATTTCGATAGGTACTCATTAATAATTGTTTACTTATCGTGACATTAATTTTCCTCGGAATATCCCTAGGAAAATTACAGAATAACATAAAATAGCAACAAATAATTTAGTAATCATCATTATCACATTTTTTGCGAAAGCCGCTCAGGCAGGCATGAGCTCTTTTTGATTCAGTCTGTGCACAATACTAATCATTTGTGAAAATTGATTTAGTGGTAACATGCCTGCTTCTTACTTGTTAGATGAAACAATTTCTGGTTAAACCATTTCCGATATTTTTTTATTTTTCGGTTCTAAATTTTACATGTTTTTTGGCAATTTTAATCAAACTTTCAGTTTTGAGATTTGGAATGAATTTCACAAATAATTGCGATATATTCAAAATGAGTAAAACACTTGGTTTTCTATGTCTTCTTGTTTAAAGAAAGAAAAATAGAAATTACGTGAAGTTTCGCAAAATTGTTTATCACAAATGTATGGATAAATTGTTTCTTCACTTAATTGAAAAGCATTTTTACTCGTTTCGAGGATATGGGAATGGGGGCTCATAAATGGACACATTTGTCCTTATATGGGAGACGAGTTTAAAATTAACCTTAATGGTCGACTTCTTTATGTTTCCAATATGCTTACAACTAAACCCATTTGAAGAAAACATCTCATTGAACAAGAAACTAACGCTCCATTTGAAAGTTTGATTAAAATTGCTGAAAAATATGTAAAATGTAAAACAAACAAAAAAATCGGAAATGGTTTAACCAGAAATTGTATCATCTTACAAGTAAGAAGTAGGCATGTTACCACTAAATCAGTTTTCACAAATGATTAGTATTGTGCGCAAACTGAATCAAAAAGATCTCATGCCTGCCTGAGTGGCTGTCAAATGATGTCACAAAAAAAGTGGAATTGTTGATTACTGAATTATTGGTTGCTATTTTACGTTAGTCTGTAATTTCTAGGGATATTCTGATAACAAATGGACCTCACGATAGGTAATCTATTCTTAATGAGTACCTTTAAAAATCTTTGGAAATCGCAAATAACATTATTATGACATTTTTCACGGACTTTGCCATCGGCTCCTGATAAACCGACTAGCTCATGTAAGACCACTTACATGTCAGTGTCCAACCTAATTTTGTATTACTGCCAAGAGTTTATTAGACCAACCAGCCCACATAAACATAACAGACACATCAATTTTCCGTATTCGTATCCTTTTTGAAATCAAATGTTACTGGATTGTATTGCTCATTGCTTTATGAAATAGAGCAAATAATTAAATCCTAATCAAGCGTCTTCTTGAACCTATAATAATTATTATATAATGAACCAGATGTGTGGAATAGAAAAATAAGTAGTATTTATATGGTGCACATCCTCATATGCTTGTTTAATGATCGTTAACATTCCAAATTCATATATAAAAATGATTCCAATATTCTTCTGAAATGGTGCACGTTTCCCTGAAGCGATCTAGGCTAAAAAATATTGATTTGACTAACTCAATGGTTGAATAATTGAATTTGAAAATATATTGATATTTTGCTTATTACGCTTTTTTTGATGAAAAATGCAAATTTTTCAAACTTTGTCAAAAACTAATCCAGGGGTGCTACAAATCATTTGAAAACGGCCTCTTTCTACACTTTTCTTGCACTTCAAGACCCATATAACCGCGTCCCTGATCCAGCCAAAAAAATTTTTTTGTCGAACAGTGTAATATATCCATTCAGAATAAATCTTTCGGAAATCTATCAAGCGCAATCGATGGTTTAGATAGCAGTACTTGTTTTAAAAATATAAATTATAATTCTTTGAGGGTGGTAAATGACTGGACAATGCGTACCATTGGTACTTCGCGTACCTGCAGGTATAAAATAGACCCCATTTGTGGTCCTTAGCCTCTTGTCCAGTAACTCCTATCCCTACCTCCCCGTGGTGCCGCCTGGGATACGAGTAACCGTAGGGAAGATCGGGTAACCAACCCTGGTGGAACCTTGGTCGTATGCTGACAGGGAAGGGGGGCTCCTCTCTTCTGAGGGTGTAGCTTATCAGAGCGTCTGTTCTCCATGTTAGGGGCGGCTCAAAACAGCGTCTGTTCTCCATGTTAGGAGCGGCTGATCATCGTCCTAGTGCCAGCGTGGGACTCTAAACAGTGCTGTGCACGATGATCCTCCGGCGAGACAGGGGGTTGGTGCAGGCCTTACAAGCCAGCCGTAAAAATCATCAGTACAGGAAGCATACAATGTAAATTCGGACCGGAACAATCGGCATAGACCCATGCATCGAAAACGGACTAACGATTGGAAACTCGGATCATGGAACTGTAAGTCTCTCAATTTCTTGGGAAGTACCCGCATTCTTTCCGAATTATTGAGGGTCCGCAAGTTCGACATCGTAGCGCTGCAGGAGGTTTGCTGGAAAGGGTCGACAACACATACGTATAGGGATGGTTATACCATCTACCAGAGCTGCGGCAATAGACATGAGCTGGGCACAGCTTTTATCGTGATGGGCGAAATGCAGAGGCGCGTGATTGGGTGGTGGCCAATCCACAACAGAATGTGCAAGTTGAGGATCAAAGGCCGTTTCTTCAATATCAGCATAATCAACGTGCACAGCCCTCACCTAGCAAGTGACGATGACGATAAGGACGCTTTCTACGCGCAGCTGGAACGTGAATACGACGGCTGCCCAAGCCATGATGTCAAAATCGTTATCGGAGATGTCAACGCTCAGGTTGGCCAGGAGGAGGAATTTAGACCGATTATAGGGAAGTTCAGCGCTCACCAGCTTACGAACGAAAACGGCCTTAGACTGATTGATTTCGCCGCCTCCAAAAACATGGCCATACGTAGTACCTACTTCCAGCACAGCCTCCCGTATCGGTACACCTGGAGATCACCCCAACAGACTGAATCACAAATCGACCACGTTTTGATTGATGGAAGGCACTTCTCGGACATTATCGACGTCAGAACCTATCGCGGCGCAAACATCGATTCGGACCACTACCTTGTGACGGTTAAAGTGCACCAACGACTCTCCGTTGTGAACAACATTCGGTACCGACGCCCGCCCCGGTACAATCTGGAGCGACTCAAGCAACCCGAAGTCGCAACTGAATACGCGCAAAGCCTTGAGGCAGCGTTGCCGGAAGAGGGAGAGCTCACCGAAGCCCCTCTTGAGGACTGCTGAAGTAGTCTCAAAGCAGCCATAAACAACGCAGCGGAAGGTGCCATTGGGTTCGTGGAAGCAAATCGACGGAACGGTTGGTTCGACGAGGAGTGTCAGACGGTTTTGGACGAGAAGAATGCAGCAAGGCACCCGTCAAAACGTGGAACGATACAAACAGAAGCGAAGACAGCAAACCCATCTATTCCGGGATAAAAAGCGCCGCCTGGAAGAGTTGGAGTGCGAAGAGATGGAGCAGTTGTATCGTTCTCAAGAAACACGTAAGTTCTACAAGAAACTAAATGCATCCCGCAAAGGCTTTGTGCCGCGAGCCGAAATGTGCCGGGATAAGGATGGAGGTATCTTGATGGACGAACGTGAGGTGATTGAAAGGTGGAAGCAGCACTACGATGAACACCTAAACGGCGCAGAGGAGGAAGATCAAGACAGCAGGAGGAATGGCTTCATCAGTACGGCGGATGAGGGAGACGTGCCAACTCCCACAATAGGTGAAGTTAAGGATGCTATCAAACAGCTCAAGAACAACAAAGCAGCTGGAAAGGATGGTATTGGAGCGGAACTTATTAAAATGGGTCCGGACAGGTTGGCCACTTGTCTGCACCGATTGATAGCCAGGATCTGGGATACAGAACAGCTACCGGAGGAGTGGAAGGAGGGAATAATACACCCAATATACAAAAAAGGTGACAAGTTAGAATGTGAGAACTATCGAGCGATCACCATTCTTAATGCAGCCTATAAAGTGCTTTCCCAGATCATCTTCCGCCGTCTATCGCCACTGGCAAGCAGATTTGTTGGAAGTTATCAAGCCGGATTTGTGGACGGGCGATCGACGACAGACCAAATCTTTATGTTGCGGCAGATCCTCCAAAAGTGTCGCGAATATCAAGTCCCTACGCATCACCTATTCATCGATTTCAAAGCGGCCTATGATACCATCGACCGCGAAGAGCTATGGAAGATTATGGACGAGAACGGTTTTCCCGGGAAACTGACTAGACTGATCAAAGCTACGATGGATAGTGTACAGTGCTGTGTGAAGATATCGGGTGCTTTATCGGACCCATTTGAAACACGCAAAGGACTTCGACAAGGCGATGGTCTTTCCTGCCTCCTGTTCAATATTGCGCTAGAAGGTGTTATGAAACGGGCGGGCTTCAACATGCGGGGCACGATCTTCAATAAATCCAGCCAGTTCATTTGTTTCGCTGACGACGTGGACATTGTCGGAAGAACGTTCCAGGTGGTTGCTGAACAGTATACCAGGCTGAAACGTGAAGCAGATCGGGTTAGATTGAAGGTAAATACGTCGAAGACGAAATATCTGCTGGCTGGAGGAACCGAGCGCGATAGAGCTCGCATAGGCAGACGCGTGACGATCGACGGGGATGAGTTCGAGGTAGTGGACGAATTCGTCTACCTCGGATCATTGATAACGTCGGATAACAACTGCAGCAGAGAAATTCGAAGACGTATCATCGCCGGAAGTCGTGCTTACTATGGACTCCACAAGACCTTGCGGTCTGGTAAACTTCACTTCCGTACTAAGTGTACCATGTAAAAGACGCTAATAAGACCGGTAGTCCTCTACGGGCATGAGACGTGGACAATGCTCGAAGAGGACCTGCAAGCGCTAGGAGTTTTTGAACGACGTGTGCTTAGGACGATCTTCGGCGGAGTATGTGAGAACGGCGTATGGAGGAGAAGAATGAACCACGAGCTTGCGCAACTCTACGGTGAACCCAGTATCACGAAAGTCGCCAAAGCTGGAAGGGTACGATGGGCGGGACACGTTGTGAGAATGCCGGACAACAATCCCGCAAAAATGGTGTTCAACTCAAATCCGGCCGGTACAAGACGAAGGGGAGCGCAACGAGCTAGGTGGTTTGACCAAGTGGAGCAGGATCTTGGAAGTGTGGGGCGATCGAGGAATTGGAGGTTAGCAGCCATGGACTGAGTTATTTGGCGTAACATTGTGGCGCAGGTCATGTCTTGAAGGACGTAGAGCCAGCAAAAGTAAAGTAAGTATAATTCTTTGAATCAGCATGCCTAAATATTCAAGTTTTCTTCGAAAAAACTATCAAAGTTACCCCGTTTTACAGTACTGGCATCCTAGCTATCGATTGCAGTTGATAGATTGCCAATAGATTTAATATGAATGGATATATAATTTTTCATATAATCGAGAGTCGGTTTTCTGTTTTGGGGTAACTTTGATAATCGAACAAAATTGAATGAATTACGGAACATTTATAGGGCATTGCATACCTCTAGGCGTTTAACGTTATTTGGAAATTTCTGACTAAGATTACAAAAATGATCCCAGTTTGTGAAAATGCTTTTCGCTTAAAAGATTTGAGACCATATTCAAGTTCTGTGATAACTAGGCTATCAAAGATAATTGACCAACTTTTCAAAACTACATCGAATAGTGATCGTAGAACAGATTGTTTGTAAGCGTTTCGAAAATGCTAGAATCGTATCAATTTTTAATATTCGTATATAAAGCCTCAAATGTTCTCGATTCAAATGAAAACAGGTATTACATGAAGCGTCATACTAATATGCTTTAGCTCTGCGTTCGTTTTGCTTAACCGATTAACAGAAATTATGATATTTCGTTTAGTATGTGATGAGTAACGCACTATCAAAGTTACCCGCATTTTCAAAGATACCCCGTTTTACGGAACTACTGAAATTTCACCACGGGGCTCCTAGTAAGGTAACCAATACATTTTAGACCCCTATACACAGCAAAAAAATCTTAAATTTACATGGCATGTAAACTTCTATGATAATCATGTTAAACGAGTTATAACTTAATATTCAACAATAAATACCTAAAAACATTTCATGATCTTACATCCAACATTTGCCAATATTGCATGCTTTCTTGCATCTTGAAAGTGAAATTACAAACAGGAATACTAGGTTTACGTGATTCTACGCTGAACATTCTGTCAAAAATAATGCACATGGATGGATCGACGGCTTGTGCATTATTTGTGATTGAATTTTCAGCGGGAAAATCATGTAAACCGAGCCGTGTTGCATGCAATATTCTTTGAGAGAAAACGTTTCGTGTTCAATATAAAGGAATTTAATATAATCAATTCATCCATGCAACCGTTACAACACGTTACACATAGAAATTGAAGCCGTCAGAAATTTTTCAAATGTAAATTTTCGTTTTTTTTTTTAATTTTTGAACTAAAAGCGTTGATGTTTTTTTCAGTTTTCCATTGTCAATCGATTAATCAAACTATGGGTAAGCATATTATACAACCAGTGTAGTGGACTTTGTCGCCAAACGGTAAAAAATGTCGGGAGTCCAAAATAAATACTTTGAGGGTCCAAAATGTATTAGTGTGTCCAAAATAATGAAAAACAATGCTTCACAATTCAATTATTTTCGACTTTTTTTGTATTCTACATGACCGTATGGGGATTTTTATCTCGTAGAGAAAGTTTTTCTCTACATTTTGGCATGTTCTTTGACTTGGTTACGCTGTGCAAATAATTAAATGCGACAAAAAACTAAAATCAATTTCTTAGAAGGTCCAAAATACGACCGTTACCCTATTAAGGACAAAATGTTTGCATGTAATACAAACTATGACAGTGAACAAGTTGGCTCTCGGCGATAATTTCAGAAGCTTGGTTAATTATTCGTTTTAAAATTGACCTTGAAAATTCGCAAAAAATTGCAACGAAACAGCAAAAAACGTTTTCATACTTTTTTACGATTTTTTTGACGTTAACTACGTCTTACGGCAATATACTGGGTGTCAATTGAAAATCTACAATGTTGCGACCGTCACGAAATTATGTTAGAGAACTAAAGGAAGGCTGCCACTATGAAAATCGATTAAAATTCAAATGCAAAAAATCACTTGGCGTAGTTAACGTCATGCGGTCGTGTCTTGTACACAACCCCCTCTGATTTTTTTTTTTTTTTTTGAGAAAACAAGTCCAAATATATGAAGATAAGTATTCTTTTTATCAATTTTCTATATTATAGGGTGAAAAAAAAAATCATCGTTCATCGTCCAAATCAAGGGTGGCGCGTTTTGCACCCTATAAGCAAATTTACCCGTTCTCCTAACTGTAATTTCACTTAATTTAATTACTAGGCGATTCACGTGTTCAGAATCGATTTTGTTTTTATGCAAGAACAGTTGATCAAGGTCATCAAATATCATAATTCATCACTACTAAAATATTCCTTTCCTTGAACTCTTTTCAGAGTATTTCCCAACCGCCGGCGGACTGAAGTCGAGCAGCTACTGCAGCGCTACAGAGGTGACGTTGTACAGGCAATGGAAGCGATGCTGTGCGGAGACGACGGTCTCCACACCACAATGAAGTGAGTAGCACTCATTATTACCAAATGATTGTTTTCCAGTTAATAACACGAACCCAATTCCCCCAGCATCCCAACCCCTTCGCCTCCCTTCTCGGTGAAATCTGCCTTCTCCCCACTGATGCCTCCGGGAGCATTTGGCGCCCCGGCCGTTAGCCGAGGATATTCGTTCCTGCAGGCGCAAGCACATGCCAAGCGGTTCCTGACCGCACCCTACAGCGGAACTGGGTATTTGCCGACGGTTCTGCAAGATCCAGAACAGCAACAGTCAGCCGACGGCGGAGTCAACGGCAACTCGGCTGCGAATGGTTCTTCCTCCTCTTCGGCAAGTGGCGGGGGGAATTGTGGCGATGGGCAGGAATAATACACATTTATTAATTTGTAAAAACAGATATGGATGTGACATGCCCAAATGTAACAGAGTAGCTGAAAGACATATTTCAAAAACGCACTTTTTCTTAGTTTTGCGTTACATTAAACTTCAAGAAACAAGTGTTCTTGGACCATATAGTGTACAGAAGTTGAGAAGTAGTTATCAAAGCAATCAAAATACCGTGAAATGTTTCAAGTGAGGACCTTTACATACGTAAGTAAATAGTTCAATGATGTTTTGGTGAAATATAGATTTTGTACATAGTTAACTATATCGATTGTAATTTTAGTATCACTTTGTCGTGTTCGGTTTTGATTACGCTCAAGATCGCGAAAGAACATCATCATTTGAAAAGGATTTATTTTATTTTCTTGAACTTAATAACCAACGCAAATATCACCAAATGTATCAATCAACAAAATAGCAAATCTAAAAAGTCAGACCTATATTGTAACTAAGCTTACACGTTCATACGCTAGCCTATTTATGAGAATGCGATTCATTTTTCAATTGTTTTTGAAACTATCATCTCCATTTCTCCTTGATATTCTGACATTCTGAATACGGATTGTTTTCGAGGCTCTTCCATCTAATAACCATGGAGTTCTACTTTCGTTTAATAGACATTTAACTCTAATTTTCAGAATTCCAGAATTTGGTTACTGGAAAAAGTATGGGTGCTTTTTTATATCACAGATATCAAAAAGAAAATCATGGACATTTTCTTGAGGGATTCTTGAAGATATTTGAAAATATTTAAACGGTAGGAACAAGGAAAATGATTTCAGAATAATTCTTGAAGAAATGTTCAAAACAGCTTATTTTTTAATTCCATCCTAACAAAGTGTATTTTTTTTAGTTTCCGAAATTGTATGTCTATTAGGTAGCACTTTGAAAAAAAAAAAAAACAAATAAAGGAAACATTCTATAAATTTCAAACGATTTGTAATCTTGTTTTTTTTTTCTTCAAATAGTTAGGATAGGTCCATCTCTATGACAACCAACACAGATCTTTCAGATTAGAAGGAAAAAGTTTTATTGGCGTTTGGAAAATGAGAAGCATTCAATTGGTTTACATATGTATTTTAAAACAAAATATAGCAAACACAGATCAAAATCACACAAACAAAAAAATACCCGAGCACCTCGGAATAGAATATCAAATAAAACAAACTATGCTTACGGACAGAGTAGCCTTAAGACATTTATTCAAAAAAAAAAAAAAGTTAAATAAAGAAGGTGCCATAATCATCTGAGAAACAATTTACGTTGGTTTCTTATTCCAATAGGAAAATAAGAGAAATACATTCTTCGACATTTCGAACTACTGGATGCAGAATCCCAAACAAATTCATTTTCGCTTCTGTATTTTAACTGCTGATCATATAAATGTGTTATTATGTGTTATCATCTTGTCATGTGATTGGGTAACTCCATCGGTTGTATCTTTTTACTGTGCAATTCGAGATGAACTCATTTGAAACCAACTTACTTGATGACCATTATTACTTACTTTACCAGTCAGGCTAAGGCCTGGGTTGCCTCTGGCTTCCATTTGCACTACGCCGTAGATGGCCCGCAACACCTTTCGTTCGAAAACACCAAGGGCGCGTTGATCCTCTGCATGTAATGTCCATGTGTCATGCCCATAGAGGAGTACCGGTATAATCAGCTTCTTGTAGATGGTTAACTTTGTGCGATTACGAACTTTACTCGATCGAAGAGTTCTGCGGAGTCCAAAGTAGGTCCGAATTCCAGCAACGATGCGTCTCTTGATTTCTCTGGTGGTGTCGTTGTCGGCGGTCACCAGTGAGCCCAAGTATACAAATTCTTCGACCACCTCGATTTAACTTGAGTATTTTGTTTGCGGTAAAAAATGAAGCTGCAGGTAGAGGGGTTAAAGTTGCTTGCTGAGATATTTCTGATTATAATTTGGCCTAATGTCACCCCCGACGACAGTACCTGTGAACATTAACATGCACTGGCGTTTTCAGTTCTTTCAAAGGAGAGGAAACCAGTGTGTCGCAAGTGGTGACTAATGATCCTTAATATGAGAGATAAGCGGAAGTAAAATTGAATTATTAAGCAACAGGCCAGTAGTGCCGAGTTTTCGCAGCGTCGAGAACAAAATTGTATTACGTTGTTTCGTTATAGAGCGTTTGTTTCGTAATAGATTCAATAATAATATCTAATAGTAATACAGCCATAAAACAAAATAAAATAAAACAATCACGGTCGATACCTTCTCCTACACTCAGGCAAATGGAGTATCGAAAGACATAAGAATCCCTTATGAAAATTAGTCACAAGGAATCGGGTTGAAATTCATAGATTTGCCTTATGAAACCAAAATTTGAGAACAAAAAATGTTTTCGCGTATGCATTTCGATAGTCCCGCTGCGTGTATGTATGTAAAAGTTGACTAATAAGAAATGCAGTTCTAACCAGCAATGCTACATACACAGATTTATCTGTAATTACACAGATTTTTTCCTGTTTGGCCTACAGATATCTGTGATCACAGATCACAGATTTTTAAGATTTTAGGATATTTCACGAGTTTAGGACACCGTTTTGGAAGATTTAACTCAGAAATACCATTTCTCTGTTCAGTTTTTCTCAAAAACTTAAATATTTTAATATTTTAGAAACTATTACGTACCTTTAACTCACTTTTAGAAGAATAAGTACAAATTGGAAATAGTTGACATGCCAAAAACAGTCACAATACGTTTGCAAACATTCTTTTTGACCTAAAAAATGAAAATTTTAGATATTTTTGCGTCACAGATTTTTACCAAAATTTTTGGAGGTCGACTTAAGATAAAAAAGATTTTTTAGCCGAAAACACAGATGAGAGTCGGAAAAAATGTGGCAACATGTATTGGGAACATTTTTTTTCTAGATCTTACGTGCTGAAGGCTGATATCATAAGCTTTTTTTTTTCCAATGAGCAATTCTCGCTGAAACCAGGCACCCATCGTTAGAATTCCAATTTTATGTCACTGATCGCTAGTTTTCGATAAACTACACCACACGGTGTGCTGAAACACACATATTATCGAACTTGCATGAACCTCCGATCTTTTTTCACTAAAAGCTAGCCTTGGTAGTCAAAAAAAGCTTGCTGCATATTAAAAAAATTTTCATCGGCAAAAATTTGAAAAAAGGCGATTTTTGTATCTTTGCCCTTTCCCCATATAAGGGTTCATAGGAAAATGTTAGAGTTACACTCATTTTGATGAATTTTTAACGGTTAAAGACCACTCCAACATATCTTGAATACGAATAAATTATCAGATGTTTCAAATTGAGCTTTATTTCTACCTGCAATCATGCAATATGACCAGCCCTTGGTAGTATGCCGTTTTGCGGCATATTGACCTTATTAGATAAATTTAAAGTAAATACACTCTAATCATCAATCTAATCCAGGCTTGCCTAACCTTTTAGGTTCATTTTAGACATAAATAGTTGATGCGTTTGCAATAATAGTCCGACCAGAGAAATTATTATGTTTAATGAAAGCTTGGTATTATATCAAACTCTTCCCGAGACGAACCAGCCACGGGCTGAAAGTCTCGTAAATAAAGTTATTAATTAATCAAACTCTTCGCTAGTAATGCAGATAAGTTGAGAAATTGGTTTAAAATTTATATAATCAGATATAATAAGATCATGTCGAAAAAGAATCGAAAAGGTTGGGCAGAAAATCTATTAATTGAAATTTCACACTTCACTTCACTTTTGTAAACGAAAAAATGAAAAAAATTACTTGTAAGGCGAGCAAATACCTTTCAACTCTAATATGCTTCTTATCTTGACAGATAGGCCAACTCGTCTGCGATTTACAAACTTTTTCAGTGTCGAGTGCTCGACTGTCTTAAGATAGTAGAAATGTCATTAAAATTAAACAGTTAATACAGCCATAAAATAAACAGATATGCAAATATAAAGCTCTGTTTCGATTTTGTATGGCAGTTTCACTCCTACTAGCCTTATTATTCACAACTATTTTGAAGGAGTGACAAATAGAGGAAGATTACGCAGAGCTCTATACGGTATGTCTACATCCAACACTAGAGCTTATACAAATATTGTAGAATATCTTCACATATAAAAACACGTAAGGGTTTCATGCAGAAAAATTAGAATTTCAAAACAAAAATCTCGAAAAGCCTTACATGTCATGTAAGTGTAACAATACAATAGTATGGTTCTCAAACTTGATATCATGATACAACATATCAAGTAAGAGAGAGTTGACTATAATAAGGGACCGGATCCTATTCTTGGCACTTTTGATTCACTTTGGGGTTTTTTGAACGCTACAGAGCTCATATTTGGGCACAATATGCGTCGTTCTAAAGTGATTCTTATTGCAAAGTTTCAGACAATTCGTCCGAGCAAAACCCCCCATGCCAAAGTGAATCATGGAAGTGCCCAAGTAGCTCTGCACGTTAGTTATTGAAATTTTTATGTCTGTTTTGCAAACTATCCCCTCCATGACTTCGAGGTCGTTGAAAAAGTGCGGGATTACGTAGGATTGATTTGCTACGTGTATCCATGCAACGGATTTCCTATTCTAATTGGAAAACTTTGCCGCGTACGTCAATATACAAGTACTAATTTGATTCAGCTATTATGATCAACTTTTTAGGTATGGAAACAATCTAAACAACTGATAGAAATTATTTATAAGCTCACAGTCTCTGTCCAAGTTGGAACGTTTTTCCAGAATGAAGAATACATAGCGTTCGCATGAATAGCTAGCTATCCAGAGAAGAATAGTGATATTTGATTATATTAAATGGGGCATACCACCATGGGCTGGTCATATTGTATGAGTGTACGTGGGAAATGGTGCTCTATTTGATGCATCTGATAATTCATTCGTGTTCAATGTATGTCAAATTGGTCGTTAACCGTTAAAAATTCATTAAAATTAGTGTAACTCTAATATTTTCCTATAAACTCTTATATAAAAAAAAAAACAATAACACTAAAACAGACTGTTTTCAATTTTTTGCCGATGAAAGATTTTTTAATATTCTGCAAGCTTTTTTTGACTACCAAGGCTAACTTTTAGTGAAAAAAGATCGGAGGTTCATGCACGTTCGATAATATGTGTGTGGCCAGCTAGCTAAACGGTTTGCGAAAATGCCCATTTTTTGATAAATCTTGGGTATTTGTTCACGTGATATGTCTCAAATTTCTATTGGAACATATAGCAAACTTAGTGGCAACGTATAGAGAAAAAATATAGCTTTCATTTGATGTTAAAAAAAATTGGCGGCAATTTTGAATTTGGCCGCCATCTTGAATTTTGTTAAAAAATCGTTTTTTCGCCATTAGCGCACCGCTAGTTTTTAATTCTAAGATCACCATCAGAAAGCTGAGAAAAAATTGCGTAAGATAGGCTACAAAAACTTGATGAGCAATGGTATTTACCCTATGAAATGATAAATTTTCTAAATCATGTTCTACGATTTTGACGTATATGGCGAGCGAAATCAATGTAAACATCATTTTTTGTACAACAAAAATACAAATTATCAATCGTTGGTGTATTATTCGAGTCAGGTAAAGAATTGGAGTATAATTTTGTGTGAAAACATTTGGCGGCCATCTTGGATTATGACGCCATCTTGACCCGCAGCTTTAAAACAAATTATCAAGTAGGATTTTTAACGCTTATTTGCTACCTGAATGATTGTTCTGCATATCTTCGAGTTGGAAAATAGCATTATTTTTTTCATTAATTTGCTGTAAAGCCATTGAAAGAAATGAGCAATCAGTTGAACAGCTGAGATAAGATAAGAAATAAAGAATCTGATTGTTTTTTAATGAAGGCCTTATAATTCAACATGATGGGCACTAATATGACAAAAACTCATTCAACTGCTAAAAACTAAGATGGCGTCGAAATCCAAGATGGCCGCCAGATTTTCCAAACTCAAAATGAGACACCTGCGCGTCACCATTAAGTCCACATTAGAACAGAACCTGCTTCTCATCTTTCAATTTCGCTATTTTTCACATGCATGTTGGGCGGTAGTAAAAACCATACTTTATGGTCTATAAAATCAAGGATGTTTTTGCTTAAAATTTTAAGATTTCCATTCTTAATTAATGCACTTGTGGCAATGTTTTATTTTAAAACTACATATATTACCACAAAACTTACTAATGTCCCAACGCGCTATTTTTAAACTTCATGCATATGGTAAAAACATGTTTGTTTATATCGGTCAATGTTTTTGGACGGTTTTTATTTATTTACTTTATTTATTCATTATTACTGAATTCAAAGATATATCGAAGAATTAATTTGTTATTAAAAATCGCATTATAAAAGAAAGTTCCTTTTTAATAAGCTGTATTCATAACTAGTAAAGCTGAGTATCAGACTCGGTTCCGGTAGGGACGTAACGCCAGGAAAATTAAGAGTAATAAGAAGGAGAGTATACGTAACCTTGTTTTTATTGTTAGCCTCTTAATTCGACATGCTGAGTGCTAACAAGATGAAAAATTCATTCTACTACCTAAAATCAAATGGCGTCCAAATCCAAGATGGCCGCCAGATTTTATTACTCAAAATAATAATCTTATTCTTCACTCGACTCGAATTAAACACCAACAATTAAAAAATATACGTCAAAATTGTAGAACGTGATTTAGAAAATCGTTAATTTCATAGGGTAAATAGCATTGCTCACCTAGTTTTCCAGCCTATCTTACGCAATTTTTCCTCAGCTTTCTGATGGTGATCTCAGAATTGAAAACTAGCGGTGCGCTAATGGTGAAAAAACGATTTTTCTAACAAAATTAAAAATGACGGCCAGTTTCAAAATGGCCGTCAATTTTTTTAACTTCAAATGAAAGCTAAATCCTTTCGTTTTACGATGCCAATAAGTTTGCTATGTGATCCAAGCGAAATTTGAGACATATCACGTTAACAAATACCCAAGATTAAAAAAAAAATGGGAATTTCCGCAAACTGTTTAGCTCGCTGGCGTACGAGGGTCCACCAATTTGAGAAAAACGAAAGGACCACCCTTAAGTTTTATCGAAATATAGCGATCAGTGACATAAAATTGGAATTCTGACGATGGGTGCCGATGGCGGTCTGGTTTCAGCGAGGATTGCTCAATAAATTGATCAGATGAAGTTAAGTATCTAGGGCTCATGCTGGATAAGAATTTAACTTTCAAAAATAACATTGAGGGCATTCAAGCCAAATGTAATAAATATGTGAAATGTCTCTATCCACTTATTAATAGAAAATAAAAACTTTGTCTTAGGAACAAGCTTTTGATATTCAAACGAAGTTTAAGGCCAGCCATGTTGTATGCTGCACCAATTTTGGACTAGCTGTTGTAATAACAGGAAGAAAGCTCTGCAGAGAATTCAAAATAAAATTTTGAAAATTATTCTGAAGCTTCCTTCCTGGTATAGTACCAATGAGTTACATAGAATATCCAATGTTGAATCATTGGAACAAATGTCAAATAAAATAATTCATAATTTCAGACAAAAATCGTTACAATATTCTATTAATGCGTTATATACTTAGGTTAACCCCTCTACCGGCAGCTTCATTTTTTACCGCAAGAAAAATATTCAAATCGCTATATATTTTTTTGTTTCTCGGTATTTTTGCAACAGTTTTTCACAGAAAACTCTTCTAGTTTTAGAATCTGTGTCAACACTGATCATTGGTCATCTAGATCCAGAGATATTCCGAAATTCCTTGAGGGACCGACGCGTAGCCATAGCCCACGTATATATCTCAGGCTACAAAATTTTTATCGTAGTCGGATATTCACTTTTCAGAACAATACATTAATGACATTAATGAGAGTATGTTGAGAAAAAATGAAGCAAATTGGTGCGGCCGTCTTTGAGTAATAAGCATTTATGTTGCTGGTACCACGCTGGCCAAATAAAGATCTTGAAAATTTCAAAAAACCTCATATCGTAATTTTCAGATATCTTTAAGAATCCTTAGCCAATTTGTATGATTTTTGCAAAGTTACTTCTTATTACATGGCATTGTATAGCCCACATTTTATTTTTTCGATTTTTTTTTCTGTTCGGAACATCAACCACTGCGACCAATATTTGATCTATTGTAGTATTTTTTCGATAAGTTGAAAATGTCGGTCCCCCAAAGAACATTGGAATATCTTTAAAACCAGATCACCTATCATCAATATCGACACGGATTCTTAAACTAGAAGAGTTTTTTGAGAACTTGTGAAAAAATGGTGCAAAAATATCAAGAAACAAAAAAGTTATCGCTATTTGATTTTTTACTTGAGGTAAAAAATGAAGCTGCCGGTAGAGGGGTTAAGTTAAGTTAAGTAAATTGAAAACGGGTTTTTGTTTTCTCTTATAAGCAGCTAAAATCAACTCACATGTAAAAAATTTGAACTGCTACGGCAAATGATGTTACATTGTTAACAAAATGTTAATAAATTCTATAATAATTTGTTTTACCAAATTAGGATGATAGTGTTGTCTAATAACACAAAACACCTTGATATAAGAAATGAATGTAATGTTTGGAATAATAGTAATAAAGAAATTAAAAAAAAGTGGCACGCATCAATGAGCTGCGCTCAGGCATTGCAGAATTCGCTCTCATTTGAGTATGAAGCACGATCAAAGCAAGCAAAGAAAAACATCCCATCTGTTGCGGTCCACGATCATCAATGTATCGCAAGTTGTAACAAGTCTGATAAATGGAAGCAGCGAACGAGAGCCACAAAGAGAGAGCGATGATAAAATCCATTTTTCTCGCTAGTTTACCGTTGGGGGTAGGTGTTGGGGGCAACGATGAACAATCCACGAACTTCCAATAGAAATAGTGTCACCCAGGTTTGGAGCATGTTTAGAGGGGTTTTATCATGCACTGCTATCCCCCCAATCTGATCAAAGTTGTAGCAGTATACGATAAACAGTCTCTCAATATGGCCTATCAGGTGGCCAATAATCAAAAAAGTGATGTGCCCCAAATTTCAATTCTTGTTCGCCATTTCATTGTAAACATGTCTGCTAAGAAATCCCCAAAATATTAGGGCATGATTTGCATTGCACACTCAGATATGAGGTGCCAAAGTTAAGCCTATGGAGAAAAACTTGTTTTTATCAACAAAAACTATGGTTTACTCAAACGAATATAACTTTTTTTCTATAATACTTACGTAAAATGTTTTTACACCATTTGAAAGCTTACAAAAAAGGCTTCCTACAAACAATAAAATATAAAAAAAGCTTCAAAATAGTGGTTTTTATATTGCTTATATTGCGGTTAAAAAAATCGAATAAGCTTATAGTTAACACATCGAGTACTTTTTTGTCCCAAGTTGTCCCAGGCTTAAAATCAGTTCCAAGGGTATTTTGAGATGTAAACTAAAGGATCGTGAAGAATTCAGCTGCACAAATTTGCACTTTTTTAATATAAGGCTTTTTGAATTTTTCCAATATTTTTAACCATTTTTTATTGAAAGCAGCTAAAAACTAATTCAGAAAATAACTGAATTTCGCTTAATCATTCATATCATCATTTCTATGTAAGTTTTAATATTTATAATGCACAACGTTAATCGCATAAATGGCTTATATGCATTATAAGTAACAAAATTTAATATTTCGCTATAGGCTCTATTCAAAAGTTAGTCTCGAAAACTTGTTTTTGAAAATAAAACATCAAATTTGTGTCATAAAACTCATAAATACGACATGAGATGGAAAAAATATTTTTGGCCGCCAGTCTGTATGGTGTTACGCGATACGATTCTCTCAATTTTCTCAGGATTCACCTTCAGCGCCACCTGAGTAAAATCCATCACATTGGTACTGGTCCACATAGTGACCCAAGAGTTGCCCGATCGCTTGACGCGTGATGTTATTGTGTGCTACCACATTAAGGGATAAGAATCTAAACACACAAATGGCATGTTGCTCATTAACCGACACACTCTACACATTAACTATTTTAAATATTTTGAAAACGAATTTTATCAACGCAAAGATTATGTAGATTGTTATGAAAATAAATAAATAATCGAAGTTATACATATGTTTCAATTAATTCATTAAGCCTACTCTGTAATCGAATACTGTGTGAAAAACGACCAGGATTACTGAAATTTGTAGATGTAGTTAGTTTCGAATTCTAACATCTACGACCGACAAAGATACCCTAACACGCACCCTCGACACCGGAAACTTGGTTTACCCTTTCCTTTCAATATTACTTCTGATTCTTTTGTTGCTGCTGTTATTTTTCGGGTTTCCGATTTTTCCGTTTCAGAAGTATAGTTGGCAACGTGCGGCAAACGAGCACGGAGAGTGATGTTTAATAATAATAATAATAATCTGCCGACGCTTTTATGTGTCAAATTAATTCCTCATAATAGCAAACAGATCAGAGGCACAGGGATGAGAGAGTGAACTGAGAATTTCGTCAGGGGACGAAATAGATACGGTTTATTACTTTATGCACTCCGTCTGCTGTCGGCACCACCCGTTGCTGGATGGTTGTGTTTGGTTGTGACTGGTTAAAATGTGGTCACCCCTGATTGGATGAAGTAATGGATGAGGTAGGTATACATCCGAAACACCACCCCATAGACGTGAGATGTGTCATTTGCCGTTGAGCGTTGCTGATCCTGATGTGGTTCGAGTTTGGCGTTGTTCCTTGAGGTAGGTATTTTGGAAACAATTTCTTTTGTTTGGATCGGAATGTTTATATCCGGAGCAGCAGCTGGTTGATCTCTTTATAAGAGGTTTTATTAACAAGGAATGAAAGGGGCTGAATTAATGAAATTTGTAGCAATCCTCAGGGTGCAAGATATTAATTAAATTTGTATTGAATATGTTATCAGTGGCGTTGATAAATGATGAATGCAAATTTCAGTTTAGTAATTTTTTGTATAACTGTCTCAGTGGGTGCTGCTTGGCTTTAATACTTTTGCAGCTTAAACCTGGCAGAATACCCTAGTAGCACACTTGTTATAAATGAGGCAGAATAACTCTTATATGGCCAAATAAAAGTGTTATTCTGTCTCGATTATTACATGTGTGCCACTCGGGTATGAGGTCAATGTGACATCTCGGCATTCCTTAGCAGAGTGGTTAGAGTCCGCGGCTACCAAGCAAAGCCATGCTGAATGTGTCCGTTTTCGATTCCCGGTGTGTCCAAGATCTTTTCGTAATGGAAAATTCCTTGACTTGGCCCTGTTCATCGTACCTGCCATACGATATAGGAATGCGAAAATTGCAACTTTGGCAAAGAAAGCTCTCAGTTAATAACTGTGGAAGTGCTCATAAGAACACTAAGCTGAGAAGCAGGCTCTGTCCCAGTGAGGACGTAATGTCAAGAAGAAGAAGTGTCATCTCATACATCCGAAGGAAGTTAGATTACGAAATGATGAAGCACATTGTCTTTGCGGTAATCGAAATCAGTTCGACTCCGAGCGACGGGGTCCCTCAAGGGGCTCTGAAGCGTTTAGGTTGAAGCGCCAATCTAGCGAATAGAGAGTCGTGGGTTCGATCCCCACCGGAGCATATGGTTTCTTCTCGCATTTTCAACTTCAAATTGTACATTGGACACATGTTCAGTATTGTACATGTAAACATCAAAGCATTTTGAGCTTCTTATCTTGAGTGTGAAATACCTCGCGATCTAGATTAAATAGTGATAAACGGCATTCGACAAAGTTGCTTGGGAAATCAAGGGTGATATACGGTGATCATTGAGATCGAAATTTTACCACTTTGCGGCGGTACTGTGCATGAAACTTTTGTTTTGTAAATCCTCCTGAAAAGCCTGAGAACTTAGAAAGATGGCGTCTTCGGCAAAGTTGTTAAGTATTGCGGGGAAATTTAAAAATTTGGATAGGCTCGCGGAAATAACGCGCAGTGGGCTATCCCCGCACATAAAAAAATCACATAGTGTGCGTTGCAGGCTGACTGAAAAAAAACATCAATCAATCACTACTTTTCTCATCGTTGGTTCATCATGGCCTAGGAGAAACCTTGAAAATTGGGCCTTTCAATTAATTCCAATGCTTTTAGACACCTATCCCTCCATGGGGGACGCTAATTGGAATCGCGTAGGAGGAGACGTAAGGAGACAGTATATGAGATAAAGGATATTGATAGGGGAAGTGGTGGTAAAATGAACAGGGGTGGTAAAATGAAAACCGCGCCTTTTACCGAGAAAAAACAAATTTTGATGAATTTTTATCACGCACGGGCGATTTAGAGCATAAATTTGAGTTTTCTAGTTGAAACGTATGTCAAATGAAGTGAAAATATCAACGAAAACTAAGATTTTGGAAAACCACGTTTGAAAATTAGAACTGACGTAACTTTTAGCTCGGAAGACTTAAGGTTTTTCAGTGAGGTGAATATCGTTATGATATGATGTCAAATCTGATACTTTTAGATTTCTTTTTCAATGGGTTACACTCATTAATGGATGTATTTTCGGTGAAGCAATGAAAATTTTCAGAAATATTTGTTTTGCTCACGTTTTTTGCATGGTGTTCGTTTTACCACCAACCGCTGTTCATTTTACCCACATAGTGCAGGTAAAATGAACATTTGCATCGCTCTTTGATAGCGATGAAAACATGTAAAAATTTAGCTATTTTAGTCTGAATCCATGTCGCTGCTGTAGATTACATCCCTATTTTTGATGTTGTGCGATAGAACTATACAATTTCTCGTTTTTCTATCAGAAACAAGATATTTCCTTAAGGTGTTCATTTTACCACCCTTCTCCTATCATGAAGCCATGATGGCAATCTTTCTGTTGAAGTGCGTAACACAAATACAGAATCGGCTCAACATTTTACTTATAGAGCTAAAAGGCTCAACTCCCATTTCCAGCTGTGCGATTGGATTGTGTATTCAATTAAAACTTTTAAACAATACCGTAGTAAAACTGCGCCCACAACGAAAGTTTTTAGTTCTTAGATGTTCATGAGAACGGCCCAGATAGCCGTAGCGGTAACGCGCAGCTATTCAGCAAGACCAACTGAGGGTCGTGGGTCGAATCCCCACCGGTCGAGGAAATTTTCTCGACTTCCCAGGGCATAGAGTATCTTCGTACCTGCCACCGATATACGCATGCAAAATGGTCATTGGCACAGTAAGCTCTCAGTTAATAACTGTGGAAGTGCTCATAGAACACTAAGCTGAGAAGCAGGCTTGTCCCAGTGGGGACGTAACGCCAGAAGAAGAAGAATGTTCATGAGAAATATAATATTTCTGTTTACTACTGGGCATGACATGTTTCAAGTGTTCATAGCATACAATCACTGTCGTAGAGGTACTTTTTAAATTTGTTCCTGATTGTCACGCCAATCAAAACAATCACACCTAACGACGAGCAAGGCCGACTTTGATGTTTAGCGTGGAAAACTTAGCAGCCTGAGTGTTTCAATTTTCCAGGAATCAATTTTTTTCTTGCAACGTGTAATAACCAAAGGAATGTATTTATTTTAGCCAAGAATGAAAGAAGTCTTCGGCAAAGGTGTTCAGTAGCTCAAGGGCTATCATTTTTCTAGCCGAAAGATATGAAACTTTGCCACCAGACGACGCTGATGAGCATGATTTTTTTGCACAGTAAATTAATGGTCAAGTTACAGTGGCCCAATTTCATATTCGTACAGGACATTGTTCTTACTTCAAGTTAGTAAAAAAGTATTATATGATGTATTGAGTTTGAAATACTTTATCCATGTTGAAGGTAATATGTGTCATCTATTATTTGCCAATCATGAAATGTTTCCATTTACGTTCATCTTTGAATTAATGGAAAAGTATTAAATTCGTGTCTGAAATTCAGCCAATTCCATATTCGTACACCTATCAAAGTTCAACTATACAGCATTCAAAACTAAATTTTAATGCTCCATTTGATTGCTCAAGTCCTTTATTACGTTGTTCAGATGTAGTAAAGTACACTTGGACAATTTATAGGCGGACATATTTGAAACTTAGGTAAAATTGTGAAAAACATCAGTTTTCCAATGATTTTTGCTGCAAAATTATTGCATTTTGCGAGCAATAACGTTTATTTTTGTTGTTAGATTCAATCTATAAATTATATTCATGACCACTGAAAAAGTTTTTGCTGAAATGTATTCAAATAACAGAAATTATATGCAGTTTTTATCCCTTTTGAGTTCACAAAAAATTAATGTCATTACTTTAAAACTTTTCTAAAATATTATTTTCAATCAATGTGTACCTAATTTTCGTTCTAACAGCAATTAAAGGTTAATTTTGAACGTTTCTGTAAAAAGAATTTGAATTACGAACTTTATTTTACAACAAAATACCCTACACTACGCTGTACATACCTCCAAATAATTGATGTTATCTCAGTATTCAGTTATCTTCAAATTCATATTCAGATTATACTCAAAATAGGGCCCCATTCTATAGTTTATTGGTTTTATAATAAAAACACATAATAACTTGCATGAGCGGAGAGGATTAATATACTTTTACTAGACCATATCCTGTTGTTTTCATCATTTCAAATAACGTATGTGTTGCGGTTACAGCAATAATATTTATTTTATCAAACTCTATATTGATGTTTGGTAGTGAAATATAAAAAAAAAATAAAAAATTAGCAATTTTTTGATAGGAACATTCACTATGGAATATGTATATGCATTTAAGAGCCAAACTGATAGAAATTAACTAAATCGTTTGGTTTTGGATTTGTTATAAATGATATATTAACCAAGATTCAAAGTATAAGATGCCTATATCATCTCGTAGCTACTCTAAAACTGATTATAGGTTTTTGAAATTTGTTCAGAATTCGCAGTAGTCATTCTCAAGGAAGTTATCTTGAAAAAATGTATATTTATGTTCGACTTAGTGGATTTATTTTACAAAAAAACATTGATAAAGTGGTATTTTTTCTTGAATTTACTTAAGTTTCAAATATGTCCACTTATAAATTGTCCAAATGTACTCTCCCTTATCTATACATTGCAATGAGGAACTTGAGAAATCATTCAGTCCATTAAAAATTAGTTTTGAATGCTATATGTTTGATTTTTGTTAGGTGTACGAATATGGAATTGGGTGTTTTTTAGACACAAGTTCAATACTTTTTCATTATTAAGATTCTAGTCAATGAATACAGCTTATGATTGTCAAACAATAGATGACCTCTATGACCTCCGTTATTGATAAAGTACATCGAAGTCCATAGATCATTTAATAGTTTTACACCAAGTTGATATCGAAACAGTGGCCCGTACGAAAATGAGTTTTAGTCACTGTATAGGCAATTCCCGCCTAAGGAATCTTGCTGTTATAAGGTTTTGACGTTTTGAAGTTTACATGTACACGTCGAAACACGTGTCAAATGTACAAATTGAAATTAAAACTGCGAAAAGAAACCAAATGTTCCGGTGGGAATCGAACCCACGACTTCCTGTACGCTAGATGGGCGCTTCAACCTACAAGCTGCGGAGCCCCTTGAGACCCGAGGAGGAAAGAATAACTCGCCAATAACTTATGCATATCATATTTTGATATCATACCAGAATTAGGTATTGTTCAGTTATCAATACCACATTTTGGTATAATAATGGTATTTGGAAACAATGTTTATAACAATTAAAAATACTTCATTTTGGTATTCGACAGCTATTGAGGACTGCTGGAGGTATTGAACTGGTATTGAAAAATTTCACTTTTATATGAAAATCCATCAAGTATTATTTAGGTATTACAATACCTGATCTAAGTATCAGCTTGGTATTTGTAGAATATGCAGAAGGTATTATTTGAGGTATTTTACCTCTTATGCAGGGCTCATTCATACCTCATTCAGGTTGTAAGTATTGGAAATTATCTGGTATGGAATACCTCAATTTGGTATTCAGTAGTTATTTTCTTCTGCTCGGGGAGACCCCGACGCTCGAAGGCGAACTGAACTCGATTACCCCAAAGCACATGGGATCATCATTTCGTAGTCTAAACTTCGTTCGGATATAGGAGATGTTCACTTGAAAATTGGCAATTCTTTGTCGCTGTGAATAAATCGCGTGGATTCGAGGAGCATCACAGTACAATCAGTAACAAAACAGCAGTCGCTGAACTTCAGTTTAGAGAAGTCCGATAGTTCAATTCATGTTTATTTATGTTTGATTTAGGGGGTACAATTAAACTTACATCTAATATGGTCGACCAAGGGCCTTTCAATGTTGGTAGTAATATTTTTTTTTATTGTTGGTTTTAATTTGATTATTCTAGTGTAACAATTTGGCTCATTTGTAGCGCTGGTGATTTTGAAGATTTGATAACCTAACTACCGTATACAAAAGCAAAATTTGATAACCTAAGGGGGTGCGACAATAGCGAGAACGACCTGCTGGTCTGACGTGCGGCAACGAGCCCTGTACCTTTCGATAGACTTACTAAAGCGATCGTCGAGAGTCTGTATCTTGGCCAGACGGTGGACCTCAGAATTTCGTATTCGCCAAGGGGCGTTCAGAATCATTCTCAGAAACTTGTTCTAAATCCTCTAGAGCTAGATACAGCATTCGCAGCATCGTGCTGCACCTCGTGGTCGTTTTGTCAACTTGTTGTCAAAAGATCAGCTTGCTGTCCAAAGTCAAACCTAGGTTGGTTGGTTTGACTTTATTAACGAGATTTTTAGCCCTGGGCTAGTTCATCTCGGGACCAACGGCTTTACTTCCCTTCCGAAGGAAGTCGTCACTATAACTTTTTACGTCATAAGTGACTATGTCGGGGATGGGATTCGATCCCAGGTCCTCGGCGTGAGAGGCGAGTGTTCTAACCACTACACCAGGTCCGTCCCCAAAAGTCAAACCTAGATAATCGGCCTCGTAGGACCATTCCACCGCTGTGCCGTTCAGGGTGATTTTGCAATCCTCAGTCGGAACAAGTCTGAGGGATTTGGAGTGGGGGAAGAGGATGACCTGAGTCTTCGCCGCGTGAATACATATCTTCCAGCTGGTGAGGTATTCTGTCAGGACATCCAGTCATCGTTTGAGTTTTGCCGTGAGCGCTCTGATCACTCTTCCACTGTAGACGAACAGAGACAGCGCATCGCCTCCTAGTAGTGCAGGCATATCGGAGGTGAACAGGTTAAATAGCAGGTGCCCGAGGATACTGTCCTGGGGAACGCCTGCTATGATGTCGTGCGCATCAGAAATTGCTTCGGTTAGTGAGATCCGGAATGTCCTCGCTGACAGATAGTTATGCACTATTTTCACCAGGTGGCTGGGAAGATTATATTGTTGAAGCTTGAACACCAGGCCATCATGCCAGACATCGAGCAAAGCCAGAAGTTTTGGGCTTTAGCTGACTTCCAAGATTATGGGAAGTAGCTAAGCCGATACTTGTCGAAGCTCACCTCGAGGTGATCATAGAACTGGACACTCAAGTGCTTGAGTTCCAAGTTCATGATGTTATCGAAACCTGGGGCCTTCGTATTTTTGGAGGATTTTAAATAGGTCGAGAGTTCATCAGCTGTGATTTTCAACTCCTCCGAGAAGTCGTTGGGAATCTGATGGAGGTTTATTGCATGCTCATTGACAGCAGATTCATGCGGACTGATGATGTTGCGTCCAAAATTATGTGAGCTGACGAAATGTCGACCTATTTCGGTTGCCTTCTCAGCAGGCGTTATCAAGCGATCTACGGGGCCATTGTTATCTAGTGGAACCAACGGTGGAATGGCCCTAGGCTTGGTTTTTAAGATTTTTGTTAGTTTCCAGAACCGCTTAGCACAGTCTGGAGAAGCGCGGATCTTATTAGCAATATTTTGGTTTCTGAGGTCCAACATTCTGGCCTTAATAATTTTGTTCATCCGATTGACATCGGATTTAAGGGCAGGCAGCACAGTTTGCTGGTACTGCCTGCGGATGGTGTTACGAAGTGTGATCAAATCTTTAGTAAGTCTATACATTGGTACATTGTTGCTCATCTGACTGATTGCCGGCACGTGCCGTTCTCTGGCCTGGGAGATCGCCTCTTCGATGGTCTGCAGTTGCCGATCGATGTCATCAGATGTCTCGGGTCGCACCTCGTAGTCGACGTGGATGTCGACACACTGCCGGAACTGGTCCCAGTTTACACGATGATAGTTGCGTCGAGTAGTGGGATGCCGGTTGACCGAGGACCCAGCTTCAGCCACCACCGGATAGTGGTCCGAGCTGAGTTCCTGCTAGACGACCTGTTGGGAGATGCTTACCATGTTGAAGATGAACAGGTTGATAACATGGGCCCTGGAACTGCTCAACCGGGTGGGAGTATCCGGGCCCGAAATGTTGAAGTCATATTCCTCCAAGCCTTGGTGCAGGATGACTCCGTTTCGGTTTCTTCGGGGGTTCCCCCAGGCTTCGTGCTTCGCGTTGAGGTCGCCGCTGAGTGCCGGGGGGCACTGGGTTCAGGATTCCTCCATCCAGGAGGGGGTGCTCTCTGCACCGGTGGAGCAGCGGCGGCAGCCGCAAAGCGATGCTGAACGGAGGGGGCCGACTGGTGTGATGCCTGCCGGTATTTTGGTGGAAGCGGTGGGAGATTGGGCACCTGGTAGCGGGGAATTGGAAAGTGCTCCTCTGTCAGCGGTGGGGGTGGTTGGCGCTGGCGTTGCCGTCCCTGCTTCTTGGCGGACGCTTGCTGACGGATCGCCAGGAACTCCGCTCGTTTGGGGCAATTACGACTGCTGCCCTCGTGGTTTAAGCCGCAGTTAGCACACTTCGGTTCGATACCCTCTATCGGCTGACATTTCGTCGTTACGTGCGCGCCGGCACATTTGCCACAGCTGGGCTTCATGTCGCAGTTCCTCGTCCCGTGACCGAATGCGAAGCAGTTGCCGCACTGCGTCACGTCTCTCTTCTTCGGGCGGTAACGCTCCCATTCAACCACAATGTTGAAGAGCGCTCTCACCTTCGTCAGACCCGCCATGGTGATGGATTCCTTCTCCAGGTGGGACAGGTAGAGGTTGTTCCGATGCCTTTCTCTTTGCACTCGCCGCATGGGGGATATATTCGTCGGCTTCAGTCCGGCCACTTTCATCTCGTCGACGAATGCCTCCGGGGTGTATTCCGGCAGCCTTCGGATGAGTACCTTCAATGGCTTGCTACCGGGGGCATCGTGGGTGTAATATTCCAACCCCTTTGCCTTCAATAGCTTGCCGGGCTTCTCGTAATCGGTGCCAGAAGCACACTTATTCTTTGTGCCGGTGTGGCACAGCTTGAACAGCGGCTTGATTTGGTGATCCACTAGCTCAGCCCGCAGTGCCGCGATGTCCTTCGCCGCCGTGAACAGGGGGGCGACCATTGAGAGGTCCTCAAACACCACAGGTTAGGGCAGATCAGGGGGAGGACGCCCCCTGGACAACCGTAGAGCGAAAGAAGAGGAACAAGAACACGATATGCAGGAGCGTAGGGATACCAGGCCAAAGAAAGGTAGGAGGGTAGGTGCCAAGCGCAAAAAGGGTGATGCGATCATCATCAAGACGGAAGAGTCCAAGTACTCGGAAGTCTTGAAGGCGATGCGCAGCGACGCGAACCTCGTAGATCTAGGAGCCGACGTACGCAGTGTCAGACACACTCGTACAGGTGAAATGATCCTCGAGCTTAAGCGCGACAAGGGGCGCAAGGGCGCCGCCTACAAAAGTTTGGCGGAAGAGGTCCTTGACGGGTGTCGAGGTGAGGGCACTAACGCAGGCAGTGACTCTGAAGATGATGAATCTTGACGAGATCACTGACGCAGAAGAGCTCGTCATGGCACTGTGGCAACAGTGCGAGGTACAGGTGCCCACCGCTGCCGTTCGGCTACGGAAAGGTCCGGCAGGAACTCAGGTGGCCTTAGTACAGCTACCTGTGGCGGACGCTAATAAGTCCGCTAAGGTAGGAATGATCAAGGTGGGTTGGTCAGTATGCTCATTGACCATACACGAGCAACCGGTGATCTGCTTCAAGTGTAGGGAACCAGGACACAAGTCCTGGGCTGTAAAGGCCCTGATAGGATCAAGTTGTGTAGGCGATGTGGTGAGGAAGGTCGTAAGGCACTAGGCTGCAAGAACCCTCCCAAGTGTTTGATTTGTTCCGGGAAGTCTGTGAACAACAAGCATCCAACGGGAGGCTCAAGGTGCCCGACCTTCAAAAGAGCCATAATTGAAAAGTCACAGTGCAGGTAACGCAGCTGAACCTGAACCACTGTGCCGCAGCTCAGCAATTGCTGTATCAGGGAGTTGCTGAGTGGGGGGCGGATATCGCCATCATATCGGAGCCATACCGAGTACCCGCCGGTAACGGCAACTGGGTTGCGGATGGAATCCGTGGGGCATTGCCAATGCGAATCCGTGGGGCAATGCCCACAGGATCGTTATGGCAAAGACAAGAGGTGCAATGGCTCCTACAGAGCAATCTCCAGAGATGCTGGAAGCATCATCGAGGGGCTCTTTCCGCGCCACAACCCTAGTCCTTAGCCTCCTTTCGTAGGACAGCCGGGGATTGGGGCTGGCGATGAAGAGAGGGTAACCGATGAGGAACTTGTAGGGATTGCAAAATCCCTCAGTATAGGTAAGGCACCAGGTCCGGACGGAGTTCCAAACCTGTCCCTCAAAGTCGCAATCTTGGAGGCTCCCGGGATGTTCTGATCTGCTATGCAGATATGCCTGGACGAGGGAGTATTTCCAGATGTGTGGAAGAGGCAGAGCCTGGTACTATTGGCAAAGGCGGGAAAACCACCCGGTGACCCGTCGGCGTATAGACCAGTATGCTTGATCGACACGGCTGCTCGAGAAGATTATCCTCAACAGACTGTTGAGGTACACCGAGGGTGTAAATGGTCTCTCAAGCAACCAGTTCGGCTTCCGGAAAGGGAGATCCACCGTAGACGCTATTCCGACGGTTAAAAAAAACCGATGATATAGCACTCCAGCGTAAGAGCAGGGGGATTCGTTGCAGTAGTGACTCTGGATGCAAGGAACGCATTCAATAGTGCTTCTTGGGCGGCTATTGCTGATGCGCTCCTGCGTCTGGGGATACCTGAGTACCTGTACAAGATTCTCGGGAATAACTTCCAGAATTGGGTATTAGTCTATGACACAGAGGTGAGTCGGAAGTGCATTCACATAACCTCAGGAGTCCCTCAAGGTTCCATCCTGCGTCCAGTGTTATGGAATGTCATGTACGACGAGGTTGTAAGTACAGCTGTTCTTGCAATAACGAAGTAGCAACTGCGGGCGGTCAATCATGCTCTTGTTCATTTTCCATTGATATTTATCCATCTTTAGGAATGAAAGTTTTTCAACATACCAACAAATTGCACCGAAACTGGTGCCGCCATTAACTGCCGAATACCTGCAAGTACAACTCCATGCCACAAAAAGAGAATATCCCTCGTTTGTGGAAACAATATCCTTGTTGCCACTCACACCCACCAGTGAATATTTGGTAACTTGGCAAATTAGGTGAAACAATCAAACTGTGTATCATCGCATAAATTAACCCCTTTTGTTTGCAGTTTATTAAATATTATCCCGTGCTCTCAGCGAATCGTACGTCCGTTCGGTTGCTAGGGATCGCGCTGAGCCAAGTGCACGTGACCGACCAACATTCAGTGAACTCATACACATTAGGGTGCCGCTTAGTTTCCGAAAGTTTCCAAAACCAAAAATTCGTCTGAATTTGAATCAAATAAGAAGAGAAGCCCCAAAGTTGAGCCAAAACTATTAAGATTAAGAGGTGCAGCAAATACATTTTAAATATATTAGCAACATTTTCTTTCAAATCAAATATATGCAAAGTTTTTAGAACATTTATTTTATGTTTGTCTGTTTAGTGATTTCATTTCAAAAGAGCACGCTAACTTCTAGTTTTGAGAACTTTCGAAAAAATAGCCGTACCCTAATACACACCCACGACTTTCGGTAGTAGCGAGACAATACATTGAGCACCCTCTCGCACATTGGATCTCGCAAAGGCAGTAGATAGGAGATAGCAAGGCCACCACCTCGGCCATGTCACCCCTCCGAACCAAATCCCCATTTCAACACGTTCCGGGGTCGTTTTGGTGTGGCCAGGCGCCTGAAAGTGTTGCAACTGTCACCAGCAGATATTTTGAAATAAATTTCATTCCAATAGAAATATTACAGTTCAATGCAAATAAAAATCTTCCGTCGGGGTTGGTGAGGGCCAAAGAATCTCCGGGCCGCGCTTCGTCTGTGAATGGTTTACAGGAGACTGCGGCCGTCGCAAACGAATTTAGAACAATGCCGCATGATAGCAATAATAATGGTCGGTAATACGATGAAGCGGAGGGAACGACATTTCTGCGACGTCTGTTTCAGCTCGAAAGAGCTTATCTTTTGTAATGTTTATGGCAATTGTTATGTACCATCATGGATCGTTGATCCGAATGAAGTCGTAAAATCAAAAGGAATTTAATTTTTGACAAGGTATTTGGAGGTGGGGTTGTAGAAATTTCTGTTATCGCTATATGATGCGTTTTAGTTAAACGAAATCCATTTTATCTGGTGAGTATCAGATCTGTTTCAATTCAGATGAAAGTACAGTTTGATAATGTTCAAAATTTTACGGCTGTTTGGACACGCCAGGAGTTAATCATCGATATAAACTTCCTTTTTCTCTTATTCATTTATTTCTTCTTCTTGGCAGTAAAGTCCCTACTGGGACAGAGCCTGCTTCTCAGCTTAGTGTTCGTATGGGCTTTTCCACAGTTATTAACTGAGAGCTTTCTTTGCCAAAATTGCCATTTTCGCATTCGTATATCGTGTCGCAGGTACAATTATGCCCAGGTAAGAAGAAAAAATATCCATTACGAAAAGTTCCTGGGCCGACCGGGAATCGAACCCAGACACCTTCAGCATGGCTTTGCTTTGTAGCCGCGGACTCTAACCACTCGGCTAAGAAAGGCCCCTACTGCTAGAGGTCCGAGGCAGGTCTGCTAGAGGGTCCAAATTTCTCGTTGTGGCCAATCTGAGCGTTCAATTATTCTACAATAATTTTTCTATGGTTCGCCTAGTCTTTACCCTTTGTTGATTATCTTCAAATCTTCGCCAATAATATCATGTTTTCAGGTGCAGATTTATCTTCGTTTATTATGATTATTGCCAAACATAGCATTTTCCGTCGCCTCTCATTGATATGCAGTGCATAACTCTTCCAATGAATTTGAAATCAATTTTCTCCACGCTGCTGTTCTTCTTCTCATACTCATGACGACGATATTTTTACACCTTCAGGCAACAATGACGCTTACCTAACTTCCACCAGCTTGAGCGATAACGATGACATTTTTTGTCCTGCACATTTCAGAACGTTAAACCACATGGCTTGACTGTCTATTATTAGAGTTATAGGTGTTTGATCATAGCGGGCTCCTTTAGCTCAGTCTGTAGGGTTGCATCGTATTATCAATTGCCTTTGGAATTTAAACGCCTTATATAAAATACCTAAAAATCTATATTGTACCCTTAACACTATCCTCATTGAGATGTAATGCTTTGAAGCAGAAGAAGAAGCGCTTCATCATTGCTCAACGAACAAAATTTTATTTCCAGTGAACACTTTTCCAATCGGCATCAACCGCCAATGTCCGTGATGTTCCGAGGAAAGGGAGCAGGATGCGTGATGTGCATTGAATATGAAATCAATTTTTCCGCGCAAGGTTTCAATCACTTCCCGCCCTTCCTCAGCCTCCATCGTACACGCTTAAATGAAGTGGCACAAAATTGAGAACGATTCACACAAAATTGAGCTCTTCTGGATTAACACATCAGGTGTGTTATTTAAATGCTTTTTAAAAATTTTTATTCGAGATGATTTCTTATTTTTGTTTTGCAAAGTATATAACACATGAAGATATTTTGCAATACTAAGCATCTCTGTGTGTTTTTAAGCTTGGAAAAACTAAGCAGAAATCAGTACAAAATCGATTTCCAAGATGTGTGATATTAACACACGTGATGTGTTGGTCCAGAAGAGCCCGATTTTGTATAGCTCAATTTTAGAGAGTATGATGTAGAGTTAGAATATAGGAAACTCTCTTCACAGTCACGCGTTGACGTCGCAGGTTGCCGATGTGGTATTCATTTTGAAATAGACGCACCAGGCGAAGACTATAATATAGTTTACGGTTTTGACATGGGCAAATGAATTTTTGCGGAGAATGTAAACTCCTGGTTGATTGATTCCAGCCAAGTGCTAATGGATGAGCTTTTCAGCAGGTGCGCTGCTGTGTGGTTCAATTGGAAAATTGAGAACGATAATGGAGTAGGTACACACTTGAAACTGTTGAAAATAATAAACAAAACAAGTATATGTAAAGCTATTTCAAAAAGATGTTTAAACAACAACAATCATTTCTTAGAACTAAAGTTAAAACAAATCCTATGGAATAAGGTGATTACTTGTTCTTACAAAAGTTCTTCACTAGATTTGATTCATATTACGGACAGCTTCAAATTCCGGACACTCTACTTTGTATGGGAAACATTTCACGCGAAATGTTTCAATTTTTGCTGTTCAAAAGTTCTCAATTTCAAGGCTCGTTTTAGTAAACTTTTTCCATAAATATCTTTGAAAATTTATAATGCCCAACTACCTTAGATGTCTCTTTGGTGGTTTAACGATTTTGATTGATGATTTGACTGTTCCATTAATGATTATCATGAGCTGTCCGGAATTCGATTCAAAGTGTCCGGAATATGAGGCAAAAGTGAGGAAGCGTCCGGAATAAGAATCATGAAAAGGCCACACATTTTGATTTAAAATTATTGAAGTTGCGGAAACGTATTATTCACCCACCGTTCGAAAGTAAAGGGCTTCCGACGCTCGATAGCGCTAAGGAATCATACGAAATGATTTATTTTGTATGCTCTATGCTGGGTTATATTTCCCTGAGTCCTTAAGTGTCCGTAATATGAATCAAAACGGTACGGACACATTTGGAACATTTAATGTATTTACTCTTGTCCAATAGGGTAAACTGGCACAACTTAAGATCCTGAGACTGAGTGAAGTCTCTAGCAGAGCTTGAATAAAATAGGTGCTTCTGGTTCGAAGGTTGGAAGACTAATGAATATTTATTTCAAATAACAAGCTTAGGTTTCTAAGGTTAATGGTCGCGGGTTACTACACAACACTCCTCTCTAATCTGCGACGCCTATAAAATGGCAAAACTTCTGCTGGTTTGCTGGTCTGCTGGCCTCGCATGCATCGTAAAGACGTAGCCGGTTGTCGATCTGCGGCTATCTGGATCTCCTCCCCAATCGGCATCGCTATATCCGACCAGTTGTCCATTCTCGTCCCTCTTGTACTGTAATTTCTTCGTAGCCATGCCCTTCAGGTATCGTATGATACGCTTAACAGCTTCCCAATGCTGCCTTCCAGGGTTCGATGAAAATTGGCTTACCGCAAACGCAATGTCGGGTCGAGTTGTCTGGGCCACGAACGACAAACATTCTACTGCTTCTTTGTACGGCACATCTCTCATCTCCATTTTCTCTCTTTCAGTCTTCGGGGCCATCGACTTTTCCAGTCTACCGCTTGGATCCGCCGGAACTGCTACCGGATTCGCATTCGTTATTCCAAACGACGAACGAACTCCTCAACATACGCCTGTTGGTCCAACGAAAGCTTGCCTTCACGTCGATCCCGCTGAATCTGAATGCCAAGGCAATGTGTGGTCTCACCCAGGTCCTTCATTTTAAATCGCTGCATCAAAAAATCCTTTAGCCTCTTCTTCAATCGTCGGTCGTTTGTGAATATCAACAGGTCGTCTACGTATATCGTCACGAAAAGCATTTTCTCTCCATCCAGCATCCAGTACAGGCAGGTGTCTTCCCGCGATCTTTGCAGGCCGAATTCTCGCAGCACTTCGTCCAGCTTCGCATTCCATACTCGGCTCGATTGCTTCAGACCGTATAAAGCCTTGTTCAGCTTGCAGACCTTGCCATTTGGAACCGCGAATCCTTCAGGCTGGATCATGAAACTCTGCTCGTCACCCAGCTCGACTTGCAAGAATGCGGTAACCATGTCCATCTGGTCCACATCCAAGTCGAACTTCGTTGCCACCGCCATCAGGTACCGAATGGTCGAATAGCGTACTACGGGGGCGTAGACTTCCTCGTAGTCCACTCCAGGCTTCTGGGAACACCCCTTGACGACAAGCCGCGCTTTATATCGCTCCAGGTTTCCATCAGGTCCTCGCTTGATAGCAAAAACCCACTTGTTTCGGATGGCTTTGCGTCCCTCTGGCAGATTCGATAACGTCCAGGTCTGGTTTACGCTCAATGATGCCATCTCTTGCTTCATCGCAGCGATCCAGCAATCACGATCAGGTCGCCGTATGACCTCGTCGTAGCTCTGTGGAACGTCCTCCACAAGCATCGATGGAGCAGATGGCTGGGGGGAATAACTTCGCCAGAAAACGTATCGTAAGTTACAAAATCATCATACTTGCCTGGACAAATGCGCTCCCGACCGCTGCGCCTCAACCCTTGTTGACTTTCTTCAACTGGTCTTAATGGTTGCGGTGGGAGCGCGTGGTCGCTGCAGGCGTCTTCAAAATCATCGCCAGACGTCTCCAGCGTGTTGTTGATTGCTGCACCTGAGGACATCATCGGAATTGTTGGCGTTCACATCTGGACATTCAACGTGCACAATGGTCTCTTCAGTTAACAGCTCCATGAATTGCACCGGTCGAACCTCTTGAAGACTCTCGATTCGGGGAACCTGCCCGTTCTCGTTAACCGCTTCCACGTCACGACTGATCTCGAACTTGTGGCTCTCCGGGAGGTAAACCCGGAATCCCTTCATGTCCTCGCAATAGCCTACGAAAATGCCCTTCACCGCCTTCGGATCGAACTTCCTACGCTTTACCTTGGGAACATGGACCATCACATTCGTACCGAAAACCTTCAGGTGCCGCAAATCGGGCCTCTTGCCAGTCCACAGTTCTTCCAGTGTCTTGTTCCCAATGGACCTGGCCGGTGATCGGTTCACCAGGTATGCTGCCGTCGAAATTGCCTCCGCCCAGAATTCTTTCTGCATGCGCGCATCGTTCAGCAGACATCTAACCTTCTCCACAAGGGTTCTATTCATCCTCTCTGCCGTGCCGTTCTGTTCCGGAGTGTATGGACACGACCTCTGATGACGGATGCCATCTTTCTCCAGTGTCTTCCGAAACTCGTTGTTCATGTACTCACGCCCATTGTCTGTCCTGAGGATTTTTAGCTTTTTTACCTGTAGCCAACTTGAACGCCGCCGGTTTCGCTTTTGGGAAATGGTCTTCGTGATTGTTTCCCTTTCAGACACACCGTGTAATCCTTCACCTTCTCGCCTTGAAAATGCACGCCATCGGACACATTCTTGAGCTACTTCAGACTTGAATTGTTCAGGTGGCCCATCCTCCGATGCCACAACTGAATTCCATTCGCCAGAAACGTTCGCTCCGACTGATTCAAACGGTACAGGCCGCTTTCTTCCTTGCCGGAAACGACCAGCTCACCGTCCTCATTTAGCACTTCTCATTTGTCCGCAGTGAATTTCATGGTATGGCCTCTCTTGCAGATCGAACTTACCGACAACAGGTTAGTTGCCAAATTGGGAATTTTCAGCACTCCGTGAACATCGATCGTGCCATCCGGAATCTGCAACGCAACCGTTCCTCTAGACATGGCCTCCATGCTGCCATTGTTCGCGGTCCCCACCGCGTGCTGCAGTGCTGTTTCGTCCATGAAAACCTGGTTCGGTCTGGCTATGTGACACGTCGCTCCTAAATCAAAGTACCAAGCGTCTGCCGATCGCAAAAATACTGCAGGGCCCGCTCGACTTTGATTTCGTCTTGCTGACCAACTTGTCCGAACATCTCGACGCTAAATGGCCTGGCTTGCCTCCGTTGAAGCCCGTCTTCTCGGGTTTCTTCTTGGCTTGCCCCTTGAATTTGGTCGAATTCATGCCTCGCGTGTACAGTGCACCTTAATCGTTGCTGTTCGTTGGTCCCCTCTCGAACTTCACATCTTGAAGAATTTTCGCTTTCACCGCATCCGAAGTCAGATTTGCTCCGGAGGCCTCCAGTCCCATAATCATGGGCTCGTAATGTTTGGTAGCCCCATCAGCAGCAACGCCACCAGCCACGAGTCGTCCACCTTGAACCCAATCAAAGCAAGCTTGTGGGTGCTGCTCATCAGCTCGTTGACGTATTCCTCCACGCTTGAGCTACTCACCAACCGGATGGACGTCAACTTCCGGAGTAGGCCCATTTTCCGTGTCAACCCGGTGTCTTGAAATGCTGTACCAAGTTTCCTCCATGCTTCCGCTGCATCCGCCGCGTCCTGGACGAGGCTATAATTATAGCTCTCCAGACTGAGACTGGGGCCCAGATAGCCGTAGCGGTAAACGCACAGCTATTCAGCATGAACATGCTGAGGGTCGTGGGTTCAAATCCCGCTGGTCGAGGATCTTTTCGTGAAGGAAATTTTCTCGATTCCCAGGGCATAGAGTATCTTCGTACCTGCCACACGATATATACATGCAAAAATGGTCAATCGGCAAAGAAAGCTCTCAGTTAATAACTGTGGAAGTGCTCATAAGAACACTAATCTGAGAAACAGGCTTTGTCCCAGTTGGGACGTAATGCCAGAAAGAAGAAGAAGAAGACTGAGACAGATTGTCGCCAGCGCCCGCATCTTGACATCAGCAGCTACAACTTCACCTTCCGCCGGTTCGATGGCACACCAGCTTCCCTCAGGTGGAGTAATTTTCGCGTCCCTTCAACTTCTCTATAGCCGGCATCGCCACGGACCCCGTCGTAACTCGAACGCTTCCTGCTTCGGGTCGATTGCCGTTTCCGCCGCCAGCTTGAGATCCGGAACTTGCTCCTGTTGGTGGTGCCATCTTGAATTTTAGAAATCCTTTTCCGGTTATCGGCTGGGCCCATAACCTCTAGCAGAGTTTGAATAAAATAGGTGCTTCTGGTTCGAAGGTTGGAAGACTAATGAATATTTATTTCAAATAACATGGCGTTAATGGCGTAGCTAAGGATCTGATTGCGTAGCTAACATAAGTCGCGGGTTACTACACATCAAAGTCCGTTGGTTAAAATTTGGTGAACACAGATTGTGATCGTGAAAAATTCTGGTATACTTTGGCTTACGAGGTGAATCCGCTTCCCGTCATCGAGGAGTTGGTTTCCTACTCAGCGCCCAAGCACACGCTGCACTTTTGAAGAGGGAGCCTATTGTTGTCAGATTTAGAACACGGATTCGCAATGTTTCCATAATCCAATATTATGCGCTAATCGATGCTGCCGAAATGAAAGAGAAGAGAACTTTACATTCAACTGAATGCAGTCGTGGATAAAATTTCAAACGGTGATATCAAGAACTACATGGGCGACTTTAATGCGAATATTGAGTCCGATAACTCGGTCTATGAGGGCGTCATGGGACGCCATAGTCTCGGAAAAATGAGTGAAAACGGCGAGCTGCTTGCAGAATTTTGTGGTATCAATGACATCGTGATCGTTCATTCTTCCCCCATCGGCCAGTGCATAAGTTCACGTGGGTTTTGTGTGACGGTTTTACAGAAACCCAAATCGACGACATTTGCTTACTTTCTTATTTGGCTTTACATCAATTATCTTGATAAAGCCTCGCCAACAATAATTCGCCAATTCACTCAGTTCATGGCCGCTTCTCTCCATCCTCGACTGTGACCCACGCTCTCCAGGTCCTGGTGCACCTGGTCAATCCACCTAGCTTGCTGCGCCCCACGCCTTCTTGTTCCGACCGGATTCGTAGCGAACACCATCTTTACAGGGTTGTTGTCCGGCATTCTTGCAACATGCCCTGCCCAGCGTATCCTTCCAGCTTAATCTATCTTCACGATACTGGGTTCGCCGAAGAGTTGAGCGAGCTCGTGGTTCATTCTTCGCCGCCACACACCGTTCTCCTGTACGCCGCCGAAGATCGTCCTCAGCACTCGGCGTTCAAAAACCCCAAGAGCTTGCAAGTCCTCCTCGAGTATAGTCCACGCCTCATGCCTATAGAGGACTACCGGTTTTGTACATCGTACATTTGGTGCGGGGGTGAATCTTTCTTGACCGCAGTTTCTTCTGGAGCCCATAGTAGGCACGACTTCCACTGATGATGCGCCTTCGTATTTCTAACGTTGTTGTCAGCCGTCAACAAGGATCCGAGGTAGACGAGCTCGTCCACCACCTCGAAGGTATCTCCGTCTATCGCAGTGGTCACCAAACTGTGGCCCGCGGGCCGCATGCGGCCCTCAGCAAGGTTTTGTGCGGCCCGCGGAGCGATTTTGAATATTGGAGTAGTGTGGCCCGCATCTGGTAGTTTCAGAAGTTGGAAAGTTATCTTCTGTAATATCTGGCAAACGTATCTCTGTAGAAAGCCAATCGATAATTTCACAGATTTTCTCTTTCTCATGCATTATATTGGTTATCAAGAAACGAAGGGAAATTGATACAATTTGTTATTTCTGGAGTTTGTTCGATAACCCAAATTTTTTTTTTAATCTGATATCATCGTTTCTTTTAAACTCCAAAGTTTTCAGCGTTCTAGTAGCGTAGTTTTCAAAGTTCAAGTAAGAAAGTTGTTGTTCCAAATAGGTATTTCCTATTTTAATTCCAAAATAGCGCTGAAGTTGTAGTTTTTAGGTGACTAAGGTTTTTTTTTTATTATATGGAGTTTAATTGTAGACATCATTCTAATGTTACAATCATTATATTGAAAAATGTTGATTATATTAGAAGTTTATCAAATATCAACTGAATCAGTAGCGCCAAGCGATTTTTTGTCGACAGTAATTCTAATCGAGTCGTGTTGATCGGACTTATAAAATAGATATTATTTACATCTTGTGGCCCGCGACTTGTTTTAAGAGCAATGTGGTGGCCCACACAACCAGTCAGGCTGAAGACCACTGGTCTATCGAAACACTGCTTCCTAGGCGGGTCCTGTCGCGCTCAGTTCCGCCAACCAACATGTACTTTGTTTTCGACGCCATATTCTTAGAGGCGGCAAAATCTATCAGTCGTAGGCCGTTCTCGTTCGTCAGCCGGTGGGCGCTGAACTTTCCAATCGTCGGTCTGAACTTCTCCTGACCAACCTGAGCGTTCAGATCTCCTATGATGATCTTGACGTCATGGCTAGGGCAGCGGTCGTACTCGCGTTCGAGCTGCGCGTAAAATGCGTCCATGTCATCATCAGTGCTTCCGGAGTGTGGGCTATGCACATTGATTATGCTGAAGTTAAAGAATCGGCCTTTGATTCTTAACTTGCACATTCGTTCATTGATCGGCCACCACCCGATCACGCGCCTTTGCTTATCACCCATCACTATGAAAGCTGTTCCCAGCTCGCGTGTGTTGCCGCAGCTCTGGTAGCTGGTATGATTACCTCTAAACGTTCGCACCAATGCTTCTGACTAGCACACCTCCTGCAGCGCTACGATGTCGAAACCACGGATCTTCAGTACATCGGAGAGTATGCGAGTACTTCCAATGAAGTTGAGAGATTTGCAGTTCCACGTACCGAGTTTCCAATCGCTAGTCCTTTTTCGTCGCTGTGGTCTTTGCCGATTGTTCCGGTCCGTATTCTCTCGTTGACGTTCCTGTGCTGATGTGTTTTTACGGTTGGCTTGCAGGGCCTGACACCAACCCCCTAGATTTCCGGAGGACCATTCCCCCTAAATTTACTTTTCTGGCTACTCTCCTAAAAATTACCGTGACGTAGAGCTGCACATTTTCGTGGACGCATTCGAAGAAGCATTTGCTGCAGTAGCGTATTTCCGCATCGTCAAAGGATCGATGTTTCCTGGTGTCAGCGAAGACAAAGGTGACGCCATTAAAGTTGCTGGCGTCATTTAAGGCTGGAGCTTTCGGCAGCTGTTCTCGGCGCAAGATTATCGAAATCCGTTGCTGAGAATCACACAATTCCAATTAGCCGCAAAGTCTTCTGGAGCGATTTGTACACCTTCCTCTCTTGGATGCAGTCGGAGCCCAGAAAATATCGACAGTTCGTCGCATTCAGGCTAACAGAAATCCACGATCAAACATAGGTCAACGAGTGGCGGTGGGTACCATCCCGCTCAAACGTGGTGGAAGCCACAAAGTGGGGCAAAGGTCCCAACATCGCCTCCGACAGCCGCTGGTTCTAAGCTCCGACGTTCCTGTACCAACATCCGGACCTTTGGCCTCAGCAAGCAACAACAGGAGAAGAGAACGTGGTAGAACTTCTCCCAATCCATCTTCATTGCGACGTAGTCAAGGAACAGCTACTGCAGTTTGGAAGATTCTCTAAATGGGAATGTCTGGTCCGAGATGTTGCGTATGTACACAGGTTCATCGACAATCAGCGATGTAAGGTAAAGCAGCAACCATTAGGTAAACGGGAATGACTGAGTCTGGATGAGCTGGTCAAGGCGGAAGCAACCATCGTCAAGCCGATCCAGCAATATGCTTTCGGTGACGAACTCGTTATCCTAAATATTAACCAAGACCTTCCAGTTGGAGAACAAAAGAGAATCGAGAAGACCAGCAAGATAATCAAGCTTTCTTCCTTCCTGGACGAGCAAGGTGTTATCCGGATGGATGGAAGGATTGGTACCATCGGCTGCACAAGCATTGCAATGCTGAAAAGGCGTTCAACGAGATGCGTCAAAGGTTCCCCGTGTTGGAGATGAGAGTCGCCTTGAAGCAGGCTGGAAAGCAATGTCAGTGGTGCAAGCTCTATTAGGCAGTTCCATCGATCCCGAGAATGACTCCACTGCCTGAAGCAAGAACTGTATCACGTTGGCTTGGACTACTTCAGGCCGTGAAATCTGGACAACTCCAACGTAAAATCTGTCTTACTATACGCCAGTGAGACGTGGTGTTTTTCAATAAATGCCTGCGGTATTTTATTTGCACTTGTTGGCCTCACAACTGGATCTCAAATGTTGAGCTCCATCGCCGATGCCACCAGAAGCTAATAACAACAGAAATTCGGGAACGGAAGTGGAGGTGGATCGGTCATGCTCTACGAAAAGGTAGATAATCTGCAAGCAGGAGTTTGACTGGAACCTAGCCGGACATCGCAGCAGAGACATACCCAGAGGCTCACGACGGCGCAGCCTCAACAAAGAAATAAATAAAAGTCGACCAAAATTTGACCTGGCAACAGGTCAACGTGATAGCGTGTAATCGGATGGCAGGATGGCAACCTTTCACGTTGGTCCTATGCATCACCAGTAGTAAGAACATGCGAGTCGTAATCAGGGCCATCTATAACATCTGAAAAATGTCGCTCATAAACCAGCACTTGGTAAATTTGGAAGAAGGCATCGCCATTTGGATGTCTTCAGGTATGTTGTGGATATTCTTGCGTGCAAAAAAGGTACTGCTAGTTTCTATCTTTCTAGATGTAGCGAAGGTACCAAGCTGCAGGCCATTATCATTGGTAACGGCTTTTCGTTCCAATGACGGTTTGAAAAAAGTCTTCTTTCCCGATTTGCGCATTTTCGTCGCCGATGACTATTTTGACATCTTCTTTAGGGCACTCTCCGTAAGCCTTATCTATGCTTTCATAGCTCTCATCCTTCATGTCGTTAGGCTTATGTTTTTTTTTGTGCCGGAGTGAATTCAAAGTGCCAAGAATAGGATCCGGCTCGCTACGCTGAATAAACTGTAATTGAAGAACAAGTTGCTCATTCTCAACACACAGATTCGATCGCTCACCGGCTTCCTCTGAATAATTCGCTTCATCTACTTCTCAATCACTATGAAGCCAACTCCACGTTCAGCTCTGTCACCACCGCTGTAGTAGATATCATACTTGAACGAAGTGTTGGCGATGGGATCTATCGTTCGGTATTCACGTTCTCCAGTTTTGGGCCAACGTGTTTCCTAGATAGCTGCCATGTTCACGCCGACATTCCGCTTTTCAATAGTCAGTAGCCCAACACGCGGGGGTTCATTCGAAGTCCTCACTTCCAAGATCAGACTTTACAATCGTTGTCTTTTATTCGTTGCGGGTCAGTTGCTGTAAAACAATCCTTTTGCTCTACCTTTGCCTTTCTTGGTTGATGAATAGTCTTCGGTAAGTCACCTAACCAGAGTTATGCTATCTAATAAAGGGGCTCCCGTTTGTTCTTTAACGATCAACGCCCCGTCATCGTAATCATCGAAACTTGAAAAGCAGTTTTTCTTTTCAAAACTAAAAATTATTCGATGAAAATATGTTCACTGTGTTTCGGTAGGCGAACAGAATACAGTGAACACATTTTCTTGTAAATTTTCTTGATTTTGAACGAAAAAACTGCTTTTGAAAATTCCGAAATCAATGACGGATCCTGCCCCCTTAAGCAATGACCATGGTCATAGCCATGCCAACCATCCATCTTTATCAGGACTTTGAACCTGTAGCTCTGGTTCTCAATAGTTTCTAGTTCTTTCAGAGATGCTAAGGCTCACCATACGTCATGCGCTTTCAGCGTTATACAGTATTGGACAAAACATTTGCAACTTTTTCGATTTTCCATACAAAATGACTAACTTTGATAAACTATATCTCAGTTATTTATGGACCGATTTGAATGAAATATTCACAGAATATCAGACATAACTTGAATTTTAACATATATTTTTGAGTGATTTTTCCAATCACAAGTTGAAAAGCAGTAACGGTTTGACTAGAGTGAATTTTTTGACGATTTTTTTATATTGACGTAACTAAACATATTGAAGGAATAGCTTAATGGTATCTTCAGCAAAGTTGTAGATTTTGGCAAGATGAATAAGTTTGCTGAAGACAGTTTTTGTGTAGGGCTATCAGATTTTGAGATAAAAAGTTTTGAATTCTTCGTCGAAAATTACACTATAGTCAAACCGTTATTACTTATAAACTTGTGATCAGAAAAAAATATTTGAAAATATATGTTAAAATTCAAGTTATATCTGATGTTCTGTGAAAGTTTCATTCGTATCGGTCCATAAATAACTGAGATCTAGCTCACCAAAGTTGGTCATTTTGTATGAAAAATCGAAAAAGTTGCAAATGTTTTGTCCAATACTGTATATAAGGCAACTCAAATCAAAGTAGATGAATTCTATTCTTGTTTCAAACATCTTTAAGCGAAACCTTCTAATGCCTCTTTGATTGATGATTTTTCGTTGCGCGACATGTCAAATAGATTATTTGGCAAACTAATAAAATTCTTAATTGATAATTGTAGAAGCGCTACTAGAGACTAAGCTGTCACAATTGTGATGTAAGAATTGGAAGATTGTGATCCAAAAAAATTGAAACTCAGAAAATGTATCTCTATGAGTGAGTATTCGTAGCACTCTCTTGATTTTCCCATAAATAAGAATCTCGTGCAGTCCCGATCTATCGTTTGCTGGTGTAAATCCAGCACATTATATACCATTGACAAATTATCTGCTCAGTTGAAATACAAACATCAAATTAGCACCAGAGAAAGGTCATGTGACGGCAAATCATACACCTCGTTGACGGGGACATATTTTCCGCCCGAGGCAACGGGAACAAAAGCAAGGCGCATAATAACCAACGAAGGGAAACATTTTCGAAACATTATTCAGCTATTGAGAAACTCCGTCGTCGCAAAATTACAAACACTGAACTAGGTAATAAATTGTAACCGGATAATAGCAGGTTTCAAGTGTCAAAATCACAAGTATCATTCCTGCGGAAGTTTTTTTCATCCTGTCCTCTTCTGTTCGTCATGTTTCTTCGGCCTAAAGGGCCCTCTCGATTCCGGTGAGGGTAATTTGGATTTAATTTTGCAACGCTTACGATAGCAGCGGGAAACTGTTGCTGCTCCTTTGCTGCGTTAGAAGGGGATTATGTTTTCGTGTCCCAGGAGCGACGGAGATGTTTTTCGATGCATATTTACTGTGCGGTGGTTCGTATTTCAAACGAGCAGATACGGATCTGTCATATTGAATTGGATGTTGAAATGAGTTTATGATTTTCAGTCTTTTGAAATTTCGATATCCAGAAAACAGCTCCCAATTCAAATCGGTGTGAAGATGTATTGACTTTCGAACGAAATTCGGGTGTCATTTGCAACCATCAGCGTCTCAGAGTGCATACCTTACCTTACCTAGAAGTGCATCATACAACCTGTGTGTTAAGTGTTCTAGGTCCATGCTGAACAACTGAACTATTGCCGCAATTAGCAATATCTGTCCAATGCAACGTGCTGCACTGCACTGGCTTGTCAATAAATGGGCCTTTCTTCTTTTGTTTCCAGCGGGTAAGAATTCTCCGACATACATTTCGGCAGATGTTGTTTCTGTACTAACCTTAGAAAAGTCCATTTCATGCTAAAATACAAAGCAGTCGTCGATGCAATTGCAGTCTCACACGGATCTACATTTCACGTTGGTGCATGCTTTCCGAGTCGTTAATGGTATCTGAAAAGTAATGTTTTAAATTAATTGTTTGTATATTTTATACGAGTTGATTTGTAGAGGTTGTGGCTTTTTTCATCTTGTTTTCTTCCCTGTTTCTTCTTAACCCCCAGAGACGTGCCAGCTTAGGGCTGAAAGTCTCTATAAGTAATAAAGTAAAGGAAGAAGAAATTCTTAACTCCCCTGCATCCCTTACCCTTGCATTTCCACTCTCTTTCCAAACTTCAGCAGCTTGTATGCAAGCATTGTGGAGAAAATCTTAAAATTGGAAATCCAGAAAAAGAAAAAAAATAAGTTTCAGGCTTGTAACCGTTCCGATGAGGATGAGTCGCAATAGTAGTTTACGGAACAAGTTGCAGAATGATGATTTTAACAGCACGAATCGTACATTTATCCTACGAGGCTTGCCGAGTAGGATAATTACGACGAGTACTGTAAAAATTGAGTTCTGCAACGAGTAACGTACTAGTAGTTTACGGAACAAGGTGCAGAATGATGATTTTTACAGCACGAGTTGTGATTTTATCCTACGAGGCTTGCCGAGTAGGATAATTACGACGAGTGCTGTAAAAATCGAGTTCTGCAACGAGTTACGTACAACATTTTTTGCAATTTCGTAGAAGACCACTTAAGGGTATCAGAAATTATATCGGAATGCATTCACCATTATTTTACAATTTCTGAGAAATTGTTATGTTATGATTCATTACGCAACTCAAAACAGTTGTGTAATGAGAAAGCGTTGCGTAATGAATCATTACAGCACTGGTTTCAGTTAGGTAACGACTATTCCCGCACTACATACTTCAGTGCAGGAAAGTAGGCCGTTTCATGACAGATTGGTGTGATGAAAAACAGCCTATTATGATGAGAAACTGCAAAAAACATTTTTTGCAGTTTCGTAGAAAATCACGTCAGGGTATCAGAAATTATATAGGAATGCATTCATAATTATTTTACAATTTCTGAAAAATTGTTGTGTAATGATTCATTACGCAACTCAAAACAGTTGCGTAATGAGAAAGCGTTGCGTAATGAATCATTACAGCACTGGTTTCAGTTACGTAATGACTATTCCCGCACTGCATACTTCAGTGCAGGAAAGTAGGCCGTTTCATGACAGATTGGCATGATGAAAAACAGCCTATTACGATGAGAAATTGCAAAAATACTATTTTGTGACCATTTCGGCTGTGCTGGTGTCACATCGGATATAAAGGAATCCTTTATTAAAGGATGTTTCGTGGTCTTGTCAAAAGTGCAATGAAGGTGCAAGTGGTGATTCCAGTTCAGGATATGCAAGAGGAGTCGAAGCGAAGTAGAAAGAGCAGAAGCGGAAGATGGATAAGGAGAAAATCTTGCACCGGAAGCGACTTGAGATGCAGCAGGAGCTGAACGAAATGCGCGAACAGCTTGAAAGAGAGAAACGGGAGATGGAACTGGAGTTCGAAATAGCGCAAATGGAGAAGATCACCGAAGAGCGGGCTCATTAGAAGAAGCTTGCTCAAATGCAGACGGAAATGGAGGAAAGACTGAAGCAACTGAAGCTGAGTGGTGTGAAGTGCCATCGAAGACTGATTGGAATGTAAAGTTGGAGGCAACAAATCAGATAAAACCGGAGATAGTGAAACCAGGGAAAATGCTTGAGAAAGGAAAGTCGGGAGAAATACAGCCTGGGAAATCAGAGAGCTCGTAGAGGAGCCTACCGCAAACATTCGTTGCGTTTAGAGTTGGAGGTCCATCAAGTCTGCCGAAAAGTTTTCTGATCGGCGCAATGCTGATGATACGCCATTCGGACATCCGGAGATTCTCAAGAAGCAAAGTAGGACGATGCAGAAGCTGGTAGAAGTTAGCGAATCGGAAAGTGAAGAGAATTCCGCAGAAGAGTAAGAGTCATCCGGAGAAGATGAAAGTCTGGACGAGGAGGAGAGCTCCAAGTAGGAGGAAAATGTAGTCGAAGGCGTAGAGGCGGAAGAGGAGAGCTCCAAAACGGGTTGAGAACAACAAACTGTCCTGAAGATTCAGGCGTCTGAAATCAGTTTCACTTAATAAGTGTTTACCAACGAATTAATTAATTAATTAATTTTCATATTACCAGTTGAAAAAAAAACGCTTTTAATTCGTTGTTTTGGTGAAATAGTGAAGAATATACATCGAACCACATCCTAAAAGTCGATGAGGAGGAAAACTGCACGCATCTCCCAGGTTTTTCATCACAAAAGTTATGGTGGAAGTTCGCTAATTATACTTTGTAGCGCATTGTACTTGAATAATTTCGAGCAGTTTCATGCACCAAATTACCACAGTATTCTCTTCGTCTCTGTATCCCTATTGTCTATAGTCGTCTGTGTGTAGGGTTTCATCCATTGTGTGACATGATATCCATATTCTGGTTGCTATAGCATGTAAACATCTTTCGTCAAAATGTCTGAAAATGGTGATACTGAGGATACGATCGTCTGTTCCATCTGCAAGAAACAGGAACTGGATTCAACTAGAATCATAGAGTGCTCGGTATGCTTCAACAGTATGATTTTAGATGCAAGCGAATCTTCGGCACCGGCATCACCAGAGCGCGGCAGCAATCTTCATTTGTTTGCTCACCTAACTGTGCTGAGATCTACGGTCGCATGAATGGAAATCTTAATTTCGAAAAGCTGGTAGCTGAACTGAATGAATCCGTACGTGCTTCGATCAAGCAAGAAATGGAAGTCATCAATGCGAAGATCGATACATCCCAACAGTCTTTGATGAAAGAGTTACATTCAAGGATGGAAATCTAGTGATCATGACAAAATAAATGATGAATCGCGGTTGTTCTTTATCATGCGAGCATAGCAACAACGATAAACCATTAGTCGTCAAGGCCTAACAACAAACTCCGCTCCCTGAAAAATAAATCGCTCGGCATGATGATCATTTGTTCGCAAACCTAAGTCATAACTTTTCGAGAATTTTAAAGCTTTTATTCCGCGATCTGTCTTCTGGCATGCCATTTCTGATCAGATAATCAATCGGGCGTGGTTTGGGCGGAAAATTATGCCGCGAACGCATTATGATTCATGTTAATCGCAACATGTTACAAGATCCAACAAACGGTTTGTCCCGCGACAAACAGTGCATCGGATGCTTCATATATCGTTAGTATGCGCGCGTAGTGAGCTGTTCAAATCATGCTTCTGCAAGAGCGACGGCCATCTTAGACCATTCAAATACTATGTTGTTAGTCGCTAGAGGTGATTTTCTTCCATCCTTGGTTACATTCCTTCGCAAACCGTTTCAATGAGCTGAAGATCGAAAACGATAATCTCAAAAAGACCGTGGCATCGTTGACCGAAAAATATGACTCGATAATGGACAGCATGATCACACTTGAAACAGAAGTTAACAGATCATCATGTAGTGCTATGGAAAAGAATGCTGTAATCTTGGGCTTACCAATGACTGAAAACGAGGACACTAAGGATGTTTACCAACAACTTGGCTGAAAATGCCGTCCTGTCAGCTAAACGAATGGTTTCGAAAAATGCGAAGGGGGGAAATCCCCCTATTAAAATCGTCTTCACCGATTCGAGCATCAAAGAACGTTTCTTCGCGACTAAAAAGCAACATGGTAAGCTATTATCCACTGTTGTTAATGGTAAGCCCGGTAACGTTCTGGTACGCGACAAGCTATCTTCCCTTGGACTTTCCATGCTGAGAGAAGTACGTGGTATGCAGGATACGTTGGAAATAAAATATGTATGGCCTGGTCGCGGAGGAGTTATTCTTTTGAAGCGGAACGATGGGGCAAAGGTGGAAATGATTCGTAATCGTCAAGATATTGATCGTTTAGGACAGAAGCTCAACAAAAGGACCTTGTCTGATTCTTCTCCGAGAAGCCTGAACAATTCAGCTGTCAATGAACCCTCGTCAAAGCGCACATGCCCATAAAATATCCTTAGTATCACCAATTTTCTCAAATTATGTTTGTAAATCATATAATGTATTTTTCAAATTCTTATTATGATTCGTTTTCGTCTTATAATGCGTCCAAAAACGGGAGTAAAATGAAAATTGTTTCAAAATATTACAAATAAATATAAGAGGTTTGAACAACACTACAAAATTCGATTATCTCTTAGAATGCCTCGATTCGTGCAAAGAAAGAATCGACGTTATTGTTATTAGCGAAACATGGCTAAAAAACACTTAAAACAGCTCTTTTTGAAATCAGCGGTTACAATTCTGTGTTTCTCTGTCGTGCTGAATCTAGTGGAGGGGGATTGGCAGTATTCGTTCGCAAAGAGCATCGAACACTGATTCGAACTGTACAAAATATTCCATATTTTCACCACATCCACCTTGAAATTACAAACATGTCTCGATTGTTGAATTTGCATGCATTCTACAGGCCTCCGTCTCAAAGTCATGAACCGTTTCTTAAGAAGTTAGAGGACATAATTTCAAGTTGTCCTCCGAGCAATGATAGCATAATAGTCGGTGACATTAACATTCCTGTTAATAAGCTAGATGTTCCAATGGTTAAATACTATCAATCTCTTATTACTTCATACAACTGTGCTATAACCAATGAGCACTCGACAAGATCTGCGTCTGGATCTATACTCGATCATTCACTATGCTCTAATAGTCTGCTACAACGCATACACAATGATACAGCTTTTCACGATGTGAGTGACCATAACTTTGTTATCACTACGATCAGCTGTACATTCAAATCATTTCGCACAAAATTGGAAAAAAAAATTGTAAATCACCGTAAGGTCAACAATGAGTTCTCTGAGTTTCTGCAAAATATTCCGCAGGAACTAGGACCCGTGGAAAAGCTTTCATTGATAATCAACGAATATAAATCCATAAAAGAACGTAACTCCAAGACAATCTTCGTGAATGCTCAACTTAAAATTCCCTTGTGTCCCTGGATGAACGTAGATGTTTGCAAATTGCGTAAAATAAAAGACAACTTGTTAACCAAATCTAAACAGCAACCGAATAATTCGAATGTAAAAGAGCTTCTAAAACACGTTTCAAACAAACTCGTTAATGCCAAACGTATTGCGAAAAATCAATATTACCACAATTTACTGAACACACTAAACCAAAAATTGCTTTGAAGTCGTTTGAACGAATTGCTTGGTCGAAATGTCAAGCAAGACAATCTTCGAGATAGAAAAGAACGGGGAATTAGTTGTAGGCGATGTTGAAAAAAGTTCAGCATTCAATGAATATTTCTGCTCAATAGGATCCGATTTAGCTTCTAGAATTGATACCGACAGAGACATCACTAAATTCAATTCTATCAAAGTTAATAATGCATCAATTTTTTTGAGACCAGCCAGTTCGCAAGAGGTTACAATCTCAATTCAAAAAAGGCACGAGGCCCAGATGACTTTCCAGCTGATTTAGTAAAATGTCACCATCTATTCTTTGCCCAACTACTACGTGATGTGTTTAATTACTCTGTTGAGACAGGCGTTTATCCTGATTTCTTGAAGATCGTCAGAGTGGTTCCAGTGTTTAAAAAAGGAGACAGAAAAAACATTGAGAACTATCGTCCGATTGCAGTATTGTCAGTTTTCAACAAAATAATAGAGCAGCTGTTGGCTTCCCGCTTAAATGATTTTTTTGATCGGCACGATATTTTGTATCATATGCAATATGGATTTAGGTCTGGGTCCAGTACGTCAAATGTGCTATGTGAGTTAGTCGATTCTCTGTACGCATCGTTTGAAAAACGGAATATGATTGGTGCTGTTTTCATTGATCTTAAAAAGGCTTTCGGCACTCTGGACCACGAAGTTTTACTAGCCAAGCTAACTGCTTACGGTGTACGCGGTCAAGCAAATAATCTTCTTCGAAGCTATTTATCGGAAAGGAAGCAGTTCGTAGTTGTTAATTTCCAGCAGTTCAAAATGCATTCCAATCGGTGTACCACAGGGCAGCAACTTGGGGCCACTGTTGTTCTTAATATACATGAACGACCTGCGCCACATCAACCTTAGAGGAGTTTTCAGACTATTTGCGGATGATACATCTATCTTTTATGAAGGTAAAACTCAAGCAGAGATTAAATCAGATGCTGAAGAAGACTTGCGTACCCTCAAAATCATCTTTCATTAAACATTTCAAAAACCAAATTCATGTTATTTAGATCAACTCACAAAATGATATCAAACCCTACAGGACTGACTATAGACGATGAAACAGTGCCATATGTTGATAGTTTCAAGTACCTTGGACTTATAATGGATTCTTCCTTAACGTGGCAACACCATATTGATCAGCTATCAATTACACTTTCAAGAATGTGTGGATTGATACGAAAACTAACTGATTTCTTGCCGTTCAAAGCACTAGAAAAACTATATTTTGCATTCTTCCACTCTCACCTTCAGCATCTCGCAATAATTTGGGGCTCTGCTAGTAACGAACGGCTAAAGCAGATCCAAGTCCTGCAGAATCGCTGTCTAAAATTGATACATAAGCTTCCTCAGTTGTATTCGTCTGCTCTTCTTTTTACAGATAGTAAAATAAAAACTTTACCGATTCGTGCTCTATACCACCAACAGTTGATGATTCATACGTACAGTGTAGTAAATCGACAAGATTTACTCACTAACATGCGTTTTTCAATAAGAACACACAGCCATTTAACCCTGCGAGCCAATCACCTACCGATTCCAAGAGTGCGGACTAACTACGGAAAACGATCTTTTGGTTACCTATGACCTGTTTTGTTCAACAGACTACCTCAGACGCTAAAAAATTATACACCGTCATCAAAATTTAAAAAAGAATTAAAAATGTACTTAAAATCTAATGTAACTCTTTACTTAAGATAAAGCCATCAATGTATCACATCAGTGTAAAATAATCCCCCTTCAAAGAGCTTAAAGCTCACTGGGGGCTCCAATTCACTGTAATTAACCAGTTGAATGCTTGTTATATCAATTATGTGTAAAACTTATATGTTAATAAATGTTAAATGTTAAATTTAAAAAAAAAAGTTCCATAATCGGAGTCACAACTATCACACACGAATGAGTCAGCACGCTGAATATTTGCCATGTGACAGTTGCCGTCCAAGAATTTATCTGAAGCTTCACCCAGCACTTTGAAATCGGAATAGCTTGCTCAGGGCCAATGAAGTCCTGCGTTGTTCCATCGCGAGCTATCTCATCAGCCAATTAATTTCCAGCGATGGAAGAATAGCCAGGCACCCATATAAGGTTTACAGAGTTGACTGAATGCAGTTCCTCAATTTGAGTTCGACATGCGATAATAAGCTTCGACCTTGAATTGGCCGAAGCAAGATCTTTTAGCGAATCGGAAAGTGAAGAGAGTTCCTAAGAAGAGAAAGAGTCATCCGAAGAAGGTTGAAGCTGCGAAGAAGAAAGTCTGGACGAAAAGGAGAGCTCCAAGGAGGAGGAAGATCTCGTCGAAGGCGTAGAGGAGAAAGAGGAGAGCTCCAAAAAAGCAGATAGAAGAAGGTCGCGTCGGAAACGTGAAGAAGTGGACGAGTATCGACGTGTTCATCAACGAGGGCCGACGAAGGCACAACTGTCCGCACGGCAGTTCCTGTCCACGAAGTTGCTTACGTTTTCCGGCAACCTGGGGGAGTGGCCAATGTTCATCACCAGCTACGAGATGTCGACGAAGGTGTGTGGCTTTTCCGACGTGGATTATCTGGCGCGACTACAAGAGTGCCTAAAGGAAAAGGCGCTGGAAACAGTACGGAGTAGGTTGCTCCTACCGAAATCAGTCCCAAAAATCATCGAGACGCTGCGTATGCTGTACGGCCGGCCGGAGCGTCTGTTGAACATGCTGCTATCGAAAGTCCGTAACGCAGCGCAGATCGGCTAACTACACATTCAATGAACCCGATGCTAATCCAGGAGTTGACCGAGAAGCTGCCCGCTGGAACGCAGCATGAATAGGTGCGGTACAGGGGAAACAGTAAACTGGTGACCCTGAGGACACTGTCAACCGAGCATCGTGAAAGATGTGGCCGAAAACTGAAGTTCGAGACCACCGATGAAGCAGAAGACGCCGTGCATAATTTGCGGCAAAGTGGACCACCAAATCTTGTGTGGCTTCGTAGCCGTGCGGTTAGTGTCACTGAGGCATTTAGCAGCATCGTGCTAAGGAGCGTGGGTTCGATTTCCGCCTCAGGCCAAAAACTTTTCGTGAGGAATGTTTTCTGTCTGTGCCACTGGGCGTTGCATGCTAGTCCTTTGTCTAGTGTGGTGCTTCCTTCAAATGGGCAAATAGCCCACTGGAAGCATTAACGTGTAGTGTCTTTTTTAAAAATCCGCAACTGCAAGAAACTCAAACGGTTCCAGCACTCCGAAAGTTGGGAGGCGGTACGCAAGTGGAGGCTGTGCCAATTGTGCTTGAATTAACATGGTGGAGCAGGCTGCAAGCTGAATTTCCGTTGTAACATCGACGGCTGCAAGGAGCGCCGCAACCCACTCCTTCATTTAGGGAGAACAGCTGAGAACTGCAACATCCATGTGTTCTAGTCAAAACTCTCCGCCTTCATCCGCATTCTAACCGTCACGCTCCACTGCGGAAAGTTCTTCGTAAACACGAAAGCGTATCTGGATGAGGGATCGTCGTACACGCTGGTGCAAAAATCGCTAATCAACCGCTTAGGTGTTCGTGGAGTAAAGCAACCACTACGGGTCACATGGACCGCCGGTATATCCAGGCTCGAGAAGGACTCGCAGTGTGTGAGCTTACTCATCTCCGCTAGAGGATCGGAACAGCGCTTCCGGATCAAGGGTGCGCACACTGTCGAATGCTTGAAGCAGCCACATCACACATTTGCCGTTTTGAAAGTGGTTCAGCAGTTCACACACCTCCGAGGACTACCGATCGTCGGCTTCCAGCAAGCTACCCCCCAAATAGTAATCGGGTTGCGATATGTTCACCTGTCGGCGCCACTTAAGTCGCGGATAGGTCGCTCCGAAGAGCCGATAGCGGTCAGGTCCAAGCTTGGATGGACGGTGTATGGACCGATCGGCTGTGAAAATGTAGAAGGATTGCCGGGAAAACCGTCTGAGGAAGGATCCAGATCTCCACGCCAAAGTCCGCTCTATGATCGCCGACTATTTGATCAAAGGGTACGCACACAAAGCAACATCGTCGGAGCTAGCAACGTTCGGCTGCAGCAAAGCGTGGTATGCTCCGCAGACCATCAAGGAAGATGAAGTTCCGCATGGTGTGGGACGCCGGAGTAGAAGTAGTAGAAGGCGTTTCGCTGAACTCCAAGCTGCTGAAGGGTCCGGATATGCTAACTGCCCAGCCGGCAGTGATCTGCAAGTTTAGAGAGCGAGTGTTTGGATTCGGTGCAGATATCAAGAAGATGTACCACCAGTTGCGGATCCGAGAAGCAAACAAGCAAGCGCAGAGTTTCCTATTCCAGAACGAAAGAAAAGCCGGATGTGTAAATGATGGAAGTGACGACGTTTGGATCCAAGAGTTTGCCATGCTCCGCACAATATGTGAAGAATTTGACTATTTCGATAGTGCAGATATGGTCTACCAAGCAGTGAAGCGAGCGAGGGAAGTGAGCTTTTTCAACCCGCTTGGCATACTGTTCGTCTTCACGTTTTATGGTAAGATGCTGATCCAAGACCTGTGGCGGAGTGGATGTGAGTGGGACCAGCCGATCGACGAAAATTTTATAGAGAAGTGGAACAATTGGATCATTCCCCGTTATTTTTCCAGGGAGGACGTACCCTAGACTACAGCAGCCCTCAGCTTCTTGTTTTCGTCGACGCAAGCCAGGAGGCGTACGGTGCAGAAGCATACGTCCGCATCGAGACGAAAAATGGGCCGTTGTGTTCCCTCGTGATGTCGAGGTCGAAGGTGGCCCCGCTAGACCAACTATCAATACCCCGTTTAGCGCTGCAGGAGCAAGACTGGTCAATTTTGTCGTCGACGTTCTTTCCCTCAAGACGAAGCAACATTTCATGTGGTCCGACTCAAAAACTGTTCTGTCGTGGATCCACTCCGACCACCGGCGATACAAGCAGTACGAAGCGGAGAAGTCCAGCAGCTTGTACAGCCTAAGTCCATTCCTGGATGACGATGGAGTGTTGCGGATGGAAGGCAGAGCGACGCGAGGATCGTCGTTACCTTTCGAGCTGCGTTTCCCGATCATTCTGCCGAAGCAACATCCTGCATACTACCATCATGCTGGCACATGTTTGGCACGATGTTGTCCGGATTAAGGACGCTTGCAGTTTCTGACATCATCTTGCTTCATATATCCCTGAATCGAGGACAGTCGAATATAACATGCTCCGGTGTCTCCTCGATATTTTGGCCAGGCCGGACAATGTGGAGACTCTGCGTGTCCGAATTTGTGTAGATATTTCCAGAAGCATCCATGGCCTGACAAAAACTGAGTGAGGAAGAAGTTAACATCTCCATGTTTTCTAGTCGTCCACATCGACACGTTAGGAATGAGCATGTGGGTCTTTCCATCTTCCAGGCACTTGGCTATTGCATCCAATCTGATGGTACTCCTCACATTCCTTATGTCCTTTTGCTGGTAGCACTCAAACTGCTGAACCGCCTTGCAGTTGCTTATCAGAATCACCTCCGTTTTGTGATGAGCCACAATTCAATTATGTCTAGCGATTCCGTCAACAGCATCTCCACCTCCTCTGCAGCCTCAGTTATCGCAAGAACGACGTCATCGATATCGATTGCCTCTCATATTCTGCTTGGACGCTTTCTCCGCGCACGTGATAACCACCCGAATAGCATCCACCGTCGAAGACTTTTTACGGAGCTGTTTGTTTCCGCTATCTAGTTCCACGCCAAATCGGTAAACGATGAGACTCGACTACCTTGGATTCAAATGGAATTTTGCACATAGTTTCGATAAAATAGAATAAGTTTTTTCCACAGGTGGAGAGACCATTTAAAATCAAGAGTAACTTCTGATAAGCGCGTAAGTACTTTTAGCATCACCATTTAAAAAAAATGTACCTCGGAAACCGTTAGTTATAGAGAAAAAGTGTCTGAGGAGGGATGGCAGACAATCAAATAGGCTTTGTAAAAAATATACACTGAAAAAAAAAACTTTTATTTTCATGAAAAAATCCAAATTAAACCTTAAAACACAAATTGCAAAAAATATGTATCTTCGATTTTTTTTCAAATTTGTTCTGTAAAATTTCAATGTAAAACCAGATGTTTTAAGCACAGTTTCATTATGGCGCAATCTAAAATAAAAAAAGTTTTCCTAAGAGCAACTTTTGGTGCATTTCTGAAAATTCAATTTCTGGCCGTAGAAAAGACGTTTTGATGCTGTAATATGATTCTTCACCCAAAAACAATTCAAAATGCTAATAAAAATGTTCTCCCTAAAACTAGCCGTTTTCAAGATATTTAGGATTCAATTATATTAATATCATAAAACTTAAGAAAATACGCCCGTTTCATACGTTACTCCAGATGCTCCACCAACAATGTTACGTTTATCTCTTTCCACATTAATATCCCATGTTTTAAGGGCAGTTTCAACATGGTGCAATTTAAAATAAAAAAGTTTTTCTAAGGGCAACTTTTGGTGTATTTCTGAAAATTCAATTTGTGGTTCTAGAAAAGGCGTTTTGATGCTGCAATATGATTCTTTATCCAAAAACAATTCAAAATTCTAATATCAATGATCTTCCTATAAGCAACCGCTTCAAGATATTTGAGATTGAATTATATTAATATCATAAAACTTAAGAAAATACGCCCGTTTCTTGCATTATTCCAGATGCTCCATCAACAATGTTACGTTAATCTCTTCCCACATTATTGGGTATTTCGTTCACCACTGGACTGCGCAGTCAGTTTTCATAAGTGCGAGAATGTAAATAAAAGTGCGATCCTGCATCAAATCTTGTTGGTGTCTTCAGCGCACTTATTCTACGATTTATAATAAATGAGTGCGCTGAATACATCAACAAGATTGGATGCAGAATCGCACTTTTATTTTCCTTCCCTCACTTACTCTTACTCGAAGTACCTACCATTTTGCTTACCCGTACAAGCGTATACCTGGCCATTCTGGCAAATCATGACCGTACAAATTAACAAATATTCCCTACACTAGGTACCATGCCCATACAGTTACGGATCACCCACAGTGACGGATCACTTTGGCGTTCAACATCGGATAACTCGCTCAAAACATAAAAGTTGACGTAAAACATATTGTTCCCATGTTATACTATTTGTCTTCTACCATTTGTAGTGTTAAGCACAACGTTCAACCGCTAAATAGCGGTGTATTTGGCAAATGTTTAGGTGGTACCACACAGCTATCATTATATGTTCGTTTTCTGTAAGAAGTGCCGTCAGCATTCATAAGCTCCCGCAGCTGTGCACAGGTGGTAAAATTCAAATTTTATAGCATAAAACATACTCATTCGTTTCGATTGAGTATGAATTCATCTTTGGAAAACATTTTTCTCGTTTGTTGATTATAAATATCGAATATTAGCACTTCTAACTAGTGATCCATAATATGGATCAGGAAATGATTGTTTACCACGGTTATGGATCACTTTCAAAGAATCTATATTTCTGCCATTTTAAGCATTGGATTCGACATTTTCAGACAATAGCACTAAGGATAAAACTAATAAAACATCAAGGTTTGTAAATTTCATTTTTTAGCCGACTAAAATGGGTGAAAAACTTGGTGTGTAGCGAAAACAGTTCATGTCTCAGTTATTACAATGCAGTATCACAAACAAAAGGCATTTAACCCTTGTTTTCAGCACGAACACTGTTATTTTTTGCAGTAATATATGACGCATTGTTAACTTTCGTCAAAACATGCAATATATATGCATTGAGTTGAAAATCTCTTGATTTTGCACACTGATCCGTAATATGTCACAATTTGATCCATAATATGAACGTTGATCCATAATATGGTTTTCAGAAACCGATACAATTTTTATTTTTTATGCAATCCTATGTAAATATTATACTCAAAATAGTTTACTAACCGAAGTTCCAATTTGAAACGATTCGATTCATGCTTTTTAATTACCATTTTACGTTTCCCATGCTGTTTTAATGAATTTTATAGGTTGGACTCTACACTATTTGATCCATAACTGTGGGGTCATGGTACCTAGTTATAGCATATAGAAGCGATTAACAGTTAAACAGAAAGCCAAAGTTCAAATTTTAAAGAGCACGGATCTTGAGAACCAAACACCCGTTTAAGCTGAAAACTTAATCGATTGGTCGCTAGCTGGCGGTGATCAATCGATTAGTTTTTCAGCTCAAACGGGTGTTTGGTTCTCAAGATCAGTGCTCTTGAAAATTTGAACTTTGGCTTCGATTCATCTGTACCTTAAATGATCTTCGATGCATTTCTTGTTTTACAAATGCTCCAGGTGACTGAAAAGCATATTTTTTGGTACATCACATCAAACGGGAATTTATCCATCCATAACAAACCTGTTCCCTATTGCAGCAACAACTGCTTATTTCGGCAGACGACCTTTACTCCTTCTACTCATCGACAGCACTTTCTTCTATTCTACATTGGTGCAGTGAAGGAAAAATGAATACCTTCTCTACACATCTACGCATGACAAAATGCATTTCGATTCGCACCAAGCCCTTATTTGGTCAGAGACAAAATTTGTCATCATTTATAACACTCACAGTGATCGATGCGTACAATTCGATGTCGGTTGGATCATCTCCATATCGGCATCACCGTTGCAAGGGCAATGAAATATGACCACCAGATGCTTTTCTCCCTTATCCGGTGGGACGTTTCCATTGCAGTTCCTGCTCCAGAACTATGTCGTCCAGCTGAGTGGTGGTCAGCTTCCGTTCTGTCATCAGGAATGCAAGCGAAATCATAAAAATACTTACGATAAATCTTTGTAATGGAAGGTTATAATCATTTCTCAGCGTTTAATAATGTCTGTAATGGGAGCATAAGTGGTAAAACTGTGTCGGCAGAGAATAGACAAATAAAAGCCTCAATAAAAAAATATCTTAATTTCCAGCAGTGAGGCAGTTGCAGTGTGAAGCCCATTCATTTGATGCAAACGAGGAAATAAAAATGACGACGACGACGACCACGACAATGAATGATATGGCAAAGTATCCCGCCGATATTGTCATTGTTCTATCCCTACTATCGGTGGCGATTGTGGGGTGATAATTTCTGTGCGGTTGTTGGAACCCCAACACTATGGCTTCGCTTGAAGATAGTCACTTCAATAATCCCTGTCATTTGGACATAATTAAGCGATGTCCAACTAGCCTGTAACAGCTGGAACGTGCAAAAATTTTCCTTACGGGGAAATTGATTCACGCATTTTTGTGCTTTTTCTCATAGAACCGAACCAAGGGTAACATACACAGAGGACGCTTTGTTTGACAATTATCTAGTTTCTTTCTCAATCTTTCTCTACAAGTTTTACAAGAGAACATTGCACATACTGTAACTTTATGATTTTTACAGAGATTGTGATAATTTTCTACAAATATGGTAACAAGTGGAAGGCTCAAGTAGCCGTGGTGGAAAATGTGCTGCTGATAACGAGTACAGCTTTCCCGGGATGTTCAAAAGAGTAACAAGTGCAATGATGGACGTTGTGCAGAATTGTGTGAAAATCTCGGACGAGCACTTCAGTTCGTTCGAATCCCGCCGGGGACTTCGACAGGGTGATGAACTCTCGTGCCTGCTGTTCAACATCGTGCTAGAGTTGGGATTCACAACCAAAGGATGATTTTCAATAGATCCAGCCAATTTGTTTGCTTCGCGGATGATATTCATATTGATGGCAGAATATTGGAAACAGTGGCAGATTTGTGAACCCGCCTCTTGTTTACGTTAGCTTATTTTTAGGGAAAAAGTACAAGTAAATCATTTATTCAATTTTTGATCTCTTCAGGTGACTTATAGTCACTTGAGAGTCCTTTTGAGACGATTTTGACCAAACGTTCAGTTTTGTCGTGATAAGAAAAAAAGGTGCTTCTTCTCTTCAAGTTGTTTGAGAAGAAGTTAGCGATCTTCAAGAGTTTCCGCAAAACGCGACAGTCTCTTTTCTTTGCGATTTGGAAGGAGACCTTGATTCTCCTAATTGAGTTCAAGATGTCCTTCTAAATCCCCTAAATTCGAAACAACTGACCACGATAGGCGGCACTCTTTGTTTCCTCACTTGGATCAAATGGCCTGGGCTAGAGACTGTTTTGATTTGGTGTTCAGAAAATTTGTATAAATGTAGTAAACTGCTTTCTTATTTCTATGCAATTATCAACATTAACCATTTCACCCTCGGAAGAAAGCACGCATTCCAGAGAAACGTCCTTTCTTCCATTTTGGCCACGTTTAGTGACAGTTTTAAATCCTGCTTGTGACGAATTCCATGTCCATAATACGTGTTCGAGAGTAAAGACCATATTTATTTCTACTTACATATTTTCCTTGATGGAGAATCGCGAATAACCAATAAAAATGGTCTATTTTAACATTTGAATAATATTTTTTGCATTAAACTCGATATAATTCAAAAATGGCTACATCTAGAGAGATAATTCATACAATCATCATGGGTTAGAATCATTTCAAGATGCTCACTGTATTATCAGAACGTATTTATTTCGACAAAAAATCAAAATTATGAAAATCGACCAAAAGTTGTTCGTAGAAAAACTTTTTTATTAAACATTTCTCTGTCATGAAACTTTATCACAAACATCTGTTTACTATCAAGATTCTATGGTGAAAATTAAAAAAATATTAAAAATGGTGTTTTTGTGTAGTTTAAAAATTAAGAATTATTTTTGATTTTTTTATGAAAATAAATAAAAAAAATTTTCAGTGTATATATTTTTCTTCTATTCCAAACGATTCACTACAAATTTTTCATAAATTATTTTTCTCTAAAATCAACAGTTTCGGAGTTAGAATTTTTCTAACAAGTTGCTTGCAAAAATGTATAGGCCATTTTCAAAAGTTATACTTGAGTCAAAATGATCAATTATTCTATGGAAAACACTTATTCTGCCATACCAAAAACATGTGCAAAATTTAATCCAAATCGAAGATTATCGAGCACGATTTTTATTTTTTTCGACTCATTCTGGATGGAATTCGTCTTGTTTAGAAGGAAGTTATGGATTCAAAGATTAACCCTGCCTTTTGTTTGTGGCTGCAACCATGTTTAGTGAATAAACGAAAAAAGAAGAGACCTTCTGAGAGATTTTTTTCTAAGACGGTGTCCACCGCTAGCCTTCACTAACGGTTCCAACGAAAAATCGAAGGCACGGGTTCTAATAAGCATCTTTTTTTATAGTAGGGTACAAAAAAGCTTCAAAAGCCAGGCCTGTTATGTGTTGGCACGGTGTGGGGCTCACGTTAGGCGTGCTTAACCACTAAAAAACTTTCCCTACTGCTCCTGTGCCTCGATCCCCCCCGGAACTACATCAGGCAACTTCATCGGGGGAGGGCTGTGTTCTAATAAGCATCTCAAAGGGATCAATAGTAGCAAAGTGGTACTGAAAAGTACTGTTTCATTGCTTTAGGTAGTTTTAAAACTTCCAAGCACAAAGAGAAAATGTGTACGCACAGCACTAAGGTACGATGCGCACTGAATAGTTGTACTTAAAACAAGATTAAGCGTAGTGAAATTGATGGGAAAGCTTCAATGTAGTACATTGAACAATTTTCCCGCTCTAGTATTCACTTCGTCATTCTTTTAAAATCCCCTTACTCATGAAGTTCCACAAGTGCCACCCATTTTCCCCATAACACTGGAATTAGAAAAGCGGTCCATCAATTATCCCGGGCATATTTTGTAAAGCTATCCATTCCAACTTGACATCGGAAAATGATCCTTGTCAAAAAAAAAAAAATCTAATTTCCGTTACCATGATTAGACCGCGAGCAAAAAGAATCACCTCGCATATTGATGTGACGTCAAGTGTATCGACACACAATGCAATTGTGTGTACACCTCGCGCTTGGCGTGGAATTTTTTTCCCCATTTCCATCTCCAATAATTACAGAAAGGTTTGTTGAAGTCTAGTTTTTGTCCCTCTCATCCTTTGGGAATACCCAGCCAGCCAGATAAGATCCGAGGGCGGAACAATTGCATCCGTAATTTATTCTCAGTCTATGGATGGAGATGTTTTCCCCACTTCACGCTGTGGGCGAGAACTATGTTACAACAAAGAATAAACGGTGGTGGAGATTGCGCGAGCGAGAATTTTTTCGCGGAAGTTTCAATTAATTTTTTTCGCTATCGCTTCCCATCTCAAGAGCTTGCTGTCAAATGCATTCGCTTCATTGAATGTTGGGTTGCGAAGCTATTTTTGATTGAATCGTTTTATCTGGTTTTTGTAATTTTGCGAATATAGTGGATTTTTATGCTGTAACTCAATTTACGTTTAGAAATCCAGTTCACCAGTTGAACCCTAAATCCCTGCACATGTTATCCCTGTACAAAAATGAAGCCCCGAAACTGCATAGAATGTGAAAACCTTTCTTGCCAGCTTTCATATAAATTTGAGTTACCGTAAAACGGGGTAACTTTGATAGTTTTTTCGAAGAAAACTTGAATATTTCTACATATTTCTGCTGTTTCAAAGAATTACAATTTATATTTTTAAAACAAGTACTGACATCCTAGCTATCGATTGCACTTGACCGATTGCCAAAAGATTTATTCTGAATGGATTTATAATTTTTCATATAATCGAAAGTCGGTTTTCTGTTTTGGGGTAACTTTGATAATGGAGTATAAATCGAACAAGATTGAATGAACTACGGAACATTTATAGGGAGTTGCATACCTCTAGGCGTTTAACGCTATATGGAAATTTCTGACTTAGATTACAAAAATGGTCCCAGTTTGTAAAAATGGTTTTCGCTAAGAGATTTGAGACCGAATTCATGTTCTACTATAACTAGGCTGTCATGGGTAAGTGACGAACTCATTATGACTTTATCAAATATTGGTCGTAGAACGGATTGTTTGTAAACGTTGCAAAGATCCTAAAATCTTGTTAATTTTTAATATTTGCATTAAAATCGCCAAATGCACTTGATTCCAATGAAAATAGCTTTGACATGAAGTGTCATACTAATATTCTTTAGTTTTGCATTCGTTTTTCTTAACTGATTGACAGAAACTTCGTTATTTCGTTTAATATGTTGGGGGTCCCGCACTATCAAAGTTACCCGCATTATCAAAGTTACCCCGTTTTACGGTATCCATTTGTGTTATTTTCAATGCTATCCAGCATGTTAAATTACATTTATTGGTATAACATTGATACTACAATAAAACCGCGTCAACAATTCCACGCCATACAACTCGATTCGCAGCTGCCTCCCTCCATCCTCGGCTGCGGCCCACACTCGCCAGATCTTGCAGCACCTGGTCAATCCCTAGCTCGCTGCGCCCCACGCCTTCTTGTTCCGACCGGATTCGTAGCGAACACCATCTTTACATGGTTTTGTCCGGCATTCTTGCAACATGCCCTGCCCAGCGTATCCTTCTAGCTTTAGCTACCTTCACGATACTGGGTTCGCCGTAGAGTTGAGCGAGCTCGTGGTTCATTCTTCGCCGCCACACACCTTTCTCCTGCACGCCGCCGAAGATCGTCCTAAGCACTCGGCGTTCGAAAACCCCAAGAGCTTGCAAGTCCTCCTCGAGCATAGTCCACGCCTCATGTCTATAGAGAACTACCGGTCTTATGAGCGTTTTGTACATCGTGCATTTGGTGCGGGGGTGAATCTTTCTTGACCGCAGTTTCTTCTGGAGCCCATAGTAGGCACGACTTCCGCTGATGATGCGCCTTCGTATTTCCCGACTAACATTGTTGTCAACCGTCAACAAGGATCCGAGGTAGACGAACTTGTCCACCACCTCGAAGGTATCCCCGTCTATCGTGACACTGCTTCCAAGGCGGGCCCTGTCGCGCTCAGTTCCGTCTACCAGCATGTACTTTGTTTTCGACGCATTCACCATTAGTCCGACTCTTGTTGCTTCGCGTTTTAGGCGGGTGAACAAATCTGCCACCGTTTCAAATTTTCTCCCTATGTCCATGTCGTCCGCGAAGAAAAAAAATTGTCCGGATCTCGTGAAAATTGTGCCTCGACTGTTAAGTCCGGCTCTCCGCATGACACCTCCATCCGCAATATTGAACAATAGGCACGAAAGTCCGTCGCCCTGTCGTAGTCCCCGCCGAGACTCGAACGAACTAGATTGTACCGAGGCGGGTGTCGGTACCGTGCATTGTTGATGACGGATAGTTTTGGGCGCAATTTCACCATCACCAGGTAGTGGTCGGAGTCAATGTTAGCGCCACGATAGGTTCTGACGTCGGTTATGTCAGAGAAGTGTCGTCCATCGATCAAAACGTGATCGATTTGCAACTCTGTCTGCTGAGGTGATCTTCAGGTGTACCGATACGGAAGGCTGTGCTGGAAATAGGTACAACGAGAGGGATTCTTAGAGACGGCAAAATCTATCAGTCGTAGGCCGCTCTCGTTCGTCAGCCGGTGGGCGCTGAACTTTCCAATCGTCGGTCTGAACTCCTCCTCCAGGCCAACCTGAGCGTCCTTGTGATCATCAGTGCTTCCGGAGTGAGGGCTATGCACGTTTATGATGCTGAAGTTGCAGAACCGGCCTTTGAGCCTCAACTTGCACATTCTTTAGTTGATCGGCCACCACCCGATCACGCGCCTTTGCATATCACCCATCACTATAAAAGCTGTTCTCAGCTCACGTGTGTTGCCGCAGCTCTGGTAGATGGTATGGTTAGCTCTAAACGTTCGCACCATTGCTCCAGTCCAGCACACCTCCTGCAGCGCTACGATGTCGAAAGCGCGTACATCGGAGAGTATGCGAGTGTTTCCGATGAAGTTGAGAGATTTGCAGTTCCACGTACCGTAATCCGGGGTATCATTGATCAGCGGGGTAACATTGATCGGAATGACTCACCTCATCAAAAGTTTGTATTATCATTTATTGATGAAACATTTTCAAATCATGAACGGTGCTTCTGTTTCTTATATTCATAAGCTAATAAAAGTTAATATTTTTGTGAAAATTGCGTTTACCTTATGCGCGAATATGTCAACTTTTCGAAATAATTATTTTAATTGTTAAGGATGACACTACCGAAGATTCGTGTCTCACATGAGTTCTGCAAACGATATAAGCAAGCAAAATGTGGTTCTTACTAAAAATGACATCGCCGAAAACGATTCCGTTGTCAAAACTTTTATAAGTATGCTCAATTAGGCAACATTACTGAAATACTGTTAGCAATGAAAATTCCCGCAGGAAAAAACCTACCTTTAGGCGTATTCCGCGGTTCGAGGTGTTTTTAATTTTAAAATAACTCAAAAAGTAAATGACTTGTAGGCGTTTGGTCTTCATATTCGGCTTCAGGGGCCATGATTTAAGTAAGTAACGATATTTTCAGTATTTCCGAACGTTGTTTATATAAGTGATCAATGTTACCCCATATCAACTAAATCAAAAAATCGCCTAAAACATTTTTTTTAACATGCTTAAATCTTTCAATAAACAAAATACAGTATATAGTCTCGAGCTATGGGTGGAGTCAGTGCCGAATTTAGGCTACGGGGGGCCCGGGTCAGATTTTAGAAAAGGGGCCCTTAATCCAAAATTCAGATTTTAATTTTGAAATTTGAAGGGATGTAAGTGACATATTCCAATAGTATTTTAGGTGATTTTTCTGTCTAACGGGAAAAGTGGCATAATTCGTACAAGATATAATTCTGGCTTCTGTATAATTTGTATGGAGTGAAAAATTGTTGAAAACTTCAAAGCCATTTACTCCAAAGTAGTTTCAACCTACTCATATAGAACATTGCATCTTTTCACTTATCTCATTATTCCTTATTTAGCCAAAAAGAATAAAGTTTAGAAGACAAACACTTTTTTTTTAAATGTATGGGAAATGATGCTATTTTCATCGAAATTCCCCTTCCTCTTCTTCTCAGGATACCGTAATTTCGGGTGAAATTGATCATTTTTCACGGTTTTTCTGGCATCCTTTTTGAAAGTTTATCAATATCATACAACTAAATGCTGGAAAACAAGTACGACGATGAACCTAATTGGTTCATATTCCGCAATTTTCTAACAAACGTGATGAATTCAATTTCAAGAATAATGGGGAAAACGCCTAAATGTAGGCAATTTCCAAAGACTTTTCCTAACACGCAACAGATATTCAATTATTTCAACAAAACGATCAAATTGATATGATTTTCGATTGTAAAATCTATTTAAGGGATATACGTTAAGCATTCTCACATATTTTCAGGCTGACGCCATGTCCAAATCCTTGTTTAGAACTAGAAGTTTATTATCAATATCACATCAAACATGATTCTGGAATTTTACAATATTTTCTTAGAAATAAACATTCTTTATCACAAAATCCTTCACTACACACGATAATATTTGAGACACACAACGTTCATTTACTATACGTTGCATTGATTTTGGTGTACTATTAGTGAGATTTAAAATCGCATGACACCGTGATCAATTCCACCCTACTGATCAAATTCACCCCGAATTTACGGTACCTCATATCCAAGAAAGCTTCTGGCATTCATCATTATCCCAAAATCAAAGGTTTCCAAAGATTAAACGAACTGATTACATCTTAAACATCCTTTTGAAATTGATTAAGAGCTTTTTCAGGTTATTCCGTCCGCAAGAATTTAGCTCAATTTTTTTTATAACCGTTTGACTTCATTAAGCACAAGTTTCCAGATTTTCTCCCGTCGCCGCATGCTTTCATAAAAAATATAGTATTTATATTCTTTGGACGATATTTAAAGTTTACTCTAGGCCTTTACAAAATAAAAAATCTTAATAATACTGACTACTAACAGAAAAAATCCTTAAGCTTCAAGCTTCTGATAGCATTGCAAATATGTTTAAATTTTAAAGTCCTAATTTAAATAAATTCTTTGAATTGCGCAGTACTTTACTTTACAGTTCAAAGCGTGAAGCGCACTTTTAATTCCAATATTTTTTTAAAACTAGCTCGAGAAGAATTTTGAAGATTTTGGCTTAACATTTATGATTTTCTTTTTTTTTTGAAATATATTGAAGGATAATAGGTAATCGACCAAACCATATTATGAGATTCAGATATGAGGAAAATAAATCTACTCAATTACTCGAATGTTGACTTGAAAGTTTGAATTATATGTCTATATGAAGGTATTTCAAATTTTATTTGCTTATTATTGGTTCCTCGGGGGGCCCCTCTAATCGGGAGGCCCGGGGCATTTGCCCCCTCGGCACCCCCCCAAATCCGGGCCTGGGTGGAGTTCTTGTTTCAAAAATATAAAAACTGCAACATTTGCATTTTCAAACGAAATATTGAAGAAACATTCAGAAAAATGATCAATGTTACCCCGGATTACGGTACCGAGTTTCGGTCCGTATTCTCTCGTTCACATTCCTGTGTTGATGTGTTTTTACGGTTGGCTTGCAGGGCCCTAGTTTTCCGGAGGACCATTCCCCCTAAATGTTCGGAGGACCATAGTGCGCAGTTTAGCTTAGAGTCACATCAACAAAGTTAATAATACTTTTGCTGCTCAAAATTTGCTGTGTAATTGTTTATAAAAGTTTTTATTTTGTCATATAAGAAAAACGAAGAATTTTGTATGGAGAATGCATGCATGTTGGAAAAATCGATTTATTCTAAATTAATTCGTGTCATTTCAACCAAATTATATCTGAAATGAAAGTTGTAACGTTTTACGTATTTTCGTTAGAAAAACAATAAAAACTTTGAGAACTTTTGACGTTCTTACCTTTTTATGCAAAATCATTTGAATTTGAATCGCGCTGTGTTATGCTTTGAGAAAAAAAAAATAGGTGAGCTTCTCCCCGAATGTTTATTATGTCACTAGCTAGAGCGATTTGTCCTGTATCGTCAAATAAACCATTCTCAGTCTATATTTCAAGAACTGTTTGAGACTCTTTCTCTTATCTGGGTGGATATGATTTTTAAATGCCTCAAAAGCGAACGTTTTCTCGAGTAATCACTCATATAAGGACATCCATTGTATTACACAATATACAATACAATTAAAAACCAAACGTAAACTATTCATTCCTGCTAAACAGCAATTAAGTTCTAACCGATACGGCATTCACAATGGCGAACGACAAGAACAGCCCATTGAGTGGGCTTGCGCCTCATATCGAGCTCAAATGGGTCTGTTGTATCCAGAGTGCCTGTATATGTAAGTATATAAAATAAATTTCATTATAATTCACGCTCGCAAAGAGATCCCACTCTCGTGGTTCCCGTGGTACTTCTCGCAATAAAAGCGCCATTGTTGCATGTGAGGAGGCAAAAACTATTAATTGAAGTGCGGTGCGATTCAGGAGCTAGAGCTTACAAAAATACACACTGTTTTTACCCATATTGCTCCGTTGAAAGCCGATGTTTAAGGGCTTCGGGTCCGGGATAAATTACAGTCGTGCCTCGATATTATATTTCAGGTCAACTTCTGTTGATTGATTCACACACCTAGCTCGCTGCGCTCCACGTCCACTTGTTGCAACCGGTTCCAAAGCTAACATCATCATTGCGGGATTACTGTCCGCCATTGTTGCATTGCAACATGTCCTGCCTACCGTGTCTTTCCAGTTTTGGTCATCTGCTGAATACTGGGTTCGCCGAAGAGTTAAGAGAGCGTTCAAAGCTCTTTTAGTATAATAACCTGACAAATTGGTTAAAATAATCAAACGTCAAAACAAACAAAACGTAAAAAACTTTAAACAGAAAAATGTTTAAGAAACACTAGAAACGTCGGCTAGTCAATACATTAAAGGTTCATTTTTTCATCAAAGAATGAATGTTGAACAAAATCAAGAATAAAATATTGGTTCAATGTAACGTAACACAAACCAAGTTGCGAAATATCGAGGTACTACTGTACCTCAAAAGCATACGTTGGATCGATAGCACCATGCCACCAAAACCGGAAACAATGGCAAGATGCTGTTGAAGCCTCCGACTATTTAATGGTGGTGCCACATCAAGAAGAATGCCTCATTTGAACGAGTGGAGGCACGCCGTTTATATGCTCTCGATTGCCATTGTTGAATGGACCCAAAACGGTTGTGTATAGTTATTTTCTGCGCGTTCCAGGAAGGGATCCAATCTTTTCGATTCACTTAGGATTTTGATTGAGGGTATCCTTGTTATTGTTCGCCCTTCAAGGAATTCAGTTTTCACCACCGGGTCCGACCGCTGGCTAGAGTAGCAATTGCGCAATGCTGACTGTAGTGGTGGTTGATGAAAATACCAACGTTTTTACATTATCAGCTGCGCATTTTTTAACGGAAGAAGCGTAACAAAATAGCTGACCCATATTGGCAGAATACAACTTGGCTGGCCTGAAAATTTGTTTGAAAATTTCAAGAAAAAGTTTTTATTTTCTGGTAATAGGTGGATTAAGACATTTTTTGTATTTGTTTCATTCAGCTTGAATACCCTCAAGATGATTTAAAAAAAAAATAATTTTTATCTTGCATGAGCCCTAGATACTTAACTTTATCTGACCAATTTATTGGAACCACTCTCATCGTGACAACTTGTCTACTTGAATGTTTCATTTAAAGATCTTCAAGTTTATGTGGGAATCTAATAAGTTGAGTTTTTGAAGCATTAGAAGAAATCTTTTGACACCACTGAGGTAAGTCAGATGTGAAAATATTGTATAATATTGGGCCCAAAATGCTGCCTTGAGGAACACCAGCTCTTACAGGAAGTCTTTCAGATCTGGAGTTCTGATAATTAACCTGAAGTGTACGATTTGACAGATAACTTTGAATTATTCTAATAATGTATGTTGGAAAATTTTTTTAATTTTACGATCAAACCTTCATGCCAAACACTGGCGAATGCTATGTCTAGAAGAGCAAGACCAGTAGAAAAGCCTTCAGATTTGTTGGAACGGATCAAAAGTTGATGAGTGGTCGAATGTCCATGGCGAAATCCGAACTGTTCATTGGCAAAAATTGAATTTTCGTTGATGTGGGCCATCATTCTGTTCAAAATAACCCTTTCAAAAAGTTTACTGATGGAGGAAAGCAAACTGATTGGACGATAGCTAGAAGTTTCTGCAAGATTTTTGTCTGGTTTCAAAATTGGAACAACCTTAGCATTTTTCCATTTGTCAGGAAAATATGCTAATTGAAAACATTTGTTGAATATATCAACTCAAAATGGTAAGCTACTTTCTGGATGTTTCTTGATGAGGATGTAGTAAATTCCATCATCGCCAGGAGCTTTCATATTTTTGATTTTTTTAATAATAGTTCTCACCTCTTCCAAATCAGTCTCATATGCATTTTCGAAAACGTTCTCTTGATTGAGAATATTTTCGAAGTCCTGAGTAACTTGATTTTCAATTGGACTAGTAAGTCCTAAATTAAAATAATGCGCGCTTTCAAACTGCATAGCAAGTTTTTAAGCTTTTTTGCAATTAGTTAGTAATAATTTGTTTTCCTCTTTCAATGCCGGTATTGGCTTCTTTTCAAAATTTTAGATAATTTCCAAAAGGGCTTAGAAACAGGGTCCAATTGAGGAATATTGTTTTCAAAATGTTTGTTTCTTAATTGTGCAAAACGTTTCTTGATTTCTTTCTGCAAATCCTGCCATATAATTTTCATAGCAGGATCGCGAGTGCGTTGAAATTGCCTTCTCCTCACGTTTTTAATATGGATCAAGAGTTTAAGATCATCGTCTATAATCACGGATTCAATTTATACTTCACATTTTGGAATTGCAATGCTCCCCGCTTCAACAATGGAATTTGTTAAAGTTTCAAGAGCATTGTCAATATCAAATTTTGTTTGTAAAGAAATATTAGAGTCAATATATGTTTCATATATATATATATTCAAGTCGGCTCGAAAATAATTGAGTAGCGATATTTGGAATGTAACAGGGACAAGATAAGAATCAAAAGCATCATGAGTAATCAGTTGACAACTAAGGTGTCTAGAGTCGAATAAATCCAAATCAATCGTAGATGGATTTCTAGAAGAGGAAAAACATGTGGGGCTATCAGGGTATTGAATTGAAAAATATCCTGAAGAGCACTCATCAAATGAAATTCTGCCGTTTGAGTTACTTTGTGAATTATTCCATGTCCGATGTTTGGCATTAAAGTCACCAATGACAAACCAACTTGACTTATTGCGAGTCAATTTTCGCAAGTCACTTTGGAGCAAATTAACTTGCTGTCCAGAGCATTGAAGAGGCAAATAGGCAGCTATGAGAATATATTTACCAAGCTGTGTTTCAACAGAACTTTAGTTTTAAATGACGAAAACAGTTGATGTTTTATACGCCTATGAATGATGATTGCAACTCCCCCACATGCCCCATCAAGTCGATCATTACGATAAACAAAAAAGTTTGGATCTCTTTTGAGTTTAGATCCAGGTTTCAAATACGTTTCAGTAATAACTGCTATATGCACGTTATTAGCTGCAAGAAAATTAAACAGCTCGTCCTCTTTACCATTCACAGAACGAGGATTCCAATTCAAAATAAATTATTATTAAATTATTATTTATTTGATCCATTAAAAAAACGCGAACCAACAACAAATTGAATAGTAAATTTTACACCAACTTGGACTGCTTCAGTCATAGTGATGGCTTTGAACATTGCAATCATTAGATTCAATTGTTCAGTTAGAAAATTAAAATCAGAGGCCGACATATCACTTGTAGTGGGTACATTTTGAGAGGGATTCGCGATAAGGGCCTATCTGACAAATCAATAACAATGAGGTAATAATCAATGAAATCCTCATGTGCAATTTTAAATCCCATTTGGTGAGAATATACTCAAACTTTAACCTTTTCACTTTAATACACATTTCATAAACCTAGTTTTAAAATCCTCATCAATACCACACACATCTCCTACAATTCCCCTCAATACAATACAATACAATTCATACTCAAAAAATCTTCAAAGGTTTCGCCTAAAACGTACTCGAGAATGACAGTATCGCCCAAAGTTATGAGCCTGTAATCGATATTATTTTCAGTGTCGCCTATTACTTTTGCGCCGTGTTTACATTCTGGTTTCAATTAAGCACGCCATGTACGCCTTGTTTATTTTTTGTTTGCAGTGTCGCCGTTTACTCTCGCCGTGTTTTGATTTCGATTTCAGATGCGCCCATCACTTTGATAAACAAAAACACAGGCGTAATCAATAAAGTGTGTGGTTTTGCATGAGGTGAAGTTTCGTCTTCTACAAATTTGCGTTTTTTGAATAGTTAAATTATCGATAGGGGAAAAGTTCAAGTGCAGTGAATAGACAATCAAACTACAATTTCAACGCTGTATTTTCTTAAATTGTGTACATTTTGTCAGTTTCGCCTAAATCGCGAATCATTCTAGATTTGATGATGTTCCGTTACAATTTCCGGTAGACGAAAAGGGGGAGTAGAAGTTTCTTGTGGCGGCATTTTTCCATTTGATTTGAAACAATCATAATGGGTACTCATAGTATGAACAAGGGAAGGAGTTCACATTACCTGCTACGATATCGGCAAAGGATTTTCCTTGGGTAGATACATTCGAAATTAAAAGATTCGAACGACTACCCGACGGATTAGTTGGTGAATGAGCATGATTATGATCTACCTGATGGGTATGATTCCTAATCAAGCGATCGTTAACTGAAAAATGAGCATTTTTCGATACCCTACTAGGAAAATTTCGGAAACAACAGTTATCGTAACGGATATTATCTTTCATCTGCTTGGTACGAGCCTCGACGACTCGCCTACGCGAAGCGCCATCCCAAAAATTGGACTTATGATTGCCCCCGCAATTCGAGCATTTAAACTTGGTGGTATGTTCCTTCACTGGACACTGGTCCTTAGCGTGAGAAGAACCTCCGCAAAATATGCATTTAGCATCCATGCGGCAATTTTTTGTACCATGACCCCACTTTTGGCACCGACGGCACTGAGTGGGGTTCTGGTAATTTCCTTCAGGTTTCTGGAAATATTCCCATGTCACACGGACATCGAACATACGTCTAGCTTTTTCTAAAGCTCTAACACTTCAGTCGTCGCGCTGTTGTATTTTGTACAACAGTGGTGAAAAACCTCGCTTATCGTACAAAACATCAGCGTGGTGGTTCTGACGGTGTGCAAACGATGCGACGACTGAAGGGTTAATATTATTCAGATTTTTTTTTGTTAAAGTGATTTAAATAATATACTTGAGAAAGCCCTTTCCGAACAATGCCAGATTGGGTTCTCTTTTTCATAATGATTACTTGGACTGGGGAAAATCCAAGTTTTGTCGTCATAAGTAAACAAATTGTGCTTCTTCTCTTCAAAATGTTTGAGAAGAAGTTCGCGATTTTTAAGGGTTTCCGGCAAAACGCGACAGTCTCCTTTCTTTGCGATTTGGAAGGAAACCTTGATTCCCCTAATGGAGTTCAAGATCTCCTGCCTAAATCCCCCAAATTCGGAACAACTGACCACGGTAGGCGGCTTTTTTTGCTTTCTCACTTGAATCAAACGCCTGGGCTAGAGACTGCTTCGATTAGGTGTTCGGAAAATTTGTCAAAAACATCGAACTGATTGCTCATTTCGATCAAAATCAAAATCGAAGGCACGGGTCCAAATAAGGATCGTAAAGGGATCAATAGTAGAAAAAATAGTACCGAATACTACTGTTTTAGTAGCACTGAAAAGTACCGTTTTAATTTTAGCACTGAAAAGTACTCTTTTATTGCTTTAGGTAGTTTTTAAAGTAAAACTTCCAAGAGTAGAGCGAATTCGTGTACGCACAACACGAAGATACGACGCGCACTGAGACAATGAAGTTACCCGCGAGGTTGAAAGGCGTCTTGCAGCTGCAAATAGGGCTTTTTACGAGCTCCGTGACCAGCTTAAGTCCGGTGCCTGCAGACGAAAACAAAATTTGGGCTAGGGTAATTTGCCCATTATTGCGGTATTCCCTATTATTGCGGTATAAGAATTAAACCCTCATTATCAATCGAAAACTCTATTTTCTATGGATATTATTGGTGATGATGAAAGCTTGTAGTATTCCCAAGCTGTACCAGATGAATGCTTTAAAAATTAAACGATATTGATCGTTGGAAGAACAGTTTTAAATGATGCATCAAGAAAAACCTATATTTTTAACCAGTCTCTCTATCTACGGGCGGGTTTACATAAGCTTAGTTTTTTATGTTTAGAACCAAAACAATTATATGTAGCGGGTATATCAGTTCAATATGGATGTAGTTACATGATAGATATTGAATTTTGAATAAAAGTTCTATATTTTTGAGAAAAAGCATGTACCGCAATAATAGGACAATAAAAATAGCGTTTTGCGTATTATTGCGGTATCTGAAAATCTCATTTAAAAATTCGATATTTCAATAGTAATTTTAAATGTAATTGCTGGAAACATTAATTATATTATTAGGATACTAATTAGGGACATAATTTTGAGTTATTCATACATTTATTTAGTCAAACAAAATATTTGTGTTTATCTTTACCGTGTAGTTCCTCTTATTTACAAATATTTTGCAAATAAGCACAATCTTTTACCAAAAAATCACGTAAACTGACTGAAAATCGGAACACATGCCAAAAATACGTTGAAAAACTAAGATATAAGATGATCGCAAGGAAGCAATCCTTTAAAATTGTGTTGCTAGTGGAAAATATTTTTAAAAGCATCAAAATTGTAGGTTATATTTAAGTCAACAAATTCATTTCTTATATAGCGACTAGTGGTCTCAGATGGAAGAACTTTTTCTATTTACTTTAACATTGTCCACCTACGACGAAAGTGGAGACGAAACCGGCAGAAAATCATTCGATTCTGTTGATTTGTTTTCAAATCGTGATATAAAGTAATGACTTAGTTTTCCTCATAGATATGTCCAAAGTCACACAAACTGACAGTACCGTGCAGTGTCATTAACATGGAGGGAGCATAATTTCAATGCTCGAACATTGTGTGGTATTAAATGTATATTGAATGTAATAAAATCTATGGTTTTTGGTATACCGCAATAATAGGACGGCACTACCGCAATAATAGGACAAAATACCGCAATAATAGGACAGAGGAAGAGCTTCAGATTTATATCCAGAAAATGTATGTATAATTCCAAACAATACTTTTTTACTTCACTATACTCCAGATAAAGGATAGTTTTAACACTTAACATTGCAAAATACTATAATATTTAGATTTTGGACACTGCAATACGATTTTAATTTCAACACCTTGCTTAAGTCCTCCATAATAGGACGGATACCCTATATAAGACACTAATCCTTCCGGTTGCTCTTTAATGTTTGGAGTTTTTGAGCTTAAAGTGCTGCGAACAATACTCGGCGGTAAACAAGAAAATGGCATCTGGCGGCGTCACATGAATCATGAGTTGTACCAAGTAAATAAAGAAGTGGATATTGTCGAGCTCATAAAACACGAAAGGCTGCGTTGGGCTGGCCACATGGTACGAATGCCGGAAGAACGACTAGGAAAAATAATGTTCAGTGGAGAACCCGGGCGAGGTTGTCAGCTTCGTGGTAGGCCGCGCACACGTTTGCATTTTGCAGTTGAAGAGGACTTAAGGTGAAGATGAATCGAAGCCAAACCTCAAATTTTCAAGAGCACAAATTTGGAGAACCGTACACCCTTAAGCTGAAAACTTAATCGATTGATCACTAGCTGCCTAGTAGACACAAGATCGTATACGCCAGTGCATAAGAGTACAAAACTGGAGGCGATATACGTACATGTACCATAAGGCTGGGTGGTGGTTACCAATCGATAAAGTTTTCAGCATGCATGATTAAGGCTTCGATTTATCATCACCTTAGGGGTTTTAACGTTTAGGGTGACTGGAAGTGATCGGCTCTGGATTGAGCCCTGTGGAGAAGAATTATCCATTCGGCGTAGATTCAACGTAGCGGATTGTAGCCCATCAAGTATCAAGTAAATATGTCTCCCGAGTTTGAACAATTTGAGCAATTCTCGATTAAAAATATCAATGATTTTTGACAAATATCATTATAATTTTCTGTCATCGCCTCTCTTGCCATGTATTCCGAAACACGCGGTAAACCTTTCTCAATCAACCAAGACAAATTACTATGCACAATGCGCACAGAAGTGGAAAAGGTTCTCTACGAGGCATAAATTCCTCGCAGAAAAGGAACTGAAACCGTTCGGTATTTGCCTCTATCTATTTTCCAGTCACATTTAAATTTCAAGTAGAAATTTCTTCTCCTTCAAGGAGTCAGGATTTTTGCCTTTTCACTCTTCCACCCCATACAACTGCTAATGAGCGAGAAACAGTTTCTGAGCTGTGAACAAAAAGGTGATTGGAAGTTGCTTGGGATTGAGGAATGTTTGATTAATTTGAACCCGATAGCTGCTGTTCGGGTTCTTATTTATCACCCTGACGATGTGCTGAATGCAAATGAGTCAGTGATGTGGCATAGTTTTCCGGTTCTGCAAAGATGTGACAAATGCCGCTCGATAAAAATTAAAAATTGTAAACATTGTCCCATCAACACCAGACCTCCGATCTAAGATTAGCCTTTCAACCGCATCGTCACGTGCGCGTGTGGTTTAATGAAATTACTTACTAAAGCAAATCTACTTCAAATTCCCACCCAACGTGCTTTCCCAAGGGCAGCACTCCAATAAAAGTGCTGGATACACTCCCAATCCGGATCAACGTCACTCCTACTTCGGGAAAGGGGAAAACCGTTCAGGAAATTTTTCATTTTATAATCCACTGGAAATTAAATGTCAAGCTGCGTGTTGCCAACCTGAGAACCGGTAGAGGGGAAGCATTTACAATTTACTCATACAAATCAGCCAGTTTCCCACCCTCCGGATGAAAAAGAACGGGACAGCAGAAGCGCAGCGGTGGCAAATTTTGGCTTTTTTCGCTTGTTTGCCTACCATGTGGCAGTGTCAAACTAATTTCAATCATATGACACGCGTGCAGATGTTTTACGATTTCTTAATTCTTTCAACCGTCAGCGAATCAGACGTTCCCAAATGTTTCTAGTGTGTAGGGTTTCGTTCTACTTCGTCGTAAGCCGTACTATTCGTCGTATCAAACTTAAAATGTTCCACTACGGCGGATATTCCAACTTACCTGCAACATAGATTCATTTTACCAGTGTAATTTTGTAAAAGCTGTCGTAGTTCGTACACTTGTACACCAAAAATGTAATATAACTACTGTATTTCGGTCAATAACTTCAGTTCAATTATCCACTTTTCACTTTTTCACCTAAATGTCATGGACGAACACGATTTCTGCACTATTACTTCAATAGGGCGTAACTGACATGAGCGATTTCTCTTCATCGATCCTCTCTTTCGCTAATAACTTCGCTAAATTAGATAAATCTTCAATATTCATTATTAATAAAGCAAGATAGAGTGATTCTTCATCCTACAGCACAAAAATATGTAAAGAAAAGAGTATCAGTTTTCTGCAATAACGCAAAGAGAACAACGAAGAAGTGAAACAAATGAATGCAGATAGGTCCTTATGAAAAAACAATGATGATTTGAGAGAAATGCTTAACGATCGACACCAATCACACCATTTTATTGTACAAGTTTCTTCCCGCTTCTTGTGTGAATTACTTCGCCAGGCACTTATTTTCACTATGGAAAACCTTCGTACTTCTTCACTGAAGGATTTCATTTCAATCACACGCCGTAAAAGTTCTATAAATCACGAAATTTTATGAAATTTCCTCAACGATCGCGTAAAATTGAGAATATAAACAAAGTTCAGTCCGTCGTACTGAGAAAAAAAAGCTTGTGCGCACCAATGTGTGCGCGATGCTCGACGTAAAAATACGGTTCCTTTGATTGTGTTGTTTTCGCTGCCCTGTGAGCAAATGCCATAATTGTACGGTCAAAAGGAATTGTGTTCATATGTTTGGGCTGAATTTTGATGAATGCTGAATTTGTATAGTTCTATCGCACAACATCAAAAACAGGGATGTTATCTATACCAGCAACACGAACTCAGACTTAAATTGCTGAATTTTCACATATCTTGTCGCTAGCAAAAAACGATGGAAATGTTCATTTTACCTGCACTATGTTGGTAAAATGAACAGCTGTTGGTGGTTAAATGAACATCATTCAAAAAACGCGAGCAAAACAAATATTTCTGAAAATTTGTATTGCTTCACCGAAAATATATCCATTAATGATTGTAACCCATTTAAAGAGAATTGTGAAGGTTGATTGTAAAGATTTGACCTCATATCATAACGATACTCACCTCACTGAAAAACCTTAAGTCTTCCGAGCTAAAAGTTACGTCAGTTCTAATTTTCAAACGTTGTTTTCTTAAATCTTAGTTTTCGTTGATATATGCACTTCAATTGACCTACGTATCAACCCTAACACTCTTATTTATGCTATAAATCGCCCGTACGCGATAAAAATTTATCGAAATTTGTTTTTTTTTTCGATAAATGGCAAGGTGTTTATTTTACCACCCATGTTCATTTTACCACCACTTCCCCTACGATGGATAATGGCACATCACCTTAGTCCTTCTTTGCAATCTTCCAAAAAGATGCTATTCACAAAAGGGTTTCAATTGTGTATCAATAAAAGCATCTGTTACTTACCTGATTCTTGTCATATCATATCAATATCAAGGCTCATAAAGTTTCATTACCGTTCCAATGAACATGCATTTCACTCCTTGTTTGACGGTCAACATTCTTGCTGCAAGTGTCCTTTGCAAATAACAATGAAGTCAAGTTTATCAAGACGTTTTCCGCAACTTTTCAAACAAACTCTTGAAACTTCTCCCAAAATGCTGGTATTAATGTTATGTTTCATATAACTTCCATTCAAAGCATTTGCAACTTGCATTCAATTTTCGTTCCCATACCCACAACTCAAGAAGATTCATCCCAGTTGCGAGAAAGTTTCACCAAACTACGTGTATGACAGGTAGAAGTTTGTTTTCAAACCAGTTGCAATGTGATACATCGATGCCACGAAAATGGGAGCCCCGCAACGCTCGACGTCCAGCAGACTGGTAGAACGAGGCACTCAACGCACTCCGCGCTGCTTATCTTAAATCTAGGAGGCGTTACCAGAGAGCAAAAGTCAAAGAGGAGCGAAAAGTCGTATTCCAAGCATCCAGAGCTGCTCTCAAACGCGAGATAACGCTGAGCAAGTCAGAGCGTTACAAGAAACTGTGCCGAGCAGCTGACGCCAACCCCTGGTGAACGCTTATCGAATAGTCATGGCGAGAGTCAAGGGTCCATCAATGTCGGTTGAAACGTGTGCTGAAAAGCTGAGGATTCTTGATGAGGGTCTCTTCCCAACACATGATCTGACACCGTGGCTACCCACACCTTATGTCGATGAGAAAGAAGCAAACGATCGTCTGGTCTCCAATGATGAGCTTGTAGCAGCGGCGAAAGCATTGAAGGTGAAAAAGGTCCCCGGACCGGATGAGATACTAAATGTGGCACTAAAGCGGCGATCTTAGCGTACCTGAATATGTTCCGGAAGGTGATGCAGATATGCCTGGAGGAAGGTCAATTCCCTGATATAAGGATGATCCAGAGGCTGGTGATCCACTATTATACAAGCCTATCTTCTTCTTCTTCTTCTTTCTGGCATTACGTCCCCACTGGGACAGAGCCTGCTTCTCAGCTTAGCGTTCTTCTGAGCACTTCCACAGTTATTAACTGAGAGTTTAACTGTGCCAATGACCATTTTCGCATGCGTATATCGTGTGGCAGGTACACAGATACTCTATGCCCTGGGAAGTCGAGAAAATTTCCAACTTGAAAAGATCCTCCACGGTGGGATTTGAACCCATGACCCTCAGCTTGGTCTTGCTGAATAGCTGCGCGTTTACCGCTACGGATATACTGGGCAAATTCTTAGAACGGATCATCTTAAACAGAATGGCTAAATGTACGGAGAGCGCGAACGGACTATCAGAACGGCAGCTCGGATTCGGGAAGGGAAAACCGATGGTAGACGCAATTCGGACGGTCCTGGAAAGGGCCGAGAAGGCATGGCTAGCGTATCATCGTCGATACTGAGATACGGATTTCCAGCCTGGAGTGCATCACTGCAAACCAAGCGCAATTGGGACAAGCTCAACAACACGTTCCGGCTCATGGCCATAAGAGTACACAATATCGTTGGAGGCAGTATGTGTGATCACCGGGATGATTCCAATTTGCATATCCCTGGGAGAAGACATCGAATGCTATCAGTGGAGAGGCTCTAGACAAGTGAGGAAATTGGCGAGGATCGGCTCGTTAGCCAAGTAGCAGCAAAAATCATCCCGAATGTGTCGACCTGGGTAAACAGGGAGCATGGTAAAGTGAACTTTCACCTGACACACGGTTGCTTCAAACAGTATTTGTATCGGTTCGGCCACGTGCTGTCACCGTTCTGTCCCGTGTGTAGTGAAAGAAAGGATACGCCACAACATGTTGTCTTCGATTGCCCAAGGTCCAGCATATAACGAAACGCGGCGGTGGCTGCTTTGGACAGGACTTCAATGCAGACAAGCAAAATGGTAAGCGATCCAATCCTTTGGGATCTGGTGAACAATATTGTGGTGGAGATAACATCTACCTTGCAGAGAAACTGGCGGGAAGAGCAGTGAAACGAGATCCAGAGCGCAGTACCTGGCATTGGGTCTTCGTGGCGCTAATGAACCAGAAGTCAACCCCCAACCGGAATCATTTGACCGACCTCGACACTTGAGTCAGCTTGACGAAGAAAAAAGACGAAGGTCTCCCCTGCGATTGCCGCCGGTAGTCGGGGCCTTATCATTGCGGACGTCTCCCCAACCGGTATTGGCGACAAGCTACGACGCCGGCTGAAGTCAGGAGGGGAACGAATCGAGAAGGGAAGAAGAGGATGAACGACGTAAGGAGACAGAAAAGCGGAGGATGATGAAAATGCAGTCTGCTCAAGATGTAAGAGCAAACCAATGGCAGACTGCGCAGAGTGCAAGAGCACAAAGCGTGAAAATGTCCAAAACGTAATAGAAGTGCAGATGAACAGACATTAAGACAATAAGAACAACGCCCACAAGAAGATAAAACTCATGATCGTACGGATGCGAAAGGTCCTCTCATCGGCGGTGAAAGAGTACGATACGGTAGTGGTGAGAGCCAAAACAGAGGAGGGGGCGGCTAAACCTGCTCTCGCTCTTACATCGGATAAGCGGACGAGAGAGGTCAGTGGGGGTGGAAAACACCAGTTTCCATGACTCCAAAGAGAAGCAGAACCAGGCCGGGAGATGGGTGAAGCAGGTGCGACAAACTAGGAACGCCGCTCAAAGAGAGATGCGCAGCACGAACGCAAATCCACGGTAGAATGAGTGGAGAAAAGAAGCAAGAAGGAAGAAAAGTCAGCAAAAGCGGACGGCGGTACAAACTATGGATCAGAGAAGATAGAAAAGCCTCCACCTCGGCAGATGCCGCCGTTGAGGACGCTGTTCTCTTCAAGGATAACACCGTACGCCGCGCTTCTTAAAACCGTCAGAGAAGACTCGATGTTAAGGGATCTGGGCGAAAACATGGTCAAAGCCAGACGTACCCTTGGCAGTTTGGCTTTTTAGGAGCGCATGGCTCAATAGCTGAGTAATAAGACAGAAGTGGCCCGAATATTGTACTTGTCAACAAGGATTTAGACGAATTCACGTCAGAAGAAGACCTGAGTGGTGCACTTAGGTCACAGTGTGTTGTGGGGAACGGGTCATCTTGTATAAGACTGCACGCAGTGGTCAAAGTGCATGCTATGCACTCCAGACGATGGAAACGACCATCAAACAGGTGGCTTCAAATGCCCTACCTGCAAGTGAGCGATAAAAGGACAATATTAATAAAGATAACCCAGATCAATCCGATTCACTCCGATTCACTGCAACAGCGCACGGCAGCTGTTGTGGCAGTCAACGACAGGAAATATGTGTGAAACATCAAGGCTTCGTCATCGCTTAAATCAACCGTGTTGATGTATGCAGCTGTTATGCACCTTCGAGGTGGACAGTGGAGCAGTTCAGTTAGATGGTAGACCAGCTAACTGACAAGTTGATCGGAAGGAAGCCGATACTCATGGCAGAAGACTTCAATGTCTGTGCTGTGGTGAAGGGCAGCATTGTGACCAACGCAAGAGGATATATCCTGCAGGAAGCCTTAGGAAGGCTAGATAAACGATTATGCAATGAAGGCTCCGTTAGCACATTTCGGTCAACGGAACCCTGCGCCAACTAAGGGAAGAATAACTAGCGAGCGGAAGTGGAAGACGCTAGGACAACACTCAAACGAGATATCAGGCTTAGTAAATCCAATTGCTACAAGGAGCTGTGCCGAGATACCCCAGTCGTTATGGCAAAGATCAAGGTCCCTTCGACACCAGTGGAGATCGTGGAGGGTCTTTTCCCGAAGCAGGATCCAACATCTTGGACACCAACGCTATACGGGGAAGACGCAGAAGCAATCGCTGAGGAACGGCAAGTGTTCAACGATGAGCTTGTAGATCCTGCGAAACGGCTAAAATCGAAGAAAGCTCATGGTCTAGATGGAATACCGAACGTAGCGCGGAAAGCTGCATTCCTGGCATATCCGGACATGTTCAGGAAGGTGTTGCAAAAATGTAGTTTGGATTTCGCAAAGGCTTATCGACGATAGACGCAATTCAAGCAGTACTCGAGTGTGCTGAAAAAGTGTCGAGACAGAAACGAAGAGGAGATCGATACTGAGCCGTGGTCACGATAGATGTGAAAAACGCATTCAAAAGCGCCAACTCGAAGGCCATCGCCGCATCACTGCACAGGTTCCTGACTACCTGTGCAAGATCCTAAAGAGCTAGTTCCAGAGCAGAATCGTGATGTATGACACAAATGAAGGGCAGAAATCATTGCAAGTGACAGCAGGCGTCCCTCAAGGTTCCATTCTCGGTCCAAATCTTTAGAATGGGATGTACGACGGAGTTTTGTCACTGTGGTTACCCAGGAAAGTGAATATTTTTGGTTTTGCGGATGATATGTCACTAACGGTGATGGGCGAGACGCTTGAAGAAAGATGTTGGTGATAAGAACAATAGTCGTAATCGAGAGAAGGATGAGTGGAGTCAAACTGCAGATAACTCACCACAAAACAGAGGTGCTGCTAGTCAGCAACTACAAGGCGGTGAACAAAGCAATAACGCATATCATGTCGTCGCTACAACAAAAATGGTGAAGAAACCAGAAGGCGTTGGGCCGCGGTCGAAGTAGGCTAGATCCTCCGTCGAGGACTAGGCCGAGTAATTCAAGCGTCACGTAGTATCGGTGATAGGTAGTCGGGCACCTGTGAACCGAAGCCTTCCGCCATCTGTATCGCAGGACTGATCTCGGCACTATACCGACCACCAACGAGTTGGAGTAGGTTAGATCCTCCGCCGGGAACTAGCTGAGTAGATCGCAAATCTGCACCGCCAAATGGTCGTCGGGCGCCTGTGAACCGGAAGCTTTCCTCCACCTGAATCGCCTGACCGACCTCGGCATCTGTACGGATAGCATCGGTTTTGGGACATCTACCGCCGTCGGTGAAATCTTCGTCGGAGTAAGATAGATCCACCGTCGGGGACTATTCTGAGTAGTCCGTAGCGAGCCTGAACCGCAAGCCATCCCCCAACTGGTATCGCTGTGCCGACTTCGGTACTCTACCGGTCAAAAACAGAAAAAGGACACCGGTTTCGGGAGATATTCCTCCGTCGGGGAGCTCTCTATCGGAGTAGGCTAGCTTCACCGTCGGAAACTTTACCTTAGAGTAAAGTGGGGCAAAAGTTCGAGTTGGGCAAGAGTTTCTTTTTAAGATTTCCAGCTCAATTCAAAACAAAACTTATTAATGTCATAGTGTTTCGAATGCTATTCAGGTAAGAGACTTTCACTCCAAATATCATAGAAATCGATTGAGATTTGGAAAAGTTATGGCTATTTGTTGTTTTTCGACGTGAATATTGTAATTTTTGGTCAAACTTTCGTTGCATGGAATCAAATAAAGATTTTTCAATATTCTATATAAGGGCGTTTCTAGGTCTATCATAAGGTTGCTTTGAGGTGTATTAGTTTTTGCATAAATGCTTGAAAACAATGTTTGGCCCATTGTGGGGCAAAAGTTCGAATCAGCGGGGCAAAAGACCCAGGTATAAATTCATAGAAAAATTTGCAAATTCCCTAAAATTCACAAATTATCTTAAAATTTATCGAAATTCGCCTGATCGTGCGAAAAAAGTCACCAAAATTTCACATTTCCACTTAGTTTTGCAAAAAACTGCTGTTTTTGGGTAAATTACAATTAACCCTGTTATGGGCAATTTTTTATGCAAGTTCAGTGTGTATTTTTCGGCAAACATAAATTCGCGGCTAGTATAAAGTATGCCTGTCATAAAAGTTACAATATTTTGCGTTTTAGGCAGCGAACTTTTGCCCCACACTAGATTCGAACTCTTGCCCCACCGGTGGGGCAAAAGTTCGAATAAGACAATTAATTTTGAAACTGTTATAATAAAAAATGGGTAAATATTTTTAAATAAGTTTGTTCAGCAAAATTATACCCAATATGTTGAAAGTTCACTGTGTGGTATTTATTTTGTTTCAACTGCTTTTCGGGAAACCTTGATTATACCACTAAGGTCGAACTTTTGCCCCACCTTACTCTAAGCAGTTTTATCATATGTACTTTTTTTCTTCAAGTTTGTATTTTATGAAACGTAAAATTCATGTATAAATTAAGAATGCCTTATTAATGAATAAATGCTACCAAGTTAGGTGGGTAAGCAGAGCACAGTCGATAAAAATCTATGGTTTATTTTACCGAGAATGATTCGAAATAGGAACCACTGTAATGCATTCGAGTGACTTGGACGGGTCGAGATGATAATCACTCTCTATACAGCAAAGGGTAAGTATTGGACGGACTTCATTGAAACAATCCAACGTTCAACATATTGTCAATGTAAGTTCAACAATCCCGACCCACCAAGGAAAACAATCGGTGCAAATAAAACCCCCACTAGGATCTCTTACTGTTATCACTAGTATTGTTAATACTTGGGTTGAGTAGCGCCGAGATAGACGCCCCTATGCAATGGTATTGAAATGTCACTTGCCTTTGAAGGGGTGATGATTTGCAGTTAAACGCGCAGCAAAACGCTTTTTTTGTTTTCTGTATAATGAGGGTGGAAACCAGGCGCACGCGACAACGATTGCTTCTATCAACGGTTAATACCAAGTTTATGCATTAAGAAGTGAGAACACAGCTGTAACAGGGCAAACTATATTAAAATCTCTTTTTGATTTTTTTTATTAAATTACAGTGAAACAAATAACATTTTGTCATTAGTTTGATTCAAATAGACATAATCAGTGAATCAATTGTAAACCAACACACAGCAACAAACACATTGCATTGTCCTCTCCTGTTCATGCTGCAACAATTATATTAGGGGAAATCAGGGTAAAACCGACACTGTGGGTAAGCTCGACACCCTTTGATTTTTCATGTTTTGAGCGGATTTTCATGCAGTTTCCACCACGCTCTATCTTTACTTGTGAAATGTTGTGTTTCGGATGACATTACAACTAACTTTACCAATAAACTGTCAAAACAAACAACAAAATCATATTGGATAACATAGAAGCAACAGCAGTTGCAATATTTCGCTGTTATTCTTTAACTATTTCGCATGTGAAATTTTTAAAAGGTCATTATTTGTTCTGCGACTACATCATCATTTACTATTATTACGCTCATACAACATGAAGAAGAATTTCATTTTTGGGTTTTCGACAACTGAAAACGCTATTGAAAAATAAATGTCCACTAGGGGTAAGATCGACACTTTCATGTGGGGTAAAATCGACACCTTTTTTTGCTTCAGGAATTTTTTTTCAAGGAATTTTTCTCGTCGGAAGACTTCCTCTGTAGTTAATGTGAGTCTTTGTTTTCGAATTCCAGTAAAGTTCATGGCTGGAGAACTTATTAACAGGTAAAATATGACACTTTATGACTTTCCACAAGCTATTATTAAGTATTAAAAGGAAATATTTTTAAAGTTGAATGTTATTTGATAAAGCTTGAAAAAAAAAATTCTCATTGGAAATTGAAGAATTAATAGAATTTGAAATGTTTTCACATAAATTAATCTAATTATTTATTTACAAACCATGACGTTTGACAGTTTTCAATAACTAAAAATAATTACACTTTTCGGTCTTGTTAAAATAAAACAGTATTTATTTTCACAACCAATCATTCGCCACAACTTCATCTTCGTAAACATTCCATGAACACAAATTAGTCATATCCATGTGTATTCACCCAACTTTATAATCTTAGCATGAGACATTTGAAATTTTCACATATATTTAGTGGATCTTCAGCCTCTCCTCAATAATTTACGTTATATGTGTATAATCCTTTAAAGGAAGGGGTCATAGAAGTCTAAAGTCATGTTTGAAGCATTCTTTTTAATATGCCATGTGATGATGATGTTCACAACGTATAAATTCTACTCAAAGTGCATGTGTCGGTTTTACCTCAACAGGGTGTCGATCTTACCCGCACTCGAAATTGTCTCACCTTAAAATGATGAAATATCAATTTGATTTAAATCACTATATAATCTTAATATATCATCCAATGATTGCAAGGATTGATAGATTTACAACCAATATGTGATTTTACAACAATTTTAGGTTTGTTTAACAAGCGAAAGTACACAAATTTTATCAATAAGCTTAGGGTGTCGGTTTTACCCCGAATTCCCCTACACAACAACAGTTTATCACAATTTAAACAGAATATGACAATGATTGCCCACCGCGTGCGTAGCGATTTTCTATGCCTTTCATTGAAATTTTCGAAAACTATCTCCGTATTGGTACTCATTGCTACATTTTCAAATAAAGACCATATATCAAATTTGATTTTAGGTTTGAAAAAAAAAAATGATTAATAACGCATATAAAGGATTGCAGTGATGCAATGTTAATGATTTTGTTCCATCTGATTTGTGAAATATTAAAATCAAATAACTATTAATGGTGATTTCGTTATTCGTTTTTTTAAACAAAATAGCTAATTTTAAAACAAAACCACCTAATTAAAAGTCTAATTGAATGACCATTATGATTCAAAGCTGAAGCTTCAAAAAAGAATTTTTGGATTGTGTGATATTTGCCAGAAAACCGTTCGCCAGAATGACATCTGCCAGAAAACCATTCGCCAGAATGTACCATTTACCAGAAAACCATTTGCCAGAATGTACCATTCGCCAGAAAGTACCATTCCCCAGAATTATTTTTCTTGTCGATTTTGATCATGAAACATCTCGGAATCCAAGGATGGCCGTCACAATATTCGACTTGTGCCACTTTTCACATGTTCAAAAGCACTAAATTTAACAAATAGTACGGTAACTATCTCGTTCTTCTCATTTTAAGCTTTCTGCTAGTGCACAAAACGAAGACAATATAACACTGTTATTCTACATCTCTCACGAGATTTTCGGCTATGAAGTTTTGATACAATATTCTAAGCTGTTTAACCTAGTTTTAAGAAATTTCATTTCCTGTCACCGCGAGCTGTTCTTCTTCAGAATATTGTATTATACAGAATCTCTCGTGCAACTACCAGATATTTTTTGCTTGTCAATTGACAGTTTATTGGGGTTGTGCTACTTTCTCCCGAATATCGATACCCCGAGTGTCGTTTCCCTGAATACCCCGTTTTCTCAAGTGGCCTATTTCCTCGAAAATGTTTTGGCACTCATAATTATCAGAACTTATTGATTATTTCAGGGTGATGAACGGTTCATATGAAATACACCCTTATTTTTTGATCAGCGGTTCTTTAAAGTTTCTCCGAACTCAGCATTTTTTCTTGTTTTCTTTATCGTTCTTTCTAGTTCACCACTCTGTCTCTGAAGATTGTTTCTTATCCATTTTGAATTGCATCTATTTTGGGGCCGTCCATAAATCACGTGTTCGCTCAAGAGGGAGTAGAAGTGGGTGGTTCTATCATAATACCACGATCCATACAAATTTTGGGTCATTCGGGATAATGGATTGCAGGAAAAAGTGTAATTCGAGTGTCTGGCGTTCGGGGAAATGATATTCGAGGGTACAACATTCGGGTTAAAATAGACCAAAAGGTTTGGTCACCTAAATTTCAGTACATGAAAAAGTATTCAAAAAAGAGTATTTGGTTACCGCTACTTGACATGGTTTTTGGCAAATAAGAATTCTCCATTCTCCATATATAGGATGTTCTTATTAATTTTACAACTGTCTTATTTGTCCTCCTCCTGAAAGTAAATGTAAATTTGGTTTGCGAGTGGAGGCATTCATTGCTTCATCGAACTGACGGCACAAATAGTTGCCACGTATATCGAAATCTTGTAAATATCCAATGAACTAGCCCTTAAGAAGCAACAAAACTTTTAAGAACAGCTTATGATGAAAAGAAGGGAGCAATACTTGTGAAATATTCCAAACCATAATTCCCTGCAAAACTTAATAATATTAAAAAAAAATAATAGAAACTGAAAAAACAGAAAGATGTAATTTAATAATTTTAAAATAGCATAATCTCATGCTATAACATCTGTAGAACGATAGTTGCAACGTATATTGAAATCTCGTAAATATTAAATGAATTAGTCCATAAGAAGCAACAAAACACTGAAGAACAGCTTATGCTGAAAAGAAGGGTGAACCTCTTGTGAAGCCTTTCAAACCATAATGCCAATTTACAAGTACAACGTATATTAAAAAAAAACTTACAATGCTATCAGTCATGCTAAGTATTGAACTTTACATCAATAAGCAGTATCTTTCATTCATAGTGAAGCAGCTTTTAATGAATGCAACTGTAATTCTATTGTATATTCTTTCTAGTTCCACGGTCCCCCAGTATTAAGTGTTGCCTTTTCAATTCATATTTATAAAACTTAAAATTAACAAATAAAATTTTAAACATAATTGATATTGATTATTATAAATATTGATGTTGATCGTTGAATGCTCTAGAAATCGATATTTTCATAATATGTAACTAGCCCAACAATTAGAATATGGATATTCGATGCTGGCTTACTAAGTCAACGGTAGATTGTGTCCAAGAGACCCTGTACTTTTTTGAGTATATTAACCAAAATAATCTCACACATTTTTTTAAGGCTCTACAATTGCAAACTTGATTTACCTGAAAATAAAATAAAAAAAAATCTAGGGGATAGTTAATTCTGGGGAAGAATGTACGGCGAATGGTTTTCTGGCGAATGGTACTTTCTGGCAAATGGTTTTCTGGCATATGGTACTTTCTGGCGAATGTCATTCTGGCGAATAGTTTTCTGGCGAATGGTTTTCTGGCAAATATCGCACAATCAATTTTAGCACAAACATCAGTATACAATATCTTGAGCCTTTAAACTTTACCCAAAATTAACAGCAGACAAAAAAAAACAAACAAGATCGCTCATATTTACTGCTTCTGCCTCTTCATCATCCCGCCATATCAGTTTGTAATTGTTCAAGCGATGGCACTTGCAAGCCGCCGATTTACAACCCACCGAGCATAAATCCCTTCCAAGCAGAAAGCATTTCCAAAGCTCTTCACACGACAAAGCATAATTTTCAGAGCGCTTCTTCAACCCTACACACAGGACGACAATCGTTCGCAAGAGTCTTTTGCTGAAAATGTGTTTTGATATTCTTTTCCAGTGGATTTCTTTTGTTTCTAAACGACAACGTGGAAAGAACCTGGAAAAGGACGTTAGTGTGTTTTAACAAGTGTGGTTTGCGCGAACAAACTCCGAGGGGCAAGTCTTTTCACTTGTGATGTACAGTGTCTTGAAGTTATATTCGTACATGTATACATGTATACAGGGATGTGACAAATTAAAAATACCGGTCAGAAGAAAATAACAAGCATTAAATAATTGCATATCAGAATGAGCTATAAAACATTGTTGTATCCAACAATTTCCGCTAGAGTGCTTGCCGAATACTTCAGTTTCTTTGTGGTAGTACCTTTCAGGTACCGGATTATCCTCTTCACCGTTTCCCAGTGAGGACGGCTAGTGTTGGCACTGTACTGACTCACAACGTTAACGGCAAAAGCGATATCCAGCCGAGCGACTTGAGCTGCGAAGGACAAGCACCCTACCACTTCCTTAAAAGGAACTAACTTCATTTCTTCCAGTTCATATTTCGTATTTGGCGTCATCGATTTATGTAGGCTTGCTAGTCCAACCATAGCTTGCCATCTTCACTCTTGCTTGTGATCCAGATGACGAGACAATGTTGCGCTTCTCCTAGGACCTTCATTCTGAACCGTTTCTGCAGATAAGCTTCCACTTCTTCTTCTGAATCTGGTCGTTCGGGAAAATAAGAAGATCGTCGACGAAGATGGTCACAAACATCATTTTGTTCCCACGCATCGACCAGTATACACAAGGATCTAAGCTCGATCACTGCAATCCAAATTCCTGCAACATCGCATCCAACTGTGCGTTTCACACGCGACTGGATTGTTCAATACCGTAGAGGGCCTTTTTCAGGCTGCAGACTTTTCCGTTCGATGCAATGAAACCTTCGGCTGCAACATGTAGATTTCTTCATATCTCAGCTCGCCTTGCAAGAACGCTGTCCATTTAGTCGATATCCAGATTGTAGCGCACTGCCATGGCGCGCCAGATTCATCAAATATCGGATGGTCGCATACCGCACGACCGGTGAATACACTTCGTTGTAATCCAAGCCGGGTCGTTGAGAACAGCCCTTCACCACGAGGCTGGCCTTATGCCTCTGGATGCTACCGCCGAAACCTCTCACCGTTCTGAGCACCCACTTGTTCCGAATCGCTTTTCTTCCTTCTGGCAAATCCGCTAGCACCCATGTGCTGTTCTTGGTGAGGGAGGCAATTTAGTCTTGCATCGCCGCCATCCAAATTCCTCGATCGGGTTACGGCAGAACTTCGTCGTAACTCGTCGTATCATCATCTAACATCGAATTGCTTGGTAACTGAGAGGAATGGACACCACCAGAAAACGAAATGTAGCTTATTAAATCATCATTCTTGCTCCTGGTGGGAGCGCAATGTCGGTACAGGCATCCTCGAACTCTTCTACATCACTGCGATAGCTTTTCTCAGTGTTCGCTATAGCCAGGATTACCGATCGGTTGATCGATAACACCGACAGGCTAGGCCAACACTACGGTTCCGATCGGTTAATCGATTTTAGTAGTGCTGTAGCACCGGGATGTTCGATATACTCGTTCCAACAAAGCTCCATGAACTCCACCTTTTCCGCTCATTGTTCTGATACATGGGGGCTACACCATGACATCTCGGCTGCCGTTGAAACGATCACTCACTGGATCGTACACTCGATAACCCTTTATATTAACCCTTTATACGAAATCGTATCCTCGCAATAGCCGACGAAAATACCTTTTTCGGATTTGGGGTCAAACTTTTTCTTACTAGCGTCATCCATAGGCTCGAACCTAAAATCTTGAGATGTCCCAGATTCGGCTTCTTGCCGGTTCATGCTGCTTCCGGTGTTTTGTCTTCCTGTGCTCGTGTAGGGCATCGGTTTACCACATGCGCTGCAGTCGAAAAAGCCTCGGCCCAAAACTTATTACCTAGTTTCGCATCGTTAGGAATGCACCGCGCTTTTTCAACAAGCGTGCGGTTCATTCGCTCTGCTGCCCGTTCTGCTCGGGCGTATAGGAACACGTTGTTTGATGTTTGATACCATCAAGCTCTCACACCCTTCGGAAATCTGCATTCACGTGCTCTTTCCTATTGTCTATACGCAGGATTTTCAGCTGCTTACCCGTTTGTCGCTCCGCTTTTGTCTTGAACGACCTGAACGCTTCGAGCGCTTGACGCTTGTTCTTCAAGAACTACACCGTTACATGCTTGTTCGCATCGTAACTTGGTATAGTTGGCCAAGACGGTGATGCCAGAGCTCGATTCCGCCCGCCAAGAACGTTTTCTGCGGACGGTTGACTCTGTACAAACTTACCTCAACTCCGCTGACGACCAGATCAACATTTTGGTCCAGAACTTCGCATTTATCTTTGGTGAAAATAACGGTTTTCCCTTTCTTACAGATTGCATTCATCGACAGCAAATTCGTGGCGAGATTCGGGATCTTCGGAACTCCGCTGGCATCGATTCGACCATTACTGCTATCAATTGCGACGGAACCCTTGGCAATGGCTTGTATGCTAGTATTGTTTGCCATCCCAACGTTGTGATTTACCTTCGCTTTGTTGATGAACGTTGTTCCCCAAATCCGCATCATTGAAGCCAGTCAAACTTTCATCGCCTTGTTTGCTGTAGATAATTCCCAATTCCTTCGTTCCTTTCAGGTAACACAAAATGCGCTTCGCTGCCGTCCAGCGCGGTTCGCCTGGATCGCTGCTAATCTGGCTGCCTAGCAACACGCCAGGAACTGGCTCACGGAACAGAACTATCTTCAGCTGCTTTTGGTCTTCTTCGCTGCTAGGGCTCATCAGCTCCGTTAGTTTTTGATTGTGGTTCACCGGGGGCGCAATTGGGTCGCATTCCCCCATGTCGAACCGTTCGAGTAGCTGCTTAATGTCCTGCTCTTCCAAACATACAGTCTCCTTCTGTCGCTTCACTCGGATGTTAAGGACTTTGTCGGCAAATCCAAGATCCTTTATCATGAACTTCGAGGTAACCTTCTTCTTGAGATGGTTCACCCAACGCTGGTTGTTGGAAAATAGGAGAAGTTCGTCGATATACGCCGCTACTATCAGGATATGTCCGTTTTCAATCCAGGTACGTGTCGAACTTCAATCGCTTCAGTCTAAAGCGCTTCAATTTTCTACCACACTTCTGATTCCAATTCCGGATAGCTTGCTTCAGTCCGTACAGCTTCAGCTTGCAGACACTCCTCGGACGGGTTGATGAATCCTTTTGGCTTTTCCATATAAATTTCTTCCTCCCCCAGTTCACCTTGCAGAACCGCGGTTACTGCATCCATCTGGTAAATCTTCTGGTCCAACCTGGCAGCTCACGGCATCAAATAGTGGATGGTATCATACCGGACCATTCGCGAGTGGGTTTCTTCGTAATCGACACCCTTGATTTGAAACTAGTACTTGGTCACCCAACGGGTCTTGTACTGCTCGGTGGATCCATCGCTGTCACAATGTTAAACCTCATATACGGTAGCGTATGGTATGTTTTGATGCGATGAGTGCCGAAAGAGCTACCTTCAATGATCCATTCGGCAAACTCCTCGGTCTGATTCTTTATCCGTGCTCGATACTCCTCGACAATCACGTCATTCTAACGGTCACTGTTCTCGCACAAAATCCCTTCCTGGAACGTCTGAGAGTCAACACTCGCATCACCTAGTGCATTGCATCCCTATGGAATCTGGGAAATTTCGTCAGGAAGAATACTGGGACCCAAATTATAATCTCGATACTTGGTTACACGCACCCTCGCACTGCGCCTTATCAATTGTGGGTCCTCTGGTTGTGGAGGGAGCACAGCAGGTTGTAGTACAGAGTCGGTCAGCGTCTTGTCGGCGTCTTCTGATTCCTCGAACACGGGTTCACTAAGCTCGTGTCATCTTGCGCCTGCAGATCATTTTCTTCCCCATCAACTATCTGTTCCTCTTCAACCTTAATCTAATTCTGCGCAACCATTTCGAAAAGTGCCTTTTGGTTGGGATCTTCGTCCTTCGGTGTAATTTTACCTTCCCTTACGTCTTGAAATTGTACACTCTATACGCTTACAAGTTCTCGCTGTAGCCCATGAAGATGCAACGCTCTACTTCCTCGTTTCTTTTCCGTCTCTTCGCCTTTGGAACATGATCTCGCTTACGAAAACACGTAGGTGCGACGAATCGGGATGCTTATCCGTGAACTTCTTTCTTCAGGCATAATTTGAAGACCTTTTGTCGATGAACGGTTGACGACGTGCGAAGCCGTAGCTTCCGCCAAGAATCGCTTTTCAAGCCCGGCATCAAACAGCATACTCTTGGCGCGCTCCACCAACGTTTGATGATGGGTTCCAGCTCGACGCTCCGTCGCATCGAACGATTAACGTACTCCTTGTCGTTGTCCGTTCTGACCCGCTTGATTCGCTCTCCTGTTGTTTCTCGACAAAAGATTTGTATTCTTTGAATGCTTTCAAAACGTCCGTCCTTTATAAAACAAAAACATATACAAACGCCTTCTTGCTCACATCATCGATTAATGTCAGGAAATATCTGCTTCCCTCCAACGATGCCGTCTCCATCGGATCACAGAGATCAGAGTGGACCAATTCTAGCAACCGATCAGCACGATGGCCTTGAATGCAGGGAACACATTTCTCTATGCAATCTTCTTCAAACTGTATGCCACTATATCTTTCAGCCTCTTTATGCCGTCGACCGAGAGATGTCCGTGCAACGTGAATCGTCGAATTCTTGACCAGCTTCAGGTTGTAGAGGCCACCCGAATACTGCCCACCCGCTACGGTCTCCTTCGTGGGGCTAACGACCTTGCATGATTCCTTCTCGAATTTCACATGGTATCCGTTTTGGTAAATCTTATCCACGGATAAAAGATTGTAGGCTAAATCTGGACCCCACAGCACATCATTCATGGTGATTGGTGATACCACATGACGAACCTCCAATATCTGCTTCCAGATGGATGACGCCGTTAGAGATGACGGAAGCTTTGGCATCATTCACATCGTTGATACTTGACGCCACATTCGCCGCTTCTTCCAAGAGCTTCCCTTTCCGGCACAGAAGCGATATTGCACAAGAATCAAATATCCAGCTGACATTGTCCACTAACGACTTCACTGCGTTGAACGCGGCGTAGACTGCAGCGTGACCACTTTGCTTACCACGAGCCTCTCCTCGGGCTTCCTTCCTCCCGCTGGCTTTCTTCTGGCAGTGGGATGTGTTAGTCCGTAGATCTAGCTCGCTGCGCTCCACGCCTTCTCGTACCAACCAAATCCGACGCGAACACTATATTTGCAGTGTTTCTTTCCGGCATTCTTGCAACATACCCTGCCCAACGTATACTTCCAGCTTTGGTCACCTTCTAGATAATGGGCTCACCGTTGGGCGAGCTCGTGGTTCATCCTTCGCCGCCACACACCATTTTCCTGCACACCACCAAAGATCGTCCTAAGCACCCGACGTTCGAAGACTCCAAGTGCTTGCAAGTCCTCCTCGAGCATCGTCCAAGTTTCATAACCGTAGAGAACTACCGGCCTTGTGAGGTCCGACTTCCACTGATGATGCGCCTCCGTATTTCACTGCTAACGTTATCATCAGTCGTCAGCAAGGATCCAAGGTAGATGAACTCGTCGACCACCTCAAACGTATCTCCGCCTATCGTTACACTGCTACCAAGGCGAGCACTGTCGCGCTCGGCCCCATCAGCTAGCATGTACTTTGTTTTGGATGCATTCACCACCAGTCCAACTTTTGCTGTCTCGCGTTTCAGGCGGGTGTACCTTTCAAATGTTCGGCCGACAATGTCCATATCATCCGCGAAGCCAATAAATCAGCTGGATCTCGTAAAAATCGTACCCCGTCTGTTGAGCCCGGCTCTCCGCATAACACCTTCTAACGCAATATTGAACAACAGGCACGAAAGTTCATCACCTTGTCGTAGACGCCGGCGGGATCCAAACGAACTGGAATGTTCGCCTGAAACCTTCATACAATTTTGCACACCTTCCATCGTCGCTCTATCAGTCTCGTGAGCTTCCTGGAAAAGCTGTTCTCGTCCATGATTTTCCATAGCTCTACGCAGAATCGTATGCCGCCTTGAAATCGATGAAAGAGTGATGCGTTGGGACCTGGTATTCACGACATTTTTGGAGGATTTTCCGTACAGTAAAGATCTGGTCCGTTGTCGATCGGCCTTCAACGAAGCTGGCTTGAAAACTTTCCAAAAACTCCTTCACACAAACTCGTTTACTATAGACGACGGAAGATGATCTGGGATAATACTTTGTAGGCCGGATTTAGAATGGTGATCGCTCGGAAGTTTATGATTGGCGAACACACTTATGACCTTCATCATTGACACAGTATTTTAAACTTCATTTATCATTTAAAAGTTTTTTTTTTCAAGTTAAGTTGAAAACAGTGCTCTGTACGAATATGAATTTGAGTCACTGTATAACAAACGTTTTCAACAATAGCCGCGTGACATGAAAGATGCTCCACGATACATCATCAGGTTGAAAGGGCTGGCAAAAGGATTCGACAGTCTGCCTACCTTTTTGTAAGTCTAGATTTTTGAGAAAGAAAAAAAAAAACAGTTGATTGTTCCAAGCTGCTTCTCCCATTCATCAAATCGTAATTCAAGTGTAATTCAAAACGATCCGTCTGATTGTTTGATATTATTTGATCAATTATTAAATTAGAATCGATTCACGGTAGTCACAGCTTCCTGTCCTTTCTGATTGAATGCTGAACAAAAAACGCGAAAACAAACAAATTTTCACTCAAGCGAAACTACCCATCTTTGGTCGATCGAAACATATATTGAAACCACTTTAGATAAAATAAGCTACCCTGCGGGTAATGCGATACTTTTTTGGCGAAACTGTTTTCAATGAAGAGGACTCATTGAATCGTGTGGTTTCTTTTGGTGGGAATGTGCCAACATCTATTCACATTGACGACAGTCGAATGATATCTGGGACGGATATAATTGGATTTTCCTGAGAATTCGTGCAGAATATCGAATGCAATATGTGACGAGAGGCTCGACATCAGGTCACGACGATCATCCAGCATCATCGGTTCGAATTTAATTGCTACACAAAGGAACATTGTCAAAATGTCACCCTCACAGTATCACATTACGGTGCGGAATTAAAGCCATTAATTATGATTAAGGCAGAATTGCATGTTGTGGGGTCATTTAGAGAGCACAATGATGGTATGGATTTCCATGTAAAGTCTTTTGGCAACAGAAGAAAGCTATGTATCTAGGATTGGATTTCATTGATTTGAAAATTCCTGTTGGCCACACAAAGAATAGAGTAACGTCTTTTATCAGATTACTTGAAATGGCAAACTCGCGTGTTCATGGTATCTTCAAGAGAAGAAGTGTTCAAAAATCTATCTATACTACCACCGTAAACGGTATTGAAAAAAAAATGTCAAAAACCTTCTTAAGATACCCAAAGAAAATTCTACCGTTGAATTCCAGTGAAAATGTGTTCACAAGAGTTTACAGGATTATTTGCTACGAAGCATACATACCTTTTTTAGCTGCAGTCGAATGCTATGACGAGAAATTACTGTACCTATATAGTGGTCATATGGTCGGGATTCATGCCTTCAACTCTTATTTACATCTCATCCACCATTGTAGTCTTCTCAAACATTGTTCGGTTTTTGATATTTCTCGAATAATACATAAAATACAATATTATTATGCGTTCTGCCACTTTTGTGCTCGTTGTTCACCTTCATACACTTCACTCGTTCCAACGAATGATGCACATTTTCGCTTCCATTTTTTTCTCGCATTTCGCTTGCGCCATTCTTGCCGTCCCTGTTGCGACCCACCGTTTGGTCGGGAGGAACACACTGTTGATGGTGCCATTGTGTGTGCTCATTGAGGTAGTTATTATAATAAAAATTTTATCAAAAAATGATCGTTTTCAGTTTCTTTTGTTCGCCGTTTAACCGAGCGCGGCATGCGTTCCGAATAATTGAAAAGAGAGCTGCGTGGTGTTCTTTGCTGCCTTTTATTCATCCACTCTCTCGATTTGATATTTCAATCAGTTTCCTTTTGTTCGGATGGGGTTCTTTACGTGGTTGTTGCTCCCAGGACAGACGATGGGATATGGGCAGATTTTTCCGGGATTCGATTGTTATTTGCTCTGTTGGACATTTTCTGAAGCCCCTTTATTATATGGCGGTTGCAAGGAGTACGCAAAAAATAAGTAAAACTGACAGTTTTGAAATATTTTCTCATGCTCTCCCGGTGACCCAGTTAGGACAGTTTGAAGCGATCATTAAGATTTTACGTTTTTGAATAGATGCATCTAATAATTATTTTATAGTTTTACACTATATAGTCTATCTTAATCCACGGATACTTATAGCTTTCATTTCGTTCTGCAACGTGCTCCATCAAGTGTGTGTTAGAATAAGGGCATAAGTGGTGATCCATCCACTCTTTTGCTAATAAAGTTAACGAGATGCAAGTTTTTAACACTTTTTCACTTCGGGACGCTAATCAGCGTAGCAGTCTTGTATCCTGAGGGGAAAATAAGCCAACAAACTTGTAGCTTGTGACCTTTATTCGCTGAAGATATGATCGATGAATGGAAATCAATCATTTTACTTAAGCCCTTATTCTAGCACACGCTTGATATATTTGCCTTCTTGTATCAAGTTTCAATCTACTAATAATTATGGTATCCTCTGCGATCTAATACTAGGCACCATCCACAAATCACGTAGTACCCTAAGGCCGCGCTTCCCAAACTCGCTTTTCGCGGCGCACCGACTTGTTGCGAGCTCGCTTGAAGATGAACAAAAAAGCGATCCGACGAACGGCTGATGCACCGCGAAAACCGAGTTTGGGAAGCTATGCCCTAGGAGTATGAGAGAATGAGGCTCAATCGTTACGGCTTATACAATAATTATATTCTTTTTCATACAAAAATCGCTACGAAGGGGAGACATACAATGTCTTTATCTTTACAATAATCTTCACAACGGTCTAAGGCTAAAATAAATAATAATTTTACTCGAAATTAGTTTCATAGCTCCAGCAATGAATATGCTACGTAATTAATCGATACTTTACCAGGGAGGGAGCCACAGAATAATTTTATTTTTAATGCTCTGCAGAGCTTTCTTCCTGGAATTACATTAGCAAGTCTATGTTGGTAAAGTATACAACATGGCTGACCTGAACATTTGTTTGAAGATCAAAAGCTTGTTTTAAAAACAAAGTTTCAATATTTTGAAGGCTTCAAATAAAGAGCTTTTGTTTTTTTTTGCGGTAATATTAGTCGTGTTTTGGAATCATCAGAAAACTGTTTGGTAGCCGTTTTTAAATATTTTAGCCATTTTTTAACCATGGATGCAGAACTTAATCTGAATTCATCAGTTCAATAATCACGTGGTCCTCTTTCGCAAAGCGCACCTCTTTCGGAAGATTCCTATCCAAACACAACGCTTTCTATTGTATATACAATACTTAGCCAAGAGCGCATTATTTGTTAGGTTTTGAAATACAACCACACATTAAGGCTCCTCCAAATCAACGCGATTATTTTCGGCGACAGCGACAAAAAATAGCCGCGATTTCGTTGTTTCATCGCTGCAAGCACTTTTATATGGAACCATCCACACTGACTTGACGTAAATCGCTGCGAAACCGCTGTGGCTTAGACAAGCACACCAAACTGTACATTAGCCTGGGACACGGTTATATAAAAAAATAGATTCTCGCTCCAGTCCACTTTTTGGATTGCATTTGGGTTGACCATTCTGTATGGAAAAACGGCTTTAGTGCATTTTATATGTCCGATACTGTACATGATAAATTATCTATTGTCTGTTTCGGCATATTGAGTTCAATTAGATAGTTAACACGACGTCAAATAACATGGAAGAAAATTTTGTCAGTCGAGGGTTTCTTCAATGATGACGCATGACGCAAACATTCTGGTCAAACATATCTCTATAGAATCATAAACCATCAACATGACGAAACGGTAAACGCAATTTCACTATCTGCTCTTCAATCGATTCTACGCCAAACGACATACAACAAAAGGCCAATGTACACAATTCTTTCAGCGCTACATCCCAATAGCTCCCATAAATCAGGGTCTGCTGCATTTAATAGGCCAATATCCTCCAGATAAGATTACGATCTAACCCACTCCCCAACCGTAATGTGAAATGTTTGTATAAACATTTACCGATTCATCAGAAACCGATGGCAATCCCTTTAACCGGTGGCCATTCGTCACACAATGCGCTCGTCACATATCCCTCCCGGGACTTTTTCCCATAAAATCACACTCTAATTTCTGGTCCAGTCAGAAAAAAAGGAGTCTCGATTCAAATATTTCCGACAAAGCGTGCATCATCCATCGGTTTTCCGATGCCTCCCTCTTCTGGGTCCTGGCTAGCAAAGCAAAGCGCAAAAAAGGGTTTGTCTCCTCTCTCCTTCAACTCTCCGATTGCTGACAAGAAGCATATTTTTCAAAACATTTATTTGTAAGTACCCGCCGAGCCGAATCTTTTATGTTCCAGAGTACCGATGATGTTGATGATGATACACCGATTTGGGCCAAAAGTACACAACAATTATTGTTTGCTCACTGGTTTGGAAGATCAAACAGCGCAAGATAACAAACTTATCGAGATTTTCCTTTTCTGGGGTGGTTTTGGTCCCCTAAGGGTAGTTAGTTGCTGCCTTTTGCTTGCACACACGATGTTGAGGCGCACCAAATGGTGGTCCCATCGATGGGAACCGCAAGGATTTTTGCGCACGTTGGATTAATCTGATAATTTGTTGTGATTTTATACCTTTTTAAGGAGCAATAAAATCATTAGCCTTTTTGTGTCAGTGACCCTGGGGGTGCTTCTAGTTAAGGGTTTCTGTGTGAAACAAATTCGAAAAATTGTCGTAGCAATTTACATATTTCCAGCAGAATACTCTAAGGAAGATAAAATTGCGCCATTTGTATCCGACGAGCCGTGAAATTATATTTTCTTTCAAAACTGTTTGGAAACGGTATTCTTTCTCGTGTTTGCTTTCATGCTGCCGCCACAAGTTCGTCGTACACAAGAAAGTAAAAATCTTAGTGCGACTGACGGCAGATCTCCGGTTCCGGTTCCGCTTGTGAGGTTTTGTTCTCGCAAAGAAAACTGACGTAAAAGTTAGGTCTGGGGACCGGAAATAACAACAATCTTGCGAGAAACTCTGGAGCTGTTTGTATCACAACTGTTCATAGATGTCAATTACAATGCTTTCTGACAGTGACTTTTTTAACGAATCCTTCCCGCCTACATTACAAACTCGTTACCATACCCAATATTGCATCACCTTGAATGTTTTGAATCGCCAAACGGAAGGAAATTCTGGAATATCATGAGCCAAACAAGCAGAAGTTCGTTCCAGAACAACGTTTGCAATTTTTTTTTTACAAATTCTTAGCACCCCTCCCTCTATTGTTAGTCAGATTTTACAATGCCCTGCCCCTTGGTAAGATATTACCACAAACGTAATACTGTCGATTTCCATCGACTATGTTTTGAACGATGGTTTTAGCCTCTCATGTGTCATACTTTACAACCAGATGCACAACACTTTTCTGCACGCAATCACATAAACGAATTACGTGCAACATCGTAATCTAGATTCTAGAATACAGTTCATCAATGAGCCGGATGAAAACGTTAAGCTACCGTTCTTAGACGTGAAGGTAATACGCAACCTGGATCAGGCAACATCAAACAATCCTCAAACTGCACGTCAAAGTGAAAGATCCTGAAAAAAAGACGAAATAAGTAATGTAATCTACAAAATTCCCCGTAATGACTGCAATAACGGAATTTCTGAAGGGATGTGTTCTGTGTAGTAAAGCGCTTAGTGGTTGCAGTCAAATTGACCTTAATCGCTGTGCCAAGTTGAACTAATTTCATGCTGAGTGCTGCTAATGAGCTATTAGTGTCAGTCAGAGCGTTAATAATTAATCATAAAATTAATCATGATTAATGATTAATGATTATGATTAATCAAAAATGTTAATCTTTAATCACAAAAAAACAAAAGTTAATCATTAATCACTAATCAAAATCATTGCAAAATTATGTTTTAATCAATAATCATTAATCATAATCATAAAGATCACTTATTTTATTCAGTAATCATAATCTTAATCATTAGTCAAACATTTAATCAATCATCAATCAATCTTTGAACAATGAGTCAAAAGATTTTGCCACACTGTCTATTTATGCACCGTTGGAAGCCCCACAGTAAACTTTAAATGAACTTTTTCTATAAGGTTCATTATGGACCTTGGGAAACTTGAAAGCTGCTTTGGAAACTCCTCCTTACTTGATATAAACATTGAAGTTCCTAAGAGTTCCATTATAGTTTATCACTCATTGGCATACTTTTATTTCTTAGCAGCCTCTTGTTTCATTTGTCATTGTCATGTCTACCTATCTCAAGTGATATTTCTTATGACTCTGGTACCTTTTACTTGTTCGTACCTACGGGATTTCTGAGCTATAAATACTGGCTACCGTAGGCGCAGAAGGGGGACTTCCCGAACTGTGGACAGATTAACATATTATTTAATTCTTTATTTGCAGGATATAAAAGTGGCGACGAGGATCATGGAAACGTGTGTTGGCGATTATCATTTTTTTGAGGTGGCGAGATTGCCAATTTTATTTATTTGAGTGTGGTGCAATTACCAATTTGAGTTGAACTAAATTGTTCTTCAGAGCTGACGAAATTTCGTATATTGTGAGCATAGTTGTTCTTTTGTGAAGCAATTGCTATATTGAGATGAACGAAATTGTTCTTAGTGTTGATGAAGTTGTCAAATGTAATGTTGAGCAAAGCAGTATGAATCCAATGATTTGAATTGTCTTGTTGTAGTCATGAAATAAATACTTTGATGTTACAGCTGTGGAATTTGTTGTGTATATTTTCGATTGTTCGTTGTTGTAACGTGAAGGCGGCTTTTTAAAGAAATGATAGAAAGTTTCTAAAGGGGAAAGGACTGTCATGTCTACCTATCTCAAGTGATATTTCTTATGACTCTGGTACCTTTTACTTGTTCGTACCTACGGGATTTCTGAGCTATAAATACTGGCTACCGTAGGCGCAGAAGGGGGACTTCCCGAACTGTGGACTGATTAACATATTATTTAATTCTTTATTTGCAGGATATAAAAGTCATGACGTTCCCATTGGAAGTCTACCTCTCAACTTAGTGTTCTATGAACTCTTCCACAGTAACAAACTAAAAATATGTATATACCTAGTATGTGGTAATTCTGATAAACTGTTCTCACACCGTTTTCGTTCATGTTTGATGCGTCACCTATACCGTGCGGGACCGAAATTCGTAAACCTAAGAAATGAATCTAAATCCGTACACTTTATACAAAACGCCTACTATTTGTATGAATTGTACGGTTTTTTAGCCTGTACGGATTTTGGTCCCCCACTATAGATACCCACTGTTCGCACCAGAACGTTAAGTTAATCATGATTAAAATTTATATGATTATGCTATATATGTACATATATATTTATATATTGTCGATAACAAAGGCGAGCTGTGGACGATGGTTGATGAACCTCTGTTCCAGTGGACCTGGTCAGGATGGGACCTTGTCGCTTTCAGCACACGATTTGGGATATTGTCTTTCACTCACGCACTAACTACTCTTCGTTTTGTTTAATTTTCAGTTCATTTTACGTTTAATTTAATTCATGCCACATTCAAGTTCACTTTATTTCATGCAGTGCACTAGTCTAATAATAATTACTAACTATTTTTAACTTTAATAATCTAGCAACACTTTTAACACTTCCATGTATATTAGAGTGGTTCAAAAAATTGTTTTTGCTCCACACCACTCATTCGATTCTAGATCATATTCTGAGTGTCCTCCCAAAATTTGAGCTCATTTGAATGAAAACTGAGACTGCACAAGCCATTTGAAGTTTATATGGGAATTACTATGAGAAAAGCAACCAATCCATTCAATCGATCTTGGTGTTTGTCCATGTGCTCTTGGAGATTAGAGCTACGTTGATACTGTGAGATACTTTCATCAGCTACAACTTTGCAGAAGACCGTTTTCAAATCGGATACCTCAGTAATTAGTTACTGATTTATATCCAGTCACAAATTCTTCAGCAGTGCTCATTTATCTTCTGAACAGGCAACATTGCTACACCTGGCGCGAAAGATAGCACGCACAAATCATGGCTACTATGTTTTACTGCATATATCCAGTGATGCCTGCAGAACAGCCCAATAATTACCGTTTTGTCTCAAATTCCGAACAGACTCATATTCCGAACACTCGGTTTTTGTATGGCGAGTCGGTTGAAATGTTTCGCTGAAATATGTCACAAAATAACAAGGAATTTAATTTAATTTAATTTTAACGTCCTCAATATAATTTATACCGCGGGAGTAGTGATGATTTTCTAGTTTGAAACAAGTAGAACAAGCTCAGCTAAATTTATTTCCGAAATTATTTATTTGAATACGATTTATTCGTACTGTTCGGAATTTGAATCAAGGTGTTCGGAATATGAGACAGAATTAACACAGTGTTCGGCATTTGAAACAAAATGTTGTTCCATACTTTTACGTAAAAACAATACTAAAACTAATTAAATCAACATTATTATCGGTACTCCCAATAGGTAAGGCTTTGCGAAGAAATTAAAATTTACACAAATATCAGCTAATTTATGCCAATCAGATGCATTTAAAGTCACTGTTGGCCTTAAGTGTTCGGAATATGAGTCAAAACGGTATATCCAAAGTTTTACAACTCATTCCAAAATCAATAACTAATTACAGGGGCGTCCGATTTAAAAAGTTGTAGCTGATTACTGTATCTCACCGTATCAACATGATTCCAATATACAAGAGCACATGGGCAAACACTATGACCGATTGAATGAATTGCTTGCTTTACCCATAGTAATTCCCATATAAATGTTAAAGGGCTTGTGCAGTTTCAGTTTTCATCCAAATAAGCTCAATTTTTGGGAGGACACTCAGAATTTGATATAGAATCGAATGAAAGGTGTGGAGAAAAAACGATACATTGTATATACACTGGCCGGAGCAATAAAAGAGAGCCCATGACGTCTCCGAAGGCCTTTTATATCCGAGGGGTGATCGGAAATCCATTTTCCTCCATCTTTCCATTTCCGAAGGGTCGCCTGTCACTTTGTTGTCATTCGCCGAAGTGTCGGAGTCGAGGTAATCGCCACAACCATTTGACGAAAAACAAAGCACAGATCGCAAGTCCAGATGGAGCGCTTTCGTTATACACGAACATATATATTATTATGCTGAAAGCTTTTCAATTTGGATTTTTTCGTCACTGAGTAAAGCCAACATTTTCTAGGCTATGACATATTACTTCAAGGCGCTTAGAGAATCTCTAAAGTAGGGGTTTTCAGCTTATTTGGCTTGTGGAGCACTTTTTTAAATAAAATTGTTGCTCGGAGCACCTGTCCTTCGTCATCACTCCGTTTGAAATCTGGATTTTTTACGCGCCCAAATTGACAAATTACTCAATTTTTAAGGTTTGAGCCCAAAAAAACATGTTTTTCTGATTCTGGAACAACCCTAGTGTTAGCACTTTCCAAGAAAAGTAAATCCCCAGTCAATATAAATGTCAAGATTCAAATTTGGACTGATTTATATATTTAAAATTCAAATATGATAAAGCCATTATTTTAGTAGGAAAATTTGCCAAAGTTATTGGTTGGATATTTTTTCGACCTTTGCTGTTAATTCGAGCGATTCAGCGAGTATAAAGAAAAATATATTTTTGTAAGCGTTCATTTATTACGTAACGCTAAAATTGAAAATTTATAATTATTATTTATATTTATAAAACAATATTAAATACAAGAAAACCCAACTGTGCAGCAAAAATGAAATGGGAAAATTTTCGCCAACAGAATATGTTAAAGCTTCAAAATTGGAAAATCTGAACGATTTCGTAATTCGAGGTACATTATAGTTCAATGAGTCATCCATCATGGTGCAGAGAACATCGAAAGGTGAAGATGAATTAAAGATTGTCCAGAGCACAAATATAAAGAACAAAACAGTAATATTCAATGACAATTCGATAGATTGGTCTCAATAAACAAGTTATTAATCGTTTTTTAAGCGCTACCGGTTATTTTGTTCTTCAAATTTTTACTCTTGAAAATTCTAGAAAAACGTATTTTAAAGCAAAAACTTCAGATGTTTCAAGCGTTGGTACAAATTTTCGAAAGTGTCGCGGAGCATGATGTGAAAACCGCTGCCTAAAGTAATTTAATCATGTTTGTTATAATTGATCATTAACTAAAAATAAATCATTCATTGATTAATGATTAAAAGCCCAAAAGTATGCACTAAATGCTTCGAAGTATGCCGCATACAGGTTATACACTAGATAATGATGAGTGTTACTCATGATTGACGATAAATCTCTTATATAAATCTTTAAATCATCGTTATAGCAAATTAATCACAATGTTTAGCAGCAAATCGTGATTGAATTTAAATTTATAAAATTTATTAAATTAAATTAACGCTCTGGTTCGCACATTACTACATTACTACATCATATATCATCTCCATGATGCAAAGGCACATTTTTCTTAGTTTTGCTGGTTGCTGATCCTATCCCGATATTGCTGGGATTTGATGGTCCCTTGAATATCGTCTCATGAAAATTCAACTATATCTGGTTCCCATGGTAAATCAATCACTATTTTGTTTTAATGAAATCTTGATTCAATAATAAAATCAAACATATTTCTTCATTTTTTTCACTGATCTCAAATTTCTTATAAATTTTCTAGTTTAGAGAACTGGAATCATTCTGTGATTGACCCTTAAGAAATGACGAAATTTGGTTAAAAGACAACTGAAAAACATTATAATGAAATCGAAGATTTTGATCAAATTTGGCATCAGGCACGTAAGGGTTAATCTTAATCAATAATCATAATCACTAATCATTCTGAGTTCAATCATTAATCTTAATCATTAATCACTCAAAATTGAAGTTTAATCATTAATCATACCTTGGTTTAATAATCAATCTGAATCATTAATCATGGCTCTAAAAATTTTAATCATTAATCTTAATCGTTAATCATAGTAAAATTGAATTTAATCATTAATCACTTAATCAATCATAGGTACCCGTTTATCATTAACGCTCTGGTGTCAGTGTTATATATTGAAGTTGACATTCTGCAGTTCTGAATTAGAATATCTTCGGAAAAAAGAAAACTACAAGTGCTACACCCCATATAGTATTTGGATTGCCCTTCAGGAACGTTTATCAGCCGTCAAAATTGGTGGACGTCAAACAAAACGAATGTCAAACCACGAATCCAACAAGCCACTGACACGATCCACATCTACCTCATCTTCTTCGTTGTTTACGAAAGGCGACGTACACAAACAATCCAAAAGTGATCAGGATGTGGAATCTCTCAACGATCTCTGGAACAAGATTCGTAAAATGTTTGCGGATTCTAAATCGGACATTGAGGCGTAAATTGATTTGCCAGGAGGATTTGGAGCAGAAAATCGGTAGCATCGAGCAACAGCTGTCTGTTCTGAAGACGGAATGTAAAGCTGAAATTAAGATTTCCGATTCGGTTACCGTTGTGCGTGACGACTTAGAGCTCACAAGAAGGAACGTTCATCGCTCTGGTACAATCAACGAGCTGATTGTGTCTGGTATCCCCTACATCTCCGATGAGAATCTCCTGGAAATCTTTCTCAATATCTCTGAGGCTCTATCGTATAACTCATCTGAAGTACCGATGGTATACCTGAAACGTCTCTCCAAGTTACCCATCAAAGCTGGTTCTGCCCCTCCTATTCTATGCCAATTCTCATTGCGTGGTGTGCGTAATGAGTTCTACGCAAGGTATCTTCGGCTGAGAACACTGAATTTATGTCATGTTGGCTTCAACAATCAGAATCGGGTATACATCAATGAAAATCTTGCACGAGAGGATCGTGAAATTAGAACTCAAGCGATCAAGCTTAAAAAGCAGGGACGTATTCAGCAAGCTTTCACCAGAAATGGAATCGTTTTCATCCGAGTGAAGAACGGTGATGATGCTGTACCGTACTACACGCTGGAGCAGCTCTTCGCATCAGTCAATTAACCTATCCAATAAGTTTCTCTTCTCCTTACATTATTTCCATGCATCCTTTCCTTGTTTTTCCGTTTGCATCCATTCCCTTCTGAAAGCTACACATTTTTTTTCATATAATTTACCTTTCCTTGATAAATCATAATTTCCTACCGTGCATTTCTAAGTTCCCGTTCCTTAGATATCCGTGAATTGTTCCTTCCTAAAAGTCAATACAATGTGCAATGCTGATATCGATCACGAGTCTAATGATGACCACGATGATGATGACGATGACTATGACGCTATTAACTACAACGACCACGACGAAACCGACTGTGATGACGATAACATGGACTGCGTATAATGATGATGACGATGATGACTATGACGACCACGACAAAAGTTGAAGGCTAATGATGATCATTTTTGGATGGCGTGTGGATATCGGATGAGACAAGGATTGTGTTGCTGCTGCTGTTGTTATTGTTGTTTGCTGTGATGATTACTGCTACTGTTGATACTGCTACTGTTGTTGATTTGATTTTTTTTGCTTTTTTTTACTTTTTGCTCATTTGAAAATGATTCAGCTACATAATTTGAATTTAACTTTTCTTTGCTGTTCATTCTTTTTAGTATTAATAAGCGGTTTCTTCACCACCGCTTAGGCCTTAAACCTGGTTTAATCGTATGGGTAAACGTGGTTTACGGCTTAAGCGAAGGTGAAGAAATTGGCCCCAAGTCAATTTGATTGCAATAACTAGTTCGTGGCTGTCATGTTCAGAAATTTAATGTTATATTTTATTATTAGTTGTAGGTTAAGCTTTCTCATCATTAAAACCAATTTATTATTGTTGAATTCACTGCATAGGTCTCTTTTAGGTTTAACGATATGTTTGATATTTGATCATGGTTGATAACATTGTAAACAACGCCTCTGCATCCACGTTGATTCCTAAGGCACTGTTCCATGCTGTTCTGAGCAATTACAAGTTAAATATATGTCACGTCAACGTTCAAAGCCTTTAGCTCGACGATTCAATAAATTTGATGAGTTGAAAAGTAACTTCTTTGGTAGCAAAATAGACGTAGTCTGTATGACGGAGACCTGGCTTAGTGATGTTATAACTAATACAATGATATCCATGGAAGGTTTCAACTTGTTACGGAACGATCGCAATCGAAACGGAGGTGGTATTTGTATATATTTTAGGCCAAATTTATCTTGTAAAGTTATTAAGAAATCTACATCGAATTTATCAAACGTAACAGAGTTTTTGTTAGTTGAAGTTAGTGGTGCTGGTGATCCATTTTTGTTAAAACGTTTCGAAAACGTAAGCCTTTTTGATAAATAGGGGAAGAAGCTTGAATACTATGCCTGATTTATATCTTAATGGTGAAAAATTAAGTTATGTTAATAGTGTGAATAATCTGGGCATAATATTCAATTCGAATTTAAATTGGGATGATCAAATATGTGCTCAATGTAGAAAAATTTATGGTAGTTTGAAAACATTGTCTTTGACAACCAAACATTTCGATAAATCGACCAAACTGAAACTATTTAAGGCTTTAATCTTTCCATTTTATCTATGGTGATTTTATTTATTCAAATGCCTCATGGTCTTCAGGCGATAAGTTGGGACTTGCTTTGAACGCATGCGTTCGGTATATTTTTAACCTAACAGGATTTTCCAGAGTATCTCATCTACATAAAGAATTAATTGGTTGTAATTTTTCTAATTTTTATAGGTATAGATCATGTGTTACACTGTTCAAATTAATGAAGTTGAAAAAACCAGATTATTTATTTGTTAAGTTACAACCAATGCGAAGTGACAGAAATAGAAATTTTCTTATACCTCACCATCAGTCTGCCTACTATAGCCAATCGCTGTTTGCACGAGGCGTTGCGTATTGGAACCAATTACCTCTTAGTATTAAATCTAGTATGTCCACATCTAGCTTTGAAAGAGACCTTATGCCAGTGGTCCTCAGCCTAACTGATTGGGCGGGCCACTTTAATGGTTTCAAAACATGACACGGGCCGCATGTTATGTAAGGGTCAGGGTTGATAATCTACGCCATCGAATGAAAAAAGTCAACGACTAAAAAAAATTGTCTTCGTCACTTAACAGTTGAATGACTATTTGCTGCAGTAATTCTTGACATTGTAGGCTTTGCGTCATGACGAACAAATAATCTTCCTTCGTTATTCGAATCTTTGTTCGGGAGCTCTGAGCTGACTAAAGATATCAATCGTGTCGTCGAAAAAGAAAGAAAATAGAGCAAAAACTAAAAAACGGGATCGGAATCGATCTAAGGATCCCTTAACCATCAATCCAACATGCTTACCAACAGAGATATTGTAGAAGCACGAGGATAGCGGGTTCAATTGCAATTCTGTGATGGAAATCATCCTATGGTGCGTAGCAAGCGAATTTACAACAAACACCTTATTCTTTGAGAAAAGCAATTATTAAAAATGAAGAATAATTTGTTCGTTAACTATTTTGGAATGACGTTAGTCGTGGATTATTTTGTCGATAACGAGACGACGACCTGCCAGAGTTATTCGCCCGCATTCTTGTTTACGACGGATCCAACTTTCGAATGAATCCTATTCGTTCGAATCTGTAGCCCACTTGATTTTGCTGGCGTAAACGGGAATGATAAATGGTTTCGAACGAAAAGGCATTTGAATGTAAACAAAGGGTGATTATACTGGATGACGATGATTTTTTTTTTCGTCATAAGTCGGCAAGGATTCATTTTATTGACTTTATTTCTAAGTAATTGCAAAATCAGGAACAGAGATTGATTGAATATGAGATTGATAGAATTTCAGGAAGCCTTGATGACATGCAACATCAGGAATCAACTTCAATGATTCTTTGAACTTTGTAAATCTTTAAATATTTTCAACCAAGTCAAAGCTCAAAAACATTTTAATACACTTATGAAAAATTTCTCAGATGCCCGGTCTAGACCGAGCATTCTTTGAAGACTAGGACACATTTTAATGACATAAACGCTGAACATTACTGGAAAGTGAAGAAATTTTTAAAAGTATGAGGAAATTTTGAAGCCTTTAGTCTATCGATACTTTTTCTTTGGACACGAAATAACTGCAAGATTTGAGGAACCTTGGGATGTTAGACAAAATTCCTAACACCCAAGCTATTCCTGAGCTGATAAAGGCAGCCCGTTCTTCATTATTTTCTGATAGTCATTCAATCGTTGACCATGTAGAAAAGCAGACAAAAGGCCCGAAGTTGGTTGCAAGTTCTTAAGAATTTCAACGTTTTCATCAATAATTCACTACTTGCGGGCCACTTGACGTAACTATCCAAAACTTATTCGCGGGCCGCACAAAATGCTTTCGAGGGCCGCATGCGGCCCGCGGGCCGCAGTTTGGTGACCACTGCCTTATGCAGTATTTGACATTATGAATTGGTAAAATTGTGGGATAGCTCAATATATATGAAAGCATAATTGAAGCAATTGAATCACTAGGTGTAACGATAAAAAAGGCCGTAGCCTTATGTTACATGAATAATACTGAATAAATAAATAAATAAATAAATAAATAACGGGTACATGTATGTGGATGGTAAATGCTGGGCATGACATACCATTGGTACTTCGCGTAGGTACCTGAAGGAATTAAATAAACCCCTTTGCGTGGTTTTTACCCTCCTGCCCAGCAACTTCTATCCCTACTTCATCGCGGTACTGGCCAGGGTACGAGCAACCTAAGGGAAGATCGGGTAACCAACCTCTGGTCATATGCTGACAGGGAAGGGGGGGGGGTTTGTTTTTGCTGCTGCAAACCTGGAGCGTCTGTTCTTCATGTCAGGGGCGGTTGATCATTGTCCGAGTGCCAGAAAAGGACTCTAAGCTAAATTGTGCACTATGGCCCTCCGAACATTTAGGGTGAATGGTCCTCCGAAAATCTAGGGAGTTGGTGTCATGCCCTGCAAGCCAGCCATAAATAATCAAGAAAAACGAACCGAGACAATCAACGAAGACCAATGTGACGAAAAGAGACAAGCGATTAGAAGCACACATCTCACATCATCATCGGATTCAGCATCGTAGCGTTACAGGATGTGTGTTGGAAGTGATCAATGGTTTTTTTTTCGCACTTCTAGCAAAGCTAGAAACTTTACCTAACCCGGCTATCTGGGGAGCATATGGGGTTTAGGCTCTGTGGTTCTCATTTAACGGTCTATTACTCAACGGTCTACTGCGGCACGTCTCGAGTGCGGTAACAGAGAAAAAAAGAGGGAAACAACTCTGTACCGTCAAGCTACCATTCACCGTGCATTTAAGAAAAATTTGCACTTCAAAAAATTATATAACTTTTCCAAATAATTTGAAGCGTATTAGAATACCACTACGTAGCGTACAATTATATAATAATTCAGGGAAAAATCTAAAACTAGTGATGCATAACTAAAAATTACTCAAAAATTATGTTTGAAAATCTCATGTTAAGGTCGCCTCGTACCGTTCTATGTCACCATTTACCGTGCACACTAGTGCACCATTCACCGTGCGTATGGATTTAGTCATGATTTAATTTTGTTTCTTGAAGAAATGTTGTTGATGGAGCAACTATGTTGCTAATAGTGAGCGCTCTCATTTTTAAGACTGTTCAAATCTTCATTTACAATAAAATCCATAAAAAGTTTAAAAATTGGCTAAATAATTATTTTTTCATTAAAATCGTTATAGGAGGTTTGACTGTATTGTCCAAATCATTCCATATTCACTCAAAAACTAAATATGAAGTAGTTTAATGACGATATAACAATAAATCTAATATTACCGAATAATTTCATGCCTTTTACACTTATGCACGGTAATAGGAACCATACATACTGAGAGGGAACCATTCACCGTGCATTTGGGTTTCGACTGAAACACAATATAAAATTCTAATTTGCATGACATCTCATTGCTCATACGATGGAATACATCTTACTTATAGTATCCACAATGAAAACTTGTTGAAATTTTGAAAAAAATCATACTCTATCGTTAAAATCAAAAATGTGATTTTTTGGTGTTTCTACTAAAAGTGTTGAAAAATCTCTTTATCAAACAGAATTCACATGATTTTTACTACATAAACTTGGTTTTTCAAAATGCTTTGTGACAAAAACTACTTCATTTCATCAGTTTTATCTTATTTTGCCGACAAAAAAATAATTTGTGAAAATTGTATGAATATTCTGTAGGAATTTGTATATGTGCACGGTGAATGGAGGCCGCACGGTGACTGGTGACTTAACGGTACCACGCCACTTTTCTTTGGCTTGGGCTACAAGTCCGATGTCCTCCTGGAACTACCTCATACAGTCGCCTCTCCACATCTCGATATCGAAGGGACCATCGACATAGGGAGAGATCGAGACATAGAACAAATTTTTAACGAATACTAGATTGAAAATCACTCCGTTGCCAGGAAAATCAACAACAAACAGATGTCATTTCGTCTTCGCAAATTGTTTTGAATCTCTAAAATCCAGTCTAGTAACCTTTGATAATGGGCATATCGACATACGGAGAGAAAATTGGGACCGAAAATCACATCGAGATAGGGAGATATCGAGATAAGGAGGATATCGAGATATGGAGAGTGAAAATGTATGCAGGGTGAAGGGACCGAAAAAATCATCGACATAGGGAGAGATATCGAGATGTAGAACATCGAGATGTGGAGAGTCGACTGTAGTATTACTTCAGGAGGCAGAGGGCTTGTTGATGCCTCTACGCCTTTGCGTCACCTCTTGCTCTATTCGATCAGGCTGCAATTTGTCTCTTCAACGTCACTCACATTCGGGGCTGACCACACGCCTGGGCCATGTAAGAATTTTTCGATGGATGCTGCTGTGTTTTGTTGGTGCGCTTGTCTCCATTTTTCTGCTTGTTATGCTCTACGGGCGGTTCGGTTGGATGCCGAGATCGGTCTTGTGATTTCGGTTGTGGGGTAACTTCCGGTTCGCAAGCGCCCGACGACCCAAAGCCGGCGGTTCGTCGTGATCGATACTACTTGGCTTATTTCCTGACAGTGAAGCTAGCCTACTCCGATGGAGAGTACCTCGACGGAGGAAAATCTCCCGAAACCGTTAACGTTACGCGTTGTTCATACTCCATTGTTGGCCGGTAGAGTGCCGAAGTCGGCCCAGAGATTCCGGTTGGAGGATGGCTTCCGGTTCACTGGCGCTCTAACGGCTCAAGTCGGTGATACGCTCGCACTACTCAGAATAGCCCCCGACGGTGGATCTATCCTACTCCGACGAAGACTTCCAAGGCGACGGAAGATCTTCCGAACCGATGCTATCCGGGCAGATACCGAGGTCGATCCTGCGCTTCCGGTGGAAGGATACTTCCGGTTCACAGGCGCCTCGACGATCATTTGCCGGTGCTGTTCCGCGATAAGAGATCAATGGTGCGAACATTTAGAGGTAACCATACCATCTACTAGAGCTGCGGCAACACACATGAGCTGGGAACAGCTTTAATAGAGATAGGTACATCACAAAAGATCAAAGAAAACTGGTCGCAGTGGTTCATCCCGAACAGAAACAATAGCGATGGGTGATATGGAAAAGCGCGTGATCGGTTGGTAGCCGATCAATGAGAGAATGTAAAGGTTGAGGAACAGAGGTCGGTACTTCAACTTCAACACAATAAACGTGCACAGCCCTTACTCCGGAAGCACTGATGATGACAAGGACGCATTTTAGGCGCAGCTCAAACGCGAGTACGACAGCTGCCCAAGCCACTACGTCAAAATCATCATAAGAGATCTAAACGCTCAGTTTGGCCAGGAGGAGGAGTTCTGAACGACTTTTGGAAAGTTCAGCGTTTATCGGCTGACGAACTTGATTGACTTCAAGACCTATACTTACCTTACCAGTGGTCCACAGATCGTCCTCAATTTGAACCATCCTACCCACTGCGCACCACGCCGTCTTGTGCCGGTCGGATTGTTTTCGAGAACCACTTTCACCGGATTGTTATCCGACAATGCCCGGCCCACCGCAACATCTCAATTTTTGCGAGGTGGGCGATGGTTGGTTCTCCCAGCAGCTGGTGCAATTCATGGTTCATCCGCCTTCTCCGGTCCGCAACACCTTTCGTTCGAACACACCAAGGGCGCGTTGATCCTATGCACGTAGGGTCCATGTTTCATGCCCATAAAGGAGTACCGGTCTAATCAGCGTCTTGTAGATGGTTAACTTTGTGCGATGGCGAACTTTGCTCGATCGGAGCGTTCTGCGGAGTCCAAAGTAGGCACGATTTCCAGCAACGACACGTCTCTGGATTTCTCTGCTGGTGTCGTTGTCGGCGGTCACCAGTGAGCCCAAGGACACGAGTTCTTCGACCACCTTGATTTCATCACCTTCAATATGAATTCGAAGTGTGGGGCATGTCGTGTCCTCTCTTGAGCCACTCGCTATCACGTACTTTGTCTTCTACACATTGATGTTCAGTCCGATTCGCCTAGCTTCAGCCCTTAGTCGGATGTACATATCCGTCATCATCTCTAAGTTGCGTGCTACAATATCAAAGCCGTTGGGGAAACCTAGTAGTAGGTGGTCTCGATCGATTTAGGTCGATTTAAAATCTATGTATTCATGGCATTTCTGCAATACCTGGCGGATGGCAAATATCTGGTCCGTTGTAGCTTGTTCGCCCATAAATTCTGCCTGATATTGTCCAACGCAGCAAAAAAAAAATTGTAGGTGGCGTTCAGAATTGGGATCGCACGGTAATTAGCGCAATCCAACTTGTCGCCATTTTTGTAGATGGGACATTAGGGCGGTTAAGATATCTACCATATTTTTCTTACCTTCCTTACCATTCAAATAGTGTTCTGTAAAATTTTCAGTTTTTTCGGTGGCCCAAAGACAATGTAAGTTTATATTGAAACTACTATGGAGAAATATTGTAAAATGTTCCAAACACGTTAGTGCTGTTGTTCCGTACGAAACGAGCCGTAAAAGAGTAAGGCTGAAATCATTCACGCCGTTTCCAATTCGTCGCAAAACTTACACCACTTTCGATTCCCGACTCGTGACACTCACCCGAGTGCAGCCCCCAACAGGACCCACCCTGCCGACGCCTCTGTGGTCGAGAGTTCCCTCAGAGAGCGAATGAGTTCTAAGAGCATCGTGAGTAACTGCGTGAGTTCCCTTCCACGAGTGAGTGACGAGCTACGCGCATCGCAATTATTCCACGTATTTCTAGAAGCTCCCACGTGCTTTTACAACATGTGGCGCGGTGCTGTATGTACGCGATTCATTCGCCTAGCCAAGTCAGTTATGTTTCAACCGCCGCCGAAGTAAAAAGTATTTCAAAGTAAAGTAAAGTGTAAATAGTGAACAGTAGTGCAATGTATAGTAGAGAGAAATGAAGTGAAGTACTATGGTCTAGCAGAGTCAGTGGTGTTGATTCCCTTCATCCGAAAATACAGTCCACCCAGACCCGACCGGAGTTGGCCAAGGTTAACGCACCATCATAGTGGTCCTTCGAGCCGGATCCAGCCCCGCCTACCGTAGGAAAGGAATCGACACATCCATCGCTCGTCGAGAGCTGTTCCGGTACGCTTGCGTGGTGACCGAACCAGAGCGTGTATTCCTAGGAGGATTCTGCTAGTCATCGCCGCCGACACGTCTGCTTGGTACCCTCACCAAGACGTGTACCACACGCCCGAAGAAGTGATCAACCACCAACACCGCCACTCATCGCGAGAATTTCCGGCACGTTTGCCTGGTTGTGCGCCCAAACGTGTATTTTCGAGAGGAGTTGCTTGTTCACTATTGCCGCTCAATCCGACACGTTTTCATAGGTTCAAAACCACAACGTGTAGCTGTTCACTATCGCCGCTACTCATTCAACACGTCTGCGCGGTACCCATACTGGGACGTGTTCAACCGAGGATAGTAGTATCCGATTCTCCGTCCAATCCGACACGCTCCCGTGGTGCTCTGACCACAACGTGTTTTGCAAGAGGAGCCAACTATTCACTCAAGCCGCCCATTTATCCGACACGCTCAAGCGTAACGGCTCATACAAAGTTTTATTTTTTCCATACAAAAAGCGTTACGGGCTGGGGGAGTTGATCGCAAATTGTTAATTTTAGCGTTACGTAATAAATGGACGCTGCCTAAGAAACGAAAGGCAGCCCTAAGAAACATGGACGAATTATTATTTTTTCAATTCAAATGATTACACCATTGTTATTTTATTATTTTCCTTTTTTTATTTATCATAGAAACAATACATTTTTTTATCTATCGTTTAGCATAAATAATTGAATAGGAGTTAACGTCAGAATCATCTACACATCCTTCTAGCAATTGTTGATTGTATTGGGAATATCCAGTAGAACCATCCATTCCCCAAGAATTCAATAAAACTAAATCTGCAAATTCTAAATCATTGATATCTAGATACTCTTTTAGATCATATTCAAATATCTTTACAAATTCTTTGAGCTGTATGTTCCATCAGTGCTTGCAATTTTACTTTAATTTTAGATCCCGTTTGTTAAATGGAACTCTCCATAAAGGATTTTACCGAGCGGCCACCTTTGGATAATGAACATGACGCAACACTAAACTCTTCCAAATCAAAACCAACCAGCTTCGCTCAAACCGGTTTTTAATACGGCAAGTTTCCTTGCACTGCGTTACAAATTAACCCTCCAATTAATATAACTTATCTTTTGAGTTATAGTAAACCCTTTCTGCTGTTTCATTAATGGCACAAATATGTTTGAAAGCATTTTCAACACTCTCCATATAATTTAATTTAACATCGAAAAGAGAAATAACAGCACCATTATCCGTATCTTCACTCATCACTGCTTTTGCTGGTGCTCACACTGTTTCTACTTTTTCAACAATAGAATCATTTATAGAAGCACTGATAGTGAAATAATTTACTCAAATATTAAATTCCATTGTCAGTATTAGGTACTAACTGCTGTCAAAGAAATCGAATAAGCATATTTTTGTTTGTGTTCAACAAATAGCGATTGATGTTTCCTATTGGTAGAATGGAGAAATATTATTCCGAAAAATCACGAATTTACTACCTTTCGTTATAAAATAACAGATTGAAAATTGCTTCAATTTATATTTCCTAAAATCATGTTTTCTGGCAACCCTATCATGAAGATGGCTACCCTAAGGGCAAAATATAAATATTGGTTCGACGTAACTCACAAAATTTGTAGGCCAACTTAAAATAAAAAGATTTTGACCATTTGTAAACTTTGTGGAAGGAAACTCATTTTAAGCATGCACGGTAAAAAAATTCAATTGACAGAAAAAATGAAAAAACTTTCAAGGTTGTAATTTGTGGCAAGATATTTCTGCGGGATATGTTTGTTGAACTTTCAAGCTTGATTTCTACCTAAACATAAGTGTGGAGAAATGCGAGTAAAAAAAGTTCTTGACTATCAAAGTTAACATTCGGCATCATTTCTAAAAAAAACAGTTTATTTTGTATTTAATATTTTTTATTAGTGATACAACATTATTTTAATAGTCCAGCAGTAAGCTTATGTAAAAACCTTTATAGGCACGTATTTGGATGAAGAGCATTCATTAAAAATGTAATTGTTTACTGAATTTGAAGAAAAAAGGTTTTTTTCGCCGAAAACTGTAATTTTTTTTTATCAATTTCTGACTTTGAAAGTGTTTATCTCAGAAACTAAAACAAGTAGGATCTTCAAATTTAGGGTTTTTTCTTAATAATTATGTCAAAAATAACACAAAAAAATTAAAGTTAATTTAAGGCATAAAACTTTTTCGATTTATGACCGCCTGATCCCTCATAGTGCACTGGGTGTTGCATGCTAGTTCGTTCTAGTGTGGTGCTTCCATCAAAAGGCAAATCGTCCACTGGAAGTATTAACGTGTCGGTGTCTTTAACCCTTTGGGGCCGGCGCGGTCATATATGACCGCAGTACAAAAAAGGCTGTAAAAAAAGAACCAATGAACAAATGTATATACTGTCTTCGGCAAAGTTGTCCCAAATATACTCTTTTATCAGAGAAAAATATGAAGTATATGCCTTTATGACCTAATTTACAACCTAGAACATCCTGAACATCCTGAAGTTTGAAAAATTTAACTATAAGTACATACGAAGCGTGAAATGCTGTTTGTGAACATAAATGATGTTCAGGCTAGATAATACAGATTTACTCTTCTAACAAAAACACAATTTCACTTGCTTTGCTATGTCCTGGGATGTCCTGAAGCACACTCTTTGAAATCTACAACCGTAACAGTAATTGTTTGGGTTAAAAACAATAACATTACAAATTCAAATAGAATCTTCCAACCTCTGAGAATCTCAAGAGCTATTTCAAGGAACGTTTGGGATATTCCAGGCCCTCCAAATTACCCTGGAGTTCAGAATTTCAGGTCTACACTTGTTCCAGTAGTTATTCTCGCTAAACTGAGTGAAGTTATATAATCTACAATGTTTACTGAACCTTGTCACGGATCAATAGGCTACTTCAAGAAACGTTTGAGGTATTCCAGGCCCTCCAAATTACCCTGGAAATCTGAATTTCATGTCTACATTTATTCCAGTAGTATTTCTTGCTAAACTGGGTGAAGTTGTAACGATACTCCTATCCCGTAAACCCTAACCCGTTCAAAATTTAAAAAACTGCCAGCATACGAATAGCGCCGTCTATACGTGAAAGGCGAAAACTGCAGTACTCACGAAACGCGAGAAATAATGCGGCTCCGCTTCGACGAAACTCTCTGGTTTATCGTTCATGAAGAGATTTGCAGATTGCCTCCCAGCATCTCAGTGGTTGTGAAGTTTTTCCACCACGGAATGCGGGAGATAGCTCATACCACCTACGAAGAGACAAAACCGTTGCGACTTACAATAAGATCACGCGATCTAGGCGATTACAAAAGAATCGAATTACTCACTTGAGTTTGGACTACGATTATCATCGGATCGTTTTGGAATAGCTAGAGTTGATTAAAAAGTGAATAATAGGATTATCATGCCATATGTAATCCTCAAGGAAAAATGTGAAAATAGTGCCAATTAAGAGAAAAAGTATAGACATACAGTGTAATTGTGCGCTCCCTCTTGTGGTTTCCCAAGTGAAGCCCAAGCTGAAGAGGATAGTTAGAAAGGTGACGACCACGTGTAGTTTGGTTAATAGAAGCCATTGCTTACCCGTTATGATTATTTTAGAGCTGCACGTGTAATCGAACCAATTAGAAATCACACCGATAATTTGCTCGAAGTTTGGCCGTCTTATCAGGTAATTGATTAAATTGTGGTAGTTAAATCCGTGGTCTAATCGGACACGTCAACCAGGCGGAAAGCCCACGTTGACGTGGGTTTTTCTTTGGGCCCAATAGCGACACGAGGAACCAACACATTCGGTACCGTCGAACGACATAGTGAGTAATTGCGGCCCCTAATACCGACCACCCTCCAGTACGACGGTCCAGAAGATCCCACGCGAGTACCGAAAACGACGAACGTGTCACTAAGCACAAGACATTTTCCGAGGTGGGAAAAACGTGCATCCACCTTCCCGCTCTGCGACTCTACCACCCCCCACGGCTCGTGGAGCGTGAGAGCCTCTCCCGTGACAAAGCTTCCGTCAAGTACTACGGACTCAGATTAGAGGGAACGCCAGTTGGGAACCCTTGTAACTGGCCCAAGCTTTGGGTGAGATCCATTCGACGCCGTCATCGGTAGGAGCCCGATCAGAACCGTTACGCTCCAGCTTCAATTCGGAATTGCTTCCGATAAACCCTTCGCGCTGGTGGAGCCGAACCAGCATCGGCTACTTTGATACGACGGTCGCGGTCGATTTGACTGGGGTCAATCCGATAGGTCATTGCAGTGCTTCAGTACCGCGACTACAAAGCATGTGAACAGGTCAGTAGACTAAGAGAAGAAATTGTAATAGCATGTACAGTTTAGCGGATCCATTGCGATCGTCCCGGGACTAGATTGTTAGGAGATATCAGGTACCAATATACGACTCGCTCAATATGCTTCAAACAGTAGTGTTTGCGTTCAGATGGTGATAGTTGTCTCTCCTCAAGTGGAACGGGTTGACCTTCAATGCCCTTCAATTGGCTGGGCACTTTTAAATACATTTTGGCATAGGTTTTGTTTGTGGCTGAGTTGGATTTTGCTAATGGTTTGGGTTTCTCCCTGAAGGAACAAACCAAGTGTTTTTCAAGCGTTTGAGTCAAGCCTAAAACCCGCCCTTAGAAAGAGTTTCTGGCCGGAATCTAGAACGTGCGTCTGCAACCTTCCCTTTTCGGAAGTGGCGCTTAAGTTGCTGGCGTTTAAGAAACCAATCCGCTCGTTACAAAATTATATAATCTACCATGTCCACTGAACTTTCGCACGTATCAATCGAATGTTTTAAAGAACGTTTGGAGTATTCCAGGCCCTCCAAATTACCCTGGAGTTCATAACTTCAGGGCTACACTTATTCCAGAAATTTATCTCGCTAAACTAAGTGAATTTATAAAATCTTTCCTGTTCATTAAACCTTCTCGTGCATCAATAGGCTGTTTCAAGGAACCCTGGAGTTCAGAACTTCAGGTCTACACTTATTCCAGTATTTTTTCTTGCTAAACTGAGTAAAGATATATAACTTACCAAGTTTACTGAACCTTGTCACGGATCAATAGGTTAATTCAAGGAACGTTTGGGGTATTCTAGGCCCTCCAAATTACCCTAGTGTTCGTAACTTCAGGTTTACATTTGTTTCAGTAATTTATCTCACTAAGCTGAGTGAAGTTATATAATCTAACATGCTCACTAAACCATCTCATGAATCAATAAGCTCTTTCAAGGAACGTTTGGGATATTCCAGGCCCTCCAAATTACCCTGGAGTTCAGAACTTCAGGTCTGCACTTGTTCAAGTAATTTATCTCGCTAAACTGAGTGAAGTTATAAAATCTAACATGTTCACTGAATTTTCTCACGGATCAATTAGCTGTTTCAAGGAACGTTTGGGGTATTCCGAGCCACCCAGATTACCCCGGAGTTCAGAAATTCAGATCTACAATTATTCTAGTAAATTTTCTTACTAAACGATGAAGTTATTTAATGTTCACTGAGCTTTCTCACGAATCAAAAAGATATTTCAAGGAACGTTTGGAGTATTCCAGGCCCTCCAAATTACCCTGGAGTTCAGAACTACAGGTCTTCCCTTGTTCCAGTAATTTTTATTTCTAAACTGAGTGAAGTTATATAATCTACTATGTTGACTGAACCTTCTCATGGATCAATATGCTGTTTCAAGGAACGATTGAGGTATTGCAGATCCTTCAAAATTTCCCCAGGACTTCAGAACTTCAGGTCTACTATTTTTCCAGTAATATTTCCTTCTAAACTGAGTGAAGTTATATCATCTACCATGTTCACTGAACCTTCTCACAGACCAATTGGCTATTTCAAGGAACGTTGGTGATATTCCAGGCCCTCCAAGTTGCCCTGGAGTTCAGAACTTCAGGTCTACCCTTGTTCCAGTAACTTTTCTCGCTAAAATGATCAAAGTTTTCTCTTTGGGGCCGGCACGGTCATTTATGACCGTAGTCGGAAAATGGCTGTATAAAAAGAACCAATGAATAAATTTTACTGTCTTCGGAAAAGTCTTTGCAAATATACTTCCCTGTCAGGGAAAAATTTTAGGTGTATGCCTTAATGTCCTACTTGGCAACCTAGAACAACCTGAACATGCTGAAGTCTGACAAACAGAATAATTAGTATAAAAGTAGCTTAAAATGCCTTTTGTAAATACAATTGATGTTCGTACTTGGTAATACATACCTATTATGTCAAGAAAAACGCTTCTTCACATGCCTTTTCATGTCATGGCAAAGAGTTTACCAAGTGCTTAACTGACAATAAGGCAATCCATGAGACAGCTGTGATCAGCTAAATTTTTTTGTTTACCATGAATTTTTGACAATCATCGCTTGGGGAACAAAGGAGGTTGGTAAGCACTGATGACGCTTAACGAAATTTCGGTAAGTTTAGTGTTCACTGTGCTTGCACTTTGAACTGTCAACCCAATCGCGAAGTGTCCTCATGGATAGTCTTATAATCCACACTGCCATCTGTTTTAAGATCCGCGCGAAGCACTGTCTGCCATGACGTTTGCCTAACACGCACACTACTACACGAATTGCCTGTAAGTTTTGTTCGCATCATTCAGCAACGTGTACACTATCAAAAGTCAAAGCGGTCGAACACTAGCGCCTCTGGTGGAACGATCGCGTCGGTCAAATGAAAGTCAAATTCATCGTTAAACGCATGTACCATGAGCTTCTCAAGAGTGTTACGTCTGTTTGTCCGTGACAGTACAGTAGTGACGCCTCTACACGGATAGTCGTGTTGCACGATTGCAAAAAAGAAGTAGAGCTCGAGATTTGTATGACGATTACCGGATCTTTTCGTAAAGGAAAGAGTCTTGACTTCCTTGGGCACAGAGTATGGGCGCATGCCTGCCACACGATATATCCATGCAAAAAGGTCATTAGCTGAGAAAGATCTCAGGTAATAAATGTGGAAGTGCTAAACTAACACTAAGCTGAGAAGCCAGCTTCCTCCCAGTGGGAACGATATGCCAAGAAAAATGAAGAAGATTCGTCGACAAACACATATATTCAAAACGTGTTTCTACTCGTTTACGCATTTAGACTCTACTGACGTTTTCACAAATTGTTCTCAAACAAAAGGTGAAAAGCAGGGGGGTTGAAAATAGTATATTTTTACGTGACATAATTTATGGATGCTTCCCAATAGATGTCGCTAATTATGACTGGAAACTTTGTCGAATACACCATGTTTCGGAAGTGCTTCGTTTTGGGGATATTAATTTATTACCACTAAATCCTGGCTCTCATCGCGTTGTAGATCTTATGTAATGAACATCCCGACAAGTTAGATAATCTAGAACATTCGAAATAATCTGATAATATTTGCTGAACACTCAGAAGGTTCAGAATATACGGTAGATTACAGTTCATCACCTTATATGATGAACAAGGTTGTTATTACAAGCATAGACTTCAAGTTATGAACTCAAGAGCAGTTTGGAAGACCTAACACCTCCCAAAAAAATATTTGTCATCATTTCTTGTTATGTTTAGCATTTTGAGTACCAAAACTATTGAAAGGCGTTCAAAAAACTGTATAATAGTTCTTGGAAAAAATCAGGCCCCAAAGGGTTAAAACAGTAATTATATCATGACAACGATAAGAATGTCACTATGATATATTTGTCACCATGATGTATTTATACAACATAATATGAATGGTTCGTCACTATAAGTGTCGATAAAAACTCTTGTTCATGTTTAACAGAACATGCATTTCCTTTTACCTATTTCTTGTAATTACAGAAACATCTTTGAATGGTTCGACACTAAAAGTGTCGACTTACAATAGGTTCATGTTGTCTTTAACGTCTTATGTGTGACTTTTTGAACTGAGGCTGCATGAATCGCATCACTTACCAAGGTGAATCCTGATTATGTAGCTTTTAAACCCTCCCCATTGTTCTGTTCCTTGTGCAACTTTGATCTGTTCTGCTCAATCACGGAGTAGCAACTACGAATTGTACGATCATCAATGCTTTTAAAAAAATACACCGACACGTTAATGCTTCCAGTGGGCGATTTGCCCTTTGAAGGAAGCACCACACTAGACAACGGACTAGCATGCAACGCCCAGTGTCACAGTCGAAAAACCTTCCTGACGAAAAGTTTTCCGGACTGAAGCGGGAATCGAACCCACACCCCTTGACTCGATGTGGCTAAATGCTTGGTAACACTAACCGCACAGCCACGAAGCTTATGCTTAACATACGTTTTTATGGTAAGAGTAAAGTGTGTGTTTGATTTTCATATTGTTTTCCACCTGCATCCCATTCCCTGTGTACAAATTTTACCTCACAGGCAGAACTCATTCTTCATACTGACATATTCACCATGGAAAAATTAGATTTAATCTAACAGTTCATCTCTAAAGTAAACAAATTTTCCCTCTTTCGCACGCTCAAGTTCCCACGCAACCAAATTGAATTCTGCTCAAGCGAATCAAAACAGAAACCTCTTAGCTTCTCTGTAGCAAACACAGCTCGCCAGGACGCCAGATACCGAAGGCTACAGTCTTCGTCCCAGTCTACCGGGAAGGAATGGGCTTGTTCAGATAACAATTTAACTTTCACTGTGAAAGTAGGAGATGTGAGAGTGCAAGTATGAAGAGGAAGGTATGCGTAGCGCTTTTATCGGCAGTCATCCGTGAGGGGTTTCAGACCAGAAGCACAGATCAGTAGTTCAAGTGAAATAACATCTTCCGAGAATAATGTGGTTTGAGAATTGATGTCAAATGGTTTTAAGAACGCCACATAAGTAAATTTGATATGATTGCTAATATGAAGAACAAGGTAGTAGTTAATTTCAAATTTTGGCGTAATTCGATGATTCCGTAAATAAAAAAACACCATAAAAAGTTTTCAATTATCAATTACATACATGGTTCAATTCAGTATACTAAGCACTTCTTTTTTGGAGTTTTTTTTCTTTAAAATCAAAAACATTTGAAGCTTTTTATTCAAAAAGTTTGATATCGTCAAGTGCAATGTTTTCCATCACTTAGTGGATTTCGATGGACAAAGAAATCTTTGCTTGACTATTGTATGTAAGCATTATGATAAAGCTTTTTCAACAATTTGAGGGGGGCAAGTTGCTGGCTACCATAAGCAGAATTATTATCGATTACTTATCGACTATTCTGGATTTACTATAGAGCTTCTCTTATTCTTTCCACATTTTAAATCATCCTTCATTTTATTCGATGGACTTTTGACGTGCTAGTCTTGGTCGTGATTTAGCTTTTACTAATGCAATTCTGGAGCCACTCTTACTTAATTTTAATGCAACTTTTGCTCTCGGCATTCTTTCTGTACACATTCTAACGAAAATTCTTTAGGTTTTAATTTTTTTACTTTGACTTATTTTAACTTAGTCTCGATTGATTTTAAAATCAACTCTTGTTGCATTCTGTGTACTATGTACATCTTTGCTTTCCGTTTAACACACTTCTTTCTAATCATTTAAACACTTTGGTCAACATGGTAAACACGTAGCTTTTGAGCAAGAATATACAGAAGGCGGAAAGATTCTCAGATCCAGTTGAAGATATTTTTGGATGTGAATTCTCTCGACTATTAAATATTTTTCCGAATCAAGTAAAACATTGATCATATTCATACAAAATAAGATGATAAGCATATTTCTTTCATTGGGATCTAACGCAAAGACTAAGATTTAAGACCGCCCACTCAAGAAATTTAATTCATATGTCAAAATCAAGAATCAATAAATCCCATTTCGACGCAACATGTCGTTTTTTAAGCCTTAGTGATGATCAAAAAATACCACGGGTATTGTATTTGTAAAAATGTTTTTGCTTCTTGAAGCTGGAAATAGTTATTTATGCAACAAGTTGCAAAATGATGATTTTTTCAAGCCGAGTCGTACATTTATCAATAAATACGACGAATGCTGAAAAGATTGAGTTTTGCAACGAGTTGAATACAACACTTTTGCAACTACGAAAAATGCCATTTGAATTGGAATGTTTCTAGGATCAAAAACGTATTACACTCCAACCTCTTTTTACGACGGTTCTCTTCACGACCACTTTTTTACGACCGAAAATCAGGTTAACGACCGTTTTTATAAATGATCAATATCTTAATAAGTATTCAAAATAGTGGGTCACGATGTTCAGCAACATTGATCAGTAGCTTAAGGGCTAATTCTGCCACAAGGCGCTAGTGAGCATCGGTATTTTGTTTTTCTGATATTTCAGGATCCTGACAACTTAGAGAGATGGCGTTTTCGTGAAAGTTGTTCAGTAGCTCAAAGACTATCACTGTTTGAGCCATGAAATTCGAGATTTCGTTACCAGATGGCGCTAGTGAGCATTCAACTTTTGTTTTGCGGATATCTTAGGATCTTGACCACTTAGAAAGATGGCATCTTCGACAAAGTTGTTGAATAGCTAAAGGACCATTATTATTCTAGTCAAGAGATTCAAGATTTTTCCACCAGGTGGTGCTAGTGAGCACGATTCTCGAATCTTTTGACTAAAATAATGATAGCCCTTGAGCTACTGAACAACTTTGCCGAAGACACCATCTTTCTAAGTGGTCAGGATCCTGTGATATCTGCAAAACAAAAGTTTCATGCTCACTAGTACTGCCTGTTGGGGGAATTTAACTTGAGCAGTGTTGCCAGCTACGTAAACATCTTGAACCCTTCATGAAAAACTGGATTACAGTTGAAGAGTATTGCTATGTTGCTAAGCATTTTATTTTTTATTCCGCTCAAGTTGTGTGCTCTTGATGTTTTCTTTATTCTTCTTTAACAGTATTGCCAGCCACATGAACATTTGTGATTCGGCCGAAGGTATGGCACTTCCTTCAACTTTGGTGAGCATTCGGTATCGTTATTTTTAATATTAATAGATATTTGCCTCTTTTGATAACAATCGAGCAGTGTTGCCATCTATCACCAAAATATGAAAACTTTAACGGCCGTTTTGATAAGTTCTCAACCCATGTTTCAACTTTGCCGAGTATCTTGGAACAGTATTTCCACATCTAGACATTGCATTTTTCAATTTATTTACAACTGATTTATTTACAACCGATTATTTTTACGAACCAACATGATGCATTAAACTCGCTCCCACGGTAGACCGTATATACCACTGCATCTACGCCAGTTCATGCGGGAAGGGTGTATGAGAGTGGTAATATTTATGGCAGAGAGGCTTGCTGTCCGGTTAGCAGACTGCCTATGTATCAGGCGTAAGGAAAGGCATGCTATAATGATGAAAGAATGGAAGCGTACGGTAACAGTTTATTTCTGTCCGTCTCGGGTTCTAGCAAATGCTATGAACTGTGATAGATGTATTAGAATGGAAGATCAAAGCAAGTGAAGGTACAACTACAAAGTACGAGGAGAGGGACGGGCCTGGGATTAAACCCATGACCTTCTGCTTATGAAGCAGAAGCGGTAGTCATTAGACCACCAACCCCGTCAAATTCACTACATCGATGGATTTTGATAAAAACATTAAAAAACATCAGCAGTGCGCATCGTACCTTCGTGCTGTGCGTACACGAATTCTCTCTGCTCTTGGAAGTTTTCTTAAAAACTACCTAAAGCAATAAAACAGTACTTTTCAGTGCTACACAAACAGTACTTTTCAGTGCTAAAATTAAAAACGGTACTTTTCAGTGCTACTTAAACAGTACTTTTCAGTACTATTTTTTCTACTATTGATCCCTTTACGATCCTTGTTTGGACCCGCGCCTTCGATTTTTCGTTGGACCCGTTGGCGAAAGCTAGCGGTGGTAATCCTTCTTGGACACCGTCTAGGGAAAAAACCTCTCGAAGGTCACGTCTTTCTCGTTTATTAACTAAACATGGTATCAACAACTAACAAAAGGAAGGGTGAATCTCTGAATTCACTACTTCCTTCCAAAAAAGTGGGTTTTAAAACTGTCACTACACGTGGCAAGAATGGAAGAAAGGACGCTTCCCCGGAATGCGAAGTTTCTTCCAAGGGTGAAATGAATAATTGTATTGAAATGAGCAATCAGTTCGATGCTCTAGACAAATTTTCCGAACACCAAATCGAAGCAGCCTCTAGCCCAGGCTCTTTGATTCAAGTGAGGAAGCAAAGAGTGCCGCCTATCGTGGTCAGTTGTTCCGAATTTGCGGGATTTAGGCAGGAGATCTTGAACTCCATTAGGGGAATCAAGGTTTCCTTCCAAATCGCAAAGAAAGGAGACTGTCGCGTTTTGCCGGAAACTCTTAAAGATCGCGAACTTCTTCTCAGATATCTTGAAGAGAAGAAGCACAAATTTTTTACTTATGACGACAAAACTGAACGTTTGTTCAAAGTCGTCTTGAAAGGTCTCTCAAGTGACTATAAGTCACCTGAAGAGATCAAAAATGGAATAAATGATTTACTTGGATTTTCCCCAGTCCAAGTAATCATTATGAAAAAGAGAACCCAATCTGGCATTGTTCGGAAAGGGCTTTCTCAAGAATATTATTTAGTTCACTTTAACAAAAAAGAACTAAATAATATTAAAGCTTTAGAAAAAGCTAAACTTATGTTCGATGTCCGTGTGACGTGGGAACATTTCCAGAAACCTGGAGGAAATTACCAGAACCCCACTCAGTGCCGTCGGTGCCAAAAGTGGGGTCATGGTACAAAAAATTGTCGCATGGATGCTAAATGCATGATTTGCGGAGGTTCTTCTCACGCTAAGGACGACTGTCCTGTGAAAGAAGATACCAGAAAATTTCAATGCGCCAATTGCAAGGGCCCTCACAAAGCTAACTTTTGGGAATGCATTTCACGCAAAAGAGTCGTTGAGGCTCGTGCCAAGCAGATGAAGGATAATATCCGTTACGATAACGGTCGTTTCCGGAATTTGCCTGGTAGAGTATCGAACAATGCTCATTTTTCAGTTAACGATCGCTTGATTAGGAATCATACCCACCAGGAAGATCATAATCATGCTCATTCACAAACAAATTTTAATCCGTCGGGTAGCCGTTCGAATCTTTCAATTTCGAATGTATCTACCCACGGTAAATCCTTTGCCGATATCGTAGCAGGTAATTTGAACTCTTCCCCTGTTCGTTCCATGAGTACCCATTCTACTTGTTTCAAATCAAATGGAAAAAACCCTACCGCCACAGGTAACTCCTACCCCGCTTCTTCGTCTACCGAAAATTCCAATGGGAAATCACATGACATGTCTGCCTCTGATTTTAATTTTCTAACTGAACAATTGAATCTAATGATTGATGCAATGTTCAAAGCCACCACTATGACTGAAGCAGTCCAAGTAGGTGTAAAATTTACAAATAAAATTATTATTGGATTACGTTTTTCTAATGGATCCAAATAATAATTTAAATATTTTAAATTGGAATGCTCGTTCTCTGAATGGTAAAGAGGACGAGCTGTTTAATTTTCTTACAGCTAATAACGTGCATATAGCAGTTATTACCGAAACTTATTTAAAACCTGGATCCAAATTTCAAAAAGATCCTAACTTTTTTGTTTATCGTAATGATCGACTTGATGGGGCATGTGGGGGAGTTGCAATCATCATTCATAGGCGTATAAAACATCAACTGTTTTCATCATTTGAAACTAAAGTTTTTGAAATATTAGGTGTTTCTGTTGAAACACAGTTTGGTAAATATACTTTCATAGCTGCCTATTTGCCTTTTCAATGCTCTGGACAGCAAGTTAATTGGCTTCAAACTGACTTGCGAAAATTAACTCGCAATAAGTCAAAATTTTTTGTCATTGGTGACTTTAATGCCAAACATCGGTCATGGAATAATTCTCAAAGTAATTCCAACGGCAGAATTTTATTTGATGAGTGCTCTTCAGGATATTTCTCAATTCAATACCCTGATAGCCCTACATGTTTTTCCTCTTCTAGAAATCCATCTACGATTGACTTGGTCTTAACCGACTCTAGTCATCTTTGTAGCCAATTAGTTACTCATGCTGATTTTGATTCTGATCATGTCCCTGTTACATTTCAAATATCGCATGAAGCGATTCTCAATCCTATCAGCTCCACTTTCAATTATTTACGAGCCGACTGGAATATATATGAAACGTATGTTGACTCTAATCTTGATGTTAACATTTCTTTAGAAACTAAACTTGATATTGACAATGCTCTTGAAACTTTAACAAATTCCATTGTTGAAGCCAGAAACATTGCAATTCCAAAATGTGAAGTAAAATTTGAATCCGTGATTATAGACGATGATCTTAAACTCTTGATCCGTCTTAAAAACGTGAGGAGAAGGCAATTTCAACGCACTCGTGATCCTGCTATGAAAATTATATGGCAGGATTTGCAGAAAGAAATCAAGAAACGTTTTGCAGATTTAAGAAACAAAAATTTTGAAAATAAAATTTCTCAATTGGACCCCGGCTCTAAGCCCTTTTGGAAATTATCTAAAATCTTGAAAAAACCTCAGAAGCCTATACCGGCATTGAAAGAGGAAAACAAATTATTACTAACTAATTGCGAAAAAGCTCAAAAACTTGCTATGCAGTTTGAAAGTGCGCACAATTTTAATTTAGGACTTACTAGTCCAATTGAAAATGAAGTTACTCAGGAGTTCGAAAATATTCTCAATCAAGAGAACGTTTTCGAAAATGTCTGGGAGACTGATTTGGAAGAAGTGAGAACTATTATTAAAAAATTCAAAAACATGAAAGCTCCTGGCGATGATGGAATTTTCTACATCCTCATCAAGAAACTTCCAGAAAGTAGCTTATCATTTTTAGTTAATATATTTAACAAATGTTTTCAATTAGCATATTTTCCTGACAAATGGAAAAATGCTAAGGTTGTTCCAATTTTAAAACCAGACAAAAATCCTGCAGAAGCTTCTAGCTATCGTCCAATCAGTTTGCTTTCCTCCATCAGTAAACTTTTTGAAAAGGTTATTTTGAACAGAATGATGGCCCACATCAACGAGAATTCAATTTTTGCCAATGAACAGTTCGGATTCCGCCATGGACATTCGACCACTCATCAACTTTTACGTGTAACAAATTTGATCCGTTCCAACAAATCTGAAGGCTACTCTACTGGTCTTGCTCTTCTAGACATAGAAAAAGCATTCGACAGTGTTTGGCATGAAGGTTTGATTGTAAAATTGAAAAATTGTAATTTTCCAACATACATTGTTAGAATAATTCAAAGTTATCTGTCAAATCGTACACTTCAGGTTAATTATCAGAACTCCAGATCTGAAAGACTTCCTGTAAGAGCTGGTGTTCCCCAAGGCAGCATTTTGGGACCAATATTATACAATATTTTCACATCTGACTTACCTGAGTTACCTCAGGGATGTCAAAAATCTTTGTTTGCGGATGACACAGGCCTCTCCGCCAAAGGACGAAGCCTGCGTGTCATCTGTAGTCGATTGCAAAAAAGTTTGGATATTTTTTCTTCATACTTGCAAAAATGGAAGATTTCTCCTAATGCTTCCAAAACTCAACTAATAATATTCCCACATAAACCAAAAGCTCTTTATTTGAAACCTTCAAGTAGACATGTTGTCACGATGAGAGGGGTTCCAATAAATTGGTCAGATGAAGTTAAGTATCTAGGACTCATGCTAGATAAGAATTTAACTTTCAAAAATCACATTGAGGGCATTCAAGCCAAATGTAACAAATATGTAAAATGTCTCTATCCCCTTATTAATAGAAAATCAAAACTTTGTCTTAAGAACAAGCTTTTGATATTCAAACAAATTTTCAGGCCAGCCATGTTGTATGCTGTACCAATATGGACTAGCTGTTGTAATACCAGGAAGAAAGCTCTGCAGAGAATTCAAAATAAAATTTTGAAAATGATTCTGAGGCTTCCTCCCTGGTATAGTACCAATGAGTTACATAGGATATCCAATGTTGAAACATTGGAACAAATGTCAAATAAAATAATCAATAATTTCAGGCAAAAATCGTTACAATCTACTATTGCCACGATTAATGCGTTATATGTTTAGGTTAAGTTAGGTTAAGTATATTAAAAACTTTTTTTTTCTCTTATAAGCAGGTGAAATCAACTCACCTGTAAAAAATCTGAACTGCTACGGCAAATGAAATGTAATATGTTGTTAACAAAATGTTAATAAATCTTAGATTTGTTTTACCAAATAAGGATGATAGTGTTGTCTAATAACACAGAACACCTAGATATAAGAAATAATGAATGTAATGTTTGGAATGGTACTAATAAAGAAATTAAAAAAAAAAAAAAAAAAAAAAAAAAAAAAAAAAAAAAAAAAAAAAAAAAAAAAAAAAAAAAAACATGAAAGTGGGGTCTGTGCGGGCTTGATAAGATTGATTTTCCAAACTCAAAAATTTCAATGTTAAAGGTTTTATAAATCAAACAAAATTTTTATGGGCATCATTTAGGATTCCCCAAGGAAAAATAAAAAAAATATAAAAATATTTATTTGTTTTAAAAAATATTGTAATTCTCGTTATCAAAGTCGAGCCCATATTTTCTGGGACACTCTATAAACTTTTGAAGCCAGTCTTTGGTATTACAAAAAGAATTTTAGTATAATTCAGTTCTTCAAGGAATATCAAAGGTTGCCTTCAGATTTTTTGCTAAAAATCTCTTGTAAATCAATCAAATAATATTGTAAGTACTTGTTTTTAATTATTAATCGTGGTTTACGGCTAACCAGCCGAGTGGAAGTTTAACAACTACCGAAAAGCTAAACATTACATATACTTTGCAATTGGATTAAATGGACAAATTGATGTGAAGTCTTGCGAAAAAGTTACACGTCTTCTCAGTGAGAATCGAACTCACGACTCCCTGATCTCTAGTTAGGGCGTGTTACCTCTACGCCATGAGAGGGCTCATGAACGCAGAAGTCAACCTGAATTCGATTTCAGCTCAATAATCACAACAATTACTACTATGACTAATCCCGGTAATGATTTGCTGTGGGCATCCCAGTAGGAACTCAGTAAAAACTTGTAAAGGAGTTCTTGGAGAGAGCACTAAAAATGTAAGGAAATAATGAATGACGAAATTCTCAAGGGAATCACTTGGAAGCGCATGGTTGAATACCTGAAGTTCATGAAAGAATTACAATGGATATTCCTTGTGAGTTATTTGAAAGATTTGTTTACCAGATTAAATAAAGAATAAGTATTTCCTGTAGTGAAAATTAAAATTATAAATATCACTGTGTAGCGATGTGCAATATTGATCTATGCATACTACGCAATTTGTGTTTATTGCGACCGACATTACTACTGTAACACAAGAATTTGCTAGACCACCGCCCTAACTATGTTAATAACAATGCTAACTATGTTAATAACCATCATATGTATTGCCTATTCCATATTATTTTCTAGGCAACTTCTCAATAAAACACGGAATGCTCCTTACAATGCTGGTTATTTTGGATGCCGTTTTTATACTAATTTTAAAAGTTGTCGCAAAATGGAAAGTTTTATTAAAGATTAGTTGTCCCGGCAAACTTCGTTTTGCCATCAAGTAGGCTGTTGAAAAATGTCATGAAATCTTCCATACAAAACGGTAGATTAGTTTTCTCCCGTTTTCTTAACTATTCCGAAAACTTTCCTAGACTTTTTCTTCGCACGAACACGTCGCATCCCCTGTTGAATACAACAGTGAAAAAATTACGCAAATCCGTTGACTCGTTCAAAAGCCATTTCGTGACATACAAACACCATTCAATTTTTATTTATGTAGATAGATTAATATTCAATTAAAATTCAGCCCTTCAATCTAGTGTAAAGAATAACCAAAAATTTAAATTCATTGAACGTTAATAAATATCTCAACATTGCAATGGTGGAAACATTTCGATACAAGGTTGTACTGGAAAGAGACAACAAGTGTGCTACTTTTTATATCCCTTCCCACTGTTCAAAGAATACGATCAAGACGGGTTCAATTCTCTGGTTACAGAGTAAAATGCACACACCTTGCTTACGATTATCGTTGCATGATGATGCCTATGTATTCTTTGGAAATTAGTTTCACTAGACACCGACAGGCAGCAATGTCGTACGTGCTGCGTTCAAACTTCGATACAAGTTCTAATAAGATTTTGAATTAAGTTACTTACACGAAACATACAGTGCAGAATCATTCATGCAACATAGGGGAGTTTATCCATTGATTGTTCTTCGTTCAGGTGTTGTCAACATAAGGGTTGATGCTATATAAGACATTGACATGAACTTATAGATTTTTATTTAAACTCGCAATTAAATTGATCAGTTTTTAACTTTTACATCGTTAGCTCGTCCTATATTTTTTTGGGGAATCCCTAAAAAAATAGGCAATGATCACGGAACAAATACTTGGCGAAATCCTAGAAAAAAAATGGGCATACCTCTCAAGGAATCTAACAACTTTCGAAGTATTTTATTAATATGTATATCGAAATGTCGTTGACTCTCACATTGAATTTTAACCCTTCAGTCGTCGCGCGGTTTGCCACCGTCAGAACCACCACGGTGATGTTGTGTACGAAAAGCGAGTTTTTTTTTCACCACTGACTGTTGTACAAAATACAACAGTGCGACGACTGAAGTGTTAAGACATTTTATCAACCATTTTTTTCACTTCAGATAATTGTCCTACGCACTTAGCTCATTTTACCGGAATCCGTGAATTTTACCCTAATCTCAACAGCTTAACAGTTTAGTAAAATATAACACCGTAATTCCGTAGATTTTTTACGGATTCCGGTGATTTTTTACCGAATACTGCGAACAATTACCGTACTCCGTTAATGTGTTTCACCGAACTATTCATGTTGATAATTGAATTAAAAGCCAATGAAATTGAACCACCCTAAAGTGGTACTAGATTAGGTTAGCTAGTGATCCCATTCCTTCATACTGGTAACGATTACCTTTCTCTAGCTTCGTACCGAACGATCGCACTAACGAGCGCAGGTAGAATTTTGAACTACATTTTTTATAGATCATGGGCATCTCATATAAGCCTATACTAGGGCCAGAACAGTTTAGTAGCAAACAAAACCTTCGCATCAACCCCTATCTTTGTGATATCGAAGAGAGCAATAAAAACTACCAGTTCGAACACCGAGGCCGGACCAAATTAGTTAATTTTCGTTACAGTTCAGTTATTGAGATTTTACAGGAATCCGTTAAATTATTAAAGTATGTAGTATCATCAGAAAACATCTTTTCAAATTTTCTTTAGCGATTCCACAGTTTTCTTTTTTTCATTTACTGATAAAAGACTCCATGGACTTAAAGGACAGAATTTTGCAAAGCTCGACCACGATTTCGTCCTTCTCAGCAGTCTTAGTTGTTCAGCTCGCTTCTTAACCTCTCCTCTGGTCGGTGGGTCCACAGATTGACCGTCTTTATCAATGTTCACCTTGTTTCTTGCTACTTTTACATTTTCACAACACAACCAGAATGTACGTACAGTCAAAGCTTGTTATAACGACATCGCAAGGGACCGACGTGATAAAGAAATGTCGCTATAGAGAACAGTAATAACAATAAAATATTTTTCAAGAGACCGAAAAATTTCACTATAGAGAGCTTTTGTCACTGGCAGGGGCCCAGATAGCCGTAGCGGTAAACGCGCAGCTATTCAGCAAGACCAAGCTGAGGGTCGTGGGTTCGAATCCCACCGGTCGAGGATCTTTTCGGGTTGGAAATTTTCTCGACTTCCCAGGGCATAGAGTATCTTCGTACCTGCCACACGATATACGCATGCAAAAATGGTCATTGGCATAGTAAGCTCTCAGTTAATAACTGTGGAAGTGCTCATAAGAACACTAAGCTGAGAAGCAGGCTCTGTCTCAGTGGGGACGTAACGCCAGAAAAGAAGAAGAAGCTTTTGTCACTATAAAAGTTGTCGTTATAACGAGCTTCGACTGTATAAACACAACATGTATTGTGTTATGCGATGTTTATAGGTGCAAAGTTTCACGGTTAAGATGTCGCCATAAAGCTCGTGCAAAATTGGAGGCGTGCATACTTTATATGATGAAAAATGGCATACAATGCGAGTGTACGAGTGTTATTTCAAACCAATCTGTAATTTCATGCGACTTAACTTATAATAACAATGTTAATTTTACAGCTTTAATGGATTGATTCAACTTACCTCTTACATGTATGCGGAAATAAGCAAATTTTACCAACACACTAAAAAAGGAGCATTTTATGCGATAAAATTCACGATCAAACGATTTTATCAACCATATAGTGTGTGATGTATTTTGTATAGATATATGACTTTTTACGGGAAGTTTTATGCGACCTGCTTAGGAAATCCACCCGGAGCGTCAGCTTCGCTTACGTTATGGACAATGGCGAAAAAAGCATCCAACAACAGTGCACTTTTTATTTTGGATTTGTGCTTTAGCAGAAAGCTTAGAATAAGATGATCGGAAATGTTTGCTTACTATTTCTCTAGTTTAGTGCCTTTGAAAACGTGAGTAGGGGCACAAATCGACCATTGTGCCAGCCATCTTCGGATTTCGAGATTTTTCACCTTAACACATCATTGCCTTCTAAACCGTTTGAAACTCAAAATTGTGAGATTGAAATGCAAGTCAATGCCTTCAGCAGACAGGCAGAAAACCGGACAATAATTCTATTCGTTAATGAGCCTGGCTCAAAAACATATTGTGGTAAAGTGGTTATTCAGTAAAACATACATTTTTTTAGAGGCCTTCCTTAGCCAAGTGGTTATAGTCTGCGGATATAAAGCAAAGCTCTTCGAGCAAAGGGTTCGATCCCAATCTTTTCGTAATAGAAATTTCCTTGACTTCCCTGGGCATACAGTATCATCGTATCTGTCACACGATATACGAATGCAAAAATGGCAACTTTGACAAAGGAAGCTTTCAGTTAAAAACTGTAGTAGTACTTATTGAACACTAAGCTGAGAAGCAGGCTCTGTCACTGCGGGGACATAATGCCAAGAAGAAGACAAATATTTTCTAAACTTTCAGTAGATTAATTATAGACATTACCCAGCTCCTCAGTAGTGGCCACTGTGCCGGACTCATTTGATCTGTAGCTTCTTTACCGATACAGATCTGTTTTCAACTTATCTATATTTACCATATTTACATCTAGTTTCACTCTCTCCTACTTTTTTACTCTCACACCGAGCAGGTAGGAGAGAGATCTGCTGTTAGTGAGGCTAGCTGCCTGCGGTCAGTTTGTCTCAGTCACCATCTGATACTGACGGAGGATGGATGTGCTTCCCAAAGCACGGTCCTCCGTGAGGCGTCTTCTGGTGGCTGGACGGGTTTTTTGTGGAGGGGCTGGGAATCGAACCCATGACCTTCCGCTTATGAAGCGGAAGCGTAACCTCAAGGCTACAGACCCCCCTAGCTCCTAAGTTTTGTTAAACTGTTTGTAATGACATATTTGTAATGACAAATCCGATATTTAGTTTCTACAACCGTTCGATTTGCTCTTATCATTATCGATTCTAGGAAGGATTCTATTAACAGAATTTCGTGCTGCAACATCTTCAGATGCGTTCCCATTATAGTAATTCATTTATAGAGTGATCTCATCCAATCCATGCATAAATCTTCAATACTCACGACATCAATGACCTCCCCACGATATTGATATTACACTAGTTGTACTCTACTTGCACATTCATACACGATTGAATCAATCGGTGCCCACAGCTAACCGAGGCTTGTCTCATTTATCAACACTCAATTGCACTAACACCAAACAAACTGATAAGCCAGCTGCGAGCAGCGGTGTTCCCTGATATTTTCGTCTGCCCGACTATGCTTTGCAGGAGTTGGCATGCGATGCTTGGCGGAGCACATTAAAGTTTTGCTTTGAAAATAAACGCCGAATTATTAAAACAGCAATTTCAAACTTCTGAGTAGATAAAAAAAAAATCATAGAGGATAATTTTGACGATTCTTTATTAATTATCTATTAGACGCACCGGCTGATAGGCACAATCTGGGAAAGAGAACAGGGTAATATTGTGTATTTCTTTCGCTACTGGACTTCGAAGTGCGGTTTCATATATGCGAAAATGCGAATAAAAGTGCGGGATTGCATCGAATCATGTTTGTTTCTTCAGAGCACTTATTCTTTGGATTGCAAAGAAGAAGCCCGCTGAAGACACTGACTCGATTTGATACAATCGCGCACTTTTAAAACTTATGCGATAGTCCAGTGGTTCACTTATAAAAACTTATGCGATAGTCCAGTGGTGAAGAAATGCGCAATATTCCCAATCCACAAGAAGAGCGAGTTTGTGTTAACAATTGAACAGGATACAGGAACAAAGAAGTATAGAAGTATATTTCAATCCCAATGCTTAGTCCCCCAAGACGGACTATGTGAGATTGTGACAACTTCCGAGCAATCACCATCCTAAATGTGGTCTACAAAGTGTTATCCCAGATCATCTTCCGTCACCTGTCACCTGTAGTACACGAGTTCATTGGAGGATATCAAGGAGGCTTCGTTGACATCCGATCGACAACGGACCAGATCTTTAGTGTACGACAAATCCTCCAAAAATCGTGGATACCTTGTTCCAACGTATCACCTTTTCATCGATTTCAAGATGGCATACGACATTATCGTCCACTCAGAGCTATAGAAAACCATGGACGAGAACAACTTTCCTGGGATGCTCACAAGACTAATAAGAGCAACGATAGAAGGTGTGCAAAATTATAAGGGTATTTCAGGCAAACATTCCAGTTCGTTTGAATCCCGGGCCAGGACAATAGGCTATCGTGCCTGTTTGTTTGCGTCGCGGATGATATGGACAATATAGGGAGTGGATGTATTCTACCTCATTTGCTCGCTGAGCCGCTTCTTTCACTGTGTCCACGCTGTCGTAGTAGTCGTCGACGTAATGCCACTTGACGATCGCTACCTCCAGGTACTGACCTGAAAACTGCTCGGCGTTCCAGTTCTTCACGAACTGCGCTGAACTGGGCGAGCACGTGAAGCCGAAAGTAGCTACGTCCATAACGTACACCTGCGGAGCATCTTCACTGTTGCCCCGGAAAATTAACCGCTGCGCCTGCTTATCTTCCGTTCTGATGCGGATTTGGTGGTACATTTCCTGTATATCCCCACCAAAGGCGACCGGACGCTCTCGGAAATTGCAAATTACCCTTGGGAGGGGGACTAGCATATCCGTACTCTTGAACAACTCCGAATTCAGGGAAACCCCATTCACCGACGCTGCAGCATCCCAGGCGTACCTTGCCCGGTATCCGTGGGTTAACCACAACTTTCAGCGGTAGATACCACACAGCAGCTTGTGGCGTCTCCGTTAACTTGGCGTCGGTTGCTTTGAGTGCGTACCCCTTCATCTGGTATTCCTCAATCTGCTGACACACGTTCTCCTTCAGCGGTGGACTACAGTCCAGTTTACGGTCGAGGGCTTTCACCCGTCGAACGGCCATTGGGTAGCTGTCGGGAAATCTTCTCTCGTCCTGACGCTACAACAATCCCGTTTCAAAACGATCGCCTATCCGCTTTGTCGTCGTCTAAAGGATATCTCGAGCCTGCTTCTCCTCTGCCGATTCTGAAACGACAAACGATGAACACGCTGTTTCGTCCAGCACGTACTAGTGCCGCATCAGGTTATGGAGCTCCTGGTTGTTCACCGGTGCGATGGAGTGCAGATTCAAATACGTCTGCATCGGGGGCTTTCGCTTCACGGAACCGTAGATCTTCGATCGAACAGCGATTGGTTCGTTCGGTTTCCCGACACGTGACTCCAACGGAGCGAACAAATGAACGTTGCCCAAACCGATGAGAATCGTTGGCTTCCCATACGGAAAGTCGGCACCCCTGCAAGATGCTTGTATTGCTGCACCACTTCTGCGTACCGAACATTCTGCTTCGGAAGCTGCAGCTCAGACACCGTTCACGTGTTGAACAGCGAAAACTTCTCCCTCGAACCCTTCGCCAACATCATCATCTCGACACTCCGAGACTCGTTTTCAAACCGGTGGATGTTTCTGGTTCACGTGACAATCAACGGCTCGAGCCTCCCTTCTGCCTTCAGTCGTTTTGCGACCGCGTCGTCCACCAAAGTCGCCGACAATCCTTCGTCAAGGAATGCGACGGTATCGTACTGTCGCTTGCCGACGTAGAGCGTCACCGGCATCATCCGGAAAATCACAGGGCAATTTCGCTTTCTGCAGCTGCACTGATACTTCTACCCGGTGCAGCAGAGAATAGTGAGCTGCCTGGAAATTCCGCATCATGCACCGGATTTTGGAAGGACAGCGATTTCCATTATGCTTGTTGAGGCAGACTCCACAGAGTTTCTGCCTCTAGACTTCTCGTAGCCGCTCGGCGATGTTCATTCGCCTTAATTCCTCACAGTTCCAAATCATATCCAAATCCAGCAAGGCCGGCTAGCCACCTCGCTACGAGTAACTTCGCTTCGCTTTGGCTCGGACTCGTGCACATGCACGAACTCCTTCTTCCTTCCCAGGCCGCACCCGGTCGTTCTGCGTTTCTCGTACACTTTCTGCTTAGGATTGTCTGCCGAAGCTCCACCAACAGCGCCATCTTGGTCCTTCAACGCATTGACCCTACTCACGCTGCTAGCGAACTGCTTCCGGATTGCATCCCGCTTCTTCACAAAATCCCTCTTCGCAGTCAGTTAAGCATCTAGCATCTCCTCCTCGTGCTGCAACTGCTGCTCCTCCATCTCGCGTTGAACCTGAAGTTCCAGATCACGCATCTCCCGTTCTTGCTTCAGCTGCTCTTCCTTCCACGCCTTTTGCCGTGCGAGTAACTTCTTCCGCGCCACCATCTGCTTCGCGAAGGCCTTCTTCTTGGCTAGTTGTTTCTCTTCCAACTGCTTCTCAACTGGATCAACGTCGGAACCAACTCCCTGATAGGACTCTTCATCGGTTTTCTTGCCGGACTTCTTACTTCTCTGCTTTCAACCTTCAATGTTGGCAGATCATACTGTAAATGTAACTAAATTTTATGTTTCAGTGTGTACAAATTTAGTGCTTTACAAATCTCTACCTACAATTGTATGGCTGTCCTTTCCCTCCTTGCTAGTTGTTCACTATTTACACTTTACTTTACTTTGGGACACTTTTCACTTCACTATTCACTAACACGGATTGGGGGGGTAAAACAAGACTAACTACGACTACGCAAAGGGATCGCGTATTTTTAGCACCGTGCCACGTGTACTAGAAGCACGCGGAAGCTTCTAGAAGCACATGGAATAGTCGCAATACTCACGGTGCTCTTGGAACTCATTCGCTCACTGTGGGAACTCTCGACCACAGAGGCGTCGGCAGGGTGGGTCGTTTTGGGGGCTGTACTCGGGTGAATTTAAGACGCACATGTTTACGGCTCGTTCCGTACGGAACACTCGCTATTTACTTCGCACAGTTATTTTCCGGCGGTGTAAAGTATTGAACTACGTGCCTCGTGCGTCCGTTGTCTATTGATCCTATGGTCACTTCTAATCGTTTGTGGCTTACTAAACGAATTTTTGTTTTGTTGGTTCTGTTTCTAGGTGAAATTTTCAAACTCACTCGTGATCAACTCCAATCCCTTATTTAACCAGTTGTCGTCTAACACCTACAAATTTTTTTCTATCTACCTTTTCACAAACCGAATTTGCCGCGAATTTGCAAACTCAATTATTTTCCTATGCTATCGAACCGATGACAGTCCTACCATCTGTCATCTCTCCTCCTTCTATCTCACCACTCGCTATCATCTATTGCTCACGGCTCATGATTATTATGAAAATACTCATGCGTTATGTTCTTGTAACTGGTTGCTCGGAATCATGAATTAAATTTTCAAAATCAGGGCTCGCGCATCGATTTAGGGTTAATCGGTATAATACGCCCCAACCGGAATACGCCCCACTTTCTAAGAATTGAGGCTTCTTAAACACGTAAATATGATGACATATCTTAAATATCCACGAAAGAATGATGTTGCGCATATTCGATCTTTAAGAAGTTTAAATAATCAACAAAAATACCAAAAATATCGAAAACCAACTTTTTGGCATAAAATTTTGGGTCCGATAAGCTAGCCTCGTTATAAATTATGCCCATCCTCTACTATTGTACTTATTACAAAGACTTTTATTGGAAGACGACTGCTAATGTACCCTTTTAAGTTTATTTATTTATTTATTTATTTGTTACTAAAATTTTGAAAGAGGGAAAAACCCCTTTGAGTGATTTCCATTGGAAATCTTTCTCAAAGAGGCACAAAACCTCTTTATCTTTTCAAAAAAATAATAATAAAAATAATAATAAATCAAACTTAAAACTAAAGGCTCACACGGTAGTAAACCATAACAGAGCCGTAATCTTGAAACATCACAATCAGCGTTAACTAAGGATTGACATCGAAAGCCAGTGAGGGGGAGAATCAAAAACGAATCCAACCGGACATCTGAAAATAAACGTAAAAAAACACAAGTATCACACCAAATATGAGATCTCATTTAGAAACTGAAACAAAAGTTTCATTTCAGGATACCATTTTGTACCAAGTATATCACGTACAGATACAGGAATAGGTTGACCCAAATTTAATAGATTGTTGATGAATTTATTTCTTGGAGTAATGAATTTGTCATACTGAAATACTATATGATCGATGTCTTCATAAAATTCCCCACAATCGCATAAATTGGAATCTTTTATGTTGATGCGATACAAATGACTGTTACAAATATAATGGTTCGACATCAATTTCGAAAAAGAGCAAATTAAATTTCTACTTGCTGGAATGTTTTTGAACCATGGAAAATAATTGACTTTAGGACAAATAGAATGTTAGCAAAATGAGAATGGTGAAATTTTGGAATTTGTTTCATTTCATAGAATAGAGACAAATCAATTAATGGTTTGTATGAATGAATGGAAATTTTTGAATTATAAAAGGCATAAGAAGGAATTGGTTCAATATTTTCCGTTGAGAAATGAATGAAGGAATCTAACATTTTGCTCGTAGGATTAATATCAAATAAAGATTTCAAAAAATCAATGAGAGGATGTTTATTCGAAAACCAATTCATCACAAATTTGCAATTCAATTCTTGAAAACGAATCTTCAATGGTAATATACCAGCAAGAACTTCTACTGATTAAGTATGTGTTGAATTCATAAGTTTCAAACAAATTCTCAAGCAACGAAACTTTATTTTTTCAAGTTTGACAAAATATGTACGTGCAGCGCTCCCAAATGTAAAACAACCATATTCCATTACTGAATGAATAGTAGTTTTGTAAAGTGTAATTAAATCAGAAGGATTAGCACCCCACCAAGTCCCTGTAATTGTACGAAGAAAGTTTATTCTGTTGAACAAACTTTTTGAATGTATTTAATATGAGCATTCCAGTTCAGTTTAAAATCAAACCAAATACCAAGATATTTATATTCATCAACTTGTTCAATTTCAAAACCATTTAAATATAAATGAATTAAAGAAGTCGAATATTTTCTAGAAAATATTATATATTTTGTTTTTTGAATAAGAAAAGGAAAACCATTTTCATGAGCCCACATATCAATATTGTTCAGGGCACATTGCATAAAACGTCTTATAATTTCTCTATTTTTGCCACTGATAGAAATGACATTATCATCAGAAAACTGTAATAAATAACATCCATTAGGAACAATTGAAGCAATGTCACTTGTGAATAAATTATACAAAAAAGGACTTAAACAAGATCCCTGTGGTAGACCGAAATAACTATAACGAATTATTTTCGATTTACCATTATGATAAAAATTCATGATTTTGAAAGAAAATAAATTGCATACAAAATTTGCAATTAAATTTGGAATTTTCAAATTATGCATTAATTAATTATTGTATAATAAATCAATTAACACAGAATCATAAGCTCCAGAAACATCCAGGAATGTTGACACAACATCCTGCTTTTTATTGAATGAAAGCTGAATTTGTGAAGCTAAAAGTGCAATACAATCACGAGTACCTCGACCTCTTCTAAATCCAAATTGAGAAGATGAAAAAATATTATTGTCCTCAGCCCATAATTCAAGGCGATTTAAAATCATACGTTCTAGTAATTTCCGCAAACATGACAATAAACTGATAGGTCTTCTACTATCAGCAAATGCTGGATCTCTACCAGGTTTGACAATATTTATAACTTTAATGAAACGCCATTCAAAAAGAATAATATTTTGACAAAATAAAGCATTATATATCGAAAGTAAATGAAGTTTTCCTTCATATGGTAAATTATTAAGTTCAATAAATTTAATGTTGTTAATACCTGGAACAGTATTTTTGGTTATTGATAAAACCATGTCAAATTCAGCTTTTGAAAATGGATTACAAAGATCAGGAAAGTAATTAATTGAATTAGTTTTGTAATTGCAATGGACGGAGGAACAAAATCAGGACAAATTTTAGAAGGAAAATCATCCATCCATTTTTCTGAATTTTCTAAAATAGAAGGTGGAGAAGAATTATAATTTCTTAAATTACGTGCTATGGACCACAAAGTTGATAAAGAAGTCTCTCTGTCCAAATGTTCAACAAAATTTTTCCAATAGTTTCTCTTTTTAAATTTAGTGAGTCTAGTAAACTGTGCTTCAGCTTTGCAATATCGAAAATAATCATTTCTGGAGCCTGATCTGCGAAATAATTTGAAGGCTTGAGATTTGTTTCTTAAAGAAATAGAACACTCATTATCCCACCAAAACGAAGGACGATTTTTTTTTGTATTATTCAAGGATGGTTTATTATGTTGAGATTTTTGCAAGCAATCTATTAACAATTTTCAAAAAGTATTGTAACTATCAATTGGAGTATCTGAATTGACAATATTGACCAATGAAATGGAAACAAGATCAGAAAAATTACTCCAATTAACATTTTTACAAAGATCAGGAGTAATAGCTTCATAAAACACTTCATTGTATTCAGAAGTTTGCATATCAATCAAAATTGGTAAATGATCACTACCATATGGATCATGTATAGTTTTCCAAGATGATTGCATTGATAAATTATTTGAACACAAAGATAAATCAACACAGGAATGATTATTGGGAGGCACAGCAATCCTAGTAATCGATCCATCATTAAGAATATTCAAATTCAAATCATCAATCAAATCCATAATTTATGAACCTCTACCATCAGTTTTTTCACTACCCCAGGCGAAATTATTTGCATTGAAATCTCCTAATATATAAAATGGTGATGGGATGTCATTTAAGATACTTTTAATTTCTGACAAACTAAAACTTGAATTTGGAGGGATGTAAAAACATATACAGTCATCTCTCCCTTACTCGATATTTTGTACCTCGATATCGAGTTAGAGAACCATAGAAAAAGTTGGTTTTCATGGCTACCTCGATGTTCCCTTGGATCGCAGTTGCATTGATTTTGTGTTCTGTAACTCGATACCTCCCTAACTCGATGGTCCCTTCAATATCGAGTAAGGGAGAGATGACTGTAATTGAAAACTCATTTTTTTCATTTCTAATCGTAACAGCCACATATGCTATTTGTGTTTGGAAGGATATATTTAAATATTTAAATTCAATTTTATCGCAAATTCCAATTGAAACTCCACCAAATGAAGTATCTCTATCTTTTCGAATAATATTATAATTAGGGATACAGAAAGATCTAGCTGTACCTAACCACGTTTCATTTAAACACATCTACATCGAAATTACTCAATAAAACTTTTAATCTATCAATTTTAGGAATAATACTACGACAATTCCATTGTAAAATGTGTAATTTCTTGGAATTGATTGAAGCCATTTGGATGAAAATAGAGAAGAAATAAGGGGAACAAATGAATCCAATTTATCTAAAAGAGAGGCCAATAATGGTAAAATCAATTTGATTATTTTTTCAATTCTTTGAAATCCAGGAATATTATTGAAGGGAACGGATGCACTAAGGGGAGGGAAATTCGTATCAAAAGAAGTAGATGGTTGAGGTTCAGAAAACAAATTATGGTCGTTTGAAGATTTATTAGAAATTCTTTTCCTTTTACTAGGAGGTTTGTAAACATAATTATTCAAATTTTGTGATGGTTAATTCTCAACATCATCATGCAAAATATCAAATGAGTTGGGAGATGAAAAATTATCATTGTATTTTGTTATTTCAGCGTAGGACAATAAATTTTTATTCCTAATTTTTAGATTGAATTTAGATTGATGATCAATATAAACAACCCATTCTTTTAGAGAGTTGTGTTTTTGTTTACAATAAAAACATAGATCAGAGATTTTATTACATTCGGCTGATTGATGAGCTTCTCCGCATTTAGAACACTTCTGTTTGTTTGAACAAAACTTTGAAGTGTGTCCAAAAAGAAGACATTTATCACAATGCATGAGCTTTGGATAATAAAGTCTCGCGCGAAATTTTACATTATCAATCATAACGTAATCCGGAAGAACTGAACCGGAGAACGTTATTTTTATACAATTTGAATGCATGTATTTTGAATCATTACCAGTAAAGTATAATTTCGATAAACGAACACAATCCAAAACCTTAACAGGAGAAATGGATTTGTTCTTAAAAACGCCTGAACCATGAATTTTGATATCTTCACAATCCAAAGATTCATCGTATATAATTCCATTAATTTCACATGCATTAGAAGGAGCGTAAACGCGATAGGAATCAAAAAATAATTTGGATTCAAGAAGAGCGTTAGCATCATCTCTTGATCCAAAAATTACGCGCAATTTGTCCAGAGAATTTTTTTTAATTCTTTTAACGGACGTGTACAATTTGTATATCTCAGAAGAGATCAATAAAACATTGATAGGTTTCTCTTTCTTACGAAAGTATACTACAAAAGGTCCAGGAAAACTAGACGGATAAACTTTTACTCAAAAGGATTTATTCGATGAAGAGGGATTAGGTAGAACGTTTACTTTAGACCCCTCTCCATCATCAGTTTCCATGATGATACCTTAACAATCAGTATAAAAGTATTATTATAATTTAAAAGAATAGAAAAATAAAAAAATAAAATAAAAAAAAATACTCAACAAACTTCAGCTGAACCAAACTGCAACCAAGGTGGCTTCAATTTTCAATGATTCAAAGCGAATAACGTCCTCTTGATGTACTCCTTCCGCGCCACACAGGAAATTCTATTCTCCTACCGCACCACACAGGAATTGTATCCTCCGACAAAGAGTCCCAAACTAACGGGCAAAGCTTCACAATGGCTTCAAGCTTGCAAACCGCCTTCGAATAACTCCTACCGCACCACACAGAGAATCATCCACACCGCACCACACAGAGAATTGTCCACACCGCACCACACAGAGAATCGTCTACTACCGCACCACACAGGCAAAACACCAAATCCAATCCGAAGGTGAGAAATATTCTCACCTAGAAAAGAGAAAAAAATGTCAGTTGGCAGAAAAATAACGTCCTGTTAGTTCAAGGCCTACTACACGAATGACCCTTTTAAGTTTAGCAAGTGGTGGAATTCTGCTTGGAAACATTTCTACAACGCGGCGGAACTTTTTTATACGGGAGGGGCGTATTGCCCGGTTTGTTTAAAACGTCATGATTTGGACCGTTTACAGAAAACTTCTCTTTTTAGAAGCTACTTGGCAAAAAAAGTTGCATGCAGAGCATGACCAACTAAGTAAATAACGGGATGGATTCGACTGGCTACGTTTTCTACTATAACTAGTTTTTCGGCTTCACAGTCATTAAAACGATTGCGTTGATTACTTTGTTATCTTCGCCTACGTTTCTGTCCGGGAGTGGACCTTCTTCAGGGCTTGATATTAAATCAACAAATCAGCATAATTTTGAAAAAAGTGAAAAAGTCGGTATTGAAAGGGTTGCTTCTTCTCCACAACGGGCATCGATCTGATTGTGTTTGGCTTTTCCAACGGTCTGGAGGATTTGGATTAGGGTTATTAAAAGTACTAATCTAGAGGTTTCGTACTAGTAACACCGGGTTTGAGTATGGCTCACTAGATAGTGATTTGTTGATTTAATATCGAGCCTTGAAGAAGGTCCACTCCCGGACCGAAACGTAGGCGAAGATAACAAAGTAATCAACGCAATCGTTTTAATGACTGTGAAGCCGAAAAACTAGTTATAGTAGAATAAGTAAATAACGCTTTGACACCAAAAACTATGGAAGTAATGCATTTGCTACTGCAATAAAGCAGTTTTTTATTAGAGAGGGCGTATTACACCTGCTTTCCCTATGAGCTATTTTTACTTGAATCAGTCAACCCAGCAAAATGAAAACGCTAAATAAACAAAAAATGTCGTAGCAAGTTTCAAACAGAAAACCTTCTGATTGGAAGCCACGTACTCTACCACACTACCACCGTCGTGTTGAATTGTGAGTGATCGATACAAACATTGTATTTCAAAGTTTTGATGTGTTTTTTATAATAACGACAAAAGGAACACTGTGGGTTTTAAAATAAAAGTAATAATTTATCGGAACTGAAATTACTCTTATTGAATTGAGTCTCGTCAGATTAAACAGCTGAAACCCTCTGCTCTACAAAGGCCGGCGTCATGCCTCTGGTGAGTCCCATTCGAATGAATGTACAATATCGCTGACCAGTCCCGACGATCCCCTCAAAAAGATTCGCATCTTGTAAGCGAGCAGACGTGCGAAACAAACAGTCAAATTATGCAGATTGAGTGTATTATCGTGTTAACGAGCTTAATAGCAGCGGTAAGAAGAATTGACATTTTTTTGCATATTAATCTGTGGAAAAATATAACTAATTTAAGGTTGAAACTATTGCAGGCATCAGCGGGATGGAGGCTCCAGACGGTCGATGACCTTCTGCGTAATCGGAACAAATGTGTAAAGATTCTGAACATGCAGGACGATCTGCAGGAAGAATTCGGGCTGTTCGACTTCCCTGATCAGGACTCGGCCAAATGTGTGTTCAAATGCATCATGAACAGGATGGGGCTTTTTAGCGACAAGCGTGGTCCTCACGTAGGACGACTCGTGAAGCAGATGAAGTTCGCGTCGATGTCCTCCACCAAAGCGATTCGGGACGAAATCCTCAACTGTGCCTATCAAGACATGGAAATGGATCCCGAGGATGTTTGCGATCGAGCCTACGCGCTGTATCAGTGCATTCAGAATAGTAACCTATTGCAGCTGAAGTCACCCGAAACGGTGAAAACTTAATTGCCGTTGTTGAACTGCGTGACTGGGAACGACTCTACACCGAAAAACTGTGTCATAAGTGGATGAGAGCAGTTAATTTTCTTAGTTTGATAAGAACAAAGGGGCCACCGCGCTTCATTTTATTATACCGTATTGTGATAGAAGCATAAGTAGCCGATCACGCCACATTTCCGCTCTTCATTGGACGCATCGCATCAGTCAGTAGCAGATGTCAGCACACTCTACGAAGAGAAACGAAGTCACGTGATCAGTACATTCGAAGTGATGCTGAGCTCTTCGTGGAAACCCGAATGACTGATCCAGCAATAACAAGATTCTTTCGCTGGGGGTACCACGGCTGTTGCGTGCGTTGGGCATTATCAGTTTATATTCACGAAACCTCATTATGACTGTGTAAATCATCATTATATTATTTTAGCTTTAAGGTGACAGTTCAAGAATATCATTATAATAAATGTATTTGTGGAGTTTATTACGATAATGCAATACTTACACATATTATAACACCTTTTCTAGAGTGTTATTGCCTAATCAATAAATTGGTTTTCAACTCACCGAAAAATGAATTCTCACGTTTTATAACGTATTGGCACAATTGGTGATAATTTTATTGGACATTTGTTCCAACCTTTCAACATTGAATATTCTATATGTATATTTATTTCGTACCTGCCTTTTGACATTTGTTTCAATGGTTCAAAATTGGATATTCTATGTTACTCATCAGTACTATACCAGGAAGGAAGCTTCAGATTCATTTTCAAAATTTTATTTTGAATTCTCTGCAGAGCTTTCTTCCTGGCATCACAACAGCTGGTCCATATTGGTACAGCATACAACATGGCTGGCCTGAAAATTTGTTTGAATATCAAAAGCTTGTTCTTAAGACAAAATTTGGATTTTCTATTAATAACTCAGGTAAGTCAGACGTGAAAACATTGTATAATATTGGTCCCAAAATGCAGCCTTGAGGAACACCAGCTCTTACAGGGAGTCTTTCAGACCTGGAGTTCTGATAATTAGCCTGAAGTTTACGATTAGACAGATAACTTTGAATTATTCTAACAATGTATGTTGGAAAATTAAAGTTTTTATTTTCAGAATCAAACCTTCATGCCAAACACTGTTGAATGCTTTTTCTATGTCTAGAAGAGCAAGACCAGTAGAATAGCCTTCAGATTTGTTGGAACGGATCAAATTTGTTACATGTGAAAGTTGAAAAGCACTCATCAAATAAAATTCTGCCGTTGGAATTACTTTGAGAATTATTTCATGACTGATGTTTGGCATTAAAGTCACCAATGACAAAAAATTGACTTATTGCGAGTCAATTTTCGCAAGTCAGTTTGGAGCAAATTAACTTGCTGTCCAGAGCATTGAAAAGGCAAATAGGCAGCTATGAAAGTACAGTCGCCTCTCCACATCTCGATATCGAAGGGACCATCGAGATAGGGAGAGATCGAGACAAAGAACAATTTTTTGATGAATACTTGATTGAAAAACACTCCGTTGCCAAGAAAGCAATACACAAACAGACGTCATTAAGCGCTTCTAATTTGTGTTGAATCCCAAAACCTTGGTCTAGTAACCTTCGATATTGGTTATATCGACATACGGAAAGAAAATTGAGAACGAAAAATCAACAGAAACACAACGAGATATGGAGATATCGAGATAAGGAGGATATCGAAATATGGAGAGTGAAAATGTATGCAGACTGAAGGGACTTATGAAATCATCGACATAGGGAGGGGTATCGAGATGTAGAACATCGAGATGTGGAGAGTCGACTGTATATTAACCAAGCTGTGTTTTTACAGAAATACCTAAAGTTTCAAAAACTTTAGTTTCAAATGATGAAAACAGTTGATGTTTTATACGCCTATGAATGATGATTGTAACTCTCCTACATGCCCCATCAAGTCGATCATTACGATAAACAAAAAAGTTAGGATTTTTTTTTGTTTGGATTCAGGTCTTCAATACGTTTCAGTATTAACTACTATATGTACGTTATTAGCAGTAAGAAAATTAAATAGCTCGCCCTCTTTACCATTCAAAGAACGAGCATTTCAATTTAAAATATTTAAATTATTATTTTTCGGATCCATTAGAAAAACGTAATCCAATAACAATTTGATTTGTAAATTTTACACCTACTTGGACTGCTTCAGTAATAGTGGTGACTTTGAACATTGCATCAATCATTAGATTAAATTGTTCAGTTAGAAAAATAAAATTAGAGGGAGACATATCACTTGAAGTGGGCACATTATCTGGTGATTTCTCATTAGAATTTCCGGTAGACAAAGAAGCAAAGTAGAAGTTTCCTGTGGCGACAGGGTTTTTTTCATTTGATTTGAAACAATTAGAATGGGTACTCATAGTATGAATAGGGGAGGAGTTCAAATTACCTGCTACGATATCGGCAAAGGATTTTCTTTGGGTAGATACATTCGAAATTAAAAGATTCGAACGGCTACCCGACGAATTAAAATTAGTTTGTGAGTGAGCATGATTATGATCTTCCTGATGGGTATGATTCTTGATCAAGCGATAGTTAACTGAAAAATGAGTATTGTTCGATACTCTACCAGGCAAATTCTGGAAATGACCGTTATCGTAACGGATATTTCTGTTCATCTGCCTGGCACTCGCCTTTGCGAAGGGCAAGCCCAAAAATTGGACTTATGATTGCCCCCACAATTCGAGCATATAAACTTAGTGGTATCTTCCTTCACTGGACAGACGTCCTTAGCGTGAGAAGAACCTCCTCATATCATGTATTTAGCATCCATGCAACAATGTTTTGTACCGTGACCCAACTTTTGGCACCGACGGCATTGAGTGGGGTTTTGGAAGTTTCCTCCAGGTTTCTGGAAATGTTCCCATGTCACAACGACTTATGTGCTTTTTCTGAAGCTTTAATAGTGTTTAGATCACATTTGTTAAAGTGAGTGAGTGAGTTAAATAATATTCTTGAGAAAGGCCTCTCCGAAGAATACCAGATTGGGTTCTTTTTTTTCATAATGACTACTTGGACTGGGGAATATCCAAGTAAATCATTTATTTCATTTTTTATCTCTTCAGGTGACTTCTAGTCACTTGAAAGACCTTTCAAGACGACCTTGAAAAAACTTTCAGTTTTGTCGTCATAAGTAAAAAAATAAGAAGCATATTTCATATAAAAATGTTCAAGAATAAGTTCGCGATCTTCAAGAGATTCCGGCAAAACACGACAGTCTTTTTTCTTTGTGATTTGAATGGAAACCTTGATTCCCCCAAATGGAGTTCAAGATCTCCTGCTTGGATATTTCATATTTGGAACAACTGACCACGATAGTCGGAATCCTTTGTTCTCTCATTCGAATCAAAGAGCCTGAAATAGAAACTGCTTCGGTTTGATGCTCGTAAAATTTGTCTAAAACATCGAAATGATTGATCATTTCAATGCAGTTATCAGCTTCATCCCTTTCACCCTTGGAAGTAAACGCATATTCCGGAGAAACTTTTTTCTTCCATTTTGCCACGTTTAGTGATAGTTTCAAAGCCATTTGCCATTCCTTTCGTTCGTGGTTGCTACCATGTTTGGTGAATAAACGAAAACATTATAGTTTTATAAAGTAAATAGAAAATAGTAGTAAACATGTACGATCTCTCTGAGACCTGGAATGCCTCATCAATTCTTCCGTGAATTTCTCTGGGATTATCTCAAAAATCCTTCTGAAGTTTTTCCGGTAATCCTTATGGAATCCCTCTGGGATTCTCCCGGAAATCCGTCTGAAACTATCATAAAACATCTGTTCTTTCACTGTTATAGTATTCAGTATTATGATTGATATTTCGGAATAGTTTATAATATGAAACACCAATCTCGATTACTCAACAACACACCGTATATTGAACACTTCGGCTCTTCACTAGTGTAAACATCAAATTTGATTGTAAACATGTGACGTCACTTCCTTCGTTCCATATACCATCCGGACTACTAGATCATTTTTTTCATAAATTTGTTCCAAGTGGATAGCAATGACGTCGTCATGTAGCTGTCAGTTTTCGGAATATACCACCTTCTTAATATTATACACTGTGCTTTAACTGATAATCTCTCAAGCCCATGGCTTCCTATGTTAACGCAATACTACAACTGTCAGATTATTTCGTTCAAATTCTTGGAATTCTTCCGCAAATCCCTATGGGATACTTTCGGAAATCCTGTCCGGAAATTCTTCAAGATATCTCTCTCAGTTTTTTTTAACAATCTGTTTTATGGAAATCCATCCCCTACAAAAGTTACCCTGAAATAGTTCCAGAAATTCCGTTGGTTCTTCCGTAAACCTTTCTGGAGTTCGAACATCGGTCTGGAATTATTCCGGAAAATTTACAGAAATTCTCAGTGGAATCTTTCAAAACCTTGGGCATTTCCTGAAAATCTTACAAGGATTCCTCCGAAATAACTTCTGGGATCACTATGAAATACATCCAAAAACCTATTCGTAATTCTTACATAAATCCTCATGGGACTCTTTCAGATTTTTACGGAAATCCCCCAAATTCATTCAGAAAAGCAAATTATCCCAGAATTCTTCCGGAAATCCTTCTACAATCCCAAAGAAATTCCAAGAATGGTTTTCAGATGAATTCTTGAAACATATTTGGAAAATTCCAAGAATAATAGTCTGTAGAATCCCAATGTTTTTACCGCAAGAATGCCAGAAAGATTCACGGTAGAATCCCATTCCGGTGGCATCCGTGAATGATATCTGGATGATTTGGTATTTCCAGATGAATCTCAAAAGGTTTTAGGGAAGAGCTGGAACATTTCCAAAAAAATCTGGAAGTATTTTATCAAGATATTTATTTATTTTAGCAGGATTTCCGGGAGAATCCTAGGGAGATACTCGAAAGAATGATCCAAGAGGAATGCCCAGAAGCATCCTAGAAGTAATTTTGGAAGAACTTATGAAGGATTTTCGAAAAAAAAATCTAGTTGGAAGTATTCAGAGGATCCTCAGACAGATTTCCAAAAAAAATCCCATAAGGCTTTCTGAAAGATTCCTCCAAAGATATCCGGAAGAATTCCAACAGGATAGTAGGAAGAATCCAAGAAGTATTATATTATAAGAATATTGAGGCAGAAAACTACAGAGGTTTTTAAGAAGAATTTCAGAAGGATTTTCATTAGAGTTCAGAGGCACTTTGGCACTTCAGGGGCCCAGATAGCCGTAGCGGTAAACGCGCAGCTATTCAGCAAGACCAAGCTGAGGGTCGTGGGTTCGAATCCCACCAGTCGAGGATCTTTTCGGGTTGGAAATTTTCTCGACTTCCCAGGGCATAGAGTATTTTCGTACCTGCCACACGATATACGCATGCAAAAATGGTCATTGGCACAGTAAGCTCTCAGTTAATTACTGTGGAAGTGCTCATAAGAACACTAAGCTGAGAAGCAGGCTCTGTCCCAGTGGGGACGTAATGCCAGAAAGAAGTAAAAGAAGGCACTTTGGCAATCCTAAAATCTTAGAAATATTTTCGGAAGAATCTCAGAGTTCGGAGGGATTTCAGTAGAATTTCTTTTAGAGCCATAGGAATTCTTTGGAAAAACCCTCTAAAACATGTCTAATAGAGATTCAACAGGACCTTCGGTAGAAACTGTAATATTTTCGAAAAAAGAATCTAAGAATTCAATTTCCAGGATTATAAAAGGAATTCCAAGGAGACACACGATAAAATCGGCTTTAGGACTTTTCGTCGAATGACATTTGGTCGAATGACGTTTGGTCGAATGACTTTTGGTCGAAAATACATTTGGTCGAAACGACATTTGGTCGAATGGACATTTGGTCGAATTGTTTTAAAACATTTATTTTGGTCGAATGACGTTTAGTTTTAGATGTTGGCTTTTTGTAAATTGCCTGAAATATTTATCTCTAGTGAATTTATTATTCTTTGAAAATATCATAAGCTTTCTGCTGCAACTTAACATTTTCGACCAAATGTCCATTCGACTAAATGTCCGTTCGACCAAATGTACTTTCGACCAAATGTCATTCGACTAAATGTCATTCGACCAAATGTCTTTCGACCAAATGTCATAGATTCGCTGAAATCACAGAGGAATTCCTGCAAGAATCTCAATAATATGCCCAGAAGAATCTCAGAAGTAATACCGGAAGGGTTCTACAAAAACAGTTTGGAAGAACCTCAGAGTGATATCTTCAAAAATATTGGGGTTTCCAGAAGAACTCAAAGAGATATAAGAAAAAATGCCAAGATTTCTAGAACAATACCAGAGGGGTTTTGGAATTAATCAAGAGAAATTTAAGGAGAAATCCTACGGGATTTTCACAAAAGATTCTAGAGCAACTTACTCAAGCATAATTAAGGATTTTTTCTTAGTATATGTACAACAATATTATGATTCAAATCCATTTCTTGTGTAGCATTGGATTTTACTTTGAAGGCAAATCGTAATATCAATATTGCATTTAATCTATAAATCTTTATTCAGGTGAATTTTAGTACATCCTATTTAAATAACAGTTCAAAGAGCAGAATCAAACTCTTATTAAGAATATACAAATATTTGTGATTTGATGATGAATACTTGATTATTTCGTATCAAAAATTGCCAATAAAAATAAAAAAATATATATATTATAAAAAATATGTATTTAGTTTGGATGATTGATTTCAGAAGGAATTTGATTTTCTAATAATTGAAAATATAAAGCCTTCTGTAATCGAATACCGTAATTTCGGGTGAAATTGATCATTTTTCACGATTTTTCTAGTCTGTTTTCTATAATGTTAACAATGCCAAACAACTAAATGCAGGAAAACAAGTACGAAGGTGAGCCTCATCGGCTCATGTAGCGAAATTTTCTAACAAACGTCATTTTAGTGTTAAAAATATTTCTAAAATAAAAAATCAGGGGATCTCATTTCGGGGTGAAATTGATCACTTGTCAATGCCATTATTGTTAGTTTTCAAAACAACTCTACATGATAAATTTGAGCTCTCTGAATCCGAATATGCTTGTCAAATTCTTAACAATGCAATATTTATATAAATAATAAATATTTAAATTTCAAGAATTACGCGGCAAACGCCAAAATGTATGCAATTTCCTAAGGAATTCAATGATATCTAACAGAAATTCAATTAATTCAACCATATGAGCTAATTGGTACGAGTTTTGGTAATGAAATCTAGTTTAGGGATATATCTCAAGCATCCGCACAAACTTTCAGGTTTATACCATGTTCAAATCTTTGCTTAGTAATAGAAGTTTATAGGTGTTTGTCAATACTGCACCGTGCATGATTTTGAAATTTTACATTATTTTCATAATAATAAACATTCTTTAACGCAAAAAAAACTTCACAACACACAATTCGACAATAGTTACGACAAACAACGTTCATTTATTGCAGCTTACATTGATATTTGTGCTCCATTACGAATAAATAAAATCGTGTGATACGATGATCAATTTCACCCTTCTGATCAATTACACCCGATTTTACGGTACTTGTTGAACTGCATATCTAGTTATTTGATATTTAAAATAATTTTTTTAAGCCGAACATGTTGATATTTTCGCATGAACCAATAACGAACATTGCTTTAAAATATGAGATTTTTATGTTTTGTTCAATCAGCATTAATATCCTCTCCGTTTTGTTTATGTATGTACTAATTAGAATTTCAAACCATTTCAATTAAATTAGTTTTGTTGTCTACTCTTAACCCTCTAATACCCAAATTTTTATTTTCGATCTAAATATCATTTTTCGTTATCTGAAATCATGCTTAACACGTTTTAGCTATTTTATTATATTTGCTTTTTTTATTTATTTTAATTTTTGAACATCCCTATCCTTATTAATTTTTTCTTGAGACCTCTTCTGGTTACTGATTTTTGACAATAATAAAAATTTGAAAATACTAGTGGTCCCAGCAAACTTCGTCTTGCCATCAAGTAGGCTGTAGAAAAACGTAATGGATCCTCCCATATAAAATTACAGTTTCGTTAATTCTCGTTTTTTCCTACTTTTTTACACTCCATTCCATTTGAAATGATTTCAATACAACAATCTTCTTCTTCTGTGAAACAGGTTGATCGTTGAAAAATATAAGAGGTACGCTTCGTACCACAGATTAAAAGAACCCCAGGCATTTGTAGGTTAAAAAAAATACAATTTTCAAAACATTTTTCAAAAATACAAAAAAGTTTCAAAAATCATAAACAACTCTCCTTATTTGTGTGTTATTTTGTGTGTCCAAGGTTTATGCCAAAAATAAAATCATTTTTTTCCGAGCTACGAAAAAATACACAAAATTGGGTATTAGAGGGATAATAATAATAATAAAGACCGGTCATTTTAAATCGATTGGCAGTCTCATTTCGCGCGAGCGCTTTCTGCGGAGCCGTCAAAACAGACTTTTGTGCGCCTTCTTTCTTTTGCTCTCGTTCACAACTCAACAACTCAGCACGATCCACCTCGGGATGGATTGGTGAGCAGTCTAGTTGTTGCAGATGAACAACTTATCGTGTAGCACGACAACGCATCTCAACTCACTAAAGAAACGGCCAGTTGAGATTAACAACAGCCCTAGTTTCTACATCCGGTTAAAGATGAACACGAAGATGCACACGGAGCCACATATCAACCCAACTTTGACTTCTTTTGACGCAATGCGGCTCCTCCGTGGGATAACCCAAATTTAGGTAAACTGACATATAGTTATCGTTAAGTAGTTCTCCTTTGACAACAGCGAAAAAAAAACAACTCAGTGCAAAAAAACAACTTAATGTTGGGTGAACTCGAAAGAACCCAAAATTCTCTTACTCCATTGAACTTCGACGATGGGTCGGTGCGTCTCTCTCTGTTTTTAACTTCATTGCTGTTGCGAGAGAGACAAAACAACCCAATCATAGGTTAAAACTAAATGCAGTTTAACCAAATTTGAGTAAAAAGTACTTATTTTTTGAGTAGTCTGATTTCTTCGTGCAGAGTGAGTGAGCCGAATCGACGCGTAAAGAAAAACGTCGATTGCCCATTGCACGGTGACGTCATCAGAAATTCGCTCCTTTTTCCTCCTTCGGGAAATCTGAAAACAACGGTGTCAGTCTGTCAAAGTTGACAGGTACTGGTACCATTGTTTTCAAGTTTTGTTAAAGAGCGAAAGAGAGAGCATTTCGCCGTGAAATGCCTAATAGAGTCACCACTGGGGGTGGTGAGAGAAACTAAAGAGCGAATGAGGAAAGGAGATGGAATTTTTTCGGCAGCGCACTCGCATTGAGATCTGTCGTTGCGCATCCCCAGTCAATTGACATTTGGTCGGCGTTAACTCAGAGTGGACCAAGTGACACTTTTCATTTTTAGAGAAAAGTGGGCTTAAAGTCAAACGCTTTGTATTTTTTTTTAACTAATTAATATTTTGCTTCAATATTTCTACACATCTTTGTGTTACTTTCAAACAATAAAGTGTGATGTGATAATCACGAAAAATCATAATCAAAATCTCTGATAGAACGATTTTTTGATGAACTATGTGTACTTGGTCCACTCTGACTGAACTATAGACTACTCAGTGAGTTGGTTCACTCTGACTGAACAATTTCTTGGAAAATAACAATCATTTAAAGCTTGTATTGTCAAACTGGGTGTATACCTCTAAGATAAACAGATTATCAAGACCCTTGGGCACTAGTATCGTAAATTCTTCAATAATCCATATCGTCAATCCCGAAATCAGTAGCCTTACTATTGCTTGAAAATTGAGGTTTTGCTAGGTCAGGGCATTGAAGACCATAAATATTCAGATATGCGTTCAGTCAGAGTGGACCAAGTGAAAATCTTAAGTAACGACCAAAAGATACTGATCCAATAAGCGGGTTGTAGGACATTCCATACATACACCATAGAACTACCATAAACTTCTATTGGACTCAGAAAATGCAATAATCATTCAATTTATTGCTTTTCAACACTTGGTCCGCTTTGTCTGCACAGAAATTGTTGCGATTTCTGACCACCCATCCAAATTTGAAAAATGATCAAAAACCAAAATCAAATAGGGTGCAGAGCTACTTGGGCACTTCCATGATTCACTTTGGCATGGGGGGTTTTTATCGGCCGAATTGTCTGAAACTTTGCCATTAGAGGCACTTCAACGCTACACATATTGTGGCCAAATATGAGCCCAGTAGTTTTCGAAAAACCCCGCTGCAGAAGTGAATCAAAAGTGCCAAGAATAGGATCCGGCTCCCTACATTGAATAAAATAAAAATTTTGAATTCCTATTGATGGATGAATAGAAGAATCATTCGATGTTGACAAATATGACAAATCTCTTTAAATGTTTTTAATTTCCTTGCATTCCTCAGCGCACTGATCATTTTTGCTGTTATGGTAAGAAGCACTTGGTCCACTCTGACTGCATACTTTTATCAATTTTTATTGATCATCCAAAGTAAATTTATTACATATGTCTCGCTGTTTACAGTATTCATTAAATCTGATCAAAGTGAATTGGAGGTAAGGTAATTTCGCATCTAATGAAAGAATAATCAAATTTTCCCAAGTTTTGTACTACTCGTTTTTAATTTTGAAAGAATACAACACTACACAGCAAAAAATAAATTGTAATATCACGTTATTGAGGCTGCATATCAGTCCGTTGCAAATATGATTCAAAATTACATCATTTAAACGTACAAAAATAGCCGAATACTGCTAAAAATAGAGATCTAGCAATCGATTGAACCGGTTTGGCAAATCGAAAAAAAAATATGACCAGAATTTGAACCCTGGTCTAGCTAGTGAGAGACGCGTCCGAAAATTCTCGCTCATCTTACCATGCTAAAGAAAGTGAGTTAAACTTGATAAAAGTTTTGTGTTCCCACATGAAATGGGTTTCTTGGCATTTGCGGCAATCGAATCCGGATACGTTTTGAGCTGTATATTGTTATAAACTGATGTAATCGAATTCAATTACGTCCGATTCATAACAATAATAATGTCGGCCGTTATTTTTTTTTCTGAGGAAGAGTTTTTTTCTCAAGATGGTGTCCAAAAAGGATTACCACAGCTAATTTTCGTTAACGGATCCAACGAAAAATCGAAGGCAGGCAGAATCGAAAAGGAATAAATATATATGAAAAGTAGCACTACTGCTGCTTTTGTAACACTGAGAAGTACTGTTTTATTGCTATATGTAGTTTTAAAAACTTCCGAGATCAGAAGAAATTTGTGTACGCACGAAAGTTTGATGCGCACTAGTGTTTTCCATCTTATTACCCTGATCATTCTACACTAGAAAAAATATATTGAATTTGCCGTAATCAATTATAACTGCTCATTATTCTGAACAACTAAAACTGAAAAGGTTAAAATGAGGAAAACAGGCATTTCTACACTATTTCGTTTGGGTAAACTATCATCATTCTACTCCTTGGCGTTTTTACATGAAATTTGAAGGTTTTCGAGAGCCGCAACCAGCCGAACGAAATAGGTGCCGTTTCGGGTCCACTTTTCAATGTGTGGTGGTTTAGCAGCAAATGTTTGGACATCCAAATATTGTCGGCGCGGTAAAAACTTAGAAATGGTTCCTCACCGAAGTTGGATTTTTCTCAGAATCTATGCGAGATAACTTCGGAAGTTATCTGGATACGCTCTAATGCATGGATACCGAGAAAAATCCATTTTCGGTGAATTGCATCTTCCAATGATTGACCGAACTTACAATAATAGCTTTGAAACCATTAATCACTGACTGCATTTTCAACCCGATACGTTTAACAGATCACCTGATTTATGCTCGAGAACATCTGACCGATACCGAGTGTGTATAAAAGTAACTGGATAGAATGATTGCCGCACGTCTTCGTAAATGATTGATAATAGCTTTCGGCGTCCTTACGCATAACATAAGACGAGAATCTTTTATGCAAAGTATGGAAATCTCCACTCTGAATGGCGGTCATATGTTTGTGTTTATGAATATGTAGACAGTGCCGGGTATCGTTAACTACCCGGTGGTAACAGTGAGTGGTCCCGACCAGCTGATTTCTAAACAAGGCGAGACCGTACAAAATTGATACAGTCTACGGGTCATTCCATAACAAGTGACAAAAATGTACATACGTGTTTGATCATCACCGATTTTGGCTAAATTTTGTCCAAATGTTCATTCACTTCGCACAGCTTACTATGCCAATGACCATTTTTGCATGCGTATATCGTGTGGCCGGTACGAAGATACTTTATGCCCTGGGAAGTCGAGAAAATTTCCAATCCAAAAAGATCCTCGACCGGTGGGATTTGAACCCACGACCCTCAGCGTGGTCTTGCTGAATAGCTGCGCGTTTACCGCTACGGCTATCTGAGCCTCCTGGCGTAGATGCAGGAGTATATTCTATCTACGGTGGCAAAGTTTTAGATGCAAAATCAATTCTCTTCTCCTTATTGGTCTGCTTTCTGACGTGATGGCACCATTGTTGTCTAAAAATAGAAGATCATACTTATACACTGGGGGTGTCTGTTAGTCTCAAGCAGTAGGTAATCTGGCAATCTGGTAATCCTTGTATGCATGTAGCTGATCTGGCGATAATAGAGTAACAACAACAGGGTGGTCAATCAAGTTAAAGCTAACGATTTTCTTCAAAAAAGACTAAAAGTCAGTTTTACCTTATAACTAATAGTTTTGACGTAGCAAATTTAAAAGTCTAAGAAAAATCGTCGAAAAAAATATTTTTGCATATTCCAAGTGATTGCAAATTTGACCAAAATTGGTGATGGTTGATTACGTGCTGGGGACACTTTGCATGGAATGACCCATTTATGTGCTTCTATGAGTATTTTACAGTGTCGTTTGAAAAAAGTAGTTCGCATCGTGTCAAGTGAATAATTGTAACAAATTCTAGCAAAAATTAAAAAAATGTTTGCTGCGCACGATTGTTGCACAGAGGTAAATGAAGAGTCACATGAAATGATTATTAACTCATGAAAACGTCACTTGTATCGAAAATTTTTATTGGCGGTGTCCTGTGTAAGTATTACCGGAGAAATTGGATTTGAGCTATGCAGTCACAGTGGATGATAGTTGAGGTCGTTATCAAAGAGCGGTTTGTTGTTTAAAATGCTACAATCAAATTAAATAAACTGATGAGGGGTCGTTTGCTTCCTTGAGCCACGGTGGGCAGGAAATTTTTACTCTAGGGATGTTTGTTATTTCCTATAATAAGAAATTAATTATCCGAATTCCTTCTCATTCCATTTTCAAACAGATTTTTAGCCGTCGGATAGTGTCATCTCTAACTTTAACTGAAATATTAAAAGTTATTATCTCGGGGTGAGATTCGATCCAAGGTCCTCGATGTGAGGACCGTATGTTCTAATCGCTACATCAAGTACGTTTCGCATCAGTTTTTCCCATGCCTCTAATAGACGAAGTATTACTTGAACTAATATAAATAAAACTGTATTAGATTGCGCGAAAATAGAGTGGGATTAAATTCACTCTTACACATATATCCTATGAACTTCTGAACTCACCTGGAATATTTACAAGTCAAATTTCATAATGTTTTTCCTCATTTGACATTAGCATTTGAGCAAAGTTCAAACAATAGGCAGGCATAATTTTGTTTTTTATGGGTTACAGTTGTTTTTGTATTTATAAAAATCCCAAGAAGAGGCTGAAAGCGTGTTAAGAAGGTTTTCAAAAATTTCACAAAAGATGCTAAGTAAAGATCAGAAGTGTCTTTGGGTTTCAACGCGTCACCAGAACGATGTCGAATCTATGACAAAAGGTCGAAAGACAAAAGGTCGAAAGGACAGAAGGTCGAAAGACAAATAATCGAAAGGACAAAAGGTCGAAGAACAAAAAAGGAGGGACAAAAGGTCGAAAATCTTTTTTCAAAGAAGGAAAAATTTCCCACCAATCAAATCATTTTCGACCTTTTGTCCTTTCGACCTTTTGTCCTTCGACCTTTAGTCCTTTCGATCTTTTGTCTTTCGACATTTTGTCCATAAACCGCTGGATCTCACGAATCGAATCCGTGCAAAGGAAAGTTGTACGACGCGCATTTGGCAGGACCCAGAAAACCTACCACCGTACCATGAGCATTGCCGTTTACTGGGAATCAATACCTTGGAGGATAGAGGTCATGTGGCCCAAAAAATGATTTTTGCTAAGGTTTTGAGCAGTGAAAGTGATTCACCTTCCCTGTTACCCGACATTAATATTTATGCAAATGAACGGACACGGTGTGGACGTCAATTCATCAGTCTTGGCAGTCGCAATACACGCTATGGTCAACATGATCCTGTGAGGTTCATGACTTCAAAGTTCAACGACGCCTACCACTTATTTGACTTCAACGTCACGATAGCTTTTTTAAGGCACTCCGTGCTCGTGGCCACTACTGTGCCGGAATCAGTTTTATCTGTATCTTCCTTACCGATATATTTTTATCTAATCTATATTTACATCTGCATTCACTCTCTTCTGCTCTTTTTGCTCTCACACCGAGCAGGTAGGAGACTCTGAGGACCATCTGATACTGACGGAGGATGGATGTGTTCCCCTAAGCACGGTCCTCCGTGCGGCGTCTTCTGGTGGCTGGACGGGTTTTTTGGAGGGGCTGGGAATTGAATCCATGACCTTCCGCTTATGAAGCGAAAGCGTAACCTCAAGGCTACAGACCCCCCTATTAGGACTATTTTGTGTCAGATGGATTAAATTAGAACTACAAATATTTGGAAGAATACATTATGCAATCCATCGGAAAGTTCCTGACAGAAAACTTGAATTCATTTCTTCAGCAATATCTAGACAAATCCAGCGAAAAAATATAAAAGAACCCGTATTTCTTTGGTGTTACAAAAATATCTTGGGAAGTACCGAGAGGAATCTCTGTAATAAATCTTTAGAGAAATAATAAGATTAACTCTTAGAGAAATTTATAAAAACAAAAAGAAACCTTTCAAGAAGAAGACATGAATATTTGTAGCAGAAATTTCTTTAAAGAAATCCTCACCAAAGGACGAATCCCTGGTAGATTTGGACAAAACCGATCTTAGTCGAAACCTTTGCAAAAATATCTTGGGAAATACTTGCTGGAATCCCTGAAAACAAACCTGGAGAAAGAGACTTGAATACCTACCTTGATGGCTACAGCGTAACGTCATGCCTTTGCCGAGCGCATTGTAGAGCTCCATCTTCGTCAGTCATAGGCGATATTTTTCCAGTTGCCCCTAGCGTTTAGAGTCGCCAGGTCCTCTTTCACTGCGTACAGCCAGTGTACCGTTTTAATTCATATTACGGACAGCTTCAAATTCCGGACACTCTCCTTTGTATGGGAAACATTTCACACGAAATGTTTCAATTTTCGCCGTCCAAAAGTTCTCATTTTCGAGGCTCGTTTAATTAGATTTTTTCCATAAATATCATTGCAAATTTATAATGCCCAACTACCTTAGACGTCTCTTAAGTGGTTGAACGATTTCAATTGATGATTTGACTGTTCCATTAATGATTATCATGAGCTGTCCGTAATTCGAATCAAAGCGTCCGGAATATGAGGCAAAAGTGAGGGAGCGTCCGGAATAAGAATCATGAAAAGGTCACACGTTTTGATTTATTTAAAATTATTCAAGTTGCGAACGCGTATTCTTTATCCACCATCCGAAAGTTAAGGGCTTCCGACGCTCGATAACGTCAAAAAATCATACAGAATGATTTATTTTGTATGGTCCAAGCTGGGTTATACTTCACTGAGGCCTTAAGTGTCCGTAATATGAATCAAAACGGTATTCGTGATCTTCTACGAAGTCGCTGACTTCTATCTGGTTCCCTGCTGAATATCATTTTCGCACTTCTTTCTTCCGACATTCGCATTTAGTGACCAGCCATATTTTACACGTATAAAATTATTCGCATCTTTATACACTTGCGCTACGCCATTTTCTTGTTTCCCACCAAGTATTGTCCGCAGCACTTTACGCTCGAAACCATCGAAGGCTTTCCGGTCTGCCTCTTTCAACGTCCATGTTTTGTGTCTATAGAGAGCTACCAAAAGAATCATGGTTTTATACAGAGCGAATTATATTTCCGTTTGAAAATTTCTGGGTAGTCCATAAAAGGCCCTAGTAGCAGCCGTAAAATGTCTTTTCTCTTCGCAAGAAACGTCTTTGTCACATGTCACAAATGTTTCCTATACCTATCCAATACCTATCAAATACTACCTCAGCTACTACATCAGAAGCCTATCTCTGTACTTACCTGCAACCATGTACTTCTTTCAGTAGAGTTTGTGGTCAGGCCTATCCTCGCTGTCTCCATCTTCAGAGGCATGAATGCCTCCTCCACAGACCTGCGATCGAATTCAATTAGATCGATATCGTTCGCAAAGCCAAAGAGCATGTGCGATTGTATGAAGATAATGCCGTTTTTACGTCAGATCTCCTTATAGCGCTCTCAAGTGCAGAGTAGAACATTCGGAAGTGCGTCTTCTTGCTTCAAACCGTCCAACCGCTTGAGACGAGGTTGACACCTTGTGTGCAATCCGAACACTTGATTTCGAACCATACAGCGTAGCACGTATCAGTCTTATTAGTTTCACCGGAAAACCATGTGGAGAAATTTTCTGCCACAGCTATTTTCTTTTCACTGAATCGTACGCCACATTGAAATCAATAAACCGATAGAGAGCCTGCAAGTTATACTCCCGGAACTTATCTAGAATCATTTGCAAGGTAAAACTCTGGTTCGTTATCGAGCGACCCTTACGATAACCAGCTTGGTATTCGCCGACGGGACTCCTCGAGCGGCCTTAGTCAGTTAAACAGAATGCACGACAGTATATTGTACGCCGAAATCAGCAGGGTAATTCCTCTGTAATTGGCGCACGCCAGACTGTGCACTTTATTGTAGATAGGGCTTATGAGGCCATCCAACCAGCCAGTGACCATTTCTTCGTCCACCCATACCTACACGGTGGATCGACTGGAAAAGCTGCTCACTTTCGTGCTTGAGAAGCTCGAACGGAATCTCGTCCTTCTCAGCAGACTTACAGTTATTCAGCTAGTTGATAGCCTTTTAATCTCTCCTATGATCGGTCAGCTCGATTTTCATCATCAATGTTTCTCGCTGCATTTCCATTTTCACTGTTAAACCACTGCTCCTTCCACCTGGTAGCTGTAGGAAGAATAGTTGAATTAAATAATTCAATTCTGATAAATTTATGAAGAAATTTATTAGAGTGTTATACGCGGACAACGGATAGGAGAAAGAGCAAGAGGGAAGAAATATAGTCGTGAAGAAAAGAGGAGAACAAAAGATACGCCAGCAGGCAGGAATAATGACGATTAGCTTCAGTTTTTAAAAGGATGTTGTGTCGTGCATGTCGTGGAATAAAATCAAAAGTTTGTGCAAAAACAAAAACGAAAATAAAATTGTGTGAATTGAATTTAATTCGTTTAATTTTTTTAGTGAATCCTACGGTAGTCAACGCCGTTTTATCGATCAACAAATTTCCTCCACGATCATTGCACATGGCAGACACTGGTACGGTATTGTGCCGCGCGCCATTGACCATTGCATGAAATCTCCGCATATCGTTCTGGTTCATGCCAGTGTTGCAATGGATCTTCTTCGCGAACGATCATCGACGCATCTTCGCGATCCAACATTGGCGAAGAGCATCGCAAAATGCGAACGGAAGCAATGTTCATTTTCGTGATTCATTGCAAGCTTGCTTCTTTTCGCAAAGCCAAGCAAACACTCTGCTGGTCACTTCGTGTTCTGAATACACGCAATCCGACAGAAGCGCGCTTGAAGTACACAACACAAGCGTGGCTGGGTGCTGCTGGATATGACTTGGAGCGCTACCTCTCTCTAGCTAATTGTGCAACATTTGTCTGGTAATTCTTATTTACAATTACAACATAATATCAATAGCATATATACGAATCGCAAATAGTACAGATTTCGCACTATATACACAAAAATTGTAATCTTGTCCTTAAGTTTAATTTAAGTTAAATGTTGTTGAAAAAACATGAGAGGCTGAGAGATTTCGATCACAAGTTTTCTACCATTTAAATAAACCACAGTAGGTACATGCAAGGAAATTGTATTTTTTAAATAAATCAATTACATTGCGGAACACGTTTTTGTCTCAAGCACCAACATACAGCTATTCACTCATTTAAGGATTGCTGAATTCATTGCCGTTTTCAAAAATATCATAGCACGTCTAGTTCTTGAGATATTGGCTGTTGAAAATCCAAAAATGGCTATTTCAGCCAACTTGCATGCAAGTTTACCAGCTTGTAAGGCAATTTATTAGCCTAATTTTCCACAGAATTCAAACTTTATGTATATAACAATACTTATCGGCTAAGTTTATAATACTTTCGATGCGGAAAAGTTATTTTTGGATGGTTTGAAAAAGTATTGTATTTCCCCATATAAGAGAAACGAAGAATTTTGTGTGGAGACAGCAAACATGTTGAAAAAATCGGTTTAATCTAAAATTAATCGCGCAATTTCAACCAAATTCAATCCAAAATGAAAGTTTATGTGCAAGACAGCATGCTTAGTGGATTAGATCACAAAAAAGTTTGATAAATTATAGTTTAAATTTTGTGTAAACATCAATAAAATCAGTGTTTCATACAACTTTGGCGACCTGCAGCCAAAAATTTTGACGTGCTGGATCATTTCTAAAAATGACATCAGATTCAGCAACCCCAAACCTACTCGAGACACATAATTTGATCCTTGAGACACGCAAAAGTGTCATTTTTGTTACGCTGTGTTACCGACGCGTATAATAAACACGCTTTTAAAGGCACATCAGCTTGTTGCGAGCCCACATGAAGATGATCGAAACGAATAATTTCCTGCTCTTCGCGAAAAGCAGGCTGCGTGGATCGCACCGCTCACATTACCGAGCGAATAAAAATCGTCCGATGACAGCGTCGGGAGAAGCAGCGATCCGAATCTCGACCGAATGGAGCACCCGAACGGTTATTCGTGTTCATTCGCAGATTCTGTATAGATGTCTAAGAAAATTCATCGTGCTTCGTGTTTCCGATCGCTGTTCAGCAACCTTGGTTCATGCTATCTTGAGCTTAACTCACTAGAAAATGTAAACTGGAAATTTTAGAAAACAATTTCTGAAAAAGTAAAAAAAACTTTGCAATAGGATTTTTTATAAGGGATATTTTTTTAAGGGAAATATTGAACAACCCCCTAAAGGTCTTTTTGACGGAGCAATCCTCCGTGAAATTTCAGATTTTAGATTTTCAAGACGTATTCTGCTTGAATCTTTAAGACGTATTATGGATAAAACTTTGAAAGAATTCTTCTGACATTCTTGCATACATTTCCACATAAACAGCGATAGAGAAATTTTCAGAGGAATACAGGTAGAATTTTTAGAATACCGGTAGGAATTTTTGGAAAAAGACCTGCTTAAACCGTATAGATGATAAAGGGTCTCATTATGTCATTTCTGGAAGAATCATGAAAATTGCATTGAAGGAAAAATAATTCTTTGATAAAAACAAACAAGAATCTTTGAAAAAAAAAAACCAACAAGAAACTTCTGATTTTTTTGTGAATGAACCGATGTGGAACTATATCAAAGAGAAGTTCATGCAGTTATGCCGAAAAAATATCTGTAGGAGTCCTAGAAATAGTTCAAAAAGTCCAATCTTTACACAAAATTCTGAAGAAGCTACATGAAATATGTATTGTAGTAATGTCCTATCAGGTATATGTAAACGATTTCATGGAAGAAATCCTCGAAACATTCCTTAAATAATGCATGAGGATTGTCAACTTTTTACGTAGAAATTTATGGACGATTTTTTAATCCTTCCCTTCTTATATTGAGATTTTTGTTTCGAAATTTGAGATGCATTGTGTGAAGCGTAAAAAATCTCAAACTCGCTTGCTTCTAATTGAAAGAGGCTATGCTAATTAAAAAAAAACATTGTGGAAATTCACAAAGCATTGATGATTCCTTCTATAATCTAGAAGATCTTCAATATCAGCACACGAAGGGATACCTGGAGACATTTTTGCATGATTTCATTAGGATGTTTTTTGACAAATTCTTACAGGAAAACTAAGTAGCAGTGTAAACGGAGATTATGAAGAAATTTTCTTTAGATTTTGGAAACGCAGAAGACAAATCTTCCTGAGATTTCGGAATATGCAGGGATGCTTGGTCAAGTCTCTGCAACAATATCGCTACGCATTTCAGGAAGTTTGAGTTTGAGTGTTATTTTTCAATTTTATTGCCTATTTTTATCCCTTATCGATCAACCGAAGAACAATGGTACTGAAAGTCAAACATCAGTTTGTATGGGCCTTATTATTTATTTGAGTTATTTAAACGAAAACAATGAATCTCTCCTTAAGATCGAACTCAATTTTATTTAACAATTTCAATTCAAAAATTGAACAACAATGAAATTCCAAGATCGTTGCCCAACAATAAACAATCTAATCAAAACTGAACATCCCAACTAGCGCTCCCTCGTTCTGATATTGCCTTCGCGATAATCAACGCTTCTGGAAGCACTTTCTCTCTCTACTTGAACAACTTAGTAAATTGAAGCATCAAACAACACAAAAGGTAGACACATGACGATGCACCGCCATATGATCGTATGTTTGGGCACAGAATTATCAACACCGTAGACGGACTTCGTCCAGTGCCCGGTTCGGATCGATATAAAAGCAACTGATTCTACCACATCCCGGTATCAGTTCCATTTTCTCCTTCGCACATCGTAGATCGTGGCACATACCTTCCGGGAATCGTCCTAGCTGAGACATCAAGATGAAAGTGTTTATTGCCGTATTTGCTCTGATTGCAGTGGTAAGTATTTCCTGAATGTCCTCTACAAACAGTGGATTACAATTTCGGATTTTAGGCTGCTGCCGAGTTCACCGTGTCCACCACGGAGGATTTGCAACGCTACCGTACGGAGTGCGTCTCTTCGCTGAACATTCCCGCCGATTACGTGGAGAAGTTCAAGAAGTGGGAGTTCCCCGAAGATGACACCACCATGTGCTACATCAAGTGCGTGTTCAACAAGATGCAGCTGTTCGACGACACCGAGGGCCCACTGGTTGACAACCTAGTTCACCAGTTGGCTCATGGCCGTGACGCAGAGGAAGTTCGCACCGAAGTGCTGAAGTGCGTTGACAAGAACACCGATAACAACGCTTGCCACTGGGCCTTCCGTGGATTCAAGTGCTTCCAGAAGAACAACCTGTCGCTGATCAAGGCTAGCATCAAGAAGGACTGAAAAGACTGAGTAGTTGTTGATATTGTGTAACTAGGAGTGTTAAATTGAACAACAGGAGAGATATTCGCGGAAGAGGAATTTTTGGAATAAATTGATTTTGTTGGTGGCTTATTGAAAGTTATATTTATTCATTCATCTTTATTTATTTAAACTGTTTCATAAATTGCGGCATTCCAATTTCATCAGACAGGGGTATTCTGCTGTAACATGGTTGATTGGTTCATGTCCTATCGTCTTGTTCTCTTTGGCATTTGATCTCATCTGGGACAAAGCCTGTTTCTCAGTTCAGTGTTCGTATTGGATTTTCCATACGATTTTAATTGAGAGCTATCATTGTGAATTCACATTTTTTTGCATGTGTATATCGTGTCTCAAAACAAAAATACTTTATGCACTGGAAAGTTGAGAAAATGTTCGTTACAACCGGCGGTATTCTAACCACAAACAAAAACCAGTTCAATGATTCATAAACGAATAATCCAAATACTTCTCGAAGAGGCACGTGCTCGAGAATCAGTAAAATGACTCTTAAAATTTTTCTGCATAAATATTTTTTTTTTAAGAAGTAATAGAGTGGTGGATCAAGGAAAGAATGAGAATCAAAATTCTCAGCAGAACAATGAAAATTTCAAACTTTTGTCTCCCCTATGCTGAATCGATGTCAATAATGGTAAATATCATTCTTACACAGTTTTAATGGATTTAGCAGAATTTTGAGTGGGCAGATGTCTTTTGAAGTTAACCTTTTGTGTCTAGTCCTTTAACGTTTCGACAATTTATCATATCAAAAAAGTTCACATAGTCTATGATAACATGTTGTTTCAAATGCAAAAACGATGAAATTGTATAGTTCTATCGCACAACATCGAAAACACGACACAAACTCAGACTAAGATAGCTTAATTTTCACATATTTCTATCGTTACCAAAAATTGCTGGAAATGTTCATTTTACCTGCACTATGCTCTTACCAGCTCTTGGTGGTTTAATTAACATCATAGGGGAAGTGGTGGAAAAATGAACATCGTGTCTCTTAATGAGGAAAAACAAATTTCAATGAATTTTATATCGGGCACGGACGACTCAGAGCATAAATCGAAGTGGTTGGGGTGATGGAAATTTCTATTGTATTTCTGAAAACAAAAAAAAAATCTATAAATGATCGTAACCCGTACAAACAAAATGTTCTAAAGGTGCCTGATTTGATATCATATTATTACAATATTCACCTCATTCAAGAACTTAGAGATCTTTTAGCTTAAAATTGTTTCAGCTCTAATTTTTGAATGTGGTTTTCTGAAACCTTGGTTTTCATTGATGTTTTCACTTCAATTGACCTTCGTTGCAACACATCTTTTCATTTATTTAATTCACATCTAAACAGATAACACTGAATCAACAATTTCACGCCACAATACTCGCCAAATCAACGCGCACTTGATCCGACCACCTAGCTCGTTGCGCTCCACGCCCTCTTGTGCCAACTGGATCCGAAGCGAAGCACCCGACGTTCGAAGACTCCAAGTGCTTGCAATTTCTCCTCAAGCATCTTCGACGTTTCAAGCCCGTAGAGGACTACCGGCCTTATGAGCGTTTTGTAAATACATGGCACATTTGATGCGGGTATGAATCTTTTTTGACCGCAGCTTCTTGTGGAGGCCATAGTAGGCCCGACTTCCACTGACGATGCGCCTTCGTATTTCACGGCTAACGTTATTGCCAGCTGTCATCAAGAATCCAAGGTTCATCTACCTCGTCGACCACCTCGAACGTATCCTCGTCTATCGTTACACTGCACAGTGGTCCAGGAATCAGTTTTACGCAGAAAGATGCATTTTGAGCTTTAGAATGAAACATTAGACGAAAACGGTCTTCTACAAAGTTGTTTGTATTAGTTAAGCCCTTTGTTTGGTGTTTTTTGATAATAAGGGTGGTCCACGTTCTCATACAAATATTGTAACTTACTTTCTTATTTGTAGAAATTATATCAAACTTGCTTCAGCAAAGATGTAGACCATTCAATTTCAAGCAACTTTGCCAAAAAAAGTTTTTTGTGTCTCTTAAATTGGCTTTTTTCCCACGGTGACATAGGGTGGTCCAAACAAAACTGGTTTTCTGGCTCTAGAGTTTTCAATTCAAATGTCTCAACAAAGTAGTCTATGAAACACTTTTAGAGCTTTGAAAAATGCGTAATTTGATGTCTGAAAAAACTCGATATCTCCTTCCGTTTGCGAGTTATTGTCGTTTTACTCATAAAAACATGCGTACTGTGATTGTGAATATCTCTGATTGGGGCAAACATAAAAAATATCTTTTTAAGGCTTTCAAAAGATAAAATGAAATTGTATCGTCAAGCTACCATTCACCGTGCATTTAAGAAAAATTTGCACTTCAAAAAATTATTTAACTTTTTCCAAATAATTTGAAGCGTATTAGAATACCACTACGTAGCGTACAATTATATAATAATTCAGGGAAAAATTCTAAAACTAGTGATGCATAACTAAAAATAACTCAAAAATTATGTTTGAAAGTCTCATGTTAAGGTCGCCTCATACCGTTCTATGTCACCATTTACCGTGCACACTAGTGCACCATTCACCGTGCGTATAGATTTCGTCATGATTTAATTTTGTTTCTTGAAGAAACGTTGTTGATGGAGCAACTATGTTGCTAATAGTGAGCGCACTCATTTTTAAGACTGTTCAAATCTTCATTTACAATAAAATCCATAAAAAGTTTAAAAATTGGCTAAATAATTATTTTTTCATTAAAATCGTTATAGGAGGTTTGACTGTAATGTCCAAATCATTCCATATTCACTCAAAAACTAAATATGAAGAAGTTTAATGACGATATAACAATAAATCTAATATTACCGAATAATTTCATGCCTTTTACACTAATGCACGGTAATAGGAACCATACATACTGAGAGGGATCCATTCACCGTGCATTTGGGTTTCGACTGAAACACAATATAAAATTCTAATTTGCATAAAATCTCATTGCTCATACGATGAAATACATCTTACTTATAGTATCCACAATGAAAACTTGTTGAAATTTTGCAAAAAATCATACTCTATCGTTAAAATGAAAAATGTGATTTTTTGGTGTTTCTACTAAGAGTGTTGAAAAATCTTATTATCAAACAGAATTTACATGATTTTTACTACATAAACTAGGTTTTTCAAAATGCTTTGTGACAAAAACTACTTCATTTCATCACTTTTATCTTATTTTGCTGACAAAAAATAATTTGTGAAAATTGTATGAATATTCTGTAGGAATTTGTATATGTGCACGGTGAATGGAGGCCGCACGGTGACTGGTGACTTAACGGTACATTATATTTTTTGTAAGCACACACTGTACCTTACAACTCGTGCTCTATCTCTGGATCTTGTAGGAGTTCAATTGCGCATGTCTGCTAGTTGATATTGATGTGTACATATTTGCGGTTCTTGTCTCCGATAAATTCTGGCAGTTTTTAAGCCAACGGTGAATTTAATGAATATCAAAGAGTTGGAAGCGTGTTTCACAAAAAAGCAACGGTTTGTACATCCGCACCTTTGATCTGTTCTATATTACTCAAACGTAAACCAATTCAATGCAACCGATCCATATTGCAGCGGGTCACCCACGTCAAATTGTGTGAACAATACCACATAATCACTCGATGTACCCAACCACCAATGCGTTGGTGGTTATTGGATAGCATATTCGTTTCAGTGACACCTCCCACCAGCATCTCGTCACCCTTCCGCAATTATGCGATGCTCCATGTTTTACATACTAATTATATTCGCTGAAATGGTACCGATTGGAAACGATAAAGTGGAGGCCTAGTGAAAGCTCTGAGCGAGAACAGGATTACTGCCGAAGTAGGCAGCATCAGCCGCACCAGGCGACAAGGACTTATTAAACATTCATGTCTCGTTTACGACTTGTGGCGATGATGTGGTGGGTTAACGTTAGATCGAAAAGGGATGTAGGATATTGTGGAGGTTCATGCCAGCCGATGTGGATAAACGCAAATGTGCCTGTATATACGCTGTAGGTCGTGGGGCAGATTTTGGTGGTGGAAATTAGGGCAACTGTGTTTGATTCAAGTTCAAGATAGGATTAAAGCTCATTTGAACTATTACTAAAATCTCTAGCACGAGCCAGTAACGACAATGATCAAACATAATAACGATCACTAGAACGATTATCATACAAACCCACTTACAACTACCTCCTTCGCAATAGAAAAGGAATATATTTTTGGGTGAAAATACTTAATCAGAAAGTTAATGTATCCCTTCAAACCGTTTACGATATCCGGAAGATGGATGAGTGTCACGCTTGTTTACTCGATGCTCTACCAGTGGGTGGTTTACATAAAGGATTAAATTTATATTCCGCTCTGTTACTGAGAAAAACAGCTTTTAAAAGATACAAGGCCAACGCTTTTTCATTGTCGTCCATCTCAGAAGGGAAGAAAACTTCTACCACTTAATTGCTTCAAGCGTTTAATGAAAATGTCTGAATCTTCCAAAGGGCGCGGAAAACGCGTGGAAAATTATCAACTTTTGTCCTACATAATGGAACACTTCCGCTGAGTGGCGTGTGATGCCAACAACATCAGTTCGGTAAGATTTTCCGTGCCCACTTGGCACGATCCATTCCATCCTCATCATGAGCAACCGACCGCCGCCGTCGAAGGTTAATGATTATGCCCCAGAAAGTTAACCCAAACACAAATTCTACGTGCAAACATTGTGGACGCATCGCCAGAACGGCCCACCGTTAAACACGCACCACACATCATAATTACATCGTAAAATTGTACTACACAGAGGGGCTTTAATATCTAGGAAGCTAGGCGAGTGGGCCGTAGAAAAGCGATAAATACAGCCACTTGGGAATGAGTATATTAAAAAAATAATGCAATTGAAGAAACGGCTGAATACATAACATTTTTTTGTAACATGTGATGCGACTTTTGAATTTCCTGAATTAGTGTTACAATTCATAACACATTGCATTTTTTTAAGGTTTTCAAAAGGTTTTTTTATGCTGTTAAATTTCTCTTACTCTATATCTAGTATCTAGATATCGGGTTAGAGAACCAAAGTTGATTCTCATAGCTATCTCGATGATCCTTTATATTGCAACTGCACAGGTTTAGTGTTCTATAACTCGATACCGCTCCTGACTTTCTCCATAAAATCGATGAATATCGAATCCTAGAGTGTTGACTGTACATAAGACTGATGCAGTTTTGCTCCCCTATGCTTGAACGGTGTTAATTATGTTTCAAATCATTCTCCCAAAATTTGAATCAATTTGAAAAAAAAGGTTGTGCACACGCCATTTGAAATTTTTATGGATATTACTATGGAAAAGGAAAATCTTTCGTGCTCAGTCGCCTAACAGCTCGTCAGAATAATCTAAGGAGAAGTGAACAAACTCTTCTCATGTGAAATCTTCCCAGCTACAACTTTGCCGAAGAACACATTTTAAATAGTTATTATTGATGGTTTAGGGACAAAATGTCGAAAGACAAAATGTCGAATGCCAAAACGTCGAATCTCAAAACGTCGAAAGGGACAAAACGTCGAAAGGGACAAAACGTCGAATGGACAAAACGTCGAAAGCAGTGATTTTTCATGCGAAGGTTTTTGTTATTAAAGATAACTAGCGTTGCTAAGAAAAAAATGGTTGTGATGCGAACGGCGTGGAAAACAGCGAAATCAGCTATTTTCATCGAAGTAAGCATGGAAGAAATTTTCAGAAAAATGTCAATCGATTTCTGACGAGAGAAGAAGCAATTCAACATTTCAGGAAGTATATTGAAATTGAAGTCTGAAATATGTTAACCACAACAGATGTTATGAAGAAGACTAAATAGCCTCTGGACTCACTAAACCACAGATGTATGGAAAATCAATAGAAGTGCACAATTTTACTTTTCCCTATTATTCGTGAGTGAACACATTTATTTTTCCACCAGAGCAATGTGCATTAGAATGTGAGAATCTTTACAATTTTGTATATATGGAGCGTAAATATTTCGTAAATATATTACTTTAATTAAAGATGTCTACTTCAATCAGTTAATTTTTTTCATAGTGAATTTCTCAACCATCGATGCAGTTTTTTTAATGTGCGTTGAACTAACTGCTGGTTATGCTGTCTGATGGAAAATAGTGTATTATTTATTCTTTTGAAATACCGTAATCCGGGGTAACATTGATCAGCGGGGTAAAATTGATCGCAATGACCCTCTTCGTAAAAAGCTCGAATCAACACTTATTGATGAAATATTTTCAATGCATGAATGGTGATTCTCTTTCTTCTATTCATGAGCTAATAAACAATTAGTTTTTTGCTAAAATTAAGTTGTGTTCATGCGTAAATTTTTCAACTTTTGGAAACAACGGTTTTCATGATCATGCACGACACCATCAAAGAATCATGTCTCACAAAAGTTCTGAAAACAATATGAGCAAGAGAAATGCGGTTGTTACTAAAAATGACATCGCCGAAAACGATTCCGTTGCTAAAACTTTCATAAATACGTTCAAAATAGCATAATTCACAAATTACTATAAAGCGTGCAAAATTTCCTTAGGAAATTGCCTACCTTTAGGCGTATTCCACAATCCAAGGTGTTTTTAATTTTAAAATAACTCAAAAAGTAAATGACTTGTAAGAGTTTGGCCTTCATATTCGGCTTCAGGGACCATGATTTTAGTAGGTAATGATATTTTCAATATTACCGAACGATGTTTTCATGGGTGATCAATGTTACCCCATATCAGCTAAATAAAAAAATCACTTAAAACATTTTTTTAAACATGCTTCAAACTTTCAGAAAACAAAATACAGTACATAGACACGAGCAATGGGTGCCAGTACTTGTTTTAAAAATATAAAATTTACAACACTTGCACTTGCAAATCAAATATTTTAGAAATATTAAAAAAAAAATGATCAATGTTACCCCGGATTACGGTACACTTATTTTTTCTACAAACTAGTAACATCCAGTATCTATATACAGAGAGTTGCGCGAAGACACTTACTTCGAAGATTGTTCTTCTTCGGGTTCAAAAATAGTCCCTATCTGATTTGATGGTCTGCTCGAGAGGCAGATGGTTTGACAGCTCAATAGGTAGATTTGGTTGCACTCTTCGTGCAGCACTTCATTCATAGACTCTGGTAACATCAAATTCATCTAATTTTGATAATTATTGAATTATTTATTCTTAGAAAATTTACTCATTCTTTCATCGAAGTAATGAATCGATTTATTGATTTGCTTTTCAGAAACAAATATTTATCATCAGAATATCCATATTTTTGTAACATCGAGTATTGAACAGACTTCTACACATTGATTTTTTTTGCATTGAAAATGTGTATAGTTTTATCGTATAAACACTAAATAATGAGAACAATACAAGCATCAAATCATAGTTTTATTTCAAATCACGCCCCTCGCATCCCCTTTCTATGTTTGACTAAAATTAACTCTTTAATGATAGACTCCGATCATTATTTTATAGTTAGAAAATTATATAAACAATCTTACGCACTTTCGATAAGTTTGATTTTATTTAAAATTATCCTTTCAAAGATCAGCTTAAAACCAAGATGTCACGGTGATAACATAGGAAAAGACTGTATATTGCAATATCTTAACTATTCAAATCCTTGTTTAGTTTCTTGATTTGACCTTGCATTTTTTTACATTCCTAACTGTTCAATTAAGTTTGACGTTTCGTCAGATAAACTCGCATTTTTTTTCGTTTTCGATGTGTTCTAATTTTCGACGTTTTTTTTATTTGACGTTTTGACATTCGACGTTTTGGCATTCGACATTTTGTCTTTCGACGTTTTGTCCTTTAGACTTTTTGTCCCTTCGACGTTTTGTCCTTTCGACGTTTTGGCATTCGACGTTTTGGTATTCGACATTTTGTCTTTCGACATTTTGTCTTTCGACATTTTGTCCTTTCGACTTTTTGTCCCTTCGACGTTTTGTCCTTTCGACGTTTTGGCATTCGACGTTTTGGCATTCGACATTTTGTTTTTCTACGTTTTGTCACCCAACCATTATTGATAACAACGTCTCAACCATAATGAGATGATTATTCAATTACTTCAGAGCAAAAGTAGAAGTAGAATGTGGCTACTGTTCATGTTACAATCATATAGTTTACCACGCGCTGACAGCGTGAGTACCGAAAAATCGGGTGTAATTGATCATCGTATCACACGTATCATTGGTAATGCAGCACAAATATCAATGTAAGCTGCAGTAAATGAACGTTGTATGTCGTAACTATTGTCGGATTATGTGTTGTGAAACTTTTTAGATTAAAGAATGTTTATTACTATGAAAATAATGTACAAATTCAAAATCATTCGCGGTGAAGTATTGAAAAACACCTATGAACTTCTATTTCTTAGCAAGGATTTGAACATGGTATAAACCTGAAAGTTTGTGAGGATGCTTGAGATATATCCCCAAACCAGATTTCATCACCAAAACTCGTACCAATTAGCTCATATGGTTGAAATAATTGAATTTCTGTTAGATACCATTGAATTCCTTGGGAAATTGCATACATTTAGGCGTTTTCCGCGTAATTCTTGAAATTTAACTATTCTTTATTTATATAAATTTTGCATTGTTAAGAATTTAACAAGCATATTCGGATTCAGGGAGCTCAAATTTATCATGTAGAGTGGTTTTGAAAACTAATAATAATGGCATTGACAAGTGATCAATTTCACCCCGAAATGAGATACCCTGTTTTTTTTTATTTTAGAGATATTTGTTAACACTAAAATGACATTTGTTAGAAAATATCGGTACATGAGTCGATGAGGCTCACCTTTGTACTTGTTTTCCCGCGTTAACATTATAGAAAACAGACTAGAAAAAACGTGAAAAATGATCGATTTCACCCGAAATTACGGTACCGGGCCTCAGAGTGTCAAATAAATTTTTAAAAACATAAAAAAAATTATCTCCTACAACATGGCATTCAAAAACAATGAAAAACTACAGTTAAATGTAATTATAAATTAATTAAGTTTTGGACAACAGTGCCACTAGCGTTCTATAAGAGCAACACTGCTTTTTTGTTGTAAAACATAGTAGCCTGAATTACTTTAATCTATTCTTCCCCCAGGAGGTCCACTGTTGCCTGCAGAAGAGTTGGTGAAGCATGCTACACGCAAACCTACTTTATGATGATGAATAACGAATGATCCTGACGTCCCATCAATATACGGCCTTCGGCAAAATTATAGTTTGAAGGATTCCACATGGGAAAGGTTTGATCACTTTTCCATAAAATATTATCACGAAGCGATAGAGGGCTGGACACTAGCCTGGGACACGATTATATAATATATTTAGATTCTCGCTCCAGTCCACTTTTTGGATTGCATTTAGGTCCCATAACAACTGTGCAAAATTTCAGCTTGATCTGTGAAACTATATTTATGCGCCAGCCGTTCAAAGTTTGTATGGGATTTACTATGGGAAAAGTCACTTTTGCACAGAAAAATAGCCAGAGGTATTTCTACGATGAAGAATATTGTTGAAGACCGCAAAGCAATCCGATGCTTATGAAAATAGTTATTAGGCAAATTTTGCCCAATTTTGTTATTATTGTTATTCCTTTACGTGTTAATCAACGTCGCCTTGCCAATAGGTTTTCATTGAATTACTTTTTTCACAAGTATCGGATTGTTTCGCGGTCTTCGGCAATATTCTTCATCGTAGAAATACCTATCGAAGTCTGTGTTCAGCATTTTTATAGAGCATCATGGGCGACATCTGGCGAGTTTTATTTACAAAAGTGAGCTTTCCCATAGTAAATCCCATACAAACTTTGAACGGCTGACGCGTAAATATAGTTTCACAGATCGAGCTGAAATTTTGCACAGTTGTTATGGGACCTAAATGCAATCCAAAAAGTGGATTGGAGTGGGAATCTAAATTTTGTCCACACTACTGGATACAAAAGGTTGATGTTTTTCATAGAAATCTCCATATAAACTTTAAAACGGCGTGTGTGTAACAGTAATGACCCGATTTTGTCAGCCCCCGATTTTGTCTACCCCCGATTTTATCTACACCCTTTTTGACCCTATTTTGTCCACCCCCGATTTTGGCATCCTTTTTTCCCGATTTTGTCAGCCTAAAAATTATATTTATTTTAATCAGAGTAAATACGTCTATACTGGCAATATTGGGTGCATAATGTCAATTATTACCTTGGCCACGTCTATAAAACCATCTAAAGACAGACATTTTGAAATTTGATTTTTTTTATAATCATCCAAGGAACTGATTAATGCTACCTTGGATTACGGTACATATAAAATGGAAGTAAAATAAAATGTTTAGATTAACAAAATCATGAAACTTAGCTCTAAAATTAAAATTAAAACTTGAAACCTGTCAATAATTGTTTTCCCGATTTTAGCTCTTTCCCGATTTTGTCAACCGTAAATGCAGCATGGGGCTGACAAAATCGGGACATTACTGTACTATTCATATTGAATTGCAATTACAATTTTCACAGTGTAATTTTGGTTGAATGTTTTGATCGTGTTGCATAGTTTTTACTGTGGGGCTTGTAGACAGATACGGTTACCTCTGGCAACACTTTGTCGCGAGGAATAAATCACTTGTGAAAACGATTACGATCAATACAGAGGCGTTGAAAAAACAGTCCGTTGAAGTTTGATTTGAACGCGGAATTCGAGAGAACATTGGTCCACATCGAGCCGGATGTGCCGCGTTAATTTATAGAGAGTGAATTAGATCTAGATCGGTCGTTGTACTAGTTATTTTGATTCCTGTCTCTGGAAGAAGCCAGGAAATCGAGAAATCAGCTAAGGGGCCTGAGTCTTTTTATGAAGTGTTATTAGCAGGCAATCGAAAAACTAAAATGTTGAACATCCAGAAGTAGTTGCGCGTCCGCTGTGAATGTAGACATTGGATCCTTTGACAGATACGCGTATTTCGACCTCAACTGTAAGGCCGTCTTCAGTGTCGTTTACTAGACTCGACTTGTTGACACAGTTGAGGTCAAAATACGCGTATCTGTCAAAGGATACAAACTCTAGTGGAATCAATTGGTATAGTACTAAATTCGGTTTTTTCTTCTACATATTCAAAGCGTTTTTTTTTCTCTTATAAGCAGGTGAAATCAACTCTGTAAAAAATCTGAACTGTTACGGCAAATGAAATGTAATATGTTGTTAGCAAAATGTTAATAAAATCTTAAAATTGTTTTACCAAAATAGGATGATAGTGTTGTCGAATAACACAGAACATAGATGAGAAAAAATTAAGATATAAGAAATGAATGTAATGTTTGGAATGATACTAATATAATAATTAAAAAAAAACTGTTATTGAATAATTTTATTTCTGTATGAATATTCACCATTGCACCTGCTCCATCTATCAATTTGGTGTTTGTAAAATATGCACGGAGATATTATTTGAGGTATTTCACCTTTTATGCAGTGTTTTTATTTTTTTTTTTTTGCATTACGTTCTCACTTGGACAGATCCTGCTTCTCAGCTTAGTGTTCTTATGGGAATTTTCACTATTATTAACTGAGAGCTTTCTTTGTAAGTGTTGGCTTTTTCTCATTCGTATATCATGTGTTAGGTACGACGATACTTTATGCCCAGGGAAGTCAAGGAAATTTCCATTACGAAAAGATCCTGGATCGACCTAGAATGGAACTCAGACACCTTCAGCGTGACGTTGCTTTGAAGCCGCGGACTCTAAACACTCGGCTAAAGAAGGCCCATGGAGGGCTACCTTTTCTGGTGGTTAATATTTGAAATTGTCTGTTATAACAGATACCATTCATGTAAAACATTAGTTTTGTTTCCTGCAGAAATTTTCTTCTACTCGGATAGCGAATGATGGTTAGATAATTTCAATTATGTGCGCATTACATTTATTCATCTTGCCATATTGCAATGAGGACACATTTTGTGGTAAGAGAACACACATAACACTCGTTTAGTGACCAATTATATTCAATACTCCATACGTTCCATACATATGTACGCAAGCAGTTGATGCTCCAATTCACACTCCATGTACATTATATCACCATCACTCTAAGCGAATCCAACATTCAATGGCAAAATCATATGTTCCATGCTTGTGATTTTTCTTTCCCTCGGATGGTGTCGCCAAGCTAAACGATTCCTACTTTCCAATAGCATCTTCATTAAGCCAATCACCTATAGATAAACGACGTAAAGAAGAGCCGAATCAGCCGGCAATGGAATCTACATAAGTCCTTCTGCCAACGAAGCGAAAACCCAGACCAGAATGATGTTTCCAGCGAAATCCTCATTAGATCAGCATTATCCAGATTCCCGCAAAACGATCCCCATTCAGTGGAGTTTTTTTTACGCCAGCTGTCTACTCGAATTTCCAGCGAAAGCCAAACGACAACTATCTGTCTCGGGTGGGACAAAGTCAAAAGCGTACACAACATACCATAGTCATTGGCAAGGGATTTGAGAAAGGGAGGGACATTTCGGGGGTACAGATAGCCGTAGCGGTAAAGGTGCAGCTATTCAACAAGACCAAGCTGTAGGTCATTGGTTCGAATCGTACTGGTTGAAATTTTTTTCGTAAAGGAAATTTTCGTGACTTTTCAGGACATAGAGTATCTTCGTATCGGCCACACGATATACCAATGCAAAAATGGTCAATTGGCAAAGAAAGCTCTCAGTTAATAACTGTAAAAATGATCATAAGAACACTATGCTGAGAAGCAGGCTCTGTCCCAGTTAAGATGTAATGCCAGAAAGAAAAAGAAGGGAAGTCATTTCAAGAATTGTTCTACCAACATTTGATTTAGCATAATCTACATATTTTTGTAATAATAACAATATAAATAGCTTGTCACTGATATATTTAAAATTTTGTTTTCGAAAAATCTATCTTAATACAGATCTAAGATATTCAACAAGTTTAAAGAATTGCTTGTGTCAAAATATTTACCCATTTTTAGTTATAACAGTTGCTAAATAGATTGTCTTAAACGAACTTTTGCCCCACCGGTGGGGCAAGAGTTCGAACCTAGTGTGGGGTATAAGTTCGCTGGTTTCTTAGCCGTGCGGTTAATGTCACCAGGGCATTTAGACCCATCGTGCTAAGGAGTGTGGGTTCGGTTCCCGCCTCAGGCTGAAAAACTTTTCGTGATGAATGTTTTCAACTGTGTCACTGTGCGTTGCATGCTAGTCCGTAGTCTAGTGTGGTGCTTTATTCAAAGGGCAACCCAACTAACATTCACTCATTTAACAAACACCATTATGACAGTTTTATCCAGCATCATGTTTTATAACATTTTAATAATTTCCATGGCCAACCTTTGTTAAAGCATTGTTCACACAAATTTGGAGAAACTTTAAAGCATGTCGTTGAATACCAACTTTATTTTTCAGCTTCAAAAACGTTTTACAAGCATTTAGTTCAGCTTTTATACGGCTGGTCTAAAAATAATTAAAGACTAATAAAAACAAAAAAATATTTTTCTAGGCACTTTATAAATGTAGAGTGCACTATTATTATGATAGTATAACAATTTTATTTAAAAATCGCCTGTATACTGGATTCGAACTCGAGACCTCTCGAGACCTTCCAATCGTCAGCGGTATGCCTTGCCATCTGCACCATCCTAGAATTGATGATTATACCGTCCAGTGCAAAATATAAACTTCTCATAGCTGAATATTGACCATGTTCGAGCTTCTACTCGACAACGTCTAATCAACACATGGTACGCTAATCTACAACTGAACAAGCATATTATTCAGCTGCTGTTTAGTGCTGATCCAAGCTGAGTTCAGTCGGCTATTTTTAGCGCACAGTGAGAAAATTTATGTCGATGTTGGTCAAAATAATGTTTATTTACACAAAGTAAAAACAGTCTGAAACGATTAATCTAATTTCATAATAAGTTCTAGTTTGTTCAAAACTGATTAATTGACTTAAATAATTTTATAAATTATAGTTTGATTATTTTTTTATTTGATTTTTCATAAACCTATTACATATGCATTGAAGTAAAAGTTCTCTGTATGAATATATTTGAATCATTTGAAGGGTTAGTCCTCAGAACCCACCTGAACAGAAAAATATTCGAATATCTTGATGCGATTTTTATTTTCGGAAATGGCCAAGTAAATCATTTTTTTTAGAGCGCAGTATTTATTCAGTTGTGAAGAAATGTCATTTCAAATGTAGCTGGCTATAGAAATTTATTTAATCAATTCTGTCAAAGAAATTTCCATTTTTCTTGTACGGAAAAACATCCCAAGCAGGCGAAAAAAGCTTAGCAATAGAAAATATAATATGGATAGCTAAAAGTGATATTAACTTGATAGATATATGATATAAAATATCTGGAAATGATATCTAAAATAAACTACTAGAACAAAATTGGCATGTCATATATAGATTCTGCAAGATTTTACCAATAGCTGTGAGCTATTCATTAGATCTGCGTACATCAAATTTTTCATAGGTTTGGAAGTTCCAGGAACAAAATTTTGATATTGTCTTCAGACATTTTATCTCTTATGTCAATCATGTCAATATCACGCTTTGTTTGTCAGTACTTTGCTCCTACTCGGAATACTTAGCTTAAATGGTTATTTTTGTTTTTCACAATAATTCTGCATTTCTGGAGACTGACCATGTTTATTTTCTGAACAGCTATTTCAAAAGTTTTATTTATGAGCTTTGAAATGCATTCGGAACTCAACACGAATTTCGGATATTTTGTTCATTTTATGAAATTTAGCTATAGTGTGATCGCTTATACAAGGCTTATTTATTGCTGAACAATGTGTTTGTTAATCGTCATTTTGGCCTCTATTGGATCAACTGTTCTTATTATATACTGAAGCTGAATTTGGATTTTATAAGATACTTATTCAGCTCTTATTCATGCTTATGTTAAACATGTGGGAATAGCTGAAGTGCGACGCAAGTAAAACATTAGTTCGTCTTCTGAATATCCTTTTATACATATACATTTGTTTAGTGGAATATTGGATTTTTAATTGGGGGAAACATGTCTTGTTCAGCTCATTTGTAGAATAATCTTGACTAGTCGAATGAGAATCTTTGGAAACGTTTAATAAGTGGCGATTCAACTTTTGTTCATTCTAATGCATAACGTTGAACATTGATCTAAGTTTGTGTTAAAAAAGCACCTTCTCAGCTCTTTAAAGAGCAAATTTTTTATTCAGCTGCCATTACCATTATTGAACAATAATTAAACATGCATGCTTGTTTGTGGCTCTGGATTGTTAGTTGGGAATTAGCCGCGCACTGGAAGCATTCTCTGTCAAATTTAGTTTGTTATCATATATTAAATTGTATCTGGAGACAGACTAGCTCGCAAGAAAATCTATACACTCGCGTTGTACGTCACTTTTCATCATAGAAAATATGCACGCATATTGCCTCCATTTTTGTAGGTGTTGTGGAGAATTATTGGTGCTGTGAAACTGGCAACACTGACTTGAGAGGGTGATAATTTAATTGTTTAAAAAGAGGAAAGAAGTCAGTTGGAAGGTGGATGCTTTGCAGACTCGTGAATTGTACACTAGAATGTAAGTTATTTTAAGATTAAATGAAATTATTGTAAATATTATTAAACGCTTTTAACAGCACTGAAGCTGCTCAACAAATGACTGCTGTCAATAGGTGATCATTCGCGGCAAAGTAATATCCCCATCCCAACAGTAGGAATGAAGCCTTTTGACGACATCTTATACGTGAAACTTTGGAAAAGGTCGAAGGTCATAATGTCGAAAAGACAGAAGGTCAAAAGACAAAAGGTCGAAAGGACAAAAAGTCGAAGAACAAAAACGAAGGGACAAAAGGTCGAAAATCTTTATCAAAAAAACAAAATTTCCCATCTTGCAAATCACGTTCGACTTTTTGTCTTTTCGACCTTTTGTCTTTTGACGTTTTGTCCTTTGGACCTTCAATCTTTCGATCTTTTGTCCATAAACCGAAACTTTGTTCATATAGGCATCGTATAATGCAAAACGTGGTTATCTGGCTTGACATCAATCGCCAGAAATATGAATCATTTATGCTAGAATAAGGGCAACTTCACCGGTGGTCCCTTTAATTGGTCCAAATGTTTATTAAAAATGGACCTGTCAAAAAAAGAAAAAAAATAAGCCTGTTAAAATAGACCAAACCGCACGCGCATGCACCGGTTGTTTTTTTTTTTTTCAATTTCGACACCTGATATCTAATGATAAATGTAAGAGCTGCTGCTGTGGAAAAAATTATGGGAAAACTTTGGAGCAATTCCTGGTTAAACTCCGGATGAACTTCTGGATGTATTCCAGAAGAATTTCGGGGAGAAAGGAATTCCTGGAAGAACTCCGAAGGGATTTCAGAAGGAACTCTGAATGAATTCCTAAGAAATTCTATGACTCCTGATAAATTCCTGGAGGAATTCTGGAGGATTTCCCACAAGATCTAGGAAAATTCTCAGAGTAACTCAGGTAGAATTCCTGGGAGACTCCGGTGTATTTCTAAGCAATTACTGGAGGAACTCGGAAGAATTCCTGAAGAAAAAAGTCCTGGAGAAACAATGGTGGAACTTGAAGGAATTACAGGTGGACCTCCATAGGATTTCCCGGAGGAGCAGAAATTTCTAGAGCATATTCAAAAGAGTTCCTGGAGGAACTCCGAGGAATGTCTGGAGGAGCTCCAAGAAATTTTTGGAGGAACTCCGAAGAATTCCTGCACTACCTATTGAAGAAATCCAAATGAATTATCGGTAGGCCTCCGTAGGAATTATTGGTGGCACCCTGGCAAAATTTTTTTAAAGAATTCTTGGACTAACTTTTAGAGGAACACCAAAGAAATTCCTGGAAAAAAAAACTCTGAAAGTATTCCTGGAAAAACTCCTGAAAGAATTCATAAAGAAACTCCTAAGCATATCTCGGAGGAATTCTGAAGAAATTCTTGGAGGAATGCCTGGAGTAACTCTGAAGGAATTTTCGCAGGAACTCTGGAGGAATTCCCGGCAGAGCTCAGGAGGATTTCCTAGAAGAAGTCTGGAAGAATTGCTGTAGTAACTTTGAACATATTCTTGGAGGAATGCCCGAGGCAACTCTGAAGGAATTCTCGGAGGAACTCTGAAGGAATGTTTCGAGGAATTTTTTATGCCTGGAGAAACTCCGAATGAATTTCTGGAGGAAATCCGAAGAAACTACTGAAGGAACTCCAGAAGAATTGCGGAGGCATCCATGGGGAAACCCGAAAATTAAATCCTGGTGAAATTCTGGAGGATTTCCTGAAAGAACTACAGATAAATTCGAAAAGCAACTACGAAGGAAATCCAAAAAAAATCCCGGTGGAGCTCTGGAAGAACTTCGGAGGAAATGCTAGATAAAAACCAGAAGAATTGCTGAAAGAACTCCGGAGGAATTTCTGAAGCAACTCAGGAGAGGAATTACCGGTGAAGCTTCCGGAGGAACTCTGAAGGAATTTTCAGAGGAATTCGGATCTTATAGAAACTCCAAAGGAATTCCTGGAAGAACTTTGGAGTAATTCTTGGAGAACCTGGAGGATGCGTTACTGAAAGAACTCCGGAGCTATTGCTTGCGAAACTCCGGAAAAAATACTGGAGAAACTATGAAGATATGGTCGGCGTTCTGCTAAACCACACCAAGTGCCGTTTTTTCCCAAATTGACTATTTTACACCAGACGACTCAAATAACTATAACCTTTCTACCATAAAAATATCGAGTAATTTGAACAGTTCCTTGTAATCTTAGATCACAATTTTCTCTGGAAGGACATGAAAAATTATAGCCAGAGTGAACCATAAACCAACGCACGTTATCAGAGCGAATTCATTTTTTATATGAAGCAAGATTTTTTCAATTTCCTTTTATATCCTTACAATTTATCCATTTCAAACAATTCGTGGAAACAGAGGCCAGTGAAATTGGGCTAATTGACTTATTAAAATCAAATATTGTTCAAATATTATTTTCGAAAGAATTTTGATAGATCTACGAAAGAACTTTCCAGAAATTACTGGATGAAATCCAGAGCAAACGCTTGAGAGAAGTTTCTGGAAGAACTCTGTATAAATTTCTGGTGGAAATTCAGAAGAATTTCCGGGAAATTACTGAAAGAAATCTACAGGGATTGCCGGAGGAAATCAGGAAGAATTTCGGAAAGAAATTAAGAAAAATCCTAGAGGAACGGTTGAATTACACGAACAACTCGGGAGGAATTCCCGGAAATCTAGAGGAAATTCCTGAAGGACACCGAACTCCGAAGAATTTCTATGAGGAACTCAAAGAAATTTCTGCAGGGATTTCGAAGGAATTGCCGGAGGAATAATTTTTAGAGAAACTCAGGAGAAATTCCTGATGGAACCATGGAGGGAATCCCGGAAGTAAATTCTCCAAATAAATTCTTAAAGGAGCTCGGTGAAATTTTTGGAGCAAATCCGAGGAAATGCTAGAGGAATTCTGAAAGATTTGTTTGAGAATCCATGGAGCACTTCCCGATTGAGCTCCAAAGGGATTCCCATAGTTACAACGGTAGAATTCTCGGAGGAACTCTGAAGAAATTTCCGGTGAGCTCAGAAGGAGCTCCCAGAAAAAAAAATCTAAAAGGATTCCTGAGAGATTTCCGGAGAAATTTCAAAACGAACTCCGAAAAAAAATCCTGGAAAAAATCACCGAAGGAATCCTCCAGATGAATTGTTGCAAAAAATTGAATACTTCTGGAGACAATTCGTGAAGGATTCCCTGGTGGAATCTTGGAGGAAAACCCCGGAGAAATATCTGGAGAAATTCTTGGTAGAAATCTTAAGTGGAATTCCTGAAGAATATCCCCGAATTAATTCATAGAACAAATTCTTAGTAAAATTCCGTAGGGAATCCCAGAAAATTTTTGTAAGAAATCTTCCCAGGAATTCCTTATGGAAATCCCATAAGGAAGGAGGAAATCTCAAGAGAAATTCCTGGTAGCAATTTCAAGAGGTATCCCTTGGTTAAATTCCCGGAGAAATTCCTGCAGGTAATCCCGTAGGAATTTCTGTAAGAAATTCTCACATTAATTTCTGATGAAAATCCACGGATTCATTTCTGGTGGAAATCCCATGAGAAATTCCAAGAGAAATCACGCAGAGGATTTTTTGGAATAAATCCTGGTGCAAAACTTAAAAGGCAAATCTTCCTGGGAGAATTCCCCGGAGGAATTCCTGGAGCAAATCCCCGGATGAAATTCTTGTGAAAATCTCAAGTGGAATTCCTGTAGAAATTCCATGGAGTAAAACCCCGAACGAGTTTCTGAACGAAATTGCAAGAGGGGTATTTGTGGAGGAAAACCCCAGTTAAATTCCTGGAGGAAATCCCCGGAAGAGTTTCATACACAAAATCCAGAAAGTTTCCGAAGGAATTCGTTTACGAAATTCCTGGTGCAAATCACTGAATCCGAAAGAATTCCTAGAAAAAAAAACCCCGGATGATTTTTTTCAATGAAATGCCCGGAGGGATTCTTTGAAAATATCTTCGGAGGAATTTCTGAAGAAAATACCCGGAGGACTTTCTCCAATAAATCCCCATAGAAATTCCTGGAGGACATTCCCGGATGAATTCGCTGAAAAAGTTCTCGAAGAAGTTTATGGAGAAAATGCCTTAAGGAATTCCATAATGAAATCCTCGGAGGAATTCCTGGAGGAAATTTTCGAGGGAATTTCTGGGCAAAATTCTGAGAAATTCCCGGGTTCCTTGAAATCTTCGTATGAATTTTTAGAAAAAAAATCATCGAAGAAATCTCTTAATGAAATCCCCGGAGGGAATCTCCGAAAAAATATATGAACGAAATCCCCTGAAGAATTCCTGGATGAACTCCCCGGAGGAGTTTTTGGAAAAAATCTCTGAAGGAAATCCCCGGAGAATGCCTGGATCAAGTTTCTGGAAGAATTGTGGAGAATATTCCATGGAGAAATTCCTGCTGCAAGTTCCAAGAGACAATCCTGATAAAAATCCTCGAAGAAATTTTCTGAATAAATCCCCGAAGGAGTTTCTGGATAAAATGTCTGGAGGAATTTCATAATTAAATCCCCGGAGGAATTCCTGCTGCAAATCCCTAGAAACATTTTCGGAGGAAATCCCTGGATGAATTCTCTAAAAAAAATCGCGAAGGAATTTCGAGAGAAAATGCCTGATATCTCCTGTATGAAGTCCCCGGAGGAATTCCTGGAGCAAATTCTCGGAGGAATTTCTGAATGAAATTCACGGCGGAATTCCTGAATGAAGTTCATGGAGGATTTCCTGGTGGAAATCCTAAGAGGATTTTCTTGAGGGAATTTTAAGATGAATTCGTGGAGCAAATCCACGGAGGAATTTCAGGATGAAATCCCCGGAGAAATTTCTGGAGAAAATCCCCTTGGACCAAATCCCCGGCGTAATTCTTGCAGCAAATCCCTGGTCAAATGTCTGAAAGAAAACCTCAGAGGAATTCCTGAAGGAAATCGAAGGAGGAATTCCTGCTTATAATCCTGGTAGGCACATCGGAGTAACTTCGGTAGAATTCCTGGAAAAGCTCCTGGAGATTTCTTTAGGCGGAATTCCCCTGGGGTTTCTCCGGAGAAATAATGTGATGATTCCTGCAGATGGCTCTGTATGAATTCCTGGAGGATTGTTTTCGCCCCTTTTATCATAAATAATTCTTTTTCACTTCGTGGACTATCAAACTTGGCTGTTTCAGGGAGAAAAAAATGAACAGCTAAAATGTTGGTCCAAGTCCAAACAAAAATGGAAGTGAAAACTGGTATGAAATAAAATTGGAACATCATTTGCGAAATCGGTGCAAGCTTCAATTTTTAACATGGTTTAAAAATTTGCGTCAAACCAGTGATTTGGAACTCCGCCGAAGTTGCCCTTACAACTTTTGAAATTTGATTACAACTTTTTGGGACAACATGACCGTATAATGAAATACGAAGTATGCATACGTAAAATCTTTTAGCCTCCTACAAATCTTCATTGCATGATTGGTTTATTTGACGCAGTAACTAAGATCACTTTAGTAATATTAGAATAGGTAAACATGATTAACTCAGCATCCTAAAAGTCGAACCCCTCCCTTAAAACTTCCAGCGTTCAACAAGAAAAAGGACTCCTTCCAATTCGAGTGTTCGTAGTCACGTACGAGTTTCTTCAGTCATTGCTTTTCCCTTTTCTCAATTTCCACACGATCCCCAAGACGAGCCAGAAAGTAGGTGAAAAGTAAACTCAACACAAACAAATGTACTTCACGTATGCATGCAATGACTGAAACTCTTAGCTCGCTATCAGTTATCTGGCTGGGAGCAACAACAGTCGTATAGTTCATACTACATTTTTTTTCTTCTTTCTGGTTGCCACACCTTGGCTCGATATTGCGCCGTCTGGGACTAGGATGTGTTTATAAATGTCCTTTTTACCACAGCACTTTCGATTTGTTTTCGATTTCCATTGCACAGAGCGGTGCATCCAATGTTGGTCGAGTGGCAAAACAGCAAAGAAAATCGAAACTTTCCCCGGGCAGGGAAAGTCAGTCGGAGTTTTCCATTTGAGGGACCTTCCGTGGATAGAGTACCAATATTGGAAGGTAAGGCAGTTTTGAATTGGGATGATCCACGTTTCGCATTCAGGCGTTTGGCATAATGGACTATTAGCATAAAGCGGTTTCATATAAAAACCGGTAGCACTATAAAGAAGGAGATTAATATACCTGATGACAAACTTCTTTATGCTTAACGATCTCCATCTCTAATTAAAGGGAAAGATACATTACGAATAGAAAGGGTTTAAAAAGGGTCGGAAAATGCAACGTCATTTATAGATGACCCTTCACGTAAAATCTGTCAGCAACGAAGTCATGCTGTCGCCGCCAGGAGGTACCTACGTTCCTCCCCGGTGTGGTATCGATTTCAACTTTTCTTATTTGATCCATGTGTTTTGCGGCCAAGAAGGATGCAACTGAGAAGAGTAATGCGAGACCATAAAATCGAACCAATATGCAAATATTAGGTTGACTTTACTTTATGGGTGACGTGATGCTTGCTTACTAGGCATGGGATGAATGTAACTGTTGTAAGATGTAAGATCAGCAATGAAGGAGGTCAAAATTTTGGCAGCCTTAGATCGCCTTATCGGATATAAAATTGTTTATTTTTACGTTCTACAACAAAGTGTAATTAAAATTTTCTAGCCTTTTCTTTATGTTAGTTTAACACCCCAATTAAGACGGATCCTGCTTGTCAGCTTAGTGTTCTTGTTCCACAGTTATTAGCTAACTATGCTTTGCTCTAATTGTTCATTTCTGCATTTGAATATCGTTTAAAAAGCACGAAGGTGCTCTATGCTCCAAGACATCAAGGAAATTCTACCAATCTTCAGCATGGGCTTGTTTATTGCTACTGTTCGAGCTCCTATAGCAAAGCTTTATCATTCATTTATTTAGGTAACCTCTAAACATATAACACTGAATCAACAATTTCACGCCACAATACTCAGTTTGTGGCCGCATCTCCTCAGTTCTGTTCCGTGGCTGCATCATCCTCGGTTCATCTTCACCACCATCTTTGCATGGCGTTGTCCGGCATTCTTACAACATGCGCTGCCCATCGTATCAATAAGCTTTGGCTACCTTCTGGATAATGGGTTCCCTCAACTCTACGCAGCGAGCTCGTGGTTCATCCTTCGCCGCCACACACCGTTTTCCTACACACCGCCAAAGATCGTCCTAAGCACCCGACATTCGAGGACTCCAAGAGCTTGCAGGTCTTCCTCGAGCATCGTCCACGTTTCATGCCCAAAGAGGACTACCGGCCTTTCGAGCATTTTGTACAATGGTACATTTGGTGCGGGCGTGAATCTTTTTTGATAGCAGCTTCTTCTGGAAGCCATAGTAGAGCCGATTTCCACTGATGATGCGCCTCCGTATTTCACGGTTAACGTTATTACCAGCCGTCAGCAAGGATCCACAGTAGACAAACTCTTCGACCACCTGGAACGTATCCCCGTCTATCGTATCACTACTACCTAGGCGAGCCCTATCGCGCTTGGCCCCACCAGCTAGCATGTACTTATTCTTGGTCGCATTCACCTTTAGGCCGACAATGTCCATATAATCGGCGAAGCTAACAAATTGACTGGATCTTGTAAAAATCGTACCCCGGCTGTTAAGCCCGGTTCTCCGCATAACACCTTCTAGCGCAATATTGAACAACAGGCATGAAAGTCCATCACCTTGTCGTAGTCCCTGGCGGGATCCAAACGAACTGGAGTGTTCGCCTGAAACCTTCACACAATTTTGCACACCTTCCATCGTCGCTCTTATCAGTCTCGTGAGCTTCTCGGGAAAGCTGTTCTCGTCCATGATTTTCCATAGCTCTACGCGGTTGATACTATCGTATGCCGCTTTGAAATCTTTTTGACCTGATATTCACGACATTATTGGAGGAATTACCGTACAGTGAAGAGCTGGTCCGTTGTCGATAGGCTGTCAACGAAGCCGGCTTGATTTCTCACGAACTCGTTTACTACAGGTGACAGACGATGGAAGATGACCTGGGATAATACTTTGTAGGCCGCATTTAGAACCTTTCTTGTAGATGGGGTATATTACCCCTTCCTTCCACTCCTCCGGTGCCTGTTCTGTTTCCCAGATTGTGCCAATCAGCCGGTGCAGACAAATGACCACCCTCTCCGGGCCCATCTTTAAGAGTTCAGCTCTGATACCATCCTTACCAGCAGCTTTATTGTTCTTGAGCTGGTGAATGGCATCCTTAACCTCCCTCATAGTGGGGGCTGGTTGGTTTCCATCGCCCGCAGTACTGACGACGGCATTTGCTCCGTTGTCCCGTCCTTCATTGCCTGTGCTCTCAGCGCCATTCAGATGTTCGTCGAACTGCTGCTTCTACCTTTCGATCACCTTACGCTCGGCCGTCAAAATGCTCCCATCCTTATCCCTGCACATCTCGGCACGCGGCACGAAGCTGTTGCGGGATGCGCTGAGCTTCTGATAGAACTTGCGCGTTTCTTGAGACCGGCACAGCTGTTCCATCTCTTCGCCCTCCGTCTCCTCCAAGCGGCGTTTTTTCTCCCGAAAAAGGCGGGTCTGTTGTTGCCGTTCCCATCTATAACGCTCCACGTTCTGCCGGGTCCCTTGCTGCAGCATAACCGCCCGCGATGCGTTCTTCTCCTCTAGAATCTACCTACATTCCTCGTCGAACCAATCGTTCCGTCGACTCCGTCCCACGTACCCGACGTTGCTCTCAGCTGCATTGTTGATGGCTGCTTTCACTGTTCTCCAGCAGTCCTCAACAGGGGCTTCATCCAGCTCACCCTCTTCCGATAATGCAGCCTCGAGGTGCTTCGCGTATGACGCTGCGACATTCAGTTGCTTGAGCCGCTCTAGGTCATACCGGGGCAGCCGTCGGTTAACAACGGAGAGTTTGGGGCGCAGTTTAACCATCAGCAGATAGAGGTCAGAGTCGATGTTAGCGCCACGATAGGTCTTGACGTCGATAATGTCGGAGAAATGCCGTCCATCAATCAGAACGTGGTTGATTTGTGATTCTGTCTGCTGTGGTGATCTCCAGATGTATCGGTATGGAAGGCTGTGCTGGAAGTAGGTGCTACGAATGGCCATATTCCTGGAGGCGGCGAACTCATTTAGTCGTAAGCCGTTTTCGTTCGTCAGCTAGTGGGCGCTGAACTTTCCAATAGTCGGTCTGAATTCCTCCTCCTGGCCAACCTGAGCGTTCAAATCTCCTGTGATGATTTTGACGTCATGGCTTGGGCAGCTGTTGTACTCGCGTTCGAACTGCGCGTAAAAAGCGTCTCTATCATCATCAGTGCTTCCGGAGTGAGGGCTGTGCACGTTTATTAGGCTAAAGTTGAAGAACCGGACTTTGAGCCTAAACTTGCACATTCGTTCATTGATCGGCCACCACCCGATCACGCGCCTCTGCATATCACCCATCGCTATAAAAGCTGTTCCCAGCTCGTGTGTGTTGCCGCAGCTCTTGTCGATGGTATGATTACCTCTAAACGTTCGCACAATTGATCCCTTCCAACACACTTCCTGCAACGCTACGATGTCGAATCCACGGTCCTTCAGCACATCGGCGAGTATGCGTGTGCTCCCGATGAATTTGAGAGATTTACAGTTCCCCGTACCGAGCTTCCAATCGCTAGTCCCTTTTCGTCGCTGTGGTCTTCGCCGATTGTCCCGGTTCGTATTCTCTCGTTGATTATTCGATGCTTGATGTTTTAACGACTGGCTTGCAGGGCCTGACACCAACCCCCTAGATTTCCGGAGGACCTTTCCCCCTAAATGTTCGGAGGACCATAGTGCGCAGTTTAGCTTAGAGTCCTTCTCTGGCAATCGGACGATGATCAGCCGCCCCTGACATGGGAAACAGACGCTGTTGTGAGCCGCCCCTAACATTGAGTACAGAGCAAGAGCAAAAGCAAACCCCCCCCCCTTCCCTGTCAGCATACGACCAAAGTTCCCACCGGGGGTTGGTTACCCGATCTTTCCCAAGGTTACTCGTACCCCGGCCAGTACCGCGAGGAGGTAGGGATAAGAGATGCTGGGCAAGAGGCTAAGGACCGCACAGAGGGGTCTATTTTATTCCAAAGGTACGCCATGCCCAGCCATTTACCAACCGATTGTAAAACTGTGTAAGACAATTAATGGTCATTTTGAATGGCAACACAAGCAGCAACATCGTGATGGCGCTGTCATCGCTAAGTTCCCATGACGATGTCAGTGGTGAATATGAAATATTTCAGGATACTGATATTCACCACTGATTGACGCAATTCGCTGTGAGGCGGCGCTAGTGATTGCAAGGAGTTTCAATTTTAATGTTTACACAGGTTTTCATAAAAAAAATTGTTCTAGCATAAACATCTGTTATCTGTGCTAATATTGAATACATGAAATGACGGATTTCACGCCAACTCGACAAAGGGATTGGCAGCACCCTTTCAGAATTCAATGAAACTTTCTGGATGTGAAGACTATATGAAACTAAGATACTTTGCATATTTTGTTATTTCAAAATCGATCTAGATTAACATTTGGAAAGGGTCAAAGTTTTTTTACTTGCTTTTTATAAACCCGTTTAGCTCAAAAATGGTAAGACCTACAAAAAAGTGTTGTATGGGGGACTGTCGTGAAATTTCCTGATGTTTTAGAAAAAAATACATAAAAAAAAAACATTTTCTACATTGAAAATAAAATGATTCAAAATTTTGGAGTCGATCTAAAAAAAAACGATAATTTCAGATTTTGATCATCCAAAACAAAAAGTTTCGTAATTAAATTTACTTAAAGTCGTCCATACATAGCAAATTGGGCATATTTTAGGGAAAAAAGTTGTGCTAACATCGAATTTTTTAAATCCAAAATGAATTTCTTATTTTATTTTTATTTCGCTTTAAATAGTCTAGTATCACCATATTTTCAAGTGATAAATGAGTTTTTATCACAAAATAGATAATTTTTGTTATATTGGGAGTAGTTAAAAGATTTGTCCCTGCGTCAAATGTATCATGTACAAAATACTTATAAGAACGGTAGTTCTTTACGGGCATATAACATGGCCTATGCTCAAGAAAGATCTGCAAGCTCTTGGATAGAGCCGTTCATATTTGAAAAAAATGTTTGTAAATCTTCCATTAAAATCACATTCAAAGAGAATCCTCAAAATCTGAGCCGAAAATATTAACATTTAGAGGTGGCGCAAGCGTCTTGAAAGTGAATTTTCGGGTTATAAAAAATGACCTTCAGTTAAGTACACATAACTTTATTATTTTTCAACCGATTTTAAAACTTTTAGCATCAATACCTTCAAAATTAAATTTATGAAAACTTTGTTGAACACCAAATTTGTTTAAAATCAAAATAAGTTTTAGTTCAAAATAATTTGTTCCAAATTTTTCCTCTTTTTACTAAAAAATCAACTTTGTTTGACATAACTTCACAATTACTAAACCGATTACAAATTTTGTTACATGCTTTTGAAGCTAATTCAATTGTTTTCAAACCTTTCATACATCACATTTCACTAAAAAAAATGTCTTGACCAAGTTGTTAAGCAAAAACTGCTTAAAAACATGATTTTTTCACAAAAAATGCCAGTTTTTTTTTCAAAATTTTGGCAGTTTAATATTATCTCTAAAGCTAAAACTGGTTTTTCTCATATTTTAAATCTCTGGGAAGGACTTTGTAACAATTTTGAAACAAAAATATGTTTGCGTACCGTAAAATGGGGTGTTAAGGACTCGTGGGGTTTTAAGGGATTGAACTTCTCCATCAAGTTTGACAAGTCATAAAAACGTCGAAAGTCGATATATCAGTCATCTGCGATGCTTGATTTGTTCGGAGGATTGTGAACTTTAGTATGTGATAGGGAATGTCTAATAAACTAAAGTATTGTGCTAGACTCCACAAATGAAAACGAGTCAAAAGTTTTTTGCTCAAATTTTATAGGCTAAATACATTAAACTACAAAACTATGAAACAATAACAAGAAAAATATGTGAGTAACTTAGTTAAGTAAATTTAATTGAGATCACAATGTAGGCAACAAATTTTAAAAATTTTATCTAGATTTCGACTTATAATATTTTTTATGGAAACAGTCTGTTTTTGAAAACACGTGGGGTGTTAATGGATTATCTTTTCTATTTTTTCCAAGTTAATGAACTCATTCGATTTATGCTGTAATATATTCCAATATACTTTTGCCTTACTCCGTGAGGTAGAACTGCACTGTAAAAGTTAGGGACCCTGTTTTGTTTGTTACTGAATATCTCCAATAATGTCTAATCACAAAAATTGGTTAAACGGGTGGGAAAATCTAGTTAACTACGTATTAAAGTATATATAGGATTTTTCTAGATATTATTTCCAAAACTTGTTCGAACTTACTTGTAAAATTTTTGATAAGTTTGAATGATTCTTCTACTTGGAAATGCAAAATGGTTTTGAAGCCTTTGTTTCTTTTAGTGGTAATCCTATGAATTGGTAAACAATAATAATATTTTGTCATTTCTCAAAGTCCATAAATAAAAAGTTGCACGAAGAGTCCAGTTCAAGGTTTTTATAATGACAGGTTCACCGATCTAAGCAGTCAGTGGGTGCGCGGTGTGCTTAGCTGCGGGGAAGGTGGAAGTGACAGCTGGCGAGTTGGCTAGCTGGCGGGTTTGTGTACACTGTTTTCATTCTGCCGTTTCTATGGGGTTGTTAGGGAACGTTTACTCCAACAAACGTTAATACAGTGAAGTGAAAATTTACTCCAGTATTAATAAGCTGTTTCGTCGCGAATCAAATCTTCGTTAATGTAGTATTCCGGTGTTTAAGGTCGCAGAAAAGTTGAAAACTGTTTAACAATTGCATGTAATGCATGTAAATGTGGAAATTTCGAATAGTTCTGCGGGTGAGAGCCACCCACCACCGATGATCCACCGATGAAAGAGACGATGTGCCACGGTGTTACCGTCTGACGGTGACGGTTGTATTCTTTTAACTTCAACTCGTAAGTTCATATTCATTCTACTATCAGTGCATTACACAGTAAATGAAGTTCAGATACTTTGCCACGTATACCACACAGACATGGGGGTAAAAGAAACATTCTATACCTACTTTGTCACGCTATGCACCTGATATCCAAACAACCAAAACAAACACGCCAGCTGTCACTTGGCATTTCAAAATGGCGGAATGGGAAATATGACACATTGGACTACCTCCCTTCTAGATACCTTGGTGCAGTTATCAAACAGATCAGCAAAACAAACAGGGGCTTTTTTCGAAGACGAAGGAGAACAATCATTCAAAGAAGCCTCTTCGCGTAACTCTCTGTACATAGACTCTTTCATTTCTGAGCTCTTTTTGAGAAACTTCGCGGCCTCGTCGGGCACTTAACGTGTTATATAGTGAGCGTTTGATTTCCACTCCATACTGCAACACTTTTCTTCTTCGGTATTTTTTCGACCATGTCAGTGGGTGTTACATGCAATTACTTTGTTTAGTGTAGTGTTTTATTTTCAGGACAAATTGACCATTTACCCTATTAAAACTAAAAGCTTGTTGAAATTATCCTTATACTATAGATTATTTACGAAGTTGCTCTGCATAGCTTATAGGATTCGTAAACTGCAAATATTTAGGTTATGATCCTGTTGCCTATAAGTAAAAAAAAACATTTCAAGACAATTTTATGATGTTTACATAGTTTCCAAATAGGATTGATAACTATGAAAAATTTAGCAGTTAAAATGAAACGGTTTGCGTTTGCAGGAGTACCAAGTTCAATAATATTGATGTATTATTTGATTAAGGTTGAAGGTCAAAAAGATTATGTTTTGCTGTTTGGTTTTATTTACGAAACTCAAATTCCTTAATACCCCATTTTGCATTTCCGTCAAAAATCACACATTTTCATTATTATCTCAGAAATCTGTCATGGGATCCTCATAATTGTATTTGGCTTTTGATGTACACGACGAGAGAATGGTAGGGCTGTACTTTGTTCAATTATTGACATACTAGAAGTTGCTTGAAATTCGAGTTGAATTTTTTTTTCATCCCTTAACACCCCATTTTACGGTATGTTAAAAAATTATTTGCACTATTCAACTCGTAATTACGGCAAGATGCTTTATAAATTTAAGTTCAATAGAAAATATGCAATTTCTGGCAAAAAAACTGAAATAATCCAAAGAAATTTGATTTTTTCATTAAAATATCATGTTTTTGGATAGTTTTTGTTAAATAACAAAGTCAAAACCATTTTTAAGAAAAAAATGATACATGAGCAGTTTGAAAATAACTAAACTTGCTTCAAAAACATTTAAAAAGATTCGGAATCCATGGAGTATTTATGATGTTATGGTCAAAAAAAAGTTATTTTTTTAGTATAATGAGGAAAAATTGGGATAAAGGTTTTTTTTAAACTAAGACAAGTTTAGATTTTAGACCAATTTGATGTTCTACAAAGAATTTATAAATTTAATTTGGAAGATAATGGTGCTGAAAGTTACAAAATCGTTTGAAAAATAACAAAGTTATGTTTACTTCACTGAAGGTCATTTTTTATAACTTGAAAATATACCCTCAAGACGCTTGCGCCACCTCTAAATGTTAATATTTTTGGCTCAGATTTTGAGGTTTCTCTTTTAATGTGGTTCGAATTCAGTAGAGCACACGAATGTTTGGTTTTGAGAACTTTTGAAAAATAAGCCGCACCCTAATATACACTCCCGTGCAAAAAATTTGGTTTCACCCCCTTGAAACATACAAAAATGTTCTATCCATATCTCTGTGATTACACGTCCAATTAAAACTCTCTATGGCGCATTCGAAAGGCAAAGAGTTATTTTTACTTCGTTTGTATTTTTCCAGAAACATTTTCTGAAATTTTCAAAAAAAAAAACACTGAAAAAAACATGATAGATTTTCTCAGCACTCGATCGACAAAAAAAATAAATCAATGTGTCATAAGAATCGTAATCTTATATTCTTTGAAGAGCACTCATTTTTTTTGCAAAAAGATCTGAATACTATTCAAAGTTAATGCAACAGTCATTTAATTCATGGTGCAAAAGTTTGGGTTCACCCCTTACATATGTATGTATCGTGCAAAAGTTTGCCACAGGCTAATCATTTTTGTCAATTTCTCTGCCATTTTTCAACCGATTTGAATAATTCATAGCTTTTTCAAACGCAAATTACGGCACGTACATGATTTCACAGATTTCGTGTTTTAAGTAAGTGTAGGTGAACCCAAACTTTTGCACGATGACTTCAATGACTGTTTCATTGATTTTAAATAGTTTTCAGATTTTTCCGCAAAAAAAAAAATCGTGAGTGCTCAAACATAAGATTACGATTCTAATGACACATTGATTTAATTTTTTTGTCGGTTCAGTGCTGAGAAAATAAACCATGTTTTTTCAGTGTGTTTTTTGAAAACTGTCACAACTTTAAGTAAAATTTAGTATACCAATTTAAAAAAAAATGAAGAACGGTGAGTGCCAGCGAAGAATGAATCACGCTAAATTTTACAGTGAACACAGTATCGACAGGGTAGCCAAATCTGGAAGGATACGATTGGCAGGGCATGTTGCAAGAATGCCGGACAGTAACCCTGTAAAGATAGTGTTCGTTTCTGATCTGAGTGGTACAAGAAAGCGTGGAGCGCAGTGAGCTAAGTGGGCGGATCAAATGCGCCACGATTTGGAGAGTTTGGAACGGAACCGAGAATGGAGTGATGCGTCCACAAACCGAGCATTGTGGCGTGAAATTGTTGAATTAAAGGAACCGTGTATATTGAGATTAGATTTATCCTCATTTTACAAAAAAAAGCAAAGCGAAGATCAAATAATTTGTCGATTACTTGATTGCAACGAGACCCATATTATTCCCATCAGTTATGGGTTAGTGATTAATCGGTACAAAATCTACATGCCGACATCCTTCCAAGAAAAGAATCCCTTCTTTCACTGTTAATCAACGGAACCCTTCATACGGGCAGGTGTGTGAAAGTGATTGTGCGAGAGAAACACCATCAAAATAAAAATGAAGGCACCAACAGGCGAACGCTGCGAACACCCAGTTGTTGGAATAAGATTAACGAAACGGACAAGTGGAGAATTGTTGGGGCAGGGCTGGGACAGCGTGTCTGCTCGATACAACCAGCATTCCAAGCAGTAAGTTACATGATGGGGAACAACGAAGTGGCGGCGACGACGGTTACTGGGAGTGGGAGGATGCGCATAGGGTGACCATCTGGTTGAGTTTGAAAAGCTGGGCATTGAAATCAACTTCGTTGGCTCCATTTCTCTTCAACAGAGCTAAAGTATAATGTGTAATGTTAATCAAAGACTGAAAATAATAAGAGGTAAACATTCGATTCAGATACATTAAGCAAATTGTGCTGTAGGGCGTAATGGTGAATTAGATTTAAAGGGATTTGATTAGTGGGATCTCCATGGCCTAGAATCTTTCAGTCAAGGTTCATGTGAAAACCGAGGAATTCAACGAAATCCGTTCAAATCATACATTTCACGGTGACAGCAGAAACAACATAAACAGCTTAAAAGTCATCGGTGCCTATGATCATTTTGGGGGAAAATTTTGGTGATCTATAGCTCTGGATTTTCCAGGGATCGAACTTTTTCGTGCATCGCGTAATAATTTTGTCACTTAAAGTATATCTGATGATTAAGAAATAATTGTATATGGTCATATAAAAGAAACATCGAATATAAGCTCGATATAAGCACGAAATTGTGACGTGCTAGAACATGTCTGCGAACGATAACGGTTCCAGCAGTCCTTATTTACTGAAAATACATGAGTAGATGTCTAAGACACGCAAAAGAGTTATTTTTGTTCTGCTGTGTTATATGTGTTTTTTATGGATTGTTTTAGGGTCAGGGGTTGAATTGATAGTATCACCCTTATATCACTCTCTGTAACAAGCATGATTCACAACACATCATGAGAGTCTTCCACTGCTGTATAGCTCTGATTATATCGGAAAGATAACAGTGTATGGGAAAACCTATATAAACAAGATTCAAACTTAAGGGGCACAATTGCTATAGGATGTCTAGTAGAAAAAATAGTACTGAAAAGTATTGTTTTAGTAGCACTGAAAAGTACCGTATTTAATTTTAGCACTGAAAAGTACTGTTTTTGTAGCACTGAAAAGTCCTTTTTTTTTATTGCTTTAGGTAGTTTTTAAGAAAACTTCCAAGAGCAGAGAGAATTCGTGTACACACAGCACGAAGGTACGATGCGCACTGCACTTCCACAGTTAATAACTGACAGCTCTCTTTGTCAATCGACCAATTGTGCAAGTGTATACCGTGTGACAGGTACGATCATACTCTACGCTCAGGGAAGTCGAGAAAATTTCCTTTACGAAAAGATCCTCGACCGGCTGGACTCTAACCTACGACCCTCAGCATGGTCTTGCTGAGTTTACTGTTATGGCTATCTAAACCCCAATATAATTTTTTTTACATCGAGTATTTTGCTTGATATTGAATTTACCACATAATAATATTTGTTTTAAGTACTTGGTAGAACAGAAAAAACCAAGACGGATAGCTAACATATAACAGGGAATTCAAAAACCCTTTTAAATACGCATTGGTAAAATCAGGTCATTAACTATATTAAAGCATGAATTTGCTTTTTGAAATTGTTACATATATTCCAGCTATTTGAAAAATTACATGAAACAATCAAATTATTTTTCGAATGTATTCTATTGTTTGGAAATTATCAGATTTGAAAATAAAGAAACTGACAATGCTTCTAATAATCTAATAAGACAATCCATAAGACAACTGCGATCAGCAGGCTTTTTGGTTTGCCATGAATTTTTAAAATTTCGCAATCGGTGTGACCGTTAGATAACAAAGGAAAATGTTAAACTCTGAGGGACGATTCAAATATGACGTCCATTGTTTTTCGGGATTTCTAAACTCCCCCTCCCCCATCTGTCACGCTTTTTCCAATACCTAATACACGCACTGTCACACTTCCATTGACCTCCCCCCTCCTCTAAATAATGAACGTAATTTTTAATGACCCCTGACCTTACTCGTAAGTTTTGTTTCCCTTTTCGTTTCGGTTACATGAGCAATTTTAGCTGTCAACCCTACAATGGAAAGTTTCCTGGAAAGCATTATGTACGATTATGACCTTTGAAGGCAGCATCACACGAATCAACGGACTAGCATGCAACGCCAAATGGCACAGTTCCTGACAAAAAAAAAACGAGCTAAAGCGGGAATTAAGCCCACACTTCTTTGATCGATGCAGCTAGTTACTTTGCAACACTATACGCACGGCAATGAAGTCCAGATTTTGTTGTTGTTGTTGTTGTTGTTGTTTTTTATTTATCTTTACCGCCTGAGGCGGCATTCGATTAAGTCCAGATTTTAATTTTTAATATATCAGTCTCAACAACAATCTAGACTACAGAACTTCATACATTGCTTAATAGTTTAGTTGAGTATTTCATAGTACTGCAAAAGTTTAAAGTTTCCCAGTTTAAAACGCATTTCGTAGATCAACATAATAACACTATTTTTGCAAGTAATACCAGCATGGGCTGCATACATCAATAGTACGCCATTTAAAAGACTCTGCAGTTCAGAAGCAAATAGTAAGTAAAGGTTTTCAGCTCCAGTTGTCCAACTTCATAAATATTATAGCAGATATTGAACCAGCACGCATTGTAGAACACCAAAATGGATTATCGATTCAAAATGGTATTGACAGATTATCAAAGCAAGGGGACATTCAAATATTACGTCCATTGTTTTTAAGTCTATCTAAATCCTTCTTATGCTCACTATCACGCTTTTTCCCAAGCCCCTAGTACATGCACTGTCTCACTTTCGTACACCCCTACTCCCCTAAATGATTGACGTAATTTTTGAACGATCCCCAAACATTTTACTGCTTCTCAAACTTTGCTATAGGCGATTCAAGACAATAAATGCGATTCCCAATCTATTTCAAATATGGACTTAAAAAAAGGTTTAACCAAAGCTATGGTTTTCTGTTACATAGTTTTTGTACGGAACATAATTTTTATGATTCGTATGTAATCACTCATTTATGATCCAATACAATAGAATGCACTATTGTGGACATTAGAACCAGATTTAACCACTTAACTTGATCAAAATACTGGAAATAAAAATTGGTAGTCCACAACAAACATCGACCGGGTAAGTGCCGACACCAGCACAATTGTACTGGTCTTACTTTGTCTCTCCAGAAATCTTTGCTGTGTGAATCAATTCACATTTGGTCTTCACCATTTCAAAGAATTACTCTTTCACTCTCGATTGGTACCTGTGCATACCTAAAAAAAACGAATAGTTGAAAAGCTGCGACACATAAAACTTTTTCAATTCTTACGATGTTTCTTTACATTTTGTTTACCCTGAGCTGGTGTTTCCTAAACACGATGTATACAAAAGTTTTTGCGCTTAATTACAAGTATCAATGATAATTCAATTATCGAAATCAAAAAAGTTTGGTAAAACCTGGGTATTGCGAATTGAACCCCCTTTCATTTTCAAGCAAATCTTGAAATATGTTTCTTGTGACGAATTGTGTTTGGCGTAATCGTCCCTCAAACGTCATTCAAAGTTCTCTGCTCTCAAAATTTTGCTCTCCGATCTCTCTCTGAAGAGCTAGAATGTGTCCAAACAACCATGACTTTCTCAATGCTTGTTTACATTTGAACTATATCGACTCCATATGAAATATGGATATGTTCGGGAAGTTTATTGTTGTATATCTATTCTATTTTTCCCGTAATTAACTTTTTAAACCGATGCTCGGTTAAAGGTTGCGGAAGGAACAACAGAAACACGCTAAACTTCATCCGCTCAGAAATGAGTGCCGAGTACACAAAATTGGCCTCTCTTCATGCAGCACAGATTCTGTGCAAAGGGGGCTGTACACAGTTTTGTGCAAACGGTTGTAAACAAACCGAATGAGTGAAATGCGCACAGAGGAGGAACGCTTGGAATGCGGAATTCGCTTACATGTTTGTTTTGCTTCTGAAAACATTAAAAAAAACATTCCGATTTTAAAGTTTTTCAGAGATTTTATCATTCGAATAGCCGAAGCGGAAGCAAATGGGGGAAAAACTTTCTCATTTGTGACCATCTTCCGGCTTTTCGCTGGAAAAATCCCTGAAAACTCCCCATCTTACCAACGGCCAACTGTTTGCTGCCGCGCGGGAGATGACTGACAGTTCCATTTCCATCGATCCGCGCACAGCCAATGGCCAACACATCGGTTACACATTGCATGAGTGCGACTTACACAGAATTTTCACTCAGTCAGAGAGTCCTGCATTGTTTGCCTCATTCTGTGTAGTTTTAACACATGCGCTGCGTTGAGCAGGCTTAGCGTGAAGGATCGTGTGAGTTTTTATCGTTTCCCGACGGATTTTATTCTCCGCTCAAAGTGGCTTAATATTGTGATAATGACTGAACAAAAACGAAAACATTGAATCACAGTTTATGCTCATCTACTTTTGTACGGAGGATTGATACCACTGAACATGAATCTTTGGAACAATACGATTCGACAGCCGAAGTATGGTGCCGAACATGACTAACATGAATTTATGAAGACAAATCAATTTTGAAGCTTTTTTTGGTTTATATTTTGATTAAATGCAATACTTCTTAGCTCAACTTCAAATGTTTGGCTCCGGCAATCAGGCTCCCACTTGACAAGTATATTGAGTCTGTCCGCAGCACCCAGGGTAAAACAATGATTTATTGGCTTAAAGAATCATTGAATGTCATGGGTGCCGAACAGCACAATTGTGCTGGTTCGTCCCGGAAGGGATATTTTTACATCTCCCTAATAATAACTGTTTAAATCTGTACATTTTGCGATTCATTGTACCTGATTCAGCAGTGCCAGAAAATAAGGTATAGTGCTGCGCAATTAAAGCGTACGCGCTCTCAGTTAAACCCAGCCACGTTCGCGCTGTGTACAAGCGTGCATTTTCTGGGCTGTGTCTACTCAGTACACGATGCGACCAGCAGAGCACAGACAAACAGACGTAACACATCCAGTTCTAACTGGATCATGTGGTAACTGGCAGGAAGAGCACACATGATAGAGACATATTCTCTGACTGCGTGTTAATTCCCAATACAGTAAGGACCCGATTTTGTCAGCCCCTCGATGAATTTTAGGCTGACAAAATGGGTAACCTGACAAAATCGGGCTATTTTATTTTGTTCCTGTTTTTCAAATTTTGACGTGTTACATGGTTACATGGACTTTTAAGAGGGCAATGGACATGAGCGTAGCAAGTTTTTTTTTATCAGGGGCTCCCCCCTCCCTTATATTGGTAACATCGATTTTTTTCACTTTTAATAAAAGTCATTGTCAGTGCCTCCTCTGGCTACGCCCATGCGTGCATGACATCAAACATCATCATTAACTTTAATGTAAACGTGGTAAAACATGACGATTACAATCGGGTCAGTACTGTATCAGTCATCGATCGATAGAACCGTTCGGTTGATTCCCGTCAGTATAAGAGCACATTAAAGCCACATCAATCCTACACATCACCGTTGAAGCAATTTTTTTTGTTTGTGATTCGGCCAAACGACCTGTTTGGCCGGATGGAATTCGGCCAAATGGCGTTCGGCCAAACGGCATTGGAATACCTGCCAGACGATATTGTACATATGCAAAAATGGCCAATCAGCTAAGTAAATAACTGTAGAAGTTTCCATAAGAACAAAAGTTGAGAAATAGGCTCTATGTTGGTTAAGACGTAACGACAAAAACCAGAAGAAGAATTTTATGTTTTATTTATGGCATAGTGTCTATTTTGATCTGGATGAAAAAGCTATCGCATGATGGAACTATATGATGACCTGAAAATGTTCACCCTACCGGAACCGGTTCCGGAATACTCCGACCAATCCGGCCAAATCTAATTGTTGTTCCTCTCGATGCTCTTGTAAATTGGAATGAAAAACCATTAAATTTGAATTGGCCTACAATGCATGCGTATAAACTTCTGAATATGGTATGTGCCAGTTCCTTCTGAAACAGGTTCTGGGTTCCCTTGAGCCCTTGTGCCCATACTCAGAAAAAAAATCAAAAAAAGTTCCATTCTAGCGTTCCATATCTTTCTTGTACATAAAACTATAAGAACGAAAATCGGTTTTTAGAGCGTTTCAAAGTCGTCGATTATTTTTGATCCTTAATGCATAATGTGTCTCTTTTGTGTAGCGGGATTTGGGGCAAGTGTGCCACCTTAAGCAAATTGTTCTCTAACTTTGTCTAAAGCTTAAAAAACCCATCAATTCAGCCTTATGATGTAAGTTTCACATCTTTTCATAAGTACTGTGCCATTCAAAAAGAAAATAATTTAAAAAAGTATTAGTTTTGGAGCTCCTCAAATACCATCCAAAATAACTTGATTTCCAACACTATGGGGCAAGTGTGCCACCCTTATGGGGCAAGACGGCCACCGAATGAACATTCATATAATTCTACTTGTAATGAAATTTTCTTTATTTTCTGTTAATATTGCTAACAAAAAAGAGCCTAATTGATAATTCTAAAAATATTTGTGCAAAAAAGTAGAGGTTCATCACATGCGGAACTCTCTACTAGTCAATTCGAATAACTAAAATCTTTATTTTTGTCTCCATTCAATACGATATATGAAATACTCTTTCATTACGGGGGATCTGTATTATATTACACTAGATCTGCACTAAATAACGGTAAAATATTGATAAAAATTAGTAAAATAGTTCTTAAAACGCCAAAAACCATGATATTAACTAATATTTGGAGAAAAAATCACTGTGGGAGCAAAAATGTTCGCTATTCCCCTTCTACACTTCAGAAACCACTACTGGTGCCTCATTTTGGTTCATTATTATGATTTTGTTGATGATGTTTACATTTTTATGAATTTCACTCCAACCATTTTTGTTTACCAAACAGGTGGCACACTTGCCCCAAAAAGTATAGATTTCAGCAAAAATAGATTTCGCAAGTAAAACTGAATATTTTTTTCGTTCAAATGCCTCAATTACTTATACATTTGTATAGCTTCACGATGTACAGTACGTTTGAAAAATTCGTTATAAATTTACCTCTCACCATGCTATTTAGAAACAACGAAATCTTATAAAAAATCACTGATATATGATGATTTTCACAAAAGTCGATGTAAATACGTGAAAAATAGAGCAAATTTCGTAATATTTTAACCATTGTAAGGGAACATATTATTAAGCTCAAATAAAAAATATAGTTTGAAGTTTTTATAAAAATCAGGGGTGGCACACTTGCCCCAAATTCCGCTAGCACCGCAAGAAGCTTCTTCTAGTACAAAAATATTCATTTTCATAAGTTAGGAAAGGTCATTAAGTTTCAGATTTTTCTCTTTCCGCCACAAAGTTACAGCTCTTTTCCGTGCCGATTGGCCAAAAATGACCCCAAGGAAGGAAGGTCAAAAATAAAAAAATGCAGAAAATGAAGGAATATTTAAATTAAAATACATGTTTAAAAGCCTTCTAATGTTTTGGTATAGAATGCATTAGAAAATTCTAGTTAATTTACAGTTTAATTTTAGCTGAAGAGAATTCTATTCTTGACAGCCAAAAACTTAAATATAAATGGTTTGAATGCATATTAATTCAGAAAAATCAGGACATATCATCAAATATTACAAATCAATTGGGACGCTTGAAACCTAATTCAAAACCAATCAGGACGGATGGTAACCCTAGATGCGCACAGTGAGATGCGCTCGTTTTACACTTTTACTCGTTCGTTCGTTGGAAAGTTGGGTGACTCTTCTTAAATTTTTGGAAAATGATCCTACTTTCGTTGCAACCTGAGGGCCCCGCAGGAAAGAATTCTTAGAATTGTGTTTTTTATTGGGTTCGTTGTTGATTTTACTACGGCAGGCATCCTTCTTCTACTCTCGGATCCGGTGGACGAAAATTCCGTTGGCGACCGCCAGGCGGCAGCAGCAGTGGCAACGATGATGCCGACGCTGTCAAAAGGCACCTTCCACAGAGCGTCACCGAGCTCCGGCTGGGACATGCTGATTTATTCAAACGGCGTCCATTCAGTCGGTTACATCGCTTGGCGCGCTTCGGTTTCGGCTCTTGGTGCTTTCGCTCCGGACCTTTCCTCGCTGGTGCGTGTATTTTAAGGCGGCGTGGTTAATCTACAAGTGGCCACAAGATCGACAGGACATCGGAACGACGCGTTCGGGGCGCCCTTTGAGCGGCGTGGACGGTTTGTGACGTCATCCATGGTTTGGCGCGCGTATTTTACGTCTTCGACTTCGCGTGTGATTTGGGTGGCGTTTTTGTGAATTGAGTGCGTGGTGTTCCGAAACAGAAAAACCCATCGTCGCCAATCGGTTTGTGATATAAACAACGACGCATAGTCGTTGGCCACTCGACGCGCCGTAGTTCAGGGGATCCGTGAAGTAGGGGTAGGGTAATTGTACCAGAGTTTGCTATAGTATCAGTATTTGTCACCCTCGAATTATATTTCGTTTTACGACACCTACACTCAACCATTAACTGCAAGATTTGAATATAATTCTGCATGAAAACTCTAAAATTATTCAGTATTTATATTAAAATCTTATGCTGTATGCAAATTAGAATTGTATGTATTAGAATTTTGGTGCATAGATATAAATCTTATATTGTTCACTAAATTGCATTAAAATGGTGCATGAAAAATCAATATAGGTGGATTATTCAGTAAGCGAAATTAGAAACATGACGAATACTGGTGCAAGCAATCCAGTACTCACCACCCTAACTCTCAATCCATAAACAAAGTTCGTGTCCAGTTTTTTGTATTTCTTTCTGCTAAAAATGGATTGAAAGTTTTCGTTTCAACATTGATTAAAAAAAAACAAGGTGACGAATACTGGTACTTCAACCCTAGGTGGCGTATGCCAAAAATGCTAAATGTGGGTGAAAATGTGAATCGAATCTGCAAATAGCTCCTCGCGGGGAATTAGCGATGCACGGCGTGGCAATCCAATGGCAGTCAGTCAGTCAGTCAGCCTGTCAATAGAGCAGTAGGTGAAACCCGATATCGGCCGATAATCGATTGTGTTTCGGCGCTAAATTGGCTCACTAATGGAGTGAGTTTGTTTTGTTGTTTGGGGTAAATATGCTCTCCAATGATGATTTGTGGTGATTTAAAGTGTGTTGAAATGTTTGGCACCTGTTGAATGCGGGTTAAAATTAGCATGCGTGTGACAACGGAAATCTTCTTTGGTTAGTCAGTGCAAGTGCAGTGTAGAAGAGAACAATATCAACGGTGATTACTTGTTTTCCATGAGATTGAATGAAGGGCTGGTAAGATATGAATGTTTCAATCAGAATGCATTCGAATGTATGTTAAGTAATATTCATTGCATGTAATTAAATTTATTATTGAAATAAGTTGATTTAACCCGTATCCACCCAGAAAATTGAGAAACAGAACATTTCTTTACAGGGTGATTACTATATCCTGTCAGTAAAATAAGTAATCATAGAAAAAAATGGTTTAATGAATTTTAATTACCAGTGCTTATCCAGTTTAGGACATCTATAACATTTGTCTTTGCTGTACATAGATAACAAATTAATTTTTTTACCTCAATTTCCAGCCACAAGCATTGTTTCAGAAGCATTACAGTTAACACGCACATTATTCAAAAGCATATATTTTAACCAAAAAATACATATTTTTTTCGCTAAAATTTTCCATAATCAGTCTCATTCTATTCCCTAGTAAGTCTAAAAGATTGTGGTAACATGCTGTTTCAATCAGGCAATTTTGTATATTTGTATATTTGTATATACAAATATACAAATATACAAATTAAAATTCATACATACATCTTTTATCTACGAACATTTACTTTACTGACAGGAATTAGTAATCACCCTGTTCAGCAAGTGTAGTGCAGTGATAGTTTTTTATGAGCATTGTTTTAGTGTTGAGTGAAAAAAATGCTTTAGAAAATTCGTAAAACGATGACGGTTAATTTCCTCTTAACCTGCAAATGAAAAAAAAAATCATTTCGATAATTGTTGACGGATGTGCTTCATGTTAGCTTTAATGCAATCTTATGTATGTTTCGTTTGTTTTTAGGACTTGAAAGTTTTGGAAATTGTACTTGTCTGAAGTTAATCCGGTGGGTCGCTGGGTCAAATCGGGTGAATAGGTCGTCAAGTTTTACCCAACTAATTGGTTTAAATCTGACACCAACTCAACTTGTTTCTAGAGTTTTGAGTACGTAAAAACTAGATTAGACTATTGAACCAGCTCAGTTCTTGACTAGACTAGACTCCACGGAGCACCTCCCAGGATTATTCTGTAGGGTTATAGGAAGACTACCTAAAAATTTCAGCTCATTTAGTCGTTCCATGAGCTGGCGCATTTGAATTAAAATTAATATGGAGTTACCAGTTCAAACATTGATCTGTCTTGACATCGTTACTCGTGATACTGCTATTGAAATTATATGACACCACTGTTGTTATGGATCAATTAGTACCGAATACAACCTATTAAATTCAACAAAATAACAAAGTACCCAAACATTTTTTATATAAAAAACACAAATCGTATTGTTTCAAATTGGAACTTCGGTTAGTAAACTATTTTGTGTATAATATTAACCTTAGTTAACACCTTGGGTCTTTTTCGACCCATTTCAAAATTCAAGTCATTGTATCTTTTGATGGAAGTAACGTAGCAATTTGAGATTTTCTGACCATTATTTTTTGTGAGAAATCTTGTTTTTGCGGAAACAAAAGATTTTAATGACCCCTAGAGGAGCTTCCATAAACAAGTTACAAATTGTGGCTTAGGGTCGTTTTCGACCCGAAAATTTAAACAGCTCGCAAAAATCAGTATGTTGACCGAATTTAGTTATTTTGGGCTTAAATGAAGGGCACACATGTCTAGTTTCAGAAACCCTCCCGTAGATCCGAATTTAGTCACTGTGGCCACCGGGAACCTGCTACATCTGAAAAAAGTCCCTTTAGAGACCCTTATTTGACGACCTGTAGTTTCGTAACTAAACAAGTAATCTGAACCGTCCTCATATTGTTGAATAGGTATTCACGTGGACTGTGAATAGAGATTCTCAAATCACTTAGTTATTCATACCCGGTTCCGGAAACCCGGAACATCCGAAAAGTAAGTTTCCATCGCAGTTCTGTATATGTAATTCACATCGGTACTATTCGGTTGATGGATATTTTGGCATAATTTTTTTTCTGTAAATAGGAACCAATTACCGGCGCACATTCCCTGAAAAATTTGGTCCAGTATGGTCCATTCGGGACCGGTTCCTGGAGTCCCGGGAGGTGGCCAATCTGGACAATTCGATCAAATTACTAAGATTTGAACCCCAAAATCAAATGCATTGTGTCCTATTCTTTACGATTTTTTATGTTTGGATGTATTTTGCCAAAAGAATAAACGGATGGTTATTCTGGTCCTTTTGGAGCACCGGAATGGCCACCGGGAAACCCGTAATATGGGACCACTAGGTTTTAGCACCAAAACTAGGCATGCGACGGCTCATGCTTCATGATTTTGAATCCCTGTGACTCTGCTAGTTCAATTGTTGATGCATGACCACTTTGGTTCTTCTGGCCCACCGAAATAACCAAGGAATGGCCACCGGAGATACCCGTATTGTGGAACATTTTTGTTTTTGTACAAAAACTAGGCATACGACGACTCATTCTTCATGATTTTGAGTACCTGTGACTTTTCTAGTTCAATTTTCGATGAATGCCCACCTTGATTCTTCTGGCCTATCGACATAACCAAAGAATGGCCACTGGAGATACCCGTATTGTGAGACATTTCAGTTTTTGTACCAAAACTAGGCATGCGACTACTCAATCTTTATAATTTTGAATACCTGTGACTTTTTTAGTTCAATTCCAGATGAATGCCCACTTTGGTTCTTCTGGATCACCAAAATAACCCAGGAATAGCCACCGGAGATGCCCGTATTGTGAGTCATTTTAGTTTTAGTAGCAAACCACACTCTGCACAGTAATAATGGAAATTACTGTGGACGTAATTCGGACTATGACTGAATAGCACATGATGTAACTGATAAAACGACACAAAAATGTGTCCTTGAAGATGTATTGAACAAAAAATGTAATTTTACACGTTAAAGAACACGAAAACGATGTCTCTATGATCGGCATTTCCCGAATCAGACGCTATGGTATTTGGAATGTGACATAAATTCACGTCATTTGGCTCGTTTCTTTTATGTGCATCCAAAAGACGTAAAATCACATGATTTTTTCGGAGTGTGTAGGCGACGTCTCATTCTTCATGATTTTGAATACCTATGACTCTGCTAGTTCAATTATTGATGAATGATAACTTTGGTTCATCTGGCTCACCGAAATAACCCAGGAATGACGACTGGAGATACCCGTATTGTGGGATATATAATTTTTTGTGTATTGGTTAGGATACTAGCCACACTTTTATCCAATTGTGGTTAGGATACTAGCCACACTTTATCCGATTGTAAAAAATAATGTATATATTTTTCTCCAGGCACTTTTACTCAAACGTGACAATGCGAGGAAAATCGATAGCCTAGTGTCATACTGAACAACTTTGGTCAGACTACTGAGCTATGCGTAAAACAAAAATTCTTTACTCACCAGCGCCGCCTAGTGGCAAAATTTCGAAACTTTCGGCTCAAATAATGTTAGCCCTTGTGATACTGAGCAACTTTGTCAAAGACACCATCTTTCTAAGTAGTCAGGCTACTGAGCTATCCGCAAAACAAAAATTATTTGCTCACTAGCGCCGCCTTGTGGCAAAATGTCGAAATTTTTGGCTCAAATAATGTTAGCCCTTGTGATACAGAGTAACTTTGCCGAAGACGCCATCTTTCTAAGTGCTCAGGCTACTGAGCTATGCGCAAAACAAAAATTCTTGGCTCACTAGCGCCGCTTAGTGGCAAAATTTCGAAACTTTCGGCTCAAATAATGTTAGTCCTTGTGATACAGAGCAACTTTACCGAAGACGCCATTTTTCTAAGTGGTCAGGCTACTGAGCTATGCGCAAAACAAACATTCCATGCCCACTAGCGCCGCCTGGTGGCGTAATTCCGTATCGGAATGACCACCACATGTCAGCCCTTGAGCTACTGAACAACTCTTCCGAAGACACCAACCTTCCAAAACATCAGGATTCAGAGATATCATATGTTACAAAATTTTGCATTCTTATCCCTCATGGTTCATATAGTGCAAATCAGAAAAAGCGCCCCTACTGGCCAAGTTCTCAACTAAAAGGATGATCCTCAACTCCTTAAGGTAGATCGTACTTAGCACTGAAACTTCGCCGAAGACAGTACTGTGCTATCTCTTTTGGCATACGAGATATTCAACGACACCCCCAAAGTGATGAAATCCCATAAGCCCTGGGTCTCCTATAACGTTCTGGTGTGTCTTATAGGAGTGAGCGTAACAGGAGTGCACGTTATAGGAATGCGTTTAATAGGAGACCCGACTGTAAGTGATTTAAGAATCTCTATTCCCAGTCCACGTGAATACCTATTCAACAATATGAGAACGGTTCAGATTGCTTGTTTAGTTACGAAACTACAGGTCGTCAAAGTAAGGGTCTCTAAAGGGACTTTTTTCAGATGTAGCAGGTTCCCGGTGGCCACAGTGACGAAATCCGGATCTCCGGGAGGGTTCCTGAAACTAGACATGTGTGCCCTTCATTTAAGCCCAACAGAACTAAATTCGGTCAACACACTGATTTTAGCAAGCTGTTTGAATTTTCGGGTCGAAAACGACTCTAAGTCACAATTTGTAACTTTTTGTTAGGGACTAAGGAAGGTTAAAGAACACTCCAGTTCGTGTCGGAGACAGAATGATGAACTTTCGTGCTCGCTGCTCACTATTATGCTCAAATGTGCCTTGTGGATAGTCTGGCTTAACAGGTGAGTGGATATTATTGTGATGTAATTCAAATTTGTCACATATATGTGTCGTGACCCAGAACACTGATGGAGACTTCGGAACGTTTCTAACTCAGACCATCGGACCAATTTGAACAATTTTCGCGTTCTTGTTCTCCAATGTATTTCTATTCACCTTTCTCTTACAAATTCTGTCACAAAACTAACAACATTTTTTTTCACCTCAAAATCAATGCCTACTTGCCAAATCTTAATTCTTTCTAACAAAACATGGTTTTATGAGTAGAAGCAATAGCCTTAGAATGCTAATGTCGCGACTGTTCGTGTGACCAACATCTAGTTTGCCACGCTCTGACAGCTTGAGTACCGGGTCTATAAGTGTCAAATCATTTTTTTCGACCAAAATAAAACATTCTCTACAACATGGCACTAAACAAGCAATCAAAAGCTTTAACAGTAAGTAATAATGAAATAATTTTGTTTTGTGATAACAGCGCCACTAGCGTTCTACTACTTATATTTCTATTGTTTTATGTAACAGTATCAAACTTTCTGAATATCCTGATAATACAATCATCTTATTCTCTACAACATGCACCATTAACTTGATAAATAGGCTCTGTACTTGTTAGAAAACTCACCAAAAATAAGAAGCAAAAGAACTGAATTAGTTTCCATTCATTCCTAATATTGCAGACCATTTTCAACAATTTTCTACTGATCTAATTCCCCGTTTCACGTTGAGGCACCAGTCTAATTCGAATGTTGAAAACTAAGCAGTAGGCTATGAAAGCTACGCCATTAAGATGATTCGTTATGCATTGACGATTGATAATAACAAAAACATCATAAGGCACTTTCACTTTTCAAAATTTTAGAATAGAAGATCCGAAATAAATTATATACATAATGAAAATATCATGTTTTGCTCTTTGCCACGTCAAACTTCCGTTGACAAATTTTCCCATTCAGCTGCTTAGATTCCGCTCTTTGTCCTGCCAATCCAAACCAAATTGAAAGAGTTTTCTCTGTTCCACCTCACAAAGTAAACCGCAAACCATTTATTTGAGCACCTTCCTTTCGTGTTTTACATCTCACACCAAATGGCCCCAACACCGAACCGAACGAGCAATCCGCTTCCAAATTCAAATGTTCCCGAGCTGTGATTTATTCATTCTTCGTATTTTATCACAATAGCTGTGGCAAACGATTCACGCACTTTTCCCCCGGTGGGAGTTCTTCGTTCCTCGCGTCAATCGAGTAGGTCCGAGAAAGAAAACGACCGGAAATTTGCGTCTAATTTTATCACCCCGCACTTAACACGTAATTAATTTTGATTAATTGGCCCATTGCAGGGCACACCGAAAAAAGAAAATGACCGACCAACGAACAGTGTAGAGTAAGGTGGGGCAAAATTGCGACCTTAGTGGAAGAATCAATACTTGCAGATATAAAACTAGAACAGTTGGAATTAATACCATTTTTTGGCACATTTATAACATTTGTTTTGAATTAAGCAAGAAATCATAAAACGAAATTTTAACCCAACCTTTCTCTACAGTAAGATTTATCGCATCATTCATCCGTAAGATTCGAAATGGCCACTCACTACAGCGTGTTTCTGTCACCAGGGACAGGTATCTAGGCAGTTTAGTTAGTGGTGTTTAAACGTTTCGGGTTGTCGGTCGTCCATCTTTGGCGAACTGCTACTTAGAGATTCAACACTCATAGCATAAATTAATGTACATTGACACACTATTTTTTCACGAACTCATATCATTAGGCACTAGTGGTTGGTTGGCGGTAAACGTAACTTAGATTCGGTTCAGTTTCGAACTGTGGTTGCCCTTTTTCACCCGAGCTCGATGTCATATCACGTCTCAATTATTTTTAGAGCGTGCCGGATAGCATTAATTTTGAGTGGGATTGATTTGCGGTCTGGACGAATTGCAGACATCATGGGTGTCAGCAGATGGGGGAGTGTGGTGCCATCCTTACTTTGATGATGTACTTGAAAATTGTATCACAATTAGTATTGTTATTATAAATATATTTGTTTATGGAATATTGAATTCCGTAATAAGAAACTTCTTGTTGTCAGTGTTGTGAAAAACTCAATTTCTCACAACTAACGCTTGATATTTTTCATGCGTGAGTTGTCAATCATGCAACTCAGCAGTCAAAAAATCATGGATGAGTTGGCTCACCTTTTTAGCTAATTGTGTCGCATTCCCACAGTTTACTCACACACGGCAACAATTTCTTGTTAGTCTGGTAAAATTATGTTAATCCTTTCTAACGTAAACAACAACATTCGGGTTTCACGAGTTTTTGCCGGATTTTGTGACTGAATCATTTTTTACGGTTTGAGTTGATTGAGTTGATTTTGCATCAAAATCTCAAGCGTGAGATTTGTGAAGCAGATCTCTAATGAGTTTGCTCTCACGAGAGACCGTATTGATTGAGATTTTGAGTGTGAGTCTATCAACACTGCTTGTTGTTATTTGCTGGAAATTCTGTCCGATTGTGATATGTATTGATGTTAACGATTTTTGTATGTTACATTCGCATACACCAAAAAAATCTCTTATCACTTCATATGTGGCCTATCGTGTAGCATCAAAGTACTCATTCATCCATCACAGGGTCTTGAGTTCTAATCGCGAAACTGCACACCAAAAAATCTTAGATTTACACGTAACGTAATTTTAGCCTCAATCATGCAAAGCCGTTACTTATGTATTATTCAATGATAAAACCTATAATTATTGGGATTAGACAGCAGTGGAATAAAAGTCCGAGTTTTGCTTAATAACGATATAAAAAAGGATTTATTAACTTTAACGATGCGCACACAACGAGTTCACTTTTCAGATAGGAAAATGGCGCGCATTGCATAGCCAGCAGAAGAACATTAGACTGGCACAAATAACACAAATAGTTAGGCTGGCACAAAATGTTTATATTACGAGGTCGTTGCTCCTCTAACACTCAACGAACGAATCCACCTTAAGCGGATAGACCCAGCATTCCTGCCAACTTACGGTGCTTGATGGTGCCCAGTGGTTTTGTCAATATATCTGCCACCATCTCGTCGGTCTAACAGTATTCCAAGCTTAACACTTTGTCCTCGTACAACTGCTTCACGTAGTGCTGCTTGGTCTCAATATGTTTTGAACGACGACCTCTCCAAACCAACGAACTTTATGCAACTTTGGTTGTCCTCTCGAATAGTGACTGGACCACTTTTTTGCACACCAAGATCCTTGAACAGAGACAGCAACCACACCAGCTCTTGACTTGCCTCGCTTAAGGGGACACGGGAGACCGTGTTATTTTCCTTATCTTTCGTCTCACTCTAACAATTATCATCAAAACTTTGTGGAAGCAAATCTCGAGTTTTAATGAACCGATCAAGCTGAAAATTTATCGGGTTGTGCACTACATATAAAGAATCATAGTGATACATTTTCGCATCGATGTATGGAGTGGTTCTTGGGATTTGCTTCTTGAAATGAATAGGGCGATTATGATGACGTCCCGTGCGGCCTTAACGACACGTATACGGATTCCATAGATGATAGCGTCACACAATACCCAGGTTACCAATAAGCCGTATATTGGGCCAAAATGTTGTTTTACTGCTGATATAATGCTAATAAGCCGTTAAATAGCACTATATAAGCCGTATATGGGGGATTGGGCCCGATATACGGCTTATGGTTACCTGGGTATTGTCTACGGCTCACCCACACCACACCCGCTCCACCCGCATAGTGGAATACGAATCTTGTTGTTGATTTTCGGGTTCCAACATCTCCAGCCCAATCGGCATCGCAGTAGCCAACCAGGCCGTCATTGTTACCAAATTTCAATCTCCAGTCCTTCGTAGTCTTAAGGTATCGAACTACCCTCTTCGCCGCACTGTATAGCAGTGCGCCAACCAAACTCCTGTAGGCTGTTGTGTCCGATAGCAACGGACTTGTATCCTCCATCCGAATATAACCGGTTTACATTGGCGATTTGGCACTTTTCGCTTCACGGAGGCAAAATTCCTCCGCCACTTTTTGAATGTAATTTTCCTATGATACAATGTATTGTCCATTTTCATGTCCAATCTCAAGTCCGAGAAAATAGCTCACTTCACCAAGATCGGTCATTTCAAATTGTTTCTTCAACGCTCTATACACTGCACCGATCTGGGATTCATCTTCACTTCCAACCATAATGTCATCAACATACACAAGCAGATAAACCCACTTCCCATTCACAACTTTGGTATACAAGCAGGGGTCTGCTGCACTCGGTCGAAATCCCATTTCATGCAAAACATTATCCAGCCGACGATTCCAGCACCTGGCCGACTGCTTCAGGCCATAAATGCTACGCTTCAATCGACACACCATGTGCTCTTTCCCAACAACTTCGTAACCAGGCGGTTGCCTCATAAACAACTCCTCATCTAGTTTGCCGTACAAGTAGGCGGTTTTGACGTCGAAGTGCTTCAACGTAATTTTTCTGCTACTCGCCAAAGCTAGAAGAGCTCGAAGAGTTGTGTACATGGTCACCGGAGCGAAAACTTCATCAAAATCTTCCCCGTACTTCTGGGAGTACTCTTGGGCTACCAGCCGGGCCTTGTACTTGGTCATTTCATCAGCCGCATTCTTCTTCGCTTTGAAGACCCAACGACAACCAACTGCTTTCCGGCCGGGCGGCAAATTCACCAACTCCCACGTATCATTGTCGGAATGTGATTTCCATTGGTCCTTCATCGATGCTGCCCATTCCTTTTTCTTTCCACAGGTCAAGGCTTCTCGCAAGTTCCTGGGATCGAACTCCTCGGAAACACTCCCAGCCACGAAAATCTCTTCGATCAACCTGGACGGTGGCTTCCCTTTCGTCGACCGCTTCGAACGAAGCAAATTTTCATCCAACGGAAAATCGTGAACAGAAGAATCGCCTTCAGAAGCACTACCATACCGGGAATCTTTAACGTCATCAACTTCCGATTTTGTGTCAGACTCCAAATCCGGCGCTTCAACAGTTTCTTTTACTTTCTCGGGCAGTAAAGCCAAAGGGACTTCAAGAACTCCTCCTGTCGCAAAAGGCTCACGACGAACAGCTTCCTTGACGGTACACAGTTCAAGCAACTTTGCGTCTCTGCTGATCGTCACACAATCCGTCTCCAGATTCAAGAATCTATAGGCTTTACTTCCTTCCTCGTACCCGATGAACACCAGTTTCTCAGCCTTCAGGTCAAGCTTACGCCGCTTTTCCCTCGGAACGTGGACATACGCTTCCGAACCAAATATCCTGAGATGCGCATACGACGGCTTCTTTCCGCTCCACAACTCGTACGGGGTCCTGTCTATCGCAGACGATGGCAAACGATTCTGCAGGTAATTTGCTGTGCAGTTCGCTTTGGTCCAGAACCGCTTATCGAGTCCCGCTTCGGACAGCATGCATCGCATCATCTCCACAAGGTACCTGTTTTTGCGCTCCACCACACCGTTTTGCTGTGGCGAATAGGGTGCCGTTCGCTGAACCACGATGCCATTCGTTGAGGAAAACTTCATCAACGAAGCACCCACGAACTCACCACCGTTATCAGAGCGAAAACATTTCGGGTATCGACCAAATTGATTTTTCAACAAAGCGCCATACTCACGAATTCTCTCCTCAGCATCAGACTTCCTCTGGAGCGGGTAGACGACGGAATAACGGCTGTAGTCATCCACCAGAGCAATGTAGAAGCGATTACCCCTTGGTGTAGCTACCTCCATCGGACCTCCTAGGTCGACGTGAATCAGCTCTCCTACTACTTTCGACCTTGTCACAGATGCCTTCGGAAAAGAATCTCTGCTCATCTTCACCTCACAGCAACAGCCACACATCGATTGCACTTCTCAAGAGCCCATCTTCAACCCGTGCCCCAGGTCTTCACGCACTATTTTCATCACAGCATGTGGACCTCTGTGGCCAAATCTACGGTGCCACTAATGCGGACACAGTTCACCTTGCTTTGGATCCACTAAGTAAGAACGCTTGTTCTGGAAGTTATTTCAGATGGTATAGACCACCCTTCCTTTGACCCACTAACACTGCTTCTTCTCCTTTTAGCACTTTGCACTCGGATTTGTCAAACATGACTCGAAATCCCAAGTCGGTGATTCTGCTGACTGACAGCAAGTTTCCCGCCAACGATGGCACATGGAACACGTTCTCCAGTTTCACATCCATCCGGGCTCCTCTTCCATTCACTGAAATTAGCCGCCCAGAGCCGGACCCGGCCGATTTGATCGACTTTCCATCAGCCAGACAGATTGTCGTTGCTTTCGCCACATCTACCTCTTCAAGAATTCTGAAGTTGTTCGTCATATGCGCTGTGGCACCCGAATCCAGATACCACACGGCAGCGTCTCCAGTCACGCCAGCAGCAAGAAAAAGCTCTCTTCCTGACTCCGATTTCACGACGATGTTTGCTTGCTGTGACTTTCCTTTCTCCTGTCGATCCTGCATCAGCTTCCGACAGTCGCGCCGGAAGTGCCCCTCCTTCTTACAATAATGGCACACTTTGTCTTCCTTCACTGTTGGCTTCTCTGCCGGCTTCTTCTTCCAAGATCCGGTTGCCAACGCCTTCTCACTCAACGACGCGTTTTCCACACGACGCCATCCCTCGCCTAGCAGCTTGCCCTTCACGAAATCGACAGTCAGATCCGCATCTGGTCGACTTTCGAGAGCCATGATGAGGCCACCGTAGGACTCCGGCAGACTGGACAGCATCAGAGGCAAAAACCAGTTGTCCTTCACGTCCTCTACTAAAGCAGACAAGCGAATTCGCAACGCCGTCTGCTTCAGGTGTTCCGCCATATCACCGTTATTGACGCACGACGTCAATGATGCTCGAAAGAGAAGAACGTTCGTGGTAATCTTTCAGAGCATCCCACATCTCCTTCGCCGTGGACTTCTATCACCTGGATCAGTTGGGCGTCTTCCAGTGCTAACCCGATGACCGCCTGCGCCTTCTCGTCGTTACTGACCCAGGTCGCATCAGCAGCTGCAGGCTTCGGTTGAATCACAACATCCAAAAATTTCTCCCGTGTCCACAAAAGTTGCATCTTAGGGGTCTATTTTGTAAATCGAGCTGATTCATGTGACTCATCTGTAGTCATTGTCGATCAAAGTAATCATGCATATTTCAGATGTCACCCGGTGACTCCCATAGTAATCCAGTCACATAGAGTGACAACTGTCGATAAACTCGAGTGACAGCGCCAAGTCGAGCGAAATTTTTGGTCGACAGTGACTCCATTCGAGTCGTTTTTGATCGACTCGACTTATAAAATAGGGCCCTTAAACTTCCAGATCGCGTAGTTCTGGTCGTTTAACTTTCCCACCTGTATTTTCGCGTCCGCCATCTTGTCTTTCCGACACGATCAAACACGATTTTTCGGTTCAAGAAATTGTCCACACAATTCACACTCGCGGCGACACAAACTCACGCACTTTCCACGATTACTGGGCCAATAATATATTGGGATTAGACAGCAGTGGAATAAAAGTCCGAGTTATGCTTAATAACGATATAAAAAAGGATTTATTAACTCTAACGATGCGCACACAACGAGTTCACTTTTCAGATAGGAAAATGGCGCGCATTGCATAGCCAGCAGAAGAACATTAGACTGGCACAAATAACACAAATAGTTAGGCTGGCACAAAATGTTTATATTACGACGTCGTTGCTCCTCTAACAATAATCACATCTATTATATACAACATTGTTACCAAAAACCTCAATATTGAACGCGAAACGTCTTCTCTCAGAGAATGTTGCTTGCAAAACGGCTCGGTTTACATGATTTTTCCGCTGAAAATTCAATCATAAATAATGCACATGGAATGACAAGCCGTTGATCCATCCATGTGTATTACTTTTGGCAGAATATTCAACTTGGAATCATGTAAACCGAGCGATCTTGTTTGCAATTTCACTTTCTAGATGCAAGAAAGCATGCAATATTGGCGAAGGTTGGATAGAAGATCATGAAATGCTTCAGTTTCACTCAAGATTGCAAGCGTTTTTGAATGCATTGAGACAGTTTACATTATGGGTCCTATTTTATAAGTCGAGTCGACTGGCGTCACTGTCGACCAAAAATTTCGCTCGACTCAGCCCTGTCACTCGAGTTTATCGACAGTTGTCACTCTATGTGACTGGATTACTATGGTAGTCGACGGGTGACATCTGGAATATGCATGCTTACTTTAATCGACAATGACTACAAACGAGTCACATGAATCCGCTCGATTTACAAAATTGACCCCTATGTATCGTTGAATACTCAGTTATATTTCGTTTTACGTGATTATCATAAAAGTTTACGCGTCAAGTAAATTTAAGATTTTTTTGCAGTGTGGTTTTCTTCCGAAACACCTCCACTTGCCCAGTCAGTTCTTCTTATTCTTATTCTTCTTCTTCTTCTGCACGCATCTGCAGCTCCATCTTCATTATCTTCTTCTTGAACGCACGCTGCCTCTTCTTTTCCTCATTCCGCCGCTGCTTCTCCATTTCCAGCTCTTCCATCTACCGCTTCTGACTTTCTTCTAGCGCTCTGACGTTTGTATTCACGCTAGACGCACCCAAGCGGGAGTTGGCGCTGGATTTGTCAGACTCGTCCGTTTGCTTCCAACTACGAGTTGGCTTATTCCGCTTTTGATACTCCTGGGCCTTCTTTCTTCGACACCCAGGCAACGGATATGGAACCATCCCGAACATCCATCACAACCGACCTTTGCGTCATCGCGCGTTGACGGGCCGAAGATTTCACACGGAGTTTCCGTGAAATTTTAGCCTGGTTTTGTTCTTCACAGGTATGGAATCGGAAGTCATTTTGTAGGCCGGTTTATCACTGAGACCTTTTAATAGTGACACTTCTTTCTTAAGAATGTTTCCGAGGGGAGACCAAAATTTTCAACAGCGGCTGATTGGTTTTCAGCAACGCTCAATACTAAAATTTCTTTCATTTTAGATACAGTCATCTCTCCCTTACTCGATATTCTGTATCTCGATATTTCCCCTAACTCGATGGAATGCGCGGTCCCTTCAATTTAGCATGCTTTGATACCTCTGTAAGTCGATACCTCTCTAACTCGATGTTCCCTAACTCGATGCTATTTGTTCCAGTTTCCCAAGTAAATTTACCTCTCTAACTCGCTATTTTTTATGGGGGGTCTGTAGCCTTGAGGTTACGCTTTCGCTTCATAAGCGGAAGGTCATGGGTTCGATTCCCAGCCCCTCCACATAAAAAACCCGTCCAGCCATCAGAAGACGCCTCACGGAGGACCGTGCTTTGGGGAGCACATCCATCCTCCGTCAGTATCAGATGATGACTGAGACAAACTGACCCTCTTCGCAGGCAGCTAGCCTCACGAACAACAGAGCTCTCTCCTACCTGCTCGGTGTGAGAGTAAAAGAGTAGGAGAGAGTGATAATAGGATGTAAATATAGATAAGTTGAAAATAGATCTGTATCGGTAAAGAAGAAGCTACAGATCAACTGATTCCGGCACAATAGTGGCCACGTGCACAAAGTGCCTTAAAAAAAAAAGAAAAAGAAGTTGGCTTCCTTCCTTTTTATATATAAAAAAAAACTCGCTAATTTCATGAAAAGTTCCAAATGTCCTCCAAATGTTAAAAAAAATCAAGAATTTGAATATCTTATATAAATACAAATGGAGTGGTGTTTGTATGTCACGAAATGGCTCGAGAACGGTTCATCGGATTGACGCAAGTTTTTCATTGTTGCCCTCCACAAGGGATGCGACGTGTTCATGCGAGGAAAAGGTTCCGAAAAGTCTCCGGAATTATGGGGAAAACGGGAGAAGACTAAGATATCATTTTGTATAGGGGATTTCTTGACATTTTTTATCAGCCTACTTGATGGCAAGACGAAGTGTACCGGGACCACTAGTTATGACTAAATTGATAGTAAAATTGAGGTTTACTGCCTAATCCTGGGTGATAAAATTTTCAATTTTTGCCGACCGGTAAAAAAGTTTCACATAGGTAAATGTGGTAAAATTGTATTAAATTTCACATTTAAATTACTATTTTGAATGTGTTTTGTGAAAATAATTAATGTTTAAAATTTGAAAAATATGTGTTCTGTATCTCGATACCTCCCTTACTCGATGGTCCCTTCAATATCGACTGAGGGAGAGTTAACTGTAGTTATTTTTCAATTTAAATTACTAATTATTAAAATCTCACAAAAAGTGGTTTCCTCTTTCACTACTTCCTCTTGAGCACTTCCCTTCCACGTACTTTGTAGTTGTATCTTTCACATGCTTCTGTCTTTCACTCTTAATATATCACAGTTGCTCTATTACAATTTGTAGCATTTGCCAGAGAACGAGATGGGCAAAAAAAAAACGTTTTCCAACGCTTTCATTCTTCCATCATTATAGCACGCCTTTCTTTACGACTGATACATAGGTAGTCTGCTAATCAAACTGCAAACTTCTTTGCCATCAATTTATCACCCCTACACCTTCCCGTATAAAATGGCGTAGATACAGGGGTATATCCGGTCTACTGTGGGAACCAGTTTAATACATCATCAAATCCTCTCCCTTCCCCACATTAGTCTGCATTCTGATGTGGCAGGCGCCATTGTTGCCTAAAAATAGAAGGTCATCATCACTTATACACTAAGGGTGCCTGTTAGTCCCAAACAGTCATCTGGTTGGTTTCTTGTGTAATTGCAGCGGATCTGGCGATACTGGAGTTGCAATTACGGGCAGCTAATCAAGCTCAAGCTCAAGTATTTCCCGTTCACAATCCACGACTACAATGCAATGTATGACGATGGCGAGTATGTCTGCATAAATCACCGACTAGTTTACTTCTACCTCATCATCATATGTTTTTTTGTTTTGCTTCTGCATCTCTATCACAACCACTTCACGCGAGCTGACATGCAGTGGTTACACTGATAAAAGTCCACAAGTTTGATCTATGTGTTTAAAATTATAGAAATCAATGATCATTGATTTTTTCCAAGACTCACTCCACGAAGTATTGTAAGGATTTTTTGTATCAGTTCATAAAATATTTTTCCTGACGATCCCATCAATTTTATGTTCCAAAAATTTGCAATCAGGGATTTTTTACACCTTTTGCAATTTATAGAAACTGCAAAGGCCGAAAAAATCTCAAATTTCCAAGTCTCAAATCCACAGTCGTTTAATGGGTCTGTGTCATTTGGCATAACAGACATTTGCCATAACGGTCATTTGGCATAACATTTTTCCATCAAGAACAGCCATCTTTTGAAAGAAGGGCGATTATTATGATTATACCGAATGACCGTCATGCCAAATAGCAATTTTACAAAATGACGTTATGCCACATGACCTTATGCCAAATGGCTTTATGCCAAATGGCCCACTCCCTTTTTAACCTCTAGATATTCATCTCATATTCTCTCGTATTCAAGTAGAACTAAAACTAAACATTACTGCGAGATTTTTCTTAAGGAGGATTCTATCCGGAAATCACCAAAGAAATTCATCTAGACATTTCTGCAAAGATAATTCAGTAGAAGATATCACCAGAGTTCCTCAAAAGTTTTTTCAAGGATGTATGATACATTATCATAGTCACGACCTTTCGCCATGTGTATCTTTCCGGCTTTACCGCTGTTTGCACCAGACTTGCTTATCAGATTGATGAACATTTTCAGAATAACGGCGTTTTCGCCTTGGGATCTTCTAAGCCAATTATAATTTGGCTTAGCGATTAGCTCCTCCAACAGGAAGTGACTTAATTCTGGAAAGTATTTCTTAAAAAAAAATCGTGCCATTTATTCTAAGAAAACTACCAGCAAATTTCTGATAGCAGCATATATAATGTCTTGAGAAATTCCAGGGGTTATTTATTGAAAATTGTCTATAGAAATGCATGGAAGAGTCATCAATAAAATCATTCAAATAATCTGTAAAATGTTTAAGATCATTTTATAAACTAGTACCTCCTGTAGCAGTTAATAAAGTACTTTCATGGTTTTTGTTGACAAAAATCCATAGGGATGTTTTTCTCTGTTGATGCAAAATTTATGAATTAAGCAGTATCTAGAGCTACTCGTGGAAAACTTGTAGATATCATGAAACATAAAGCCAAGAAACCTAAATAAAATTCTTCTGAGATTTGTATGATGTCCTTATAGAACACTGTAGTCACATACCTTAAGAAATTCATGTTGAAAACGGACTACCAACTGTCTAGAATGGGATCTCCGACCATTGATACTGCTAATCATATAAGCACTTCGTGAATGATTACCTGTTGGGGGGATGGGCCATGTGTAGTGGTAAGAACTTGTTACCTATGTGATAGGTCACAATCATGCATTTGCCTTTTTTTGTATTTTTCTTTTTTCGTTTTGTTATATTTTTCTCCTTTTTTGTAAATAATTATGCTTAACATTAGTTTAAATGTATATATAAACATGTAAATAGTATTCCTATATTCCCTATCCTAAAAAAATCAATTACCCTTAATATAAAATCAATGAATTAAAAAAAAACAAGAAAAAACAATTTGTAAATAAACATAATTTAAATATTTGAATTCAAATCCCCGTCCTATAAAACCCTACATCATCATTCCTTCCTTATGCACTGCATCATGGCGCCCTGTACCAACTGTGCGGAAACAAATCCCTCCCGGGAAATGTTCCACCCATGGGTTTCACTGCATCATCCTGAGCGATATAAAAAGGATATGCAGGTCAAGGAAAGGAGATCTTTTGGTAACTAAATTTCTAATGGTCGGTTCGTTCAAGACCTAAAACCGCAATTTTTATTAATTCAGGAACTAAATTCCTAACCGCGTCTCGTGAGTGCAACCGCCGATCTCTCATACCAGTTCCGAAATAGTGGAGTCATCATCCAAGTGCGCAATTGAGCGGAACGAAGGCGTCCAGATCCGGCTTCAGGTGGCCCAGACACGAAGTGACCGACATGCGACGACCCAGAGGTCGGGTAAGCTCGCAAAACGTTGTAATCAAGTGAAAATAAATGAGCACATCCTGTGCTTCCTATGAATTCCCCTCCAAAATAAATAAATTTATTGTTTAAAATTTGAATTTCCAAGATACAGTGTTTAAGCTTAATAATTCAATACTAGTGCATTTCCTTTTCTCTATCTTTTGTTGTGATTACTTTTTTCTCGCGCAGCAAGTGAGGGTTGTGAGTCCACCACTGAACAATTCTCATAGACCCTGAGAGGGCTAAAGTGTAAATAGTCATTAAAATTTGCCTATAAATATTTTTCAAGTTCAGCAAATGTTGCCTAAATTATTATTACACGCCTCTCACGCCGAGGACCTGGACTCGAATCCCGTCCCAACGGTACACACTTATGACGTAAAAAGTTATGGTGACAACTTGCTTCGGAAAGAAAGTAAATCCGTTGGTCCCGAGAAGAACTAGCCCAGGGCTAAACTGCCGTTATACGCATAATTGTCCCATGTTACTTTTTGTGCATTTTGACTATTTGCCATCAAACAGTTTATTTTTACAAATAGTTTTAGAAAGCACTTACCAAAAATTGACTTTGTTCGGAAACTCAATAAAAAGCAAGCCAAGTCAATTTGTCCCATTGATGAATTTCCACGTATAACTGTCCCACTACTGTATTTCTACGCATAACTGTCACACTATAAAATTCGCTGCGCTGATCTCGAACATAATATTCAGTAGGCAGTATTTAGCTGGAGCTCGGGGAAATCGTTTTGAATATCTTCTTACGCTGGCTTTACATCCCATGTGGAACACAACCTGTTTTATTTGTTTGTATTATCGGGATGCATTCATCATTCATGCGAGCCAAACGTCAAATTTGATTTCAATATCAAAATATTATTTCCCATCCGTTTTTCAATGAATTTCAGTTAAATTTTCAGGGTCAATCACAAAATTCTTCTAGTTTTTGGAACCGTGGTCATCGATTACAAATTTACCGTTATTTTGAATTCATCGCGGGGCGTACTGAAGTGATCCCACTTGAAGAATCAGTAATCACTTTAATTTCGAGTCCATGGCTTGCGACAAATCAACTTCATGATTTAGCAAACCAAGTCTAAATAGAAATGGTTCGACCGATTTTGGATGACTTTGCCACATGCTGGGTTGTTCCGAATACCGGTTCACTAGTGGAAGTGGCCATTATTTTGGCGAATCTGAAACCTTGCTTGCAACATATCAATTTTCATGAATTTTCAAATTAAATCTAAAGGTGGTTCTGATGTATTTGAATGACTTGACCACATGTCGGTTTGTTCCTAATTCCCGGTTTCCTGGTGAATTGGCCACTAAAGTCCCCAAACATCATGAATTTGCAAATCAAGTCAAAAGAAGAATAGTTCAAGAGGTTTTGTATGTGGCCAGGTCTTACTGGGTTATTCCGTGCAATTGGTCTGTCAGGCCTGCAGCTGGAAGAGTCGATATAGGAATTTAGTACATCTAATAAACTCTCTAACTTACTCATCCACTCTTTATTTCACTAATTCATACATTTTCTCATTATCACACATACAGAAAACTTTGCTGTCCATCCCAAACTATAAAATCGTATTTCTTCACTTCCCCACACGTGGCTCCGTTTGGCACATGTCACTTGAGCTATCATTAGGTGCCTTAACATAGTCTTGAAGATATACGTCCTCTACATTCGGTACAATATATACATAAGAACGATTATCTACAGCAGTATGCTTAGCACATAATTGGTCGCTACTATCAGTGGGACTGTTATGCGTAGAAATTCAGCAAAAATCCCGTATTACTAGGCATATCAGTCCCACTATGAATTTCGTAGTTAAATTTACATTTTTCCCATAACACAAATTCTTGACTCTAATGAACACGCTATTCTTTATACTATTGTATAGATTTTAATTTAATTTACCACACACCTGGTCAAAACGAGGCCTAAATGTGTTAAAATCTTTAAACGCGTTTTTCTCGATTGCATATTTTGGAACATGGGACAATTATGCGTGGAACGGCAGTAAAAATCTCGTAAATAACGATTAAAACAAATGGTTGCCTTTTATTTATCCTACAGTGTGTTCTCATGGTGTTTCATGCAAACATTTTAGACCATCACAAAAACATGAAAAAAACAATTTTGGGTAAAATTTATGAAATAGATTTCAGGTTGCCCCACCATAATCTAGCTACACCTTTGGTAGACATGCTTGAAGTATGGGTTACGTGTCCCAATGATATATGTACAGCAAAATGCATTTTCAGGGCGGCATGATCTTGAATACACAAGTTGATAAATCATTTGTCGTCGATACTTATTTAGCAGCATTCACAAATCATATGTTGCTTCATTATATCATGGAAGGACATACTTTTGCAGGAAAATCCACAACAAAATGGTACATGGAGAATCTTTTTTTAAAATTTCAAAATGCGTGCTGCATCAGCTATTAGTGTCAATTATGAATATCAAATGAGCTTACCCAACTTTTCGAAAGCTTGAGTCGATTGGTTTGAATTGCATAAATCATGCAGTCACAATGCATTGCATTCAGTATTAAATTTTCTTCTCATTGGTAGCCTACACGTATTCATACATTATTTTAGCAATATTCATTCAAAGCGATAATGAAATGCTTTTACTGGATCCGATTACTATGAACCGCAAAACTGTCTCATGTTGAAAACTGCACAAAACACACAGGACAGATTTGCCATTTTTGACATGTACCGATACATATTGCTCCACACTTATATTTCAAGCTCTTGAGATTCCAGCGAATGGATTTCCACATCGCCCATCACACCACCATTAACGATTTTTCATCCCGCACGTGCAAATTCGACGATAATGGCACTAGAAAATATATCCAGTAGAATGATGTGTTGCTCGATGCGTGGCGGTGAAGCCAACATCTCCACGTTCGAGGTCTGTGCTGTGGCCGTACTCTCGCTTGTTTTGCTTTCTGACATAACATCCCTACTGAGATAGAGCCTGCTTCAACAGCTATTAAATGAGAGCTTTCTTTGCCAATTGACCATTTTAGCATTTATCGTGTGGCAAGCACAAAGATACCCTAGGAAGTCGAGAGCCAGTAGAACTCGAACCCACAACCCTCAGCTTGGTCTTGCTGAATAGTTGCACGTTTACCGCAACAGCTATCTTGCTGCCCGGTATTGTCGCTACGATGGTTGGAAACTTATGGAAAATTGCTTGTAATCGCTGTTATACTACCAGGAGTAAAAAAAAGTCTGATGAAAAACGTGCGCATCTTTCGAAGCGAAGATGATTTTTACGGCAAGCGTAAACATAAGGTTGTTTTCATGGACTGGCTGAGAGTGTTTGCGGTAGCTGTTGATGGAGGAAATCACCCTGCACTGGTTGAATCTGGAGCCGTTCAGATCAGACGAGTTTTCGAGTTTATTCATAATATTTATTCATATTCAAAGAATATAAGTTTACGATTCTAATGACATCTTGTTTAAAAATTTTGGTCGATCCAATGCTGAGGAAATTAGCTATGTTTTCTCAGTGTGTTTTTGAAGAATGTCACAACTTTAAGCAAAAATTTAGTATACAAAATTCAAGAAATGTTATTGGGAAAATACATATGAAGTAAGAATAACTCTTTGTCTTTCGAATGCGGCTTAGAGAGTTTCAATTGGACGTGTAGTCACAGAGATATGGGATCGTTCAAATATTACGTAACGCAACAAGGGGAGGGAGGGGGTCTTGCATGGTGTTACGGTCCACACAAAAATTTAAAATTTTCCATACAAAAGCTGTTACGTGGGGGAGGGAAAATTTGGCAAATTTTGCGTTACGTAATATTTGAATGAACCCTATGGACTGACTTTTGTATGGTTTTGAGGGAATGAACCCAAACTTATGCACGGGCAGGGATGCCAAGTCAATTTTTCAAAAGTCTGTAAGATTTTGAAAATTTGCCTGGAAAATCTGGATCAAATATGTCGTACATGGAGAACCTTACAAATTATTTTTAAAATCTTACAAACTCATCACAAATTTTATCTGGATCTACCAGATTTTTGTAAAATGGAGCCTCAAAAATCTGGAATATTCCAGACAAATCTGGAAGGTTGGCAACGCTGTGCACGGGAGTGTATATACTAGAACATGGATGTTGCGACAAAAAAAGTGTTGATTCGGAAATTCATATGGGACCGTTATGCTTGTATTGCTTGTATGGACAGTGTAGTGTGTAGGTCTTGTTTCACAACACTATATTTCATGAAGCAAGGCCACAAGATGTTAAGTGTGTGTACTGGGCGGAGGATTTTGAGGGAAATTAGTCGTGTAGTTTCGTAGGTTTGTCTGCAGTTTTGCCTACAAAGCCTGCAATTTGCTTTATGATACTGTTAACTCTACTATCACCATGGAAAAGTCATCTCATGCTCGAGTAACGTAGGCTTTCAAACTTAAATTTATTAGCTTCTCTGATTACCGCAAGGACGTGCCTGGTACTATCATTGACCTAATAAAATTGCAACTTCTGAAGCGTGAAAGTAGCTCTCTGATTATATGGCACATGGTGTTAAGACCAAGCCAGATTCAACAATTTGTCCAAACGGTCGGCTTCAGCAGTAATAGCTCCGTTCAGTGTTAAGGTTATGCTCTAAATCCATTCCATATCCTCGGCGGAAATGTTCACCTCATTTCGCTGAATTGAAGCATCGTTCAAGTACTACATAAGCCGATGATTACGGTCGATAGATGGCGGATTACGAGTGTAGGGAACCGACTAGCCCCTAATGACTCAAGGAGCCGAGAATGGAACGAAACTGCCTCGGCAAAGGTTCTCGTTCGAGCCATTTCGTTGCATTGCATTTGCTGGTTGGTAACGGCACGAAACCAAGCGCACCGTGTCTAGTGTTTTTATAGGTCATGGTCTTCTTTACGAGGAGCCGCAAAGTGGGGATACACACAGACGTGAACCCGACCGACATGTGCTGCCTGTAGGTACTTACTTTCTCTCGCAGCTCCTCGCAGCAACTTAGAAGAAACAACTCCGGGATATGTAGCTTGGCTTCTACGGTGAAAAACGTGTGTAAAATCACCCAACGCTCAGCATGTCTGGTTGGCACGTTTTTCATGAATGGAGGGGACGGTGGTGCAAAATTCATTTAGAATAAAATCTGGTTTGTTTTTCTCTGCAAGCTAAGCTTGATAAAAAAAATAAATCTTTAATGACGAATCGCAAAATATCATATCTAAAGGGATGAAGAATACCACTTTGTATGTGTATATTGTGTGGCAGATACGAAGATTCTCTATGCCCTGAGAATCGAGATCCTCAGCATGGTTTTGCTAAATAGCTGCGCGTTTACCACTACGGCTATCTGGGCCCTTTGAGCTGTTAATGCGTATAATAATGTTGATGCTTATTCGAATCACAAACTAATGTGACAACAGTATATTTTTGACAACGCTCCCCGTACATTATCTGTCTACTCACACAATGAACGGACGCTAACACCCCGCTTGGATGGGCCTTTTCCTGCTTTGAAAAACCTGCCAATATAGGATGAAAAACTATTCGCCTTGGACGGAGACGACTGCTGCTGAGTGGAGAAAGGAAAAGACGGATTTGCGCTCTCTTTCCTTACTAGGTATAGACGTTGAGCCCCGGTTTCTGACCCGGCTCGATGTGTGCTCAAACAATTGTGGCGTGTAATCTCTGGCCGACTTCGTCGAACTGGGAGCTCAGGGACCCGACCAGATGAAAGAAACAAGATTATAACGAAATTTTATATATTGATATAACTTTATTATATCACTACTTGTAAAAAAAGGTAGGGTAGATATACCAATAGTGGAGGTACTAATCACGATTGAACTTCATTTAACCGCCTAAATTCAAAAAGGTCAATTAATGTACATGTTAATGTTGTAACGGGAAGTAACAACCATTTACTTAATAAGAAAAATGATTTCATCGCAGTAATCCACGGCATGTCAGTGAAAAATAATACCTCAACTATTGGTACACTGTTCCTTTAGTTGCGGTAAATTTTTAATTTGTGTTCCTATAGTTGCGGTATCCGTTGTTTTCTTATGAGATCCTCCTCTATAGGAACACTTTACCGCAACTATTGGTACAAGTAAGAACAGTTTTAGCAATTTTAGTGACATTTCATTAGTTTTGAAGCAATTTGAACGCTCTTTCCAACTATTCCGTGTATCAATAAGCCAATACGTCGATTGGCAGTGTTGGTTCGGTGACTAATATAATAAAATTAGTGAAAACGGCACTACCGCAACTATAGGAACACCCACAACTAAGGGAACACTTACCCTACACCGTTAGTAGATGCAATAACAAAAAATCTAGCAAAATTGATTCAAATGATACAAAATATAGCTGGCAACACTGGTTGTTTACTTTAGTGATTGTTTTTCTAGTAAATTTTCGATTGTGTTTATTGTGTGACATTTACCTACGATAATCATTTGTCGTTCATCGATTGGATCTTCAACTGAATCGTCAAACTGTGCTTTTAAAGTTTTAAACTGTATCAATCCCGAAAGTGCATATTTGATAGCGTGAAATTTTGTGTGGTGAAGTGACTAAAAACCATTGTTCTTCCAAAACCCCACGCACATTTTTTTCCGTGAAGCGACATCTTTCGACAAAAAAAAAACTATTTGTTGTGTGCAAGTTTTCTGCTCTTCATACGTTGCATAATTGTAGGCGCTTTCCCTTTCTCGACTGTGAATTTTCAACAATCCAGCATGACATGTACAACCTGCTCAAAAGTTGTTGATGATTCGGACCGAATCATCTGTCGCGGATACTGCGGAAATTCATTCCATATGATCTGCGTTAGAATGTAATACGATATACGAGATGTATTAGGAGCTAACGCGCGCAATATCTTTTGGATGTGCGATGACTGTGCTGATATGTTTTCCAACGATCACTTTCGAAGGATGTCATCGCGCTGTGACAATGCTCCTGATGAATCATCGCTGAAAGATGAAATCGCTGGATTGAGGGATATCGTTAAAGCTTTTTCTGCTAAAGTGGACTCGAAACCAATAACTCCAACCATCAACTCGCCTTGGAAAAGGTTTTCGGGTTTAAATACCGTTCCCAATACTCCAAAACGTAATCGTGCTGAAGGTCCAGTTGCAGCTAAGTTGTCTAACTCTCGTGGTTTGAAAGCTGCATCAGAGTTAGTTAAAACTATTCCACCACCCGAAGAATTGGTTTGGATTTACTTATCAGCATTCGATCCTAGCACAACTAATGAAGAAATTTCAACTCTCATGAAGGATTGCTTGGACCTTGGAATAGATGGGCAACCAAAGGTATGGTTCGTCTCGTTCCTAAAGATAAAGATCCCACATCACTTTGAATTTGAATCCTTCAGGAGGCGGTCAATAGAATGTTGTCCATTAGAACAACACACACTTCCAAGCTCATCGATCATGCCTGTACTACCTATCGTCTGTAAGCTGCCTCCTTTGTCAGGTAATGTGAAGAATAGTATATGTCTCGCCGAAGCTTCGTACGGTGCTACACAAAATTCAAGAAATGAAAAATTTCAGTTCCGTAACTCTTTACCTTCGACCGATCTTTACGTTTTACTTCTCGAGGAGCTGTCTACTAGGCCAGGTAATGCTAGAAACAGTATATGTCTTATCGAAGGTACCGACGATACTGCCCTTCATCCAAGTCACGACAACTTCCAGACCATTCGTATACATGCTGAAAACTCCATGGAATGCAATTTGCATGTCAGACCCGAGTTACTCTTCTTCCCAGCGCATTCATCTCATAACATGCTTCTCCAAAGCTAACCTCCTTTGTCAGGTAACGCTAACCACAGCATATGTCTTGCCGAAGCTTCTGATGATACTGCACGTCATTCAAGAGATGATAATTTTCAGGCCTCTAGGTACTACGCTTCATTCAACCGATTCAACTTTTCATACTGCAACATCATCCGTTTTCAACACCTTTATTCCTGCAAAGCCCTCTCCATTATCAGGTAATGCGAGGGATAGTATATGTCTTGTTGAAGCCCTGGATGATACTGCACACCGTTGAAGGAATAATCATTTCCAGGTAAACCATGACTCATCTTCGCATCTGGCCGATGCCTGTGAGAAACTGACCGTGTATTACCAAAATGTACGAGGGCTCCGCACGAAGATTGAAGATGTCTTTCTCGCTGCATCCGATTTCAACTACGACGTGATTGCTCTATCTGAAACGTGGCTCGACGATAAAATTTTTTCATGCCAGTTATTTGGAAACGCATATTATTATCAGTTGGCAGTCTTTTCTCGTATTCGTCGGACGTGTTTACTTTCGCTCGAGAGCTCCGTTTCGGTAAAAATGTATATTATCCGTAAAAATACGCTAGTGGTAGATTTAAGCGTTCTTCCAGCGAGACCTGAAGCTGGGAAAGTTCACCAATTCCTGGAAAACGAGTTGAAGTTGCAACTTCCAGATGTTAGAAGCATACAGCTACATAACACTCGTAAGTGCGTCTTCATCGAAATGGTGGACAACGATACCGCGCTGCGCTATCAAAAAGCGCACAATATAAGGCGAATCTTCGTTTGCAACAACCAGGAATTCAAGATTCCTGTGTATGTTGACAGTGAGGCAGTGACCGTGAGGGTACATGACCTCCCTCCCTCTGTACCTCACAAAACTGTCGGGGATTTTATGACGAAATTTGGAGACGTCATATCGATCCAAAGCGAGCGATGGAGGCAGTTTTTCCCGGGTGTACCCAACGGGGTGAGAGTGCTGCAAATGCGACTGAAGGGCTCGATTCCGTCGTACATTTCGATTGAAAACGAGGTCTGCTTCGTTGAACACAAAAACCAGCTGAGGACGTGTAGATGGTGCTCCAAGACGGTTCATCCCAAGCAGAAATGCCTGGAGATAACCGTATCTGAAAACGCAATACAGCCGACCACTTCAGCCACACCATCATCACCAATCGAAAAAATGTTCAACGACGCTGATTTCCCACCGATGAGCAGTGACGGACTCGTCGATATTATCAACTCACTTGAGGATCAAGAAGCGCATAACAACGAAGCTGACTACAAAGCACCAACGGCACCAACAGAGTCCACACCGATAGTAGTACCTACGGGAGCAAATCAGCAAAACACCATGATCGATGATGACGACGGGAGCAGCTCATCTTCTCCATATGAAGCAAGCGATACTACCTACAAACGAAGGCTGTCAACTAGGCGCTTGAAAGACAATAAAAAAATGTGTGCAAGTCAGGGTTCGCATACAAGTTGTGATCCCCATTAGTTTATTGGTTTTCATTTGAAAATTGTATTACAGATCGGCCCCGTTAAGCTTTAGGGCGTTTGGGCCTACCAAATAAAGGATATATGTCACGCTAAATTTCAACTTTTTTGACCCCCCCTTTGTCACGATTTTTGTATGAGTCCTCCGAAATTTGTGTAAGACTTGTCATGCTTGGCTTGACCCCCTCCCCCCCTCGGAGCGTGACGTAATTTGTGCATGACCCCTTGCTATCGTCGATGCTTTAAAATCGCACATTTCTGCTGCTTGTGCTGCACAATTAGATGGCTTAAGTTTTCATGGCTTGCATCAGATAAATTTCATCAGCAACAGAAACAATCGCCTTCTTGATCTTGCGTTAGTGAATGATATCACATTAACTGCATCTTCTATTTGTGAAGCGGTCGAACCTCTTTCTATCATTGATGCAGATCATCCTGCTTTGGACATTGAAATAGCTCTACCAAAACCCGAGGTCATTATTACTTCCGAGGAGCCAAGCCTGGATTTCAACAGAACAAATTACGAAGGATTAAACGATGCACTGCAACAAATTGACTGGTCGTTCCTGAATTCACTTGACATTGATGACGCCGTGTCGCGCTTCACAAGCCTTATGACAACCACTCTTGTAAAATTCGTTCCACCACGACGCCCTAATCCTAAGCCCCCATGCACGCCTCCGACAACTGAAACGATTACGGTCTGAATCGCTTAGAAAATATCGTAGATCACGTTGTCCTCTAAGCAAACAGCAATTCAACCGTACAAGTAATAACTACCAAACCTATGGCCATTTTTTGTATAAACAGTACACTCTTCGGATGCAAGAAAACCTTCGAAGAAATCCGAAGAAGTTCTGGAGTTTTGTTAAATCCAAACGAAAGGAAGACGGGTTGCCAGTTGAGATGTTCCTGGGAGATAATACCGGTAATACTGCTGTGGAAAAGTGCAATCTTTTTGCAACCCACTTTAAGAGTGCTTTTAATGAATATCGTCCATCACCGGCTCAAATTGAGCAAGCTTGTCATAACACTCCAAGTAATCTGGTTAACTTAAGAGCATTCCAAATCACTCCTCATCAAGTTAGTGCTGCAATTAATAAGCTGAAATCATCTTCCTCAGCAAGTCCCGATGGCATACCGCCGTGCTTTTAGAAAAAGTGCAGTATTGCTCTGATTGAACCACTAACAGCCATTTTCAACAACTCTCTTAGACAGTGCAAATTTCCTACGGCATGGAAATACTCGGAAATGTTTCCTGTATACAAGAAGATGAACAAGCGAGATGTCGCCAACTATCGTGGTATCACTTCTTTGTGTGCATGCTCCAAAATTTTCGAAATCATCGTTAACGATACATTGTTTGAAGCCTGCAAGTCGTATATTTCCCCGGACCAACACGGATTTTAACCTAAGAGGTCTACATGTACGAATCCTGCTCAGTTTTCTTCATTCTGCTTGCAAAACATGGACGCAGGAGCTCAGGTTGATGCAGTTTACACAGACTTCAAATCCGCCTTCGATCGAGTTGATCATGGAATTTTGCTTGCCCGGCTATGTAAACTCGGAATATCCGCTGATATTATAATCCGGTTCCGGTCATACCTAATGGATCGAAAGCTCGTAGTAAAAATTGGTGCTGACAAATCGAGGACTTTCGCCAATGTATCCGGTGTGCCACAAGGAAGTAACCTGGGACCACTTCTATTCACGATATTCATAAACGATCTCTCATTTGTCCTTCCTCCCGGTTGTCGCCTATTTTATGCGGACGATTTAAAGCTGTATATGGCTATCATGAGTGTCCAAGACTGCTCAAATCTACGAAATCAGATTGACTGTCTTGTTGAATGGTGCTCGGAAAACTTTCTGACCCTGAGTGCCCAAAAATGCAGCATCGTATCCTTTCATCGTAAGCAGCATCCGATTACCTTCCAATACAATATCGCCGGCCAGATCCTTGCACGAGTTTCTCAAGTTCGTGATTTAGGTGTAACACTTGATACAGCATGCACTTTCCGTGCTCACAACGATGACTTAATCTACAGAGCCAACCGGCAACTCGGGTTTATGTTCAAAATTGCAAGCGAATTCATGGATCCACTTTGCCTGCGATCACTATACTGTGCGTTAGTACGACCGATACTGGAGTCAGATGTCTTTGTGTGGTGCCCGTACCAGACTACATGGATTGCGAAATTTGAAGCGATTCAAAAGAAATTTGTACGATACGCCTTACGTGATCTGCCATGGCGTGACCCATTAAACCTGCCACGATATGAGGACCTCTGTAACCTTTTGGGAATGCAGACATTAAGCCAAAGAAGGAAACATGCACAGGCCGTCTTTGTAGCAAAAATTTTGTTGGGAGAGACTGATTCATCTGCAATTCTGCGCCAGAGCGAATTCTTCGAAGGCGTTCTTACGGATGGACTCCAGGAATACCGAATACGGGCTGCATGATCCTATCCGGTTCATGTCCGCAAGCTTCAACGAGTTTTACACCTTCTTCGATTTCAACTCTTCATCTACGACCTACAAACGAAAACTTCAGACTAGCCAAACCAGATCTGCGGAGCCCAATATTGAGTGGTAGCCCAGCATCTTCTAGGAGGGTGAGTATCTGTCCATTCATTTTACTTTGGAAGAAATTTACTATTTGTTTTTTTCTTTTTGTTTTTTTTTTATCACCCCTACGACGAGGATCATTTGGATGCGACAATTTTAATCTTAAAGCGAGAGGGTTTCTCTTTGAATGTGTGAAGGTAATATTGTAATCTAGTTCCACGTGTACTTTTTAATGTAATTTTTATTCATTGTAATGTTTTTCTAAAAGATATGGAGTTTTCACGCCTTTTTGAATGATCTCAATTTAATGCACATTAGCTTAATCACGGAGGCTTTTCTCCATCACACTTCATTAAGACTTTGAAGTCCGATGAAGGTAATAAATAAATAAATAAATAAATAAATAAATAAATAAATAAATAAATAAATAAATAAACCCTCCATGAGTCGATATTCAAGAGACCATCACTTATTCACACAAATCAGCAATCTTAATTATCAACGGACTTGCTTCATCAAACAAACTTTTTGCAACAAATTGATGAGATGAATTTAGACGATACTACTGATGACCCGATAAATCGCTCGAGGTCTTGCGAAAATACCTCGTTTCTTGAGTTTTCGGATGAAGTGAATGCTCTATTGCACTCTTACCAGATAGGTTTCTCGTCGGTACGAATAAACGAGTGCAAATTATCGCAAATCTGTCCAGTGGCTCTAAAAGCTGTGAAAAATCACTTCATACAACTTCTGCCGTTACCAACAAGCAAACGTTTGCTCAAAATGGCTGATCTTCTCGTCATCATACGGATACAGTCACCAACCTTTCCGTACTTCCCGGTGATAAGATTTCGATGACGAAATAAGAAAATGAAGTGTCCAACAAGATCCATCGTTGATAGTCGCCACCAACACCCCAGATTCTCACGATCTGGAGTTCTTCCACATCACTCCTTTCGCACCTGATCAAAACGAGGATGAAGTAAAACGTTGTTTCAGATAAATTTCCAATGTCCTCACATCTTAAGTAAACGTGGTCAAACTGATACCTAGGGGTAGGAACGCCGAAGATCTTTCTTTCGAGTCGTTTAAAGTGACTGACTCAAATATGGTCGGTGAACCTTGGTATTGGCCGGAAGTACTTTCAAGCCTGTACGTACTTTCGAGCAAAATCCAAAAAACGTTTCCACAACACGTCTTCCAAATATTCAATAAATAAAGGGACAACGAATCTTGCAACACTCACGTTATACAGGGATTCCTCTGACCATCGAAAAAAAACACAAAGACAAGCTTCCTGTTTTATCGAGTAAGTTTTACAGTGGTATATGTCCCGCCGAAGCAAGGGACGATGCTACACTAATCCTAAATTGAATTACAAAATGTCAGTACAATGAATATTCAACAACCATAATAAACCCAATTGATAATCAAGGTTGGGTGACAAAACGTCGAATGCCAAAACGTCAAAAGGACAAAACGTCGAAAGGACAAAACGTCGAAAGACAAAATGTCGAAAGACAAAATGTCGAATGCCAAAACGTCGAAGAGACAGATTGAGTGACAACATGTCGAAAGACAAAATGTCGAAAAGACAAAATGTCAAAACATAAAATTCCGAAAGCCACAACGTCGAAAGGAAAAAAAAGGTTTTAAAAAAAGTGTAATGTCTAACAAAATGTCGACTTATTCGATTAATGCGGAAACCGATGAAACAGATAAAAATGTTACATAAAAGCCAAATACTACACAATGTTTTTGGACAGAATAGTATTGGACAGAATAAAGTAAAAATTGGCCAATGTTCATACAATATGGATAGATCTCGGCTTTTAGTGGTCCGATTGACGCAGCTCAGAAATAACATGATTTTTACTTAATTGGAAAACCACAATATTTAGAACATAAAATTTGTATGTTATTGAAAATCTCCCATTTTGCGAAAACCAGCATGAAATATTTCGAAAACAATCAGTTTTATTGAAAAATCTTATTCCTCAAACTAAGCCACATATACCAAATAAAAAAAATGATTTGCAGAAGGGCATTTCCATTAAGAAATATTCTCAATTCAAGACTTGTCATTTTTGTCCAAATTGCAGATTTGAGATAACTGATTATAGAAAGCTCTGAATTTTGAAGCTGCGGTGAAAATTTTAGACCAATCTGTGCAGTAGAAGCCGAGTCTTCACACTTGACCATTTTGTATGAATAAATGGCATATGTGTACTTTATCCTGTCCAGTATTGTATATTCTTTTTCAATGTTATCATGTATTTTTGACTGGTCTTGGAAGTGAAAAATAAATAAAAATTGACTCGGTATTCATTAAGCTTTTTTAAATTAATTTTCATGTTATAAAATGAATATACGAGTCTCTCATCACAATGCTACTTTTAGTTAAACAGTTAGTTTAGTTAAAAAAACTATAAGGGTACATCTCTATGGGGTTGTACAAACTGGTGACGTAGGACCACGATGGTTAATTTAACTGAATTTGATGTCGTTCTTGTTGCTCGTTTTGACTTCATACTGTTTTCAGTGCTCGAATCTTTCGTAAATATTTATGCATATAACGATTTGCAGCCAAGTGTACGTTTAATCATGTCCCAAATATACATTATAATTATCCGATGAATTCGTCATATTTATCTATGAAAATGTGAAATTTCACTTGAGGCTGTATGATCATTTTGAAATTATATTAGTAACCTCCTATGAAATATATGGTAGCATTGGAAAGAACAGTAGTGATTGAGGCTTGTTCAGCATGCTGAAGCAAAATCTAAGTAATTCTAACTAAAGAATATTTAACAGCAATGTGTCTATAGGAAGTTATTCGAGGATTATAATGAAAGCTTCAGTTATCGCTTTGTTGATCTTATGGTTTGAGAGAAATATTATTCATTGCTTGGCAATGTGATAAATAAAGTCGGAAATATTACTCTGTTAACTCACTTACACACATTTGGTGGCCCTGAAAAGAGCCAAAGGCTTTGTTGGCTCGGATGCTGTCATAGATGAATCGCACTACAGGATGTTATCAGTTGATTGCCATGGTTAAACGAAGAATCCCCAACGCAAGTTCTACACTTTGTATAAGTTTGTATAAGTTCTCTGCTTATAAGACGAACCAGTTGAATGTTTCGTGGTGTGGATGGCACACATCAGCAACAGGTATTAGATCACACGGCTGAAGTCGAAATCTGAAAACGTAGCTTAAGTTTGAAATCTTGAGCGATACCACAAGCCGGACGCTCGATTTGTCTAATAATAGTAGTAATGATACCTAACTTGCTTGATTCTTGACTGCATCGCAGATGAGTTTATCATGAGCCGAAATCTCATAAACCAGATGCTGATCAACAGCTCAGCAGGCTTCTGGCTATGAGGTGCTCCTCGTTAAGCAGGTTCGAAGGAGCTCTTACCAGTTCTAAAGCGAAAATAGAATGGAACCGAATCCGGCGAAAGAAGCTTGCTTTAAACCCTTAGATTAGCAGATGATGCTCCTCCCATTCGTGCTCTTCTCTTTTAGTCGACCAATCCGGAAAATGGGTATGTGCCAATAATGTGTTGGGCTTGGAATTACTTTAAAATTGCGAAAAATGATAATGCGTGAGAAATTGATCAAATATGAATAGTTGGAATGCTTGACATTTTCTAAATATTCTCTAGTTAGCTATTGATAATCTATTGTTTTCTTTAATGATGAAAATTGTTAAATGATGAAAATTGTTCAATCAGAATTTCTCTTGAAAACCATTTTAAATATGTCGAAATTTTGTTACATGTGATAATTTTCATAATCGAAGTGCTCCCATAAAATATGGCTAATCAATGACACTGTTGGAAATGCCACTCTAGTTTACAATCGTTGTGAAATGTTGAGCACTCACCCCGACAGCACAGCAGCAGCGTCCAAGAATAGTCTCAAATTGTCGTGCCATCAATTAATCATGACAAATTAAATTTTGTACGAAACTGTGAGATTGCCTGAGAAATATAAGATGTAATAAGGTCGGAAATATTATTCTTTCAACTCTTTTCCACAAATTTGATGGCCCTGAAAAGGGCCGATGGCTAAGGCTAAGAATAGCCTCGATGCGGTCACAGATAAATAGCACTGCGGGATTGATCAGTCGATTGCCATGGTCCGTGGATGGCGCACAACAGCAACGGATAGTGGATCATCGGGCACAAGGCGAAATCTGGAAACGATGCTCACTCTTGAAATCTTGAGCGATTTCATAAGTCCGACGCTCGACTCGCTGCTTTTTTCTCTTCGGATCAGCAACTCTGGGGGCTTCTGGTATTTAGCTCCTAACGGGCTTGTTTCTTGATCACCGATCACCAGACGCAGGATCGCTAGCTTGAAGGTCAGCAGGTGCGGACGTCGCTGCACAGGATCGGAGGAGCTCTTGCCAGCTCGGAAGTCGAAACGGAATGAAACCGAATCCAACGAAGGAAGCATGCTATATACCCTTACATTAGCAGATAATGCTCCTCCCTTTCGTGTTCTTCTCTTTCTAATCGACCAATCTGGGAAATGCATATGTGCCAATAATGAGTTGGACTTAGAATTACTTGATAATTGCGGAAAATGATAATGCGTGGGGAATTATTCGAACATGAATGAAAGGGTTGGCATTTACTAAAATTCAATAGTTCGCTATTGATAATCAATTCGCTCCCAATACGACAATTCGTCCGGTGGGGTGTGCTGCTGTCGTCATGATGATGGTTGACGAGAGCAATGTCAAACTCATTCATGGTTTCAAAACATTCGGAACAAAATATTTATTTTCACCGCTTACTTCACTTATGTATGAAATTGAATGAGATAAAATGGTAGAGAATTCATTTGTCTACCCAATGGTATTTTTAGGGGCAGCGGAGAATGTCCCGAAGCGTGTTTTATTCAAGCGCAAAAATCGCTCAGGCGAAAGTTCCAATGAAACTAACCTCACATATCCTGGTTTTCCAACCTCAAACTAGTGCTCCTACCAGCCGGATCTCAATTTTTATGAAAGTAGTGCAATAATACAAAAAACAAACGTATGTAGAACATAGAGAATGGATATTACTACCTTTTCTGCCTAACTGTTTCACTGTGAACCGTCTTATATCAGGAAAATAAAACATTTTTCCCCACAGCGGCATGTGATGGATGCGTGAAAAATCAAATCTCTCATCATCTGACTAGTTGCGCTACCAAAGTATAGATGGCTAACAGTATGTTGCGTTTTGCGATTGGAAGCGTATAGTTTTCTTTAATAAGAAGGTAAATTTCTGATCCATGGGTGCCAAAATTATGAAAATTGTTCAATGGGAATTTCTTTTCAAAAGCATTCTAAACATGTCGCAATTTTGTTACATGAGATCATTTTCGTAATCGAAGTACTCTCATAAAATATGGCAAATCAAAGACACTGTCGGAAACTCCACTCTAGTTTATAATCGTTGTGAAATGTTGAGCACTCACCCCGACGGCACTGCTGCAGCGTCCACGAATAGTCTCAAATTGTCGTGCCATCAATTATTCATAACAAATTAAACTTTGTACGAAGCTGCGAGATTAATTGAGGAATATAAGATGTAATAAGGTCGGAAATATTATTCCTTCAACTCTTTTCTACAAATTTGATGGCCCTGACAAGGGCCGATGGCTTTTTTAGCCTCGATACGGTCACAGATAAATAGCACTACGGGATGTTATCAGTTGATTGCCATGGTCAAACGGGGAATTTGCTTATACGACGAACCAGCTGAATGATTCGTGACGTGGATGGCGCACAACAGCAACGGGTTGTGGATTCCCTGGAACAAGTCGAAATCCGGAAACGATGCTCACTTTTGAAATCTTGAGCGATTTCACCAGTCCGACGCTCGATTAGCAGCATCTCCTCGGATCAGCAACTCTGAGGGCTTCTGGTTCCTAACGGGCTTGCTTCTTGACCACCGATCACGAGTCGAAATCTGGGAGCGCGGATAAATTTGCGGCGGCGATGACGATGGCTTGGACGCTTCTCCGAGCGGCAGTTGTTCGCCGCTCGGAGAAGCGCCCAAGCCATCGTCATCGCCGCCGCAAATCAATTTTGCGTCTTCCTCTTCCGACGACACAAATTGGACTGCGTCACAGTGCAAAAGCAAAGCGAGAATGACTCGCCCGATCGTGTTCACAGTCCGACCGCAAAAAGAAGACTGAGGGAAGAAGCAGGGACCTGTTTGCTTTTATAGTGGGAAGCGATACCGTCGAAAAATGCTCGAACGTGATTGGTTGGATAAGAAAGGGGTCAACATTTATCAAATTTTCAATTGTTAAACAACAAAATTCACTTATCGGATATATTACTTACGATGCGTAGATACATTTCTGATCGAATGATACTAAAATCGTAATAATTGGTTCATAAGCAACTGAGTTATTAACGTTTAAAATCTCCCCTAATTTCGTTACATGCCTCATTCTGGGGCTGTTCGGGGCACGTCAGGAGTTAATCATCAATGTTAACTTCCTTTTTCCGATAAGCCTAGATAGCCGCGTAGTGTCGGTAGCGGTTGTTTCAACTGGCTAAGAATTAACACTACGGACTGCCTGTTCCGGTGGTAAAAGTCCACCTAACAGGTGACCCCTAATTCATGCGGCTTTAAGCTTACCGTGCCTAGGAATGAATGGTTAGGGGGGATCTAAATAAAACCTAACCGCAAACGGAGCCTGTGGAGTACCAGGGCGCCCTCTACAGTATTATGTCCTTCCTGTGTTACCCGGAGCAATGGCGCAGGTGACCTTGTGTTTCTCCGAGATAATCGGCTTCCCTTCTTCAGTCTCAAGCCTGAGGCTTAATAAGGGTGGAATTATTAATACGTTGTAATTTAGTTTAAATTTTCACCTTAATGATCTCGCATTATGCGTTTTACACAGTGTATTCTGTGCTTTTCGCCTTTGGCGACTTTTAAGAGATACCGATCTGTTTTTTTCGCTGCTGGTCTTTCGTGCTGAGATTGCGAAAAGCTTAATCCTGCCTAGTTTGGGTAGTGGCTACGGTTAGGATAGCTTAGTTAGACCAATCTTCAGCATAAAATATCAGCAACGATGATTCTTTGTAGACTCATGCAAATGGTACAGCTTAAGTGGCGCTAGTTCAAAAACCTTACTTTTGTGAGCTTTTATCTAGATATCCTTGTGGACCCAGTTTTTGCTACTTTCAGAAACATGAAATGGTAAACTCACGTGACATGCCTCGTGCATGCGAGCTCGTAAATAGCGCAGACGTTGCTACACTCATTTCTGAGTTAACAACCAGAGATGTATGTGATGTCACAATTGATATTTCTGTTCATATATTATATATTCAAGAGGAAATACGTCTTTCGTTTTGTGGTGTATTAACCACATGATGAACCATCCCCACATGATAATTTCAAACGAATTGTCGTTCACTGCCTATGAAAAGGCCTTCTGCTGATTGTGGGCAGTGATGCTGATACTCATCACATCATCTGGAGCAGCTCGGATACCAATTTGAGAAGCTCCAGTCTGATGGAATGCTTATGTAGTTGAAATCTTGGATTACTTATTGTAGGAACCTTCATGGTATCTGCTAGAGAAGAAGTGTTAGACATAATGCTTCGCTCGAACAGAATCAGTCACGAGTTGACGAATTGACATGTATCAGATGATGAATCATTATCTGATCATCGCTACATCTCAATATGAACATATGAATGTTGTTCGCGCCAACGCGAAGTTTTTGAGTTGTGAGTCCTTCCCACCCCTGTCCCATGTAACCTCGAGCCGCCGCGAGTATTTCGGCCTCTCATCCCGACCACTAACAACCACCCCAAATAACACACACACACCACGTCGTTAGTTTTGCCTTGCACCCCATCCATTCGAGCGACATGATCAAACATGTACCTGTACGCAGTCAAGCCGACCAACCATCCAGCTATGTACAACGTGAAGCAGCACCCAAAAGAGTTTCCACTACCACCACCACAACAGACACCAGTTAGCAGACCGATTGCAGCATTCAGTATGTAGTAAATAACAGGCAGTGGAATTTTCCACCCTCGTCTCCACAACGTTGTGCATGCAACGCTTTTGTCCACCTGCCACCTATAAAGGGGGCTTGCATGCGCAAGGAGATTATTCAGTTTTCTTTCAACCACCATTCTGTAAACATCAAAAGGAATAATATAGAAGTTAAAGTTACCAAACCGCCTTTCCCTCCACCAGTGGAAGTCAATCAGCCTTTTTGAAGGCTAGAGTTGCAAGAGCCCCCTCCAGTCGAGCTATCGGTCCTGTGCCCTGTTGCTCCCGGCAACAGGTGGACGGAAGATCAACAGATCTTTCCGTTCCCGCTCACCCGAGCCAAAGTCCCAGTTGCACGCCGCAACATATGGTCCTTCGAGCCGGATAGAGGAGCCAGTTCCTTGAAGGCTGCAACAGCAGCAGAGTCAGTCGTCAATCAACAGATTGAGACAAATCCATTCCAATTGCTATCGCCGATAGCAATCAGCTTTCCTACCAAAGGATTGCGGTTGTTCCTGCCCGGTAGCTCGACACAAGAGCGAAAAGAATATTCCTGGTTTCCATTGGCGGAGAGGAGACGAAATTCCCCAAGTGAAGTGAACAGAGACAGTGAAAAAGTCCCGAAGTCCGAATCATTTCCACCCCGAAAGTAAGTCGCGCGCGTGTGAAGTGGTTCCAGAATGGCCGAAGTGAAAAGGCTGTTCGCCCAACGTAGCCTCGTCGAGGCAAAAGTGAAGCGGCTCCAGGAGCAGTTGGTTGACCGGGATGGTACCAACCGACCAAGCTTTGCACGAGTGAAGCTTTATGTAAGTGAGCTCCAGTTTCTGTACCAAGAATACCAGAGAGTGTATGGCGAGTTGCTGTCTGCATTCCCAGCCGAGCGGTATGCAGATCTTGACGAGAATTATGAGCGCTTCGAGGACCTCCATTTTGATGCATGCTTACTGGTGGAAACGTTGTTGCTATCCTTTCCGACCACCGGTAACAGGTACCAGCACAGTAAAGCGTTATCATCCAACTATTTCGCTGCGACCACTGCGCCACGCTGGCGCACCCCGATCATACGAAGCCGATCACCGAGCCCAATGACGGAACAATCCGTTCCGATTGCAGACGTGATGAAGGAGCCAAACACGTCGCCACCGAAAGAGTTGTCCCCAGAGCAGCTGTTCCCAGCCCAAGCGAACGAGTTGAAGGTGAGCCAGTTTGCCCTCAACCCAATCCACTCCTTGCAGCCACCAAGCGCTGAAACTTCAGCCATGAAGTTAATTCCTGTGTGTGGAGCAGCCCTGGTCCGTTCCGAAGGTGATCTCGCCGAGGTCATCAAGAGCAAGTCGGCACCAATGCCGATTGTCCCGCCTTCTGTTGCTCAAATAGCTCAGAAGTGCCATCGTGAAGAAGATTCCACCCACCGTGGAAAAATGTCAACGACGTGTGAAGAGGTGACAACCGTTGCCTACGAAGACGAGTCGAACCCTCCGTGCAAGCAGACAGTTCATCAAGCGATGAACCCGATTCTAGTTTCAATCAACCTGGTTGGAACCCATCCGATACCGACGCCGTTCCAGAGAGCTCCCGAATGTGGAGCGTTACCGAAGTCGTTCCTTATGCCACCCGGTTTCCATCAACCGCCCAGGTTGGCATCGATGCCAACTGACGTGATTTCAATGCCCAAGATACTCCAGAATCCAGCAGCAAGTTCCCAGTCGTTCCAGTGCGCAACCGGTTCCCGTCCGGTGCTCCAGCGGTTCCCTTGTGTGGCTGGATTCCACTCAAATCCCAACGAGTTCCCGAGTGCGATCGGATTGTGTCTGGTCGCGAAACGATTCCCATGTAGAACCAGATTCCGTCCAGCGACGATTCCGTTTGGCCAGTCATCCCGTTTGGCTGGATTCCATCCAACGCCGCAGCGATTCCCGTGTGTGGCCGGAACCATTCCGGCATTGAAGCATTCCTCCAACTTGACCGAATCCAATTCGCTAGAGAAGCCTTTCCAACGTGTGTTCCCGGATGTGGCCGGATTCTCTCCGGTAATGAAGCAGCCGTCCAGTGTGATGGGATACCAGCTGGTGTCCCCGAGATTTCCAGCTGCAAGCGTGTTCCATTTGGTGCCCAAGAAGTTCCAGTGTGTGGCCAGAATCCATCCGATTCGTGAGCAGCCATCTTGTGCGACCGGACCTCGTTCGCTTCTGAAACAATTCCCGCCTAGTGTCGGATCCCATCCGGTACCAGAGAAGCCTCCAGATGTGACCGGTATCCCTCCTCCGGTTCCCAAGCCTCCAGGTGTGACCGGTATCCCTCCGGTATTCAAGCTAGCCATGCCGTCTACAGAAATGCCTGCGAGATTCAAGCCGATTCGGATGTCAGCCGGCATCCCTCCGATCAGCAAGTCAATCCTGAAGATGAGCGAGATATGTCCAGCAAAGCACCCGTGTCCAGTGTCAACCGGAAGCCATGCGGTATCCAAGTGGTTGCGGTGTTCAACCACGATTCCACCGATAGCGATGCCATTCCTAACAACAGCCGGAATCCATCCGGTAAAGGAGTCAACCCCGATGCCCACCGGAAAACGTCCGGTATTAAGCGAAGCCCGAAGGCAGAGATTGACCAAGAAGATGATGCCGCCGGTCAACCCGACTGGTGATTCCAAGCAACCCCTTACCAAGTCCAGGCCGGAGAAACCACCAGATGAAGCCCCCATGCGACGTCGAGCCAGCGAAGCCATCCCGGAGTGCGTGTCCCGAGCGCATCCACCCAAAGATGTTCATCAAGTGGTAAGCAAGCTTTCGATTTGTGGTGTGTGCCTATTCCCTATCCTGGCTCAAAGTGGTTTCCCCAGTCCACCTTTGAAGAATCCCATAGAAACATTAGTGTTGTTGAGTTTCCATTGCCAACTTGAAGTTTTGTTCCATTGAGTAAGATGTGTATCCATGTGAGATTTCCACCCACAATACAGTCCACTTGACGAGTCCTACAAGAAATGATAATTCCATCAAACGATCTTTCAAGTTTGTGCCTTACCGAGTTTGTTTCCCTTATGTTGATTCCTTATCCTAATGTGAGTACCTAATATTGCAACTAGTAGTATTCGAATCCCTGTGAAGTGTTTGTCCAGTTATCCAAATACAGTCCACAAGTATTGATACATCCATGTAAATCCCCAACATTTGAGTTAGTATGGCAGTCTACCATAAACTGCCCACCAATGTTTTCTTTAACACCTGTGCCCTTTGTGTAATGAAATTCAAAGTTCCTTGCAGTGCCTGAAGTAGAATTCCTTTTTATCTCGATTATTTCCCTTTGTGACATACAGTCCGTAGTTCCTTCCATCCCTTTGAGCTTATTTGTTAATACGTAGTAAGCTATTGTTTCCACCCTGACAGTCCTTTAGAGTTGAGTTCCTGAGTTCCCTTTTTGCGATCATGTTCGTCCTTGTTACTATCAATGCAACTTCCCTTTTCCATTTTGGCCGGGGAGTATGTTCGCGCCAACGCGAAGTTTTTGAGTTGTGAGTCCTTCCCACCCCTGTCCCATGTAACCTCGAGCCGCCGCGAGTATTTCGGCCTCTCATCCCGACCACTAACAACCACCCCAAATAACACACACACACCACGTCGTTAGTTTTGCCTTGCACCCCATCCATTCGAGCGACATGATCAAACATGTACCTGTACGCAGTCAAGCCGACCAACCATCCAGCTATGTACAACGTGAAGCAGCACCCAAAAGAGTTTCCACTACCACCACCACAACAGACACCAGTTAGCAGACCGATTGCAGCATTCAGTATGTAGTAAATAACAGGCAGTGGAATTTTCCACCCTCGTCTCCACAACGTTGTGCATGCAACGCTTTTGTCCACCCGCCACCTATAAAGGGGGCTTGCATGCGCAAGGAGATTATTCAGTTTTCTTTCAACCACCATTCTGTAAACATCAAAAGGAATAATATAGAAGTTAAAGTTACCAAACCGCCTTTCCCTCCACCAGTGGAAGTCAATCAGCCTTTTTGAAGGCTAGAGTTGCAAGAGCCCCCTCCAGTCGAGCTATCGGTCCTGTGCCCTGTTGCTCCCGGCAACAGGTGGACGGAAGACCAACAGATCTTTCCGTTCCCGCTCACCCGAGCCAAAGTCCCAGTTGCACGCCGCAACAAATGTCAATTTGCAGACTTTGCATTTGTTATACTCCACAAACTGGGAATTGGTTGTGACCAAATACCATGGATTCTCTGCGTCCATTGGAAATCCTAGTGATATTGGATGTTTCCACTTCCGGTGAATTGGGACACAATTGTCCTTGTTTCGAGTGATCTCACAATTGCTTGTCACTTTGCTTATAGGAAATGTTCCTCACAAGTCCCTTCGCAGGACGTCTGCCTATTTGTAAAGGAATATGTCAGATAGTCAGACTGCCTTTAAAGCTCTTGCTTCGGCCAACTCAGGGTCTAAGCTTGTTATCGCACGTCGAACTCAATTTGAGGAACTGAATTCAGTCAACTCTGTAAACCTTGTATGGATCCTTGCTATTCTTCCATTGCTGGGAATGAATTGGCTTATGAATTAGCTCGCAATGGAGCATCGCATGACTTCATTGGCCCTCAGGCAGCTATTCCAATTTCGAAGTGCTGTGTGAAGCTTCAGAAATTCTTGGGCGGCAACTCAGCACAAGCAATATTGGAATAATTTGGAGTCTTGTCGTCAAACAAAATTGTACATTACTGAGCCATCCCAAAAATGGCTAAGTATTTAACAAATCTGTCAAAGCAGAATTGCAGTCTATTGGTTACAACCTTGACTGGCCACTGCCGACTCAACTATCACATGGTAAATATTCAGCGTGCTGATACATTTGTGTGTGATAGTTGTGATTCCGATTATGGAACTTCTTATCACCTGATATGTAACTGTCCAATTTTCGCGTAATTGCGATTCCAATTACTTGGTAAACACTTATTAAGTGAAACTGATTTCAGAAACCTGAATCTTCAGGACATTCTGTCTTTCTTAACCCGCTATAGGCTCTCTTTACGCTCTTGCGTTTTGCAGTGCCCTTTTTAAGGCGCTGTTCGAACCCATTGTGGTATGGAGCTACATGCTCTCAATTCGCTTATGCAATTTTCCCTCTTCAAGGGACCCCACTCCTATTTCCTCTCATCTTTCCCTTCCCTTTCCTCTCCCATCGGGTAGATGATGAAATAGGCTCAATTATGGCGATGGCACAAATCTCCCAAATGGCGGGGAACGTGCCTCTGGAGCCGGCCTTCTGATACCTGATACATGCCTCATTTTCCGTACTTTTAAAGTGCACCCCAATATAGACGTAGTCCTACGTCAAAAGCAATGCGAGGGAATGCTTTGAATTAAAACTACCAATTGATGTTTGCTTTGTTCTAACTAGTTGATAACCTTAAGAAAATTGTTCTCTAACTTATCCCAAAGCTTATGAAGTCCAGCAATTTAGCCTGATGATGTTATTTTCACATCTTTTCATAACCACTGTGCCATTTGAAAAGAAAATAATTTCAAAAAGTATTAGTTTTGGAGCTTTTCAAATATCATCCAAAATAATCAATTTCCCGACACTATGGGGCAAGTGTGCCACCCATATGGGGCAAGACGGCCATCGAATGAACATCGCATGTAATTCTACTTGTAATGAAACTTGTTTTATTTCTTATTAATATTATTTAAAAACCAGACGCTAATCAATAATTAAAAAAATAATTTTAAGTTTACCATAATAAGATGTTGCTTTATAACAAGGTTCATCACATGCGTAACTCTCTATTAGTCATTCGAATAACTAAAATAATGATTTTTGTCTCCATTCAATACAATATAAATAGAACTCTTATATTACGGCGGATATGTATAATATTACACTAGATCAGCACTAAATAACGGTAAAATATTGATGTAGATATGTAAAACGGTACTTAATAACCCCAATTACATGTTATTATTGAATATTTCGTGATAAAATCACTTTGGGGGGCAAACATGTCTACTATGCTTCAGAAACCACTACCGGTGCCTCATTTTAGTTTATTATTATGATTTATTATTACATTCTTGTAAATTTCACTTCGACAATGTTTGTTTACAATAGGTGGCACACTTGCCCCAATAAGTATATAATTCAACCAAACTGGATTTTGGATGTAAAACTGAATGCTTTTTTCGTTCAAATGCCACAATAACTTACACATTTGAATAGTTTCACGATGTACAGTACGTTAGAAAAATCTGGTAATAATTTACCTTTTACCATGCTATTTAGAAACAACGATATCTTATAAAAATCCACTCAAATTTGGTTGTCTTTGCAAAAGTCGATATATATACGTGAAAAATAGAGTAATTTTCATCAAATTTTGATGATTGTATAGTAAACTATAAAGAAACATATTGTTAAGCTCAAAGAGAAAATATATATAGTAGTTTTTTTTATAAAAAGCAGGGGTGGCACACTTGCCCCTATGGCACACTTGCCCCAAAGTCCGCTATTTATCCAGCTTTTTACGCTAGCTATAAAACGATAAGGGGTAACTTGTCTTAGGCTGTGAACCGTGAACCACCAATTCGTGTAACTATTAGTTAAAATTTGACATTTCGATAGTTATTTTCCCCTCAAATGGTTAAATTCAACTTCGCGCTTTGACAGTCGAGTACAGTGGGGATTCGCTCGTTGGGGGTCCGCTACATGGAATGACTCGATGGTTGGATGTTCGCTGGTTGGAAAATATTCCAACTAAAAAGCATTCAAATGTCAACAGAAAATGTAAACTGACATTGATGTCTGAGTACCGTCGCATTAAGTCTCCATATATAGAACAAATGCGTATGTATATGTGCGTTTCGTGACGATTTGCTCTCCAGAAGCGTTAGTGTGAAGAGTGCATTTTCACCAGCTGTCAGTCGTTTCAACTAACGAGTTGGATTCGCTAGATGGAAGGCAGTCGCGTTCCAACCAGCGAATCCCCGCTGTAGTTGTTTTACAACGAAGTTGACAGATGCTTAGTTATTCTCAAATTCACGGGAGCAGAAAATAACTTTCGAACTTTCAAGTTTAACCATGCTCCAGAGCAGGATTATTTTTACCCGGAAAGGAAACAACTATCGAACTGTCAAATTTTAACTAAAATTTAAACAAATCAGTGAAGCGGCTCACACCCTCAGTAGGCAATGATTTTATTGTGTTGATTCAACTGTCATTAATTTTCACTTTATTTGTTATGCATTGTAGCTTCGTATTCAATTTATAATACATCAACCATGTTTCTAGAATACATCCAGCGTTAGCTTTCAAAATGTCCGTAGTGGATTAAACAACTTAATTTTAGGTGAACTCGAAAAACCCAAATTTGGCAACTTCGATGATTGGTCGATACGTTTCTTTCTTTGTTTGGCAATATTGCTGTTGCGAGAGAGGCAAAACAACCCAACCGTGGGTAAAAACTAAATGCAGTTTACCCAAATTTGAATTTAAAGAACTTATTTCTTGGGTAGTCTCATTTCTCCGTGTATGTTCTCATCCACTGGTGTACTAATCTGACTCGGTCGAAGAATTTTGACACTAGAGCGCATCCAGATCAGGCGCACGGGAAAAAAAATTGTGGTAAAAAATACTATATGAGCTGACCACGCACATTCTTGAAACTACCATGGAATTCCAGAGCAATTTACTATGTTTACGGTACATCCCACCAAATTACTGGTACATTTGATAGAAATAATTTACAACAATCTGATTTCGATAACAAACATGGTAAAATCAAGCTCATTTCTGGTCTGCTGAAAATTGTCGGTACGAGCACTTAAGTTAACCCCCTAAATTAGTAGTTTTTACCGCACAATTTTTGTGTGTGTATGGGGATCATGCGGGAGCGTGCCCCGCTCAAGTGTCACAATTCTCAGATCGAGTAAATTTAGTACACCGGTGGATTAGATCATACAGCAATCATTGCAAAATTCTTTAGTCGTCTCGGTTTTTCTGGATATTCTGGATATCGTGATTGGCTGAAATCTTACTTGAGTGGTCGAAAAATGGCCATCAAAATTAGGGATTGCACTTCACCCTACTTAATCGTTACCTATGGAGGGCCACAAGGCAAATGACTGCCTTTGGAGTCCAAAGTTTGGACATTGTATTTTTGAGTATTCTAAAATAATGTGCATTCGATGTTTGAGCTCTCATTTGCCGATGATTTTAAGCTGTATTGTATCGTCAATGGTGTCAGAAATGCTTCAATTCCAGTTTGATGCGTTTATAGTTTAGTATGAACGATTCGCATGGAGCTGAGCTGACAATTGCTCAGTAATATCATTGTTAGAGTTTCGTTCTACTTCATCGTAAGCGCTATTATTCGTTGTATCAAACTTAAAATGTTCCACTACGGCGGATATTCCAACTTACCTGAAACATAGATTCATTTTCCAAGTGTTCATTTTGTGAAATCTGTCATAGTTCTTACACTTGTACACCAAAAATGCAATAAAACTACTGTATTTTGACAAATAACTTCAGTTCAATTATCCACTTTGCACTTTTTCACCGAAATCGCATGGGCGAACACGATTTGAGAGAAATGTTTAACGATCGACACCAGTCACACCACTTTATGATACAAATTTCTTCCCGCCCCCCTGTGTGACTTACTTCTTCGGGCACTTATGTTCACTATGGAAAACCTTCGTACTTCTTCACTGAAGGATTTCATTCCAATCACACGCAGTAAAAGTTCTATAATTCACGAAATTTTATGAAATTTCCTCAACGACCTCGTTAAATTGAGAATGTAAACAAACTTCAATCCGTCGTGCTGAGATAAAGAAAGTTTGTGCGTATCAATGTGTGCGCGATGCTCGACGTAAAAACAATGTTGCCACATTTTTTCCAACTCTCATCTGTGTTTCCGTATGGAGCGGTTCCACGCCAAATCGGTAAACTATGAAACTCGACTACCTTGGATTCAAATGGAATTTTGCACATAGTTTCGATATAATAGAATAAGTTTTTTCCACTGGTGGAGAGACCATTTAAAATCAAGAGTAACTTCTGATAAGGGCGTAAGTATTTTTAGCATCACCATTTAAAAAAAAAATGTACCTCGGAAACCGTTTGTTATAGAGAAAAAGTGTCTGAAGAGGGATGGTAGACAATCAAATAGGCTTTGTAAAAAAAAATATACACTGAAAATAAAAATACTTTTATTTTCATGAAAAAATTGAAATTAAACCTTAAAACACAAATGGCAAAAAATAGGTATCTTCGTTTTTTTTGTTTCTGTAAAATTTCAATGTAAAACCAGATGTTTAAGGCACAGTTTCAACATGGTGCAATCTAAAATAAAAAAATTTTTCTAAGAGCAACTTTTGGTGCATTTCTGAAAATTCAATTTCTGGCCGTAGAAAAGACGTTTTGATGCTGTAATATGATTCTTCACCCAAAAACAATTCAAAATGCTAATAACAATGATCTTCCTAAAACTAGCCGTTTTCAAGATATTTAGGATTCAATTATATAAACAGCCCTGTCGTCCTGCTTAGTCGCGCTTAGTCGACGACTAAGAAGCTTTTCTCAGATTTTTTTTTTCAATTTTTCACCCGAAGTCATAGAAAAAAATGTGCAAAATTAACAACAATTTAACGCCCCATAAGATATCAACCGAAATTTCCAACCTGTACCCAACGCTCTGTTACCCTATTTCTTTCAGAACTTCATATACAACATATTACCGCCCTGTAAAAATTCCATCGAAATTTTTGAGCTGTATCAACGCCTTAGAGTAATTTCACATGATTCCACGTAGATCAAAATTGAAAACTACAAGCTGTATCAACGCCCTGGAGTAATTTTACTTTATCCCATATAGATCCGTGGCATCCTAACGCCCTGTATGACATCAATTAAAAATTCAAGTTTTATCAACACCGAAGAGTAACTTGACCTCCCTTATGTAGACCAAGTGCATCCTTACGCGCATCTTTACGCCCCACATCACTTAAATATCTTAAGCATTATCAACGCCCTGGAGTAGCTTGGACTCGTGCCATGTAAATCAGCTGCATCTAAACGCCCTGTGGGACAAATGTCAAGATGTACAAACGCCCTTGACTTATTTGACCTTGTCTCACGTAGATCAGGTGTACCTCAATGACCTGCATCGATTGAAAGCTACAATCTATTGACGCCCTAGAGTGATTTGAACTTGTCTCATATAGATCAGCAACATCTTAACGAACAGGGCTGTAGGACATTATTTAAAAATTTCAAGCTGTTTAAATGCCCTAGACTAATTTAACCTCATCCAAAGTAAATCAAGTGCATCTTGACGCCCTGTGTGACCTCAATAGAAACTTCAAGCACTATCAACGCCCTGGAGTGATTTGACCTAATCCTATGTCGATCAAATACATTTCATCGCCCTGTAGGACATCCATTAAAAAATCAAGCTTTATCAACGTCCTGGAGTAATTTGACCTCAATTTACGTAGACCAAGTGCATATTTACGCCCTGTAGGACATCAATTGAATATTCAACGCCCTGGAGTGAATAAACCTTGTTACATGTAAATAAGCTGCATTTTAACACCCTGTGGGACAAATGTTAAGATGTATAAACGCCCTTCACTTATTTGATCTTGTCTTACGAAGATCAGGTGCACCTCAGTGCCCTGAATCGATTGAAAATTCTAATCTGTATTGACGCCCTGGAGTAATTCGACCTTGTCTCACGTAGATCTTAGATAAGGCGCACATTAACGCTCTGTAGGACATCAATTGAAAACTCCATGAAGTATCAACGTCCTGGAGTAATTTGGACTCGTGTCATGTAATCAATTCATTTTAACGCCCTGTTCGATATCTATTTTCCTTGTCTTACGACCTTGTCCAATGACATTGTCTTACGTAAATCAGGTGCAACCAAATGCCCTGTATCCATTAAAAATTCCAAGCTGTATCAATGCCCTGGAGTAATTTGAGCTTATTTTATGTTGATCAGGTACATCGCAACGCCCTGTAGGACATCAATTAAAAATTCCAAGCTTTTGCAACGCCCTGGAGTAATTTGGCCTTATTTCACATAGTTCAGAAACATCTTAACACTTTGTATAACATCAATCGACCAAGCTATATCAATGTCTGAAGTAATTCTATTTATTCCATATAGATCTTTGCAAGATCTGGAGGATATTTACGCCCTGTTTAAAATCAGTAGAAATTTCTTAGTAGTATCAACGCCCTGGAGTAATTTGACTTTATCCTTTGAAGATCAGGTGCATCTCAACGCTCTGATTGATGTCATCGAAATTGTCAAAATATATCAACGCCCTGGATTAATTTATTCCTTTCTCACGTATATCTTAACGTCCTATATGCCATCAATTGGAAATTCTAGCCTGTTCAACGTCCTGGAATATTTCAAGCTTATCTTATGTAGTTCAGGTGCATCTTAACGCCCTTAACATTAATTGAATATTCCAAACTGTATTACCGGCCTGGAGTAATTTGACCTTATTCTATGTAGATCAGGTAGATCTCAATGCTCTGTAGGTCATTACTTGAAAATTCCAAGCTTTATTAACATCCTGCAGTAATTTAGCTTAAGTCCACATTAATGAATTGAATCGTAACGCCTTGTAAAAATCAATCAAATTTTTCATTCTGTATCAACGCCCTGAAGTGATAATACTTTGTTTCACGTAGATCAGCTGCATCTGTAAAAAAAAAACAATTAAATTTTGTTTGCTCTCTGACCTTAACTAACGTATATCAAGTGAAGAGTAGTATTTGGTACTTTAGTTGCGTCGTCTGCTCTTGCAAGAACGAGCGATGCAATCAAGATCAATGTTGATTGTGTATGCTGAGCAATTTATTTATTATATTCATTTATTTATTTATTGTTGTCAATCATGTTTGTAGACCGTTACAGAGAGTTTCTTATGCGCTAGTTACACTGAATTGTTGGTGAGTTTTTTACGTTTTATAGGGCTCATTCATTTATTTCATAACGCTAAAATTGACCATTTTGGACACTCACCCACCCTTTTGTAACGCTTTTTGTGTGAACATTATTCAATTTTTGTATGGGCCGTAACATCCTTAGGACACCCACCCACCCCCTCAATCGCTATGATATTTGTGAATGGGCTCACACGTTGTTTATAATATCTATATTTTGTCTCATATTATATTTCCATACTATTTGTCAAACGATTTTGCTACTTTTCCTCGAAATGTTCATGAAGGTGCAAGAATAGTTCTCAGTGACAGGGTGCTACCAGATGACTGGTCCGTTCACTACTCTGAAATGTAGGAAGTTGTGAAACGGTATATTCGGAGAACAGACATTCAAGGGACTGACGTTCGAGGAAACGACATTTGGGGAATCAATATGTAGGGCAAAGTAGCACAATCCCTTAATTAAATGGGCTGTAGGCGCTTAATTAAATGCGCTGTATCCCAAATATTCGGTATTATTAAAGAAATTGTTGGTTAAATTATCTTCAGTGATGAAAAGTGGCGATCATTTCTTTTGAACTGGAACAAAAACAAAACCAAACGCTCCCGAGCGTCAGAGCGCTGGTTTACTCGCACACTCGGAGCACAAATGTTGTTATAAATGTGTTACTAAAAATATAACAATTTGAGAACAAAGCCATTTTGACAACAAAATTTTATCAATTTCTGTTATTTTTAACTGCTGCTGATAGGAATGTGTTATAATCTTGTTATGTGGTTCTGGTCGGGTTATAATGAATGAGTGCGCTGAAGACATCAACAAGATTGGATGCAGAATCGCACTTTTATTTTCCTTCCCTCACTTATAAAAACTAACTGCGGAGTCCAGTAGTGAATGAAATGCGCAATAATATCCCATCAACTTTATCTTTGACACTTACACAAATAAACGAATTGTTGAGAAGTAACAATAGCAATATGTAACAATATTATTAGCCGCACCAATCCCTCCAAAATGATCCGTCAAACAAACCAAGACAAATACGAAGGCAATGAAAACAATAGTTGATCAAGCGCTCGGCTCGCTCGGGGCACATTCTCTGTTTCGCTCGAAACACTAGCGGGTACATAGCGATACATACATACTTCAACGAATTCTTTGTTCTCTTAGTGCTTGAACTAGATTTTTTATATGCGTTTCCTATCTCGATGTCGTGACCGTACGTCACAATTCGCAATGCAATAACTGTCCAAAATTAGATGATTTTGAAAAATGGTTTTTAGACGAACTAGAAAAACGCAATTTGATTGAAATAAGTTTTGAACAGTGGATTTCTACCGATAGATGCGATTTGGAAGCATTAGTAAAACCAGTGGATGAATTTGTGTCATATTTTAGTAAAAAATTAGAGAAATTAGTAACTCACGATTACATTAAAAATCAACAATCTTCATTTCTTAAAGATAGAAAAGCAACATTGCAAGAAAACGAAGTTGTCGTCATATGTGACTTTTCTGAAAATTACACATTTATTCTTCAGGATGAGGCTCAAAGCCATTACTGGAACAACGATCAAGCAACACTACATCCATTTGTTGTTTATTTTAATGATGGAGGAATAGTCAAGAATTTGAGCTTTGTTGTTGTGTCTGAAGTCATGAGTCACGATACATTTTTGAAACAACAAATGCATATCAAACGAATGATATTTATGTCAGATGGGGCTGCATCCCAATATAAAAATAAAAAAAATTGCGACCTTATGTCAATTTAAATCAAAGTACGATATTGACGTAGAATGGCATTTTTTTTGCCACTGCACATGGTAAAGGGCCATGTGATGCCATTGGTGGCACATTGAAAAGGATGGCTACTAGAGCTAGTCTGGCAAGACAGCATGAGCATCCAATCATTAATGCAAAAGCTTTGTATGAGTGGGCTAGTAAGCGGAGAGAAGAATACCTGACAAAATTGTCATTTTGTTTTGTGTCACAGGAAGATTACGAACAAGGATCAGAAGAACTAAGTAACATACATCAACAAGCAAAGCGATGGAAATTTATCCAGTGTTACGTCTGTTTGTCTGTGGTAATACTTATATTAATTCTCAACAATATTCCAACAATCATCCTGTATCTTTCGAACAGTTCATCCAACCGTCTAAATGTCAAAGAAAAAGTAGATGGGATATTAATGTGGGAAGAGATTAACGTAACATTGTTGGTGGAGCATCTGGAGTAACTTATCTTGAAAACGGCTAGTTTTAGGAAGATCATTGTTATTAGCATTTTGAACTGTTTTTGGGTGAAGAATCATATTACAGCATCAAAACGTATTTTCTACGGCCAGAAATTGAATTTTCAGAAATGCACCAAAAGTTGCTCTTAGAAAAACTTTTTTATTTTAGATTGCACCATGTTGAAACTGTGCTTAAAACATCTGGTTTTACATTGAAATTTTACAGAAAAAAAAATTGAAAAAAATCGAAGATACCTATTTTTTGCAATTTGTGTCTTAAGGTTTAATTTCGATTTTTTCATGAAATTAAAAGTATTTTTTTTTCAGTGTATATGTTTTTTACTAAGCCTATTTGATTGTCTACCATCCCTCCTCAGACACTATTTCTCTATAACAAACGGTTTCCGAGGTACAATTTTTTTTAAATGGTGGTGCCAAAAATACATACGCCCTTATCAGAAGTTACTCTCGATTCTAAACGATCCCCAATTATATGAGATAATTTTCGTCTCATGTACTTAATACATCTGCGCAGTTTCATCCAAATCGGAATGGTACATGTCAGATTTCAGCATTTTATGGACGATTTCGCGTGGAACCGCTCATATGAACATTTTTTTTATCTTAAGGGGGCAGGATCCGCCATTGATTTCAGAATTTTCAAAAGCAGTTTTTTCGTTCAAAAATAAGCAAATTTATAGGAAAATGTGTTCACTGTATTCTGTTCTCCAACCGAAACACAGTGAACATATTTTCATCGAATAGTTTTTAGTCTTGAACAGAAAAACTGCCTTTGAACGGTAGGCATGGTAGGGGAACATGGTCCAAGACGCACTGATGGGGTAAAATGGCCCACCACATTAAATAATTCCTAGAATGTGTCAATTCGTATTCTTTGCCAAACGATGTTAAAATATGTTTACCCAAGAGTTGCCGCCACAACCCTTGGATATAAACTCATAGATTTTTCCTTAATTTTCCGGTGAAATCCAACATTTTTCCCTTAAGTGCCTAAACATTAAGGTTTTCCGATGATTTCATTAAGGAATAAGCGTTTCCATACCACGAAGCAAACTCATGGAGAAATTGTTGTTCACTCCTAGTTCTCCATACTAAATGGCATTCTACCCTATCCATTTGGTCATTTTGAACCACCCCCATTTTTTAATCAACTTTTCTACACGATTTGAACCAGTTAAAAAACTAAAATTTGGGAAATGTGTTCATGATGATAGCTAGCAAATATTGTAAAGTTACTGTTGGGACTTCGAATGGCGTTAAAATGTGGTTCTCATTAGGAGAAAACGACGCAAATCCTTAAAGTGGTATTTTGGACCATTTGACCCTAATGCTATCTGCAGCGTGCTGCTTCTATTCTGTTGTATGAATATCGTTACCGTACTGCTTGCACTCATATAAAGCGCAAGCGAATGAATGTATTCTTAATGTGCTTATCATATCCCTCACCGAGCAGGAGCACTGCCTCTCGGCGATGAGAAAGAAACACGCTGAACTGACTACTCTTAAACGATTTATTTCTTTATATATTCTAGTAAAACATTTTATTATAGCGTTTATATCTTGTGTTTTGACCACTCACTATATCACAGTGAGCCGTAAGTTGTAAGATGAATCTGGAAACTGATTGCGACAGAAATGAAAACGATACGACGAATTGAGAATACGGCAAGATGCCACTTCATTGCATTGTTTCCAAAATGACGTTAAAGATTTATCAATGTCTTATTGTGCAATGCGAAAGCCGTTTTGGGAGAGAATTGTTTGGCATCGGTTTGTATCACCATCATTCACTGCAATACTGAGAAAACTGCAGGTTTTCACTGATCAAAGCTTAATACGATGGATACTAGCATATCACCCTATGTGTCCCATGGGAAATGTGAGACATACCACGTGAAGAAATACCTAAAATTAATAAAAAAAATGGGCTGACGAGGATTCACGAGGGTACAAGGGATTCACCAATTTGAGTAAACCGAAACGACCCTCCTCTAGTTTTAGTATATATTAGCTATCAATAACCGGAAATTGGAATACTAACGATATGTACCGACGGTCGTCTGGTTTCAGAATAGCTGAATTATTAAAAAAAATATTACAGAATGTGTTCCAAGGATTATTTAACACAAGAACATTATTGTTCGTACTTTGGATGTTCTTGGCAACAAACGTACAAATGCCATTTTTTTGTAAGTCTGTTGCAAGAAATTTAAAAAGTTTAAAAAAATCATCTTGATTACACAATTATATCAACATCTGTTGTTTTCAACTGCTGTAGATAGAAATGTGCTATAATCTTGTTATGTGATGGTGGTAGGGTTCGGTTGCTACGTGAACGTTCAAATTATAATATTCTAACGAATATTATAATAAACATATGAAAAGTCTGTAACAAAGTCATCCTGATAACAAAATTATACCAACTTCTGTTACTTTCAATTTCTGCCGGTACAAACGCGTTATAATCTTGTTATGTCATTCAGGTCGGTTAAAGCTCGTGGAACCACGCTGCTTTTACTTTGTGTTTTCATGGAAGGCGTTTTTGTGTGCCACATGATCTTGATGCCAGAGCATGTTATCTTTGGTTCGGGCGGTAAAATCGAAGACAGTGGCCCGGCGCAAAAACCAGGCCAAAAGTTAAACGACTGGAAACTGGGATGATGTTGAGATTTTCACGGGTGAGATGAATTTGGCAATTCATCGAGGGGATGTGTTATCATTATTCATTATTTGGGCGAGGAGGGGTCCGATGGCTATCTCTTGAGACATCGATGCGTACTATTCTAAATATAGGCTATCTGGGATCGGAATCGTTGACGAGGGACACCATGTCCTGGTAGTTAATTACATTGATGAAAGCGTAAAATCCTTCGTCTTTTTCCGATTATCTCGTGAAATTGACACAATTTTGGGTATGTTACGAATATGTGATGAAGCCCTGCAAAAGAGTAACATTCTCACCTAAAACCGATTTATTTCGCATCGCCTCCGTTTCGATCTGAGCTGAGCCGGGGTTCCATGGCTAGCATATCTCATTTCCTCCCAGCGCAGCAGGAGTCCATTTCTCTGATTGGTTTTCTTCTATGGATATTTGTTCGGTCGACGCTATACTCGCCAAAGCACACCTGCCGGAAGCGGTTCTTGTTTTCATGGTGTGCTTTTGCTCTTCGAACATCGAATGTACCAATTGAGCTGTGATCGTTGTACGATGAAATGAAGTTACAAATTTCCTCGATTTAAGTCGTTGTAGAAGCAATCAAATGGAAGTCGCTATTTGTGCTCCGAAATTGAACTTTACTGCACATAGTTTTAAAGATATATATTTAATATAGTCATCGTAGGATGGAGACTGGTATACAGTCTTACGAAAGACGACTCGAACGTTCTGTTTTCTGGATAACATTCGATCCTCTCGGTATGATTCCAAGACTTACAAAGAATATTTCTTAGAGGATATGGATACATAAACTTTTTTGAGATATTCTTTCATATTTCAAACTATTCCTACGAAATTCCTCCACGAAATTCTTCAAAGTGCCATTATAGAATCCACCCAGGATTACTACAGGAAATCCTTCAAAAAATCTTCCACAGAATCCTTTGAAAAATCCTTTACGGAGTACTTCAAAAATTACAGAGATTGAGAAAGATTTCTTGAGAAAATTCTTTAGGAATTCTTCAACGAATTTCTCCAAAAAAAAACTTTATAAGAACAAACGTATCCAGATTCCGCCAACGAATGTTCCAAAGATTATTTCACGAAATCCACCTAAAATTGGCTCAGAAAATCTGTCAAGGAACTACTAAAATCTCCAAGAAATCTTTCACGATTGTTGAAACGACCGTCAAATAGGATTAACTCTGATGAAAGTATCATTATTTTCCTGTAATGTGTACGAATTCATAAATAAAAGTTTAATTTTAACAATCTGACAATCACTTAAATACTAGTTGTCATGGAGTCAATTATGGTTTGTTCTAACTTACGTTACGTTTTCAAGTCGTTTAGTCAAGTCTCAGTCTCGTCTTTGAACCAGTCTAATATTGATCGTAGTTGTAAATCACGGTTACTTCGCAATACTGCGAGGTTTATCAAAAATCGTATTCAAGATCGTATCTCAGGTAGTACTACTAATATGTACTGTAATATTAAGTTAGGTTTAAATAGTTGCATGTGTTTTAGTTAAGAATAATTTTACCACACTAGCTTGTAAGTTTTGTCAACTTTAGGTTAAGCGTACGCTAAAGAGTAATTGTGAGATTCCTGCTAAATCATACATCATATCAATGCAAATGACACCTTATTAACACTTCATAATACTTCCCTTTTGATTGTAATAATAAATCCAGTTGAATTCAATTCACGATAATGTTAATCGATTGCACAATCAAAATTGTAGATATCTAAATTCATTTGCCTGATCCACAACGCATCATAACTTTCACGACATTTGTCTCTTAGTCTATTGATACCTACATGGACAATACAGACTCACCGCTACACTCAGGCAAATTAATTATCGAATTTCATTAATCTTCCCTTATGAAGCATTGAAAAATCTACACTCAGGCAAAAATACTATTAATATTCATTATTTTCCCTTATGTTTATTTGCCACAAGAAATCGGTAAGCATTTCATTGATTCACCTTATGAATTGATTACATTCATGCCAATGCTGTGTTCTGCTCATTTCATAAAACAGCATTATGAGCATTGATACAAAAAATTAAGAATTCCGTCTATCAACAGTATAAACTACATTACTTTTAATGAAACAAATCATTATCTCATCAGTCGTTTTTTATAATTAGTTGACCATTGTATACATACGACAAAGAATGAAAATCTGATTTTTACACTTTGGTTCAGCCATTTTCTAACACAAATCAGATATTGAACCAATATGCAATTGGTTTATTCGGATTTTTAGACAAACTGCAATATAGTTGACGTAAAATCGACCATTACTCTACGTTTATTATATTTTTTTTTTATCTCAACAATCGTTCATTTCCGCAGTTCCTTCCCATGACTGGGCTTCTTGGTTGAGCAGTATGCTGGGTGTCAACGATAGGGAGCTGCTTTCCGGTCGAATGCTGCTCCTTAGCTTTCTCTGGTTCCGTTCATGTTCCGCTGTTACCATCTCCAAACTATCGACAGACTCTATTTCGAGGAAGCTCGTTCTCGAATCGCCGTCTCTGTGATAGAACTGGCTGTTTACCTTCGTTGGCTAGTCAGACTGAAAGTTTGGTAAAAGTAAGGATTTAAGTATTAAAGTTCACGTGCATTACAGCACACTTTTTCGAAATAAAAATCTAAAATCGAATGCTCATAGCCGTCCATGTGAATGCGATTTTTTTTAAAGGCTTATATTCAAACTTACCTCTTAATCGTCAGCTGGAGTACACCAATTTCGAGTCTGAAGTCACAATTAACTTATCTAAAATATTATTGAATATAGGCCGGCACTAAGATCTCGATTTCATTAAGTTCTAGCGAAGATTCCGGCAGCGTAATTGCAAATTTTCATAATAACAACCTTATGAGTTTTTCACACTAGTGATAGCTATGTGAATCGTAAGGTAGCTTAATGAAATTGATTACTTAAATTAGGTATAACATGCTTCGCAATTATGGTTTTCATTGAACTAATATGAAATCCATAGTAGCCTTATGAAATTTGGTATCGTTAAGGAAATGACTAAAGACGGCAATGAAAATCATAAGGCGCGCAATAAAATGTGTGAATCTTCATTATGTTCAACTATTTTCTCAATTATGAGTATCATTTCAATGGTATGGAATCCATATTAGCCTTATGAAAGCGATTTTTATACACTCAGGCAAATTAATTATCGAATTTCATTAATCTTCCCTTATGAAGCATTGAAAAATCTATAAAAATCGCTTTCATAAGGCTAATATGGATTAGAGTATACGTAACCTTGTTTTTATTGGTAACCTCTAAATTCGACATGCTGAGTGCTATCAAGGTGAAAAATTCATTCTACTAGTCATAATCAAGATGGCGTCAAAATCCAAGATGGCCGCCAGATTTTATCACTCTAAATAATACTCCTATTCTTCATCTGACTCGAAAAATACACCAACTATTGAAAACTTGTATCTTTGTTGCACAAAAAATGATGTTTGCATTGATTGCACTCGCCATATACGTCAAAATCGTGGAACATGTTTTAGACAATCGTTCATTTCATAGGGTAAATACCATTGCACACCTAGTTTCTGTAGCCTATCTTACGCAATTTTTCCTCAGCTTTCTGATGGTGATCTCAGAATTCAAAACGAGCGGTGCGCTAATGGTGAAAAAACGATTTTTCTAACAAAATTCAAGATGGCGGCCAAATTCAAAATGGCCGACGGATTTTTTTTAACTTCAAATGAAAGCTATATTCTTTCTCTATACGATGCCATTAAGTTTGGTATGTGTTCCAAGGGAAATATGAGACATATCACGTGAAGAAATACCCAAGATTTATCAAAAAATGGGCTTTTTTGCAAACTGTTTAGCTAGCTGGCGTACGAGGGGTCCACCAATTTGAGAAAACAAAAAGGACCACCCTTAAGTTTTATCGAAAGCTAGCGATCAGTGACATAAAATTGGAATTCTAACGATGGGTGCCGATGGCGGCCTGGTTTCAGCGAGAATTGCTCTGGCGTAATTTCGGTCCATGGGATACATTAATAAACAATCGTTTTAATTAAAGCCGACGTTTTGTGCATTTATTTGCTATTCTTCAATGCAAAATCATTGATTTGTTTTTAAGTCAAGTGGGTTTGGACAAACATTGTTTGAATGGCTAACAGCATTACATCAACTTTCACCTGAGCACATCTAAACAGGTGTAAGTAAGTTGTTATGTTCCAACTAGATTATCTTAAAATACAGAAGTTTGAATAAATATTAAACTACAGTCAACTATCTACGACTTAATTTGGAAGAAACTAAATCACGGATTGTTTCTCAATCAGATTCTACCGTTATACACGAACCCTTAGTTTTGCAGTATATCAAGATACTGGAGAATAAATAAAAAATGTTACTAGCGTCACCTAGCTGTTGGATTTCAATCAGAATTTTCATGGTCAGATAGCCCTTGATCAGCTGATAAGGATCTTGAGTCCTGGTAGCCCTCATTCTGCTTCACAGCTTTGAGATACAAACAATTGAAGAAAATTTATCACTATTACCACCTAGAGGAAAAATTAAATGTTTAGCTTCCGGATAGCTCTCAATCTGCTGAACATGTATCTTTGCCGAATACACCAACTTTCTAGCTAATAAAGGTCTTGATGTAACGAAGATTGAAGATTTCTTTCTATTAGCGCTAGCTAGTGGATAAGTTCTCAATCAGAATCTTCAATGCCAGAAAGCCCTTGATCTGCTGAACAACAACAAGATCAAGACTCCAACCCTCTAGCTCATTTGGTTGTTGAGATATCCGTTCGTAGTTGTAAAACCAACTACCCGCATTTACTTAAAAAAATATTTCAAATTAATTGAATTGTGCCATTCATTCAAGGCCCGTGTCGGGTTTTTTAGGCCTAACATTTTCGAACCCTATTTGCTGCACCCATGTGTGGTAGAGTGAACCTGGGAAAGAGAAAAAGGATTAACGTTACACCATGTTATTGTGTACATACACTACCCGTCATAAGTACGGACTCGCTTGAAAAAGAATTGCAACACTCAGCTGAATATAGAATCACCCTGAAAAGTTTAGCATCACCTCAAAACAGGAACATTCATGATGCTATATCTCGAGATGCTGATGATCTATAATGGTGCAGTCTTAAGCAAAGTAGTTCAGCAATTCAAGGACATTCGGAAAGCAAACAGTTTATTTCTCAATTTCACCGCTAGGTGGTAAATTTGAGCGTTTTAAGCATATTCTATCTTGCGATCTACATGAGATGGAAAGTTCGAGTCTTCGACAAAGTTGTTCAGCAGGTCAAGGACATTCGGAAGACAGACAGTTTAGTTCGCAATTTTACTGCTAGGTGGCGCTAGTGAGCATGGAACATTAAGCATTTTAAGCAAGTTGTGTTCTACATAAGATAAGTTGTGTTCTACATAAGATAGAAAGTTCAAGTCATCGGTAAAGTTATTCAGAATGTCAAGGACATCCGGAACAGAGGTGATTTGATTAAAAATTTAGCCCTAGCTTCGGTTGGACATATACTAAAATTGGAACGATACAGAGAAGATTAGCATGGTCCCTGCGCAAGGATGATGAAAAATTTAGCCGCTAGGTAGCGCTAGTGTGTAAATGAGCTTCTATCTCATCATCTAGATAAGATAGAAAGTCGGGTCTTCGACAAAGTTGATTATAACTTCAAGGACATCCGAATTGCAAATAGTTTGGTTCTAAATTTTGCTGCTGTAAAGAGATTCAGGTATGACATCATATTCAATAGTTTCAGGTCTGATTCACTTCATATTACAATGGTTCAGCCCTAATTCACTTCATCCTAATTATTCATTAATACTTATTTTAAAGAGTTCGTATTTATGACGGGTAGTGTAAATAAACAAATATGTTCACAAAACCTTCTTCCTTTAAGTGCACTTTTCAATAACATTAATATTAAAGATAGGTAAAAGCGAACTAATAACAATTCCCACCATATCGCCTAACTCTTTCAAAACACGTAGACTCCGGACGTGGCAAATGTTGGATCCAGATCCAATTTTCTCCACTTTAAATTTATCTCGTTATCCTGGGTCTGGGAATGTCTGGGAAGCGCACTTCTAAAAATAGGTCAGTTCCAGACACGGTAAACCATTGCAATATCTTCCTGTTTCCCGAATCGCGTGGGAGTGATCCCAGCCAGCGACGAAGACGAGGACGAAGGCGATGAAAAAATACTTGTTTCCGTATTTTCCCGACTTTCCCACTGTCGTGCATCTTTGATCCGGAGCGTGCTATCAGCCGAGGCTTGGAACTTGGGCTGCATTGGGCAGCCAAGAAACGGTCCATGGGATAAACAGATGAAAGGAGACCATACTGACGGATACTCGCGCTACAAAACGATAAAAAATATTCATTCGAACAGGAAGTGTGTGTTTATGGTACTGCGGCCGCCGTCGTCTTAGTCGTCGTCTTAGTCGTCGTCTTTGTGGGGCGAGCACAGGAAAGCTACGTGGGCTGCAATAAAAATAGCTCGTGGTTGGTCTTAAATCATTTCTTAGTTCAATTGCAGAGGAAATCACTTGAATTTTCTATTAAAGCGGGAGATAGACAGATCCTTTTTACTAACGTCTTTCATGCATTGATTATTCATTCGATTTTCAAGCGATATCTAATATTCTGGAAGAGCACTCTGCTACGCTGCATACAGGAGTAAATTTGATTGATCTTGACCGAAACTGTTTTCTGCCAAGATTTTTCTCCTTGTACCCCGTTCAAGCCAAGCTTCAAATTTTCAAGAGCATAAATCTGGAGAACTGAGGGGGGTCCGTAGCCTTGAGGTTACGCTTTCGCTTCATAAGCGGAAGGTCATGGATTCAATTCCCAGCCCCTCCAAAAAATAACCCGTCCAGCCACCAGAAGACGCCGCACGGAGGACCGTGCTTAGGAGGGGAGCACATCCATCCTCCGTCAGTTTCAGATGGTGACTGAGACAAACTGACCCACTTCGCAGGCAGCTAGCCTCAAACGACTCAGGAACACGGCAAAACGAACCACCGCGAGAGCAATGGACTATGGCTTATGGAAATCGATTGGACCAACAGCAGAGCACTCTCCTACCTGCTCGGTGTGAGAGCAAAAGAGCAGAAGAGAGTGAAAGCAGATGTTAATATAGATTAGTTAAAAATAGAACTGTATCGGTAAGGAAGATACAGATAAACTGATTCCGGCACAGTAGTGGCCACGAGCACGGAGTGCCTTAAAAAAAAAAAAAAAAAAAAAAAAAAAAAAAAAAAAAAAAAAAAAAAAAAAAAAAAAAAAATCTGGAGAACTGAATATCAGTTTGAGCTGAAAACTGAAAACACCAGCTAGTAACCAATCGATTATGTTTTTAGCTTAAATGGCTGTTTGGTTCTTCAGATTTGTGCTCTTGATTATTTGAGGTTTGGCTGTTATTTATCTTAACCTTAAGTCTTTTTAAAGAATAATTTTAATACGGTTGCAGGGTATCCATTTATCTGACAGTAAGTACTTAGTTTTGCAACAGATAAAAGCAGTATTGTTTGGTTCACCTAAGGGTGGAACAATTGATGAAAAAATATATTTTTCAACAGTTTTAGGATATACTAGTTCTTCTAAATTTTTAGTCAGGCCTAACCCCTCTAACAGCAACTTCATTTTTTACCGCGAATATAAATCAAATCGCGAAATTTTTGTTGCCAATATTTTTTACAATGTCTCAAAAACTCTTCTAGTTTAAGAATCCATGCCGATATGAATCCCACCACCCCCCCATCACCCATGATCTGGTTTTGAAGTTATTATGATGCTCCTAGGGGGACCTACATTCTCCATTTAAAAGTTTTGAAGTTTTCAAGATTTTTATTTGGTCAGCATAAAACATAAATGTTCATTACTCAAAAACTGCTGTACTAAATTGCTTCATATTTTCACAACAGCCTCTCACATCAACGTATTTCTTAAGAGCTAATATCCAGATGAGCAATAATTAATATCAACACAGCTTTAAAACTGGAAGACTTTTTTGAGAACTTGTAAAAAATGGTGCGAAAATATCGGCTTTAATTCCCCGGAAGTCGTCATTGTGACTTTTCAAGTCATAAACGAGTATCTCGGGGATGGACAACTGCCTGTCACGATTTTTTCGCGTTCTGTGTGATGGGTTTTTAAGCATTTTCACTGATGGTTCGGTTAATAGATTTTGAATTGTGGCAACCGCTTCGTTTATGATCGTTGTGCTAGGTGTAGGAGTGAATATTTTAATCTAGGTTCAACTACCAGTTTAACTATTTCCATCTAAAAATATTGAAAATCATTGTGGAAACCATACCTTTATTCGATAGTAAAACATCAATAGACATACACATGTAAATAAATTTTTGGAAAACATTTTTCATATACAGCATCAGCGCGCTACTTTCGGCGATGACTGATTGCGTGTCGAACGGAATCGTTTGCTTAGATCGGATGTGATGGGTTTGTTCCAATTGAAATATTTATTTTCAATGAAGCTAGGGCTATTTCAGAGGGTATGGTCCATTTCTTTTTTCGTTCCAGAGAGCGAGCAATGGCGCTTAAACCAAAGCTTTTTAGCTAGGAGTCGCTGGCCTCTCTTTAAGTAGGTGTCATATCATCATTATCTTTTTCTTTTCTCGTAACGGAGAAGATGAACGTGGCCGACAATGAAAGTTGTCATGTCTTTTCAACTTTGACTTTCTCCGACATAAGTAATTGGAATTAGAGTGATACAGAAACAAAGTCTCTTAAAAAAATAGAGTGGTAAAGTGAATAACATGATAGTTTTCTGTATGCAATCTACGAAGTACTCCGTTACCACGCAATGCAACGCAACGCTTAAGTGACTATCTCGGAGATGGGATGCGATACCAGGTCCTCGGCGTGAGAGGCGTGCGTTCTAACCATTACACCAGGTCCATCCTCTTTGGCTCACTTAAGTTGCTATAACACAGAAATTTCTTTAACAATCGACAGAATTGCAAAAAAAAATGTTTGACTGAAAATGGCGCTATATTGTATTTATCGGAAAAACTGCCGTGGTGTTCGCTACTACCGTTTTTTAAAGTTTTTGCATCAAGTCAAATTTCAATTCCCATACTAAGTTAAGTTCATATAAAACTTCGGAATTCTACACCAAACGTAAATATAAGAGTATGTGAATTTACATTACCTATCATTTAATTTTACACATAATGATTACTTGCCTTGTACAAAAGCTCTCTACTAAGCGAACCTTTAATTTTAAGAAGAAATGTAAAAATATGATGAATTCGATGCAGATCACTTTGATACATACAACTCGATGTGGCAGTAGATACCAGTAGATTTACAACAAAATTATATCAAAATTTATAGCAAACACCTTTTTTTATCTCTCTTAAATGCACTCTAATTTGGTCAATAGAGCGATTGCTACATGGCTAGTTTTATTTCTCGTACATAAATAACAAATTTTGTTGGAATTCAGTTATGGAAAATAACAGAATAAGTAATATTTTTCTTTGATTTAAAACAAAATGAGTTGTTTTTTTTGAATACCGACATGTTTCGTTTCAATTTTATTTGACGTAAAGGATATTTTTTGTTTGCTTAACTACTAATTAGCCAAAGTCATAACCTATTTTGTTAGAAATAACGTGCAAACTGAGTAACAACATCTGTTAAGACCTAATTTGTAACTTTTTGCAAGGGACTAAGGTTGTGGAAGATGTAGAATTGAACTATACAGTGGCAAATATGTGACCATAGTAGTATATTATTTTTCTAAGTAAAACAAATGTGATTAAATACTATTAACCATTGGAAATTGATCATGAAAGTGAGGTTATTCGTTATTTGGCTCAAACCTCTATTAGAAGCTGGCGTACAATTTGTCGGGGTCAATTTGTTCAGCAACATCAGATGGAACCATAATGGAGTTTCTTTTTCAGGATAAGTAGTAGTAACCATGCGAAACGAATATGTGTACAATTTTAATAATTTCACCACTAGGACAAAGATGATTCAATGTGTGTTGCTCTGTGCATGCTTTTTCTCTTTTCGAATATTTTATTTCACATATTCAAAGAATACTGACGGTATCCAAAAATAGATGATTTTGAAAAATATCGCCATTCATGTATCAAAATAATCTTTATCTTAAAACTTTTAGATGTTTCTTATGATATTGTATTACAACAATTACTTACGACTTTATTTTATGATTAACAAAATTCCTATACTACTTTAAGTTTACAGCCTTGCCTTCCATTTCTGCAACTTAACTATCAGAACAGCGATAAATTTGGACGAATCTGTATATTGTCGCGCGCCCACTAAATCCGAACGCGCATGTGGGACACGCGACGTGTGACTCGTTCCCGACATTACTGTCATAATGACATGTGTGGCGCTGCATTTTTACGATGTTTATGAACACAGCGCACTATTCAAATATTAGTTGCGACGCTTGGAGATTGAGAAAAAATATATTTAAATGTTTGTCCTTATTTCGATCGGATCCATAAGCTGAAGGCTGTTTTAATAGCCTGGTATCTGGAAACACTGTGGTGTCTTCTTTTGAGATACTATTAAATTCATCACTCGTTCCACTACGACGAGTAATGATTTCAATTCCGCTGGTAGCCAAGATTGAAAAAAAAACCCACAGGAAACCATTTTGCGTCTTTTTAATAAATTGAATAAAAATGTCAACGCCAAGTGCTGAAAGGTGTTCCGTTGGCTCAATCCAGTAAATGGAAAAAAGTCAGTTGTCCTAGGAGTAGATAAAGATACTGTTCTACAAATAGAAGCTCAAAAGAACAAATTTATTAACGGAATGTAACAAGTTTTTGTCAGAGTTTACCCAAAGCAACAGTAAAACAATTGTTTTTTTTTTCTCCAGTGTCGGGGACATATTACCACTGCGACCATTGTTTGATAATTATGAATAAATTCGTTTGAATAAACACACTTTTGAACTACTCGTTTTAACCACGGGTTCACAAACTGGGCAACATTTAATTCACAACAGCTTATAAATCAACCCAGCGGACAACGTAACCAGCTTTCATTGTTACAGAGAGCGATACGTGAGAGATACTATCAATTTTATCCGAATTCAATCCCTGATAGCAGCTAAGAATAAAAAACATTTAGACTTGAAACTTAATTATTTAGTATTTTGTTTTTACTCTTGAGGGACTGAATTTTGATTTGCAAATTAATTAGCATCTTATTAATTGTACATTTCGAGATTAATTCCTTAAAATGTGCAACACCTGCTTCTGGAATTCTTCCAGACTCCTTCTCAGACTGTTACAGATTCCCTATTAAATACTTCTTGACTGTCTCTTAGATGCTTCCAAACATTTACTGTAATTTTTTGGACCTCATTTGGAGTTTTTCCAAACTTCATCTGGGATTCTACCAGATTACGTCTGAGATTTTTTCCATATTCCATCTTTGTTATGGACTCCCTCTGGGGTGGTTTCATGAAGTTCTTGTTTTTTTATGGATCCATTTGGGATACTTTCTGACTTCGTTTGGCATTCTATTGGACGCCATCTGAAGCTCTCCTGGAATCTACTGTTTTTTTTACTTACTTGCAAGATACTTCCGGGACGCTTCCGAAATTCTTCATGGATGCTTCCTGAAACCTTCAGGATGCTTCCAGAATCTTTTTTAGGATGCTTTCAAAGTCCTTCCAAGATGCTTTCAGAATGTTTCCAAAATCCTTCCGGATATCTACTGAGAATATCTTACAGAGATGCTTGAAAAATCCAGTATTTTTCTAGAACTATTCTGAGATGCTTATAATTTTTTTTCTGGGGTTCCAGAAAACGTCAACTCAAATTTACTGTAGAAAAATGTTCTATTTTTTCCGCATTCTGCATTTCCCGCATTTAAAGCCTTCAATGACACTACTGATTTAGAAAATGCATGTACCCAATATATGCTACTTGATGAAATTCACTACATTACCCCGTATAGGCCTGAGCGAAAGCAAGCATTCTAAAACCCTCATCTCTCAGCGAATTCTTAATGGTTTAAAATGTTTTTTTTTTGTCAGTATATTGGCACACATATCTAATTTCTAGAAGTGAACAGAGGAACGCGAAAATATTCCTTTGGCCGGAATTATTCCGGTGGGTCACTGAGTCAGGTTGGGTGAAAATGGTACTGTGCGTTTGTGTTCCTAGAGGTTGGAAAGTTTCAAGTCACAGATGATTTCCGGAACAGTCTAAAATGTGGTCACTATATGACGGAATTTGAAGAGAATTGCATCAGTGTAAACCTTTTGAGAAACCATTGAATTGGATAACTATGAGTTTTGCATTTGATTGATCTTACAAGTGACCATTTTCGGGTCCCGGAACGCCTCAACCTTACGATAAAGTGGACAATTTGTATCTGAACATCTGTGACAAGCTGATGGGAACGCATTTTAGTACACAATTATGTTTGATTTCTACTTCTCGATAATTGAAACGGTTTAGTATCGAACAAATCTATAGTCGGTACTTCCAGGCATTACGTCCGAATGGCCAGACCCGTTTTTTTTTAAACGGTGCAAAACTCTTAATTTATAATATTGAATAAAAGATCTTAATGATTTATGCAAATTAAAATGATTGTCATTGCAAATAAATAAGGATAACTTGGCATGCCCAAAAAATAGCCCTTTCACCCGACTTGACCCGGTGACCCACCGGAACAACTCCGGCCACAAGGATATTTCCGAGTTTCTCTGGCCACTTATAGAAACTAGATATGTGGGCCAGTTAACTGGAAAAAAGTCATTTGAATCCGTTAAGAATTCACTGAGCGGTGAGGGTCATAGTATTATTGCTTCCAGAGGCGCGTCCACGTTCGAAATCATGGGTAGGACAAACGTTGGAAAATACTTTTGGCGAAGTGAAGCTAAGAAAAATTTTAATCCCGCACTTAAAATTGAAAGTTATTATATTTGAGGAAATTCTACTGTTTCCATGCGTTCTAACGATATTTTCAGGTGAATTTTTCGCTCAACAGAAAAAAAAATTATAATTTTAAGAAAACTGTTTTTTTTTGACTCCAATACAATTTGTATAAAATAAAAAATAGCTGAAAAAACTTCAAAGTAGATTTCTTTAAAACAAGGTTTTTGTCACTGACCCCTTTGCTTCTTTCTCCCACATTTTCATGCCATTACTGCAGATATTACTCCGGAAATTTCTGAAGGAATTCATTAAGTGATTATTTCCCAAGGAATTTCTCCACGAATTTTCGTAGAGAATTTCTCGAACAATTTAGTTTAGGATACCTCAAGATACCTAGATTTTCTCAAGGGAATTACAGAAATAGAAAATATCCAAAGATCAATTGAAAAAAATCTCTGAATTCCACCAAAAACTTTTTGAGAAGAAAGTCTTTAGATATTTTTTCAAACTCTCTGAAATGAACCTTTGCGAATTCCCTCCGAAGAAATTTTGAAGAATTTTTTTGAATATCTTCTAGAGTAACAACTGAAAAATTCGATTTAATACCAGTGAAAAAGTATCTGGAAGAAATTTTAGGATAGTTTTGCAAAATAAATCAAACAGATACGTAACGGAATTACTGGAGCTCTCAAGGATTTACTGGAGCAAATTCTGGAGATTTTTTTAAATCATACTTTGGAAAATCGCTGGAAGAATTAGTAGAGAAATCTCTAAAAGAATTTTTGGAGGGATGTAGGAGGCATCGAAATTATTTGAATTTAAATTATTATGAAAATTCCTGAAGCTTTTCCTCAGGGAATCCGAGAGGAAATTCTTGAAGAGCCTATTGAACCCGTTACAGTCTCTGAAGGTTTCTTTGGAGCATGTACAATTTTGCATTAGGAGCCAAGTAAGCCGACTAAGTAAAACAGAGACTTAAGATACCGTTTTGGATAAACTACTCTAATCTATTTTGCATTAAAAAAAGAGACTTTCATTCAAATAGAAAGCAAGTCTCTAGAAAGAAACCTTCTACCTGTCCTGCACGGATAAAAATCTGATCCCCACACGATGATTTACAAATCATGAAATTCATAAATTGGTTAGGTCATAATATCAGGATCACAAATCATGGTTCCTTGAGTCATACTCATGATTCATCATAAGCGTAACATCCAGTGTGAAAACACTAAGCGGCGCACTTTGCTTCATCTCATTCGCATCAATCACTTTAAATTCAAGATGACGAAGCGGTTGAGTGATAGAGTACGTGGCTTACAATCGGAAGGTTCTTGGCTCGAATCTCAATGTATGCTTTTTAACTTTTTTTTTATTTCGTCGATCATAAACGGATGCGCGACTCAGCATTTTTGACATTTGAATCATGATTCCGAGCAATCAGCTACAAAAACCTAACGCGTGTGTTACGTTACAGCAATCTGACTCATGATATCATGAGTCCAAATCATGGTGTATTTTCATAAGACGAAAATACGCTGGAATCATGATATCATGAGTCATAATCTTGTTTCTGGATTCTGATTTCTACCCGTGTGTATTTAAGATCATTTATTGGATCAACTTTTTTTATCATTCGTATTAAAAAAATGTTAATATCCTCTACATATTTGTCCAAAAGGATATACTTTTCGACAAAAATACATGGACCAAACTGCTTGCCTTTATAACCACAGAGGTTGTTCTTATATCTTCATCTATTTCTAGATAACAAATGGATAAACAGCAAAAAATCTGTGAATTTGTGTATTTTTTTTTTCTTTGCAGCAAAGTGAATCTCAAAAGTTTTCAGGAGAAACTAAAGATGCCTGAAAAATCGCGCAGAAACTCCATCAAGTATTTCGTTGGAATTTTTTGACAATTCTGCAAAAAATATCTCTTAAAAAATCGTCACAACCTGTCCTAAATATTGTTTTAAATGGTGCCACAAAATATCAGTAGCAGTTTGATTAAATCAATTTTTATGAATAATTTTTTTGGCAATTTGTGTTAGAACATATACAGGGTTAGTCGTATTTTTTTCAGAAACCATCCATAGATTCATTTAGAAATACTATAGAGAATTGTTCCATTATCTAACTGTCTAAGAATTTTCAGTTAGTTTCCCAGGGTTTAAAGATATTCTCAATCGTTCTTCTCACGAACCAGAACTTTTAGGGGTGATGCACAAACCATATCACGCATGATTAGGCGTCAGAACAGCATTATCGTGTCTTATATCTTCTATAAGAATAAGTACGTTGATCTAGTATATTGAACAGATGATAGAAAGTTTAATTTATTTTTCAAGCTTTCTGGTGATCTTGTTCTTTTTTTTTGTAGAATCGTGGGTAGGACAATCCTTTGAATGTCCTACCCAGGCGTTTTTGTGCGTAGTACATGTCCTACCTGTCCTACCCACTTCCCGCGCCACTGATTGCTTTCACTCAGGCCTATACAGGTTAAACTACTGTTGTGAGAGAAGCCACGTGATTTTCGCGAAATTCAAGCCTACCACTACATATTACCATTCCCAGCCCTGTTCGAGAGTCGATCCGGGAAGCTTACAGAGTTGTTCCGAAATGAAAGGTCAAGAAAAAATGTGTACAAGCTTCCTTGGAGCTGATGCCTATGCATTTCTATTAATCTGCATGCATAAATAGAGATCTATTCATTTTATCCAAGTACAAGAACATCTCGTTTTTCCAATCACATGAATATTGTTGTATTTTAAAAAAATAATTTGTGTCGATATGATACACGCTGACAATAAGTATGATAGGATTTGAATAAAATTCATGGAATAAACACATATAATCTAGCGTTTTAATAAGCAATTCTTTGAACGTTTTTAACTGTGACTGAGGTCCCTATCCATTTATATAACTAAACGGAGTACTTTATTAATAAGTAACTATGATCTAGTCTAGGCCCTTCACCTCTCGTCGTTTACCGGACGTATACTGCTTATCAAATTTAAAGTTGACTAGGAATGACTTAGAACTTTTAGTGTAGTTACCAACAAGCGCAGTTAAATTCTTCAAGTACTTCTGAATATTTAGTAAATTCTAAATTCTTATATACGTAACAAATTATGCTCGTAGGTTTATTGACCTGTATTTCATGAAGCATTTGAATGACTCAGATTGAGCATGAGCATGAGCATTGATGACCGTACAATTCGTAGTTGCTACTCCGTGATTGACAAGAATCATCGAAATTGTACACGGAACCAACAAATGTAGCTTGGGAGTAGCATACCATCTTCAATGTACATTTTCGATTACTCTGAAATTAGTAATGGCAATAACGGCGCCGGCCACGTCCTTACGGTCATCGGGGAAGGGAAGGAATGTTAGTGTGACATCCATTGTTACTAAAGACTGAGTATACCTCTGCATCTTCATGGTTGCCACGGGAAGGAGTTTTGTTAGTGGGAGGGCTTCAAAGCTACATGATCAGGATTCGCCTCGGTAAGTGATGCGATTCATGTAACCTCTGTTTAAAAAATTATCTATCAATGCGTCGACATCTTAAACATCGAACTATTTAAGGGTTAGAATCTCGAAATTTTATAAAACATAAATAAGCGCTTATGTCAACACTTAAAGTGACGAACTATTCCTAATTTTTTTTCAACAAAATAATAAAAAATGCATGTTATGATACAAACGTGTTATTACAAGCATGAAACGAGCTCACCAATTGGTAATTCATCCTCGACTGAACAGTTACAATCGCAGCGTCAACACGTAGAAGCAGGAATGTAAAATAACTCCGAAGGCGCGCGAATGAAGTGCTAACTGAAAAACAAAAACACTCCCAACGCGCGAAAATGAATCGGACTGCTTGGGTCCTCGCAAAGCACTCTGAAGCATTTGAATGACTCAGATTGACGACAATCATTTTTTTCAGACGCTCTCTAGATTTCATGACTTCATTTGGCTAACTTCTTCGAATCACTACACAGAAAAAAATATTTAATTTTCAATGTGATGTAAACTGTTAACTACTGTGAAAATAAATCAAATTCATGTGTTATTACAGCATCATGTAAATTTAAATGAATAAACATTCAATTTTCAACTCAAAATGGTTGATTATTACATGATAGTGTAAATTTATAGTGAATTCGATTGAAAAATAATGGATTGGTCGTTGAAATTTAGGTTTATTTTGATGCTCCAAATAGGTGTATGAAAATAAACTTAAATTTACAACCTTTTTTTAGCTGTGTACAGCATGTACTGCGTCAATATTCGATACTTAGTCACTTATCAGGTATGTAGATTCAAAGATATAGATTCTAGAAAGTACTTGGATTGTTCAGAACATTGCTCTAATACGGCACTACAAAACATCAACAAAAGCAACATTTTGCTCAGTACTTCTTTACATATGCCAAGATTATAAAAGCAAATACCGGCACGTATTTTCTTCGAAGGAAAGACAAATTTCTTGTTAGTGAGTAAAGGATGAAAAATTCTTCTATTCAAAGAAATTGTTCGGAGAGTATTGGAGAGTATACTTTTTTTTTTTTTTTAAAGCTAAGGGCTGTATGACCTACAAAATGTAATAACATTTCGTAGATCAAACACGTTTCAACTAAACTGTAGAGCAAAAGATAAGAACAAATCACAATATTTCCGCGAAACTAATCATTCCAATACAGAATTTCTCATTCAATCGTATTGACTCACTTTACAAACTTCGTAATAAAATGTTGCGTAAATTTAATTTACGTAAAAATACTGCATAAATTGAGATTTTAGTGTATAGTCATGTTTAAACAGTATACTGCCCATAACTGCATGTTTGTCACATTCGACATTTCTGACAATTTCGAGTTGATACCGTGGAGAGTCAACAAATGATGTATACTTTCGACCAACTTACTAAAATCTGTGATTTTTTTTTCTAGAAAATTCGAAACAATACCAAGTTGTTTTGTCACACAGCCATTCCATGAACAACCGAACTAGTAGGTCACCGAATTCCGTGAAAATTTGCTCTTTTGTTCCTTATCCGAAATAAGGATACACGTATTTTTGGATTTTTTGATTAGGGTGACCATTTCCGAAATAGAGTGACCAGAAAAATCGCGATTTTGCAAATTTTTTATTTTTAAAAAAATTCTAACTTTTGAACCGTTTGACCGATTTTCAATCTTTTTGGACGAAATGAAGGCTAAGGATTTTGAATTTCCAGGAAAAATATAAAATTTCACAAAAAAATAGTTTTTTACATAAAAAACACAATAGTTTCCGTTTTTTTTTTTGTGTTTTGAAGGCCTCGGGACCAAAGGGGCTATTGCTGTTCTCATTTTTTCTTGAAAGTTCAGAAAATTTTACGTCTACTCTCAAATTTTCAGCGATGTATGTTTTTTAGTTTTTGAGATATATTTTTTTGAAAATAAAAAATCAGTCATTTTTTATCGGCACACACTATAGGTCTCAGCGCATTAGATTTTTTATTTAAAAAAAATTATATTTTTTGAACAGCTTAACCGATTTCCAATCTTTTTTCATGGAATGGAAGCTTAAAATTTCAACTTTTCAGACAAAATTGAAAAATCTGATAAAAATATGTTTAAACGTGAAAATATATAAAAATTTCTAGTTTTTTAGAAAATTTCATATATTTTAATGGAAAAATAAATAAATTTTCAAAGTTTTCTATTTTTTTCTATTTTTTCTGAAAAGTTGAAATCTTAAGCTTTCATTCCATTAAAAAAGATTGGAAATCCGTTGAGCTGTTCAAAAGTTATGATTTTTTTAAACATTTAAAATTTAATGCGCTGAGATCTACAGTGTGTGCCGATGAAAAATGACTGATTTTTCATTTTCAAAAAAATAAACAGTTAACTCTCCCTTACTCGATATTCCGTATCTCGATATCGAGTAAGAGAACCGTAGTAAAAGTTGGTTTTCATGCCTAACTCGATGGTCCCTTGGAACGCAGTTGCACTGCTTTGGTGTTCTGTAACTCGATACCTCCCTAACTCGATGGTCCCTTCAATATCGAGTAAGGGAGAGATGACTGTATCTCAAAAACTGAAAAACATACATCGCTGAAAATTTGACAGTAGACGTAAAATTTTCTGAACTTTCAAGAAAAAATGAGAACAGCAATAGCCCCTTTGGTCCCAAGGCCTTTCCTAAAAAGTCAAAATCTCTAGCCTTCATTTCGTCCAAAAAGATTGAAAATCGGTCGAACGGTTCAAAAGTTATAATTATTTAAAAAACAAAAATTTTGCAAAATCGCGATTTTTCTGGTCACTCTATTTTGGAAATGGTCACCCTAATCAAAAAATCCAAAAATACGTGTATTTTTATTTCGGATAAGGAACAAAATCGCAAATTTTCACGGAATTCGGTGACCCACTAGATCGGTTTTTCATGGAATGGCTGCACATTGGTACCGTTCTGATTCAAATTCCGGACAGCTTCTAATTCCGGACACTCTAGTTTGTATGGGAAAGGTTTCAAAATTTGCCGTTCGAATGTTCCTAACTTTCGGGCGCGTTTTAATAATAATTTTAAACAGCAATCCATGGGAGTTTGATTTATAATTTTACTAGTGAAGTGTTGGTTTTCAAGAGCTGTCCGGAATACGAAACAAGGTGTCTGTGAAATGGAGCAAAAGTGAGGTTGCGTCCGGAATAAGAATCGTGGAAAGATCATTAATTTCTATTTATTTCAGGTACCGTTTTGATTCATATTACGGACAGCTTCTTATTCCGGACACTCTTCTTTGTATGGGAAACATTTCACATGAAATGTTTCAATTTTTGCCGTTCAAAAGTTCACACTTGCGAGGCTCATTTTAATCAAAATTTTCTATAGAATCTATTCAAATTTATAATACTCAACTGCCTAAGACGCTTCTTCAGTGGTTTGCAAATTTAGGAAAATGATTTGACTTGTCTTTTTATGATTTTCATGAGCTGTCCTGAATTTGAATCAAAGTGTCCGGAATATGGGGAACAAGTAAGGAAGCGTCCGGAATAAAAATCATGAAAAGTCCACACATTTCTACTTATTTAAAAATATTCATACATTGGAAACAAAATGTTCACCCACCATTTGAAAGTTAAATATTTTGAAGGCTCGATAGCGCCGAGGAATCATACAGATTGATTTATTTGATATGCTTCCTGATGGGTTATATAAATTTGAATCAAAACGGTAATTCAATCTATGGAATCCGAATCTTCGCCCACCGTTCGGGAGCTAAGTGTTTTAGAAGCCTGATAACGCACAGGTATCTTACATTATGTTTCAATTTATATGCTTTTCAATCGGTTATATTGCACTGAGCCCTTAAGTGTCCGTAATATGAATCAAAAAGGTAGTTGTAACCGCATAACAGTCACATTGAGATTATACATGAGCCTCGTTATGTAGTACCGTCGTTGGGGGTGACAATGGGTCAAAAAGGGATATGTGCGATTTATTTTTTGAATAACTATCGCAATTTAACTCCAATAAACTTCAAATTTGGTGTGTATGTACTTTGATGGTACATTAACAACTGTTCAAAAAATTAAAGACAAATATTTATTCACAGCGGCACCACAAGTGAATGAAAAATGACCCAATCTCACCCCATAGAGGGGGTGACATTGGGTCACTGTAATTGAAATAACTTGTTTTTGAGAATATGATTTTAAAACCTTTCACAACTGAAAAATATTGACAAAAAACGATGCAAACAAGACAAAAAGATATCTAAGATGTTTCACAAGTATGATAAACCCACCTAAAAGAAAGATTATACTGAAAATTGAAGAGCTATGAGAAAAAATATGTAAACCCAACATTTATCGTCAAGTTTACATAAATTTTCTTGGTTTTTTCCCTCAAATTGTCTTCAAAGTCTCATCCCCATTGCTATAAAGCCCATTCAGTTTCCCCAAAGGTGTACTGAAACAGTGATTATTTTAAACCTTCGAAAATAGTTAAATTTCGGTGCGACATTCCACGATCAATAAATTTCAGGCAGAAGTTGACGTCATAATCCCAGTATTTCAGCGATCCAACTCATTTGTACTTCCATGAGATGTTTCTATAATATGAAAACACTGATAAATAATCAAATTTAGAAAAAAAAAACACCCTTTTGATAAAAATTTACGATGTTGCTGCGCACGAAACACAGTTGCTGGTTTGAGAAGTTGCCAAAATGCGTTGTATTGTTATTCAATGCACGGAATACTCAAGTAGACTTGTTTGATGTTTCAGAGTTGCTGTATTTAGAATCTTAATGAAAAAAGAGAACACCCGGCACCGTAAAATGTCAAAAAAGTGGACTTGGAATTTCATTTACTATCGTTCTTGCTTGACCCAATCTCACCCCCATTTTCAATGTTTTAGACATGGTACCGAAAAAAATGATGTTTTTGTGGAAAAATCAAACAGATTCCGGAAAATACATATGATGTGTAATGAAAAGACTTTCAACATTCTACTAATACAACGATAGAGGCTAGAGTACATGCGTGATACTTTGTACAGGAGAAATTTAATGTTGTAAATTTTATCTAGTTTCAACATGCAAGTTTATTGATGTAATAAACAAAAACTACTATTTCTAAAATTCTATATTGTTATGAATTATGTGCAATAATATGTTCCCTAACATATAAATTATTAATTTTAGTAATATCAGCGTTATTAGCTGAAACATTTCACAAAACATATTTTTCCGTTTTGACCCAATCTCACCCCCTAGACCCATTGTCACCCCCATCGACGGTAGCAAAGAAATTTCTAGCAGAATCGTTTTCTGACTATTCACCCAGTATACGATATGAGCTGTACAAAATTTCAGCCTCAAATAAGCACTTTTGAGTTCCTGGTATTTTTTAGAAATTTTAGTTTCTTCCAAAACTGCCATAAAATGCACACTTGCACAGCAAAAAAATCTTAAATTTACATGGCACGTAAACTTTTATGATAATCATGTAAAATGAGTAATAACGGAATGTTCAACGATAAATAATGTAGACTGCCTTATTGCATTCAGAAATGCTAGCAATCTTGAGTGAAACTGAAACATTTCATGATCTTACATCCAACATTCGCCAATATTGCATGCTTTCTTGCATCTTGAAAGTGAAACTGAAAACAAGATCGCTCGGTTTACATGATTTCACGCTGAATATTCTGCCAAAAATAATGCACATGAATGGATCGACGGCCTGTCATTCCATGTGCATTATTTATGATTGAATTTTCAGTGGGACTTCTATGATCATGTTAAACGAGTTATAACTGAATGTTCAGCGATAAATAATGTAAACTGTCTCATTGCATTCGAAAATGCTTGCAATCTTGAGTGAAACTGAAACATTTCATGATCTTACATCCAACATTCGCCAATATTGCATGCTTTCTTGCATCTTGAAAGTGAAACTGAAAACAAGATCGCTCGGTTTACATGATTTCACGCTGAATATTCTGCCAAAAATAATGCACATTAATGGATCGACGGCCTGTCATTCCATGTGCATTATTTATGATTGAATTTTCAGTGGGACTTCTATGATCATGTTAAACGAGTTATAACTGAATGTTCAGCGATAAATAATGTAAACTGTCTCATTGCATTCGAAAATGCTTGCAATCTTGAGTGAAACTGAAACATTTCATGATCTTACATCCAACATTCGCCAATATTGCATGCTTTCTTGCATCTTGAAAGTAAAATTGCAAACAAGATCGCTCAGTTTACATGATTCCACGCTGAATATTCTGCCAAAAATAATGCACATGGATGGATCGACGGCTTGTCATTCCATGTGCATTATTTATAATTGAATTTTCAGCGGGAAAATCATTTAAACCGAGCCGTTTTGCAAGCAACATTCTTTGAGGGAAGACGTTTCGCGTTCAATATTAAGGAATTTGGTAACAATATTGGATATAATAGATGTGTTTATAGGTTTTATCATTGAATAATACATGAGAGATGGCTTTGCATGATTGAAACTAAAATAACGTTACGTGTAAATCTAAGATTTTTTTGGTGTGATGTGTTCCATTCACTCAATGCCTACTTTTGTCGAATGTTACAAATATGCAGTTATGGGTAGTATAGCAGTATCAACAGTCTCATTTTTTTTGTTTGAAATTATGCCCACGATTTTCTTCCTAGTTACTCCTCTGTGCGCTGTGATGCTGTGCTTAGATTTGCTGGTTGGACGGTCGTGTGATAAAGTTGTTTGCACTTTGCTGTAAATTTACCCATACCAGTGTTCAACTAGTTCCGATTGGTCGTTTTCTCTGCAATACTTCCCTACTGGATCGAAATCTGCTACGTAGTGTTATATTTTATAAGCACTGCAACAGTTATAAGAAAAGGGTTTTCACTTCCAATTGAATAATTTCCACTAGATGAATTTCGTCCACAAGAGTCGGAAATTTTGTATTACGAAAAGATTCTTGACCGAACCGGGATTAAAACCCAACCACTCTCCCTATAATCTATGAAACCTTACACGTTACCTCGGAGCTAACAAAGACCCCCTCCATCAACACTCAAATCCGGCTCAGTAACATTGTCTGTATTTTGCACTCGTAGTCTTCCCCCGCACAGAAGCTTATTGGGTTATCTACAGAATGTTTACGAATGGTCCACTGACTCTATAAGATAGAGGATCCTGGTCTGGCTGATGATGGGTGGCAATGGGAAAAGTTGAAACACGGACAGATTGTGATGCGGAAGATTGTGTGCCAGTGCCAGGCACAAACGACGTGTCTTAATGAATTTTTGATGAGATTATGCTCTTTTGGGAAACTGAGCTGACTGATATAGGGGTACGAACTATACGAGGTGATTGATTGAACACCAACTATGCTGCATAAATTGCTAGGGCATGCACTACATGGTATGAATTGAAACGTATTTATCTTATGAATACAAAAATCCTTCATGCGGATTTAAATTTAATTTTGCATAGAATTAATGTGGTAAAATGTCTATATCTGCATTCTATTTGACGTCATTGAAAAGCATAACATAGCATAGACTCATATCAATGGTCGGTACTCCATGATTGATCGGAATTGGTAGAATTGCGTTTTATCACTAAAACAACACACTTGGTTACTAATGGTTCATGGCGAGATCTTTAATTAAGCGAGAGTTCTACTAAACAGTAGCATAACAATGGAAAAGGAACATAATATTCAATTAAATTTCTATTTAGATTGTAGCTGGAAATTTGGATATCTCACCATGCCTAAGCTTTTGGTCACAGTCTATCATCGAAAAACCCTGAATGTCATATTTTATCAACTGGAAATGTTCTCACATCACCACAGAGACCCTCATCATAAATCATGTACGGTAAGAAAATCGATGAACGATGAAGGATAAACAATTTTTCATCTCTCATGGCCATTTCCCACATTAAAACGGGAAAATCCCCCACCTCAACCTCAAAATAATAACCTTTAACCGAAGAATGGGAGCAGGGTTTGTGTATATTCATCTTTACGTCGTCGGTTACGTCGATGGAGTGTGATTAAAGGTAGAAAAACAAAAAAACACGGTAACCTCAGACAAGAGAGTTTAGTCCCGAGAGTATCTGGCTCTTTTTTTGCTTGTTGATTTTTCCCTCAAAAAAACCCATATCAGTAGAATAGGATTGATTTCCTCCATTATCACCGTTTGGTTAAATCGGACGGTTCTTGATAAGGGATTGGGTTCGATTGTTTTTCTTTCGCACTTCGGAAGGATTTAAACGGAGATAGATCTTGAATATTTATGAGTTTGTTGCTGTTCTACCTAGATTTTGCATTTATCATTGAAAGTTTATCTGTTTTTTTTTGTATACTTGTCTATGCATCAACAAACCATATTCTTCTTCTTGTTGGCATTACATCCTGGAACAGAGCCTGTTTCTCACCTTAGTATTCAATGAACACTTCCACAGATATTAATTGGGATTGCAAAATGGTGAGTCTACAACCAGGAAGGAGCGTCCTGCATAGCTCTGGTCCTCACAAGCCCCTACCTCACGCTTCCACGGGTCTAACGATGACAAAAGCCGCCAGCTAAGGGCTGCGTACATAGCTGGTAGTGCAACCTGGGCACTGTTGTCCTTCTGTCATCAGCTACTTTAGCCCTCTGGAGTGCCAACCGGCATATCAGGATGGATGCCAGTAAAATCCTGATTATGGTATACTGGTCACGGCGCAGAACAACGGACAGGACACGGATTACGGATGACACACTACATTGCGACACAGAGCTGACAGTCGTGTTGTTCTATTCCCCAAGTAAGGATGGGTGATACCAACTTGAAATGGCGAGTAGGCTAATGATGCGATTGCCCCCGTCCCGGTAAAACCTCGGATGACCAAAGCCCGATCTATGCCGATCCGGCTCTGAACACGATTGTATAGCTAACCATGGGATCATGAAAGGCGACTACGTACGGCGGGAAACGATAGCAGCCCAGAGGGGGGATCCTGAAGAATGGAAGAGAGTCTAATTGAAATCGAAGAAGGCGCGGCGAACCCTTTCGCTAAAGTTGGCTTAGTAAGGTCATCACCATCGCAGCTAGGGCATCAGCAGCGCGATCAGCAGGAACAGTAGCAGCAGCAGCTTCGAGAGCAGCAAAGCTACCGAGAGTTGTAGCAGCTAAGAAACTGGTGCATGAATTGCACGAATTCGTCGATAAAAGAAGCAATGTGCACAAAGGTATCAAGACTTTGGTGTTGAAGATACAAGGAACCCTTGGATTAGCTGTCAAGGAATGGGCGGCCGTTGCACAGAAAGTGGAGTCGACTGAGAAGGAGTTGTTGGCGGCCAATATTGCTTTAGAAATAAGGCAAGGGCCGACTCAACAAACTGCGTTGCCAATCACGAAGAAAACCTACGCAGAAAGAGACAAATCCCAGTGGACGGAGAGCGTGCCCATCACGCCGAAGAGGCCAAGAGCATGATGCAAGACCGGGTGATCCCAAGAAACACAAGGACGCTCGTGCCAACGATTCAGGCCCAGCGAACGCAGCATCCACCAAGGATGGTAACAATACCCCATGGGAAATCGTCAAAAACAAAAATCGGAATACGAAAACAAAGAGCAGGTCTGAAAAACAAAAATTCTTCAAGGGCTGGGAGAGAAGCGAGGCGCTTATAGTCAAGGCAAGCGATGACTCGTACGAGAAGGTTTTCCGTGCAATGTGGACAAACCCAGAGCTTGAACAGCTAGATGCAGACGTGCAGAAAGCCAGGCGCACCAGCACCGGAGATATGATCCTGGAGCTAAAAAGAGACCCGATGGCCAGCAGCGTTTCTCACAAAGAGCTCACCGAGAAACCCATGAGTTATACGGTAGAAGTGAGAGCCGTGTGTTCGGAGGCGGTCCTTGAGTGCAAGAACTTGGACTCAATCTGAATGGACGAAGATGTAAGGGTCGTTATGAAAGAGCAGTGCGAGCTAGGGAAAGTGCAGATGCTGATCCGCATGAGGAAGGGGCCATATGGAATGCTAATAGCATCTATCAGGCTTCCAATTAAAGTGGCCGTCAACTCACTAAAAACAAAGATAAAAGTAGGCTAGCCGGTATGTCCACTGAGTGTCTCTCAGAAAACGGAAGCATGCTATAGATGCCACGAGTACGGTCATCTTGCTAGATTCTGCAAGGGACCTGACAGAGGTAATTTATGCAGAAGGTGCGGCGAGGAAGGCCACAAGGCGTAAGCCTGCCGGAAGCCTCCAAAGTGCATGATCTGCGCTATCGGAGAGAATAACAACCACGTTACAGGAAGCCTGCGATGTCCGGCCTTCATAAAGGCGACTGCTACCAAACCACAGTGGAGGTAATGCAAATTAACCTCGACCACTGTGACACAGCACGACACTTGCTGAGGCAATTTGTGTCAGTACAAGAGGCATGTCACATGTACATTTGGGGCAAGTACAAGAGCGATGTAGCTATAATGTCGGAGCCATACCGTGTCCCGGCCAGCGATGGGTACTGGATAGCAGACAACGCGAAATCAGTGGCGATATGGACGGTGGGAAGATATCCTTTCCAAGAAGTAGTACATCGTACAGATGAAGGCTTTCTTATAGCCAAAATTAACGGAGTCTTCTTCTTCGCACCCCCACGATGGTCTATTGACCAGTTCAACTAGATGCTCGACAAGCTGACTGAAGATCTCACACCGCAGACCACTCGTCATAGCCGGCGATTTCAACGCGTGGACCATAAAATGGGGCAGTCGCTTCACCAACTCAAGAGGGAGCAGTCTACTGGAGGCCTTTTTTTCTTTCTTAGCAATAGGGGGATAATCTGCTCAACAGACTCCGGACCTAGGTCCGGTAGTGTGGGGTTGGGGACCATTTACTACATGCAAGCAGTAAACAGGACTACACTGCACATAACTGCAAAACAGTCACATTCGACATTTTTGACAAATTGGAGTTAATACCATGGAGAGTCATCAAATGATAAATACTTTCGATCAACTTAATGAAATCTGTGAGATTGTTCTAGAAAATTCGAAAAAAATACCAAGTTGATTTGTCACATTGGCAATTGTAACGCATAACAGTACATTGAGATTATACAAGAGCCTCATAATGTAGTTGCAACGAAATTTGTATCAGAATTATTTTCTGACTATTCACCCAATATGCGATATGAGTTGTACACAATTTCAGCCTCAAATAAGCTCTTTTGAGTTCTTAATGATTTTTTGAAATTTTAGTTTTCTCCCATACTGCAGTAAAATGCAAACTTGGTATCCCATTTACTCAATGCCTACTTTTGTCGAATGTTACAAATATGCAGTTATGGGCAGTACACCCCCGACCCACTAAACCATTCCCATTGCCGCCAAACCCTTCGTCTCTCCGGGACCACCAAGAAGGCATTGCTTCGGAGAGGGGCTATTGCACATCGCAACCTCCAGGTTAGCTGCGTAGCCATGCAGCAACGAACATCGATGACACGCTTAGGGGGGTCCACCAAGGTAGCATGCTGGTGCTTTGCCAGCTTCCCAGGTGGTCCTCATCTCTCATTGTCCGCTGAAGGTGGGCATGGTCGACCACAACGCCCGCGCCCAACTGCCCCGCAGGTATCAAGAACTGATACTGCGGGCTTCGCAATTTGACCTACTGAAGGCTCAGGCCCTATCAGCTAGCACCAGCTGGGATTGCTGACGAAGGGGCCTCCATCTGCCCCGAACAACCAGAGGCTCGTATCCAACCCAGTAGGCCGGCGCCACGACAGCAGCGCTTCCAGGATGTTCTCCACGCGGTCACTTAATCGCTGTAAGGGTCGATTTCGACCGTAGGGCACCGGTATGACCTACGTAGCCGACTGCAAACCCTTGGACCACCTGTTGTTTAGCGTTGTTTAGCCACTCCTCGAGTCCACTCGCCACCTCCTTTGTAGTTCCGAGACGATGTGGGTGATAGCCGATGAAACGGCATTCCAGCCAAACTCGTCTTCACACATCCTCTGAACCAAATTGTCCGGAGTCGTGTCCCGACCGCATGTGACAAACATGCGGTCACGCATTGTGCGGAAACGCGGGCACACGAACAAAACGTGTTCCGCCGTTTCCTCTAAACCTGCACAAACTGGACATTCGGAAGAACCCGCATGACCGTAACGGTGTAGATACTGTCTAAACTCTAAAGCAACCATGGTCCGAAAGGACCTGTGTCAGGTGGAATGTTAGTTCCCCATGGCGCCTATTGACCCAGATATCCAACCTCGGAATCAACCTGTGAGTCCACAATCCCTTGGTGGAACTGTCCCACGCACGCTGCCATTTGACCATAGAGGTCAGTCTGGCAGTCCTGCGTATGCCTCTTGTGCCGCGCCTTTCGAAGCACTCTATGTCTTCCATGATAAGGATACCAATAGGCACCATACCGATGATGACGCAGAGTGCATCGTGTGACACGGTACGGTACGCGCTCGCAACCTTCAGGCACATTAGCCTATAAGTACTCTCTAGCTTGCTACGGTAGCTATCGATACTTAAAGCCATGCCCCAAGCCGAGCCACCATACCTCAGTATGGACGAGGCGACTTACGCTTACTGGCGTACACCGCAGAGCTATTGGACATCATCCGGGACAGTGACACAATAGCTGTGGAGGCTCTCTTGCAGGCATAATCAACGTGGCTACCGAAGGTGAGCTTATCGTCGATCATCACCCCCAAGTGTTTGACGGAGCGCTTCGAAGTGATCGTGCAGTCGCCTACACTGATCACCGCTTGCTGCACCGACGTCGGGTATCCCCAGACGCAGTAGCGCATCAGCAATATCCGCCCAACTGGCACTATTAAATGCGTTCCTTATATCCAGAGTCACTACTGCGCAGTAGCGAATACCCCTCTTCTTACGCTGGAGTGCTATCTCAGCGGTTTTCTTAACCGTCAAAATAGCGTCTACGGTGGACCTCCCTTTCCGGAAGCCGAACTGGTTGCTTGAGAGACTATTTACATCCTCGGTGTACATCAACAGTCTGTTGAGGATGATCTTCTCGAGCACATTCCCCGCCGTGTCGATCAAGCATATTGGTCTATACGCCGACGGGTTACCGGGTGGTTTTCCCGCCTTTGGCGTTAGTACCAGGCTCTGCCTCTTCCACACATCTGGAAATACTCCCTCGTCCAGGCATATTTGCATAGCAAATCTGAACATCCCGGGAGCCTCCAAGGTTGCAACTTTGAGGGCCAGGTTTGGAACTCCGTCCGGATCTGGTGCCTTACCTATTCTGAGGGATTTTGCAATCCCTGCAAGTTCCTCATCGCCAGCCCCAATCCCCGGCTGTCCTACGAAAGGAGGCCAAGGGCTAAGGTTATGGCGCGGAAAGAGCCCCTCGATGATCCCCTCCAACATATCTGGAGATTGCTCTGTAGGAGCCATTGCACCTCTTGTCTTCGCAGGCATTCTCTACCCTCCAGTTTGAACTACTCGTTAGGCCAGGACTACAAAAAGTAACGTCGATAATCGACTCCGCTACGTTTCGGCTAAAGCTACTTTTGGTACCAACATTGGCCAGATCGACATCTAGCACGGCCAGTGCCTCTAGCAGGATTTGTCCTCGCTGGTTCGTGATACGACTTCCCCATACCACGGCTCAGGCATTGAAGTCACCCGCTATTACTACTGGCCTTCGCCCTGTCAGCACGGTCGTCATACAGTCCAGCATCTGCGTGTCTGCGGTCTACCAACTCGGAGGCGCATAGCAGCTACAGAAGGGGACCCCGTTTACCTTGGCGATCACGAAGCCCTCGTAGGTAGTAGACACTAACTCCTGGACGGGGTATTTACCCGTCGTCCATATCGCCGCCATTTTTCCGGATTCATCCACGACCCAGTTGCCGTTGCCGGCGGGTACTCAGTATGGATCCGATATGATGGCGATATCCGTCCCCCACTCAACAACTGCCTGATACAGCAGTTGCTGAGCTGCGTCACAATGGTTCAGGTTCAGCTGCGTTACCTGCACTGTGACTTTTCGTTTATGGCTCTTTTGAAGGTCGGGCACCTTGAGCCTCCCGTTGGATGCTTGTTGTTCACGGACTTCCCGGAACAAATCAAGCACATGGGAGGGTTCTTGCAGCCTAGTGCCTTATGACCTTCCTCACCACATCGCCTACACAACTTGGTCCTATCAGGGCCTTTACAGCCCCAGGACTTGTGTCCTGGTTCCCTACACCTAAAGCAAATAATCGGTTGCTCGTGTATGGTCAGTGAGCATACTGACCAACCAAGCTTACCTACCTTAGCGGACTTATTTGCGTCCGCCACAGGTAGCTGTACTAAGGCCACCTGAGTTCCTGCCGGACCTTTCCGTAGCCGAACGGCAGCGGTAGGCACCTGTACCTCGCACTGTTGCCGCAGTGCCGTGACGAGCTATTCTGCGTCAGTGATCTCGTCAACATTTATCACCTTCAGAGTCACTGCCTGCGTTAATGCCTTTACCACGACACCCTCGCCAAGGACCTCTTCCGGCAAACTTTTGTAGGCGGCGCCCTTGCGTTCCTTGTCGCGCTTAAGCTCGAGGATCATTTCACCTGTATGAGTGCGTCTGACACTGCGTACATCAGCTCCTAGATCTGCGAGCTTCGCGTCACTGCGCATCGCCTTCAAGACTTCCGAGTACTTGGGCTCTTCCGTCTTGATGATGATCGCATCACCCTTTTCGCGCTTGACACCTACCCTCCTACCTTTCTTAGGCCTGGCATCCCTACGCTCCTGCACTTAGTGCTTCTTGGCCTGACCCTCTGGAACGCTATGTATGACGGAGTGTTGAAGCTGAGCTTCCCCCGGGGTATGAAGATCGTCGGCTTCGCGGATGACGTGGTGATCGTAGTCATCGGCGAATCACTAGTGGAAGTAGAGATACTTGCTACTGAAGTAGTAGACGCCTTGGAAGAATGGATGCGGGGGACAAATCTTGTGTTAGCCCATCACAAAACCGAATTTGTGATGATAAGCAACCGAAAGGCAGTGCAGCATGCGAGAATCTCGGTTGTACAGTATACCATCAACTAAAGGCGGGAAGTAAGACACCAGTGAAGGTGATATCAGCTCTATCCCGGATCATGCCCAACAAGTCAGCGATCAGCAGCAACAAGAAGCGAATACTGGCGAGCGTGTCGACGTCGATGCTCAGATACGCTGGGTGACCGCACTGCAGATGAAGAGGAACCACTCCTGGCTGAGCAGTACGTTCAGACTGATGGTCATGCGTGTGTTGAGTGCGTATCGTACGATATCATTGGTGCAGTCTGTGTGATTGCAGGATTGATCCCTATAAGCCTTCAACTCGAAGAGCTTGCTACAGGGACCGAGGCGCGCGGGGAATTTGGAAAAGAGCCTGAGATGAAACCATGAGGAGATGATAACAGCAGTGGGATAGCGCTGAGAATGGTAGATGGACCCACCGACTTATTCCGTGCCTGTCGATGTGGGTAATCAGAAAACACGGAGAATAGAATTTCCATTTGACGCTGTTTTTGTCTGGTCATGGCTGCTTCAATAAATACTTGAATAGGTTTGGACACGCAAGAACGCCGTTATGCATCGGGTGCGGCGATGTTGACGAAATCCCCGAGCACGTGGCCTTCGAATATCCGCGCTTCGAGCATGTGCGAGCCGAGATGGCATCCGTAGTTGGCAATGACGTTAATGTGCACAATATCGTCCAACGAATGTGTGCTGACGAAAAAAAATGGGACATGGTAAACAGGCCAATCGTTCATCTGATGTCTCTTTTACAACGAAGATGGCGAGATGAGCAGCGGCACTCAACACAGCTGACAGCACAGAGCTCTGAGTCGTTGGGACAGCCGGAATCGTCGGACCGACCTCGGCACTTGACAAGTCAGCCTGTTGAAGACCTCCGCCGGGGACTAGACCAAGTAGAGTGGGCGTAGCGTAGTATCGGTAATAAGTTGTCGAGGCGCCTTGCAAACCGGAAGTCTTCCTCCAACCGGATTTGCAGGACTAACCGACTAACATCGCATCGGAGTAGCCTATGTCCATCCGGCGGAGACTAGCTGAGTAGATCGCGAAACAGCACCGGCAAATAGTCGTCGGGCGCCTGTGAAACGGAAGTTTCCCTCCACCGGAATCGCAGGACCGACCTCGGCATCAGCCCGGAAGGCATCGGTTCGGGAGATCTTCCACCATCCGGGACTATTCTGAGTAGTTGATTGCGAGTCACCGGCTTAAGTCTTCGAGGCACCAGTGAACCGGAAGCCATCCTCCAACCAGAATTGCTGGACCAACTTCGGCACTCCACCAGCCAATACCGAAGCATGAAGAAGCGCATAGCCGGAGTAGGCTGGCTCCACCTTCGGGGACTAAGCCGAGTAGCATCGATTGTCATAAACCAGTTTTGGATCGTCGGGCGCCTGTAAACCGGAAGTCATCCTCCAACCGGAATCGCTGGACGGACCTCGGCATCCAACAGGTCAACCAGGAGAGCTCGAACAGCAACAGCGAAAAACGAGTCGTTGTAGAGCAACGAAGTGCACATAAGCAGGGCTGGGAATGTTAATAGTAGTGGGCTTGAATTTCGAGAAACTCAAGTGGCTCTTCCCAGTACAGTAGTTCAAAAATGTGAATCTCATCAAGTAGCCTAAGTAGGGTACATAAATTTTCTAAATCAGTAGTGTCATTGGAGGCTTTAAATGCGGGAAATGCAACGGAAAATAGAACATTTAACTTTGGGTTGCTAAGTGTTTTGCTTTTTTCAAGGCTTATTGCCTACAGCAGCGATGGACTTCAGTTTCACTGGCTTCGTTGACTGTGATTTGCTTTGCTGAGCTACTGTAGAGTTAATTTCAAGATTTTTCCCAACCCTGCACATGAGCCTCTAGTTGAAGTTCAACAGGGCTCTGACGCAAGGCCAGCGTCGTCGGTCGCACAGAAAACTGTCCAAAGCCCGGCGAGATCTTAAACCGCCAATTGGGCAAAACGAGTAGTCGCAGAGACACCGTGTAAATGTCGTAGTGAGCTGCGTTTTTGACGACATAAAGCTCCAACAGCGAATTAGCAGAACAGCTAGAGGCTGATATTGACGAAGTGCATGAGCACAGGCCTCCCCCGATGTAGTTGCCTGATGTAGTCCCACACCGTGCCAACACAAAACAGGCCAGGCTTTTGAAGATTTTTTGTACCCTACTAGGATAAAAAAATTATTAACTGAGTGCTTTCTTTGCCAAAGTTGCCATTTTCACTTTGGTATACCGTGTGGCAAGTACGATTATTATACTCTATGCCCAGGGTAGTCAAGGAAATTTCCATTACGAAAAGATCCTGGACCGACCGGGAATCAAACCTCAATACTTTCAGCATGGCTTTGCTTTGTAGCCGCAGACTTTAACCACTCGGCTAAGGAAGGCCCTCGAGCTGTCATTATGTTAATTGAAACATTGTGAAGAGATGAAGATAAAAAAGGTCGTTACTTGCATATAAGCTCTAATGAAACTTTGTTATCCAATGTTTGAAAAGTACAACGCGAGTTCACCAGAAGAACCTAAATAGATTTACTGGAATGTTTATAAACTCGTTGCCTAACTTTCTCATTTCTGCAGCTTCAAAATAGAGCAACACATCAAAATAGAATTGCCATTCACCAATTCCACTAACAGGATTCGATTGAACGCAAAACTGGGCCAACATAATATAGACGACAGGCACTACAGAGAGAGGCGGCGAGATGTTGACGACAATAATGCTCCTCACCCGGAACCGGGGCAAACATATCCTCAATCCACCCACATAAACAGACAGGGCTCGATTGGAGTTGGGAAATTCGCTGGCGGATGGTTTGGCTGCTGTTTTGGGGGATAAACCATTCAATTTTCGAAATATATACTAACAAAGGACAGGATGGGACTGCTACTACTGGTGGAATGTATCTACAGGGAAGACAAACTTTGCGCAACAATGTTTCGGCTTGCAACAGCGCGAAAGCTGGAACGTGTACATTACCGTGCAATAATTTTGGGTCACCCCGAGACTTAAGAGTTTTGTCCATAACTCTGTGAATACACGTCTAACTAAAATCACTCCATGACTCATTCGAAAAGCAAAGAAATGATCTAACTTCGTAGGTATTTTCACAAAACCATGTTTTGAACTTTGATCACTAAGCATTTACTTGAAGCTGTGACATTTTTCACGAGCCACACTGAAAAACCATGGCAAATTTTCTCAGCATTAGATCGAATAAAATTTTAAATTAGTACGGCATAAAAACTCTCATAATCGTTAATGAGCAATTCAATAGATGCTTCAATTAGACGCATATTCACAGATATAGGCACTGAACACTATGTTTCTAGGGGGTACCTCAAACTTTTGTACGAGAGTGCAAGGTCTCCGAAATGGGACGGAAGCGAGTATAAAATTGAATTTGCTCAAATTATAAAGCATCACTTCCGCCCTGCCGAAGCCTCAGGCTCAGCCAGGCAGCCAGACGCATTTTTCGTTTTCAAAGCGGGGGATGATGTATTCGTTGGAATGTCAAGCCAACTTTGCGCTCCGACGTGTAGGCGGATTTTAGTAACGGTCCAATTGAAGCAAGTCAAACAAGTTTGTTTTCTGATAAGATTAGAGGAGATTCTCCTGAGAGTTTGAGTAGGATGCCTATTTATAAATTGGTGTTTGATTTTATTATATTTGTCGACGAGTATCTGCTTCAGTTCAGTTAACTTGACAGAGTTATAGCTGATGAATGTGTTTAATGGTAGATATTTGCAAATTATCATCCTATTGGGCAAATAGGCAAATATAGTGATCAGTAGGATGATTTATTTGTTTTTTTATTTATAGTTTTTTACGTCTCAGGTAAAAACAAGTATAATCCAAATATTGTGAATTCTTTGAAAAGTAGGCTATTTAAGTGAAGCTGTTTTAGAGCATGTCCCCTTAAAATGTAGAATATTAAACCTTGACATGGTAGCTCATAAAATGTGCTTCTCCTGAGAATGTAGTTAATTAACAGTGAATCAAAAAGCGACTACCCTGAAAGGATAGCTAAAAATAACAATTTCCCTGATAGGGTAATAAGTAAAAAAAATAACAAGTCCCCTGAGATGGTAGAGTAGCAGATAAAGTGAGTTCAAGTAGCTAACTAGAAAGAAGCCCCCTGATCTATTTGAGATTATCATATAAGAAAAAAGGATTCATTTGAGAGGGTGATTACTCAAAGAACCAAGTCCTTTGAGAGGGTAATTAATGAAAACAGCTAGGTTAACTAATAGAAAACGCGAATCTCCTGAGAGGGTGCCTAATAAAGTCCTCTGCGAGTCACCTGAAAGGGTAGGTAATAAAAACGAGTCCCATGAGGGAGTAGTCTGCATAAAGATAGTCCCCTGAGAAGGTAGCTAATGGAACGTGAGTCCCCTGAGAGGGTAACTAAGAAAAACAGCGACGCTTACTAATAACAACAGCTAATCCCCTGAGTGTGTGGGTAATAAAAAAACAGTGAGTCCCATGAGAAGGTACCGTAAATTCGGGTGAAATTGATCGGAAGGGTGAAATTGAACGGTGATCACACAATTTTATATTTTATTTATAGAGCACAAATATCAATGCAACCTTTGGAAAATGAACGTTGTATGCCTTAATTACTGTCGAATTGCATATTGTGATTTTTTTTATGTTAAAGAATGTTATTTCCATGAAAAATACACAGTTCGAACGAAACGTGTAAATTTCAGAGGCATATAATGCACATAATTGGAGCGTGGTATATCATCGATATTTACATGATGTATCATGTAAACTTCAATTAAATGTCATGTAATCCAGCAGGATTCTGCGTGATTACGTGACATATAACACATATTTACATGATTCTAGGCTTAAATTTACACGATGTCATGTTTACATCACATAAATGAAGTTTACATGACGTGTAATCTTCATTATTTTTAACTGTGTATGTAAAATTCCAGAATCATGTTTGATGTGGTATTGTGAGACATCTACAAAACATCTAAGTTTATACTACACACCAAAAAAATCTTAGATTTACACGTAACGTAATATTAGCCTCAATCATGCAAAGCCATTTCTCATGTATTATTCAATGATAAAACCTATAAACACATCTATTGTATACAACATTGTTACCAAAATCCTTAATATTGAACGCGAAACGTCTTCTCTCGAAGAATGTTGCATGCAAAACGGCTCGATTTACATGATTTTCACGCTGAAAATTCAATCATAAATAATGCACATGGAATGACAAGCCGTCGATCCATCCATATGCATTATTTTTGACAGAATATTCAGCGTAGAATCATGTAAACCGAGAATTCTTGTTTGCAATTTCACTTTCAAGATGCAAGAAAGTATGCAACATAGGCGAATGTTGGATGGAAGATCATGAAATGTTTCAGTTTCACTCAAGTTTGCAAGCATTATCGAATGCAATGAGACAGTTTACATTGATTATCGTTGAATGTTCAGTTGCAACTCGTTTTACATGATTATCATAAAAAATTACGTGCCATGTAAATTTGAGAATTTTTTGCTGTGTAACAGTAAGCAAGTCCCCTGAGAGGATAGTTAATCAAAATAGCACGGGTAATCACAAAATAAGATCGACGATGACGAACCAAAAGTGAGGCCCGGAAAGGGTGGCTAACGAAAAGCGAGTTACATGAGAGGACAATAATGCCCGGATAGAGTAGCTGAACAAAACCAAGTGAAATGATAAACAATAGAGTAGACATACAACAAATAAAGTGTATTGAGCCATTTTAAAAATTCAAATAAAGTTTATCTAACGCTATAACAAAGGTGGACAATCGAACGGAGAAAGAATTTGTAAAACTGTTTGGTTCATTTGAAAATGCTAATAATTTTAATTTTCACTCACTTTGATATTCTTAGCATAGGTAACTTTTCGAAGTAACATTGTGTCAACAAAGGTAAACAATGAAGAAGTATAAGATCATGTAAAAAGTACCGTTTTGATTCATATTACGAACAGCTTCAAACTCCGGTCACTCTACTTTGTATGGGAAACATTTCAAACGAAATGTTTCAATTTTTGCCCCCCAAAAGCTGTCATTTTCGAGGCTCGTTTTAATGAGTAATTTTCATAATTGTCTTTAAAAATTTGTAATGCCAAACGGCCTAAGATCTCTCTTTAGTGGTTTGACAAATCCAATTGAAGATTTGACTTTTCTATCTATGTTTTCCAGAGGCTGTCCGGAATTTGAATCTAAGTGTCCGGAATATGAGGCAAAAGTATTGAAACGTCCGGAATAAGAATCATGAAAATTCCACACATTTTTATTCATTAAAAATTATTCATGTTACGGAATCAAAATCTTCACTCGACATTCGAAAGTTAAGGGTTTTGAAGGCTCGATAATGTGGAGGAATCATGCAAAATGGTTTATTTTATATGCTCTCTGATAAGTTACACTTCACTGAGGCCTTAAGTGTCCGTAATATGAGTCAAAACGGTATTAAGTCATTTGAAAATTGAAATATTTTTTTCATAATCTAAGCAGAGTTGCTTGCTGTCACTAACAAGGCTTAAAATTTGTTGATTTCGACTGGCCGACTGCAATACAACTCAGATCGTTCTGTATACCATCAACATCATGCTGATTATTCCATCACTACACACCAAAAAAATCACAGATTTACACGTAACGTAATATTAGCCTCAATCATGCAAAGCCATTTCTCATGTATTAATCAATGATAAAACCTATAAACACATCTATTGTATACAACATTGTTACCAAAATCCTTAATATTGAACGCGAAACGTCTTCTCTCGAAGAATGTTGCATGCAAAACGGCACGGTTTACATGATTTTCACGCTGAAAATTCAATCATAAATAATGCACATGGAATGACAAGCCGTCGATCCATCCATGTGCATTATTTTTGACAGAATATTCAGTTTAGAATCATGTAAACCGAGAATTCTTGTTTGCAATTTCACTTTCAAGATGCAAGATAGCATACAACATTGGCGAATGTTGGATGGAAGATCATGAAATGTTTCAGTTTCACTCAAGTTTGCAAGCATTATCGAATGCAATGAGACAGTTTACATTAATTATCGTTGCATGTTCAATTGCAACTCGTTTTACATGATTATCATAAAAAATTACGTGTCATGTAAATTTGAGAATTTTTTGCTGTGTACCTCTGGTGAAAATTTCATACAAATCGGAGAACCTCCGGCCCAAGCCTGTCCGATAATTTAAAAAAATGCCCTGTTGGCCAATTTTGTGGAAAATGACTATATAAGCCTTCTCTTTGAAAACCTATATTTCAATCGAAGCATAGGAAAAACAAAGATTTTTTATTAAAGCAATTGCAAATTTTCTAAAACATCTGAAAAAAAATATGGGATTGGTTTTAATGAAGTATAAGTTGGAATGGATGATATTTTTCATTTTCTTGGTTTTCATGTGTATCTGAGAATTCACTAGCAAAAATGCTTCGTTCGTCTTTTGGTATAAATGAATGATACTTTTTTGTTCCAGGAATTGGAACAAGGTTAGAAAATCTTTCCTGAAGAAATTTTTCAGCCTCTGAATAGTCATTTTCAGTTGCATAGATAAATTTCCAATCTTTTTCAAATTGGTTTCACCTTTTGCGACACAGCCCAGTCGAAAAATTGTTTGGCGTTATTAATTTCTGCTGACTTTCTAATACTAGCATCTCTAGCCATTCGCTTAATGTCAAATTTCAAAAATGTATGCAACCATGGCAATGATTTTAAAATTAAAGCAGAATGGCACTTTTTCCCAACCTCACATGGAAAAGGTCCTTGTGATGGTATCGGTGGCAACATTAAGCGATGTTTTAGAAAATTAGCAATTGCTTTGATAAAAAATCTTTGTTTTTCCGATGCTTCGATAGAAATATGGATTTTCAAAGAAAAGGCTTATATGGTCTTTTGCCACAAAATTGACCATAACTCAAAAACGAAAAAAAAAGTACATTTCAAAAATTTCAGCAATTAAAGCTAAAATACCTTCTCAAAAATATATTTTTGAAAGTTTTCCACTAATTGGAGCATAGTTTTTTTTCTGGTTTTTCTTTAAGAATTTTCTCAACGGTGGAAAATTTTGTGGAAAACTGTTTCCAGTTAATATTTTTTTGAAAAAAAGTACATTTCAAAAATTCCAGCGACTGAAGCTTATGAAATTATCCTCTCAAAAATATTTTTTTGAAAATTTTCCACGAGTTGGAGCATAGTTTTTCCGGCTTTTCTTTACGAATTTTCTCAACGGTGGAAAATTTTGTGGAAAACTGTTTCCAGTTAATATTTTTTTTATTCCTGAGAAAATTTTCTTTCATTTTCATAAAAAAAAACTTTGTTTCTATGATGCTTCGTTCTTGAGTAATGATTTTTCAAAGTAAGTAGAGTCAGGGGAAAACAAAAAATTTCCAACTGAGTTCTCCGGAAAAATAGACGACTCTGAATTTTTCTCAATTTTTTTATTCATATATTGATGAGCCCTGCCTGTGGAAAACGGTCCAAACCCGTACGGAAATGAACAAAAATCCCCAGCAGTGAAGAGACACCGCCCTCTAGATCATAATCACTGCAGAATGAGTGATCATGTGGTAATTATCCAAGCTATTAAGGCCGCACAGGACGTCATCATAATCACCCTATCCATTTCAAGAAGCAAATCCCAAGAACCACTCCATATATCGATGCGAAAAAGTATCACTATGATTCTATATATGTAGTGCACAACCCGATAAATTTTCAGCTTCATCGGTTCACTAAAACTCGAGATTTGCTTCCACAAAGTTTTGATGATTATTGTTAGAGTGAGACGAAAGATAGGGAAAATAACACGGTCTCTCGTGTCCCCTTAATGTTTTTCGGTGATTAGCAAATAGTTGCCATTCATCCACAACACTGTCAAAAATATTGTACTAAGTTGCCGTTTTATTAGCTTAATTTAAGACTCAACTTAACATCCATATTCTATCACCATCAGTGCACTACACAGCAAAAAAATCTGAAATTTACATGGCACGTAATTTTTTATGACAATCATGTAAAAGGAGTTGCAACTGAACATTTAACGATAATCATTGCATTCGAAAATGCTTGCAATCTTGAGTGAAACTGAAAAATTTCATGATCTTACATCCAACATTCGCCAATCTTGCATGCTTTCTTGCATCTTGAAAGTGAAATTGCAAACAAGAAATCTCGGTTTACATCAGTGCTTCCCAAACTTTTTCAAATTTTGCCCCCTTGAAGCCAATATTAATCTGGAATCGCCCCCCTGATATATGATTCAAATATTTTAATAAGGACAAAAAATGTCTTCGACTTGCATATCCAAAGAATCATAATAATAACTAATATGCACATTTAAAAATATTTGCTTAAATATCGGTAACCTGGGCTGTAAATTATAATATCGATTTTAAAAATATCTTGCGTATATTACAGGCTACTAATTTAGTCGGTAAAAGTTTGGTCCAGTTTCAACTTAACAAATGTAATGAATTCATAGGCGTCTTGTGACGTAATTTGAGGCAAAGTCATCCAAATCTGAACCAAATGCAAAGTTTTCCAAGCATTTTATTTTTACATAAATATGTCATATTTGGGTGAACTGCAATGATTCTGTTTTTAATTGTTCGTTTTTGAAAGATCTCACCCCGTGCATTGTGATTTATGTGCTATTTCTAAAATAACTGCAATAACTTTCAGAAATTGTGAGCGTTTATAACGCTTTTCTTTATCCAATCCAAAAACCCTGATATATATATGAAAATCCAGAATGTTTTTCAACTCATTTATCAATTCAATTTATCAAAAAGGTGTTTTTCTAACACCAAGAAAAACTCAATTTTTTCGAACGTTCTGGAGGTAAAATCCAACGCATCTTTGAAATTTCTTCAAATCTATTTATAAATAGAGTTTTTTTGTCTTTGGCATCGCTGGAACACGATTTTTGTAGGCTAAATTTTCAAAAATTTGTGTATAAAATGATTAATTTTGTCTGTGGATTAACGTTCAACACTAATCGTTATCATCATCATCATTAAAATTTCAAAAGCAATTTAACTGCTCAAAACTAAAAAATTTTCGATGAAAATTTGTACACTGTATTTCGGTTGGAAAATAGAAACAGTGAACACATTTTCCTGTAAATTTTCTGATATTGAACGAAAAAACTGCTTTTGAAAATTCCATAATCAATGACGGATCCTGCCCCTTAAAACATCACAAATGGTACTGTAGATTTTTTTTGGTAAAAAGCTGGATGGCAGAAATATTAACTTCCAAACTTAAAGTTCACATACAAAAAAGATCCTTATATATATTGAGCATCTGCATAATCTCGTAAAAATCTCAAATGCTGACCATTCTTAAAACTCTCATGATATTTAAAAAACTCAATGAATAACACAAATATTTTGCGTTTGACAATCATGTAATGTTGTATATAATAATTTTAAAATGATCATAATTAGAGATATAACGATCTAAGGTAAAATAGCCCTGGAAATATTTAAGTTTGGAATTGATTAACCTTCAGATGTGTGTCCTCCAAAGGTTTTGAGTAATTATTTTCAAATGCTACCATGTTAGCTTTTTCGCCCCCTTTCTGGATTTTTCGCCCCCAAATTCTGTTTTACAAATTTTCGCCCCCTTGAGCCTGAAAATCGCCCCCAGGGGGGCGAATTCGCCCATTTTGGGAATCACTGGTTTACATGATTCAACGCTGAATATTCTGTCAAAAATAATGCACATGGATGGATCGACGGCTTGTCATTTGATGTGCATTATTTATGATTGAATTTTCAGCGTGAAAATCATGTAAACCGAGCCGTTTTGCATGCAACATTCTTCGAGAGAAGACGTTTCGCGTTCATATTAAGGATTTTGGTAAATTCAATTAAGGTTTGTAAATTTACAATAGATGTGTTTATAAGTTTTATCATTGAATAATACATGAGAAATGCCTTTGCATGATTGAGGCTAATATTACGTTACGTGTAAATCTAAGATTTTTTTGGTGTGTGTGTTCTAACAAAATTAGGGTGAGAGTTTTAGTACGTTCTTAAAGTACCGTTTTCTATTTAATTTTGGATGGGTTCGTTTCCCCATACTGAAAAAATCATTTACCCATGGGAATGAATGCATTCTAAACTTCAAATCGCTTGTCGAGTAGTTAAACAGTTAAAAGAAAAAAAAAAATGCATGGTTTTGTTTAGGCCCATTTGCTACCATTTGTGACTATGTGGTTCTTCGATTTCGAAAATTCGTGCGAATCGACACGGCCTACGGTTCCAGGGTTCAAATCCTACTGCGTACAATATGATTTCGTTTTATTGTGATACGCCTACCAACAAAACCAACGAAGGCCCCTGATGCACAATCATTATAATGCGTATTCATATTGAAATGGCATTTTCCGCAATTGTTCGTTTTTCTCGTTAACTTAATGCCACAGGGACTTGCATTTTTAAACATGCATGCAATAAACCATCATGCACTGCCGCCATTGTTAATGGCATGTAGAACCATCTAAAAGCCCCCATAAAAGGTCAAAAACAAGCGCACAAACATAGGATCGACCCATTAAAATAAAGGATGCAATCAGATCGGGTTTTCCCAGCAGCCCAACAACAGTGAAATAGGTGACCTATTTGGCGTACGTAAAGTCAGTGCGTTCTGTTTCATTTATGATTTTATTTTTGCTTTCCACTGAGAGCTTCCTCGGTGCTGGAACTGGAAATGGCAGTCAGTAGCTGTTGTTGGTACTGATGATGCCATTTTCTTGCAGACTGCGACGACTGTCGACTGTCGTCTTTCGCGAAGCTCATTTATGTTGATTTAAGATGCTGTCTCCTAATTGCATCTGGTTCGGCTCCAGATCACTGTTCGTTCGAGTTGGGATTGCAGGGATGTGTCTACTGCACGCAATGTGAGCTTTGGGGCTTTTCTTGGACTTGTGGTAATGCATCTGGCTATGAAACGAAGTCATGCTGAATGTGTCGGTGTTTTTTTCTAATTGATTTGTTGATATCCTTTCAAACATTACATTCATTTCTTATTGTTGGCATCACTATCAAACTATTAAGGAAAACATAATTATCTCACTGGTGCAGGTGATCCAGTATTCTTCACCTCAATTATCAATACAAAAACAGTGCTTCTAATCGGTTGTATTATTTTTTACTAAACATTGATCGAAATCTCTTGTTTAACATGTTAATAATTTTCAGAAGTCTATTAGATTTTCCCATTTTCCACAATTCACAGAACCGAACAATGTCATAAATATCTGATTCCTTTGAGCAACGCATTAAAATTAACCAAAAACCCCTTTCTCTTGTTCTTTTTTGGCAGAGTGACACCCAAACGCAGGATTCGCCGTTTCAACCCCAAATGAGGTCAATGATTCTCCTACAATCGCAGTGCAAAACGTGGTCATATTTTTTCCTCACGCCATCCAAAGTGCCATCGTTTAACGATGTCTGGTCCCATAAAATCGCAACTTCGCGCCGCGATTTCACTCGAGTGCCACAACAATACAGAAGAAGGGTTTAAATAAAAGTGCTCTGTCGTAGAATAGTTGGGGGTGGGGAGTGGAAGCATAATGATTCTTTCATTTCGGAACGGTAATAAGTGATGCCATAAAGTGTTCCGTGTCGTATCCCGGGTGGAAAAATCGACGAACGAAACGACAAAGTTTTCACACGACAGTTATCCCACGGATTATAATGTCTCTGCTGAAGTACAGTAAAACATGGCCATCGATTCTCACCAAAATGGCAGTCGTTCAGCTGAGCGTTGATTCCAATGGGAGGACCTACAGTTCGATCGTGGAACCGGCTTGTCTAACGGGGCCCACCAATCTGGTGGAATCGAATCCCAACTTCCGGATGATGGGTCATCCGCAGATTGTGATTCAAACGCCGGGGGAAACGCAAATGCCGTTGCCGGATGTGGCCAACGTGGGCGATGTGAAGCTTTCTGGGGGCTCGGGAAGTGTACAGTGCATATGTGGAAATGGAAGTGCTGTGGGAGGGATGATGCGTTTGGATGAAGAAAAGCGATTCCGGCGGCCTTATAGGTCCGAGTCGATTAAGATCGATAATTGGGATTACATTTACACGGAGAAGCTGCCGTTCAAGGGAATGGGAAGTAATGGTGCTAGGTAAGTTGAGAATGTAAAATCTAGTCAGGTTCAGTCACAAATTTAATAACGCCAAAAATTGCCATTTTGGACACCTACCCACCCCATCGTACTATTTTTTGAATGGAAATTCTACATATTGTGTATGAGCTGTATCTTTTTGGGGACAATCACCCACAACATTTTTTACCCCCTTCACCGTTACAAAATTTGTGAATGGGCTTTTAATAAAATAAGCCTTTTTTTTATTAGACCTTTCCTTATCAATTTACCATTCTTGTACATGTGCCTCTAGGCCCAGGGACGTCAAGGAAATGTTCAATGCATAAGATCCGCCACCGGAGGAATTCGAACCCATAATCCTCAATATAATCTTGCTGAACAGCTGCGTGATCACCGATATTTTGACTTCTGAGTGGTGTTCATATTTCAATGTTGTTTTTGAACAAATATTTTCCTTTTTTATGAGTATAGGGTGTGCCATAGCATCACGTTGTTACAGTGATCATTGACGTCATTGCAGCAAAATTTTCCAGTAATTTGCCCTTCTTTCTTGAATAGGCTGTTCTTTCAAGTTTTCGTTAGATTAGCTAGTCACCAATATTTCCATATAGAACAGCTTTTTTTAAAGGAATATATCCTGAAGGCATTCACTAAAGTGAATCCTGATATAATTCAAATCAGAAATGTTCCCTTTCCTTTATCTTCTTGTATTAAAACAGACAGGCCTCTTATGGATTTGCTCACCACTTTTCCGTCTTCAACATTTCTTCATTTCTTGAATAAAAAAAAAGTGGTTGTATCATTGAAATTCAAATTAATGATCCTACAAATCAACAAAAACTTTTACTGTAGCGGTCAGTGGCCGCCGATTTTCTAATATGTACAAGTGTATTAACGTTTCCTTGCTATAGCGGAACGGTTGTCTATCAGGTTGGTCTTTAAGTGGGTTCCATAGACAACACTTGCAACGACTACCCCAGAGTGATCTTCCATTACCATCGTTTACGAAACAAAATCTCTAAGAAGATCTTAATGCTAGTAGCCCGACACCTACAAAAAAAATGAGTAGGGGAAGTGGGTACTGATATCCAATAAAAGACTTTACTACATCCTAATTTTGTGCATATTATAGCTTTATTTTTCCTAATAAATTCACCCTTTTTTTGGGAATAGGCTGTTCTTCAGAGCATTGCAATATGTCTGTGTGAATCTCATCATAATTAGAGGACAAATCCAAACAAAACATAACATGTAAAAATTATTTGCTGAAAAACTAGCTGCTTTTTATCTTCTAATGTTTGATAAATACATTGTTGACCCAAACTCGTTAAATACTCGTAAGGAATCGTTCAATTATCTCCCCACTCTGTAACTAGAATAAGTCTCAAAATGTTATGCATTCGGGGTAGTGGCGTTCGGGGTAATGACCCATTCGGGGTAATGGCTTTCAGGGTAGTGGCGTTCGGGGTAGTGTCATAGAGTCGCACTAATCTACTCGTAATTATAACAAGATGATTTAAAAACTGTATCAGGTATCAGGTATCAGAAGGCCGGCTCCAAAGGCACGTTCCCCACCAGTTGGGAGATTTGTGCCATCGCCATATTTGAGCCTATTTCATCATCTACCCGATGGGAGAGGAAAGGGAAGGGAAAGATGGGAGGAAATAGGAGTGGGGTCCCTTGAAGAGGGAAGATCGCATAAGCGAAATGAGAGCATGTAGCTCCATACCACAATGGGTTCGAACAGCGCCCTAAAAAGGGCCCTGCAAAACGCATGAGCGTAAAGAGAGCCTATAGCTCATTACCACAGCGGGTTAAGAATAACAGAATGTCCTGAAGATTCAGGCTTCTGTATTCAGTTTCACTTAATAAGTGTTTACCAAGTAATTGGAATCGCATTTGCGCAAAAACTGGACAGTTACATATCAGGTGATACGAAGTTCCATAATCGGAGTCACAACTATCACACACAAATGAGTCAGCACGCTGAATATTTGCCATGTGATAGTTGAGTCGGCAGTGGCCTGTCAACGCTCTGACCAAGAGACTGCAATTCTGCTTTGACAGATTTGTTAAATACTTCGCCACCTTTGGAGATGGCTCAGTAATATACAATTTTGTTTGACGACACGACTCCAAACTATTCCAATATTGCTTGTGCTGAGTTGCCGCCCAAGAGTTTATCTGAAGCTTCACCCAGCACTTCGAAATTGGAATAGCCGGCTCAGGGCCAATGAAGTCATGCGATGCTCCATCGCGAGCTAGCTCATCAGCCAATTCATTTCCAGCGATGGAAGAATGGCCAGGTACCCATACAAGGTTTACAGAGTTGACTGAATTCAGTTCCTCAATTTGAGTTCGACATGCGATAACAAGCTTCGACCTTGAGTTGGCCGAAGCGAGAGCTTTTATAGCAGCCTGACTATCTGAACAGAAGTATATGACTTTACCCATTACGCGCTGTTGAAGTGCTGATTGCACTCCACACATAAGAGCAAATATTTCCGCCTGAAAAACGGTGCAGTTTCTACCAAGTGAGTAAAACTGATTCAGCCTTAGCTCACGAGAATATACTCCTGCACCAGCTCTACCTTCAAGAAGGGAGCCATCAGTGTAACATACTATATTGTTTGATATACTTCTTTCCAAATAGCCAGACGTCCACTCTTCCCGTGAAGGGAATTGTGTGGTAAATGTCCTGTAAGGAAAGTTACAAGCAATTGTGAGATCACTTGGAGCAAGGACAATTTTGTCCCAATTCGCCAATAGTGGAAACAACGAAGTGTGTGTAGATCTACGATTCACTGGATTTTTCTCCAGTAGATCCAGTACCCATAAACGGTAAGAGCAAGAAAGTGCTTCTTGTTTAAGATATATGTGTAGTGGCGCAACGTCGAAAAGGGCCTCGAGCGCTGCTGTGGGAGTTGTAGAGAACGCACCAGACATCGCCATCAAGCACATCCTTTGGAGATGGCCCAATTTTGATTGGATTGTTCTCACTTCGCCCTTTTGCCACCACACAAGACATCCATATGCTAATATTGGTCGAACAACTGTTGTGTAAATCCATTTGATATATTTGGGTTTGAGGCCCCAAGTTTTACCAAAGGTTCGCCGGCATTGACCGAAGGCCATACAAGCTTTTTTGACTCTGAAATCAATGTGAGCTGTCCATAAAAGTTTGGAATCTAGAATGACTCCGACATACTTTACTTGATCAGTCACATTAATCTCAGTGCCAAAAAGACGTAAAGGTCGAATTCCATCGCGGTTTCGTCTTTCCGTAAAAAGAACAATAGATGTTTTATTCGGGTTTACCGAAAGGCCATATTGGCGACACCAACTCTCGACTACCTGAAGAGCACTTTGCATCAGGTCGAATAGGGTGCTTATGCACATACCAACTATCAGAGCTAGATAGTCGTCGGCAAATCCAAATGTTGGAAAACCGCAATTATTGAGTTGCCTCAATAGCGTATCTGCTACGAGATTCCACAAAAGTGGTGACAAGACTCCCCCTTGGGGGCATCCGCAAACACTCAATTTTCGAATCGCTGCTTGACGCAATGTCGAGAAGAGATGTCGGTTTTTGAGCATTTGATGAATCCAATTGGTAATCATTGTAGGTAGCCCATGGTTTCGTGCGGCTTCCAATATGGCATCGAAAGACACGTTATCAAAGGCACCTTCAATATCCAAGAAAACACCCAGGCAGGATTGCTTCTGAGCGAATGCTTTCTCGATATCGTGTACAACTTTGTGTAAAAGAGTCACAGTGGACTTTCCAGATTGGTAAGCATGTTGATTGACATGACGAGGCATGTTTGCCAAATAGACATCACGGATGTGATGATCGATAATGCGTTCCAGACATTTCAGAAGAAAAGAGGTCAGACTGATTGGTCTAAAACTCTTCGCTTCCTCATACGACGCACGTCCTCCTTTTGGGATAAACTTTACAGTAATATCACGCCAGGATTTGGGAATGTACCCGGTAGCAAAACTGCTTACAAGTAGCTTTTTCAAAACATGTTTGATAGACTCAAATCCCTTTTGGAGCAGAACAGGATAAATCCCATCCGCTCCTGGAGATTTGAAAGGAGCAAAACTATTAAGTGCCCATTGAATCGATTCAGTAGTTACGATACTGCGAGCCGAGGCCAGAGACTCGTAACTACATGAAAAGACATTTGGTTCATCCGTAGATGCTATGTCCACACATCCGGGGAAGTGTGTATTGAATAAACATTCTAAAACTTCTTCATCGGAAATCTTGGAAATCCTTAGATTTTGCAAGAATTTTGTTCAACCGACTGACTTCACTCAAACTGGAAACATTTGTACAAAGGTTTTTCCAGCCGGATCGTTCAGCAGAACGAAGAGCCTTCTTGTAAGCCTTGCGAGCTGACTTGAACGACTCTGATCCAGCTGAACGGCGTCTGTTCCAACTCCTTCTACATTGTTTCCTGAGTCTAGTCAGATCAGAATTCCACCATGGGGTCCCTCTTGTAGTCTTTACAGACCGCAGAGGACATGCTTCTTCAAAAGCTTCCATAATGTAGGATGTTGTAGTATCAACGGCATCATCCAGATCACTTGGATTTTCAATGGACGGAGAATATCCATGAAATTTCGTCGCAACCAATTCAATGTAGAGTTCCCAGTTTGTTGACCGGGGATTCCTAAAACGCAAAGTCTGCGCAGTTACATTTGAATGTTCAAAGAAGATGTAGCGATGATCAGATAATGATTCCTCATCTGATACATGCCAGTTCGTCAACTCGTGACTGATTCTATTCGAGCAGAGCGTTATGTCTAACACTTCTTCTCTATTAGAAACCATGAAGGTTGGGCGATTGCCTATGTTAAGTAATCCAAGGTCTGTACTACTTAAGTATTCCATCAGACTGGAGCCTCTCAAATTGATATCTGAGCTGCCCCAGATGATGTGATGAGCATTGGCATCACTGCCTACAATCAGCGGAAGGCCTTTTGTTACGCAGTGTACGACAACTCGTTTGAAGTCATCCGTTGGGGATGGTTCATCATGTGGTAAATATACCGAACAATAGACGTATTTCCTGTTGAGGTCACCATCAGAAACATCGATTGTGACAGCACATACATCTCTGGTAGTTAACTCAGAAATGAGTGTAGCAACGATTGCTTTATTAACGAGCACGCATGCGCGAGGCATGGAGCGCGAGTTTGCCATTTCAAGCTTGCTAAAAGTAGCAAAAACTGGGTCCACAAGGTTACCTAGATAGAAGTTCCCTCTACGAAAGTAGGGTTCTTGAACTAGCGCCACTTGGGCTGCACCATTTTGCATGAGTCTGCAAAGATTGATCGTTGCTGTTCTTTTATGCTGAAGATTGATCTGAGCTAACCTAACCGTAGCCACTACCCAAACTAGGCAGGATTAAGCTTTTTGCAATCTCAGCACGAAAAAGACCAGCAACGAAAAAACCAGATCGGTATCTATTTAAAGTCGCCAAAGGCGAATGAGCACAGAATACACTGTGTAAAACGCATAATGCGAATCCATATAGGTGATAATTTAAATTAAATGTCAACATATTCATAATCCCACCCTTATTAAGCCTCAGGATAGAGACTTAAGAAGGGCAGCCGATTATCTCGGAGAAACACAAGGTCACCTGCACCATTGCTCCGGGTAGCACAGGAAGGACTCAATACTGTGGAGGGCGCCCTGGTACCCCACAGGCTCCGTTTGCGGTTAGGTTTTATTTAGACCCCCCTAACCATTCATTCTTAGGCACGGTACGCATCACACCATAAATTAGGGGTCACCTGTGAGGTGGACTTTTACCACCGGAACAGGCAGTCCGTAGTGTTGATTCTTAGCCAGTTGAAACAACCGCTACCGACACTACGCGGCTATCTAGGCTGCTCGGGAAAAGGAGGTTAATATTGATGATTAACTCCTGACGGGCCCAAGCAGCCATCAGTTCTTCAGAGCATTGCAATATGTCTGTGTGAATCTCATCATAATTAGAGGACAAATCCAAACAAAACATAACATGTAAAAATTATTTGCTGAAAAACTAGCTGCTTTTTATCTTCTAATGTTTGATAAATACATTGTTGACCCAAACTCGTTAAATACTCGTAAGGAATCGTTCAATTATCTCCCCACTCTGTAACTAGAATAAGTCTCAAAATGTTATGCATTCGGGGTAGTGGCGTTCGGGGTAATGACCCATTCGGGGTAATGGCTTTCAGGGTAGTGGCGTTCGGGGTAGTGTCATAGAGTCGCACTAATCTACTCGTAATTATAACAAGATGATTTAAAAACTGTAATTTTATAGTAAAAATGTAATTTCCGGCGGAAAAAACTTAAACAATTCAAAGAACAAAACTATGTTTTTTTTGTGGTTTTTGTTGAATGACTAAGTCAAAACAATTTTTTAGTTAAATGGGTTGCATACAAAGTTTAAAAGGCTCCATTCCATTACCCCGAATGCCATTACCCCGAACGCCACTACCCCGAATAGTATGAGTATTGCAGGGCCTGACGCCAACCCCCTAGATTTCCGGAGGACTATTCCCCCTAAATGTTCGGAGGACCATAGTGCGCAGTTTAGCTTAGAGTCCTTCTCTGGCACTCGGACGATGATCAGCCGCCCCTGACATGGGGAACAGACGCTCAAGGTTTGCAGAAGCAAGAGCAAAAGCAATCCCCCCCCCCCTTCCCTGTCAGCATACGACCAAAGTTCCCACCGGGGGTTGATTACCCGATCTTCCCCAAGGTTACTCGTACCCCGGCCAGTACCACGAGGAGGTAGGGATAGGAGTTGCTGGGCTAGAGGCTAAGGACCACACAATGGGGTCTATTTTATTCCTGCAGGTACGCGAGGTACCAATGGTACGCCATGCCCAGCCATTTACCGTGCCTTTAATGATTTTTCGTAAGCATTGTTTACTTTACACTATTTGCATGTGTAGGTCATGTAAAATCAATAATCGTATAAGTGACCTGTATTCAAGAATAAGAATACAAAAAAACAATGTATTACTGTATTCTTACAAATCAAAAGCGCTGGGTGTTACAAAATGAGTTCTTTTATTTCATGCACATTAAAAATAAGTTCAACTTTTAGGTTGTAGCGTAAAATTTTACGAAATTCGGAAAGTTAAGAAGTTCTCCTTTAATTTATGCTTCTGATGAAGCAAAGCATCTTATAACGAATGGTTGACTGCAGTCAAAAAGGCAAATATAAACAAGTACATCTCATCATCTATAAATGCGGCTCGTAATTTTGTAGAATACACTAACAAGATTCTGACAATTTTTGTGTAAAATGAGTTTCATTTGAGCTTGATATATGTTATGGACCTACCGTATGAAATTATCGGAAATTTAAAAATGTTTAAAAATCCAATCTCCCATATATTTCTTACCATCCTCACCATAAAAATAGTGTTCTGTGAAATTTTCAGCTTTCTATGTAGTGATTTAAAGGTGGCCCATAGACGATATGTTTTTATATGAAAATTACTATGGAGAAATTTTGAAAAATGCTCCAAACTCGTTAGAACTGTAATGTAAGTACAAACTTATCATCCCATAGCGAAAACTCATTCTTCGAACATTTATGAAGGATGTTGCTGAAGGAACAAATTCACTTTGAGCAAATTTTGTTTGGGATTTTTGCAGGGCTATAATCCCATATGAAGCTAAATAATGGCAAACCAACTCATTAATATCTCTTCTGAGAAGAGTCTTCTCTTATCCGTCGGATTGAATTGCGCTCTGCAGCAAACTTCTTCATTATGATTTGAAGAATGGGTTTTCACTTTGGGTTGTTAAGTTTGTTCTTACATTCCAGTACTAACGTGCTTGGAACATTTCTCAAAATTTCTCCATAGTAATTTCCATATAAACATACATCGTCTTTGGGCTACCTTTAAATCACCACCTAGAAAGCTGAAAATTTCACAGAACACTATTTTTATGGATTTGAATTTCAAATATTTTAGAATTTTTAACTGCCCTAATCAAGAGTCTGATATGGATCTGCGGGAGTTCATAAAGAAACTATAGAAACACGCTAGGACTGCTAGGAATCCGCAAAGTCACGCCTTGGATTTCGTTGCAACATTGAAAATTCTCAAGTGTCCAATGAAAATTTTCAAAATTCCTCTGAAAATGTCTCCAGAAAATTTAGAAAAAATAGAAATCCACATTATACCACTAGGTATTCACATAAGAGAAATCCTAAGAGAATAAAATCTTGAGACTATCTTAGGAATCACCAGATCTTGGACATAATCCCCACCCAATAACCAATTATACATTCTCAGGATCCCGCAAGAAACTCTCAGTGTCCGCTTCTGCCGACATTTTCAAGAATCCGTTGATATTTCTGGGAAGTTCCCTAAACTTAATGATTATTTTATTAGATCCGTTTCCTTGATTAATAATCATGTTAGAATGTTGAATCGTCTTTTAACAATTCTAACGTCTTGCAGAATCTCTAACAAAGAGAGAAAGTTACTCTGAATAGTTGACGCAGAAAGATCAATATACACACTAATACCACAGACAAAAACTTTAAACACTTTCAATCGTATTTATCGCACGCTTAAATTATTTGATTGACAATAAAGTGTAGTTTGGACTGCGTTCGATTTTTTTTTTGTCATGGTAGCAGTATCGGAATTCTTTAAAAAAATACAATGTTGTACAATATACACATTTTTTATGGATTGTATGTTGACACTTCTGCAATTCACTAGAATAACGCAATTTATTTTAAAAAGTTATGATACACGACATTTTGTTTTATTTGTTTCTATTTCTGGGGTTTTTTTTCAAAAAAGAAAAGTCTGAAGGAAATGGGTTTATTCACTACCGGTCAGATCAAGTGGGCTGATCATTCAGTATGAATGCCTAAGAAAATAGTTTGTTCTCTAGTTTAATGGCCTCATCAAACGTTGTGAATGCATGCCCAATGGCCATCCCGAAGTAAATAGGCGTGTACGTGAGAGCCCTTAGTAGTTGGTGTGATTTGGGGGAATATCAACAAAAATGGAGCTCTGGAATGTAGTCCTTGTGGAGTTGACCTGCTATTCAAATGATCAATGCAACAGATACAGTAATATTTACAAAAAATTACAAATTTTGATGGTATTCAAAAATATTGCCAAAAACGGATCCATTTTGTTGCCAAAATCTGGGGGTGCCGAAAATGGAACAAGCTTAAAACGGAGCATGCCAAAAACGGAATCCCACTGTATTAAAACCTATACTTAAAACCTCATCTTGCTTGTCTTATATAAGCATAGGTAAAACTTCTAAGACTACACTAAGTCATGTTGAAGCCTTCTTAAATCTCTTCTGTCTGATGCATGTTATTGAAATGCAATCTGCGTGTTGTTATCAATATCATTATGTTGATAATGATAATCATGTAGTGAATTATGAGTTAATCAGAACACAAACATAGAAATGGCAATTAATCCTCTCGTAGAATTATCAGACTTCCTTAGCCGAGCGGTTAGAGTCCGCGGCTACAAAGCAAAGCCATGCTGAAAGTGTCTGTGTTCGATTCCCGGTCGGTCCAGGATCTTTTAGTAATGGAAATTCCCTTGATATCCCTGGGCATAGAGTATCATCGTACCTGCCAATCGATATACGAATGCGAAAAATGGCAACAAAATTGAATGCGAATGCGAAAAAAAATCACAAAATTGAATCTTCCGATTTGTTTAATTTTTTGACAGCACTAGCTTTCCTGAGTGCATTAAGTTTAAATCAAGGCTCTCAAGAAACCAATTTGTCTTAGTGCAGAGACAATATTCTGATTTAGGAATTACACGTTGCAAGAAAAAATTTGATTCTGGGAAAAACCAAAGTAACTGATTGCTAAATTTCCCATCAGAATCATCATAGTCACCGATGACTTAAATATGTTATATTTTTGTTTATGCCGCATGAACTGTCACGATCAAAAGCGCGACATCTCAACGAAAAACTTCATAAATGGATTCAATCATAGATAAATGATGTGGGACGCAGAGATGGGAATCGCACACATTGATATCTTTAACATCTGAGCAATGGAAGAAAGACGACCCGTAGCATACTTAACTACAACTATTTTTTTCTAACATGGCTCTTCATGGCAATAATCACTATGGGTTCATTCCAATATTTACATAAATTAAAATGTTGTGCATGCCAGATATCTCGCTATTCAACAAAAGGAATCGACTAACTCTAATCCTAAGTACTACGGCAAACTTTTAATTCCGTCTATCGTTGTAGTTCCGTCTATCGTGTTACAGTAATCTCTCCATAACTCGATATTGAAGGGACCATCGAGTTAGGGAGGTATTGAGTTACAGAACACAAAATCAGTGCATATGCGATCCAAGGGACCATCGAGGTAGCCATGAACACCAACTTTTACTATGGTTCTCTAACTCGATATCGAGATACCGAATATCGAGTAAGGGAGAGATGACTGTATATTAAATCTGTGATGTCAATCCAATCATGTTGGAAACTGCAATGCTTACTGTGGTCCATTTGCTCTATGCGGGGATTGCTCGCTGCGCATTATTTCCGCAAGGCAATCAAAATTCTTAAATTTCTCCGCAGTATTTTAGCCAGTGAAGGATTAAGCGCACGGGTTACTAAGATCAAAAGCGTTTATGAATGATTATAATGTTCGGAATAATCACTAGGGGAACTTACGTATTGTCGGCAGCCTAAGCTGCCCATAAACGCATAATTGTCTCATGTGAATAGGAAATCCAGCAAACATGGGACTGACATGCATTTATGGGCAGTAAGCAGCTGAACTTTTAAGAGAGCAATTTTACGCAACAATAGACCACAACACTAAGCAGGAGACACCTTAACTACACTTGAGCACTCTTCATTTATGAATTATTATACACAAAACACTATTTTATTCTCTTAATCTACTATTTTACCTCACCAAAGTCACGAGGCACTTGTTCTTTTATCGGCAATGCAATTACTATTGTCGGCTATAAAAATGTTCACTTCGGCAATCCAAAACTGCGCAAAAACTAGTTTATGTATTGGTAACCTTTCGTATTTGTTGACAAATCCTGAAATTAAACGTCACTCACTATGTTCTACTCGTTGAAAGGGCCAATGCAGAAAAATACAGACTACACTGAGAACAGAATTGCAGTTATCAATAGAATAGCAGAAAGTCAAATTGAAAACACAATGCCACTAAATTTTTGCAGACTAAGGTGCCGTCCACAAATTACGTAACGCCCTAGGGGGAGGGAGAGTAGGCTCAAACGTTGCGGCTCAAACACAAAATTTATTTTTTTCAAACAAAGACCGTTGTGGAGGGGGGAATGGTCGAAAATTGTACTTTTTAACGTTATGTCATAAATGGACGCTGCCTTATTTCTTTTTCATTTATTTTAACGAATATTTTTTGTATTCAATTTCACTATGGCAGCATTTCGGCTGTAAAAATTGCCATGTCATGGTTATAAACTTGAAGCAAGTGCGAATCCAGCCTAGAAGTTGCGTCATGGTTAATGATTCATAATATTGTGCTATGCAAGAAAAATCCACGGAACACGATTATCGGATTACTTGAATTTAGAGTTGCATTTGAATGGGTTACATGCATGCCTCTATTCGCTACTCACACTACTGTTTATTAGGGTGCGGCTTATTTTTTAAAAGCTCTCAAAACCAAAAATTATTGTACTCTTATGAATTTGAATCACATTAGAAGAAAAACCTCAAAGTTTGAGCCAAAAATATTAAGATTTCGAGGGGGCGCAAGCGTCTTAAAGGTAAATTTTCAAGTTATAAAACATGGCCTTCAGTGAAGTCACCATAACTTCGGTAACTTCTAACCAATTTTGAAACTTTCACCACCATTATCATAAAAACTAAATTTATTACTTAATTGTTTTCTTACTTTTCATACGCCACATTTCACTGAAAAAAAAATGTTTGATCAAGTTATTCAACAAAAACTGACCAAAACCATGTTTTTCTAACGAAAAACGCATTTTTTTTCAGTCAAACAATATTTTAAAAGCTGAAACTGGTTCTCCTCATATGCTAAACCTTTGAAAAGGGCTTGTCAACAATTTTCAAATAATTTTGAAACTATAATATTATTGCTCATGACGAATTCCACCCAGAATGAGTCGAAAAAAATAAAAATCGTACTCGATCGTCTTCGATTTGGATTAAATTTTGCACATGTTTTCGGTTTGGTAGATTAAGTGTTTTCCATAGAAAAATTGATCATTTTGACTCAAGTGTAACTTTTGAAAATGGCCTATAAATCGTTGCATGCAACTTATTTGAAAAAAATCTCACTCCGAAACTGTTGATTTTAAAGAAAAAATTCTATGAAGCAGTTACAGGGAATTATTTGGAGAAAAAAAAACACTGAAAACATATTTTATTTATTTTCATAGAAATATCAAAAATTAAATTGTTATTTTAAAACTGCATTTTTAATATTTTTTACATTTTCACCATAGAATCTTGATAGTCAAAAGATGTTTGGGACAAAGTTTCATGATGAAGAAGTTTCTAATAAAAAAGTTTTTCTAAGAACAAGTTTTGGTCGATTTTCAAAATAAATAAAATATTTTTTCAGTGTATATTTTTTTCTCATAGTCCAAACGGTTCACTACAATTTCTTCATAGAACATTTTTCTTTAAAAACAACAGTTTCGAAGTCAGAATTTTTCAAATAAGCTGCAAGCAAAAATTTATAGGCCATTTTCAAAAGTTACGAAATGATCAGTTTTTCTATGGAAAACATTTGTTCTACCATATCAAAATCATGTGCAAAATTTAATCCAAATCGAAGATGCTCGAATTCTATGACTGACCGATTTGACATGGAATTCGTCTCATGTTAAAAAATATACGCACTATTCAACTCGTAATTAAAATAAAATGCTTTATAAACACAAGATTTATAGGAAAAATGTAATTTTTGACGAAAAAACTTAAAAAATCCAAAGGAAATCGATTTTCTCTTTAATCATGTTTTTGGGTAGTTTTTGTTATAAAAATAATGTGTTGTATGAACAGTATGGAAACAACTATTTTTTATTTCAAAAACATGTACGTACAAATATTTGAAATTGGTTGAATGTTTATGAAGTTATGGTCAAACTAATATGAATTTTTCAGTAAAATGAAGAAAAATTTCAAGAAAACTACTTTTAACAAAGACTTGTTTCGATTTAAGACAAATTTGATGTTCTACAAAATTTTCATAAATTAAATTTTGAAATAATTGATGCTAAAAGTTTCAAAATTGGTTAGAAATTACCGAAGTTATGGTGACTTCACTGAAGACCATTTTTTATAACTTGAAAATTCACCTTTAAGACCCCTAAATCTTAATATTTTTGGCTCAAACTTTGGGGTTTCTCTTCTAATATGATTCAAATTCATAAGAGTACAAAAATTTTTGGTTTTGAGAGCTTAAATCTTAATATTTTTGGCATAAACTTTGAGGTTTCTCTCCTAGTATAATTTGAATTCATAAGAGCACACGAATTTATGGTTTTGAGAACTTTTGGAAAATAAGCCGCACCCTAGTGTCTATGCGCAAAAAATCGCTAAAAGGTAGCGCGAAATTGAAAATTCTACAGGCCATTTTTACATTTTTTTTTTACGTTCATATTATTCTCAGTGTATGAGAAAATCAGAATAGGCCCTTTGCAAATTAATGCACTTATGACTTGACACAAAAACATCAACCTCTAATTGCCTGTAGAATAACAGGAGTGTAGCCAAAATAGTTAAGATATTACGCGTTGCACGGAAAATTTGGATCCCTGGAAAATCCAGAACTATTGATCACCACAATTTTCCCCCAAAATGATCATAGGCACCGATGACTTTTAAGCTGTTTATGTTGTATATGCTGTCACCGTGAAATGTATGATTTGAATGGATTTCGTTGAATTCCTCGGTTTTCATATGAGCCTTGACTGAAAGATTATAGGCCATGGAGATCCCACTAATCAAAACCAAATCATAGTCACCGTTGATTAAATATGTTATATTTTTGTTTATGCCGCATGAACTGTCACGATCAAAAGCGCGAAATCTCAACGTTCATACAAATTTCATACAGTTTTTTCATACAAATTTGTGTACTTTATGTTAAAAAATTCGTAACTCTTTTACAAGATTTTTAACATTTTTCATGTTTTCTACAAAGTTGTTGAACATCTTAAAACGCATGTTTTTGCTGAACATTGTACCTCTCTATCTCTTAAAGTAAAATAATTAGTCGAATTCGTTTTAATAAAGCTTATTTGTTTGATAGTAAAAACCCATGCAAAGACGCTTATAGACAAAAGTTTTTATCAACTGTCGAAAGGGGAGATATGGTACTTACATGATTTGTAAAAGTTGTCTGCGTCATTTTGCGCCGAAGCCAGTTATAGAGGCCTAAACTACCCCTTGAAAAAAAGAGTAATTCATGAATAAATTTGTTACTTCAAAAGATAGGGTGATGGTATGTTCAGCACGGGTTTTTCTATGACAAACAACTTTGTAGAAAACACAAAAAAATTTAAAAATATGAGTTTTAGGGTTAATTCACATACAACGGCATATATCTTAAAAACTATAACAGATAGAAAAATCGTGTCTTCGACAAAGTTGTTTCAAATTGCCAATTCTACAACTTTGCCGAAGACACCATATGTCTATCTAAATGTTTTGAAAAAATAGTTTTTCTATCTCACTGCTAGGTGGATTGATCCCAAAACTTATTTCGTCAAAAGTTGCGCTTTAATATACCAAGAAACTTCTCCGAACAAACTATATCGCTAAGATCAACGGTTTGGGCGCTATTCAAAAAGCGCATGAAATCGAGAAAATAAAACAGTGCTGTGGTTCATTTGCTCTATGCGGGGATTGCTCGCTGCGCGTTATTTCACGTGATCGTAAGGAAATTTTCTGCCACGCAAAAAATGATTAATGAGTCGTCAGACATCATGATCTTTTCAATATTAAAAACGGTTATGGTTTATGAACAACTTATTGATTAATGTTTGTTCAATCATAAGCTCTTAACATTGGTTTTGTTCCTTGTATTAGGATATCGTTAAAAAAATTAATATCGCTAGTTGAGCCCAATAAGGCTATACAACAGCTCCTAGAAATGTTTTATAGTATACTACAAGGGTATTCATACGATACAAAACTAAGAAGTTGAGAAAAGGTTTAAGGTATAGTCTTAACAACCTCCTGTAGTATGGGCCTTTCCGCGCTTAAAAAAAAGTTTTATCAAAGGTTTATTAAGGTTATTAAGGGCCGATTTCTTCACCTTCGCTTAAGCCGTAAACCACGTTACGATTAAACCAGGTTTAAGGCCTAAGCGGTTGTGAAGAAATCACTTATAAAACTAATAAGTTCTAAAATGAGTTTCAACGATATTATGGTAACAACAGCTTGTAGTAAATGAAAAAAAAAACTAAAAATGTTACTTGGGTAGCGTGAGAAGAACCTCCACAATTCATACATTTAGCATCCATGCAGCAATGTTTTGTACCATGACACGTGAAATTTCCTGCAGATTTCTGGAATTGTTCCCATATCACACGGACATAAATCTTGCTATTTCTAAAGCTTTTATATTATTAAGATCACTTTTGTTAAAGTGAACTAAATAATATTCATGAGAAATCCCATTCCGAAAAATGCCAGATTGGGTTCTCTTTTTCATAATTATTACTTGGACTGGGTAAATTCAAGTAAATCATAGATTTAATTTTTGATCTCTTCGGGTGGCTTATAGTCACTTGAGAGGCCTTTCAAAACGAGTTTGAATAAACGTTCAGTTTTGTCGTCATAGGTAAAAAAATGTGCTTCTTCTCTTCAAGATGTTTGAGAAGAAGTTCGCGATCTTTAAGAGCCTCTGGCGAAACGCGACAGGCTTCTTTCTTTGCCATTTGGAATGAAACCTTGATTCCCCTAATGGAGTTCAAGATCTCCTGCCTAAATCCCCCAAATTCGGAACAACTGACCACGATAGGCGGCACTCTTTGCTTCCTCACTTGAATCAAAGAGTCCGGGCTAGAGACTGCTTCGATTTGGTGTTCGGAAAATTTGTCTAGAGCATCGAACTGATTACTCATTTCGATGCAATTAACAACATTAACCATTTCACCCTTGGAGGAAAGCGCGAATTCCGGAGAATCGTCCTTTCTTCCATTGTTTCCACGTTTGATGACGGTTTCAAAGTTCTATTTTTTAAAAACGAATTTATAAATTCAGTGGTTCATTTTTCCATTGGTTCGTGGTTGCAATCATGTTCAGTGAATAAATGGAAGAAGAAGTGACCTTCTAAGAGGTTTTTTTCCAAGACGGTGTCCAAGAAGGATTACCACCGCTAGCTTTCGCTTACGGGTCCAACGAAAAGTTGAAGGCACGGGTCCAAATAAGCATTTGAAAGGGATCAATTGGTAGAAAAAAAAAGTAGAACTGAAAAATACCGTTTTTGTAGCTCTGAGAAATACTGTGTTATTGCTTTGAGTACCGTAATCCGGGGTATCATTGATCAGCGGGGTAACATTGATCGGAATGACTCATCTCGTAAAAAGTTCGCATTATCATTTATTGATGGAACATTTCCAAACCATGTGCGGTGCTGTCCTTTCTTATATTCCTGAACTAATAAAAGTGAAGATTTTTGAGAAAATTGCGTTTACTTTATACGTAAATTTGGCAACTTTTCGAAACAATGATTTTAATTGTTAAGGATCACATTACCAAACATTCATGTCTCACATAAGTTCTGTAAACGATATGAGCAAGGAAAATGCGGTTCTTACTAAAAACGGCATCGCCGAAAACGATTCCGTTGTCAAAACTTCCATAAATATGCTCAATTAGGCAATATTACCGAATTACTGTTAAGTATGTAAATTACCCTTAGGAAATTGCCTACCTTTAGGCGTATTCCGTGGTTCGAAGTGTTTTTAATTTTAAAATAACTCAAAAAGTAAATGACTTGTGAGCGTTTGGCCTTCATATTCGGCTTCAGGGGCCATGATTAAAGTATGTAACGACATTTTCAATATTTCCGAACGTTGTTAACATAAGTGATCAATGTTACCCCATACCAGCTAAATAAAAAAATCACCTAAAACATTTTTTTACACATTCTTAAATCTTCCAAAAATCAAAATAAAGTAAATAATCACGAGCTATAGGTGGCAGTACTTGTTTTAAAAATATAAAATTTGCAACACTTGCATTTTCAAACAAAATATTTAAGAAATATTCAAAAAAATGATCAATGTTACCCCGGATTACGGTAGTTTAAAAACCTTCCGAGAGCAGAAAGAATTTGTGTACGCACAACACTGATGTGATGCGCACTGATGTTATTGTCGCACCGCCACCAAACCGGATCACGCCAGCGAGACTCGCGACGCGCCTCAACTCACCACATTTTGAAATCAGTTTTTTAGTGTGGCGCTGCATTCTTACGATTTTTATGAACACAGCGCACTATTCACATATTAGCTGCGACGCACGGGGCCCGAGAAAACAATAATTATAAATAAATGTTGGTCTTGATTTCTACCGGATACATAATATATACTTTTTTTTACAAATGATAGGAACATTCAAATCTGGTTGTTAAGGGGACACGGGAGACCGTGTTATTATCCCTATCTTTCGTCTCACTCTAACAATAATCATCAAAACTTTGTGGAAGCAAATCTCGAGTTTTAGTTAACCGATGAGGCTGAAAATTTGTCGGGTTGTGCACTACATATACAGAATCATAGTGATACATTTTCGCATCGATATATGGAGTGGTTCTTGGGATTTGCTTCTTGAAATGGATAGGGTGATTATGATGACGTCCCGTGCGGCCTTAATAGGCAAATGAAGCTCTCGATTAAAAACTATGGAAGTGTTCATTGGACACGAGAATGAGAAGCAAGTTCTATTCCAGGACCTAACATAAAAAAATAACCCGTTGCTAGGTGTCCCAAGCCAAAAAAAAATGAAATGGAAAAGATTAGACAATCCTGAGAAATACTGCTCACATCAGTTAGAAAAGATTGAATGACATGACAACACCACACTAATTGCTTCGAATCATGCAAGGATTTTGATTTCATCGCGGTTGCTTGCTCATTCCATTATCTCTTTGCACGTAATTGCAGCCACTCCAGACGAATGTCTTTAATGCCAAGGTGAAAGTATACAGGATATTGTTCTCCCTTTCTATGCGGATCAATGTCACTGACTTGCATTCCACAGTGTCGGACGTCTAATGAGAGTATTCTTACTGAGTTGCATATAGTGAACCTAATGTAATGAATATAATAAACCATACCTTCAAAATATAAAAATAAAATAATTTTTAATTTTAACATTTAAGTCAAGATTTATGCTGCAAAACATGTTGTCTTGACCCAAACTGTGCTTTCTGTGCTTGAGTGGAAGCAAAAACAGCTGAATTGCCACCGGGAGTCAAGCTTTGACAAAGTTCAGTCGCCTGTGGTTGGTGTTTCATCCATCAGCCACCAGCTATGTAACTACGTATAGAGCTTTTTGTGTCTCCCTTCAGTCAGGAGGTTTACAGCTCTCTAGGAGAAATCTCGACGTCGTCAACTTCGGTGCTGTTGACCTGGTTTATCCATTTGAAGCACGCGATGTTAAGCGTTTGAGGTTGGCTGAATGTGGTGGGCGAATGGCAAAATTTGATAGAATAAGGAGATCCAATTATATACAACAAAGATTTTTTTTTGAAGATCGGTACGGTAAAATATGGACGTATCCAGAGAGGGCTCAGTAAACACACGATCTTAAATAGAAGGATATAAGAGTACAAATGTGGAGGCGATATACGTACATTTTGCATGCAGACTAATGACTCATGTACGTATATCGCCTCCATTTTCGTACTCATATGCGCTGTCGTATACGAGTTTGTGTTTACTGGGGGTAAGTGAAGGCAACGGAAAAAGGTAAATTAACTTCTATGTAAAAGTTTCACCGAATTATTCCCAGTAACTTTTTCATGAATTTTCTCAGAAACCTTTGTACAAATTTCTCCAGACATATCCATTAAGAAGTTCCTCTACGTAATCTTTGGAGTTCATTCAATAACTATACAACATATACTACATAATACTATAACTCGGAATGAATCCTGGGATCATTTATATAATACTTCCAAAAAATATTCAGATCCCACTATAGTAAATCATCCAAAAATTCTTACCAAAACTATTCAAGCTAATACTCCAGCAATTCACTTTTTTCTGATCCATTCCTGGACTTTTTTGAATCTTTACAGAATTTTCCATAAAGATCTACGATTTTTCAATTGTAATTTGTATAGGTTTTTTCGGAAAGCTTCAGTCATACCCGTAGAAATCGGTTGAGGTGTTTGTACAAGCATTCCTTTGAGTGATTCCAGCATTTTTCTTTTCAGATTTTTTCTTTAGTTTGTTGAAATTATTCTACACTTTGGGATTTAACTGCGAATTTCTTTCTGTATTCCTCAAAAAAGTTGGTAAGAATTTCTCAAGCATTTATCATGATTGTCTCCTGAAATAACATGAGAATTACTACAGCGATTTTTTTTTTTTCAGTAACTCGTGCAAAATCTTCCTCTAGAAATTATTTAAATCCAGTGGCGCGGGAAGTGGGTAGGACAGGTAGGACATGTACTACGCACAAAAATACCTGTGTAGGACAGTCAAAGGATTGTCCTACCCATGATTCAACAAAAATGAAAACAAGATCAGTAGAAAGCTGATATTCTGTGGCATCAATAATACAAATATTTAGAGTAGGTTATGACGAATGTTAGACAGATATTTTTTACAGAATCGTTGAAGAAATTCCGTCAAAATATTTGATGAAGTTTCTGCGCGATGATACACTTTTGAAGCATCTTCAGTTTCTCTTGAAAACTATTGGGATTATCCGGATCACTTCGGTGCAAAGAAAAAAAAACACAAAAACATAGAATTTTTGCTGTTTGTCCATTTGTTATCTAGAAATAGATAAGGAAATTAGAGCAAGCTCACTGGTTGTGAAGGTATGCTGTTTGGTCTGTATTTGGTATTGTTTTCAAATAAAATTGATTTGAAAAGGATATAAATAAAAAGGATATTCATATTTTTTAATATGTTAAATGACAAAAGTTGATCCAATTAGTGATCATAAATACAGGACTGGTAGTAGATTTCATTTTAGTTTCTATTTTCAAGTAGATTTTTAAAAAGTCTCTGTTTAATGGAAGGTTTCTAAAGTATATATTTCACATGATCTTCAAAGTCTCTTTTTTCCTTATTTTGCTTGCATGGAATCATAATGCAAAATTGTACAGGCTCCAACGAAATCCTAAGATAATATTACGGGTTCAAATACTTTAAAAATTTCGTCTCAGACTCCCCGAGAAGAAGCTTTAGGAATTATTATTGTGATTTTATTTGGAATACATTCAGGGTCTTCTACAGGAATTCAAAGGATGCTTAGAAGAATTTCTCCAATTTTTTCCTGAAATCTTCGATAAATCCAAAGCTACTACCTCCAGTAATTTTTTAAGGTATTACTTTGATTTTTTTTTTTTCAAAACTATCCTAAAATTTCCTCTAGATATTTTTCACATATCCTTCGACTGAGTTCGCCAGTTGTTACTCTAGGAGATCTTTCAAAGATTTATGCAGAATTTCTCCTGAGGAAATTCACAAACGTTCATTACAGAGTATTTGAAAACAATAGGTTTTCTTCGAGGAACCCTGCTAGAATTCCTCCACCTGTTCATGTGGATTCTTTCAAGAATCAATCCACGTTTCCTGCCAATATTTCATTAAGGGTTCTTCGAAAAAAAAATACTCTAGGATTTTTACCACCATTCAAATCCATTTATTACTTCTGAAGTTTAGCCAAATATTTCTTAAAAAGATTCACAAAAAATCTCAGCCAAACTTCAAAAGTTTATTTAAATTTTCACACGAGTTCATGCTACAGCAACGATTTTCGAGAAATCTCTTTAGAAATTTCTGCGGAATACTATTCCGAGACACGTTTGATTTTTTCTCGATTATCGTAGCAGTTTTTGTAGGAAATCTTCCAAAAATCTCTTAAAAGTCCAGGAAATATTTCAGAGATCCTTGTCCATAGAGGGTGACTTAGAAACTTACCCAATTTTTATCAGACGTAACTCTAGAATTTTCATCAAAAATACCTCATGGATTTATTTTGCAGAAAAAATTACTTGGCATTTCCATGGAGACATTCCTTAAAAAAGTTGTTCAAGAGGGTTTATGGACAAAACGTCGAAAGACAAAAGGTCGAAAGGACAAAAAGTCGAAAGACAAAAGGTCGAAAGGACAAAAAGTCGAAAATGATTTGCTTGGTGGGAAATTTTTCCTTCTTTAAAAACATATTTTCGACCTTTTGTCCCTTCATTTTTGTTCTTCGACCTTTTGTCCTTTCGACCTTTTGTCTTTCGATCTTTTGTCTTTTCGACCTTTTGTCTTTCGACCTTTTGTCATAGATTCGTTCAAGAGTAACTTGAGAAAATCTCAAAGAATAACTGAAAGAATTTATGTGGAAATCTTAGAATTAATCTTTCGAGCAATTGCTGAAGGTATCTTTAGAGAAATCCCTAGTATAAATCTTATATAAACCCTAAAAGACAAATACAAAAAAATCCCTAGAAATTTCTGGAGAAGTTATTATTGACTTTGAATTTTAGAATAAATTTTAACCAGGAATTCTGGAGGATGACTCAGGGAAATCGACGAATGTGAAGGAATTTCTTAAAAAATTCTCAAAGAATTTTTGGAGGAATACAGATGATTTCAGAATCAATCGTTAGAGTAGTTCAATTTCGGTGGTTCTCCTTTGGAAAATTGAGGTTGAAGATACCCTAAACGAAATTCTTGGAGGAATTACCAAGAAAATTCGTGGGGAAATTCCTTGGAAAATTATCACTAAATAAACTCTTTTGGAATGATAATAATAATAATAAAACTTCGAGCTGTTAAGTGGAATACCTATAAGTAAATGAACCGAATTTAGTACTATACCATACTCCGAAAGTTTTCGTAGTAATTATCTGAACATAAAGCAAACACTTGAATAATAGCTGATGAAGTTCCTAGACAAAATCATGTATACAGTAATACTTGTTGTAATGTCACGTGAAATTATTAAAAGAAGTCTTAGAGCTTATAAAAATGTCTGCTCTGATGCTATGAAGAATTAATCTTTTATCTCCTGACTCTTAGGTCTTCAATTTCCTATTTTAAAAGCACTCAGTCGCCACCAGCCCGGTAATCTTGGGGTAACGAATGGCATGAAAATAAAAGGGTTAGAATCAAATGGGTGTCAGTGACAAAAACCTAGTTTTAAGAAAATCTACTTTGAAGTCTCTGAAGAATTGCTGATTTTTTTTTTTCATTCTACACGGATTGTGTAGGAGTCAAAAAACAAGCCAGTCTTCTAAGAAATATGTTATTTTTTCTGTTGAGCAGAAAAATCACCTGAAAATCGTTAGATCGCTTGGAAACATCATAACTTACTTAACTCAAAACCGATTAAAATATTTATTAAAGTTTGTCCTACTCATGGTTTCGAACGTAGCCGCGCCTCTGTTTAAATGTAACAATATATGTAGGAATGCCTTCAGGGATTACTACAAAAAGTCATACCATAATGTTTTTTTTAAGAATTACTCAAAACTTTCTTCATTTATAGAATCAGTTTTAGAATTTCTTGAATATTATCTTAAGGTATATGGATGTTAGCAAGGAATGCCTTGCGAAATTCATGAAGAAATCAAAAGCGGAGTTATATGATAAATAATTCAAAATAAAAATGGAAGAAGTTCTGAGAAAGCTTTATTATTATTCCTCGTAAGTTTATATCAAAACAAAATCTTGAGTAATTTGAAGAATATTTTTCAAAAAAGACATCAAAAAGTAATGGGAAGTATTTTTTCGGCATGAATTCGCTTTTAGATATTCAGGTTATATGGTTGGGCAGAAATAGTAATTTTGAAATACATTTTTTTTTGTTACAAAACAATTACGGAAATACTAACTTAATTATGCTTACAATTTTAACTCAAGTTACTTGGATGATTCAACATGAATTCGACAAGCGAAAATTTTGAACTAAAATAGTACTTTTTCACTACACTCAGATTTTTTTTATTTCAATAATTATGAAAAACTGATTTTTTTTAATATTTTCACCTGTAAATCTGTCGGGGCCTTCCTTAGCCGAGTGGTTAGAGTCCACGGCTACAAAGCAAAGCCATGCTGAAGGTGTCTGGGTTCGATTCCCAGTCCAGGATCTTTTCGTAATGGAAATTTCCTTGACTTCCCAGGGCATCATCGTACCTGCCACACGATACACGAATGCGAAAATGGCAACTTAGGCAAAGAAAGCTCCCAGTTAATAACTGTGGAAGTGCTCTTAGAACACTACGCCGAGTAGCCGGCTGTCCCAGTAGGTTAACGCCAAGAAAAAGAACCTGTAAATCGAAATTCATCACTATTACTTGTTATTTATTGAACATAAAATTGTTTGTTAAACTCTAGTCAACATGTTAGAGCAGGTATAGTTTTTTGTTACTCATGAAAATTTGTTTAACTTAAAAAAACTACGAGGAATCTCAGATTGTTAAACTGTTCACTTGAAAATCAAAACAACAAAACAATTACATGTAGTCTTAACTGCTTTCTGGACCACTGAGCAGTAGCATGAAGGCTTGATTGTAAATTTTAAAATCTTCAATTTTTCAACATACATTGTTATAATCTAAAGTTATCTGTCAAATCGTACACCTCATGTTAAATATCAGAACTCAAAGTCTGAAAGATGGTGTTCCTCAAAACAGCATTTTGGGATCGGTAACGCGAAAAATATTTGTATGGCGAAATGCATCTAACGGTTTATTTCTCAAAATTGGGTACTCTTTGCGAAAAAGGATTTAGTACCAGTTGTACATAATGATAATGATTATCACGCCTACCAAATATTTTTTTCGATTAATTCCTTCAATTACGATAAATTTGAAGTTAGATGTCTTTCCCCATACAAAATTAAACTAGCAGAAGCAGAAGTTTCGCTGATCAACTGTGAACAAGAGCAAAGCAGGTAACCCATTCTCTCGAATTAATTACCTGGATTGACACATTTTGAAACCTCAAAGGCAGGCAAATGATCATTCCTAAATCGACCCTAAATTGAGTGAGTTCAAACGATAGAAAAGTTTCTAAAACCAAAATTGAATTGTGCGGTGTAATTGTTAAATTTGAACGGTAAACTGCTTGTGAATTTTAAATAGAAAATCATAATAGATTTAATTCCCTTCCATAGTGGCACAGTGAGTGCACTTGTTAAGGTAAAGCATAAGTTAGCTAAAGAGTGAGCTTTAGTAGTAGAGGTAATATAGTGATGCTAGTATCCACACAATGTGATTCTAAAACGAAAATTTGTTTCTGTTCGAAGGCCAAAACCTTTGAACGAAGGAAAAGAGATGAGAGAGAAAAAGTCTCAGATGAGTTGAATAGGTTGATCAGTAGGAATATCCTTAGGCCAGTGCGGCATAGTGATTGGGCTACGCCTATTGTGGTGGTTCCTAAACCAGATGGTAGTGTGAGAATCTGTATGGATTGTAAGGTGACAGTGAACAAGGTCATTTGCAATGAACATTATCCGTTGCCTAATATCAACGATGTGTTTGCCAATCTGAGTGGTTATAAGCATTTTGCTAAGCTGGATCTACAGGGAATACTCACAAAGGCCTGTATGCGTTTACGAGATTGCCGTTCGGTATTTCAAGTGCAGCGTCGATCTTCCAAAGAATTATGGAAGAAATGCTGGCTGATATAGAGAGAGTGCATAGTTATCTGGGTGACATTTTAATGGGTAGCGATACTATTGAAGGATTGATTGCTACACTGTACAAAGTACTTGATCAGCTGCAGAAGCACAAGATAAAGGTCAACTTGAGTAAGACCAAATTCATAATTCAGGAGATAGGTTATTTGGGTCACAAGGTGTCAGAAAAGAGACTTAGTCCATCGGCGGAAAAGGTTAAAGCAATCGCGCAAGCTCCTCGACCTAGAGATGTTATGCAGTTGAAATTCTAGGGATGATTAATTATTATTCGGAGTTCGTTCCAAACTTGTCGATGAAGCTTTGTCCACTGTACGCGCTGCTAAAGAAAAATGTGCGCTTCGAATAGAATGAACAGTGTGAAAAAGGTTTCACTGAGTGCAAAAAGCTTTTGCTGAGTCACAACCTGCTAGAGTTGTATAATCCTGAGTTACCGATCGTTATTATTTGTGATGCGAGCTCGAATGGGGTCGGAGCAGTGTTGTGTCATAGAGTAGGGGAATTCGAGAAGCCAGTCTTCTATGTGTCTAGTACTCTCTCTGCGTCGGAGAAGAATTATCCCAATCTTCATTGTGAGGCGCTTGCGGTAGTATTTGGATTGACAAAGTTCTTCAAATACATTTACGGGAAAAAGTTCACAGTTGTTACCGATAACAAACCGTTGGCAAGCATTTTTGATTTTAGGAAGGGTATTCCGTCATTGACCGTCACTAGGTTGCAGAAGTATGTCCACATGTTGTCAATATTTGATTTCGAAATTGAGTACTGGCCGGGTTCGAAAGTTACGAACGCTGATGCTTTGAGTAGGTTGCCCATTCAGGGTGAGACAGAAGTGGAAGATGTTGCGGATGTTCGTTGGTTGAGTGAAGAAGCAGAAATTATTGATCTGGAGAGGATCGGTCAGGCCATTCAAGATGATCCGAGAATGAGAGAGCTTTATTTGAATGTGAAGAACGGATGGAACGAGAGTGTGGTTCCAGCCGATTTGAAAATTTACTTTTCGAATCAGAGCTGTTTGTCGTTGTACAGGAACTGTGTGATGTATTCGGAGAGTGGAAGCATTAACCTAAGAATGCTAATGTCGCTACTGTTCATGTTACCAACATCTAGTTTGCGACGCGCTGACAGCTTGAGTACCGATCCTCAAAGTGTCAAATAAATGTTTAAATCATCCACTACAACATGGCATTGAACAAACAATGAAAATATACAGCTAAAGGTGATAATAATCTAATTCAGTTTTGTGAGAACAGCGCCATTAGCGTTCTACTACTAATATTTCTATTATTCGGAGAAAGTAATTGTTCCAATGTCTTGTCGGAAACGTACTTTAGAGTTGTTGCATGGATTCCATTTTGGTGTTATTTGCATAAAACAGTCGGCTCGAAGGTATGTGTTTTGGCATGGTTTGGATAAGGAAATCGAAGAATGGGACGATCTGTTAAGAATGGCCAAAAGCTCTTTGCCCGTTTGGTCGAATACATTTGGATTTTATCCACTTAGCAGGGAAGACGTTTCTGATTTTAACTGATGCCTACTCTAGATGGATGGATATTACGATGATGCAAAGAACGGATGAAGAAGCGTTGATTGACGCGCTAAGCTCGGTGTTCAAAATTTAAGGATCAGGATCAGGAAACTTTGAACGATGGTGGGAGGAGTTGCCCACCATAATATAAAATAGGTGATCTAGTGTGGTATAAAAGTGAGGTTAGGTCCACCAGATCTTGGCTGAAAGCAGAAATTGTGGGAGTGAATAGTACTAATACGTTTTATGTTGACATCAATGGAGCGGTAAAATTAGCTAGTAGAAAACAGTTGAAACCCAGAGTTCTGAAAAGAAATGACTACATCTACCTTAAAGCTGGAATTGAAAAAAAGAGTTCCAGGGAGAACCAGCAATGAACCCAGATTATCAAAAAGTGCTAGTGTTGATTCTCCCAGAAGATCTCTTGATAAAACAATAGAAGTTCGTAGGAGTAAGAGGGTAGGAAAGAAGCCGGAGAGATTAGTAGTAGGTTCATTATAATTGTATAGTACCGAATTTAAGCAGGGAGGTGTTAAATAGTTATACTAGATCCCTCGTCATAGATCTAGATAAACTGTGGTATATGAACTTGTATAAGAACTATCTTGAAGATGACAATTATCTTGACATGAATTGTATTTCCGGTTTACCACTGTAAAAGAGATTCTAATGAGAGGCTCAGCCTCTTTCTCCTGTTGGACTTCGCAAAATAAAGAATACCAAGTAACACCTCGAACGCGGGACTTCTGGTTTAAGAATCAGACACCTTACCACTGAACCACCAAGGGTTACTTAACGCGTGCTTTGTTGTTTGATGCCCATCGTCAACAGATACCAAGTTTGGGTAGTAATTTTTGCTAAGTTATTGCGATTGCATATGATACTTTCTGGACGGGTATATGATCTGTCGGATTAAAGAACTTAACGTGATCCTATGTTGCACTATTTACGACATGCTTTGCTGTCAACACAGATTGTCGTTTACGAATCGTATTAGTATTTTATATACAACTTGTGTTGACTTTGATAATGCTCCATTCGACATCTTGTGCGATTCTTATTTTTGAGTACGAATATGTGATTTTGGTCGCACATTATTTTACGATACGTGATTTACTGGGTTATTTGCGGATGACACAGGTCTCTCCGCCAAAGGACGAAGCCTGCGTGTCATCTGTAGTAGATTGCAATATTGTTCGGATATTTTTTCTTTATACTTGCAAAAATGGAAGATTTCTACTAATGCTTCCATAACTCAACTAATAATATCCCCACATATACCAAAAGCTCTTTCCCAGTAAACACACCATCGTATATGAAGGGATATAAGAGTACAAATGTGGAGGCGATATACGTACATTTTGCATGCAGCCTTATGGCGCATGTACGTATATCGCCTCCACATTTGTACTCTTATGCGCTATCGTATACGACTTTGTGTTTACTGGGTTATTTGAAACCTTCAAGTAGAAATGTTGTCTCGTTGAGAGGGGTTCCATTAAATTGGTCAGATGAAGTTAAGTATCTAGGGCTCATACTAGATAAATCTTTAGATATTCAAACAAATGTTCAGGCCAGTCATGTTATATGCTGTACCTATATGAACTACCTGTTGTAATACCAGAAAAAATGCTCTGCAGAGGATTCGAAATAAAAAATAAAAATGATTCTGAAGCTCTCTCCCTGGTAAAGTACTAATGTGGTACATAGAGTATCCTATGTTGGAACTTTGGAACAAATGTCATATAAAATAATTAATAGCTTTAGACAAAAATCGTTGCAATCTTCTATTGCCACGATGAACGCGTTATATATTTAGGTTAAGGTAGGTTAAGTAAATTGAAAACGTGTTTTTTTCTCTCTTATAAGCAGGTGAAATCAACTCACCTGTAAAAAATCTGAACTGCTGTAGCAAATGAAATGTAATATGTTGTAAACAAAATATTAATAAAATCTTAAATTGGTTTTACCAAATTAGGATGATAGAAATAAGAAATGAATGTAATGTTTGAAATAATGCTAATAAAAAAAAGATGATCTAGCTTCGTAACTGATCTATCTCAGTCTTCAAAGAGCATCCTTCTACTACAGGATTCAAACAAGCATGCTTTGTTTTTAATCCTCATTTTCCGATCTCAGTGAGCGTAATTTTGCTAGGGATTCAATCCCAGGATTGAATCCTTACTCACGATGTGTCATCATTCAATCTCTGTATGGGAGATGTTTGTTTCAGTTTTGTGTGGAATTCTGACAGTTGCCCAGCTTTTTGCGAACGGTCATGGCCACCACAAGTAAGCACCCTTCATGGTAGGAATCAAAAGATCTGACATTTAGCTTGGGTCGTTTGAAAAATCAAGAGATCAGAATATTAGTGAAGTATCGACTGTAACCTCGAATATTGGAGGAATTTTTGCCGTTCTTTGTTCTATCCTACATTGAAACGATATTGTTTCACAGTAAAAAAACTGTTCTAATAAAGAATTCGAGACTGCAAGCCAGAAATTTCTCCATAGATAAGTTAGGTGATTGATCTTAAACGCCCTGGAAAAATAACGCAAGATCCCTGTCAGGAAGAGAGCTCACTTGAAGCGGTCAATGACGTTTTTTTAGAGCAGGGTTCTTCTTTTTTATGAAGAGATAAATAATTTTCCTACGTGCAACGCTATAGCTGCTGCTTATGTGAAAAGGTTGAAATTCCTTAGGATCTAGGGACTTCTAGGGGTTTTAGTTTTGGATCTCGCTTGCAATAAAAGAAAAGGAATTAACAAACAATTCTTTACAAAACTGTTCAATGATAATAATTTTATTTTTTCATTTTTAATTTAATATTTTTGGCATCCAAGTGTTCTCTTAAGAGCTCCAACTGAACAAGGGACGACTGCATCCTTGAAACCAATTCGAGTCAGTTTTGCTTGAATTTTGCGATACGGACATCATACGGTTTGGTGCCATTATAGTTACGACCTTTGAAAACTGCACTTTTTGGAACATAATTACTAAAATTGGATGCGTTAGACTTGAAGGGACTTCTACAGATGCATTTCCTTAAATTAGTCTGAAATATTGTCATATTGGTTAAAAAAGCTCAGATATCGTATGAATGGTCTTACTTATGGGTCGCTAGAATCAACTTAATTTCTCCACTAATGTCGCTGAAACATTCAAAAATTAAAAAATATACTTAAGTAGAAGCTAGGACAGTAGAAGTAAAAATATGTCCTAACAAACCAAATTATTCCTGACACTTAATCATCAACGGTAACTAGATACATCCCAGTAAATCTTATTCTTATTCTCAAACATTATGGATGATTTCTGTGTGAATGAATCTGTTTCTCCACTATGGAAAAATGAAGCATTTCACACAACTATTGAGTACTCAATTTTTGTTCACAATAATCACAATTCTGACAACTGTGACTTTGAGAATTTCTTTGATTATAAAAACGCTAATTATGACGGAATTAAAAAAATCAATAGAATGGATTGGCAATCCGTTTTGAAAAACCAGGGAGATTTAGAAATCGCCGTGACGGATTTTTATTCAATTTTGTCGAAAATTATTCAAATGGAAGTTCCTTTATTGCGAAGACGTCGTAGAAATGGGTCAAAAAACCCTGTTTCGATTAATAAGCAAATAACTAATTTAAAAAATCGTAAGCAAAAGGCTCATAAAATTTACAGGCAACAAAAATCTCGAGAAAGTTTAGAAAATTATTTGTATATTGTCAACCAACTTAATCAAGCAATATCCGCTGCGCTTGAAGAGTACAACACAAAAATAGAAAATGATTTAAAATCTTGCCCTAGAAATTTCTTCAATTATGCTAAATCGAAGATGAAGTCTAACAATTTTCCATCTAAAATGACATTGGATGATAGAGCAGCTGATAATCCAGATGGTATGTGCAATCTTTTTGCTACTTTTTTCCAAGAGACTTTTACTAACTTTTCGGATAAAGATCGTGACTTTGAATATTTTTCTAGTTTTCCTGATTTTACAAGCGATATCGGTGTAAGTCAAATACTTTTACAGGACATTTTAACAGGACTGAAGAATTTAGATTCCACCAAAGGATCAGGGCCCGATGGAATCCCACCTATTTTACTGAAAAACTTAGCTAATGAATTTACAGCACCATTATTTTGGCTATTCAACAAGTCACTTGAAATGAGCAGATTTCCAAAAGAATGGAAAAGATCTATCTCATACCCATTTACAAGTCTGGTAGAAAATCTGATGTTCGAAATTATCGTGGAATTGCTATTATTTCATCCATTCCAAAACTATTTGAATCAATTATAAATAAAAATGTGTTCAGCCAAATAAAACATAGAATAACGAATACACAACACGGTTTCTATAAAGGTCGTTCTACTACAACAAACCTTTTGGAATTTGTAAATTACACTTTGAATGCAATGGATAGAGGTAACCACGTCGAAGCACTTTACACCGATTTTAGTAAGGCATTTGACAGACTAGACATTCCTATGTTGATTTTCAAGCTCAATAAAATGGGAATTGGGATGAGACTCCTCAAACTGGATTGAATCTTATTTAACAGATCGCCAACAAATAGTTAGATTTGAGGGAAAAATGTCTAAACCTGTTCACGTTACATCAGGAGTTCCCCAAGGTTCGCATTTAGGTCCATTGTTATTTATATTATTTGTTAACGATATTTCATATGTGCTTAAACATCTTAAAATTCTGATTTATGCCGACGATATGAAACTTTATATGGAAATCAATAGTAACAAAGATAGCGACATTTATCTGAATGAAATAAGTATATTTGATAAATGGTGTAGCAAAAGCTTACTTTGATTAAACGTCAAAAAATGTAATTTAATCACATATAGCAGAAAACAGAATACACCACAGATTACTGTCTCTTTAGGAAATCAAATTGTTCAAAAGTGCGATAAGATTAGAGATTTAGGTGTCATATTAGATTCTAAACTTACCTTTACTGATCATTATAATACGATTATCCATAAAGCAACCAATATGTTGAGCTTTATTAAGCGTTTTAGCTACAATTTTCGGGATCCATATACGAATAAAACCTTGTACATTGCTTATGTAAGATCAGTTCTAGAATATTGTAGTATTGTGTGGTCTCCGCATATAAAAATGCATGGTGATAGAATCGAATGGGCCCGCTAGACAGTTAAGAAATCGGAATTTGTTTGCATCAAATAATCATCGAACTAACTATGCAAAATTCGGCCCAATGAATCGAATGATGTCTCTTTATAATCAGCATTACACAGAAATTGATCTGACCATGTCGCGAACAAAGCTAAGACAATATTTTAATTCCTTAAGATATAATACAACATAGAATTAAGCAAATGTGTAGTCTACTATTGATTGACGAAATAAATAAATAAACACACCATCGTATATGAAGGGATATAAGAGTACAAATGTGGAGGCGATATACGTACATTTTGCATGCAGCCTTATGGCGCATGTACGTATATCGCCTCCACATTTGTACTCTTATGCGCTATCGTATACGACTTGTGTTTACTGGGATTTTCATCGTTGCGTTTGACGTAACTATCATCAAGGATTCAAACCTGGGATTGAATCCTCTCATACAAGAGGTAAGATTCAATGCGTGCCTTGATCAAAAGAAATTGAGCTCGCGCAAACGATCTTGCCTTGAAAGTTTGGATCATAGCAGCTCTTGGAGTGAGATTTTTTGAAGACTGATCTATCTAAATTCATTAGGAAAAGTGTACCAGTTATGGCCATAGTGGTTCCCTATTTGGCCATAGGGGACATTTTGAAAACTTTCACATTTTAAGTCTTTTTGAATGCTTGAACATCAAAATATACCTTAAATCTAACTACTACAACACACACAAAATTTCAAAATTTCAAGACATTAAAGTTATCACGTATGGCAAAATAGGGAACCACTATGTCCATAACTGGTACACTTACCCTAGGACTTTAAATTTCGTTAAATCATCCTTTGAACTTAGAGCGAGAAACTGCTTTTCAATTCCCTAAGAATGATGGATCTTTTACATAAAATGTGTTGATATATTTTTAGCCGCACTGTTTCACCCACCCAAAGTAAACTCGTTCTCTCATATTTTTTTTGATTTCAGTGCCACAGCGGAAATCCCGTGCGACGACCACCGATGCATCACCGGCCAGGCTGCCCTGAAAGCGTCCACCCTTCGGAGACATTACTACCCGGAGGGCGACTGGGGCTGGGTAATTGTGTTTGTCGGGATGCTTAGCATAATACTGAATCATGGAGTGCAAATATCGGGCCCTCTCTACCTGCTGCCAGCCGGGGAACGTTTCAAGCAAAGCGCCGTCAACAGTACAGGTGAGTGGAATATCTGATAATGACCAGAACCGAACGGAGAGAACCAGCAGAGCAAAATGCCATCACTATCTAGCTGGTAGTGGTGGGTGTCAGCAGAATACACATTGTGCAATCCAATTTGGATGCATCAGATTAGTGCCGAAGCATTCTCATTAGTTTTACCACAATCCGTCCGATCGGAACCCTCCGGCTGTGGGACACACTGAACTATTCAGGGTATGTGGTATATCGCATGACTCCGCCAAACAGCGTTCGAAACGTTATTCCGCAGAATTCCCTGGAGAGGGAATCCAGTGGCACAAATAGTGCCACGATCCAACGGTGTTTAGGCAAGACAAGCCTCACAAAATTGTTAGGTCTCATCGTTTGAAAAGTGAAAGCTAGATAGTGACTAGTATACGGTGAATTGTGGGTAGAAGCTTAGACAAGTGGAGGCGAACAGATGATAGTACCAAATTACTAAACTGACATCCCATTTTTTATAATACGACAAAAATACAGGCTAAATATTTTTGGACAGTCGCAAATAATTCTTTATCCTTGAAGAAAATCCAAATTGGGATCGAAACGCTGGAACCAAGAAAATAAATTTGTGAGCCCTTTATAAGACTGCAAACCAGAAACAATTTTTTAAAAGCACAAACCCAGTCGAATATCATTAGACATATCGCATACCCTTACCCATCTTGCAACTACAACTAAAACAGCAGCAGTGGCAATCCCACTAGATCCAGGCTGGCGATAAAAGTAAATGAAAATGAAAGCAAAACCGCATTACAGCCATTCCCATTCTTACCCATTTCTCCTCCTATCAAATCGAACATTCTCCAGCGAAGAACGTCATCGTAAAAATATGCCACCATCATACACCACACAAGACTCGCCGGATGTGCTCAGGGTAAACCAAGTCCCATTATCCGTTGCTGCAAGATTGAGTGTAACATTTTTTTTTTTCATGCAGACGGATATTGAGTTGTTTTGTTGTATTTTTTGTCAACGTTGAAGAATCTAGAGTTTTGATAAATTCTGATTGTAGAGTAAGGTAATGTAAAAGTTCGCTTTAAGTTGATAATGTGGATAACTTTGACAGTGCGGGACCGACAACTTACTAAACGACATAACACAATATCCATTGATCAGTTAAGCAAAAAAAATCATAAGAAAAGATTATTTATTTATTTATTTTATCTTTATTAGAGATATTTTCAGCCAAAGGCTGGTTTATCTCTGAAAAAAATAGTATCGATCAAAAAATTGAAAAAGACATAACTCCAAATTTCGAACTAATCTTTCAATACTCGAATAGGATTTTGCTAATATGGATGTGTACTTTCAGGATCCAGAAACCAGAATTTTGTTAACAATCGATACACAGTTCAAACGAAACGTGTAAATTTCTGAGAAGTATAATGCACATAATTGGAGCGTGGAATATCATGGATATTTACATAATGTATCATGTAAACTTCAATTATATGTCATGTAAATCAGCAGGATCCTGAGTGATTACATGACATATAACCTATTTTTACATGATTTCAGACTTAAATTTACATGACGTCATGTTTACATCGGATGAATAAAGTTTCCATGACGTGTAATCTTCATTATTTTTAACAGTGTAACCTCAAAATTGTTGCACTGTGCATCGGAGTTTTTTATGTTCACTGGCAACGGTTTGGCATAAAGAAAACTGTTTCTTAAGTGGCAATGCTAAGCTTAGTTTGTAAAAACCAGTCAGAATGTCAAACTCCTCAAATCGTACACGTAGAATTGCAAAAATGTATATGCCCTGCAGACAAGAGCTTTGGCAGTCAGCTGGATGTACGGAGGACTAGGTAAAGATTAATATGAGAAGGCGAAGAAATATAAAAATTGCAAAGCAAATCATTCGAAAATTTTAAGCGCAATAAACTTTTCAAATGGAAATTTTTCCGTTGCCTTTCGTCAACGAGCGATTGGAAACAAGCTGAACTGTTTTGCTAGTAAAGTTTGAATTAACCAGCACTCAACGCTTCAGAATCACATCCAATAAATAGTAATGTAATTTAAAATCAAAATGCAGCCATGAATGTATCCCAATCCAGCCAACATTTACGACCGGCTGTCGTTTGACGTGAATATTTTATGGCTCCCAAGAAATCGTTTCGAGTCCTCGCTCCTCGAGTACGCTCTTCTGAGACTAGGTGTCGCCCGTCGAAAGACCAACCTGTCAGTCGAAGATACATTCCGACAGTTTTAACGGTCAACTGGGAAAACTAGAGCACTAAAACTCGGTGCCCGTGTCATCATCGAAAAGTTCACCTTGTCGTCATTGGCCCTAAAGGCGTTGCCACAGTGGGCAAAAACGGAGTAAAAACACGGCAACTTGAAGAAGCCGGTGGTTTGACAAATTCTACCCCATTAGCCCGAATGCCATTAAACCGAATGCCATCTCCCTGAATGCCACTACCCCGAATGTACCATTACCCCGAATTCCAGAATGCTTTTTCCTTGAATATACAATTACCTTGAAACATTGATTTCAGAATTTGAAGTTATGTCTTTCGGGGTAATGGATCATTCCGGTATATGGAATTTGTGGTGATGGCATTCGGAGTGATTCCGTTCGGGGAAATGGAATACGGGGTGTTCCGTCTACCGCCAAAAACACGTCGCAACATGTTAAGCGTCCTGCCAAACAAGCATTGGCGTAGCTAGGATTTTTTTCTGGAGGGGGCCTGGGGGGGCCTAGCAAATACTTGTTTTACAGAAGTAATGTCGGTCGCAATAATCAAGATTTTCACAAATTTCGTAATGTTAACAAATTTGTACTGTTTTATTTATTTGTCTCATTTCGTGGTACATCATTTATATTTGTAAATTTCAATTTTCGCTACGGAAAAGATTCATTATTGCTGTAATCCAGTTTAAAATCCTTTAGGAATTCTAACAAAAAAAAATCTCAAGGAATGTCCTTTGTGGTGCTTCCACGATTTTTTTCAGGTATTCATCCATGTGCTTTGAAAATATTCCTCTGTGAATTCCTACGGGAATTTCTTCATGAATTATTTTCGTACTTTTCAGTGCTTTCTCCATGACTCCTTAACCAGTTTTTACTGAGTTCGCCTGGGATTCTCACAGAAAATTATTCCCAGACTTTCTGATCACCATAAAAATTTATCGAAGAATCTCTATCGAATTGCTTAAAAATCTGTTGAAAAATTCCACCAGAAATTCGTTAGAAATTCTTTTAATATTTTCGACTGGAAGGTCCTCAATGTACTTGTTACAATTTACTTTTTATCAATTGTTACTTTAAAGTATCCTCCAGTTGTTCATTATTAATTTGTTAATGATTTTCAGGAATTACTGAGGATTTCTCCAAACAAAATAGTACACTAAATTCTAGAAGTCTCACCAAAAATGTCATCAATATCACCAAGCAAGGATTCATTCCACAAATTCTTCAAAGAGTTTACCAAAAGTTTTTCCAACTTTGGTTTTGAACTTCATGCTAAAGTTCCTCTACATGAGTGTTTGAAAAAATCGCAGAAAAAATTATCCAGACTTCATGCAAAAAAAATATTCTTCCAGGTGTTAATCCAAGGATTCCTTGTAAAATTCCACAAGTATTTCATGAGTAATTAAAAGGAATTAGAATGGGAACATGTTTCTCAAAGAATTTATCCGCAGATCTATCAGCGATTTTTCACAGATAATTATTTTTTAGATTTTTCTAACATCAATGAGAAACATCCCGCATTCCTTTAAAACCAGTGCACTATGGTCCAGGAATCAGTTTTATGCGGAAAGATGCATTTTGAGCTTTAGAATGAAACATTAGACAAAAACGGTCTTCTACAAAGTTGTTTGTATTAGTTGAGCCCTTTGTTTGGTGTTATTGAAAATTAGGGTGGACCACATTTTCATAGAAATTGTGTAACTAACTTTCTTATTTGTAGAAATTATATTATACATGCTTCAGCAAAGTTATAGACCATTCAATTTCAAGCAACTTTGCCAAAAAAAGTTTTTTTGTATCTCTTAAATTGACCGATTTAGAGCTTTTTTCCTGCAGTGACATAGGGTGGTCCGAACAAAACTGGTTTTCTGGCTATAGAGTTTTCAATTCAAATTTCTCATCAGAGTAGTCTATGAAACACTTTTAGAGCTTTGAAAAATTCGTAATTTGGTGAGTGAAGAAACTCGCTATCTCCTTCCTTTTAGGAGTTATTGTTGTTTTTCTCTCAAAAACATGCCTACTTTGATTGTGAATATCTCTGATTGGGGCAAACATTAATAATATCTTTTGAAGGCGTTCAAATGACAAAATAAAATTGTATATTATATCAAAAAATTACAGATGTGTTATTTTTGTAACTCTAATAAAACGTCTTGAAAATCAAATATTTTGTATCACAAAAACTTTAATAACTTTTGAACTAAATTAGATATCAACAATATTTTTGCATGAAAATTTGCGTTTTGTTAAGTTCTAAAAGTCGTTCATAGACGACTTTGACGAGAAAATAATATTAAAAAAACTAGAGTTGAAAAACTAATTTTTGTTGGACCACCCTGCGATGATTAGGAAAAAATGCTCTAGATTGGTCAAATTTTGAGCTACAGAAAAACTTTTTTTGGCAAAGTTGATCAAAATTTTAAGTTCTACCGCTTTGCCTAAGAGCATATACCAGTATTTTTGCAAATAAAAAAGTTGATTATATGATGTGTGTGATATTGTGGACCACCCTAGTTTCAAATGACACAGTATGAAAGCTTACATTTTTAGAAACAATTTTGTAGAAGATCATTTTTGTCTAAAATTTCATTTTCATGCTCAAAATGCAAAATAATATAGAAATACATATTATGAAAATCTTCAAAACAGTTTTAAAGCCCTATCTTTCTTATTTCAGATTTCTCGTCAAAGCAGTCTATGAACGACTTTAAGAACTTAACAAAACGCAAATTTTCATGTAAAAATATTGATGATATCTATTTTAGTTCAAAAGTTATTAAAGTTTTTCTGTTTAAAATCCTTTGTTTTTCAAGGCATTTTATTAGAGTTACAAAAATAACACATCTGTAATTTTTTGATATAATATACAATTTTATTTTGCCTTTTGAATGCCGTCAAAAGATATTTTTTATGTTTGCCCCAATCAGAGATATTCACAATCAAAGAAGGCATGTTTTTGAGAGAAAAACAACAATAACTCCTAAACGAAAGGAGATAGCGAGTTTCTTCACTCACCAAATTACGCATTTTTCAAAGCTCTAAAAGTATTTCATAGACTACTTTGATGAGAAATTTGAATTGAAAACTCTATAGCCAGAAAACCAGTTTTGTTCGGACCACCCTATGTCACTGCAGGAAAAAAGCTCTAAATCGGTCAATTTAAGAGATACAAAAAAACTTTTTTTGGCAAAGTTGCTTGAAATTGAATGGTCTATAACTTTGCTGAAGCATGTATAATATAATTTCTACAAATAAGAAAGTTAGTTATACAATTTCTATGAAAATGTGGTCCACCCTAATTTTCAATAACACCAAACAAAGGGCTCAACTAATACAAACAACTTTGTAGAAGATCGTTTTTGTCTAATGTTTCATTCTAAAGCTCAAAATGCATCTTTCCACGTAAAACTGATTATATTTATTTATAGAATTCTAACTTTCCTATAAAATTTCTAGCTGAAAACGTTCAACAGTTCTTTTGACAACTCTTCTGTGAAAATACTCAAAGATTTCTGGAGTAATTTGTTCATTGTTTCCAAAGATTCTCCCGAAAAATTTACCAGAGATTTATCTAAGTATTTTCCAGTGAATTTTAAATCACACTGACGATTCTGTAGGGAATTATTAAAGAAATTTTCCATAAAATTCACTATGATTTCGCAATTTATTCTTAAACTTCTTAAAAAAAAATCTCCAGAACTTTCGTTGGGAATTCTATCAGGTTCAATAAATAAGCCCAATGGTAATCTCAGGATTCTTCCATAAATATTATTTAAAAATGTATACACTCTTCAATTTTTGGTTCAAAAACTACTCCAGGAAATTATCAATATTTTTAGCGATTGCTTTACAAATTCGAATCACTCCATACCAGATTTCCAGGGAATGTAAAAAAATTAAAAGAATTTTGTTGGTAAATTTGTTGAAGTTTCATGAACATATTGATGTAGAAAGAACCATACCTTTAGAAATTTCAAACAAACTTTTTCAAAGTGTCTATTATCGATTATTTTGTAGTACTGTAGAAGCCCAACGCGAAAATATTGCCGGTTTTTTTAAGAACATGGAGGTGTCTGGGTTCAATTCCCGGTCGGTCCAGGATCCTTTCGTAAAGGAAATTTCCTTGACTTCCCTGGGCATAGAATATAATCGTACCTGCCACACGATATACGAATGCGAAAATGGCAACTTTGGCAAAGAAAGCTCTCAGTTAATAACTGTGGAAGTGCTCATAAAGAACACTACGCTGAGAAGCAGGCTTTGTCCCAGAGAGGACGTTAATGCCAAGAAGAAGAAGAAGACCAAAGATGTATTAAGATTATATATGTAGTGTAAGATGTTAATGATTTTAAATCTCAGGAGAAACTTTTGCATTACTTTGGAAAATTGTTGAAGAATTCCTGACGGACTTTCAAAAAGCAGGAACCATACTATTAGAATTCGGTGATTTTTCAAAACTGCTATAATTTAGCTTATTTTTAAATTCTTTAAAATTATGCTTTTTGAAGTATGGAAAGCTTTTTGTACAAGGTTTCTCAAAGTGTCATGCGAAAGAAGGAGAAACAACGAAATGTTTAAGCTGGGAGAACAAAAGGTAACAATGAAAAATAATTTATAATCTTTTCTCTAGAGGTAAATAACTTAACCTCTGTAATGAATTTACAAATATAACAATTTACTCAAGAAGTTCCATCAGAATCTTTTTGAGAATTTATCCTTGAAATCTATCCTTCCTTGACCGCTGGTTTTCTAGAATCCTGCCAGAAAGCCTCTAGAAATTCTGCCCTCGTATCGCACAAAAATTCAAACCAAGAATATGGATTCTGACAGTAATTGGTAATATTATTTCTAGAGATGTGTTTTATGGAAGATCAATACAAATTTCTTTATGAATTTCTTAATAAATCGTTTCCCTCTTCCCAGTTATTTTGGTACACGTTTTTCTACAGATTCCTTTACCGCTTTGCTAATTTCGGAAGCAAAAGTTTTCCTGGGGATTTTCAACAGATTCCCTCTGAAGATTCGAAAGCAAGAGACATTTCAAAAACATTTTTCTTTAAATTTTTGAATAAACCTGAAAAAAAGCAAAAAAAGTAGACATAGTTGGAATGGATGTCCACCAGGAGGAATTGAAGCTTTGAAAGTATGAACATGTCCCACAATATTATTTGTCTAAGTTCCAAGAGATTTGCACTATGAAATAATAAGTTTTTTTTTAATTGAGTTGAGCAATAAATTTATTCTTGCGAAAATACTTCAAACATTGAATCAAAATGAATTTATCCTCTTTAATGAATGTTCGAATCCTCTGAGCAGAATCTCAAATAGAGAAACTTTAAAGTAGATGGAGTACCGTGTACCTTTTAATTCCGCTCCTAAATGCTTATCTTTGACAGAAACGCGTATTTCGACTACCACTTGCAGTCTTCTTGAATTTATCGTTGGAATAAAACACTATGGTCGATTTTGTTACATTTTTTTCGCACCAGGTCAAATTACTGCCACTTATCTGAAGAAAACTTGGCCATGTCGAAATTCCTTGAAGGTTAAACCTCATTTTTCGACAAAAATTCCCGCTATGTATTGTCTAAAAAATTCCTTTAATAGTTTTGTCTATTTTTTCGGACATTTTACGAGTTGAAGTTAATGTTCTTGTATTTGTTATATTAGTAATATAGATTCTTCAGTGAATTCTCATAGAGGAAATCATCATCACCAAACACATGAGAAAACACAATGCAGTGAATATGCTGCTCAATGCTCAAACAGCATTATTTGGATTATTCAGAAAAAAATAATTTCAGAAATCAAATTTCCAGAATATTGACGCTTTTTTGTACCACGGTATTTTAGCGACGGAGATGTCGAAAAAAAATGCGCTAATCGCATACAATAAAAAGCTACTTCCAACAGTAACTAATCGATCGACATCCGGACGATAAAGCTTTCGGTTGTCGCGCGATTCACCGAAGTCAGAACCGCCACGCTGATGTTGTGTAAGACAAGCGAGGTTTTCTCTAAAATAACGTACCGTAATTTCGGGGGATATTGATCATTTTTCACGGTTTTTCTAGTCTGTTTTCTATAATGTTAACAATGCCAAACAACTAAATGCAAGAAAACAAGCACGAAGGTGAGCCTCATCGACTCATGTAGCGAAATTTTCTAACAAATGTCATTTTAGTGTTAACAAATATCTCTAAAATAAAAAATCAGGGGATCTCATTTCGGGGTGAAATTGATCACTTGTCAATGGCATTATTGTTAGTTTTCAAAACCACTCTACATGATAAATTTAAGCTCTCTGAATCCGAATATGCTTGTCAAATTCTTAACAATGCAATATTTATATAAATAACGAACAGTTAAATTTCAACAATTACGCGGAAAACGCCTAAATGTATGCAATTTCCAAAGGAATTCAATGACATCTAACAGAAATTCAATTAATTCAACCATATGAGCTAATTGGTACGAGTTTTGGTAATGAAATCTGGGTTAGGGATGTATCTCAAGCATCCTCCCAAACTTTCAGGTTTATACCATGTTCAAATCCTTGCTTAGAAATAGAAGTTTATAGGTGTTTGTCAATACTGCACCGTGCATGATTTTGAAATTTTACATTATTTTTATAATAATAAACATTCTTTAACGCAAAAAAAACTTCACAACACACAATTCGACAATAGTTACGACAAACAACATTCATTTATTGCAGCTTACATTGATATTTGTGCTCCATTACGAATAAATAAAATCGTGTGATACGATGATCAATTTCACCCTTCTGATCAATTACACCCGATTTTAGGTAACTACTTACAGAAGAGATTTTTGTCAATAACAAGAGCCATGTACATTGATTCAAAAGATTTTGGTTCGTCTTATGTTGTTATTTTTTTAATTTCAATTTTTATTATTATCAAAAATTCTGGGGGGAGCCTGGATGATCCTGGAGGGGGCCAGGCCCCCCTGCCCCCCCTGTTCCTACGCCAATACAAACAAGCCAACGAAAACTCCCCACCAATCAGCGACGAGCAGCAATCGGTGACATGTATAAAAGAGCGGTCGCTGCCGTGCACTGGCCATTTCAAGTCCCGAACGCGCACGAGTTCACATCAAAGCAGCAGCAGCAGTAAAACTTAACCTTGTAAAAAGAAAAGAAAAAAGGCCCTCTGTTAAAACAAATTTTCAATTTCTATTCATTTCTCTTGTCGCTCGCTTGCGATTCTATCCATCTTGTCATTTCATTACTATTGTATTGCATTAGTATAGGTATTGCATTCACCGAAAAAAGCCAATAAATTTTCATAATAAAAAAGGAAAAAAGATAAAATAAACAGTGTTTTTTAGTGTAGCCGTCGGAGTTTTTCATTCCAGCCACCATTCCCTCTGAGGCCAGGAGCAGCGTCAAACCCCAGCTCTTTTTAGAGCTCCAAAGAGTTGTTAATTTTTTTACAATCGACGCTTGCCTCTTGCGCTCAATTCACCACAAGTACAGTCCACCGCCGCCAACCGTTCGCCTCAGCGCGAACACGGGGTAATAGGGTAGAATCGTCCGATTTAGCCCCATTTTTTGGGCATGGCGTACCATTGGTACCTCGCGTACCTTCAGGAATAAAATAGACCCCTTTGTGTGGTCGTTAGCCTACTGCCCAGCAACTCCTATGCATGCCTCCTCTTGGTACTGGCCATGGTACGAGCAGCCTTAAGGAAGATCGAGTAACCAATCCCTGTGGGAACTTTGGTCGTATGCTGTCAGGGAAAGGGGGCTTATAAATTATAAACTATTATAAATATGACTTCACAAAACTGTCTTCAAAAAAACTTGTATATCCTCAAACTTTTTGAGTTAAATTGAAGTCTAAATTATTGAAATCGTTCAAAAGTTCTCTATATTCAAACCGTTAATACTTTTGAACTTATGACTGGAAAAATTGCTCTAAAATATATGTTAAAATTAAAAACCTCAGAAATTGACGATTTCTTTAGTATAGAAAATCAAAAAAAAAAGTTTTAAATGGATTGTCCAATACTGTAGGTATAATATATCGTTTCAAAGCAGTAGCTTCTCAGTTGCGGGTTTGTATACATTTCTACCCACTATGCCGTTCATCGTTGGTAGGTTTGACAACCGGACCGAAATCCATGAGGAGGAGCCACTTCTCGCCAGCAACATGTGGATGACCCAGTTGTGTTTCATCACTTTTTATGACAACTTTGAGCGAAATGTCACAAATCCACCCACGAACCTCCGGATTTGGGCAGCTAAACTCGTTGCTCAACGACTCCGGCGTCGTCCGGAGAGACGGAATGAAAAAGCGAATTTATGCCTTTTTCTAGGGCTAGGGTTGGCCCAACTGGATAGTGGTGGCCGGATGCCAGGACCTATTGCTGATCTTTCATACGAAAACAATTCTGCAAGTGTTTGTTGTTCTCATTCGTCATAAATCAATTTTTACGACTCGCTGAATGTGTGTTACGAGCGAAATCTAATAAATTGTTGCGAAAAAATCAATTCATTGCTGTCGGCAGGGCGACCGAAGAGATGATGGTCAATTTATGCGCTTACTCTGTTCAATAAGTTTTTCATGTGGAAGGGATTGAAGTGTACTCGAAACAATTGTGATAAGAGATTTTACTTATGCATGGAGCTTGGTGATAAATTTTGTTAATTTGTAACTTTATCAGTAAAAGATGGAACTCAAGATTTGAAAAGGAAGGTACCGTAAAATGGGGTAACATTGATCGGAATATCTCTTCTTGTAAGAAGTTAAAATCAACATTTACCGATTGAATATTTTCAATGCATGAATGGTATTACCCTTTTTCATATTCAAGAGTTAATAAAAATAAGGTTTTTGTAAAAAATGAGTTTTTTGCATGCGTAAATTTTCAACTTCTCGAAACAATGAATTTCATGATTATGGATGATATGAATTCTGCAAATGATATAAGCAAGAAAAACATGGATTTTATTACAAATGACATCACTTATAAGGTACAGTGGGGGAAGTGTATCAGTGGGGTAAGTGGATCATTCGTCAATATTCAGCATAAATACTTGGTTATGTTGAATGTTCTCGCACCATTGCTTCGTTTTAGGTTATATTCTTACGTCCACACTGATTCTATTGCAAAACTGGTACTAAACGTACACTAAGACAAGCAAACTTGTTTGCTGCTAAAATTAATTCATTTGAAAATTGTTCTCCATCAATCAAAAATTCACTGTATCTCTGTCTAAAGTCGAATACTATTAGTTTTTTCGACACGTGGTGACCTTTCTAGTTCTAATTGAATGAATCACAATGAAAAATATATGATTTTTATAAATAAATACAGATATATTGTACATGGTACACTTACCCCTACTTTTTAATGGGGTGGGGTAAGTGGATCATGTATTATTATTATTTATTGGCAGACTGCTTACGATAATTTTAATAAGTTTTAGTATCCGCAAATGTTGTTTTCCCTTAACTTTATTCATTCCCAGCTTAAATTTGTAAAATTTACCAAAGAAAATTTGTGTTATTCCACCTAAAAGTTTATTTTAACCTCCCTGGTATAAAAAGTAATAATTTTAAAATTTACACGAAACTTTTCGAGGTTAATCTAAGCTAAGTTGTAGAAGAGCAAAATATAATAATTTTCCACATGAAAACATATAATCGTACCTTATTTGAGCATATAAATTGTTCTAGAGAGATGATACAAATATATTCATAAAAAGAATAAAAGGATTTCAGTTTGTTATGCAATAGTAAATGTAGTTAATATTTTTCAACTACGAGTGTTTCTATGAAACATCGTTTGGAATAATCCTACAATACTTTCTATTCTATATAATATGTATATGCATATATTTTGGTTAAATAAAGATACTTTATAATTTCAAAGTATTAAAATGTAACATTACTAGCACTAATAACAAGAACGAGAGTAATAGCATTCGTACTATACATAATTAAACCACATTTGTTTTGAGAACAGATGTTTGTTATTGGTGATCCACTTACCCCACCATGGTGGGGCCTACTAGACCTCTGATAAGCAATGCCTTCCGCATACCTATGACACGGTATGATTTTTTTTTTGTGAAACAAACAACAGTTGCTCAAAAGCAACTCATGATCTGCCTTAAGATTAGTAGGCTGTCCCGCCCCTTGGGCAAATCCTCCAAACGTGTCGTGAATACCACAAGACTAACACACAAGACTAATGAGAGCAACGATGGAAGGTCTGCATAATTGTGTGAAGGTTTCAAGTGAACATTTTAGTTCGTTTGAATCCCGTCGAGGACTACGACAAGGTAGACTTCCGCGCCTGTTGCTCAATTTCGCGCTAGGAGCTATTATGCGGAAATCTGGCCTTAACGGCCGGAGTACGGTTCTCACGAGATCCAGTAAATTTGTTTGCTTCGCTGATGATATGGTCATCGCTGGCCGAACAATTGAAAAGGTGGCAGATCTCTATACCCGCTCGAACGCGAGGCTGCAAAAGTTGGATTGGTGGTGAATGCATCCAGGACAAAGTACATGCTAGTAGGTGAAGCAGAGCGCGACAGAGCTCGCCAGGTAGCAGTGTTACAATAGACGGGGATACGTTCGTGGTGGTTGACGAGTGATAATAACGTTAGCTTTGAAATACGGAGGCGCATCATCAGTGGAATTTGGGCCTACGAGGAGGACCTGGAGGCACTTGGAGTCTTCGTACGTCGGGTGCTTAAAACATGGTGATGTGCAGGAAAACGGTATGTGCCGGCGAAAAATGAACCACAAGCTCGCCCAACTCTACGGCGGACTCAGTATCCAAAAGTTAACCATAGCTGGAAGGATACGCTGGGCAGGGCACGTTGCAAGAATGCTGGACAACAACCTTGTAAAGATGCGCAACGAGCTAGGTAGATTGAATAAGTGCACCGGGACCTGGAGAGCGTGGGTCGTAGTCGAAGATGGAGAGAGGCGGCCATGAACCGAGTAAATTGGCGAAATATTGTTTGTGTGGTTTTATCAAGTTAATTGATGCAGAGCCAGATAACGTCCACTATTTAGAGGAGTAGGATGACTGTTAGTCGAAACATCCATAAGACAAAAGGTAACAAGTGACATTTTTCTTTCAAAATAATTTACCACGCCTTATATTAATTTTTCGAGTGTCGATTCACATCAAGCGATTCCTTAAGTATGACAAACTTACAGTGTTAACTTAAGCTATGACTAAAATGGTTTTTATCTTCGGCGACATTCTATTTGTATCCTGTACAAAAATCTATTTCACAGTTATAACACATCGACATGCACATATTGAACTTATGGGAAACTATCAATTATTAAAAGGTATCGTTCTAAAATGATATGAATACAGAATCAGATACTGTAACTTAATAGATATTTGATCAGCTCTGGACAAACTATGCCTACGTTTCTAAATCAAGCACTGGTTTCAAATTCGACGTAACTTCGCAACGAAACACTTAACTTGTTTTTTGCTTTATTAAAATTACCAGGTGCTGATTGACAAGCTTCCGCATTTCTTTTAAAATCTCTATCATAGGTGACAAAAAGAGGGAAAACAACGTGCTTTTGTAAAAGGAATGCTCTGGTATTTTTTTTACTATTCCAACATTTAACATTTTCTGATGGCTTTTCCTTCTTTTATCGGTTCATTTAACTGATTTTATTGAAGTTTTTCAATCGGAACACTGAACATCATTGCTTGGTTTCTTCTATTTTTTCTCTGGGCAATAGTTGAATATCTTTAATAAGTGGCGGTGTTTGGTTTATTTTACTTATGAAAGTGTGCGTGGGTTCTTACGTTTACTGTGTTTGTGTGAGTGTGTGTGTGCTTCTAAAGTCCATTATCAAGCGTGGGTTTCTTGGATATTTCGAGGGGCTATTTTGTGAGTGCATACGGAGATTGTTTTGCAGCCTAAGGGGGTATCATTTTGTTCTTTTGTGTTTGGATAATGACTAGAAAAGAACTTGTTTTCGGATTTATTGTTTGATTTATTATTTTGAATGTATTTCAGTATTTGCTTTTCAGAAGCAAAGCGACTCCGTCTATTAGTTGATTTCTTCTTGTTTAATCTTTACAAATTTGTTCTGTAGAAATTTTGCTCTATTAGTTATCAGTTTCAATGGCATGTTGAACCATATTCAAATTTACCTCAACATTAGATTATTTCTCTGATTTGCATGTTTTCTACTAGTTGGTTTTTGGTACTATCACTTCTCTATTTGTAGTGGATGTTATGTTTAGCTAGTTAATCAATGCGGATGTATTAGAGATATTTATTGTTCAACGTAAAGCAGGTTGCTAATGTCCTATTGTTATTTCTCTGTCAATTACAATTACCTATTAACGCGCTTGAACTGAAAAGTTTGCTTTGATGTTGCCATGAGACAAGCTACTGTTTGTTACTCGAATTGTTTCATACCGTTAACTCGATTTCAGTTGCACTGTTATTTGAGTACAGTGAACGTTCGATAATTGCATCGCTATCCAGTGTTGACAGATTCACACTCAATGAGCTCATCTGCGAGAGAAAACTCATCTGCTTCGAAAATCTCATGCTTGAGTTTTTCGTGCAATATCGTTCAATCACACTCAAGCCGTCAAATATAAATCAGACATATAGCCTGTAAAAAACTCATAAAAACCGAATGTTGTTGTTTTCTTTCGAAAGGATTACTGTTGGATAATTCCAACAGACTAACAAGAACTCATTGTTTTATGTGAGTTAACTGTGGAAATATGAGACAATGAGTTCAAACAGATGAGCCAACTCATCCTTGATTTTTTTTAATGGTGAGTTGCGTTATTGACTCACGTATGAAAATTTTAATCGCGAGTTATAAAAATTCGAGTTTCTCACAACACTGTTGATAGGAATTCTGTAGAAATTGCATTTGACAAAAATTAACAAGTTGTTTTTTAAATAAATATCTTGCACTTTTCGAACGTAGACTCTACTGTTTACCCATAAACAATACAAACTGTAGACAGCTTGGTATTCATTGGTACGAAAGCTCTTGGGTTAAATTATCACGCTGGTTTTACACTCGTGGACAATAGAGTAACAAATCGTTTTATCCTTCAATTATAAATGAATGAAATATGTCCAGGTAGAGTTGTCCGGAGGAAGGCAACAAAAAAAAAACAAAAAGATCCAGCTAGTTTTCATCGATAACAACACGTTACACGCGGCACGAGGCGCCCCAGACAGCAGCGCAGGAGCTGCCGATGGTGACTCAATTTATGAGCCATTTATCGGCGATCCATTCAAGATAATGGAAATTTATTGAACTTCTTTGCATACCTAGAGGTAGCTGGTAAGAGCGCCAAGCAATCTCGATTGAATTCGCGACGATAAAAGTAGGGGTGCATGGAGTGATATGCACTGTCGGGTCAAAACGCAACTTGTCAGTTTCTCTGGTATAAACAACTTTCGAGTGAAAACTACTAGGCAGATTAAGAAAACGTTGTTAGTTCTTCCCACCCTGAACACTGCGTTGGTCTGAATTCCGGTACATCTTACTCAACTGGTGCATTTCACCCCATGTTCCCCTAGGTTCTTTTGAAGTGGCCGGTGTTGTTTTCCGATACAGTCATTATGGTCATTTAGGCGACATTAAGTGATCGTTTTGCAAGCTTGATTTAATTGTCACGATGGCGGGGAATATTTTGCATACCGTTCGTAGTAAATGGCTGTAGGCATCAATGGTTGGACGTTGACAAACTTTGTTGAAGATAATAAAATGTTCAATTTTATGAATTCACGTCATGAGCCATTTATCTTGGTTCAACAGAAAGGGAAAAGATTTTTCGCTCTAGACGTCATATGTCAAATTGAATTATCGACAATCCTTTTCTACGTCGAGGGTACATGGAAAATTAAAACACAGGGAAATTGTGTAAGCAGAAATATACAATTAAATAGTTTTTTTATTAATTGAATGAAAATGTCTGCTCCGTTTTGCCTTATGTGCTCGATTGTTTGATTGATGAATTTCCTCGCATAGCACGCTATATTCTGAGCTCATCAGTACATTTTGTTTCGTTCCGTATAAACGTACAAAGGAAGTCAAATCAATCCGTAGCAGCTGTCAAATCAACTTTGTTATCATAAACTAAGTCGTATAAGTTTACAGATTAATTCGTAAAAAAAAATCTGTATACTCTCATTGTATGTCAATTTTCATCATATAAATTATGCACATATATCGCCTCCACTTTTGCACGCATAAGGCCTTTTGACGACATGTTATTCGGAATCTTTGCACATATAAACATCGCATAACGCATAACGCATAACGGTGATTTCCATATATGTACATTCTGGTTGTCTGGGTTGGAATTAGTTTACCATTCTGTACAAAAATCCAGAGCTCAAAGTTTCAATTGTAATAACGGCGTAAGCCACATGCTTTCGATCATCCGGCAAGGAAACAATTGTTTCTAGAAATCGAGTATACCTCTGCATCTCCACAGTTATCATAGATCTGCGAACCAACTTTGGTAGGTAATTTGCACACCAAACAAGTTTGATTCTAATTTCGTTGCTCGCCCGCCACGAAAGAAAGCAACAAAACCGAAGGATCCAACACTATTACCGCACATCGCGATAATGTTTCGGCACCACACTATGCAAAACTATAGACACAAAATCCTGAAATTTCCATCTTAGATAATTACTTTGAGGAACTCCTATAAATGCCCTTTGCTAGAATGTTTGAACATGGTTTTGAAGCAATTATTTATGTTAAATAAATGATTATTATTTAAGAAATATTGAGATAGATTTCTACGATTTTATGGAGGAATTTATGGCTAAAGTTCTGGTACAATTCTTAGATAAATTTCTTTGAGGCAAAATTGAAGACTTGATGGAAAAATACGTGGTCAACCCAGGAACTATCCCTAAAGCGATTATTGCAGAAATTGCTCGAACAATCTCATGAAAACTATCTAGACAAGTTTGAACAAAAACTCCGAAAAAGATTTTGGAAGAAAGTGTTGAGTGCAGTTTGCTTTGACACTATTTGAAACAATTTTGTATATTTGTGACAGTTAACCTTCACGAAAGCTTTCAGAATTTCCATTGATGTCTTGGGAAATTCCTTCAACAGCTGTTTCCAAAACTTGTTCAAGAAATCAATGAAGAATTTTCTTGAAAATACCACAGAAAAACAAAAAAGGATTTATGTTTTTTTTTCAATTTTTTTGGGAAGTTTTTCAGGTTTTCTCTTAAGATTTCCTTAAGATTTCTTCCACAATTTTTTTTGCATAATGTACTTTTAAATAAATTCGCAAGAAACCTTTCAATAATGGCTCTTGATAGTTTTCCAGAATGTTCTACAGAAATTATGCAGAACCACTCTTAACCATGGTTCACTTTGGCATGGTGGGGTTCTCTCTGCCAAATTGTCTGAAACTTTGCAGTAGCAAGCGCTTCAGCACGACGAATATTTTGGTCAAATATGAGCTCTGTAGCTTTCAAAAAAAAAAAATTGCACTGCCAAATCAAAAGTGTCAAGAATAGGATCCAGCTCGCTACCTATTCATGAATTTATTCAAATAATTCCATAAACAATGTCTTGAAATTTTAAAGTGTGATTCCGGCACTACTTTTGAAGATTCCTTAAGCTTTTTTTCGGAATGCTTTTTCCCTGAAAAGGAAATCATATGGGAATCAAGCCAACAGTTATTTCAGTGTTGTGTTAAAAACTGTCTCTTAAACAATTTTTTTTTTCTCAGAATTCAAAAAAGTTTTTTTAGGGAGTCGTTTAAAAATTTATCATGACTATTTTTCTTTATTACTATAAGTTATCATCCGGCAATTGTCTCAAAATCTCTTAATGAATTCTTCCTGATTTTTCCAGGAAATTCCGGCTTTTTTCGAGGAATGCACCCATGAATGTTTCTCCGAAAATATCAATAGAGTTTCTGAAATGAATTCCTAGATACTTGTTCTCCGACAGTTGTTCTTCAGGTATTTAATAATCCATCCAAGACTTAATGCAATTTATGCGAAACACTGTATCATCTTCAGCCGTTCCTTAATAAGCTCATTCATAAAAACCGTCTGTTCATTTTTCTGTTGTTTTAAAGTGATAGTTATTGAAAAAATGTAATTGGCTGCCTGATAGCTTATTTGAAATATTTATTTTGATTTGAATTCATTTGCTTGTCAATCAATGTCTTATCATTTTGAAAAGTGGCCATGCCATACAAAAAAAAAATGTTTTAGGTCTTTTTCATTCTTGCTGAACGGTATGGTCTCTAACTTCTAGAGAGCAGTGGCCGGCCATTAGTCAGCTTACCTCACTAACCTTGACCAAACCGCGAGTTCCCCAAAACTAAGATAGAACGTTAAGAAGCAAATGTTATTTTGTAAGAAAAAAATCAAATGAATTCAGCTCCGTTATGCCTAGTGGCGCTTGAGCCTGAGAAAAAATAGTCAGCTTCCAATAAAATGTATCAAAAAGTCCATTTACAATTCGTCTAACACTTGACATTGATGTCTAGCAAAAGCTAAAAGCCGTCGGGCATTATTTTACTTCACTTAAGAAAAGTTGACAGCTATGAATTTACATGAAATTCCATTTTCTTTAGAAAAATTATTCCACAAGAATCAATTTGTTTCAAGAAAATAAAAATATGTTATGCCTAAATATTTAAAATAATATGTATAAGAACGAAAATCTGACTTTGAACATCAACCAATCATTATGGTACTAAGACAGATAACCTGTAAACATTCCATACAAAAGTGCTTAGCTTAGCATAGACTGACTGTCCATCTCAATGGTTGCTACTCCGTAATTGATCGGAACTGGCAAGAATTGCACTTCGATCCAAATGAGTAAGTGATTGGACTTTCCGCTTCTTCAAAGTACACAGTTTAGCAGAACTCATAATATTGTTCAATGACGGCGCCGGCCAAGTCCTTACAGGCAGTTGTGATGGGGAAGAAATGTTAGTGTGTTACGATTGTTGCTACTAGAGATCGAGAATACTCCTGCATCTCTACAATCATCACGGGAAGGGTGGTAATAAGTGAGGGAGGGAAAAAATCTGGGATTCACCTTTGGTCGTTGATGCGATTCATAGGTAAGGAGGAAAATAAAACGACTTTTACAAAAACCCAGTTTTCAATTTTTGACTGGCTACGAAAATTTATTGGTAAAAGATTGAAAAAGTATGTTGACATTCATAATGTCGAACTATTTATAGGTTATTTTTAATAATCACAACAAAATAAATGTATGTGGATATAAAGGATATAGAAAACAGTAATAAGGATAAATGCCGACACCTTTAGTGACGAACCATCCAAAATTTGTTTGAAAATACCATAAACGTGGCGTTGCTACGATAAAAGTGTGTTATCGTAAGCATGAAACGAGCTCACCAATTGGTAATCCCACCTCATCTGAACACGAATATATTTTCGCACTCGTCCTACTCGCACCGGACACGATTGTTCTAACAATATGCAACAGAAACAAAAGACCACTGACGTGAGAACTTGGGTCTTCAAATCTCACTGCCCAGCAAACGAATCGCAAACCAAAAAATAAAATTAAATCGCTCCGTACGCGCAAAAACGAACAAAGCGCAAACTGGGAGAAAAAAATAAAAGATCACTACAGACGTGCGAAAACGAACTCTAGAGATTGGGGCTTCGTACTGCACTCTTTAAAGCCTGGGAGGGAGACTCTCTATTAGAGAATGTCAGAAGATTAGATTTGTAGAGTTTTTATTTCCCGCCCATTTGAGCCTAGCCAATGATGCAGCCCGTCATTGATTTCATACAATTCCAAACTGATTCCATAAGATAGATTCAATCTGAATTTCTTCCGGAAACAACTCTTGAATTTCTCCAGGAATATAAGTTTTCTTTTAAGGAAAATTACGAAAAATACCGAACGAAAATGTTCCAAGATTTGTTTTTCGTTTTCCTTCCGGATAATTTGCATTCTTAAAGGATTCTTTCGGAAACTCCTCAATGTATTTAATTAAATTCATGTCTTCAAAAACACAATGCATAAATTCGATAGTTTTGAGTGTTTTTCAGAAATTCCTCCTAGGATTTTTCCAGTTTTTTTTTATATTCCTTGCAGAATCTTATGGAACATAAGAAGAAATATAATGAGAATTATCCTTTGAGTTCTTCAGATGACTTTTCTTAAGATATAAATACTCTACAAGAAAAATTATGATAAAACCTGATGGAAGCATTAGATGAGTTCTGAAAAAATCCTTGCAATAATTCCTTGTTTAAATGAAAGAATTCTCGTAACAATATTTAAAGGCATCCTGAGGAAAACTCATAAGGCTTTTACCTAGGCAAACCACAGGTTGGACAAACCAAGATGTAATTCATGTATGAGACCAAATAATATTAATTGAGGTACTTCTTTACAATTTCTTTAATTTTTTTTTCAACAAAAACTTTTCATTTCCCTAAAAAAATATCGGGGAACGTTTTGGGAAGTTCTCAAAAGAGCACCAGCGAGAATTTTTAAATTTTAATTCTAGAAATATATCTTTGAAGAACTCCTGGGGCAATTTCTAGAAGAACTCCTGTCTAAGACAATGCTTTGAGATTATTGAATCCCTGATGGAATCCTTGAAAAATTCCTGGAGTAGTTCCTGAAATAATCCTTTGATAATCTTCGCACTTGCTTGTGCAATTTCTCAAAATGATCATAAAAAATGTAGATTGGTAGAAATTTTGTAATAATTTCTGAATGAAAATCAGTGAAATTTCTATTACAATCTGTGGAGGATATCACGAAAAGGAGTATCCAGAGGTATCACAGAACAAATCTAATGATTAGTTGCCTTTTATCAGGATGAGAAAATGTCATGGATGGATTTTTGGAGGGATCTTTGGATGAGTTTATGAATCCCGAGAGAGTTAGAGGAATAAGAAAATATATATAGAGTAAAAACTAAACGATTTTCACAAAATTTCAAAGAAAAAATTCCTGACATGGCTCTTCAAACCATGTAATTCCGGGTGAAACTTCAGACCGAGAGTGACATGGTAAAAAACTTCCTGAAAATATACAGATTAACTCCAAATATCCTCCTTTTTTACAGGCACTCTAGTTTTGGTGAGTACAAGAATGCGAGGCTCGTTCAATGCATGCTAGATTTTTCTCGGCCACATGGTGTGAAACTTTGCAATAAGAAGCATTTTAATACGGCGCATATTGTAGTCAAATATGAGCTCAGTAGCTTTCAAAACACCCCACTGCCGAAGTATATCAAAAGTGCCAAGAATAGGATCCGCCACCCTATAGAGTCTGCAGCTGAAAGTTATTACAGAATCATTTCCTTGCAGAAATGTATGCCAATATTTTTAAGATGTATTCCAAAACATCTTTAAAATATCGGCATCGTCCTTTCCAGTGTTGACCAGACTCATTTCCCCGAAATTCGAATTTTGAAGCCATGAACTGTTATAACTGTGCGTTGTATTCCTGAGATGGAGGGGGAGGTGGCTGGGCTTGAGTGTTGCGCATGGGATCCGACAGTTTCGATCTCGGTGGGCCGCAGTTCAAGTTTCGGTGAAATGATTCGCACTCACTCACTCACTCATTTCATTTCACCGAAACTTGAATTGTGGCTCTCTGGAATCAAAATTGATCGATTTTGTGTGCAGTACTCAAGCTTAACCATCTGCTTTTCCATCTTAGGAGGATAGAGCATGGTTGTAGTAGTTCGTGGCTTCGTAGTTCGGAAAATGTTATTTTCGGGGAAATGAGTCTGAGCAACACTGGTCCTTTCGACGTTTTGGCATTCGACGTTTTGTCATCCAACTGTCTTCCACATTGCTTTTCTCTAAAAAAAACAAAATTTTAGATAAAAGGACATGTTTTGGCTTAAGCAGCTTACTTTTTCAGTAAATAACGGAATTTCAGTTCAAATAAAGTTCATTGAAGTTGCTTAAATAGAATAATGAAACAAAATAAGGGAAGTTTCTCTGAAGTTTCTAGTTGTTGAAAAGTACATGAGTTACTTTTTCAAGAATTAAGTTCTCGTTATGTTCTCTTGTTGCTGTAATAAAATTGGTTGCTAGAGTCAATTTCCAATTGATTATTAACTTTACATTTTGACATGGAACAAAGTGAATATAAATCAAAACTTGTGATGGGCATTGTGAACAAAGAGAGTTAGGCTAATTATTGAACACGCCATAAGTAATACACGGACTGTTCAACAATAGGTGAGTCTTTTAGCCGTTCAAATTAGGCGAATCGCCTTAATGTGAAACGTACTTATGAGTAGAGCTTACATATTGAAAATTTATTATTCAAATCATTATGAGACTTCTTATAGAGCAGGCAATCTGTATGAATTATAGTTTTGTACGCTTCATAAATTGATGGAATAGGATAGAAATGGACAGTAGAAACAAGTTCGTAAAAGATTTTTTTTTTTTTTTTTTTTTTTTTTTTTTTTTTTTTTTTTTTTTTTTTTTTTTTTTTTTTTTTTTTTTTTTTTTTTTTTTTTGTATGGTATTCAGTTGGAGATGCCTGACAGCTTAACTTGTCAAGGCTGAACCCTCGGTCTGGCTTTTGCCAAGTTTCCCCTCTACCAGGACCAATACTCAGACGGACTAGGCAATGGCGCCCACATGAACACTGTTTTTTTATTAGTATTGTGACGTGGTAGTTTTTGAAAAGTACCCATATTCCCTTGCTTCTGAGAAAAGGAAGCATTATGAAAATCAGCAGCTCAATTAGAATTTGTTTGAAATAGTAGTGTAGAATTTGTTTGAAATAGTAGTGCATTACTAATACTGTCTAGTCGAAATGGTTTTGAATAATTTGTCATACAAGTGCTATTCTGATTACTATTGTCTTTTACGTAAGATTAGAGTCTTAAATGTCAAGTCTTAACAAAATTAGGCTGTTTAGTAGTAGTTCTAGTTAATTTCATTTTTTGTTGTTAAAAGTATTTATTGGTCATTACGTTCATATATCCTTAAAGAAAAAAGTCGCTTTCCTTGTCTGTTCAACAATTTTTCGAAACTAGCAAGTGTACCCTAATGATCGATCTCAGCGTCTTACTTTCCATAGTCATTTTTATAGTGAATATTGAAGAGTAAAGTTACCTTAGGCTTCTATTACAGTCTCCTACAAGATTCACTTTTCGGTGGCAAATGCAATGCTTCACAACGCCTACTTTCTACTTGTAAATTTTGCGAAAATGAAGCTGGAATTAGATTATTTATACCGCTGTTACAAAAGAGGTATTTCTTATTATGGCAATGTAAAAACCATATTAAAATAAGATTGTCGCCACTTATTTCTACTCAGTGAATCTACTAGTCATTTTCCTAAGAGTTCCTAAGCATTCCCTACGTCGTATATGATAACGATGTATCTAGCTAGCTAATAGTAAGAGTGGCTACGGATCATTCTGGTTAGCAAAAGGCAAACTGAACGTCACCAATAGTATTAATGTCCACTTCGAATAGATTAATTATTTGAAATGGGAATCAATTCTATCAATGACGCAGAATGTCCGTTGGATCACATCCGAGATATTATTGCGTCTATGCCATATGAATTATGACGCGGCTTTAAGCAAAAAATGCCAAAATGTGATACCACCACTACAGGTTACGCCTTTGGTTTCCATCATATGGGCTAATGGATTATGCCCTCCCATCGCGGCAAGGTCGCATAACCAAGGGGAGGGAAGTTCGTAAAAGATTTTATTATAACAAAATGTGTGAGTGATTTCTTTTGGATGTTTTTGAAGGTATTTCAGTAAGAGTTTTTGTATAAAACGAAACTATGACATTTGGTCGAATGACATTTAGTTGAATGACGTATGGTCGAAAATACATTTGGCCGAACAGACATTTTGTCGAATGGACATTTGATCCAAAAAGTTTAGTTGCAGCAGAAAACATATGATATTTGGTCGAACCGACATTTCGTGGAAAGAATAGTGCTCGAATCTAAATAGTAGAAACAAAGTTTTACGTTTAACCTGTCTACCATCGAGAGTAGCATTTTGTCGCTAATACAAGAGTGATTGAATAATTGAAAAAGTATCATCCATTTACCAACATCTATATGCGATTTGCACAATTTTTATATTCAATTTGATGGACGCTCTTCCAAGATATTAATCAACCTCTTGCGTTTTTGATGTCTCATGCTATTTTTCCGTTCAGGCATGTTCTGAGATTCAAGATAAGCTGATCTTAAATGGAATTTGAAGCCAACTTTTGTCACCTTAGTCAACTGAATCTATGATATTTGCTTGAGGAATGTTATTAAGCTGGAGTCACAATAAGTCAATTGACCATAAGTAAAGGGACCTACACCTAACATTCACTTCGCCTTTTCCTTGAAGTAAATTTTTCTTGCCGTTTTAATTCAAATTTCCGCATTCAAATAAATTATCCACGTCCGTAAACTGCAAGACCCGGAATTCAAAGAAAGATTCCACTCTCTCCGAATGCTTCCATCAGATGAAGATTAGCAGTTCATTGCGAAGAACGATGACATTTCAAAAGAATAATAAATAATAAATTCACATCGTTGAGTAACAAAATAAATTGTTGAACAGTTTATCAAAGAATGATGATATTTTCAAAGAATAATAAATTCACTAGAGCTAAATATTTCACTCAATGTACAAAAATAAAAGAACTTCCAAAAAGTTCATTTGAATAATCAGCGAAACTATAGATTTTGGCATAACTTCAAATCACAATTGAAGGGTGAATGAAATTTAAAAATAAGACTACATAAAATTGCCCTCTTTTACTCAACAATAATGAATGATTCAGGTTATTCAAAAAAATATTTATCTTACCAACTTTGCAAAACTTAGAAATCAATGTTTATGATCTTTCAATAAACCGTTTGAAAATAAGCTTTCAACTAAATTTCCGTTGAACTAAACGTTACTCGACTATTATAAATGTTCCAAAGCAATTCTACCAAATGTCCATTCGGCCAAATGTACTTTGGGCCAAATGAGTTTCGCTATTGTATCACAAATCAAAAAGAATACGTATTTTAGATCTTTTTGAATAAAAAATCCAAACCACAGAAATTACCCCTTCATCAAGGATTCATTCGTAATCATTCGATTGACAAGAAAACTCCTTCGAATCCACCAACCGAGCTCCTCACCACTCCGAGCTCATCCCACGGCAACACCACGACCTGCCCGGCGAACGAGTTCAAACGTAACGCGCAACAACCCGGTACGTTTCGCACTAATAATTCAAAAGTTCGCTCGCTTCGCATCCAACAGCCTGCAGTGAGTAGTAGCTGGGTAGCCATGGTGGCAGCTGTAGCAGCACCGCACCTGGTGCCTACTCAAGTGAATAACTTCAGTTATGTATGTACCTAGTTAGTCCACATATAAATGCAATCCTGTTCGAGTTTTTTTGTTGCTTCTGTTGGGTGCTGTAAATTCTCACAATAAAATGTGCTTAACTGCCGGTGGAGCGGTACGCGAAAAAGATGGGTGTTGCGTGTGCTTTTACTTTCGAGCTCATCATATGCATCTGATTCCCTAGTTACCTGTATAGTTTCCTCACAACAGTTGAACGATTAAAATCTTGAAGAAATAGAAAATAAATACACTATAAAACAGAAACAGCAACAGATAGTAGAAGAACACATCGCTCCGGCTGAGCCAGAGTTCACCGTTTCCAGTTAGCTACTCAATTCCGAACGTATTGGTTTCTTCTACGGCTAGCAGGAGCTTCTCGTACAGGATGTCCGGAGTTGGATAGGGTGGTAGATCTAAGCGGTTGAAACAGGTGTGCGCTCTTGGCAGAGCATTCGGTTTGCCCCACTTCTCTATGCAGAACCGCCGTGGCCCGGTTGAACCCCGAAGAGCTGCGAAGCCTTCGTATGGGATGCTAGACGTTCCCGTCACAAACTGTAGTAACCGTAACCGCTGCTCGTTGGAGAACTTTTCAATCACGTGCCAGAACCACACGATTACCTGATGCCCATCGTGATAACCGCTGCGATACTCCGTATTGATTCGCCAATCATTGAGATCTATTTCTGCCGTTCCGGCAATCACTAGTTCCAACTCCCGAGCATCGAATACTGACACTAGACGTGGATCGACGACTTCATAGAAGCCACGCACCAAAGATTCAGTCTGCTCTTGGACTCCACGCTCCAGTCGCCACTTCACCATGCGCTCCAAGTACTCACGTTTGTTCTTCTCCGTAACGGGGATGTTCTTCCCACCCGGCTTAAGCTCCCGTTCCACAACCCTACCCAGCAGTTCTTCCGTGACACAGAACGTTAGCCCCAATGCCGTACCGGACCCGATGTCGTTGTCCCGTATCCACTGCAACGATTGATGAAATTCGTTATCCAAAGATTCCAGATCGCTCAGCGCTACCGGAAGCCGCAACAGAGCTTTGTAGAACGGCCGGGTAAAGAAGGCGTCCAGAAGGTACTGATGAACGAGGGCCAACCCAAGGACCCGACCACTGAATCGGAACCTGTGTAACAACGATGAGTGTTAATTTGATGAAAATAATTGCAAGATTATTCATCCCACTCACCAATCATGACTGTTGTCCACGAAGGCCGACAGGGGTGAAACCTGCACCGTGTAGGTATCGTTGGCTGAGTACTCGAAGAGACCATAGTACGGGTTGAACAGCTCCCGTGATAGCAGGAAGAAGAATTCACGCGATGGACCGCCGTAGTCCAGGCCCTCTTCGGTGTCCCACAGGACTGCCAGTCGTCCTCGTTGCAGGTCCTTTTTGTTGGCGGACATGATACGGCGGAAGGCATCTTCCAGCAGGTGGGACCGGCGGATGTGTAATCTGGAATGGAAAGAATGAAGGAGATATTAAAGTGAGTTAGACCTGTTTGAAATTGGACGGCGGAGTTGAAATGCTGATACACCACATTATAGTTTAGGTTTGTGGCATCAAAAAAATACAACTTTCGTTACATTAATACAAAACGGACACAAATATAGCGACAATCAAACCGGGAAGATATCAATATCTTAATTGGCAATTGTCATTGCAATTTTCAGTCTGGTGGAGCATTTCACTAATGTTAATCGGTGGACCAAGATGTCCGGGCATATGAATTTAAAAAAAGGTGATCCAAATGGTGGACAGGATGACCCAAGCACTTTGATTTGTTCTCCGTGCCCTATCTGCGTATAACAACCCTATAAACTGCGTACAGCAACCCTATTAACTCAAAAAGGCGAATTAGCGGACTAGTAGTAACTTAGGAATATCCGAACTATGTAAATTTAACGCAAAACGATCACTGTACACAACGTTTGCGCCCTTTTTGCATGGAACGTTAAACTCTGATGGACATCGACACTCTTTTTTCTTTCAAAGTAAGTCCGAAACACGTCTACCCGTAACCATATACCGTGCACCCCCACTAATTTGAACGGTACCTCATGCAAACCATCGGGGTTCATTTTTAATTTAAACATCTAGTCACCCTAGAATCGTGTTTTTGGTAACCTCCTTCACTGTTTTGTTTTGATTTTGCGTTCCGTTCCATTTCACTCTACGGCGTTCCATGAGCTAAATGACGTTTGAACTATTTTTAGTCTGAACGATGTGCAAATCTCTTCCGTCGTCTATCACCTATAGCAAACGAGTTCGTGGGAAGTTATCAAGCAGGTTTCATCGACGGCCGCTCGACAACGGACCAGATCTTTTCCGCAAATCCTCCAGAAATGCCGCGAATACCAGGTCCCTACGCACCATTTGTTCATCGATTTCGAGGCGGCATACGATAGTATCGACCGCGTAGAGCTCTGGAAAATCATGGACGAGAACAGCTTTCCCGGGAAGCTCACATGATTGATCAGAGCAACGATGGACGGTGTGCAAAACTGCGTGAAGATCTCGGGCGAACACTCCAGTTCGTTCGAGTCTCAGCGGGGACTACGACAGGGCGATGGACTTTCGTGCCTGTTGTTCAATATTGCGCTTGAATGTGTCATGCGGAGAGCTGGACTTAACAGTCGAGGGACGATTTTCACGAGATCCGGACAATTTGTTTGCTTCGCGGACGACATGGGTATTATTGGGAGAAAATTTGAAACGGTGGCAGATTTGTTCAGCCACCTAAAACGCGAAGCAACAAGAGTCGTACTAATGGTGAATGCGTCGAAAACAAAGTACATGCTGGTTGGCGGAACTGAGCGCGACAGGGCTCGCCTAGGAAGCAGTGTTACGATAGACGGGGATACCTTCGAGGTGGTGGACGAGTTCGTCTATCTCGGATCCTTGTTGACGGCTGACAACATTGTTAGTCGGGAAATACGAAGGCGCATCATTAACGGAAGTCGTGCCTACTATGGGCTCCAGAAGAAACTGCGGTCAAGAAAGATTCACCCCCGCACGAAATGCACGATGTACAAGACTCTTATAAGACCGGTAGTCCTCTATGGGCATGAGGCGTGGATTATGCTCGAGGAGGACTTGCAAGCACTTGGGGTTTTCGAACGCCGAGTGCTAAGGACGATCTTCGGCGGCGTGCAGGAGAACGGCGTGTGGCGGCGAAGGATGAACCACGAGCTCGCTCAACTCTACGGCGAACCCAGTATCGTGAAGGTAGCTAAAGCTGGAAGGATACGCTGGGCAGGGCATGTTGCAAGAATGCCGGATAACAACCCTGTGAAGATGGTGTTTGCTACGAATCCGGTCGGAACAAGAAGGCGTAGGGCGCAGCGAGCTAGGTGGATTGATCAGGTGCACCAGGACCTGAAAAGCGTGGGTCACAGTCGAGGATGGAGAGAATCGGCCATGAACCGAGTGAATTGGCGAAATATTTTTGGCGAGGTTTTATCAAGATAATTGATGTAAATCCAAATAAGTAAGTATATGTGCAAATTAGCGGGGTACAAATTAAAAAGTGTTCAGATCAAATGTGGTCAAACCAACGGGGGTACCCGGTTAAAACCTATCATCACAGTTGGCCGCGGTAACCACTTCTCCGTTCGCCAACACTACGCTTGGACCGTTTTCCTCCTTAAGCTATTTGAATAAGTTTATATCTTTCATCATGTGCATCATGTATGTCACTCGCTCTTCTGTCATTGTACCAGTACTTTTGATGATCCACTCCAGCCATGAAGCACAAACTAGCACCACCATTTTCGTCCTTCGCTTTATTTGTATTTTGCTTCACACACTCACGTTCTAGCTCCTGCTTCGCTAGCGAGTACGAACGATAGTCGCGACACAAATGGCCGGTCTTGTCGCAAAAGAAGCATCTTCTTGCCGACGCACTTTTCAAAGCTTCAAGGCCCAAACGCAATGATAGCGGAACGGCAACGGAAAGAGGAACCGGTTCGCAAGCATGAACTATAGCATGCTTATCGACTCAGACTTGGTTCACTTTCCTTCGTTAACAGCTCAGTCAGGATGGTGCGATTCATGCTGGCGAACCGGTTCCACTTTCCGTTGCCGTTCCGCTGTCATTGCGTTTGGGCCTTTAGTCTCACACATTTCGCCGAACGCTCTCTCCGACGTTCGAACTCATCGATCTGCTTCAACTTCACTAGCTCCATCGTGATATCCGCATCCGCACGACTCTCCAACGCGGTCACCAAACCACCGTACGAATCAGGCAAACTACGCAGGATCATCGCAATCCTCAGTGATTCCTCTAGCTGTTGGCCTGCATTCGTCAAACGGTCGAACAAATAGCCTAACACCACTGTAGTGTCCGGAGGGAGGAGCCGGCACATGCAAAGTTAATTGCTCGATCAGCCGAATTGCAACAGGAGCAATTCCAGCGCAACTTCATCGCTTGAAACACTTTACAAGACTGACGTGTCATTCGTCTCTATCCGTTTGCTTAGTTTTTCCTTGTTACATGCCCTTCTGCTTAGTTTATATCTTCTCTAGTACCTCTCTCTATCCCTACAACCACCAGTTGATTTTCAAGGTCACCTTTCTCGGCGATATTCAACGACCAGTTTTTTTTTTAAAAAGACCGTGTTCTTTTCTTGATAATCACGCAATTGGTCCCAAAACGCTTTCGCACTGTTTGCTTCCTTCACCAACGCAAAATTGGTTATCGTCTATACACAGTCCGATAGTGCCACGAGCTTTCCGATCGTCTTTCGTCCACTGATTGGTCAACTGTCCTTGCATTACCGACCACATACTACTGCTCCTCTCTGGTCAGGAGCATCTTCATCCGGAACTTCCATATTTGCCAATTCTGAGCGTTCAATCTGGAGAACTCAAACTTGTTCCCATCTGCCATTTTGTCCTCGCAAAAAACACCACGGCCTAGATACAACACACGCACACCCACGGCGTGATCACTTTCACTCTCTCGCAAACTTTTTTTCTTACGCAATCTAGAACATTCCCTTTGGCACTGCGGGGCCAATAACCTATTGGGCAGAGGTGGTCACACCACGACGCAGAACGCGACACCGAAACGGAGAGCGGAACCAAGTTTTCGGAAGGAAAGAAAACAGCTGCAACTTTGGGACTGTCCATTAATTACGTAAGGGTTTATGGGGGGAGGGGGGGGTTTGAGATTTCTTACGCGTCATACAATTTATTCTTAATTTTCATACAAAAAATCTTACCATGGGGGGAGGGGGGTCGAAAAACCTCGAAAATTGTCTTACGTAATTAATGGACCGCCCCTTTACTACTGTACGCAACGAGAAACTTTAATACACGTCTGAACGGGTCGAAAAGAGCTGTTTCTGGCGAATCGATTTTCGCAGTTATACCATATACCATTTCGCAGACCAAGCATGCTGATCGAGCCATGTGGATGGTTGCTGTGCGTGGCAAACTACGTTCCATGGAATAGAACAAGGTCTGGCGTTTGTCAAGCAGTCCGCAAGGAGTGAGGCCCCTGAAATCGAAATGGGTGTTTCGGTTAAAAGATGATGCGGTTGGCAACGTGGTCAAATAAAAGGCGCGACTGGTGGTGAAAGGATTCCTGCAGAGCGCTCTGTACATTGTGAGATCTTTTTTGGCGCATCTCATTTTTATTGAGATGTATCTCACTGCGGTCTAATTTACTCCGTCACATGTGCTGTTTAAAAGTCAGCGCAATTATTGAAGTGATTAAAAAAGTTTTCAATAAGGATCGAAATTGTAACTCTTGGATCGCGAGTCTTCGACCATATCATATAGACCATCTAGACACCTGCATTATAAAGCGAAAATAGTTGTAGATGCCCTTCGTTACTAAGCAGTTGTATCACAACTTGGCGAGCCGTTGCGCCGAGCAGCGTATGAGCGCAGCACACTAGGATTCCGGTGAGCTGAGAGACGGTTTGATGGGATGTGCTCCTGAGAAATATGTAACTCTAATTACGAGGAGACATTCGCTCCTGTAGCAAGACTAGCCCCTATCAGAACGGTTCTCGGTGCGGGTGTCTAACAAGGATTCCACTCAAATCAAATGGACGTCAAGACGGCGTTCTTGCACGGCGACCTGAAGGAAGAATTATATATAGTGGTTTCTGATGGCATAACCACCCAATACAGTGTGTCGTTTGCTCGAGTCACTATCGAGAAACTATCGAAAACTTGAAGAAATCTTTGAGTTCAACTTTCAATATGACAGAGAAATCAGTCGTTTTCTGAGTATGAAGCTAGAGTATGATCGTGAAAACTGATACCACCGTTAAGGACGTTACGTGCAACGTGGGAGTGGAGCAGACTTCCAAACTGGAGCTACCGTGTACGCCTGTTTCTCAAAGTAATAGGCGTTGCGAATGTGTTGACCAGAGCGGCACCGACAGCATAAGCAGAAAAGGCGAAGTTTGAAGAAACGTACCGGATCTCCAAGGCAAGTCAAACGATCATCAGGAAGCAGTTGGCCCGTTTGCGGATGTAGAAAGGAGCCTATATGCGGACGCATTTATTGCAATTCGACGGACTTGTGAGGAAGTTGAAGACAACTGGAACAACCTTGGTTGAAAGTGATCTGGTGTCGCATCTCCTTTTGACGTTTCCAGACTCTTTCGATCCGCTTGTTACGGTCCTGGATAGTTTTGATGAGGAAGACTCAAATCTGGATCTTGTCAAGCAGCGAGTGTTGGCTGAAGAAAGGAAGCGATCAGATCGGCAAGGTGATTCAGTTGAAGACAAGTCGGCAGCGTTCACGAGCGATTCGAAGAAGAAGTTCCAGAAATTCCTCGGCCGTTATCAACAGTAACCAACAACCTCCCATTGGCAGTGCCTCAAACGTGTGGTACGGTATTTGAGAGGAACAAAAAGCACTAGAAGCTTGTACGCAACGAATCAGCGGACCCGTTGGTTGAATAAGCTGATGCAGATTGGGCGTCGGATGCTGAGGCAACGGTGGTCAAAAACCGCAAGTCCGAGCAAGGGGCACTTATCTCGGTAAGTAAGTGCACCATAGAGTTCAAGCGATCCACGACAAATATGTCTTAAAAAGGCATTTACAGTCATGGGGCGCTAACAGTTCTGATGAATTTTGGGTAAGCGTGGCGCTATTCATACTTATGTGTAGAGTTTCAATTTTTCCAAAAGCGCCCAGAACGAACAGAACCCAAAACTGGTTGAAAAGCACTCATAGGGTTATGTGTGGTTTCTGGAAACCGCTCCCGGATGAACAGTACGTTCAAACTAATGGTCATGCGTGTGTCGAGTGCGTATCGTACGATATCATCGGAAGCAGTCTATGTGATAGCAGAATTGATCCCTATAAGCCTTCAATGCGAAAAGGACAGCGAGGGCTGCAAGAATCCAGAGAAATGCAAAAGCTGAAACCATGAGGAAATGGCAACAATAGTGAGATAGCGCTGAGAACGGTAGATGGACCCACCGACTAGTTCCGTGCCTGCCGATGTGGGTAAACAGAAAACATGGAGAAGCGAATTTCCACTTGACGCAGGTTTTGTTTGGTCATGGTTATTTTAAGAAATACCTAAATAGATTTGGACACGCAAGGTCGCCGTTATACGCCGGGTGCGGCGATTGCGGGGAACCAATAAGTATGTGGTGTTTGAATGTCTGCGCTTCGAACATGAGCGAACCGAGATGAGATCCGTCGTTGGCGATTACGTTAATGTGGACAATATTGTGCAAAAAATGTGTGCTGACAAGGAAAAATGGGACACGGTAAACAAGACTATCGTCCAGCTCTATCTTTGTTACAACGAAGATGGCGAGAGGAGCGGTAACACTTAACGCAGCGGACAGCACATGGCTCTGAGTCGTTGAGGCACCGATGAAGCGGAAGTTACCGGAATCGTCGGGCCGACCTCGGCACTCGTCAAGTCAATCTGTTGAAGAGAGCATATAAAGGAGAATAATGGGCGCGACCGGAGTAGGCTAGATCCTCCGCCGGGGACTAGACCAAGTAAAGCGGGTGTAGTGTAGTATCGGTTATAAGTCGTTGAGGCGCCTGCAAAGGGGATTTCATCCTCCTTCCGTAATTGCAGGACCAACCCTGGCACTTGAACGATGAACATCGAGTCGGAGTAAGGTAGGTCTGCCGCCGGAGACTAGCTGAGTCGTCGGGTTGCCTGAGAAGCAGAAGTTTCCCTCCACCGGAATCGCAGGACAGACCTCGGGATCTGCCCAGATAGCATCGGTTCGGGAGATCTTCCACCGTCGGGGAAATCTTCGTCGGAGTAGGATAGAACAAAAGTCGAGGATTATTCCGAGTAGTCAGTAGCGAGTTACCGCCTTAAGTCGTCGGGACTCCGAATCGGAGGTCATCCTACAACCGAAATCCCTGGGTCGACCTCGGCACTTCACCGGTCAGCAGCAATGAAGCAGGAACAACGCGTTACGTAAACGGTTTCGGGAGATATTCCTAAGTCGGGGAACTCTCCGCTGGAGTAGGCAAGCTCCACCGTCGGGGACTAGGCCGAGTAGCACCGATCGTGACAAACCACCAGTTTTGGGTAGTCGGGGCGCTAGTGAACCGGAAGCTATCCTCCAACCGGAATCACTGGACCGACCTCGGCATCCAACTGGTCAAACTTGGAAAGCTCGAGAATCGGTGGATTAGCAGCATGCGCAGTAGTATCAGTAGAAGTTGCACAGGCCTATGACGAGATGCTAGCCCAAACGCAGAACGCGTCGCCGCAGAGAAACGAAGCGTAGCAAGAAACGACAGTAGAAACATGGCGCCAGCGTAACGTCAGCCCCAAATGCAGTATGAAAGGAGAAAGAGAAGCGCAGGAGCACAAGATGCACGTGAGTCACATGCAGTAAACGTAACAAGAAGAAGGGCTGATTAGCACAATTGCCTCCCCCACTAATTAATGCCAAGAGGCAGTTCCGGAGGAATGGCTGATGAGCGAAGGTGGATTTAGTCGGTAGAGGAAGATTCCGAGTCCGACACACACATGCAGAACACCACAACAAATGGATTCTCAAATCAACATTATTGTTTAATTATCGCCAAAGCAAAGGCCCAACATCTCAAAAAATTCTGCCGAAAGAGAATTTGCTTGCTGTAGTTCCTTTCAAGGACTGCTGGAGTATAATAAAAGCAGCCATAAACATCGCAGTTAGAACATTCTTAGGTACGCTGAACGGAGTTGATGAAATGATTGGTTCAGGTCAGTGAATCAATTGTCGCCCAACACTCAGCAATAAAGACATTGTTATCTCCTATTATTGTTGCAACAATTTTATTCCACAACATTAGTTTGTCACCACTTGAACAGAATACGACAACGATCGATCAACACGTACGCAGCGATTTTCTGGGCTCCGCACTTTTTGAGAATTTTCTTCGTGTTGGTAAACATTGACTCATTATCGAACGGCCATGAAACAAACTTGGTTTCGTGTTTAAAATAATTGATTAATCGCGAATTGAAATGGTTGCAACAATGTTGAGCCCTGTGATTGTCATGACAATTTTGCTTTTGATTGTATCTCTATCCTCAAAAGTTGGGACAAACGGTTGTGAGCGATCTTGCTCTGTTGCCTGTTTTTCGTCTGTTTTGATGACAATTTGATTCACTGGTTCGGGTAGAAATGCTGCAGCAAGATACTTAGCAGGACGTGGAACGTTAAAGACAGAAGCCTAATCCTCAAACTTGTTTGTTGCAAGCGCCCTCTGAAGAAAGGGAAGTGCCAGATGAAACTGTTGTATCGCATTCAAGAAACGTGAAAGTTGTATTAATAACTAATCGCACAAAAATGAAGATAGAAGCATTTTGTCAGACGGGCGTGAAGTGATCGGAAGGAGGAAGCAGCACTGCGAAGAATATCAGAACGCCGTTGACTGCACCAGCATGGAAGTTCAGGCCAGCAAGAAAAACTACTAGATTGGAATGTTGAACAGTAGCAACCAACCAGCTCCGCCAACTCTTCTGGAGGTTGCTTCAAGTAGCATTTTCGATCGTTTATCCTCCTCTGATTCTAGAGGCGTAGCAGGATGCGTTATACCGGTGTTGTCCAGCGTGATGTAGTTGCAAACCAGTTTGGTTGAGTTCTTGCTCCTGATTGGTCCATCCTCCAAAATGAAGCCCACATACAGCCGTCGACGCTGTTGCATTTGCGCATCCGATGCGGCTCTTGGCGGCAATTGCATCTTGTTTTCAGCTGCACGGTGAGCTTCAAATTGTCAAGACCAATCAAGAGCTTAGGAGACACCTTCTCGTAACTGCGTACTGGTAGACCTCGTAAAAAAGGGATATCAATCACACATTTCTTCATAATTCACCGTCTGCGACGGCAGTAGCATCTTATCGACCACACGAGCGTTAGTTAGCTGGTAGAATCTCAGGATCTTTTTCCAAAAATCTCCGGACTGATTCGTCGTGAGTGAGGTTCTCTACGCTTAATGTTTCCAGTCCTCTGCAAGTTCAAGGATTCGTTCGGACCAGGGATCCCTAGTTGATCTGCCACCCTTTCTTCTAACAGTGTAATTTTAGACCCTTCGTCGACAAACGCGTAGATGCTCACCTCGCATTTCTTCCCATACAAAGTCACGGGAATAATCGGGAACAAAGGTCCTTTACCTGCTACCGACACGTTCAAATGGCTTGTTGACACCGCTACATGTGTACCAGCTGACGAATGCAACAATGAATGATGTTTCAGCCGGCAGTAGTTGATACCACACTTCGCCGTCTTGCAATGCATTCAATCCATCGACCTAAATTGTGTTCTTACGCATTACAAACGGCTCAAGATTTCTTCGGAGTTTGAGTACCGAAAATGCTGATATTGGAGGATCCGATATTCGGTGTTACGCTTGTTTCTGTAAGCGTCTGTAAGAAAAACCGATCCTTTGGTTTTTGTTTTAGCTTCTGCATCTTTTCGCTGCCAGAAAAAAATATCTGTCACGTCATAGGCAAGATTCACTAGGTTTGACATGAACTGTCCAAACATATCTAGATCCACACTGAACTACATGCTCTTGTAAGCCGACCAAATGAGCTTATAGTCAACTGGAAGTTTTGCTACAAAAACGTGTAAAAGCGACGGGTTAGCCAGGTCAGCTTGCTGCTCCGCGTTCTTGAGATGCTGCACCAAATTATCCACCATCAATTCGAATTCGATCACCTCTTCTAGGTCGTTGAGCTTGAGGGTAGGCAAGCGACGCACTCGCTCTGGCATCGAACGGATCAGAGTCTCCGGTCGACCATTCCGCATATCCAAAGTACGGATCTCGTGGGGAACATTAGCTGGACATAACAGCCTACTGCGAACTGTCTTCAAGAGCAAGCCTTCACAAACAGCGTTGTAGCCAAATAAGATTTTCATCGTCGGAGAAACCACAAGTAGAAGTTGACCGACGGAGGTTGCTGATCTAAATCGGCCGTTCCTCCGCATTGCCTGAGAAAGTTGGTAAATCCTTCCCCATTACTTGTCTCGCTGCTAACTGTCGATTTGTCGGTCCATCCATGTAATGTTCATCATTGCTACGCTCTTGATTGCTCGAGTTATTGTTATTGAAACCGATTCCTGTTCTCGCACCTGCATTGATTTGAGCCTCAGCCGCTTGCTTAGGTAACTTGTTGTACACACTTCGCCATCCTGAATTCGTTTCTACCGGTAATGCTGGGCAGTTTCGTAATCACCGAAACCACTCACTAGCATTTCATCAGTATTCCACTTCCATAGGTTCCGCTGTCTGCTGCGACGACTTTTGAAGCCAGTCCTCAACCTTGTCCTGCGAATTGGTATTTGTACCGATAAAACTTCCACTACTACTACCGTTTTCGGATGCCTGTCGAATCAGTTTTGTCTTCTCTTCCTCCAAACGCCTCCTGATTGCCATCTGCTTCATCTTAAACTCCCACTCTTCGGACATGTTCTGTTTCAAAGCTGCTATAGTTTCGGCAATCCGTCTTACCACGATCGCTAACTCTTGCTTCCGTAGTTCCTCTTCGAGCTTTCGTTCAAGGTCCCTGAGTTCCTTCTCCGCAGCCAGCTCTTCTGCACGGATCTTCTGTTCTTCTTCCACCACCTTAAACTCCTGCTCCAATCGCATTCGGGCACTCGATGTGACGCTTTGCTCGCCGATGCCCGCTGATGATTTCGCTCAGGTCTTTTCGGAACAATCAAATTTTCCGACGGTATCACCGTGATTTTGAGCTTTACACCCTTCGATCCCGTACAAGATCTGCACTTCCATTCTCGATTATTTACACAGGCATTGACATTGTTTCAAGAATAATGATGCCAGAGTTGACATGAATCGCACGCCATCATGTCGTCATGCTCGTCGGGCTTGGAACAAAAGGCACAATTGCGTTGGACCTGAGAGTAGTTATTCTCCGCCATTGTTTGAGAAATTCCACAATGAAAAATTCTAAAGAAATTGTTGAAACTGTTTTCTTGGCAGCCCGTTTGACATAAGGCCGTTTGGCGTAAAGTCGTTTGGCATAATGAGTGAAATATCTGCATTTTTTGAATCTATTACCGAGATCAACACCAACGAATCCACAGCAAAAATGTTTGCTAGGTACTCAACAAGCGGGGTGTTCGTTCAGAAATTTTCCAAGCTATGGATGTCAAAAAATGTTTCAACATTAGGGAGCATAACTAAATAAAACTCGTAATAATTTTCTTTACATCCCAGAGCATAGAGTATCTTTGAGCTTATTGTGATATACAAATTTGAAAATAATTAATTGGCATAGTTCGCAGTTAATAATAAAGAGAACGATCGTAGAGCATTTCGTAGCGGATCAAGCCCTGTCCCAGTTGGGTCGTCACACTTGATGAAAATTACTTGAAAAAAGAAGGGAAAATTTATTAGTGAAATATAGCTCTAATCCAAAGTTAGATTATTGCAGCATAATGCAAAATAAGCCTATATACGAAAGCAAATTATTTTCCATCTAAAATGTTTGAGACTTCAACGCTAAAATAATCCTTCTCACAGTATAACTCGAATGAACAACACATTTTTAAACAAAAATATTTGTGGCAAACTTCTTGAACGATTCAATATTAAGTTTATTTTGAAAGTGTAAATCAAAAACACCGTCTATTACTGAGAGAAGAAAAAAATTGTGTGCGTTTGAAATGCAAATTTAAAATGCGGGAACACCAAACGCGGTAAGATTTTTCACAAGGAAGGCGAAGTCAAAGATGGCTTTTCTTTGCTAGGTTGGCGGTGATATGGATTGCGATTGCTAGGTGTCCTTTAGTTAGTTTGTGTTACCGCATTTAGAACGCATATGAACAAGATTTGCACGTCAAACGCAAACATCAATATTTTTTTGCAATTTCTCATCGTAATAGGCTGTTTTTCATCACGCCAATCTGTCATGAAAGGCCTACTAACCTGCACTGAAGTATGCAGTGCGGAATAGTCATTACGTAACTGAAATCAGTGCTGTAATGATTCATTACGCAACGGTTTCTCATTACGCAACTGTTTTGAGTTGCGTAATAAATAATTACAGAACAATTTTTCAGAAATTGTAAAATGATGGTGTATGCATTCCGATATAATTCATGATACCTTCAAGTGGTATTGGCAATAACTTTCCTAATATGCTTTAGATAATTAAAGAGCATATGAATGTTGAATAAAGTGTCATTTTTGTGACAACTGACTCCATAATAAGCCTGAGGGATACTATAGAAAAGTTAAAATGAATAATATCTAAAGAAAATCTTGGTTTCGAACTCATCATGCCAAACGGATATTATGCCAAACGACTTTATGCCAAACGGCTTTATGCCAAACCACTTTATACCAAATGACCTACCGCCCTTCCACAGTTATTAACTGAGAGCTTTCTTTGACAAAGCTGCCATTCGAATATTGTGTGGCAGGTACGATGATATGCCCAAAGAAGTATAGGAAATTTCGATTACGAAAAAATCGTAGACCGACCGGGAATCGAACCCAGACACTTTAAGTGTAGCTTTGCTTTGTAGCCGCGGACTCTTACCGCTCTCTCCACGATTAATGCGTTATATATTTATGTTACGTTAGGTTAAGTAAATTGAAAACGTGTTTTATTTTCTCTCATAAGCAGGTGAAATCAACTCACCTGTAAGAAATCTTAACTGCTACGGCAAATGAAATGTAATATGTTGTTAACGAAATGTTAATAAGATCTTAAATTTGTTTTACCAAATTAGGATGATAGTGTTGTATAATAACACAGAACACCTAGATATAAGAAATGAATGTAATGTTTGGGATGAAATTAAAAAAAATACTCTAACCTCTCGGCTAAGGAAGACTCCCAGAAACGTCATCTGTAATCTGTATAAGTCGTCAGATTTCTGAGATCCTCGACAGGTGTGATTTGAACCCGCTCCCATTAGCAGGCTTTGCTGAATATCAATTCAAGTCCCTGTATCTATTTCAAATAGAATTCGCATATAAGATTGTTGATCATCATACCTACAAGTTCACATGAACCCATATTGCACCCATCGGATATCCATAAACAACCCCATCAGATGTGCACCGAACTGTGATGGCTTCCAGTTTATCATGAAACCAACACCACCGCTACCGCAAATGAGTAATTAATTTATGATTCGCGGTCAAGCTTCAGCCGCTTGAAGGGAAAACCGCAAAGCTGCTGTGGTCCAAACTAAGTCAGCCAAATACGATTTTTATCACATGCTTCTGACCGTTGCAGCTTGTAATGCCACAAACACCTTCCGGCCCATTAAGTCGATTGCGCTGCTCCGATTCCGAGACGAAAACAAGCTGATTTGAGGGTTTCGGGCTTTGAAATGCTCTTCGCCACACATGGATTATTTTGTTGCCGATTTTTGGAGGACAATCATATGGCTGTGACGACCGTGGCAATCAGTTTTCCGGATTGACAAACTTTTGTATGTTAGTCACTATCACCCGTCACATCGCGTATTGGTCCGTACAAGTTCCTCGTTTGAACAAGATAAGATTTCAGACTCGGATAGTTCCGTCAGGGAGGTCGTGGGTGTAGTCTGGCATCGCGCATATCGGATGGAACGATTAGATAATGACCGGAGTAAGCGAGCTTTGAATCACTGTCAATGCCGAGCAAGGGCACATCGATGAGTCAAGGATTCGTGCACTTGTAGACTATGACTGATCGATGCGCAAGAATTTGAACATTTTTTAGTGGAGGTACTTACTTCAGTTTGTGAGGCCCCTGGCCGAATCCTTTGGATTCCAACTTCCGATAGAACGTGCGCAGCTTGGCTTCGAAGTCTCGCCGGAACGGGGGTGGGGCACGTTGTGGTACACGAGAGCTATTGAGATTCGGTGAACCTTGCGGACTGCGAGCCTCCACGGGGATGTAGCTCATAATCTCGTTCTCGAATAGGCTGGAAGTAGAAACAAGAGTAATATGGTTGAGAATGGATTTGTCAACGGTTGATTTGTTTGGTGGTTTTAACCAGGATTAACCTAATGGCACATATATTGTGGCTTAAATCGATAGCACGCCAAATTTAATCAGTCACAGAAGCAGAAGACGGTCAAATTCGAAGAATGGGATTTCGAATTAATCCCTCCCGGCTTTGTTGCGACCATTGAAGGCGTTAGCTTTGGTGGTCAGTCGTGGACTTTGAAAGCAAAGATAAACTTAATCGTATTTAGCGTATATCCATTTGCATGCAATTTGTTGAGAACTGTGAGTGGGGAGGAATTTTCAACATTGGATATTCAACTCCCCCACATGCTCCATCAAGTCGATCATTACGATAAACAAAAAAGTTAGGATCTTTTAAAGTTTGGATCCAGGTTTTAAATATGTTTCAGTAATAACTGCTTTATGCACGTTATTAGCTGTAAGTAAAATTAAACAGCTCGTCCTCTTTACCATTCAAAGAATGAGCATTCCTATTTAAAATATTAAAATATATTTACATCCACTGAAAAAACGTAATCCGACAACAATTTTATTAGTCAATTTTACACCAACTTGGACTGCTTCAGCCATGGTCGTGGTTTTGAACATTGCATCAATCATTAGATTCAATTGTTCAGTTAAAAATTCAAAATCGGAGGGAGACATTTTACTAAAAGTAGGTGCATTTTCTGATGTTTTTTTGTTGAGATTATCCGTTAATGAAAAGACGGAATAAGATGTGCCTGCAGAGGCAGGTGTTTTCCATATGATTCAAAACATGTTAAAATAGCTATCCGTAAGAAGACAATTTGAAGGGGAGGAACTGAAACTACAATATTGGAATATAAGTTTCCTTGGGTAAATCCTTTCAAAATTCAAAAATTCGAACGGCTACCCGAAGGAAGAAAATCAGCTTGTTGATGCTAATTAACCTTATGGATATGATTCTTGAGCTAGCGATCGTTAATTGAAATATGAGAAATGTTGAAGATTCTTCCTGGGGAATTCCGGTAATAAAAAACGATACCGTTCATCATCTGCCTGGTACGAGCCTCGACGACTTGTTTGCGAGATGGGCAATCCTAAAAGTCGCATTCAAACTTTTTGGTTTCTTCCATTACAAGACCCGTCATAAATACGGACTCACTAAAATAAGTATTGCAACACTCAGCTGAATATTGAATCACCCCAAAAAGTTTAGCATCACCTCAAAACAGGTAAATTTACATTGCTATATCTCGAGATCCTTACGTCTTCCAAAGAAGCGATCTTCAGCAAAGTTGTTCAGGGGATGAAGGACATCCGGAAGGCAAACAGTTTGGTTCGCGATTTTGCCGCTAGGTAGCGCTAGTGAGCATGTAAAATTGAGAAATTCAAACTAGTTCTAGTTTGTGATCCACAAGATATAGAAAGTTCGAGTCTTCTGCAAAGTTGTTCAGAAGGCCAAGGACATCCGGAAGACAAATAGTTTAGTTCGAGATTTTGCCGCTAGGTGGTGCTAGTGAGCATGTAAAATTAAGTGTTTCAAACTCGTTCTATCTTTTAATCCACAAGAGAAAGAAAGTTCGAGTCTTCCAGTTCAATCCAGATTAGATCGAAATTTTGAGTCTTCAGCAAAGTTGTTAAGAAATTCAAGGGCATGAATTGAATCTTCCCTGGAACACTTAAATATTAATTGAATTGAACATGAGTCACTTGGATATGGAGCTAATCAAATCTGAAACACTTAAATATAAAGTGAATGAGACCTGAATGCCTTAAATTTACTTCAAACATCAATCACTTGGATATTGAACTAAACAAACTTGAAACACGTATATAATGTGATTCAAGCATGAATCACTTGAAAATGAAGTGAATCAGCCCTAACCTGCATAAACATGGAGTCATAACTGAAAAAGTGAAAAATGCACCTACATTCTAGATGAATCAAACCTGAACAACTTGAATATCAAGTAATAGGGCGATATTCAAAACTGAAAAGGCAATAGATGGCTCTTTTTCAATGGTAGTAAAAACGAAATCCTGAAGCAAAGAAAGCACCACGGAAGATGAACTAAACACAAAAAGTTATGTTTTCACTTTACACTTGATTTCTAATCACTACTTTTTTGATTCAGTTTCCTAATTGCAAGTAATTTACGATTTTCATTATTTTTCATACGTTTTGACAGTTCTCCGACTACCATTCTTCCATGCGCTTGTGTTGAAAGTTTGAGAAATTTGAGAATCCAGCGTAGCGCGATCAGTGGGTGACATACAAACAACAGTGTCGTCGCTCAGCGGCCGGTAAGAGAAACTGAATGTTCGAAAGGTTGTTGTCTGCAATTTTTGCCGCTGGCGCCAACTGTTAGTGGTTATGAACGAAATAAACAGTCGTTACCCTATTCGTACTTGAAAAAGGTGAACATGAAGTGATTCGGACCTGTAGCACTTGAATATAAAGCGATTCAAACCTTAATCACTTGAATATGTAGCGAATACGACATGAATCACTTGGATATGGAGCGAATCAAAAAAAAAATATTATTTTGAATCAAGTTTTCTTCTTCTTCTTCTTTCTGGCGTTCCGTCCCAACTGGAACAAAGCCTGCTTCTCAGATTAGTGTTCTTATGAGCACTTCCACAGTTATTAACTGAAAGCTTTCTTTGCCGATTGACCATTTTTGCATGTGTATATCGTGTGGCAGGTACGATGATACTCTATGCCCTGGGAAGTCGAGAAAATTTCCTTTACGAAAAGATCCTCGACCAGTGGGATTCGAACCCACGACCCTCAGCATGGTCATGCTGAATAGCTGCGTGTTTACCGGTACGGCTATCTGGACCCCCATCTATATCATCAGAACGTATTAGTTTTGACAAAAAATCAAAATTTTGAAAATCGACCGAAAATTGTTCTTAGAAAAACTTTTATAAAAAATTTCTCCATCATGAAGCTTTGTCCCAAACATCTGTTTACTATCAAGATTCTATTGTGAAAAATAAAAAATATTAAAAATGGGGTTTTTGTGTAATTTAAAATTTAAGTTTTTTTTCATTTTTTATGAAAATAAATAAAATATTTTTTCAGTTTACATTTTTCTAATAGTCTAACGGTTCACTACAACTTCTTCATAGAACATTTTTCTCTAAAATAAACAGTTTCGGAGTTAGAATTTTTCAAACAATTTGCAAGCAAAAATGTTTAAGGCCATTTTCAAAAGTTACACATGAGTCAAAATAATATTTTTTCTATGGAAAACACTTATTCTAGCATACCAAAAACATGTGCAAAAAATAATCCAAATCGAAGATGGTCGAGATCTGTGACTGACCGATTTGACATGGAATTCGTCTTAAGTGAATCTGATGTAAAACACTTGCGGGTATGGAGCGAACAAAACTTGAATCTTTTGAAAATAAAATGAATCTATCCTGAGTTAATTGAATATAGAGTGAATCAAACTCGAAAGAGATGAATTTAAAGAGAATCAGACATCAATCACTTGGATTTGAAGTAAATCAAACATGAACCACTTGTATGTGTAGAGATTCTGACTTAAATAATATGAATATGATGAATATGAGTCCTGACTGAATCACTCGCATGGAGAGAGTCATATCAGAACCACTAGGATATGAATCAGATCTGATACACTTGAATATAGAATTGATCAGACCTGATTCACTTCAATTTAATATGATTCCGTCCCTAATCACTTCAACTTCAAAATGCCAAAGGCTTCTGAACAGCATTTTGGAGATTCTATTTTATCAAATTCAAAAGGTTTAGGTACAGTCATCCCTCCAGAACTGGAATAAAGGTTGGTTTTCATGACTAATTTGGACCGTAGTAAAATCAAGAGATAGAGCTAGAATAAAGTACTCATTTAAACATGATCAACAGCGCCATGATGGCAAAATTATAATTCAAACTGCAAAACGCAACACCATTTGAAGAGATTGTTGTGTACGAGTTGAATACGGTTACATATGGAAGAGAAGCCATCTTGTCCTCCGTACATTGAATCAACTGGCCTTGGATGAAGGATATCGATTTCCGCTAGAAGTAGCGTAGCTTGGGGGGTGCACTGGATGCGATCCGCACCGGTCCCCGGATTCTTAGGGGCCCTACAATCATGGTGAAAATTTTTCATAGCATTAGAAATTGACATTGAAATTGAAATGAAATGTATCGGGGCAACGAAAATTGAGTTTGTAGGGCCCCTGAATTGGTAACGAGTAGGGGCCCCTGTATCATCTAGTACATCGATAAAGCTGGCGTTTATTTCAACGCTTCTTCTTCTTCTGGGCATTACGTCCCCACTGAGACAGAGCCTGCTTCTCAACTTAGTGTTCTTATGAACACTTCTACAGTTGTTAACTGAGAGCTTTCATTGCCAACGTTGCCATTATCGCATTCGTGTATCGTGATCAGGGTTGGGAAAAAATCTGAAATTCACTCTACAGTAGCCAAGCAAAGTCAATCACAGTCAGCGAAGCCAGTGAAACTCACGCCCATCGCTGCTGTAGGCAAAAAGCCTTGAAAATAGCAAAACACCCGTTGCACCCGAATACACCTGTTCGGCCGTTTTTAGCACTCGAAAATCGGTGATACGATCACTTAAAAACGCACTTTATTTAATTGAAATTAAACCCGTTTACTCGAAGTGGACTGTATATTCTAAAGCCGATACCGGCGGCGAATGGTAAGCAGCTGAGCTTTCTTCTATGTCTGCCATATCAGGGATGCTGCAAGAGCCTATCTCTTTGTTTAAAATAGTTTCTTTTCGCACACGGTCACTCATTGAGAGTTTATCTACCGCATATTCCGTTCTAAAGTAGAGGCCTAAAATATAGCTAATTTGTCTTGAAAAGTACCAAAGCATATTTTGATAACGCGAACAAAGGTCACTAAAGTCTCTTTTTTACGCAAAACATCTAATCTATCCCGGTCAACCAGTCAGTGATTTTCGATAGCGATCGATATAGATTCGTTTTGAACCGTTAGCGATCGCCATCGTTGGTCAAAGATCTATAAAGAATTATGAAGACTGGTTGGTCGGGATCTATAGTATCTTTTTCCTTTCCACGCATTGCAATTAATCCTGATTACAACGCGACTGCTCCATAGCTTCATCTCCAGGAATGCTTCTAGAGATTCATTCAGAGCTTTTTCAGGTATACGAATACGTACAAAGATTTCTCCTGGGATTCCCACAAGCATTCTTATAAAGAATCCTCTAGCAATAGATTTATCTTGAAATTTCTTTAATGATTTCTTAAGATATGCTAAGAAGAATTCCTTCTAAATCTGCTCCAAAAAATGCTTCAGCAGTCTGACGATGGAATTACATTGAAAATTCTCTCAGAAATTTTTGTAACGATTTCTCCATCTATTGCACTGAGATAACTTAAAAATATTCTTACAGATTTTTATCCAGGAAAATAAAAAAAGCTTATTCTACAATTGGTGTAGTTCGTGTAAAAAACAATTTTTAGAAATCATACGAGAATGACTCGAAAATCTCTCTTGGAAATTTTTCAGTAATATTTCCAGCCGATATATAAATATTTCCAGGGAATATTTCACAAAATCTTTTTGAGGGTCTCATTGGGAAATTTTCTGAGAAAATCATAGGAAACACATTTCTGGGGATATCATTGGAAAAAAAATCCGGTTTGGGTTTACAAGGTACCTCGAATGAAAATTCTGGATCAAATCCTTGAAAGTCTGTGAAAGAAGAATCGTCCAATGTACTCCTGAAGAAATATTCGAATTTTTAGTTGAAGCAAACTTTCAGTAAATATCTGAATTTTAGTCTGATGAAATTTCTAAAAAAAATCATCAAATCCCACAGAACATTTAAGAAAGACGCTTCGAGAGTTGCCTGGTTGGATTACTTGGAAAGTTCCTATCGGTATGTGATTCCTATTCAGTCTCACATTGGTTCCATTTATCAGGCATGACGTCTCAAAAGTTCCTTTTCTTGGACACTTAGCCGCTATCAGCCTTGTAGTGGTTGTATTGGTAGATTACTTTTCATTAATTGACATTTTGATTACTAAATAAAAATTGAAAATGACTTCAACAATATGTGAACACAAGGTCCATTATTTTCAATCAAAAATATTAATATTGATTGAAAGTATAGGGTAAAATCACCGGTTTTGGCCAGCCTAAGAGAAACTGTCAATAAAAATTATATGGGAAGTCCTATTTATACTACAAATATGTCAAACGCAAGGTTTCAATCCATATTATGTAGGTAAAATAACGGAACTGAGCTAAAATCATTTTTTCGCTTTGAAAATCCCGTTGATCAAAATAGGCCACAAGAATCAGTTTCGGCCAGAGTTTAAGCTTCGGTTCCTGAATTGCCAATCACATTGATTTTTTATGAGAGTGGGCAAATTAGGAGTACTCTGGCCATATCAGGTGTATGGGAGTGAAAAAATATAAGGAAAATTAATTGTTTTTCTTATGTTTTGATCAAATCGGACGAGTAAATAAATGTCGCTCTATCATATGTATGTGATCTACTGAACACAAAAGGTTTTATGCTTGGCTATGGATTGGCTATGTAAAATGGTGTATGAACCACTATGGCTACAACTGGCGCATGGCCCCGTAATCCCTAGCTACGCCACTGTCCGCCAATCAAAAGCATGGGTCCAAGCAAGGACTGAAAAGGGTTCAATAGTCGAAAAATAATACTGAAAAGTACTGTTTTTATAGTTCTGAGCAGTACTGCTCATTCCTTTAGTTTGTTTCAAAAACTTCCAAGAGCAGAGAGAATTGGTGTACGCACAGCACGAAGGTACGATGTCCACAACTAAAATCATTGATTTTATTATTACCACCATTTCGACTTTAAAGTCCAAATATCACCCAACTAATTTGATAACCCAAATTTAACTCTTCCGGAAAGCCGAATGACTTCCGGTGAAGCACAACTTCCAGTTACCAATTTCCGCTTCCACGTATTCTCTAATTACACAATCCATGTTCGGCATGCCACCGCGAGCAAATCTGGAGAAGCAACCAAACAACCAATTTAAACTTTCTTCAACGATTGAGCTCAAGACTCGACTCCAGTTTCGCAACCACCCTCTGCCATTACTACTGCTACTACTACTAGGGAAGGGTACAGAGTGTCGCCAGTTCGCTTCTGCCTTGACGCCTTGTCATCCGACCGAACGGGAGGACAGAAATTTAATTAAAACTCTAATTTTTAATATCAATAAGTAGTAGGTACCGGTGTGCAGTGCTCACCATGGAATTGTGCATTAAACGGAACTTCCCAAGAAATCTACTCTCATAACAACTGTAAGAAATGAATATCTCTGGGTGTGTGGGTTGCACTTCAATGAGCGTGAATTAGCAAAAAACTGAAACAGTGCAAACAGTTGATCAGAAGAGCTTCATTTTGTTTTGCAGGTGACACTTTTTCTTCTGCTCCTTGGACAGAAGCCAAAACGGCAGCTGCACTTTTGAAAATGCTTTGGCTCATTGAAAGCAGTAGTAGCTTTAGTTGTGGCACCCGGTTCCGTAAACATTGGTTTAATGAGCTCTGAAGAGGGGGTAGCTAGCGCGAATAATCGGTTGAACGGTGTCGTAAAACAGCTGGATTGGTCAAGCGTGAGAAAGAGGATGGTTTCTTCGGAAGATTCTACTGAGGGGACGAGCTGAACAATTATCATATTATAGTAGAGTCGATTTATGAAGAACAGACGTTCCCAAGCTTATCTAAATAAATACAAATAATCAAATAATTTAATAGTTTTTGGAAGAAAACGGATTATATTGGCATTTTATTTTAATGAATAATATCTTATATTTTCAAAACAAGTGCTGGAAATATCGAATGCAATTGAAAATTGCATAACGACTGGCTTTTCGAGAAGCAAAGACCACATTCAAACGGGAGATCGAACTTAGTGGAGTAATGCGTATCGAGTCCTTATGGCAAAGATCAAGGACTCTTCGACGCCAGCTGAGATGTGCCCAGACAAACTGAAGTTGATCGTAGAGGGTCTCTTCCAGAAGCACGATCCAACCCCTCTTAGTAGCGGGAAAAGGGAGAGCGCACTACTCGATTTTATCTGGTCACATATGCTCCGTTTGGTTGTCGTTGACCGACTCGAGGTGGTTCTTCTACTTCAACAAAATCATCTCCGTACTCCGATTCGTCGCTGGATTCTTCAGCATTCTCACGTTGGCTTTCGACTTTCAACTGCGTTCTTTCGACAAACGAACGAGTCTATTGTTCCAAAAAATTTAAAAATCTTGCCCGGTCGTCTTCCGCAAAATCGTCGTTATGTTCATCTTCATCTTCAATACTGGCCAACGGAAAACGAGAAAGAAAATCTGCCGGGAGATTGTCCGCACCTTTCACATGCTGGATCTCATAGTCGAAGCATGCCAAAAACGCAGCCCAACATTGAAGTCGTCTCGCCGCTGTTCCCTTTGTACTGAACAATCCAATCAACGGCTTGTGATTCCAGCGTTCGACGCATCACAGTACAGCTTGATCGGAAGATCTCGGGTGTAGTGAGCCAGCACATTGTCTCCGGCAATGAGATTCTTAGCTTCTTTGAACCTCCTTAGCGTGCGTTGGTGGTTTTAAGTTCAATAGGGCCTTCACCTTATGTGGATCCTAATGCACCCTTCCTTATTGATGTAATGGCCAAGAAAATCCACTTTTCTACATTTGTCAACAATCCTGCGTCTTCTAAATGTGCAAAACGTGATCCAGGTTCTATATTCTTGCAACACTCTCTCCATTGTAGCTTGAAGCACGGAACAAGCGGCCTTCGTTCCAAACGGCAAACGGTTCATATGGAACACGCCTTGATGTGTGCTGCACGACAAAAGCTTCGTGGTTTCCTCGTCGACCTCGAGCTGATAATAAGCATTCTTGAGGCCCCAGCTTGGAAAAGTGCTTACCTGCTTGCAAAGTTGCAAAAATCTTATCAATGATAGGTAACGGATGATGGTCGTCCTTCAGAAACAGATAGATAGATGCCGTGGATGCTTAGGTAATGATGCTGGTGCACTCCAAATAATCCAGCTCGGCTTCCACCTTTTCCTTCAAAGCTAATGGGATCTTCCTGAGTTTTCAAAATCTTGGCACCGCTTCGTCTTTCAGCGGTAGATGGACCTTCATATTTTTCAAACAGCCAAGCTCTTCCGTGAAAACAGCTTCATGCTTGCTCAAAATCGTCTCCAGCTTCTTGGTGCGGTTTTCAGCAATAGTCAATGCGCAAAACTCAATCTTCAGACCCAAGCTTGACATGGTCTGACGTCCCAGCAATGGGTGCCAGCAAGTGCCTAAAAATGAAGAAATGGTATACCGAATGTGGCATCGAAAACTGCCATCCTGTCATATCCGGAGATGCTCAAGAGGATGTTGCAGAAGTGTCTTGATGATGGTACCATTCCAGGAATATGAAAGATCCATAAGCTGGTATTGCTGCCAAAGCCAGGAGATCAAGCCTTGTTTAGGCCAATTTGCCTGCTGGATATGCTCAGAAAACACCTGGAAAGAATCATCCTTAACAAGCTGATGATGTGTACGGAGCGGAGATTGAGCGCGGGTTGTCGAAAAAATCAGTTCGCATTCCGCAAAGGCGAGTGTGCTGAGAAGACATTGAAGCAGAAACGAAGATGAGATCGATACTGCGCTGTTATTACAATAGATGTGAAAAAAAACGCCAACTGTGAGGCCATCGCCGCAGCACTGCACAGAATTCAGGTTCACGACTATCTGTGCAAGATTCTGAAGAGCTACTTCTAAAGCAGAACCTTGGTGTACGAAACAATGGAAGGGCAGAAGTCAACGTAAGTGACAGCGGGCGTCCCTCAAGGTTCCATTCTCGGTTCAACCCTTTTGGAACGGGATGTTTGATGGAGCCTTGACACTGCGGCTGCCTAGGAAGGTAAAGATTATTGGTTTTACGGATGACGTGTCACTAACGGTGATGGGCGAGACGCTGGAAAAAGTGGAGACATCGGTGATGGAAACAAGTATTGCAATCGAAAGCTTGATGAGCAGAGACACACTGCAGGTAGCTCACCACAAACCAAAGGTTCTGCAAGTCGGCAACTGCAAGGCGGTCCAGCAGATGGAGGTCAACGTCGGACGGTATGTGATTGCACCGAAGCGTGTATTGAAGCACCTATCGACTGAATATTAACAGCCACGTAGATTAAGCATGCGAAAAGTCCGAGAAGGCAATAAATGAAATAGTGAGAATCATGCCAAACTTAGGCGGTTCAAGAAGCAGTACGAGGCGACGGATAACTAATGTCTCCTCATAGATACTGCGGAATCGCGAAAGCTGAGCAGAGCGTTTTGGCTAATCACAGTGCGAGTCACGAGTGCGTATAGAACGATATCTGCAGATGCGTTATAGCCGGTATGATCCCCATTTCCAACACTTTGGCTGAGGATATCGAGTGCTACCAACGAAGGGACATCATAAATGTACGGAGGAAGGTCAGAGTCCGATCTACAGCGAGGCAACATGAGTAGGGCTGCGCGGAGAAAGGAAAATGGACCCACCGGCTTATCCCAAATCTGTTGACGTGGATAAATAGGAAGCATGGAGAGGTGAACATCTACCTGGATGTTTCAAAAAGTATCTCCATAGATTCGGACACGCAGAGTCGTCACGAAGCCCAGATTACTCAAACATCGAGGAGACACCGCAACATGTAGTTTTTGATTGCCCAAGATTCGCAGAAGTGTGTGTCTTCAGTTCTGTACATCTTGAGATTCTCATAAACTAGAAAATGCGGCCCTGCCCATCTTTCCAGCTTTGGCCACCTTCTGGATACTGGGTTCGCCATAGATTTGGGCGAGCTCGTGGTTCATTCTTCGCCGTGACACACCGTTTTCCAGCACACCGCCAAAGATCGTCCTAAGCACCCGACGTTCGAAGACTCCAAGTGACGAAGACAAATTGACTGGATCTCGTAAAAATCGTACCCCGGCTGTTGAGCCCGGCTCTCCGCATAACACCTTCTAGCGCAATACTGAATAACGGGCACGAAAGTCCATCCCTTGTCCATTACCTTGACGTAGTCCCCGGTGGGATCCAAACGAACTGGAGTGTTCGCCTGAAACCTTCACACAATTTTTAACACGTCGCTCTTATCTGTCTCGTGAGCTTCACGGGAAAGCTGTTCTCGTTCATGGTTTTCCATATCTCTACGTGGTCGATACTATTGTATGCCGCCTTGAAAGCGATGAATAGGTGATGCGTTGGGACCTGGTATTCTCGACATTTTTGGAGAATTTGCCGTACAGTAAAGATCTGGTCCGTTGTCGATCGGCTGTCAACGAAGCTGGCTTGATAACTTCCCACGAACTCGTTTACTACAGGTGACAGACGGGATAATACTTTGTAGGCCGCATTTAGAATGGTGATCGCTCGAATATTCTCACAATCTAACTTGTCGCCTTTCTTGTAGATGGGGCATATCTTCCCTTCCTTCCACTCCTCCGGTAGCTGTTCTGTTTCACAGATTGTTGATAGTCACGAAACAAACTGTGCAAACAAATGGCCAGCCTCTCCGGGCAGCCATGAAGATGGATGAGTTCAGCTCCGATACCATCCTTACCCGCAGCTTTATTGTTCTTGAGCTGGTGAATGGCATCCTTAACCTTCCTTAAAGTGGGGGCTGGTTGGTTTCCATCCTCCGCTGTACCGACGTAGGCATTTCCTCCGTTGTCTCGTCCTTCATTGCCTGTGCTCTCAGCACCATTCAGATGTTTGTCTAAGTGCTGCTCCACCTTTCGATCACCTTCGAAGCCGTTGCGGGATGCGTTGAGCTTCTGATAGAACTTGCGTGTTTCTTGAGACCGGCAGAGCTGTTCCATCTCCTCACACTCCGTTTTTTCTCCCGCTGTCGTTTCCACCTATAACGCTCCACATTCTGCCGGGTCCCTTGCTGCAGCATGACCGCCCGCGCTGCATTCTTCTCCTCCACAATCTGCCTACATTCCTCGTCGAATCAATCGTTCCGTCGACTACGTCCCACGTATTTGACTTTGCTCTCAGCTGCATTGTTGATGGCTGCCTTCACTGTTCTCCAGCAGTCCTCAAGAGGGGCCTCCTCCAGCTCACCCTCTTCCGGTAACGTACGTTGTTAACGACGGAGAGTTTTGGGCGCAGTTTAACCATCACCAGATAGTGGTCATAGTCGATGTTAGTGCCACGATAGGTCCTGACGTCGATAATGTCGGAGAAGTGCCGTCCATCAATCAGAACGTGGTCGATTTGTGATTCTGTCTACTGTGATGATCTCCAGGTGTATTGGTATGGAAGGATGTGCTGGGAATAGGATGCTACGAATGGCCATATTCTTGGAGGAGGCGAAATCAATTAATTGGTTGGTAACCCATAATTTGTCCATCTTAACCACGCGTAATGAGTTAATTAATTTAATAACCATGCGGATTGGATTACCGATCAGCTCAATAGAAGTGTCAATTTACGTTAGTAATGTTTTAGAAACAAAGCGGAAAAGTACGTGGGATAACAACATCAATATCGAAATTGTTATCGTTTCGCAAAATGATCTATTGTCATAAACAGAAGCCAACCGTGTGCTCGTGTGTGCGTGAGATACTCAAACTCAGTTCCTCAAAGGCACATATCGCTCAGGGCAATTGATAGCGATAGGCTCTGAGCCGAGCCCAGAGGTAAGCGCGTAAGCGACATATGTCGCATGCGCAAAAACTTATATGACTTATTAACGTTGATTTCATAGTAAGATTCATATGACTATTACATTGAGCAATCCCACAGCAATCTAGGCAATCAAATGGAAATTGAACGCCAGAATAAAAAACAAAATTTTAATATCACATTCGCTTCGTCTAGAAAGCGTGTTTGTCTAGTGCTTAATTTAACATTTTGCGTGAACTGTCAAACCAGCATCTTCTCCAGCACCAAATTTTTGGCCTCACTCCAGTTGTTCGTGGATGACAGCCGTTTCAGTCTTGTCGGCTCATCATGTATCAAAATATAAATATGAAAAGGACATTCACCGACGATATTCATTTGATGTATATGGGGTCTACAACAATTGCAAGAAATAATCTTACTTCATAACCTGCTTTCCAGATGTTGCATATCCTCAGCACGCAATATCTGCCCTTGCACGGATAAAAATCTGATCACCACACCATGATTTACAAATCATGAAATTCATAAATTGGTTAGGTCATAATATCAGGATCACAAATCATGGTTCCTGGAGTCATAATCATGATTCCTCATAAGCGTAACATCCAGTGTGAGAACACTAAGCGGCGCACTTTGCTTCAAGTCATTCGTATCGATCACTCTTAATTCAAGATGACGAAGCGGTTAAGTGGTAGAGTACGTGGTTTACAATCGGAAGGTTCTTGGCTCGAATCTCAATGTAAGCTATTTTGACTTTTTTTTTATTTTTTCGATCATAAACGAATGCGCGACTCAGCATTTTTGGCATTTGAATCATGATTTCGAGCAATCAGCTACAAAAACCTAACGCGTGAGTTGCGTTATGGCAATCTGACTCATGATATCATGAGTCCAAATCATGGTGTATTTTCATAAGACGAAAACACGCTGGAATCATGATATCATGAGTCATAATCTTGTTTTTGGATTCTGATTTCTACCCGTGTGGGTTAATTCAAGGACCTCAACCATTGGATTGAGAACCATCATAACCAATAACAATTATGCGCTTGGCTATCCAACCAACCATCCAGATGCTTGTTGTGCTATTCTATGCGCGGATCGTGCTGGATAAACATGTGTGTCGTTCAACGATCGCTTACACTAGCTTATAGGAAGCACTAATATGAAGGCAGCAGGTGTGAAAAGCTAATAAATTCATGCATCTCAACTAAAGCTTCTTCGGAATTCATGGCAATAAGAGGGGTCGGAACTATCTTGCATCAGGGGAAACAAGTCGATACAATTGGCATATATCAATTACCTTGAAAATTTAACACATATAATTACCTTTTAACCGTCAGCTCTGGAGACTCAATCATTCTGGCAGTGGCACTTAGCACAGAGAACGTGTTAACTCCTAGCCAACTTCATCGTGAGAAAAATACGGGTTCCGTCCAGCTGCCGCCAACAATGCATGCTATTCTATTCTAATCCAAATCCAAACGATAAATTGCGGCGAATTTCATCCACTTCTAATCGCTACTCTAAACCGGTAGCTGTCAAATCGATTACACTCCGTCGTTCACTGGATGATTGTTCGAAAATTAACACTCTGTCAAAACAATCAGTAGGTAAGTCCACTGAGTAAGCTTCGAACTGCGCTTCACCGGAGGCACTCGACGAAACACACGGGCAAATGACTCGGTCAAGACTCTTGCACTTGTGGCACCCCGGCGAACGAATATTGATTTACTGGCAATGAGTGGGTTCAACTGCGAAAGAGAGAGCGTCGCGGTGCTCTTCAAACCGTTATTATTAGATAAAAAATCTCATTTGATTTGAACAAATATGAAGGTTTTTCGACACAATATTTTCACATCTGACTTACCTGAGCTACCTCAGGCTCAGGGATGTCAAAAATCTTTGTTTGCGGATGACACAGGTCTCTCCACCACAGGACGAAGCCTGCCTGTCATCTGTAGTAGAACAGCAAAAAAAAAGTTTGGATATATTTTCTTCATTGTTGCAAAATTGCGAGATTTCTCCAAATGCATCCAAAACTCAACTAATTAGGTTCCTACCTAAACAAGAAGCTCTTCATTTGAAACCTGCAAGTATACATATTTTCACCGATAATTATGGTATAGCGAGCACCGTGAGTTTCGCTCTGCGCAAAAATATCGCCGCAGAAAAATAAAAACAACACAACATTATGAAAGTGTGCAATTACAAGCCTTAACATGGGGATCTATTTTTGCGCCACCTCCATTTGCTTTATCGAACAATTACCGCCCCCCGCTAGCAAAACCGGGTCGTGATTGTGTGATATCGCTCGGTGGCGATGGATTCCAAAGATTAGAATTACAATAATTTTATCGTGTGATTGGAGGTAGGGGTGCCTGCGGATGGTATGATAAGACTACTGAAGCTCTGTTTTTGGCGGACCATCAGTGTGTCACGCACGCTTTCAATGGTGCACGAGGTTACTGCGTTTAACTTTGCTGGTCCGCTGGAGGTGGAATATCGGATTATCTTGCTCAAACCGTTGAATGTACGGATGGAAGATTTTTATGGATCAAGTTGGTAGGATTGAGGGCTTGACTTCGAGACTTAAGTTATCTATTAAATTGACAATAGTGCATTAAGTCGCTTCACTGAGATTTCAAAACGATGAATCATGTCTACCGTTGCCACGATTAATGCGTTATATGTTTAGGTTAAGTTAGTAATTCAAAGCGTTAATTTATCATGGATCGCATCACCAACCATAGGTGACTCCCTGATACTTACCTTTTCCCACTAAGCCAATATCCTTTCCATGACAACTTTGAAGATGCAGAAGACGCTTCGGTTTTAATAACAATGGTTGTCGGGCTAACATTCTTTCCCTTACCTGATGACCGTAAGGACGTGGCCGGTGCCGTTATTGACTTTTAAAATTCGATTTCCACAATTTGTGCAATTTGAGAATGTGCAAATTGTAAATGCCAAGCCCCTTTTATTAAGTCTCTGTGCAACTTCGATTGCTCTGGTCGATAATGCGATGATCAAGAGGAGAATTTGCTAACCGATAAAACGGCGGTGGCTGCCAGGTAAAAGGAGCACTATTAGCAGTTGATCAACGGTAAAAAGGGAAATATAGCAAAGAAACAGAGTGCACATTGATAACGACGGTCGATCTGTGAACCTACCGACCAGAGGTGAAAAAATCTGTTAGTGAGCTGACGAACTGAACTGAAAGTATGAGAGGATGAAGAAATGCCTAAGTTGGATGGCCTCTTACGTGAAATCTGCGAGAGAGACTGGAGAGCACCAATAACAGAAGTATTACCTTGCTGCTAGATAAATTCCAGGAGTATAACTTGCAGACTCATCATCTGTTTACGGATTTCAAGGCAATGTACGATTCAGTGAAAAGAAATGAGCTGTCTAATAATTTCCAAACATTCTTTTACGACGAAACTAATTAGGCTGATACGTGTAACGCTGGATGATTCACAAACAAGTGATCGGATTGTAGATGAGGCGTCAACCTCATTTGAGACGTTAGACGGATTGATGGAAAGAGACGCACTTTCGAATTTAATGTTCAAAATTGCACTAGAGGGTGGTATTAGTAGATCTAGTGTGCAGAGAAACAGCACTATCGTTACAAGGTCACATAAGTCCAAATTAGGGCGGTAGTGTTGTCTGACACAGAATACCTAAATATAAGAAAGGTGTGAAATGTTTAAAGGGGCCTTCCTTAGCCGAGTGGTTAGAGTCCGCGGCTACAAAGCAAAGCCATGCTGAAGGTGTCTGGGTTCGATTCCCGGTTGGTCCAGGGCCTTTTCGTAATGGGAATTTCCTTGACTTCCCTGGGCATAGAGTATAATCGTACCTGCCACACGATATACGAATGCAAAAATGGAAGCTTTGGCAAAGAAAGCTCTCAGTTAATAACTGTGGAAGTGCTCATAAGAACACTAAGCTGAGAAGCAGGCTCTGTCCTAGTGAGGACGTTAATGCCTAGAAGAAGAATAAGTAGTGTAAAGTTTAAAATAATACTATTAATAAAATAAAAAAGGTCGCATATGCTTCTTGACTTTGCGGACGATATCGACATTATAAGAATCGATCGCAGGTCAGTTGAGAAGGCCTTCGTACCTCTGAAGAGAGAGGCAAAGAATAGAACTGAATATTAATTCTAACAAAGTACATGATTGCAGGTAGATATAGAGATAAGCAGAGTGGTGTTGGTGCTGAGGTTGTGCTCGATGCGGATTTGTTTGGAAGTGTTGAAGAGTTTGTTAACTTGGAACGCTTAGGACATGTGACAATGACATTTCCCGCGAAGCAAAAAAACGTTTTGCGGCTGATGATATGCCCTAAATCTTCATAAATTAAACTTTTAAAAATTTCTATTACAAAATAGGTGGCACACTTGCCCCAATAAGTACACTGAGAAAATTTACACGTTAAGGTCGTTTGTTTTACTTACATATTTGCGCAATAAGAAAAACCACATGACTTGAGTGTGGTAGCCATATAGATTTCGTCACTGACTTCACGGTAGAATAACATGTGCATCAACATTAGGTAGTCATGTGAAGCCAACATGAATGCCTAAAAGTTAAATCATGATGAATCCGACTTGTCTTCTAAACCATACATTATAATCAATGCTTTCTTAAAGAAATGTTGAATCCTCTTATATCGGTCAACAAGAAAAATTGAATTCTTAAATTTCCCTCTAATACTTTCAGCTTCAAAATTTGCTTCTTCTCTTTGTAAGCATGATAATGACTGTCGTTCGATACGAGGTCCAACCGCTATTCAGATCGCTATGGGTTGAAGACAAACAATTTAGGAGTTTTGAATATGGAAACCGATAGCATAGCTATGATGAAATGGTTCTATCCCGTTAGGCGGAATGCCGTTAGGCCGAATGCCGTTAGGCCGAATGTCATTAGGCCGAAGGCCATTAGGCGGGATGCCGTTAGGCCGAAATGGGTCGTTAGGCCGAAAGAGTCGTTAGGCCGAAAATGGCCGATAGTTCTTATGAACCTAGAAGCCCACAATAACCACTTCGAAATACAACTAGAAAGAACAGCCTTCGATTAAAAGAAGCAAAAAACACTGATAAATGTGTTAACCATTTGAAATAGTAGAAAATGATCAAATATTATTTCGGCCTAACGGCATTCGGCCTAGCGGCACTCGGCTTAATGGCCTTCAGCCTAACGACATTCGGCCTAACGACCTGCACCCGCAAAACACACTGAATCTGTGTGGGGTGATAATCTATGCGTCCATAGGTTGACGCAAACAAATCTGAACGGGAAATCTTCTGGAACTTTTGTAGAAAAGATATGGAATACCTGTTGTCGGTCGATGAATCAATCCATAAAGCAAAACAAAGAAATTTAATGTGTAACACACACGAAGTTTGCAAGAAAATCACAGCAAAACGATATGTACGTTCATTAATCGATCCATAATTTTAAATCACAGATCAAGCGTGTGGATTTTTAGCAGTATATAAACTTCGACACAACGAACCGTTGGTAGTTAACACAATTGTGGGGAGATCCCTCAGTACTGGACACCCAAGCCACTGAATTCGTAATTCAAAAACTATTCAATTAAAACAGGCACCAAATATAAATATTATCGTTTTTGTAGCGCACAAAAAAAAAATTGAAAATATAAATATGAATTTTGATATTCCATTTTGATGATGTATTCGAGTACCATATTACCGGACTCCATAAGAAGCTGCGGTCGAAAAAGATTCACACCCACACCAAATGTACCATGTATAAAACGCTCAAAAGGCCGATAGTCCTCTTCGGGCATGAAACGTGGACGATGCTCGAAGAGGACTTGCAAGCACTTGGAGTGTTCGAGCGTCGGTTGCTTAGGACAATATTTGGCAGTGTGCAGGCGGTGTGTGGCGGCGAAGGATGAACCACGAGCTCGCCTAACTCTACGGCGAACCCAGTATCCAGAAGATGGCCAAAGCTGGAAGGATACGATGGGCAGGGCATGTTGCAAGAAATGAATGAAGGATCAGGAATCCCTCCAAAGATCGTTAATTTTTGAAGATTGTTCCAAATTTTTCCTGAAATTTATTCGTTCGAACTCTTCTATTTTAGGAACCTCTTTCGATATTGATCATTGGGCATCTGATTCCGGAGATATTCAGAAATTTGTTGGGGGACCGACATTCTGCCATAATTTACGTAAACATCTCATTCTACAGAATTCTTCTCATGGTTGGTTAGTCGCTGAGCTGAGAAGCAGGCTCTGTCCCAGTAAGGACGTAATACCAAGAAGAAGAAGAAGAAGAAGAAGAAGAAGAAGAAGAAGAAGAAGAAGAAGCGAATTTAGAGACCATTTTGATTAAAATACAGCCCTTAGAGACCTTACACCTAAAAGAGACATTTTTAGAGACTTGCATTAAGGACATTATAAAGTAAAGCCATGTAAAACAACTGCATAGGTATTACTAGAATGTGCAATTTACACACAATGATAATAATTGTGCGACGAAAATCATGTTACAACACATCCGTCCCAGCTAACACAGCAGTGCTGCGGATATTGCATATTGCACATTCATAGTAATTGAAAAGGTATTAACCCCTCTACCAGCAGCTTGATTTTTTTTTAACTACAAAGAAATATTCAAACAGCGATAAATATTTTGTTTTGGATATTTTTGCACCATTTCTTCACAAGCCATAAAAAAACTCTTCTATTTTAGGAACCTGTGTCGATATTGAGCATTGGGCATCTGATTCCGGAGATATTCATAAATTTCTTGGGGGACCGACATTCTGCCATAATTTACGTAAACATCTCATTCTACAGATTTCTTCTCATGGTTGGTTGGTCGCTGTTCGAAACAATACTTCAATGAGAGTCTGTTGTGAAAAATTGAAGCAAATTTGTGCAACAGTTTTTGAGTAATGAACATTTTTGTTTTTGGTATCAATCTGGCCGTATGAAGATCTTGAAAACTTCAAAAAACATCATTTTGTAATTTTCTTATTTCTTGGAGGCAACTCTACCGATTTATATGATTTTTTTTCAGAGAAGCTACTCATAGCCTGACATTGTCTAGCCCATTTTTTAGTTTTTTGATTAATTGACTAAAAACAAAATGGCGGTCAAAGGAATTTTATATGGAAAATGTCGGTGCCCCAAGGAATATCTGAATATCTTCAAAACCATACGACCAATGATCAATATTGATACAGATTCTAAAAATAAAAGAGTTTTTTGAAAGCTTGCGAAAAAATTATGCAAAAATGTCGAAAAACAAAAAAGTTATCGCTGTTAGAATATTGTTTTTTTGTAGTACAAAAATGAAGCTGCTGGTATAGGGGTTAAAACATGCGTTTTTAATGATGAACAAAAATTTCAGACGAGTGGAAACAAATATTCCTGGTTAACTTTATTACGTAAAACACTACGACTCGAAAAAAGTGTGGTTCGTATGAATTATGCACACTAAATTTTATGGCAACACTGCAACGAAAGTCACCAATATTACTACTCAATACGATTGCGTTTAGTCACCGTCGTGGTTGTTTACATTTCGCAAAAATGGAATCTGACCTAGGTTTTCCCTGCAGTTAAACGCGATTTCCGATGCTTTCCCGTGATTTTGCTCATGACGATGAATAATATGGTGATCAATTATCAAAGTGAAAACATTTTTATTGTATTTTGTGTGTGAAAGTGCTCAAAAACGAAGTTCAATGTTGCCAAAATGTGTATTATAAGAATAGAAGAAGAAGCTGGAAGAAATGGCAATTAAGGTGCGTGAAAAAATTGCGGTTGTTGAGGTGATTTTAGCGAATTATTAAGTTTTGGCTAGAGGGTCTTGGTTCCGGGACTCAAAAAAATCTCGGGATTCGGGATTTTAATTTTAAAAAACCCGGGATTTCCCGGGATCCCGGGACAAAAATCAAATGCTTCCAAAACGACTATAGAACGACCAGAGCGCGTATTGAAGCTTTGTTTAGTCTTATAGAGCAGTTTCACACTACCCGAACCTGTTTTCGAAGGTTAAGTTGAATCAACAGCCATTTCGTTGTAAGTCCGATATTTTTGACGTTAACTACGTCTTACGGCAATATACTGGGTGTCAATTGAAAATCTAAAATGTTGCGACTGTCACGAAATTATGTAAGATTTTGAATGGTAATAACTCAGCCATTTATCGGTAGATTTTCAATATTTTCCCACCAATCGGTCGGAAATTTATACAACATTTTATTCAAATGGAGAAAACTTTTGACTGTTGATGATAGACTGTCGAAAATTGGGAAAATGTCGACCCTTTTCTTACGCAACCAAACTCGTTCATATTGTCTTCCACGATTCTTTTGGGTTGGGAAGCGCAGTATAAAAGCAGACCATTTTCAGATTATTCGCTCATTCTTCTTTTGATGTTAATTACATCTTACGGCAATATACTAGGTGTCAATTAAAAATCTAAAATATTGGGACCGTCACGATATTATGTTAGAGTTTGAACTAAAGGAAGGCTGCAACTATGAAAATCGACTAAAATTCAAATGCAAAAAATCACTTGGCGTAGTTAACGTCATGCGGTCGTGTCTTGTACACCACCCCTTCTGATTTTTTCAGCGTGATGACTGTTGGCGTAGGATATTCGGCTTCTTTTAAGCAATAACACCGATGATATAAGCGCTAAAAGCTAAGTTCATTTAATTAGTTCTTGATTACATTTTTAGGATAATTACGCAGTAAACTTACATATTTGATCCGCTATTCCACTTGTGGCCAACAAAAAATATAGTTTCAGTTATTCTGCTGAGTTTTGCCTTTAAATTCAGTCTCTTAATTGTTTGTCATTTAGTAGATGTATAAAACATACTTTTAGGATACAACCAGGCTCGTAAACTTTCAGAATTATATTGTCTTTACAGGTGCTCAAAAATCTACATAAGATTCGGAATTAAATTCAAAATATTCATATTTTTAATAGTACTACTAACAATAAAGAATATTCAATATTATTTGCCAAAAACTGCTTTTAAATTAAAGTCATCGTTGAAATAACTTCTCGCTAGCTACAACTGATTCATAGAGGTGTTGATATTTACCGTATTAATTTTACCGTATTAAATTTTAGACTTGTTGATTGTTCCGTTGTCTACAAGATTATTTTTATTTAGAATCATTTTTACTTACAAGAAGTCTTACAATCATTGAATTGCTTATGTTCTAAAAGTGTTCTAAAAGAGGCGGTACTTGGAGTTAACTTTTGGTATGTAAATATAAGCCAATCAGAATTTAGCACTATGCATTATAAGCGAAAAGAAATATAACCATTGGCCTCTTGCATCGTGAGAACGATGCACTTGGCGTAGGCAAGGAGATCGAATTACGCTATTGCATATATCGATTGTCTGGAATGATCGTTGGCGTCAGAGTGTAGTGACAATGACATGGGTCATTGCCTGAGTTGTAATTTGGAAAAGGTTGGCAATAATTTGGTTTGAATGTTAGCATGATATGAATGCTTGGGAATTGTGAAGTAAGGTTTTTATGATCGTGGGAAGGTTCAGCATTTCAGTTGATGTGAAATTTAGTTTTACTGTTTTATGCTTTTCACACTCTTAAGGATTTGTGAGAGCTAGGAAACGTTCTGTAATTTGATATTCTTTATGAACATCGGAACATGAACATGTTCTAATGCTTGAGATGAATTATTTATGTTTTTTGAATATTAACTTTGTAATGCAAGTCTATCATGCTACACCTCCACCCTTCGGGAGAGTAATGTATCGAAGAAAAATTACTCGTGTATAGCTATGCTCCAAATACCGTTTACATAAAAAATATACTTATTTGATCCTATCGAATTTCAAGCTTCTTAGTGTTATTCTAAGAAATTTTACCTACCCCATTTGATTGTCATTTTTTTTTGTGTTTTATTCTCTTTTTTATGGGTGTTAGGCTCGGTGGATCTCTTTTGTATTAAAATTTATTGTTAGTTATCGATACAATGATTAAATCAAAACTTTGTGTTTTTTTTTTTTTTTTTATTTTTATGCTTTAATAAGTCGATTTTTGTGAACTGTAATATTCTCATTATTTTGTGTCAAATAGTGATTAATTTTACAATTTGGGTCATTGATTTCGACTATTTTATAAGGTCCTGAATAAAATGAATCAAGTTTTTTTCTGTTTTCTACGGTTAAATATACTAAATCTCCAATATTTAGATTTATTGGGTTGATATTTTGATTTGCTTGATTTGTTCGTATTAATTTTTGATCAATTAATTTTCTTCTAGCGATTTCATTTGATTTCTGAATTTTAAATTTAAGTTCATGATAATAGTCCTCGTAATTATAAAGTGGTTCTATGCCTTTTTCGTATATTTCGTTGGGTAGTTGAGCTTTTCTGCCAAAAACTAATTCAAATGGTGTAAATTGATGATCTGAATGTGGAGTGGTGTTATAGGAAAAACTGTAAAATTTTAACCAATCATCCCAATCTGTATGGTGTTTATTTGTAAAGGATCTCAGATATTCATTCAAACATCTGTGATTTCTCTCTAATGAACCAATAGTTTGGGGATGATAAGCCGTTGAAAAGTTTTGTTTAATTTCCAAAATTTTGCAAATTTGTTCTAAGGTTTGATTTTTAAATTCGGTTCCTTGATCTGACCTCAATTCAAGGAAATTTCCGTACACTAATATGAAATGATCGACTAATGCCTTGGCAATGACATTAGCTTCTTTGCTTGCCGTTGGTATTAAAACAACATACTTCGTTAAATCACATTGGATTGTAACTATGTATCTATTTTTGTTATTACTTAATGGAAGTGGTCCAACTGTATCAATTGAAATCACTTCAAATGGTGTGGAAGGTGTTGTGGTAACTATCATATTTTCTTTAGTATGTTTAGTAATTTTATTTTTTTTACATAATTCACAGGATTTTACGAACTGTGATATGCAACCTTTCATATCCTTCCATTTATATTTTTCTCTTATCTTGAGATAAAGTCTATGTTGTCCAATATGACCTCCTAATGGGGTCTCATGGTTAATTCTAATTATTTCATGTATTTCATTTTTATCCGTTATGAATTTTGGCGGATTGTAAATTATTATTTGCACGTGTCTAACTTTTTCATTTGTTATTTTTTTGAAAATATTTATAGGCCATAACTTGAAAAGTTCATTATCCGAAGATAAAGCAATCTTTTTAATTTTCATCGTAAGTAATAATTTTTCTAATTTCAGAAGAGCAAACTCAAGTGTTTGACTTCCGTTTCTTATAAACTGTTGTTGCACTGATGCAACATGTTTTTTACTGTTCTTTGAAAAAATTATCATTTCAAGAACATTGTTATCATAACTAATTCTTAACTTATGCAATTTGTTGGTAATGCTTGGATTTTCAGTTACGTAAGTAGAGAGGTGATCAGGCTCTTTACTAACAGTAACCTTTGGTGTTTCTGCGGGTGTTGTAGTTTGATTTTGTTCTCGGGTCATTGCTCTTGTATTAACCTTCAAAATATTTATTTTTTTCAATTCTTCAGACGTTGTGACAATACGTGACAGTGCGTCTGCGATTACATTAGCTTTGCCTTGTATGTATTCTACGACAAAGTCAAATTCTTCTAAGTCTAAACGCATATTTGTGAGTTTCGAGTTTGGATTTTTCATTCCAAACAGGAATACTAACGGTCTATGGTCTGTTCTTACAACGAACTTTTTTCCATACAAATAAGGTTTAAAGTAGTTAATAGCCCAGTGTATCGCTGTTAACTCTTTCAAAATTACTGGTTTATTTTTTTCTCCTTTCGTAAAGGTTTTACTTGCGAAAGCTATCGGTAGCTCGCTATTTTCAAATTGTTGAGACAGTACTGCTCCACAAGCAATGTCTGAAGCATCTGTCGTCAAAATAAATTGTTTATTAAAATCAGGATATTGAAGAATCATTGGTGACATTAAATAATTGCGTAATGATTCGAATGAATATTGACATTCATCCGTCCACATAAATTTTGAATTTTTCTTAAGTAAATTATTCAAAGGACTAGCAATTTTTGCAAAGTTTGGAACAAATTTCCTGTAGTAATTGCAGAAAGCTACAAATCGTCTAACATCATCCGCATTGGATGGAACTGGATAATTTTTAATTGTATCAAATTTAGAAGGATCAGGTAATATTCCTTTATCAGTTATTTTGTGACCTAGATAAGTCACTTCTGATTGAAAAAATTTACATTTACTTAGATTGAGTTTTAAATTATAGTGTCTCAATCTGTCAAAAACTTGTGTAAGATTCATTAGATGGTGGTTTACTGAACAACCAATCACAATGATGTCATCAATATAAATAAAAGCTAATTCGGGTGTCAATCCAGCCATGGCGATTGTCATCATACGCTGGAAACTATTTGGACTTATATTTAATCCAAATGGTAAACGCGTAAAATGATAATGTCCAGACTGTGTTGAAAACGCTGTGAATTTTCTTGAGTTCTCATCTAGTGGGATTTGATGAAAACCAGACATCAAGTCCAACGTGGAAAAATATTTAGCTCTTCCCAATTGATCCAAAATAGTATCAATCCTGGGGAGAGGAAATTTATCAGCAAGGATTTTTTTGTTAAGCTGTCGAAAATCGACAACTAAACGCCATTTCTTGTCATTAGTATCCGATTTTTTCGGTACCAACAAAATTGGAGAATTGTATGGGGATACTGAGTGTTCGATAATGTTTTCACCCAGCATCTTATCCACTTGTCTCTGGATTTCATTGGTTTGGGCATGTAAGTTTTTGTAATTCGGAATATATATCGGACAGTTGTCCTGCAGAGGAATTTCCTGAGTATAAAAATTGTTAAAGGTTAAAACATCATCAGGTAAACTAAAAATGTCGTGATATTCTGCAATGAGGTTCTGTAAACCCTTTACTGCATCTAAGGGTATTCCAATAGTTTTAATTTGATTCAGAATGTCTTGCTGACGATTCTTCTTATTTTTAATACTACTATTAATTTTCATTATATGGTAATTATAGAGTGGTTCCATTATAGGTTGGAATCGTGAATACAATATATGTACAGGATTTTCTGTAGTGTTGATAAATTTAACATAAGGGTTATTAGATGATATGATAGTATTTCCACAGAAAACGCCTGGCAATATTTCCTGTGAATGCACAACCATATCGTATGTATATGGAATATTTATAATTCGCCTAATGACTTCACTTCTTTTCGGTAAGATAAAGCCATTGTTTAAGTTGTCTTGAATTGGTATAGTTATTTCTTCATTATTTACATTAAACTTAAGTAACCAAGACTCATAATCAATTATGCATCTATGGGAACTTAAGAAATCGCGGCCTAAAATGCCGTCTGTCATAATAGGGAATTCATCATTTACAAGGTGGAATTTATGCTTGATGCACAGTCCTCCTTCAAAATATAGGTCAGTTACTGCTGACGCGATGGTTTCAACCGTGTCATCAGTGATACCTGTTAACTTGATCTTCTCCGTTATATTTATTAGATAGCTGGGGTGTATTTTGCTACGTTTGAAAATAGATATGTCTGCTCCACAATCTATTATGAATGTGTTTGTAGTGTTTGTCATCTGAACATTGACCGATATGAAATTGGACGCGTTCAGATTCATCGTGAGTACGGGAACAGACCTGTTGTTCCTAAAAAATGATTTGGAACTTGTTGAGGTTGTTGGAGTTGCCTTTGCGGTGGCATCATGTTACTTGGCACCATACTCACCGGTTGAGGCAATGCACCGTTTGGCGCAAATTGACTGGAAAGCATTGAACCATCTACCTCATTCATATGATATAATCGTCTATTACCGGAATGGTTCCAGTTTTGTTGTCTTGGATGTTGATGATTGGTATTTTGGTAATTGTATCTTAAAAATCTGTTTGATGATTGTTGAGGAAAATTTGGTGTGGTTTGACGCGTATTATTACGTGTGAAACCTCTAAAATTACCTCTAGAGTTGTTGCCATTGTTGCGATTTTGATAATTTGATTGATAACTTGGCTTATTTTGAGGAAATTTCTTTCTCATCTGTAACATTGACACAGATGGTTCGTTGTTAAAATTCTCGTTTTCCACAACGATATTCAATGCCTCAGAAAGCGAATCAAATTTTCCAACTTTCAAAAGCATTTTTGTTTCCTGCTTCTGTGATGCGATAATCAAGGATTGAATGGCAGCCTTGTTTGCTAATTTTTTTGCTACTTCATTAGGTACTTCTTCTCTAATGTAAGCTTGTTTCAATTTATCTGCTAGTATGTCTACTTCCTTGGTAAACCCAGAAGTTTCTTGGCCTTTTTTTGGTTTAATATTTTTCAAGTTAGCGAGAGCTAATTCTGAACTGCTTTTGTCAGTGCAGTCAGCAGAAATTTTATCCACAATTTCTTGGTAATTAGCCGGAACGCCAGTAAACAAATCTCTGGCCTTACCAGTCAACCTAGTCAAAATGAGCTGAATGGCAGGGGCTTGCTGATCTGCTGGCACTATAGTTTGCACCAATCTGATAGCATCAATAAATGATTTTACACCTCCTGGATTTCCATCGTAAGAGGGAATCAGTGATGCTAATTCAGATGCTGTTTTTATGTTCAATGCCATTTTAACTTTTTTTGAAATCTTGATCAGTCTAATATTGAATATTATTGCGTAACTAAGTGATTTTAATGATATTGGTTTTGAATATTTCTTAAGTTTTGTTTCTAGTATATAAATTATTTCATCATAATCAAGACGTGCTGCTTTTATAAAGAAATCAACATGTCTATTATCTAAAACATCTTCATATTTCAAAAGAGTTTGTACGACTTTATTGTATATGGTTTTAGTTAAAAGAATTTTATCCTTTAGAGTACTTTTAAGGTATCTTCTAAAAGGAGATTTTTTTAAGTTTGTTTTAATATTATGTAGTTTTCCAATTAAATTTTGTATTTCTAATTCAATTCCACTCATTGAAAACTTTTAAAGTTGATCATAAGGTTAATTGCATAATAAAAAAAAATAAAATTTTTCTTTTATGGTTTTTCGCTCAGGGGCAACCATGTGATTGGATCGTCTCCTGGCAAATTTTCAATTCTTGCTATCAATTCTTCCCACGTACGGGGGGTTGTGTTTCTTTCAAAAGGTGCAAATGGTTCTGGACCATTACCCTTTTCAACTTCATTTAAAAATTTGAGAAAATCTTCCCATTCAATGTCATTCATTTTAAAATTTTAATTATAATTCATATAGTTAAGAAAAATATCAATACCAAATGAAATTTACTAATAAAGGCATAAACTTTCATTTATGTTCACCATATAAATCATAACATATTATTTCTTAATGGGGAATATTCATTCTTCTGTTATTTTCCAATATAATTATAAAAGTAGATTTACAATGCACAATTCACATATGAAAATTATTAATTAATGTTAGTAATCAATTACGGATTTGATACGCTCACCAATAGTTGTCTTCCTACGGGTAATTCTGCTCATCGCCATGTTCCTGGCTCTGGCACGATCGTTGCACCTCGGTCACTGCTGCTGCTTGTTGATGTTGTTCTAACTGTACGTTCTCATCTTCGTAGGGGCAGCTCCATGTTGCCGGTTTGCCCTTTGTTGGGGCGGCTCCAAGTTGCCGGTTCGCCCGTGGATAATTAATTTTCGTTTTCAATTCACTGCACCGCGGGATTTTCTTGTGTCACGCGATTCTGATTTTCCGCACAATTTGAAGATTATTTTGTTCACTTTACTGGATCTCGTTACAATTGTTCAGTTTATTTTTATCGAATGATTTAAAATGTTTATTTTTATTCACTGCACTTGATGTCTTACTCAAACTTTTTCCAGTACAGCAATACTCTTAGCTGCTTTGAGTGCATTTTTTCGAGTGTTCTTCTTTATCATGTTGTAAACCATTATCACTGTTTGGATACCAACCATCACCAAAATTAGCCACAACTTTAATGCATTTTCCTCATGGAACTGTTGATGGTTTTCTAGGAGATTAGTTATTTGAACATTTGCGTCGCCTTCGTTGGACGACTTTGATGCGCCTTTTCCCATAATTGAATCTCACTTATCACTTGAATCTCACTAGCACTGTTTGAAAAACTTCCGATTTTTGTTTTGTTTTTTCACTTGTTTGCTTCATGCAAAATCAATCACTAGATCATCTAGTTGGTGATCAATAATAATCCACTTCGGACTCCGAAAGATTCGAAAGTCACCGGTCGCCATTTACCGTATTAATTTTACCGTATTAAATTTTAGACTTGTTGATTGTTCCGTTGTCTACAAGATTATTTTTATTTAGAATCATTTTTACTTACAAGAAGTCTTACAATCATTGAATTGCTTATGTTCTAAAAGTGTTCTAAAAGAGGCGGTACTTGGAGTTAACTTTTGGTATGTAAATATAAGCCAATCAGAATTTAGCACTATGCATTATAAGCGAAAAGAAATATAACCATTGGCCTCTTGCATCGTGAGAACGATGCACTTGGCGTAGGCAAGGAGATCGAATTACGCTATTGCATATATCGATTGTCTGGAATGATCGTTGGCGTCAGAGTGTAGTGACAATGACATGGGTCATTGCCTGAGTTGTAATTTGGAAAAGGTTGGCAATAATTTGGTTTGAATGTTAGCATGATATGAATGCTTGGGAATTGTGAAGTAAGGTTTTTATGATCGTGGGAAGGTTCAGCATTTCAGTTGATGTGAAATTTAGTTTTACTGTTTTATGCTTTTCACACTCTTAAGGATTTGTGAGAGCTAGGAAACGTTCTGTAATTTGATATTCTTTATGAACATCGGAACATGAACATGTTCTAATGCTTGAGATGAATTATTTATGTTTTTTGAATATTAACTTTGTAATGCAAGTCTATCATGCTACAGATATCTGTTTTCGTTCTTTGATACGTCTACCTAGATTCGTGAGTAATGATAGATGTCAAAAGCTAGCGCACTACGTTCGTGTTAGACCGAGGAGTATCCAAAAGGACGTTGTTATCCACCGTAACAATGACCCTTTTGGCCTCACGGTTTACTCTGATAATTGCAACATTTGATGTAAAACTGAACGTTAATCACCTGCGTAATCAGGCCAACTAGAAGATGACTTTCATCAACCCTGACCCAAAAAGTTCAAAAGCTGACTAATCTCGCAACGGATAGGACCCTCTTTACGTTGTGATATAACGGATGAAAAGTAATAAAACACGATCGATTATCAAGCCGTCCTGCCATGGCGGAGGCATAAGAACTTCTGAATATCTTTATTTGATAATACACAATCTTTGGCTACATACATATCTGAATGTGAACTGGGTAGGGTAAAATCACATATAATAGACGTTTTGCACAAACACAGACTTACACTCCCGTGCATAAGATTGGGTTCACCCCCTAAAAAAACATACAAAAGTGTTCAGTCCATATCTCTGAGATTACACGTCCAATTAAAACTCTCTAAGACGCATTTGATTTGAATTATTCGTACTTCGTATGTAGTTTTACATACACATTTTTTTAATTTTTTACTTAAAGTTGTTACATCTGTCAAAAAACGCACTGAAAAAACATAGCTAATTTCCTCAGCATTGGATCGACCAACGTTTTAAAACAATCGTAAAGAATCGTAATCTTATATTCTCTGAAGAGCGCTCACGAAATTTTTGCGGAAAAATCTGAAAACTATTAAAAATTAATGAAACAGCCATTCAAGTCATCGTGCAAAAGTTTAGATTCACACCTCAAATTTTCCAGGAGATAAGTCAGTATTTAGTGGTATAATAGCATATACCATTAACTTCGATTGTTCTGGTCAATCACGGAGTAGTAACTACTAATTATACGGTCATCTATGCTCATGTTCATGCTCCAATGACAATGATATCATGATGTTTGACGAATAGAGCTCTTGATTAACAGTTAATTGAAGGCTAAATTCTCGACCTATATGAAAGTAATGCTCAGCTCTTTGTTCCCAAAAAATATTGCAACCATTTTGGAATAATGCATCCATTCTCTACTTCCACCCGCAACTCGATGATGCTTAGACCGCACCGGTCTCTTATCACCAATGAACCAGGCCCAGCTCCTGCGGCGCAAATTCATCCAAAACTGTCGCAGCTAATGAGTTATTGTCACCCAACGGTTCGACACTACGGTTGACGAAAATCAACATTCCCCAAATTTACACGTACTGCCGAGATGTCATTAAACGCCGTCAACGCGTACAGAAGCCATGCACCATTTTTGCGGCTGAATTGTTTTATCGCTACACGACTTACGGGCTCCCGGTGCAATAAACGAGTCTAATTTGGGTAGGTCAAATTGAGAGTGAATTGTTTTACGGTAAGACAACAAATTGTGATTTGATGATATTCTGGGATTGCTGGAAAATTTAACATCGTTCAACTGCGGATATCATTTGTCAGAATAAAAAGATTCTTGCCTATTGCACGGAATGTTGTTTTATTGTCGGTGAAATGCAGTAGCACATTTCACGCATTGTGATAAGTTTTCTGAGCACCTTCTGAACGAACTGTATGCAAATAAATTAAGTTGCTATAAAATCAGTTTTGTTAGCGAAGATATCAAGGCGTAACGTGAAAGCTTAGCAACACAGCTATGTTAACTTGACGATCGTGGGAATCAGATTTGATAGGCTGATGTACATCGGCTTGTAAAACACAATCAATCTTTGCATTTGATGCGGTTGTGCATTTGATTATTAAGGTATTTAATTTGAAAAATGTAGAAGAAAATGTTTTTATTGAAATGGTTCATTTTTATATGAAAATTGGGAACTATAAAACTGTAAAGCAAGTTAAGAAAATTAATTGGTATAAATTTTGGGGTCATTGGGCTACCATTTATGTCGCTTGAATCAGTTGAACTAAGTTTTTTATATTGAATATTTGTTATATGCTTATTTTTAACCCAGAAATCCAGTTTCTAATAAATATGACCTGTTTTCAAAACTAAACTAAACTCAAATTCGTATATAAACCCAAAACCGACTATCCATCCACCGGGCATACTTACATTGAGAACACAATTGAAATCGTCTTGGTAATGACTCCCATTTCGGATCCTCTCGATACTGGCGGTGCACTCCAAAGAAAAGGTCAGCATTCGATTTGATTGATTCATTATTTTTGTTGTTCAGCTCACGATTGCACTAAGCGCATACCACACTCGTCAAGCACAATTTCTTCCACTCGCAATCCTTCATGAACCGAACCCTCAATCCCTCAACAGTTGCGTGGGTTGGTTTTCAGTTGTCAGTTCTCAATTAGGACACCCTTGACGGTGACCGTATCTTTCACTTGATTAACAGCAGCAGTGTTGCAAAAACGCCAACAAGACACCCCGGGTCTCTGGAGAGCAAAGAGCTAATACAATTATAATAAGTCCAAACGGCACTGCCACTGCTCTGTTGCGGTGGCGCTGAACTAATTTATGCTAATTTTTGGCACAAATTGTGCACACTTTGTAGAGGTCTTGGTAAAGGGGGAAGAGGCACACTTTCGTCGTTTCGTCTTTGTTAGGGCACACCCCCCGCACAGAGCACACTATTGAGCTGATTATGGTGCAGTAAGTAACAATGAGCGGCGTTTTTCCGGAGGCAGCACACAATGGGATCATTTCAGAAGCAAAACGATCAAAATTTCTAAGAAAATACCTTTTAGCGCATCGGTGTCTTCAGAGAACATGGTCAGAGGTTTTAACATTGTTGTACTCAATTATTTAAGGTTAGGCCGCAAGGTAAACCAGAGTAAAACAAATATTTCTAAAAAAGAGGGTAAGTGTCTTTAGTATTACTGACTTTTAAACCTTGTGGTGGATTAAAACAAGCACTACTTGTTTTAAAAATAGTTCTCGTTTTAATCCATCACAAGGCCGAAAAGTCAATAATAATACAGTAGGTACATCAAGTGACAGTCAACCACATTTGAAAGTTAGTGTATTCAGCAAAGTTGTAAAATAATCAATTTCGTGTATCTTTGCTATTTTGTTTTTCAAGGAGAAATTGTACCAATTTAGCGACATGACCTCAAAATATGTTATTTTAACATTTTTTATATAGTACTTATTCGACCTGAATACATAATAACTGTACAACTAAATTGTGTAGCGTTTGAGCAGCTTTTTTGAAAATTTGTTAACTATTTTCACTGTGGAAAACTTTCACAGTGGAACAAAATTCAAATTTTTGTATGTCCCAATTATCAAATTATGAGTCCCTGTCCCAAGTCAACTTGGGATTGCTTAATTTGGAATGTTCCAGCGCATCTCAATTGTGAACTATAGGTCACCACAGTTCTATAACACAACGTAACATAAATAACATTTTTGCGTGTCTCAAGGATCAAATTATGTGTCTCTAGTAGATTTTGGGCTGCTGGATCTGATGCCGTTCTCAAAAATGTTCCAACACATTACAATTTTTAGCTATAGGCCGCCAAATTTGTATAAAATACTGGTTTCATTGATGTTTACATGAAATTTAAAGTACGATTTATCAAACTTTTTTGTGATCCAATTCACCAAGCATGCGAAATAGGACTTGAACTTTCAGTTTATATATAATTTAGTGGAAATTGCACGATTAAAATTAGATAAAATCATTATTTTCAATGTGCGGTCTCAATACAAAACTCTTAGTTTCTCTTATATGGCTGAAAACAATACTTTTCTGAATCACCAAAAAAATAACTTTTGAGCATCAAAAGTATTATGAACTTTGATTTCTGTGGCAAATTGAACAAATAAATTACCATATAAGTTGACAAAGTTGCAAGCATATTTTCTGAAATAGTCATATTTTTTCAACGGTCAATATCTCAAAAACTAGACGTGATATGATATTTTTGAAAATGGCAATGGATTCAGCAACCCTTAATTAAGTAAATAGTGGTGTTTTGATGATTGAGTCAAAAACGTGCTCCGCGGTGTAATCTATTGGTTTAATGAATATTTCCATGTAATTAAAACTATGATTTATCGCACATTATGGTGATCTTAATCATGATACATGCAGAGTAGGACATGAACTTTCATATAAAAGACAGTTTGTACGATTGTACGATTAAATTTTGATTGAAACGATTTATTCAACGTACCTGCAGTTTCCATACAATTTTTTTCGTTTCTTTGTATTTCAAAACACGATACTTTTCTACATCATCAAAAAGTATCTATTGAGTATCGAAAGTATAACGAATTTTGTTGCAGGTATTCTTTAACAAATTGAGTTTAAATACTGTAATAAATTGAACAAATAAAACGCTAAACAAGCTGCTAAACTTGCATGCAAGTTGAAACAAATCGAAAAACAATGTTCAAAACAATTTTCAACAGACAATAGCTCAAAAACTAAACGTGTTATGATATTCTTGAAAAGGGCTATGGATTCAGTAAACCCTAAAGTGTGCAAAAAGCGATAGGGGAAGGGGTGGTAAAATGAAGGAAGGAAGGAAATCATCTTGTTTCTGATAGAAAAACGAGGAATTTATATAGTTCTATCGCACAAAATCAAAAAATAGGGAAGTAATCTATAGCAGCGACATAGATTCAGACTAAAATAGCTGAATTTGCATATATTTTCATCACTATCAAAAAGCGATGCAAATGTTCATTTTACCTGCACTATGTGGGTAAAATGAACAGCGGTTGGTGGTAAAATGAACACCGCGAAAAACGTGAGCGAAACAAATATTTCTGAAAATTTTCATTGCCCCACCGAAAATACATCCATTAATGATTGTAACCCATTGAAAAAGAATTCTAAATTTGTATCAGATTTGACATCATATCATAACGATATTCACCTCACTGAAAAACCTCAAGTCTTCCGAGCTTAAAGTTACGTAAGTTCTAATTTTCAAACGTGGTTTTCTAACATCTTAGTTTTCGTTGGTATTTCCACTTCAATTGACCTCCGTATCAACTCGAACACTCAGATTTATGCTCTAAATCGTCAGAGCTTGATAAAAATTCATCAAAATTTGTTTTTTCTCGGTAAAAGGAATGGTGTTCATTTTACCACCCCTGTTCATTTTACCACCACTTCACCTATTTTGAAAATTGAGCCTAAAATTGTTCCGCACCCGAGTTCTGATAATAAAAATGTGATATTAGCTTGAAGAGTAACATAAGAGATAAAATATCTGAAAAATGTTGATCCTACAACTTCGGAACCATAGCAAAATTTAGTGTTAGCAGTTCTAATGAATAGCTCGCTGCTATTGGTCAGGTCCAACCAGAATGAGTCGGAGAATTAATAATCGTGCTCTATATTCTTTGATTTGGATTAAATTTTACAAATGTTTCCATTATGGTAGAATTAGCTCTATTTATATGTGAATTATTCATTTCCCTATAAAATCTTGATAGGGAGATAATGTCTGTGACAAAGTACTTTAATAGAGAATTTTTCATTTATTTTTTCTCAAAACAATTTTGGTGGGTTTCTAATATTTTGTTTTATTTTTGTCAACATAAACGCGTTTTCATTATACAAAAAGAATCTTCAATTTATTACAAATCATAATGATTATCATGACCACTTCTCTGAAAGTACCCGTTGTTAAATGATTTCAAGTTAATTGTAAAATAAATATTTATGTAATAAAATATCGTAAAATCGGGTGTAATTGATCAGAAGGGTGAAATTGATCATCGTATCACACGATTTTATTTATTCGTAATGGAGCACAAATATCAATGTAAGCTGCAGTAAATGAACGTTGTTTGTCGTAAATATTGTCAAATTGTGTGTTGTGAAGCTTTTTGCGTTAAAAAATGTTTATTACTATGAAAATAATGTAAAATTTCAATATCATGCGCGGTGCAGATTTCATCACCAAAACTCGTACCAATTAGCTCATATGGCTGAAATAATTTATATTTTGTTAGATATCATTGAATTCCTTAGGAAATTGCATGCATTTAGGCGTTTTCCGCGTAATTCTTGAAATTTAACTATTCGTTATTCATATTAATATTGCATTGTTCAGAATTTGACAAGCATATTCGGATTCAGGGAGCTCAAATTTATCATGTAGAGTTGTTTTGAAAACTAACAATAATGGCATTGACAAGTGATCAATTTCACCCCGAAATAAAATGTTAACTTCTGCGTTCATGAGTCTCATTGTGCAGAATAAAATGGCGTAGTGGTAACGCGCCCCAACTAGAGATCGGGGAGTCTCACGATTATGATGGTCTGGGGGTGTTTTTTTATGGAGTGGAGTAGGAAGCGTCGTGAAAACCGACGGAATAATGACGGCAGATTCCTACATCAACATCTTGCGGGAAAATCTGGAGGTTTCGCTGATCCAGACGGGCCTTGAAGAGAAATTCATATTTCTCTAGAACAACGACCCGAAGCATACTGCCAAGAAGACCAAGTCTTTCTTCCGGTCTTGTCGGATTAAACCACTGGAATGGCCTCCACAAAGCTCAGACCTCAACCCCATCGAGAATTTGTGGGCGATTCTCGATGCCAGGGTTGACAAAACTGGTTTTACCAACAAAAATAATAATTTTGAAGCCTTGGAGCGCGCCTGGGAAGAACTAGAACCACAACACCTACAAAACCTGGTGAAAAGCATGCCGAAGCACCTCCAGCAAGTCCAAAAGGCCAAAGGAGGACACATTAACTATTAAATTGCTTTTTATTTTTCTTAAATCATCTTTTCTGGGGCCAAGAAGGAAGTGGGCACTTTATTTTGTCACTATTTATTTTTCAATACAAACTGATTTTCTTTTTCTTTGAGTGAAATTATTTTTTTTATCAAAATTTCGTAAGTGCAACTTTAAAAGAATATCAATAATAAAATATCAAAAAAGATTTAAGTGTGTTAACTTTAATTTGAAATGAAAGATCCTCGACCAGCGGGATTCGAACCCACGAGCCTCGGCATGGTCTTGCTGAATAGCTGCGCGTTTACCGCTACGGCTATCTGGCCCCACAAGTATAATAAAATCCAAAACACTAGAAGGAAATTCCAGTGTTGCATCCATTGTCCATCGCAAAGTGCAAATAACCTTTCTTAGCAAAACTACTTGTAACGATCATAATCCGATCGCTCATAGTGAATCTCAAACCATTACCTTTCCACTCACCTAAAACCTCGACATCTATGAAGGCGTCGGTGTTTGGCCGGCCTGTTGTTAAGTGGATGCCATACCATCATTATCCTTTCCTATTCCCGTAACGGCCTTCTCCGTTCTCCGTGCAATAGAAGCTTTTATGTCTTTCATCTATGAACTCCGTTTGGATGGCAATTCATTCCCAAGTAGCCTCCCATAACCAGTTGGAATAAGATTGAAAAGCAAAAACATAACGCACGGTGCCCCGACAGACCGTTATTATGCAAAAAAATTGTCCATCAAATCTGAGCACAGGGCTCGATTCCTAGCTTCATTCTGCACCTCTGGACCAATTTTTAAAAAAATCCCTAGGAGGAATCTCGAGAAATCTCGATTTGAAGTTTTTGACTAAAATAGCACTGAAAAAAACCTACAAAAACACTAAAAAAGTTGGCCAAACTGTTCTCAACTAGTATAACAATGTTACCGTTGCTATAATTAGAAATATTTACGACTTATCCTGCATTCGCACTAAATGACCAGCTCACTGAAGTTTGCCTATTTTATTCGCTCAATAGTTTTCGCTCCTATTCTTAAATAAATGTGCTTAGAGAGCCAATAATAAGCGTTTTATACAGGGCAAATTGACAATGATGTTTCATTTAGGTAAGCTTGTATTAATCGTTGCTCTCTTTGCATTATTATTAAAAAACTGCTTAAGTTTTCGAAGCACTTTTTAGTGTTGCACGATAAAGGATCGCGAGGTGTTTTGGCGAAGTTGTTAACGAAATAATGGATCTTTGAAGTCAGATAAGCCTTTATCAAGCAGTGTTGAAATGTCGTCTCCATTTGCAAGTTGCGGGTCCCTAAGCTGGTTACGTAATCAATAAAAGGAGATATTTGCAGCTAGAACACGTGTTTTTACTACAAGGGAAACATTATTATCATACGTCACACGTATATTGCTCTTCAACAACTTTAATTACATCTCCATCAAGAACTGCCTCAGCATCAACACATCTGAACCTGTTTTTTTTTTCTCTATATGCGACCTTATACGTTTGGGTAGAATAAATGGCATCACAAGCTTATCTTAGTTGTTTATCTTCAAAATGGTAAAACCCTGCTTTACTGCACTGTGATCGATTCCAATAAAGTCATCGTCTGCAAAATCAAGGAGTATAAGCAGGGCAGACAATCGTCAGATTCGTCACCGACGAAATAAAAAAATAACTTCATCCAGTATAATAACTCTGGCAGGGCGTCGTCTCGTCATCGACGAAAGAATGCATGACTAACTTCAACCCAAAATCGTCAACGAGCAAATATTTCTTCATTCCGCTTGCTACCCTTACATACATAAAGAAAGCGTTTACTGTATATTCGGTTCATATTTTCAATCGGTTTGGTGCTCCCGAAAGAAGATTCGCCCATAATGAAGGAATCGTATTTGATCGTCATCATGACGCCGAGCCTATGTGACTGGATCTCTGCGGCAAATCGTCAACCGACGATGGTTGAGTGACGATGAAAACGCTTCTTTTAGTTTCGTCGCCGACTGTTTCCATTTGACGGCGACGATTGTCTACCCTGAGTGTAAGCGACAAAACGCAAAATTGAACAGAAAAATTCGGAAACACATCTCTTTTCATTCCATGTAATTTTACAAAAAAAGGCTCCTCGTCTACAATCCTTACACTTGATTAAGTTTGTCTGCTTAATCAGCATTTAGTCTCATTTTTAAGTCTTTGACATTACCTGAAACAGCTAGATTTTTGTTACTGAGCCGAACCACTAGAAATCAATAAACAGATTGACGATGAATCCCGAAAAAAAAAATAAAACGAAGTAAATGATTGAAGGTATATAGAGTGGAAGTCCTAGTGAAGTTGATACTTAAGTAGTGCTTAATGGGGCTTTGTTTAAAATTGTTAATCTTCGAACACTTGTGACATATGACAATCATGTTTCCCATGCAGTTATAATCCTGTTGAGGCTGAGAATGTTGAACAGGATATTTTTTACGTAAAGTGCTGAGGGCGATACTCGGTGGAAAACTAGACGTAAATATCAAGAGTAGTGCCAGATGAACAAAGAAGAAAATTTGATTAAGTAAAATAAATACGGCAGACTTTGGTGGGCTGGTCACATAGTGTGAAAGTCGAAAAATAAGCTGTTAATTAAAAATATTCAGCATTGAATGTTTTACGTTTATTGAACGTAACATCAATAGTATATTGAAATTTGTTTCTTTGATTTTATTCTATTAAACTAAGCTTTCTGGTTTACGCCATGTAAAAGCATACTTAAGCAACTCTGGTGAGTTAATTCGGTTGTAAATATTTCTGTTATATAACAGCTCCTAGTATGCAATCTACGAAATACTCCGTTTACTACACAAACCATACCGAAAGCATATGCAAAATTTACTACAAATCAAAGCTGGTCGAGTTCTGTGACTAATCGATTTGACATGGAATTCGTCTGATATGCCAATATTATTTCATTGTTTCCAATATTATTCATTATTTAAATCATTCCCAAATCTTTTATCTCTTATATACATCAAGTAAGTATCACTTTTAGCTATCCATACCAAACATTGTTATTACTAAGCTTCTTTCGCTTGCTCGTTCAGTGTTTCATTTGGGCACTTTTCTGTACTCTAATATTGATTATTTTGTTGTTTAATTATGGTATTCTTTTTCATATAAGTACATGTAGCTACATTATGTTAGAATTACAAGAACTGATTTAAGTATAGGCCTTCCGATCCACATGCGTAGCCGAGGAATTTTCGAATGCTTATGAACTGAGTTAATACCCACACGAACTCGTTTAATTATGTTCTGCCAAGGTTTATGTAAAACGACTGGTTAAGGTTATCCATCTACTTAATCAGATCTTAAACCATCATAAGTTATCTCCGTAGGTTTATTAACACCATGTACAGTGCATAATGGTCCGAATCGATAATTTAGCAGCGAAAAAAGTTTTCTCTGTTCTCGTCGATTTTAGATAATTGATGTCTTCAACGAAGTTATTCGTAATTGAGTCTTCTAAGGAAATAGTTGAATAGGGTGGCCCTTATTTAAGTTGAAATTTTCGAATTGAGCTAGAAATTTTAAAAAGAAACTCTTGCCCCATTCGAACTTTTGCCCCACTTTACTCTATGTAAAAACTGTTACCAAGCTGCTACTCTTTTTTATTTCTTGAAAACGAAGTTAAAGTACATTGGAATCTCAAGGAAAAAAGCTAAAAATATTCTTCAACTTTGCTAAAGACACTAACCCTTCAAGGATTTTTTAAGAAACCATTAACTTTTGCTTGCCACAAGGTTTACTAACCTCAAAATTATTTAGTTCAAATAGGAACACTAATCTTTAGAACACTTGAAGACACCGAAGTTCCAAAACGTCATATGAGACCCTTCAATGGTTTTGATCGCCTTTTTTCCTAAACGTTCCCATTGTGCCACACAGAGAAAGCTATGTGTCGCATCGGAGACAACAGGGAAAGGCTGCTGGCAGGCTGGCTGGCTGGCTGACAGGGCTAACAGGGCTGCCGGTGGCTTTGTATTTCGGTGTGCTCGATGCCCCACACCGTGTTTATGATAATGATGTTTGTCAAAAATTTACGGCTCACAGCTGGATGGTTGCAAAATTTGGCAAACCACGATAATGTCCTCTATCTATGGGTACAGTTGTAGTTTCGGTAAGGTCGCAGAAGGAGAAATTTAATTTTATTCAGTCGTGTCGAAGGTCACCTACCAAAGGTTCCTAGTTACCGGATGTGGTTCGTATTTGTGAATGGTAGTTAGATGTTGAGAGTGGCAAATTTCAAACGTAGTAAATTCAGGAATGTATAGATAATAGGTAGAATAGATTAAAATAGCGTTTTGTGTGGTTTGTTATTTCCAATATAATGGTAAATCGTGATTAAATAATGTACTCAGTGGTTTTCTGTTGATAAGGAGATAAAGACATTTAACATATTTTTTACATTTGGCTTGAAAGCCCTCAATGTGATTTTTGGAAGTTGAATTCTTATCTAACATGAGCTTATCAGGCATTCTAAAGATCAAAATATTTGTATTATTTGCTGTAATAATGTAACTTATTAATTTGATGATACTTCTGTATCGGAAAAAAATCAGAATTGATGAAGTCCTCAACGTATCTTTAAAACGCCAAAATATCATCTAGTCTGGACTGTCTAAACACCGATAACCAGATAACTTTGAAATATTCTAACAATGTTTATTGGAAAATAAAGTTTTCTTTATTTTAGGAAGCAACCCAAGCAACCAAAAGTTCGGACAACAGGGCATGTTTTGGCTTAATCAGCTCACTTTTTAAGTAATTAACCGAACTTTACAGTTCGCATAAAGTTCGTTTAAGTTGCCTTCAAACCTTCAAGTAAGAGAGAAGTTCAATTCAAGCTTGTTCTGAACTTTCTAGTTGATGACAAGTTTATGAGTTACTCTTTCGAGAATCAAGTTCCGTTATTATTCGCAGTGTACTCTTAATCAGCGAAAAAGTTTCACTGAAACTAAATTTATACTAGAAGTGATCTTTGGAGTTCACCGCTTAAGTACTATTCGAACTTTTGGTTGCTTGGGAAGCCTTCATGCCAAACGCAGCCAAATATTTTTTTCAAATCTAGAACAGCAAGACCAGTAGAATAGCGTTTAGATTTGTTGGAACGAATCAAATTTATTACACGTTAAGATGATGAGTGGTCGAATGTCCATGTTGAAATCTGAACTGTTCATTGGCAAAAAATGAATTTTCATTGATGTAGACCATCATTTTGTTCAAAATGACCTTTTCAAAATGTTTACTGATGGAAGAAAGCAAACTGATTGGTCGATCGCTGGAAGCATCTGCAGGATTTTTGTCAAGTTTCAAAATTGGCACAACCTTGGCGTTTTCTAGTTATCAGGAATATATGCCATATATCCTATACAAACGCCAAAGCCAGTAATGCAAACTATCAAAAACATGCTGGTAAGATTTCTATCGACTGACATCACACGCATCATAAAACTCTAGTCACCTGATTTGAACTTGCTCTGCTGTGCACTCCGGAGTCCGGAGTATCGAAAACCGTGACAGTTTAATTCGATTCTGTTTTCGTCTGTCGTACCGTCGAAAGTGAAGCCACTCTGCTTGAAAATTGTCCCACTTGGATGGCAGCGTCGAAAACTGACAAAATTTCTATGTTGCCGACAGACGACGAAGTCCATGTAACAGCTCCCCTCATACAAAAAGCGAGGAAGCAACCGGAACGGCGTCGAGGGACGGCGCTGAACGATTCTGACCTAGTTTCCATGCATCGCTAAATTGCTACTACCACTTCGCTACATCTGCTGCTCCTCTTCACGTTCTGAACTCTGTTCTTGTCTAGCCTGGAACCGAAGTCGGTCTCTGTAGGTGCAGTTATGCTCCGAAGCATACATATGTTGCTCCCTTTGAAATTTTGGGAGCCCTCTTCACTCTTTAGTAGTCCGTTACTGCAGAGTGTAGTGGCAGAATCTAGACCTAGGGAGAAGTATACTTATTGGCTACATGACATTCCAGTTCCAGAGACTAGGTCCCGAATTAATGAGTGTTGATTGGACCAAATGCCAGGGTTCTCTGTGAACGTGGTGTCATTTATCACAAAACGCAGTATTTGTAGAAATTGGTCTCCACGAGGGCGATGCGTGGCATTGAAGTTGTTTTTTATTAGATTGGACTAATTAATGATTAAATTTTCTAACTCAAGCCAGCTCACATGAAATAAAAAAATTATTATGAATTAGATTTGGAATGGATTTGGATATTGAGATGAAAAAATTCTTGGAAAGTTCAAAATCGCTTTGAAAACTTTGCCAGAATGTATTTTTATGACAGTGCTGACAAATCTGTTCCAACACATGGCCTCTTGCAACAATAGTAACATATGAAACAAGTACAAATAAATGTATAAAGAGGATTTATGTGATAACACATTTTCATGACAGCTATTAAAATTCATAACGAATATGCAAATGCCACACATCCATCATACTCATAACTCCTGCGAAAAGTGTAGGTACCGGAAATTATGCATGAAAGCGTTTCGATACGAGCATAAATGTGGGCTGGGCAGTTGAATGCAACGGGAAAGCCTTACCCTCATTGTGCAGAACAAAATTGCCACAGTTTGCACACTTTTTAAATTACAATTTCCGTAAGGATTTCGGAATTCATGTTTCGGTGTGCCACTTTACACTAAATGGTACTGAGTGCCCTGCTGACTATACAGCCCACCGGTCGAGTCCATACAATTTAGAACTGCATATGCACCCCCAGATACTCAAGGAAACTTGTTCCTAACTTTTCCCGGATCCCGTTAATTGCTGTTTCGGACCAACCGCCGTCCGATAGATAGCGGGAAATAGTGTGGCATACATAAATTGCATTTAATTAAAGCGTAAAGTGTGCCTTTATTTTCCATTTTCGCGGCACAATTCAAATGGGGCAATGGCGTTATGGACCAGTAGTAAAAGATAGCCATGTCGCGACACAGTGGTTTGAAAGGCAAAATTTCATGCCAACGTAACGCTCTTGCTTTTGAAATTCCAATTTCATTCCTGTATAGATAAGAAAGACGTAGTTCTACGTCAAAACACGATCATCACCCTCTTTCGAAATACTACTACCGTTTTGTCTCAAATTCCGAACAGACTCATATTCCGAGCACTCGGTTTTTGTATGGCGATTTGGTTGAAATGTTTCGTTGAAATACGTCACCAAATAACAGGAAAATGGTAGTCAATTGCATTTCAATTTTAACGTCTCCAATATAATTTATTCCGCGGGCGTAGTGATGATTCTCTAGTTTGAGATCAAAAGAACCAGCTCAGATAATTTTTTGTTTGCGAAATTATTCATTTGAATACGATTTATTCATGCTGTTCGGAATTTGAATCAATGTGTTTGGAATATGAGACAGAATGAACACAGAACACAGAATGAATCAAAATGTTATTCCATACTTTTACGTAAAACAATAGTAAAACTAACTAAATCAACATTATTATCGGTACAATCAACAGCTAACAGTTAGACTTTGCGAAGAAATTAAAATTTACATAAATATCAGCCAATTTATGCCAATCAGATGCATTCGAAGTCACTGTTGGTCTTAAGTGTTCGGAATATGAGTCAAAACGGTATGTTGGGAAAAATTTCTCCATACATTAAGAGGTATCAACACATCACTGATTTATGGAGTATAATTTTTTTAAATTATTTTTGTTGAAATTAGTTTTGAAAGTACTTTGATGATTCCTCGACATGTTGTACTGAACAATCCTCAATGACTCCTTTATGAAATCTATTATTAATCAACATTTCTCCAGGTATTACTTTTTAAATCATCCAAAATACCTACCAAAAATCATCCAAATTTATTGGGCGACCATAACTAGTTCACCAGGATATTTCTTTAAAAATTTATCCTGGTAATTTATATGAAAGTATGCCATGGATTTCACCGACATTTTTTGTTAAAGGTAACCAGAGATTCCTCTAAGATTTAGTTGAAAAAACGAGAAAATACTTCCAAAATTTTTTTTCATGTTTTTTGAGAAATTCCAGTTGGATATTTTTAGAATCAAATTAAGCAACAAATCCAGGGAATTTCTTCCAGTGCCACCCGGATATTTACTAATAATTTCTGAAAGAATTGCGTTGCGGAATTTTTCTAGAGATCAATGGGCGACCTCTGTCGATTTTTCTTTGCAAAAGTAAGATTTCCCATAGTTAATCCCATACAAACTTTGAACGGCTGGCGCTGAAATATGGTTTCTCCGATCGAGCTGAAATTTTGCACAGTTGTTATGAGACCTAAAAGCAATCAAAAAAAGGGACTGGAGCGAGAATCTAAATTTTGTCCCACACTATTATCCATCTGGAGTTCTAAAATGGACATCAGTTTATTAGACTTTTTTTTTAAAAACTACCACAAAATTTGTGAAAAGTTCTAACCGGGGTTTTCAAGGATTGTACAGAAATTCCTGCAAGATTTATTCTAGGAATTTATTCTAACACGGCCGCGCAAAAATGTTTCCATGAATTTTTGATTTTCGCCAAAACTTTATTTTTGCATGAAACGTCCAGAAATAATGTTACTTTTTGCCCACAAGTGTTTCTACCCTATATATGGAGAGAGAAATCGTGTTCAGAATAAAAGGACCTGAGAAATCATCGGCATAGGGAGAGATATCGAGATGTAGAATATAGATTATGTGGAGAATCGACTATATCTACATTTTAACTGAACGTTTCAATAAATGAACTATTGAAAACATTCAAATAAATCGGTGGCGAATCGAAATCTTTTGTTTGTTTGAATTCTTCATACTTAGATTATGAAGCAAACAGTAAACGATAAAATAAAATTTGTTGCTGAAATTAATGAACAAGAGTTTTGGGGAAAATGAAAATTAAGCGTTAGCTAGAATAAGGACGTGTCACATGACCGATTTCTCTTCGTCGATTTTTTTTTATTATAAAGGTGACAAGCCGCAAGTTTGTCAACATTTTTTCACCTCATGACGCCATATTGCATCGATGCCTAGCATCCTGAAGGGAAAATAGCTAATAAACCCGTATCTTGGCACTTTTATTAACAGAAGAGAGGATTGATGAAGAGAAATCGATCATGCGATTTACGCCCTTATTCTAGCAAACGCTTGATTTTAATTTTCTCCTAATTCTTAGGTCAGGGGAGAGCATTTCCAAATGGCTCTTCGTTGCCTCTTTGCAGATTTTTGCTCCAAAGAGCGAAGAGAAAAGCGAGATTAGGCTCTTGCGTTGACGGAGCAATCAACCCCAGTTCAGCCCAAAAGCAATGTATTTATGAAGCTTCTCAGTAAGCAAGAGCTGTCAAATGGAAGATGTGCATGAGAAGGCTAGCATGCTACTGAAGGCAAAGGGGTTGGAATTTTACACGCACGATGCCTCCGATAGTAAGCCGTTGAAGGTGCTCATTCGTGGGCTGCCGTAATACATACACTCCAGAGGCAATCATCGAAGAGATGGAGGTGGCCGGACTGAAGCCGAAGAACGTGTTCCCCATCCGACGAGTGCAAGGAGGAAGGCATCGGGGCAACCTTTATCTGGCCCACCTGGAGAAGGGTTTCATCACCAAGGCGGGCCTGCTGAAGGTGAGAGCGCTCTTGAACACCATGGGAGCGGTACTGCCCGAAAAAGAAGGACGTGACGCAGTGTGACAACTGCCTCGCGTTCGGTCACAGTACGAGAAACTGTCACATGAAGCCCCGCTGTGGCAAATGTACCGATACGTACGCAACGACGACATGCCAGCCGAAGATGGTATCGAACCGAAGCGCACCAACTGCAGTTCCAACCATGAGGCCAACAGCCGTAATTGCCCCAAACGAGCGGAATTCCTGGCGCCAGCAAGCATCCACCGCTGACTGAGGAGCACTTTCCTACTCACCGCTACCAGGTGCCCAATCTGCCACCGGCAGGCACCCCACCTGTCGGCCCCCTTCGCTCAGCGTTGCTTTGTGGACGCCACCACTGCCCCACCGGTGCAGAAAGCACCCTCTTCTGGATGGGGGTATCCTGGACCTAGAGCCCCCGGCACTCCTCTTTCCGACGGCGGCTCCCTGTACACACCGGAGCACATGTTGGGGTACACCAAGATCTTGTTCCAACGGCTGCTCGCCTGCCGTTCCAAGTCGGAACAAATCAAAGTCAGAACAAATTCGGTGATATTGGCTTACTGTCGAAATATGACCCGTGAGGCCATCGCCATGATCGCAAACTGAAACGCTTGCTCCCTCCGGAAAAGCATCGATATTGATGATGGAGTCGCACCTCAAGCCTGAGTTGATCGTCTCCATTCCCAACCATCGACTTGTGCGGCTAGATCGGACTGGCTCTGAAGAAGGGGGAGCCGCCATCGCTTTGCGCCACAACATCAACTGTCGCCTGCTGCCGAGCCTGCAGCTCAAAATCATCGAGGCCGTAGGAGTAGAAGCAAATGCTACTAATGGCTCGATCACCATCATCGTTGCATACAACCCAACGCAAGCAGACCACAACGATGGGTCGGCAACGGCCCTACGGCTGGACATCACCAAGCTTACTCAGCGGCGCGGGCGGTACATCATCGCTGATGACCTCAACGCGAAGCACGAAGCCTGGGAGAACCCCGGAACCGAAACGGAGTCATCCTGCAGCAAGACTTGGAGGAAGGTGACTTCAACATTTTTGGACCGGATGCTCCCACCTGGTTGAGCAGATCCGGGGACGATGCCATCATCGACCTGTTCATCACCAACGTGGTTAACATCTCCCAGCCGGTCGTCTACCAGGATCTCAGCTCGGACCAGGTGGTGGCCAAAGTTAGGTCCTCGGTCAACCGGCATCTCAAGATTTGGCACAACTATCATCGTGTCAACTGGGATCAATCCCGGCAGTGTGTCGACACCCACGTTGACTACGAAGCGCGACCCGAGACATCTGATGACATCGATCGACAGCTGCAGGCCATCGAAGAGGCTATTTCCCAGGCCAGAGAACGGCACGTGCCGACAATCTGATAGGCTTACTAAAGATTTGACTTCGTAATACCACCCGCAGACAGTACCAGCGAACTGGGCTGTCTGCCCTTAAATCCGATGTCAATCAGATGAATAAATTTATCAGGGCCAGAATGTTGGACCTCAGAAACCAAAATTTCTTCAAAAAGATCCGTGCTCTCCCAGACTGTGCTCAACTGTTCTGGAAGTTACCAAAAATTTTAAAAACAAAGCCCAGACCCATTCCAAACGGCTCATCGGTGGAATGGTCCAACAAGACAATTACCTAGGTTTAAATTTCGACAACAAGTTGACAAAACGGTTACGAGATGCAGCACGTTGCTGTATCCCCTTATCAACCGTAGGTCGACACTGTCTCCATAGCAAAACCTTGCTGTCTACAAACATATCTCGCGTAACTTTTCAAAACGTCCTAAGTAACAAATGTAAACAAATCGAGATTATCATTGTAAATCATTTGCGTTGCACCACTAAGCAGCACACTAGAACACTCGTTCTGATATATTAACAATAAATTAATCTATTAAAAGCTTAACAAAATGACCAATGTTCAAAACTGCATCGCTTTTAATCAATTGTTACATTGGACCTTTGATCAGAGAACCAACCACATGTCCTATGTAACATTTATGAATAAACACGATTCTAATGTTACATTGGACATTCCTGAATAAAGCTTTGGAATGGAGTTTAAAAGGTAGAATGATTTGTAGAAGCGTGTCTGAGACACTACTTAGATGTATAGAATGCCACAATAACTGCTTCTCAATCATTTCAGTCGATATTTTCAGAGTCGAACTGCCTCGCAAAATTGAAAACGCTCAAGTGACAAAAACAGAATGAGTTACACAAAACTGTATTTTGGTCTTCTTGCCAAACCATGTTTTTACCGTTTCGCTGGATTGGATCAGCTGCAGCTTCTCTTTTCATATAATTAGCGCATTGCGTGCATATAGGGGAATGATATTGAGCACAAGATTGAGCATCATGATGTCATTGTATCTATCTGATTCAGATGCATGATCGATCAAGCATATGAATATGCTTCCCGGCAGCAACACGAGCAACGTACATGCGCGACTTGCTCACACATATTTTCAGAGCGATCAATCCCCGACGGGAGGAGAAGCTGTATGTATTTGTTAGGCGTGGGCTCCTTTCTCAAGTTCCTACAACAAGATGGACGGCGTCGTCATCGTCATCATTCCCCACCGCAATTTCTTGTTTCAACCGACGGCTGGTGCTGATTGCAACACAGCCGTCACCACCACCACGTCATGCAGTGGGAAACTCACACATGATCATGTGGGCGAAACCGTCATAAAAACGGGGGGAAAATTGAGGGAGAATCAGTGAGAGAGCAAAATGTCCTACATACAGCTCAACGTTTCCCCTCCTTCTGTTGTTACATAGGACACATAGACGGAGGGAAGAAGTGATGTCGTGGGATTGAATGAATCAAAACAAAGCACAGCTGGTGTCTCCGATTAGCACACCGCAACAAAATGTCGATATTTTCAGAGTCGCTCTGCCTCGCAATATTGAATACGTTCAAATAAATAACAAAAAGAGAACGAGGTACACAAAACTGTATTTTGGCACGGCAGCAACACGAGCAACGTACATGCGCGACTTGCGCACATATATTTGCAGAGCAATCATTCACCGAAGAGCGGAGAAGCTATCATTGTATTTGTTAGGCGTGGGCTCCTTTCTCAAGTTCCTACAACAAGATGGACGGCGCCGTCATCATCATCATTTCCCACCGCTATTTCTTGTTTGCGCCGACGGCTGGTGCAGAATACAACACAGTCGTCACCACCCGTCGTGCAGTGGGTAACTCACACACGAACAAGTGTGGGCGAAACCAGCATTGAAACGGGGGGAAGATTGTGAGAGAAACAGCGAGAAAGCAAAAAGTCCCATGTACAGCTCAACGTTTCCCCTCCTTCTGTTGTTACATAGGACACATAGACGGAGGCGAAAAAGTGACGGCGTGGCATTGAATGAATCAAATTGTTGTTGTTTGTGAGGGACTTTAACCCGAAGGTCATTCGTCCCTTCTTCAAATGAATCAAAACAAAGCACAGCTGGTGCCTACGATTATTACACTGCAACAAAATGAACAGTTCAACTTGAATGTTGAAGCAGTTCAACGCACGTGGATACAAAATGAAATAAAACATGCTTGCTGTGTGCTCAAATCAAAATGTCCGATGTTACTATAACTGAAACAAAATGACCGAAGTGCATGTCCAATGTAACAATTGTTGAAACAGAACGACCTATGTGATTTATCCTATGTACATATTTTTGGTCAAAACGTCCTATCTGATGTTTTTTTAGATTTCAGTGTAATTTCCAAATAAATTGACAAAATTTCATTTCTTACGTTGAACTCTATTACACTGCTTCCCTCTACAAGCAACACAGTGGGGAAAAATTGTTTCATTTTGATACAGTTTCAAAATATATTTTCACAACCTTCAAGCTCGATTTACTCGAAATGTGTGAATTGTTAGATAGGCCGTTTTGAAAAGTTACGCGAGATATCATTCGTCCCGTGATCGAGTACGGCATGCCGGTCTGGGAGAGCTGCGCTAAAATCCATCATCTAAAGCTCCAGAGGGTTCAGAACAAGTTTCTGAGAATGGCTCTGAACGCCCCTTGGCGGATGCGAAATTCTGAGGTCCTTCGTCTGGCAAGACTCTTGAGGATCGCTTTAGTGAGTCTATCGAGAGGTTCATGGCATATTCGTTGGGTAGGATTTTGAAATTCATAAATTTTGAAATACCAGTGCTCTGGAGAGCCAACATGAAAATTAGGTTTAAAATCAATATGTAATAACAAATGAAAATCATTGCGCAGAGAAAAAAACAGATGAAGTACCCCAGGGTTAAACCCTTTGACATATAAACACATTGTATTGATTATTTTTCCTCTAATTAAAATTATTTTTCAAATGAAAAATGGTACCTCTAGTTTGTTCAGACATTTTTCACAATAGAATCAATAATCTTACTCAATATTTTGACTCCAAAAACAATTATAACACAATATTTAATGGAAATAGGGACGTTCCGATATTGCAAAGTATCGATATTTAATTCGATACGATTATCGAATCAAAGTATCGATACCACCGATATATTGAATCAAAATATCGATATATCGGAATATCATATGATATATCTAAATAAAGCAAAATTCCTAAATCGCTTAGAGACCTGCCGTTTAGTTTTCTAAGATTCGAAAAAAATCTTTGAATACTCAAGATTATTGGTAATTTGACCGATATGGACATAAACATTTTCTGTTAAGATACAATATAGTACAATTCGAATGGTAACTACTTTTTAAAATACCGTAATTTCGGGTAAAATTGATCATTTTTGACGCTTTTTCTGATTTGTTTTCTATTCTGTTGTCTATGCCCAACAACTTTATTCTGGAAAACGAGTACGATGGTGAGTCTTATTGGCTCATGTAGGGTCGGTGTTCCCTTAGTGGACAGTCCCCTATAGTCGCACTAGTGACTTTTCATGGCCGTTTTGCTATAAATCTTTTCAAAACATTTTTTTGGCATGAAGGTCAGGACCTATTTATCTAAGCACCATTGATTTACATCTTGATTTTGCTCAAAAAATGATCGAAAAAAATATTTTTGCTTAAAATTTGAGCTCCCTTGCGCCTATAGTAAACATATTGTTCCTATAGTAGCACTACTGAGAGAAACTATTTTCTAATATACGAAATGATTGATGAATTAATAACTTTTTTTTACATCAAACGAAAGCTTAAGATCCACACTTTGTAGGAAAAATATAAAAGTTTTGTAAAAATACGGTTTTGATAAGTATTTTGCCGACGCCGTGATGCTAGTGCTACTATAGGAACAGAAATTAGAAATAGTGCTACTATATGCACATGTATTCCTATAGTGGCACACGCGATAATAAATATAAACATTTGAGTTTTCGTAGGTTTTATATTTTTCTCACAAAACCAAGATAAAAAGCTATCAGATGATGTAAAAATAATGACGCTAGCATTATTTTTCGATTTTATACGAATTTTTGTTCTTAGCTATGCGACAAATTCGGTGATAGAAAATTTCGGTGGGGTCGATGTACCAATATCGACCCTACCGAAATTTTCTAACAAATGTGATTTTAATGTTAAAAATTATCTCTAAAATAAAAAATCGGGGTAATCCCATTTTGGGGTGGAATTGATCACTTATCAATACAATAATTGTTAGTTTCGAAAACTACTCAACTTACTTAATGGAAATGAACCAGCCACGGGCTGAAAATCTCCCTAATAAAGCAAATAATAATAATAACTTACTCAATTTGAGCTCACTGAATCAAATTACGCTTTTTAAATTTTTAACAAATGAATATTTATGGAAATCTATATAAATAAAAATGGAATGGTGTTTGCATGTCACGAAATGGCTCACGAACGGGGCAACGGATTTGGATAATTCTTCCCCCATTTTGTTCGTCAAGGGTTCCGACGTGTTTGAGTGTATAAAAGTTTCAGGATGTTCACCGGGAATGTAGGAGGAACGGGACTGAACGGAACTGTCATTTTGTATGGGACGATTCATAGCGGTTTTCAACAGCCTACTTGTAGGCAAGACGAAGTTTGCCGGCACCACTAGTATTAAATAATTAAGCTTCAACATACACCAGAAAACAATGTAGGCAATTTCCAGAGGAATTTTCAAACATCTAACAGAAATACAATTATTTCAACAAAATGAGCAATTTGGTACAAGTTTTGGGGATATATATTTAGCAACTTTGAGAATTGTACCATGTTCAAATACTTTTTTAGAACTAGAAGTTTATGGAAGTCTTCGAATACCCGCCCGAACATGATTTTCCATAGAAATAAATATAAGTTAACAGAAAAAACTTCACAACACACAATTCGACAATAGTTAAGACAAACAACGTTCATTCACTACAAGTTCGATTAATTTTGGTGCTCTATTTGTAAGAATAAAATTGTGTGACATGACGATCAATTTCACCCTACCGATAAATTTCATCCGAATTTACGGTACCGTAAAACGGGGTAACTTTGATAATGCGGGTAACTTTGATAATTCGTAACCCACCGCATACTAAATGAAATATCATAATTTCTGTTAATCAGTTAAGCAAAACGAATGCAAAACTAAAGAATATTAGTATGACACTTCATGTAAGAGCGGTTTTCATTTGAATAAAGAACATTTTAGGCTTTTTATACGAATTTAAAAAACTTACACAATTTTAGCATTTTCAAAACGCTTACAAACAATCTGTTCTACGATCACTATTTGATGTAGTTTTGAATAGTTGGCCACTTATCTTTGATAGCCTAGTTATCATAGAACTTGAATACGGTCTCAAATCTCTTAGCGAAAAGCATATTCACAAACTGGGACCATTTTTGTAATCTAAGTCAGAAATTTCCATATAACGTTAAACGCCTAGAGGTATGCAATGCCCTACAAATGTTCGTTATTCATTCAATTTTGTTCGAATCATACTCCATTATCAAAGTTACCCCAAAACAGAAAACCAACTTTCGATTATATGAAAAATTATATATCCATTCAAAATGAATCTTTTGCCAATTTATCGACTGTAATCGATAGCTAGGATGCCAGTACTTGTTTTAAAAATATAAATTGTAAATCTTTGAAACAGCATGCAAAAATATTCAAGTTTTCTTCGAAAAAACTATCAAAGTTACCCCGTTTTACGGTACATAAAATGAATTATGAATGGAGAAAACCCTACAATTGTTTTCTTTATATTAATGTACGATATATCGGAAGAAAATTTCGATACCACCGATATATTGAATAGGAAATATCGATACCATAATATCGAATATCGAAAGCAAAATATCGATACTCCGATATATCGGAAGTATCGGAACGTCCCTAAATGGAAATGCACAAGAGTAGAAGCAATGTGATTAAAAGTACCATCGTATTGTTACAGTAAAAAAGCTACTGTTTTAAATCATTTACAAGCAAAATGTCTGTTGCTGTCTGTTATTAAATCTACGATTATGTATTGTATGGAGGTTTAAGAAGCAGTGAGAATTGATCAAAATAGGTTACATATCTAGATCTTTTTCACCCAAGATGATTTGCCGAATACATAGCTGGAAAGATTTTAGTCAAGAAGAGTGTGTGAACTTTACCATTACGAATAGTCGAACAAGAAGTTAGACGGCTGAACAAAAAAAAAAGATTTTTTATAATGATTTCCCTATAAACTGCTTCTTTATTTTTGTACCGATAAATTCCAACGAGAGAAGAGCCTGCTTTGCAACAACATAGAATAGCAATATTTTGACTTTCTGATACCGGGAAAGCTGATGTTTGTGCTGTTAACATTTCAAACCACTGTGAACGAGTTCGTTTGTGTCATAAAGACCTGCCTTGTTGAGGAGGTTTGCAGTTGAGTGAGGCATCAGAAATATGCTCGCGTTCATGTTCTGCACATTGGCAACCAGTGCATTTTATAGCTCATGATGACGATTGGCGCTCGTTCAAATCGCGATTTGACGCCCAAGACGCCCAGTGCTCCTCGATGTTGCAATTTTCATCGGCAGCAGCAGCAAAGGTGGTAAAATTTAAACCGGCACGTAAACGACGCGACGATGATGAACGCATTGCTAGTAACTAGCTGCCTACGAGAGGAGGGACCGAAAAAAACTTATTCGAATCCCATATTCCTATAGCGTTCAACAGAGTTTACCATAAATTTATTGTTGAATGCTCGGCAAGGTTGCAACATGTATAGTTTTACTACAAAAATAAAGTTGTTCTTATGGTTTTTCTTCTTCCTGGTCTTACGTCCCAACTGGGACAGAACTTGCATCTCAACTATAGTGTTCTTATGAGCACTTTCACAACTATTAACTGATAGCTTTCTTGTTGACGAGCTGTGCGTTTACTGCTACGGCTATCTGGGCCTTAAATAAAATGTATTGTATTTTAATTTTTTATTTTATCAGGGGGGGGTTCTCCTAATGTGCTTTTTTCACGCTCTCTCAGAGCTGATCGGAGCCCACGCATATTGTGGCAGGTGTGGCGGCACCGAGAGTGCATGAATAAAAACTCAAATCAAACGTTCCGCTTGATTGTGATTGCTCCATATCAGGTGCAGTAAAATGGCAAACAATGAGTAATATATAAAAATAAATAGATTCCATTTTTCGCAAACAGAGATGATACCGAGGGGGCGCCCGTTATCGAAACTCTGTGAAGTACCTTTCTATGTTTGTTACATTGCCTTACATTGACTTACATTGAGGGGATTACAGTGTGATGATTAACATAAGCAATCTGTGCAGCAATAGTAGTTTACGGAACAAGTTGCAGAATGATGATTTTTACAGCACGAGTCGTAAAATTATCCTACGAGGCTTGCCGAGTAGGATAATTACGACGAGTGCTGTAAAAATCGAGTTCTGCAACGAGTTACGTACAACATTTTTTGCAATTTCGTAAAAGACCACTTGAGGGTATCAGAAATTATGTCGGAATGCATTCACCATTATTTCACAATTTCTGAAAAATTGTTGTGTTATGATTCATTACGCAACCCAAAACAGTTACGTAATGAGAAAGCGTTGCGTAATGAATCATTACAGCACTGGTTTCAGTTAGGTAATGACTATTCCCGCACTGCTACTTCAGTGCAGGAAAGTAGGCCGTTTCATGACAAATTGGCGTGATGAAAAACAGCCTATTACGATGAGAAATTGCAAAAAAGTGCATTTCGCCATTGCTAACGCTTACGCCACTTTGTTGTCACGCGGATAAGAATCTATACCACATCGAATGCGTCTTGGCTGCCCGCCAATGTACATTGGGACAGATCGCAAAACTAGGAGGAATAACATTATTTTAATTGAAGATGATTTTTAGAGCATGCTTTTTGCATATATCAGCCTTATAAAAATATTAATTTTCTTTTATGTCACCCCCCCCCCCCACTTCAAAAATTCGAAAATTTTGAAGGGAGAAAAAAAAAGATCATTTACTTTTTTGACATCAGTTAGTTTTTCTAAATTTTTAGAGTAAAAACCAGGTAAAATAAAGATCCAGATGACGATAGGAAAAAGTTTAACAACTATAAAGTATATAGTTGAATAACAATAAAAATTCGAAAAAATAACTTTTTTTCATTTTTATTTTTTTTGTTCTTTATTTATTTTTATCACTTCCCTCGTACCTTCCAAGTGGTCTCGGACATAAAAGATAATTAATATTTGTATCAGCCTAATTAGAACTAAATTAAGACATCAAGGGACACTAGGGTGGTCCCACAAAACATGGAACTTAAGTTTCTATTGTGATAATAAACCTTCGAGCTGTTTCGTGTAATACATATAAATAAATGGAAACCAAATTTAGTACTATACCGTTTAATTCCACTAGAATTTATATCCTTTAAATCACTTAAATTTACTATGAAAATTTCTCAATTTTCCGACCTGGCCCAATGTGCACCGCAATGCCCGTTGGAGATATGCTGATGGGAAGATTATCACCCAGCTCGAGAGTGAATGCACCGCTCTCACTTGAGAATTGTTTTTATTAGGTTTTCTCTATGCCGCCAGGGGGAATAGAATGCTGTGATGAGTTCATTGATTTGAATTTCTTATGAGCATTGCTAAATGATAATCATTCCACACACAAGACAAATCTGTTAGAATGCGATTGAGATCTTGAGTCTGTGGCGAAATGTTCAGCGGAGAAGCTGAGAAATGTTTTTCATGGCATCATCGGAGCAACATAAGCTTGTTGTAGGAAAAGGGTGTCCGATACATATGATCATATAGTTTTGTTTTTAGCTCTTTCTTTTTGGCAAAACATCCTAGTTGAGGCTAAGCCTGTATCTCAGTTTTGATTTCTTGTCAGCATTTAAACAGTTAATAACAGTTAGTGGTCTATGACGAATCTATCGAGGAAGTTGAGTTGACAGGAGCGCACTCTATCTCCGCAAGGTCGAGAAAAGTGCGCTTATCTCGATAGGTAATTACACCATTGAGTCCGGGGATCCTTACGAGGTTAGCAGCAGAAATGGGATAACTCCACTAAAGGTAGATAAATCCATCGGCTACAAATAAAAGTGTCAGATTGGTATAAAAGAAACCATGGGAAAGTGAACTTCCACCTGACACAGTTTCTGTCATGGCATGGTTGCTATTGAGGCAGTACTTGCATAGGTTCAGGCACGCAGAATCTCCTGGATCCTCTACCGGTGGGAATCGAGCCCACGACCTACAACTCGGTCTTGTTGAATACATTGGCCATTACGGCTTTTTGGGCTCCCGAGTTTAGCTCTGTTCGAGATGACCAATCGAGACTGGTTAATGCAACTCGATCTGCTAGACACCATTAAGTGGCATTAAGTGAGGTTCAATAGAAAACGAAGATTACCCCGAAATAGTATCGTAGGCTTTTTGTAGGATACCGACGTCATTCGTCCTGGGGCTGGGGGCTTGGACTTCATCGATCGCATTTCATATTTCGTGAAGAGCTTCCTCATCTATCATTGAAGAATGCATTATTGGTGTGAAGCGTAGTATCGGAAACCTTATTAGTTATTATCAGGGTTAGATTAACAATTGTGGGGGCCCGAGGGCCATTGTCTGGGGGGGGGTGGTCGGCATTTCCTAGGAAAACATTTAGGTACTTTAGAATAGACTAGATATTTTTTAAATATTCTTTATTATTTATTATTTATATTATATTTACATATTATTATTTATATTATATATTCAATATTAGAAGTAAAACTATTTTATAATGTACAAAAAATGCTTTGAACCTCTTATGACCGCAAACCATTTTATATTTAAATAAATATAATTAATGTTTTCTTTAATATTTTGTAAGCCTTTGCGCAGAATAACTTCAATGTTTTCAAGGCTTATTCATCAATAATAAAATCCAAAAGATAATTTCCTTCTTGTTGGTACCTTAATTCAAGCTATACTTATTTTATTCATGTTTCAATATTCATGTTGTGGAACATACAGATTAAATTATCAGTTTTGAGCTGGAGAAACGGTGTAGGGCTGGTAGGAGATCTCTTTCTAGAGACATATTCTCTGTTTCAACGCAAGTCTTCAAAAAGTCTCCGTTTTTAATGGAAGGTCTCTATTTGAACCAAAATGGGCTCTAATGTCTAAAGTTTTTCTCATTCGGATTGCAGTGAATCATGAAGCAAAATTCTACAGGCTCCAGAGAAAAATTCAAAGATTTCAACGCGGCTATTCTAAAATTTCGTCCCAGGAAAAAATTCAAAAGTCTTGTATAGAGATTTCATCTGAAATACTTTCAAGAACTCCTACTGAGATCTCTCCAGAAATTCTTCTATAAATTCCTCTACCAATTCTCTCAGAAATTCCTCCAACGATTTTTCAAAACATACTTAGAGAATATCCTCCAGGAAATCCTTGAGCACTCCAACTATACTACCTCCAATAATTTTCTCAGGAATCTTTTGAAAAATACCTTAATTCTCACGAAATTCCTAGAGAAAATCATAAAAAATACATACAATAATACGAGCAGTAAACTGTTGTTATGTCATGAGGAAGAAAAGATAAACATCCGGGCAGAATCTTTGATGAAGAATCAAACTCTCATCTTCTGATTTCTGTTGAGTTTCGTTTTGTTTTTCTGTTTCCTGTTTGGTACATTTTCGGTTCGTTTTGTTTACAGGGTGTCCGCAAATTATCCGAACAGCAATGTATTGGAAATATGATCTCGCATTTAAAACAATGAAAAATCAATGTTTATGTACCTTTGATAATACATCTATATGTTAACACAAAATACAAATTCAAATAATTCCGAAATGATTGCTTGTTACTGAGATAGGCAAATTTAAATTTTCGGGAACGTTTTTCCTGAGAGCCGCTAGTCATACTGAAGATGTGTTATCCCTAAAATCTAAAAGAGATGAATCCAAATGTCCTAATATTATTTGAAGTAACCTGCAGTATAGTGGCTTCAAGTTAGACTGGAAATAGAAAATAATACGGTTAAAATCCAGAGAGTTCTATGGTAATTTCTCTTCCATCCTTAAGCTTGAAAAACAGTTCCTTTTAACACACCTCAATATATTTGGCTTAGTTTTGCAAATATTTGAAATCGTAAATGTATCAAACTTACTTCTTAAGCTTATAATAAGCCAATGTTTAAAACCATACAAGAATATTGAATTTATTATGCTTGATTGTATAGAGCCGTGTCTTCAAAGTTTGTACGGATAATTTGCGGACACCCTGTAATGCTTGGTTTCTTTTTTCAGGCTAGAGGTCTCTGAATTTCCTGTTTTCAAGGCACTTATGGACCGATGCACGAGTTCACTATTTGACGTTTGAGCGGTGCCGTGTTATTTACGTGACCATGGCAACGAGTGAATTCGGCACCGCTCAAACGTCAAATTAGTGAACTCGTGCATCGGTCCATAGCCAATTTTTCATTTTTTTTTATAATCAAGTATCACTCGATGTGACTGCATTCAACCCTAGTGTCAAACTTCGTTGGGGAAGCTTTCGTTACAGTTGGAAAAGTCACGTTTAAATCGTTAGTAATTTAAGCAAAAGGATGTCACTTTAATTGATTATCGAAATTATTTTTGATTCGTTCCAGATCTTCTTATTTCTTGTGAAGTCAAAAAAATTCCATTCTAAATTTTATAATATGTTGTACCAAAAATTTTATTTGCATTTATTTGCACAAATTTCACCAATTTTTCCGGATTTATGGTATCACATCGAATCTTTCAAATCGTGTGGAGCAAATTCAAAACGTATGTTCTATTGCATTGATTCTAATTAATTCTAATTATTCATAAAAGCCAAACTTTAAATATGTTTGTCGAGATTTGTTTTTCTTCTTCTTCTTGATATTACGTCCTCACTGGGACAGAGCCTGCTTCTGAGCTTAGTGTTCTTATGAGCACTTCCACAGTTATTACCTGAGAGCTTTCTTTGCCAAACTCAAGGAAATTTCCATTGCGAAAAGATCCTGGACCGTCCTGGAATCGAACCCAGACACCTTCAGCATGGCTTTGCTTTGTAGCCGCGAGCTCTAACAACTCGGCTAAGGAAAGCCCTTGTCGAGATTTGTGTATCTCCTAAAATGTAAGGGCTCGGAGGTCATGGCCCCCTGGTCCCCCCATATATGCGGCCCTGTTGATCATGATGGAAGGCAACTTCTTATATTTGCAAACGGAATCAAACAATTTGTTATACAGAAGATATCTAATAGTAAGTGGTGAAGTGTGGTGAAGTATTGGTGAAGTGGACCTCCATCAGCTTCACCATATCAAACTCTAACTGTGTTCGATACCACTTGTGTTAATTGTAGCATAGGGTAATTGGGCCTCCAGTTAGCAAACATCAAAAATCAAACCCATTTCAAAAAACAGGAAAAGCCCTTGACCTAAACCCCTTAAACTTATTTTGTTCCTATTTTTTTCGAATGTTTTCAATGTAAAAATAACTACCTTGCCAGTATCGCCGCGGGTAGTCGTAATTCCAATTTTGCCTCCTTATCAAAGAATAAAATCAGAATATAATTCTTGTAAATTGTCTGCCTATTGTGATTTTGGTTTATTATATGAACAATTACAAGAAATGGTTGATGCAATGTTCAAAAACGCAACTATGATTGAAGAAAGCAAGCTGAAGTGAATTTTGTCCATGAAATTGCAATTTCAATTTCAAAAGTTTTCTTTAATGTGAGGAAGTATTGAACTGCAGGATTGGAGATATAAGAAATAGTCAGGCTTAGGAAAATAAGAAACAAACATACTGTCAGTCATTGGTCTAATCTTGGCTCGCAAGGACGCCTCTGAAGTTACTACAATGGCGTAATTGGAGAACCAATGCGATTTCATCCCAAAATATCGAGCAACTGATTAGTCTCTTGAAAAAAAAAACTGAAGCCTGTTCAAATGATTAAAAGTAGTCTCCGACGGACATGGGCGGAGATGAAAATTTATGCTTTCTGATAAGAATAGCCAGAAATCATTGAGAGAAAGGTCAAAGGCAGAGAACCCAAACCAAGATGCTGACGGAAATGGGCAGTAATCTTTGAACTGGTCTCTGACAAGACAGTTTGTGTTGGGCGATGGAAGAAGAAATATCCCAGATTAATTTTAAATGCCAAACTTGGGGTATCATGGCAATCTGATCATGAATGTTTTGAGGAGTCTCCATGGAACTTATTGGCGCTTGCATGATGTTCAATAAATCTAAATAGCTGTAACAAAACACTGCGATAAAGTTACCATGTCCAACTTGAAATTTCAGCAACTATTGAAGAAGTTACAAAACAAGATTCATTGAATGTCAATAAAGTTCAAGTATCTTTTAATATTCTCCAGTCAGAAAATAATATATTGATGAAGAATAACGTAACAAGTGGGAAAGTTCTTTTCTGACTCTCACGAAAAATATATACCACTCTAATGCTAAGAGTAATTTTTCAATATGCTAAACTGATTGCATACGGTTCTAGCAGCAAAAAACAATCAGGCTTATTCTATGAACTCGCTTCCATTAGATTAATATTAATCGTCCCATATCAGTGTTAACCGTTAGAAGGGAGATCGAAGTGGACTAGACCCCACGAAAATTTTCGAGCATCGCTGATCATAATGAGGTAAATAAGCGGTTGAAGAGGGCCCCTGTCCCAATTTTAGTACCAAACGCCTAAGTTTAGGCCAGAAACATATGTCGACTACATTTTTAAATGATTTTCGTTGGTTTAAGCCCAAAAACCATGTTTTACGGTTTTTGAGTATCTGTCACACTCCTTGGTATAAACTCAAATGTTGAGTTTATTTTGTTTTCCGTGTCCCTTCTGAAATGTCAAATAGGAACAAACCCTAGTGTTAAAACTACAAAGCCCTGTGCCATTTTTGTCGATAAAGTGAACGTCAAATATGATTAAAGTGTCCATGTACATATTAAGAACCATTTTTTTAAATTAAAATTTAAATAAGTTGTAGTCGTCATTTGAGCTGTAAAAATGATTGTACGACATTTCCCAGAATGACGTTCCCCAGAACGACATTCCCCAGAACGCCATTCCCCAGAATGCGACATTCCCCAGAAATCCATTCCCCAGAATGGGACATTCCCCAGAAAACCATTCCCCAGAAAAAATAATAACAAGAGATGTTTGGGGTGTTAAAATCCAGTTAAATGATTAATAGTAAACAGTGAACGCATTTAACTGCAAAATTCGTGGAAAATCAAATTATAGTTTTCATTGGTAAAACATTTTCGTATTTTTTTTAACGACATTTTTTTTTAATCTGTCGTTTTTTGACTGGAGAATCTTTCCCAGACAACCAGAAGTCGCAAAACAGTTTACGAACAAAGTCGTTTATTTACACAAATTAAATCACATCCGGACTACATGGTGGATAATAGCGTTTGATCGATGAGTTTCCTCGCATAAAATGCTATTTCCTGAGTTCATTTGTACATTTCGTTTCGTCCCGTATATTTGTACAAAGTAGGTCGGATCAATCCGTAGCAGCTGTCAAATCAATTTTGTTTGTTTGTATATTAAGTCGCATACGAGTACAGACTAGTTCGCGTGAAAATGTACACACTCGCATTGCATGTTAATTTTCAACATATAAAATATGCACGTATATCGCCTCCACTTTTGTACGTATAAGGCCTTTTCGCAAAATCTTATATGTGAAACTTTGCGCATATAAGCATCGCATAACGCAAAAGGTGATTTCGTTATACGTACATTCTGGTTTTTTTTTTTTTTTACTTATCTCGTTTATTTGGCAGGCTCGGGCGCCGTATGGCATAACAGAGCCGAAATCTTTTCTTTTTGTTTACATTATATACATTTTGAAATTTGTATTTATTTTAAAAACTATGTTAGTTTGGGAAAGTTTTAAGGTTAGGGAATACATTTGTACATCAGGAAAGGAAAGGATTTTTCGGGATATCTTAAGCTACTTAGACTACTATGCTGATGAAGCTTGAAGGGACAGGATGTCCAGATCTGTAACGAGTCTAAACAAAAACGGTTTATGGGAGACACGACGAGAAGAGGACAATTTGAAGGGGAAAAAGAAAGACAGGGAACGAACGACAATCAAACTCGGACATTGATACGCTTCAAAAACAGATAGATAAAATTCATATATTCTAAATCAAGGCCCGCCAACACTTCCCTGACAGACTTCTGCTGTTTTCCTCGGATCCGGAGAGTTTCAGTCAGTTCAGATCTGATGCCACGATGTTCACTGCATCCCCACACAACATGCTCGATATCCTGGTAAGCCACGCCGCAAACACAGAGATTGCTTTCTGAGAGCCCAATACGGTGGGTATGCGCGCTTAACGAATAGTGATTGGACATAAGCCGACACATGACACGAATGAAATCACGGCTCATGCCCAACCCCTTAAACCATGGTTTTTTCGACACCTGTGGAAATATGGAATGCAGCCATCTACCCATTTCTCCGTCTCTCCATTTCTGTTGCCAGCTGATCAAGGTCTCCCGACGGGCCAATGCAAAAAATTCATCGAAGGCGATTTGACGCTCGTAAACATCGCCTTCTTTAGCGCCTACCTTAGCCAGAGAGTCCGCTTTCTCATTGCCCGGAATGGAGCAATGGGAAGGGACCCAAGCTAGGGTAATAGTGTAAGAGCGATTTGACAAAGCACTCAATGCTTGGCGTATTTTATTCGGGAAGTACGCTGAGTGCTTCACCGGCTTCATTGACCGCAGAGCCTCCAGAGAGCTTAGACTGTCGGAAAAAATGAAGAAGTGCTCGGGTGGGAGAGAACTGATATACTCTAAGGCGTAATGTATAGCTGCTAGCTCAGCAACATATACAGAACATGGCTTTTGAAGCATGAAGGAGGCGCTATGAAAAACGTTGTAAACACCGAAACCAGTGATATCATCCATTTTTGACCCATCAGTGAAGAACTGCCGGTTCTCGCTGACATGCCCGAATTTACTTGCAAACATGGGAGGGATAAACTTTGAACGAAAGTGATCTGGTATACCATGGATATCTTGCTTCATGGACAAATCAAATACTACAGAGGAACAGTCGAAGTCTAGGAAGTTATCACGATTGGTGTTAACCGAAGATGGGCTAACCTCCAGCGTCATGTACCAGTAGTACACACTCATGAAACGAGTTTGCGGGTTATGTTCAAGCAGCTTTTCGTAGTTGTCAATAACCAATGGATTGAGAACCTCACAACGGATGAGGAACCTGAGTGTTAACTCCGCGAAACGATCTGTCAGAGGCTGTACTCCTGCAAGTACCTCTAAACTCATTGTGTGAGTCGAGTTCATGCAACCTAGCGCGATGCGAAGACAACGGTACTGAATCCGCTGTATCTTCAGCATATGTGTTTTCGCCGCGGATTGAAAACAAAAGCTACCGTACTCCAAGACCGACAAGATGGTTGTTTGGTACAGCTTGATCAGATCTTCCGGATGGGCTCCCCACCATGTTCCGGTTATAGTTCGCATGAAGTTGATTCGTTTTTGGCATTTCTGTGTCAGATACGCAATGTGTTTTCCCCAGGTGCATTTGACGTCGAACCAGACCCCAAGATATTTAGAAGATAAGCTATGAGTGATTGTTTTACCCATGAGTGTAAGCGGAAACTTGGCAGGTTTGTGTTTCTTTGAAAAGACAACCATCTCAGTTTTCTCCGCAGAGAATTCGATACCCAGCTTTAAGGCCCAAGTAGACAAATTGTCCAGAGTATCTTGTAAGGGTCCTTGTAGTTCGGCTGCTGTTGGTCCTGTGACAGAAACAACACAGTCGTCTGCAAGCTGTCTTAACGAGCAATTTTCCATGAGACAGTCATCAATGTCTCTCACATAAAAATTATAAAGAAGGGGACTCAGACATGAGCCCTGTGGTAGACCCATGTAGCTAATTCGTGAAACTGACAAGTTGCCATGAGTAAAACTCATATGCTTCTCGGACAACAAATTGTACAAAAAATTGTTCAAAATTGATGAAAGGCCACTTGCGTGGAGTTTGTCTGAAAGAACATCAACACAAACTGAGTCAAAAGCACCCTTAATATCCAAAAACACTGAACCCATCTGTTCCTTTTGGGCAAAGGCAAGTTGAATTTCTGAAGAAAGCAGCGCAAGACAGTCGTTCGTTCCTTTGGCTCTGCGAAAACCAAACTGCGTATCTGACAGCATGCCATTCGATTCAACCCATTGATCCAGTCGAAAGAGAATCATCTTCTCTAACAACTTGCGAATACACGACAACATCGCAATTGGCCGGTACGAATTATAGTTCGACGCGGGTTTCCCGGGTTTTTGGATGGCTATTACTCTCACCTGCCTCCAGTCATCCGGAACAATGTTACACTCCAGAAAGTGATTAAACAAGTTCAATAGGCGCCTCTTTGCGACGTCAGGTAGGCTCTTAAGCAAATTGAACTTGATTCGATCCATTCCTGGAGCGGAATTGTTACATGAAAGGAGAGCAAGTGAAAATTCAATCATCGAAAAAGGTCTATCCATGGCGTCCCTATCCACCGGAATATCTCGTCGCACGCGATCAACAGGAACGGAATCCGGACAAACTTTCTTAGCGAAATCGATAATCCACCGAGGAGAGCTCTCTCGATCTTCATTAACCGACGATATATTACGCATTCTTCTTCCGACGGTCCAAAGCGTTCTTAACGAGGTCTCACGCGATAATCCTTCCACAAAATGACGCCAATAACCGCTTTTCTTCGCTTTAACCAAGCTTTTAAACTTGCGTTCAAGGGAAGAATAGCGCTCATAGTTGTCAATTGAACCACGTTTCCGAAAGTCTTTAAATGCGGCGGATTTCTCGCGATAGAGTGCCTTACACTCTTCATCCCACCACGGATTGGGAGGCTTCTTGCGAACCGACGGACCAGGCACAGGACGGCGTTGGGCTTGAAGAGCGCTGTTGAGAATCAACTCGGATAAAAAGCGATACTCTTCCAACGGAGGAAGTACTTCTACCGCTTGCTCTCCATCAATGATCGTTTCCGCGTACTTTCCCCAGTCAATGTGTTTCGTGAGGTCGTAGGCGAGATCGATGGATGGAGACTGTTGTGTTCCATTGGAAATTGAAACTACGATCGGCAAGTGATCGCTACCATGGGGATCCTGGATTACCCTCCATGAACAATCCAGCGATAACGAGCTTGAACATATTGAGAGGTCTAAACGGCTATCCCTAGGACTTCCATCTTGAGCTGGAGGTGCCACTCGTGTAACTTCCCCAGTGTTGAGAATTGTCATATTGAAGTCGTCGCAGAGGTCATAAATCAACGTTGATCGGTGGTCGTCATACAGTTCTCCCCAGCCTGTTCCGTGGGAGTTGAAATCCCCAATGAACAACCGTGGTTCAGGCATAACTGAGCAGATGTGAGAGAGATCTCTGCGAGATATCGCCGATCTCGGAGGAAGATATATGGAGGCGACACTGAGGCTTTTGCCTCGGATAGTCACCTGACATGCAACGACTTCAATGCCTGACATCGGCGGCAGATCGACTCTGTAGAACGAGTGATGCTTTTTGATCCCCAAAAGTACTCCTCCATATGAGTCGGATCGATCCAGGCGAATAATATTAAAATCATGGAAAGGAAGGGTCACATCAGGTGTTAGCCATGTTTCTGATAACGCAAAAACATCGCACTGTAAATTACTAACTAAAAATTTAAAACTATCTAATTTAGGCATAATACTACGACAGTTCCAGTGCAGAACAGAAATCATATCTTCGACCTCTGTGGATAATTTATCCATCAAAAGATATGATCGTTGCAAGGAGGGGCATTCTAGAAGCCAGTTGCTTCAAAAGAGGAGTCACACATGGAAGCAATCCTTTGACAATGTTCTTCACTGGGTCAGAAGCATTGAAGAAATTAAGGATGATATCCACAATGCCAGAAAGCGTAAACATTGGAACGCCCTGAGGTTGCCCTAGGGGCTCCGAATGCGAACTTTCTTTTGGCTGAGCAGTCTGAAATTTTGGGTTATTTGGGATTTTAGATCTTCCCGGTAGTGGCGGAAAGTCTCTTTCCTCTTGGAGTTTGAATCCAGGAGGTGAAAGCTTTGAGACTTTCGCGACAGGCTTAGTATTTTTCATGGCTGGTGGGTCATCACTGCTAGGCAGATTCCGAGGCTTTTTGGTGGGTCTCTGGAGTCTCACACGCTTCCTCGATGAACCCTTGAAAACGAAGGAAATTCCTTCACCAACCTCAGAGTCGGAGCCCTGATCATCAAGAGACAGAGAAGAGTAGATATTTTGTGATTCAGCAGACGGAGCAGCCTTTTTCAACATCTCGGCAAAACTACGCCGAGAGCGCTGCTCTAATGATCGTCGCTGATGTTGCTGCCGGCGTACGTACGTCGGGCAGTTTTCGAGGGCATGTGGTGGACTTTCGTTGCAATAAACGCATTTTGGCGGTATACTACATGCACCATCCACATGTCTCTCCCCGCAAGAAGCACAGCGAGGTTTATTGCAGCAATACTGGGCAGTATGGCCCAGCTGCTTGCAATTTGTGCAATTCATTACCTTCGGTACGTACAGCCGCACAGGTAAACGAAGTTTGCCGATTACAAGAAAATTCGGCAAAGCAGATCCGGAAAAGGTCACACAGAAGGATTCAGAATGTGAATAGATCTTCTTTTCTCCCACCAGGGATACGGAATGCAATTGCTTGCAATCCAGTATGGGGACAGATGGGAGAGAAGGGTTTTTGAAGCGACCACAACCCTGCATCAATTCTTCGCAGGTCATACTGCCTTCGGTGACCACTCCCGCAATCTCAACCCGATGGCTTGGTAGATAAGTTTGGTACTCACGAGTAAAGAGCTCACAGGCCACAATCTCATTGGCCTGTTTACGGTCACTGACGGTGACGCGCAGCTTACCAGAACCCACTGTGTCAATTGCGACAACGGAAGAGAATCGCTTAGTCAGATCCTTACTGATCTGAATAGTATTCAACCGTTTGCCTTTGGATCGAAAGAAAACAACAAAAGGCCCACCAGAGTCGGGCGGGTAGGCCTTGAGGCGGGGGGACGTAGGAGATGATAGAATATTGGTGTCCATTTGAGACACATCAGATTGAGGGGACACACATGGATTGGGCATAGAGGTGTTTGTGTTTTGTTGGTTCAACACATTCGAAGACTCAGTGAGGGGATACGACGTTCCCCCGCCATCATCATCTACACCCATTGCGGTAGCTTAACACCGCAAAGGGCGCACGAATAACTCAAACTAACACTATTCACAGAAATGGAAATTGAATCAAACTGAAAAAAAAAACACACACACACATACAAAGGGGAAAGGGAAGAGGGAAAACTTTCACACGCAGTAAAAACTAATCAAAAAAGACGTGAAGAGGAGAAGAACAACGAGAGGTACTTATCTTTTACTCTATCCACGCTGGCGTCGTCGATGCTGTAACCGATGGGCGTCTACGCTTGGGGAGAGGTAGCAAATGGCGGACGACCGTTCGCTGGCGCGTCTCCGCTGTCGCACACTACAGAGGATGATCACTGCGTTGCACTCAGGTAGCACACGGGACGAGGTACGGGCTGCCATCGACGGTACACGTGATCCGAAAAGAACAGGCCGCTCGCTGGTACTTGTGGATGTGTGGTCTCTCGCTCTCTCTGCTCTTACGCTATACACACACTATAGCCGATGATCACACTGCACTGCACACAGGTAGCACACGGGACGGGGTGCGGGCTGCTTTCGATGATGCACGTGATCGGAAAAATCCACGCGTTGGCGAAAACGTTCAACAGTTTTGCGCAAAACTCAATTTAACGGCAACACAATGGCTTCGCCGAAAGTGTTCCGCTTCCAAGCCGAACTAAGGCTCTTCACTCCAATAAACACACTTGGCACTAAGCCTCGAACAACCAAATATTCGGGAAAAAACGGGTGTGAACCCGGACACACGAGAACTATCGACTGTCTCGCACGGTAGCTCAACAAGGAATGTACATTCTGGTTGTCTGGGTTAAATCAAAAATTCTAGAAATTCATCAAATACAGCGCCACCTTTGGTCACAAATGTAATTCGAACCTTTTGAACAATTTTTATATATTTTTGACGATTTTCTCCTTACAATCTTCAAGCACGTTTAGTCCCTCCTTAGAGTTGATGAACTTTGTTCAAATGTTTGCAGTATTTTATTGTGATCTGATTAATATGGGCCACCCTAGTGCACAAAGGCTACGATCTTTTGTAGCTTTAGTTTTTCTATGAAAGGAAGTTACCAAAGACAAGAGAAATTTTCTAGTGTAATTGTATTCCATTAATCTACATAATTACGAAGACAATACACCTAGGAAGAACAGCATATGTTCAAAAGAAGGGAGAATATTCTATGAAACCAGAAAGCATATTCCATCAATTTATTTTGTAGACAAACTACACCTTGAAAATACAATTAGAAAGAACAACCAATTAAAAAAGAAGGAAGAATAACTATACAATAGCTTGAGTCAAGTTTGATCATGAACATAGTATGACATATGTAAGAGCAGCTTATCTTAAACGGTTGTGCTACTTTTCCTCGAATGTCGGATCCCCAATTGTCGTTTCCCCGAACGCCAGTTCCCAGGATGCCAGTGCCTCGAACAACCCGTTTCCCCGAATAGCCTAGTTCCCGAAAAGTTTTTATGCTCTTATAATTGTCATAACTTTTAGTGTTTCAAAGTGATGAACGAACCGGTCATCTGATATGCACCCTTCTTCACTGCATTAGCGGTTCTTTCGAGTTTCACCATCATCGGAATTTTTGGCAAGATGTATTCAGTCGAGGATGACGTTATAATCCATGTTGTCTTCTTCTTTTAATTGCTTATCATTCATTCTAGTTCAGCACCCAGTCCTTCAAGACTATTCTTGCACCTGTTTGAACTGCATCATTTTTCGGGGAAACGAGTCATTCGGGGAAATGTCTTTTGGGGAAACGAGTTATTCGGAGAGGTGGCATTCCGAGAAATGATATTCAGGGAAATAACAGTAGTACAATCATGTAGTGGATACGACTAACTGACACTGAAGAAGACTGCAAGTGGTAGTCGAAATACGCGTATCTGTCAAAGATAAGCATTTAGGAGCGGAATTAAAAGGTACACGGTACTCCATCTACTTTAAAGTTTCTCTATTTGAGATTCTGCTCAGAGGATTCGAACATTCATTAAAGAGTACAATCATGTTAAGTAGATGTAAAATTGTTAAACAGCATTTTTCCCTTAAGATTTTGGTTAGGTCTGCCGATGTACCACGCAATCATTTATTTTGGATTTTCAAAGCACCTCCTGCCCCCTTCGTGATCTTTTGTCCGTACAAACGTTTTGAAATTTATAAGGGCCGTGCCTTTGGCCAAACGATGCCCCCCCTCCCCCTAGGTGACCAAGACCTGCCTCGCCGTTTGAAAGGTTTTTTTGAACTCAATTCCGATTTTATTCGCTTGAGATCCATAATAATGATTTTGACAAAATAATATTTTGGCTGATTTGACGACTGTGTCTGGAATTTGAATCAATTCAGTAGGTACATTTTAACGACAAAAAAAAACTGAATAACCTATTTCTTTCCACTATTTAAAAACGTATAAAAACGATTCTGGGGAATGTCCCATTCTGGGGAATGGTTTTCTGGGGAATGTCCTATTCTGGGGAAAGGATTTCTGGGAAATGTCCCATTCTGGGGAATGGGTTTCTGGGGAACGTCATTCTGGGGAATGTCGTTCTGGGGTTTGACTTTCTGGGAAATGTCCTACAACCGTAAAAATAGCTAAAGTAGTTGCAAGAACATGCTCTTTCGTATTATTGAATAAAAACAAGAATTCCTCAAACATTTTAGGACCAAATTACTTGAATTAAGGCTGGAGAAGCTGAGAACGGTCTCAGAACAGGATGCCTGATGGAACTTTTTCAGATGTTTAGATTATGATGGATAAATATAGTATATTTAGTTTGCATTTAGTGCGCATCGTACCTTCGTGCTGTGCGCACACGAATTCTCTCTGCTTTTGGAAATTTTTCTTTAAAAACTACCTAAGCAATAAAACAGTATTTTTCAGTACTATTTGTTCTACTATTCACAGAAAAAAATATTTAATTTTCAATGTAATGTAAACTGAAGTCTACTGTAAAAATAAATCAAATTGGTGTGTTGTAACAGCATCATGTGAATTTAAATGAATATACATATGATTTTCAACTAAAATTGGTTGAGTATTACATGATCGTGTTAATTTAAAGTGACTTTGATTGAAAAATAATGGATTGGTCGTTGAAATTTAGGTTTATTTTGATGCTCCAAATATGTGCATTAAAATAAACTTAAATTTACAACATATTTTTAGCTGTGTTGATCCCTTAACGATCCTTGTTTGGATCCGTGCCTTCGATTTTTCATTAGACCCTATAGCTAGCGGTGGTAATCCTTCTTGGACAACGTCTTTAGAAAAAAAAAACCTCTCAGGAGGTCTAGTCTTCTTTCGTCTATTCACTAAACATGGTACCAACTACAAACAAAAGGCAAGGTGAATATCTGAATTCACAACTTCCTTCCAAAAAAGTGGGGATTGAAATGATAATTGCATCGAAATGAGCTATCAATTCGATGCACTAGACCAATTTTCCGAACACCAAATCGAAGCAGTCTGTAGCCTAGGCAAAAGAGGTGCACTTTGTGAAAAAGGACCACGTGATTATTGAGCTGAAATCGAATTCAGGTTAACTTCTGCGTTCATGACTCTCATGGCGTAGGGGTAACGCACCCTAACTAGAGATCAGGGAGTCGTGAGTTCGATTCTCATGACATGTAACTTTTTCGCAAAACTTCACATCAATTTGTCCATTTAATCCAATTGCAAACTATATGTAATGTTTAGCTTTCGGTAGTGCATATAGCAGTTACTCAGTAAATTTTAAAAACCTGGATCCAAACTTAAAAAAGATCCTAACCTTTTTGTTTATCGTAATGATCGACTTGATGGGGCATGTGGGGGTGTTGTAATCATCATCAACATCAACTGTTTTCGTCATTTGAAACTAAAGTTTTTGAAACTTTAGGTGTTTCAGTTGAAACACAGCTTGGTAAATATACTTTCATAGCTGTCTACTTGCCTTTTCAATGCTCTGGACAGCAAGTTAATTTTCTCCAAACTGACTTGCGAAATTTGACTCGCAAAAAGTCAATTCTTTTGTCATTGGTGACTTAAATGCCAAACATCGGTCATGGAATAATTCTCAAAGTAATTGTAACGGCAGATCTTTTTGATGGTAGCTCTTAAGGATATTTCTCAATTCAATACCCTGATAGCCCTACATATTTTGCCTCTTCTAGAAACCCATCTACGATTGATTAGGTTTTAACCGACTCTAGTCATCTTTGTAGCCAACCGGTTACGCATGCTGATTTTGATTCTGATCATGTCCCTGTTACATTTCAAATATCCCAGAAAGCGATTCTCAATCCTATCAGCTCCATTTTCATACATACATACAACGATAGTTATCTTTACTAACAAAACTTGATATTGAAACTTTACCAATAGAATAGTTCAAGCAAGGAGCAATGCATTACCTATATGTGAAGTAAAATTTTAATCCGTGATTGTAGACGATGATCTTAAACTGTAGATCCGTCTTAAAAACGTGAGGAGAAGGAGCAATTTCAACACACTCGCGATCCTGCTATAAAAATTATCTGGCAGGATCTGCAGAAAGAAATTATAAAACGATTTTCTCAAGTAAGAAGCAAAAACAAACAAAGATTTTTTTTTAATAAAATTTCTTAAACAAGGCTCTAAGCCCTTCGGAAAATTATCTAAAATTTTGAAGAGAAAACCTCAGGAGCCATTGAAAGAGGAAACCAAAATATAACTAACTAATTGCGAAAAAGCTCAAAAACTTGCTATGCAGTTTGGAAGCGCGTGCAATTTAAATTTAGGACTTACTAGTCCAATAGGAAATCAAGTTACTCAGGACTTCGAAAATATTCTCAATCAAGAGAACGTTTTTGAAAATTCCTGGGAGATTGATTTGGAAGAAGTGAGAATTATTATTGAAAAAATACAAAAATATGGGAGCTCCTGTCGATGATGGAATTATCTTCATCCTTATCAAGAAACTTCCAGAAAGTTGCTTATCATTTTTAGTTGAAATATTTAATAAATGTTTTCAGTTGGCATATTTTCCTGACAAATGGAAAAATGCCAAGGTTGTACCAATTTTAAAACCTGACAAAAGTCATGCAGAAGCTTCCAGCTATTGTTCCATCAGCTTGTTTTCCTCCAACAGTAAACTTTTTGGAAAGGTAGTTTTGAACAGAATGATGTTCCACATCAACGGAAATTCAATTTTTGCCCATGAACAGTTCGGATTCCGCCATGGACTCACTAACTTTCACGTGTAACAAATTTGATTCGTTCCAACAAATCTGAAGGCTGTTCTACTGGTGTTGCTTTTCTAGACATAGAAAAAGCATTCAACAGTGTTTGGCATGAAAACTTGATTTTAAAATTAAAAAAAAACCTGCGTCTCATCTGTAGTAGATTGCAAAAAAAAGATACGAAGTGGATGTATCATACTTGCAAAAATGGAAGATTTCTCCCAATGCTTTCAAAACTCAACTAATAATATTCTCACATAAATCAACCTCATATACCTGATTATAATTGAAGTACAAAAGCTTTTTTGAGTATAATCGTCATTTAGAAACCAAAGAGTTATTGGTTCACATTCGTCAGTCTTCACTATGTATCTATAAATTATGAGTCAGTTGGTGTGATGTTGTTCTGCTGATTGCAAAATAATTTGCCATTGTTAACATACTACTTAGTCATGTAGCAACTTTCTGAAGGGGTAAATGACCGAAAAAAATGTCATTTCTAGCAGTTGTTAGAAAATACATGTTGTTCACGTGAACTGAATAATGCGTGCATTCTATATCATAAAGGTCTAGTAAATCGAGTAGGTATTCTAACTCTATCGGTGTCTTTTCCTGTATAGTTTATCGTGGTTGTTTGTTTTTCAAGATCACATTCATCTTAATGAGCACTGTAGAAATTAATGAACAAAGGTTTCGTTGTAACAGTTCGAAATTCTTCATTTATCCATCAAGCCAACAGTCAGCAGCCAGCAGTCTCTTACGTTTTGTTGCAGGAAATAACATCGCTATCAATGCCCTGTTTCGATTCCAGGTGTTTCAGATGTACACATTCATACCATTTATTCTCGCCTCGCGATAGTTTCACTTTTCTTCGATGTATCCTATCACGACATTCTTCTTGTACTTCACACTTTTCAAGACCGATTGATAAGACTCGTTTGTTTTTTATTCAATCACTTCAACCCCTTTTCTAGCGAGGGTTCAAATTCTTCCCCATTATGTTATCACTAACTCCTTCGGTTTGCTCCCATTCATAAACGATTGCTTTCTTCTGGATATCGGTGTTTTTTTTTTCAAACGTTTCACTGTTTTCCCTAACAAAGACTGCTCGCACTGAACACTTCTTTGTCGGATCACGAGCACGCCCAAACTAAAGCGATCATCGAAGCCGACCGGCCACGATCAGGAATCGGTCCCGAGCAGCGATCATCGAGTATGATCCTCGTCGTTCGAGGATCATATTTTCACTGATGGTAGTCCCACGGAATCGCTCGCTAATCGACTCTCAGCGACGATTAACCACAACAACGACGACGACCACGACGAAAACGGTTAATAGTGTAGTTAACGCTTACGCCTCAACAGAGAACAAAACACCCACGACCATACTCAAGCCTGCGTGTCGACGCCCAAGCCCGATCACTAACTAAAACCTCGATTAACCGTGGCAGCTGATGTGCAACGTGCCAACGGCTACGAGCAGCATGCTCTAGCTTTTGATAGGCGACAACGACGACGCCCCTCATCGACGCGACGTCGTCGGGCGCCAGTTAAGCCTAGTAGTGAAGTAACGTAACGTTGAGAATGCTGTCAGTTCGTAATGCTTCGGTGCGACGAGGATTCTCCCTTAAGCCGGCACCATCGTTGTTTGGCTCTTGCGAACTCTCTCTCTCTCTCTCGACCCAAGCAACCAATGAGGCAACCGTTACGTTCTCGCTGCTCTGGACTGGACGTGACGGTTCGTTGTTCATGGGGCGATCAAAACAGAGAGCCAGTCAACGATGCGATCACGTGCGGGGAGAGTTAAATTTAATGAATGGTATTGCAAAAGGTTTGTCAATTTTATGATTTGATCAAATTGATAGATTTAATATTTTTTTCCACATAGGTTTATTTTATTGATTGAATTCATTAGATTCATCAAAAAATCATAATAATCATATTTGTCAGATTAATCCAGATTATAAAATTTACCAAATTAAATAAATGCATCAAATTTCCCTTGATCAATTCAACTATTGATCCAATGATTCTGTGTTTTGAATTGTTGAACAATTCCGCCCCTTTGTCTCTCGATGGATAAAATTTCTTAATTTGTAGTCTTTACAACATAATTCCAATTTCCAAATCATAGTTTTTCATAGATTTTTGGTTTTAAAACTCTTAAATGGCAGTGTCTTTTAAACTTCAAAGCTTTCAAATTTCAAAAAAAATCACCTCTAGATTTGAAAGTTTTTAAATTTAAAAACTCTCAATTTCAAAGTTTGAAGTTTCAATATTTTCAAATTTCATTGTTTTCTAATTTCAAACTTTGTGAATCTTCAAATTTCTTAGTTTTTATACACTCAATGGAGCATATGTTAGCGTAGTAGTAAAACGTACGGCTACAAAGCAAAACAATGCTGAATGTCTGGGTTCGTTCACCGGTCAATTTAGGATTTTTTCTTAATGAAAATTTTCTAGACTTCGTTCCTACCACACGATATATCAATGTGAATATGGCAGCTTTGACAAAAGTAAGCTTTCAATATTTAAAGTTTTTATATACCGTCATGTCACCAGTTGCCGTGCGATTATCATTCACCGTGTAGATGTCTACATAACTTTCGTGCAATTCATACAAATGTTTATTTTATTATGAAATAAGGTAAACAGATCAAATAAAACTTTTCTAACACTTTAAGTAGTAAACTTTTGGGATTTAAGCCATAAAATAATAAAAAAATGGCATAATATCAACAACTTTTTTCGCCATAGAAGCTTTTTTATCAGATAACAGGATTTTTGTCAGGGAGGGGCAAGCGGTAAAATCGATCATTATACAAAACCTATTCCCCCTTTTGGCATGAAGTATTTAACTATTAAGGACATTCATCCTCCTTCTTTAGTCACAATGAAGTTTCTTGATTGAATACATCTAAGGATTTTAAGAAAATCATCTATGAATGTCTTTGAGAAAAACTGTAAAAAACATTATAATATTATTTTTTTAGAAACACTTTCTTCATAATTTTATACATATTTTTAGCACTAACACTAACAATTACTCCTAGATTCAAGATTTTTCTAAGACCACCAATATCCCTTCAAAAATTCATAAAAGAACTTTTATGCAGTTTTCTCAGGAACTCTACTTAGCATTCCTATGAGCGTTAGTTGATACTAAAGATAATAAAAATAATAATCCTTTGAATTGTGTAGATTAGTTATTGGTAGGTGGCTTAGAGATATACATTGATAAATTGTAATTTTAAAAATAAAACTTGAAGGAAGCATTGGATGGAGTCCTGGAAAAATATCTGAACTAATGCAAAATGTTTACTGCATAGTTTTTTCAAATGAAATCATTAAAAAAATCCATGTAGGAGTTTCTTTAGGAATTTCTTCTGAAAAAATTTCTTTGGAAAGCCCTTTAAGAATTTATCCAGGTGTTTTATAGGAGATCATTTGCTGAAAATTATTACATCTTGAGAATGTTGCTTCTGATTCGGCAGATTTATTTTTGGTAGTATTATTAGATATATTGATAGATAACATACAAAAAAAAACAGAACACAGCATTGGAAGCATTTCTAATAAACATATACTTGGAAAAAGTCCTGTTTGAATATTTGTAGAATGGACAATTTTTAGTACAATATCTGTACCTCAAGATGGAAGAAAATGAAACTCCAAGTTTCGAACATTCGTATGTGAATTCTTGAGGAACTTTTTAGGAAATCTTCAAAATAACTCCAGAGATAACTTCAAGATATTTTTCTTGGAAAAGTCTCTGATGGAATCTCAAAGAAATTTTTGAAAATATTCTTGCAGGAATCGTTAAAATATTATTTTTATGTGATAACCTTGTCTTTCTGTTGAAAACGTTCTGGAAAATTTCACATACGAAGTGACACTGAAGTTCACTTCCGTTTTTCCGGCTATGCCTAGGACATTTCCTTAACTTCTCATTCACACGTTGGAACTGAATAATACAATAGTGAAAGAGGTATGTAAATCCGTTGACCCGAGCTCAAGCCATTTCGTGACATACAAACACCATTTCATTTTAATTTATATAGATAGACACAGATATATGTATATTTGGAGTAGTTCTTAGAAAAATCCAAGAAGAAATACTTTGGAAATTCCTAAGTTAAATACTTTTATCTGGAGAACTCTGCCAACTTCATTTAAGAAGCTTAGTTAATATTCCTCGTGAAATTCATAAGATAATATATTCAAATTCTCGAAGCAAATTACTGGCAAAACCATTAGAGGAATATCTTTGGGAATCCCTGTTGAGGCCCTGGCATTGCTTGTAAATGTTCTTTGTGAAATTCAAGAGTTGGTGTTAATTCTGTATTCATTCTTGAAGAAAAATGGTATTTCTGAAAGAATTTTCAAAATAAATCTTGAAGGAGTTCATTGAGGATTCCCTTAACACACTTTTTGATAAGTCATAAATTTCATTTCATCAAGGATTTACAGAGAGAATTTTAGGAGAATAATTTTTTGAAGGACTTCATGGAGTCATTGAAAGAAAAATTACTATAGAGATATCTGGATCAATATAAGTGGATATCTCGAGGGATAACAATATTAAGGGGAAGGCACATGGAACATACCTGGTCATTCCTGGGTTATTTCGGTGGTCACAATGAGCCAGAGTGGTCATTCATCTATAATTGAACTAGAAGAGTCACAGAGATTTAAAATCATGAAGATTGAGCCGTCGCATGCCTACTTTTGGTGCTGAAACTTAAAGTTCCCATATTACGGGTTTCGCCGTGGCCGTTCCGGTGCTCTAGAAGGACCAGAACAACCATCCATTCATCCTTTCGGCAAAATACATCCAAACATAAAAAAAAATCGTAAGGAAATGGACAATCGAATTGGCCAGATTGGCCACCTACCGGGACTCCAGGTTTTCAGAGTAAGGGTCTCTAAAGGTTTTCAAAATAAGGGTCTCTAAAGGATTTTTTTTCCGGTGGCCACAGTTATCTAACCCGGGAGGGTTTCTGACACTAGATATGTGTACCTTTCATTTAAGCCCAACAGAACTATATTCGGTGAACACACTGATTTTTGCGAGCTGTTTGAATTATCGGGTTGAATACAACCCTAAGTCACAATTTATAACTTTTTGTTAGGGACTAAGGAAGGTTAAAGTTTAAAACCCATTAAACTGAGTGCACCAACAAATTTAAAACGAATTGCCTGACACTTAAAAAGTTGTTAATTTGACTTATGAACGAAGTTTTTGAATTTTATTCCACAAGATTACTTAGGAACAAAAATTCAGCCGTCTTTTATTTTTTTTATTAACGTTATTTACGTAAAAAATAATACTTTTGGTTAAACTCAGCCTGGCGACAAGGATTCGAAGGGTCAGCCCAAGTGGAACTAATACAGTTCTATAAATTTCATTGAAATAAAGTGATTTTAAAAATATCACAGTTTTTAAATTTATAAATTGTATACCTTGAATCAAATTTATAAGCCCAATGAATCCGGTACAAATTTATTTTTGAAAAATATTAAAAATCATCTGATTTATTAAAAAGTTTTCTGTAAACCTTGTTTTATTATATTTTGATATATCCTTTTTTAAAGTTTAAGCCAATAAAATTTGTTTTGACTTTTGGTCCCCTTCAAAACTTTCGAACCAAATTTGGCGTTCTGATTGAAATATGATCAAAACGCCAAATTTGGCTCGAAAATTTTGAAGGGGGGGGGGAGACAGAAAGTCAAAACAAACGTTATCGTTATCTAAACTTGAAAAAAAAAGTTATGAAAAAAATATGTACAGATAACTTTTTGCAAATCAGTATTCTTTAACTCGACAAGTTCTATAGCTCGATGGCTTTTTCAATCTTTCATAACTTCCATACGTCGTGCTCTCCATAAGCTGAAATAGTCAACCCACTTTTACTCGAAAATCTGTGTCTCAAAATAGAGTTAGAGCACCATAGTAAAAGTAGGATACAGGTTTTCATGGCTACCTCGATGGTCCCTTGAACCGCATTTGCAATTCGATGCCTCCCTAACTTGTTGCTCCCATCAATATCGAGTTATGCTAAGTTGACTGTATCTCAAAAAAAAACCGACGTCTCCTTGAGTCCATGTCACGTGTAATGAAGTTTTCTCTCCATAACTCAACGTCTAATTTGAAATCCTTTTTATTTTGCGAAAGTTGAGCTTCCTTTTGGGCAGCCAAGTAAAACTGGTGAATTGCAATACATATTGAATATCATGAAATTTGAAAATTAAGATTCATGATTAAAAACTCAGGATTTTTGGAGTACTTATTCATTCTCTCATACTTGCAAAAAAAAAACTATCCGGTGCATTAAACGACAAAAATAATGATACGAATTAAAAGCGAATATTTCTCGATTACTTTTTCAAATCGACGTAAATAACTTTCATACAGTTTTGAGATTGTAAATTAAAAAGAATCGCAAGCATTCCTCTAAAACTATTTTTAAATGAATCCCTTTTTCAACATTTTTTCACCGTGTACATCGCTTAAATTTTGCATGCAATCAGCTCGCGTTAAAAGGTTAAAGGTAGTTCCTATCATTTCATACAAAAATTGTATGATAAAATGATAAACCGTTTCAATCAGTTACTTACGACGTTTTTGTACCAGTGTAAAATCGACTCAAGTAGTGTTTTGTTTTGATTCGTGGTTAAGTCACTTTGTCTCCCATACAACGGAGCGGCGAAAGTACCGGTTAGGTTGTGAATGTGGAGAATCTTACTTTCGTCGTTTTGAAAAACCGGAAAGTGAAAAATCGAGTTGGTTTAGAGCGGAACGTGTAGAATTTCGTCTGGGATACCAGAGTTGGTCGCTATCAGCGCTTAAAATTTGCTGATTTGTACAGGCCGACTGCGATACAATTCGGATCAATCCACATCATATAAATATCATGCTGTCTTCTTCATCACAAGTGCATTGATGGCGATAGACTATGGATATCACTGATTGGTTAAGTTTAGCCTTGAATTAAGCAGTTAAAATGGCAATTTATCAGTAACATATTTTTGACAGTGTTGCAGATGGGTTGAAACTATTTGTTGGTCACTAAAAAACAGTAATAGCATGGATAATTACCACGTGATCACTTATTCCGCAGTGATTATGATCTAGAGTGCGATGTCGCATCACTGCTGTTGGTTGTCAAATCAAAGTGATATTGATAACTCGCAAGTGATAGTGATAGTTTTAGACCATCAGCCATCAGCTGATATGATTGATATTAAGCAACTCTTTGCGATACACGTAGGATTGATAAACTAAGTTTGTTTACTTTTCTGACTTGAGTATGTTTGAATAAGTCTTCGAGATTTGTTCATTTGAGCGGAAAGCCTCACCCTTACACATTTGTATCAAAGTGCAGTTCGTACTAGTAGAGTTACATATTTCTCAGGAGCACATAAATGTACTGACGAGCCTCCAACCAAACAGTCTCTCAGCTCATCGGAATCCTAGTGTGCTGCGCTAGACGGAGGCTCACGAAAATTCTAAAAGCGCGCGCTAGGTGATGTGCTCTCGGGGAGACTCGTCTCATGTGCTGCTCGGCCCTACGGCTCGCCATCGGTATCCAAGTTGTGAAACAACTGCTTAGTAACGAAAAGCCTCTATAACTATTTTCGCTTTATTATGCAGGTGTTTACATGGCCTACATGATATGGTCGAAGATTCGCGATCCAAGAGTAACAATTTCGATCCTCGTTGAAAACTTTTGTAGTCACTTCAATTATTGCGCTGAATTTTAAACAGCACATGTGACGGAGCGCATGAGACCGCAGTGAGACGCATCTCAAGAAAAATGAGGCGCACCAAAAAAGGTCTCACAATGTACAGCGCTCCCGTGCGCTTGCAGGCAATGAGGCTCCTGCACCTAAGGCTACAGCACGTGCACAGTAACTCTACTTACTAGTTCCGATCAATCACGGAGTAGCATCCATTGATGTGTACAATCAGTCTATAGGCCTTTTCAAGAGACGTTTCAAATCAGCTGATCTGGCCAGCTCTTTGACAGTTTTCTATGAAAATGACAGGCTTGTTTAAGCACCGGTCTTCCAACGATGTAAACAAATGCATAGACGGAATATGCTATGTAATTCTAACGTAAATCTAGAAAAAAAAAACGTGACAGTTCCATGTTAAAAATGATTGATATTATCTCATCAACAGAAGCAAAGCAGTGTTGCCAGATTATCAGATTCAAAATCATAATATATCATGGAAAACATAACTACTACTGGACAATTTCCTATTTTTTAATGGAAACGTTTAAAAAAAATATTCAAACTAGCCTTCAAACTGTTTTTTCAACACTCATTTCTAAAAGGCCAAATTTTCAGTTAACGGAAATATGTGGTAAGATCGAAAGGGCGTTCAAAATGATTAGAACCTATTTTTTGGATAACTCAAAATGTCGCTCTACCCTCTCCTGAAAAGATTACACTTGCTTATTGTAGCCTAAATTATTATAATCATATTTTTCAAATGACAATTTACAGCACAGTGTATTCGTGTCAGAGTTGTAGCATAAAAGGGATGACGTTAACCCCTCTACCGGCAGCTTCATTTTTTACCGCTAAAAAAAAAATATTCAAATTACGATAACTTTTTTGTTTCTCGATATTTTTGCCCCATTCTTCCACTAGTTCTCAAAAAACTCTTCTAGTATTCGAATAAGTGTCGATATTGATAATTGGTCATCTGAATCCGGAGATATTCCAAAATTCCTTGGGGACCGACGCGTAGCCATAACCCACGTGAATATTTCAGGCTACAGATTTTTTATCGTATTCGGATATTCACTCCTTGAAATGATACATTAATGTAAGTATGTTGTGAAAAAATGAAGCAATTTGGTGCAGCCGTCTTGCAATAATGAGTATTTATGTTTCTGGTACCACTCTGGAAAAATTAAGATCTTGAAAATTTTAAAAAACATATCGTAATTTTCAGATTTCTCCAAGAATACTGAACTAATTTGTATTATTTATTTTTCAGAGTAGCTCCCTATTACCTGGTATTGTATAGTACACATTTTATTTTTTGATAAATTGACCAAAACAAAATGGCCACCAAAGACATTTTATATGGAAAATGTCGGTCCCCCAAGGAACATCGGAATATCTTTAAAACCAGATCAGCAATGATTAATATCGATATGAACTAGAAGAGTTTTTTGAGATCTTGTGAAAAAGTGGTGCAAAAATATTAAGAAACAAAAAAGTTATCGCGATTTGAATATTTTTTTGGCGGTAAAAAATGAAGCTGCCGGCAGAGGGGTTAATAAGTTCGTAAGAAGTGTTATAAAACATTAAATTTATATAATGTAATGATTCGTACAACTTACATATGTGCCAGTCCATGAATTACGATGCTTACCTGCAAAAACATAGAAAACGAAAGTCTTATATAAGCTTAGGGAAAATAACAAAAAGATATAGTTCAATTATATTTTGGTCTATTATTCGTTATATTGTTTGTCTTATATTTCGGACATATTGATTCAAATTCCGGACAGCTCAGGAAAGTCATGATGGATAATTGAAGGTAACGTTTCCGGCACTTACCGTATCTAATCAGCAACGTCAAATACACGGTGGCGCTATTTACTCTTTTCACAGTGGCCGTTTTGATTAATTCAATGATCCATTACACTGGAGACATGTATTCATATAACGAAATCGTTTGCTTAAACTATTAAATCATTCGTTGCTTTCTGCAACGAAACTTTCATAGTATGTGTGTATCTAGCTTTGTTATAGAGTTCAACCTCCATGTTAAAGACAAAAAAATCGTTCAATTAATGAATTTATACGTTAATTTATGCTACCATGAAGAGAAGATCCTCCTCTATCTCCCAGGGCTGATAGTTTCTATACTTATCCATTCATTTGCTTAAAAACAGCGAGCTATGCACTCGGTCATCAATGGCTTTTAGGGAAGATCAAAAGTTATGTGAGTCTTGTTTTATTGTATGACGCATTTTGTAATCCAAACCCGTTCATTTCGTATTGCGTTCCAATGTTTGGAACATAATGTACGAATCCTTCGTTGGAACATAACGATTTTTTCAGTTTTAGTCATTAGAGTAACTTGAGCTCAAAGTTTAAATAGCTTGACACATTTGAGTAGTTTAAGTATGGCCTTTAGATATGTTGAATTTCTAGGAGCGACCAACTCCCCCTCCCCTCAGGAACGCGTTTGTACGGAAATTTTAAAATTTGTTCTCCACTTCGAGCGTTACGTTATTTGTGGAAGGCGCCTTAGTGAATCAATTGCTTTAGTACATGCATTTTACAAAAGGCTACAGTCAAATGCGAGATTTCATATGAAATAAGCCTATGAAATCAATTCGATGTAGAAAACGACGAATGATTCCGTGGACCAAATGATCAGTTAAGAAATACATAACACCTGGTTTAGAAATACCTATCCACGAAGCTGTGACAACAACGGCGCGGGATGTGATTGGCACTGGTCAACGACGAAAAAGAAACGACTGATTCGATGAAAAGTGCCAGAGAGTGACAGACGTGAAGAATGACGCCAAAAGCCGTATGGTAGCCGTATGGGAAGGACGAGATCCCGGTCAAGCTTCTTAAGTCAGAAGTGAGCAGCTTTATCAGTCGATCCACCGAGTACTTCTGAAGGTATGGGAGGACGATGGCCTCATACGCCCAATCTACAAGCAAGGGCACAGACGGGAGTGTGCCAATTACAGAGGGATTACCCTGTTAAATTCGGCGTATAAAGTTCTATCGTGCATTCTGTTTAACAGACTGAGATCGCTCGAGGAGTCCTTCGTTAGCGAATACAAAACTGGTTCTCGTGAAGGCCGCTCGACAACGGACCAGATGTTTACATTGCGAATGATCCTAGATAAATTCCGTGAGTATAACTTGCAGACTCACCATCTGTTTATTGATTTAAGGCTAACTAGCCCGTCATTCGTTTTGGCAGTCATGTTTATTTTGCAGCTTGCAATTTCAAAGTGATAAATCTCAGTCATCATAGGTAATAGAAAGAAGAGTTCCACAACTTGCGCTTTGCTTTTGCAGAAAATATGCTGATATTTTTTCATGACGGCCTACTTCGCCTTAAAGGCAGCATATGACTCAGTGAAAAGAAACGAGCTATGGCAGATAATGTCTGAACATGGCTTTCCGGTAAAACTTATTAGGCTACGCTGGGTGTTTCGAAATCAAGTATTCGGATCGTAGACGAGGTGTCAACCTCGTTCATGACATTAAATGGATTGAAGGTAGGAAGCGCACTTTTGAATTTACTGTTCAGCATTGTACTAGAGTGTACTATTAGGAGATCTGGCGTGCAGAGAAACGGCACTATTATCGCACGGTCGCAAATGCTCCTTGCCTTTGCGGGCGATATCGACCTTATTGAAATCGATCGCAGGTCAGTGGAGGAGGCCCTCGTGCCTCTGAAGAGGGAGACAGAGAGGATAAGCCTGATCATCAATTCTATCAAAACGAAATACAGGGTTGCAGCTAGAGATAAAGGCAGAATTGGTGGTGATGGTGCTGAGGTAGTGTTTGATGGGGACGTGTTTGAAGTTGTTGAAGAATTTGTATTCCATGTGACATGGTACTATGAAGTTTCCCGCGAAGTGAGAACACGTGTTGCGGCTGCGAATAGGGCCTTTCACGGAATACGTAACCAACTTAGGTCCCACAACTTGCAAACGGAAACAAAATTCGCCCTTTATAAAACATTGATCCTTTCGGTAGCTATGGGCACGCAGCGTGGACGTTGAAAAGGGCAGACCGGAAAGCCTTCGGTGTTTTTTAAGCGTAAAGTTCTGCGGACAATACTCGGTGAGCAACTCGAAAATGGTGTGTGGCGCAGACGCAGTCGAGTTATATTAAGTGTATAGAGATGCGAACATTATCAAGCGTGCGAAATACGGCAGACATCAGTGGGCTGGTCAATTAGTGTGGTTGTCGGAAGAAAGAATTGCTAAAATAATATTCAGCAGGGAACTAGGTAGAGGTCGGCGACTTCGTGGAAAATCACGAATACGAGGGCTGTAATCAGTAATGAATGTTTCAAATTTATTAAATTTGTTTTCAAATGTAAATTTATAAAATAACATAATTAAAATGCTCGTGAGATACTAAGCAGTCTGCTTGGTGAACGAAAAAGCCAACACTCAACGGCGCCACCGCTCCAAGAGAGATAGAGAGATTATTAACACATTACATGCCTTGTCAGCCACTCTCGTTATAAAGCAGATTACGCATCGTAACGCTCCTTTAGTGGCAAAGCATGGCGACGCGTAGTGGCGTCGTGTTGTGGTATGATATCACCATTCCACAAACCAGCAGCAAGCAATGATGCATGCTTCCTCTCTCTCCGCACTATGGAATACGTTTGCTATGGGCACAAGCGCAAGATACCCATTTCCGTACACACAACAAAACAAAAGTGAGAGGGCACGGCTTAGCAAATTGAGTTCATAGGCACAAACAAACAAAAAAATCAATCAGACCCGGGAATCAGGGTTGCCACATTTGAATCTGTTTGTTTTACTTGTATTAGGTCTCTGTATTTATGTGTCCTGATATAAAATATCTTAATTCTGAAATGGCATCTCAAGGACTTGAGATTTGCATAGAATTACAAACAAGATAATACCAATCATTTGTAACAACAATTCAGGATTGCAAAAGCCCAGTTTAAATTTCAAAGTTTCCGAATATATACAACTATGGAGATTTGATCTGAATAATTTTAGGGCAGATTTTGATACACTTTGATGTTCTTGCAGTAAGTTTGTATTTTTTTCGTTTCGCACTTTTTACTGGACAATGTTTCGTAAAGTCCAAGCTGAAAGTGGTTTGTGGCTGCTCAGTCAAGGATGGAGGATCAATTGGTGAGCTCGTTTCATGCTAATTTCCAATCTTTCAATCATGTATGGCTAGGTACATTTTTTTTAGTACAACTACGGCAATGTTACGCAAATAGGATTATTCAACAAACGATGAATAATTCATCATAGTGAGTGTCGGCATAAACTCTTATTCATATTTTATTTCCAAGAAAATTAGTCACAAAATTTCAGATGAAATATTTATAATTAAGATAAATTTGTATTAATGGCAACCCTGCCAGGAATGGGTTTGGGATGTGGAGTTGAAGTGTTTACGATGATGTCAAGTCTGTTTTCAACGCAATGAATGCACTGCAGATGTGCGATCGTTAATGATTGGTTAGTGAAATGGTTGTGACGTCGCTAACGTGTGTGAATCATTCTTATGCATCGCAGTTGTGAACTTGTTTCGTTTTTTATGTGAAGAGTATATAATTTAAAGTTATGAACACATAGTGCACGCGCCAAAGTGATCGTTAATTTGATATCTGTTAATCACAGTATGACGCTATGTTCAGCAGGTGCTGAGATCAGCCCTAAACGATGCCGTCATATTGGTGAGTAATTGACTGTAAGTCATTCGCGTCTCTTAAATCCTCGCTTTAATTGGAAGAAGGGGTCATCAGTTTTGGTGATAGCAGATATCTTTTGAGAAGAGAAAAATATCAAATTTATCAAATCAATTAAGAACATATACTTTTAAAGATTCTTTAAAACTCGCATTTGAGAGCACAAAGTTTTTGAATTATTAGTTTAAAACATTAAAATTTTCAAATTTAGTGCGAGAATTTTATTATGTGTGGTTTATGGTATGGAAACAAACTTCTCCGTTCAATTGATTCACTGTACATTTCTGATAGTTTATCTCTACATCTCGTACATTCTTGGCATTCTTGGAGGGCCTTCCTTAGCTGAGTGGATTAAGTCCGTGGCTACAAAGCAAAGCCTTGCTGAAAGTGTCCGGGGTTCGATTCCCGGTCGGCCCAGGATCTTTTCGTAATGGAAATTTTCTTGACTTCTCTGGGCATAAAGTATAATCGTACCTGCCACACGAAATACGAATGCGAAAATGGCAACTTAGGCAAAGAAAGCTCTCAGTTAATAACTGTGGGAGTGCTCATAAGAACACTAAGCCGAGAAGCAGGCTCTGTCCCAGTGAGGACGTTAATGCCAAGAAGAAGAAGATTGGTATTAACATAACATATTAACTCCAGCATGCTTGGGCACCATTCATATTTTTAACAGCTGACAAAGCAAGAATCATGTACACTCTTCACAGCTCATCATAGCGGAAGAGTTACGAGTGGGCAATTCTAATTAAAATAAATTTAATTACCGTTTCGTGCCAAACGTCGCCTCATGCCGGGCGGCTGGTTTCCGAGTACATACACGTTCCCAGCAAAAAAGAAATGAAAAGAAACCATGAATGGAATCCTTTCTCGTCGTCAAATAGCATATATCGGAGAAAGGAATCAAAGAGCGCTGCAAGCACGCTCCGGCAGCGCAGAGAGCAAACAGAAAAAGGACTTGACCGCTAATAAAATACGAGATTTACGAGGTTTTTGTACGACGTACTGACGACAGAAAAGTGCGGGCACAGACAAAGAAACGTAACACATCCAATTTTCGTTTGCTACTCAGCAACATTCGAGGAATAGGCATTCGAAGAGAAGAATCAGTATCGTGTTGACCATATACTCCAAAGCAGGCTAGACATATACGTAATCTTCTGATAGATTCTAGGTCGTCTAATATATTTTAGCGAAAAGATTGGATGATCGGGTATTAATCGAGGTGAACTGCTGAAATTTTACAGGTTTCTCATAATAAACTTTTTGATTAATGTCAGGTAGCATTTCATCAAGGTTTTCAGAGAAAATTGATTTTTGAAGGACTGCAGAGGACCGAGGACCGACTGAAAGACCGAGAGATTTAACAGTATCAATTTCCAAAAGAATATCTTGTAATATAAAAAAAAAAAACAAAACGATGAATTGTTTTAACACAAAAGAAGCGTAATTATAGATCCGGTCAAGTTTTAGAAGGAATATATGTATAAATATCATAAAAATGTAGAGAAGAACACTCGAAGGTGGGATCTTCGACTTGATTGTGCTACTTTTCACCGAATGTCGTTTCCCCGAATGTCGGTTCCCCGAACGCCAGTTCCCCGAATGCCCCGTTTCCCTGAAAAGTTTAGCAGTTCAAATAGGTGCTATAATAGTGTTTAGTGGCAGGATGGTGAATTAGAAAGAACGATAAGCAATCCAAAGAAGGAGGTATTTAGTCATTCTCGACTATACACATGATGCCAAAAATGCTGAGGATAGTAAAACTCGTAAGAACCATCAATCAAATAAAGAAGGGTGCATATCAGATGACCAGTACGTTCACTCCCTGAAATGTATAAAGTTATGACAAATATGAGTGCCAAAAACTTTTCGGGGTAGTGGGCTATTCGGGGAACTGGCGTTCGGGGAAACGACATTCGGGGAACCAACATTCGGTAAAAAGTAGCACAACCCTTCGACGTATACTTTGAGGACTCCCTACAATCTTCATAGTATGTTGTATGCCACATAATTCGAACAAAACGTGTAAATTTCTGTGACACATAATATACATAATTGGGACGTGGCATATCATGAATACTTACATAATATGTCATGTAAACTCCAATCATATGTCATCTTATCTAGCAAGATCATGTGAGACTACATGACATATAACACATTTTTACATGATTTCAGGTTTACATTGCACATCTGTAGTTTACATGACGTATAATCTTCATTATTTTTAACAGTGTAGAATTACTGAAACAATTCATGATGTGATTCCTTGTGAAATAATATGAAACTTGTCAAGATTTCATAAATAAATTCTTTTTGAAATATTTGTAGAAATTTTAAAAACATTTTCGGATGTAGTGCAAGATAAAAGAGAATCCCAGAACGTATTCCTGGCGAATACAAAGAGTTTTCTTTTATCCGAATCCTTATCAAAACCTTCGAGGAATTCCTGGATCAATTAATTTCAAGATGACTCAACAGATGCTTGATTAAAGCCTTTTGAGTGTCATATCAGATTTGTGGTAGATTCTTCGAAAAATCTATTGCGGGTGATGTTTTGTAAGACCTTCAGCCGAAGTCTGATATTCAATCGAACTTCTAGAGTTATGGGAAGTATGCACTTCAACAGAAAAGTACACGCCTATTCCGATGCGTGGGAAATTTGGAGTTCACTGTAGAAAATTATTGACAATTTCCGCAGAATTGGAAACAAGTGTACAAATTAATCTAATTCAAAGATCATCGAGCACGATTTTAAAAATTTTTCGATCTATTCTGGATGGAATTCGTCTATTAGCTTATAGCTGAATTTCTCCAATGCTGCGTCTCTTTCTCAGTGGTTTATGAATGACTTTTTCTCACTGTCGCCTGACAGAGTCACAGTGTTTTCCACTTTTCTTTAGGATGCAGGCCTGTGACAATGCCCAGCCTATACCATGCCCACACAGTTACGGATCACTTTGGCGTTCAACATCGGATAACTCGCTCAAAACATAAAAGTTGACGTAAAACATATTTTTCCCATGTTATACTATTTGTCTTCTACCACTTGTAGTGTTAAGCACAACGTTCAACCGCTAAATAGCGGTGTATTTGACAAATGTTTAGTAGGTACCACACAGCTATCATTATATGTTCGTTTTCTGTAAGAAGTGCCGCCAGCATTCATAAGCTCCCACAGCTGTGCACAGGTGGTAAAATTCAAATGTTATAGCATTAAACATACTCATTCGTTTCGATTGAGTATGAATTCATCTGGGGAAAACATTTTTCTCGATTCTTGATTCTAAATATCGAATATTAGCACTTCTAACTAGTGATCCATAATATGTATCAGGAAATGATTGTTTACCACGGTTATGGATGACTTCCAAAGAATCTAGATTTCTGCCATTTTAAGCATTGGATTCAACATTTTTAGACAATAGCACTAAGGATAAAACTAATAAAACATCAAGGTTTGTAAATCTCATTTTTTAGCCGACAAAAATGGGTGAAAAGCTTGGTGTGTAGCGAAAACAGTTCATGTCTCAGTTATTACAATGCAGCATCACAAAAAAAAGGCATTTTACCCTTGTTTCCAGCTCGAACCCTGCTATTTTTTGCAGTAATATATGACGCATTGTTAACTTTCGTCAAAACATGCAATACATATGCATTGAGTTGAAAATCTCTTGATTTTGCGCACTGATCCGTAATATGTCACAATTTGATCCATAATATGAACGTTGATCCATAATATGGTTTTCAGAAACCGATACAATTTTTAATTTTTATGCAACCCTATGTGAATATTATACTCAAAATAGTTTACTAACCAAAGTTCCAATTTGAAACGATTCGATTCGTGCTTTTAAATTACCATTTTACGTTTTCCATGTTGCTTTATTGAATTTTATAGGTTGGACTCCACACTATTTGATCCATAACTGTGGGGTCATGGTACCCACAGATCCATTCACATGCGAGCATCAAATTCTCTCGGTGATAGCTATAAGAACCTAAGAACCAACAAGAAGGCACGTATCAGCAAACCACAACATTGTAAACAAACAACCGTTCGCTTGTTTGGCTTTCGATTACGATTTGACTCGGATTTCTGTCATCCATAAAGCTAATTGAATTACACATTTAGTAAAGTTTAAGTTATCGCTCCGGGTCACATGAATTACGAAGCACTTGCAAGACACAGTGATAAGCTTCGTTGCAAAAAGAGCTGCCCATAAACTGTATAATTTGACTCCTTTGGCCACTGCCAAACCCATCTTAAATCCACGGAGCGTAACGTCCTTCAAGCGAAGCACGGGGTTCAAACGTTCAATGGCTCGCAACTCTGCGACGTTGTTGTGGGACGTTCATTTCAAACATGTTTGCCATTCTGCGCTTCCTTTCGAATAATTTTAAAATCAAATCTGTCATAAAAATAAACGCCTCATATAGCCAACACCAGAAGCACCATACTATCCTGTTTACCAAAACATCCGCACGGAGCGGTGTGGCAAAGTGGTCGTGGTCTTTTTTTATTTCGACCGATGATGCTTGAAGCAACGAGGAGCAACTTCAGCATTGCATTGCAAATACGCTGGTGAGCGGAAGACAATCTCCAAATGTTCCGATTGGTTGCGCACGATCGGTAGACCATTGAGTGCCTTTCTGATCCAGGACGAGATGGTAATTTATTCGCGAATCAGGTTCTTGTTTGAAGTGGTCGAATGAACATGTAATATCGGAATCAAATGATTTTTAGCAGCTCTAATATCTAATAGCACTTATGTTTTATCCTTGCAATGTAATTTTATGTGTTCCTTGAAGTTTTAACTGCACCTATACATCTATAGGTCTAGATCTACAGATTAATATTCGATATATCTTGGTTAACGGTAGAGGCCAAATTAGCAAAAGTGATAAGTGCACAACTATTCTGCTAGACCAAGGTGATAGTCGCGGGTTCGAATCCTGCCAGTCGAGGATTTTTTCGGGTTGGAAATTCTCAAGACTTCCCAGTACAGAGTTTCTACATAATTGTCTCTCCACTAGCATATGATTAACAACTAATATCTGGTTACACGACTGCGGAATTACGCTGTATGGATACTGCTGAATCTTGGCTAATGAATGAGTCGAGTATGACCAATCCTCAGTCGAGTCGGAATTCGCTAATCTCGAGGATTAGGACTATTTAACCACTCGTAGTGAATCATACGACGATCAAGGAAAAATAAAGATCTCATCAAAATACTTATTTGTTAAGCAGGACAGCAGCAAGCTGCATTATCCGCAGAGGAGGAATCATCAGTCAATAGCGATATGGAAACTGTTGACCTAGATGACGATGTTGAGCCCAGTGACGTCACTCAATGGATCGCATGGTTAGAAAGGAAGGGGAAAACATAAAATGCATTGTTTTCACTGAATTAGTCTTCGACCCGAATGATCGGAAACGATTATAGGGTCGTTAATAAATCAAACAAACAAATAAACCACTTGTCTGTTAGTTTATGCCTAGCCAAATATTTATAATATACGTCTGCATAATATCCCGTTCTCGTCATCGCTGTAGCTCCCAAACCTCAAAGGTCACTTAGTCACCTACCCATTCTTTTTGGCCCCTAGATCCCCACCCCACACGAATCAGTTGTTGTAAAAGGTAATCCTCTACCAGTAACGCACAAACGGACAATGCATTGAACTACGAGTAGGAGTGCTTCAAGCACATTGGGACCAACGCCACTACCACCCCAATTATGTATACTGACAGCGCACAACTAAGGAGAAGTAACGGTACTGGATAATATGCGTTGAGGCTGACAGCGGCGACATTCTACTCCCTTAGTAGGGTCGGGTCCGAAACGGCGAGTAGGCTAATAGCGCACGCTGCCCCGTCCCGTAAAACCGTTGCGGGCCTTGGAGAGCGTTCCAGGTTATTCCAACTAGGCGGGAGATGGCTCAGATGACATTACCTGACTTGCGCCGAACCCGGCTCTGAACATAGTACCCCATGAAGGACTATGTCAACCCTAGCATGGCCTCCTTGCTTGCATAGATAACCAAGGGATCATAAAGGCGACTATTCCAGCGGAGATGGATAGCGGCTCTTAGGGAGGCCCATAAGAGATGATCCATCAAAGAAAACAATTAGCGGAATGTGAAAAAGTGGGTTCTGGACCCATCAGTAGCCGGCTGAGGTTCCCGCCAAGAAAAGAGGCGATCAACACCAATTTAAGTGAGAACAGTGTGTGGGCAAAAGCAAACACTGTGACGACCGCAAGCACTGGCCGAGTCAGACCGAAGTGTTTTCCTTCACAGGCATCGCGAATATATCAGATGATATTATTAGATACGGGATGCGAAAGAGAGGGCCTACCGAGGATGAACACGTGGCGATAAGACGTATGGTTGCTAAGGGAAAAGTGACCTACATGGCCGTCCTCCAGAGCGGAAAAGCTGTCACGAGAAAAGTTCCGCGAACAAAAGGACATGGCAACAGTAGAGAGGCCAACACCACGTCTGAGGCCAAGAAATCCAATAAAAATGAGCCACGGGATAGCTCGAACAAGGCAGTACTTCTACAGGAACCAAGGACGCAAAGCAACAGCAACCCATGGATACGAGTTGGAAAGAAGAAGGTTAGGAGAAACTCGGAAACGGCGACCAAGGAGAGCCCTAAACCGAGGACAATGAAACGTAGGAACTTAGTCGAGGCCCTCGTTATTAAAACGGAAGCCAAATACGCCGAGATTTTGAAGGTGATGCGAAGTACGGAGAAGTTGGGCGCAGATGTGGACCAGAATTGGTGAAATGATCCTAGCCTTAAAGAAAGACGCGAAGCAAAAAGGGGGCAGCTTATAAGCAACTAGCACAAGAAATACTTGGTGACAAGATTGATGTGAGATCCCTAACTGCAGAAACTACTCTCCAGTTTGAAAAATCTGGATGAGGTCACCGATGCAGCGGAGGTCTCGGCTGCCCTAAAAGAGCATTGTGACATTGACATAGCCAGTAAGGCCATCCACCCTAGAAAGGGCCTACAGGGTACCCAGATGGCGGCGATAAGGCTGCCGGTTTCAGAGACCAACAAAGCGAAGAACTTGGGCATACTCAAGGTAGGCTGGTCGGTTTGCTGGCTAAGCATACAACAGCATCTTGAAGTTTGCTTCAAGTGTTTCGGAAAGGGCCACAAGTCGTGTAGAACATGCGTCACTGAAGACCATAGGGCTAGCAATTGTAAGCAAAACGCTAAAAGCCTAATATACGTCGACAGAGCAGACAACAGACACTTAACAGGTAGACACATGTGTCTGGGCATAAGCGGAGTATCAAAGCAGCTAAAACGAAAGAAATACAGTTGAATTTATTCCACTGTGATGCAGCCCAGCAGCTGCTTTTGCTGTCGGTCTCGGAAACGAAGATCAACGTGGTCTTACTATCGGACCCGTACCTCATACCAGCTAACAACGGAAACTGGGTGGCAGATGGGTCTCAACAGCTAGCAGCTATAGAGACGGCAAGACGATACCAAATCCAAGAAGTAGTCTCTATCTCAAACGATGGTTTTGCCATAGCAAAAATCAGCGGCGTGTTCTATTGCAGTTGTTACGCGCCCCCAAGCTAATCGGCAGCCAGGTAGGCGAAATTAATGCATGAGCAGTGAAGTGGGGTAGCCGCTGCACCAACCAAAGAGGCCAGCTATTGTTGGAATCCCTGGCCGCATTGAATGTAGGGCTGGCAAATGTGGGTACAGTGAACCTTCCGCAGAAATGGTGCAGAATCGATTATCGATGTGACGTTCTGTAGTCCTAACCTTTTAGGTACCATGAGCTGGCGCGTTGATGACGGTTATACTAATAGCGATCATCAATCGATTCGCTATAGTATAATACCAGGCGGGCGAATGGCAGTGCGATGTAACTCGATCCAAGTCCGTGGTTGGAAAACAGCACGCTTCGACGACGAAGTATTCACTGATGCAGTGAGGTGCGAACGGAGCACTCTGGACCTAAACGACGAAGAGCTAGTTGCTGCGATATCACGAGCGTATGATGCTTCTATGTCGAGAAAAGCCCAGAGAGGACAGGCCGCCGATGTACTGGTAGTGCGAATCAATTACAAATCTTCGCTTACAGAGTGGTAATGGCTAAGAACAGAGGTACCATGACGCTCCAAGAGAAGTCGTCCGAGTTGCTGCGATCGATAATCGATTCACTCTTCCCGCATCATCACACAAGCCCGTGGCCCCTAGCGCCGTATACAGCAGATAAAGGAGAAGAAGTGGCAAGGGTGACGGATGAAGTGCTAGCAGAAGTCTTAAAGTCATTCGCGTCAAATAAGACATCGGGACCCAATGGTATCCCGAATGTTGCCATAGAAGTGGCAGTCAATGTGAATCCGGACATGTTCAGAACCACGATACAACGCTGCATAGAACAAGGAATCCTCCCAGATGTATGAAAGTGATAAAAATTTATGCTACTACCAAGGCGAGGAAACCACCAGGTGACCCGTTTACGTATAGACTCATCTGTCTACTAGATACGACGGCCAACTTGTTGGACAGGTTGATCCTCAACAGAGGCTAATACCGGGCACAGAAGGTGCGGACGGTCTGTCTAACAACCAGTTTGGATTCAATAGAGGTTAATCTACTCTGGACGCTATCCAGTCGGTCGTTCAGACAGCCAGGTGGCAATCGATCATAAAAGGAGCGGCATCCGTTACTGCGCGGTTCCCGCTCTGGGTGCGAAGCATGCGTTCAACTGCGCAAGCTAGGAAGCAATAGCCCACGCAGTTCACCGCCTCCAGATACCGGTGCAGTTATGTAAGCTTCTTCTTCTTCTTCTTCTTTCTGGCATTACGTCCCCACTGGGACAGAGCCTGCTTCTCAGCTTAGTGTTCTTATGAGCACTTCCACAGTTATTAACTGAGAGCTTGCTGAGCCAATGACCATTTTTGCATGCGTATATCGTGTGGCAGGTACGAAGATTCTCTATGCCCAGGGAAGTCGAGAAAATGTCCAATCCGAAAAGATCCTCGACCGGTGGGATTCGAACCCACGACCCTCAGCTTGGTCTTGCTGAATAGCTGCGCGTTTACCGCTACGGCTATCTGGGCCCCAGTTATATAAGCATCTAGAAAGCTATTTTGATGGTAGGATTCTACTGTATGACCCAGAGGAGGGTCAGAAAAACGTTCGAATTACCGCGGGAGTACCACAAGGTTCAATCCTGGGCCCGATGTTATGAAATGCGATGTTCGATTACGTGCTGAGGCTGCAGCTTCCGAGGAATTTTAAGATTCTTGGCTTCGCCGACGACATCGCCCTAGTGGTCTATGACGAATCGATGGAGGAAGTAAAGTTGACAGCAGAGAGTGCGCTCCTTAGTTGAGGAATGGATGAGGTCTAGAAAACTGGGACTGAACCATCACATGACCGAGGTGGTGGTGGTCAACAACTGCAAGTCCGAGAAAAGGGCGCTTATCTCGGTAGGTGATTGCACATTAGAGTCTAAGCGATCCCTCAGTAATCTTGGGTAGTGATCGATCACAAGCTCAGCATCACTAGCAGCGTTGAATATGCCTGTAAAAGGGCATCTACGGCTATAGCGGCGCTTTCGAGGATGATGTCTAAACTCGCACGGCGCCAATCACAGTCCTATCACGGCAACTTCTACAAGTCCTTCAAACTCTGGAGTAGACGGTTCCGTATGAGAATAGCTTGACATCAAAAATTGCCCTATAATCACTATTAATTGAGCTATGCATATACAAGATGCCAGCCGCCTTCAATGCAATCGGTTCAACATTTTTGCGTAGGCTGGGAAAATTACTCCAACCGTTCGCTGATGCTTTTAGATCTTACTACGTACGTTTCTGCTGAATTTGTTTCTATCAGCCGCCACCGCCGACCGGTAGCCGGTGCGTGTCCCAGTCTAATTAATTATTCCGTACAGGTCGACTACAGGTGGCAACCGCACCCGGTCTTCTCTCACATCTGACAAAATTATCTCACCTCGGTCACCCTCCCTCACACGGTCACATAGAAATGCATCTACGACGATGGTTCGAACATCTAGACTGGTCGTGGTTGGGTATGTGATATGGACTTTTTTTTTCTTTTTGGAACCTTCAGGTGTCACAGTATTCTAGTCCGGATAATACTTCTCTCGAGACTTCCTTAGCCGAGTGGTTAGAGTCCGCGGCCACAAAGCAAAGCCATGCTGAAGGTGTCTGGGTTCGATTACCGGTCGATACAAGATCTTTTAGTAATGGAAATTTCCTTGACTTCCCTGCGCATAGAGTAAAATCGTACCTGCCACACGATATACGAATGCGAAAATGGCAAGTTTGGTAAAGAAAGCTCTCAGTTAATAGCTGTGGAAGTGCTCATTAAACACTAAGCTAAGAAGCAGGCTCTGTCCCAGTGAGGACGTAAATTCCAAGTAGAAGAAGAAGAAAATTATACTTCTCTCATGAATCACTCAAAATATCGCATACCCTTAGTTAGAGGCAGCTCACTAGCTATGGCGTGCGAACAATCCACAAATCGATCGATAGGTTCGCTGGTTGAGAGTGATGATCATCATAAAGCGAACGTTTAATCATTGCACTCACGTCGACAACCTCTGAATCACGCTATTTGCATCTCATTTTACCAGGCGAAGAGGTTCGCTCTATAACTGCGATACTCCGATTAATTGATACTTTTGAATATTAAAATACATAGTTTAATTGCGGAGGGCATGTCATTAGTGTCTAGTGATTGCATTGATCAATTTCTAAGAGGTAGTGCCCAAGAAGAACATGCTTCAAACTTAATTGGAAACTCTGAGCTCATATAGAGGATTACAGTCCCTCAAATACCCTAATCAAAATACCCCGGTTATTATTCAGAGCAACAATAATCCTAATTGACATTTGTGATGTATTCATCTTTTTTCTGACGTTCCATCCCAAACAAAACAAAGCCTGGCTCTCAGTGTTCTTATAAGCACTTCTACAGTTATCAAGTCAAGAAAATGTCTATTACGGAAAGATCTTCGACAGGCGGGATTCGAGCCCACAACGCTCAGCAGCTGAATAGCTGCTCGTTAATCGCTACGGCTATCTGGCCGCATTTATGATATGAAGAAATGATAATCATTCTTCGTTCGAACACTTGTAGCCTGAAAAGCATATTGACTAATGTGGCATATTGAACAAGTCACCTTCGATCGTTTCGAAAGAGCCCACTAACACGTTGAGTCATTGATTAGTAGGAGTCCAAACGTCAAAGATGCCATCGACGACGCACTTGACACCCGTGTGAAATCTCCCGGTTTGTGAGTAAACTTTTCGTATCGCATCGTAAACAACAAATCATCATAAACCAAAAGAACGTAACACCAGATAAGGAGGAGTTTCTCCTCCATCCATTGTGGACTTGTTCCTTCCGTTCCAGATTTGCCATCGTCGTCGAAACGTCTTTGTCATCAGCATAGTTGCTTGTCGCGCTACTGTTCTGGTCTTCATTCCTTTCCAAGTATTTCGCATCTACTGTTTTGATTCTATCCATACCGGTCACATCACTGATGGGCAGTAGCGTTACAAGGCCGATGTAAGAGGAGGCCGGAAGTAATTTGAAAGGTGCAGGTATGATTTGCATCAAAATATGCTCCACTTTTGAATCTTCTTATGCGAACTTTAATTTTCAATTTTCCCGGGATTTGATTTCCCGGAAATTCCCAGGTTTTCAAAGCAAATTTGATGCTCTTTTAAAAAAAATCTTCGTATTTTATGTATATTATATTTTACGTCATAAATTTGTATGGAACCTCTCTTTTTACTATGCAATTTGTTTGTTATAACTACTATATTTATGAAATTGTTGTCACGAAAGATTTGTATTGCACACAATCATTCTATAAAAATATTTTGATGAAAAGATATACAAAATAAGATCAATAGATGAAAAGTTGCGAATAATGTTGCGGTTTCGTTATAACTTATTACGCAACGCAAGTTCATTATGTTATTTATTAGAGTTGCGTTGTGACTCATTACACAACGGTTTTCAGAAATTGCCTAACAATGAACATAATGGATTGATATTATGTATCAAGTTTGACAAATTACAGAAAAGCCGGAACCTAATAGATCAGAGCATTTAGGAGATGAACCAGCCTTTGGCTGAAAATCTCGATAATAATAATAATAAAAGATCAGTCATCTGAAATGCTTGATTTGTTCGGAAAACAGCGAGCTGCATTATGTGATTACTACTGTCTTTGGATATAAAGTATTATAAATTCTAGATATAGGGGGGTCCGGTCCGTAGCCTTGAGGTTACGCTTTCGCAAAAATAAGCGAAAGGTCATGGGTTCAATTCCCAGCCCCTCCACAAAAAAAAACAGCCACCAGAAGACGCCGCACGGAGGACCGTGCTTTGGGGAGCACATCCATCCTCCGTCAATATCAGATGGTGACTGAGACAAACTGACCCACTTCGCAGTTAGCTAGCCTCAAACGACTCAGAAACACGGCAAAACGAACCACCACAAGAGCAATGGACTATGGCTTATGGAAATCGATTGGACTAACAGCAGAGCACTTTCCTACCTGCTCGGTGTGAGAGCAAAAGAGTGAAAGAGAGTGAAAGTAGATGTAAATATATATTAGTTAAAAATAGATCTATATCGGTAAAGAAGATACAGATGAACTGATTCCGGCACAGTAGTGGCCACGAGCACAGAGTGCCTTTAAAATTAACATAAGAATAAACAAATTCTAGATATTGTAAACTGTTAGAAATATTTTTGTTTGAATTTTATGGGCTCAAAACATTTAATTACAAAACACTTGTAGATAAGTACATATGATTGAGATCGTAATGCAAACGAAAACTTTAAAAAAAATACTAACTAGGTTTTGGATTCTTTTGATATATTTTGTGAAAAAAGTCTGTTGTTGAAAATAAGTGAGGTGTTAAAAGTGGTTGGGTGACAAAACGTCGAAAGACAAAACGTCGAATGGAAAAAAGACGTCGGAGGGATAAAACATGGAAAAGACAAAAAGCGAATATCTGTCAAAACATGAATCTATTCAATATTAATCTAAGAAATATGAAGAAAATCGATTCGATTTTCTGAATAGCTTTACTTTGCCGCACCGTAGGCCATGAGCTATGAAAGAATATCACGATACCAACATTTAATTGAACGTGTAATTTATTTGTAATTTAATTAGAAAAGAATCGGATGATATAGATCTTAAAAGTATGTCTTCAAATTTAGCAATAGCATTAAGCAATTCGCACAAATTCGTAGGTGGTACAGTCATAGACCATTGTATGAGGGTTGCCTCCTTCCCGTCCGTTACCAAAGCCAGAGATAAGGGACTAATCCCTGACTCTTAGACAAGATTGACGCATCCTCCAACAGTGAAGAGCTGTCCTGGCCACGTCCTTGCGAATGCTGGGGGAAGGGAAAAAGTTTTTAATTGAACACCTACTTAAGAAAGATGCAGAAAATCCTACGACCTCTCATAAGTGTTACGGGATTTAGTGAAGTGTTAATAGGAATGGTAAGGCCATGGGATACGTTCGGTAGACGTTTGACAAGTATGTGGATAATATTGGCTGAAGACCGGAACAGACTCACCGAACTTCTCCTCGAAACACCTCTCTCAATGAGCAGCACATTGAGATGCACGCGTACCTATGGCAGGTAAAAAGTACCAGTAGGGTCGGTGTTCCCTTAGTGGACGGTCCCCTATAGTCGCACTAGTGGCGTTTTACAGCCGTTTCACTGGTAATCGTAGCAAAATAATTTTTGACATGAAGATCAGTAGATATTTATCTAAGTACCATTGACACACAGCTCGATTTTGTTCAAAAAATGATCGAAATAAATAGTATTGCTCAAAATTGTAGCTCCCTTGCACCTATAGTTAACCTATTGTTCCTATAGTAGCACTACTGAGAGAAAATATTTTGTTATTAAACAAAATAGTTGATAAATTAGGAACTTTTTTACATCAATCGAACGCTTTAGATCTACACTTCAAAGGAAAACTATAAAAGTTTTGTTAAAATGCGGTTTTGATTTGTGTTTTGCCTATTCCGTGAGGCTAGTGCTACTATAGGAACAGAAATTAGGAATAGTGCTACTATAGGCACATGTGTTCCTATAGTGGCACAGGCGATAATAAATACAAAAACATGAGTTTTCTTATGTTTCATAATTTTTCCACAAAGCCAAGATAAAAAGCTTTCAGATGATCTTAAAATAATTCCGCAGGCTTTATTTTTCGATTTTATACGAATATTTGTTCTTAGCTATGCGGCTATTGGTACATTGACCCTAGCTATTAGCCGCTGCATAGCATTGATTTGTCTTCATGTTGACAAGCGAACGTCACGTGGAAAACGAATGTAATCCAACACTCACACAGACAACTCAAACTCTGGTAGCACTGGCGATTTCACGGTTTTGACATTACGAGGCAAACGAATTGCGAAAAACATGCGAAGTTTACTCGCAAAAATAGCTGGTAGCGCGAAACCGAGACAACACGCGGTAGAAAATTAAAAACCAGTGTCCAAACTATGTCTTCAAATTTAGGCTATAAAATGAAACATTACAAACAGGAGGAGGTTCGGCAACACTGTCTCGCGCCGATTGCAGTTGCTTTGTTCGTAGTGATAAAAAAGCGATTTACGAGAAAATCACATGAAAATTAAGGTCCTTAATATGCTAAACGCTTAAAATTCTGCCTATCGGAAAGAAAATTAAAAGTGGATTTAGTAAACGCCATGGCTTGGCCGAATGAAAATGAAGAGCATAATTATGGAGCAAATGCAAAGCTGAAATTTGAGAAATGTGCCTTGATATTGAAGAAAATATAAAGTTTGGTGTGTTTAGTGTTGGGGAAGGCAAGAGTGTGGGTTTGTGTGAATTGCTTGTGCAAAACTTGATTCAGAATAATAATATTCACTTCAAGTATCTGCATAGAAACGAACAAGTGCACCAGTGCACCAGAAGGAAACAAAACTGGTGAGATCTTTCCAATGACCCTGCATGAAATGAGGTTCCAAGATTGAAACATCCTGTTTTTTTATTGTTGTTTTTATCATATTCATCATTTTGCTTATTCAATCATCAATCAAGTGAATAACTTTTAATGTACGCAACGCCTTTTTTATTTTTGCTGTTTTGTTTGCCTTTTTCAGTACATTTAATATCAGCGGTACTCTGGCAACGATGAATCGAGATTTTTTTCTTCGTCAAGTTTTGTCAAATAGACCAATGCACGGGTTCACTGCCCATAACTGCATATTTGTAACATTCGACAAAAGTAGGCATTGAGTAAATGGAATACCAAGTTTGCATTTCATTGCAGTATGGGAGGAAAGTAATATTTCAAAAAAATCACTAGGAATTCAAAAGTGCTAATTTGAAGCTGAAATTGTGTACAACTCATATCGCATGTTAGGTGAATAGTCAGAAAATAATTCTGATAGAAATTTCGTTGCTACTGCATTATGAGGCTCATGTATAATCTCAATGTGACAATGTGACTGTTATGCGGTTACAATTTTCAATGTGACAAATCAACTTGGTATTTTTTTTCAAATTTTCTAGAACAATCTCACAGATTTCAGTAAGTTGATCGAAAGTATTTGTCATTTGTTGACTCTCCCCGGTATTTACTCGAAATTGTCAAAAATGTCGAATGTGACTGTTATGCAGTTATGGGCAGTTCACTATTTGACGTTTTAACGGTGCCGTGTTATTTATGTGACCATAGGCTAGGGAAAGTGGTTCACCTAGAGTGAATTTATGTCAGAGAAAAAGTAGATTTTGTATGAGAATTGACAAAAAAATGAATGACAAGTTCATCCACTTCTCCTGGCCTATGGAAACCAGTGAACTCGGCACCGCTCAAATGTCAAATTAGTGAACTCGTGCATCGGTGGCGCAGATCATTGTTGCGTGCCACTAGTTCTCTCTTTCATTCTCCCTCTGTTCTTTCAGCGTGAATAGTGACGTCGTTCATTTCTTTTCCGCTCCCTTTCACAGCAGATGAAGGAGATGAAAGCATACTAATTCTAATATATTTTTCCTGCTCAAATCCGTTCACAAAATATTTCTTAGGCTATGAACCGTTTCACCAATCCGTTTAACTTTTAGTTAAAATTTGACATTTCGATAGTTATTTTCCCCTTAAATGGTTAAATTGCACTTCGCGGTCGACCCATTTGAGATTTGACCGTTTGACCATTTGAGCAGGGTTATTTTTAACCGGAGGGGAAATAACTATCGAGCTGTCAAATTTTAACTAAAAGTTAAACGAATCGGTGAAACGGTTCACACCCTTAATAAGTAGAAGTAAGACTAGAGACTCCATGTACACACTTGGATTAAATTACTGGGGTCGGTAAAATTTTACTGGGTTTTGGAATTACCGAAAAAGTGAGTAAAATGAAAACAGTCGCCACGCGTAATTGAAAAGCAAATTTTACCATGTTTTATTTTTTATCGATATAAGATATAAAAGAAGCTCTCTGCAAAATTCCAGTGAAAAATCTCTGTTTTTCGATTTCTGACATTTATTTTTAGTTTACTGACTTTTCGGTAGTTCAAAAACCCAGTTATTTATTTATTTATTTATTTATTTTACTCATCCATAAACTTAAGACCATGTCTTTTATGTTTCAGTTTGTCTAAGGTAACATGAAGTGCGCCATAAACAAAAATCAAACTATTAGAAACAGATCAAATGCAATTTTTAATTGACTTGCTGTAAAACTGATTTCTTGAAATGCGATGAGGAAACAATTGACTGAAATTCAGCCGGCAAAGAATTCCAATTGTATATACTTCTAACAAGAAGGGAACTTGCATTATATGAAGTTATAGATCGCGGCATTGAAAATTTAATACCTCTAGGGCTTCTTAATCGAATAAGTTTACGATGCAAGTATGCAGGACATTTTTTGGTTACAATTGTGTGCAGTAAAAACACGGATCTAACTAAGGGAAAATTGTTGAATGAACAACCAATCAACGATTTGTGTAGGTGAGTAACAGGAGCATATCTGTTTAAGTTATATACAAATCTTACTGCGCAGTTGAGAGCTACCTTTAGTTTATGCAGGATGTTTGCAGATAGTTGGGTGGTGACAAAATCACAAAATAAGAAATGTGGATACATCAAGCTCTTGAACAATTTTAGTTTTGTATCAGTCTTAAGAAAATCTGTATTATATCGTAATGTGCGTAAAACCGAATAAATCTTTCCACATTGTTTCAAAATGAAACTGTCCCATTCAAAGTTACTTTGAATAGTTACGCCCAAACTAACAACTTTGTCAGCGTAACTGATTGGTATACCGTTTAAACTTAAGCTCGGTTTGTCATGACTACGGCTCTGGCGTGTTATGTAACACGCTTGTGTTTTTCGAGCATTTAACATCAACGAATTTTCTGAAGCCCATGATGATATTCTTGATAAATTATCATTGATCATATATGCAGCAGCATCACTAGTCATTCCAGACACATTAACATATATTTGGACGTCGTCTGCAAATAAGTGAATTTGGCATCCGTTAAGCCTCAACGGTAGATCATTAATATAAATGGAAAATAATAAAGGACCTAAGACGGATCCTTGAGGAACTCCTGATAAAATTGGGAGGTAATTAGAAAAACAATCATTAACAAAAACTGTCTGATTCCTATCTGTAAGATATGTATGAATAAGTCTAACGGCATCATATGAAAATCCAAAATTCTGTTCAAGCTTATTGCAAAGTTTAACATGAGAAATGGTGTCGAAGGCTTTGGAGAAGTCAAGCAACAAGAGAACTACTGATCCTCCTTTATCTAAAACAAGACCGATATCATCGCATACTTTTAACATTGCCGTTTTGATGCTATGTCCTTTGCGGTAACCTGATTGGTATTGCGATAAAAGATTGTTACCAGATAGATAACAAGTAATTTGATTTTTTAACAACCGTTCAAAAGCCTTTGAAATTGCACTTAAAATGCTGTTAGGTCTAAGGTTCTCCAGTGAGTTTTCCGTGGATTTTTTCTTAATTGGTACTATTTTAGAATACTTCCAAATTTTAGGATATATACCACTTTTGATAATACTATTGAAAATATGTTTTAATGGCTTCATAATTAGCGGAAGTATCATTTTTATAAATTTTATGGGTATATCGTCAAGACCTACAGCATTCGACTTCACTTCATAAATTGCGTTTATAATATGATAGTCTTGAATTTCGTTGAATCGGAAAAATGTCTCACTCGAGTTAATATTTTGGGTATAAAACGATCGTGTAGGTGAACTAAAACTCTGGGAAAAATGTTTGTTAATATCATCAGGGCTGCAGTTCATTAGAAAACCGTCGTTTTTCCTTGTAATGTTCAAAGATTTTAGGTTCTTCCACATATTTTTAACACTGCCAGAGCCAGCAATTTTAGAATTCCAGTAACGCTGTTTAGCATTCAGAATTGATGAAGTAGCGTAATTTCGTAGCCTTTTAAAATGTTCAAAATCGCTGTCATGTCTTGTTGTTTTCCATTGCCGAAAAGCTAAGTCACGATCAACTATTGCTCTAGATACCTCAGCATTGAACCAGGGATTGCATTTACGGTTTATCACATTTGTTTTCACGGGTATAGTGGTATCAAACATTGTTTTCACGTGCTCATTGAAAAAATGCAATAAAATCTCTGGATTATTTGATTGATAAAATTCATCCCAGCTTATTTGATTAAATATAGATATAGCAGTGGAAGGATTGAACCTGCTGTAGTCCCTGTAACTCACTGGATCGGCACTGGATAGCAGAACATCCACATCTAAAGATGCGAACAGTAAATCATGGTTCGACATGCATGGTACATCAACTTGGTTAAATCGTAGAACTGATTCTCGTTTATTAGTTATCATAAGATCAATTTGAGAAGAGCCTGTCCTATGAAAGTGTGTTGGTATAGTTCCAAGAGATGAAAATGAAAAATTTTCCATGAATGAAACAAATTTTTTACTTTTGTCACATCGAGGATTGAGTATGTTCGTATTGAAATCACCCATTAACAACACATGTTCGAATTGGAATTCAAAATTAGAAAATTTTTGGGCTAGCAGTTGCGAACAATCAAACTCAGGAGGATTGTAAAAGAAACCTAAAAGAAGTTTTTGATTGTTAACTACTAGTTCGAGAAAAACATATTCGGTTTCACCAGAAACATACTTTGATTTATCGAGAATCTTGAAATTAAACTGTTTTTTAACATATACAATTATGCCGCCACCCAGGCGTCCTACGCGATCATTTCTGATAACTGAATAATTTTCAATTTTGATGACATCATCGGATATTCTCTCATTTAGCCAAGATTCAGAAATGCATATAACATCCACATTAGAAACATTGGCTATTTTACGCAGTTCTTCAAGTTTTGACATTTTCCTTGCACAAATACTTTGGCTGTTCATACAACAAACCGATAATTTGTTAGGTACAAAGGCAGACTTCATAACAATACCTTGTGTATTCCAATTATTAGAAGTATTGACAATCAAATTATTAGCCATAATAGTTAACGAAAAGCAATTACAAGTCAAGAAAACAGTTTAAAAGCTATACAAAATAAACACTTTAAAATTAAATTTTAATTAAACTCAATAACGTTTTATCCTATCGACGCATCAACAATAATTAACATGATTTTACAATTACAAAAAATTTTCTCTATCAGACGACACGGTAATTTCATCAGCACACCAATCGAGCAGCAACAGCAACAGCAACAACCCAAACACCCTCGTAGCAGCAGCCCCAAAACTTTTAGGAGAGGAGTCATGGAAATATAATGGATTGGAGTGGAAGGACTGAGAAAAATAATGAAGGAAAGGTTCATTGATGGTGATGTGGACCAAAGCGTTGCAGATCCTACAGGGATTTGACGACAATGTTATCTCCGCTATTCTGCTCTCTGACATAAATCAAGCCGCCACGGGAAAATACGTACGCCAATTTTCCTTGCTTCTTCAACTCGATCGCCTTGGTTTTAATTTTCCTGGCCAAAATAGTCAAATTCTCATTGATATATATCCGTTTGTTGGTTTGAAACCCGATCTGCGATAAATTCAAAGAACGCATCGCAAGATATTTGGAGAAGAAGTCGTTTCGTTGGCTCGTGAAGGCAAACTGTACTAGAATGAGACAGTTGCTCCCGGAATTCATCGGTGATCTTGTTAAGCGGCGAATATCAACCAGCGGGATCATATTCTCAGTATATCCCATGGCCGAGCACCAACAACGAAAATAGTGCTTCAGATCCTCTCCAATGGTGTAAGGGACCCCACTGACTATGAGGTCATCAGTCAAGAGAGTCCTGGCAATGGATTCAGCATTAGTCTCCTGTTCGGTCTCCACTTTGCTCAATCTGTTGTTGACATCAGATAATTCTGCTTTAATCTCCTCCAATCCCTTCGAAAGTTGGTTGTTAAGCTCATTTTCAAGTTTGTCCATACGAGCCTGCAATATTTTGTTTTGATTGGTGATCATACGGGCCAACTCGTTGTTTGTGACATCAGACGTCGGTGAACTGGAAGGTTCATCAGGTTTCACTCGCTTGGTATTGTTAGCAGACTGTGACATCGTATTGGTTTTGCTTCTTGTCCACAGTTGACTCATAGATGAACCCTTGCTGTCAAACGCTATATCGTTGTGTCGCCGAGGCAGAATTGACTTCGATGATATTTTTCACAACAGTGGATAATTTTTAGAGATAACAGCCTCCCTGATGCATGATAATATGCTTAGTCGATATACACAGGGTGTTGGCCGATAGAAAGCAGAAATCCGACGTTAATTACAGTTGATGATGCGTACTGATTCTACTGCCACTTCATTTTACCACTGTTGACTATCACTGAACCGAACAGTTTGAGAATCTTTAACCGAACAGTTTGAGTGTGTACGGTTGAGTGTTGGTTTTGTGAATATGTTGATGTATTTTGAGAAGACGTGTGCATGAAGTGTTGAATATGATCGGTGCTCTCTGGCTGGACATAGGCGGTCAGAAGCTGTCCAACATTATCTCGGCCCCAATTCGTACTATGAGTACCCATCATACTTGTTTCAAATCAAATGGAAAAAAACCCTACCACCACAGGTAACTCCTACTCCGCCTCTTCGTCTACTAATTCTAACGGAAAATCATCAAATGTACCCACTTCAAGTGATATGTCTGCATCTGATTTTAATTTTCTAACTGAACAATTGAATCTAATGATTGGTGCAATGTTCAAAGCTACCACTATGACTGAAGCAATCCAAGTTGGTCTAAAATTTACTAATCAAATTGTTATTGGATTACGTTTTTCTGATGGATCCAAATAATAATTTAAATATTTTAAATTGGAATGCTCGTTCTCTGAATGGTAAAGAGGACGAGCTGTTTAATATTCTTACAGCTTATAACGAGCATATAGCAGTTATTACCGAAACGTATTTGAAATCTGGATCTAAACTGAAAAGAGATCATAACTCGTTTGTTTATCGTAATGATCGACTTGATGGGGCATGTGGGGGAGTTGCAATCATCATTCATAGGCGTATAAAACATCAACTGTTTTGGTCATTTGAAACTGAAGTTTTTGAAACTTTAGGTGTTTCTGTTGAAACACAGCTTGGTAAATATACTTTCATAGCTGCCTATTTGCCTTTTCAATGCTCTGGACAGCAAGTTAATTTGCTCCAAACTGACTCGCAATAAGTCAAAATTTTTTGTCATTGGTGACTTTAATGCCAAACATCGGTCATGGAATAATTCTCAAAGTAATTCCAACGGCAGAATTTTATTTGATGAGTGCTCTTCAGGATATTTCTCAATTCAATACCCCAATAGCCCTACATGTTTTTCCTCTTCTAGAAAAACTTCTACGATTGATTTGGTTCTAATCGACTTTAGTCATCTTTGTAGCCAATTAGTTACTTATGCTGATTTTGATTCTGATCATGTGCCTGTTACATTTCAAATATCCCAAGAAGCGATTCTCAATCCTATCAGCTCCACTTTCAATTATTTACGAGCCGACTGGAATATATATGAAACATATATTGACTCTAACCTTGATGTTAACATTTATTTACAAACAAAACTTGATATTACCAATGCTCTTGAAACTTTAACAAATTCCATTGTCCAGGAGCATTGCAATTACAAAATTTGAATTCGTGATTATAGACGATGATCTTAAACTCTTGATCCGCTTTAAAAACGTGAGGAGAAGGCAATTTCAACGCACTCGCGATCCTGCTATGAAAATTATATGGCAGGATATGCAGAAAGAAATCAAGAAACGTTTTGCACAATTAATAAACAAAAATTTTGAAAATAAGATTTCTCAATTGGACCCTGGCTCTAAGCCCTTTTGGAAATTATCTAAAAATTTTAAAAACCCTCAGAAACCAATACCGGCATTGAAAAAGGAAAACAAATTATTACTAACTAATTGCGAAAAAGCTGAAAAATTTGCTATGCAGTTTGAAAGCGCGCACAATTTTAATTTAGGACTTACTAGTCCAATTGAAAATCAAGTTACTCAGGACTTCGAAAATATTCTCAAACAAGAGAACGTTTTCGAAAATGCCTGGGAGACTGATTTGGAAGAAGTGAGAACTATTATTAAAAAATTCAAAAATATGAAAGCTGCTGGTGATGATGGAATTTTCTACATCCTCATCAAGAAACTTCCAGAAAGTAGTTTATCATTTTAAGTTGATATATTTAACAAATGTTTTCAATTAGCATATTTTCCTGACAAATGGAAAAATGCTAAGGTTGTTCCAATTTTAAAACCAGACAAAAATCCTGCAGAAGCTTCTAGCTATCGTCCAATCAGTTTGCTTTCCTTGAAAAAATGCCAAAATTATCTTACGTAATCAATGGGCGACCCAAATAGACATGTTGTCACGATGAGAGGGGTTCCAATAAATTGGTCAGATGAAGTTAAATATCTAGGCCTTATGCTAGATAAGAATTTAACTTTCAAAAATCATATTGAGGGCATTCAAGCCAAATGTAATAAATATGTAAAATGTCTCTATCCCCTTATTTATAGAAAATCAAAACTTTGTCTTAAGAACAAGCTTTTGATATTCAAACATATTTTCAAGCCAGCCATGTTGTATGCTGTACCAATATGAACTAGCTGTTGTAAAGCTCTGCAGAGAATTCAAATAATATAATTAATGATTTCAGGCAAAATTCGTTGCAATTTTCTATTGCCACGATTAATGCGTTGCTTATATGTTTAGGTTAAGATATGTAAAGTAAATTAAAAGCGTTTTCTTTTTTTTTTATAAGCAGGTGGAATCAACTCACCTGTAAAAAATCTGAACTGCTACGGCAAATGAAATGTAATATGTGTTTAACAAAATATCAATCAAAGCTTACCAAATTAGGATGACAGTGTTGTCTAACACAGAACACCTAGATAAGAGAAATGAATGTAATGTTTGGAATGATACTAATGAAGCATTAAAACAAAAACAAAACATGCATCATGTTCACGGATCTAAACTACAACATAGAGGAGACACTGCGAGACCCTAAGACACACACCTCCCTAATGACACCCATGACACGTGATTACCAACGAGGAGCATGATGACGATCGGCGACGCGATAAATGGCCCGACCTGAGCTGCAGCAAACGGAAAGGACGGACTGTTGTAATCCGATATCACGTCACCCTCATCTCACGGCTCGCGCATCATCAGGAGATTCAAGACGCAAACGCCGCACATCAATCGGTAGCTATATCCAGTTGCAGCCCAGTACCAGGCTAAGTAGCATTGGGAAAATTGCAAATTAACATTTTAATTGTTTTCATTCGAGTCTGTTTGCTGTTATTATTATGGATCGTTAGGCTGCTATCCGGAGGACCGGAAAACAGAGATACAGAATGTGAGAGTTAGTAAGAATGTTGCATACTTTCGTTGGAACGGCTTGGCCGATGCCATCAAGAAACGATGGAAGGTTAACGATAAAGTTCTGGTTTCTGTGGGATGCTATCCGTATCGTTTGCGGGGCGAAGTTGATAATTAGATTTGGTACATCGTATTTCCGGTGCAGATTATGCTTCTCCGTAATGAGGTGATAATGGACTTGTGCGCAAAATACGAAGGGAAGTAGCAAAAAAGAAAGCAGAGGATGTTTGCCATTCCATCTGTCTATTTCTGTTTTGCTGATAGTTCAAGGTTAAGTCTGCATAGCACATTGACAGTCTGATTTCACATATAGATCAAAGGCATCTGCCAATGATAGAAACCTGTATTCATGTTTGAAATTTTTTTTAAAAATGAAGAGCTGATGGTAAACTATGATAGACAAAAGTATGGTAATCACCTTCTGACGTTTAGTCCATATTTTTTTTTAATTTATACACACTTAAATTATTTTACCGGAATCCGCGAATCTCATCGTAATCTCAACAGCTGAAAAGTTCGTTGAAATAAATTAACGAAGTACGGTAAATTTTTACAGTTTTCGGTAAAATTTCACCGGAATCCATTCAATTTCGACGAAATTACGGTGGTTTATTTTACCGAACTGTTCAGCTGTTGAGATTACGGTGAAATTCACGGATTCCGGTAAAATAATTTAAGTGTGTACGAATAGCAAATTTTTGTAATACCCTATCTTTCATCTAGAACAGACTATGAAGTACATAAACGGCGCATCTTCATTGAAGTTGAACATGAAAAAGAGGTCTTGCAGAGGGTGGTCAAGCCAAGCGTGCCAAGCCTTATAAAATTGTCGAAGACTCTTACAAAAAACGTGACAAATGGGTGGGGGGGGTTTCAAAACATTTGGAATATAGCGTGACATAATTTGTGTATCGTCCCTAGAAACAATCGCCGAAATTACCGAAATATCTGACCACATGCTAAAGGGCACCTATACCGTGTTCGGACATTAACCGATTGTCATCAATCTGTAGCAGGGTCAAAAATGTTTTCCTCAATAATTAAAATACAACAAAATACAGCATTTTATACGTTGCATAATAAGATTTTGTTAATTTTTCTACTTGCCAACTTTTTTCAAGGCCCCTTGAACCGGTCTTTGACCTATATCTATTGTATCTAAAGTGGTGTGATACTTTTAATTTGTTCCCCATTCACTAAGCTATCGCATAGAAAACGCGAATTGATGTTTATCATGACCCGATCAGGTGGAAAAGGCTGAATAACATCATAATTTGTTGTTCTAAAGTGAATTGCTGACAATCATAACTAGTCATAGTTTTTTTTTTTGGAGATGAGAGATAAAAGAATAAAAAATAATATCAAAATTTACAGTCGACTCTCCACATCTCGATGTTCTACATCTCGATATCTCTCCCTATGTCGATGATGTCTTCAGTCCCTTCCAAAAAGAGTTCAATTATTGGATTCCGTCAAAAACTGTAGCCCGGGCATTAGAAGTTTGAACTACAGAGTGTGTTAGGCGTACACTTCTTACGATCACAATACAATCTGGTATAGTGCTAGATGCAAACGACATGCGCTTCTACATGTGACTCCATCAAGCGCCTCGGTAAATCTAGAGCGACTCAAACAACCAGATGTCACCAATGCATTCGGCCAGCATCTTGAGGCTGAGTTGCCGGATGCGGGTGAACTCGATGGGGCCCCTCTTGAGGACCGCTGGAAGACTGCCAAAACAGCCATTAACGACGCTGCCGAAAGCATTGTTGGAAGATGGAAACCAACCAGCTCTCACAATGGGGGAAGTAAAGGATGCCACTCGACAGCTCAAGAACGACAAGGTCACTGGCAAAGATAGTATTGTTGCCGAACTCATCAAGATGGGCCCGGATAGGTTGACCGCTTGTCTGCATCGGTTGATAGTCAGAATCTAGGAGACGGAACATCTACCGTAAGAGTAAAAAAACAGTTTTATGCCACTTCGACAAAAAAGGCGAAAAACTGGAGTGCGAAAATTATCGTGCACTCACCATCCTAAACGACGCCTACAAAGTGCTATCCCAGATTATCTTCCGTTGCCTACCATCTATAACAAACCAGTTCGTAGAAAGTTATCAAGCAGGTTTCATCAACGGCTGCTCGACAATGTTCCAGATCTTTTCCGTGCGGCAAATCCTGTAGTAATGCCGTAAGTATCAGGTCCCTAAGTACAACCTGTTCATCGATTTTAATGCGGCATACAACAGTATTGACCGAGTAGAGCTATGCAAGATCATATGCCTGCGATCGAGAAAGAATCACCCCACTAAATGCACGATGTAAAAAACGCTCATGAGACCGGTAATCCTCTATGGGCATGGAACGTAGACTATGCTCGAGGAGGAACTGCGAACAACTTGCAGTTTTCTAACGCCGAGTGTTTAGGATCATCGGCGATGTGCAGCAGAACTGTGGGTGGGAGCTTAAGTTTTTTTCCTGCCCCAAGCGAAACACATTCATACATCCGTATGAAATACGACCTCTGGCACTCTGAACAAGTGATCTGGTACCGCTTTCAAAGTGCCTTAGCCCTCAGGAGTGCCAACCGGCACATTAGGATGGATGTGTTCAAATAGGTCAAGGAAGCCATTATGTATTTGAACATCGATTTTGGGCTGACAGTCGTGTCATTCTACTCCCCGAGTAAGGAAGGGTGACACCAACTTGAAATGACGAGTAGGCTCATAGTGTTACTGCCTCCGTCCCGTTGAAATTATGGCAGGCCTCTGGATACGTTCGGAACCCGTCCATCTTAAGTGATGAGTACTTGACTCGGACCATTCCCGACCTGCGCCAATCCGGCTCTGAACACGATCCTCATAAGGGATTGTGTCAACCCTAGCATGGCCTCCCTGCTTGCTGTGATAACCATGGGATCTTAAAAGGCAACTACGTAGGTAGCGGTCTGGAGGGGGGCCACGAAGAATGGAGAGTATAAACAACATCGGAGAAGGCAGGGAAATTCCTTTTCCTAGGAGCGGGTTGGTAAGATCACCAACGTTTCAAACCCAAAAAGCGCATCAGCAGCACGAGCGCGAGTAAACTAAGAGCATCGCGAAAAGTGGAAAAGAACGCTGTAACGGGGGAAGCCGATGTGTCGAACAGAAATGTGAATAGCGTGCAAACCACGCTCTTCTTTCTCTTCTTCAGGTAGAAGAGTGGTCGGAAAGGAAAAAGAGAAGACGAGTAAAAAGAGCCCATCCGAAAATCGTGTGTCCATTAAGGGGCGAAACAAGGGCAACGCGCTCATTCTTAGAGCAAGCGACGATTCGTACATGGAGGTATTGCGTGCTATGCGGTCGATCTCAAAGCGCTAGAAGAAGACGTGCAAAAAGTCAGACGTACCCTGCATGTTGAGATGATCCTCAAGTTAAACAAGGAGTCCAAGGAAAGTAGCTTTTTCTATAAAGAGGTATCCGAAAAAGCCATGGGAGATAAGGTGGAAGTAAGAGCCATATGCCAGGAAGCGGCCTCGAAGTAGGAAGTAGCCTCGGTGCAACGATGACGCAGCGAAAAAGGCCATCAAAACCGGCAAGATCAAAGTAGGCCGGTTGGTTTGTCCGCTTAGTGTGTCTGAACACTATCAGCTGGTAGCGCGCTTTATGTGTCTCGGGTTTGGTCATATTGCACGGTTCTGCAATGGGTCAGACAGAGGCAAGCTGTGTAGTTGGTGTGAAGAAGAAAGCCATAAGGCGCAAGACTGCCAGAAAACACCGAAATGTCTGATCTGTGCTAACAACGAGGACAACAAACACGTCACAGGAGGCCCAAGATGTTCGGCCAAGCGTCTGCAAACATGTCACAATGAAGATAGTGCAAATAAACTTGAACCACTGTCTGGTTGCATAGAATTTGCTGTGATAGTCCTTGGCGGAAATGAAGAGTGTCGTAGCTATCATCTCTGAGCCATACCGAATCCCACCTAGAGATGGAAATTGGGTAGCAGATACAAGTAAAACAACGGCCATTTGGATAACCCTTTCAGAAAGTGGAGGAATGCACAGAACAAGGCTTCGTAATCGCCAAAGTTAATGGTGTGTGCATCTGTAGTTGCTACGCACCTCCGCTATGGCCGTTAGAAGAATTCAACCGTTTGCTAGACATATTAACGGAAGAGCTTACCGATCGTAGACCATTCGTCATAGCCAGCGACTTCAATGCTTGGGCGATCGAGTGAGGAAGCCACCTCACCAAGTTGGTGGCACCAACACAAGAGGATGCAGTCTATTAGAACCGTTAGCAGAGCTAGATGTTCATCTAGCCACCGAAGGTTCCATCAGTACATATAGTCGGGAAGGCAGAGAATCTATCATCGACCTCACTTTCTGCAGCCCGGGGCAAGCAAGACACATGGACTGGAGAGTGTGTGAAAAGTATACCGGCAGCGTCCATCAAATTATACGGTACTGCATTAGAGGCAGGTTCCAGCCAGTATATTGCGGAAGTCAGACAGACGTGCGAATGTGGAAAACGTCGGATTTCAAGAAGGACGTGTTCGTCAAAGCGCTTAGACTTGAACACATCACTTTGAACTTCAGTTCAGACGAATTAACGGCAGCACTAACTCGTTCGTGCGATGCAACCATGCCGAGAGTTGGGAAACCCGCTAATTGTCGCCGTCCAGCCTACTGATGGAACTTGACCATTTGCGATCTACGGGGAAGCTGCCTACGAGCCAGAAGGAGGATGCAGCGCGCTTGCAACAACGCTGAAAGAGAGCATCGTTGACTCGTCTACAGAGCGGTAAGATCCGTACTTAAAACCAAAATTTTGCTTAGAAAAACAGCTTGTCTTCAAGAGCTTCAGAACAAAGCAAATGTGAATCCGTGAGGTGACGCGTACAAGGTAGCCATGGTGAAGTTAAAAAACCAGCCATGCCACCGGAAAGGTATCCGGAGAGAATGAGAATTCCCGCAACCTGGTCGTCTATTCCTTAAGGAGTGAAAAATGGAGGAGTTGATCGGTATGGTGAAAGCCCTGGGCACAAGGAAGGCCCCAGGACCAGATGGAATCCCAAATCTGGCTCTGAAAGCAGTGATTCTCAAAAACCACTATAAGTTCAGGACCACAATGCAGAACTGAATTGGCAATGGCAACTTCCTAGACTCCTGGAATACCAGTATTGCTCCAAAGCCGGGGAAACCGCCTGGCGAATCTTCAGCGCATAGGCTGATAAGCTTGCTGGATACGTCTGCTGCTCGAGAGAATGATCCTGAACAGGCTTACGAAGCATGTGAAGAGCGAGAACGGTCGGTCGAAAATGCAGTTCGACTTCCGGAAAGAAAATTCTACTGTGGATGCCATCCAAACTGTTGTGAAAACCATGGAAACTGCCCAGAAGCAAAAGAGGAGAGGAAACCGTTGTTTCGCGGTGATCACATTAGACGTGAAGAACGCTTAAGTACAACTGCACTAGCTGGAAAGCAATCGTTGATTTGTCGCATAGCATGGGAGTACCTGATGGATCTATTGGATCTAAAAAGTACTCCAATTACGGCGGGAGTTCCTCAGGGGTCTATTCTCGGCCCGATTCTGTGGAATATTATATACGATGGTGTCCTAAAATTGAATCTTCCCAGAGGCGTAAAAAACATTGGCTTTGCTGACGATGTGGTGCTATTAGTAGTCGATGAATCAAGAGAAGAGGTGGAAGTACTCGCCACTGGGACGATCGATACTGAAGAATATTGGATGCAGGTTGATGGTTGCATCATAGAATCGAAGCGCGCAGTTTAGCATTTGGGGATGATGATTGATGATCGGTCTAATTTCAACAAACATATCGAGCGTGAAAACATCGCTAAGACCGAAAGGAATCGATCTCTTATAGGTTGATGGCTATGCGGGTTTCAAGTTCGTACCGCACCATTTCATCGGAGGCAGTCTGTGTGATAGCAAGGATGATACCTATCAGCCTTCTTCTCGAGGAAGATCGTGAGTGCTACACGGACCGCCACACAAGAGGAGTCCGAGAAAGAGTACGAGATGACACCATCAGAAAATGGCAACACCATTGGGATCAAGCTACAACTGGCAGATGGACACACCATCTTATCCCAAGCAACACAGATGTTATAATAGAGTATTTTTAAACTATATATGACCAGATTTAGTCATATATCAGTTGATAATGCTCAATTATAACATGTGTGCTACTCGGGATCCCAAGTCTGTCGATGTGAATAAGAAGACCACATGGTGAAGTGAATTTTCACCTGACGCAGTTTTTGTCTGGACATGGTTGTTTCAGACAATATCTGCACAGGTTCGGTCACACAAGTACGGAAGAAACAGCGGAACATATATTTTTTGCTTGCCCGCGGTTCGTTCTGCAACGAGAGGAGATGAAAGTCATTCTTGGTGACGATGTAAACGTTGACAATTTCATCCAAATGGTGAGCAACGACGAGGATAAGTTGACCGACTTCAGCGCTTGAATGCCAGCCTGGCGAAGAAAGAGGAAAAAAATAGTGCGATATGGCCTTGGGTCGTAGCGACGCCGTTGAACCGGAAGTCATCCCCCAACCTGACAAGTCAGCCGACGAAAAATGGAGAGGAGCTTCGGGTATGTAGGGTACCGACAGTGCGGACGTCATCCCCAAACCGGAACTGTCGGACCACCTCTACAACCCGGAGACGAAAACTGCGTATAGCGTGAAACTTCATCTGTGATATCCGCCGGTAGAGGGGACCCCACAGTCGCCGGGGCGAGACAGGAGGACCAAAGAGAGCGAGCGGGCGCCAGCTTAAGGAAGTAATCAAAAGAAGCAGAGAGCTTAAGGTATGGTGGCGTTAAAAATAGAAGCTCCCGTGTCCCGAAGTCATACCATGAGGTCGTTTCTGCGGACGTCTCTTGAAAGCCGAATAAATGTTGTGTGATCAAGTTTTCCCCTTTTCTTCTTCTTCCATAACAACTCAAGTGAACCGGAATAGTAGAGCACGCACTGTCAGAACGGTTAGGTCGTTGAATTTCGCTCCTGATAACCCGAGTGACCGCTAAGTACACGTGCAAAGTGTAAAACAGGGTTGATCAGCCGATACCCTAAGCCGAAAATCTACCGCCTTCGCAAATCGAAGTCCCGAGGAATAAAAACCAGATCATCCGCCACCCGTTGGCGTCGGTCAACAATCACGCTAAACCTATAGATTCGGCCCCGGCACCGTAGCCCGACTTCCCCAGTAGGAGGATTCACCACTTGGCTTAACTGCTTGGAGGAGATCCATTTTCGAACTATCCATCAAGCCCCAATCACGTACTGCAACAGAGGGCTGGAAGGTTGACCTCTTAAGAAAGACTTTCGCAGATTGCATTGCGGAGGTCTATTCCCGAACCGGCAATCTAGCTCTATTCTTGCACTGCTTCGGAAGGCCCGAAAGGTATCCTCCTCGATCTCGGATCCAAGTGATTCTGGTCAACTGCGAACCCTTGGTTGGACGTCGACCCCCATGTGGCTTCTTAAGAAGGCCGACAGCTTCAGCTGGTCACCACTAATTTGTCCATCGCCCGTCAAGGCCCTCCGAGTTGAAGTTCTGCAACCACGTGGCCGGAGCCCCCGGCTCCAATTCGGCTGTAAAACCATACACCCACCCCCGCCCACAGTTGGGGATTGATCACCAGCCTCTTCGGGGGTCCAAGAACCCCTCTAAGCACCAGCAGTATCGAGAAACCCTTCTAGACCCCGTGCAGGGTATTTCCATGACAAGCTTCCTCCCTCCTACACACGTCAGCATGAGCTCCATTACCACAATTGGCCACAACGAACTAACCCTAACAGTAAACCTCACAACAAAATGGATAGAACTCTAAAATAAAAAAATTAGGAATATGTATTTCTAGCTCTTTTAAGTTATATAAAAAAAGGTTTGCATGAATATCCGTTGTTTTCTTGTACACTTTGTCCACTTCTGCCTAGAACTGGGTTATAAGTAGCTTCAAGCAGGTATAGTGCAGACTCTGAGAAGGCTGACTCTGAGCTAGCCACTTGTCGCAACACCAAGAGTTTACAATTACTCTCAATTCGATCACGTTTTGATTGATGACTTCTATTTATAAAGATAAAACAGCTCAAAAACGTACACCGTTAATTGCGTCTAGTACCGACGCACGCTTTGCTATGATCTTGAGTAACAGAAGCAGCTAGATGTTGCCACCACATGCACACATCAACTCGACCTAGAATTGTTTGAAAAGGCAATGCTAACTCTCTTAAGGACTGCTGAACCAATGTAACAACAGCCAACAACGCGCAGCTGAGAGCATTGTCGAGTACGTAAAACATAGTTGATGTATCGATTGATTTGACAACAGGTACAAAGTCTCTGAACCAGAAAAACACAGTAATGCTGCAGCATGTCGAAGGTCTTCGAGTCTATCAACGTTTCTGTATTAGAACCAGACTCTTCATTATGATTTTGGTTAAGGTGAAGATGTATCGAAGCCAAAGTATGTTTGGTTCTCCAGATCCGTGCTCTTGAAAAATTGAACTTTGGCTTCGATTCAAAACGCTCCATTAAATTCCTTTAAAACCCAACCATGCGTATCGTCAAATTAAAATCGCTCTAAACTTGTTCATTATCGATTCACCAGTTGTCTGAATTAAATACCCTTCAAAAAATTCATGTCTATTCATAAGAGCAACACACTCACCTCAGCAGAATTGTCAGCTGTAGATCATGACTGAGCCGATCCAAGGCCGAAGTCCCTTCCACTCGGATGGAGTTGATTTTATCACGAAGATTTCTCGAGCAAGCCGCCGCTCCATGGCGTTCCCGCAGAATTTCCAATATATTCGGTTGACGCAAGAATGCAACGACCTGTCAAAAAACATCTTCATTACAAATGCCTTAAAATGAAAATCCCACTCCGCACCTTATCATTGTAAGCCACCGGAATCTCCGGGGATCCGATGCTCAGCCGTGGCAAGGCCGGTGGACGAGGCGGTGGAATAGGAGCAATATCCACCGGAGCCACCGCGGCGGCAGCAATCAACTGCTCGGGTCTATGGCGGGCCCGAGGACAGTCTGTAGGCACACGCGGATCCATGAAAGACGTACGCCGATTGGCGTGATCAATAAAAAACTGTTTACCGCTCTGGTCCATCTTTGTTTCCCACCCCGATGGAAGATCCTTGTCCGGTGAAGCGAAGCAGTTGACTAGCGCTACCAGATCACGATTATGCTGATAGCGAGAGAAGCAGGTCGGGTCTCGCCGTACCCGAGAAACCATGTGCTTCAGCGCAGAGTTCCGATTGTAGATCTGTATGGCATCCGTGTTGGTGTGAAGCATTGAATAGAAATCCGGACGGCAGATCATCAGCAGTGCCGGGTGGGCTGCGCGGTCAAACTGTAAATTTTCAATCTGAGCTGCATTGATGGCAACTGCGATAGCTGAAGCTCCCTGGCGTGGATTAATCGGCTCAAATCCAAATCTGGGAGGACTACGGCTTCCACCGTCACGTCGATCATAGATGGTTCTTCTGATGGATTGATACCGGCGATCGAGCTGTTGACGATGCTGCTCCGATCCGTTAGGACCGGAATGTGCACCAGGTCTCTGCCAAGACGTAGTCCGCGTGGCATGATCAATGTAGAAAATCCGACCATGACTATCCATCCGGGCTTCCCATGCCGGTGGAAGAGGTTCTTCAGGATCGGCTAGGGCACCTCGAGCACGTTCCGGGATGGACGGAAGTCTTGTACTAGTTAAATGGCGAACCGGGGAATCAGTCTCAATCTCATCTTCCCGCCCTTCGCCCACTCTCAGCTGATCGACTCGATTCCCGGTGACGGCTACCAACTCATTGTATCTCATTTCAGGGGACGTAATCGTTTCCGGCGAAAATACATTTCGTGGCCTCAAATCAGGCGGACCAAAGTTATCCGACAACACACGAAGTCTTCGAGCATGATGCGTTGGCGTTGGAGGACAGATAAGGTCGTTTCGGGTACAGCCGACTCTGGTCAATGGACGAGGTTGCGGTCGGATTGGTTTGGGGTGCATAATAATGGGAGATGATCGATCAGGGGAATGTTCTAAAGGCGAACCTGAACGAGTGGATGATCCAGATGGCGGACTACGTGCGCAAGGCGATAAGCTTTGGATAGGAAATATGACATGAGTTGCTCGTATTGGTTCTCCGACAATGAGATCACCAGTTATAAGTGGACCATTTACAGTATGTTTCGTCTTGCCATTGGACAATGTTCTCGTCAATGGCCTATGTGGCTTAACATTCTGCTCAACACTGACATCGATTGTAGTATATTCATTGGAACAAGACGGTTGCTGATCTGCATCTGGAAAACTGTACTCAGCTCTACATGTCTTCCTCAATGGTGGTTTTATATTACTAGCACTGGGTTCAACCACTTCAGCTACTGTCTCAATGTCAGGATTAGCGTTTTTATCCAGCCTACCTAATCTCAAAGGCGTATTATCCGATAAACTTCCATCAGTTTCAGGTGTCGCCAAAGGAGCATTCTCATTTATACCCTCTAAAGGCTGCCTGATCACACGAGCGACTTTTTCATGTCGCAGTTGCTTTGAATTCTGCTCGAAGAACTCTCCTGGAGTGAATTCGACATTACCTGTGGAAGCTTCTGCAACGTGTGTATACGATTGTTCATCCGTATCAATGATATCGAAAGAAAACTCTTCAGATCCTTGCTGTAATTGTTGCTTCCTTTGATGTTTCGGAGGCCAAGACCTCTCCAATGGACGATGAACTTGAATAGTTGGACTAGTAACTTGCTTTTGCGATGACTTGCCATCAATTACTTGAACATCTCCAGAGGCAGTTGTCCAAATTTGGAGATAATCTTGCGAGGGCGACGATTTAAGAGATCCGTTCGGCCGTACCTTCTTCTTGGTGCCATTGACAACCGGTTCTTCAAGTGATGTTGACACGACTTTGGCTTTGCGACGGACTCCGGAACACGGAGCCGAAGAGCTGGATGACCCACACGAATCACCATGATGACCACTATTTGATGTGGGAGTAGTTGCTGCACAACACACCGGTGATGGTTTATCAGAAGGTACACTAGAGTGACCTGGCGATGGCCCATCTCCATCTGGAAGAAACGATACAATTTACCTCAAAATACACATAGAACAAATTATCTTACCGATAAAACGGAGATTAGCTACATCGTTATTCTTACTACCTCTATGTTGAAATTCAGCCTGAGATTCCTTTTGAGCAAGAGTTTCAAAAATCTTCAAGTCCAAGCATTCTTCATATGGTGTTGGTGGGAGATTCTCTTGGTTTTTCAATTCAGGTGGCTCGTCTTCGTCGTCGTCCGTACTTTTCAACGTTATAGACAGCCTGGCATTCATTTCAGATTCAGAGTTTCCAACAGCCCCTTCAAGTTCTTCTTCTGTTTCATCAGCAGTTCCTTCCGATTTTCTGAAATACAAAACTTTTTAGATCAGATGTTTTTCCCATTTCACAATTGACCATACGATAACGAATTTGAGATTGAGGCAGCATCTCCGATTGATTCCATTTCCACTGAATTCAATCTTTCCACTGCGTCAGCTCCACCAAATGCTTTAGCTTGCCGTTTAATCTTCTTCGTTCACTTATAACATATCGATGGCGACAGATTGTCTAGCCTCCATTCATTTTGGGCACGGCATTCACTTTGGCTTCACAACTCACTCTGCGTCTTGAAAACTGAAAAATCGATTGCACTGCATTGCCCCTAATTTACTTCAGATCGATAAAATGAGCAATCTGGCTAATTTTCTTATCAAGTAAAATCCTTTTTCATGCACTCCATTCAGACAAAGATATGAAACATCTTGCCCTGTTTTGATTCTTCATGACGCCTCCTTATTACATGCTTTACAAATTATCCAACTGGAATATTTACGTATCATTCACTGCTGCGTCAAAAAACATCACCATTCATAATTGATTCACTGCAATCACTGCACTTTACACTTTGTTTTTCAAGAAAATCTTTTTGCAAACAATGAATTTGTCCCAACTAGAATTCTAATGGGAACGACCGAAGGAAAAATCGTTTTTGACAACGCAATTGTCAAATTATGACAATCGCTGCTGACGGCACGTACACCGATGCACTGGAAGAACCTTCACCAATACCATCAAGCATGGACCGCGTGGTGCACGAGTGTAAACAAAAACAAACCGGCGTTTGCAACGTGCGAAATGCAAGGGACGCCGAAAACAGCTGATTCCTATTAGACTCAATCTTTCTGCTTGAGAGTGTGTTACGGAGAGGAGTAAGAGATTGATAACGATTCTCTCCGTGCTGTATCTTTTGTCGGTGCAGATTTTACAGCATGGTTCGTGACTCGGATAGCTAACTAGTGAGTCCATCTTTGGGGTAAATTAGAGACAATTGATTAAATTAAATGCCCGATGTGAGCGTTATTACATACCTTTTGAATAATGTTTTAAACAGAACGATCCATCTAAAAATATACAAAAATTTAAAGTTTGATAATTTGAAGTTTTGGCCAAACCAATTTAACTCACAATTTAAATGGTCTTCAGATGCAAATTAGAGCGTTATGCCAATAGGAAGTCGTATCATAAATAGTAAAAAAGTTCAGACATAAAGAGAAAAGCTCGTTTGCTATATTCTGCATGAGCGTGGTGACGTTGATGATGGTCAAGGGCCTGAACTAGTTAGCTAATGTCACATTAATTAATATTCACAGTGAGTTTGGGACATAGTTGCCTACGATTTTGGGTCGTAGCGATTTTGTGTGCGTTCGAATTACCGCAGTAATTTTGGTGGTTTAACCCAACGAAGTCATCTATCGTTTTTTTGCCTTGTGTGTACTTGTAATAAACAGTATTTTATTGAGAAAACAGTGACAAAAAGTTCACCTACCGCGTGGGTACGATGAAAACAACAACCAGCGATCGCTTGTTTATCGGTTGTGTGGTGTGGCTCATTCAATTTAATTTGCGCTGCTGTGGTGCAAGCCAAGCAAGGAAGAGTGTCGAAAAGAGAACAAATTGTTGTGTTTCAGTTCTTAGTGAAAAGTTTCTAGGTAGGAAAATCTTGTTTTTCTCTATCTATGCCTCCGGGGTAAAAAAACAGGTGACCGTTGTTAACTCAAATTCCTACGTTCGTCTTGTACAACAATAAGGAAGTGCACAGCCAATTCATAATACCGACCCCAGTAAAATTTTACTGGGTTTTCAAACTACGGATTTTCTGGTAATTTTTAAGAGTACCGAAAAAAACCAGTAAAACAAAATATGTTTTAAATGATGGAAATTACTGACTTAGTGTAGCATCTAGTGAACATAGATATTAAGGATATTTAATCTAGTAAGCACAGCTTTTGAGGATGTGGAAATAAATGACATTCTGTTCTCAACCCTCGTCTTATGCACTACATTTGACGACGACCGGAGAAAACGGAAGGAAGGTTCTAAAAATTGAAAAGAGAATTTAATCAACATCAATTTGTTCTAAGAAGGACCAGAGGAATAAGGTAAAATTATCAATATTTCAAAACCCCAAATGGCTTTTTCCATGGTATGTATCAAAAATGTGAACGAAATGATAAAGTGTGTGGAAATGTTTCCAGGAAAAACGTTCTAGCCGAGAGTTTTTGAAGTCTACAGCCATTAATTCTTGCAAACGGAGACCCGACGTAGTAGCAAGAAGGCACACTAGAGTGATGCAAATTTTGAAATGTTGGCTCCCCTATTCTTAAACGATTTATTTTTTGGTAAATAGCATCCTCCCAAAGTTTGAAATGATTCGGAAGAAATTTGACTGTGCACAAGCCATTTGAAGTTAATATGGAGATTGCTATGGAAAACGCCAACTTTTTGTGTTCACGCCTCTATCTCGTCGACATAATATTTTATGGAAAAGTGAACAACCTCTGCTTATGTGAAATCCTTTCAGCTACAACTTTGCTGAAGACCACATTTTGATAGGACTAAAGGATAAATTGCTATTCCTAATCATAAACTAGGTTTGCATTTTGCATTCTTAATCAATTTCTCGGCAGGCAACAGTGGTGCTCCTGGAGGGTAGAATAGATCAAAGTAATCCAGGCTACTATGTTCTACAGACGAATGTCAAATGTCAAATCGGTCAGTCACAGAACTCGAACATCTTCGATTTGCAGTAAATTTTGCACATGTTTTTGGTATGATACAATAAGTGTTTTCCATAGAAAAATCAATCATTTTGACTCGAGAATAACTTATGAAAGTGGCCTATACATTTTGGCATGCAACTTATATGAAAAATTCTAACTCTGAAACTGTTAATTTTAGAGAAAAATTTGAAAAAATAAAAAATACCGGGTATACGCGTTCGTTTGACAACATCAGAACACTTTTTAATCTGTACCCCGCTAATTTGCACATCGTTCAGATTTAAAATGGTTCAAACGTCATTTAGCTCAAGGCGCGTGCAATTTATTAAGGTGTCCTATTATGCTCACTTTGTGGAGAAAACCAGACAGGATAGGTGAGGAAGGGCTGGCCGTTTTGTTCACAAACATCTGAGACAGGTATTCGACAGATTGACTCATGGTTGGAGAAACAGTGTTGTCAAGAATTATTTCAATCTGGTCGCCTGGTGGTTCAATCGCCCCTGCTCCTTGATTGCTCTACTCCTTTCTTGCTTTTTTGACAATTTCGTCCGCACTGATGGCAGCACAGCTAGATTCAGTTTCAGCACCACCCAGGCAAGGCAGTAATGTTTGTAAACAAAACGGCCAGCAAGTTAAAGATGGCCTCCAAGCCGCTTTCACCAAGTGATTACACCTTACTCTGGCTACAGAGTAAAGTGCACACACCTGGATTTAGCTCATGGAACGGAGTGAAGTGAGATGGAACGCTGTGGAACGGAACGCAGAATCAAAACAAAACAGTGAAAGAGGTAACCAGAAACACGTTTCTAGGGTGACTAGATGTTCAAATTAAAAATGAACCCCGATGGTTTGCATGAAATACCGTTCAAATTAACAGGGGTGCACGGTAGCACCAAATTTTCAAATTACTCAAAAACCTCATTTTTAATATTTTTAAAATTTTCACCATAGAATCTTGATAGTATACAGATGTTTGGGACAAAGTTTCATAATGGAGAAATTATTAATAAAAAGGTATTTCTAATAACAACTTTTGATCAATTTTCAAAATTTTGATTTTTTGTCAAAATAAATAGGGTGCCGGTACCAATGGTTGTAATGTACCAGTAGATTGGACTATGGAATAAAACGTACATTTTTTGATAAAAACGACATGTGCTATTTTTGGTGGAAAGGTCGCCTCTAGTTTAGTCGATTTGCCAAATTTTAGCTTTTTATTTCATCAAAAAGTCATATAAATAATTAAGTTTACGCAAAAAATTTGCTCCCTTGCACCAATAGTTGCCGTCGTGTTCCAGTAGTGGATCAACGGATGGAAGCAGTTTTTAAAATGGATGTATAAAAATGAAGAAAAGTCCCAGAGATGTTCTTAATGTTTCATTCGAAAGATATTAGTTGCTGTTCGAAGGGAAAAATTTGCCTTTTTGTTTAAAATTCCTTGTATAATTCCCAAACGTCTACTACTGGAGCACTAGCGCAACTACTGGAACACGTGTACCAATAGTGGCTCAAGCGATTTTAGGTTAAAAAAATAGTTTTATCACTCTTCTTATATTTTTCCCATATAGTAGAGGTTAAAATCTTTCTGTTGACGCCAAAAGATCTCTGCTAAGGCTTTTCGTTATTTTGTTATGATTTTTTATAGCTTAGGTAGTCCACTAATGGCACCGGCACCCTAGGTTCTAATGATACAATACAATACAATGATTCTGAACCATAATGGTTATATGCATAATTTCTCTAGAAGTAGCCATTTTTGAATAATATCGAGTTAAATGCAAAAATATGATTTATATATTTAAATAGGTCATTTTCATTAATTATTCGCGATTCTCCATGAACAATAATACGTTTTCCTGAGTTAAGACCTTATTTTTCCACCTACTTATTTTCCTTGATGGAGAATAACTAATAAAAATGACCTATTTTAATAATTAAATAATATTTTTTTGCATTTAACTCGATAGAATTCGAAAATGGCTGCTGCTAGAGAAATTATCCATATAGTCATTATGGTTCAGAATCATTTCAAGATTCTTATTGTATCATCAGAACGTATTAATTTTAACAAAAATATTTTTTTATTATAAAATCGGTCAAAATTTGTTCTTTGAAAAACTTTTTTATTAACAATTTCTCCATCATGAAATTTTGTCCCAAACATCTGTATACTATCAAGATTCAATGGTAAAAATTTAAAAAAATATTAAAAATGGGGTTTTTGTGTAGTATAAAATTTAAGTTTTTTTTTTAATTTTTCATGAAAAACATAAAATATTTTTTCAGTGTATATTTTTTTCTCCTAGTCCAAACGGTTCACTGCAACCTCTTTAAAGAACATTTTTCTCTTAAATCAACAGTTTCGGAGTTAGAATTTTTCAAATAAGTTGCATGCAAACATTTATAGGCAATTTTCAAAAGTTATTCTTGAGTCAAAATGATATTTTTTTTATGGAAAACACTTATTGTATCCTACCAAAAACATGTGCAAAATTTAGTCACGAACTGTCACTGTGAGCCCAGATCTTAAAGAATGGACAAACATGAGAAAAGCGCGTAATTGATCAAAACATATTTTTTCATTTCAACAAAGTTGACAACAATCGGTTGAAAAGCAATTCTTGCACACCCTAAAGCAATGCCACGATAGCACCTCTTAATTTAATCGAATATAAAGTATTAAAACACGCTTTTCCAATCAAAATTAAAATTGGATGCACATAAAACAATGGCCCTTTTCCCAAGTTTGTCCAGAAAGATCGAAGGTACACAACAAAAGAAAACTAGCGATTCTTCGCAAGCCTGCCTTGATTGTCGTTGATGGTCGGGAATTATCTTGCAATTTGGAAAAGTGTTGTGTCATATTTCGTGTGTAGTGTCTGTGCCTCCCTCCCAGGTAGCATCTAGTGAACATAGATATTAAGGATATATAATCTAGTAAGCACAGCATTTAAGGATAAGGAAATAAATAAAGAAATGAAGTTGCACGATTTGAGTTTAGTTTTAACGTAATTGAAAAAATTCTTTGGACATGACTTTATTTCATTTTCAGTTTTTATGTTGTACTCGGTAAGTGCTGTAGAAATGGCTAAATTGAGTTGGTGGCAAATAACCAAATATTTTTCTAAATCGTCTGGTTTTTTATATCTTCTGTAAACTTTGTGAGCTTTTTGTTTTCGATTTTTCAAATTTATGATTTGCTTGTTGAACCAAATTGGATTTTTTGAGTTGTGATTCCTTCGTCTCTTCTTAACAGGTACTTCCTCCCTAATGGTTTCCCACAATGAATTGTAAAAGATTTCTATTGCACATTCAATATTATTTTGATTTCTCAAAACAGATTGCCAATTTGCGTTATCTAATTTTAATCTAACATTAGTATAATTGGCTCTACTATAATCGAAAATATTCTCATACACATATTCGTGAGGAGTATGATAAATATGCATAAACATAGAATATTCTATTGCCGTGTGAAACGCTTCATTTTTCCATAATGGTGAAATTGACTCACTTACACAGAAATCTTCATGCATATTTGTCAATAAAAAATCTAGGTAACAGTTTTGTTTATTTTTTACGTGATTTATTTGATTAAGGCCTAAGGATGCAGTTTTGTCAAAAATAAATTGCAAAGTTTCATTATCGCCAACAACAGGGAGTAGAATACTCTCGTTTTCAAAATCAGGGATGAAATCTGCATTACGTTGATTGAAATCGCCATAAATATGCACCTTGTTTTCGGGAGGAAGTTGAGTTATGATTTCTTCTGCTATCAGGAAAAAACTCTCGTATGTTGACTTACAAGCCTGATCTGGGGGAAAGTAAACTGATACAAAAATATGAGTTTCATTACCAATATTTGATTTAACCCACACATGCTCAAATTCTTTAAATTTAGGTGAATCAATGATTTCAGAACTGAAATTTGATGATATTGCAACGACGACTCCTCCGCCCGATCTTCTTTGTGTCAAAAGTAAGTCACGATCATTGCGAAATACGTTGTAATTGCTACCAAAAATTTCTTCACTTTTCACATCATCATTCCAACTTGTTTCTGTACCCAATATGATTGAGTACGATGAACTTAATATATTTTTATGAATTTCATTAATTTTAAAAGCACTTTTCATGCGATTAAAGTTCTGACAATAGATTAAAATTTCAGTTGGTTGTGTTTCAGAAGAAATTATTGGTAGTTCGTTATTTAAGTCTGTTAAACCATATGGTGAATTGTCATTATTATTTGTTACCAAGTGCTGATTAGCTTCACCGGGTTGAATTGAATTATTTTCTGCCTCTGAGGGGTCCGTCAATTCCGTAGAAAACACGAATGCCGGCATGCACCGCATGCTTCACAAGATCCACCAGTTGAAGATCCTTCCGTCGTCCAGTTCGGGGGTGGTACTGCAACGGACTGCCGGGGCGCCTCCCTCGCCGGATATGGGTTTAAAATTTCTCCTCTTTTAAACTGCATGGTTGGTCGATAATTTGTTGGCGGTCTAGAGAAATGATGTTTCGCTGCCGCAAGAAGCTCTCTGTCAGGAGGAAGTTGATGACTCCTTTCGTGGTTATTGTTGAAGGCGAAATTTCCGTGATTGTTATTCTGTTGTTTGCTTACTTTGTGATGAATTTTGGATGGGACATTATTACGGCAATGGTGATTAATGTTCACGTTGTTGTTGTTAATGTTGTTCTTATTACAATTTTTGTTAGCGTTCCTGATTCTCCGCTTTCTACGCTTTTTTGCTTTATCGGCCATATTTTGCTGCCTTTCGTGAAAGCTTTGGCGCATGTCATATTGCGTCCAATCAGCTTTCCAAACTTTTCTGTTTCCAATTAGTCACCATCCTGATACCTCAGCAATTTTATTATTCAATTCGGCTTCCAAACTTGGATATTCTATTGATGGTGGAGCCGACGTATTTTTGTTTGTCAATATATTTGCGGACAAAGATTTTAATTCATCGAGGATGTCCAGCCCCAACATTGGGTTTGAATTCATCGCGCAACTTGCCGCTGTGTCAATTGATAATTGACTTAAATGGCTAATTTCGTCGTTTATGTTGCGCAGGTCAGTAGATATATCGGATGTCACCGTTTTTAGCGTGGAGTACATATTTTCAGTAGTTGCCGTTATTGCGGTATCAAGAAGACCGGTAATATGATTCTTGATGGCAACGACACTCCCAGCCAAGCTGCTGTTTTTATTTATTGCTGCCAGCTCATTTCTTACGCTAGTTAGCAAAATCTCCATACCTTCGATAGCTTCGTGGACAACATTGGGTTTTTCTTGATGAAGCGAGAGTCTGTGCATCACTTCCGTATTGGCATTCAGCTGTTTTTCGAGAACTTTTTGTTGCTCCAATAGTCCGTTAAAATCTAATTTCGCCTGAATTAGCTCTTGACAGGATTCACAGCATGGTAGTACGTAAGAGTTAACGTCCACTACCTTCCTGTCTTTCCTCCGCAGTGAACCCCTCTGCACGGTGACACCAATGCAGTTTGCATGGAACTTCCGCGGGCAGCCTACACACAAGACCGAGTCGACAGAAGTGTCGCAAGCACAAATTTCGCAACTCATTACGCGTGACAAAAAAAAAACTGATTCGATTATAAATAATATCGCGCACGGCACCTGTAGCTACTAAAAGCTGATGTAATAAAAATTTAATCACAAATGAAAACGCGCACAGGTGGGCTGGAGCAATTAACAAACGCGTCCGAACTGGTTGACGACTTAAAAACGACCGGCATGGACATTGTAAGTGTTCGTAGTTCAGTGTGTAGTGTTTTTGAGATTTTGTTTAAATTTAAAACGAGAATTTGTGGAAATAGTTGCAGGTAGTGTTTGTAATTGTCGTGCAGTTTTCTCCGTCAACAAACCCCATGTTAGTCCGTAGTATAGTAGCCTACCATAGAATGTCACCATCATCCATCCAACATACGATGCTTCCATCACCCACCACCAGAGGGATAGGCAGAGTCTATTGGTAACCAAAAACGGATAATGAAACGGATTATCACGGAGTCGACACGAATGGTCTGGGTCACAGACCAGGACTTAAAGGACAGTGACCCAGGTTTACTAAAAATCACTTTTCTTGTGACCCTCAACCAAATACGGTCGTAAACTGGAAGCGTAAGCTAGTGATAGTTAATTAGAACATGAAAAGACGCAGAGGAGTTGAGTGAAGTGGAATAGGACAGCAGGTAATCAGGTTCTTCCTCCAAGGCCGCTCTCAACAAACCTAACACCTTATTATGGATTCGTAGAACCCCGCTGTTTTGGACAGAACTTCGGTTCTGGCGGTCCATCAACCCCCCCCCCCCCCTTACGTTGGGCAGTTCCGGCGAAGCACGCCGTTGACCGAGTCCGTCACCATACTCGGAGGGCCGGGGAATGGACGAGGTCCAGAGTTCGTCATCGCCACCCAACATGACAGCAGGAGCAGGAGAGAAGCCGAGGATCAGCGTAGACGTAGCCATGGAGAAGGTCGAGGTGATGGATGGTGGAAGAAGAGGGGCCCCGAAGAAGTTAGAAGAAAAGGACAGGTTAGAGTAGATTAAGAAAGTGGGAAAGCTGTGAAAGTTAAGACCGGAAAAGTCCGGAATAAATGTAGTTTGTGTCGAAACCAAGTGACGTGAGTTTTTATGTGTGACAGTGCGATCATTCCCTGCCTCGCGAAAATCTGGAGTGAATAAGCATGCCGACCCTGAGGTCATGTGTCAGGGAGTCTCAGGAAGGCTCCCCTCTGAGCTGACCAGCAGTTACAACATGTCCCTAACTAAGCATTTTTCGTGAGAATGAACATCTACGGTATGCTCATATCTCAGCGGAAGTAATTAAAAATGTGTGACAAAATCATTATTATTTGGTTGGTTTGCATACAAGAGGCAAACTCAATGATGCAAATGAATTTACCTCTTGTATGGAAACCAACCGAATTTACCAACGTAAGCAGTTAAAATCGTGCTGAGCCATTTTGTTTGCGTAAAAAAAAAAGTTTGTCACTAAATTTCAACTACTTACCACGAGAAAGCGCAAAATGAGGTGCAGCAGAAGTTTGGTTGCCCTAGACGTGTCTCCTGGCGCCGGATGATTCTACAGCAGGAGATTCTCATTTGTTACATTCCCGCATGTGTATCAGTTTGTTTTGATTTGATTTTGACGACAAGTCAGTAAAAAATATCAACTACTGAATAGTCGGTAATTGTTTTTACTAACTTTTCGGTAATGTTGCAAAATCGGGTCTGACAGCTACCGTAGTTCAGTGAAAAGTAAAAATGATTACTGAACCTCAGAAATTTTCAATCAAGAAGCTGAAAGTTCGGTATTTTTTATGATTTACAATTCGTACCAAAACCAATCAAATCTGGATCGGCTACTTTCCAACCCATAACTTTGATCAACTGTATGGCAAAGGTCTTCGAGCGCATTGTGATGACTGAACTTAAATCAAAGGGCCGACTTGACAAGCGGCAGCTGGCCACGGCACGGACACCTCCCTTGCTGAACTTGAAAGATCACTACCCGAAAACAACGAACTTTGTCTGCGGGTAACGGGACCCAGGCCGCAATCTTTCAAGGCCCTCCCATATAATCTGGGGCCAGCATAAACAAGGTCCGCTAAACTATAAGAAAAGGTGCAGAATAGGAATTTGAATCCATCGAAAACTCACCTTTCAACAACATTGCAAAACGGTAGGATCTTCCTGCGAAACCAGATTACGTATCTTAAAAATGATCGGGAACAGGCTTCCTCGCATTTCCCTACTTCGTACAGGATCGGCAATAATAACCTCAGCATCGGAGTTACCAGCAGAGCAGAGAACGCAGTTATTGAAATTCTCTCACCCGTCTACAACCAGAAGGTTCGATACGCGTCTGGCGCCTTTGTAACCAGTCCGGTTATATCAGTTATATCTAAAGCAGGTACGCTGCCCTTCCATCTCCTTGTATTTATTGCAATCCGATTTGCCCATAATACAGAGAGTATTCAGTCGTCTGGAGGAATTAGTAAGTATATCACCCCCTAACATCAGTATTCAAACACGTCGAACTGTGTGGACTGTTAAGCAGCAGGTTAAAGGTGGTGACCCTCTGGAAATGGTACGCCCCATCGTTTGCAAATTTTTATCAGGTCGATTGACCAGATATACTGACGGACAGACGGATCAGAAAGCAACGGTACACGGGAAAAAATCCGTTGCCGGATTCATGAACAAAAAGTCATGGTTTCATAAAATTTTATGTTTCATGATATCATGACTAAAAGTCATGAAATCGTGACTATTATGCAAGAATTCGTATGCTCAGGCCGTTACACAAATCTAACAGTCGCTTTCTTCACCTTAGTCAACGTGTTTCATGGCGATCGAAGATCTTTTCTAGTGAAATTATAAAAAAGGTTTAGTTTTGGAAAAGTTTAAATTCTTCGGAACCTTGTCATCATATCGATGACATTCTTGGTGAAATTCTCGTGAGTTCCCACATTGTTTCACGACACAATCAATGTACTTACTTAATCCTGACTTCGCAAATCCGGGCAATGTTTGACTTTGAGTGAAGATTTTGCTTGACAAACTCGTCGGCGATTTTAACTGTTCGGAAGTGATACATACCCCACGTCCTATAACAGAGCAGCTCACAAAAGGCCTTCGGCAGCCGGATGATCCAGTTCCACTTTCCACATCCGCAGAGTTGTTAAGGAGTGTTCCATGACTCATGCAATCCACCAGCCTGAGGACCATTTACCAATTCAATTGATGCTAGAAACAACATTTTGCGTACAAACCTAACCACCGAATGTTCGCGTTCCTGCTAAAGATGTCACACTCGTTAGGTTGACATTTGTGGAATGTTTTCACGGTTCATTACAATACTATCGGCACAAAAGCAGTAACAATTTAAATCTTTATTTTATTTGTTTACCAATGGCAAATGGATCAATGCACGAGTTCATTATTTGACGTTTGAGCGGTGCCGTGTTATGTATGTCACCATGGAAACTAGTGAATTCGGCACCGCTTAAACGTCAAATTAGTGAACTCGTGCATCGGTCCATATAAACTGGGATATAAAATGACGTAAATTGTTTCGTTTTCATGAACTGAGTTCATGATTCAGGGATCCTGCTTCATGATTTCATGACTCAACTTGCCACTTTTCAGCACCAAAATTAGAATCATAAATGGCAGGAATCTGAATAAACCGATGCACGAGTTCACTATTTGACGTTTGAGCGGTGCCGTGTTATTTACGTGGCCATGGCAACGAGTGAATTCGGCACCACTCAAACGTCAAATTGATGAACTCGTGCATCGGTCCATACATGAGTGGTTCCATTTGAATTCGAATGTCGGTTTACTTTTGTATTTTTTGATTTGGTTGAAATTTGGCATATGCTTTATTTATACCCAAAAATGCCTATTTGCATCATCGGCTCACCATTTTTACCCTTGCGTTACTTTTAAGAAGGGCCTAAGAAAAAAAGCCCTAACAATTTTCAAAAAATTAAAACTCGGAAACTGTTTGTCTGATCGGTTTGGTGTCTTGCACAAAGTTTTAGGTTATTGTTGGAACTATCTGGAAAAATATACACAGTAAAAAAAATTGTGATTTTTTTTTTCGAAAATAAAGCTTAAAAATCCATTTTCACAAAAATCGTTTTCTTGATTTTTTTATTTTTTTATATTTTAAAGTAGACAAAAAATTGAGTCTTTTGCACAGTGGGTCAAGATGGAGAAATCATAGACAAAAAAGTTATTATTTTTTGAATAAGGTGAATTTTTAAAAATGGTCATAATAAACTTTTTAAATATTTTTCAACTCGATTTTATGAAAGTACGCAAAATTTACAACAAAAAAGGTATACAGAAAAATCAGGCAAACTTTTACCATTTTAAAGATACAGCGATTTTAATAGGGGGAGATCCCCCAGTACCGGACAGCACCCAATACCGGACAAAGTCAAAACATTGAGAAATCATCGTCCAATCAAGATGGTGTATTAGTAGTAAAGGAAGCTATTATTGAGACTAATGTTTGCGTAGAATAACACATCCTTGAAATATGCATGCCTTTTTAAAAAAGTACAAAAGATTGAAAATTTCAAAAAATTTGACGTATTGCCTTAATTTTGAGCCTATTTAGTAATTATTTTGAATATGAAAAAATACTTTGGATCACGCAAGCATATTCGAACATGATCCTAATTTGATAGTATGAATGTATTTTGTACCATAATTGGACTAAATATGGACAAATTACAATTTTGTTTAAGCACCTCCTGTCCCCCAGTTTCGGACAGCCTTATTTGTTATATGATATCTTTGTAATTATTGCACGAGTGTCTCAAAATACATTCATTTTTCATGGATTCCGTCGATCATGGTATCAAACATGCAATAAAATTAGGAAAAATGAACATTCAGAACAACATCGTAAAATGTGCTATTTTTCATCATATAAGAAAGAGGTTTTTGATGGACATCTTGCAAACTACGATATACTCAAATTGTTTTTGTAAATGTTGCAAATGCATTGAATTGGTAATTATATACTATTCCTAAAGTAAACACATTCAATGATGTTCAAATTTACAGAATTCGAGGCATTTCCAGATTGTGTCCGGTATTGGGTGCCACCTTTCAAGATCGATCAATTTGGTACTAAAATACATCATCGAAATGCAATGTCAAAATTCATACTTATATTTTCAAATTTATTTTTGTACACTATAAAAATGATAATATTTATCAGAAATGGGTAACACGAGCACATAAAACCAATATTTTTCGAATTATGAATTTAGTGGCTTAAGTGTCCGGTACTGGGGGATCTCCCCCTACAAAATTATGATATAATTTTCAATTTTCGGTCATTATAACAAAACTTCGAAACGGTTTGTCCGATCAGTTTGGTGTCTTCCCCAAAGTTTTAGGTTATTGTTGGGACTATCTGGAAAAAAATAAACACTGTAAAAAATATGTTGTAATTTTTTATGTATCGAAAATAAAGTTTAAAAATCAATTTTCTCAAAAATCATATTTTTGATTTTTTTTATTTTATTATATGTTAAAGTAGACAAAAAATGAAGTCTTTTGCACAGTGGGTCAAGATGGAGAAATCATGGACAAAAAAGTCATGATTTTTTTAAAAAAAAAGGAGAATTTGTTGAAAATGGTCATAATAAACTTTTCAAATGTTTCGGTAGCAATTAGCAAAATTTTCTCATATACCTTTTTTGTTGAAAATTTTGCGTACTTTCATAAAATCGGGTCGAAAAGCATTCAAAAAGTTTATTTAAACCATATTGAAAAATCAACCTTTTTTAAAAAAAAATCATAACTTTTTTGTCCATGATTTCTCCATCTTGACCCACTGTGCAAAAGACTTCATTTTTTTGTCTACTTTAACATATAAAAAAAAAAATCAAAAATACGATTTTTGAGAAAACTGATTTTAAGCTTTATTTTCGATATATAAAATATTATTGTGTATTTCTTTCACTACTGGACTGCGAAGTGCGGCCTCATAAGTGCGAAAGTGTGAATAAAAGTGCGGGATTGCATCTAATCACGTTGATGTCTTCAGAGCACTTATTCTTTGATTTACGAAGAATAAGTCCCCCGAAGACACCTTCCCGATTTGTTGCGATTGCGCACTTTTATTAGCGTTTCCGCACTTGTAAAAACTTCTGCGATAGTCCAGTGGTGAAAGAAATGCGCAATACAACATATTTTTTTACAATGAATATTTTTTTTTCCAGATAGTCCCAACAATAACCTAGAACTTTGTGGAAGACTCCAAACTGATCGGACAAACCGTTTCTAAGTTATATTATAATGATCGAAAATTGAAAATTATATCATAATTTTGTATTAAAGTCGCTGTATCTTTAAAACGGTAAAAGTTATCCTGATTTTTCCGTATACCTTTTTTGTTGTAAATTTTGCGTACTTTCATAAAATTGAGTTTAAAAATATTTAAAAAGTTTATTATGGCCATTTTCAAAAATTCACATTTTTTCAAAAAATCATAACTTTATTATCCATGATTTCTCCATCTTGACCCACTGTGCAAAAGACTTCATTTTTTGTCTACTTTAACATATAAAAAATTAAAAAAAAAATCAAAAATACGATTTTTGAGAAAATTGATTTTTAAGCTTTATTTTCGATGTATAAAAAATTACAACATTTTTTTAACAATGTGTATTTTTTCCAGATAGTCCCAACAATAACCTAAAACTTTGCGGAAGGCACCAAACTGATCGGACAAACCGTTTTTTTCCTAGGCCCTTCTCAAAAGTAAGGCTTGAGTCAAACTGGCGAGCCGATGATGCAAAAAGGCATTTTTGGGCATAAAGAAAGCATGTGCAAAATTTCATCCAAATAAAAAAATATAAAAATGAAATTTGGGAAAAAAATCGTCATTTTCTGTGGAACCGCTCACATGAAAAGTGCTTAAGTTGTCATGACCTGTGTTCATGATATCAGATCCTGCTTCATGGTTTTATGACCGAAATTGCCACTTTTCGTATCAAAAATAGGAATCATAAATGACAGATGACTGAATCCATGAATAGTACCGTAAAACGGGGTAACTTTGATAATGCGGGTAATTTTGATAGTGCGAGACGCGCAACATATTAAACGAAATAACGAAGTTTCTGTTAATTAGTTAAGCAAAACGGATGCAAAAGTAGAGAGTATTGATATGACACTTCATGTCAAAGCTATTTTCGTTGGAATCAAGTGCATTTGAGAATTTATATACAAATATTGAAAATTTATGAGATGTTAGCATTTTTGCAACGCTTTCAAAGAATAGGTTCTGCGATTACTATTTGATGACGTCATAATGAGTTCGTCACTTATCCTTGACAGCCTAGTTATAGTAGAACATGAATTCGGTCTCAAATCTCTTAGCGAAAACCATTTTTCCAAAGTGGGACCATTTTTGTAATCTAAGTCAGAAAGTTCCATATAGCGTTAAACGCCTAGAGGTATGCAACGACCTATAAATGTTCCGTAATTGATTCATTTTTGTTCGATTTATACTCCATTATCAAAGTTACCCCAAAACAGAAAACCGACTTTCGATTATATGAAAAATTATATATCCATTCAGAATAAATCTTTTGGCAATCTATCAAGTGCAATCGATAGCTAGGATGTCAGTACTTGTTTTAAAAATATAAATTGTAATACTTTGAAACAGAATGCATAAATATTGAAGTTTTCTTCGAAAAAACTATCAAAGTTACCCCGTTTTACGGTACTTATGTTTCCATGAATTTTATTCATAATTCCAGCATACATGCTTCATGATTTTAGAATTTTAATTGCCATTTTTCTTCGCTACAAATTGAAAACGTAACGTACAGCCGGCGTTACGGTAAAATGCTTCATGATTTCATGACATTTGGTCATGGTGTATTTTCATAACATGAAAACACACTTTCGTCCCGAAATCATGACTCTTTCTCCTGTTTTTGAGTGCCACATTTTAACCCGTGTACTGTCGGAGCAGGAGTGTTTGGCGAAACTATGTCCAGCTCTGTCGGCCTTCCACCACAATGCAGTTTCTTTTCAGCAGAAGCTTTCGCAATAATATTGGCACTAAACCTCGTCGAAAACTCAAAAGAGCTTCTTATTCTGTCAGACACAGCTAGCTGTTTAGCAGCCATAGAATCTGGCAAATCTCAACACCCATGGATCCAAGGAATCGAGGATGCACCGTGTGGTATAATTGTGCTGGATACCAGGACGAACGAAAAAAATTGTTAAAGTTTTTGCGTGAAACAAACTTTTACCAATATGAGAAGTCATGCAAAGGTGAATGTGGCATAAGATTAAATGAAGAGATAACCCTCAGGCTGATTAAAATAGAAATTGTTGAAAACAGAAACCAAGAGCAAACATGAGTGAATAACAACCAACCCGGTGCTAGGCAGCCATGTTCTCGTGGTCAGCATCAAACTCAAGAGCAACAACGTACATTGGCCTAATCTTATTAGGGAATTTTTCCTCCAATACTAAAATGTGTTTCTAGCTAATCACATCAACCCAAATCAACCCAAATGCTGTACTGCAATCCAATAGTTTGCAACCGTTTGCTTGTTCGAATAGCTGTTGTTATGCGGGAAAAGATTTTTTTCGGAGAAAAAGATTTCGCCATCATCGATTGTTATTCCTCAAACGGTTATTTGTTTACAAACATTGAGCTCTCAGTGGGAACCACTTCCCAGTAGGAACCAGAGATGTTTGCTCGTTATTTCTCAATGGGGTTGTATAGGCGGTGTCAGGAGGCTGATAACAACAAAACATTAATTATGTGATGCAAGGAGAACCATCAAGGAAGTGAAGAAGAACCAATCAACAGATGCATAAAGAACAAAAAAAATAGAATAGGTGGAAACAAATAGAAGAAATCAATAAGCGGAAATATCAACAAGTGAGTCATGCGAAGGAAGGATAAACAACACAACATCGAAGTTGGCAGAAACGACAGATAGACAAGGGAACGAGTAAGCTAAGTGATATTTTAAAATATTTTCTTTACGGTGAAGATGATTAAAACCTTTATAATAATATTAAAAAAATATATTAGATAGAAACAGAATTGAACCTCTTCATGATGCCATATTTCAAAGGGCTCTGACCATTGAAGACTTTCTATCAAATGCCTCATCATTATCCTTGTCAGCTACAGAAGAATCTTAGAGATAAATTCATGCACAAATTCGAATGAATAAAAGTAAGAATCTTTAGAGAACTCGCGGAAGGTTTTTTTCAAAAATCACGCAACTAAACATTTCCAAGACAGAGCCATGAAGGAAAAATATAATAGTGACAGATGAAGATGCTCTGTTATTCAGCAAAAGCTTAAACCTTCATCTCCGCAACCTTCCTCCAGCAAACTAAATTCTGATGGTTAGTCAATATCGTGGAGTAAAGTGAAGCATTCATGTCGCTTGCTGACTTCGGATTGAAACCATGACTGTAAAGAAAAATACTCCCTCCTCATGGGAAAACTGTCCGTCGAGTCACTCGCGCGTAAAGGATTTCCCTGATTGGCCGTGCGATGGAAAGTCAAGATCCGTAAACAAACATCAATTCGAACACTGTTTTTACTGTAAACATTTTCCCCCGAGCGCATCTCCAAGAGTGGACGAGCTGGCAGAGTTTACAGATTAATTTCTTTGCGTCGGATGAGAGTTTGTCCCAGTTTGCAATTGTCGCGTGTTGCAACGCAATGCTTTGTTGCAATTAGTTTCAATGGGCAATCGTAGCGGTTATAAGTTTCAAGAATGATACAGCTCTTCTACTCAATCAAATGTGAGTGTTCTGCTGAAAGTGTTTGACCTATACGGTTATTGGATTACTTTTTTTTCTTCGTGGAAGACTTTGTCGTTTAATTTCGTACTTCGCTTTTGTAAGCACCGTGAAATGAGGTATTTTTGATTATGCCGGTAACTTTGATAGTATGTCACCCACAACATTAAAAATTAAACAACACGAAGGTTCTAAGTTATTGGGTCAAGTGGCTCGGTAGCTTAGTTGGTAAAGCACTCGTCTAGCATACAATAGTCGTGGGTTTGAATCCTACCTGAGCACATGGAATTTTATTCATAATTTTACTTATAAGATATCCATCGTTACCATTATCATTAAAACCAGTTTGTTTGATCTCGCATCAGCATCTCTCTGGCTGTGTAGATCACACCTAGCGTGTGATCCCATTCAATTGATCCCCTTTGCGCCCAGCATCAGTAGAAGCCTAATTTTATTATCTCTGCGAAATTAGGCATCGTGGTGACACACCGCAAGCGTAGCATTGCTTTGTGCCATTGCAATGCATTGTACGCAGTATAGCATTCAATCCGTACTACCTCTGTAATATATAAGCCACACTCGACACAGCATCACATCACTTGTAAATTTGTATCCCTCTTGCTTGTACATTATCGTTCGTTCCCCACCGAGCGGGCACGCTGCCCCTCGGTGGTAATAAATTAGTAATCGAAAGTGCGTTTGAGTCGTTGTCCGTTCATCAAGTAAAAATTATCACAACGTAGGGAAAGACATCCTGGCCGCAACACAGTTCTTGTTTTGAAAATATGAAATATATAATGCAGAGATTATCAGATTTTTTGCCAAAAGAAAAACTATCAAAGTAACCCCTTTTTGCAATAATTCAAAGCCATTTTTCATCGTTACGCAGAGTTGTGTATCATTCCATAGATGTATCGTTCTGAGATTTTCGACGTTGGCTCTTGAAGTTGGTGGCTGGATTGCGTGCGTGCCTTTGGGGGTGGACTATGTAAGAAAAATGTGCACAATAAAAATGAATAAAACATCTTATTTTTCCCGATGATGATGGTGCATCTTCTTTTCTCCAGTTAGGAAATGTGGTTCGCTACGTGCCCACGTTTTTCATTAATGATAGAAGCTCGTGTGTACAAACTGGCGGCTGCTGCCTACATAACGAATTTATTCCTCGGCGGGTACCTTCGCAACAGGGAAAAGTCAATTGAGCGGCGATGCTTTCTTTGCAGGATAAGGCATTTTCTTTGGAATGAATTGGCTCGTTTGCATACACGATCTTCGGTGGGAGCGAGATGTGTCATGTATGCCTATGTTGATGGATATGCGTCGAAAGAATGATTAATAACCGTGTAAACGTTGGTGTCGTATCGTAGTTGATTTGTATATGGCAAGTATAGTATGTCTGCTTTAAACCTTGAAGTTTTCAATTCCGGAAATTCCAGAGAAATATGATTTTCCGGGATATAATTTTCTGTTTTCCAGAATAATCTCTATTTTCCAACTTTTGCATTTAACGTCGACCAATACAATCAATTAAACTTATTCACAATGTAATTTCCCATATCAATTAGCACCCATTCAGCCATAGATGGCTAGTTGAACATGATGATTATCACCTTTTTCTCCTTGCACTACTGTAACCATGTATGTCGGGTACTAACAAGAAAGCAAGTAGATCACAACTGCCATCTTTTATTACCAGTTCGTTCTCATTTCTAACTGCCGAGCATCATTGAGCATCGGCTCCCAATTTCCAAAGCAGTTACCGTTTTTTCGCCATAAAGGTACGATACCCTCGCCGAGATGAACCAAAGCCGGATAATTTATAGCATCTTTCTGAATTTCTAAGTTGCATCCGAGCGCAAAAAGTCCTCCACAGAGCAGATGCTGTTAAAGTCTATCCTAATGTCGTCTGCCTGCCTTCGCTTTGGTCATCGACGAGGCAGAACGATAAATATGACATAAGATAGCCAATTTGGAACGCTGCTGGTTTTCCAGCTGGACGAAGCTGATGCGGGTCGATCGCCAACAACAAACATATCCATCGAGGCAAGATTCTCCTCCCGCGATAGCCATTCTGAAAGAGAGAAAAACGAGTTCAGAACGCGATATCTATGCGTCAACGCTCATCTGCTAGTTTCAGTGATGTGATATTTTGCACCATTTAGAGGTGCTGCTAGTGCCCGGTGAGAATAACTACAAACGAATAAATTTTCAATTAGGCGCTCGATTGGCAGATACCCTTTGGTATTTCTCACTTGCCCATCATCGTCATCGACCGCAAGCGAAGCGCACATTATTTATCGTTCAAGCTCCAATCGGGGCAGTCTAAGGACTGTACTCGAAAAAAAAATTGTACAATTCATATCGCATACTGGGTGAATAGTCAGAAAATAATCCTGATAGAAATTTAATTGCTAGTACATCACGTGGCTCATATATAATCTCAATGTGACTGTTATGAAGTTACAATTACCAATGTGACAAAACAACTTGGCATTTTTTTCGAATTTTCTAGAACAATCTCACAGACTTTAGTAAGTTGGTCGAAAGTTTTTATCATTTGATGATCCTCCCCGGTATTAACTCGAAATTTCCAAATATGTCGAATTTGACGAATATGCAGTTATTGGCAGCACAGTGCCGGCAGTAAAAAAACGATAGTCGTTGAGCTTCAGTTAGAGAAGCCAAATATTTTGACTGGCATTTAATGATATACAATTAATTACTTAATTCATTAATTATTTAATTTATTAATTAATACATAATTTAATAATGTACATTATTGAGTGAAATGGCCTTTTTGAGGGCCCCATATTATTCTACAAAAGAGTTAACGCAAAAAAATTTATCAATGTGTCTGAAGAATCTTTCTCAAATGTATCTGCCATTACACTTCATAATTCAACCCTCTAAATTCCTAATGATACTTGATATCGAATTTGCAAATTTGGAAAATGTAAACTCATTTCTAGTTAATAATTTAAGATTTTCTATTGCAATTTATTTCAAAATTGACTTTCTTATCCATCAAAACGCGTCTAACCATTTTACACGTAGCATGTAAATCCCCAACCAACACATCATTTTCATATACACGATTGGGACATTATAAAATAAGAAGGCACTAATAGGAGGAGCAGCATCTGTTTGTTTAGGGGTTTCCCTGTGATCACTACTTGTCCCTGTTGTTGTGCGTCGTCCACGCCACCGAACATATTGTCGGCGCGGCAAAAGTTAGGATTTTTCTCAGAATCTATGCGAGATACCTTATTTCGGAAGTGGTGCATACGATTCGCATATGAATGCGCCCTACTTTCGTAGTGAATTATCTTGCATCTTACAATACAAACTGGCCAAAATTGATGCTACCTTTGTCGATGTCTGTTGCTGCTGATATAATGATGGAGACATCCAGATTAGGGCAACAAACATAGCTGAGTACTCGCGCCGTTATGTAGACACTGTACAGGCCGTTCTACAAAATGTCCCATCTCAGGACAGTAGACAAACAATAATTTATCACGCACCGTACCAGGTTGTTTAGCGCCAACCTTCAATAATTTAACATGCACGTACACATTTATTTGATGTAAGATTTCAAAAATATTTGCCTTAATTTATTTTCGACTCAATTCCATACATTATTTTCATGGTGCTCTATCTATCTATCTATCTATCTATCGAAGAGAAGTTATAGGGATGATAATAATAATTTTTAGGTTAAATTATAGAGAACAGCCTCCGTGTAAAAGAGTTCCATTAAAATATGATTCATTACATAGTCATGTTCATATTACAAACTGATCACACAAAAATCTTGCTCTGTTTATTCCTAGCCAAAGAGTGTTTTTGAATACTTTGAGTTTCTCCACGTGCAGTAATTCTGTGATATTGGTTCAAGTGAAATTTCGAATATGACAACGAAGTATAAGAGTGAATTCAGAAAGCGCAGTGACGATGATCACTGGAATTCTTTCAATACTTTCAAACGTCGCTATTCATGGCCAACAAGATTTTGCATATGAGTTGTTTTGAAAAATATTTTTTTCAATAACGAACATCATTATATTATTGTAATCAATTCAGGTATAATAGAAATATCGTACGTGAAATTTAACTATGTGTAGAATCGCCCAAAGTAATCGGCCATTTATAACAATCATTTTTAAGAGCAGATTCATATTCAGACCATTCTCAACCAGCCTAAGGTTATCCAATGTCAACACTGCAATCGTGTCTTGCACACAACCCCTACAACTTTTTCATTTTCAAAAATGGCTTGTTCTTCAGAAGCATCATAAATTAGAAGCCTGCTGAAAAATATCAAATAATTTTTGAAACAATGATTTTCAATATATCATAAACATAATTTTTCACTGATTTTTGTAGCATGCAATTAGTTTTTTTTTGACATAAATTCAATTAAGGAACATGATTAGACAGAAATAGACATGTTTGATATAAAATCGATTTTTTAGATTAAACCTACTAACGAAACCCATTATTTTTTAAACCTGTTAGCCCATATATTCAAATTTAAAGCGATGACATGTAGTTTTGTTTTTACATAAATTTAAATACAAAAGGCTTGTGAACATGTTCAAGCAGAACCCATTTTTTATAACACCCTGAATTTATTTAACCTAAAAAAACTATTAAACTATGTTAATCAAAATTTGTAGCGAAGACATGTCATCTACATAAATTAGTTTGTGGAAATCAATAGAACTCATACCGTCGGACTATGCTACTTTTGATTCCAGGGGCTACTTTGGACACTCACCTTTTGTATTTTTAGCAGCGTAAATATTAATCTGAGCAATTTTGTGTTTTCAGCACTTTTATTGACCAATGTATGCTCTACCACTAGGCACGATTTTTTTTTGGAACAACATCAACAATAACAGGATAAACAAGAAAACATTAAAAAAAAACCCGAATGAATATTCACAAGGTATAAAACATTGGCTATGCAACCATTGTTTGAATTTTACCCTTGTCGTGGAAACTTATTGGGAGCATCACAAAACTATCAAATCGTCATGTTGCATAAAAATATTGTGCTTTGGTTTGCTTAAAATTGTTGTTTTATTAAAATAATTGATCAAAGGTCTTATTTTTACGACTTTAATTTTATAATAATGTTTTAGTTGGTATATTTTACAACGTAAAAATAATAAAATAAATGTTTGTTAATGTGAATAGACATAAAACGCACATATTTCGAGACGTACCAATGACAAGTTCACAACATTATCTCTAAAAAACTTCCGTCCTATTTAATATGAATTTGCAGTACAAAACAATTGCATCTTTCAAATGCTTAAAATAAACTACTCTTAAGCCAGCTCTAAACTGCTTATAAGCTAAAAGCATATTACAAAAGCAAACTTACTTCTTTACGATCTTGCAAAACTTTAATTCATTTATTGCGTTCTTAATGAAAATTACTTACGGGTATTACATAAGTCACTGGTATTAATGTGATCCTTCCACATATCGTTCATATAACAGTTAGAATAGAAAAAGAAAACAGTTTTTGTACATAACTCATCAATCATAGCAGTACCTAGTAGTTAGATCGTTCGTTTATGTCAACTTAAAAATCAAGCATTCGAAACTGATAGTTACATTTAAGAGGAAGTTGAAAGTTTAAGTTTCAAACTGCAAACTGAAAATAGTAAATGGCATGTTTCGTTGACATTTGTTATATGTGTGTAACTGTTTCTAGCTTTGCAATTTTCTAAATTATGTTTATCAATAAAAAACGTTCAATAACATCACAATGGACGATTATCTATAGAATCAGTTTGACAGTTATAAGGAAAAATCATTTCATTATCAAATTGTGAAAATGTCCAAAGTAGACCCTTTTTTGTCTTGAAGGACACACTTTTTTCGCTATTCAAACATTTTTGTTATTTCTTGATGGATTTGCCTCATATTTTGCACATTTGTTACGTACATATACAACTTAAATATAGGCAAGAATTATCAATATCTATCCATAATTCTAAGAGTTACAAATCCTCAAAGTTGAAGAATGTGGAAATAATGTCAAAAGAAGCCCCGTTTGACGGTATGTGTAGAAACCAAACTTTTCAATTACCCCCATTTTTTTCACTTGAAATTACTAAAACCTTTTGATTTTAGCCAAATTTGATATTCTACAAAATATTGAACCATTGTTGGCTGAGCAGTCTTCAGGGAATTAAAAACGCTCAGCGGAACCGGTTACGATGTTCTGGAACGGTCCACTTATTCAAATAATGTTTAAATGGTGACAATCGACTATTATCTCACGTTTTACATAAAAACTTTAGTGTTGTAGCAGAAATAAATAAAAAAAATTATCACATTTCTCGAATTTGGCACCCTCGTGACCCCAGTACAACCCAGAATATCTCCAGCATGGTTCCGAATACAGAATTGCCAATTAATACCAATAAATAACTCCTTTTTAAAGTAAACTGAGGGTAGTTTCTAAAAAAAATCGAATGGAAATTGACGAAATGGCAGCTGTTTGAAAATGCCTTGTCAGAGGCTGGCTACGTTAAGGTTAAACAAATGAAAAACATTTAAGGATTGAGTTAACATGTGCTTCTGGCCTGAACTTAAGCATTTAGTACTTAAATTGAGACATGACTGTAAGACCCAATTGGGATTACTTAAAAAAGCATATTTCTGTAAAAAAAAACAAAAGCACAGCGAAAACAGATCAAGTTTTATAATAAATTTTGGGATCCGAAAAAAAAATCGGAACAGCAACTTGTTTTGAGATCATGCACAAAATATGCTTGAAAGTAGAAACAATTGTAATGGCCGAATGGCCAAATCAGGTATTTTTATAAGATCCATAATATGTCACAGTTTGATCCATTAGTTAACCATGATATTTTTATCAGCAACTGATAGATTTTTTCTACAATTTTGGGCAAATAATATGCATAAAATAATTACCATAGTTACTAGACCGAATATACCTCTGCATCTCCACTGTAGTCATGCGGAAAAATATTGGGTTAGTGGAATAAGGTGGGATCCACGATATAATTACGCCTAACCGGATTCGCGATATTACTCGACTACGCATTGCATGCCAGATGAGTGTGCTTCCGGTCCAATCGTTTTCTCCCGCTGGAGCAAGCGACATAACTGATGAAGCACTTCTTTTTGAAACAGAACGTTTCGTGTTCTAATATTGAAATTGCATGTCTTTTAAATTGTTTTGGGAACTGTGGATATACTCATTGAACACTAAGCTGAGAAGCAGGCTTTGTCCCAATAACGTCAAAATGCCAAGAAGAAGAGGAAGAAGAGAAAGAAGAATAATCCACAAAACATGGTAAAATCGAATTTTGGTGATCTTATTTTTTCAATTGCATTTTTTTCGAGAACAGTCCTTAGTCAAAGGGACGGTTCAGAAGCTGCTTCAGCGGATGATGATGCATAGTCGTCTACTCCCTCTGTGTGCGATTCGATGGGATCGAATTTTCCGATGGCAGATTCAATTATTGCAGTGAATCGCGGAATCTGGGTGATGATGCAGCGGGTGAATACAGTTAATTTGGTTGATGGTGATTATTGCCCTGTAATGGTTTTCTGATGAGAGATTGGTGGTCGCATTTTCAAAGCACACGTGAAAATCATACTGTGAAAAAGGCACAGTCGTCAACACTACTAAATACAAGTAAATTATAACTACTGCTATACTTCAGAATAATGAATTTGGTTTGATTTTCTAGGTCAAGGGTTACTCAATTTTGTTTTACGCTTTTCAATTAGGACGATGAATATTATTGAAGGTATCACAAAAGAAGTTTGCATCAAATTTTCGTATGGGGAGGCGTATCCTATTATTGAATCTTTTGATTCACTTCGGCAGAATTTTTTTATGGCCACAATATGCGTAGTATTAAAGTGCCTCTTATGGCAGAAATTCGGCAGAGAAAAATTCAATCATGGAAGTGCTCAATTAGTTTTCTAACCTAGATATTTTTACTTTTCCTAGGCAAAAATTAAGTGAACAGAAAAATTAATCGAATCGGAATGCCTCATATACTCTTAATTCAATTAAATATCCAAAATAATAATTTCTATTCTATCTTCTTTACTTTTCAGGTAAGAGATGTTCATCACTGCTGAAGCAACAGTGTGACTTGAGAAGTCCACGGGCGAGATTGGTTATATTACGATAAAGAACCCAAATAAAATGCAATGATACATAACCACGCATAAAATTATACCAATTTTGAAGAACATTAAAAGAGCATCGATTTCAGAAGACCGAATTAAAACAGTGCTATCAATTAAACGGGCAACTTTCAATACCTGCAATTTTACTTCATAAAGTGGCCTTTTCGCGTTTTTTTATCGACTGCCACGGGGGCAAAATAAACCACATCTCAATCGTTAAAACAGTGCCGCAAACGAAACCCTTCAAAGAAGCTCCATGCCCCTCAATGTTCCTAAATTCAGCCTCTTGGTAGTAATGAAGTGTTCGCCATAACAATAAATTAAATTGCTCTTTATGATTGAATCTCATGCTTAATCGACGGCCCATATTAGAGTGCAGGCAGTGAATCGCTGCCGCCGCACTGTGGTACCGTACATAGGCCAAAAATAGAAAAGTTAGATTTCTCCAGGAATTCATCCAGATATTCCTTCAGGGAATTCTTCAATAATTCATCCAGGGATTTCTCCCGCTATTATTTCAGAGATTCCACCAAGAATTCATGCAAGGATTCTTTCAGGAATGCCTCCAGGAATTACGCCAAGAATTCCTCCAGGAAATTCTCCAAGGATTCCTTCAGGAATTCCTCCATGAATTTTAACAAGAATTACTCTAGGAATTCCTCCAGGAATGCCATCAGTTATTTCTTCAGAGATAACTCCAGGAATTTCTACACGGAGCCCTTCAGTAATTGCTCCAGGGATTCTTTCAGGAAATTCTCCAGGGATTAATTAAGATATTCCTTCGGGGATTTCTTTAGGAATTGTTCAAAGATTCCTGGAAGAATTCCTACAGGGATTGCTCCAAGAAATCCTTTAGGAGTTAAGCCTGATTCGCTGCTGACAAGTAATTTCTCGGCCTATCTTGATGCATGGGAAATTTTTGCAAGGATTCGCTCAAGAATGCGCTTTTTTATCGCAGTACGCAGTTGAAAAGAAATGACAGTTCAAATGGGAGTCGTTGTAGAAAATTTTTGCAAGAAATCGACGAGAAATTTCTTTAACGATTCCTTTTCAGAAGCAACCCAGGCTTTATCCAGAAATTCCCCTCAACGTATTCCTCCAAAAACTCCTCCAAATATTCCTTCAGGAATTCCTCCAGAGAATCCTACAGCAATTCCTCCAGGGATTCCTTCAGGAACTACTCCAGGGATTTCTCCAGGATTTTCTCCAGCGATTTCTCCAGGAATTCCTCCAGGTATTCCTTCAAGTATTCCTCCAGAGATTCCTTCATGGATTCCTACAGAGTTTTCTCCAGGGATCCCTTCAGGAATTCTTTTAGGCTTTTTCCAGGGATTTCTCCAGGAATTCATTAAAAGGATTTGTCTATTGTCTAGGACTTGTCTCCAGGAATTCCATCAGGAATTCCTCCAGGGATTCCTTCAAGTATTCCTCTAGGGATTCCATCAGGAATTCCTCCCGGAATACCTCCAGGGATTCCCCCAGGAATTCCTCCAGGAATTCCTCAAAGTTTTAAGGAATTTGGTCAAGGATTCTTTCAGGGATTTTTTCAGGAATTCCTCCAGAAATTTCTCCAGGAACTCCTCCAGGGATTCCTCCAGGAATTCCTCAAGGGATTCCTCCTAGGTTTGAGGAATTTGTCCAAGGATTCCTTCAGGAATTCTTTCAGGAATTCCTCCAGGTATTCCACCAGAAATTTCTCCATGAACTCTGCCAGAGATTCCTTCAGGAATTCCTCCAGAGATTCCTCCAGGAATTCCTCCAGAGATTCCTCCAGGAATTCCTCAAGGGATTCCTCCAAATATTGTTCCAGGCATTTCTCTACGAATTTCCACAAGGTTTCCTTCAGGATTTTTTCCAGGATTCCTCCAAGATCTCCTCTATGGATTCATCAAAGAATTCGTCCATGGATTCTCTAGGAATTCCTCCAGGAATTCCTTCAGAGATTATCCAGGAATTCCTCAACTGATTAATCTAGCAACTTTTCCAGAATTCCTCCAGTTACTCCTTCAGGGATTTTCCCAAGAATTCCACCTGAGATTTCTTCAAGAATTCATCCAGGAATTCCTCCACGAATCACTCCAGAGATTCCTCTCTAATTCCTCAAGGAATTTATCCAAGAGTCCTCCAGGGATAAATCCAAGGACTTCTCCAGGAATTGCTCCAAGGTTTCCTCCAGAGATTCTTCATGGAATTCCTTCAGGAATGCTTCCAGGTATTCTTTAAGCAATTCCTCCACTAATTCCTCCAGGAAGACTGTTATGTTTTAGGTTGTTTTCTTTGTATAGATAATTTATAATAGTTTTGTTAATTCTAAACACGGATAGATATATTTTGAAATATCGCTTTCATCGTAAATAATGTTTATAAAACACAGTCTTTGCTATATTTAAAAAACCTAATCTGAAGGAATTTTCATAAGCTGCTACAAAAAATTGTTCAAAACCATTTTGTTCAATACATGGATCCAATGTGCGCCGCCAGGTGCAGCATCTGGTCGTTCATCGTAACCGTCGAACCCAGCTAAATAAAATACCCGAAATTCCGCTTTTTCCCTCCAGCAACAATCCATCTGTTCCAAATTCACCGTCTGTCAAAGAGCAGGCAAATGACTGGACCCTAAATGGAGCCCGTCATCGTCGCCGTCGTTGGCGTCCTTATCGCAAAACGTCCGACAACGAGCAAAACTGTGTAATGGCGATCGCGGTAGTAAAACACTGAATTTTAAAACAGTGCAGTTTAATGCACTAATTGGCACTTTGGCAGAGCTATAAAGGCGGGAGAGATGCTGCTGCTGTCGGTGCTGAAATTGCGACGAACGCCATACCGAAATACCTATCTGACGTTGCATCCCATGCCCCGAGAAGAGCCGAATTTTATTGTGATGGGGATTCAGCGCCAAGAGTTGTTCTTTTTAGAGTTATCGAGGCTCATGTCCAACATCTTAGTTAATTTTATGAGCGCCCGAGTTGACAGGCATTTGCTGATATCTCTCTGATGGCGGTGGCGGCGTTGGCGGCTTTTGGTGGGACTTTCTCCGAGGAACGCGGTGCGCTTCGGTTGGTCGATGGCTGTGTAGAGTATGGGAATGTTATCACAGCACTTATGGATCACTGCCAAAGATTACAGTAATGTATACACCCGGGGCTCCGAAGGTCAGTTGAAAAGAAGTAGAATCTGGATTCAGAATTTATGGCCAGCTTCCTGGCAAGATCCTCCAAAAATATCTCAGAACATTGTTGGTTACTAGAAGAAGTGAACAAAGCAAGTTTTTAACAGATTTTTCAAAAACCATTCGCAGAAGTCTTGTGAATCTTTCATTAAGTTTTGAAGTAAAATTTTCGATCGATTTTTGTCGGAGTGATCTTTGGTAGATTTCTGCGAAGATTCCGCACGGATATCTGACAATACTTTCGAAGATTTCCTGGCAAAACTTTTGACAATTCTCCCTACAGCAGAATACAGCACAGCATTGAAGCCCATAAGCAAGTCTCTTAAAATATTCAATGCAGAGCATCCAGAGCTGACGTTTTCTGATTAAATCTTCAATTGGGTCCTAACATTTTTGAAAAAAAAAAACACAACTTTATTGAATAACACGGTAGAGCGTGTTCTTGTTACTACTTTGGCAAATTTTCCCGCGCAAATAACAGCTTTATCATATTTGAACTTTAAGTTAAAAAATGGGTTCAAATTTGAAGCTTGACAGTTTTGATCATGATTGACGTTCACTTGGTCGACAAACACGCCACAGGGGCTCAAGTTTTTGACACTGTGGTTGTTCCTGTCTGACATTTCATAAGGGACAGGGAAAACAAAATACACCAGAAATTTAAGTATAAACCAAGGAGTGTGACATAATTTTATAAATCAGGAAAAACTGTTTTTTGATCGTAAACCAACGAAATGCATTTAAATATTGAGTAAATATGTGTTTCTGACCTTAACTTAAGCGTTCGGTACTAAAATTGGGACAGGGTTTTAGGACTCTATTGATTCCTGGGAATATTTTTGTTGAGAAGCGAATGGTTGGCATTTGGAATGTTGAAGAATGTATATTATTCTTTGCACTTATGTTTTTTGCTCATATTTGGGCTAAAATGCGTTGGTTTGAAACAACGTTTTAATTGCAAAGTTTCGGCTGAGAAAATTCACCATCTTGAAGTGAATCGCTGTTGTCCCAAGTTTTTCTTTACTCTTTTCTAAAACCAGACATAAATGCGATTTACTGCAGAGTTTAGGATCTTCGAATGGAGAAAAATCCACAATGTTAAAGTGAAAGATGAGGGTGATGAAGGATATTTGATATGTACATTTATGAAGAATTTTAAATTGAATATGGAAAATAGTTATTGGTTTGCTTCCTAGATAATATTTGCTCCTAAAAAAGTTTCCTACGCTTCCTCGGTTTTGGCATCTAGCTAAGTATGGAGAGGGTTGAATGCTTTGAGTTTTTTTTAATAAATTTTAACCACCAATTTTTCATCAAAATAAAGTAAAATTCGTCAATCAATCAAAATTCCTTCAGTTTTTTTAATAAGTCAATTTAAAATTCCTTCTCAATTTGTTAGTTTTTTTTTTTTTTTGAGAGATACGAGTCAGTTTAACAAGAGATCTTTATCCAAATTTACATTTATAAGACAAAAAAGTCTAAATATGACCTTATCAAATTAAAGTACCATGTGTTAAAACACTCATTACAAAGCTATTCGCACGTCTTGAAGCAAAACCTTTTTTCTTAATGTAAAAGGGGAAAATGAACTCAAGTTTTGTCAAAGAAAGGGGAAATAACGGTTTCTTTGGAATAGGGTGACGACTGTTTAATTCGTTCTTAAACGCTAACAGTTGGCGCCAGCGGCAAAAAGTACAGACAACAACCTTTTGAACATTCAGTTTCTCTCACTAGCCACCTAGCGGCGACACTGATGTTTGTATTCCGCTCACTGATCGCGCTACGCTGGATTCTCAAATTTCTCAAACTTCCAACACAAACGCATGGAAGAATGGTAGTTGAGAACTGTCAAAACGTATGGAAAATAATGAAAAACGTCTTGGGAAAAAACCTCTCGAAGGTCACGTCTTCTTTCGTTTAGTAACTAAACATGGTATCAACAACTAACAAAAGGAAGGGTGAATCTCTGAAGTCACAACTTCCTTCCAAAAAAGTGGGATATTAAACTGTCACTAAACGTGGCAAGAATGGAAGAAAGGACGTTTCCCCGGAATGCGAACTTTCTTCCAAGGGTGAAATGAATAATAGTATCGAAATGAGCAATCAGTTCGATGCTCTAGACAAATTTTCCGAACACCAAATCGAAGCAGCTTCTAGCCCAGGCTCTTTGATTCAAGTGAGGAAGCAAAGAGTGCCGCTTATCGTGGTCAGTTGTTCCGAATTTGGGGGATTTAGGCAGGAGATCTTGAACTCCATTAGGGGAATCAAGGTTTCCTTCCAAATCGCAAAGAAAGGCGAACTCTTAAAGATCGCGAACTTCTTCTCAAACATCTTGAAGAGAAGAAGCACAATTTTTTTTACTTATGACAACAAAACTAAACGTTTGTTCAAAGTTATCTTGAAAGGTCTCTCAAGTGACTATAAGTCACCTGATATAATTGATTTACTTCGATTTTCCCCAGTCCAAATAATCATTATGAAAAAGAAAACCCAATCTGGCATTATTCGGATAAGGCTTTCTCAAGAATATTTTTAGTTCACTTTAACAAAAAAGAACTAAATAATATTAAAGCTTTAGAAAAAGCAAAACTTTTGTTCGATGTCCGTGTGACATGGGAACATTTTCAGAAACCTGGAGGAAATTACCAGAACCCCACTCAGTGCCGTCGGTGCCAAAAGTGGGGTCATGGTACAAAAAATTGCCGCATGGATGCTAAATGCATGATTTAAGGAGGTTCTTCTCACGCCAAGGACGTCTGTCCAGTGAAAGAATATACCACCAAGTTCATATGCTCTCATTGCGGGGCTAATCATAAGTCAAATTTTTGGGATTGTCCTTCACGCAAAAGAGTCGTTGTGGCTCGTGCCAGGCAGATGAAAGATAATATCCGTTACGATAACGGTCGTTTCCGGAATTTGCCAGGTAGAGTATCGAACAATACTCATTTTTCAGTTAACGATCGCTTGATTAGGAATCATACCCATCAGGAAGATCATAATCATGCTCATTCACAAAGTAATTTTAATCCGTCGGGTAGTCGTTCGAATCTTTGAATTTTGAATGTTTATAGCCAAGGAAAATTCTTTGCCGATATCGTAGCAGGTAATTTGAACTCCTCTCCTATTCGTACTATGAGTACCCATTCTACTTGTTTTAAATCAAATGGAATAAACCCTACCGCCGCAGGTAACATCTACTCCGCCTCTTCGTCTACCGAAAATTCTAATGGGAAATCATCAGAGGTTAAGAGGACGAGCTTTTGAATTTTCTTACAGTTAATAACGTGCATATAGCAATTATGTCCGAAACTTATTTAAAACCAGGATCTTAACTCAAAAGAGATCCTAACTTTTTTGTTTATCGTAATGATCGACTTGATGGGGCATGTGGGGGAGTTGCAATCATCATTCATAGGCGTATAAAACATCAACTGTTTTCGTCATTTGAAACTAAAGTTTTTGAAACTTTAGGTGTTTCTGTTGAAACACAGTTTGGTAAATATACTTTCATAGCTGCCTATTTGCCTTTTCAATGCTCTGGACAGCAAGTTAATTTGCTCCAAACTGACTTGCGAAAATTGACTCGCAATAAGTCAAAAAAATTTGTCATAGGTGACTTTAATGCCAAACATCGGTCATGGAATAATTCTCAAAGTAATTCCAACGGCAGAATTTTATTTGATGAGTGCTCTTCAGGATATTTCTCAATTCAATACCCTGATAGCCCTACATGTTTTTCCTCTTCTACAAATCCTTCTACGATTGATTTGGTCTTAACCGATTCTAGGCATCTTTGTAGCCAATTAGTTACTCATGCTGATTATGATTCTGATCATGTCCCTGTTACATTTCAAATATCGCATGAAGCGATTCTCAATCCTATCAACTCCACTTTCAATTATTTTCGAGCCGACTGGAATATATATGAAACGTATGTTGATTCTAATCTTGATGCTAACATTTCTTTAGAAACTAAACTTGATATTGACAATGCTCTTGAAACTTTAACAAATACCATTGTTGAAGCCCGGAGCATTGCAATTCCAAAATGTGAAATTTGTGAAATTTGAATCCGTGATTATAGACGACGATCTTAAACTCTTGATCCGCCTTAAAAACGTGAGGAGAAGGCAATTTCAACGTACTCGCGATTCTGCTATGAACATTATATGGCAGAATTAGCAGAAAGAAATCAAGAAACGTTTTGCAGAATTAAGAAACAAAAATTTTGGAAATAAAATTTCTCAATTGGACCCTGGCTCAAAGCCCTTTTGGATATTATCTAAAATCTTGAAAAAACCTCAGAAGTCAATACCGGCATTGAAAGAGGAAAACAAATTATTACTAACTAATTGCGAAAAAGCTCAAAAACTTGCTATGCAGTTTGAAAGCGCGCACAGTTTTAATTTAGGACTTACTAGACCAATTGAAAATCAAGTTACTCAGGACTTCGAAAATATTCTCAAACAAGAGGACGTTTTCGAAAATGCCTGGGAGACTGATTTGGAAGAAGTGAGAAATTATTAAAAAATTCAAAAATATGAAAGCTCCTGGCGATGATGTAATTTTCTACATCCTCATCAAGAAACTTTCAGAAAGTAGCTTATCATTTTTAGTTGATATATTTAACAAATGTTTTCAATTAGCATATTTTCCTGACAAATGGAAAAATGCTAAGGTTGTTCCAATTTTATAACCAGACAAAAATCCAGCAGAAGCTTCTAGCTATCGTCCAATCAGTTTGCTTTCCTCCATCAGTAAACTTTTTGAAAAGGTCATTTTGAACAGAATGATAGCCCACATCAACGAAAATTCAATTTTTGCCAATGAAAGTTCGGATTCCGCCATGGACATTCGACCACTCATCAACTTTTACGTGTAACAATTTTGATCGGTTCCAACAAATCTGAAGGCTATTCTACTTTTCTAGACATAGCAAAAGCATTCGACAGTGTTTGGCATGAAGCTTTGATCGTAAAATTAAAAAACTTTAATTTTCCAACATATATTGATAGAATAATTCAAAGTTATTTGTCAAATCATACACTTCAGGTTAATTATCAAAACTCCAGACCTGAAAGACTTCCTGTAAGAGCTGATGTTCCCCATGGCAGCTTTTTGGGACCAATATTATACGATATTTTCACATCTGACTTACCTGAGTTACCTCAGGGATGTCAAAAATTCCTGTTTGCGGCTGACACCGGCCTCTCCGCCAAAGGACGAAGCCTGCGTGTCATCTGTAGTCGATTGCAAAAAAGTTTGGATATTTTTTCTTCATACTTGCAAAAATAAAAGATTTCTCCTAATGCTTCCAAAACTCAACTAATAATATTCTCACATAAACCAAAAGCTCTTTATTTGAAACCTTCAAGTAGACATGTTATCACGATGAGAGGGGCTCCAATAAATTGGTCAGATGAAGTTAAGTATCTAGGGCTCATGCTAGATAAGAATTTAACTTTCAAAAATCATATTGAGGGCATTCAAGCCAAATGTAACAAATATGTAAAATGTCTCTAACTCCTTATTAATAGAAAATCAAAACTTTGTCTTAAGAACAAGCTTTTGATATTCAAACAAATTTTTAGGCCAGCCATGTTTTATGCTGTACCAATATGGACTAGCTGCTGTAATACCAAAAAGAAAGCTCTGCAGAGAATTCAAAATTAAATTTTGAAAATGATTCTAAAGCTTCCTCCCTGGTATAGTACCAATGAAATACATAGAATATCCAATGTTGAAACAATGGAACAAATGTCAAATTAAATAATAAATAATTTCAGGCAAAAATCGTTACAATCTTCTATTGCCACGATTAATGCGTTGTATGTTTAGGTTAAGTAAGGTTAAGTATATTTAAAGCGTTTTTTTTTCTCTTATAAGCAGGTGAAATCAACTCACCTGTAAAAAATCTGAACTGCTACGGCAAATTAAATGTTATATGTTGTTAACAAAATGTTAATAAAATCTTAAATTTGTTTTACCAAATTAGGATGATAGTGTTGTCTAATAACACAGAACACCTAGATATAAGAAATGAATGTAATGTTTGGAATGATACTAATAAAAAAAATTAAAAAAAAAAGAATTAATGTTTTGTATGAGGCATTGCTTAATCGAAGATTTCCGATTCAATATCGGCTTTTTTTTATTTGCTTGCAACTTCTATACTCAATTTTCGTTTTTCAAATATGGTCTGAAACAATACATTCCCAACCCATAAAAGTACATTCTATTCGATTTTCTCTCTTCAAGCTCCAAGCCCGTTCATTAGGTCTCATTGAATTAACTACTGGGTATCCTAATTTTGGGGCTGAATATCCTTTTTACGTGTACAATAAAAGGATTATGGACAAAAGGTCAAAAGACAAAAGGTCGAAAGGACAAAAGGTCGAAAGACAAAAAATCGAATGGACAAAAGGTCGAAAATGATTTGCATGATGGGAAATTTTTCCTTCTTTGAAGAAAGATATTCGACCTTTTGTCCCTTCTTTTTTGTTCTTCGACCTTTTGTCCTTTCGACCTTTTGTCTTTCGACCTTCTGTCCTTTCGACCTTTTGTCTTTCGACCTTTTGTCATAGATTCACAATAAAATATATTCTTATTATCATTCTAGCTTTTCTGACCAAAGTGTTTTATTACGAACATATTCTTGACATTGTTTATTCGTTGATCTTCCAACATTTTTGTTGAACTACTTTCACATAATACCATTCATTTGATTATTGAAAACACCTTGTAGTATACATTGAGGAGGTTATTAATGTTGTCACATCATTTTCTTAATTTTACTTATAAAGTGTCATAAATGTTTTTGGCTTGAAAGTTTTCAAATAATCATAATATCTGCCTTTACGTGACATAAAAGCTTTTTGAAAAACTCATTGGAACGAAATTTTAAACACATTTTAAAAACCATGTTTTTTTCAGACTGAAACATGGTTTTCAAAACGTGTTTTAAATTTAATTATTGGTGTAATCAATTAGGACAAATATTAAAAAGTAGTCCGGAAATTGAAAAAATCAATCTTTTACCGCAGAAATCGAAATGAATCACGTGACTTATACTATGCTAACATTCAAGTGCTTGGATCAAATATCTAGGTGCTACTCGAATCCATAACAAGTCTAATCAGCACGTGCCCGAATAAAAAAAAAAAGAACAAGCCAACCGCTGTGCACTGCTCTGCACAAGGTGAACATAGGATATCATTCATTCCATAAAAATGAGTCTTTCCCGCCTGCTCATTTCTCCAAAAATAAAATCCGATCCGAACAAAACGTAAACAAATCATTTTTCTCACCGCATTCGGCTACCAGGCCAAAGATATCACACGACGGAAGACAAAAATATGATATTTCTCTCGTGATTATATCTTCGCTCCACCCCGTCCCATCGAACTTGCATGCTGCTCCCAAGGCTGGCAAGGGAAATGATGAATGAAACTGGGCGTCTCTCAACGGATCTCCACACCCGACGACGACGACGTAGTAAACAATCTCAACGAAAGAGGCACTGTCGAGTTCTCTCGTTCTCCGGTTTGCAGTGTCCCATGCTTTCATTCGGGTGCTGGAGATTCCTCCGATGGTTTTCGGATGGACCAGATGTTCTCAAACTTATTTCGGCAAGTCAGCAGTAATGTAAGATTCCTGGAGGAATTTCCGGAAGGATTCCTGGAAGAATCACCGGAAGGATTCCAGGGAGAATCATTGGAAGAATTCCTGGATGAATCTTCAGAAGGATTCCTGAAGAAATATCCGGGAGGATTCCTGGAGAAATCTTCGGAAGGATTCCTGTAGGAATCTCCGGAAAGATTCCTGAAGGAATCTCCAGAAGGTTCCCTGGAGGACTCTCCGGATGGTTTTCTGAGAGAATCTCCGGAAGGATTCCTGAAGCAACCTCCGGAAGGATTCCTGGAAGAATCTCCGGAAGGAATCCTGAAGGAATCTCCGGAAGGCTTCCTGGAGGAATCACCGAAAGTATTCCAGGGAGAATCTTTGGAAGAATTCCTGGAGGAATCTACGGAAGAATTCCTGGATGAATCTTCGGAAGGTTTCCTGGAGAAATCTCCGAGAGGATTCCTAGAGCAACCTTCAAAAGGGATCCTGGAAGAATCTCTGGAAGGATTCCTGGAGGAATCTCTGGACGGTTGCCTGGAGAAATCTCCGGAGAGATTCCTGGAGGAATCACCGGAATGATTGCTGGAGTATTCCCTACAAGGATTTCTGGTAATTCTTTGAAAAGATCTTTTGGATGATTCTTCGGAAGGATTCCTGGAGGAATCTCCGGAAGGATTTTTTGAAAGAATTCTTGAAAACAAAAATTGGAGAAATTCCTGAAATAATCCATCAGCAATAAACTGTATAGTGAACACTTAATAGTAAGCTCCAAAACATGAAACACCTCTGCTGCTCCACATGGTTCACAATCTCTGGCGCTGGATGCTGCCGGAGAATCCGTTGATGCTGTTGTTGCTTTTCTCTTACCTTCCATGGACCACGACGGCTGATGGTGAATTCCGCCGGCAGATCAGATGGCAAAACACGGCACCGACCGGCAGTTCAGTTGATAATCATCCGCGTTAGAGTGTACATCACGTTCCCCGGATCGTCGGTCGCAGTAGATCGTGTTAATCGGCCGGAGTTAATCGAGCCGATACGATGTGACGCCGCGTCGTGAATCGGAAGTGCGTGCCATACCCGTGTAAACGCGTGGGATAAGAAACATGGGCCCTAGAGTGGCGATGATAATGTTTGTTTGGATCATACAGGTGGTGCAGTGAAGACCAGTGTGCAGCGGGGAGAAAATTAAATGAGTGGAATTTACATTCTGCGGAGTGGTTAGTGGGAAAAAGGTAGACGAGAGCAGGGCAACAGGCATGGTGTGATGATTCCAGTGAAGAATTACAGTGATACGGGAATGTGTAATGAAAGGAAAAACATAAACACGGGTGATTTGCCGAATGCCAAAAATAGGTTCGGATAATAAATTGGCGATAATGACGTGCTTTTGGGGTGTGAATTTTGCTTCTTCGAAGGATTAGATACAGTAGGAGATATCGAGTGAACAATAAAAATATTGGATAGAGGTAAAATAATCCACTTAGCATTATTTTTAGACGCTTCATTATATTATATCCTGAATAAAATTTGTTTTATTGATAAACCGCTAGGTCACTCCTAGCACAACCATTGCACTGTTCTTAAAAGAGACCCTTTCTTTTATCTGGTGTTACGTTCCAACTGGGACAAAGCTTGCTGCTTAGCCTATATTCTTTAAAAGCACATCTGAGCGGTTCCACGCTGTTTCGCAAACCCAATTATTTTTGTATTTTTTGAATCGCCTGAACATTTGCATACAGATTCTTTATGACCAAAAATGCCATTATGCACTTTCAGACCGCCATTTTGAACCTCGCCTTATTTTTGAGAAGGGCGTATCGGAAAATGCATGGCAAATCTTTAAAAAACTGTAACTCGAAAACGGTTTGTCCGATCGATTTGAGATCTTCTACAAAGCTGTAGGTATTGCTTAGGACTATATGGAGAAAAATATGCACGTTAAAAAAAGTGACAGATATTATTTTCATTCACAAACAAAATTTTAAAATCGATTTTCTCCAGAAACGCAGTTTCGATTTTTTTATTATTTTTGGAAATAGTCCTCAACAATACCTACAACAACCGCAAAATATATCCAAAAATTAAAAACATCAATGTTGCGGTTTTTAAGAACTATTAGCTTCAAATTTTCATTTGAAAATATCGTTTATATATTTTACCGTGCACTCTTTTTTCAATACTTAAGCATAAATGTTTTGATCAAACGATAAACGATTTAGCTACGATTCGCTCAATCAAAATATTTTTTCTGGAATGGAGAAACACGAAATATGTTTGAAAAGGGCCTATTTTACTTTTTTCATTTGAAAATTGTGTATAAATATGAGTATATCTCGAAATTGGTGCAACCTAGAAAAAATTTACCTAAGTACTTTTCGATTGCAATTTTTCTGTACTTTCAAATAATCACATAATATATTATTGTTTACCTCTATTTCACTTTTTTTTTTAATCTGTAATTTTTTAACAAATCATAACTTTTTTGCCCATAATTCTTCCATTTTCAAACATTGTGCAATAAATCACATTAGTTGTCCCCTAAAATATATCCAAAAATAGAAAAAAAAAATCATGACTGCGTTTCTGGAGAAAATCGATTTTAAAATTTTGTTTTTGAAATAAAAAATAATCTGTAACTTTTTTTTACCGTGCATATTTTTCTCCATATAGTCCTAAGCAATACCTACAACTTTGTAGAAGATCTCAAATCGATCGGACAAACCGTTTTCGAGTTACAGTTTTTTAAAGTTTTGCCATGCATTTTCCGATACGCCCTTCTCAAAAATAAGGCGAGGTTCAAAATGGCGGTCTGAAAGTTCAAATGGCATTTTTGGTCATAAAGAATCTGTATGCAAATATTCAGGCGATTCAAAAAATACAATTTAATTTAATCGGGTTTGCGAAACGGCGTGGAACCGCTCAGGTGGCCAATCCGCCACCCGAAGCGCTCGCATTGTTTTTGTTCGTGTTTGACGTTTACACACTATCGCCATCTGTTGGCCCGTCGACCAAAAACATCGATTTTAGCATTGGGCGTACATGTCCTCATGACTATGAGTTTGATCGAAATTTGTTTTAAGTGTTATGTCTGTTTGTCTGTGCTATAATCGTCCGACCTGACATTTGCACCAAGCAAAGCAACAAAATTCACAGTTTCAAAAAACGACTTTGAATCTTATAAGTAGAAGCAATAATTTGATACGCTAGAGTACCGGTGCATGGTCAAAATCGGTATCATTCAACCAGCATAGTGGCCGAACCTGATTAAGGGGCGCGCTTTTGAGAGTTTAATGGTGACAAACTGTTTTCTCCAAAAGGTATAAATAGCGGTTTCTTTTTCTAAAGAGGCTCTATGCAAAATGATAAAGAATGATATTTGTATAAAAAACGACTACTTCATTATTTCTCAATAGTAATGGAGTAGAACGACATGCACTAAACAAAGGACACGGGTATACCACAAAAGATCAAAGAAAACTGGTCGCAGTGGTTCATCCCGAACAGAAACAGAAAAAAAAATTGTCGATTCTCGGCAGCGGACATTGCTAGGGCTCGTCTTCCCCCTCAGCAAACAACACGCTGTAAGCGACCGATCTGACATTTGCACCAAGCAAAACAACAAGATCGTCAAAATTTCGGTTCTCAACAGCGGACATTACCGGGGCTCGTCTTTCCTCACGGTAAACAACAAGCTATAATCGAACGATCTGACATTTGCGCTAAGCAAAACAACAAGATCGACGAATTGTCGAGAAGCAACATTGCAGTAGCGGCAGCAGCGGATATTGCCGGAACTCATATTCTTCCTCGACAAACAACACGCTGTATGTGTCCGCACACCAATGCTCCTTCTAGGGTTTTCTTTTCTGCATTCATTTTTTTCACGAGCGTAAAACGAATCTGAGAGACCACTAGACACGCCCCACGCTGCAGCCTGTACTTCTGATTTTCACATTTCCACTTTAGCAACGCTGCAGGGTGATTCATCCCACTGATAAAATATGAAATAAAAAAAAACCAGGCATTATCAGGCTCTACAAATTAGTAGAAAACTGATAGGATCGTCAATGTGGAGTTTTGGATATCGGAAAACTTCAGATAATGGGATTGAATTCAGAACGTATATTGGATAAAAACGTGAGCGAGCGATTGTTCTAAATTCCCTTGCGGGGTGATGTTCGGGTGACTGGAAGGAACTGGTAGATCATATAGGGATGCTCAAGATAGTCCTTAATTCATCGAAGAACTTCCCCAGTATATCTACTGTTTGTTCTATGAGCACTTCCGCAGTTATGTACAGAGAGCGCCTTGTCAAAGTTGCCATTTTGAAGTTGTTTATCAAGTAGGTACGTCCAGGAATTTTCCATTACGAAAAGTTAATGCACTTTTGACATATATCCCAACAATGGAAGTGTTTACAGTGTACTAAGCGGAGGAATGGTCTCTGTTCATATAGGGATGCAACGCTGAAAAAATACCCAAGTAATCAACAAGCCGTATATCGTCGAATAAAAGACTAACAGGGCCAATATTGACTATATCGTAATTAAGCAAGAAAAAATTGAAATCGCGGTTACTTTTTTTGATTCTCAGTATTTTTGCACCATTTTATTACAAGTTCTCAAAAAACCGTTCTAGCTTTAGAATCTGTGTCAACATTGATCATTGGTCATCTGGATCCAAAGATATTCCGAAATTCCTTGGGGGACCGACGTGTAACCATAACCATCTCAGGCTACAGAATTTTTATCGTATTCGGATATTCACTCTTCGGAACAATACATTAATGAGAGTATGTTGTGAAATAATGAATCAATTTGGTTCAACCGTCTTTGAGTAATGAGCATTTATGTTGCTGGTACCACGCTGGCCAAATAAAAATTATGAAAACTTCAAAAAACCTCATATCGTAATTTTCAGATATCTCTAAGAATACTCGACCAATTCGTATGATTTTTTCAGAGTAGCTCCTTAGTATATGGCATTGTATAGCCCATATTTTATTTTTTCGATAAATTAACGTAAAACAAAATGGCCATTTTATATGGAAAATGTCGGTCCCCCAAGGAACATTGGAATATCTTTGAATCCAGATCACTAATCATCAATATCTACACGAATTCTCAAACTAGAAGAGTTTTTTGAGAACTTGTGAAAAAATTGTGCAAAAATACCGAGTAACAAACACGTTATCGCGATTTTAATTTTTTTCTTTCGATAAAAAATGAAACTGCCGGTAGAGCGGTTAAAGGTTGTTTAAAAGTCTACGCGTACCGCGTCTCTGGAGCGAAAGATGTCAAATTTTTATAGCACGTTTGCTGAAGAAAAAATAGAAAATGTTTGATTATCTCCTGTACTTTTCTATCTTTCAATGATCCAATATACTTTTTGATTGAATCGCCACGACTCGAACTAATGTTCTCCTGGATCATACCTATTATTGCGGTCCCATCTGATCTGCCAAAGCTATTAGAATTTACCTTACTGAGCATCATATAGAAAGTGAGTCGCTGGTGATGCCATTAAGCATATTTAATTTAATCATTATTAAATTGGTATTATTGGCGGAAGCCGAAAGAGAATTTTAATTGTGATGTTAAACCCTTGAAGAATTTCATTAGAGCATAATGAATCAAGGTGCCGCAATCCTTACAGGACCCCTCTGAATCGGGATGGTCTCCGGAGTGTCCGGAAAAGCATGACTTCCAGACAGTTTTGTTCGATTGAATCGAGTTCCGTCGTTCCGGAAATCATCTGTATTTTGAGAATTGCGATCAGTATCATGAAAACACAGTACACATGTATGTATGTTTTAAAATCTTAAGGTGAAGATGCATTGAAGCCAAACCACATTACATTATCTGAATTTCAAAGGATCTTAAAGAAGGATAAGTCATCATTTATATACAGCTTTTCAGTGTTAGTTCAAGAAATAGTCAACGCTGAAAGAGAAACATCCATAATGTAAACAATTATTCACTTTTCTGCTAGCGGTCGCTTATAAAACATAGGCAAGTGTAATGCAAATGATGGTTATATCAGTATAACTACATATAACTGCCGATGATTTAAAGAATGTGAAAGTCCCAATTAAAATGTAAGCTAAATTATTGCAAACAAACAGCACAATTCCTATGTTTCAAAGAAGCCTATGTTTAAAAGAAGGACAAATTTCTGATGAAATTATCAAAAAACACTCCAAACCTTAGCACACCGTTGGTAACCTAAAGACAAACCAACCATCAGCTTAGAGTCTTGACGAGAGTTCAAAACTTCGTTCTGAATGAACGGATCGATTCAATTATTCTTTTGGATCACTTATATAGCAACGAAAATGACGTCCCGCCTCATCATAAAGATCAACAAATTAATTAGCTGATCAGATATTGGGCCACACTTCCGAATCCACATCAGCGCTGAAATGTTTTCAAATGAATTTGGCCAAATGACCCGTTCGGCCAAACGGCCGGACACCCTCACGTCAATAAGCAGAAGGAGGAATAAGTTTTAAACTGTTTTAGTTACTGTCAAAAGCTAACTACAAACGTCAAGTCAATAATTTAGGATGTTCTTCTTTCAGTACTGATTGTTTCTTGAACTAACACTAAAGAGCTAGTTATTTTTATATCAATGATGATCTCTTCTCTATGAAAAAAGCTGAAAAAGTTCTTTGAAATTCTTTATAAATCCAGCTTACTGTAGTTCACTTTTGTTTTAAATTTTGGCCAAACGACATTCGGCCAAATGGCGTTCGGCCAAACGGCATTCGGCCAAATGACCCGGAACCTCTTAATAATGTAAATGATGAATGACGTACAGTGGTCGCACAATTATGGGACACCTTGTCACGATTATTATTCACTCTGTTCCACATGCAATTAAAATGGAAATGACCCATAATAGTGGGTGACCCATAATAGTGCGACCACTGTATGACGTAAGCTAACTCTTGAGCTGAAACAATATGTTTTGAATAAGTTTCTTTATTATAATACGTTCAAGCCTATATTCCCATAACTATGAACATTACTTTTCTTTGGAAAGAACAGCCTATGATCAAAAGAAGGAAAAATCTCTCATGAAAAATTAAGCAAGTTGCGTTACACTTAATCGTTTTATCAGTACAACTGCAAAGAATTGCCGATGATTTAATGAAGGACAAATTCCCAATAAGCAGAACTGTTGCCGATAGTTATGAAACCAGTATAACTCAAAAGAATAGCCTATGTTTAAAAAAAGGAAAAAAATGCTGGTGAATTAAAACACTTGAAACTTGGTAACCCAGAGGCGTATCAACCATCAGCGTAGAGTCTTGACGCGATGTATGAAGTTCACAACATCGTCCTGAATTAACGGGTAGATTTTAACATTCTCTTGGAGCTCTTATATAGTGACAAACCTAACGTTCCATCACACCATAAAAATCTACAAATTAATTAACTAATCAGTTATTCGGCCTCACTTATATGAATCCTATACAGCGTTGTAGCAATTTGATTTTTTGTTCGGTGTTCGGCCAGATGGCATTCGGCTAAATGGCGTTCAGCCAAACGGCATTCGGCCAAATGGCATTCAGCCATACGGCATTCGGCCAAATTGCATTCGGTCAAACGGCCGGTCACCTATGGCAGAACATCAAAAATAGGAATATTATTCAAAGCAACGACACGAATTCAGGCTAAAATAGGGTAAATTTTAACATATTTTTTCATCGCTAGCAAAAAACGAAGAAAATGTTCATTTTACCAGCACTATGTGGGTAAAGTGAACAGCTGTTGGTGGTAAAATGAACATCATTTCATTGCATTTCCAAACATATATTTATAAATGATTCCAACCCATTCAAAAAGAAATCTAAAAGTATCAGGTTTAACATATTATAACAATATTCTCCTCAATGAAAAACTCAGTCCTCCGAGATAAAAGTTTAATTCTAATTTTAGAATGTGGTTTGCTAAAAACCTCATTTTTCGTTGATATTTTCATTTCACTGAACACTCTGAGTTATGCTTTAAACAGTCCGTGCTTATTTCACCTTTCTTCACAGAAGAGAGGATCGATGAAGAGAAATCGATCATGTTACTTACGCCTTTATACTAGCACACGCTTGAAATTTGATTTTGTTTTTGAAACAACAAACAAATCACAAGTCGAAAAGGTTGTAACAATGTTGCTCCTTATGTTTGGCATGACAATTTTTCTTGAGATTGTATCCCAATCCACAAGAGCTGGGACAAACGATTGTGAACGTGCTTGCTCTGTTGTTTGTTTTGCATCTGTTTCGATGGCAATTTGTCAGTATTCAAATTGATTATATTGGAATGAAACCGAAAACCTCTTTTATTCAAAACATTCCGAAAAAAAATTGTTATTACACTCTCTTTTGCTGAAACGTCTGCCATAACTGTGCTTGCAGCATATCGCAGATAAGTTATGTACTTAATTAACTAATATCTTAATAACTGCTATTGACATGTCACCGATTTTTAAATACGAGGAATTGCGAGCGGCTTACATATAAACCCTCAGGTTTGTATCGCGTGCTTCATGGCACTTAATTATCCAAAAGCACGCGCTGCTCACACTGACGACACGAAAACGGTGGCCACGGGAATGCTTCAAATAAATCTCAGCTGTGTTGGATGCTTTAAACTGTTTTCCGTAGAAATTCCTGGTTGTGTTTCTTATACCGTTTATTACAGTATAGGGCGTCAATTGATATTTTTGACAAATCTGTTGTACATCTTCAAGAAAAGTTAACTCCACTATAAAATGTTCACATCGCAATTCGTTCCAAAATCGGAAATAAATGCTTCTTTCATTGTCCAAAATATGCCTGTCTGTCTAAAATTGGATCCAGCTTCCTTTTCCAACCTTCGTACAGTTATCGTTGCACCGTAATCCGGGGTATCATTGATCAGCGGGGTAACATTTATCGGAATGACTCATCTCGTAATAAGTTGGTATCATCATTTATTGATGAAACATATTCAAAGCATGAATATTGCTTCTATTTCTTATAATTATGAGCTGTTAAAAATTAAGATTTTTGCAAAAATTGCGTTAACTTTATGCGTAAATTTATCAAGTTTGCGAAACAATGATTTCAATGCTTAAGGATGACACTGCTTCACATAAGTTTTGCAAGCGATATGAGCAAGGAAAATGCGGTTCTCACTAATAATGACATCGCCGAAAACGATTCCGCTGTCAAAACATTTATAAGTATGTTCAATTAGACAACATTAACGAATTACTGTTAAGAATGTAGAAAAAAAATTAAAAAAAATATGAGATGTAAGCGTTTGGACATCATATTCGGCTTCAGGGGCCATGATTTATGTAAGTAATCAATGTTATCCCATATCAGCTTAATTAAAAAAAATACATAAAACATTATGTGAACATGCTAAAATCTTTCAAAAAACGAAATGCAGTATATAGTCACGAGCTATTGGTGGCAGTACTTGTTTTAAAAATATAAAATTTGTAACATTAGCATTTTTAAACGAAATATTTAAGAAATATTCAAAAAAATGATCAATGTTACCCCGGATTACGGTACTGTAAATTTCCACATAGGGGTTAAAAACTACATATATATTTTGAAGCATGCAACATGGTAGTTAAACAGTTTCGCTCCGTAGGAGATTTTGTTAAGTGACTTTTAATTCGAACGAATTAATCATACAATATTGCAGTTTTGGGTCACTCCAAAGAAACCCTGCAGCAGTAGGTGTTCGAGACCCTATTAAAACTCTCTTTTTGGTATAGAGTGCCAATTACACGACTGTCGCCGAGACTGATAATTAGGTGAAATGAAGTACAAGGAGTGGAGCGCGTGCCTGTCCGAAGATGATGCCATCAATCAGCGAAGCCCCGGTGGGCCAATTAAATCCCCACTAATAAGTACATTCGCGCGCTGTTGACCGCTCTCGTCTGGATGAGTTTGGTACCGTAAACTGGGGTAGCTTTAATAGTGCTGTAGACAATTGGTATGGAATGGCATTGCTCGAACTTATAAATGTTCAATAATTCACAATTTATAGAATTTTTTTTATTTTATTCGAAAAATAATGTTTTTGTCAAATTGCATAGATTTCTAAGTGAGTCTAAAAGTGTCCAAAACCTCTACTTTGGCTTAAAAAAAAACACATTGTTTTTCGTTGTTATTTCAGTTTTTTTTAATTTATTCACAGATTCGCCTCATATTTTGTCCGTAACTAACAAATGGACAAAAGATATATGAAAAAATTCATGAAATCTATCCCCAATTCTTTAAGTTACAAATTGGCAAAATTGAAGAATGCTGGCATAGCATCAAATGAAACTCCGTCTGACGGTAGGTGGTAAAGCGTACCCATTCACGTTATTGTGAAGCGACGTTCTAGTACATCGTTCATCACCCCAACCTATGCATAGGTCGTCAGCAAGTCAGGTGCTTTTATTGGTTTGGTGCCGAATGATGTATCTGCGGCTCATCAAAGAACGAAACGTCCCGTGCGGCCTAGCAAAGGCAGGCGAAGCGATGATGGGGCGGACCAATGTAGTGATGTGGGGCAATTTTTTCCCTTTGATTGACGACCGTAACCTTCGGAGATGCCTGATTTGTCAACAAATTTGTATGATTTACGGTGTTATGTTGTAGGCTGATAGTAGAAAAATTTTTAATTAAAATTTGTTTTGAAGTGTCTTGTGAAGAAGACTTAATTGTTTTTTTTTTATTATTGAAAGTTCACAAAGGAAGTTCAATAAGCAAGTATGTTTATTCGTTCAGCCATACTTCGTACAAAGTAGCTAGTTCAATATTTGATGTAATTCAAGCTCGAGTTTTCGAGACATTAAACAGAACAGGTTAAATTCCATTTACGTATTTTTTTTCCTGACTGGAACAGAGCCTGCTTCTCAGCTTAGTGTTCTTATGAGCACGTCCACAGTTACTAACTGAGAGCTTTTTTGCCAAAGTGTCCAATTTCGCATTCGTATATCGTGTGGCTGGCACGATGATACTTTATGCCCAGCGAAATCAAGGAAATTTCTATTACGGAAAGATCCTGGACCGACCGGGAGTTGAACCAGACACCTTCAGCATGGATTTGCTTTGTAGCCGCAGACTCTAACCATTCGGCTAAGCAAGGCCTCTAACGTAATATGAATTTCAATGCATTTTGTTTGATACATTTTTATGAATGTTTAGTATACTTGGAACATTGAAAGTTGTGCTAAGGCAAAGGAACATCGTGGTGGCTATATCCTCTGTGATGGATTTGGACATATCTTCTTGAACTCACGAGCTTCTAGAAGAATAGTTTTTCAGATTTTTAGTGCTCATCGGGAGCTTTATCATTGCAATTAATGCTCACGCAAGATTCAGTAACTATGATTTATTATGTTTTCAGCTCAACGCCTATCTAAGTTTATCCAAGTACTCCTTTCAAATCGACACACTTAGCCAGTGACCTTTATAGCCTGATTTGCTACTTAAAAGGAATCGCTTAAGAAATTTCTCGAAGATTCCTTGCAGAAATTTTCTACAGCGACTCCCATTTGAACTGACAGTTTTTTTTAATTGCATACTGCGATCAGAAAAAAACGTATTCTTGATCGATTCCTTGCAAAAATTTCCCATGCATCAAGATAGGCCAAGAAATTACTTGTCAGCAGCGATTCAGGCTTATGACGTTAATGCATAAGGTTTACAACCAAACAGGCTCAACTAAACATGTCCTATAGAAATCAACAGTTTGTAACATTTATCTAAAAAATGTTTGAATGAAGCCCTTTGTATCTACCTGCGAAACTAGAGATCTTTCGAAGGTTTTTGAAAAATTCTCATACCTGTTGTACATTCAGACCAGCAGCTACGAAACCAACGATTGTCAACGGTTATTAAAAAAACTTCTTTGTGTGAAGGCTTTCGCATCTACAGATGTAACCAGAGATTGATCAGAAGTTTTCCAATGAGGTTTATACCCAATCAGACTCAAACAAACAAATTGTATTAAGTTTGGAGTCCAACGGCTTGTTATGGTTATTCAAGAATTCAGTTCGGCCTAGGTCTACAGATCAATATCTGTAAGCCCGATACATTTAAGAGATTTAAAAATAAAATTCATACTCAAGCGAATTAGAACAAACATATTCCACCAAATTTGGAGTCCAACGGTCTTCTGAGGATATCCAAGAAAACAAAACTTGGCAGACCCTAACTTTATTAGCCTGTATGGGTATTAATCTAGTTTGTAAACTTCTAAAATGCCACTAATTATGCTTGTAGATCTGATGACCTGTACTCCAAGTAGTTCTTGGGTACTGTGTGTATGTGGAACAACCCTACATAATAGGAGATGTGAGATGTGTCAACATCACATCCGCAACGCATCGGGTGAAACCAATACAAACGCAACTCAGGCCTCGTGCCCGATTTCGCATTGGGCTCGTCCTCTTTCTTGCATCAGCCACCAACCGGAGTAGACGCATCTAAGGTGAGTAGCGGCGCTTTGTGATGGGATTCCGCTGGCGTCATCGGCCGAACTACACAATGGCGGTCCCGCCAGGTTAGCTGTTCTTTCGAAGCAGCTAATGAAGAAAAGATCAGACGATGTCCTTGGAATTCATTTACATTTTCAAATTTTCCGGCAAAGCAATGCTACCATTATAACCTCTGATAAAAATACGACACGAAGAGTAGAGATTACCATCTCAAGCGAGGGATAGTAAAATTGTTTTTACAAGAAAATATATCTAAATTTGCTTGCATGTGCTGATACAGCCATCGATAATAAAGGTTATGAGATAGTTAGAACATAATAATCAATGAGCTGAGCCCGCCATTAAAAAAGTTACTGTAAAGATGAGTGTTGGGAAACCATACAGACCAGTAGTGGATATCGAGTAAACCAAATGAAAAGAGATCATGCATTTATCAAACAAGAGACAAGTTTCCCCTAGAATCAAACCACTGAGCATTGACGAGAGTTAGCATAGGGGCATATCAAGAACATTCTTAAAAGTTTGCAGAGTTAAGCGTTGATGAGAGTCCGTTATTTAAGACACTAGCAAAAGCGCACGTGATGGAATAGGGAAATTGTAATGCGTTTAGAAAACCATTTATGATTTCGGTGCGAGCATTCCTACATGTTGATCACCCGCGATATAACTAATTATAATCCAGGAGTTCAGACACTCTCTGGGAAGAGAGTTGTTTCTCGGAAATTTTGAGATTGCTGTGTCATTATCGCATCCTCTCGATCCCGTACGCCGTGCTAAGTTTTTGTTTGTATCCATTGGGTGAGAACTACAAGGCATTGTGCGCGCTGCGAAACTTCGCCCGAACCTTAATGAGGCAACATGTTATTCGATTTTTGTTGAGAACATCGACAGACATTTGAAGGCAATGATCGGCCGAGCACGAAGCATTTACTTCGAGTCAGTCGTATCGTTCCATTCGAGACTTAAGGAAAAAGTTCGACTGTGTGGGAATTCACCATCGGACCAGGAGCGATTCGTACGAGCTCAACTGTTGAAAGGACTGGCCAATTGAGAGCTGGCCAAATTGTTGCGAACGTTTGGATACGAGACTAATTTCGTTGTGCAGTCGGCTACTCGCGATGAAGCTAGAGAAACCAGACATGAGACTACGGATGTGTATGCCATCACACAGACGAAATCCAAACCAGGAGCGAATCCAGGACCCGCTTGGAAACGTCCACGCACGAACGAATCAAACCGACAAGCTGTACATGCTCGAGGCAATAGTTTTTTGGTCGTAAACCAATGAAAAGCATTCAAATTGTGTAAACATATGTTTCTGGCCTAAACTTAACCATTTGGTACTAAAATTAGAACAAAGCTTTAGGACCCTATTGCTGGGGAGATGAAGCTACTAGAGGTAGGCCTAGCAGTTAACAACTGTGACACAGTTCAGTCAGAGATTTTTCCAAAGATGTGATCCAAAGGTGTGATCGTAAAATTCAGCGTTGACAAGACCATACCGCCATTTACAAATGCCTTCTTTAATGTACCGGCAACATATCGCGAGGGAGCAAGACTTCGTTTATGTGATATGGAGAAGCAAGGTATTATTGAACGAGTAGTTGGCGCCCCGGGCGGAATGTCCACGGTTCCAAAGGGTCATAATGACTTAAGGTTGGTCGTCAACATGCGGTCGGCGAATAAGACAATAAAAAGGGAGTATTATCGACTCCCTCTGTTAGATGAATTGAAAATCAAGCTACACGGAGCCAAGCATTTTTTTTTTCGAAACTTGACTTGAGAAATCCCTATTATCACTTGGAGTTGAGTGAAGAATCGCGCGTAGCGTTGGGCAAATTTGACCAGAACATCGATGCTACTGAATCGATTCAAATTAGATATGTCGAATCGATTAACTGATTTAATCGAATCATTTGAATCGATGTTTTAGAATCGATTCGATTTTCATGTTCACAAGACATGTTCAAGACAATATAATCGCCGATGTACTTATTTTCGCCAATTCTCTCGAGCAACTCCGAAAAATCACCAACCATGTTTTAGAGATCCTGCGTAAAAATAACCTAACGCTCAATAAATCGGAATGTGAGTTTGAGAAAACTCAAATCAAGTTCCTAGGTCATGAGCTTGACGAGGACGGATTTCACGTCGATAAGGCACAAATAAAGGACATAGAAAACTTTCGACCACCCACTACTGGATCCGAGCTTAGAAGCTTTTTGGGATTAGCTACGTTCACTAGCCCGTACATAGACAACTTTGCCAGCATCACACACCCACTCTGGGCGGTATCTTCAAGCAGAACTTGGACTTGGGGCCTACAGCAACGGAAAGCGTTTGAAGAAATTAAGAACAAAATCACGCATTGCACTACAACGCTGGGATACTTTTCAGAAGAAGACAGTACCATAATTTACACGGACGCTTCCCCTGAAGCTCTCGGAGCGGTGCTGGTGCAACAACAGGAAGGACATCGTCCGAGAATTATAAATTTTGCATCGAAGTCGTTAACTCCAACAGAAAAGAAGTATGCCCAAAACCAGCGTAAAGCACTCAGAGCAGTTTGGGCTATTGAGCATTCCTGCTTCTTTCTACTCGGGAGACAATTTACCCTAAGAACTGATGCAGATAGCCATAACCTTCATCTTAAATTGGACGCGCGAGGATTCAAACGAGCCTCAGTCCTTACAATTATGATGTAGAGTTTGTCAAAGGACGGGATAACGGTAATCTCACCTTGAGTAGTAATGGACTGACACTCAAGAGACACGTCACTCAAACCAAGAAGGTTGGAGATTGGCGTAACGAAACCGATGATGAAGTGCGAAATGATTCTGCTGATGACGATTCAGGAAAAGAGTCCCATCGACCAGTGCGCCAACGGATACAGCCAGCATATTTGCAAAATTACGTGAGGACCGTGAGTGACGACTGATATATATGCAGGCTTGTATCACAAACAGAGAGCTTTTACCTCAGAATCCAATACCGGCATTGAAAGAGGAAATCAAATTATTATTAACTAACTAGTGGTCCCGGCAAACTTCGTCTTGCCATCAAATAGGCTGTTGTATACGCTTTGGATCGTCCCATACAAAATGACAGTTCCGTCCACTCTCGTTTTTCTGGCTTTCCCTGTGAATATCCTGGGATTTTTATACGCACAAACACGTCGGAACCGTTAACCCGTTCGTAAGCCATTTCGTGACATACAAACACCATTCCATTTTTATGTATACAGAAGATTGCGGAAAAGCTAAAAAACTTGCTATGCAGTTTGAAAGCGCGCACAATTTTAATTTTGGACTTACTAATCCAATTGAAAATCAAGTTACTCAGGACTTCGAATACATTTTCAATCAAGAGAAATAGTTTTCGAAAATGCCTGGGAGACTGATTTGGAAGAAGTGAGAACTATTATTAAAAAATTCAAAAATATGAAAGCTCCTGGCGATGATGGAATTTTCTACATCCTCATCAAGAAACTTCCAGAAAGCAGCTTATTATTTTTAGTTAATATGTTTAACAAATGTTTTCAATTAGCATATTTTCCTGGCAAATGGAAAAATGCTAAGGTTGTTCCAATTTTAAAACCAGACAAAAATCCTGCAGTAGCTTCTAGCTATCGTCCAATCAGTTTGCTTTCCTCCATCAGTAAACTTTTTGAAAAGGTTATTTTGAACAGAATGATGGCCCACATCAACGAAAATTCAATTTTTGCCAATGAACAGTTCGGATTCCGCCACGGACATTCGACCACTCATCAACTTTTACGTGTAACAAATTTGATCCGTTCCAACAAATCTGAAGGCTACTCTACTGGTCTTGCTCTTCTAGACATAGAAAAAGCATTCGACAGTGTTTGGCATGAAGGTTTGATTGTAAAATTGAAAAACTTTAATTTTCCAACATACATTGTTAGAATAATTCAAAGTTATCTGTCAAATCGTACACTTCAGGTTAATTATCAGAACTCCAGATCTGAAAGCCTTCCTGTAAGAACTGGTGTTCTTCAAGGCAGCATTTTGGGACCAATGTTAAAAAATATTTTAACATCCGACTTACCTGAGTTGCCTCAGGGATGTCAAAAATCCTTGTTTGCGGATGACACAGACCTCTCCGCCGAAGGACGGTCTGCATGTCATTTGTAGTAGATTGCAAAACAGTTTGGATATTTATTCTTCATACTTGCAAAAATGGAAGATTTCTTCTAATGCTTCCAAAATTTAACTTATTTGGGAATAAACATAAACCAAAAGCTCTTTATTTGAACCCTTCAAGAAGATATGTTGATACGATGAGAGGGGTTCCAATAAATTGGTCAGATGCAGTTAAGTGTCTAGGGCTCATGCTAGATAAACATTTATCTTTCAAAAATCACATTTAAGGCATTCAAACAAATGTAACATATCCCCTTATTAATAGAAAATCAAAACTTTGTCTTAAGAACAAACTCTTGTTATTCAAACAAATATTCAAGCCAGCCATGTTGTATGCTGTACCAGTATGGACTAGTTGTTGGAATACCAGGAAGAAAGCAAAGGATTCAAAAAAAAATTTTGAATGGGGAAGGGTTCCAAATTGGACATGTAGCATAGAATTTCAAATAGTTTTAGGGTAAGATCACTAATTTTCGACACATCACAAATTGTCTCTCTTTTTTTCTAATGATTTTGGAATTCGTTTAGGTCGAAAATGCTTTTCTTTTTCTAGAGTGAACCGTCATGCGTTAGCAGTATTATGAACATATTATAGATTTATTTTGAAGCTTTTTTTTTAGTTAACCCGTATTATGTACCGTTTTGATTCATATTACGGACACTTAAGGCCTCAATGAAGTATAACCTAGCATAGAGCATACAAAATAAATCATTTTTTATGATTCTTTAGCGTTATCAAACGTCGGAAGCCCTTAACTTTCGAATGGTGGGTAAAGAATACGCTTCCGCAACATGAATAATTTTAAAGAAATCAAAAAGTGTGGCTTTTTCATGATTCTTATTACGGACGCTTCCTCACTTTTGCCCCATATTTCGGACACTTTGATTCGAATTCCGGACAGCTCTTGGTAATCATTAATGGAACAGTCAAATCATCAATTAAAATCGTCAAACCACTAAAGAGACATCTAAGTTAGTTGTACATTATAAATTTTTAAAGATATTTATGGAAAAAGCTTACTAAAACGAGCCTTGAAATTGAGAACTTTTGAACGGCAAAAATTGAAACATTTCATGTGAAATGTTTCCCATATAAAGTAGAGTGTCCGGAATTTGAAGCTGTCCGTAATATGAATCAAAACGGTAACTAAAATCATTTGGAAGCGGCATTCGATCAAAATAATGAAATTATATTTTTGCATTATCCGTTTGGGCGCAGATCCATAACTTCCAACGCCACTTATTCGCGTCCTCAAGGATGCTCCAGAATTTAAGAGGCCAATCACTTGACGCCCGATTTCATCCCACTTTAAAATCGAAGTTTACACACTTCTCAACTTCACTCGCTCGTTAAACCGGCCAAGATGTGCACTCCAATCGAAGAACGTGGCGCCACCAGTTGCACTACGATTCGCGTTCATCGATACCGAGCCTCGGTCAAGATGCACGCACAAAAAAACATCTACAAATTGATTGCACTTTCAATGGGACTTCAAGATTGTTTATTATTGGCGCGACCCTCTCTTCGGAATGCTTTATTCGCACCAACGTCATTATCAGACTAATTGCCCTGCTTGATTTAAACGGGAACAGCGTCAGAGGCTGCCGGTTTAATTTTACTGTCGACCCAAAGAAATAAGTTAAGTAATCTTTTTGATAAACGACCGACGCTGATCGATCGCAAAGTGATTTGTACTGGGGGGAAAATTATCAGAAAGGGGGCCTTATTACCAGTTGGCCCATCATCCCTTCGCGTAGTGACATCCGTTGGGCATCGCGGACAAGCAGTTTTGGAAATTTATAATGAATAAATTTCCATAAATTTTACGCTAATTGACAAATAAATTCAGTATGCTCCCTTATCAACAGCGCCCAGGCTCTGCCGGTTGTTGATCGGTTTATAAATATGTGATGGAGCTATATGATAAATCTTTAAATTATTTTTAAGATCAATCTGACAGCCAATATTTTAAGATACATTATCATCGCGAGCAGTTTGCAGACAGCTGCGCGGACGTTTTTCGACCGGTAATGAACCGGCGAACAGGATTACACGATTGGTGCAGTTTAATACTTATTCAGTACACACTCCACATGGAATCAAATGTAAAATTAGCACGTTATAATAACCTAAATTGAAATGTTATGTTATTGCATTAGCTAATGCATTCGAAGTGTGAAAAATGGGTCTCGATGTTTTCCAAATGACGATCGGAAAATCGCATTCAGACATCAACCCATGCAGTGGTCAATGTGATTTTCATTGATCTGTAGAGAGAACGCATTTCCAATAAACCTTTCACAGAATGGTTGGTTACATGCATGGTCCTTCACGAAGAAAGCGCAATGACTCCGCTGGGATGGCTTTTTGCTCCACATATTGTTATCTTTAACTATCAATCGTAGCACTTTACGGCTTCCTCGTTTATCTGCGAGATGTCTTACAGCTTATTACATGTCTGTATGTCTTTTGTCCACGCGACTGACCGCACTCGGAATAAAAGAAAACTGGCTTATAACAGGCTACTTCGGCATTATTGAGAGGTATTAAAGTGGCTTTAGCATGATTATTTCAACAGACAAAAACACCATCCGTCTGCGGTTTCATCATCGACCGTCAAAACAGTCTGAGTTTATCCATCCATGCTCCCTTAATAATAGTAAAAAAAAACTCCTTGCCCCAGTCATGTCACAGCATTTTCATTCAATTCAAATTCTTTTCACATTGATTGATTGTTCCATTACACGCGTCCGATGCTGGAAATGAAAATGAAAAACTTTCCCGCCGTCCATTAGCAAATTCCATCGCCTAATTATTTTGTGCATGAGCTGAATACAAAACGCCCACACAACAGGCTCGAAGCAGAGAAGCATATAAACTGTTCGCTTAGGGTGGATAAATTGCAAAACGAAAGTTTGAAAATCCAATTTTCCATATCTTTTTTACAATTCTTAAAAAAGTGAAATTTTCAGCATTTTCGGTGATGAGTTATAAGAGGTCCAAAGACAAAGTGTGTTTATATAGGAATTGCTTTTAAAAAATCCAAAAAAGTCCCAGAATAGTTTGTACTGTAATGTAAGTACAAATATATCATCTCAAGGTGAAAACTCACTCTTCAAACCTTAAAAAACTAGGTTGCTGTAGAGAACTCCGTGCGGGATCCCAGATATGATAGTTTTACCGGTGTTAGAAGTATTAGTTTATTCTTCACATAAATTTTCGTAAAAACATTCAACGTCATTGTGCCACCTTTAAGGTGCACCAAAATTGCTGAATATTAGGTGGAGTATTTATATCAAAAAGAATGTTAAAACGATATGGGAGCTGCAGTTTTCTGACTTAATTTTTAATTTGATCCACCCTACTGTTCGCTATTTCAAGCTTTGGCAGGCTCAAACAAAATGAATCTGCTTAAACAGTTTGAGGAAAGAGCAGCCATTGAGTCGACCTTTTGTGCATAGTCCAGTAGGATGGTTCAATGGATTTTTAAGGATCTTAAATAGGGTTTCTATGCTAGTAATGGACCCCTTAGTAGCTGAAATTCATTCTAGACGCATTTCCGCAATGATATCTCAGACGCATATACGTTTTGTGGAGTCTAATAATAGGATAATAATCCTCCCGGGGTCCATAATAGGATTGTTTACAAATTTGACGTTGCGTATTATGGACCCTCCATTTGATTCCCATGTAATCCGGCTCGCTGGCGACGAGCCTATTATGGACCCACCTGGAAATGCGTATTATGGACCCTCTTGTGTGGTTTCATTTACAAAACTGTTCAAATATCTGTATTTATGCGTCTCAAACCAAATATTTTGCCTGAAACTGTTGACTAATAATGTAGTCGAAGTTCCCCCGGTGGATTTTCATAGGAATAAAGTTCCTTTGAGTGTTAATTTTATGTTTTTCTGTAGGGGGTCCATAATACGTAAAGGGTCCATAACCGGCATCGACTCCCTAGTTGACGAACATGTCAAATGTGAATGTGCCAAAAGAGGATGAGAGTTAAAAATGGGAAGCCTGATCTGTCATAAACCGTTTCAATGTATCATTATAATAACCAAAACGGCCGCTATGGAAAGCATAGACAGTGCCACCGTAGTGTTGTGTGTTCGACAGACAGAATGCTGTCACAATGTTAAATTCCATATAGAGCTTAGTGACATTCGAATACACGAGTACTCGAATGTGCTCTTCATACACAGTTTGTTTTTGTTTTCCCTTGAGATACATGCATATGGAAATACTACTTAGTTTGAAAATATACACTCAGATTCTGGGTATTTTGGAAACAAAGTCCTCTTAGTTTCACAACCACATCTACACTAGGAATATGGAGCTAACGATGCCGAAATTGTTTTGGTGCGGGTTAAATTAAACATCTTTTTTCTCACGCCCCACGCAAACAATAAAATAACTTGAAAATTTCAAATTAATGCCTTACTTATAAATCCAAGTAGACCAATCGAGAAATAGCATAACTAATCCTTGCAGAATGAAAGAGTGGCAGAGAGAAAATAGTCATAAATTGCTAAAAGCTAGTAATTCTGTGACTACCCGTGTATGCAAGAGAAGTTTAAGGTACGCCCACATGGTAAAAATCAGGCGGGGTTGTGTACAAGACACGACCGCATGACGTTAACTACGCCAAGTGCTTTTCTGCTTTTGAATTTTAGTCGATTGTCATACCGTTTTGATTCATATTACGGACACTTAAGGCTTCAGTGAACTTCAACTAATCGAAACATATATAAATTGAATCGTTCCCTATACAACTTTAGCGTAATCAGGCCTTGCAAACACTTAAATTTCGAATGCTGGGTGAACATTTGGATTCCACAGCTTTAATTCACTTTAATCAACAAAAATGTTCGGCCTCTTCATGATTTTTATTGCGGACACAACCACACTTTTGCTTCATATTCCGGACACATTGATTCGAATTCCGGACAGCTCATGAAAAACACAATTAGAATAGTCGAATCATTAACTAAATGCACTAATCCGTTAGAAAGACGTCAAAACTAGTTGAACATTGTAAATTTTCATGGAATGCTATGTAAAATGTTTATAAAAATCATCTTTCAAATTGGGAACTTTTTGACGGCCCATTTTGAAACATTTCGAGTGAAATCTTTCCCATACAAAGTAGAGTGTCCGGAATTTGAAGCTGTTCGGGATTTGAATCATAACGGTAGTTGCAGCCTTCCGTTAGTTCAAACTCTAACATAATAACGTGAGGGTTGCAACATTTTAGACTATAAATTGACACCCAGTATATTGCCGTCAAATGTAGTTAACATCAGAAGAATGAGCGAAGAAGTAGAAATTGGTCTCCTTGTACCGTTTTGATTCATATTACGGACAGCTTCAAATTCCGGACACTCTCGTTTGTATGGGAAACATTTCACACGAAATGTTTCAATTTTCGCCATCCAAAAGTTCTCATTTTCGAAGCTCGTTTTATTAGGTGTTTTCCATAAATATCATTGCAAATTTATAATGCCCAACTACCTTAGACGTCTCTTAAGTGGTTGAACGATTTCAATTGATGATTTGACTGTTCCATTAATGATTATCATGAGTTGTCCGTAATTCGAATCAAAGCGTCCGGAATATGAAGCAAAAGTGAGGGAGCGTCCGGAATAAGAATCATGAAAAGGCCACACGTTTTGATTTATTTAAAATTATTCAAGTTGCGGACGCGTATTCTTTACCCACCATCCGAAAGTTAAGGGCTTCCGACGCTCGATAACGCTAAAAAATCATACAGAATGATTTATTTTGTATGGTCCAAGATGGGTTATACTTCACTGAAGCCTTAAGTGTCCGTAATATGAATCAAAACGGTATAGTGCGCTTCCCAACCCACGTGTTTGAACGTGTTCGGTTGCGTAAGAAAAGGGTAGACATTTTCCCTATTTTCGACAGTCTATCGTCAAAAATCAAAAGTTTTCTTAATATGAGTAAATGTTGTATAAATTTCCGACCGATTGGTGGGAAAAAAATATTGAAAATCTACCGATAAATGGCTGAGTTATTAGTATTCAAAATCTTACATAATTTCGTGACGGTCGCAACATTTTAGATTTTCAATTGACACCCAGTATATTGCCGTAAGACGTAGGTAACTTCAAAAAGTCAGTACGTTTGATTGAAGGTATTAAAACTTAATCTTTTTTTTTTAAACACCAGTAACCATGATTTGAAGAGTATTTACTTTGGATAAGCACAACTATCTCTAGCACTAGGTTTTGAAGTGAAAAGTTTGTTGATTTTGAACATCAGTTGGTCGGTGTTCAGACAGACCGGACCAGATGATATTTTGACGTTTTAAAAATACCGTCAAACGGGGTACCTTGCAACAGGGGTGAAACTTGCACCACTTCGACATGCAACCGAATTAACATTTCGTTTAGCGTTTAGTTAAATTATTATAATTTATTTCACCGTTTATTGACCATAGGTGCAAAACAGAAGATTTTGGCGAGTGTTTTGGTATTGTTTCTTTTTTGGTTGGTTTGCTGGAGGTGAAAATCATATTACACGTTGCATTGTATAAAAACACTGCTGCAAATCGTTCCTCGTACCACACAAACGGTAGAAATGTGTCATTCGAGGCTATTGCTATCAGTTACAGTACTTAGTAGTGCACAAATAGGCAATATAAAAGTTTTGATAATTTGATGCTTTAACACTATAAAAAATCAAAAACGTTTTTGACTACCCTTGTGGGGTAACTTGCAACAGCAATTTTAATCTTAATTGTTCGATATTTCTTTCCGCTCTTCATCCGCTACCCAGTGAACCACGTATCGTATAAGAATGTGCATCCAAAATCACATATTTATGCGTCCAAAATCAGAATCACACAAGATGCCATATTAAGCGTTATCAATGTCAATACAAGTTGTATATAAATCCCCAATACGATTCATAAACGACAATCTGTGCCATGCCCATCGGATATGCAACCCTTGGTGGTACAGTGGTTAGGTGCCTGATTCCTGATCCAGGGGTCCCGCGTTCGAGACTTGCTGGAAACTTTTTTTTATTTTCATCCAAATTTTGTGGCATCGTATATCTGATCGCAGAAAGTCCGAAAAAGTCGTGCCAAGTACGCATATAGCCTCCACTTTGGTAGGTATATAGAATTTTCGTGCATTCTATACGATTGAATTGATTAATATAGAATGATGTATAACAAAAGTTATACCAACCAAAATGTTGACTGGGTACACATGAAGAAGCTAAATTAAACATATATTTGTTCAATAACAATAAAATTTGTGTGCCTCAATCAATTCAATACTCGTTTGGTACAGAATATTAGAAAATTTACATGAATCGCATTATAATTAGAATTAGTTCCAATTTCTTCATGAATATGATGAATAATTTTAAAAATATGTATCAAAATTACCTAGCAGATCTGCTATTGGGAACTTTCTGCATGAAATATGATGATAGTTATGCCAAAACATAAACAGAGACTATTTTAAGCATACATATCAATATCAATATACATCGCATTGATTGAAATACGTATAAAAAAATATTTATGAGAAGTATTTGTAGAAAAGGTGGTTTGTATTTGTCGAAAAGTTGCATTAAACCGTTTCAATAGCATTCCAATAACTGTAAAGACTTATGACATGCTAGAATAACCCCGTGTGGACACCCTATGCAATACCAATGGAATTTTCAATCGAATTGGCTCAATACTCATAATTCAATCAATAATAATTAGTTTACTAAGAGTATATCACCCTGTTTTGATTATTGTTATGCTTTAGCTGTAAAAAACCATTAAATGTTCATAATAACACATAATAGGTTATGTTTTCAATAGTAAGCTTTAAGTAGCACTGTGTGTTGCATGTTACCCCACATCAGAGGTAGCATGAAAAATGTATATTTTTCCTCTCTCCTGATCCCAGAAAACCAAATACTGATAAAACGAATACCGTATGGTATTCTTCACGTGGCGATTAGGATATCAGATGGTTTTTGTCTCATCTGAATCCATAAATTTTCCATCCATATAGCTTTGAAGTTGAAAAGTGTTGCAAGTTACCCCGTTTGACGGTACGTCTAGAATTCTATTAAATTTGATTTTTTCGATGCTATTTATTTTATTTATTTATTTATTTATTATTTCACAATTCTTGCGACGTAAGACCTAGTCTTTTTTGGTGCCACAAAATGATTTCAAAGAAGAAAATTTTCAATTCAGTAACTTAACTTAACATTACAATATCTAGTTCCTAAAGGATCCATATAATATCTAATTCATATTGGCGAATCTGGAAAGAAGTTCCCGCTTAAATCCAACTAATGATTTACACGATTTGGGACTAATTGGATACGAATTCCAGTGTACAATGCTTCGCACAAAGAAAGATTGCCCATAATATATAGTAGTGTGTTGAGGTAAATTGAAGTTCATGGTCCTTGGTAAGCGCGTAAGAGTAATTTTATAAAATAAATAGTTTGGTGTTTCAGAATTAATTATTTTGTTAAAAGATTTAGATACAGATGTAGAGTTCTGTTTAATCCTTTGACCTTGACGCTTGCTCCTGAGCAGTGCTTCAAGAAAGCCCGAGCAGTCGTCAGTTGTTTCCCTCTCGGGTCGCACGCCTATTTTCTCTGAGTGCTTTTATCTAGCAGAGCAAACGAGTGAAGCTGAAAGTGGATTGTTGCTGATCAGTCAAGGATAACGGATCAATTGGTGAGCTCGTTTCATGTTAGTCTTTCTAATATATAAAATATATATGACTGCATTTTTAAGCGTTACAACGGTGGGACGTAAATATGATTTTTCAACAAACTATGAATGGTTCGTCACTGTGAGTGTCGGCATAAACTCTGATATATGAATTATTTATGTTCAACATTTTTTTTTGTCAAAACACCCCTTTCTTTTTACCTTTATTTTTGTAATTAAGAAAAGCTTTGAATGGTTCGACACTACAAGTGTAAACTTGCGAAAGGTTCAGTTTATTCAACAAAGCATCCAAACTGTAAGTGTCGGCATAAGGATAAGAGTGTTCTATGATGTTCCAGCCCAGTGGTCACCAAACTGCGGCCCTCGAGAAACTTTTGTGCAGCCCGCGAATGGATTTTGAATACTAATGTGATGCGGCCCGCATGTTATCATTTTTATTCACGCTGGTGTTCAATCCTTTGCTCTTGTAACTTTTTTATTGGCTTTCCACATTGAAATCATTGTTCCTGCGTTCATCTAACCTCATGGCATAAGGAGTAATATTAAATTGCCTTTGACTCATCCAAAGGATCAAAGTTTCTGAAAAACCTAAAATTATTAATATCTTAAAAGAAAGGCTTAGGGCCTGCAAAAAGTCTTTGAATCTCTAAAAAACATATTTCAATTTACAAAATCATCGTCAAGGTTGTTACCGGAGATGGATAGTAATTTGCATTGGAGAGCTTCCGAAATTTTTGAGAACTGTAGTCCTCAAATTGCCGGAACATGACTCCCTCAGGCCAAGTAGAAGGATCAAGGGCATTATTCTTCAAAGCTGGATCGAGACCAACTTTGAATGAGACGAATGACATATTGCTGGTGTCAGCGCCTTTGGCCACGAGTTTCACGACGTCAGGATCAGATTCCAATCCTAAATTAGCTTTTACCATTTCTGTGATTGCATCATTCGTTACATCAGGTCTGATGCGAGAGAGATAAAGCCAGAACTTGTCCGCTGGTTTATCAGTAACAGGAACGGAAATTACATTCTGGTTAAGTTGCTTACGACCGGATTGACATTCCGAAGAGGAGCGTTCAAATGAATCCATTTCACGAGGTCGTTTGTTATTGCGCGTGGATTCACCAATAATCGGCCAGCGATTGTATCTTGGCGATTGTACTGATACAGGTTTTGCCGAGATTTTTTTGATTTCCGTTTGGAGGTTGTTGATAGCATCCGTAAGCGAAGTCAGAGGTGATTGTTCATCAGCATGTCTCGTTATAGCCCGGAGATGGGAATTCTCGAACAAGATTGCGCATTTGTCACACATCCAAAAAAGATTTTTCCGATGTGACGTGAAGTAATTCATTAACGCACGTGTCGCGCCAGAACATGTCATGTGAAACACGCAGCCGCAATATCCACGACAGGTAACTGAATCGATGCCCGTTATGGGTTGATTGCATTTGGCGCAAATGTTCTCCATGTCTCCGGGTGTTGCAGAAACGCCTTTGAGTAGACTATGGAAATAACGTTGATGTGCTCGAATGTTTGATGGAAAGTTGCACACAACTTCTGCTTCAAATTATTCCCGCAAGATGTCGCTTCGCACGAAAAAAATTGAGTGGGAGGAGGTGGCAGGAGTAGAGTTTTGTATGCACTATCACCGAAAATAAAAACACTTATTTAACACTTTTAATACGGTATTATAGACGAACTCCAATCACGTTGCCGAAATGATAACACCAAAAGTGAAAAAAACGATGATTCACAAATAACGTAACAATGAAATGGTTAAAAACAAAATAAAAAGATTGCACTCGGTCAACAATCGATTATTACAACATACAGTGATGCCAGTTATCACCAACAACATACAGTGATGCCAGTAACACCAAAATGGTCAGCTTTTGTGGGATAAATCTCAGTTATTTATAGCTCGGGGTAAATAATTGTTGAGCTGAGAAGCAGGCTATACCCTAGTTGGAACGTAACGCCAGAAATAAGAAGAAGGAAAAGAGCGATTTGCTCTTAATGTCTCTTTAAATTTATTTAACCCTCTAATACCCAACCTCGCCTTTAGACGGGGTACATTTTCAAATTTTGTCTATTTTTTTCGTAGCTCGGAAAACAAAATGATTTTATTTTTGGCTTAAACCTTGTATCATAACACGCTTATAAGGAAAGTTTGTTATGGCTTTCGTAACTTTTTTTGTATTTTTGATTTTTTTTTATGTATTTTTGTAACCTACAAATGTTTGGGACTCATTTAACGTATACAGTGAAACCTCCATGAGTCGATATTGAAGGGACCATCGACTCATGAAAATATCGAGTCATGGATCAGCAATTCTTTGGAAAGCTGCTTCTAGGGACCATCATAGTAACCATGAAATTTTGTTTTTAGTATGGTTCCATGAGTCGATATCGAGTAATGGAACATCGACTCATGGAGGTATCACTGTAATACAAAAAAAATCATACCTGCTATATTTTTCTACAACCAACCTATTACAGAAGAAGAGTCTGTTGGTATTAAAATAATTTCAAACCTGGTTTTTTCGTTAGCTAGGGTAGGTGTACCAGTTATGGACATAAAGGTTCCCTATTTCGCCATACATGATAACATAATTGTTTTCATATATTCAATCTTTTTGAGTGAAATCAAATATATCTTAATGTTAAAACATTCAGAACTATTCAAAATGTGAAAGTTTTCAAAAATTCATGTTTTACTAAATAGGGAACCTTTTTCTTCTTCTTCTTGGCATTACGTCCTCACTGGGACAGGGCCTGCTTCTCAGTTAAGTGTTCTTTTGAGCACTTCCACAGTTGTTAACTGAGAGCTTTCTTTGCCAAATTTGCCATTTTCGCATTCGTATGTCTTTTGACAGGTATGACGAATCTCTGTGTCCAGGGAAGTCAAGTAAATTTCCATTACGAAAAGATCCTGGACCGACCAAGAATCGAACCCAGACACCTTCGGCATGGCTTTGCTTTGTAGCTGCGGACTCTTACCACTCGGCTAAGGAAGGCCCCTAAAATAGGGAATCACTATAGCCATAACTAGTACATTTTCCCTACACGAAAAATAAAATATGCTTCGAAAAAAAAATGATGTTTTTAAAAGTACCGCAAAAATTTGATTTTTCATTATTGCCAATAATCAACAACCAGAAGATGCTTCCAGAAAAATGAAAAAATATAGGGATGTTCAAAAATAAAAATTATAAAATTCAAAAACCAAAATTAAAAAATTCGTGAGTAGAATTAAATTATTGTCCAAAACGTGTTTAGAATGATTTTAGATAACGAAAAACAATATTAAGATTGAAAATAAAAATTTGGGTATTAGAGTATTAGTTCAATATGGAAATTTGAATAGTACTGATAATTTGTGGAAATGAGGATGAACAACAATCTGATATGAAATCACACCATGCCTGTTCTGTTTTTGATCACTTAGTTGATGTAAGCGCCATCCATCTCTCGTTGAATATGTTGTTATGGATATGTGTAAGCTCTGAGCTGATAGAGATGAACTGAAAGCTGTAGAGACACTTACGTCAACTCTGTGGATCATTTAAATTGTTTTGTTTTCCAGATAGAAACCTAAGTGAATCACTTACGAAAATGAATACAACCGTGAATATGCAACCGGATAAGTGTTCTAGTACAGTATAGTGTATAAGTGATATTTCAACGGAAGTGCACCCCTAATCAGAGTGCATCAGAAATGTCTTCCCTAGTGAGGGCACTGTCGTGGCCCCTGCTGTCTCAATCTCCGGTGGGTGCAGGTGGTGCTGGGGATGGGGGGTGTGATGGTCAGGGCGATGCCCACGGTGCACCCAATAGAACGCACTGCAAGAAAAATGGGATGCCTCCGTCGCCTACATTCCAACAGCTGATGGCCGCCCGGAGACTTCTCTGCCGGCGGTATTATCCGGAGGGTGGCTGGGGGTGGATAGTGGTAGTGGTTGGCATTATGGTGCACACGATGACCCATGGAATACAGCTGAGCTACGGACTGCTGCTGGAGTACACCATGCTGTACTTTGGAAAGAGCTATACGGATACAGGTAAGTGGGATTGACTCGTGAAATTCTTACTCAACTATATTTGAATGGAGAAACATGGTATATTGAAACCTCCATTATTGTATGACCATTGTAGAAATGGACCGATGCACGAGTTCATTAATATGACGTTTGAGCGGTGCCGAATTCACTGGTTGCCATGGTCCCATAAATAACACAGCACCGCTAAAACGTCAAATAGTGAACTCGTGCATTGGTCAATGAACCGCTGCACGAGTTCACTAATTTGACGTTTGAGCGGTGCCGAATTCACTTGTTGCTATGGTCACGTAAATAACACGGCACCGCTAAAAAGTCAAATGATGAACTCATGCATGGGTCCATAGCTGAGAGAGACTCGCGAAGAGGAAAAATATCAACGTCATATGCAACCCAGACTTCGCTGTCACGAAACGTCAAATGCAGCCCGTCATGTTTATGGCTGAAAAAGTGAAAAGTATTGTATTCAAAATAAACTATTATTAAAAACATCAGTCAGCGGAGCAGTTTTTCCAAAGATTCTGATAAATCTAAACACAAGAATAGTTATTTATAATGTCTGCTACATTTTCTGGCATGAAAGTTCACTCGAAATGCCGTTTATGCTTCGGTGTGATGTAAACGCAATAGCTTTTTACTGAGATGGTCATGTGAGAGCTTGAACGGCTTGCGCAAGATTGATGTAAATACTGAGGGGAATAAAAAAAAACTCAGCAATCGCAGAAAAAGAAGACCGTCTCCGCGAGGCTCGTCTCAAATCAATAGTATTCACACTTAAACGGTTTCGCCGAGAACCCAACAGCTGATATCTCGGTAATAATTTGACGATTCTCTGTAAAATTTTTACCGAGATCTCGGTAAACGTTTACCGAATCTCGGTAACGTTCACCGAGATCTCGGCAAAAAAATCAGATTGCCGAAATCTCGGTAAAATAAGTACCGAGAATCAGCGTTAAAAATTACCGAATTCTCAGCTGTTGGGTTCTCGGCGAAAAGTTTTACTGAGGTCGGTAAAATAATTTAAGTGTGTTGCTGTTTGCATTTGAGAAGCAAATCTCCACTAAACCTGCTCCAAATGCGGTAACACAAAATAATCAAAGGACACCTAGCAACGATTTTTTAAATCACCGCCGCCCTAGCAAGAAAAATTAATCTTTGACACCCCATTTCTTGTGAAAAATCTTACCGCGTTTTGTGTTCCCGCATTTGATATTTGCATTTCAAACTTACACAGCAATATTATCCAAATTTTGATTTTCTTTTTTTGTTTTGCTACCCTAGGCTTATACAAATAGTAGGCGTTTTGTATGACGTGGGCGGATTTAGATTCATTTCTTCGGTGCATGGATTTCGATCCCGCACAGTATCATCCTCCCAATGTTTGAAATGATTGGAAAGATATCCTACTGTGCACACGCCAATTAAAGTTTATATGGAAATTACTATTACTTGCTTATCGGACGCATAATTTTACGCCAAAAACCTGATTTTTGATATTTCTAGAATTTTCATTGATTGTGTATACTTCTCAATGAACATATATGCGCAACATAATTTTTTCGCGAATATTTAAGATATGTGATCATATTTACGTCTAAAAGAAGCCTCAATCTCGTGAAAATGAAGAGGGGCGTATTACCCCGTTGGGGCGTTTACACCGAGTTACCCTATTAGCCTGGATTACTTTGATCCATTCCTCCCACCCCAGCATCCATTGTTGCCTTGGTTACGTTGGTGAATCATGCAATGGACCGATGCACGAGTTTACTATTTGACGTTTGAGCTGGGCCGTGTTATTTACGTGACCATGGCAACGAGTGAATTTGGCACCGCTCGAACGTCAAAATAGTGAACACGTGCATAGGTCCATATGCAAATCAATTTTATAATTATAGCAGTTGCGATGTTATCGGCCTTAGTAGTCCAATGTAAAATTTAGCCTTCGTCAAAGTTTTAGCTGGGGAGATTTCGATTTAGAAGAGATTATTTACTATTCCATAGAATATTATGATCATGAGATAGAAGGCTTAAGCCAACAGGTTCCTTTTCCAAAGCAATTTCCATATATAGTGCTGACCCGATTTTGTCTAGCCCCGATTTTGTCAGCTTTTTGACCCGATTTTGTCAGCCTATTTAGAATATAATATTGTTCGTCATGTTTTACCGTGCTTACATTTAAACTGATCCCGTATGATTAAATATGACGCCAATAAGCATCTATAAAATACATCTCGTAAAGTTAGGCTTTTCAAAATCCCCATTCCACTTCTTGTATGAAGACTGCAAAATTTTTGTATGGATCGTCCTGTTTCGCTGAAGCTTCCTTCTCCGTAAGAGCGTGATGTAATTTATGAACAAGCCTCAGGTTAGATATTATAAAGGTTAATAATACTATTGAGGCGCCGTCCACAAATTACGTAACGATCGAAGGGGGGAGAGAGTAAGTTCAAGCGTTACGGCTCATTCAAGGTTTTTCAAAATTTTCATACAAAAAAACATCACGAAGCCGGGGACCCCTACCCCAATAACTTCCAATTAAAGTGTTACGTAATAAATAGATGCTGACTTATATGAATTTGAACACAGGCATGGGGCTAAATAAAACAAGGAAAATTTTGCACTAAAAATCGCAATGATTTGAGAATTTAAGAAAAAAATCGTCATACATACGGAAATTCGACATCAAATGTCTCTAATTTTGAACATACTCATATTCCCAATATTTGATTCTGTATTGAAATTTTGTTGATATATTTTAGAGCATATGTCGAGTTACGCGAAAATGAGAATCAGTTGTGGCTCAATGTTGTCGTTTTAAAGCTAGTTTAGACATTGGAATTGTATTGATTTCTTAGCTCGATGCCAGTGAAACTAACTCAGTCCAACGGGACAAAGCCTGTTTCTTAGCTTTGTGTTCTTTTGAGCACACCCACAACCATTAACTAACGAATGTGTTTGGAATGTAAAACAAAATGAAAGGTGTTCAATACGGTGCGGCTTATTTTTCAAAAGTTCTCATAACCAAAAATTCGTATGCTCTACTGAATTCTAATCACATTAAAAGAGAAACCTCAAAATATGAGCCAAAAATATTAACATTTAGAGGTGGCGCAAGCGTCTTGAAGGTGAATTTTCAAGTTATGAAAAATGACCTTCAGTGAAATAAACATAACTTTTTAATTTTTCAACCGATTTTTAAACTTTTAGCATTAATACCTTTAAAATTAAATTTGTTTAAACTTTGTAGAACATCGAATTTGTATAAAATTAAATCTAGTCTTAGTTAAAAATACTTTTATTCAAATTTTTCCTCATTTTACTAAAAAAATCATTTTTGTTTGATCATAACTTCATAATTACTCAATCGATTCCGAATCTTTTTTAATGTTTTTGAAGCAAATTTATTTGTTTTTAAATTGTTCATGCAACACATTTTTCTAAAAAATGGTCTTGACTTAGTTATTCAACAAAAACTACCCAAAAACATGATTTTTCAATGAAAAAATCAAATTTTTATTGATTATTTAAGTTTTTTCGCCGGAAATTGCATTTTTTCCATTAAACTTAAATTTATAAAGCATATTGCCTCAATTACGAGTTGAATAGTGCATATATATTTTACATAAGCAAAAATATTTTTGTTGCAGAATTATTTAAAAATTGTTGCAAAGTCATTCACAAAGGTTAAACAAATGAGAAAAAACAGTTTCAGCTTTGAAGATAATATTTAAATGGCAAAAAATTGAAAAAAACTGGCATTTTTCGTTAAAAAATCATGTTTTTGTTCAGTTTTTGATGAATAACTTGGTCAAGACATTTTTTAGTGAAATGTGATGTATAAAAGGTTTGAAACCAATTAAATTAGCTTCAAAATCATGTAAAAATATTTAAAATCGGTTGAGTAATCATGAAGTTATGGTCAAACAAAGTTGAAATTTTTAGAAAAATGAGGAAAAATTTTGAATAAATTACTTGTAACTAAAACTATTTTTGATTTTAGACAAATTTGATGTTCTATAGAGTTTTCATAAATTTAATTTTGAAGGTATTTATGCTAAAAGTTTCCAAATCGGTTGAAAAATAACAAAGTTATGTTTAGTTCACTGAAAGTCATTTTTCATAACCTGAAAATTTACCTTCAAGACGCTTGCGCCACCTCTAAATTTTAATATTTTTGGCTCAGATTTTGAGGTTTCTCTTTTAATGTGATTAGAATTCAGTACAGCATACGAATTTTTGGTTTTGAGAACTTTTGAAAAATAAGCCGCACCCTAGTGTTCAATGTTTAACCCCTCTACCGGCAGCCTTATTTTTTAACGCAAGTAAAAAAAATCAAATCGCGATAACTTTTTTGTTTCTCGGTATTTTTGCACCATTTAATCACAATTTCTCAAAAATCTCTTATAGTTTTAGCATCTGTGTCAACATTGCTAATTGGTTATCCAAATCCAGAGATATTCCTCAATTTGTATGATTTTTTCAGAGGAGCTCCTTATTACATGGCATTGTATACCCCATATTTCATTTTTTCGATAAGTTTACGTAAAATCAAATAGCCACCTAAGACATTTTATATGGAAAATGTCGGTCCCCCAAGTAACATTGGAATATCTTAAAACCCAGATCACTAATCATCAATATCGACACGGATTCTTAAACTAGATGAGTTTTTTGAGTGAAAAAATGGTGCAAAAATACCAAGGAACAAAAAAGTTTACGCGATTTGATTTTTTTCTTGTGGTAAAAAAATGAAGCTGCCGGTAGAGGGGTTAAAGCAAAACCCTGCTTCAAACTTTTGCAAGAAATAGTATTGAAAATGTTAAATTATTACTTTTTTTCAGTAAACTCAATAGTTTACAGTAAAATAAGGAATGAAATTGCTTTTTGGCAAATATCAGCTGATTCATTCCTATTAGATGCATTTATGGCACTGTTAGCCTGTTCAAAATATGAGTCAAAATGACATTTGAAAAGCATATGAAGCATTCGACGATTTTGTGAAACTCGTCTTTAAATATAATCTTATGTAGATTCACTACGTTTATGCCCCTCATTCAATTTTTGCCATAAATTTATTCCAATGTATCTTATTTGTGAAGTAAATTTCCAAAAAATAAAAATTGTTTTATTTGTTAGGCCCTTTAAAAAAATATTCAAGTCGGCTCACACTGGGACAGATCGATGTTATCGACGGCCAAAACCTCTAGTACTCTTAATATGCATGCTAGAGGTTTGATGTCTTCGACAAAATATTTAGGAATAATTAGTACTACATTTTGACTCATTGAAATTTGATCAAGATAAGTGTAAATTGGGGGGGTCTGTAGCCTTGAGGTTACGCTTTCGCTTCATAAGCGGAAGGTCATGGGTTCGATCCCCAGCCCCTCCACAAAAAAACCCGTCCAGCCACCAGAAGACGCCTCACGGAGGAGCGTGCTTTGGGGAGCACATCCATCCTCCGTCAGTATCAGATGGTGACTGAGACAAACTGACCCTCTTCGCAGGCAGCTAGCCTCACTGACAGCAGAGCTCTCTCCTACCTGCTCGGTATGAGAGTAAAAGAGTAGGAGAGAGTGCAGATGTAAATATATAGATAAGCTAAAAATAGATCTGTATCGGTTAAGAAGCTACAGATCAACTGATTCCGGCACAGTAGTGGCCACGAGCACAGAGTGCCTTAATAATAATAAAAAAAAAAGAAGTGTAAATTGATCTACGCTATTTCGTAGACTGTTTTTACTACAAATATGCAAAAATCATAAAATTTTGCTAGTAAATGATGTATATTTACATTGCTATAGCTAAGCTTCTAAGACTTGATAACAAAATATGTTTTATCCATTTTTAGTACGAAAAGTGGTTAAAATCAATTTTTGACTGTTTTTACTAAATTGTCATAAATCGCCATCCACGTCAGTGATAGCGTGTAAGTGTCTTCGGAGGAAATGTCGAAAATGCCTCAATGAACAACTTTGCTGAAGGAAGTGTTATGCTAGGACGCTCCTATCAAAAGGTAAAGCTGATCTAGATCAGTTTTCACTTTTCTAGATAAAATATGAATGGGTCAAAATGTAGTACAAATTATTCCAAAATACTTTGTCGAAGACACCAAACCGCTGCCCCAGTGTGCGACTTTTCCCCCTTCAATGTTCATATTGTTTGTAACGCGGTCCTTAAATCAGTAAAAAGTTGATAAACATGATCAAAAATAAAATGTCCCGATTTTGTTAGGCTCCCGATTTTGTCAGCCTAAAATTCACCGAGGGGCGGACAAAATCGGGTCCTTACTGTATTTCTTTCAAATCACTTCAAACATTAGGAGGTTGATATTTACCATATGTTACCTATGTGATAGGTCACAATTCAGATTTGCTTTTTTGTATTTTTTCTTTTTGTTTTTTTATATATATTTTTCTTCTTTTTTTTTGTAAATATTCATATTTTGTTTATATTTTCATATTTTTGTAAATTTGTAAATAATTATGCTTTAACCCTAGTTTAAATGTAAATATTCTAATATGTAAATATAATCCCTTTCCCCCCTATCCTTCGATACCACTTACCCTTAATATAAAATCAATGAATTAAAAAAATAAATGAAATAAAAACAATTTGTAAATAAAAATAATTTAAATATTTGAATTCAAATCCCCGTCCCATAAAACCCTACATCATTATTCCTTCATGGCGCCTTGTACCAACTGTGCGGAAACAAATACCTCCCGGGAAATGTTCCACCCATGGGTTTTGCTGCATCATCCTAAGCGTATAAAAAGGATATGCAGGCCAAGGAAAAGGATCTTTTGGTAACGAAATCTCAAGTGCTTATAGTCGATTGCTTTAATCCCCGTAATTATTTCTTATCCAACTAGTAACGGAATCTTGAGTCGTGTGTGACAAGTTAAAACCGCTTTTGGATTGTGCGTACGGATACTAGGTGTTCTCCAGTGAATTCCGTGGCCACCGTAGATCAGTGGATCGAAGTATCGCTAAAGTGCTAACAGGAGTTCAACCGCCGTTCGAATTGGCCAACTGTCGTCGAAGTGATACGATAGTGGAAGCTGAAACTCCATCAGACGACCGTGTTGCTTCCAGTCCAGCTACGGTGAAGCGCGACGAAATCGAACGAGCCCAGTTCGGAATGTTCGTTGGAATCACTGGCGTATTCAGGTGATATACAGTGCACTTCCTTTCAATTTTCCTTCCTTGATCCCTCAACCCTATTACCATTAAACAAATTGAATAAAATTTTAAAATGAATTCTTTGCTGAAAATACAGTGTTGAAAGCATAATTATTTCACACGCAATTCCCTTTTCCTCTCTCTTTCGTGGTGGTAATTAAAGTCGCGAAGCAAGTGAGGGTTGTGAGTCCGCCCCAGTAGTGATTCTCCCGGATAGACCCTGAGAGGGCTTAAATGTAAATAGTTCAGCAAATTATTAGTTTTTTGAATTGAAGTTTTTTAAAGTTTTTTCTTAGTGTTAGTTTTCTAGTGTAGTTTTCCGTTTCTTCTTATTATTATTATTCTTGAATTAACTGAATTAGTAACACAATAGTAGTAGAAGTAGTAAAAAAATCTAAATAGTAATACATAATTGACACCTTTTCAACATATGGGAGCAAAAACTTTGCATCAGTCTTATCCCCAAACTTCACTATCACGGATAAGTATGGTATATTGGGCTATATTGTTTCGCTAAGAATTTTGCCGCTTCTATTAAATAACTGTAGCGTCTCTAGTTGTCATTGAGAGAATCTTATTAGGGGGAGATCCCCCAGTGCCGGACAGCACCCAATACCGGACAAAGCCGAAAAATTGAGAAATCATGGTCCAATCAAGATGGTGTATTAGTAGAAAAGAAAGCTATTATGTAGACTAATGATTGCGTAGAATAACACATCCTTGAAATATGCATGCCTTTTTAAAAAAGTAGAAAAGTTTGAAAATCTTTAAAAAATTGACGTATCCACTTAGTTTTGAGCCAATTTAGTAAATATTTTGAATATGGAAAAATACTTTGGATCCCGCAAGCATGATCGAACATAATCCTAATTTGATAGTATGAATGTATTTTGTACCTTAATTGAACTAAATATGGACAAATTACAATTTTTGTTAAGCACCTCTTGTCCCTCAGTTTCGAACAGCTTGATTTGTTATATGATATCTTTGTAATTATTGCATCAGTGTTTCAGAATACTTTCATTTTTCATGGGTTCCGTCGATCATGGTATCAAATATGCAATAAAATTAAGAATAATGAACATTCAGAACAACATCGTAAAATGTGCTATTTTTCATCATATATGAAAGAGGTTTTTGATAGGCATCTTGCAAACTAAGAAAAACTCAAATTATTCTTGTAAATGTAGCAAATACATTGAATTGGTAATTATAAACTATTCCTATAGTGTACACATTCGATGATGTTCAAATTTACAGAATTCGAGGCATTTCCAGATCTTGTCCGGTATTGGGTGCCACCTTTCGAGATCGATCAATTTGGTACTAAAACTCATCATCAAAATGCAATATCAAAATTCATATTTATATTTTCAAATTTATTTTTGTACACTATAAAAATGATAATATTTATCATAAATGGGTAACACGAGCCCATAAAATCAATATTTTTCGAATTATGAATTTAGTGGCATAAGTGTCCGGTACTGGGGGATCTCCCCCTACAGCATTTTGATCTGGAATAATTGTTTATAAAATGGTAAAAAAATTATTGAGTTTCAAAAACGTTTACAATAGTCAAAGAAGAAGGAACGTGAAAGGTGTGAGAAAATACTGTAAACTTACTTCAAAATCGTAACAGAGACAAGAGAAATGATATTAAGAATTATATTTTTTAAATTCCAAATAAATAATTTAACCTAGAAAACTGTAAGGGGAAGGCACCGGATAAATTCAAATTCTTTCTTGCAGATAAATTCTCTCGCAAGTTGATGATTTGGCATGGTATCTACGATTATGGAAGAAAAACATTACTGGCTTTTATCACTGGAACAATAAAATAGACAAGTTTGCCAAGAAAAATCTCTTCAAAATAAAATGTTGTACCTAGTTAATTCAAACGCGCATGTCTCCTGACGATTCGTCCCAAATTAGTCAGCTGCCATTATAGTTGCGTTGTAGTAAAATGGTATTAGCAGTATAATGTAAATCTAGCCAGAAAATTCCACCAAATCACCCAAACGAAAATTTTGGGAAATTATCTAGCGTAAATCTAATAAATTATTAATATAATGAAAACACCTGCTGAATTGATAATATTTTTGGAAAAAACTTATGTGTGGGACAAAACAAAAAAAAACGTTTTTTAGAATCTTCTCCAACAACTCTTCTACTTTTAGCATTTATGCCGATTTTGATCATTGCGCAATAGTCGGGCTACATGCATATGATGAGACGGCCAAAACTACCATAAATGATTTTAAGATTTTTATGTTTTTCTATCATTTTGAAGCAAACAAAATGTATTTTATTATTATGATTCTTGGTTGAAAATGGACCAAAATTTAAATCTTTTAGATTTGTATGCCGTCAAATTGTCTGAAGCCAAAAAAATGATACTTGATAATAAAATGAAATACAATATAATATTGTAGTATTGCTATATTTTCATCGTTTAATGCACTATCTGGAAGCATATGGTTCAACGCATTTATCGAGCATGAGGATGGAAAGAAATGTTTGGTTGCAGTTTTAGTGTCATTCAATATTACGCTTGAGTAATTTTGATGATTTTTAACATGAAAATTTACTCTTGTTGCGTCATATCACCGCAATATCGAAGAGTACACAAATCTTTTAAACTGTGTTTATTTAAAATATATTTATCCGTTCGTTATACACATTTTGATCAATGCTTCCAGGTGCTTCCAATTTCATCAATTTTTCATAAAGTTATTAGCACTTGAAATAAAACTAAATTTTGCCTATCCCCTGTAGATTAATTATTGTAGCGGTTTTCATATCGTGCTCCGCGATGCCAGGTGCTCCGCGTGGCAGTTTTGGAACCAACGCATTCAAATATTTCAACTTTTTGCTTGTAGGTTCAAAGAACAAAACAAAAGATCGCTTTCATCGATTAGTTGTTTGATGACTTGTTGGTTACGACCAATCAATTGAATTTTCATTTATGACCAGTGCTTTGTTCTTAAGATTTGTGCTCTTGAAAATTTAGAGGTGGTTCAATCAATCTTCACCTTAATATGTTTTTGGTGTTGGTGGATGACGAAACACAAATTTTGTAATTAAAAGGATTAAAAACATTCTGCCGGTGAAAATTTTCCCAAACTTTTTGTTTAAGATAGGAAACATAGCTGCAAAATTGGGTTTTCATGGATTTAATATGAAAAACAACCTTTCAAGTTTAAGAAATTCAATTTTCGTCGACAGCTTTTTTTGTAAGCTTTGTTGGCATATACGATACCTTGTCAAAACAATCTGAGGTACAGGCAACTTATTAATACTAATACTCACAATACAGATCGAAATTTTGATGACGCGCTACAAAATTTGGAATATTTCACGATTTTTGTATTCAAAATTATTGAAGTTACGGTAAACCAATGCAAATATAATAATGAAGACTTATAACCAATTTGCAGCAATAGAAGCTTGCTCAGTTGTTCGAAATAAGAACGAAAATCATGAAACTACCCAACCAAAGCAAATCTGCCTTATAAGGCATGATTTTTTAAGTATTTAACGAACAACCAAATAAAGTTCCATCATTCATTGAACATTTAGATTGCCACAGTTCAAATCTAAAATATTAAAATTTGCTAGTAAAATAAAACATTTTTTTTTAATAAAATTTAAATTTAAAATAAAAATAATGACCAACATAAATAGTACTGAATGATTTTCGTAAGAATTATAAGGTCGATTATGGCGTAAAAACAATCCAGATTCCAAATGAAGTGTTGATGATTTATTAAAAAAAATGATCCACCAGCTAAAAAGGCTGAAAATTCCTGAATCCCCTTTTAGCATCACATTAAGTCGTTGATGGGCGCGTGGTACTAACACGGGCCTGTCGATCGCAAGTTTATTGGTTCTAATCCATGTTGCCTCGAACACAATTTTTGATTTCTAATTTTGGTTTCATGGCGCATATTTATGAATCACAACCCAATTTCTAGTGGCAAATTTTCATAAGGGGTTTCTTTATTTTTCGATAGTTCATTTGCCTGCGTGTATTCAGACATAAACGTTGTTTTTTAATCTTCGAAAGGTCCTTGGGTCTTTTTCGACCCATTTCAAAATTCAAAGTAATGTAACTTTTGATTGAAATAACCTAGCAATTTGAAATTTTCTGACAATTATTTTTTTTTTTTTTTTTGAAATTTTATTTTTGCGGAAACAAAAGCTTCCATAAGAAAAGTTACAAATTATGACTCAGGGTCGTTTTCGACCCGTAAATTCAAACAGCTTGCAAAAATCAGTGTGTTGACCGAATTTAGTTCTGTAGGGCTTAAATGAAAGGCACACATGTCTTGTTTCAAAAACCCTCCCGGAGATTCGGATTTGGTCACTGTGGCCACCGGGAACCTGCTACATCTGAATAAAATCCCTTTTGAGACCCTTATGTTTCGTAACTAAACAAGTCATCTAATCCGTCCTCATCTTGTTGAATAGATATTTACGTGGACTGTGAATAGAGATTTTCAAATCCCTTAGTTATTCATGCGACGGCTCAATCTTCATGATTTTGAATCCCTGTGACTCTGCAAGTTCAACAATATGAGGACGGCTAAATTTACATGTTTAGTTACGAAACTACAGGTTGTCAAAATAAAGGTCTCAAAAGGGACTTTTTTTTCAGATGTAGCAGGTTCCCGGTGGCCACAATCACCGAATCCTTATCTCCAGGATGGTTGACATGTGACATGTGTGCCTTTCATTTAAGCCCAACAGAACTAGATTCGGCCAACACACTGATTTTCGGGAGTTGTTTGAATTTTCGGGTCGAAAACGACCCTAAGTCACAATTTGTAACTTTTTGTTAGGGACTAAGGAAGGTTAACCTTCGAGCAGGGCCGGATTTACAAATGTGGGGGCCCCGGGGCCAAAGTCTTATAATGGCCTTAACCTTCGGGCTGTCGCGCTGTTGTACTTTGTACAACAGTTGTGATTTATATGCTATCATTTTGCAACAAAGATATCTATCGACACCAAACCAAAATGTATTCCTCAAGAATCTTCTTAAGAACAATATTCAACGGTTTTTATTTACAGTATGACCCTTGATAATGCGGTAAAACCAAAAAATATACATAAAAGTCGTATAATAATGAACGCACTATATACGGTTCGAGTAAACCACAGTTTGAAATCGGTATATCTCAAAATCCAGATAATATAGAAACTTCGGGTCTTTAGTAAAGTTGTTCAGGAGGTGAAGCGCTATCTGATGGTACCGCATTTAATTCGGAATTTGACCGCTAGGTGGCACTAGTGGGCATGGAAATTTTACTTTTGTTTTGCAAATATTTCAGGATCCTGATCATTCAGAAGGATGGCATCTTCGACAAAGTTGTTTAGTAAGTTAAGGACTATCATTGTTCGAGCAGGTTGATTCAAAATTTTGCCACAAGGCGGCGCTAGTGTGCTTAAAACTTTTGTTTGCAGATATCTCAGGAGCCTGACCACTTAGAGGGATAGTGTCTTCAACAAAGTAGTTCAGTAGCTCAAGGACTATCATTATTTGCGGTAAGAAATAGGATATTTTGCCACCAGGTGGCGGTAGTGAGCATAAAATTTTTGTTTTGCGGATACTGCAGGATCTTGACTTTTTAGACGGGTACCTTCAGCAAAGTTGTTCAGAAGCTCAGGAACTACCATTATTTTACAAAATCTCGAGCTCTAAGGATTAAACAAAGAAATAATTTGAACTACTGAACAACTCTGCCGAAGACGCCATCTTTCTAAGTGATCAGGCTCCTGAGATATTTGAGAAACAAATGGTTTATGCTCACTAGTGCCGCCTGGTGGCAAAATTTTGAATCAACTAGCTCTTACATTTTTTTTTTAATTTCTTTATTAGTATCATTCCAAACATTACATTCATTATTTCTTATATCTAGGTGTTCTGTGTTATTAGACAACACTATCATCCTAATTTGGTAAAACAAATCTAAGATATTATTAACATTTTGTTGACAACATATTACATTTTATTTGCCGTAGCAGTTCAGATTGTTTACAGGTGAGTTGATTTCACCTCCTTATGAGAGAAAAATAAAACGCTTTGAATATACTTAACCTAACTTAACCTAAACATATAACGCTTTAATCGTGGCAATAGAAGATTGTAACGATTTTTGCCTGAAATTATTAATTATTTTATTTGACATTTGTTCCAATGTTTCAACATTGGATATTCTATGTAACTCATTGGTACTATACCAGGGAGGAAGCCTCAGAATCATTTTCAAAATTTTATTTTGAATTCTCTGCAGAGCTTTCTTCCTGGTATTACAACAGCTAGTCCATATTGGTACAGCATACAACATGGCTGGCCTGAAAATTTGTTTGAATATCAAAAGCTTGTTCTTAAGACAAAGTTTTGATTTTCTAATCATAAGGGGATAGAGACATTTTACATATTTGTTACATTTGGCTTGAATGCCCTCAATGTGATTTTTGAAAGTTAAATTCTTATCTAGCATGAGCCCTAGATACTTAACTTCATCTGACCAATTTATTGGAACCCCTCTCATCGTGACAACATGTCTACTTGAAGGTTTCAAATAAAGAGCTTTTGGTTTATGTGGGAATATTATTAGTTGAGTTTTGGAAGCATTAGTAGAAATCTTCCATTTTTGCAAGTATGAAGAAAAAATATCCGGCGGAGAGGCCTGTGTCATCCGCAAACAAAGATTTTTGACATCCCTGAGGTTACTCAGGTAAGTCAGATGTGAAAATATTGTATAATATTGGTCCCAAAATGCTGCCTTGGGGAACACCAGCTCTTACAGGAAGTCTTTCAGATCTGGAGTTCTGATAATTAACCTGAAGTGTACGATTTGACAGATAACTTTGAATTATTCTAACAATGTATGTTGGAAAATTAAAGTTTTTTAATTTTACGATCAAACCTTCATGCCAAACACTGTCGAATGCTTTTTCTATGTCTAGAAGAGCAAGACCAGTAGAATAGCCTTCAGATTTGTTGGAACGGATCAAATTTGTTACACGTAAAAGTTGATGAGTGGTCGAATGTCCATGGCGGAATCCGAACTGTTCATTGGCAAAAATTGAATTTTCGTTGATGTGGGCCATCATTCTGTTCAAAATAACCTTTTCAAACAGTTTACTGATGGAGGAAAGCAAACTGATTGGACGATAGCTAGAAGCTTCTGCAGGATTTTTGTCTGGTTTTAAAATTGGAACAACCTTAGCATTTTTCCATTTGTCAGGAAAATATGCTAATTGAAAACATTTGTTAAATATATCAACTAAAAATGATAAGCTACTTTCTGGAAGTTTCTTGATGAGGATGTAGAAAATTCCATCATCGCCAGGAGCTTTCATATTTTTGAATTTTTTAATAATAGTTCTCACTTCTTCCAAATCAGTCTCCCAGGCATTTTCGAAAACGTTCTCTTGATATATTTTCGAGCTCCTGAGTAACTTCATTTTCAATTGGACTAGTAAGTCCTTAATTAAAATTGTGCGCACTTTCAAACTGCATAGCAAATTTTTGAGCTTTTTCGCAATTAGTTAGTAATAATTTGTTTTCCTCTTTCAATGCCGGTATTGGCTTCTGAGGTTTTTTTAAGATTTTAGATAATTTCCAAAAGGGCTTAGAGCCGGGGTCCAATTGAGAAATTTTATTTTCAAAATTTTTGTTTCTTAAATCTGCAAAACGTTTCTTGATTTCTTTCTGCAAATCCTGCCATATAATTTTCATAACAGGATCGCGAGTGCGTTGAAATTGCCTTCTCCTCACGTTTTTAAGACGGATCAAGAGTTTAAGATCATCGTCTATAATCATGGATTCAATGGAATTTGTTAAAGTTTCAAGAGCATTGTCAATATCAAGTTTAGTTTCTAAAGAAATGTTAACATCAAGATTGGAGTCAACATACGTTTTATATATATTCCAGTCGGCTCGTAAATAATTGAAAGTGGAGCTGATATGATTGAGAATCGCTTCATGCGATATTTGAAATGTAACAGGGACATGATCAGAATCAAAATCAGCATGAGTAACTAATTGGCTACAAAGATGACCAGAGTCGGTTAAGAACAAGTCAATCGTAGATGGATTTCTAGAAGAGGAAAAACATGTAGGGCTATCAGGGTATTGAATTGAGAAATATCCTGAAGAGCACTCATCAAATAAAATTCTGCCGTTGGAATTACTTTGAGAATTATTCCATGACCGATGTTTGGCATTTAAGTCACCAATGACAAAAAAAATTGACTTATTGCGAGTCAATTTTCGCAAGTCAGTTTGGAGCAAATTAACTTGCTGTCCAGAGCATTGAAAAGGCAAATAGGCAGCTATGATAGTATATTTACCAGACTGTGTTTCAACAGAAACACCTAAAGTTTCAAAAACTTTAGTTTCAAATGACGAAAACAGTTGATGTTTTATACGCCTATGAATGATGATTGCAACTCCCCCACATGCCCCATCAAGTCGATCATTACGATAAACAAAAAAGTTAGGATCTTTATTTAGTTTGGATCCAGGTTTTAAATAAGTTTCGGTAATAACAGCTATATGCACGTTATTAACTGTAAGAAAATTAAACAGCTCGTCCTCTTTACCATTCAGAGAACGAGCATTCCAATTTAAAATATTTAAATTATTATTTGGATCCATTAGAAAAACGTAATCCAATAACAATTTGTCTCTACCAGGCAAATTCCGGAAACGACCGTTATCGTAACGGATATTATCCTTCATCTGCCTGGCACGAGCCTCAACGACTCTTTTGCGTGAAATGCATTCCCAAAAGTTAGCTTTGTGAGGGCCCTTGCAATTGGCGCATTCAAACTTTCTGGTATCTTCTTTCACAGGACAGTCGTCCTTAGCGTGAGAAGAACCTCCGCAAATCATGCATTTAGCATCCATGCGACAATTTTTTGTACCATGACCCCACTTTTGGCACCGACGGCACTGAGTGGGGTTCTGGTAATTTCCTCCAGGTTTCTGGAAATGTTCCCATGTCACACGGACATCGAACATAAGTTTAGCTTTTTCTAAAGCTTTAATATTATTTAGTTCTTTTTTGTTAAAGTGAACTAAATAATATTCTTGAGAAAGTCCTTTCCGAACAATGCCAGATTGGGTTCTCTTTTTCATAATGATTACTTGGACTGGGGAAAATCCAAGTAAATCATTTATTCCATTTTTGATCTCTTCAGGTGACTTATAGTCACTTGAGAGACCTTTCAAGACGACTTTGAACAAACGTTCAGTTTTGTCGTCATAAGTAAAAAATTTGTGCTTCTTCTCTTCAAGATGTCTGAGAAGAAGTTCGCGATCTTTAAGAGTTTCCGGCAAAACGCGACAGTCTCCTTTCTTTGCGATTTGGAAGGAAACCTTGATTTCCCTAATGGAGTTCAAGATCTCCTGCCTAAATCCCCCAAATTCGGAACAACTGACCACAATAGGCGGCACTCTTTGCTTCCTCACTTGAATCAAAGAGCCTGGGCTAGAGGCTGCTTCGATTTGGTGTTCGGAAAATTTGTCTAGAGCATCGAACTGATTGCTCATTTCGATACAATTATTCATTTCACCCTTGGAAGAAAGTTCGCATTCCGGGGAAGCGTCCTTTCTTCCATTCTTGCCACGTGTAGTGACAGTTTTAAAACCCACTTTTATGGAAGGAAGTAGTGAATTCAGAGATTCACCCTTCCTTTTGTTTGTTGTTGATACCATGTTTAATTAATAAACGAAAGAAGACGTGACCTTCGAAAGGTTTTTTCCCAAGACGGTGTCCAAGAAGGATTACCACCGCTAGCTTTCGCCAACGGGTCCAACGAAAAATCGAAGGCACGGGTCCAAACAAGGATCGTAAAGGGATCAATAGTAGAAAAAATAGTACTGAAAAGTACTGTTTAAATAGCACTGAAAAGTACCGTTTTTGATTTTAGCTAGCTTAGCTTAGACTGACTACACATATCAATGGTTGCAATTCCGTGATTGACCGAAGTCAGTGAAAATGCACAAAGAATCAACTAGAAGTTCGGCTGGGATTGGCCATAATCTTCTTCAGTGTGCATAATTCAGTGCCTCTATTTATACAAGGTCAATAACGGCGCCGGCCACGTCCTTGCAGTCAGGTGGGATTGGGGGAAGGAATGTTAGTGTGTAACCTTTGCTATTTGGAGACCGTGTTTGCCTCTGCATCTCCACAAAGGTTACTGGAAAGGATGTTTGTTAATGGGGAAGATCGTTGGGTCAAAGGATTCACTTTGATAAGTGATTAGACCATGATAAATAGTTTTTTGTCAAATGTAAATATGCTTTTATGAAAATATAATATTTTCATTTAATATGAACAATTTCTATGTAAAGGAAAACTATGCCGACACTTGAGGTGACGAACCATTCAAAGTTTGTTGAACAAATATCTAAATGTAACATTCCTACAGCTGTCAGGACGAAAGCATGTGTTTTACTTATTTGAAAAGAAACAAAAACTCGATTGGCTGGAACAACATAGAACACTCTTATTCTTATGCCGACACTTACAGAGCCATCCAAAATTTGTTGAATAAAGTGTAGTGTCGAACCATTCAAAGTTTTTTTTATAATTACACAAATAAAGATAAAAAGAAAGGGGTGTTTTGAAAACAAAAAAAATGCTAAACATAAATAATTCATGAATTAGAGTTTATGTCGACACTCACAGTGACGAACCATTCATAGTTTGTTGTAAAATCATATTTACGACCTACCGTTGTATCGATTAAATGTGCAGTCATACATATTTTATAGATTAGAAATAGTAGCATGAAACGAGCTCACCAATTGATTCGTCATCCTTGACTGAGCAGCAACAATCACATTCAGCTTAACTCGTTTGCTCGGCTATATAAAAGCACTCAGAGAAAATAGGCGCACGACCCGAGAGGGAAAACAACTGACGACTGCTCGGGCTTTCTAGACGCACTGCCAAGGAGCAATCGTCAAGGTCGAAAGATTAAACAGAACTAACCGATCGCGGAACTTTTTCACTTCACTCGACCGACGCGCGACATGTTTGATCCTGCCCTCGTCACCCGCTCCCGCAGGAGCAAGCGTCAAGGTCGGAAGATCAAACAGAACTCTGAAAAGTACCGTTATTAATTTTAGTACTGAAAAGTACTGTTTGTGTAGCACTGAATAGTACTGTTTTATTGCTTTAGGTAGTTATAAAGAAAACTTCCAAGAGCAGAGAGAATTCGTGTACGCACAGCACGAAGGTACGATGCGCACTGCTAGCTCTTACAATGATAGTCCATAAGTTACCGAGCAACTTTGCCGAAGACACCATCTTTCTAAGTGGTCAGGATCCTGAGATCTGCGATACAAAAGTTTTAGCTCACTAGCGCCACCTAGTGGCAAAATCCCTAATTTTTTGGCTAAAATTATGATAGTCATTGAGCTACTGAACAACTTTGCCGAAGACGTCATTTTTCTAAGTGGTCAGACTCCTGGGATATTAGCAAAACCAAGGGTGTTGTACAAAGTACAACGCGCGACTACTCGCGTTAAAAAAATTCGCGCGACGACCGAAAGGTTAATGTCAGAAAACTTTTTTGATTAAATTAAATAAGAGGTTTTTAGTTTTTGGTAATTGAAAGTTATGTAAGGTTCCACCTATCAGCAGTTAATGATTAACTACTGCAAAATTCTCATAAACGTTAATTGAGATTAGCACACTTAGAGTTGTGGGTTGCTATTGAAGAAGAAAAAAAAACTCAACAACAACATAATTGTGATTCGATTTTTTTTATCTCTTTATTATTTGAAGAATTTGTTTTTCACAATTAATTCAAGAAATAGATTCACCGAATATCGTAGTGATCTAATATAAATATGAGAGTTCATTAAGGTTTCAAGAAATATGTATATTTCTCTATGATTCACAATAATGGAACAATTATACTTCAAAATGATGACACACTAATTTGTTTGACCCACATTGTTTTTGAGTCATTTTGAGCCATTTTAAATGTATTAAAATGTCTTTAAGCCAACTTAATCCCATTCAGAAAAATTCAAATAGGTATTTAGTTTGATTATTAGATTTGAGTTTGTCTTGTTTATTGTTGTTTGCATTTTACGAGCAAATCTTGTCTGACTGGACATTGAATGCGGTAACACAAATTAATCAAAGGATACTTAGTGACCATGATCCATATAATTGCCCACCTAGCAAAAATCAATCTTTGACTTCGCCTTCCTTATGATAAACCTTATCGCTTTTGGTACTCCCACTTTAGATATTTGCGTTTCAAACGCTTACCGCGTGCCGGTAATCCCGACTGTTTTTTCAAGATCATTTTAAATATTTTGGAATATTTGGTTAATACAAAGTTCGTACATTTATTATACAATTAAACCTCCATGAATTAATATTAAAGGGACCATCGACTCATGAAAACATCGAGTCAAACAACAGAATTTTGTTGTGAAGCTGTTTTAGGGGAGCATCGTTGTAACCATGATTTTTTTTAATTCAGTATGATCCCATGATTCGATATCCAGAAGTGGAACTTCGGCTCATGGAGGTTTTACTGTAGTTCTGAAATATGCCATAATAAATGTCTCACTCGCAATTTGTGGGGGCCCCTAAAATGTAGGGGGCTCGGGGGCCATGGTCCCCCTGGACCCCCATTCTTCGAGAGATCACTGATTACACCTGCGGATCTGAAGACCAACTAGAAATTTCTCATGTTATTCGGGGCTTTCTCAAAATACCAAGCTTCATTACCATATATCTGACGTGGTTTTTCACAAGCTTTGTCCCTCAAGCATCAGATGATGTATGATTTCAAATTTCAATTACGTAATGATTTCAGTTAGGTACCGCGTAGTTTGTAACACAGCGATACAAAAATTACCTTTTTGCAATGTCTCATCGTAATAGGCTGTTTTTCATCGCGCCAATCTGTCATGAAACGGCCTACTTTCCTGCTTGAAGTATGCAGTGCGGGAATAGTCATTACGTAACTGAAACCAGTGCTGTAATGATTCATTACGCAACGCTTTCTCATTACGCAACTGTTTTAAGTTGCGTAATGAATCATAACACAACAGTTTTTCAAAAATTGTAAAATGATTTAAATTGTAAAATTGTAAACGATTTAATTTCTGATACCCTCAAGTGGTTTTGTACGAAATTGCAAAAAATGTTGTACGTAGCTCGTTGCAGAACACGATTTTTACAGCACTCGTCGTAATTATCCTACTTGGCAAGCCTCGTAGGATAAATTTACGACTCGTGCTGTAAAAATCATCATTCTGCAACTTGTTCCGTAAACTACTATTTCGCGTGTCTCAAAAATCAAATTATTTATGTGTCTCCACTGCATTTGTTATTGCTGAATTCGCTGCCATTTTCTCCTGCACTTCACAATTTGTTGCTACGAGTCGTCCAATTAGTACAAATTTATTGATTTTTTAAGGAAGTTTTAACGATGATTTATAAACTTATTGTGGTAAATCAATCCACCGAGCATGAAATAGGACTTAAGCTTTTGTATGAGACATATGTTGATTGTAATTGATTGAATCGTTTTAAGTTATTAACATACTTAAAGCCTATAAATCAAAACTTATTGTTTCATTAATATGTCCAAGCACAATTTTTTTCTATGTAATCAGTACATAGTAATAAGTACCGTAACGAAAATATGACCAACTTCGTTTATTCATATTCTTCAGTATCTAAACATTGATTTCTGTAGTAAATTATGCGTAAAATTAAGTTTACAAGCTGGTTAATTTGCATGTAAGTTGAATGAAATCGATAAGTAATGTTTCTTTAACCTTTTGGTTGTCGCGCGAATTTTTGTAACGCGAGCAGTCGCGCGTTGTACTTTGTACAACACCCTTGGTTTTGCTAATATCCCGGGAATATGACCACTTAGAAAGTTGACGTCTTCGGCAAAATTGTGCAGTAGCTCAAGAGCTACACACTTAAATTATTTCACCGACCTCAGCAAAACTTTTCGCCGAGAACCCAACAGCTGAGAATTCGGTACTTATTTTACCGAGATTTCAGCAATCCCAATTTTTTGCCGAGATCTCGGCGAACGTTACCGAGATTCGGTAAACGTTTACCGAAATCTCGGTAAAAGTTTTACCGATAAACGTCAAATTATTACCGAGATATCAGCTGTTGGGTTCTCGGCGAATCCATTTAAGTGTGTATCATTATGTTAACCAAGAAATTCGGAATTTTGCCACTAGGCGGCGCTAGTGAGCATGAAACTTTTGTTCTGCATATCTCAGGATCCTGACCACTTAGAAAGATGGCGTCTTTGGCAAAGTTGTTCGGTAACTCAGGGACTATCATTAATCGAGCTAGTTGATTCAAAATTTTGTCATCAGGTGGCGCTAGTGAGCATAAAAAAATACAGTCGGGTCTCCTATTAAACGCATTCCTATAACGTGCACTCCTATTACGCTCACTCCTATAAGACACACCAGAACGTTATAGGAGACCCAGGGCTTATGGGATTTCATCACTTTGGGGGTGTCGTTGAATATCTCGTATGCCAAAAGAGATAGCACAGTACTGTCTTCGGCGAAGTTTCTGTGCTAAGTACGATCTACCTTTAGGAGTTGAGGATTATCCTTTTAGTTGAGAACTTGGCCGGTAGGGGCGCTTTTTCTGATTTGCACTATATGAACCATGAGGGATAAGAATGCAAAATTTTGTATCATATGATATCTCTAGATCCTGATGTTTTGGAAGGTTGGTGTCTTCGGAAGAGTTGTTCAGCACCTCAAGGGCTGACATGCGGTGGTTATTCTGATACGGAATTACGCCACCAGGCGGCGCTAGTGGGCATGGAATTTTTGTTTTGCGCATAGCTCAGTTGCCTGACCACTTAGAAAGATGGCGTCTTCGGCAAAGTTGGTCATAATCACAAGGACTAACATTATTTGAGCCCAAAGTTTCGAAATTTTGCCACTAGGCGGCGCTAGTGAGCAATGATTTTTTGTTTTGCGCATAGCTGAGTAGCCTGACCACTTAGAATGATGGCGTCTTCAGCAAAGTTGCTCATAATCACAAGGACTAACATTATTTGAGCCCAAGGTTTCGAAATTTTGCCACTAGGCGGCGCTAGTGAGCAATGATTTTTTGTTTTGCGCATAGCTGAGTAGCCTGACCACTTAGAGAGATGGCGTCTTCAGCAAAGTTGCTCAGCATCACAAGGGCTAACATTATTTGAGCCGAAAGTTTCGAAATTTTGCCACTAGTCGGCGCTAGCGAGCAAATAATTTTTGTTTCGCGGATAGCTCAGTAGCCTGACCACTTAGAAAGATGGCGTCTTCGGCAAAGTTGCTCAGTATCACAAGGACTAACATTATTTGAGACGAAAGTTTCGAAATTTTGCCACTAGGTGGCGCTAGTGAGCAAATATTTTTTGTTTTGCGCATAGCTGAGCAGCCTGACCACTTAGAAAGATGACGTCTTCGGCAAAGTTGCTCTGTATCACAAGGGCTAACATTATTTGAGCCCAAAGTTTCGAAATTTTGCCACTAGGCGGCGCTAGTGAGCAATGATTTTTTGTTTTGCGCATAGCTGAGTAGCCTGACCACTTAGAAAGATGGCGTCTTCGGCAAAGTTGCTCAGTATCACGAGGACTAACATTATTTGAGCCGAAAGTTTCGAAATTTTGCCACTAGGCGGCGCTAGTGAGCAAATATTTTTTGTTTTGCGGATTGCTCAGTAGCCTGACGAAAGTTGTTCAGTATGACAAGGGCTATCGATTTTTCTGGCATTGTCACGTTTAAGTAAAAGTGCCTAGAGAAAAATACATACATTATATTTTACATTTGGATAAAAGTGTGGCTAATTTCCTAGTTTTTTCGACGGATTGGGAGAATTTTCGATCAATTTTTTGATATGAGAAAGAGCGAGGATCCGTTTACTACTTAAATGTGTGATCGTTAGCTATTTACATGAACCAAAGAAAAAATATGTATTTTTATTTTTATTTCGTCATAGTATGAACTCCACATTTTCCAAGATATGGATTGGATAGAAATGAAGTTAGGTCAGAATGTCAGTCATTACTTATAAATTGGGAAATCAATTCACTAACAATCTTAATGAGATAACTAGAACTGGCCTTATCTCTTCAGTTACACAACACTCTTGTTTGAATATTTTTATAATATAAACCTTCTTTTTCATAACGATAATTCAATTCTATAAAAAAAACTTTTTCTCCCGATTTCTTCGTATATACAATACAGTAATGACCCGATTTTGTCTGCCCCCGATTTTGTCTACCCCCGATTTTATCTACCCCCGATTTTAGCACCTTTTTAGACCCGATTTTGTCTACCCCCGATGTCAACACCCTTTTGACCCGATTTTGTCAACCTTAAAAAAAACATTATTTTAATGTGGAAATATTAGGTACAACCATATTGTAAAAAGTCAGATATGGCATTGGCCACGTCTATACGATCATCCAAAGTATGTTCACTTTGTATCACAGTTGTCACAGAATACAGTTACGTTAGGGATCTTGTATATTATTACGGTTCATACAATAATATAAAAAAAACGCTGTAAACATCAACAAAAACATTAAGCGAAGTCTATGGATAAGAATAAATATAAAAAGTAGTCGAATTTTTTTTCCCGATTTTAGCTTTTTCCCGTTTTAGTCAACCCTAAATGCAACATGGGGCTGACAAAATCGGAACATTACTGTATCTAGAAATTCTCGGCTCAAATAATGTTAGTGCTTGTGGTACTAGACAACTTTTCTGAAAACTTTTTTTTCTAAATGATCAGGCTACTGAGCAATCTGCAAAACAAAAATTATTTGCTCACTAGTGCCGCCTAGTGGCAAATTTTCGAAACTTTCGGCTCAAATAATGTTAGCCCTTGTGATACTGAGCAACTTTGCCGAAGACGCCATCTTTCTAAGTGGTTAGGCTACTGAGCTATCCGCGAAACAAAAATTCTTTGCTCACTAGCGCCGCCTAGTGGCAAAATTTCGAAACTTTAGGATCAAATAATGTTAATCCTTGTGATACTGAGCAACTTTGCCGAAGGCGACTACTGAGCTATGCGCAAAACAAAAATTCTTTTCTCACTAGCGCCGCCTAGTGGCAAAATTCCAAACTTGAGGCTCAAACAATGTTAGCCCTTGTGATACTGAGCAACTTTACCGAAGACGCCATCTTTCTAAGTGATCAGGCTACTGAGCTATCCACGAAACAAAAATTCTTTACTCACTAGCGCCGCCTAGTGGCAAAAATTCGAAACTTTCGGCTCAAATAATGTTAGCCTTTGTGATACAGAGCAATTTTGCCGAAGACGCCATCTCTCTAAGTGGTCAGGCTACTGAGCTATCCGCGAAACAAAAATTATTTGCTCACTAGCGCCGCCAAGTGGCAAAATTTCGAAACTTTAGGATCAAATGATGTTAATCCTTGTGATACTGAGCAACTTTGCCGAAGACGCCATCTTTCTAAGTGATCAGGCTACTGAGCTATCCGCGAAACAAAAATTACTTGCTCGCTAGCGCCGCCTAGTGGCAAAATTTTGAAACTTTCGGCTCAAATAATGTTAGCCCTTGTGGTACTGAGCAACTTTGCCGAAGACGCCATCTTTCTAAGTGGTCAGGCTACTGAGCTATCCGCTAAACAAAAATTCTTTGCTCACTAGCGCCGCCTAGTGGCAAAATTTCGAAACCTTCGGCTCAAATAGTGTTAGTCTTTGTGATACTGAGCAACTTTGCCGAAGACGCCATCTTTCTAAGTGGTCAGGCTACTGAGCAATGCGCAAAACAAAAATTCCATGTCCACTAGCGCCGCCTGGTGGCGTAATTCCGTATCAGAATGACCACCGCATGTCAGCCCTTGAGCTACTGAACAACTCTTCCGAAGACACCAGCCTTCCAAAACATCAGGACCAAGAGATATCATATGATACAAAATTTTGCATTCTTATCCTTCATGGTTCATATAGTGCAAATAAGAAAAAGCGCCCCTACCGGCCAAGTTCTCAACTAAAAGAATGATCCTCAACTCCTAAAGGTAGATCGTACTTAGCACTGAAACTTCGCCGAAGACAGTACTGTGCTATCTCTTTTGGCATACGAGATATTCAACAACACCCCCAAAGTGATGAAATCCCATAAGCCGTGGGTCTCCTATAACGTAGATTCCTATTACGCCCCCCAACCATGTGTCTAATAGGAGACCTGACTGTATTTTGCAAATATCTCAGGAAAGATGGCCTCTTCGACAGAGTTTTTTAGTAGCTCAAATGCTTTCTTTGTTTAAGGCTAAGTAGCCCGTCATTCGTTTTGGCAACAATGATGACTTTTCAGCTTGCATTTCAAAGTGATAAAACTCAGTCTTGATAGTTTATATTGACCTAACAAAGTATCACTGTACGCGCTAACATGCATAAAGTATGCTGATACCTTTTCAGCTGTGTCAGTGCAAAACCAACTGATTTTCTTTGACTCCAAATCGTGAGAAAATTTAGCAACAATCATCAACGACGCGTATAAATTTCAATGACGGCCTACTTCGCCTTAATCCTTGAAGTTCGAGTTTGGTAAAATAATGATAGTTCCTGAGCTTCTGAACAACTTTACTGCAGATGCCTGTCTAAAAACTCCAGATCCTGTAGTATCCGCAATACAAAAATTTCATGTTCATAAGCGCCGCCTGGTGGCAAAATATATTGTTTCTTTGCTCAAATAATGATAGCCCTTGAGCTACTGAACTACTTTGCCGAAGATGCCACCTTTCTAAGTGGTCAGGCTCCTGAGATATCTACAGAACAAAAGTTTCAAGCTCACTAGCGCCACCTAGTGGCAAAATTTTGAATCAACTTGCTCGAATAATGATATCCTTAACTTACTGAACAACTTTACCGAAGACGCCATCCTTCTAAATGGTCAGGATCCTGAAATATTAGCGAAACAATAGTAAAACTTCCATGCCTACTAGTGCCACCTAGCGGTCAAATTTCGAATTAAATGAGGTACTATTAAATAGCACTTCACCTTCAGAACAACTTTACTGAAGACCCCAAGTTACTAAATTATCTGGATTTTGCGGTATACCGATTTCAAACTGTGGTTTACTCGAACCGTATATAGTGCGTTCATTATTATGCGACTTCCACGAACATTTCCATACCTGAGAAACCAGACGTGATATGCCATTTTCAAAAACGGCAATAGATTCAGCAACCTCAAATAACGCAAATAGTGATATTTTGGAGCTAGAGACAAAAACTTGTTGCACAGTATAATGGATGAAAATGGAGGTTTCAATTAGAATCTTCATTCATAACTTTGCAGAATATTTAGGAATATATTCTTCAATAGTAGACAAATTGTAACAAAAGCTTTTATGCTTCTAAAATAGCACATTTGTTTGAACAAACATATCGTTTATTTCCAAAAATCCTTACCATTAATCACAACACATTCGATGCCCAACATTCATCAAAGAAAAACTCCCTAAGATTCTCTGAACCTACCCAAACTAATGGCAACTCATTCAGGTCAATCAGAAGAAGTAGGCTACAATCCGGTCGCAGAGCCGGAAAATTATTCTGATTAGGGATCGATAAAAGATGACCGTAATCCAGCGAAAGGCGCAAAACCCGCATCAGCGAGCCTGCAGTGGCCCAACAGCTGGTCCTTAAGAGGCAATCACACAAGATGAGCCTAAAATTACTTTCTGCTGATATCACTTTCATCAATCATTCCGTCTGAGTGAAGGTCCTTTCGCCTGTCTTCTGAGGCTGACATTGCGCACTTAACCTCCTCACACTAGTACTGTTGCCAAGACCGGTATATTGATGGTTTAGGACCTCTCTCACTACTTGCGGGAATAAAACCTTCAATTTTTCGGTTCGCTTTCATGAAAACCAACACTTTGATGGGAAGTGAAAAATTCCATCTTATCGCTTTAATCCGATTGCCATGCAAAGTTAACAGAACTTAAGCGAATCTGGAGCGAATGATTAAATTTTGTCGACTTCTCTGAAAAACACTCTCAACTACACCAAAAAAAAAATGGCAAAAGGATTTTGTGACAATGACAAAAAAGGAGGCAACTGAATTCTTTAGATGGTGTGTTTTGAAATGATTGTTTTCCAATTAAAATTATATTATTCGTTGTTACCAGTATCTTTGAAATTATTTATGGAGCAATCTAGTTTATTTATGGAACATATTGTAATGGTAATGGTGAATACTGTTTTAATTATGGACAAATTTTTAGTTATCTATGATGTATCTTTTTTTATTTGTGCAATTAACAGTCTGCCGAAAAAAGTGCTACATTCGGAAAAGTTCACTCATCCAAAACGAAAGGACTGAAAATATCCAATTCATTAAGCACGTCAACCGCAACCTCCGCCGCCTGACATCGAGATGACGTCCGGTGAAATGCAGCAAAGAATGCAAACTGCCTGTCTGGTGGATGTAATCCGTTCGACAGTTCACATGTTGACCGATGATGAAGAGAGCAAAAAAGAAATAACCGAAACAGAAAAACGATCCCAATCGTGTGCTGAAATTAAAATAACATGTCGCAAGTACACGGGCCGATTTGAATTATTCGAAGAAGGAAAATATGACCATCACGGATCGGTGGATATTTAACTGCGCCAGAAGTGGTGTAAAGTTGAACACGAAAGTTGTTGAAATATGAGTCAGGAAAGGGGGCTTACAATCATAATCCTGACTGATGAAGCATGTCAACGTAAAAAGGTCATCACGTGGTGCTCCCGAGCCGTGGAGGTTGAGAAGCTGTAGAAATGTTTTTGCATTGTGAAAATGAATACATTCTTAATTTAAAGTTTACGACAGTTTATCCTTCCTAATGAATTATGCGAAAGGTACACATTATGCAAAACGAAAATGTTCATTCTTTTTGCTTTGAATAGAAGATATAAAGCTCCCTAGAATGGAAACCTGATGATATTTTGTACTTTTGACCATTCTGGGCACCACCAAAGGCACCTGTAACCTTTTTTTTCCAAAAATTTTCTTACGCCTACAATGTATGACGGCTCAGAGATTATGATTTCTTATTCTAATTTAAAAGAACATCAAGTCATGAGCAATTGAATTCAGCCATTCCAGATAATCTCGGAACCGGTTCCGATAGAGCACATTATGGGCATCCACTAAGGATTGTCCAGAAATTTCTCTAGGAGTTTCAACAGAAATGGCAACATCGATTTCCTTAGGCGTTGATGCATGAAAATCAACTTATTCTTCTTGGTATTTCACCAGAGACTCACCCAAACACTCTTATGATTTTCTCTAGAAGCTCAACAGTGAACTCCTTCCAGTGAGGATAGTAGGAAGGGGGGGTGGGGGGGGGGGGGTTAGTTTTGGTTGCTGTGTAGTAATTCCACCACAGATTCGTCCAGGGTTGCTTCCAATGATTCTATCGATACTTCCTTTTGTGATTCTTTCTAACAATACTCAAGAGTTTCCTTCCAACAAATTCTTTCTGTGATTCAACTTATTTCACTATTCATAGATACTATCATGGATCCCTCCAAGCAGTTTTCAATATATTCCAATATTTTTTTTTTCCAATGTCTGCAACATAAATTCTTTCCAAGAATATCTTAATCGATTTCTACTGAAATTCATTCCATGGACCTGTATGCATGAATGCTTCAAGAAATTTCTCCAGGCAATATTCGACGGATTCCTCCAAGAACGCTGCCAGACATTATTGGCGTAGGAACGAGGGGGCCAGGTCCCCCAGAACCATCCCGTCATAGCTCAGAAACTTTGGACGACAATAAAAATAAAAATTTGAAAAAAAAAATACATGATTATAACGTGAAGAAAAGTCTGAACGAATTGACAAATATTCTTCAGTAGTTACGTTATTTTTGTACAACAATTGTGGGAAAACCTCGTTTTTCGTCCACAGCATCAGAGTGGTAGTTCCGACTTCGGTGCACCGCCAAAATATTAGCTGTCTGACTGTAGGTCAATTGATTACCGCTAGAACCAGCTTGTTGTTCCTAATATTGCAAACAATAATGTTTCAAATGTTTAAGCATAAAGCAGCATATTCACTGCATTATGATTTCCCAAGTATTTAGAGGGTGCTCTGCTCGAGGTGTCCTGTGATGATGATTGCCGTAATAATAATTATCTAAATAACTCCATACATTAACTACAACCCGTACAATGTCCGACAAAAGTAATTGGGAAATAGGTAACATTTCTAAAAGAACTTCTTTGCCAAAAGATAGCTCAAATTTCCGGCGAAAAATATGTATTGACACATATATTGAGCTGTTCGGTAATCCAACCTGCATGGTTTTCAAATTGATTAACTCATTACGCGTGGTAATTATGGTGAAGATGGATAAATTATGGGAGAAATAACGTAAAAAATCTGCGTGCTCAGCTGGGATTTGAACCCAGGACTCTTGTACGCTAGACTAGTACTTCACCAACTAAGCTACCGACCTAGATAAGGCCTAAATCATAACAAATCTGATCAAGGAATTTCAGCCCAAGGCTTCAAAGAAAAGTCCAACAAATTTGATCATAGCTTTTTTTTTATTTTTGGCAATAAATTATTTCCTTGAATTTCCTACAATTTTCAGAAATAATTTTGCATGAATAAACTTATTACTTAAACTCTAAACTACGTTCTTCCAAGAAAAAATAAATAAATATTATCAAAAATTATAGTACAGTAATGTCCCGATGCTGTTAGCCCTATGCTGTATTTAGGGTTGACAAAATCGGAAAAAACTAAAATCAGGAAATATGTTTTGGACTGGTTTCAAGTTTTATTATAACTTGAAGACTTATTTTTATGATTTTGTTAATAAAAAAACAGTTTTTCTACTTCCGTTTTCTATGTACCGTAATCCAAGGTAACATTGATCAGTTTTTTGGATAATTATTATAAATTTCAAAAAATTTAGGAATAAGATGATTGTATAGACGTGGAGAATGTCATTATTGACTTGATGCTTCCAATATTGCAAGTAAAGACGTGTTTCAACTGATTCAAATAAATATAAATTTTAGGCTGACAAAATCGGGCAAAAAAGGATGCTAAAATCGGGAATAGACAAAATCGAGTCATTACTGTATAATCAAATTCCTAAAAAATATCCAAGAGTAGCTTCATACTTTTTGCTACAAATCTATTGGTAATCAATCAAACAATATTGTGAAATTTGTTCATACTTTCGATGTGAAGTGGTCCTAGAGGACAACTATTCCTCCTATGTCTACTGCTTATCTACAAATACATTGCCGGATTATGCTACTTAAAAAATAGTTAATCTTTCAAAAGTTATTGTTCAGACTCACATCGGCGTCATCGAAGCAGACAGCGCACAGTGGGACGAAACTAAAAATTGACGGTCAAAACCTCTTAGAGGCGTTTTAGCCCATATGTGTCTTCGGGACATTGTCTTGAATTAGCATCCCGAGTAATAATAAAAAATATTTTTTACATTAGACTTAATAGGGCACCCGATCAAAAAATATTTTTATGAAAAAAAAATTTTGGGCGGTAATTACTTCAGCAAAGTTTTAGATCCTTTCATTTTCAACAACTTTGCTGAAGATACTTGATATTTTTGACTTCGTTTTCACGGTTAAATTTTTAAATTTAACCTATTTTATTATAAATATCAGTTTTTTGACCATTTCTATGCTCAATGTGCAATTTATGAACATGACATGTTCTACAATATTTTATATATTACAAAAATACACAAATTTGTCGAATATACCAAAGCTGTGAAATCATCACATCGAAAGATATAATGAAATTATGTTAAAATTTATATAATTTTCGACCATTTTTCAAAGCAAGTTTCTCCTGAATCGGCACTTTTCGGCAACCATATTTAGTATAATTTGATGCCTTAATATATCAGCTAAAGCCTCATGGTAATAAAATGATCGGGTCTAACAGGGCACATTGATTTCAACTATTTTTTGACAAGCTTGGAATTTCGATCTTAAATAGTTTTTTTTACCCTTTTTTATACTCACTGTGCAATACTCTGTATTTATTATATCACGAAATAACGTATTAAAACAACACTTTTGTCACACTAAAGCTCAATTTTAGCGTCAAATCGTAGTTGTCGATAATTTGGCTTCTGTCACAATGCGTGAAAATTTTAAAAACAAATTATAATATGGTCGGTGTTCAAATAGACTGAACCAAGTGGTTTTCAATGATTTCAGGAAAACGCACCCCAGGCATTTGAAATATCAAAATATTTGCATTAGTTTTTTGTGATGATGCAACTTATCTATTTGATGAAACATCTTTATCAAAATACCATCAGAAAAATAAAAATTAATGGAGGTCCTATCATATCTCTATGACACCAAAATACCATCTGGTCCAGTCTCTCTGAACACCGATCATATGTATTTTATGATAAAAAGCAAATAACAATAGTGCGTGAAACATTATTTTACCAGTTAAACACAATTCCTCTCATTTTTCAACCATTAGTTTGTTGTGTCGGCAGAAGTAAACTTATGTCCGAAATTGCTGATACATAAAAAACCTACCTAGTAAATTCTCAAAAATAGTATTTATTTTAATAAAAACATTGTTTTTTTATGCAATACATTTACAGCTTGTCAGTTTATACAAATGGCTTCGACATAGTTGTACAGATTTGTGATATAAAAAATAACAGAATATCCCAAGTTTATTGATTTCACTATGAGCACACAATAGGTCAAAAACTATCTGATGTCAAAATAGAATTCCATACTTGTCAAAAAATGGTTGAAATCAATAAGCCCTGTGAGACCCGATCATTCTATTGCCATGAGGCTTTCGCTGATATAATAAGGCATCAAATTATACTAAATATGGCTGCCGAAAAGTGCCGATTCAGAAGAAACATGCTTTGAAAAATGGTCGAAAATTATATAAATTTTAACATAATTTCATTATATCTTTCGATGTGATGATTTCACAGCTTTGGTATATTCGGCAAATTTGTGTATTTTTGTAATATATAAAACGTTGTAGAACATGTCATGTTCATAAATTGCACATTGAGCATACAAATGGTCAAAAAACTGATATTTATGATAAAATAGGTTAAATTTAAAATTTTAACCGTGAAAACGAAGTCAAAAATATCAAGTATGTTCAGCAAAGTTGTTGAAAATGAAAAGATCTAAAACTTTGCTGAAGTAATCATCGCCTAAAAAAATTTTTTTCAAAAAATATATTTTGATCGGGTGCCCTATTAAGCCTAATATTAAAATTATTTTTTATTATTACTCGGGATGCTAATTCAAAACAATTTCCCGAAGACACCTATGGGCTAAAACGCCCCTAAGAGGTTTTGACCGTCAATTTTCAGTTTCGTCCCACTGTGCAGCGCGCGCAGTTGACCATTCAACAAAGCCAGCCACGCTTCCCATTGTGAACGTTTCCCGCTCGACGATCGCATCACCACAACAGCCTACTGTGACGATGGAAGCGCGCCAAAGCGCAATGCATTCACATACCATTCATCTCCGGACTGCTTGCGCCTATAAAAGGCGATCTGCATCGCATGTATTTTTAGTGTAGGGAAAGTGTACCAGTTATGGCCATATTGGTTCTCTATTTGGTCATATGTGACATTTTGATAACTTCCACATTTTAAATCTTTTTGAATGCTTTAACATCAAGAAATATCTTAAAACTAATTACTGCAACACACAAAAAAATTTAAAACTTGAAGACATTGAAGTTATCACGTATGACGAAATAGGGAACCATTATGTCCATAACTGGTACACTTACCCTATATTTCGTATCCCTCACCGAGCAGGCGCACTGCCTCTCGGTGAGGAGCAATAAATCAGGTTAACAGTCGATCAGTTGCTCGTTTCTTCTTGTCGCCCTGAGTCCCGTCGGTTATAAAATTAAAATTACACAACGTAGGGCCGTCGCATCCTGGCCGAAACAGTTATCTTTTTCCTTAGCAATTCCTCCTTTGATTGATTCTGTCTAATTCTTTTTTATAGTATTAATAAAAAATATTATCAAATCTTTCACGAAGTTCCTTCAGAAACATTTTAAATATACATCTTAATTTAGCTTGAGCTTGAGCTTGAGCTTGAGCTTGATTGGCCGCCCGTGGATGCACTCCAGTATCGCCAGATCAGCTGCACTTACACAAGGAACCAACCGAATGACTGCTTGGGACTAACAGGCATCCTCAGTGTATGAGTGCTGGTGATCTTCTATTTTTAGGCAACAATGGCACCTGCCACGTCAGAATGTAGACCAATGAGGGGAAGGGGGAGGAATTGATGATGCATTGAACTGGCTCCCACGTAGACCGTATATTCCACTGCATCCACGCCAGTTCATGCGGGAGTGTATGGATTGGGGGAAAGGCATGGCAGAGAGGTTTGCTTTTGTGGTTAGCAGACTGCCTATGTATCAGGCGTAAGAAAGGCGTGCGCGTGGAAGTAGGAAGCGTTAGGGAAACGGTTTCTTGTCCGTCTCTGGTTCTAGCATTTGCTATGAACGAATAGTTTGAGTGTGATATATTTAGAATGGAAGATAGAAGCAAATGAGAGATATACAACTCAAAGTACGAGGAAAGGGACGGGCCTGGGATTGAACCCATTACCTTCTGCATATGAAGCAGAAGCGGTAGCCATCAGACCACCAAGCCCGTCTTTTAAATATACATCTTAATTTACGTCACAAATACTCCAATGTTTTTTTTCTACCAATCCTACTTTGAATCTCCGGATTATACAGGAATTATGTACGAAAAATATTTTTGGAATGCCTCTTGCCTTCGAATCTTCAGAGAAAATATGTTGAAAACCCCCAGGTATACTTTTGCTTCCGATATAAGTATAGTGGTAGAGGAATCTGGACACATTTGGCAAAATAACTGGAAAGGGATTTATTAAGAAATTCGTGAATAAATTAGTAAGCATCTTCCTTAAAACATTACTTCCGAAATATTTTTGTAAATTCTGCAAAAAAATCCATATTCAAGAATTGAATTCTTGTGCAATTCCTAGACAGATTTCCTAGAAACTATCTGGTAGAAGTATGGGAAATTCTGGAATTATAGAAGGGGTTGTGCTACTTCTCTAGTTTAATTTCTAAAGCAGACCACGGTGAAAGCGAAGGAAGGGCAGCAAGCGCTTCTGCCGTCCGCATTCGCAGATCGCCTGCTACACTGAAACAAGCGTTGCAGTTATGAGAACCATGAACGTGTTTTTAAATTTACTATTCCAAACACGATTGAGCTATCATGAACGCTTTTTATTTGCGTTTCGTTCCCTCTCAATCCAACCGCGTCGATAGCCGAGCGGCTAGCGTTCGCACTTGGCAATGACCAGATCCTCGGTTCGATTCTGGTCTGCTGCAAGTTTTTAACCATGATATAGTAATTTTTACTATACAAATGGTGCCATGGTAAAATTGAATGCACAAAATATTCTAAATAAATGCGAATTTAGTCTGCACAAATCAAGTGGCGTTGTGTATTTAATTTAACCCTCTGATATAGTATTTTCAACCGCAACGCTGTTCTCAGTGTACAACAGTTATTTTTTCGCGGATTTGTCTATCTTTCTCTTCTAGAACTGTTCCGGAACCTCCATGTGGGACGTACCGACAAAAAACTCGAGGCCGGGGATTTGTTTGGTTCCGCCGTCGTCCATGCTGGACCAGCCACTCACGGTACAGCTTCCGCGCACGCAATTTGGCCACCGTGTTTTGCTTGTCAGTTCGGTTTGGCGCCTTCCTGACCTTAAAAACACGTAGCCCAGCCCGCTTCATGGTCTGTTGGACAAACCACTTCGACGAATTGACCTTTTTGGAAAAGTCTCCGGTGAAAAGGTTCGGGTTATTCTTAAAGTACTGCTTTATCTTCCGCGCCTTCTATGGGTGTTCCGTTTTCGGTTTTCGGCCGCTTCCAGGGCGCCGCTCGATGGTCTTCGTCTCCTGGAATATTTTCACATCGCGGGACTCGGTGGAATGGTGGATTCCAAGCCTTTTTCCGATCCATATGTGCAACTGACCAGGATTATCGATAACCCAAGGTTTGCTGGCGTAGCTCTTCTTGTTTTGAATGCATCTTGAAAAGTACTTGACAGATAGCGATAACATTTTGCATAGACACAGCACTCTAAGCGAGTATTTCCTAAAATTTCATTTATTTTTCCCCACACGATAAAAGGTTACACCCAACACAAAGTGTTGCATTTTTTCCGAGTATAACATTTAAACTTAAGCACTTGGTACAAAAATTGAGATAGGATATTATTTTCGTTAGAATACTCTTAGGACTTCAATCAAAATCCTTTCGAAATTCTCCAAAAACCCTCTTAAGGTTCTTATCTGAGCCCTTCAGGATTCTCATTAATTTCCCCTCCAATTTCTCATAAGTTTCGTTTCTGTATGGTTATAATCTGAGAGAGACTCGCAAAGAGGAAAAATATTATCGTCAAATGCATCCCAGATTCCCCTCTCACGAAACGTCAAATGCAGCCCACCGTTTTTATGGCTGAAAAAGTTAAAAGTATTGTATTCAAAGTAAACTGTTATTAAAAACCTCAGTCGGCGGAGCAGTTTTTTCCAAATTTGCTGAAAAATCTAAACAGAAGATTAATTATTTCTAATGTCTGCTACGTTTGCTGGCATGAAATTTCACTCAAACGGCTATTTATGATTCGATGTGAGGCAAACTCAATCATTTTTTGCTAAGAGGTTCATGTGAGGATTTGAACAGCATGCGCATAATTGGTATAAACACAAAGTGGAATAAGAAAAAAACTCAGCAATCACAGAAAAAGAAGACCGTCTTCGCGAGTCTCGTCTCAGGTTATAATAATCCTTCCAGGATTAAGAATCAGAAATCTTCAGGATTCATAACCAAATTTCTCAGGATTTTTTATCAAAATTCTTCAGGGTTCCTATTAAGTTATTAAGAATTCCAATATCAACCCTCTTAAGGATTCTAATTGTAACTGTACATTTGGGATTCTGGAATTCGGGGTAATGATACATCCATGGAGATGTAATTCGGGGTCACGGCATTCGGAGTAATGGGTTAGGATCCTCTCTAGATTCGAATCAAAATCCTTTAATTATTCTCAACAGAATCATTTTAATATTCCCATCAGAATCATCAAAACTCCTCTATCATTCTCAATAGAATCCTTCCAAGATATTGAGAAAATCAGAATTCTCATAACAATCCTCTCAGAATTATTATCAGAATCAGAATTTTCATTAGAAATTTAGCTAGCCATTCTGTGTTGAAACTCACGTTATAAAATTTAAAAAAAAATCATTAGATTTCTACCAGGATTTTCTCCAGAATCCTCTCAGGATTTTTATCGTAATTCTCTAAGTAATCTCATTCTTATACTCTCAGTATTCTCATCAGTATTGTCTCAAGATTCTCATCAGAATACTCTCAGGATTTGTATTAGAATCTTCCAATAATTCACATCTGGATGCTATCAAAATTCCCATCAGAATACTTTCAACCTTTTCATCAAAATCTTGTCAGAATTTTCTTAAAAACCCTTTCAGCCATCATATAACATCCTATCACGATTCTCTACCGAATCCTCTCATGTTTCTCTGCTGAATTGTTTCAAAATTCTCTCATAATTCTCATAAAAATCTTCTCAGGATTTGCATAAGCATACTCTCATTATTTACAAAAGAATAATCTAAACATTTTCATCAGAACACTCCTTTTGGATTATTATCAGAATCCTCATAAGATAGACACCATTTTTTTTATTCTCATCATTATCCCCTCATAATTATCTCAGGATTTTGAAAAGAATTCTTCCAAGATTCTCATCAGAATTCTCGAAACATTCTCATCAGCCCCCAAGTATTCTCATCATTCTCATCTTTCAAGGACACTCATCATAATCCTCTCATGATTCTTATCATAATTCTTCCAAAATTCTCATCAGAATCCTCTCAGGATTCTTTCAAAAATCACATAGAATAGCAATCTATAATAATTAGTACAAGTTCGTTATGATTGAAAGTTAGAAGACATTTAGAGTAGAGCGATTCTAAAATTCGAGTGGGACAGTAATATCTTTTTATTATTTCTAGCTCAATTTATACCAAATGTTATTGATATCATGGTAATTCGAATGTTGAATAGATTTCACTCCTAGTATTATATAAATCGATTTATATTTGATAAATATGACTGTTTGTTGTTTAAGACGTAAAATTTATAATTTTCGGTTGGAATTTATTTGCATGGAACAAAAAAAAATAGAGTATCATTCGTTTTTTTATGATGTTACACTGAGAAAAAAACCACGAGTTTGATCCGTGTGTTTAAAATTATGGATCGATTTATGAACGTCTATATCGATTTGTTGTGATTTTCTTACAAACCTCGTGTGTGTTACACATTCAATTCTTTAGTTTTGCTTCATGGACCGATTCATCAACCGACAACATGAATTCCATAATTTTCCACATAAGTTCCTGAAGCTTTCCATTTCAAATTCGTGTGTGTCAACCTATGGGTGCATAGATCATCACCCAACACGGATTCAGTGTGTTTAACTTATGGTTATCTTGTGTCATGATCATCATGTTCAAGTTGGTCGATTTAAAATCGATGAGCTTGCTGTCGATTTCCTTGTTCCAAATTTCTAAATTGTTAGCGATCAACCCATAGTGAACTAATTTACGGTCGGACCTCGTGTCGAACGACAGTCATCATCATGCTCCAAAGAGAAAAAGCAAATTTAGAAGCTGAAAGTGTTAGAGGAAAATTTGCGGATTCGTTTTTCTTTCAATTAGTGAAGATATCCGAATGAAGATGATGAGTTCATTCTAATTTTCTATAAATGAAATGCATTACTTCCAACATTGGATATAATGTATGGTGTTAGAGAATCGGATTCCACTAAAAGATTTTCCTTGCTTTCAGCTTCGAATAAAATGAAATATGCCAATCCCGGGCTTCCCAAAATATGGATTTGCGGCGCCACGCTTGTTGCTGACTCACTTGCTTGCAAAAAAAACATTCAAGTGAGCTTGCGATAAGCAGAGGAGCCTCGAATTCATATTTTGGGGAGCAAGAGTTTTTCTACCAAATTTCTTCATGTGACATTCATGTTCTATCATACATAACTATCTAAAGCCACTACATTTCGAATTCAATAAGCAAATCAGTTGGTTTTCATGATTTAATATATAGACATTCATGTTTGTTTCACATGACAACCTAATGTTGATACACATGTTATTATACCGTGAAGTCAATTACGAAATCCATATGGCTACCACACTCAAGTCATGTGGTTTTCCTCTTTGCGCAAATCTATAAGTAAAACACACGACCTTGACATGTAGATTTTTCTCAGTGTAGGGCGTTTCTAGGCCTAAATTATCATAAGGACGCTTTGAGGTGTATTAGTTTTTGAATAAATACTTTGAAATCAGTTTAAGCCATAGTAGGTGTTACAAGCCGCAGCGAAGGTTATCGTTCTTCTAGCAAGGCAATGATGACAACACATTGCTGTTAATAATGTCATATGCTATAAAGCAAATTTTTATTTTTATACTAGAGGTCCCGGCAAACTTCGTCTTGCCATCAAGTAGGCTGTTGAACAACGCAAAGGATATATCCCATACAAAATGACAGTTCCGTTCACTTTCGTTTTTCTGACTTTTCTGGTGAATATCCTAGAACTTTAATACACACAAACACGTCGGAACCATTGACGAACTAAATGGAGAAAGAATCATACAAATCCGTTGACCCGTTCGCAAGCCATTTCGTGACATACAAACACCACTCCATTTTTATTTATATAGATTCATTACTTACATTTTTTGGTGTTTTCGCTTATAACAGAATTGGTTCTACGCTCTTCGTCTTTGTTTGTACGCTTCTTGTTTATGTATTCGCAGCTGTCAACTATGAAAAGCAAAGCAACCGAAAACACCGAAGTTTGACAAACACATATTAAGACCAAATCCAACAGATGTCCAGGAGAATTGAGCTACTTTTACCCGAACGTCGGTTCCCCAAATGCCAGTTTCCCAAATTACCCCTTTCTCCGAATACCATTTTTTTGAATGACCCGTTTCTCCGAAAAGTGGAGCAGTTCAAATAGGTGCTATTAAAAATTTTCAGTGGTAGGTGGTATTTGGTCATTCTCAACTATACATGTTGAGAGAAATGCTGAGGACGGTGAAACTCGTAAGAACTGTCAATCAAATAAAGCAGGGTGCATATTAGATACGTTACGTTCACCACCCTGAAATGTATAAGGCGGCATCCACAAATTACGTAACGCTCTATAGGGAGGGGGGAGTATGCTCATGCGTTACGGCTCATACAAAAATTTAAAAATTATCATACAAAAAGCGTTACGGAGGGGGGGAGGGGGTCGAAAATTTCCAATTTTAGCGTTACGTAATAAATGGACGCTGCCTAAAGTTATGCCAAGTATGAGTCTGAGGCATCTAATTCTTCCGAAAGAAGTGCGCTTTGCGAAAGAGAACCACGTGATTATTGAACTGAAATCTAATTCAGCTCAATCGGTTAACTTCTGCGTCCATGAGTCCTCTCGTAGAGTAGAGGTAACGCGCCCTATCTAGAGACGTGAAACTCTTTCGCAAATTTCACATCAATTTGTCCATTTAATCCAATTGCAAAGTATATGTAATGTTTAGTTTTTTGATAGTTGCTAAACTTCCACTCAGCTGGTTAGCCGTAAACTACGATCATAATTAATCAAAACAAAAACTTTTCGGGGAAGTGGGCTATTCGGGGAAATGGGATATTCGGGGAACTCTTACTCAAGGAACTTGTGTTCGGGGGAAGTGACATTCGGAGAAAAGTAGCACAATCGGCCAGGGGTTCGCAAAACCATTCTCACGTACCAGTGGGCTATAAGTTCGAATCAGCGGGGTAAAAGTTCGAGCCATTAACTCGCGGAAATAATTGCAGATTGTCTACTTTTTACTTAGTTTTGCAAAAAAGTAAGAGGTTGTTTCCGAGACACGACCGCCAAGTTGACGTTGGATAACGTTAGCTTCTTCTATTTCCTGATTTAGGACCGTCACGAACTTATGAAAGATTTCTAGGTACTGACAAAAAATCTAATCAATTTTCAAACTATTTGTTGCATGTCAATTCTGATCTATTGTGGACATTGAGTGTTATTATTTGGTTGGTTCGGTTAACACTTCAACACCGATAGAACCGGTGGATGGAAGATGAAGCATGAGCGGTAACTTTTGCTCTCCAAACAAATATACCGGTTGAACGTTAGGTCCATTCATGATCCACTAAGATTGGTTGCTTTAGTGGATTTCGAACCCAGTTTGAGGTTGAGGTTCTTGTCCATGAAGTCCGCTAACTCTGTGTACTCCTCTTTGCTCAAATCGATGTTGAAGTTACCTGTCACGATGATTGGTATGGTCACCTTTTGATACTCGAAGAAGTTCCGCGCCATGAAGAACTTCTTCTGCTTCATTGTGGTATCCGGAGAAATGTAGAGGCAAACCAGTAGTGCCCGACAATTCATTATAGTGATCTTGGCACCGCAAATATCACCATAATCATCTGACAAGCCCAGCTCCACATCATAACAGGTGCAGAGTTTGCGAATCTTGTGCGCCACAGCAATCGTTGTTGCTGGCGGTGAAATCGATCAGGACTTCTTGATTAAAGCCACGGGACGGTGTTTTAATCACCCTCTCCATTTGAAAAGTTAATCTCAATTACCGTGAATTCGGGTGAAATTGATCAGTAGGGTGAAATTGATCACTGTGTCACTCGATTTTATTTCTTCCTAATGGAGCACAAATATCAATATAACCTGCAATGAATGAACGTTGTTTGTCGTAAGTATGTCCAAATTGTGTGTTGTGAAGTTTTTTGCGTTCAAAAATGTTCATTTCGATTAAAATAACGTAAAATTTCAAAATTTTGTACGGTGCAGTGATGACAAACATCAATAAACTTCTATTTCTACACACAAAAAAAATCTTAGATTTACACGTAACGTAATTTTAGCCTAAATCATGCAAAGTCATTTCTCATATATTATTCAATGATAAAACCTATAAACACATCTATTATATACAACATTGTTACCAAAATCCTTAATATTGAACGCGAAACATCTTCTCTCGAACAATGTTGCATGCAAAACGGCTCAGTTTACATGATTTTCACGCTGAAAATTCAATCATAAATAATGCACATGGAATGACAAGCCGTCGATCCATCCATGTGCATTATTTTTGACAGAATATTCAGCGTAGAATCATGTAAACTGAGCATTTTTGTTTGCAATTTCCCTTTCAAGATGCAATAAAGCAAACTTTCAAAAAAGTCTAAAAAATAATGGGTTGAACCTACAAACAATTGTTTGATCAAAAATGCTTTACAATGTATTTAAAAATGATAATGTGGTGATATTGTTTCAATAAAGTGGCATTTTGCATGATAATTTTGCAAATTACTAACAGATGTCGATGGAAATCTTGCACACCTCTGAAAAAATTGATATGTTAATAAATGTGTAAAATTATAAGAAAAAATGGTTTTTGTTAATGCTAATATATTCTGTGCCATAACTCTCATGACATTGTGTAAAAAATATTTTGAAAAATTCATTAACAAGCATTTGAGAGCAAATACAATAATCGAAAAAAGTCGATTTTTAAGGACCTCGTTTTTTGATTTTTTCTTTCTACACGTTAATGGTAATATCGAACGATTGTAATGAATAAAAAATTGTTTTTCGATTGGATAAGTTTCTTTGCATATTTATGAAGTAATGTAAGCAAAAAATGTTATTATATATAATTGCCGCTGTATATGACAGAGCTTCAAAAGTTGATTAAACAAAAGTGACTTTCTAAAACCGACCTTGTTCCAATAATTGAGCTTTTTTAGAGCAATAATTTATTTTTTTAAATTTCTTTTTACGGGCTGTGTGAAGTGAACATATTTTCCGATAGAATAAGCTTTTCATCCTATTTTGTTTGATATACATTTTGTTCAATACAAATAATCGAATCTTCAGAAGACACTTCAAAAATGTAATTTTGTGCAAGATTTTATTTTCCATGCTTTATAAACCTTGTTGTATTTATATTAAGGCTGCATATTATTCAATATTTTTTTAGCTGCTTCAATATTTGATGACATGAAGAAGATTTGCGTGGAAAAAGCTTTTAAAAAGATGAACTACGCTCTGAGATATACCGTTTTGAATGTTTGCGACTACTTTTCGATACACTCCTTACAATATTGGCAAATGTTGGATGTAAGATCATGAAATGTTTCAGTTTCACTCAAGATTGCAAGCATTTTCGAATGCAATGAGACAGTTTACATTAATTATCGTTAAATGTTCAGTTGCAACTCGATTTACATGAATATCATAAAAAAATACGCGCCATGTAAATTTTAGAATTTTTTGCTGTGTAGACAACGATTTGGACAAGATATAATCCTGAAAGTTTGTGAGGATACTTAAGATATATCCCCAAACTAGATTTCATAACCTAAACTCGTACCAATTCGTTGATTTGGTTGAAATAATTGAATTTCTGGTATATATCAGGAAATTCCTTAGAAAATTGCATACATTTAGGCGTTTTCTGCGTTATTCTTGAAATTTAAACATTCATTTTTTCTATAAATATTGTATTGTTAAGAATTTGGCAATTATATTCGGATGCAGGGAGCTCAAATTTATTATGTAAAGTTGTTTTGAAAACTAACAATAATGGCATTGATAAGTGATCAATTTCACCCCGAAATGAGATCTCCCGATTTTTTATTTTAGACATATTTTTTAGCACTAAAATTACATTTGTTTGAAAATTTCGATACTTGAGTCAATGAGGCCTTCATACTTGTTTTCCTGTATTCAGTTGTTTGGCATTGTCAACATTATAGAAATCCGACAAGAAAACCGTGAAAAGTGATCAATTTCACCCGAAATTACGGTACCACTCAATAATCGATGCGAAAAATATATCACTAGCATAATATATATATGTAGTGCATAGGCCATTAAATTTTCAGTTTAACCGGTTCACTAAAACTAGAGATTTGCTTCTGCAAAGTTTTGATGATAATTGTTAGAGTGAGACAAAAGATAGGGAAAATAACACGGTCTCCCGTGTCACCTTAAGACCGATCTGCGATTCCAGAGCACGACCGTCATGGCCCTGCAGGAAGCGAGCGTGGCCTAACTGGTCGGTTTGTTTGAGGATACCAACCTGTACGCGATCCACGCCAAGCGTGTCAGCATCATGCCGAAGTTCAACCAGCTGGCTCGTCGTATCCGTGACGAAGGCGCTTAAATTGCATTGAAGCACAAAAACAACAACCCTTTACAGGGCCACAATTGATTAATTAATATTTAGTTATCAATTGTAATTTCGAATGATAAGTTTTTAACGGAGATAAATGGCAAACAAAGTTTTATCTAGGTTCCCGTCGCTCGGGTCGGGCGGCGGTAACATTTTTGCGGTCTTCTCTGTGTGTGTATTTCGATGCGATCGACAATTTCTTACCAAATCAAAACGTTAACAAAGCTGTTGCTGATAAATTTTAGCTCTTTGTTTGCCAAGTTGATACTGATTGCTCTAGCATGCGACGACGACAACGGCATCATTCAATCATCACTAAATGCGAGGCAAACCGTGATGGATTCTTAATTCAAGTGCCGTTCGCGATTTATCCGACTCATGCACACACTGTCGACGATTGTCCGTGCGCGCACAATATGAATTTTATTTCTTGACATTGTGATTCTCGAGAAGCATTATTTAGCCGTGATAAATGATTGCATGCAAATTACTGACCAAAATCTGAATCAATCACATCCAATCACCAGTAATGCGCTCTGCACGGTGGAAAATTCTCACAACTCTTTCAAAATGAAATGGTCGTCCTGAAAAGGACGGTTGAGGCTAGACACCGTCGATCGAACTGGGTTGTCAATCCATTGTTAGACAGAAACACACCAAAAGATTACCGAAGACGATTAAATCGAAATGCGGTCGGTATTTTGTGCTTCCTTGTTTTCGTTGGTTTGCTCACTCCTCCGACGGTAATTTTCAAGGTTTCTAGACGCGTTCTCCACGAATTTGATGGTCTAGCTGGATGCCCATGGCCATGATGAGCGATTTCACGGAACCCGCAGCATTTAGCTTGGGTTGGGAATAAACAAGAGCAGAAGCAGCGACGAATGTGTAAAATTTATTCCGATAGGAGTCCTTCTCCAATTGCTGGTCGACGATTGACTGATGAGCGCGGGGCTCATTGATGCTTGGTTGGCTTCGACTGAACACGATAGAATAAAGAGGAGTAAGAAGAAGACATAAAGGGGCGTTTCAATGTGAATTTTGCATGACGAAAAGTTTATTCATGAAAATCAATAGTTTTCATTATTGGAGTCGATTCGTAGAAAGATTTCCAATATTCAATGGTTAGCTATTGATAATCAATAGTTTTCTTTTGTATGAAGGAAAATTTCTGATCCATGCACAATGGTCGAAAAAAAACGAAGTTTGGCCAAAACTAGTTTTATCGCCTCAATCGATGAAATATGTAATCTGAATATGTTATTTGGCGTTTTATTGTTTCGGAAGGGGTTATTCACATATTACGTAACTTATATTTTTTATTTTATTTTTTATTAAAATGCAATCAAATTTGACTGAAAGCACAAATTTTGTTTGTATTTTAACGAGTTTGATCAAAATATGTATGAAAAGTGGTCAAATATATTTAATATCAACTTTGTATGAAAAATATCGTCAAAATGTATGAAAATATTGAATTATTCAAATTGCTCTAACTTGCAAATCAGCAAATTTCTGCAAAAAATTCAAACGTTTTTTGTAAGATCTGAGGGTCTATTTTTAAGTGCAATATTCGAAATGGCGGCGACATGACGCGACAAGAATTATTTTTCATGTTCAAAATCATCCAAATTACTAAAGTGTAATATTGCAATTTCAGAGAAAACTTTCCGTTTTACGGTTCAACGGAAAGCTACCGCAGCTGTCACATCACTGATTTGCACTGGTAAATCATCAGTAGGCTTCAATGATACCTTGGATACCGTCTTGATGATTGTTGTTTGTTGGTGTTTTTCATAGCGCTTTCTCTTTCAAGCATACTATGATTGAATTGTTTGCTTCAATGATAGAATGATTTCGAAGCCTGCGGTAGAACTTTGACAGCTGCGGTAGAACTCGGCGGCTACCGCAAAACGGAAAATTTTCTAAACAACCGTAATATTGAACAGTATTAAAGCTTCAACCAAATATTTTTTTCCATCCTCATGCTCGATAAAAGTGTTGAACCATAAGCTTTCAGATAGCGCGTAACTTTGGGAAAATATTGCATTCCTTAAATATGAATTTTGTACTTTATTTTATTGTTACATTTTTCAATTTTTTGACTTCAGTCAGTTTGACGTCATAAAAGTCAAAGAAAATTAAATTTTTGTTAAATTTCAATTAGGAATCATAATAATATAATACATGAGGTATATTTTAAAATAATAACAACCATAAAAATCTCAAAATTATGAAAATTTTTCAATGAGAATTTCTTTTCAGAAGCATTCTAAATATGTCGCTATTTTGTTACATATGGTCTCATAAAATATGGCAAGTCTAAGAACCTGTTAGAAATGCCACTTTATTTTACAATCGTTGTGAAATGTTGTGACGGCACTGCAGCAGCGTCCGCGAATACAGTATCAAATTGTCGTGCCATCATGACAAATTAAGTTTTGTATGAATCTGTGAGATTGATTGAGAAATATAAGATGTAATAAGGTAGGAAATATTATTCTTTTAACTCTTTTCAACACATTTGATGGCCCTAAAAAGCGCCGATTTGCTTATACGACGAACCAGCAAAATGACGTGACGTGGATGGCGCACAAGAGCAACGGGTTGTGGATTACCGGGCATAAATCGAAATCTGCAAACGATGCTCACTCTTAAAATCTTGAGCGATTTCACAAGTCCGACGCTCGATTAGCCGCAGCTCCTCGGATCAGCAACTCAGAGGGCCTGTGGTATTTCGTTCTTAGCGGGCTTGCTTCTTGACCACCAATGCTGAATTCAAAGTCGAAATCTGCAAGCACGGATAAATTTGCGGCGGCGATGACGACGGCTTGGACGCTTTTCCGAGCGGCAATAGTTCGCAGCTCGGAGAAGCGCCCAATCCATCGTCATCGCTACCGCAAATCAACGTCAATCAACGCGTCTTCCTCTTCCGACGACACAAATTGAACTGTGACGGCGGGAGCAAACGCTAAGCGTAAATTACTCGCCCGACCGTGTTCACAGTTCGACCGCAAAAAGAAAGAGGGAAGAAGCAGGACCGGTGCGCTTTTATAGTGGGAAGCGGAACCAAAAATGTGCTTGAACGTGATTGGTTAGATAAGAAAGGGGTCAACATTTTACAATTTTTCAATAGTTTGTTGCCAATAATCAATAGTGTCCTCCATTTGAATCGACGCGTAGATAAATTTCCGATCGATTGATGTATAAATATTGAAAATCTATCGACAAATGGCTGAGTTATTAGCGGTCAAAACCTGACCATTTTTCGTACATACTCAATTTTTCGTTTTTTGAAATTGTACCCCCATATGTTGCCGAAGGACGTTATCCAACGTCAAAATGAACATCATGCGAAAAACGTGAGCAAAACTAATATTTTTGAAAATTTTCATTGCGTATCCGAAAATATGTCCATTAAGGAGTGTAACCCATTTAAAAAGAAATTTAAAAATATCAGAATTGACATCATATCATAACGATATTCACCTCGCTGAAAAACCTCAAGACCTTCGAGCGAAAAGTTACGTCAGTTCTAATTTTCAAAAGTGATTTTCTAAAACCTTAGTTTTCGTTGATATTTTCACTTCAATTGACCTCTATATCAACACGAACACTCCTATTTATGCTGTTAATCGTCCGTGCTTAATAAAAATTCATCGTAATTTGTTTTTTCTCGGAAAAAGGCAAGGTGTTTATTTTAGCACCCCTGTTCATTTTACCACCACTTCCCCTACTAGCGTATTACAGGATTATTATTATTTGATTAGAATTGCACTCCGTACACCTTCAAACGCGTTGAACGTGGTCTATTGCAAGTTTTCGCAAAATAATTTTTACCCTGCTTGAAAGCTCTTGTTTTAAGCTTTCGAATGAACTAATTCTCATCGCGGGCATTCACGGGCTACTAATGTCTTACGGTACTTTTATTAAAAATAATATGTTTTTTGAACAAATTTAAATTCAATTCACTTTGTATGAATATAATGAAAATTTTTATTCAACTCAGGTGTGCTTTATGTATATACAAACAACTTTTCTGAAGATACCATTTCGGCTTGAGCTCTCTTTAAATTCATAAATAGCTTGTGAAAGATGGATCGTAAATATTAATTTTCTTGAAAAATCATGTCCACGGTCCACTCAAGGAGCTGTATAAAATTCAAACTCCAATGAATCTGCTTCAAACTTTGAATTTGAACAACAGAAGTGTTGAGGAAGTCGGGAAAAATATTACTGTTCGGATAAAACAACTTTGATTTTTGAGGTTTTTGGCCGCCCTCGGACCATTGTGCAACGACTACAGTTTTTTTTCTGTAAATCTTGATTATTCCACTAAGGTTGAACTTTTGCCCCACCTTACACTACCCTTAGGCTTATGCGCTTGAGACTTGCAAGCGCATACTGAATGGTTTCAAAAGTGGGAGCGTGCATCATATCCGGAATGATATCCATTGGGCTCATCATTAAAGTAGATGTCCGAAAAAGTATCAGAGGACTCCAAAGTGCATGTAATGAAACAACGCTTAGAGGTTGGATGCAGAAATGTAATCCCAGTAGGAAAGCTCTACTTGATGAACGCATCTCTTCATTGTTAATCTACCTACTGAGATTTCCAATCTGATTTTTTATTGATGTAAATGGACGACTTCTTGTGATTTTTCTTTAGAAAAGTATTTGTTTCCCATAGTAAATCCCATACAAATTTTGAACGGCTAACGCTAAATTAAGTTTCACCGATTCAGCTGAAGTTTTGAACAGTTGTAATGAGACAATAGTGACATCCAAAAAGGGGACTGAAGCGAGAATTTATATTTTCTATGTAATCATGTCCCACGCTACTGCACACGCAAAATTTTCCCAATTTTGCAAAATCCATTAAATGGGGTTTTTGAAAAAAAACAACATATAGGCTAAATATGGCAGTTAATGATACATTAAGGATAAGTTATTCATTTTCAATCCGTTGTTCGGAAAGTTTTCAATGGAAATCAATATGTCCATTTAACTCAGTCCAAAATATAATTTCCATACAAGTCCGCAACAATATCACTCTCTTTGACAATCAACTTTTAACAATGAAAAAAAAAATGCAAAGTCATTAATTGCACTCCCAGTCAAAAGCTTCTCCGATGTCAGAGATTTCCTCCCCCTTGAAAACAAGTGAACCGGATGAAAATGTGTATTGATATCAGCGCAAATGAGCTAATTAATCACAACCGCTTTAAACTCTTCCCAAAGTGCACACCCAAATTGGTCCGTTAAATTGCAACATCATCGTTTCGGGACCTTCACGATGCTCCCTTTTAACCGTGCGATAGTGCTTGAAAAATATTTATGAAAAAAAGATGATAAAAATAACAGCGTTCGACCCACCGACCAACGCCCCCTTCCAGTTGGCGGTTGTTTGATTACATGGATATTAAAAAAAAAAAAAAGTGCGATTTCACGAATCGAATATCGCTGCCTGCCGGACTAGTGGACGTTCTCTCACCAATCTGCTGCTGCTACAGAGCCCTTTCGGGAGCGCGCGTACTCAATGGCAAACATCCAGCGCCGTCAACGGTAACGGCAGAGATTAATTGCAATAATTTTTTCTTAAGCTGCCGGTCCCGGTGCCTCGCGCTTTACATCTTTGGCCACATTTGGTGCACACAAAGGTATCCTCCGGAGCAGGAGTGCTCAAGTTGATTCGCGTATTTATTTACCTTATTATTCATTGAGATCTTCAAAAATTTCTGTTCTTGTCGGTACATTGAAAGAGACTTTTTAGATTGCTACATAAATCACCTCCGCGCATGTCATCTGTGGAGTCTTGACCTTCGTCCACTTATCGAGTAGCGTTGTCCCAAGAATAAGCATCAGTTTAGCGACACAGCTTCTTATTGTCTTCCGATGTACCTCTCTGAACACGTCCTCTGGCTCTAAGTCTTTCGTTCCACCAGACTTGCCATAAATGCGTTACAAGTTCTCGTTTCTGTTGAGTGGTCTGCATTCATGTGTAAAGCGTTGCTTACGAAGTGCCTCAACGAAGTGGTCCTTGTAGAAGTCCTTCACAGTAACTGAATAGTTTCTTGCACTTAGAATCTCCTGCGTGCCCCAATTGTGCTGGTGTGGAGGAGACAGCGGAGCATGTCGTGTTCGATTGCCCCCGTTTCATTGTTGTGAGAGATTGCATGCTCGTCACACGTCCGACATGCTCGACAATATAATAGAGAGAATGTGTGCGTGCTGGAATGCAGTAACTACGGCTGTCCAAGAGTTGGTTGCAGAGGATTAGTCCTGCCGAGGCTGGTCTCTTGTAACACTGCTCAAGTCAGCTAGGAGAAGCAGTTTTCCAGCTATATGTATTATGCAGTATGCACTGGCCCCTCCCCGAAGAAATACCGTAGGGTGGTTCCGAATAGACAAGGGTCAGAGGCCAAGGGTAATGTCGGAGCATTGTACAACACTTGAGCAATTCAACAAGAACTGCTCAAGTACAGTACATGGGCTGGTTTTAGTGGGTAGTCGTTGGTGCGGCATCCCCACACTACCTGAGTTACCAGCTCAGGCGTCTGGTTGCAGATTTCCCCTTAAAAAAAAAAAGAAGTCCTTCCTCCTCCGCTTTCATTCTTCATTCCTCCTCTGCCATACAATACAGATATGCTGATCAAAGCTGCTCTAATTCCTGCTGTTCATCAGCGGCAGGTTGCAGATGGTTACGTCGATGATGCATGCTCAACCGAATTTCTGGAATGTGCCCAAAAGGCCGTCGAAACTGCTACCCCACTCCACGGCCCAAGCGTTGAAATCAACTCTTACCAGCGTTCGACCGATCGGCTTGACGGTTAGCACATCTAACACTGTGTGTACTGTTCCACTGTCTATCTCGGGGGATAAAAAACAGCTACATACGATGACTTCTTTGATTCTGGTAATCACGAAAGCTTCGTATGAGAGTCCAACTAGTTCTTGGATGGAAAGGTAGGCCCATTACTTGAGTTGCCGCCATCTCAGCTCTGTCCAACGCCCAAGTGCCGTAACCGTACTAAATCTCTAGCACCGCATTTCCTGAAAATTTCGGTACTTCCAGGGCCTATACAGCTATTTGCATGACGGCCGAATACCATGTATTTGAAGCATCTCTAACTGTTCTGTCTCCCCAAATATCTCTTTCAACTGACTGACTAACTCTTTCACCTTGAGCTCACAAGCCTCAAGTCAGTTTTTTGGCTGCCACGAAAGTTAATAGGATTATTGCTACTTGCGTGCCTTTCTTAGCCGGATCGCCACCTTCAATTGGCTTGGGCTACAAGTCCGATGTCCCCTTGAACTTCCTCATGGTATTACTTCAGGGGGCTGAGGACTTGTTGATGCCTCTACGTCTTTCTGCCACCTTATTCTATTCGCTTTGGCTGCGATTTGTCTCTGTCACGTCTCTTACATTTTGGGGCCGATTATACGTCTGAGCCAAGTGAGACTTTTTATGATAGATGAACCTCCTCAGTAACCAGCAACCCGCTAATTCGCCTTTTTTGTATTATAGGTCTATTATACAACTAATACAGGACATGTTAACTCTGTAATATCACTATAGTAGCACGGGGGGCGAATAAAAATTCTATTTGGTTACTCGGGCTGTGTTTGTTGGATCTCTAGACTACATTGCGCTGCTTGTCATGCCCTCTGGGCGATGTCTTGCTATTCCGGTTAAAAGGTGACTTCCGATAAGCAAGCGTCCCGACGACCTAAAGCCGGTGGTTTAACGTTATCGATACTACACAGCGTAGTTCTTGACGGCGAAGCTAGCCTACTCCGATGGAGAGTTCCCCGACGGATGAATATTTCCATTAACCAGTAACGTTACGCGTTGTTCTTACTCCCTTGTTGACTGGTAGAGTGCTGAAGTCGGCCCAGCAATTCCGGTTAAATGATGGATACCACTTCACTGGCACTCTGACGACTCAAGCCGATGATACGCTACGTACTACTCGGAATAATCCCTGGCGGTGGAAGATCTTCCGAACCGAAACTATCCGAGCAGATGCCGAGGTCAGTCCTACGATTCCGGTGGAAAGATACTTCTAGTTCACAGGCGCCAGACGACCTTTTGCCGGTACGACAGTAGACTTAGTTTACTTCGAAACTGGTTGGGCAGCTGACGAGGTTGGTCCTGCGAATCCGGCGGAGGGAAACTTCTAGTTCACAGGCACCCAACGACCATTTGTCGGTGCAAATTTTTGGTCTACTCAACTAGTCCCTGACGGTGGACTTAGTCTACCCTCGTTAACTCGATGCTGGTAGATTTGGTGCCGACGTCAGTCCTGCGATTCCGATGGAGGAAGACTTTCAGTTCTCAGGTGTCCCGACCAGGGTTGGGAAAAATCTTGAAGTTCACTCTACATTAGCCAAGCAAAGCAAATCACAGTCAGCGAAGCCAGTGAAATTCACGCTTATCGCTGCTGTAAGCCACTCAACATAGGCTACTTGATGAGATTTACGTTTTTGAACTACTGTACTGGGAAGAGCTGTACTGTACGTGATTTTCGCGAAATTCAAGCATACTACTATCACCATTCCCAGCACTGGTCCCGACTTCCCATCACCGATACACGTGACACTCGAACTAGTCTCTGTTGGTGGATCTAGCCTACTCCGATTGTGGCTCGACGCCTTCTGGTCTTCTCGCCATTTGTGTTACAGTGACGACATGATTTGCGTTTGTGCCCTGTCCCCTGCGTTCCACGTACTTACGTGTTGACACATATTCTTCACAATGTTTCGGGGTTTAGGTCTCCATCGCTGGTTCCAGGTATTTCGTTCCTCACTCTTGTGAATCAATGGCATTCAAAAACTACATGTTGCGGTGTCTCATCGATGTTTGGGCAATCTGTGCAGTGTGGCGACTCTGCGAGTCGGAATCTACGGATATACTTTATGAAACATTCATGATCTGATAGGAGTGTGATAGGTAGAAGTTCACCTCTCATTCAAATATTTAGTTAACATCTAAACAGATAACACTGAATCAACAATTTCACGCCACAATACTCTGTTCGTGGCCGCACACTTGATCCGCCCACTTAACTCGATGTGCCCCACGCCTTCTTGTACGATTCTACTCCGTTATCCCGAATCCCATTACCCCAAATGCTATTACCTCGAATTCCATATACCCGAATGACCCATTACCCGAACGACATTAAAATGAATATCATTATCGTGGCGCAATGTAATTATACATTCGGGGTAACAAAGACTCCTGGTGCTTGAAGGTCCTCATCGAGCATCGTCCACGTTTCATGCCCCCAGAGGACAACCGGCAATCCAGCAAGGATCCAAGGTAGACGAACTCGTCGACCATCTCGAAACGGGCAAGTCCTGTCGCGCTCGGCCCCACCAACTAGCATGTACTTTGTCTTGGTCGCTTTCACAACCAGTTCAAATTTTGCTGCCTTGCGTTTCAGGCGGGTTTACAGGTTTGACACCTCGGCCGACGATGTCCATATCATCCGCGAAGCAAACAAATTTACTGAATCTCGTAAAAATCGTATCCCGGTTGTTAAGCTCGGTCCTCCGCACAACTCCTGCTAGCGCAATATTGAACAATAGGTATGAAAGCCCATCACCTTGTCGTAGTTCCAGGTGAGATTCAAATGATCTGGAATGTTCGCATGAAACCTTCACACAATTTTGCACACCTTCTATTGTTGCTCTTATCAGTCTCATCAGCTTCCCGGGAAAGCTGTTCTCGTCCTTGACTTCGCATAGCTCTACCTGGTCGATACTATCGTATGCCGCGTTGAAATCGATGAAAAGGTGATGTGTTGGGACTTGGTATTCACGACATTCGAAGGATTTTCCTTACAGTAAAGATCTGGTCCGTTGTCAATCGGCCGTCAACGAAGCCGGCTCGATAACTTCCCACGAACTCGTTTACTACATGTGACAGACGATGGAAGATGATCTGGGGTAACACTTTTTAGGCCGCGTTTAGTAAGGTGATCGCTCGGAAGTTCTCACAATCCAACTTGTCGCCTTTCTAGTACATGTGGCATATTACCCCTTTTTCCACTCCTCCGGTAGCTATTCTGTTTCCCAGATTGTGCCTATTAGCCGGAGTAGAAAAATGGCCAGCCTCTCCGGACCCATCTTTATGTGTTTAGCTCCGATACCATCCTTAACAGCAGCTTGATTGTTCTTGAGCTGGTAAGTGGCATCCTTAACGTCCCTCAAAGTGAGGGCTGGTTGGTTTCCACTGCCCGCAGTACTGGCGAAGGCATTTCCTCCGTTGTCCCGAACCTTCATTGCCTGTGCTCTCAGCGCCATTCAGGTGTTCGTCGTTCCACCTTTCGATCACTTCAGGCTCGTCCATCAAAATGTCCCATCCTTATCCCTGCACATCTCGGCTTGCGGCTCGAAGCCGATGCGGGATGCGTCGAGCTTCTGATAGCACTTACGCGTCTCTTGAGACCGACACAGCTGTTCCATCTCCTCGCACTCCGTATCCTCCAGGCAGCGTTTTTTCTCCCGAAAGAGGTGGGTCCACCAATCGTTCCGTCGACTCCGTTCCACGTACCCGTCGTTGCTCTTAGCTGCATTGTTGATGGCTGCTTTCACTGATCTCCAGCAGTCCTCAAGAGGTGCTTCATCCAGCTCTTCCTCTTTCGGTAATGCAGCCTCGAGGAGCTGCGGTGAAATTAGCCGGTTGACGCTGAACTTTCCAATAGTCGGTCTCAACTCCTCCTCCTGGCCGATCTGAGCGTTTGGGTCTCCTATGATTTTGACGTCGTGGCTTGGGTAGCTGTCGTACTCGCGTTCGAGCTGCGTGTAAAAAGCGTCTTTATCATCATCAGTGCTTCCGGAGTGGGAAGTGTGCAGTGTGCACGTTTATTATGCTGAAATTAAAGAACCGGCCTTTGAGCCTCAGCTTGCACATTATTATATTGATCGGCAAACACTTGATCACGCGCCTCTGCTCATCACCCATCACTATAAAAGCTGTTCCCAGCTCGTGTGTGTTGCAGCAGCTCTGGTAGATGGTATGGTTATCTCTAAACGTTCGCACCATTGATCCCTTCCAACAAACTTCCTGCAACGCAACGATACCGAATCCGCGGTCCTTCTGCACGTCGGCGAGTATGCGTGTGCTCCCGATGAAGTTGAGAGACGCTGTAGTGAGCCACTTCTGAAGCGTCAGTACTCCATGTTCGGCTTCAGATTTACAGAGGCAAAAGCAATCAATTTAGAGATTCCATCTGGAAAACTTTCAGGGATTCAATCAGGAGTTCCTCTAGCAATTCCATCAGTAGTTTCTCCAGGGATTCAATCAGCATTTCACCTGGAATTCCTCCAGAGATAGTATCAAGAGCTCCTCCAGGGATTCTATCATAGATTCATCAGGAATTTCTCAACACAACAGGAATCATATCGAGATTTCATCAGAAGATCCTTTAGAGATTCTATCTGGAATTCCTCAAGAGAATATATCAGAAATTACTCAAGGAATTACATCAGCATTTCTGTTAAAATTTCATAAGGAGTTCCTCCAGGGATTCCATTAGTAGTTCCTTAAGGAATTCCTCCAGCGATTTCAACAAGAATTCCTATAGTAGTAGTAGTTCCTTTAGAGATTTCATGTGAAATTACTTCAGAGATTTCACCTGGGGCTCCTCCAGAAATTACAATATAAGCTTTTCTTGTGATTTCAGGAGTTCTTTTAGGGACTTCATCAGGATTTTCTCCAGAAATTCCATTAGGAGTTCCTTTAGAGATTTCACCAGGAATTCCTCCAGAGATTCGATCAATAATTTGTCTAAGAATTACAGCAGGAGTTCCTCTAAGTCTTTCAACAGGAGTTCTTCTAGGAAACTCATCAGGAGTTCCACCAAGAATTCCTTCCGAAATTTCACATGGAATTTCTCATGGGATCCCATCGGGCGCTTCTCAAGGGGTTCTATCAGGAGTTTACCCAGTTTTTCTTTTAGAGGATTCTCCAGGGATTCCTTCAGAGATTCCACCTGGAATTCCTTCAGAGGATTCTTTCAAGAATTCTTCTAGGAATTCCATCAGGAGTTCTTCTAGGGATTTTATCGGGAAATCCTCCAGTGATTCCATAAAATTTCATAAGAATTTCTTCTATGGATTACAACAGAAGTTCTTCTGGGAATTATATCAGAAGTTCTTTTACGGATTCCATCAGAGGTGCCTTCTGGAATTCCATCAGGAGTTCCTTCAGAGATTACACCTGGAATTCCTCCAGGGTTTCTGTAAAGAATTTCTCAAGGGAATCCATCAGGAATTTATCAAAGTCTTTCAACAGGAGTTCTTGTAAGGGTTTCATCAGGATTTCCTCCATGGATTGCATCAGGAGTTCCTCAAGAGTTCTCTAGAGATTACATCAGAAGTTCTAGGGATTTCATCGCGAGTTCTTTCAAGGATTATATCAGAAGTTCATCCAGGGATTTCATCATCAGTCCCTCTAGGGATTTCATCAATGGAAAAACTATGATTTCGTTATGAGTCTCTGCAGGGATTCCATCAGAAGTTCTTCCATAGATTCCATTAGAAATACTTTTGAGATTTTATTACAAAATCCTCCTAAGATTCTATCATGAGTGCTTTCTGAGATTTTATAAGAAGATCTTTCAGGGGTTCTATAAGTATTTCTTCCAAAGGTTTCTACAGAAAAGTTATCCTGGGTTCAATCTAGTTATTTATTACGGATTCGTTGCGGAATTTATTAAGGTACTCTACCAGAATTTTTTCATGGGTTTCTCTAGGGAATTCTTCAAGGGAGTACTCTCGAAATTCCTCAAGGATTGGTGGAAATTTCTTAAGGGGTTAATCCCGGAAATTATCAAGGGATTCCTCCCAAAATATCTCTAGGGATTCTCGGGGGTTATCAAGAATTCCTCCAGGATTTTTTTCAGGAATTTCTTATTAGCAATCAATTAATCCACCTTCAGTTCTATCAGGCTCTATCAGAAGATCCTCCTGGGATTCAAAAAATGAATTTCTTCAGATATCCACCAGGAACTCTTTCGAAATTCCGCTATGATTTCCTCTAACGATCTCAACTAGTATTCCCCCTCATAAATCCTCCAGGAAATCAACTTTTAAATAATTTTCCGGTGTTTTTACCAAGAACTCCAAAATTTTCCGGTGATTTTACCAAGAACTCCAAAATTCTACCTGAGCTTCTTCCAAAAAAAAATCTTGAAAAAAATCCTCTAGGGTTTCCGCCAAGATGTTCTCCAAGGATTTCACAAGTAATTTCTCAACCAAGGATTCAACCAGAATTTCCCAAAAAGATTACACCAGTTATTTATTTATTTATTTTTTTTTTTGAGTAATTTCACTAGGAGTCCTTCACACTGGGTATTTCACCAGATTTTCTCTGAAAGTTACACCAGAGAAACAAACCAGAAATTTCATCAGAAAAAACTTCGAAGGTTTCCCCAGAATTCATTAAGGGTTATCAGAAACTTCTCCAAGGAATTAACCAAAAAAACTAGACAATCTTTCTTTTTCTACTCTAGAAATTTCATCGGAAAGCTTCAACAAACTTCCAAAAGATATTCCTCCAGAGATTCCACTGATATTTCCTAAGATTATTATCATATATATAAAATCCCAGAGTTGTCTGTCTGTCAGTGACGCTTTGAAATGTTTCATCGAAAAGTTTCATTCAGCGCTACAACAGCAATTTAAGAGCACTGCAACAACCATATGATAGAATATTCTGGAGTTTTCTGGAACATTGTTCTTCTCAATTCGTTGAATATTCTTGAACTTTCACCATTGTCGTTTTCGTTATTAGGAACTTGGTAGATGAACAAAAACTAAACAACCCGACTTCAAGTAATTTAATTCAGGTTGCGGTTGAATATTTGATCCATAACGGTGTTTGCCAATTCCAACCTTGGTTCGACATAAGCAAAAGCCAGATAATGAGATGAAAGTGCATCAAATATTCGAGTTTTTTTTATTTATAGTGGAATTAACATTAATCCATGTTCCTTAACTCGATATCGACTCATGGAAGCATTCTGAAAACAAAATGTTATGGCTACATATGGTCCCTTAAAACAGATTTCCAAAGGCGATGGTAACTCCCCCTAATGGTTCCCTTCATACTGTGATTCCGAATGATGACAATATATTACTGCAATATTTGAGAATTTTCGGTAAGACTGTTTTAAAATTCATAGAATTTTCTGGAACTTTTGAAATATTTCGCAACAGAAGCATTTAAAACTATAGCATTTAAAACTATAATTATTTCAGATTAGAACATTACAACAGCATTAAAGCCACGTGGTCGATTGAGTATCGTCAGAGCATAAATTTAGGCAATTTTACGGTCATAAGTATCATGCACTTTAAGAGATTATACATAGCTTTTGGCCATAAAATTTCGTTGGAACGTGGCTAGCCACGTTGGGTAAGCTAGATCGTAGAATATTCTCGAACTTTTCATTATTGTCGTTCTCATTTTTAGAAGCTTGATCGGTGATCAAAACATAAACAAACCGACTTCAAGCAAACTGTAGTTCAATCATTCTTGAATCAGGTTGGGGTTGGAAATGTGATTCATAACGGGTTTTTCCCATTTCCAACTTCAAGTTTCTTTGATTTACAGTGAAATTTCCATGAGTCGTTGTTCCATGACTCGACCATACTGAAACCATTTTTTATGTTCACTACTCAGACTCATCACTCTAAAACAGCTTTTCGAAGCATTCCTGTTCCTTGACTCGATATTTCCATCAGTCGATGATCTTTTCATTACAACCTAGGTTTTACCTTGATTACAACAGTGATTTCGAAAGATGACAATAAATTATTGAACACTGCAACAGCATTCAGCAAAATATTCCAGAATTTTCAATAAGATTCCCCTATCTAACTCATAGAATCTTCTGGAACTTTTGAAATGTTTCACTACAGAAGAAACACTACAACTGCATTTAAGGCTGTAATTATCTCAGTTCAGAACATTACAACAGCATTGAGTGCTAGATGGAGTATGGTCCGAGCATGAATTAAGGCGCAAGAAAAAATGGCACAAAAAGTCAGAACTGAAAAGCAGTTTTCTCCTTTTAAAATAACAAATTGATGAAAATAAAAACACACAGACTTTTTATTTGGCAAATAAAAATGCTGAGTGTTTTAATTTTCTTCGATTTGTCTATTTCATTTCAGTTTTGACTGTTGCACAATTTATACTTGGGCTTTAAGACGATTTTGCGTTCATTAGTAACATGCATAGCGATGTCGGGTCATGTTAATATAATTGTAACCATTAATCTGAACCTCTGACATAACATCTCCACTGAGACATATTCTGCATTTCAGCTTACTATTCATGCACCACTTTCAGTTATCGACAGAGAAATTTGTTTGTCCATTTTGTCATATTGCAGTTCAACATAGACATTATAAGTCTTTGAACGATTATACATAATTCTCGCTTGAAAATTTTGTTAGGACGTGGCTAGCCACGTCTGGTAAGCTAGTAAGCTAGAAGAATTGTTGCGGAAAATTATGAAAAAAAAAATCCTTGTAGGAATACCACAGAAATCGCTGGGAAAACTCACAGAGCATTTCCTGGAGCAATTCCTTAATCTATCTAGCAACATCTTAAGAAGTTCCCACAGAATTCTCTAAAGTAATTCATGGTGGATTCCTGAATAAATTCGCGCTAGAAATATTGAAAGATATATCTGGAGATTTTGATAGATATACGCCTTTTTTGAATCTTTGGAAAAATTTCTGCTAGAGTCTTGAAGTACTTACTTAAGAAATCACTGAAGGAATGCTTTGTAGGGTACCTTCAGGGTATTAGGAGGAATCTTTGGAGGAAAGACTGGAGAAATTTATAAAAGTATTTATTGAAGATTTCTTAGAAGAATTTCTAGATAATTACCTAGTGGTATCGCGTGAAAAATTGCAAGCGAAATCTCTAAAGAAATTCCAAAGAATTTTTGGTGGATTCTTTTGCAGTTCCGGTGGAAATTCCTGAAAAAATCCGATGGAATCCCTGTTGTAATTTCTTGGGATGGATTCCTTGAGCAATCTCTTAAGGAATTTCTAGTGGAATCATAGGTAAAGAAATCAAAAAAAAATCTGTTGAGGAATTCCTGAAGTTATCACTCGAGGATTTTTTGGTAGAATTCTTGAAGAAAAAATTAAAAAAATATTACTAGAAACACTTGCAGACGAAATTCCTGGTGGAATTTCTGATGGAACTTAAGGTGGTGGAATTTAAGGATCCTAGAAGGAAGCCCTGGGAAAAGCCATGGTAAAAGTGCTGGTGAAATCCCTGGGGAAATTTCTGGTGATAAATTTCTTGAGAAATCCCTATAGAAGTTTCTGAAATAATTCGTGATATAATCAGTGGAGTAATTTTTGATGGAACCCTTGGAAATAACTCCTAGAGGAATTTCTGACGGAATCTTTGAAGAAGTTACTTAAGGATTACTTTGAGGCAGCCTTGAAGTAAGCCCTGAAGAATCACTGAAGAAATCACTTGAAGAATTTCTTAGATTGATCTTTAAAGGAATCAGTAAGAAAAAATCTGATTAATTTGTAGAGGAATCCTTGAAGAAATTTCTGGTAGAATGACTAGATGAATTCCTGAAGGTATACCTGAAGAATTCCCGGAGGATTTTCTGGATGAATCTGTGGAAAATTTTCTAGAGGAATTATTGATAGAATTATTGGTAAAATTCCAGGAAGAATTTCTAGGAGGATCCCTAGTATAACCAATCGGTTAATGGAAATACTCCAAAGTAAAATAACTAGAAGAAAGAAATGTAAGATTCTGGATAGAATGTCTGATCTTTCAATTTGAAGCTCTCTGCTAGTGCACAAAGCTAAAATAAAAAGTGTACTGTTGTTGGATGCTTCCTTCGCGAGATTTGTGCCTTTGAAGTTTAAGTACAAACTTAGATGATAGATTTTGAACTGTTTCATCTTAAGTCCGATCCTAAACGTTGGATAGTAGACACTGCAGTTCGTTTGATTTTTAAGGTGAAGATGAATCGAAGCCAAACTTCAAATTATCAGGGGAATAAATCTGGAGAACCGAACACTCGTTTGAGCTGAAAACTTAATTAATTGTTCATCACCAGCTAATGACAAATCAATTAAGTTTTCAGCTTAAACGGATGTTTGGTTCTCGAGATTTGTGCTTCTGAAAATTACAAGTTTGGCTATAACTCATCTTCACCTTAACATCGTCGAAAATGAGTACATACAAAATAAACTCAGAACGTTTGAGAACCACTGATCTCTAAGTGCATAATTCAACGGATGAAGACTGCAGCAGATGCAAGCAAAAACCATGACCAAAAAGAATGCATCCCTCATACCTAGCGAGAGTGCACTCACAAACTGTGTGGTGCAGCACTGCTAGCTGACAGGTGACAGGGGACCACTCAATAGAGCTGTAATCATTATTCATTTGCGTTCACTTGATTGAAGGGATTTTCTCGGTAGGTTCTCGGCCACCGACCGACTGAACCCGAGCTTAATGAGCGATTTTTGTGTTGTCGTCCCTTCGAGGTGGATTATAATCAATCATAGAGAGACGAAAGATTACGCAGAACTGACCGCAAGTTTGCACAAGAGAGTATGTCGTCTTCGGGCATTTGCATACCAAATGTGCGGTTTTGCCAGCCCTTGGAAAGGATGGATAGGGTTATGTTTGGTTGCATTTAGCTGGAGTGGAGACATGCGGTCAAAGAATCATGCTCAAGCGAATTGATTTCAGTGCATCACTGCACTGCACTGAATAGTCATAGAATTTACATATTCGCTTATTAGCATAAGTAAACTGCATTGAGAATTTATTTAGGATGCGGTGACCATCAATCAATAGGGCTTTTTACGGGCTCCGTAACCAGCTTAAGTCCCGTAGCCTGCAGACGAAAACAAAATTCGCGCTATGTAAGACTCTTATCCTTCCGGTTGCTCTATACGGCCATGAATCCTGGTCGTTGAAAGAGGTCGACCGGAAAGCGTTTGGAGTTTTTGAGCGTAAAGTGCTGCGAACAATACTCGGCGGTAAACAAGAAAATGGCATCTGGCGGCGTCGCATGAATCATGAGTTGTACCAAGTATATAAAGAAGTGGATATTATCAAGCTCATAAAACACGGCAGGCTGCGTTGGGCTGGTCACGTGGTACGAATGCCGGAAGAACGACAAGCAAAAATAATATTCAGTAGAGAACCCGGACGAGGCCGTCGGCTTCGTGGTAGGCCGCGCACACGTTGGCTTTTTGCAGTTGAAGAGGACTTAAGGGCACATAACGTTCAGGGCGACTGGAAGCGATTGGCTCAGGACCGAGCCCAGTGGAGAAGAATTATCCATTCGGCGTAGATTCGACGTAGCGGATTGTAGCCCATCAAGTATCAAGTAAGACCATCAATCAATCCGAAAAAAACTGCTTTTTCAAATTTTTCCAAATGACCAATCCTAGATAGAACCTTAATTGGAAGCGTTTTTTCTCTTGAAATCAACTCACCTGACGAATTCCATGTCAAATCGGTCAGTCACAGAACTCGACCATCTTCGATTTGGATTAAATTTTGCACATGTTTTTGGTATGGTAATATAAGTACTTTTCATAGAAAAATTGATCATTTTGACTCAAGTGTAACTTTTGAAAATAACCTATATTTTTTTGAATGCAACTTATTTGAAAAATTTCAACTCCGAAACTGTTGAATATAAGAGAAACATGTTCTATAAAAAAGTTGTAGTGAACCGTTTGGACTGTGAGAAAAAAATATACACTGAAAAAATATTTTATTTATTTTCATAAAAAAATCAAAAATATAACTTAAATTTCAAATTACACAAAAACCCCATTTTTAATATTTTTTAAATTTTCACCATATAATCTTGATAGTAAATAGATGTTTGGGACAAAGTTTCATGATGGAGAATTTTTTAATAAAAAAGTTTTTCTTAGAAAAGCTTTTGGTCGATTTTCAAAATTTTGATTTTTTGTCAAAATAAAAACGTTCTGATGATACAGTAAGTATCCTGAAATGATTCGAAGCCATAATGATTATGTGAATAATTCCTCTAGAAGTAGCCATTTTCATATTATATCAAGTTTAATGCAAAAATATTAGTAGATGAAAAAAAAACCGAATTTAGTACTGTACCATTTAACTCCACTAGAGTTTGTATCCGTTCACAGATACGTGTATTTCGACCTCAACTGTAAGGCCGTCTTCAGTGTCGAGTCTAGTACACGACTCTAAAGACGGCCTTACAGTTGAGGTCGAAATACGCGTATCTGTCAAAGGATACAAACTCTAGTGGAATTAAATGGTATAGTACTAAATTCGTTTTTTTTTTCATCTACTTATAGGTATTCTAGTAAACAGCTCGAGGATTTATTAGCAAAAATATTGTTGAAATATTAAAATAGACGATTTTCATAAGTTATTCGTGTTTCTCCATTAATAATAATACGTGTTCGAGAGTAAAGACCATATTTCTTTCCACTCACATATTTTCCTTGATGGAGAATCGCGAATAATCACTAAAAATGGCCTATTTTAGTATTTGAATAATAATTTTTGCATTAAACTCGATATAATTCGAAAATTTCTACATCTAGAGAAATAACTCATACAATCATCATGGCTTAGAATCATTTCAAGATACTCACTGTATCATCAGTACGTATTTATTTCGCAAAAAATCAAAATTATAAAAATCGACCAAAAGTTGTTCGTAGAAAAACTTTTTTTTTTTAATTTCTCCATCCTGAAACGTTGTCACAAAAATCTGTATACTATCAAGATTCTATGGTAAAAATTTAAAAATATTAAAAATGGGGTTTTTGTGTAATTTGAAATTTAAGTATTATTGTTCACTACAACTTCTTCATAGATCATTTTTCTCTAAAATCAACAGTTTCGGAGTTAGAATTTTTCAAATAAGTTGCCTGCAAAAATTTATAGGCCATTTTCGAAAGTTATACTTGAGTCAAAATGATCAATTTTTCTATGGAAAACACTTATTCTGCCATACCAAAAACATGTGCAAAATTTAATCCAAATCGAAGACTATCGAGAACGATTTTTATTTTTTTCGACTCATGCTGGATGGAATTCGTCACCTGTAAAAACTCTGAACTGCTTAGCAAATTCAATGTAATATGTTGTTAACAACGGGTAAAAAAAGAAGGAATTAAAAAGTATGATAGATAGGTTGATACAAAAAAAGAAAAAATAACTGTTAATTCTCACCCTTTCTCAAATGAACGACACACTTTTGCTAGCAAGTAACCGCCCAAAATATCCCACACTCATAAGATGAAGACACATTTCCACAACTGGTGTCACACATTTTCCACCAGCATTCGCGTCAATAGCACTAAATTGCGGGTGATAATTGCTTTGGATTCGTTTGCACGGAGGCGCTCTGGAATTCACACTGCAATTACGATAGCAAATCGATGTCTGTCGTCGTCCGTCGTCACCGTTCTGACTTCTTGGGGTTATCCCATTTCTACGTGTTCTATATCCATTCCGAACTATAAGACAAGTCTGAGAATGTTGTTCCGACGGTTGGTTGGAAGCCATTTATCGGATTCCTTGCTTCGTTATCCTGGAATCGGTCAGTATTCCGACGCAAGCAACAGTCACACGCCAAATGAACGTAATCGCAAAATTACTGCACTTAACATGTCTGGTTGGCACTAATATGGGGTGTAGGATGCATTGTGTAAATAATATGATAATTTACTTTGGTTAAACGGTAAAGATGACTTTCGATCGAGTTGATTTAAATGTATCAAGTAGGAATATTCATTTTAATCGAGGGATTAGAACACCAAAATCCTTCAACTAAATATTCTTTCATTGGATGATACATCTGCCTATCCAATGTCTATAGATATAACCAGATTCACACAAGTCAAAAAAGAAGATTTGTATCTTCTATCATGATTTAGAATTCTCTAGAATTCCCGGATCCTAAACCACTGTTGCGTGCAGCCCACATAATCGAGGCCTTACTTCTGAAGTCCTTTCCGAACGAAGATACGTGTACATAGCATCTATGGGGATGAACAAAACGTATTTTTATTTAGTTACAAGTCTGTAGCTTCGGCTCACAGTATCGAATCGATCCAATGGGCACTTAATAGTTTTGCTCCTTTCAAATCTCCAGGAGAAGATGGGATTTATTCTGTTCTACTCGGGAAAGGATTTCTGTTCATCATGCATGTTTTGAGAAAGCTACTTGTAAGCAGTTTTGCTACCGGGTTTATTCCCTGATCCTGGCGTGATATTACTGCAAAGTATATCCAGAAAGGAGGACGTGCGTTGTATGAAGAAGCGAAGAGTTTAAGACCAATCAGCCTGACTTTTTTTTTTGAAATGTCGCGTTTCGAAATGTCTGGAACGCATCATCACATCCGTGATGTTTGTTTGGCAAACATGCTTCTTCATGTGAATCAACATTCTTACCAATTTGGAAAGTCCACTGTGACTCTTTTACCCAAAGTTGTATACGATATCGAGAAAGCATTCGCTTAGAAGCAATCCTGCTTGGGTGTCTTTAGATGCCATATTTGAAACTGCACGAAACCATGGGCTTCCTACCAATAACATTCATCAAATGTTCAAAAACCGTCTTCTCTTCTAGACATTGCTTCAAGCAGCGGTTTGAAAATTGAGTGTTTGCGGATGTCCCCAAAGGGGGAGTCTTCTCACCACTTTTGTGGAATCTCGTGGCAGATACGCTATTGAGGCAACTCAATAATAGCGGTTTTCCAACTTATGGATTTGCCAACGATTATCTAGCTTTAATAGATGGTATGTAGGGTCCTTCCTTAGCCGAGTGGTTAGAGTCCGCAGCTACAAAGCAAAGCCATACTGAAGGTGTCTGGGTTCGATTCCCGGTCGGTCCAGGATCTTTTCGTAATGGAAATTTCCTTGACTTCCCTGGACATAGAGTATCATCGTATTTGCCACACGATATACGAATGCAAAAATGGCAACTTTGGCAAAGAAAGCTTTCAGTAAATAACTGTGGAAGTGCTCATAAGAACACTAAGCTGAGAAGCAGGCGCTGTCCCAGTGAGGACGTAATGCCAAGAAGAAGAAGAAGAAGAAGTTGGTATGTGCATAAGCACCCTGTTCGACCTAATACAAAGTGGTAGACAGTTAGTCGAGGGCTGGTGTCGTCAATATGGCCTTTCGGTTACCCCGGGCATTCAAACTTCACGTTTTTTTGACCCTTAGATTGATGTGACTGTTCAAGTAAGGTAGCTATTTCGGAGTCAGTCGAGAAACTTTCCTGGACACCTAACATTGATTTCAGAGTCGTCTGTAAATGCCGACGAATCTTTTGTAAAACCTTGGGCCTCAAACCCAAGTATACAAAATAAATTTACACAACAGTTGTTCGGCCAATATTGACATATGGATGTCTGTGGTGGCAAAAGGGCGAAATGAGAATAATCCAATCAAAAGTGGGTCATCTTTGAAGATGTGCTTGATGGCGATGTCTTGTGCGTTCTCCCACAGCAGTGCTCTAGGCTCTTTTCGACGTTTTGCCACTACACATTATTATTAAGTTAGTTAATATCTTAAAAGATACCACTGAATGAACAATTTTACGCCACAAAACTCGGTTCGTGGCCGCATCTCTCCATCCTCGGTTCTGCCCCACGCTCGCCAAATCGATGCGCACTTGATCCGCCCACCTAGCTCGCTGCGCTCCACGCCTTCTTGTACCAACCGGATCCGAAATGTCCAACATTCTTGGAACATGCCCTGCCCATCGCATCCTTCTAGCATTGGCCACCTTCTTGATACTGGGTTCTCCGAAGAGTTGGGCGAGCTCGTGGTTCATTCTTCGCCGCCACACACCGTTTTCCAGCATACCGCCAAAGATCGTCCTAAGGACCCGACGTTCAAAGACACCAAGTGCTTGCAAGTCCTCCTCGAGCATCGTTCACGTTTCATGCCCGTATAGGACTACCGGCCTTATGAGCGTTTTGTACATGATATATTTAGTGCGGGTGTGAATCTTTTTTGACCGCAGCTTCTTCTGGAGGCCATAGTAGGCCCGACTTCCACTGATGATGCGCCTCCGTATTTCACGGTTCACGGTAGCCGTCATCCGTTAGCAAGGATCCAAGGTAGAGGAACTTGTCGACCACCTCAAACGTATCCCCGTAACACCTAGGAGAGCCCTGTCGCGCTCGGCTCCACACGCCACTAGCATGTACTTTGTTTTGGTCGCATTCACCACCAGTCCAACTTTTGCTGCATCGCGTTTCAGGCGGGTGTACAAGTTTGCCACCTTTTCAAATGATCGGCCGACAATGTCCATATCATCCGCGAAGCAAACAAATTGACTGGATCTCGTTAAAAACGTACCCCGATTGTTAAGCCCGGCTCTCCGCATAACATCTTCTAGTGGAATATTGAACATTCATTTTTGATACTGACTGGTATTCACGACATTTTTGGAGTATTTGCGTACAGTAAAAATCTGGTCCGTTGACGGCAGTCAACAAAGTCGGCTTGATAACTTCCCACGAACTCGTTTACTACAGGTGACAGACGACGGATGATGATCTGGGATAATACTTTGTAGGCTGCATTTAGAATGGTAATCGCTTGGAAGTTCTCACAATCTAAATTGTCGCCTTTCTAGATGAAGCATATTACCCCTTCCTTTCACTCCTCCGGTAGCTGTTCTGTTTCCCAGATTGTGCCTATTAGTTGGTGCAGACAAATGGCCAGCCTCTCCGGGCCCATCTTTATGAGTTCAGCTTCGATACTTTCCTTATCAGCAGCTTTATTGTTCTTGAGCTGGTGAATGGCATCCTTAACCTCCCTCAAAGTGCGGACTGGTTGGTTTCCATCGCCCGCAGTACTAACGAAGGCATTTCCTCCGTTGTCATTGCCTATGCTCTCAGCGCCATTCAGGTGTTCGTCGAAGTGCTGCTTCCACCTTTCGATCACATCACGCTCCTTCGTTAAGATGCTCCCATCCTTATCCCTGCACATCTCGACTCGCGGCACGAAGCCGTTGCTGGATGCGTTGAGCTTCCGATAGAACTTACGCGTTTCTTTGAGATCGACACAGCTTCTTGCACTCCGTCTTCTCCAGGTGGCGTTTTTTTCTCCTGAAGGAGGCGGGTCTGCTGCTGCCGTTTCCGTCTATAACGTTCCACGTTCAGCCGGGTCCCTTGTTGCCGCATTCTTCTTCTCCATAATCTGCCTACATTCCTTGTCGAACCAATCACTCCGTCGACTCCGTCTCACGTACCCGATGTTGCTCTCAGCTGGATTGTTGATGGCTGCTTTTACTGTTCTCCTGCAGTCCTCAAGAGTCGTTGTTAACGACAGAGAGTTTTCGGCGCAATTTAACCATCACCAGATAGTGGTCAGAATCGATGATAGTGCCACGATGGGTCCTAACGTCGATAATGTCGGAGAAGTGCCGTCCATCAATCAAAACGGGTCGTTTTGTGATTCTGTCTGCTGTGGTGATCTCCAGGTGTATCGTTATGAAAGGTTGTGCTGGAAGCAGGTGCTACAAATGGCCATATTCTTGGAGTCGGTGAAATCAATTAACCGTAAGACGTTTTCGTTCGTTAGTCGGTGGGCGCTGAACTCTCCCATACTCGGTCTGAATTCCTCTTCCTGGCTAATCTGAGCGTTTAAATTTCCTATAATCAATTTGACCCGGGGAAGCCTCAGGTTTCTCGTACCCCGGCCAGTACCGCGAGGAGGTAGGGATAGAAGTTGCTGGGCAGGAGGCTAAGGACCGCTCAGAGGGCTTTATTTTATTTCTTTAGGTACGCGAGCTACCAATGGACCGCCATGCACTGCCCAGCCATTTACCAACCAGGAGAATTATCTGCGAGCGTGCGGTATTTGCCAGAAAGCAATTCGCCAGTAAAGTATTCACCAGAATGGCATCTGCCAGAAAATATACCGTGAAATATACCGGAATCTAAAGATTGCCGTCACAATAGCCAACTTGTGCCTCTACTCTCATAATCAAGAGAACTGAATTGAACTAATGGTATCTACGCTACCAATCTCGCTCTTCTTATTTTAAGTTCTCTTCTGGTGCACACTAGTGAAGTTTTGATACAATATTTTAAGCTGCATTAACTATTTTCAACTTCGAGAAAATTGCATTTATTTCAACCGCGAGCTGTTCTTTATGAGTATATTGTATTGTACAGAATTTCTCGTACAACTACCAGGTAATTTCTACTTTTCATTGGGCGATTTATTAGAGTTGTGCTACTTACTACTTAATATCGGTACCCCGAATTTCGTTTCCCCGAAAACCAGTAACACAAATGCCATTTCCCTGAATACCCCGTTTTCTCAAGTGATCTATTTCTCCAAAAAGTTTTCGTTACTTATAACTGTCATAAGTTATGACTAATAACTTTACATATTTCAAAAACGGTTGAACGGTTCATATGATATTCACCCTTCTTCAGCGGTTCCTTAAAGTTTAACCAAACCCAACATTTTTATTGTTTTGTTTATCGTTCTAGTTCACCACTTCGACACTGAAGATTGTTTCGTATCCACTTTGAATTGCATCTATTTTAGGGCCGTTCATAGAGCACATGGTCGTTTGAGGGGGTAGAGAGGAATGTTTCTATCCAAATACCGTGATCCATACAAATTTCTGGTCATTCGGGGAAATGGATTGCGGGAAAAAGTGTTATTGGGGTAAGAAAATTTGCTCTGGGTCGAGTATTTCTCCCACAATTGCAAACTTGATTTGTCTTAAAATAAATAAAAAAAAAAACTCTAGAGCAGCGGTTATCATATCGTACTTCGCGGAGCACTTAATGCTTAACGACGTATAAATGCCATGAAATATCTCAACTTTTTGCTTTGAAATATGCTCCTACTTATACCATAGTTAAAATTTTAAAAAGTTAAGAGTTTGATCCTGTTTTTATCATTTTTGATTCACTTTGGCAGGGTTTTTACTTTTAAGCTACTGATCCCATATTGGGCCATATTATGCGTCATATTGAAGCACTTCTAATTACAAAATTTCAACCAATTCAGCTGAGCAAAAAAGCCCATACCAAAGTGAATCGTGGAAGTGCCCAAGCAGTTCTGCGTTCTATAAATTTAGATAACAAAACAATCGACCGAGCGGAAAAGCAATTAACCATCACAACTCGATGTTTTGAACGATTGCTTGAATTTGTTTTCTAAATTTGTGTTACCCTAAACTAAGAGATGGTTATGGTATCTTTACTTTATGATGTTTCGACGTTATGATGGATTTCGATCATTATTGATTTTTTTTAAGAAAACGTTCATAAGTTTTTGTAATTGGTTGGTTTTAAAAATTCTGTCCAGGAAAATTGCCCAATACATTTTGTATGGCAAAGTTGGGTTTTCCGAATTAAGATGGATTAAAAATTACTCTTAAAGTTGAAGGAATCCCCCCACAAGATATTTTAAAACTTACAGGGTGTGGAAATTTTGTCGTGATACTTATCCTCGTCGAAAACAACTCTGAACAACTTCACTAAAATTTCACTTCGAAATTTCGAAACCGTGGTACAAAAGTAAAAAAAATCACAAGATTTATTTAAATTAATAATATTTCCGTACGTGCTGAACTTGTGGTTGATCCATTCTTAAAAAAAATATTAAGCCTTCAAAAAGATCTGGTAAATATTTCGCTACAAAAACTAGCTCTGCTATTCGAACATTTCCTAGCCTTTTTCAAGCCATGAATTTTGAAACATTTGACGAAAAATCAAATATAGTTTCGTTAAGATGTCACAGGTTAAGCGTAAAATAAAAAAAAGGTTGCTGAATCAAATAGAATAAATCATTTTTGATAAGAATTAAAAGTCTAAAAAAAAAATCGAAATTAAGGTAAAGGTGAAGCCTAATCTATTTTTTTATAAACGCAAGTTTGGTGAAAATCCGTTTGAGTTGAAAACTTGATCAATTAAACACCTACAGCAAGTAGGAACTTGTAGGAGGGTAGGAGTGTTAATTTAAGCGTGTGAAAATGTCCAGATTTCTAACGAATTAGTGATGAAGAACAGGTGCTCCACGCAGCAATTTAAGAGTGCTTCGCGAGCCAAAAAGGCTGAAAACCCCTGCATTAGGGGATGATCCATTCTGGGGAATGGTACATTCTGGCGAATGGTTTTCTGGCAAATATCGCACAATCCTTTCTGCAGTTTGACTATCGATTGCGCCTTCTTCTTCTTCTTTTTCTTCTTTCTGGCGTTACGTCCCCACTGGGACAGAGCCTGCTTCTCAGCTTAGTGTTCTTATGAGCACTTCCACAGTTATTAACTGAGAGCTTACTATGCCAATGACCAGTTTTGCATGCGTATATCGTGTGGCAGGTACGAAGATACTCTATGCCCTGGGAGGTCGAGAAAATTTCCAACCCGAAAAGATCCTCGTCCGGTGGGATTCAAACCCACGACCCTCAGCTTGGTCTTGCTGAATAGCTGCGCGTTTACCGCTAAGGCTATCTGGGCCCCGTCTATTGTATCGTTATATCGTTCACCGAGATTAACAGTGTCAAGACTCCATCAGCCTTCAGGGAGCCTTCATACGTCTCGTACACTAATACCAGGACCATAATTCCATGCCAGAAATTTTGTGAGAATTAAGGTTTTTGTTTAAGTGATTATTTCCCATGGACTTTCTCCAAGAATTTTCCTAAGGAATTCCTCCAAGAATTTTGTTTTCGATATCTCAAGAATATAACCTGGATTTTCCAAGGATAACCATTGAATTAACCTAAGAGATTCCATTACAATTTTTTTCCAAAAATCTTCCAGAATTTTATTCGGTCTTTTTTCATCATTTTCAAGATTCACTTTTAGAACACCTTCAAAAAATCTTTTGAGATCTCCTAGAATAACAATTATGGGGCCTTCCTAAGCCGAATGAATAGATTCCGCGGCTACAAAGTAAAGCCATGGTCTGGGTTTGATTCCCGGTCAGTAGAAGATCTTTTCGTAATTGAAATTTCCTTGACTTCCCTGGACATATAGTATCATCGTTTTTGCCACACGATATACGAATGCGAAAATGGCAACTTTGGCAGAGAAAGCTCTCAGTTAATAACTGTGGAAGTGATCATAAGAACACTAAGCTGAAAAGCAGGATCTGTCCCAATGAAGACGTAATGCCAAGAAGAAGAAGAACAACAATTGTAAAATTCGGTTGCATGATTAATATTTTTTAATGTTTTTCCTTGCGACATGTAAGAAGATCATTGCAGAAACTGCAATCAGAATAAGAACCGATTTCTTCAATTAAAAACTGTTAACTGAATCTGTATGTTCAACAACTTGAATATTAATACACTAGTGGTCCTGGAAAACTTCGTTTTGTCATTAAGTAGGCTATTGAAAAACGTCATGATATTTACGTCCCATATAAAATAAAAGTTATGTTTACTCTCGTTATTCCGGCTCCTCCGGTAAATATCCTTCCATATCCTGAGTTTTCTATACATACAAACACGACCGGAGCGCTTCAGAAACATAATCATGAGATAATTATCAAAATACGATAGCCCGTTCTCAAGTCATTTCGTAACATACAAAAACCATCCCATTTATATTTATAAAAATGAATAGAATAAGCATAATTTGCATTGAGAAACCTACTAAAAAGAAGGGAATGAATTTTGTTGTTGACAAATAAGCCTCACAAACATGGACCAGTGCACGAGTTCACTAATTTGACGTTTGATCGGTGCCGTATTCACTAGTTTCCATGGTCACATAAATAACACGGCACCGCTGAATCGTCAAAAAGTGAACCTGTGCATAGGTCCATAGAAGAATATCTATGTATATATAAAATATTTGAAGTTATATTAATTAAAATTTAAAAATGGTTTACGTTCATAAGGGATTTAAAGCATTTTTTAACGTTATAAAATAGTTTGACTTCATATAATGAAAACCTTACAAAGCTAATTAAAAATGTCTAGTCTATTCTAAAGTATCGAAGGATTTATATGGGGAAAGGGCCCCACAAGAAAATGGCCCCAGGCTTCCACATTTGTAAATCCGGCCCTGACTAATACTAGAGTCTGGAAGCAACTCTACACCTAACCACTTCGGTTCTACTTCGACTCCTCTTCAGCACTCTTGAGCATTGCCCAGAATGTGCCCACAATTGTTACTCTGCGGTATCCGACAATTCGTGATCTCTTCTCATACCTGTCATCGGACTGTTAAGGATGATTGTTTCCGAGACCACTCCCAGCGTATCCAGCAGACATATGGGACTAAACGAGACTGAATCTCGCAGTGGCTTCTCTTCCTTTGGCAGGAGCATCTCCCATTAAACACAAAACCGTATTCGACAGTGCATAAAAGTACAAAACTGGAAGCGATATACGTACATGTGCCATAAGGCTGATCGTGTGTTTCCTGGGCTGTTTCTGGATCTTCCTTATTTCTGAAGTCAGATGTTACGCGAATAGTTAGTTGTAGCAGACAACAATATTTTGCTACAGATCTGCTAATTTCAAGGGTTTCAGGATAATACTCTCTGTTCGTGAACGTCACGAATGGAGTGATCGAGAATCGAAATTGCATTTTTACTTCATAAGACTAATCTATCTTGTATTTAAAAATGTGCAAATATTCTAATGTTGGCATTATTTTATATTCATGCTTGTTCAAACGTTCCTGCCATCGTTAATCGTTCGATAAATTAGTTGTACAGTTTCTATGTTCACTTGTGTCAACATATCTATCAATAACCGTAAACAAGGCGTATCGATAACAATGCCGAAAAAACCTTTGGCCCCAGTGCGCCAACCGAAACAAGCTGCAGGCATCAAAATTAGATTAACGCCATGTGTGTCTATTGATTTGATTGGATTTCCTACCAATCGGGAGTAAAGCTATCACTTGGGCGTTTTCGCTTTCCGCACTATCTGTTTCTACTTTGGCTGTCGATGCCATTGTAATATTTCCTTGCAGCAGCCCCATGTACACACACAATTAACGCTCTTTTGTTCGCCGTTCGGCAACTGCGATGGAAGAGATTAAGCAAACATTCATCATTTGCCATCGCAACCTGTCAATATTCGGCGCTGCTTTTTTTCGTACGATCTTCTCCCGTTGAACCCATTTTGGGGACCACAAACAAGCTTACCGCAGCCGCCAATAATGATTGATATTAATCCACCGAAAACTGCGCCAAGCTCCAGCTGCGAATAAACAGGTGCATCGGACAAAGCCAGAGCGTGTGTGCCTCAGATTCGACACGGCTATCACAGCCCAATGAAAAACGAATTTGCCCGCAGTAAGGAAGGTATGTGGTGCGTGACTAATGTCTTGAAATGAACACCACACGTCACGAAGTTTTAGTGACAAATTGGTAAGTGAATTAGTGGCAGGTAACGACGTACATAAATGGTCGCATTCCGTTATCTAACGCCGCAAACGATAGTTCGGTACATTGAACAATAAACAGCACCTAAATAGACCTCCAGCCTCCAGTAGTGGCACATGCCAAATATGTACAAAGCACACAAAGGCATCATACCGCCAAATAACATCTCGTAAAAATCTACCAAACAGCAGCAAAAATCTCACAATCTCATCAGGAAAAGTTTAGAGCTTTAATGTCTCTTTACCAAACATGACCAACCCGAGCAGGACAACATGACAAACACATACTATATCATGGTATACAAATTAAACAGCAGCCTACCATACTATGTTCTTCATATGGTGAGAATAAAGCCTAATTCGCTGCTGACAAGTAATTTCTCGGCCTATCTTGATGCATGGGAAATTTCTGCAAGGAATTGATCAAGAATGCGCTTTTTTCTGATCGCAGTACGCAGTTGAAAAGAAATGTCAGTTCAAATGGGAGTCGCTGTAGAAAATTTCTGCAAGGAATCGACGAGAAATTTCTTTAGCGATTCCTTTTCAGTAGCAAACCAGGCTTAAGAGGCGAAATACCAATAATCAATACCATATTTTTAGGAATAATACCTGACTAAAGTATTTCAATACTTTCACTTTTAAGGGATTTTCACAGTTGGTCATTTTTTATCAATTTCAATCATTATTTAAAATCAAACAGAATAGCTTATGAGCAGCTATAATTCTGCATTACTGCATGATAAAGTCTTTAACAGCTTTCCATAGTTATTCATATTACAATAAATGAAAAATAAATCGAAATATTCTAGCTCATTCTGTGTGATTGTTATAGGCTTGCTATTTTCTTCTGATCGGGCCGCGATGACAGTTTGGTGCCCCCAGGGGGTAGTATGGACAGGAGGGACCTAAAAGATCATAAGCAAGCGATAGCAAAAAGCGTCGAATGTTTTGGCAGCCACATCATTCCAAGTTGGCTGTCGACTTTGGGCCGTCTTCTGGAGCCGTGTGTTTTCGTAGCTAGGTTTGTTTGTGTCTTCTGTTAGTGAACATGGCTTCCAAATTCAGTGTTCCAGTAGCTGAAGCCTATTTTGAGCCGAAACAATTCTATTATGCTCAGCTATTGAAAAATTACTTTTCATAACGGATAGCATGGCGACTAGTCCGACTGTTACTTATTCACGCATCATATTATCCGTCTATTTAAAGGTTTTCTTGACTACAGGGCACCGTAGTAAACATTCTTTTGTTTGAATTGTGTGCGGGATTAGGTCGATTACTGATCTCTTTATTTGTAAATATTAGGGCGCAAGTAAAAACGGTGCAAATGTTAAAACTGAAAAAGCAGTTTTATTAAACAGATAAATTAAAAAAATAAAAACACGCAGCTCTTTTATTTGCCAAATAAAACAGTTGTGTGTTTTTGTTTTCGTCAATTTGTAGATTTTAAAGGAGTTTTGACATTTGCTCCATTTTTAATTGGACCTTAATCATCGATATTGTATCAAAATGAAACAAGATGCACCATTTGCTGTGACGTCCATATCTGTTCTGCAACACCTGATTTCTTCTTCTTTTTCTCTTTTTTATCATCATCATCTTCACATCTCTATTGGGACAGAAATTACAAGACAGATGTTTCAAGAATTGTCTGTCGGAGTTCACCCTAAAATTATTTGACTATTTTGACTCTTCTGATTTATGTATTCGAGATGCATTTATTAGCATTAGCATTAAGCATTTCGCACAAATTCGTAGGTGGTATAGTCCTAGACCATTGTATGAGGGTTTCCTCCTTCCCGTCCGTTACCAAAGTCAGAGGTTTGGGACTAACCTCTTATTCTTAGACAAGATTGACGCACCCTCCAATAATCGAGAGCAGTCCTGGTCACGTCCTTGCGAAAGCTGGGGAATGGGAAAGGATGATTGATTGAACACCTACTTAAGAAAGATGCAGACCTCTCATAGGTGTTACGGGATGTTGTGGAATGTTGATGGAAAGGGTAGTGCCATAGGATACTTATTGTTCAATAATGGCAATGACAGGAATAAAAATTTTGCTCTATAAAAAACTTAGAAAGTGCTTTTTTAACACAAACTTGGGTCAATGTTCAACGTTATGCATTAGAATGAACAAAAGTTGAATCGCCACTTATTAAACGTGTCCTAAGATTCTCATTCGACTAGTCAAGATTGTTTTACTAATGAGTTGAACAAGACATGTTTCCCCCAATTAAAAAGCCAATATTCCACTGAACAAATGTATATGTATAAAAGGATATTCAGACGACGAACTAACGTTTTACTTGCGTCGCACTTAAGCTATTTTCACATGTTTAACATAAGCATGAATAAGTATCTTATAAAATCCCTTTTCAGCTTCAGTATATTATAAGAACAGTTGATCCAATAGCGGCCAAAATGACGATTAACAAACACATTGTTCAGCAATAAATAAGCTTTGTAAAAGCGATCACACTATAGCTGAATTTCATAAAATGGACAAAATATCCGAAATTCGTGTTGAGTTCCGAATGCATTTCAAAGCTTATAACTTATGCTTTCTTAAAACTTTTTAAATAGTCGATCGGAAAATAAACATTGTCAGTATAGTGATGCAAATTTTGAAATTTTAGCTCCCCTATGCTTAAACGACTTATATTATGGTAAACAGCACCCTCCCAAAGTTTGAAATGAATCGGAATAAATTTGACTGTGCACAGGCCATTTGATGTTTATATGGAGATTACTATGGAAAACGACATCCTTTTGTGTTCAGCCCTCTATCTCTTCGTCATGATGTCCAGGCTACTATGTTCTACAGCAAAAAAGCAGTGTTGCTCTGAAAGTAATTGAATGATCATCTCAGCATGGTTTAGACTTTGTTATCAATAATAACAAATTATCCGTACGTCCCATCAAAATGTGGTCTTCGGCAAAGTTGTAGCTGGAAAAATTTCACATGAGAAGAATTTGTTCACTTTTCCATAGATTATTAGTTCGAGCAGTTAAAGGACTGAACACAAAAACTTTGTCTTTTTCATAGTAATTTCCATATAAACTTCAAATGGCGTGTGCACAATCATAATTCTTCCAAATCACTTCATATTTTGGAAGAATTGACTCCGTTTAAGCATACGGGAGCAAAAATTTCAAAATTTGCATCAGTCTAATGGTCAGCCTCCAGAAAGATTATTTTGAAACACAAAAACAAACATTTGAGCTAAGTATTGACAAACAAAGCGTTATATTGACTTGATTGACATAAAAGATCTGAAGACAACATCAAAACTTTGTTTGTTTTTTTGTATGTAGTTTTAGATATCGTTTCCAGATCTTTTATTTATTATATCTATCAAGTTAATATCACTTTTAGCTATCCATATTATAATTTGCTATTGCTAACCTTTTTCCGCCTGCTCGGGATGTTGTTCCGTACAAGAAAAGTGTAAATTTCATTGACAGAATTGATTAAATAAATTTCTTCTACATTTAAAAAAAAAAAACAATTAAAAAAAGACAATTTACACCGTCTTCAGCCAAAGGCTGCACAGACTGAACAATCACGAACATTAGGCAACGGACAACACGGAACACCCAGTAGCCCAGTGATGAATTTTTCGTTTGACGAAAAGTTTCCACCGACTGGAGCGGGAATCGAACCCACACTTCGTGGCGCAATACGCTTGAACGGCTGACGCCGCTAATCGCACGGCCACGAAGCCATGACATTTCTTCACAACTGAATAGTGCGATCTAAGAAAAATGATTTACTTGGCCATTTCTGAAAAAAAATCCCACGCGTCAATTGCTGGAATCTTCACAGAGCACTCTCGATCAAAACGCAAACAAATCGAATATAAGTAAAAAAGCTAAATTCCACAAATCATCTTCTGATATAACCTCCGTAAAAAGCACTTTTATCACAAAACTTGTTTCCACAGAACATTTGTACGTGGCATGGCACCATTCGCCGAAGCTAATTTTTACCAGCCGAATTAAAAAAAAATGCGATACGAGGTAAACGTGACACAAAATTCAAAACACAGCCAACCGCGCGCACCATTTGCTGCGATCTCTGAAAAGTATTGCCATTTTATGGTCATAAAACAAGTATTTGCCTAATGTGTCCATTATGACATGAACCTTCCAGGCATGATTATGGGGTACTTCACAAAAATCTTCCTTTCTCTTTTACTTTTTTCTCTTTTTTATCATCATCATCTTCACGTCTCTATTGGGACAGAAATTACAAGAGAGATGTTTCTAGAATTGTCTGTGGAGTTCACCCTAAAATTATTGGACTGTTTTGGCTCTTCTGATTTATATATTCGAGATGTATTTATGTATTTAAAAAAATGATGTGTAACATGTAGCTCTAAGTAAAACTGAAATCAAAATGTGACTTGTGTTTTTTGACTTCAAGTTTCCTATTAAGCCATTCTCAGTCTTATCAGCTATTATTTGAGAACTGACTTGAATAATAAAGCATATGTTGAAGTGCGCCACGTACCCTCGTGCTATGCGTACACATATCCTTTCCGCTCTCGGAATTTTTCAAAACTACCCAAAGCAATAAAACAACGCTACAAAACAATACTTTTCAGTACTATTTTTCTACTATTGATCCCTTGACGATCCTTGTTTGGATCGTGCCTTCGATTTTTAGCTGAAACCGTTGGCGAAAGCTAGCGGTGGTAATCCTTCTTGGACACCGTCTTGGGAAAAAAAAACCTCTTAGGATTTATCGTCTTCTTTCGTTTAATCACTAAACATGGTTGCAACTACAAACAAAAGGAAGGGTGGATCTCTGAATTCACAACTTTCTTCCAAAAAAGTGGGGTTCAAAACTGTTACTAAACATGGCAAAAATGGAAGAGATGACGTTTCTGCGTAATGCGCGCTTTTTTCCAAGGGTGAATTGGTTAATGTCGATAATTACATCGAAATGAGCAATCAGTTTGATACCTTAAACAAATTTTCTGAGCATAAAATTGAAGCAGCCTCTAGCCCAGGCTCTTTGGTTGGAATGAGGAAGTAGAGGGTGCCACCTGTCGTGGTCAGTTGTTCCGAATTTGGAGGATTTAGGCAAGAGATTTATTTATTTGTCACAGTCTCGATTTCTTGTAATTCCATAGACTGTTTCTTAAACTAAATCCTTAATCCTATTCTTAAATATATACTTAGACACATTAAAATTGAACAAAGCACTGACACTATCCATAAGTAATTCTATGCCGCCTGATGAGTAGCAAATCTCGTTCTCGCAAATAGCGATTGGGTGCGTAGAATGGAACTTTGTCAAACGGCGATGGACAATCTAGGTTCCCCTTTAATTGATCAAATACGAATAGTAGTTGTAAATTGTTGCGTCTGGAAGCGAGCGTCTCAATATATATATATAAGTCTACAGCGGGCTGGGTATTCTGGTAAGTTCACGAGATCTGACCATGGAAGTGGACGAAGAACATATCGAATAAAACTTCGCTGGACTCTAAAATGCTACGAACTAACGAGCAGTAGAGCGACTTGAGTGCATATACATCCTTAAAATAATTGGTGGTGCGGCGAACAAATCCTAGGGCAGCAAAAGCTTTTGCAGTAGTGCGGGAGACATGCTTATTGAAACGTAGTTTGCTGTCGACAGTAACTCCAAGGTCGCATATTGATTCCACGCATAAACTTCTTGAACTCCATGAAGGGAATCAAGCTGTTATCGCACATAAGAGCGTCTGTTGGTTTGGATCTCTGACGAGTGGTTTTTCTTCACGATAAAACAGAATCGAGACTCGTGTTTAAGGTGAAGATAAATCGATGTCAAACCTCAAATTTTCAAGAGCACGGATCTGGAGAACTAAACATCCGTTTAAGCTGAAAACCTAATCGATTGGTCACTCGCTGGTGGTGACCAATCGATTAAGTTTTCATCTCAAACGGGTCTTTGGTTCTCCAGATCCGTGCTCTTGAAAATTTGAGGTTTGGCTTCGATTTATCTTCACCTTAACTTGGCTTTATTGTACTTGTTGGGGAGCTTCCTTCGCCCAAGCCCCAACATCGAAGTGGGTGGTATTTAGCCCACGAATGGTGCTTAGAAAGTGTAGGGTGATTCAGATACTAACCTAACATCTTGAATTTATCCGGTTCCTTGATATCCCTTCGGTATTGAATACTAGGGTGCCAATAGAATGTATGGGAAAAATTTTGCCATCGAATTTCAAAAAATGGTAGTGCTCAAAAGTTTTGTCTCCTCGAAAAAAGTCCCCATGCAAAATTTGAGCTCAATCGGCCTTCTTAAGTGGAGCGATCAAAGTTTGGCTTTTGGCCAAAGTTTGGCGAAGGACACAACTTTAATTTTGACAAAACGGAGATCCTGGAGAAAATAGAAAACCAGGAGAGCAGAACCATTGCGGAGGCCTTCCACATCAAGCTGTTGGGCGACGAACGACCCGACCATCCAGTCTTTATAATTCTTTATAGATCTTTGACCAATGATGGCGATCGCTAACGGTTCAAAACGAATCTTTATCGATCGCTATCGAAAATCACTGACTGGTTGACCGGGGAACGGTAAACTTACAGCGTGAATGTGGAGGAATCGACTCGGCATACAACGGTCTAGTGTGCAAGCTCCAAAAGCTGGAACCATCAACTGGAACCCGATGACGTAAAATTGGCGAACACCAGACCACTGAATATAGATATAAGGGGAAATAGACTTTAGTATTGCAACCACACTGGTGGTGATCGATCGATTTGCATAAAAATCTGATGATAGTAGAATGTCAGTAGGCCGAAACGTCATGTGAAATCAAAATATAGTGTGTGTTATCATCACCGAAAATTACCAATAATCGAAAAATATAAAATTCGACGGTGACCCAAACCAAATTAAAAATAACAAATTTTTACGGCATTCGGTGACCCACTTTTTCATGGAATGGCTGTATTAGTTAATAACAGATAGATTGACCAACTTGTTGAACGTTTTTGTAGGTTTTTTGGTGCTATTGTTCAGTAATGATATGGGTTATTCTGATTTGTTTAGCAAAAAACCTCAAATCAGGGTTTCTTGATATTCCTTCCCGGTTTTTTATTGGCTCAGAGATGCAGAATGGTCTCAGAAATCGAGCCCTGTACTTAGATTTGATAGATACTAGTTATATTTCTGAAGTGTACAAAAATAAGCAAAATTCATACACAGGAAATCATACAAAACAAGTAGATGAAAAAACGAATTAAGTACTATACCATTTAATTCCACTAGAGTTTGTATCCTTTGACAGATACGCGTATTTCGACCTCAGCTGTAAGGCCGTCTTCAGTGTCGTGTACTAGACTCGACTAGTACACGACTAGGGTTACCAGACGTACTCTTTTTAGAGTACAAGTACTCTTTTTTGCCTTAAAAATTTGTGTACTATTCTTTTTTGCTAAACGGGCTCAAGTGCACTCTTTTTCAGTTATTACTGACGATAATAGTCAAATCAAATAACCTGTTGAAGAAATCATATTAACTTTTTTCCCATGATAATACAGATAATTCACCGATTTTTGTCAAAAACTGGCACACAATCAACCTACTAATTATTTTCAATAACAAAAAAGTCAGTCAAAATTCAAAATCACTTTGTTTCGAATAATTTAATCTTATTGAAGCAACTTTTTTTGTCAAACGCTTTTTATAGAAACGTCATTTTGGCGATGCAATTTTTGATGAACAAAAATGTGGAAATGAAAAGATTTCAGTTTGAAGTGTAGTATGGGAATCATAAAAAAACTATTAAATCAATCAAGTTCCTTAGTTTCATAATGTTTTAAAACGTCCTTAATAAAACTTTAATCGAAAACAATGCTTGAGGTTTTTTTTACACATTTCACTTTTCTTAGTTCTTCTGGTCCCTTCACAAATTGTTCTACATTTTCTTAAGAATTTTTTCAACAAATCCCATTTGAAAGATAATATTATTTAAAAAAAATCGAACGACTTTTGGTATAGTAAATATAATAAAAAAAATGATAGAAACAAATCGATTCACTTAGGGTCAATGTTCAATCTAGTAAGAGAGTATGGCACGAGACAAATAAGAGTTAAATTTCGAAAAATATTTGATAAAAAGTTGAGAATAGTGTCTCCCTGAAAAACTTAATTTTAATTTATATGTAGGAAAAGTGTCTGTGATTAAAGGCACAAACGCAATGATAGCGGAACGGCAACGGAAAGCGGAACCGGTTCACCAGCATGAACTATAGCATGTTTGTCGACTCAGACTTGGTTCACTTTCGTTCGTTCAGGACGGTGTGTTTCATGCTGGTGAACCGGTTCCGCTTTCATTGCATTTGGGCCTTAAGAACCAAACATTTTATTTTGCTAAAAAAATGTCGAAATTGATAATTAGTGGTACATTTAAAATTTTTCAAGGTAGGCTAAGTGTACTCTTAAGTACTCTTTTAAAGAGTTGAAAAAATGTACTCTTTTCAGTAAGAGCAAATATGGTAACCCTATACACGACACTGAAGACGGCCTTGCAGTTGAGGTCGAAATACACGTATCTGTCAAAGGATACAAACTCTAGTGGAATTAAATGGTATAGTACTAAATTCGGTTTTTTATCTACTTATAGGTATTCTACTAAACAGCTCGAAGATTTATTATCATACAAAACAATTTTCCATAAGTTACAATATCGTTCATAATCAGCTCAACACTCATTGCAATTCGCACCGTTTTGTCTCTGGTTCGCATCATTGATCCGAGGGTCGTCAACTGCACGACCCACTTTATTTCATTTCCCTCCAATTACTTTCACTTTCTGTCCTCGTCAAATCAAATGATTCGCATTTTCTTTCCTGTGTAACCCAACTGAAGCACAGTACCGAGTAGGGATAACTTCTTCTTGGAAGGATTGTCCGCGTCAATGATAGTGATGGGGCGTCTGGTTCAAAGACGCCTTTGGGACTAGGGCGAGCGGTGCGAAGGAAAAGTTGTAATCTGCTCGTAACCGCCAGCATAAGGTGTTGTTTTGATGACAAATTTCTCGCTAGATCCGTCTCCTGTCTCGTCCGGATAATGTTCGGCGAAATATTTTTACTGTCTGGAGAAGGTGTTTAGGAGATGTGTGAGGTTTTTTTCTTCGTTCATTGTACTACATTGAATGGTTGTGGAATATGCCACCTAAAAACTTACATACATCTTGACCAGTCATCACAACTCTGTGCATGTCTTTTTTCACAAAGATTATAATGCTTGGTTTACTCGACTAGACGTACTGGGTTTCGAAAGGATGTTATGAATTGATATTGCGTCTAGTTGGACAAGCATAAGTGTTTATAAAAATGTATTCTATCAAAATTTTAAAAATCAACGACACATAGAAAATAAAAGTTGAATCTTCTTCGATCTTAAGATACGTCCAAACTGAGAGCAAGCTTGCTTTTAAGGTTTGGTGTTCTGTAAGGAATTCAACAATTAAGGTACCCCGGGGTAAGTAAGACATAAAAAAGGATAGTTCAAACAAATTGCACAATAAAATTTTCAAATGTCAATATTTTTCAAATCCAATTACTCGGTCACATTTTGTCAATACATATATTTGATGGTGTGTGCATGAAGTTGATCGAATTATATCGAAATTGTGAACACGTTATAGAGAGTTGTAAAATGAACCAGATGCAGTTACCTCGCTAAACAGGCCATGTGGGGCCCATCTGGTTTCATGAGTCAATCCTCATCAGTAAGTGCAAGTGCAATAATAGGTTTGATATGCAGAGATATTTGAGTTTGAATACATGTTTGATGTACATGAGAGATCAATCGATTTGTTTAAAATATATCATTCACATTTTATTAACTGTCAGGATACGGTGCTAAAAAATAGCGTTACACAGATTTTTGAACAGCCATTACTCTGAAACTAATGATTCGATTTTCAATTTTCTTTCACAGTAGTTAAGCTTGACTCTTCAACTAATAAATAGAAATATTCTACATAGTCGTAGCAAGGACCAAAGAGTTTTAAGGGGCTGTGAAAGTATGTCCTCTTAAAAAAAAACAGCGTTACAATGGTTAAGAGCTCATATCTCAGCCATCAGACAAATGAATTTTAATTTTATTTCACCGTTGGGAACTTCCAAGACTAGTCTTTCGAGAAAAAATATCAGACATAGTCGTAGCAAGGGAAATTGAGAATGGGGGGCTTCCATTTGATATGTTTACCAAACCTATAAAAAAATATTTCGGCGCCGCTTTGCAATCAATTTTTGATTTTGTTTCACGATTCAATACTTCTAATGTAGACCTACAAAGCAAAAATATTAAACATGGTCGCAACTAGGGAAAACAGTGTTAAGGGGCACTTATTAAAAATGAGCCCTTTAACTTCAAAAAATCATAACTCTTTAATGAACTAATAGATTTTTGATTTTCTTTCACCATTTGAATGCTTAGAGTTATGTCTTTGAGAGAAAAATAATATTATTCATAGCCGTAGCAAGATGTTAGGTTTTTAAGGGGCATACTTCCTTCGTGTTTCCGTTAGCCTATAAATCAAAATGAATCTTTGAATCAAAAATCAAAGGGATGACGTAGCTTTATCTTCCAAAGATTTATTGTAGAAATCTAGTTAAAAATTAGAATAGAGGTGTACATTTTTGAAAACACTCAAAATTAATTTTAACTAAAAAGAACATTAAATTTTTTTTTGTTCTATTTGCCTGTATCTTAAAATTAAAACTATTACTTGCATTTTTGTTTTGACAGTAAATCAATTGTAGAAGTCAAGTTAAGATGTTTGAATAATAATAGAAGTTTTTGATTACACTTAAAATTTATTTTATCCAAGAATTTGCTAAAACCCTAGTTCATTAGCCTTTTTTACCTGTAAATCAAAATGCAAAGCAATAACAAATATTATTTCCGGCATGATACAGCTTATAGAAGGAAAAAAACATGTTTGAGGAGAAATATAAATTTTCTGATAACACTCAAAATTTATCTTACCTAAGAAACTACGAAAAACCCTCTTCTATGTGCTTGTTTGTCTATAAATGCAAATTCAATTCGATGGCATGTAGCTTTTCCGAATTGATTTGCTTATAGAAATTAGGTTAAAATGTTTGAGCAGAAATAGAATTTTTGTATTACACGCAAAACTTATTTTACCCAATAAAATAGGTAAACTATATTTCATAAACTTATATTTTAAAATCAAAATTCAAAGTGACAGTATGTCGTTTTTTCTCAACATTAAATTGATTTTAGAAGTCAAGCAAACATGTTTAAGAAATAATACAGTTTTTTTTACTACACTCAACATTTATTTTACCTAAGAAACTGTTTAGCTGTCAGGAAACGGTGCCACAAATTAACGGTCAACAAATTTTGAACAATCATTACTCTTGAACTAGGCATTCAATCTCCAATTTCTTTCATAGTTCAAAACCTTGACATTATAAGTAATTAATAAAAATATCCTACATATTCGTAGCAAATTACAATGCTTCTTAAGGGGAGTATAAAAACAGGCCTTCCAAAAAAAAACCGCGTTGCAATGGTTCAGAGGTTATATTGCAGCTCTCAGACAATAAAATTTCATTTTTCTTTCACCATCAAAAACGCTGGTATTTCAGGGGAAAATATCCGACATGTTCGTAATAAGGAAAATGGTGGATGGGGGGTTCCTCTTTTAAATGTTCACCAAACCTATAAAGAATATATCGGTGCGTTATTCAAGAAAATTTTAATTTTGTTTCACGATTCGACACTTTCAGTGCAGATCTTAAAAAAAATGAATATGGTCGTAGCTAGAGAAAACAGTGTTAAGGGACTCTCATTATAAAATTTCCCCATAACTTCAAAAATCATAACTTCACAATGAACTCACTGAGCTTCAATTTTCTTTTACAATTTGAAAGCTTAGAATTAGGTTTTTAAGGGGTGTAACGAGAAAAATCTTACATATATAACAGTTTTGATTTATGTTTTATGTCTACAAAAAATAATAAATTAGTAGTTTTGCTTGGGCTCTAAGCGATTGATTGTAGTCATATCCTAGAACACATCACATTTGAAAGTTATCATCAGTCATGGTCGTAGCTAGGAATAAAGTATCAAAAGGGGGAGGAATGGTTTTATCTTCCACATAAGCATTTCTCAATTCAGAATCATAATCTTCTTCGATAATTAGAAAAAAGTGTAAAATTTCTTCTTCCATGCTAATTGATGCACACCAAACTTATCAGATTTTTTTTGTCTCAGAATGGAGGTATTTTCTTTTAAAACGTGCCAATATAAAAAAGAAAACTATGCAATGCTTAAAATAATGTATTTACTATTTCAATATTTGGAACATCGAATAATCATTTCAAACAAAAATATATTCAATTTAGGGAAGCCGTTGCTAAAGTATCCTGATTTGTAACTGAAAAAAATTACCTAACTATAAATAACAATATAAGATTCCAAACTGAAAGAATATATTTTTCATTATCCAAAGGCTTAAACACTTATTCAAAATCCATTGAGCTTTTTCTCTACCGAAGACGAGAGTTGCAAATTTCCAGCGACAATGATGAAAAATCTTTTGAAAACATATTGTCATTATTGATGATTTCTGTTGTTTATTCTTATTCTGCTCTGAAGTTTTTGTGAAAAAAAAACTATCTAATGAATCAACTATATTATCGACACGAATTGCAAACATTTTGTTTCAGCTCTACACGGTGTTTCAAACAGCAGCATGTGTCACAATTATGACACTTAACTCTACTGCGAACATTGTGTCCGATACAGTAATAACAAAAACTTGTGGTTTTGTACTGCCTATGCTGGATAGGATCTCCTTGGCATTTATAACATTCATATGCGGTCTTGACGTATCCATGTTTATCGCAAATGAATGATTCACACCTAATACATGTCGTTAGAGGTTCATGCTTGTTGCAGGTTATACATCTTGGGTGGGAAGCTGAAATCCAAAGCGAAGATTGAAAGTATTTTTTTAAATATGTAAGTAATCTATTCTATTTCATATTTCATATAAAGTAATGTGGGAAAAGTTCGATCTTATTGGAACAATACTTCTATAATAATTAAAACAGTTAAACATAAACTTGTCTAAAATATATTTGGGAGTCACCGATGAAGTAAATGCTCGAAACTAGTACTGGGCAAAAATTCGTTGACTAAAATACAAAATATTAATAATTTTAAGACACCATACGTTAAAAGTCGATTATAACCCCTATTCTTGTTTATGTTCGAATGTTCTTCGATCGAAATTTTCGTTTACGCCAGTAAAATCAAGTGGGCCATGGATTCGAATGAATGGAATCCAATCGAAAGTTGAATTCGCTGTAAACGAGAATGAGAATATTCATAGTCTTCTATGCAATGGAAGTTCGATCAACAATAATAATTTTCACGTATTAGAACAACAAATAGCCATAACTTTTCCAAATATGTAAGCCATATTTAAGCTAACATCGTCAATAACCTTACCTTCCACGTGTCCATCTTGCAGATTTGTAAGGGCATCAAAAAATAGTTAATAATGATTTTTTTGTTCCGCATGGATATTTCCTTTTTCTGCTTCACAAGCTCGAATCTTTACATAATCTGCGGCCAACTCATAGGATAAGTGCTTCATGAAGTTGATGCGACTGTGCTTAGTGGTTCTTGCTGTTGGATTTTTCAGAGTGTATATAATAAATGCATTATATACACTTATTTCGAAAAGATCGTACACAAGTCGCAACGACCAGCGTGAGGTTTTCCTTGCAAATGAAAAGTCCCTGGTAACTTTGTCCAGGTTATCTACGCCTGCTTTGGCGGTATTGTAATGCAGATTAACGGGCGGCTTGATATTGCCGCTATCCTCTTCTTCAGTCTGTAGTTCTGAATTAGTTGTCAAAAAAATTACAGCTCTATTTTTCTTTGGTACATGCGAGGTTAGTAATGTATTTTGATGATATACGTTAATCGTCGAATGTTCCTCCCGAGTTCGATTAGGCATCAATTCTTTAGGAATTTCAAGTCGTGTTTTTCTCATTGTTCCTGTTAAGTGTAGATTCCTTTCAAGTAGCTTATCTGCTAACGCATAACTTGTAAAAAAATTGTCGGTCACGATTTCTCTGCCGGTGCCAACAACATTATCGACAGCGTCCAGCACCACTCTCATTCCTTGATTTTCCTCACGAGGTTTTTTCGGAGCTTCCGTTTTATTTCGTTTTGTGCGTTTTGTCAATGGTGGTTCATAGTTCGCAGATAGCAAATGTGACCCTAATTGAAAGAGAATGAAAATTTACTCATTTATATTACCCTTCACCCTTATAGGAAACTTCTCAATTGCTTCAAATGGCAGGATCTAACTTATCATCACACTGTAACGATGTGCCTAGTGTTCCCGAGCAAAGTTTTTGTCATTTAACTTAGCTTAAACTTAGAGAATACATTAAGTTGCCTGATAACTAGCATGCCTTACAAACTAAGGTTTTCAAATTTAATATCAAATATGCAGGCAACTCAACAAACATGATAACAAAAACTAAAATTAATGGTATCTTAAGAATCTCAAATTATGACGTCGCATGGAAACAGACTATGTTTAATTAGTCTCTCCGATTGATATCTTATTTCTTCACCAATTAGTTATAACGGCAGAATGCGTTATGCGGTTGTTATTCAACATTGCTTGGGTTCGCAGTGTTTCCAATAGTTAGGATCACTACTGTAAAATCAAACTGCTTATGTAATGTCAATATACAGCCATTCCATGAAAAACCGATCTAGTGGGTCACCAAATTCCGTGAAAATTTGCTATTTTGTTCCTTATCCGAAATAAGGACACACGTATTTTTGGATTTTTTGATTGGGGTGACTATTTCCAAAATAGGGTGACCAGAAAAATCGCGATTTTGAAAAATTTTTATTTTTTAAAATATTATAAATTTTCAACCGTTCAACCGATTTCCAATCTTTTTGGACGAAATGCAGGTTAAAGATTTTGACTTTTCAGAAAAAATATAAAATTTCACAAAAAGTGTGTTTTTCACATGAAAAAACTCAAAAGTTTCCGTTTTTTTCGTGTTTTGAAGGAATCGGGACCAAAGGGGCTATTGCTGTTCTCATTTTTTCTTGAAAGTTCAGAAAATTTTACGTTTACTGTCAAATTTTCGGCGATGTGTGTTTTTTAGTTTTTCAGATATATTTTTTTTGAAAATAAAAAATCAGTCATTTTATCATCGGCACACACTGTAGATCTCAGCGCATTAGATTTTTAATGTTTAAAAAAAATCATAACTTTTGAACAGCTCAATCGATTTCCAATCTTTTTTTCATGGAATGAAAGCTTAAGATTTCAACTTTTCATAAAAAATAGAAAACTTTGAAAACAAATTTATTTTACATTAAAATATATGAAAATTTCAAAAAAAAAAACTAGAAATTTTTATATTTTTTCACGTTTAAACATATTTTTATCAGATTTTTCAATGTTGTCTGAAAAGTTGAAATTTTAAGCTTTCATTCCATAGAAAAAGATTGGAAATCGGTTAAGCTGTTCAAAAGTTATGATTTTTTTTTAAATAAAAAAATCTAATGCGCTGAGACCTACAGTGTGTGCCGATAAAAAATGACTGATTTTTTATTTTCAAAAAAATATATCTCAAAAACTAAAAAACATACATCGCTGAAAATTTAACAGTAAACGTAAAATTTTCTGAACTTTCAAGAAAAAATGAGAACAGCAATAGCCCCTTTGGTCCCAAGACCTTCAAAACACGAAAAAACGGAAACTATCGAGTTTTTTCATGTAAAAAACACGCTTTTTGTGAAATTTTATATTTTCCTGAAAAGTCAAAATTTTTAGCCTTCATTTCGTCCAAAAAGATTGAAAATCGGGTAAACTGTTCATAGTTATAATTTTTTTTTAAATAAAAATTTTGCAAAATCGCGATTTTTCTGGTCATTCTATTTCGGAAATGGTCACCCTAATCAAAAAATTCAAAAATACGTGTATCCTTATTTCGGATAAGGAACAAATACAGCAAATTTTCACGGAATTCGGTGACCTACTAGATCGGTTTTACATGAAATGGCTGTATACTTATTTTTTTTATTGAAATTCCTTGTTTTTCATTTTGTGTTTCGCATTAAAAACATTTTTATATGATTTTTCCTTAACATTTCGATCAGTTTTGTACATTTGATTGCACATATCATATGCCGAGTTTCTACGAATCATGTTTTTTTTCTTTTGCAAGAAAAAATCGCTTCAAATACACTAGGAAATTTTGGCAACAGTACAAATTTTCAGTGGGTATACTTAATTCAAAACTGTCCAAAATGTCAATTACATCTCTTTGCGTTTGGGCTCCTCATTTTACACCCACCAATTTGAGCAATTTAATAATATTTCAAATAAACAGTATAAATTCAAAATTGGTGATACTACAATGTACAGAATCTTATTTTACCTGGAAAATACAGTTGAATGTATGTAGCATAAGAGGTTTTAGCGTCGGCAGCTACCCATAATTTCATGCCAGTCTTTGCTCCCGGCTTGTTTTTCATGAAGACTAACATTCCGCAATTTCCGGAAAACGGAACCATTCGTTCATCAATAGTTATTGTCTCTGAGGGATTGTAAGCCTTGGAAAAGTTGTCGTTGCAGTTGTCGAAAATTTCTCTTACTGCTTCGGCACGATCTCCAGTTTGCTTTATACGTTCTGGTCTAGTTGTTTTATCGTCGAACCGAATATTTCGGACAATTGCGTTGTAGCGATCCCCCCCCATTAAACATTTTGACAGTTAACAGCCGACTAAATTGGTTGAAAAATCGGCCGATTGTTGCACCGACGCTTATGGAAGTTTAACACAGCGATCAACTGACTAATCACCAGATTAAATCGGGTGGCCGATGAAATCTGGTGTTTAGTAGGTCAACTTGCTTGGATTTTACTTAAAATACCGATTTATCCACCTATTTAGTAGGATTACGTCGGCCCACCCTACCAAATCGGGTGATATTCGGTTGATCCCTGTGTTAATCTTCCATAAGCGTCGGTGCAACAATCGACCGATTTTTCAACAAATTTAGTCGGCTGTTGAACTGTCAAATGTTTAATGGGGGGGCCGAAAAATATTCAAAATTATATGTTAAAATTCAAGTTATGTCTGATGTTCGGCCAAAATTACATTCAAATCGGTCCATAAATAACCGAGATAGAGCTTACCAAAGTTGGTCATTTTGTATGGAAAATCGAAAAAGTTGCAAATGTTTTGTCCAACACTGTATATCGTATGGCAGCCTTCAGCATGGCTTTGTTTTGTAGCCGCGGACTCTAACCACTTGGCTAAGGAAGCCACCCCCTCCCCCACGCAGACACACAGGTACAACAAATATTTTTTCGTGGTTTTGGGATAACATATATTTTGAGTGTAATCAAAAGTTTATTTTTTTACTCAAACATGATCCCTCCATATCTATAAGTAAATTTATGCCGAACACACAACCATGGCTTTGAAATTTGGGTTTTTAGCAAACAGATTCATAAAATAAAGGTTTTCATTGCTTCTTAGGTAAAATAAATTTTGAGTGTTATCAAAAATTTCTCTTTCTTCTCAAACATGTTCACTTGACTTCTACAATCAATTTCATGAAGAAAAAACTAAATGCCGTTGCCGAATTTCGATTTACAATTAAACATGTTTATGAAACAGGACTTTACGTAGCTTTTCAGGTAAAATGAATTTTGAGTGTTATTAAAAACTGCTATTTATACACTTAACATCTAAACTTGTCTTCTTCAATCAATTGTATATCGAAAAAAATACATGCCATTGCTTTGAATTTTCAGCCATAGGCAAACAGATTTATAATAAGTTTTTTTTTTTGTAGGTTTAGGGTGAAATCAGTTTAGAGTGTTTTCAAAAATGTGAACCTCTATACCAATTTGTTAACAAGACTTTTATAATCAATCTTATCGAGATAAAACTACGTCATCCTTTATTTTTTAATTTCCAGGCAAAAAAAAACAATAAACAAAGAATGCCCCTCAAAAACCTAATATCTTACTACGACTATGTATAATATTATTTAATATTATTTTTCTTTGAAAGACATAACTTTCAGCATTCAAATGGTGAAAGAAAATCAAAAATCGATTAGTTCATTATAAAGTTATGATTTTTTGAAGTTTTATGGCAATTTTTTAATGGGAGCCCCTAACTTCTATATTTCCTAGCTGCGACCATGTTTAGTATTTTTCTTTTGAAAATCTACACTAGAAGTATCGAATCGTGAAATAAAATCAAAAATTAATTGCATAACGGAACAGAAATATTTTTTTATAGGTTTGGTAAACATTCCAAATGGGAGCCCCCCATTCTCCATTTACCTTGCTACGACGCTGTTTGTTATTTTTCCATGCAGTGCTGGTCCTGAATGTTTCCAACGGTGAAATAAAACTAAAATTTATTTGTGTGATGGCTGAGATATGAGCCCTGAACCATTGTAACGCTGTTTTATCTCAGGTTGACCATCTTTGCCCAGCCCCTTACGGACCGTCTACCTTGCTACGACCATGTGTGTTATTTTTCTATATGCGTTTGACTACAATGTTTTCGTTAGTGAAAAACTTTCAGCATTTGGACAAATATATGTGAAGTTATGATTTTTTGAAAAGTCCGTGTAACGCTGTTTTGGGGTCACCGTAGTCTACGGGTGTTTTTTTCTCACAGTAGCGTGACAGTTAATAAAAAAGTAACACGTAAACTTTCAATATTTGACAAAATTGTGAATATGATCTGTAATTATTATTATGGCTTTAAAAACATTAAACATTTGCTGGCATACCACACAGGACACTTAAAATTTCTCATAGAACAAAAACGTACCAAAAACTAGGCATAGGAAAATCCGGTACTAACGACAACGCAAAAATGACAATGTTAGTTTCCTACTGCTCCAACGGGAGCACTAGTTGCAAAAAATGGCACACCACCAGTCACCGCATTCACGACCAGAAGCGCCTAATTTGAATAAGGATCTCAAAATAAAAGTAAATTGCCTGTGGTGGAAAGGTGGAGTGGGATGCTGAGCAACAACCAAAAAAGGCACACAGGAAGGAAAAGTGTATCATTTTTCTCCATCTTGTCTGTCATCTTCAAGCGACGAGGCACACAGCAAAAAATAAATTATCGACCAACGTTTTTATTTCGCTATGCATCATTGCCTATTTCGAGTAGCAACACAAAAGGGGTCATGCACAAATAACGTCACGCTCCAAGGGGGGGAGGAGAGTGACAAGCCTTACAAAATTTTCGGAGGACTTATACAAAAATTGTAACAACAGGGGGGGGAGATGCCGAAAAAGTTGAAATTTGGCATGACATAATTTGTGTACCATCAGTAAATTATACGAACTTTTCTTAGTGAGATGACCGATAGGCATCAGACGTAGCTCTCAGTCTCTTGACCAGGGTTCAAATCTCGATTGAACTTTTACTCATATATTGTTAACTTCTTAAACTGGTTCTACCGATTGTTAAACCACGATCAGCAATATTCGACTGGTTTAAAACGATAAAAAAGGGTGAACAATTATAATTTAATTTTTATTGTGCATGGAAGACAGTAGAAGGAAAAATATTCTTCTACTTTACTGTAACGAATGTGGTCGAGTCGAGGGGAGTCACAGTGAGTTAGCTAGAGCAACGTTTTACGCAAATTTCGGAGCCATCTATCTTTGCCAACTGAAGAGAAATGAGAGTCTTGCTTTCGTATAGATGCTAAAGAATAAATATTCAAAAGCGGTGAAGTGATGTTGGAAGTAAACGTCAGCCGCAGACAAGGTGAAACGTTATGTGGGTTAGGATGGTCAATGGAAAATTTCGGTAAATGATGTCAGTAGGTAAAAAGCCGGTTTTTGGATCAAAGTGATACAAGATACTAGTAAGAATGTCATGCAACTACGCTCACGTTTGAGGCAAAATCTTCACTCAATTTTTATTACTCCTGCATTGAATGCTTATTAAGGATTTATATGTTCTGGGATTGGCCCGGTTAGTCCTACAAATATTCCTTCAAGATATGGTACAGGAATTTTTAAAAGTTTAAACAGTTTTCAAGATTATCTTTCACAACCTTAGGATTTAGGAATATAATAATCTTAGAGGCTGACCCTAAGTCATGTAATCATCTGTTTTTATTTCCCCCTAAGGATTTTTTGTCCATAAAAAAAGAATATTTATATGCCAGAACACTGCCACCTCTTTTCCCATAAATAAGCACGCTACTCACTCCTGAGTTTCAAAAAGTCATCCTTATAACACATTGTTTCTCTCAGGTTTTTATTAAACAGCATATTATCCAGCAACACACTCTTCGTTATGACGCATCGTAATTAACAGACATCCAATCTTTAACAGCCAAGAGAATGTATTTATGGTTTACGACATTTCATTAAATGACTCGTTTAAATAATGAACAAAAATGTGATGACCTCGCGAAGCTTAAAAACAAGACGATTTTAATTAATTTGTCAATGACTGATGCAGATAATTGCATGCCGTTTTTAATTACGTTTCCCTAGTAACGATCGTTATTCGAGTGACAAAAAGGAATTTTAAGTGGTCGAAGCTAAAATTTACGATAATCGATGCGATACGTTGAAGATGCAAGTTGGTGTGATTGACACAAAATTGCATAAAAAGAAAAATAGGTGGACTATCCAACTGTTCAGCTTACGTTCCCTTATACATAAAGGGGAATACCAGGAACACTAACCCTACATAATTACTTATGATTTTCGTAACCAATTAATACGTTACATGCGATTACAATAACTTCGAATTTTCAGTGCCATCTGTAGACATCTACAACGGTGAAGACGAATGGCTTTCATACATCAAGCCAAGGCTCATCAACTCCAACAATGTAATCGATTGTTGCTCGCTTCCTGAGAATGATCGGCAGATCTGCATTTCGAAATTCAGTTCATTGATGCTCGTTCCAAATTGGTCATCATCGTATCACGCATTGGAAATCGTGAGTGATCAATGGATGGTAATCAATCGCCACTCAAGAAAAAAAAAACCCTTCCGATCGTTACCTCCCTTTACAGAAAAGCTCACTATTTGATCGTTTCGTTCATACGGTTGTGCACATAGCCAGCACTGGACTTTAACATAAATACAAATTGGCATCGATTACTTCACTTCACCTACTCCGCTAATTCCTCTGGTAAGTAACGTCCGTCCAGCAGTCGTTCATCTGTCATAAGTTGAGGAATTTTTGCCCCCGGAGGGCGTCTCTTGTCGTGAATTGAGCTATTGAGAGCTCATATTTATATTCCACTTGCTATCATTGAAATGTCTTTGCTTGCCCAATGCGACGCGAAATAATGTAACTCGGTAGAGCCATCTGTTCGAAGAAATGGCTTTTTGCAGAAGGTTACAAGTGGTAACCTTTACACTTTTTCTAGGGACACAAAGAGTCGGGCATATTTCACGCATTTGATTGCTTCAAGATTGTACGTCGAAATGTACGCGGGATGACGCCTTTGGACAGCTTAATTAGATTTTGATGGTATGTATTTAGTATGACCACGAGTGGCGCTGTTACGAGCGTACTAATGAGAGCTTCATGCAAAGTGTTGAGTTGATTTTGCGTGGTTTTTGAGATATACTGGTTGAAGTGATTTATCACTGCAAATTATGTGTGTGCGCATTTAATAATTGACGTTATTTACTAATAGCTTTATGGACTATTAACTCGTGATAATAATTTATCTCTTACTCCATCTTTTCGGATCTGCATCTTTAGAGAATTGCTCACTGAAGTATGAAGTACCCAGCACGACCTTTTCTTGCTGAACATGTTTAAATTTTGCGGGTTTATATCATTTTAGGTACAATTATCATAGACATCATGTGGATTCGTTTTTTTTTAATCTATCTTTAAATCCATAGCGGGATTTGGGGCAAGTGTGCCACCTTAAGCAAATTGTTCTCTAACTTTGTCTAAAGCAGAGTGTCGTATTTCTCATTTACCGTTTTGTCTCAAATTCCGAACAGACTCATATTCCGAACACTCGATTTTTGTATGGCGATTTTGTTGAAATGTTTCGCTGAAATATGTCATCAAATTACTAGGAAATGGCAGTCAATTACAATTCAATTTAATCATCTTCAAATCTACTTTATACCTCGGGAGTAGTGATGATTCTCTAGTTCGAGGCCAGTATAACTAGCTTAGATAAATTCATTTGCGAAATTATTCATTCGAATGCGATTAATTCGTGCTGTTCGGAATTTGAATCAAGGTGTTCGGAATATGAGACAGAATGAACACAGTGTTCGGCATTTGAATCAAAATGATGTTCTATACTTTCATCTTAAATCAATACTAAACAATTTTAAATAAACATTTTTATTGGCTCATCCAACACCTAACAGTTGGACTTTGTGAAGAAATTATTTTTTTCACAAATACGAGCAAATTTATGCGCACCAGATACATTTGAAGTCACTGTTGGCCTTAAGTGTTCAGAATATGAGTCAAAACGGTATACCTAAATGAGCTAGTGTGCCATGCGCTATCCCATATCGCAGCTCACAGATTATGTGAGGCACGAGATGCAGATACGTACAAAATATATCTTAGTGAGCGAGTCTCATGAGACATCTCGTGAGGCTCGTCACATGCGCTTACTAGGAGCACTTCTATGCAGTTATGTTTGCCTAGTACAATAACACCACGGAAGCATACGGCTTCGGTCTATGCCTATGCTTCTTCGGTGGCCAGCACAAGTTTTTCAATTCAAATGCTAGAGACTCAACCGCGTTGAACCAATAGAAATATTAGTAATAGAACGCTAGAAGCGCTGTTCTCACAACACTGATTTTAATTATTATTACCTTAAATTATGGTTTTTCATTGTTTGTTGAATACCATGTCGTTGTTTTGTTTTTTAATTAATTTGGCACTTTGATGCCCGGTACTCACGCTGTCAGCTCGTGGCAAACTAGATGTTGATAACAGGAATAGCAGCGACATTAGCGTTCTTAGGTTAATGCTTCTACTGTTGAACCGCGCCAGTCCTTTCAAACTGCTTACAGGCAGTTCAATCCATAATTTAATCCATTTGCATTGCCTCTGAAACCTTCGTCTGCGAGTCTCAAATGCACTTTCACATTGAGATTTTCTCATGAGACGACGCATGAGCCAGTGCAGATGTGATCGTTTGAGCTAGTACATTGTTACATGAGATCTAAAAAATGTGTCGCACCATAGCACGTGCTCAAGCGCGCGGTTATTTTTGTGCTCTTGATGTGAAGCGCGTATACATGATGTCTGGTCCTAGGACAGGACGTGACAGCTCAACTAAGACTGCCCAGTTGTTTTTCGGTCGATATCCTTGACGATACAAAAGCCAGTGCTACCAGTATTCATTTTAAGCAAATCTTGTGAACAAATTCAAATATCAATGTCCATCATTTGGTTGTTTCTTGCACGCTTCATTCATATAGTGCAATAGAGGACGCTTTATTTAAAAAAAAATCAGGTTTATATTAGAAACCGGCAATACTTGTAGAGAAAATTGACACAATTTCCATTATATTGTTCTCAATTAAGTATATTTAATTGATTTTAGTATTGTAGGAGCACATGCGGAAAAGTTAACATGGAATATAAATGGATTCGAAACAAAAAGACTTCATGAAAAATGTTCAATATTTTTATGAAACTTTAATTTATGATCTAGCAACACGGCCAGGCTAGCAACAAAGTGCCCTGTTGAAATCCAACTCAACGATGTGAAAGTAGGCCTTTGCCAAAACGACCAATGGGAAGTGGTCTTTTTTGACAGGCAATTGGTTTCATTTTTGTACTGTGACCTGTCACGTCTTGTCTTAGGTCTGGTCTAAAGCTTAAAAAACCCACCAATTCAGCCTCATGATGTTAGTTTCACATCTTTTCATAAGCACTGTGCCATTTAAAAAGAAAATAATTTCAAAAAGTATTAGTTTTGGAGCTCCTCAAATATCATCCAAAATCACCTGATTTTCCACACTATGGGGCAAGTGTGCCACCCTTATGGGGTAAGACGGCCACTGATTGAACATTCATGTAATTCTACCTGTAATAAAATTGTCTTTATTTCCTGTTAATATTGCTATCAAAGCAGAGCCTAATTAATAATTTTAAAAATATTTTTAAGTTTACCGTCATGAGGTGATGCTTTATAATAAGGTTCATCATATGTGGAACTCTCTACTAGTCAATTCAAATAACTAAAATCGTTATTATTATTATCTTCGTTATTAACAAGATTTGCAGCCCGAGGCTGGCTCATCTCGGTATAAAATCGTTATGTTTGTTTCCATTCAATACGATATATGAATAACCCTTTCATTACGGGGAAGCTGTATAATTTTACACTAAATCAGCACTTAATAACGGTAAAACATCAATATTTTACCGTTATTAAGTGCTGATTTAGTATAATAAGTAAAATAATTTTTTAAATGCCTAAAACCATGTTATTATCGAATATTTGGAGAAAAAATCACTGTGGGAGCAAAAATGTTCGCTAGTCTAGGAGGGGTGACTTCAGAAACCACTACTAGAGCCTCATTTTTGTTCATTATTATGATTTTGTTGCTGAACTCTTATTTTTACATTTTTATGAATTTCACTCCAACCATTTTTGTTTACCAAATAGGTGGCATACTTGTCCCACAAAGTATAGATTTCAACCAAAATGGATTTCGTATATAAAACTAAATATTGCTTTCGTTCAAATGCCACAATTACTTACACATTTGTATAGCTTCACGATGTACAGTACGTTTGAAAAATTCGTTTTTAAATTACCTCTCCATGCTATTTAGAAACAACGAAATCTTATAAAAAATCACTGGAATTTGATGATTTTCACAAAACTCGATGTAAATACGTGAAAAATAGAGCAATTTTCGTCATATTTTGACCATTGTATTATGAACTATAAGGAAACATATTGTGAAGCTCAAATAAAAAATAAAGTTTGTAGTTTTTATAAAAATCAGGGGTGGCACACTTGCATACTTCATAGGTAGCTATTAGCACATGGTTTGCAAACGGGTGGGAGTCAGCTTTCTTATCGTTTCAGAGAGCGAGTAATGGCGCTTAAGCCTAGGGTTCAGATCCAGGACACAAGGGAGAAATACCTATGCCCCATCCCAGGAAACAGATCACAAACAACAATGGAGTGCGCATTAACAATCTTAGCTACGCCACTCCCAACGGTTTTGCCTATTTCCCTATATGAAACGGTTGGTATGGTTGTCCCCATTTCTTCCTCCAGAGAATTTGAAAATTTTTCATCTATCATGACATTCATTTATGAATAACCTGATCGCCGTTAATTTTTGAATTACCTTCAAACCCCAAGTCTGCACAGTGGGCCTGGCTATTTTAATATTTGTATCAAATCACTGATATGCTACAAATATTAGGGGAAATCAGGGTAAAACCGACACTGTGGGTAAGCTCGACACCCTTTGATTTTTCATGTGTTGAGCGGATTTTCATGCAGTTTCCATCACGCTCTATCTTTAATTGTGAAATGTTGTGTTTCGGATGACATTACAACTGATTTTACCAATAAACTGCCAACAATAAATTCATATTGGATAACATAGAAGCAACGTCAGTTGCAATATTTCGCTGTTAATTTTTGGGTTTTCGACAGCTAAAAACGCTATTGAAAAATAAATGTCCACTCGGGGTAAGATCGACACTTTCATTTGGGGTAAATACGACACCTTTCTTGGCTTCATAATCTACCTTTAGGGAATTTTTCTCGTCGGAAGACTTCCTCTGTAGTTTATGTGAGTCTTTGTTTTCGAATTCTAGTAAAGTTCATGGATGGCGAACTTGTTAACAGGTAAAATATGACATTCTATGACTTGCCACAAGCTATTATTAGGTATTAAAAGGAAATATTTCTATGTTTCACGTTTAAAATCATTTGATAAAGCTTGAAGAAATTTTTCTCATTGGAAATTGAAGAATTAATAGAATTTGAAATATTTTCACACAAATTAATCTTATGATTTATTTACAAACCATGACGTTCGACAGTTTTCAATAACTGAAAATAATAACACTTTTCTGTCGTGTTAAAATAAAACAGTATTTATTTTCACAACCAATCATTCGCCACAACTTCATCTTCGTAAACATTCCATGAAAACAAATTAATAATATCCATGTGTATTCACCCAACTTTATAATCTTAGCATGAGACATTTGAAATTTTCATATATCTTTAGTGGATCTTCGGCCTCTCCTCAATAATTTACGTTATATGTGTATAATCGTTTAGAGGAAGGGGTCATAAAAGTCAAAAGTCATGTATGAAGCATTCTTTTCAATATGCCATGTGATGGTGATGTTCACAACATATAAATTCTACTCAAAGTGCATGTGTCGGTTTGACCTCAACACGGTGTCGATCTTACCCGCACTCGCAATTGTCTCACCTAAAAATGATGAAATATCAATTTGATTAACCAATATGTTAAGCTTTATTAAGCGTTTTAGCTTCAATTTTCGGGATCCATATACGATTAAAACCTTGTACATTGCTTATGTAAGATCAGTTTTAGAATATTGTAGTGTTGTGTGGTCCCCACATATGAAAACACATGAGGATAGAATCGAATCAGTACAGAAGCAATTTCTTTTATATGCCTTACGCAAATTAGGCTGGACAACGTTTCCACTGCCATCATACGAGGCTCGATGCATGCTTATTGACATCCAAACTTTAAAGGAGCGTCGCGAATTAGCCATGATTTCATTTGTCAATGATATAGTATCGCATCGTATTGATTCCACCAATCTCTTATCTAGTTTGAATTTCTACACGCCCGCCAGACAGTTGAGGAATCGGAATTTGTTCGCATCAAACAATCATCGAACTAATTATGCCAAGTTCGGCCCAATAAATCAAATGATGTCTCTTTATAACCAGCATTACACAGAAATTGATTTGACCATGTCGCGAACGAAGCTTAGGCAATATTTTAATTCCCTTAGATATAATACAACATAGTATTAAGCAAACATGTAGTCTACAATTTGATTGACGAAATAAATAAATAAATAGATTTAAATCACTAAATAATCTTAATATATCATCCAACGATTGCAAGGATTGATAGATTTATAACCAATATGTGATTCTACAACAATTTTAGGTTCGTTTAACAAGCGAAAGTATACAAATTTTATCAATATGCTTAGAGTGTCGGTTTTACCCCGAATTCCCCTAATGCTGACAAGAAAATACTGGATGATATTTCGGTGTTTCCAGGATGCTTTTCAATATTGGCTGTGCAAGCGCTTATATAAGATAAGATTAGATTAGAAATCAGGGGTGGCACACTTGCCTCAAATTCCGCTATCAACCAATAAGGCAAGAATTCGTGTTTTTTTTTCTTTCTTGTTTTTAAATTGCAAATATCTATTTTTTCTAATTACAGTCGACTCTTCACACCTCGATATCTCTCACAATGTCGATGATTTCTTCGGTCCCTTCATTCTGCATACATTTTCTCTCTCTTTATATCTCAATATCCTCCTTATCTCGATATCTCCATACCTCGATGTGTTCCTGTCACGGTTGGGAAAAAATCTGAAACTCACTCTACAGTAGTCAAACAAAGCCAATCACAGTCAGCGAAGCCAGTGAAACTCACTCCCATCGCTGCTGTTGGCATAAAGCCTTGAAAATTGCAAAACACCCGTTGCTAAGGGCAACCCAAAATTACTGTAGAAAAATGTTCTATTTCCCGCTGCATTTCCCGCATTTGTAGCCTTCAATGACACTACTGATTTAGTGAAATTCATGTACCCAATATAGGCTACTTGATGAGATTCACGATTTTAAACTACTGTAGTGAGAGAGCCACGTGATTTTCGCGAAATTCAAGCCTACTACTAGGGGAAAAGGTGGTAAAATGAACACCTTAAAGAAATCATCTTGTTTTTGATAGAAAAACGAGGAATTTGTATAGTTCTTTCGCATAACATCAAAAATAGGGATGTTATCTATAGCAGCGACATGGATTCAGACTAAAATAGTTAAATTTTCACATATTTCCATCGCTATCAAAAAGCGATGCAAATGTTCATTTTACCTGCACTATGTGGGTAAAATGAACAGCGGTTGGTGGCAAAATGAACACCACGCAAAAAACGTGAGCAAAACAAATATTTCTGAAAATTCTCATTGCCCCACCGAAAATACATCCATTAATGATTGTAACCCATTCAAAAAGAATTCTCAAGGTATCAGATTTGACATCATATCATAACGATATTCACCTCACTGAAAAAACTCAAGTCTTACTAGCCATAAGTTACGTCTGTTCTAATTTTCAAACGTGGTTTCCTAAAATCTTAGTTTTCGTTGATATTTTCACTTCAATTGACCTACGTATCAACTCGAACACGCACATTTATGCTCTGAATCTTCCGTGCGTAATAAAAATAATCGAAATTTGTTTTTTCTCGGTAAAAGGCACGGTGTTCATTTTACCACCCCTGTTCATTTTACCACCACTTCCCCTATTACCATTCCCAGCACTGGTTCCTGTTGATTTTTTATTCCCAATTTGCTCTCCGTATGTCGTTATGATCTTAATCAAAGGTTATTAAAAATTATTCAAAACAATTTTGGAACGTGAGATGACGTCTGCTTGACTATAATTTTCCTGGTAACGGAGCAATTTTCAATCTTCTATTCAATAAAAATTTGTTTAACAACTACCGAAAAGCATATACTTTCAAATTGGATTAAATGGATAAATAGATGTGAAGTTTTGCGAAAAAGTTACACGTCTTCTCAGTGAGAATAGAACTCACGACTCCCTGATCTCTAGTTAGGGCGCGTTACCGCTCCGCCATGAGAGGACTTATGCAAGCAGAAGTTAACCTGAATTCGATTTCAGCTCAATAATCACGTGGTCCTTTTTCGCAAAGTGCACCTTTTTCGGAAGAATTAGATGCCCATCCAAACACAACGCTTTCTATTTATATCCAATGCCTAGCCCGAGAGCGCATTATTTTTTAGGTATTGAAATAGCACACCACACTAGCCAGTAACATACATTTACATACGAACCATTTGTCTTCTTTTTTTCTCGTATTGTTGGAAATTATTAAACACATTCATCCAAACCGAATTAAAAATCATTTTCTTCCATTTTGTTCAGCCAAAGTGAACTAAGTGCCTTTTATTTCGAAATCAAATTTAATTACCGTCAAACGGGGCTTCTTTTGACATTATTTCCACATTCTTCAACTTTGAGGACTTGTAGCTCTAAGAGTTATGGATGGATTTCATTAATTCTTGCATATATTTTAGTTGTATATGTACGTAACATTTGTACAAAATATGAAGCAAATCCATCAAGTAATAAAAAACATGCTCGAATAGCGAAAAATATGTGTCCTTCAAGACAAAAATGGGGCTACTTTGAACACTTTTAAAAAGCAATACGATTTGATAATAAAATGATTATTTTCGCATAAATTTTGAACTGATTCTATAGATTAACATCTATTTTGACGTTGTTGAATGTTTTTCGTTGATAAACATAATTAAGAAAATTGTTAAGCGCGAAAAAATAAACATACCTATATAACACTTTTTAGCAAAATATGTTTTTTTTTGTGTTTAATTTCTAGTATGAAATTTCAAGTTGTCTTTCTTTTCAATAAAACTGTCAGCTACGAATGCTTGATTGTTTAAGTTGACACAATCGAATGATGCAATTACCAAGTACTGTGATGATTCATAAGGTATGATTAATAATGATTAACATCCGTTAAAAGTCTTAATGTTATATTAATGATATGTACCGTGCTGCATCAATACCCGGACGCTTAAGTCAACAGAAATGTTCAAACTTAGATTTAGGTATGTTTGGTTAAAATATTTTTGAAGTGTTATTATTCAACATATTTTTACACTTCAGATCTTCATGAAAGTGACCAAATTTTCGATATTATTTATGATTTTTACAAGTAAATCAACGAAATATTAGAGCGTGTCTTGTCTTTAAATCCGGACACCTGCTCAAATGATGTTTTTAAATCCGGACATATTTTGGATCAAAATCCGGACACCTGTGTTTTTATATGGTATTTTTGCATATCTTTTCAAGAAAATCATACAAACTCGTCGAAATAACATTTTTTAATCAATTCGACGTACATTTTCCCCTATATTGTCACAGAGAACAACACGTAACTAATATTAGTGATTTAATTACCTGACCTGAAACGCGTGTGGCTTGTACTCGTTAACGTGTGGCTGGAATCTCAGATATACACAATTAATCTTACATTACACCATTTTGTTATAACTCACAACACTTTATAAGAATATATTTCATGTCTTCTCTTGTTTTATATATCCAAAATATCATTTTCACTAGTAAAAGTGGGTCTTCCTAACGATGTCCGGGTTTAAAAACACTGACCCGTAATCCCGGACAGTCTCTTTATAGTCCTTTTATTACACATTTGCTTCATAATTCACAACAGCTTTGTTACGAAACATTAAAAATATGTCTCTGTTTTAAACTGTGTTCTAAACACTCCATATAAATATACTTCCAACACTCTTTCTTCAACCTCTGGTTTGAGTTGTGCGTTCAAAGATCGTAAATCGTCAATTACCATGGACCACAAAGGAATGACGTCCGAGAGAAACGATTAACGTTTTGTTATTTTTATTAATTATTTAGCAATGTTAACTAGATTGAAAATGAAAGCATAATAAACTTCAATGTTTAAAGTATAGACTACGAAAAAATACCAAACATAAAAACATTCAAATTATGCATAAATTAATCATCATTATCAAAGTGTCCGGATATTGGTACCGTCCGGATTTTGATTCACCACGGTATATATAAAATAATTCTCGGTCAGATTTTACATGAATCTGTAGTACAAAACAATTTCACTCTTCATCTGCTAAAAATAAACTACCCTTAAGCCATCTCAAAACTATTGAGAACCAAAATAATTACAAAAGTAAAATTTGAATTGCCTACGATCTTGCGAAACAATATTCTTGTGCATGAAGTACTTACACTTTAAATGAAAATTACTTTTAGTTACAGAAATTGATGAGATCCTTCTAGGTACATATCATTAATATAACATTAAGACTTTTAACGGATGTTAATCATTATTAATCATACCTTATGAATCATCACAGTACTTGGTAATTGCATCATTCGATTGTGTCAACTTAAACAATCAAGCATTCGTAGCTGACAGTTTTATTGAAAAGAAAGACAACTTGAAATTTCATACTAGAAATTAAACACAAAAAAAAACATATTTTGCTAAAAAGTGTTATATAGGTATGTTTATTTTTTCGCGCTTAACAATTTTCTTAATTATGTTTATCAACGAAAAACATTCAACAACGTCAAAATAGATGTTAATCTATAGAATCAGTTCAAAATTTATGCGAAAATAATCATTTTATTATCAAATCGTATTGCTTTTTAAAAGTGTTCAAAGTAGCCCCATTTTTGTCTTGAAGGACACATATTTTTCGCTATTCGAGCATGTTTTTTATTACTTGATGGATTTGCTTCATATTTTGTACAAATGTTACGTACATATACAACTAAAATATATGCAAGAATTAATGAAATCCATCCATAACTCTTAGAGCTACAAGTCCTCAAAGTTGAAGAATGTGGAAATAATGTCAAAAGAAGCCCCGTTTGACGGTAATTAAATTTGATTTCGAAATAAAAGGCACTTAGTTCACTTTGGCTGAACAAAATGGAAGAAAATGATTTTTAATTCGGTTTGGATGAATGTGTTTAATAATTTCCAACAATACGAGAAAAAAAGAAGACAAATGGTTCGTATGTAAATGTATGTTACTGGCTAGTGTGGTGTGCTATTTCAATACCTAAAAAATAATGCGCTCTCGGGCTAGGCATTGGATATAAATAGAAAGCGTTGTGTTTGGATGGGCATCTAATTCTTCCGAAAAAGGTGCACTTTGCGAAAAAGGACCACGTGATTATTGAGCTGAAATCGAATTCAGGTTAACTTCTGCTTGCATAAGTCCTCTCATGGCGGAGCGGTAACGCGCCCTAACTAGAGATCAGGGAGTCGTGAGTTCTATTCTCACTGAGAAGACGTGTAACTTTTTCGCAAAACTTCACATCTATTTATCCATTTAATCCAATTGCAAAGTATATGCTTTTCGGTAGTTGTTAAACAAATTTTTATTGAATAGAAGATTGAAAATTGCTCCGTTACCAGGAAAATTATAGTCAAGCAGACGTCATCTCACGTTCCAAAATTGTTTTGAATAATTTTTAATAACCTTTGATTAAGATCATAACGACATACGGAGAGCAAATTGGGAATAAAAAATCAACAGGAACCAGTGCTGGGAATGGTAATAGGGGAAGTGGTGGTAAAATGAACAGGGGTGGTAAAATGAACACCGTGCCTTTTACCGAGAAAAAACAAATTTCGACTATTTTTATTACGCACGGAAGATTCAGAGCATAAATCTGCGTGTTCGAGTTGATACGTAGGTCAATTGAAGTGAAAATATCAACGAAAACTAAGATTTTAGGAAACCACGTTTGAAAATTAGAACAGACGTAACTTATGGCTAGTAAGACTTGAGTTTTTTCAGTGAGGTGAATATCGTTATGATATGATGTCAAATCTGATACCTTGAGAATTCTTTTTGAATGGGTTACAATCATTAATGGATGTATTTTCGGTGGGGCAATGAGAATTTTCAGAAATATTTGTTTTGCTCACGTTTTTTGCGTGGTGTTCATTTTACCACCAACCGCTGTTCATTTTACCCACATAGTGCAGGTAAAATGAACATTTGCATCGCTTTTTGATAGCGATGGAAATATGTGAAAATTTAGCTATTTTAGTCTGAATCCATGTCGCTGCTATAGATAACATCCCTATTTTTGATGTTATGCGAAAGAACTATACAAATTCCTCGTTTTTCTATCAAAAACAAGATGATTTCTTTAAGGTGTTCATTTTACCACCTTTTCCCCTAGTAGTAGGCTTGAATTTCGCGAAAATCACGTGGCTCTCTCACTACAGTAGTTTAAAATCGTGAATCTCATCAAGTAGCCTATATTGGGTACATGAATTTCACTAAATCAGTAGTGTCATTGAAGGCTACAAATGCGGGAAATGCAGCGGGAAATAGAACATTTTTCTACAGTAATTTTGGGTTGCCCTTAGCAACGGGTGTTTTGCAATTTTCAAGGCTTTATGCCAACAGCAGCGATGGGAGTGAGTTTCACTGGCTTCGCTGACTGTGATTGGCTTTGTTTGACTACTGTAGAGTGAGTTTCAGATTTTTTCCCAACCGTGACAGGAACACATCGAGGTATGGAGATATCGAGATAAGGAGGATATTGAGATATAAAGAGAGAGAAAATGTATGCAGAATGAAGGGACCGAAGAAATCATCGACATTGGGAGAGATATCGAGGTGTGAAGAGTCGACTGTAATTAGAAAAAATAGATATTTGCAATTTAAAAACAAGAAAGAAAAAAAAACACGAATTCTTGCCTTATTGGTTGATAGCGGAATTTGAGGCAAGTGTGCCACCCCTGATTTCTAATCTAATCTTATCTTATATAAGCGCTTGCACAGCCAATATTGAAAAGCATCCTGGAAACACCGAAATATCATCCAGTATTTTCTTGTCAGCATTAGGGGAATTCGGGGTAAAACCGACACTCTAAGCATATTGATAAAATTTGTATACTTTCGCTTGTTAAACGAACCTAAAATTGTTGTAGAATCACATATTGGTTATAAATCTATCAATCCTTGCAATCGTTGGATGATATATTAAGATTATTTAGTGATTTAAATCTATTTATTTATTTATTTCGTCAATCAAATTGTAGACTACATGTTTGCTTAATACTATGTTGTATTATATCTAAGGGAATTAAAATATTGCCTAAGCTTCGTTCGCGACATGGTCAAATCAATTTCTGTGTAATGCTGGTTATAAAGAGACATCATTTGATTTATTGGGCCGAACTTGGCATAATTAGTTCGATGATTGTTTGATGCGAACAAATTCCGATTCCTCAACTGTCTGGCGGGCGTGTAGAAATTCAAACTAGATAAGAGATTGGTGGAATCAATACGATGCGATACTATATCATTGACAAATGAAATCATGGCTAATTCGCGACGCTCCTTTAAAGTTTGGATGTCAATAAGCATGCATCGAGCCTCGTATGATGGCAGTGGAAACGTTGTCCAGCCTAATTTGCGTAAGGCATATAAAAGAAATTGCTTCTGTACTGATTCGATTCTATCCTCATGTGTTTTCATATGTGGGGACCACACAACACTACAATATTCTAAAACTGATCTTACATAAGCAATGTACAAGGTTTTAATCGTATATGGATCCCGAAAATTGAAGCTAAAACGCTTAATAAAGCTTAACATATTGGTTAATCAAATTGATATTTCATCATTTTTAGGTGAGACAATTGCGAGTGCGGGTAAGATCGACACCGTGTTGAGGTCAAACCGACACATGCACTTTGAGTAGAATTTATATGTTGTGAACATCACCATCACATGGCATATTGAAAAGAATGCTTCATACATGACTTTTGACTTTTATGACCCCTTCCTCTAAACGATTATACACATATAACGTAAATTATTGAGGAGAGGCCGAAGATCCACTAAAGATATATGAAAATTTCAAATGTCTCATGCTAAGATTATAAAGTTGGGTGAATACACATGGATATTATTAATTTGTTTTCATGGAATGTTTACGAAGATGAAGTTGTGGCGAATGATTGGTTGTGAAAATAAATACTGTTTTATTTTAACACGACAGAAAAGTGTTATTATTTTCAGTTATTGAAAACTGTCGAACGTCATGGTTTGTAAATAAATCATAAGATTAATTTGTGTGAAAACATTTCAAATTCTATTAATTCTTCAATTTCCAATGAGAAAAATTTCTTCAAGCTTTATCAAATGATTTTAAACGTGAAACATAGAAATATTTCCTTTTAATACCTAATAATAGCTTGTGGCAAGTCATAGAATGTCATATTTTACCTGTTAACAAGTTCGCCATCCATGAACTTTACTAGAATTCGAAAACAAAGACTCACATAAACTACAGAGGAAGTCTTCCGACGAGAAAAATTCCCTAAAGGTAGATTATGAAGCCAAGAAAGGTGTCGTATTTACCCCAAATGAAAGTGTCGATCTTACCCCGAGTGGACATTTATTTTTCAATAGCGTTTTCAGCTGTCGAAAACCCAAAAATTAACAGCGAAATATTGCAACTGACGTTGCTTCTATGTTATCCAATATGAATTTATTGTTGGCAGTTTATTGGTAAAATCAGTTGTAATGTCATCCGAAACACAACATTTCACAATTAAAGATAGAGCGTGATGGAAACTGCATGAAAATCCGCTCAACACATGAAAAATCAAAGGGTGTCGAGCTTACCCACAGTGTCGGTTTTACCCTGATTTCCCCTAATATTTGTAGCATATCAGTGATTTGATACAAATATTAAAATAGCCAGGCCCACTGTGCAGACTTGGGGTTTGAAGGTAATTCAAAAATTAACGGCGATCAGGTTATTCATAAATGAATGTCATGATAGATGAAAAATTTTCAAATTCTCTGGAGGAAGAAATGGGGACAACCATACCAACCGTTTCATATAGGGAAATAGGCAAAACCGTTGGGAGTGGCGTAGCTAAGATTGTTAATGCGCACTCCATTGTTGTTTGTGATCTGTTTCCTGGGATGAGGCATAGGTATTTCTCCCTTGTGTCCTGGATCTGAACCCTAGGCTTAAGCGCCATTACTCGCTCTCTGAAACGATAAGAAAGCTGACTCCCAACCGTTTGCAAACCATGTGCTAATAGCTACCTATGAAGTATGCAAGTGTGCCACCCCTGATTTTTATAAAAACTACAAACTTTATTTTTTATTTGAGCTTCACAATATGTTTCCTTATAGTTCATAATACAATGGTCAAAATATGACGAAAATTGCTCTATTTTTCACGTATTTACATCGAGTTTTGTGAAAATCATCAAATTCCAGTGATTTTTTATAAGATTTCGTTGTTTCTAAATAGCATGGAGAGGTAATTTAAAAACGAATTTTTCAAACGTACTGTACATCGTGAAGCTATACAAATGTGTAAGTAATTGTGGCATTTGAACGAAAGCAATATTTAGTTTTATATACGAAATCCATTTTGGTTGAAATCTATACTTTGTGGGACAAGTATGCCACCTATTTGGTAAACAAAAATGGTTGGAGTGAAATTCATAAAAATGTAAAAATAAGAGTTCAGCAACAAAATCATAATAATGAACAAAAATGAGGCTCTAGTAGTGGTTTCTGAAGTCACCCCTCCTAGACTAGCGAACATTTTTGCTCCCACAGTGATTTTTTCTCCAAATATTCGATAATAACATGGTTTTAGGCATTTAAAAAATTATTTTACTTATTATACTAAATCAGCACTTAATAACGGTAAAATATTGATGTTTTACCGTTATTAAGTGCTGATTTAGTGTAAAATTATACAGCTTCCCCGTAATGAAAGGGTTATTCATATATCGTATTGAATGGAAACAAACATAACGATTTTATACCGAGATGAGCCAGCCTCGGGCTGCAAATCTTGTTAATAACGAAGATAATAATAATAACGATTTTAGTTATTCGAATTGACTAGTAGAGAGTTCCACATATGATGAACCTTATTATAAAGCATCACCTCATGACGGTAAACTTAAAAATATTTTTAAAATTATTAATTAGGCTCTGCTTTGATAGCAATATTAACAGGAAATAAAGACAATTTTATTACAGGTAGAATTACATGAATGTTCAATCAGTGGCCGTCTTACCCCATAAGGGTGGCACACTTGCCCCATAGTGTGGAAAATCAGGTGATTTTGGATGATATTTGAGGAGCTCCAAAACTAATACTTTTTGAAATTATTTTCTTTTTAAATGGCACAGTGCTTATGAAAAGATGTGAAACTAACATCATGAGGCTGAATTGGTGGGTTTATTAAGCTTTAGACCAGACCTAAGACAAGACGTGACAGGTCACAGTACAAAAATGAAACCAATTGCCTGTCAAAAAAGACCACTTCCCATTGGTCGTTTTGGCAAAGGCCTACTTTCACATCGTTGAGTTGGATTTCAACAGGGCACTTTGTTGCTAGCCTGGCCGTGTTGCTAGATCATAAATTAAAGTTTCATAAAAAGATTGAACATTTTTCATGAAGTCTTTTTGTTTCGAATCCATTTATATTCCATGTTAACTTTTCCGCATGTGCTCCTACAATACTAAAATCAATTAAATATACTTAATTGAGAACAATATAATGGAAATTGTGTCAATTTTCTCTACAAGTATTGCCGGTTTCTAATATAAACCTGATTTTTTTTTAAATAAAGCGTCCTCTATTGCACTATATGAATGAAGCGTGCAAGAAACAACCAAATGATGGACATTGATATTTGAATTTGTTCACAAGATTTGCTTAAAATGAATACTGGTAGCACTGGCTTTTGTATCGTCAAGGATATCGACCGAAAAACAACTGGGCAGTCTTAGTTGAGCTGTCACGTCCTGTCCTAGGACCAGACATCATGTATACGCGCTTCACATCAAGAGCACAAAAATAACCGCGCGCTTGAGCACGTGCTATGGTGCGACACATTTTTTAGATCTCATGTAACAATGTACTAGCTCAAACGATCACATCTGCACTGGCTCATGCGTCGTCTCATGAGAAAATCTCAATGTGAAAGTGCATTTGAGACTCGCAGACGAAGGTTTCAGAGGCAATGCAAATGGATTAAATTATGGATTGAACTGCCTGTAAGCAGTTTGAAAGGACTGGCGCGGTTCAACAGTAGAAGCATTAACCTAAGAACGCTAATGTCGCTGCTATTCCTGTTATCAACATCTAGTTTGCCACAAACTGACAGCATGAATACCGGGCATCAAAGTGCCAAATTAATTAAAAAACAAAACAACGACATGGTATTCAACAAACAATGAAAAACCATAATTTAAGGTAATAATAATTAAAATCAGTGTTGTGAGAACAGCGCTTCTAGCGTTCTATTACTAATATTTCTATTGGTTCAACGCGGTTGAGTCTCTAGCATTTGAATTGAAAAACTTGTGCTGGCCATCGAAGAAGCATACAGTGTGCCCAGCGCCAACATATATATATATATATATATATATATATATATATATATATATATATATATATATATATATATATATATATATATATATATATATATATATATATATATATATATATATATATATATATATATATATATATATATATATATATATATATATATATATATATATATATATATATATATATATATATATATATATATATGTATATATATATATGTATATATATATATATATATATTTATATATATATATATATATATATATATATATATATATCATAAATATATATATATTTGATGACTATTAACTTTCTTGAACTCTTGGTATTTTTTTTGTAAAGTATAGAAACCAACACTTTAACATAAGATAAAAGTCGTGAAATAAAGACCTTCGATAAATTATTTTTGTAAAACAACAATTTTCAACATAAAATTATCATAAATTTTTATAAAAAATGACGATTCGATAGTTTTGTGACGCTCCCAATGACTTTCCACAGTATGTGCAAGATTTGAACAATGTATGCATAGCAAATATTTTGTGCCTTGAGAATTTGTGTTCGGAATTTTTCAATATATTTTCTTGTTTATCCTGTTATTGTTGATGTTGTTCCAAAATATATTCATGTCTGGTTGTAGATCATGTTTATGTAAATAAAAGTGCTGAAGACACAAAATAGCTCAGATTAATATTTATGCTGCAAATAAATCAAAAACACGAGTGTCCAAAGTAGCCCCCGGAATCAAAAGTAGCCCCGTTTGACGGTACATGGAAAATATATGATAATTTTCATGAATAATCTATCTTGACTTACTTATTGGACCCTGTTAGTCATTTATGAGAGATAAAATTTTGAAAAGAATCTTTCGCGATCCATTCGCATGTGAGTGGCAGACTTTAATGTTAAATATCTGAAAAAAAAAATGGTTTTGGTACTTGGTGCGGTTTAGCAGAACCCCGACCATTTGTAGAGTGAATATAGATTACGGTAGGATATGCATAGGTAATGTAGGACACAGATAGCCGTAGCGGTAAATGGGCAGTCTTTCTGAATAACCTGAGGATCATGATTTCGAATCTCACCGGCCGAGAATCTTTTCAGGTTGGAAACTTTCTCAACTTGGGCATAGAGTATCTTCGTGTCTGTCACATGATATACACATGCAAAAATAGTCAATCGAGAGAGAAAGCTCTCAGCTTCGAAATCAGTAGCCCCAGTACTTCCATGTTCGTCAATCATTTTAGATGCTTCCAGTTTCTACCACGATTTTTAAGCTTTCACGAACAGTTTTAACCAGATGTATCTGGAAAATTCGAAAGGGTATTGCGTATTGCAATATGTGTTGCTCAGTTTTCAATCCAAATGTTTAAATTTAAAATCTCAGTAAATTTTTATCTGATGGTGTACTTAAACCCAAACGACAACCAGTCTCCAGTTTCAATTATTTAATCCATAAAACGACTGCCGAGTCTTCCAGACTGCATAAGAGCCTGTCACATAAAATCTTCCATTTTCCATCCATTGTCCGGCAGAAACTCGTCATTCTTCATCATACATGTGATGTCAGCTCAATTTCTTAATAAATCGCAACAAAAATCACTGCTCCATGTCTGTCCCGTGCCAAACAAGTTTCAAACCGTTCGCCGTATGCTCCGTTTCACTACGGGGAAGTCCTCAAGTCCAAAGATGCAATCCGCCGCTCTACTCCACACAGTTACCCAAAAGCAGCTTCTGTCCGCATTAGTAGGGTAGGTGTACCGGTATTCGACACTCTAAAAAAATATATATATTATTATAAATAAGTCCATAAACTTCTGAAAACAGACACTACGTTAACGAAAGTTTGCGATCCATGTTTAGTAGGAAACATATAAGAACTGGTCACAAACTTTATTTTTGTTTTGAAAATTGGGCTGGTGAAAACTTTATCGCCTGCACCAATATTCAGCATTCTTTTTATTCCTATTCCTGAATTCGCCACCTGCATGACGACGGCTACAAAGCAAAGCCATGCTGGAGGTATCTGGGTTCGATTCCTCATCCGTCCAGTATCTTTTCGTTACGGAAATTTTCTCAACTTCTCTACGAAAATAGAAACTTTGGCAAAGATAGCTCTCAGTTAATAACTGAAGAAATGCTCATTGAACATTACGCTGAGCAGCAGTCTCTGTCCCAGTGAGGACGTGATGAAAAGGAGAAGAAAAATGGATTACCCTGCGGATTATTATTTTGTCTCAAGCACAAAAATACAGCTATTGACTTAATTTAAGCTTACTAGATCCATTTCCGTTTTCAGAAATACCATAGCACATCTTTTTGAAGCAATTTCGGAATTGCAAATACTGAAACTATGGAGAATATCGGTACATCTACCCCACTGGCTGTCTTGGCATATTTTCCACCCACCGGCCGACAATGGCAGATGATGATGGAAGACGAACCAGTCGTCGGTCGGTGCTGTAATGTAGGTAGTCTCGGTAGCCCGACTGCTGCTGGGTGAATAAAAGCCAATAAAACTGTCAATTCGTCATCGGTCAGGTCACATTTTTGGCGAACCAGCTCCACAACCCCGTTTGGGAACAGATGTTTCTCCGAATGCACTTTTCTTTCTTTTGTTCACTGCTGGCAGCAGCTAGACCGCGGTGCAAAGGAAGCAGGGGAAGATGGTTCAAAATGCATTCAAAGGGTAAAATGGTACAGTTCACATTTTAATATAATTATTGATATATGCACTATTTACCCGAAAAAAAACTTATCGCAAATGGTAATACATTATCATTGCTAGAACTCTATTCGTTTTTTCTATTAATCTATAACAGAAAATTATTACTGTGATTTGTTAGATTTGGATTAATTTATTTCAAATACAAATCTCTAAATAAGCTCTTACACTATTTACAAATATTATCATGCACATAATTGCTCAAATGAATGATAATTTTAATTTTTTGTACGGTTTCAGCTATGTCCAATAAAATTAAATTATAAAAACGGTTCTTATTAAGTCAATCATCTCGCTGCGAAAACCTGAGTAACGAACACGATAGGGATGTATCAATGTTACCAATATATCGTAAAATCCGGATCTGGATTTTCAAGGTACGTGCGCAAATTTTTTTTTTTTGCGTAGCTGCTGTTCTTACACAGTGTAAGTAAGAACACATTGAACAAATTACACCCAAAACTTCAACCAAAAATACCCAACGGGTAAAAAGTTACAGCCATTTGAAAGTGGTGCAATTTGATTCCGTACACCCTTTAAAACGCGATTGAGCTTAAGTTGCCATTTTGAATCATTTTCCCCTATTGAGTGAGTGTTGTCTTAGGACGGTAGGAAAGTCGATGCCGATCGATCGCGGCTTGGCTTTGTGGCAAGTTGGTGAAAGAACTGCTACTAACTGCCTGTTGGTGATATATGGCACTAATAACATGATTGATTGGGTGGTGAACGAATGAGTGATGATTCTGCTGTTTTCCTTATACGTGAAATGGTCAACTTTGGAAACGTATATGGTCATTTGTCATATCGAGACCGTGGCCGTAGATTCGAACGAGAGCATGTGGGTGTTATCGATGAGTAAAACTCGATATTTTCGTACTCCAATGTCTAGCTAGGGGCATTAAAGCTTCTGAAACCTGTGAATGATGTTATTATCTGCCTACTTGCCGAGATCCAATTAGATTGATTGAGTGCCCCGATACAATGTTGCCAATGATTGACTTTTCGAAATCAAAATCATCCACGGCTCATCCCATTCTGACGTCTCATGATTCCCAGTCACGTTCACCGTCGTAAATGGCAGCTGATGGTGATAAAGTCATTTTGATTCAACAGCGCAGAGAACGCACCGAAAAGAAATGGCCAATTACCCTTCCAGATGCTGACGACCCCCGGTATCGTTGTCAGATAATCGACAAATCATTTTGTCTTTATGAGATTGCTTCCCGAAAGCATTTCAATGGAATCGAGACAGGCAAAGCGACCTGTCACGTCGTCTTCGAGGCACTTGTCAAAGGGTGAAGCAGGTCTTGCTGTAGAAGGGAGACATTACGTTTCTGATTCGATTATTGTTCATGGTTTTTGAGCATCCTAAAATTGGTTCTCATCGGTTTTTTTTTATGAATTGAAGTTGATCTTTGAGTTTTTTGTATTGCAAGCAAAATTACACAAGCTTTCAAATAACGATTGAACGTTTCGTCTAAAACTCCGACGTGCTTGTAAAAATAAGTATCAAGGAAGACCTTTGATAAGGAAAAAATCGAGAAGATTCAGGATGATAAAAGAACACTTTTTACAAGAAAGACAATGGGGCCTTCCTTAGCCGAATGGTTAGAGTCCGCGGCTACAAAGCAAAACCATATGCTGAAAGTGTCTGGGTTCAATTCCTGGTCGGTCCAAGATCTTTTCGTAATGTAAATTTGTTTGACTTCCCTGGGAATAGAGTATCATCATATCTGCCACACGATATACGAATACGAAAATGGCAACTTTGCCAAAGAAAGCTCTCACTCAATAACTATGGAAGTGTTCATTGAATACTATGCTGAGAAGCAGGCTCTGTCCCAGTAAGGACGTAATGCCAAGAAGACGAAGAAGCCGTGAAAAATAACATTATAGGCAAATATTGTTACATAGTGCCACCCACTAATAAAATCATCAAGCAGTTTACATCATATTTCCAGTGGTAAGATTTAATTATGCACACGTAATGATTCAATTATATTTTAATTATCATGTATGACACGAGTCTTCCTCATTTGCCGACAGCACTGAATTGGTTTGCGGGTTTGCATTTGAATCTACCTTCGTTTCAACGACAAGTACATCTGAGCCGACACTTTTAGTAACGTATAGCTGTTGCAACCAGACAGACCATTATCAGCTACATGTACAACAACAACCAGCTAGCTCGAGCGAACGAGATCAAATCACAGTGAGTGAAGTTTATTTTTCCTTGGTGCTGGACCTTCACCACCATTTATCAGATCCTACGGTCAAACCAACCGTTTCAAAAAGCAAGGAGAAAAGACCGTAAAGATAAACCCGTTTACACGAATTGCACTTCAAATCGATCTTGCTGAAGATTACTTTTAAGCGGTTGTCATATTTTTGGATCTTTCGGTCAAAAAGGCTTGTTGACAGCAACACCAGCAGCCATGCTCCATCTATCCAATCTTCACGAATCTCTTGAAGTTCGGGCTACTCGGTGATCCATGAACGTGGAAACAGAATCCGCTCAAGAGTGTATTTAGGAAGGGGCTATCTAAGCCGACTGAAATACATATTAAGGCCCAAGTAAAAATGGAGCAAATGTCAAAAGTGAAAAAGCAGTTTTCGCCGTTAAAATCGACAAATCTATAAAAATAAAAACACACAGTTGTTTAATTTCCAAAATAAAAAGACTGTGTGTTTTTATTTTTTCAGATTTGTTGATTTCAAGGGCGAAAACTTTTTTTTTTTTTTTAAATCTTTATTTGAGTGTATTTTAACGCACGAGGGCTAGTTCTACACTAAGGGCGAAAACTGCTTTTTCATTTTTGACATACATATGCTCCATTTTTACTTGCACCTTAAACATACATAATTTTCGACACATCCAAACGTTTGACCAACTTTGTATGGAAATCCGAAAAGTGGCAAAAAAAAATTCTTGCAGGTCAAAAATTAGTTAATGATTAAATATCGATAAATTTAAGGAACTACAATATGCCACTTTCCTCATGTAAAATCCACATACCACACTCAATCCACGCAAACACTCATTAGGCAGCATCCATTTATTACGTAATCGAAATCAATCAGAATCAGAATCGAAATCAACCAAGCCACGCTTCACAGCCCATGTCGCTTCTGAGAATGTGAAAAGATGCCCTCACTGCACAGTGGTCCAGGAATCAGTTTTACGCGGAAAGATGCATTTTGAGCTTTAGAATGAAACATTAGACAAAAACGGTCTTGTACAAAGGTGTTTGTATTAGTTAAGCCCTTTGTTTGGTGTTATTGAAAATTAGGGTGGACCACATTTTCATAGAAATTGTGTAACTAACTTTCTTATTTGTAGAAATTATATTATACATGCTTCAGCAAAGTTGTAGACCATTCAATTTCAAGCAACTTTGCCAAAAAAAGTTTTTTTGTATCTCTTAAATTGACCGATTTAGAGCTTTTTTCCTGCAGTGACATAGGGTGGTCCGAACAAAACTGGTTTTCTGGCTCTAGAGTTTTCAATTCAAATTTCTCATCAAAGTAGTCTATGAAACACTTTTAGAGCTTTAAAAAATGCGTAATTTGGTGAGTGAAGAAACTCGCTATCTCTTTCCGTTTAGGAGTTATTGTTGTTTTTCTCTCAAAAACATGCCTACTTTGATTGCAAATATCTCTGATTGGGGCAAACATAAAAAATATCTTTTGATGGCATTCGAAAGACAAAATAAAATTGTATATTATATCAAAAAATTACAGATGTGTTAATTTTGTAACTCTAATAAAATGCCTTGAAAAACAAAGGATTTTAAGCAGAAAACTTTAATAACTTTTGAACTAAAATAGATATCATCAATATTTTTGCATGAAAATTTGCGTTTTGTTAAGTTCTTAAAGTCGTTCATAGACCGCTTTGACGAGAAATCTGATATAAGAAAGATAGAGCTCTTAAACTATTTTGAAGATTTTCATAGCATGTATTTCTTTATTATTTTGCATTTTGAGCATGAAAATGAAATTTTAGACAAAAATGATCTTCTAAAAAATTGTTTCTAAAAATGTAAGCTTTCATACTGTGTCATTTGAAACTAGGGTGGTCCAAAATATCACACATATCATATAATCAACTTTTTTATTTGCAAAAATACTGGTATATGCTCTTTGGCAAAACGGTAGAACTTGAAATTTTGATCAACTTTGCCAAAAAAAGTTTTTCTGTAGCTCAAAATTTGACCAATCTAGAGCATTTTTCCTAATCATCGCAGGGTGGTCCAACAAAAATAAGTTTTTCAACTCTAGTTTTTTTAATAATATTTTCTCGTCAAAGTCGTCTATGAACGACTTTTAGAACTTAACGAAAATTTTCATGTAAAAAGATTGTTGATATCTATTTTAGTTCAAAAGTTATTAAAGTTTTTGTGATGAAAAATATTTGACTTTTAAGACGTTTTATTAGAGTTACAAATATAACACATCTGTAATTTTTTGATATAATATACAAATTGATTTTGTCTTTTGAACGCCGTCAAAAGATATTTTTTATGTTTGCCCCAATCAGAGATATTCACAATCAAAGTAGGCATGTTTTTGAGAGAAAAACAACAACAACTGCTAAACGGAAAGAGATAGCGAGTTTCTTCGCTCACCAAATTACGCATTTTTTAAAGCTCTAAAAGTGTTTCACAGACTACTTTGATGAGAAATTTGAATTGAAAACTCTAGAGCCAGAAAACCAGTTTTTTTTCGGACCACCCTATGTCACCGTAGGAAAAAAGCTCTAAATCGGTCAATTTAAGAGATACAAAAAAACTTTTTTTGGCAAAGTTGCTTGAAATTGAATGGTCTACAACTTTGCTGAAGCATGTATAATATAATTTCTACAAATAAGAAAGTTAGTTACACAATTTCTATGAAAATGTGGTCCACCCTAATTTTCAATAAAACCAAACAAAGGGCTTAACTAATACAAACAACTTTGTAGAAGACCGTTTTTGTCTAATGTTTCATGCTAAAGCTCAAAATGCATCTTTCCGCGTAAAACTGATTCCTGGACCATAGTGCACTGCAAGCAAGCGCATCTTCTGTTTCAGCGCAGTGGTTTCCAAGCTCTCGTTCCCCAGCAACGGTTCGAATTCGTTAAGAAGCACGGGCTTTGTATGGGGCTCTGCACTGTTTTGATTTTGTATGGGATTTTGACGTTTACTGGCCTTGTTGTTTACTAATTTCATGGTAGAGTGAAAGAGAGAGGATGATTTTTGTGCAGAGCCCCATAAACTGCTTGGAGGGTACCGTTCTGATTCAAATTCTGGACACTTTGTATGGGAATGGTTTCAATTGAAATGTTTCAAAATTTCCCGTTCAATAGTTCTCAACTTTCGGGCGCATTTTAATAATAGTTTTAAATAGCAATCCATGAAAATTTAAAATGCGCAACTTGTTTTGACGTTTCTTTTACGAATGCGGGAGTTTAATTTATAATTTAACTATTTTAGTTATGCTTTCCGTGAGCTGTCCGGAATTCGAAACAAGGTGTCGGTGAATTGGAGCAAAAGTGAAGTTGCGTCCGGAATAAGAATCACGGAAAAATCATTCATTTCTATTTATTTTAGATAATTCAAGCTTTGGGGCCCGAGTCTTCGCCCACCGTTCGGTAGTTAAGTGTTTTGAAAGCCCGATAATGCACAGGTATCGTACATTATGTTTCAATTTGTATACTTTTCAATCTGTTATACTTCACTGAGGCCATAAGTGTCCGTAATATGAATCAAAACGGTACACACCTGGCGAAGGATTGCTCCAGCGGTTCCTGCAAGCAATGCTCCAAGAAGCACCATTCTCTTCTGCACAGAAAAAAAATCCGTTCTCGTGTCCGTGAACAGCAGACGTGAACTCGTCTACAAGCAAAAATACACCGTGAACTAGATCATGTTTATGCGATCGTTTGTGGTAGTTCATGGTGTATTTTTGACAGTTCACGTTTTCCAGAACTCCTTTTTGAGCGTGTGTACTTGCCGCCGATTCCTTCTGCGTCGTTTTCTAGTGCATCCGCAGCAGTTCTCAACCAACCCACATCAGCTGTAGTTGGTCAATCTGCTGAAGCAATCGCGTCGCCCTCGTACCAAATGTCACAACGCGAAATAAGCTCCGTCGTAAGTCAACCGACTTCCGGTGCCACACCACTCGCGACGTCGTCGCTCCGAACGTTTCCACACTAGTATTCCGTCGGTGGAATATTTCGTCGAAATAAACTCACCTCCCTCCACCTTCTGCCAAAGTGTTGAAGTGCCTCGTAATTATCGCCAGAACACGGTTGTGCTTTCGACCGCTGTTATCAAACGGAAAGATGCCGACAACAACTATCATTTCGCTAGAGCTCTGTTGGACAGTGCTTCCCAACCTAGCTTCATCAGTGAATCGCTCTGCCAGAAACTACGGTTAAAGCGTGTCAGTGCAATTGGCCAGTCCACCGTGAACGTCCACTTCGGTGCAACAGTTTCGCAGCCATCACATCGACGTTTCTCGTTGGCAAATTCCTCGTAATCTTCCAACGGCGGATCCTCAGTTCAAAATTAGCCAGAAGATTGACATCATTATCGGTGCTGAACTGTTCTTCACATTGCTAGAACATCAGCACTTTTTGCAGTTTTTCCTACCCCACCATGCCATCCACCGTCCTGAGAGTTCAACTAGAAAGATCCGAGTCGTGTTTGATGGGTCATGCCGAAGCGCTTCTAGCTTATCGCTAAATGAAGTTTTGTTCGTTGGACCAACAGTACAGCCAGCTCTGTATTCTACGGTCATCGACATCCGCTTACCTCGGTACGTCGTTCGTATCGGTACCAGTTCGTATCTACCAGCTGAAAACCGTCTCATACAGACTCGCTAACTCGCCTTATCACGCTACTCGTGTACTCAACCAGTTGGCCATTGACGAAGGAGAACGCTATCCGTTGGCGGTTCCTGTCATTAAGAAGGGAACATGCGTAGATGATGTCCTCACCGGCGACGACGAGGAAGTCAAGCTCGCCGAAGCGTGTTGGCAGTTAATTGAGATGTTACACCAAGCCGACTTCGTTCTTCCAAAATGGGCAAAATGGTGCAAAACCGCAATTATAGTTTGCACTGCTTCTGCGATGCATCGAAAACAGCATATGGAATGAATCCAGCCGACTGGATTTCCGGAGGAATGATGGCCAGCCAGATCTCGAAGGATGATTTGTGGTGGCATGGTCCGAGTTTTCTCAAAGATCCCGTTGACAGTTGGCCGGAGTGTGTGGTTTCGACGCCGACCAATATCGAATTACAACAAGAACCTTGCCCAGTAGCTCTGCACAGCGCCACTGACGACTACGATTTTTCAACAACGAGGAGCGAACGCACTGTCGGTTCACTCGCCCCAGAGGAAGGTGAACATGCGCTCAAGATTCTCGTAAGACAGGTTCAGCTAGCATCTTTTCCAACTGAAGTTCGGCAGTACAGCCGTAGTCAAGCTAACCCTTCAGCTGCAGCAATACTAACGTCGAAATCACCACTCAAAGGTCTGAAGTTGTTTATCGACAAGCTTGGATTTTCGGAAGATTATCAAACATGAAAGCATCCTTCGACATCCGCTTCCCAATACTCCTCCCCGCTGATCACCAGCTCAGTTGGCTTATCGCCCGTTCATGCCACATCCGTACACTTCATGGCGGTCCAACCCTTACACCTTAGCCCGTAAGGTGGTACGTCAATGCGTAACCTGTTTCCGGTGTCAACTACGGCTAGCTCAACAGATTATGGCACCTCTTCCAACTCCGTTCGGGTATCACCAGCTAGACCGTTCATACACTCTGGGATGGATTACTGTGGGCCGTTTCTCGGACATCCATTAAGTGGTCGGGGCGCGTCGGTAAAAGTTAGCGTCGGGTTATTCGTGTGTTTCGTGATAAAGACCGTGCATTTTGAAGTAGTCGCAGATATGTCGTCCGCCGTCTGCATAAATGCCGTTAAACTCTTCGTGGGACGTCGTGATCGGTTACTCAATTCCGGTCAGAAGACTGGAACAACTTCTGTCAGGAGAGCGGAATCAAGTTTCGCTTCATTCCGGCGCGTTCACCGAACTTCAGCGGTATCTGGGAAGCAGGAATAAAATCCTTCAAGCACCACTTTCGATACATCATGGGCAACCGTTTCTTCACCGTCAAAGACCTGTGGCATTGCTGGCAGCTAGACTACGTCAGTCAACTCCAGCAGAGAACAAAGTGGAAACAATCTCAACCAGATGTGCGCATTGGTCAGTTAGTGGTTGTCAGGCAAGCAAATGCGCCCCCACTGCAATGGCAGTTGGGAAGAATTGTAGAAACTGTAACAAGTAAGGATGGAAGAGTCCGGGTGGTCGTGATCAAGACTTCTTCTGGACACTACAAACGAGCGGTTACCGAAATCGCTATCCTGCCGATAGCACCAGACGACGATAACGCGCAGGACAACAACGTTGTAGCCAGTACCTGACAACTGAACCAGATGATGGTTGAACCGGACGGCTTCAACGGCTGCCGGCATGTTAATGACTGCTCCGTTGTGATCATATCACAGGCCGTGATCCGAGCCAATCGCAGCGAGTGATCGTCTAATTCGCATAAACCCTAGTAATATTGATGTTAACATTTCTTTGCAAACAAAACATGATATTGACTATGCTTTCAAAACTTTAACTAATTCCATTATGCAAGCAAGTAGCAATGCAATACCAAAATGTGGAGTAAAATTCAAGTCCGTGATTATAGAAGATGATCTCAAACTCGTAATCCGTTTTAAAAACGTGAGAAACGTGAGGAGAAGGCATATGACAGGATATGCAAAAAGAAATTGAAAAACGTTTAACGTTTAATTAGAAAACAAAAAAATTGAAAATAAAATTTCTCAATTGGACCCAGGCTCTAAGCCCTTTTGAAAATTATTTAAAATTTTGAAAAACCTTAGGAGCCAATCCCGACATTGAAAGAGGAAAATAATTTATTATAAACTATTAGCGAAAAAGTTCAAAAACTTTCTATGCAGTTTGATAGTGCGCACTGTTTTAACTTGGAACTCACTAGTCCAATTGAAAATCAAGTAACACAGGATTTCGGAAATATTCTCGATTAAAAAACGGTTCCGAAAATTCCCGGGAGTCTGATTTGGAAGAAGTGAGAACTATCAATGAAAAGTTCAAAAATATTAAAGCCCCTGGCGATGATGGTATTTGTTACATCCTAGTCAAGAAACTTCTAGAATGTAGCTTATCATTATTAGTTCATATGTTTGATAAATGTTTTCAGTCGGCATATTTTCCTGTCAAATAGGAAAATTCCAAGGATGTACCAATTTTAAAACCGAACAAAAATCCTGCAGAAGCTTCTAGCTATCGTCCAATCAGTTTGCTTTCCTCCATCAGTAAACTTTTTGAAATGGTCATTTTGAACAGAATAATGATGGCCCACATCAACGAAAATTCAATTTTTGCCAATATACAGTTCGGATCCCGACCTAACTTTTACGTGTAACAAATTTGATTCGTTCCAACAAATCTGAAGGCAATTGTACTGATCTTGCTCTTTTAGACATAAAAGAAGCATTTGACAGTGTTTGGCATGAAGGGTTGGTTGTAAAATTGAAAAACTTAAATTTTCCAACGTATGTTGTTAGAATTGTTGATTATTCCAATAATATCAAACCTTAATCCCTTCTTTTTTCTTTTTTCTGGCGTTACGTCCCCACTGGGACAGAGCCTGCTTCTCAGCTTAGTGTTCTTATGAGCACTTCCACAGTTATTAACTGAAAGCTTACTATGCCAATGACCATTTTTGCATGCGTATATCGTGTGACAGGTACGATGATACTTTATGCCCTGGGAAGTCGAGAAAATTTCCAACCCGAAAAGATCCTCGACCGGTGGGATTCGAACCCACGACCCTCAGCTTGGTCTTGCTGAATAGCTGCGCGTTTACCGCTACGGCTATCTGGGCCCCACACCTTAACCCCACCTTACTCTACTTCACACGCTTCTGACGGGATGCAGTTGTAAAAAAAGGTACAACGCTTGATAAGATAAATCAGATAAATTGCACGACAAAGCACTTAATCTCCTGCCAGTCGGCGAGGATTGCTACTTGCTACGAGATGCAACATAACGACGGGAACCCAACCAGCCAGCGTGTCAACGGCGAAAGATCCTTATCGCTGGACCTGCCGCTGAGGCTGACACATCTCTAATTGAATTTTCGCACGCATTCCCATAATTATCATATCACGCCACTAGTTCGGTTGCGGTTGACTTGCGAAGACTTTCTGCCCGCGAGAAATTCCCCGTAAAGTAACAACATTACTGCCGTGGGGGGAAGCAAAGTGGCTTTGCATATATTAATGGCTTGTTTCCAATTGAATCATTAAGCCCGGCGCCAGTAGAATTCGCCAGCAACAGCAACGTTGCTGAATTCGGAATAAAAACTGGGTTTACTCACCTACAACATATGTTCTTATATATTGATTGATATTACTTCGTTTTACAAATTTCCGTCTGATATGAAAAACATTATAAAAAATATAGGTTTGAATCGTCTTTCTTGTAATCGAAAAAATTCTGCCATGTTGTTCTTAATCGTTTTCTCTTCGTGTTTTCTTCTTTTCAGGTGAGCTTACCCTACCATTATGGACGCGTTATCTTAACCTTTCGATCAGTGAGTGAACGTCTGGATAATTGAAGCTTTCTCCAAATATTTCGAACACCGCGTATGTTATTATAATATTATAGAAAATCAGCAACATAAATATCTATGATGCAACTTACTGAAGTTTGACGAAGACTTTTTTCGTTTTTCCTTCTTAACCTTCTGTATTTCGGCTTTTTGTTTGAGTTGACACAGTCTACGCTCCATATATTTTATATGTTTTATTGGCAACAGTCTACAAAAAATGGGTGCGTCTGAGATTGAAAAAATGATTTTTAGTTGCATGTGAATATTTTTTTGGTTTTTGTAAGAGTTTTAGTAATTTAATGGAAAGTTTTAAATTTATTTCCAAGTATTTATTCGGAAATTCTTCCACACATATTTAAGGACATTTTTTCATGTTTTCCTTTCAAATTCTGTCAAGAGATGAACTCAGAATTCTGCGTTAGGAATTATATATTTTTAGGGATTACTTAGATGGTTTTTTTTTCCTATAATTCGTTGCTAGATTAGCACAGTTCTTTTTTCTATAGATATTTTTAATATTTTCTTTTCACATTCTTTTAGAAATTTCTCCTAAAATATCATGGGATTCCTGAATGACTCTATAAACTCATTCAAGGCTTCCTACAAAAGTCCGTTTTACTGACGTTTTCTCAACGAGTAAGTGATGAAATGCTAAGTTAAATCAGAAAAATAATTGAGAGATACCTCTGAGATCCCTGAGAAATTCTGTTAGATCTACTTTTTAATATTTTCTTTCTGATTTTAACAGATTTTATACCCAGCTCAATTCTTCATGATCATTTTGAGTATTTCCACTAAAAGCAACTGAGATTATCAAATGATTCCTCCAGGAGTTTTTCAAGGATTCGATCATGAATTTTACTAGAAGTTTTTCCAAGCATTGCCTTAGGAAGAAATTTCCAAAAAAATATTTAAGTATACATGGGATGGATGGATGTGGGTTATGAAAAAAATCTGTGTGATCTGTGGGGATTTAAATTTGAAACCTGTAACCATCTCAGTTATCCCGCTGGTCGAGGATCTTTTCGTGAAGAAAATTTTCTCCATTCTCAGGGCATAGAGTATCTTCGTACCTGCCACACGATATACACATGCAAAAATGGTCAATCGGCAAAGAAAGCTCTCAGTTAATAACTGTGGAAGTGCTCATAAGAACACTAAGCTGAGAAGCAGGCTTTGTCCTAGTTGGGACGTAACGCCAGAAAGAAGAAGAAGAAGAAGCCGATCGAACCATATTCGGAAAGAGTAACAGTTCGTGAACCATAACAGTTCGTGGTATATCGCAATCGGAGAGCCCTACAAATGTTGCTATTCACTCTCTCGTTTGGTAAGGGGCAAGAGAGTGTCCAAGAGCAGCCATTCTCACAGACTACAACGGTATCGAGGCATTAAGGTGATTTATATTTTGCATAAAATTGGTAACAACTTACATACTTTATTGTAATGCAATTTTGAACAACTTGATTCTAATCATCTTGGTTCATCGAGGGTGTTCGATGAACCAAGATGATTAGAATCAAGTTAGTGCAAACATAGCACAGAAAATGGAAAATATTCGCCCTTGTTTCTAGATCAGAATGAGAATGTATCAGCAAATGTTACAAGTGTTGACACACAGTGATCGGCGTCAAGCAGTGGGTGGTGTGTCTGTCTTTTTCTTTTCGTGGTTCGTAATCTTCCACTAACGATTAATGGTCGACGTTAAGTCAGTGTGGACCAAGTACAAAACTTGGGAAAGTTGAATTAATCTTTTGTTAGATGCGAAATCATCTTACCCCGATATCACTTTGATCAGATTTGATGAATGTTGTAAACTGCGAGAGATATGTAACAAATTTACTTTAGATGATCAATAAAAACCCATAAAAGTATGCAGTCAAAGTGGACCAAGTGCTTATTACCATAACAGCGAAAATGATTAGCGCGCTGAGGAATCCGAGGACATGAGAAAAATATCAGGCGTTTTGTCAGATTTTTTCACATCAAATAATTCATCTTCTCTCCCATCAATAGAAATTCATAAATATTACTCAATTCGATGCATTGATTTTGATTTTTAACCATATATCATATTTGGATGGGTGATCAGAAATTGCAACAACACACAGGGTGGACCAAGTGTCAAAAAGCAATAAACTGATTGATTATTGCATTTTTTGAGTCGTTTTCAGAATCCGATAGAAGTTTTTGGTAGTTTTATGTGTTTTATGGGTTGTCCAAAAACTAGCTCATTGGACCAGTATATTTTAGCCGGTACCTATTCAAGATTTTCACTTGGTCCACTCTGACACAACATTAACATTATATTGCTTGAAAGCAATGTTGCTGAACAGCGATCGGGAAAACGAAGCACGATGAATTTTCCTAGACATCGAAACATAATCTGCGAATGAACGCGAACAACCGTTCGTGTACTTCATTCGGTCGTGATTCATTTTAGGATCGCTTCTTCTCCCGACGCTGTCATCGGGTGATTTTTCATCGCTCGGTAATGTGAGCAGTACGATCCACTCTGCTTGCTCTTTCACTACGATCATCTTCATGTGGGCTTGCAACAAGCTGGTGCGCCATTGAAGGCGTGTTTGTTTTGCGCGTCGGTAATTGATCCATTTGAAAAATAAAATTTACGTGCATGTAGGGTAAATCGCCAAATGTTGAACGGTTAAGAATGGCGTTTTTATGCTATTTGATTTTAATGGAAATTCTGATAGAAAGGTTGCTAAAAAAGCATTCAATACTGTAGACGATTGTTTAACATTGTTCCTGTTACATTTTTTAGCACTATAATGTCCATTTTGAAATAAAAAAATATATATTTAGAAAGATAGTTCTATACCCAATTGTTGAACGCATACATAACCCATCTTATCCTAATGTTGAACGATTGTCGCCAAATGTTGACCGCTTTACTCCCGCATCCATTCAACTTGCAAGTTCGCGCTCCTCGTCGGTTGTGAGGACAGGGTAAGGTAGGCGAAGCACTTTCCCTGACTACTCTGGGCTGAGACGGAAGTGAATCGTCCCCTTCGGCACTCCATAGACTTTAGCGGCTTCTCCTAATGTACATTACCTTCGACATTACAGCATCAATCGCGAGATTGAGGTTATACTCCGGATAAATCGGCAGCCGATGCGTAATTTCAATCATGATGTAAACAAACAAACGGTGATGGCATTGATGCCATAGTGAAGATAGTGAAATTCGAAAGAGATTCAGGATATAGCCAGGAATGCAATTAATTATACTTTACTGAATTGCGTTTTTCATCATTGAAACTGACACCATTATATGATTTTTTATAATAATTATTCAACAGATATTTAAAGCAATAAACAATACTATATTGTGTAATGCAACATTCCATTTGAATATAGGTGTTTGCTACGAAAATTAAAAATCTGGCAATACTGTTGATGAAACCAAGACGGTCATGTTATGCTAGTGTTCAACATATGGAAAATGTACGTGAAACGAAAGTGCAATTGAAAATGTTTTTATGTAATTAATAGGTACCAGTAAATTGTACGGATGTTTAGAAAATAACTAAAGTAGACTTTTACTGATATCGTGAATAGGTGCTTAACCCAATAAACGTAGTATGTTTTACTACACAGCTTATTTCATAGCAGCCTCAGCTTAAGTTTTTTTCTAAGAAAATTGCAATTTTCGTTTCACCTATTGATAAAAAAATTTCAATCAATATTTCGTTTAATAAATAAATGTGCTAATTAAATTTATTGTGTCCAATAGTACAGCTAACTTACAAAATAATATGTATAATTTATTGAAACTGTTTGAAAATGGTAAAATTTCCTGTTTTAACATGGTTTTTACAGATCGTTCAACATTTGGGTACCGTTCAACAATTAGCGAATTGCCCTACCTACTGTGGTTTATTTATATGGTAAAAAACCAGCAATCGAAATCTCCCAGAAATCTCATGTTTTTTCAACAACATTTAAATTAAATCTAACATAACTAGATTACAAAGGCAATTTAGTTTTTATAGTGCGATGCTATGCTTTTATATCTCGCCAAATAATAAGTGTTGACATCGGTACATTTTGTGATTCGTATATATGCTATCGATTTTATGTTGTAATTGTACCTAAGAATTTCCAGACAAATGTTGCGCAATTAGCTACATAGATGTAGCGCTCCAAGCCATAGCCAGCAGCACTCAGGCTCATGTTGTCTACTTCAAGCGTGCTTCTGTCGGATTGCATTACCTACTCGATGCGACCAGCAGATTGTTTGCTTGGCTTTGCGAGAAGAAGCTATCTTGCAATGAATCACAAGAATGAACAGCGCGTGGATAAATGAATGCTGCGAACAAAAGGGATTCGCGAACAACTTTTCGGTGTGTTCATTTTGCTTTTCCGTTCGCATTCTGCGATGCTCTTAGTGATGCAAAAATTAAAAATTAATTTTGACGAATGTTGGATCAAGAATATGCGTCGATGATCGTTCGCGAAGAAGATCCATCGAAACACTGCTTGCAAGTAATACAAAGATGTGTAGAAATATTGAACTAAAATTTTAACGAGTAAAAAAATACAAAGTTTTAGACTTTAAGCCCATTTTTCTCAAAATTTTCAAAATGTCACTTGGTCCACTCTGACTTAATGCCGACTAAATGTCATGCGTGTTGTGTGAATGCAGGCTGATGAATAGGCCAGGAGAAGTGGATGAACTTGTCATTCATTTCCCTGTCAATTTTCATACAAAATTCTCTTTTTCTCTGCTATAAATTCACACTAGGTGAACCACTTCCCCTGGCATATGGGATAGAACTATGGCTAGGGTGTCAATGATCGTTAATTTTCCAAAGCCTGCCGAATTCGTGTCGTGAATAAATTAAAACTTCTTTGTGAAATATTTGTTTATTTATTTTTATTTCATCTTTATTAGAGAGATTTTCAGCCAGAGGCTGGTTTATCACTGCGAATATTTGTATAGATTTCATAGAAATTCTAAGATCAAATCAAAGATAAACTTATTGACAAAATTTTGATACTTTAAGAAAGCGAGGTGGGAACCCCTGTTATGGGAAAACCTATAGGACAGGGGTTAACAACACACCTTTTCAGGGTCGTTTCAAATGGTGCTCCCGGACAATCTTCCCGTGAATATTTGGTGGCAAGGCGGACAAATACAATACAAAATGGCGGAAAACAAGATTTTTCTTTAAAGATTAACTAAGAAGATGCAGTTAGGGTTTAGTGGCCGTACATATTTAATTCAAAACTTTTGAAAGAGGGTGTTTAAATTTCAATTTACAATTTATTGTTTTTCATTTTTGTGAGCTCACCGGTGCGGCCGTTCGTTGGTCGACATGCAGGACATTCAGGAACATGCGGTCAGGAACTCCATCGATGACAACTCTTCTTCTCGTTCTTTTCTGCTTCTACTCTCTTCACTTTTCTTCTCCCATTGACTCTTCTTTACTTTCTTTCACTGTCCCCACACTTGACAAGGGAACCACAGTTCGTGTGTCGTATGGGCCATTATAGCGAAGGCCATTGTTCCATGCCCGGGGAGTGGTACCAAATCGCGCGCGCAACTTTTGAGTGGTTTAATCAAGCGAGCTTGCACCACACTTTGAGCAGGACAGACACAGTCTTAGCACAATACCTTTTCTTATTCTGTCCGCTCACCACTCTTAATTTTTCACTGCAGTTCTATTGTTCAAACCACCAGCTCGCTTGATTCAATTACTAAAACGGTTTTGCCAAAGTTAGACTAACGCGACTAGAATTAACGTTTTTTCACTAAATGGTGCACTTAATTTTCTAGTCGTAGGTGGTTTTACTTAACAATGGCCCGTATTAGCAATTTAACGTATTTTTAATTTAAGGTATTTTAGCTGTGATATATACGTTTTTAATAGTTTGTAAGTTTTAACACGTTTCAGCGTAACGGTTATTTAATACGGAACTACTAAGGATAGCTAATGTAGCGTTCTATCCCGCGGACCGACACACTAACTTCACTCCTCCGGACGGTAAAATTAAACAAGAGACTCCACCCTAGTTGGAGTAGCCTATTTATAGTCCATGATCATATTGCATAACTCACGGTCAAGGTCTAGACGATGATGACGATGACGAACGTGGACACGAAGAAGGACGAACGATGACAGTCGGTCGGCGAAGACTTACACACTAAAAGGAGTTTGGTTGATGTCCTATACTAAATTACACACCTACTCCGACAAAATTGGCTGCATGCTTTGCCTTAACAAAATTCGAAAACCCTAATACTTGTTTCCGCGAAATTTGATAATCTTGACAATATAATAGATCTAGTAATATTTAAATAATATTCTAAATAAATATATAAATAAATTTGGTGTAAATAAACAATCTGAGTAAATAAATAAATTATGTAACTAATAATGTAAACATTCAATTAAAGTAATCTAATAAAAAAGGATAAATAAATAAATGAATAAATAAATAAATAAATAAACAAATAAATAAATAAATAAATGAATAAATAAATAAATAAATAAATCTAATCTACGGTTGGAGTAAGGTTACAAACAAAATAAATAGTTTTGTGGAAGACATCAAACAAAACACTACTAATTGCGAGATAAACATTACTCAAACACTAATAAAAGTGGAGACAGATATTTATTTCACACTTAGACATTTAATTGTTTTAAAACGGCACATGACATAAATAACAATATATTGGGACTAAACCTCTAACTGGCCTTTCCAACAAATATTTTATTGTGACCTAAAAGTAAGCGATCACAATCTTCGCGGAGTCGGGGTAAAAAAAAACCAAAAGGTTTTTTTTTTCTGGGCTGCCGACCTTCGATGCGACTACTGCTCCATCAGTTCCAGTTACAATTCGTTGAATGATTTTTCATGGAGACCAGAGGAGCTCTTTCCAACGAATTGTAAGGATCTAATGGAGTGAGCCTGTCCATCAGATGCGAATGTGAATCTAGTGGAGTGAGCCTGTCCACCTTTAGTCACGAGCAGCTACCAGGGAACTGTCAAAGCCTATGGAATAGTGAATCCTCCAATTGTTTCTTGCTAGGATTGTGAAAATTGCGTTTGTCGAGATTGTTCATGGTGCGTCAGAATAAACTACATGTATAGGCCATCATTTCAGTTGTTTAGTTCAGTTACAGGTCAGAAATTCTCACCTCAACTCTTTGGGTTGATTTTAAATTAGTGCTATAGAGACCAAACTTTCTTCAACGTCTCTTTCAACATCAACTGTCACAAGATTCACCTTGGACCACAAAACATTTATTATACTACCACATTCAAACCGATTCATTCACACGCACTCATACATAAACCCCCTTATCATTCGCGCTAACAAACATATTGTCATTCACACACTTAATTATACATACAAATCTGCCTTTCGATGCTAGATTTATGAGCTTGACTAAAACTATGTTAGGGTACCCTTTAACTAAGTTTGTCATATTATCACTCTCCTAGGACAGAGTGACAATGACTTTTAATTAACATTAATTGAATCTTGCACACTCGACTCGAGATTTCTGTTTGCTCGCTTGCTTTTGCAAGTGAAAAAAGGAATGAAATTTCGCTGAGTGGCACTGTTCAATTTTCCGTGTATCCTATCGGAACTCCGACACGGATGCAGCTGCGTGCGCGTCTCTTGCACACCCCTAATGTGCAGTAGATGACATTTAACATCTGTCAATGAACTCAACGAATAAAACGATGACAAAACAAAACACAACTGATGACGAAAGTTCAGTTGCGGTAAGTATGATACTAATTTTAGATTATTTTTGTATATTTTTAGGCTTTCTAGGCAAACATGCGTGGGAGGATGATCGAGACAACAACAACAGTGATGATTTTGTTGATGATGGATATATAAATAAACTTTTTCGAAAGTGATGATGGAGTTTGTTTACTCATTGGACAACAACAATTTTAAAATCCTGGCTCAGTGTGATTTTTATTGGAATAATTATCCTGGTTTCAGATGGATTGCTGGCCATGTACCAAGATTTTTACCATGCAAGTCCTCTAGTTCGTATGATGACGAACCGATTTTACGTTTCACGCGGCATGGAAGGGATTGTGGGCCATATTTGGCATTGTACTTTTCTGCGGCATTGGAGAGCTTCATATTCCTTCTGTAAACCAGCTGTCCATCGACAAACGACTTGAAAAATTGCCGATGACGAAGATTGTAGTGGTTACGAGAGGTTTGATGTGCTTTTCCCAAATTTTTGCTCACTAGGTCATAGATGCGGTTAAACATTTGCCTCCTTCGTTCGATTTGCTCATCGTGAGAAAGATTTTCGTCGTTTCTTGCCAACTTGTGATCGGATCCAAGTTCTGAAAGCTCGTGGCCGTGTGTGATAAAATACGGGGTAAATCCAGTTGAAGCGTGCACACTGGTGTTGAGAACCATTTCGATTTCTGCGGTACGGGTATCCCACAAGCATTGATCCTCTTTTACATAAGTTCGAATCGCAGCATTTATGGTTCTGTTAACCCTTTCTACAGGGTTCGCATGAGAATGGTACCGAGAATTGAGCCAGTGTTTGATATTGAACTGGGTCAATAGTTGTTTGAACTCTCTGGACACGAAACAACTCCCATTGTCGGTTATGATAACCTCAGGTGCGGAGTTTCGTAGTATCCACTGTTCCTTGAGAATGGAGCATAGGCTTCCACTATTCACGCTTCTTACTGGTTGGATCAAAGTCCATTTTGAAAAGTAGTCCGTCACAACCAGTATATGTTGATTACCCCGACGGCTACGAGGAAGTGGACCGATATAGTCCGTGGAAATTATTTGCCACGGACGGTCGGCGATTCGCATATTGCCCATTTCTGGCGCCACGGGTCTCGAGGCAGGTTTGACCTCTTTGCAAGTGGCACACTGTTGGACATATGACAGGATTTCTCCGGCCATCTTCGGCCAGTAGTACCTGAAATCATTGAAGTTTGTTGAAAATGTTTCCTTCGAAATGAATCAACACCTATTGATAGCAGCTTCGTTCAAGCAGCTTCAATGCTGTAAAAGTAACGTTTATTTTAAATAATATAATCTTAACTTAAGTAACAATTTCTTACATTTCAGTGAACGATTCTGCGCATTTTCGAAGGTTACATCTTCCACAGAACGACTAACTCATACTAAACTTCAACCGCTTATACTGACATATGACGCTTATACATGCTCTTTAATTCTATATGACTGTGTTGCCAGTTTCACTACAAACATCAATCGCTATCACAACAGTACCTTTGCCGTATGCGAGCCAGTGTCCTTTCATAACCTGGGTGAAGGGACGAATCGTGACAATCATGGATTATACCCGGGATCTCACTGCTTTGAGGAACCATTTTCCACTCGAAGCGGGAATCGCAAGGGTGATCGTTGGACGAAATGAATTTGAAAAGGCGGCCTTCTTCAACCTTGAAATCCACGTATTCGTCTGGCTGACTCGACACTTTGTCCACCATTGTGGAGTACCAGGATGAATCGGATGAGTCGATGGCGGTTATTAGACTTCGTGACAGTGCGTCTGCGACCACATTGTCCTTACCCTTCCGGTGAATCACGGTCATATCAAACTGCTGCAAGTCTAATGACCATCGACTACATCTAGATCCCACCTTCCACTTGGTTTTCAAAATGTGAGTCAACGCAGACGAATCCGTGATCAACGTGAAATGGTACCCTTCTATATAGCCTCGGAAAGCATCTATAGCAAGGATTGCGGCCAAGACTTCTTTCTCAGCAGCGTGGTAGTTCTTTTGTGGCGTAGTGAGTTTATGCGAGAAGTAGGCAATTACTCTCTCGCCTCCCTCCTGCTGTTGCGTCAGTATTCCTGCCACCGCGACGTCACTGGCGTCAGTCTGAATCACAAATTCTTTTGTAAAATCAGGGCTTCCCAGTATGGGAGAGGAAATTAGAAGTTCCTTAATTTTACAGAAGGCTTCTTCTGCCGAGTCGGTCCACTGAATCACCTTCGACTTGGTTTTTAGAAGGTCGCTTAAGGGAGCGGTAACTCCGCTGAAGTCTTCAATGAACCTTCGGTAGTAGTTCACCATTCCAAGGAACCTTCGAAGCTTAGTGATTGTTGTCGGCCTCTCGTATTCAACGATCGGCCGTATTTTGTCTGGGTTGGTCCGTAGACCGTTGGTGCTCAAAAGATATCCTAGGAATGGGACCTCTGAAACAACGAAGCGTGACTTTTCCAAATTAATGCTAAGGTTGGCTTCGCTTAGACGACGCGCAATTTCAGTGAGGAGCTGTACGTGATGCTCGAACGTTTCTGTGACCACGACGATATCGTCGAGGTACACAAAAACGTACGGTTCCAGTACACCATGACGAAGAACCGAATCCATCAACCGAGCCAAGGTGGCTGGACTATTAATAAGGCCAAATGGCATCCTGGTGTACTGGAACAACCCTTTGCCCTGCACACTGAACGCGGTATACTTCCTAGATTGCGGGTCGAGAGGGACCTGTAGAAAGGCCTCGGAAAGGTCTATCGTTGAGAGGAATTTGGCCTTAGGAAGTTGACCCAAAATGCGTCCAGGGTGAGGCAAAGGGTATGCATCACGCACAGTTCGCTCATTGATTCTGCGCGCGTCCAAGCACAACCTTACCTTATTTGGTTTAATAACCGGAACACAGTTTAGGGACCAATCCGAGCTGCTTCTCTCAATTATTCCGATATCCAACAGCCTTTGCAACTCAACAGCGACGAACTCTTGGGTTTTTGGTGACATGCAGTATGGAAACTGACGGACTGGAGGTTGATCCTTCCACTCCTCTTTGAGAATAATCTTATGTTCGGCCAATGGTGTCAATGTTAGACTACCATTACGTGCCGGAATGAATTTTTTCTTCACCTCTTCAATCACTAACTTCTCCTTCTCTGATAACACGGAATCACTCGCGGATTCTTCTACGGCAGCCTGAATGGTATCTCGTCTGTCAGATAGCTTAGTGGGTTGTATTTTAAATTTTCTCCAAAAGTCCATGCCACATATGCAGTCTATGGAGAGGTTGGCTACTACCATAGTTGGGACGATCCGCACTTTTTCGTGAACAGAGAAGGGAAGATGGGCTTCACCGAGAACCTGCAGTCGGTCTCCACTGGCAGATCTAAGCGTAGTGTTTGAAGGGGGCTCGTGTAGACGTTTAAGCTTTAGCTTAAAGAAGATTTTCTCGCTGATTGTGGTATAGTTACTTCCGCTGTCCAAAAGGGCGTGAAGATGAAGACCATATATTTTAACCGCCACATATGGACGATTGTCGTTCTCATAGGGGTACGTAATCTGGCAAACTTCGGTCGTGTCTACATATAGATTATTGGGAACGGACTCCCAAAAGGGTGGAGGGGTTCGTTCTCGGCAAAGTTTTGTTATATTTACGCCTGAGGACCTTGCGGACGGCGATTTTCGTTCGCAGTTCGGCCGTTTTTTATTCAGAACGGGCAGAAATCAGTCGGGAATCCTCGTAGACCACACGCACTACAAAACGTTCCACGAGGTTGCCTACACATGACGGTGTGGTGACCAAATCTGCCACAATTGTAGCAGGTATTATTCGGAGGAGGACTATGGTTGTTTACTACTTCCTCTAATGTGAGTGCTGGTCGTGATTGGGTACCAGACGGCCCAGCAATGGGAGAACCGGACGATGAATCTTTGGAAGGATTCCGAGCTTGAGAATTTGATGTCTCCGAACGTTGATCGTTCAAAGAATTTGGTTTAGGACTTTGATTTTGTGAAGGAGTCTGTTGACTACGGTTATTCCGGCTCGGATTGAACTGAGTCGACTGACTCACACTCGCTGACTGGCCAGATTCACGGGTAGCCGGCTGGGTATTATTGTTCTTGGCTTTCTTTTTACCACCTGGTTCCTGGTTAACCACTTGAACAGTTTTATCGGTTCCAAAAACCTTGTTATAGGCTGAAAAATTTAAAGCGTCTAACTTTTGGCCTGCCGCAACCAGTGTTTCCAGATCAGCGATAGGGAGAAACGTCATTTGGCGTTTGTAATCCACCCGCATATTCTGTTGGAGAATTTGCATTTTCTCAAAGTCGGGAATCTGGGAACTCATCGTCCGAAATAGTTTCTCCATTTCAAAGAAGAACTCGTGAAAAGATTCGTATTTTTGTTGGCGCCTCTGATAGATTTTCATCTTTATCAGGGCGTCCAGGTCAGGATGCATGTAGGTTCTACGAAGTTCAAAGACGAGATGCTGCCAGTTCATAAGTCTACCCGTCGAACGTTGAGACATATACCATTTTAACGCAGACCCAGTGAATAAGTGCACTGCTGACTCAAATAACTCTCGCTCAGAGACACGTTCTGCCTGAGAGAGAGAGCCTGAACGTGCTCAAGGAACTCATTCAATTTCAGGCCTTGATCGTCCCCGCTATACTTGGCAATACTCCACTTGGAAACTGGCAGAGTATGGCGAGTTTGATATGGTACTGTATACTGGTTTTGAGGGTATGGATTTGTAAATGAATGGTAGTGTGGTTGATTTGGGATCTGATGCTGAATGGGTGGAGTAGCTAATGATGGCTGTTGATGGAGGGAATCTATCATTGGTCTGCTGGTATTTGGATTGTGAGAGGAAATAGGAAAAGTGGTATTTATCGGAGGATTACTATGGGTATTACTCAACCGTGGACCAAAAGAATCTGTACCTTGGGACTGCTTGAAAATATCTACGGTTGGAAAAATATTTTGAGGATGGGAATAGGGTGGAAATGAACTGAAGTTTTGGTTTGGGTTGTAATAATTCATTCTTACAGGATTTTGAGGTGGAACATCCTCAAACGATGTTTGGGTGCCTACGTCCTTTCCTTTTCTGCGTTGCAGTTCAAATTCTAGATCCACTATCCTGTTTTGTAAAGAGTGAATCCAGTCAAGATCTTCTTGACTTAATACTGTCATTCGAGGCGGAGGGGTTACAGTTAAATCAAACTGTCCAGTTAAATTTTCATTTGTTTGATGATCTAGTGGATCATTCACATCCGTGATCGCGGGACCAGTAGTCATTTCGTTTAGTGGTGATTTATTCAACTCTGTTCCAAGCATTTCCACCAACTCAACGAGCATGTTTTGTAAGTTGCTATGTAGATTTGGTGAATTTTTGGCAGATGTTAAAATCACCACAATCCGAGCTCCTAAATGTACCAAGCGAGCACTGTGAATGTTTCTATCATCTCCGTTGTTCATTGACTCCCATTTTGCTTTCAAGTCAGAAAACTTTAGCATGCATGTTTGGATTTCTTGTTTGACTTCGCCTTTCAAAATCCCCGCTAGGTTAGAAACCGCACTCTGTTTCTCAGTTTTCAAACTGTCTCGCAGCCATTTTCTTTTTTGAGATAAACTCAAATTTTATCGATCGTTATCGATCGAGATTCAAGTTCCCAATCAAGTTCATCAACTTCGAGGAAATCTACCCTCATGGTGTAATACCACTTTATAATCAGCTCACTAGCTTGATCGAATTTTGGGCGACTTGAAGCCATTTTGGGCTTATTTTTGAATTATAAAATATGAAAAATAAATTTCTCAACAGATATTTAGTAAATATGTAAACAGAAAAAATATGAAAAACTATATAAATAAATAAATAAATATCTAATAATATACAAAAATGTATAAATAAATCTATAAATAGATAATAAATAATTCAACAAACACACTATAATAAATAAATAAATAAATTAATTAATAAATAGATGGATAAATAAATAAATTTCATCTAAATAAATATATCACAGGAAACACTTAAGTAAATAAATATCACAGTTTCCTTAAATAATTTAATTTAAACTAAACAATTTTCCATCATCAACCACAAAATAACGAAAAATAACCCCTTTTGGTTAATAGAATACATGAAACATTGATTTAGTTGAATTTAACGAAGTTCCAGATTGAGCACTAAAGCAATAAAGTAGATCAAATTTAAGGTTTGTAACTCAACTCAACACTTGAAACGAATGGCATTTATGTAGTGGGTTATCATCACTCGCAACAATCTGCAATTAACTTTTTCCACAATTTTCACAAGAATATATTTGAGTCCACTGATTCCACGAGACGACAACGCGACTATTGAAATTAATTTGAATTAATTGAAATTCTCCGGGAGACCGATTAAAAAATGTTTTTACTTCAGGCCTTGAAGTGAAACACTTTTTTTTTATTTAAAAACTTTTAAGTTGGGCGCCAATTAATACTTTAAGAAAGCGAGGTGGGAACCCCTGTTATGGGAAAACCTATAGGACAGGGGTTAACAACACACCTTTTCAGGGTCGTTTCAAATGGTGCTCCCGGACAATCTTCCCGTGAATATTTGGTGGCAAGGCGGACAAATACAATACAAAATGGCGGAAAACAAGATTTTTCTTTAAAGATTAACTAAGAAGATGCAGTTAGGGTTTAGTGGCCGTACATATTTAATTCAAAACTTTTGAAAGAGGGTGTTTAAATTTCAATTTACAATTTATTGTTTTTCATTTTTGTGAGCTCACCGGTGCGGCCGTTCGTTGGTCGACATGCAGGACATTCAGGAACATGCGGTCAGGAACTCCATCGATGACAACTCTTCTTCTCGTTCTTTTCTGCTTCTACTCTCTTCACTTTTCTTCTCCCATTGACTCTTCTTTACTTTCTTTCACTGTCCCCACACTTGACAAGGGAACCACAGTTCGTGTGTCGTATGGGCCATTATAGCGAAGGCCATTGTTCCATGCCCGGGGAGTGGTACCAAATCGCGCGCGCAACTTTTGAGTGGTTTAATCAAGCGAGCTTGCACCACACTTTGAGCAGGACAGACACAGTCTTAGCACAATACCTTTTCTTATTCTGTCCGCTCACCACTCTTAATTTTTCACTGCAGTTCTATTGTTCAAACCACCAGCTCGCTTGATTCAATTACTAAAACGGTTTTGCCAAAGTTAGACTAACGCGACTAGAATTAACGTTTTTTCACTAAATGGTGCACTTAATTTTCTAGTCGTAGGTGGTTTTACTTAACAATGGCCCGTATTAGCAATTTAACGTATTTTTAATTTAAGGTATTTTAGCTGTGATATATACGTTTTTAATAGTTTGTAAGTTTTAACACGTTTCAGCGTAACGGTTATTTAATACGGAACTACTAAGGATAGCTAATGTAGCGTTCTATCCTGCGGACCGACACACTAACTTCACTCCTCCGGACGGTAAAATTAAACAAGAGACTCCACCCTAGTTGGAGTAGCCTATTTATAGTCCATGATCATATTGCATAACTCACGGTCAAGGTCTAGACGATGATGACGATGACGAACGTGGACACGAAGAAGGACGAACGATGACAGTCGGTCGGCGAAGACTTACACACTAAAAGGAGTTTGGTTGATGTCCTATACTAAATTACACACCTACTCCGACAAAATTGGCTGCATGCTTTGCCTTAACAAAATTCGAAAAACCCTAATACTTGTTTCCGCGAAATTTGATAATCTTGACAATATAATAGATCTAGTAATATTTAAATAATATTCTAAATAAATATATAAATAAATTTGGTGTAAATAAACAATCTGAGTAAATAAATAAATTATGTAACTAATAATGTAAACATTCAATTAAAGTAATCTAATAAAAAAGGATAAATAAATAAATAAATAAATAAACAAATAAATGAATAAATAAATGAATAAATAAATGAATAAATAAATCTAATCTACGGTCGGAATAAGGTTACGAACAAAATAAATAGTTTTGTGGAAGACATCAACCAAAACACTACTAATTGCGAGATAAACATTACTCAAACACTAATAAAAGTGGAGACAGATATTTATTTCACACTTAGACATTTAATTGTTTTAAAACGGCACATGACATAAATAACAATATATTGGGACTAAACCTCTAACTGGCCTTTCCAACAAATATTTTATTGTGACCTAAAAGTAAGCGGTCACAATTTGAAAGGTAGAATACTATTTTGATATATTGCTGTAAGCTTTCTGAATTAAATTATTGGAACGGTTATTATGGGAATTCCTTGAACAATCATAAGGAAAAAAACGAAATTGTAAAAAGTAACACCAGCAGGAATTCCTGAAGATCACGTTGAGTTATCTCTTATTGTGTTCCTTGATAAATAAAAAACCTAGAATAATTCATTTCAACGTAATTTTACTCGGCAAAAACCTATTGGGTGCAATATAATAATTTTGGCAAATGCCTCACAAGACCCACTACGGACTGTTGTTGAAACTTTCATATGATGTCTGACAAAGCCTTTGGCTGATTTGTAGTTGAATTCCTACAATGATTCAATAAGTTTGACGCAGTTTTACAAAAACATGAATTCTGAAGGCAAAACAGTTGATGTGGATATTTTTTTCCATCAGCCAGTTGGGTCGAGCGGCTACGCTCATGTCCAAGAATGTATGCCGCGAAGAATTTCTGCAGCAAATACTGAAAGTAAATTTAATTTTCCCTTACTCGATATTCCGTACCACGATATCGAGTTAGAGAACTATAGTAAAAGTTGGTTCTCATGACTACCTACAAATGAGAAATTTCTTTCTGCAGATCCTTCCATACAATTTTCATAGCAGGATCGCGAGTGCGTTGAAATTGTCTTCTTCTCACATTTTTAAGACGGATCAACAGTTTCAGATCATCGTCTATAATCACGGATTCGAATTTTACTTCACATTTTGGTATTGCAATGCCTCTTGCTTCAATAATGGAATTAGTTATTGTTTCGAGAGCATTGTCAATGTCAACTTTTGTTTGCAAAGAAATGCTAACATCAAGATTACTTTCAATGTATGTTTCATATACATTCCAGTCGGCTCGAAAATAATTGAAAGAGGAGCTGATAGGATTGAGAATCGTTTCAAGGGATATTTGGAATCAAAATCAACATGAGTAACCAGATGGCTACAAACGTGACTAGAGTAGGTTAAGACTAAATCAATCGTAGAAGGGTTTCTAGAAGAGGAAAACAAGTAGGGCTCTCAAGGTATTGAATTTAGAAATATTCTGAAGAACACTCATAAAAATATCAGCCGTTGGAATTGCTTGCTAAGGGGTCGTCCATAAATGACGTAGCTTTTTAGGGGGGAGGGGGGTCTTCACGAATTTGTGACGAAGTGTGACGAGGGGGAGGGAGGGGTCCTAGCTAGTGGACGTAGCATTTTGAATCAAGTCCGTAAAAAGAAAGGCGCTGAAAAAAATTGCATACAATTATTTTTTATGAAACCTTCTTTTTTACTTATAAACTTGGGTTATAAAATTTTGATTAAGCTTCAAAACATTCATATGACAAGATTGAAAAAATATCTATGAAACTTTAGATTTTCTTGATAAATGCAATCAAACAGATGTTTTGAAGCTTTAAATAATTATGTGAATATTATATTATATTCGCGTCTAGATTAATAAATTTATAAATAAACAAAATAAGTTTAATGAATTGAACAAAAATCAATGCTCTAACTACTTGGAGAACATTTTTTTTGCCATTTGTTAACATGACATAAAGTCAGCCGTTTTAGTTTTATCCATATTTTCTGTTGGGGCTTTATTTCTTCAAGAAAATAAAATATGCTCTTCTTGGCAAATATTACATTTAAAGCATGATATTTATTCCGTGAATTATGCCTTCATTGTTGCAGGAGATCTCCACCCAATCAACTCATCATTTGTTTTGATATATCAATGCTCTTGATGGAATAGCCTGAACATAAATGAGGATAATAGATTCGAGAGTTAACAAAATTGCCCTATCATTAAATTTTGTTAATAACTCGGTAATTTGAAATATTTTTATTATTCAACGGTTTCATTATAGGCTGCGTAAGATTATTTCAGTATGGAAACGATAATGAAAATCAACTGAAATATTAATAGAGGTTATTGTATTTGTATAATTTTCTAAACATTCAAAAAATTTCAAGTGTAATCTTTTATGTATCTGGTCAATGTTTGCTAAAAATGATTTTAAATTGGATAATATTAACGATGATTTATTTCAAATTGATCTATTTTCTTGTTCATCTTCATTGAAATCTTTTTCCTAACAAAGAATAATTTAAAAAAAAAACTATCCCCTAATATAACGAAATTTTTGTTCAATATATTATAAAATATATTGGACCCGTACTCGACAGTAACGAGCTTCATCAATCCAATCATTTTTTTTCACATATTTTATAGTAAACTTGTTTTTTATGGTAAGAACAGCAATAGTAATATAATTTAGTCTATAAGAAACTGGGAACCAAAACCAAGGAAAATGTTTATTAAAAACTTTTCCAAATTACTTTTGAGCGCTAGTGTATATCAAACTGTTAGAATAGATTATCCTTTCATTTCAGTCAGTTATTAATATCAAACTTTGTATTGAACTTCTCATTTCCAATTTTTTGTTTCAACCCAGTCACTAAGGAAAACAAATAAAAAAAAATAGGGGGAGGGGGGGTGCTCGATATGATACGTATTCTCCAGGGGGGAGTACCAGCATTTGTGACAAAATGCTACGAGGGGGGAGGGGGGTGTAAAAAATCAGTGAAAAAATGCTACGTCATTTATGGACGGCCCCTAATTATTTCATGAGTGATGTTTGGCATTAAAGTCACCAATGGTAAACAAACGACTTATTGCGAGTCAATTTCTGCAAGTTATTTTGGAGCAAATTTACTTGATGCCAGTACATTAAAAAGGCAAATAGGCAGCATATGTGCCAAGTTATGTGTCGACAAAAACACCCAAAGTTTCAAAAATTTTGGAATTAAATGACGAAAAAAGTTGCTGTTTTATACGCCAATGAATGATGACTGCAACTCCCACCATGCCCCATCTAGTCGATCATTACGTTAAACAAAAAAGTTTGGATCTCTCAGGTTTCAATCAAAGTTCAGTATTAACTGAAATATGTATGTTATTAGAAAATTAAACAGCTTGTCCTCATAACCATTCAAAGAACGAGCATTCCATTTTAAAATAATTAAAAAAATATTTGGATATGTTATATTTGGATTCACAAGTGACACGTAATCCGATAACAATTTTTTTGATAAAGTTCACACCAACTTGGACTGCTTCAGCCATAGTGGTGATGTTGAACAATGCATCGACCATTTGATTCAATTGTTCAGTTAAAAAATCAAAATCAGAGGGAGATATTTTACTAGAAGTGGGTACATTACCTGATGATTTTCCGTTAGAATTTTCGGTAGACCAAGAGGCGGAGTAGAAGTTTGCTATGGCGGCAGGGTTTTTTTTCATTTGATTTGGAATAATTGAACGGTTACTCGTAGTATGAAAAGGGGAGGAGTTGAAATTACCTGCTATGGTATCGACATAGGATATTCCTTGGGTATATTCATTCGAACGGCTACCCGACGAAACAAAATTAGTTTGCGAATGAGCATGATTACAATCTTCCTTATGGGTATGATTCATAATCAAGCAATCATTGACTGAAAAATAAGCATTGTTCGATACTCTACCAGGGGAATTCCGGAAACGAAAAACATGACCGTTCATCTACCTGGCACGACCCTCGACAACTTCCTTACGCGAAGGGCAATCCCAAAAGTTTGACTTAAGAGACGCAATTCGCGCATACAAAATGTGTGTTATCATCCTTCACAGGACAGACGTCCTTAGCGTGGGAAGAACCTCCGGAAATGATGCATCCATGCGGCAATGTTTTGTACCATGACCCCACTTCTGGTACCGACGGCACTGAGAGGGGTTCTGGTAATTTCCTCCAGGTTTCTTGAAATGTTCCCACGTCACACGGACATCGAATAGAAGTCTTGCTTTTTCTGAAGCTTTAATATTATTAAGATTACATTTGTTGAGGTGAACTAAATAATATTCTTGAGAAAGTCCTTTCCGAAGAATGCCAAATTGGGTTCTCTTTTTCATAATGATTACTTGGACTGAGGAAAATCCAAGTAAATCATTTATTCCATTTTTGATCCTTTCAGGTGACTTATAGTCACATGAGAGATTTTTTAAGACGGCTTTGAACAAACATTCAGTTTTGTTGTCATAAGTAAAAAAATGCCTTTTCTTTACAAGATGTTCGAGAAGAAGTTCACGATCACTAAGCGTTTCAGGCAAATCGCGACAGCCTCCTATTTCTGTTATTTGGAAGGAAACCTTGATTCCCCTCATGAAGTTCAAGATCTCGTGCCTAAATCCCCCAAATTCGGAACAACTGATTACGATAGGCGACACTCTTTGCTTCCTCACTTGAATCAAGGAGCCTGAGCTAGACGTTGCTTCGATTTGATGTTCGGAAGAATTGTCTAGAGCATCGAACTGATTGCTCATTTTGATGCAATCATCAACATTAACCATTTCACGATCCGGTGAAACGTTCTTTCTTCCATTTTTTCCACGTTTAGTGACAGTTTTAAATCACATTTTTGGAAGGTGTTGTTAATTCAGCGATTCATCCTTCCTTTTGTCTGTAGTTACAACCATCTTTAATGAATAAACGAAAAAAGACGTGACCTTCCAGGGTTTATTTTTTTTCTAAGACAACATTAAAGAAGGCTTACCACTGTTAGCTTTCACGGGGCCCAGATAGCCGTAGCGGTAAACGCGCAGCTATTCAGCAAGACCAAGCTGAGGGTCGTGGGTTCGAATCCCACCGGTCGAGGATCTTTTCAGGTTGGAAATTTTCTCGACTTCTCAGGGCATAGAGTATCTTCGTACGTGCCACACGATATACGCATGCAAAAATGGTCAATCGGCAAAGAAAGCTCTCAGTTAATAACTGCGGAAGTGCTCATAAGAACACTAAGCTGAGAAGCAGTTATGCCAGAAAGAAGAAGAAGAAGAAGAAGAAATACTGTTTTATTGCTTTGGTTAGTTTTAAAAGCTTCCGAGAGCATAGCACGTTTGGAGGATAAGCTTGACGATGATAGAACGATCTCGGAAGTCAGGAGAAACTAGTGCAGCTTACCAGGAGGAATTCAAAAAAGCTTGGTTTCAACAGTTCATGTAAAAATATTTCCGTAGATGGCGTAATTTCCTAACACTTACTATTGTTTTTAACCAGATTCAAACAGAATTGATTAAATTGTATGGCAGATTACTTCTTTCGATACTTTTCCTGGAGAAGTAACGCTTTGCTCAGACTGCAGCAGCATCTGCTACCCATTAAAACCGATACTCTTGAGAATGTCATCGAATTGAAATTAAGATTTCCCCGAGTCCCTTCACTGCCACACATATGCTGGGAAAGGTGAGCAGCTTCACCCCGTTGACAAACAAGTGCATCGCAGGTAAATTAAAACCATTTGCGATACGATCGGCTGTAGCCAAAATAGCCGTTCAGAGGAATCACTTGGTTGGAATTCCTTCTTATTGCCCCAAAAAATGTGCACCTTCGCCATCGCAAGACGACAGAGGTAAATCGTCGATGGCAGTCAATAAACATTTATTAAGCCGAGTGAAATTGCTTGACCAATCGAGGGGACCGAAGAGAACGGTGGATGGCAAGCCGTCCGAAAAAAAAATGTATATTTATTTTTATGCCATTTCTCATACGCAATTTCGCGGAATTGAACATGTGGTGAGAAGTGCCATTGAGCTACCGTGAAATTTAAGCCCCCGTTGGGACCCCCAAAATGACCTCCGGCTATCAAGAGGTCGGTGGATGGTGATAAGGCATGAGGGAAGCTGGGGACAAAAAGAAAACAAGCGAAAGGTCTCAAATTTATCAACGCACTTCGTTTCAGTAAATTTATTATGTTCTCAGATTTTTATGCTTCATTAAATTCATCGCAGCTCAAGGGGTCGCTTCCCGAGGCAGTCAAGGCGTTTAGTATTCTTTATTATCTTTTACAGCAAAGAGATCTTTCGTTAGCAAAATACTCATATTTTTATGGGTTTCTTTAATATTTTTTCTTTAATTTGAAAATTACTTTATATATTATCCACCTTGATGGAATCTGTAGTGCAGGGGTTTTCTGACATTTCCGCTTGTGGTGCACTTGGTACTTGTTTGTTGTCCTCACTGGGACAGTACCTGCTTCTCAGCTTAGTGATCTTATGAGCACTTCCACAGTTATTAACTGAGAGCTTTCTTTGCCTCACTTGCCATTTTCGCATTCGTATATCGTGTGGCAGGTACGATGATACTTTATGCCCAGGGAAGTCAAGGAACTTTCCATTACGAAAAGATTCTGGACCGACCGGGAATTGAACCCAGACACCTTCAGCATGACATTGCTTTGTAGCCGTGAACTCTAGCCACTCAGCTAACGAAGGCCCTGGATTTGTATTTTCCAAAAATTGTTACGCAGTATAATTTTCAGCACAAAGTTGAGGTATGTAAGAGCATCGGTGGAAAATTTGAGAAGTGTTGCGGAGCACCCAGTGCAGTGCTCCGGGGAGCACGATCTTAAAACTTCTGCTGTAGTGGTCTCCTAAGAACCACTTTCAAGCCAAAATCGCAGTGTGGTGAAAGAAATATTAATTTATGGACCGTTGGTTGGCCTGCGCCCCGCTGTTTGCAGATGAGATTTTGGCTGGACTTCTTGTTGTGGGACCTTCCGCCGAAAGGCATCCCGCTGTCGTAGTCGCCGTAGTTGTCCGGCAGTTCACTTTTCTCCAGTTGGGCATCAGCAGCAACAACCATCATAATTATGATCCCGAAGTAATAATTTCATAATTAAACAATCAAAAACCATTTAAGGCGTTCCCACCTGGTTGGGCGCTGTCCCAAAACAAACAAAACAGGATTGGAGATAACCATGCAAAATTAATTTAAAACGTGTATCATTAGCATTGTAATGGTAGTGCACTCGGAAAACGGCTGGAGGTGCTGGCTAATAATAAGCTCACTTTATTGGGACCACCACTTTACTGGAGCAAGAAAAAGATATCGAAATTCTGGACTGAAACGTTAAGTGCGAGCATCCACATTTGGTGTTCTTCGATATTTGCGTTTCAAACGCACCGCAATAATTTCCATTATAGCATTACCCATCCAAATTTTGCTAAGTAGGATTGAATTTTATTATATTTATTATATTTTATTATATAAAAATCTCACCGCCCAGTTGATACTTAACGGATTTCAATTATATTTTGTCAGCATACTCGTTCTCATATCTAGTTTTCAAAAAATGCTAAAGCATCTCGATAATGTTCATGTGGGCGGAATTATAACGCTGGGTCACTGGGTTAAGTTGGGTGAAAAGGGTACTATGCTTCTGTGCCCCTGTAGGTAGGCAAATTCCCGGATTTCAAGGAAACAGATAATTTCCGGAATCAGCTTAAATGTGGCCACTATATCATGGAATTTTATGAAAACGCACCAGCGTAAACCTTTTGAGCAACGATTGAATTGGATAACCATGCATCCTACATTTGATTGACCCTACGAATGACCATTTTCGGGTCCCGGCATGCCTCAAATTTACGATAAAGCTGGCAATTTGTATCCAAACATCTGTGGCAGGCTTTCTGGAACGCATTTAAGTGAACTATTGTGTTTCATCTCTAGTTTGCGAGAATTTAAACGGTTTAGTATCCATCAAAACTATAGCCGGTTCTTTAGGGCATTAAGTCCGAGTGGCCAGGTCCGGTACATTCTAAATCGCATCTCTTAAATTATAATGTTTAATATCATATCGTAATGATAAATGCAAATTAAAATGATAGTCATTGAAAATAAATAGAGAAAACTTGGCATGTCAGCCCTTTTTTACCCGACTTGACCCAGTGACCCATCGTAATAATTCCGGCCACAGGAATATTTCCGAGTTCCTCTGACCCCGTCTAGAAACTAGATATGTGTACCAGTATACTGACATAAACTTATTTTTGGATTTCGGCTTGCAGTCACAATCAAGAACCGTTGATAATTATAATTCATCGCCGACGTTTCGATCCTATGGTTTGGATCTTCTTCAGGGCCTGTGTTTAATAAAATATTTCACGAAACATACACAGGCCCTGAAGAAAATCCAAACCATAGGATCGAAACGTCGGCGATGAATTAAAATTATCAACGCTTTTGATTGTGACTACAATCCGAATTCAAAAAATAAGTTCACAAAAATACCAGTCAAGATCACTTAAATACTGACATAAAAATATTTCAATCTAATAAGTATTCGCTGAGCGGTGAGGGTTTTAGCTTTTTTGCTTTCACTCAGACCTATACGGGATTGAAGTTTATCAATTAAATTACAGTGAAACCTCCATGAGTCGATATTGAAGGGACCATCGACTCATGGAAATATCGAGTCATGGAACAGCAATTCTTTGGAAGTCAGGTCTTAAATTCTGGTCAACAACAGTGCCTTTCCGAAATTGGCAATATTCACTTTTGCCTACCTCTGATTTTAGCAACAGTCGTCCCAATGCAACTTCAAGACATTGAAGCATATTTTGAAAGTTTAAATTGAAACAAAATTGAAAAAAAATATTGTTAAAGAAATCAGTATCATTGCATATCGTGAAGGATACTTTTCGTGCCCCAAGCACCAATTTTACTATTTTCTTAATTAAGGGTTGTTGAAGTCATTACCTTTTTCAAATATATCACAGCATGTTAAGGTGAAGATGCATTGAAGCCAAACCTCGAATTTTCAAGAGCACAAATCAAGAAAACCAGAAAACCGTTCGTGTTAAAAATATAACTCACTGGTCACTCGCTTTTGGTAATCAGTGAGTTACGTTTTCAACACAAACAATTGCCTGGTTCTCTAGATTTGTGCTCTTGAAAATTCGAGGTTTGGCTTCGATGCATCTTTACCTTAGGATTTTGAGATAGGGCCCATTCACAAATTTCATAACGCTGAAGGGGGTGGGTGGGTGTCCTCGTGATGTTACAGCTCATACAAAATTTGTAGAATATTCATACAAAATGCGTTACGAGCAGAGTTGCTTGCTGTCACTATCAACGCTTGAAATTTGCTGATTTGTACAGGCCGACTGTGATACAATTCGGATCATTCCATATCACATCAACATCATGCTCTCTACTCCATCACCAGTGCATTGATGGCGATAGACTATGGATATCACTGATGGCTCAAGTTTAGCCCTAAATTAAGCAAATAAAATGGCAATTTATCAGTACGATATTCTTGATAGTGCTACAGACGGATTGAAACTGAGTGTTAGTCACTGAAAAACATTAATAGCGTGGGTAATTACCACGAGATCACTCATTCTGCAGTGATTGTGATCTAGAGTGCGATGTCGCATCACAACTGTTGGTTGTCAGATCCAAGTGATATTGATAGTTCGCAACTGATATTGATAGTTTTAGTCCATCAGCCATCAGCTGATATGACCGATATTGTGCAACTCTGGTTACGAGGGGGTGGGTGGGTGTTAAAAATGGCCATTTACGGCGTTATGAAATTTGTGAACAAACCCAATATTGGCTGTTGGAAATACATTAAGACAGCGTCCATTTATTACGTAACGTAATTTGTGGAGGGTGCCTAATATATGTCAATTTCAAGCAACTTACATGCAAATTTGCCTGCATTTTATGGTGATTTGTTTACCTAAAAACAATCGACTTTACTCTATATGTGTTAAAAAATATATTTGCAATTCAATTGCCTACTTTTCATACAAAGAATGAACATCATAACGAACAACTTTTTCCACCAACGAAAACAGTACTACAAACTGCTACTTTTCAACATTGTTTCATAACAGTGATAAAAAGAAGTATTTATCAATACTATTTTGAGAGTTTGCAAAATAGTATCCGAATGTCTTTATCGATTAGCTCTGGATTACTCAATGACTTATTCGACCAGCTTCGGCACACAAAATCGGTAGTGACTCATTTAGTTGTCGTTTTGCCTAACTTGTCGCTCGGAGAATAAGTACAAAACGCATTGGAAATTGAGTTGGAGAAACGGCAACCCAGTCTTGATAGAAACTCCTCTGCGATGCAAAGATGAGGCAATTTTGCCATTTTTCTGTGGAGCAAAAACTGAACTCAAAATTTTAAACACAGATCCTCAAGCAATTCGAGTGGGACAGCAAAAAAATGCGAGGATTTTTTCTGGTACTCTCTCTCTCTCTCTTGTTGCGATGCTCACCTTTTTTTCTGTTAGGATGCGCCACTGCGACCATTATTTAGATCTATTATGGCATTACCCGTATCCTTAATGTATAGTTCATGTCGCATTACTCCATTTCCATTGATAGGTAATGAAGCATCTATTTCTGTACAGTTCTTGGTTTGATTCCTCAAGGATTGATAAAAATCGAATGTGATGAAAAGCTCCCGCTATTTAAACCCTTCATAGAGACTTACATCTCAGCGAAGGCGCGCCCCTTAGCAAACAAAATCGATTCTATTTCAGAGGAACCAAAACTGTACTAGGGTAGGTGTACCAATTATGGATGCAATATGTCAACAGTATGGATAAAAATCAAGTTTTAACCGCGGTTCTAAAAAGTAAGCATGACTTGTTGGAGTAAATCACTAGTTTGAAGCGTTGCGAAGCAGCTTAATTAAACAGCTTTATTAAACTAGCATTCGACATAAAAGTGTTCCAATTATGGACTATCGAATATTTGCACGAAATGAACTCAAACGTCATCCAGAGTGAATGATAATGCAACGCTAATATGTAATCAAGTGATTGCTCATAAAATTTTCCAAAAGTTTTGTGTAAAATACATGTTAAATCAATTTATTGTAATGGGTTCATGGGAACAAATTAATTTTTGAAAAGGAGTCGAAATGTAGTGAAAATGCAAATTATGATACAAAACAGCATTAATGAACTCACATTACCTTTCCAGCGCCTAATTTGAACGAAAAAAGAAAGAAAATTCAAAAATCGAGTGTCACTGAAAACCCTCCTCTACCATGAAATTAGCATCTTCCACTTGCGAACGTTTTCGAACGTGTGATTTAAAAATCTTAGTAATTGCGTACAAAACATGAAGATAATGCCTAACCGAACCTTCCCGTCGTGGAAGTCACCCGTAAAATATTTTAACTTCTTTTATTTCACTGATTAAAAAATGTAAACAAACTGCCTCCAGAGTATCGCCATAATTGGGTTCTCATACACTCCTTGCACCAGTTATCGACACCAGCTAAATTTATTCATTTGTTCTCACTAAGCAACATACATTTATCGGTTGAAGCAGTTTTTCCCGATAAAAATAAAAATTTTCTTAAGTGGTGCCCTTTAGCAAACTGCTAAGAAGGTGACATATGTGTGAGGCAAAATTTTCAAATGTTCATTTTTCGAAGCCTATTGCACGAATGTTCTTATCAAGGTTTTGTTACCATCTAAAACAAATAGGTTTATCATTCCTGTGAATATTAGCCGTTATATTCTAGAGAAACAATAAGAAAAATATTTTTTGTTCCCACTAATGCCATAATTGGTGCTATAGCCATAATTGGTACTTCTACCCTACTGATATTTGACCATTAAACGGAACTCTAGTCCCATCTTTGTTTCGCTCTTAGTTTAGTCCCAGAAAAAATACTAGAAAAAAGGGGCTTTGTACTAGCAGCGACACCGAATCAAGCTAGAAAACTTGTTTAGTAATCAGCATTCACGTGAGTCCTTGAATTACCAGTATTTAGCAGTCCTTGTTGGGTTAATACTCATGATTGTTATCCTGGCTTCAAGTGTAGTCTCGGGACTGGCAAACTCCGAGTCTTTAACCATCTGCAAGATAAAATAGATGCAATTTCAGAAACTGTTGCCAGTAACAAGGACTTTGTACAGCGAATCCTTGAATTACCAGAACATATTACCCTAACCCGACAAACAAGATGAGACTAGGGTTCAAATTGGTAGATCTTACCTCGCAACGCACCACGAAAAGGTGATCTACCCGCGTTACGGTAATGCTCACCTTTACTCACGCTTCAGAGTGTCCCGCTCGAACAAGGCAATCCTCGGGGAGTTGTGAGAGCATTCTTTTTTATGGAATTTTACTCTGTTGTGTTTTGTGCTGCATCTTCCTCGCTCATTTGTCGTTGCCTCTCTGCATAGCATTTTTTCGCTCCCTCACAAAGAGGCACGCTACTCTAGAGTATGTCATCGAACTCTGATGATTTTGAGGGATATTATCAAACCTGCGGCAACCTCGCTCTTGACTGCGTATGCACAGCGTAACAAAAATGACATTTTTGCAATTCCGTTGCAAATCAATCAACTTTTGATTGAGAAGTTGATCAACATTACGGCCTGCTTTTCCTACCAAATAAAACAGTGCTGAAAAGTGCTACTTTTCAACACTATTTTCGGTGCTGAAAAGTAGCACTTTTCAACACTATTTTCGGTGCTGAAAAGTAGCACTTTTCAGTACTGTTTTGGTAGGCGTCAACCGAACAACCCAGTGTCCTAGTCTCTTCATGCCATGCTTATTGTGCGCGGCGTGTGAGTCGAGACGAGTTGTTCTCTCCTCGGGTGACGTGATGCGACTAATGTTAATCTGAGACGAGACTCGCGAAGACGGTCTTCTTTTTCTGTGATTGCTGAGTTTTTTCTTATTCCACTTAGTGTTTATACCAATTATGCGCATGCTGTTCAAAACCTCACATGAACATCTCAGCAAAAAATGATTGAGTTTGCATCCCATCGAATCATAAATAGCCGTTTGAGTGAAATTTCATGTCAGCAAACGTAGCAGACATTAGAAATAATTAATCTTTTGCTTAGATTTATCAGCAACTTTGGAAAAAACTGCTCTGCCGACATAAGTTTTTAATAATATTTTACTTTGAACACAATACTTTTCACTTTTTCAGCCATAAAAACGGTGGGCTGCATTTGACGTTTCGTGAGAAGGGAATCTGGGCTGCATATGACGTTGATATTTTTCCTCTTCGCGAGTCTCTCTCAGATGTTAATCAAATGTAAGCGAGCCGACACCTCACCGACTCGTCTTGCCTTACATGCCGCACAGACAAAGCACAATTGCATCTGATTCTTGAGTTTGTTCTATGTCTGGCGTGAGGTGAGAATTGTCGGTGTCCTATAGCGAGGTGACAATTCGCGACTCGAGCGAAGTGACTTTCCATTTGGTTTACACGGTGAGTCACTTCACTAGAGTCTACATCCGTTGAGCGATCAGGCTCCGACACAGGTTGGCGATACTGATGAAGGGTCGGATCGTCCAGCATTTGTAGTCACTGTGCTTTCTTACCTGTTCATTCCTTTAACAGGGAATATAGATCGATGGGAACGAGAAGAATTGTGACATCCATGGGTACTACTGTGTCACAGCCTACGTGATTGAAAAATACTGAATTGAAACTACGCATGGCTGTATGCCCATGTGGGTTCTCTTGCAATGTTGGTTTGTGCTTTAATAGTTCATCGAGTTGAAACGGCATTTTTCGAAATAGCAAAAAATGTTGTATGCAACTCGTTGCAAAACTCGATTTTTTCAGCACTCGTTGTATTTATTCTACTCGGCGAGCCTCGTTGGATAAATGTACAACTCGTGCTGAAAAAATCATCATTTTGCAACTTGTTGCATAAATAACTATTTTGCGTGTCTCAAGAATCAAATTATGTGTCTCTAGTAGATTTTGGGTCGCTGAATCTGATGCTGTTCTCAGAAATGTTCCAGCACGTCACAATTTTTAGTAACAGGTCGCCAAAGTTGTATAAAACACTGATTTTATTGATGTTTACATGAGGTTTTAAGTATGATTTATTAAATTTATATGTGATACAATCCACTAAGGAAGCGAAATAGGACTTAAACTTTTATTTTAAATATAATTTAGTTAAAATTGCACGATAAAATTTAGTTTAAATTGATTTTTTAAACATGCTTGCAGCCTCCATATAAAATTCTTCGTTTCTCTTATATGAAAAAATACAATACTTTTTCGAACCACCAAAAAATGATATTTTACCATCGAAAATATTATGAACTTTGTTGATAAGTATTGTGTTACACATGATGTTTAAATAAATTGCCATACAAGCTGGCAAACTTGCATGCAAGTTGGCAGAAATAGTCAAATTTTGCATTTTGAACAGTTAATATCTCAAAAACTAGATGTGCCATGAACTTTCTGAAAACGGCAATGGACTCAGCAACTCCTAATTTAGTAAATAGCGGTATTTTGGTGCTTGAGACAAAAACGTGTTCCGCAGTGTAATCGAGTGAGTATGAGTGAGTGTGAGTGAGTGTGAGTGGAAAGATTGTGTGATATTTGTCAGAAAACCATTCGCCAGAATGACATCCGCCAGAATGACATCCGCCAGAAAGAACTAGGGAGCCGGATCATATTCTTGGCATTTTTCATTCACTTCGGCAGTAGGGTTTTTTAAGCTACTGACCTCATATGTTGCCAAAAATATAGTCAAAATGAATCATGGAAGTGCCCAAGTAGCTCTGCTCCGTGTATACAAGGAAATCATTTGCCAGAATATACCTTTTGCCCCCCCCAAAAACATCGGGATATCTTCAAAACCAAAAATATCACCAGGCAGCACGACGACCGAACTGTGGAATACAGTTTATACAAAGCGTTGCATCCGACGACAGCATTCGTTGGTACTTAAGAAAACGAACGGATTTACAGACAATCCCGAACAAGCAGCGGAAGAATTCGGCAGTTCTACTGCGAGAGATCGGCGACTTCAAGCTTCCTGCCGTCGTTCCAAATGGCGAAATCGGCAATTGAACAGCGGGAGTCCTGGATTTTTCGTCGAACACCGGCGATGTGTATATCATCGACATCACTCTGGCCGAACTTCTGTGGGCACTCGACAAAGGGCAAGGCACCTCAGCAGGTGCTGATTCTATAGGGTAACCTCTTCTTCAACGTCTTCCTTTGTCTGCGAAGACGACGCTTCTTGAGGTCTTCAATGGAATCTGGCGAAGTGGCAAGTTCCCCGCCAGCTGGCAGAATGATTTCGTCGTTCCCATCCCGAAACCTAATTGCCTGGATTCCGGACCGGCTACCTTCCAGCCAATATCGCTCACCAGCTGCATGGCGAAGCTTATCGAGCGTACAATCAATCGTCGTTTGATTACAGAATTAGAGTCGGGCGGTCGACTTGACAAGCGCCAGCACGCCTTTCGTGCAGGACATGGCACGGTGCCATTGGCACCGATACCTACTTTGCCAAGCTGGAGAAATCGCTTCCAATCTTCCGCGATTCAACCAATTTTCCGAATCATACCGGCGGGAGCAGAAGTTCTTTTGTATGCTTACGACATCCTCGTTGTTGTACGCGGAGCGAAAAACAAAGTATTGCACCAAAAACTACAGGCAGCTGTGAAAGCGGTTGACTTGTGGGCAAAGAGCGTTGGTTTCGGCATAACTGCGACGAAATTGGTTTGCTTTTATTGTAGTCCAAATGTGCGCCGAGAGCCGGCAAAAAAGAACATCTCAGCCGTTCCAAGGACAAACCGTCTGAGGATCTTGGGCATTACCCTGGATCGGACGCTTACATTTAAACCCTACTAGCGCGAAAACCGACGATAGTTTTGGGTGTTAAGAGGAGCATTGGAGCCAGTGACCCACCGGAAAAAAGTCCGCCCGGTTGTACAACATCTGCTTTCGATGCGCTTCCATCAATCGACCTCTGGCTGGTAAGTATAGTTTACCGGAGCAGTGCAGTGTGTTTTCTACAGAGGCATAAAAATGGCAGGCTCAATCCCAAATGTGGCCAGAGAGATAGTGATTTTTACTAACTCAGCGAGTTGCCTTCAAGCACTGGAGTCGGGAAAATCCAAACACCCGTGGATCCAGGAAGTGGAAAAAGTAGCGAGGACTAAGTTGGTCCGATTCTGTTGGATCCCTGGACATGCAGGCATCAGCGGAAACAGTTAAGAAGACCGACTAGCCAACGAAGCTAGAAGGCAACCGACCATTCGCACCCCCTTCCAGAAGAGGACGTATTGAGAGCTGTCAAGCAGCTAATACGGCAACAATGGAATGAGCAGTGGTTCAACATCCGAGAATCTAAGCTTCGGGAAGTCAAGCAACTTACGCTTCGGTGGGCTGACTACGCTACCACAGCCAGCTAGCTGACGACTAGCCGACCGGCTGACGATCGGCCATACGCGGCATACGCATTCCTTTTTGTTGAAAAGGCATCTTCCACTATTTTGTGAATGCTGCGGAACAACTGTAGACGTACGACACCTAATTTTGCACAGCAGGAAATTTTACAGAGAAAGACAAAAAACGAAATTACTACGACAAGTGTGAGAGAAGCTTTAGCAAATGAAGAGGGCAAGATTATTGAAGATTCTTCGCGAAACGAAGCTCTATCAACAGCCGTTGATTGAATTGGTAAATTTATTGTACATGAAAGAATCATTAGTCTGACACGAATGCACCCTTCTGGTGTAAAGTGTCGTTAATTAGCATTAGCATTGAGCAATTCGCACAAATTCGTAGGTGGTACAGTTCAGACCGTTGCCTAGGGTTGCCTCCCTCCCGTCCGTTACCAAAGCCAGAGATTTGGGACAAATCCCTGCTTCTTAAACAAGAATGACTCATCCTCCAACAGTCGAGAACTGTCCTGGCCACGTCCTTGCGAATGCTGGGGAATGGGGAGTAGGGTGCGGCTTATTTTTTTAAATGTCTAACAACCAATAATTCGTGTGCTCTTTTGAATTTATATCATCTAAAAATGGCAACCTTAAAATATTAAGATTTAGAGGTGGCGCAAGCGACTTGAATGTAAATTTTCAAGTTATGAAATATGACCTTCTGTGAAGTCTTTATAACTTTGTTATTTTCCAACCAATTTTGAAGCTCTCAGCATAATTCTTTTCTTAATTAAATTTGTCAAAAGTTTGTAGAACATTAAATTTTTCTTAAATCAAAACTACTCTTAATTAAAAGTACCGTAAACTGGGGTGAAGTTGATCACTTTTGAGCAATTTTGTTCAATACAATCTGGTGGGATGCAAGTTTTATCATCCAGATATTTTTTAAACCAGTACTGGTTGGATGTTTATCGAATTATGTAAAGAAAATTTTGAAAAAATGCTTTAAATATATTAAAAATAATTTTCATGAATCAAAACCTGAAGTTTTCGATTTCGGGGTGAAGTTGATCAATTACTGTGATAGGTTTCCAAAACCAAAGAGATATGCTATTCACTAAATATGGATTCACTGAATCTGAATCAAGTCTCAAAAATCTTACAACTTATTGGTAAATCGGTAAATTATACAATTTATGTTAGTGATTTACAGAATAAACTACATTAAACGCCTAAATGTAGGCAATTTCCATTGAAATCGGCACCCTGTTCACAAAAAGTGCAATTTTTTACTTGGAATTGATTTTTTATTCTCAACTCATATTTGACACTGAGTTAAGTGAACATATCTGGAATAAATGCGACAGTTTATTTAAGTGGTGTTTTTACATGGCCTTAGTTAGAGTCGATTGTTTGGAGAAGAACCCTTCAACAGTTCATTAAACATTTCCTTAAAAACCTGTTTTTCCACGGTGTAATTATTTTCAATGTCAAACCAAATTAAGGAAAATCAAGTACAGGTACTAGACAATGCAACAAACCAGAAATGTTGATAATTGAAATCGAATTATGGCTCCCTTGGCTGATTGTACAGGTGGCAACGGAAATGATCAACTTCTCCCCACTGATCAACTACACCCCGAATTACGGTAGTTTTCTCATAATTTTTCCTCTTTTTACTAAAAAAATCATTTGTGTTTGACCATAACTTTATGAATACTTATTCTATTTCAGATCATTTTACATGCTTTTGAAGCTAATTTAGTTGTTTTTATATTGTGTATGCAACTGATTTGATTAAGAAATGTTTAATCAAGTTATATAACAAAAACTGCATAAAAACATAATTTTTGATTAAAAAATCAAATTCCTTCGAGTGGTTGATTATTCTTCGCCGGAATATACATTTTGAATGTTTAACTAAAGTTTATGACGCATATTGTTATAACTTCAAGTTAAAAAATGCATTCATTTTTAAAAATTTCATAAATATTTTTTTATACAATTTGTGAAAAATTGCTTTTTGAAGGTTAAACAAATAAGAAAAAACAGTTTTAGGTTATGCGTTAACGTTAAACTGACAAAAATTTGAAAAATATTATCTTTCACGTTGAAAATTCATGTTTAGGGCAGTTTTGGTTAAATAAGTAAGTCAAAATAATTTTTAAATTAAATTGTTGTGTACAAAACTTAAAACCTACTAAATTTGCTTCAAAAGCATGTAAAAATATCAAGAATCGGGTAAGTTTTCATAAAGTTATGGCCCAACAAAAATGTTTGGTTTGGTAAAAAGAGGAAAAATTAGGAAAAAACTACTTTCAACTAAGACAAGTTTTAATTTTAGACAAATTTAATGTTCGGCGAACTTTTTGAAAATTTAATTTTGAAAAGAATTATGCTAAGAGCTTCAAAATTGATTGTCAAATAACAAAGTTATGAAGACTTGACTGAAGGTCATATTTCATAACTTGAAAATTCACATTCAAATCGCTTGCGCCACTTCTAAATCTTAATATTTTTGGCTCAAAATTTAAGGTTTCCATTTTGATGTGATTTGAATTCAGAAGAGCACCCGAATTTCCGGTTTTGAGGTATTTCAAAAACTAAGCCGCAACCTAGTGGGGAGGGATGGTTGAATGAACACCTACTTAAGAAAAATGCAGAGAACTCTTCGACCACTCATAGGTGTTACGGGATATTGTGGAGTGTTAATGGAAAAGGTAAGGCTATAGGATACGTTCGGTAGACGTTCTGGCAAACAAGTGAACAATACTGGCACATTGACCATATATTGAAACAAACTCACCAAATTCTTTCTTCGAGCCATCACTCATCTCTCAAACGCGTGGAAGACTTGTTTTCAACTGCCGCAAAGCACTGGCGATTCCACTATCTTTTTGTTGCTATGCAATCAAAACGCGAAAAAACGAATAAATTTACTACGTACAACGCGACGCGAAATAAAACTCTTTTCACTTTATCCGGGTAGAGTAGTTCCGACAGAATCACGAAAAACGAGTGTGAAAAAACACCTGCCAAAATGAAGATCGCGAATGTCCGGCCGAACCACAAATGGAATCACATAACTTTAATCTTTGCGAAAATGCCCTTTTATTACATTACTTTATTCTACATTTGTTCATTTTCAATTGGCATACCACCATTTTATTTTTCGCCAGTCAAGTTGATAAAGAGAAAAAAAAGCAGAACAAATCTATTACAATTTTGTATGCAGTAGCTTAACTTAAAAATATTGTTGCAAGAAAATGACCAACACTAATTATCACATATAGTTATAAAACTGTTAGTTTCAGTAAATCGGGAAGCCATGTGTGAAAAAGAAGAAATCACTTAACTGAAAATATGACAAAGATAAAAATCAGTCCATTAAATCTCTCCAAAAAAAAAGTTCAGAAAGCCATAATGGTACATCAGGTGGTGACTGAAATGCGACCACCCTTTCTCGGGCGGCTGCCAAAAATGTTTTCAAGATTCTTTAAGCCACAAAGTGTCCCATAAAATCGAAAGATAGACTACCAATTAATTAAACTCCGTAGCCGCAAGTGTTTTGCCTGTCTTAGGCGATCATAAAACCTTTAGCTTTATGCATCACGTCCAGCATCCGCCCATCTGTTGCGCAAGGGTCTCCCATTCCATCGAATTCGTTTCTTGGCTCGTTGGCTGCCCCCATCCAACCCAAAACGCGTTGCGATGCGTCAATCTTGACCAGTCAACAATCAATTTACCGAGAGCAGAACATTGGACGCCGCCTTCTTCAATTTTCACGCATGTTTAACCGCAAAATGCATGTAATTTAACGGAGAGGAAATACTTGCTTGCGACAGCTAGGACGACGCGACGTTCAGATGGAGAGCCGCAGATTCCGACACATTCGTTCCACTTGAAGAGCGGTGAAATTTTGTTGGTGCTCTTTCTGGACGAAGCAATGTCATGCTCGCCCATGGAACTCGTACAAAAACAAAACAAAATTAAATTTTAATCACCGGCTTACCAAAATGCATATTATTGAGTGACGTGACGTGGCGATGTGCTGTTTTTTCTTCTTCTCAGTAACTGACTGCCGTGAAGACATACGACTTGCATGATTGTACCCATGGTAGATGGTGTTGCATGTCCGTATCGCTAAATAGCTGCTGAGATCTCTGAAGGGCACTATCGTCGGTAGGTCAGTTGGGTTCTTGGAGCTGTGCGAGCCCTGCGTCTGGTTATGGGAGTTCGAGCCAATCATCTGTCAGAGCTGAACTGTGCTGGAGGGAAAATGTGATCGGTCATGAAGGATGACCAACCGATCCTCTCGATTTCCCGTGAACAACATACGTTTCGATCTTGTCAAAGGCGTTAAGGCTACGCCTTCCTCGCCGACAAAGTGGAGCCTTTAGTTTCTGTTTGATGAGGAGCCACCAAGGAAGTGGGAGGATAATCATTAAACGTATCTTTCACGTTCAAAAAGGATTGTCATCCTGTTATTATTGTATAGACTAATTTTCTTGGATAATAAAGATAACTTTTACTCTTGATCCGCTTGACTTGCTCCATGACCCGAATAGAATTTGCTTGTCAAAAAAAATGCTAGATTGCTTATCTGCTTATGCGAATCATTGTTTGTACAGCTCTACATCTGCTAAGTGTTAAATTAAAAGTAACTAACCAGGCTTTGCATTACCGTGCTGCATCAATATCTGGACGCTTAAGACACACCAACTCTTCCAAAGCTATTTTCACTACTTCATTATATTATTTTCTCATAGTGTGGTCTTCAAACAATTAGTTTAAGGTCACAAGATCATGAAAATGAAGAATATTTTACAAATTGTTTTTTTTTAATGAAAAATAATTGAATATAATTGAGCATGTCTTTAAATCCGGATACATGAATCGATAAGCCGGAGTGTTCAAACCCATATTACATCACCGGGAAGACTAATAAAACTGTAAACGATCTGAATTACCGAAACTGTACTACATGCACTTGCCACATTATACTAAGAAACATATAACTTTACCGTCGTTGGGGGTGACAATGGGTCAAAAAGGGATATGTACGATTTATTTATTGAATAACTATCGTAATTTAACTCCAATAAACTTCAAATTTGCTGTGTATGTACTTTGATGGTACATTAACAACTGTTCAAAATATTAAAGAAAAATATTTATTCACAGCGGCACCACAAGTGAATGAAAAATGACCCAATCTCCCCTCTATGGGGTGACATTGGGTCACTGTAATTGAAATAATTTGTTTTTGAACAAATGATTCCAAAACCATTCACAACTGAAAAATATTGATGAAATACGATGCAAACAAGACGAAAAGACATCTAAGATGTTTCACAAGTATGATAAACCCACTTAAAAGAACGATTATACCAAAAAATTGAAGAGCTATGAGAATAAATATGTAAACCCAACATTTATCGTTAAGTTTAAATAAATTTTCTTGTTTTTTTCTATCAAATTGTTTTCAAAGTCTCATCCCCATTGCCATAAAGCCTATTTAGGTTTCCCAAAGGTGTACTGAAACAGTGATTATTTTAAACCTTCGCAAATAGTTAAATTTCGGTGCGACATTCCATGATCAATACGTTTCAGCAGATGATGACGTCATAATCCCCGGTATTTCAGCGATTCAACTCATTTGTACTTCCGTGAGATGTTTATATAATATGAAAACACTAATAAAATATGGAATTTGAAATTGAATTGAAGAAAAATTCATTTACTAAAATTTTACGATGTTGCTGCGCACGAAAAACAGTTGCTGGTTTGAGAAGTTGTCAGGATGCGTTGAATTGTTATTCAATGCACGTAATACTCAAGTAGACTCGTTTGATGTTTCAGAGATGCTGTATTTAGAAAGATTAAACAAATCTTAATGAAAAAAGAGAACACCCGACACCGTAAAATGCCAAAAAAGTAGACTTGTGATTTCATTTACTATCGTTCTTACTTGACCCAATCTCACCCCCATTTTAATGTTTTAGACACCGTACCGAAAAAAAAAAAATAAGATTCCGGAAAATACATGTGGAGTGTAATGAAAAGACTTTCAACTTTCTACTAATATAACTATAGACGTTAAAGTACATGCGTGATACTTTGCACATGACAAATCTAATGTTGTAAATTTTATCTAATTTCAACATACAAGTTTATCGATATAGTAAACAAAATCTACTATTTCTAAAAATGTATATTGTGCTGAATTACGTGTAACAATATGTTCCCTAACATATGAATTACAAATTTTAATAATATCAGCGTTATTGGCTGAAATATTTCATATATCATATTTTTCCGTTTTGACCCAATCTCACCCCCTAGACCCATTGTCACCCCCATCGACGGTATATTAAATTCATGCTTTTATGACCTCCATTCCTTGCTTGTGGTTTGATACTGGAAGCTATATAGTAGCTCCATTGCAATTATCATTGTTTAAAGCAAATTTAGTTTGTAGAACTATTGTTGTATCACTTATAATGTTTACTTCTTCAGTAACTACCAATTTTCTACAAATATTCTTCACAAATTTGAGTTTACATTGCAATATGTAACGATATCACCTTATGGCTCGCAAACCCGGACAGCATTTATCCATGCATAAATTAATCAAATAATTAAGTAATTTGCACATACACGCACTACTTGCATCCATTGTTGTTTATAATGTATTACCACAATCACTATTTCGAACCAAACAATTTAGTAACAACATTTGGTATAAACCCAGCTTGGTGAGCCAGTGCAAATCATCACAACGTGTACTTGTACGACGCAGGAAAAATGCCAAACTGCATTTGCAAATTTGTTTTTTTTTTTAATTTTGTTTTGGCAAAGGTTACTAGATGTTATATAGAAGTAAAATGGTAAAATAAGTTTAAATTTAAAATTACGAACAAAGTATGACAGGATTACTTGAAATTTAATTGTTAAATTAATCAAAATCGATTGAGTTTCTGGATACTGATGCTGTCCGGATTTCGATTCATCACGGTATATGAATTCCGGGTTAACAAACTAGTAACTTTATATTGAATAGATTTGCGATCAAATTTCAAGGACACTGTTTGTCCATTGATCTCCAAGTGATTTGGATAATGAATACTACATTAGACTGGCCCTAAAACAAAAATGTTGTAAAACTCAATAGGGCACCCCCTAGATATGTGCCTTAGGGTAAGGGAAAATCGCTCACAAAATTTCAACTCGATTGGTTGCTCCACCAGCTGGCGCATTCAATTTGAAGTTTGTATGGAATATTCGTTCCAAATATATTGAGAATTGACCCAATGACACTGTTTCGTTCCGTATACTAGTTGATCGCGTTCAATTGAGCCCAGAATGACGAACACACTAGTTGATACCCTAATGAACATAATTGCAGAAGGTTATATCCAGATTTAGGCTCGTTTTCATTAACAATTCAGTTATTGAAAGTTAGGCTTAGATCAGCCTCCCGTACAGTCACATATAGGCATGTGCCTTGTGCAGCAGCTCGCCCAGCGTCATAGGTGGCTATGATGCGCTTAGTGGCTATGTTGAGGAAATACAAAGCAGTATAGCATGAGCTTAGCAAATCTACTTCAAATAGTTAAAACACCAACTTTATCAATTTTAATCATGATACGACCTTCTACAATATTGTTTGCTATGGTATCAAGTAGTGTTTTTGATATTCTGGGAGCAATTGAACGCGATCAACGATTTTCCTGAACCAAACATTAGATGATGCGCTGAATCCCATATGTTTGAGCTGAAAATCCCTTATTAACTTCAATTCAAATGCGCCAGCTCATGGAACGACCAAATGAGCTGAAACTTTAAGGAAGTCTTCTTCTAACTCTAAGAAATAATTCTGGAGGGTGCCCCGTGGAATTATACAACTTTGATTTTCTCCCATACTAAGCTGGGCCAGTCTAATACTACATTGCCCTTGTTTGCATAGTCGACGTAACCACCATTACTATCTTTGCTGGGGAAATGCGTTTTCAAAAATATCATAGCACGTCTAGATTTTAAGATATTTACTGTTGACACGGCCGGTTGGCCGCCTGTCTGCACCGGCTGATTGTCAGAATCTGGGAAACGGAACAGCTGCCGGAAGAGTGAGAGCAAGGGGTCATATGCCCCACCTACAAGAAGGGCGACAAACTGGAATGTGAAATCTATCGTGCGATCACTATCCTGAATGCCGCCTACAAAGTACTATCCCAGATTATCTTCCGTCGTCTATCACCAAAAGCAAATGAGTTTGTGGGAAGTTATCAAGTTATGGTTTCATCAACGGCCGCTCAAATCCTCCAGAAATGCCGTGAATACCAAGTCCCAACGCATCACCTGTTCACCGATTTTGAAGCGGCTTATGATGATTCTATGACATTTCCCGGAAAGCCGTTTCCCGGAATGACCCATTTTCCGGAAACCCATTTCCCGGAATGCCACTTCCCGGAATGTAATAAAAATAAACTTTTACGGAACCCGATAATTCGTAGAGATTAACGAGTAGCTATTCAGCAAGACCGTAGCTAAGTATAGTAGGTTCCAATCCCGCCGATCGAGGGTTTATAGGATTGGTAAATTCTTTTACTTTTGAGAGCATAGAGTTTCTTTGTCAATTGGCGAAGAATGCCCAGACAACCAGAAATCGCATGAAAGTTCACGTCACAACTCGTTAATTCATACTAATTACATCAAACCCGCAAAACACCGTGGATAAACTCGTCAGATTGATGAGTTTCCTCGCATTAAACATTTTTTTCTGAGTTCATTTGAATATTTTGTTTCGTGCCGTATACTCGTACATAGTAATTCGAATCAATCCGTAGCAGCTGTCAAATCAACATTTGTTAGCATAAGTTAGGTCGCATAAAATCACAGGTTAGTTCGGTAGAAAATTTATACACTCGCATTGTAAATTATTATTCATCACATAATATATGCACGCATATCGCCTCCACTTTTGTACGTAGAAGGCCTTTTCGCGACATCTTATGAGTGAAATTTTGCACATACAAAGCCTCCAGGTGATTTTGTTATACGTACATTTTGGTTGTCTGGGTGTTCGCAGTTAATAACTGGGGGAGTGCTAATATGAACATAGAGTCGAGAAGCAGATGACACGTCATGCCAGAAAGAAAAACAAGAAGATGATACCAATTGGAACACTATCACATCATAAAGTTCAAACTAGTGTCTCATTCCAAAGGTGCGGAAGGAGTTAAAGAAAGCGTTACAAGCCTCATAAAATTGACAAGAAGATAGTTGGTGCAATATGTCAAAATTGTGCGTGACATAATTTGTGTATGATCCAGGATTGCAAAAAGTCATGGAATTCACGCTACAGTAGCCAAGCAAAACAAATCGCAGTCAGCGAAGCCAGTGAAATTCAGCCTATCGGTGCCGTAGGCAAAATGCCCGTTGCTAAAGGCAACCAAAAACTACTGTTGAAAAATGTTATATTTTCAGGAGCATTTCCCGCATTTACAGCCTTTGATGACACTAATGCTTTAGAAAATTCATGCACCCAAAATAGGGTACTTGATGAAATTCACGTTTTCACACTGCTGTAGTGAGAAGAGCTATGTGCATTTCGCGACATTCAAGCCTACTACTAGTACTATTCCCAGCCCTGATATAACCCAATTACTCAATAGAATAACCTTAGTTTGAAAGAAGGGAAATTTTCTTATGTTTAATATTAGCGGCCTTCTTGCCAAAATGTTTCTGTCGGTTTGATTCGGAAGAACGGCAAATTTTTAAAAGAAGGGTGAATTTCTATGAGAATGGCAGTAGCTTTAACTGAAATTAATGTTGATGGATTTATTTATCAGTTTGAACATAATTAATTGTTCAAATAGCATAACTCGAAAGAACAGCCTATGTATGGAAGAAGGGCAATTATCTTATGAAAATGTAGACAGTGGGGACAATAATAATTGTACCAGAATTACACGAAAATGGATCGGGCAAAAACTTCCTCACAGGCTGCACAAAAATGGTATAGAGGCTTAAAATGTCTTGAGATTGAAATTGAAATCTAGAAAATTAGTCTTCATGATATATAAATAGACTTATCAAGCTTGCAATCAGATTGTTTGACAAAAAAATCCTAACTGTTAAAAATTTTTGATCCATTCAAATTACTGCAAATATGGTGGATAGAATCAAGATTACATATTATTTCAAAATTATTTTGTAAATATTTTTTCACGGCTTTCGCAGGAATATGTTTGATTTGTATGCTACTAAATCAGCCGGTAAAACTGCTGAATATCAAATATAGGACAAAGGCTGAAATCACTTTGCCTGCTGCTAAATTCTTAAATGTTTAAATAGTTTTAATGAACATAAATAATGAGGATGCAATTAAGCATTGAAATATTACCGCCATGCGGAGTGACATTGAGCATAGGGGTGGCTTGAATCATTCTTTTCGATGCATTTTGTGGCTGGTATGAACGTCAAAAAACTAATCTATGACAATCTAGTGGCTCTTTACAAAGTATTCTTGGAGCTTGCCACATTGTTTTCATGGTTTTGATATTACTTAGCATTAAAAATGGTATAGAACAGGAAATTACTTATTTTATTTATCATCGAGTAGCTTTCTGGGAAATGGGTTATTCCGGGAAATGGTTTTCCGGGAAAGGGGTCATTCCGGGAAATGGGGTATCTGGGAAATGATTTCCGGGAAACGTCTTTCCGGGAAATGGTATAGAACCGATTATGATAGCATCGACCGCGAAGAGCTATGGAAGATCATGGACGGTGACAGAACTGTACACCCGCCTGAAACGTGAAGGGACAAAAGTCGGCCTGGTGGTGAATGTGTCAAAAACAAAGTACATGCTGATAGGCGGACCGAGCGCGACAGAACCCGCCTGGGAAGCAGTGTTACGATTGACGGGGATACTTTTGAGGTGGTTGATGAGTTCGTCTATCTCGGATCCTTGTTCGTTAACGACTGAAAACAACGTTAGTCGTGAAATACAGAAACGCATCATCAGTGGAAGTCGTGCCTACCATGGGCTACAGAAGAAGCTGCGATCGAGAAAGATTCACCTTCATTTCACAAATGTACCATGTACAAAATGTTTATAAGACCGGTGGTCCTCTATGGACATGAAGCATGTACCATGCTGGAACAGGACCTGCAAGCACTTGGAGTGTTCGAACGAAGGGTGCTTACGGCACCCCAGTGTCCAGAAGGTTGCGAAAGCCGGAAGGGTGCGCTGGGCAGGGCATGTTGCAACACTACCGGTCAACAATCCTGCTAAGCTGGTGTTCGCGTCGAATCCGGTTGGCACAAGAAGGCGGGGAGCACAGCGAGCGAGGTGGCTTGATCAGGTGCAACAAGATCTGGAGAACGTGGGCCAAAATCGTAGTTGGAGAGACACAGCTATGGACCGAGTAAATTGGCGTAACATCGATAACGAGATTTTATCAAATTAATTGATGTAACACCAACTAAATAAAAAAAAACTGTTGAAAATGCAAAATCTGACTATTTCAGCCAACTTGCATGCAAGTTTTCCATCTTGTATGCAAATTTATTCGCTTAATTTGCCACAGAATTAAAACTCCATCTGTATAACAATTGTTATCAACGAAGTTCATACCACTTTCAATGTTCAAAAGTTATTTTTTGATAGCTACGAAAAATATTCTATTTTGCCATATAAGAGAAACGAAGAAAATTGTACGGAGACTGCAAGTATGTTGGAAAAATCGATTTAATCTTAATTTAGTCGTGCAAATTCAGCTATATTATATCTGAAATGAAAGTTGCATCCTTGGTGGATTAGATCACAAAAAAGTTTGATAAATCGTACTATAAATTTCATGTAAACATTAATGAAAACAGTGTTGTCTACAACATTGGTTACCTGTAGATCTGTCAATCGAAGATGGCGTCGAAACAGCAAGCACTCCTCGAGCGTGTTGTACGGTTTTACGAAACGCCGTACGTGCAGAAAGAAAGGTGCCCGACCAACTTGCCCCAGTGCCGTTCCATTGAGGATTTTTTCGGCTCTCTCAGTGCCCTAGCGGACAAAACTAATTGGCGGCCCAAGGATACGAAGCAGTTGACCACGAGGATCCGGAATTGTATCCGGAATATGGATGTCAGTGCCGTTAAACAACAACAATTATACTCATGACCATGAAACCTCATAAAATTATATTCTACCAGATTTTTATTTCAATTACGCATTCAGGTTATTCATGAACTCCAACGAAAATTTGCCTTCAAACCCAAAAGTGCTCACAAACTTACAAAAGATCACTTTTGGCACATTTGTAGACCTGAAGGCCTATTCTTTAAGCAGTTCTAGAATAGCCTTATAGAGTCGTTGAACTTACAGCTTTCCAGAATAATTGTATAAGAACCTAAGAAAGCACGAACGTTGTTTTTAAACCATCCAGAGTCAATGGCTACGCTTGTAAATAAGAAGACCTGTACTCTGTGGATTTATTGGATAATCTTAAATAGCCGGACCTTGAAACTTGAATGAACCTATCAAAACACGACTGTATGGATATATTCTTGTTCGCAATCTGCTGAAAGGACCCTGACAAAGCTTGTAGATCCGATGTCCTGAATTCCAAGTAATTTTTGGATAAACTTAAGGATTCGGGGTGCTGAAATATGAGCAGAATTTTGCTTCCCTTTCGAAAAAAAAAACCGTTGGCGGAATGGAATATCAATGATGTCGAAACATATCCATCTGTACCGAAGCAAGAATAAGATTGCTCGCCAGAGTGAACTGAGTGCCTTATAATTTCAAATCAAATCTAATTACATCGAAGATTTATGATAATTACCTTGTATATTTTATTTCGGGTTATTTAATGGACTTTGTTAATCACATGTGAGCGATAAAATTTTAAAATTAGTCGTTCAACCCGTGCACGATATGACTTCAAAGTAAATTACCGCAAAATAAAGTTTTTGGCGCTAGCTGTGGTTTAGTAGAACCCAGACCAACATAGAAGTTGTGATATGCTGATAGAGATAAATAAACAAAATCAACTTACCTGGTTTATGAATAAAAATAAGGTTTTAAAAAGGATAAAAACAAAATCTTGCGAAAAAAAAATTCATAATATTGGAAATTGTTGAAAATTTACAGATGTAACTAGTATAAGTTCTGTCCATTTTATACACGTTGTTAATGCTACAGTCAACTCTCCCTTACTCGATATTGAAGGAAGCATCGAGTTAGGGTGGTATCGAGTTACAGAACACACAACCAGTGCAATTGCGATCCAAGGGACCATCGAGATAACCATGAAACCCAACTTTTACTATGGTTCTCTAACTCGATTTCGAGATACAGAATATCGAGTAAGGGAGAGTTGACTGTATATCCTTTAAATTTCTCAATTAAATCTCAATTGGTTTTCTTTTCATCGTTCAACTGCTTATTGAACACTAAGCTGAGAAGCAGGCTCTGTCCCAGTGAGTACGTAATGTCAAGCAAAAAAAAGAAGATGAAGCATGAACAATGTGTCCACTTTAAAAAATGAACAGCCCTTACTACAACTACTACAACTGAAGCAAGCCATATTTCTCCGCTAAATTTTGGTATGAATATCAATCTTTTTACGTTATTTTCCCAGACCCAAAGCCTGCTAAGTGTTCAATAAGAAATTCTACAGCTATTAACTAAGAGCTTTCTTTGCCAAATGTAAATTTTCATTGCGAAAATATCCTGAATCGACAGGCATTCAAACTAAGACACTTTCAGCATGGCTTTGCTTTGTAGCCGTGGATTTTACCTTTATTCTATCACTTCAAACATAAAGCTTGCGATCCGTTTCCAATTCAATTTTATCAACCGAGCTTTCAAGTCAACTGACAAAACTTACAAGAACAAATGCCTCGCTCGCCCTATCTGGCTCTGGCGGTGGATAGCAGAAACATCGAACCATGTGGTGAAAATTGGTACGAGCTTTCAACCATGCGGAACGCCACATGTCTCTTGCACCGAGCATACTAGGAGTAGAACAAGTTTGTGTAGTTGAAATTATGGAAAGCTCAGCCACGAGAAATGGATCTCAAATTGATATCTCTGACCGGTTTTAAAAGTTTTGAGCGATATTTCTGAACTCAATGCACAAGTATACGAACGTTATCATCATACAGTAGCGTTTGGCAAATTTGACCAAAGCATCTATGTTACTGAACCGAATCACCAAATAAATCTAATCCTTTTATTCAATGTTTTCGAAACTATTCAATTTAAAAGTTCTCGGAAAAAGATGAAAACAGGAACAAATGTATTACCATTAGATTTTCAAACACATCAACTTAGTTACCCTTAGATTTTTTGATAGAACCCATAGAAATTTCTTCAGTAATACCCGGAGAAAATCTTGTTGAAATTTCTTGACGAATACCCAAAAGAATTTAGAGTCGTTGAAATAGCACTATGGAATAATTTTTGTTTAAATTCCTAGATGAAAGCCTTAACTAGTGTTAGGAGGTGATATTGAAAGAAAAATTGCGCTGCTATTATTGACGTAATCACTAGAGAAATTTCTACACATATACATTAAGGATACTCGTTAAGGAAAGCGAACTTTTTAAGTCTTAAGAAACCACCATTCATCAAGTGCACAACGATTTGGCGAACGTGGGGCAGAACCGAGGTCGGAAAGATGCGGCCACGAGCTGTGTATTGTGGCGTGACATTGCGGCATCAGTGTTATCCGGTTGGAAGATAACTAAATAAATTATATGAAACAATCATTAAATTATTTGCAATCATTAAAAATGAATATTTTTTTTTGGTTCAAGTCTAAATAAATCTTCATAATAATCATATGACCGAATTCCCGATAGCAAGTGAAGTGCATGTTGGAATAAAGGTAGTGTCGCCCCTCAGGTAGAAGAATCGTCGATTGAGAAGCATGCGTCGTCGTAGGTAAAAGTGTAGAATCTTCATTGAGAGAGGTATGATATTTGTGTAGTATGTTGAATTGTAAATGTATACCTGGTTTGAATAAAGAGAGTTGCAGCTGCTGATTGAGGTATCAGTCAGTAGTTGTCCAGTTGAAGGAAACATATACTGTATTGAATTGCTTTATGATTTGCAATCGGATATGGACGGGCTAGCCTCGCTAGGATCTGCGTGGTCTTAGCGGACTAGCTCTTCAACAGTGCAATGATAAATTTTCATGACCATTGCTTCAGTTTTGATCTAGAAAACTGGTTTAGAAAATTTGTAATACGATGACAGTAATTTTCATCTTAACGAATTCCAGTAGAAATTCTTATACAATATCACGAAAAATTTCTTGGAGCAAATCCATTGCAAAATTCGTTATAGATTTCCTTGATATTTTTAAAAATAATAGAGGGAATCCTGTTTGGAGAAACTCCCAGTGAAATTCCTAGATCATTTTTGAATGAATCTGTGAACAGGTTTATGAAAGATTTCCAGCAGAATCTCAAGAAAGAAAAGTTCTGCCAATTGTTCCGGAGGCACTTATAAAGATATTCTGGAAGTATCTCCAATGAATTGTCTAGATGATGCTAATGTTAAGTCAAGCATGATTTTCTGCTCAAGAAAAGTAAAAAAAAAATCCCTAATGAGTCACAAAGTATTCTAGAGCGAGCTCCATCTGAAAGAATATGTCTTCTCAACTGCGTACTGCTAGACGCATCAAAATAGACGATTACTTTTCTATTCAACAACCAATCAGACTTAATGCAAGAAGAATTTTCAAAGGATAATAAAGAATAATAAAATAATATAAATAAATCCTCAGATGCAATTATAAAAAAAACGGTTGAGTAAGTAAGTTAAGTTGAGTAACCCTTGAGTGAATTGCCGAAAAGTGTCCAATTTCTAACAAAATCCTTTGAGAAATGAGTTTCTTGAAATAATTCTTGAGGTTGGTTTGGTTGGTTTGACTTTATTAACGAGATTTTTAGCCCTGGGCTAGTTCATCTCGGGACCAACGGCTTTACTTCCCTTCCGAAGGAAGTCGTCACTATAACTTTTTAACGTCATAAGTGACTATGTCGGGGATGGGATTCGATCCCAGGTCCTCGGCGTGAGAGGCGAGTTTTCTAACCACTACACCAGGTCCGTCCCCACATAATTCTTGAGACAATACTTAGACGTTTACTTGATACATTTCTTAGATGATACCCTTGAAAATTTCTGGTGGTATTTCTTCAAGAATCCTCAGAAAAATACAGTTGGTACAGTTGGAGTTCTAAGACGATTACCTTGAACGTTTTATGAAAGAATTTCTATAAAAATACTGGTGAAATTTCTGTTGTAATTCCTAAATAACAGCTAGAAAAAATTCCAGAAGTCGTGCAGGTATTCTCAGCTATTATCACTGGATGAATAATATTGGAGGAATCCTTAGAGCATTGTTGAACTAACTTCAGTAGAAAATCATGGTAGAATATGTGAGAGATTTTTTGAAAATAACTTTGAGAGAATTCGATCGAAATGCTAAATAGATTTCTTGCACTATTAATGTCTAGGAATATTTTTAAAGGCATTCTCCTGAAGTATCTTTGGAAAAGTTTCTGGTGGATCTCAAGAAAGAATTTATGGTGGAATATTTTTAAAATGTTTGGTAATCTCTTGTAAAAAAAACAAATAATTCAATGGAAGAAGTCCTCCTGAAAATTATCAAAGGATTTGATATTGTAATTTGAATTACAGTAGGATTCCGTTTTTGGCAACAAAGTCGAAATTTTCAGTTGCCAAAAACGGAACCCATTTTTTAAATTATATTTTTCAATTATTGCTTTTAAAAACATCATGGGAATGTTATTACAGTATCCTTAAGGAATCATATAACATCCAGATTTCGGAACGGTCCACTTTGAAGCAGATTTCTATAGTATTGGACTATGCTATGAATCTATATCCCCGTTATGTTAATAATGACATACGTTCTACATAATTTAAATCGCTTAAATGTTTTCAATGATTTTGTATAAGCTTAATGCACACTATTTATATTTGTGGGCCATGTGAGATCAATAATCGCATAAGTGACCTCTATTCAATTACTGGATATTTCCTTGAAACTTTGTAAGGATGCAAAAAAACAATGAAATATATTACTGCATTCTTTACGTCTTTTTAAGAAAAGACAAGCTCTGGATATTACAAAACTGTATAAGTTTTTTGATTTAATGAACGTTAAATTTAAGCCATTAGCGTAAAATTAAAAAAAAAAGGTGAGTTAAGAATGGCTCCGATAATTTATCTTTCTGATAAAGTAAAGCATCTCAATGAATAATTGACTGCAGTCAAAAGGACAAGCAAAAACAACTAAAAGATAATCCATGAACCTTTCAAAAATCCCCAAAATTTTGTAAAAAAATTACAATATCTCGATAGGAATTCACAGGATGCCCTAGAAACTGTGAGAGTTTATTAGGAATCACCAGATTTTACACAGCATTCCCAATAACCAATTACACATTCTCAGGATCCCGCAAGAAACCCCCAATGTCCACTAGGAATCTCCAGAATCCGTTGAAATGTCTGAGATGCCCCCTAAACCCATGAATCCCCTGAGGTTTCTCCAGAGTAAACTTAGGAAAGTCCCAGCTAGTAAGGAACATTTGGTAATTTTATGGGACCCGTATCTTTGATTACAAATTTTGTATACAATGTTGAATGGTCTCCAAAACAGAACGTCTTACAGAATCTCTAAAACAATAAATTTCGTTGGTGAACTGCATTATCATTAACAACACAATTTACGCAATCTATATAAATAAAAATAGAATGGTGTTTGTATGTCACGAAATGGCTTACGAACAGGTCAACGGATTTGAATGATTATTTCTCAGTTTTGTTCGTCAAGGTTTGCGACGTGTTTGTGGGTATAAAAATTCCAGAATATTCAACGGGAAAGTTGAAAAAACGAGCGCGAACGAAACTGTCATTTTATATGGGACGATCAAAAGCGTTTTTCAACAGCCTACTTGATAGCAAGACGAAGTTTGCCGGGACCACTAGTATTAAATAAATTCGTTAAAAGTTAAGATACACGGCTTTTTGCTTTATTTGTTTGTATTACTGCGGTGTATTTTTACACACGCTATACGCATAGCAATTGTGCGGTAAAAACTACCATTTGAGGGGGTTAACTTAAGCGCTCGCACCGGCAATTTTCAGCAGATCATAAATGCACTTGATTTTACCATGTCTGTAGTTGAAACCAGATGGATGAAAATGAGTTCTGTTTGAATGTACCAGTAATGTGTTGGGATATACCTACCAAGAACATAGTAAATTGTTCTGAAATTCCATGATAGTTTTTAAAATGGTCGAAGTCATCTACACTCAGAATTACAATAAAACATTGAAAGTCTAATATACAATCTATTTTATCATTTGTAAGATTTATACTTCGTGTGGTCTAGTGAGTATACTATTTTGGAGTATAAAACTAAACTAAGCCTGATTACCATCAGTGTATTTTGATCAGTGTGTATACCAATTGCTCCAATCAAAACATTGTCATTTGGCTCCGGTAAAAACATTAAGTTATGGTAGTGTAGAACTAGCCCTCGTGCGTTAAAATACACTCAAATAAAGATTTAAAAAAAAAAAAAAAAAAAATAAGTTATGGTGATTATAAACCCAAGCCAAACTTTGAATTTTCAAGAGCACAAGACTGGAGAATCTGACAACAATTCGCGTTGAAAATCAATCAAATTACTTGTTTGCTGGTGGTGACCAATGGGATACATTTTTAACGCGGAGTGCTGTTTGGTTCTTAAGTCTTGTGCTCTTAAAAATTTGAGGTGTGGCTTCGTTCTATAATCACCTTAATTCCAAAAAAGTTGATTAGTAAGCTGTAATCATGGATCTCGCGAGAATCGGTGGTAAGTAATTACCTTATATTGCCTGATTGTACAAAAATTTATTCCTTATTTTATTTTCAGCCGTGTGAAAAACTGATTGCTTTGCTGTTTTCCTGCTGCTGCCGCTTTTTTCCATGTTGTCGTCGGATGTTGTACCAGGACCAAGAGGAACCAAGTATTAGTTGACCAGAGACACAAGTTGCCGAATAAAGTGCTCGTTCAGGGTCCTTCCAAACCATCTTAGAATTGAAACGCTTCGCTACAAAAAATCACCATTCCAAATCGTTTTCTGGTAAGCTTCACGGGTCAATTCGTATTTATGTTCTTAAAACAATTTGTTTATTTCCATTTACAGCAATACTTCACAAGCCAGCTGCAAACTACGACCTGAACTTGCTGTAATCGGAAGAGACGGAGAACCAACGATCGGGATGATAAGGCGCATCGGTCCACAGAGTGCAACCAGAGCAACAGTCAATGCAAGCTGGATATTTCTAGATTGCCGCTACCAGCTACGGCGAGTAACAAACATTCATCCGTTCTGGTTATAGTGCTGAATAGAAACCCATGGAGAAAATCATTTTTACGATTTCGATAGTATACGTTTATTGTTATTGTGTATTGAACGCTCGTTAGCAATAAAGATGATTTTTTGTGGTTTTTTTTTTTTTTGCTTATAATATTTAGTTTATATATTTAAAGCAAAATAACCTCAATAATACAATTCAATTTTTATTGAACTCCGCATTCCTATGCTAGATCATGTTTTCATCGAAGTTATACTAGGCCAGACTACTCGGCACCTAGACGAAGCTTAGGCCCAACCAGGCGAATATCATTTTAGTGTGACTTTTAAACTATTTAGTTTTGATTTTTTTCAGAGTGTACAATAGTAAATTTTACTACATAATTGTTTCCCGTGTAATTCCATAAAAATAAAAACAGCGAGCTATAAAAAGTGTAACAAAATTGATTGAAACTCTGTGTGAGCCATACACTTATTGTTGCTTTTGTGTAAGTGCTTGTGCTTTGTTCAAACGATCAGTTTCCAAATCTGAAGAAAAGTGGTTATTATTAAGTGTATTACCAACTGCCAGACTGAAGTGGGCTGGTTATACAGTATGAATGCCTAAAAAAAAGATTTTTTTTTTTTTTTTTTTTTTCTATCTTTATTAACCTTCCGTCAGTCGCTCAAAAAAAAGTTACACGAGCGGTCGCATCGTGTACTGAGTACACGCCGAGCAATTTTGATTGTACATCCAAAGCTAGGCAAGATAGAATATGGATGTCTACGGCAAATTTCTTCAGTCCAACGGTACCAATTGGTCAGTGGACAAAAAACACTTTGGAAACAGCCTCATCTTCCTGTGGCCATCGGATTGTGCCCCGGGGGAACCGATGTAGTGGACATTTCGCAATGCAACATATCGAAGACAAATATCTCAGGATCTAGATTTTTTAGCAAGATGGTATCTTCGGCAAAGTTGTTCAGTAGGTCAAGGGCTAACATGTGATAGGCTGCTTGTTTCGAAATTCTGCCACCAGATGGTGCTAGTGAGCGTTTAATTTTTCAAACACCGATATCTCAAGACCCTGATTACCTAGAAAGATGATGTCTTCGACAAAGTTGCTTAGTAGGTCAAGGACTAACATATGATATGCTACCTAACAAGAAAATCTGCCACAAGATGGCGCAAGTGAGCATGCAATATTTTAACCACGAATTCCTCAGGATCCCGAGTTGTTAGAAAGATGGTGTTTTCGGCAAAGTTGTTCAGTAGTTCAAGGGCTACCACGTGATGATCTTCTTGATTCGGAATTCGGAATCAGGATCCTGGTTACCTATAAAGTTGACGTCTTCGACAAAAGTGTTGAATAGGTCAAGGTCTAACATGTAATAAGCCACCCAACTTGAAATTCTACCACCCTATGGCACTGCTGTATTTTGATCGTGAATATCTTAAGATAATGATATTTCAGCAAGATGGTGTTTTCGGCAAAGATGTTTAGTAGATCGAGGACTAAACATGTGATATGCTGTATGATTCGGAATTCTTCCACAAAACGAAATTTTCGAATGCAAGTATTTCAGGATCCTGGTTAGGAAAATAAAATAAGATTACAAGATTAGAAATAAGATGTCTTTGATGAAGTTGTTCTCAAAATTCTTCCACATTCAATTCAAAATGCAATGGGCTGCTAGATTTCAAATACTACCATCAGGCTAGAGAAAGGTTAATTTTTTTTCAAATACAGTATCTCAAGTTCCCGATTATATTAAAACTTGTTATCTTCATCAAATTTATAAGCTAAGGAAAGTGCTGACATGTTATTGGCAATTATATTTATTTAATTGTTTTTATTATTTAACCCTGCGCCAGTGAGCATTTAATTTTCTGAACATCTTATGATACTGATCATTTGGTAGAAAAGTAGGACGTAAACTTCTCGTTGCTGGTGATAATCTAAATTCGTTGCTGCACATCTCGTGAGAGCAGACTCTCGAAGTACTGGTCGGGTTTGATATTATGGCATGTCTTATTTCTCTGGAAAATAAGCTTGAGCAATAGGCTTATGATTATCGCCATGACCGATAATTTCACTACCTGGTTGTTTACAAATAAATTCAAAGTGCTATTTGTGCTAGTACAATCATAATATGGTTATACTAGCACAAAGAGCACTTTGAATTGATTTGTAAACAACACAGGCAATGACTATCACATTCGAGGTGATTCGAACAATGTTGTAGTGTGCGTGTCATCCCGTGAGTCGCCATGAGAGACCGAGTTTCTCATATCACTTTGCACTAACACACATCCATCTTCGGTTTTGTGTAGTAGCTTTCTGCCGTCCATGAGCCTCTGTACGTGCCATAAATTCTTTTGTTCTTTTGATTTTTACCGTACGCCGTCTGTTGGTGCTGTCTCGCTCTCTCTCACGGGCAACTTGAAAACAGCGCGCACAGTAAAAGTCAAACGTTTTATAGCATGCATAGGCTCATTAGATAGTATATAGTGGTTATCACGCCCGATGGTATGAGTGCCCTAGTGTAAATGTAGTTGTGAACCTTAGAGGAAAACAATATGCACTCTGTCTCGAAAATCACCCAGAATTCGGGTATAAATTTCTCAAATTGGGTAATATTTCCATATGCATTTTGATGAGTCTGGAAAGCGTGTGCAAGTTTCCTTAAGGAAAACAAAAACAAACTGTGTATGACGAGCGTATGCTAGTCTACGTGTGTTCAAATGTCACTAAGCTCTATAGGCCTTTTCATGGGACAGGTCCATGTTGCATTTGTTTCTATGAGCCTATGCATGCTATAAAACGTTTGACTTTTACTGTGCGCGCTGTTTTCAAGTTGCCCGTGAGAAGGAGCGAGACAGCACCAACACACGGCGCACAGTAAAAGTCATGAGAACAAAAGAATTTATGGCACGTACAGAGGCTCAATGGTGGAGGACCGGTGATTACCAAGGGTGAAGAGCGACTGTCAAATGGAAGTAAAATTGAAAAGCCGCGTGTACTAAGTCTAACACCAGTTTTAAGGCTATTATTCGCATTATTTAAACCAATCAATGTGCTTGAAATATACTGTTTGAAAGCAGAAAAATACTGCGTGCTGCTGCAGTATGCTATTGACAATTTTATCAGAAAATTCAGTTGAATGCACAGAATAGATGTTTTCTAGAAAACCGATTACGCCTTCATCATTATTTGATCGTTATTTTGTATTATTGTTTAGAACCTCCACAACCAACACGAACGTGTCGGCATTTGCATAGAAGAACTGTCAAAGACCTTCCGAATCAGCTGATTTGAGACGTCTCGTGAAAAGGCCTATTGCTCAATTGTAACCACCATTGACAGTTCTTTGATTTCAGCACAGACAAAAAGGCGTCACACTCTCATCGGTGTCCATCGATCATATTTTTAATGACCGATTCGTATATATGTGGCTGCAGCGCTCGCGTCGTTTTCATTCGTGTTTGATGTTTACACACTATTGCCACCTGTTGGCCCATCGGCCAAACAAAGTTACATATGTGGGCTTACACATTTTCGCAGCAATGATTTTGATCGTCATATTTTTAAATATAGTGAAACCTGTATTAGTCGATGTTCCATAGTTCGATATCGACTCATGAAACCACACTTAAAACAAAAAATCATAATTACAATAATGCTCCCTTTCATTAACTTTCTAAAGAATATCTTTTCCATGATTCGATGATCTTTTGAGTATCGACTAGAAATTTGACTGTGCTTGAAATTCTGAAGTACATTCTGATGGGATTTCCATGCTGAAGAGCACCGTTTTCGAATCAAACGATTTATTACATGTTAAACATGCTTCAGTCTTGGACAGAATGAACAACTTTGTTCAAGACGTCATTTTCATGATTAAGCAATCACGATCCTAGATATTTGGGTTGAAAATATAGCATACTCAGTAGCACCATCTATTGGAAGAATTCCCAAACAAGTATGGCCCATCACAAGTTTGTACTTACTGAACTTTTGAGCCAAGAAGTTTTTTTTTGGATGTAATCGGGATCCTCAGATATTAGCAATCAAAATATGCATGCTCACTAGCTTCACCAGTTAAAAAAAATATAAAACTTGAGGTACCTTGCATTTAGGCCTTCATCTTATGAACAACCTTGCCGAAGGGGTAATATTTTTTAGTAATGAAAATATCTGAGGATCATTTTTCTAAGCGATCAGGATCGAAAAATTGCATCTTTAGCGTCGTTTTGTGGAAGAAATCCGAATCAAACGGCGCATCACATGTTTAGCCCTTAATCTACTAAACACCTTTGTTGAAAACACCATCTTGCTAAAATATCGTTATCCTAAGATATTCGCGATCAAAATACGTCATCTGTTGGTAGAATTCCAAGTTGGGTGGCTTATTACATACTAGACCTTGACCTATTCAACATTTTTGTCGAAGACGTCAACTTTATAGGTAACCAGGATCCTGAGATATCTGTGTTCGAAGAATATCATGCTTACTAGCGCCATGGTAGCCCTTGAACTACTGAACAACTTTGCCGAAAACACCATCTTTCTAAAATCTCGGGATCCTGAGATATTCATGATTAAAATATTGCATGCTCACTTGCGCCATCTTGTGGCAGTTTTTCTTGTTAGGTAGCTTATCATATGTTAGTCCTTGACCAACTAACCAACTTTGTCGAAGACATTATCTTTCTAGGCAATCAGGGTCTTGAGATATCGGTGTTTGAAAAATTAAACGCTCACTAGCACCATCTGGTGGCAGAATTTCGAAACAAGCAGCCTATCACATGTTAGCCCTTGACCTACTGAACAACTTTGCCGAAGATACCATCTTGCTAAAAAATCTAGATCCTGAGATATTTTTCTTCGATATGTTGTATTGCGAAATGTCCACTACATCGGTTCCCCCGGAGCACAATCCGATGGCCACAGGAAGATCAGGATGTTTCCAAAGTGTTTTTGTCCACTGACCAATTGGTACCGTTGGACTGAAGAAATTTGCCGTAGACATCCATATTCTATCTTGCCTAGCTTTGGATTTACTATCAAAATTGTTCCGCGTGTACTCAGTACACGATGCGACCGCTCGTGTGACGGGGCCCGTAAAAAAAAGTTACACGAGCGGTCGCACTGGTGTACTGAGTACACGCCTAAAAACTTAGGTTAAAAACACGATGTTTTCGAATACTTTTCGTTGATTTTTTCGAAAAATTTCTTCTCTACAAGCAAGAAGAAGAGTAGTTCTTGGAATAGGACCAACACCCGGATCAATTTGAAGGGATTTTCAACGTGTTTTTCGACTTTTCGCAAAGTGCGTGTACTCAGTACACTAGGGCGACCGACGGTGGGTTAACGAGATTTTTAGCCCTGGGCTAGTTCATCTCGGGACCAACGGCTTTACTTCCCTTCCGAAGGAAGACGTCACTGAAAATTTTAGTGACTATCTCGGGGATGGGATTCGATCCCAGGTCCTCGGCGTCAGAGGCGTGTGTTCTAACCACTACACCAGGTCCGTCCCCTAAAAAAAAGATTGGTCTGTACTTAAAATACTGGTGGAGAATAATGAACCCATGAAACGTTACGAATGCATTAGTGTGGGACAAAATTTAGATTCTCGCTCCAGTCCACTTTTTGGATTGCATTTAGGTCCCATACCAACTGTGCAAAATGTCAGCTCGATCGGAGAAACTATATTTTAGCGCCAGCCGTTCAAAGTTTGTATAGGATTTACTATGGGAAAACTTACTTTTGCAAAGAAAAATCGCCAGAGGTCGCCCATTGACCTCTATAAAAATTCTGAGCACAGAACTCGATAGGTATTTTTACGATGAAAAATATTGCCGAAGACCGCAAAACAATCTGACACTTGTGAAAAAAGTTATTCAATGAAAACCTATTGGCAAGGCGACGTTGATTAACACGTGAAGGAATAACAATAATAACAAAATCGGACAAAATTTCCGAATAGTCTATGCTTAATAACTTTTCTCACAAGCATCGGATTGCTTTGCGGTCTTCGGCAATGTTGTTCATCGTAGAAATACCTATTGAGATCTGTGTTCAGAATTTTTATAGAGGTCAATGGGCGACCTCTGGCGATTTTTCTTTGCAAAAGTAAGTTTTCCCATAGTAAACAAGTTTTCAATCGTTATTTTTTCTTCGAATCGGGTGAAGAATAGTTTTATCCCACTGGGAATGTATTGCATGTTATCCATTTTGTAATACAGTGGGATTCCGTTTTTGGCATGCTCCGTTTTTGGCACCAAAATAAGTAAATTTATGTAAGAATTTTTATAGAGGTCAATGGGCGACCTCTGGCGATTTTTCTTTGCCAAAGTAAGTTTTCCCATAGGAAATCCCATACAAACTTTGAACGGCTGGCGCTAAAATATAGTTTCTCCGATCGAGCTGAAATATTGCACAGTTGTTATGGGACCTAAATGCAATCCAAAAAGTGGACTGGAGCGAGAATTAAAATTTTGTCCCACACTAGGGAGCACACTTCAAAAAATTCTTGTATTGTAATGTCATTTATGTCTGATAAAATAAAGCGACCATAAATATTAAGTACACACTAAGAAAAAAATACATATGACGTAAATTTCATGGAAATCAAAAAACTCGATGTAAAAAATTAAATGACGTAAATTTGATTGTATTTGAAATTGAAAATACGTCCCTCTTATAAAATTACATCTACTGAAAAACTTTGCCGAAGACTTCATCATTCTGGTCAGGTTACTGCGCTATCCGCAAAATTAAAATCCCATGGTCACTATCGCTACCTGGTGGCAGAATCTTTTGGCTCAAATAATGTTAGCTTATGTGCTACTGAAGAACATTGCCAAAGATGCCATCTTTCAAAGGCTAATGAGCTAACCGCAAAACAAAAGTTCTATGCTCACTAGCGCCGCCTGGTGGCGTAATTCCGTATCAGAATGACCACCGCATTTCAGCCCTTATGCTACTAATCTAGATATCTCATGTGTTACAAAGTTTTCATTCTTATCCCTCAAGCTTCATATAGTGCAAGTCAGAAAAAGCGCCCCTACTAAACTAAAATGATGATCCTCAACTCCTAAAGGTAGATCATACTGAGTGCCGAAACTCCGCCGAAGACAGAACTGTGCTGCATCGTAACGCAAATTGATGAAAGCCCCAGGTCTCCTATAATGTGGATTCCTTTAACGCCCCTCAACCATGTGTCTAATAGGAAAGAAGAAAAAAATCTCTTATTGGATGCTGCCAGCCACTTTCCTAGCAATCACAATTTCTCAGTGCTTTTCAATAAGATGAAGCTGATTTTTTATTGATAGATAAGGCATACTATAAATTCACCTGAATCGAATGGATGACAACTGAGAAATTACGGTGGGCTTAAATTGGGTGTCAGCGTCTACCCGAGCAGAAGAAAATAACTACTGAATACCAAATTGAGGTATTCCATACCAGATAATTTCCAATACTTACAACCTGAATGAGGTATGAATGAGCCCTGAATAAGATGTAAAGTACCTCAAATAATACCTTCTGTATATTCTACAAATGCAAAGCTGATAATTAGACCAGGTATTGTAATACCTAAATAATACATGATGGATTTTCAATACCTCCAGTAGTCCTCAATAGCTACCGAAAACCAAAATGAAGTATTTTTAATTGTTTTAAACATTTTTTTTCCAAATACCTTCATAATAAAAAAATTAATAAAAAAAAAGAGGAATTGACAACTGAACAATTCCTAATTATGGTATGATACCAAAATATGGTATGCCTTAGTTATTCTTTCCTTCTCGGGTAATAGGGGACATGACTGTAATCAAATGCGGTTTTCCATAAAAATGCTGAAGTTTGGATATCTGTATCTTCGCTTCTGTTAGTTTCAATTGATTAAATTTAAATTCATTTTAATTTTAGACATTCCGCAAATAGGTTGTTCAAATACAAAACAAAGTAATCGAGAGATTATTTGATTTTATTTAAAAACGATACATTGTGAGTGGCATATTTGTTAGTGATCAGGTTTGGTTCACTTTCAGAATTAACGCAAATTTGCAGAACACACTAACCACTTACTGTTTTTTTTTTATAGAATCACTCTCGATTACTTACTTTTGTATTTGAATAATCCTCTGAAGCATTTTGAGAAATGAATAAAATGTCAATAGGGCGATATTTAAAACTGGGTTGGGTGACAAAACGTCGAAAGACAAAATGTCGAATGCCAAAATGTCGAAAGGACAAAACGTCGAAAGGACAAAACGTCGAAAGGACAAAACGTCGAAAGATAAAACGTCGAATGACAAAATGTCGAAAGTTAAAATGTCGAAAAGACAAAACGTCGAAGGGACAAAACGTCGAATGCCAAAATGTCGAATGCGAAAACGTCGAATGCCACAACGTCGAAAAGAACAAAAAATACCCGAATGTCTGACAAAACGTCGACATTTTCGATTAACATCTCTAATAGCAGGATAATTATTTTACAAAAAAAAATAAATCGATTTCTTTGATAATATCGAAAAAACGATTATTTGTGTATCATATTTTTTACAATTTCTTAAAAGACTTTTGTGTTGTAAGAATCTGCGTCCATTTTGATTATAGATAATCTGGATCCGGAGATTCTTCGAAATTTTCCGAAATCTTAGGCTACAGATTTTTTTTTCAGTTCGGTTATTCGCTTTTGGAAACAATAATTTGATGGAAGTCTGTTATGGAAAAAAAGTAAAAAGTTATCATAAAGTAATTTAAAAATTTCTTGAATACACCTCAATTTCGATTTGTACGATTTATTAAGAGAAACTCATGGCATTGTGTAGCCCACATTTCATTTTAATTTTTTTTTTTAAATAAATTGACTAAAATATAATGGCGGCCAAAGAAATTTTATACAGGGAATGTCAATCCCCTGGAAAAATCAGATTACACTCGATTTTATTTGTGTACGGGGGATGAGTACCGTGCAAAAAAAGTTTTCAGTTCAAAATTTCAAAAACCGTGTAAAAAAAGTAACATCATTTCTCGACGTTTCATTGAAAAATAAGGGTTTGGCGGAAAAAAATGTATGGAAACTTTTTTGCACGGCCGTGTAAAAAAAAAATCCATGCAAAAACAGAATCGGGTGTATCTTCAAAACCAGCAATGATCGACGCAGATTCTGAAAAAAAGAAAGGTTTTTAAATAACTTGTGAAAAGATGGTGCAAAATATCTAGAAAAAAAAAGTTATCAGGATTTGAATATTTTTTAAGTGAAAAATAAGATTGCTGGGGTTAGCAAGGACTTCGTAGAACATTGATAAAATGTGACGTCAAATTCAAACGCTAAACAAATTTTTGAACAGTTAGGACAGTGCAAATACATTTGTTTCCAAAGATATCTACGGGATACCGTAATTTAGAGCTTGTCTTAAAAAGGAAAGTAGAAAAATAAATAGCCAATTCTTGTCAGAATTGTTCAAGTATTTTTATCTATTTTTGAAATTATAAATCAATTTTTAGTCTCTGATCAAAGTGCTAACTTTGAGATTCTCTGCACAAAAAAAATCAATGCATAGAAGCAATTTCAAAAGTGCATATCAAAAATGTGCTGAATATCTCGATGAAATTTCTCTTTTTCCGAAAAGCAAATCAATAAATCGATTAAATTGTACTTATTCGACAAAAGAATGAGAAATTTTTTGAAGAATAAAGAAATCACTAAATGTCAAAAATTCAGTTCATTTTATGAAATTTATGTTACTAATTTGTTGAAAGAAAAAACGTCAAGAGTTGTGGCGAAAGAAAGCTTGTCATTTTTTTCTTTCTTCAATCAGTCTTATGCTCTAACAGACTTAAACAGGCTTGTTTTGACTTGTGTAAGGCAATTACTTCATCACTTCAGCAATTAAGTATAGCCATGATAATGTTACCTTACCTCCTTGAACATATCTTCATTATTACACATCATCTCAGACTTCCATTTCAGTTTCCTTCTCAAAGTGCTTCATTGCTTCTTTTCTCGCCAGAAATGACATTTTTCTGAAAAATTTCTCCCACGATTACTTTGATGAAAATTGTAAAGTTTTGCTTTCTCAGGCCGCGCCGTTAGCATCGCAACCATTTTTTCCTTAGAAACGCTTGCCAATAACATTCGCTAGAAAAATGCCTGCTTTCGACGTTTTGTCCCTTCGACGTTTTGTCCCTTTCGACGTTTTGGGATTCGACGTTTTGGCATTCGACGTTTTGGGTTTCGACGTTTTGTCTTTCGACATTTTGTCCCTAAACCTTAAAACTGAAAAGGCAATAGATGGCTCTTTTCAGTGGTAGTAAAAACGAAATCCTGAAGCAAAGAAAGCACCACGGAAGATGAACTAAACACAAAAAGTTATGTATTCACTTTACACTTGATTTCTAATCACTACTTTTTTGATCCAGTTTCCTAATTGCAAGTAATTTATGTTTTTCATTATTTTCCATACGTTTTAACAGTTCTCCGACTACCATTCTTCCATGCGCTTGTGTTGAAAGTTTGAGAAATTTGAGAATCCAGCGTAGCGCGATCAGTGGGTGGAATACAAACAACAGTGTCGTCGCTCGGCGGCCAGTGAACGAAACTTAATATTCGAAGTTGTTGCCTGTACTTTTTGCCGCTGGCGCCAACTGTTAGCGTTTAAGAACGAAATAACCAGTCGTTACCCTATTGTAGTTCGTTGTTAAATTTCAGCCTTTATTAAGCATGATTATGCTTGACAGCTACGCGTTTACAATTAGGGTTTAATGAAAAGGTATACTAATAGTAATACTCAAATCTACTTTTTTGTTTCTCATCATATAGATGTTCACATTTCTGTGAGCCACGCCGCCTGTAGACCTGTCTGAATGTTCAAACAATTATGGGCATCCACGATATCAGAAGGCAGGTTAAACTTCATAGAATGCCTTCAAAAAGTGGTGGTAGTAGTACAATAAGGCAGATCTGTCATTTGCTCGGGTAAACAACCGCAGAATTATTACTCAAAGAAGAATCGACCGATAAATTCAACCGCAACAGTTTTGGCGAACAAAAGAGATCCCCAACAGCTACTTAAATTTAATTTACCAATAATTGATTTTGCCATTTTTGGCAGAGAAACAAAAGCGCATAAAATGTTATTATTTCTGCCTCCTTGCCGACTGATTCATCTGGACCCAAACAAACATTGCGTCCGAATGGTCAACTGTTCATGCAGAAGGAAAAAATAACTGCACGATTTTGCATTGTTTTTCAATTTTCTGTACATCGCTCCACCAAAAACGCTGCCCCCGAGTTTCGGCTTTTGCCTCAAAGGCAAAACCGCAAGAATCTGGCAAATTGTTTAATTGAAAAAGTTATGCGACCTCTATAATTACTTTGTGCCTTTTCGGGAAGCCCGCGCGTAAATTCCTGGCATCTGGACGATGACGTTCACGAAAGGCAGCAATCGGCCGAAGCGGACGTGATTCTTGGCTCCGCTGACACATCGGTGCAGTCATAAGAAATCATGGCAAAAATAACGCATACCTTGTTTGTTCTATGAAATCCAAAAGGGTGACCATTTTAGTTTTCATAGAGCAAAAGTTAAACAAGCTGTTGTTCTCCATATATTTTGAAGCACTCAACTTTTTCATAAAACAAAATTTTTTTACGTGAAAAAGTTTTATGTTTAATGTTTAGGGAAACTTAGGTAGTTGAATCTAGGTGAAAATAATTTACCGACTTTATGCTGAAAATTAAATTTTCACGAGTTTTAATGAAGATGAAATAGACAAATTTTAAATAAAAAAGAGGATTTTCAAACATGTCAAAACTTTAAGAAAACTGATTTCTTTATAAATTTTCGTATGTGTTCTTAGCTATCTGGTATTGTAGATTAATGTTTGACTTTGTTTCAACTAAAAAATGTTTTAGAATTGAATTGCTGCCAGCTTTTCAGAAAAGAACTAGACCGCTGTGCCCTGTTCGATACTGTGGGAATTATGGTGAGAGAGGCAGCTCGCGAAAAAATATTTCATCCTGCCAAGCGGCTTTGCGTTAGGGGCGGTTCATTAATTACGTAAGACAATTTTCGAGGTTTTTTGACCCCCCTCCCCCCAGGGTGAGATTTTTTGTATGAAAATTGAAAATAAATTGTATGAAGCGTAAGAAATCTCAAACCCCCCCACCCCCCATAAACCCTTACGTAATTAATGGACAGCCCCTTATGAAGTTTTTCGCGAATGCCTAGCAATTCACCGCAAAATTACAAAAGTAGGTACAACGCACCCTCAATAGGGGTAGCATATGAACGTGACCGCTGCGTTTCGAAACAATTTTCGAGGTGCCTGCCTACATTTAATGGGAACACCTATGGGCGATAAAATGATCTGCCGTCACCTTGACGTGATGCGCGTTGATGTCAGAATGAATCTTGGTCACAGATCGTAATAAGGGCAATATTTAAGGTCCAGAGAAAAGGTAATGCTGATAGCGAGTATTACAAATCTGATCAAATACTTGGAATTGCAGTTAACATGGGAGCAATTGATTTAAATTTCGAAACGAACAGACCTGTTTAGTTAGTCAAATTTGCTGAATCCTTACCTAGCCATAAATATGGCCAGTATTGCTTCACGGTGTCTCTGGTAGAACAACATTAATATAAAAAAATCAGTATCGCTAAAACATCCACCAAATGAAAGCATAGGCTTTCCCCTTTCATTTGAGACCTGTTTGGAAATGTTCTATCGGGGGGTCCTGAACATTTTTTTCAAAACAGTACAATGCCGTTTTTTCAGTACTGATTTCTTAATTATGGTTCACACAGTCATTTTCTTTCATGCTTATCTAGGTAGCCATGAGAAATTTTACTACGAATAGTTAACCAATTAATAAAAAGGATTTAGATTTAGCATTGTACCATTCTATTTAAACCAATTACTTAAATACACGACATATCGATAAAGTAAATACGGATAATAAGTATGGCTTACAAATGCTCACTATTGTACATTACTACAGCTCAAAGAAGCTGTCGATCATATGCTTCGGAGTTCTCCGGAACCTTAACATGATTCCAAGCAAATTGAAAATCGAAATGCACGGTTTCACTGGCTTGTTTCTCGTATTTGCTCAAACCAACTTTTATGTACCTGATCAGAATGATCAAGCGCCTGAAATACATTTTTTCATTTAAAAGAGATAATTTACAGAACAGTACGATAAATTACAATTGCTAGCAAACTTAGATCCCATTACACTTCCAAAACATGCCGATTTTTCAAAAGCTTCTTACAGTTTCATCTGGTGAATCCACATTTGTTGTGGCGTTGGCTACTGATGATCCTCACCTGTGATAAAAGAATTATTTTAAGGTCATCTTTATGAATCCTGCTGATACTTACCCATTCCTCGACATTATTTGGATCAATGTATTATACTTTTTTGTCAATTGGATTTACAACACCTAGTGTCATATGCAAGGAAGGTGGTGGGCAATTTGTTCATTGGGTGATCCATCGAGCAGTGGATAGTAAATACAATTGAAGAACTGCTCCGGCAGTTTATGGTCCGAGTCGAGACTTTTCCATTTCGCGGACGCGAATTTGACAAAGTATTCGTGGATGACCAGCTAAATTAGATAAATCTTTTTTGTGTGGTACAATATGGGCAAGGAAATGTTGAACTACCTTCCATTATTACGAAAAACAGATTGACGATGTTCAAATCTCCAACAATGGAGCACCAAAAATTATTCAAAAGCAACAGTGTCTTCCACATTTTCTCAATATTGCCATATTTTTCTGGAACGCCAGAAGCAACAGTATTTTTACGCCAGTATCCTTACATCGGCCTTGAGTCCCGATGACGTCGGAATTATAATCGAAAATCGACAGTAAATGATTAAAGGACCATTCTCCATTGCTTGCAGATCGAACTGCCCAGGCCAACCCCCCATTTTTGTACGTTACATAATCAACTAACCCCTTCTTCTTCTTAGCATTAACGTCCTCACTGGGACAAAGCCTGTTTCTCAGCTTAGTGTTCTTATGAGCACTTCCACAGTAATTAACTGAGAGCTTTCTTTGCCAATGTTGCCATTTTCGCATTCGTATCTCGTGTGGCAGGTACGATGATACTCTATGCCCAGGGAAGTCAAGGAACTTTCCTTTACGAAAAGATCCTGGACCGACCGGGAATCGAACCCAGACACCTTCAGCATGGCTTTGCTTTGTAACCGCGGACTCTAACCACTCGGCTAAGGAAGGCCCCTGAACGCATTTATATGCATTTACATTTACGTTATTACAGTTTCTGCATTAACATCCAGACCCCTTAGACAGCTGCTCAACTGCAACGCTCATCTGGAGCTCAAATCATTTTTTTTTAATCAGAAAAAAGTCATCAGCGAACAAATGGGTTTTTTAGGTTGCACAGATGTTGAATAAGATTCTCAGTTGGGTGGTAAACCGTGTAGATTCGACAACCAATCAATTCAATTGGCACTTCCTTTTTGCATTACTGTGTCTACCACGTTTTTCCTTTAGTTTTGGTGAGATAGTTGTTCTCACATCATTTCATGCTTCGAGTGGTAGGTTTTAAATTGTATTTATATTTATACAGTGCTATATTCAAAAGTTTGAACTGGTTACTGAACGAATAAACGTGCAAGGTCGACATATTTTTGTAGGACAATACCAGACTGTAATCCTGATGTCGTGAAGAATGTGCTGTTCAATAATATCAACTACTATTGCTGATAACGGTTGCAGACACAAATTCTTTAAACACAATACGTAAATCTTCGAACGATTGTTCTCATGGCTTTTCGGTTTCATGTTTCAGGTCTCCTGACAGAGTGTAGTGTAAATATATATATTTATTATTAGGTGTGAAATTGGGATATATTTATTGTAATTATTAACAGGCATACCTCTAATCAGCAAACCAAAATGTTGACCCAAAACAATGAATTTATAAACTTATCACGCGACACAAGCACCAATTTTTCGCTATACCATCTAAGAACGCGACAACTTAAGCAATGAAGCATTATAACGCAGCGCCGATTTCCCTACCATTGATGCCAATGTAGTTGTTTTTTGCAATCTGTGAAACCATTGGTAATGTAATGATCCATGAGTAAATGTTTTCAAACGCTTTGGTTATTACTAATCGTAAAACGCAATATCTAATCTAAATAATGGTTATTTATTGGAAATTTTTCAAATCTCTAAACATTTTTTTTATTCAAAATTTTGAATACTATTTACAACCATTTTAGTTTTGCATAAATGAATAAATTTTGATTAAAGATATACAATTTTACTATTTACTGAATTTATAATCAACTGAACAGCAACACTGGAAATCTAAACAAACATTTAAAAAGGGCACATCGACATAGGTAAACAATGTCTTTGTAAGACGCTGTCGAGCCCAATTCAACTCGATCACGCTTACCAATACAACGCTTATAATACTAATCAGGAAGAGCCCATACTAATCTTTCTGATAGTGGTGTTAGTTTGTATGGGCGAGCTAAAAAGGGCACAACAGCAACGTTTCTGAAAAAAGGCTCAAGACCTCTCCAGCCCTTTTCAAATGTTTGTCCAGAAATATTTGTCATGGCCTTCTACGGTTCTATTGAGTTGTCATCATATGGTACAAGCGATTCATTGTATCATACTATTGGTGGAAGAAGATCACCTATGGTACGTAACTCTTACTAAAATAAAAAAAAAAATGTTCAGGACCCCCCGATAGAACATTTTCAAACCGGTCTCAAATGAAAGGGGAAAGCCTAAGCTTTCATTTGGTGGGTGTTTCATCGATACTGATTTTTTTATATTAATGTTTTCTACCAGAGACACCGTGGCTTATCAACCTGATGAATATAATAATCTTACAGTATTGTTCACGAAGCAAACAGTTGATTGGATTATTTGAAAGTCGTTATTTGGCTGTTACACCCGGCTCTGAATTCCATCGTATGCTGCCTCAGATTCTATGATAAGATGATGCTGCCCAACTGGTACAAAACCTACTTCTCAGCTTTGTGTCCTTATCAGCATTTCCAGAGTTATTAACTAAGAGCTTTTTTGACAATTGATCATGTTTGCATTCAATGTTGATAGACTCACACTCAAATCTCAATCAATACGCTCTCCCGTGAGAGCAAACTCATTAGAGATCTGCTTCGCAAATCTCACGCTTGAGATTTTGATGCAAAATCAACTCAATCAACTCAAACCGTAAAAAATGATTCAGTTGCAAAACCCGGCAATAACTCGTGAAACCCGAATGATGTTGTTTGCGTAAGAAAGGATTACTATAATTTTACCAGCCTAACAAGAAATTATTGCCGTGTGTGAGTAAACTGTAGAAATACGAGACAATGAGTCTTAAAGGTGAGTCAACTCATCCATGATTTTTTGACTACTGAGTTGCGTGATTGACAACTCACGCATGAAAAATCTCAAGCGGGAGTTGTGAGAAATTGAGTTTTTCACAACACTGTTTGCATTCGTACATCATTTGTCAAGTACGATGATCCTCTATACCCTTGGAAGATTAAAAAAAACCTTCACGATTTGATGGATAGCTGCGCGTTTACCGCTACGGTCATCTAGGCCTGGGCTTTGTCGTACCGTAGACATATGATGATTTATTTATTTACTTGGTTCTACATCAATTAACTTGATAAAACATCGCCAACAATATTTCGCTAATTCACTCAGTTCATGGCCGCTTCTCTCCATCCTAGACTGCGACCCACGCTCTCCAGGTCCTGGTGCACCTGGCCAATCCACCTAGCTCGCTGCGCCCCACGCCTTCTTGTTTCGACCTGATTCGTGGCGAACATCATCTTAACAGGGCTGTTGTCCGGCATTCTTGCAACATGCTCTGCTCAGCGTATCCTTCCAGCTTTAGCCACCTTCAGGATACTTCATCCTTCGCCGCAACACACCGTTCTCCTGCACGCCACCGATGATCGTCCTAAGCACCCGGTTTTCAAAAACTCCAAGAGCTTGCAAGTCCTCCGCGAACATCATACACGTTTCATGCCCGTAGAGGACTACCGGTCTTATTAGCGTTTTGTACGTGCATTTGGTATAGGGGTGATTCTTCTGGAGCCCATAGTAGCCACGACTTCCACAGATGATACGGTTTCGTATTTCTCTACTAACGTAGTTGTCAGCCGTCAGCAAGGATCCGAGGAAGACGAGCTCGTTTACCATCTCGAAGGTATTCCCGTCTATCGTGATATTGCTTCCTAGGTCGACACTGTCACACTCAGTTCCGCTTACCAGCATGTACTTTGTTTTCAACGCATTCACCACCAGACTGACTCTTGTTGCTTTGCGTTTCAGGCGGGTGAACAAATCTACCACCGTTTCAAATTTTCCCAATAATATCCATGTCGTCTGCGAAGCAAACAAACAAATCTCAAGAAAATTGTACCTCAACTGATAAGTCCAGCCCTCCGCATGAAACCTTCAATTCGAATGAACTGGAGTATTTATCCGAGAATTTCACGCAGTTATGTACACCGTCCATTGTTGCTCTAATCAATCTTGTTAGTTTCCCGGGAAAGCTGTTTGCGTCCATGATCTTCCATAGCTGTACACGGTAAATACTGTCGTACGCCGCCTTGAAATCAATGAACAGGTGGTGCGAAGTAACCTGGTACTCGAGGCATTTCTGGAGGATTTGCCGCACGGATCTGGTTGTTTCCGCGTTTTTTCGATTCTGCACCAGTGTGCAGCGGCCGTCAACGAAACCTGCTTAATAACTTCCCATGAACTCGTTAACTATAGGTGATAGACGACGGAAGATAATCTAGAATAATACTTTTTAGGCAGCGTTTAGGATAGTGATTGCACAATAGTTTTCACACTCCAGTTTGTCGCCCTTTTTGCAGATGGGGCATAGGAGAAGTGCCGTCCATAGATCAAAACGTGGTCGATTTGTGATTCTGTCTGCTGAGGTGATCTCCAGGGGTAGAGATACGGGAGGCTGTGTAGGAAATAGATGCTACCAATGGCCATATTCTTGGAGGCGGTGAATTCTATCAGTCGTAGGCCGTTCTCGTTTGTCAGCCGGTGGGCATGAAAACATGATAGTCGAAAAATTTTAAATATAAGGATGGAAGAAACGGGAACAACCGTACCAACAGTTTCGATTCAGGGTTATAAATAAGATCGTTGCTAAAAAAAAAGTTTATGCGCACTCCATTGTTGTAGCTTCTCCTGGGATGGGACACAGGTATTTCCTCCTCATGCCCTGGCTCTAGAGCCTTGGCTTAAGCGCCTTTACTCGCTCCAAAATTGGAAAAGCAGTTTTATTCTTTAAAACGAATATATCACAGAAAATAAAACCACACAGCTCTTTTATTTGAAAAATAAAAAAAAAATGTGTGTTTTCATTTTCTTCGATTTTGTCTTAAGCTTAGAGTACTTCTCTGACACTCGGACTATGATCAGCCGCCCCTGACACGGGGAACATACGTTGTAGGGAGCCATTTCTAACAAGGAGTACAGACGCTCCAAGTTTGCAGAAGCAGACTATATATATCAACTAAGAATGATCAGCTACTCTCTGGAAGTTTCTTGATGAGGATGTAAAAAAATCCATCATTGACAGGGGCTTTCATATTTTTTAAAATTTTAATAATAGTTCTCACTTCTTCCAAATCAGTCTCCCAGGGGTTTTCGAAAACGTTTTCTTGACTGAGAATGCTATCGGAATCCAGAGTAACTTGGTTTTCAATTGGTCTAGTGAGTCCTAAATTAAAATTGTGCGCGCTCTCAAACTGCATAGCAAGTTTGTGAGCTTTTTCGCAAATAGTTAGTAATAATTTGATTTACTTCATCAATGCCGGAAGTGGCTTCAAAATAACAGTTTTTCATAAAAAATAATGAACGAAAGGTTCCTGCATGTCATAGATATTTATGAGACGAACAAAATATTTCAAATAAGAAAGTAATATATACATAATCCGGATATAAGGTTGTAAAACCCTGTGAGAAATAATAATAACTTTTGGCTCGTACTGTGCCACTGAATTCCGTCCATTGCTTTTTCATTATGTCCCTTCATTCTTTCACCCAATTTATAAATTGTAAACTAGACAATAACTTAACCAAAATTGAACTGAATTCTTCGTTTGTGTAAACATGCTATCGTCTGCTTCCGTTTTCAATCATCGCCGTTACTCAAATATACTTCTTCCTTCAATACCAACATTGAACAACAAGTTCTTCTATGCTTTCATTTTTTGCAATTTCTCGCATATCAACTAAGGTTTACCTCCGTACCAGCACATAAGTCGGGTCCCGTTAAGAGCGCAACACCCAAAACAAAACAAAAATCACGAAAGCGAAATCTTCACTATCCCCAACGACAACCTTTTGCGGTACCTTTCCATCCAGCGCGCCGCCGAGCTTGCAAGAGAGTGAGATAGTTTGGATACGGGGAGAAGGATGCTGCGTTGTTTGCTGGCTATGACGACAACAACAGCCAAAAACTAATTAAGGCTATGCGATATTTCAAAAAGTTCCGTTAAATGGCGTTAAGAGTCGAAATTTTTGTTTTCTGATTTCGTTCTGTTGGATTCATATTACAGACACATAGGATCTTAAGGAATTCATAGCTCATTCTGTATGATTCCTCGGTGTTATCGAGCTCCGGACACTCTACTTTGTATTGGAAACATTTCCCACGAAATGTTACAATATTTGTCATTCAAAAGTTTCCAATTTCGAGACTCGTTTTGGTATGCATTTTTCATAGATATCAATGAAAATCCAAAATGCTCAACTGCCTTAGACGTCTCTCTAGTGGTTTGGTAGTTTCAATTCATGAAGTCCGTCAAAGTCAAAAGTTCATCAATAAGGATCCGCAATAAGGACCATGAGAAGTCTGCACATTTCTATTTATTTCATTTAAGTTAAGCTAAGTACCGTAACCCGGGGTATCGTTGATCAGTTTTTTTGAAAATTTCTTAAACATTTCATTTGATAAAGCAAATGTTGCAAGTATTATACTTTCAAAATAAGTACTGCCACCCAAAGCTCGTGACTATATACTGTATTTTGTTTTTTGAAAGAATTGAGCATGTTCAAAAAAATGTTTTAGGTGATTTTTTCATTTAGTTGATATGGAGTAGCATTGATCACCTTTGTAAACAACATTCGGTAGGGTCACCTGGTCCAATTCGGCCCCTGTTCTAATGCATTTCTCAATACTAGCGCAACTGTAAGGATCGTGTGTAACGTTTTTCTACCCACCGTCTGGCTTGGATCTAATTCAATACATTTGACGTCTTTCAGTTAATACGTTTAATTTTTTATATTAGTTTGTTGTTTCGAAGTGCTCTAAATACACATTTTACTCTAGCAAGTTCTGATTCGAATTAAATTGATTTTTTTCACGCATTGACTTGATTTTTCATGCTTGAGCTTACAGAAGAATTTCAATAAGCTTTGATACCAAACAAATTGGAGTTATTTTTTTATAACTATCACAGCAAAAACAATAAAACTAAGCGTGGTCCGAATTAAAACATGGGGGTCCGAATTGGAACAGGGTTGATCCAATTCGGACCATCTGGAGAATTTCGTTCACACATGTCTAGTCACACCGTGGTAGAAGATATAACAAAACTCTTTGTGCGCGCTGAATCAGGCTTTCACGCAAACATAAAACTGTCCATGCCGTTCATCATGCTGAAAAGATATGCACAAAAAACTGATACTAGGTCCGAATTGGACCATGTTCTCCTTATATTCAAAACGTCGTTACTTACTTAAATCATAGCTTCTGAAACCGAATATGAAGGCCAAACGCTTACCAGTCTTTACTTTTTGAGTACACCTCGAGACGCGGAACACGTCTAAAGGTAGGCAATTTCCTAAGGAAATTTTATATTCTTAACAGTAATTCGTTAATGTTTCCTAATTGATTATTCTTATGAAAATTTTTACAACACAATCGTTTCTGGAGATGTCATTTTTAGTTATAACCGCATGTTTCATGCTCATATTGCTTGCAGAACTTATGTGAGACATGTATTTTCGGTTTTGTCATCCTTAATCATTGAAATCGTTAGTTCAAAAAATTGACCATTTTCAACGCAATTTTCACAAAAATCTTAATTTTCATAAGCTCATGAATATAAGAAGCAGAAGCGCAATTTTACGAGGTTTTTACGAGATGAGTCATTCCGATCAATGGTACGATACTTAACTTTCGAATTTTGGGAGAAGATTTTGATTCCACAATATGAATGATTTTAAATAAACAGAAACTTTTGGACTTTTCATGATTCTAATTCCGGATTCAAAAAAGAGTTCTGGAAAACATGAACTGTCAAAAATACACCATGAACTACCATCATGTTTACGCATTAACATGATCTAGTTCACGGTGTATTTTTGCTTGTTGACGAGTTCACGTCTGCTGTTCACGGATACGAGAACGGATTTTTTTTCTGTGTACTTTTGTCTCATACTGCGAACACTTTGATTTAAATTACGGACAACTCATGTAAATCATAAATAGATAAGTCAAATCATCAATTGATAGCCTCAAATCGCTAAAGAGACGTCCAAGGCAGTTGGGCATTATAAGTTTGCATGAATATCTATGAAAAATTCTTATTGAAACGATCCTCAAAAGTAAGAACATTTGAATATTTCATGTGAAATGTTTCCTATATACAGTATGAGTTTGCGGAATCGTGCAAAAATCAAGGTGGATTTACAAAAAAATATTTTAAAAAAACTCTGACATCATTAAAATAAAATCTTTTCCTCATTTACCAAATAAATACAAGAGTCCTTTTTCTAGGCTCTTGGGTTCATAAAATGTTCAGTTCCCAGGAAAATAATAAATAGGTAGTATTTATTTTTATTTATAGCCGAGTCAGTCAGTCAGTCAGTAAATTTTGCGCAAGATTATCTTGAATAACGTGCAGAAAATGTGATATACAGTGATACCTCCATGAGTCGATGTTCCATGAATCGATATCGACTCATGGAACCATACCAAAAACAAAATATCATGGTTACTAAGATGGTCCCTAGAAGCAGCTTTCCAAAGGATTGCTGTTCCATTGCTTGATATTTCCATGAGTCGATGGTCCCTTCAATATCGACTCATGGAGGTTTCACTGTATTAAGAAATATTTATTTAACTACACACCGAAAAAATCTTAGGTTTAGACTTAACCTTATTTTTTGGTCAATCATGCAAAGCCATTTCCCATGTATTATTCAATGATAAAACCCATGAACACATCTATTATATCCAACATTGTTACCAAAATCCTTAATATTGAACGCGAAATGTCTGCTCTCAAAGAATGTTGCATGCAAAACGGCTCGGTTTCCATGATTTTCACGCTGAAAATTCAATCATATATATTTTTTTTTTTTGATTTCTTTGTTAGTATCATTCTAAACATTACATTCATTTCTTATATCTAGGTGTTCTGTGTTATTAGACAACTATATCATCCTAATTTGGTAAAACAAATTTAAGATTTTATTAACATTTTGTTAACAACATATAACATTTCATTTGCCGTAGCAGTTCAGATTTTTTACAGGTGAGTTGATTTCACCTGCTTATAAGAGAAAAAAAAAACGCTTTAAATATACTTAACCTTACTTAACCTAAACATATAACGCATTAATCGTGGCAATAGAAGATTGTAACGATTTTTGCCTGAAATTATTAATGATTGTATTTGACATTTGTTCCAATGTTTCAACATTGGATATTCTATGTAACTCATTGGTACTATACCAGGGAGGAAGCCTCAGAATCATTTTCAAAATTTTATTTTGAATTCTCTGCAGAGCTTTCTTCCTGGTATTACAACAGCTAGTCCATATTGGTACAGCATACAACATGGCTGGCCTGAAAATTTGTTTGAATATCAAAAGCTTGTTCTTGAGACAAAGTTTTGATTTTCTATTAATTATTAATTTTACATATTTATTACATTTGGCTTGAATGCCCTCAATGTGAATTTTGAATGTTATATTCTTATCTAGCATGAGCCCTAGATACTTAACTTCATCTGACCAATTTATTGGAACCCCTCTCATCGTGACAACATGTCTACTTGAAGGTTTCAAATAAAGAGCTTTTGGTTTATGTGGGAATATTATCAGTTGAGTTTTGGAAGCATTAGGAGAAATCTTCCATTTTTGCAAGTATGAAGAAAAAATATCCAAACTTTTTTGCAATCGACTACAGATGACACGCAGGCTTCGTCCTTTGGCGAAGAAGCCTGTGTCATCCGCAAACAAAGATTTTTGACATCCCTGAGACAGATAACTTTGAATTATTCTAACAATGTATGTTGGAAAATTAAAGTTTTTTAATTTTACAATCAAACCTTCATGCCAAACACTGTCGAATGCTTTTTCTATGTCTAGAAGAGCAAGTCCAGTAGAATACCCTTCAGATTTGTTGGAACGGATCAAATTTGTTACACGTAAAAATTGATGAGTGGTCGAATGTCCATGGCGGAATCCGAACTATTCATTGGCAAAAATTGAATTTTCGTTGATGTGGGCCATCATGCTGTTCAAAATGATCTTTTCAAAAAGTTTACTGATGGAGGAAAGCAAACTGATTGGACGATAGCTAGAAGCTTCTGCAGGATTTTTGTCTGGTTTTAAAATTGGAACAACCTTAGCATTTTTCCATTTGTCAGGAAAATATGCTAATTGAAAACATTTGTTAAATATATCAACCAAAAATGATAAGCTACTTTCTGGAAGTTTCTTGATGAGGATGTAGAAAATTCCATCATCGCCAGGAGCTTTCATATTTTTGAATTTTTTAATAATAGTGCTCACTTCTTCCAAATCAGTCTCCCAGGCATTTTCGAAAACGTTCTCTTGATTGAGAATATTTTCGAACTCCTGAGTAACTTGATTTTCAATTGGACTAGTAAGTCCTAAATTAAAATTGTGCGCACTTTCAAACTGCATAGCAAGTTTTTGAGCTTTTTCGCAATTAGTTAGTAATAATTTGTTTTCCTCTTTCAATGCCGGTATTGGCTTCTGAGGTTTTTTCAAGATTTTAGATAATTTCCAAAAGGGCTTAGAGCCAGGGTCCAATTGAGAAATTTTATTTTCAAAATTTTTGTTTATTAATTGAGCAAAACGCTTTTTGATTCCTTCTGCAAACCCTGCCATATAATTTTCATAGCAGGATCGCGAGTGCGTTGAAATTGCCTTCTCCTCACGTTTTTAAGACGGATCAAGAGTTTAAGATCATCGTCTATAATCACGGATTCAAGTTTTACTTCACATTTTAGAATTGCAATGCTCCTGGCTTCAACAATGGAATTTGTTAAAGTTTCAAGAGCATTGTCAATATCAAGTTTAGTTTCTAAAGAAATGTTAACATCAAGATTAGAGTCAACATACGTTTTATATATATTCCAGTCGGCTCGTAAATAATTGAAAGTGGAGCTGATAGGATTAAGAATCGCTTCATGGGATATTTGAAATGTAACAGGGACATGATCAGAATCAAAATCAGCATGAGTAATCAGTTGGCTACAAAGATGGCTAGAGTCGGTTAAGACCAAATCAATCGTAGATGGATTTCTAGAAGAGGAAAAACATGTGGGGCTATCAGGGTATTTAATTGAGAAATATCCTGAAGAGCCCTCATCAAATAAAATTCTGCCGTTGGAATTACTTTGAGAATTATTCCATGACCGATGTTTGGCATTAAAGTCACCAATGACAAATTTTTTTGACTTATTGCGAGTCAATTTTCGCAAGTCAGTTTGGAGCAAATTAACTTGCTGTCCAGAGCATTGAAAAGGTAAATAGGCAGCTATAAAAGTATATTTACCAAACTGTGTTTCAACAGAAAACCTTAAGTTTCAAAAACTTTAGTTTCAAATGATGAAAACAGTTGATGTTTTATACGCCTATGAATGATGATTGCACCTCCCCCACATGCCCCATCAAGTCGATCATTACGATAAACAAAAAAGTTAGGATCTCTTTTGAGTTTAGATCCAGGTTTTAACCCTCTAATACCCAACCCCGCCTTTAGACGGGGTACACTTTGGAATTTTGTGTATATTTTCGTAGCTCGGAAATTAAAATGATTTTATTTTTGGCTTAAACCTTGACTCATAACATGCATATAAGAAAAGTTTTTTATGATTTTTGAAACTTTTTTGTATTATTGAAAATTGTTTGAAAAATTGTATTCTTATATAACCTTCAAATGCCTGGGATTCATTTAACGTGTATTATAAAAAATCGTACCTTTTAGATTTATCTGCGATCAACCTATCACAGAAGAAGAGCCTGATGGTATTGAAATGATTTCAAATCTGTTTTTCCGTTAGTTACACGGAAAATAAAAAATGTTCCAGAAAAAAATTGAAAAAATCATATTTTCAAAAGTATAGTAAAAACTCTAATTTTTATTATTGTCAAAAATCAGTAACCAGAAGAGGCTTCAAGAAAATATTGAAAAGGATAGGGATGTTCAAAAATAAAAATAATAAAAATCAAAAACCAAAATTCATAAATTTGCGAAGAAAAATAAATCATTGCCCAAACCGTGTTTAGAATGATTTTAGATAACGAAAAATTATATTTAGATCGAAAACAAAAATTTGGGTATTAGAGGGTTAAATACGTTTCGATAATAATTGTTATATGCACTTTATTAACCTAAGAAAATTAAACAACTCGTCCTCTTTACCATTCAGAGAACGAGCATTCCAATTTAAAATATTTAAATTATTATTTGGATCCATTAGAAAAACGTAATCCAATAACAATTTGGTTTGTAAATAAATTCAATCATAAATAATGCACATGACATGACAAGCCGTCGATCCATCCATGTGCATTATTTTAGACAGAATATTCAGCGTAGAATCATGTAAACCGAGCATTCTTGCTTACAATTTCACTTTCAAGATGCAAGAAAGCATGCAATATTGGCGAATGTTGGATCGAAGGTCATGAAATGTTTTAGTTTCACTCAAGATTGCAAGCATTTTCGAATGCAATGAGACAGTTTACATTATTTACCGTTGAATATTAAGATATTCAACGTGTAGAGCAGTGTTCCTTGTACCTTTTAATTCCGCCTCTAAATGCTTATCTTTGACAGATACGCGTATTTCGACTACCACTTGCAGTCTTCTTCAGTGTCAGTTATTCGTATCCACACAGAGCAGTTTTGCTACTTTCGACATAATTTTGAACCTTTCAAGAAAAACTGGATTACAGTTGAAGAATATTTCTACCTTGCAGAGCATTATATTTTTTTTTCTATTCCGCTCAAATTTATTGATTTTGTACTTCTTTTAATTCTCCTTAAATATTGTTGTCAGCTATATCAACATTTGTGCTTCAGCCGACTGTATGGCACGCCAAACTTCCTTCAACTTTGATAAACATTCGGTATTGGAATCTTTAAAATTGCATGATACCGACATATAACACCCCCGTATAATTGGTTATTATTATAAAAATTGACCAGTGTTGCTATCTATTACCATAATATGAAAACTTGAATAGCCATTTTAAAAAGTTCTTTGCCGAAAATCTCGGATCAGTATTTCCACATCTAGACGTTGCATTGTTCAAAAACAATAATTTACAATCTATATAAATAAAAATGGAATGGTGTTCGTATGTCACGAAATAGCTTCCGAACGGGTCAACGGATTTGAATGATTGTTCCTTCGTTTTATTTGTCAAGGGTTACGACGTGTTTGTGTGTATAAAAATCTCAGGATATTTACTGGGAAAGTCGAAAAAACGAAAATGTACGGAACTATCATTTTGTATGGGACGATTAATAGCGTTTTTCAACAGCCTACTTGATGGCAAGACGAAGTTTGCCGGGACAACTAGTTAACAATAAAAAACCATAATTTAACGACCGATTCTTTCTACAATTACCCTCACCCCCTCACCCCAGAACGATCGAAAAAAGAGGTTGGGATGTACTATGAATTCAAATTATTGATGAAAATTGACCTTGCATACCAGTGAAATCGCATGCACAGCATGACACAAGCTAGAATGGTGGCTATCTAGATACAAGCATACATACATGAAAAACCTTTATCGCATACCCTTAAAACCAACCAGCGGGTCCGTACCAGCAGACCTGTATCAGACGCCGCAGCCTCCGAGGCCGGTTCCAGCAATCACCACTGTGGGGAGGGAAAGAGAGCCTCCATAGGAAGACGGGTCCGTCTCCGGGAGGTCTCAGCCGTGGAGTTTACTTACTGGCCCAGGCCTGTATTGACTGACGACACGACTGTAGTCAGTAAAAGGCTGGATGGGCAAGGCCGGCAGAGGGCGCGGCAGTGTCGTCGGTAGGGAAAGTTTTGGTTCGCTGGCCGATTGCCGGAGAAAAAAGCAACCGCCGCAGCCGGACGGACAGTACGTAAATGACTCTCTTCGTCAACGGACGCAACGGCACATGTTTTGCTGCGTGTTTTTGGTGCGTGCTTTCGGTTGCGTCACGACACGCGTATCGTCGCGCGTTCAATTCGTTGGGTGCCGAGAACGGGTTTTCTCCCGTCGTCGAGTTACGTCGTCGGTCTCGGAACTGCCGTTCGCAAAAGTGCAAGGATTAGAATGGAACAGAATGCACCACTCGGCGTGAAGTGGTGACGAACAATGAAGACAATCACCTGTGTGGAACAATAGCTCAGTGACAAAAGGTGTACAAAGCGTGGTGGGGGTCGATTTTGAATGGTCAATGATCTCACCGAAATATTGAACGGTAATACATATGCTCTTGATACGGTGAGCGACATACCTGAAGAAAAAAGTGCTGGAGCGGCTAGTGGGTAGTGTTGCCATATTTGCATTTAATTGTTTGCGATAGTTTTGATTATGAAAGGAACAGTTTGATTATATTTCAAACCTTTTTCCCTCTGGAGTTTACTTATCCTGAAGATAACACAAGAGGCCGTACAATTATCCCTATTTTTTGTCTCACTCTAAGATTGATGATTGATAACAATAAATACTAGCAGTGCATTCCTAACTTGTCGTTTAAATAATTTTATCACTGAGGTTATTAATGCTTATTCATTAATTAATTTATCTGAGCTAGTTTTACTGCCCTTGAACTAGAGAATCATCACCATTGAGGAGGTTTAAAATAGATTGTAAGCTGTGAAAATTGCAATTGACTGCCATTTCCTGATAATTTGATGATATATTTCAGTTTTTAGCAAAGTTATGCAATATTACAAGTTAGTGTGAAATATTATAATGTGTAGAAAAAAAATCAGTTTTTATTTACATGTAGTAATTTTCTACTAATGCGATCGAAAGTATTTTAAATTTTAAATTAAAAACAAACACTTAGGCCGTAGAATAAGGTCAATAGGCCGAGGATTCTACAGTGCCCATTTTATTTTGGAAACATGCAAAAAAAATGCATTTTGCCTAAATCTAATCATGCCAAAATCAAACGGTTGTTTTAATTTCAACTTTTACCACCGTCAATTTTTACCACGAATCAATTTAATCTATTTTGAACAAGGTAAACCTCAAAAAGGCCTAGAGAAACATTGAAATTACAATGTTGGAATGACCAAATGACAACGGCAAAGTTGTCAAAATTGAACCGTGCCGAAATCGAATAGACACTGTACCCATTACCCCGAATGCCGTGACTCCGAATTTCATTTCCCCGAATTAAAATTACCCCGAATCAACCATTATCTCGAATTACATAACCCCGAATCACATTGGACCGCTTTTGGGGTAGTACCACTCGGGGTTTGGATTTCGGGGTTATGGTACTTTAATGGAATTCGGATCATGGCATTCGGGGTAATGAGGTAGAATCTAGGTTGAGTAGTGTTAATTTTTTTCACGATTTATTGTTAATCATGCATATCGTTCTGATACAAATTCCGGACATCTTTGTTTGGAAAACATTTCACGATAAATGTATCAAAATTTCCCAGTCAAAAGCTCCCACTTTGGATGCTTGTTTTAATAGCGATTTCCTATAAATAGTTCTAGAAATGTAGAGTTGTCATGTGCCTTGGACGTCTTTTTAATGACTTTGTGAGTTCAATTCATGATTTGGCTGTTTAAGTTATGATTTTATGTGCTGTCCAAAATTTGAATAAAAAGGGTCTAGAATATAAGGCGAAAGTGAAGAAGCATCAGGAACGGGAATTATTAAAGGGCCGAACATTTCTACTTATTTAAAATTACTCAAGCTGCGAAACCAAAATCATTACCCACCGTTTGAATGTTGGTTGCATTCCACGTTATCATTTCAATGATAATGCTAAAGAATGATCATAAAGAATTATTCATTTTGTACGCTTTTTGGTGAGTTAAACGTCATTGAGGCCTTATTAAGTATCCGCAATAGAGTCTTAAAACCATGTCCCAATTTTTGAACCAGAAACACAAGTTCACTCAATTTTTATATGTTTGTTTTTTTTTCGGTTGGAACCATTATTTCCAGTTTTTGGGATTTTGTCTTACCCCTTGGTTTGAACTCAAATTTTGGATGCATTTTGTTTTCCGTGTCCCTTTTGAAATGTCAGATAGACAGTGTTAAAAAGTAGAACCCATGTAGCGTTTTTGTTAACCAAGTGAACGCCAAACATGAACACACGTGTCAGGGTTCGAAGTTTAACTCATTTATTAAATAAATGTTTTATTATGATAAAGCCGTTATTTGAGCGTGAATATTTGTCAAATAAGTAGCAAGAACACGCTCTGTTCTAATTTTTTCGTGTCATCCAATTAAAACAAGATTTAATCAACATTTTAATTGAAGAACTTTTGAATTTAAACGGTAGTACTCTTTTATGCTTCGCTTTTATGACACACTTTGATTTTTTTCTCAATGAGCACCCAGGTAACCAATAAGCATTCCAATAGGCCACACAGTAGACTGCTTACAGCATTTGATCTGCCTGTTGCCCTGTTCAAGCAGCTTGCTTGCTTACCTGTCTTGAATCAGCATAAGCTTTGCCATTTAAAATCTTTTAGTTGTTAACAGGCATTTCCACTGCAAAGGATATTTTCGTCATTCAGCAATGGAAATGCTCTTTTGTTGCTGTTCGAATGCAATGAAAGAGTAGCGCAGGTAGTATGTTACATGTTTGACATTGTATTTCGTCTCGCTCACACCCGTGCCTTGTTTTGGCGTTTGGTGGAGGCGATTTCGGGTAAGGGAAAACATTTTCAAAGCAGAAAATATCTATCGAGGCAGAAATCAGCTAAGCACAGACAAACAGATGTAACACTTAGAACAAATCTCGATCAAAATCATAGTCACGAAGACATATACGCCCAATGCTAAAATCGGTGTGTTTGGCAAACAGGCCAACAGATGGCGGTAGTGTGTAAACGTCAAACACGAACAAAAACGACGCGAGCGCTGCAGGTGGCGAATTAGCCACCTACAATATTTTTGAATCGACCGTTAAGAAGGTGGTCGATGGACAATGATGAGAGTGTGACGTCTGTTTTTCTGTGAGCTAAGCCTGAACGTGCCATTTTTTTTTATTTTTTCGGGACCTGGATGGTATTACAATCAAAAATGTCGCTGGCTGATGTGACATTCGGGAATAAATATGATTTGACGTAATCTTTATTGTACCACTTGGCACTTGTTCCCGCATTAGCACCCAATCATCACAACCTCGCATATCGAATTTCGAAGATATTCGTTATCCGCTCAATAATTGAATGAACTTTTGTTTAGAACGTATCTTAATGAATGTATAAAATCAGTGCTCAGAACTGCATCGTCTGTAGCGCACATTGCAGCGTGAGGCACTTCTATCAACATCAGCAATCACCGGATCACCAGTTCAATTCGCAATCAGCAATGAGAGGCAAAAACATACACCGCAACATCGAAAAGTATCCAATAAATTCCAGCAACAACGCGAGATGAGAGAGTCAAGGAAGAGGAGAGGTGGAAAACTTTTTTGTTTTGGTTTGCTCTTTCGGAGGCGTTACACTTTTTTGACAGTGAAATGAACGTTCCTGAAGGTATAGCACTGAAGCAGCCCATTAGGGTTCATTCAAATATTACGTAACGCAAAATTTGTCAATTTCAGACCCCCTCCCACCCCCACGTAACAGCTTTTGTATGGAAAATTTTAGATTTTTGTATGGAACGTAACACTATGTAAGACCCCCACCCTCCCCCTGTAGCGTTACGTAATATTTGAACGGACCCTTATTTCGCCAAAACCTGCTTTTGGGTAGCACGCCATTCAGCTATACGGTCCATGAGCATTAAATACACTGCCGTGTAGGCGTATATAATGCAGAATGGATGCTGTTTCAAGTGCTTATTGGTTACCTGGGCAGGATCGATAATAATCCTGATGTTTTATGACCTCAGTGTTCATAAGGGGTACAGCCATTTTTTTTCCTAAAGTAATGAATTCAAGCGACCCCCGCCAGATTTTCTTCCTTCTATTTTCTTCCTTCCATAAGACGTTTTTTCAGTTCTTATTCCATGTATATTTTTTGGTATTCCTCATGAGATTTTTCTATAAAAATTGAAGACTTTTTAAGGTGTTGCTATAAAACATGAAGAATTATTACATGAACTGTTTCAACATTCAACTGTCAAAGGATTTTTCCAAGAATGTTTCAATGGTTCTTCCAAGTGCGTGGCCATGCGGTTAGTGTAGGGTTACCAGACGTACTCTTTTTACAGTACATGTACTCTTTTTTGACCTTTGAAATTTGTGTACTATCATTTTTGCTAAATTTGCTCAAATGAACTCTTTTCTAGTTATTACTGACGATTGCCAAACATACAAAAAAAAATTAGAAAAAAACAGATCTTTCCCATGAAAACAGGAGATCTAACGATTTCCGTTAAATAATGTTCGATTAGCTCAATGATCATTGGAAAGTATGTATCAACTCATATATCACACTGAGTATAGAAATAAGTGACCTAAGGGTAAAACTATCAATAAACAATTTAAGAAACGCCAGCTAACGGTTAAAAGTCCCGATAATAAAAATAATCATAATAAAATAAAAAATAAACTAACTTTTGATTTTCAGTTCATATAGTTTATTACTGGTTACTGAATTGGTTTTGAACAATTTGGAACAACTTTTGTTCAGGCACTTTTAATAGAAACGTCGTTATCTAAAGGTCCAATTATTGATCAAATCTGTGGAAATGAAAAAGTTTAACTTTAGAAAATTGCATCCAAGACAACAAAATAATTTATTAAATTAATCAAACTTGCATCTTCTATAATGTTTCAACAATTCCTTATAAAAAAACTTAAATAAATGACAATGATTGAGATTTTTTTCTTATTAAGGTTTGAAAGTTCGTTCTGTACAAACAAATTTTGTTCTACATTTGGAAAAGGACAATCTTGCTAAATATTGAACAAATATTTTATACACTATGAATATTGACAAAATTTGAATGGATTTCTGTATGATATGCATCATTATAAAAAAATGAATGAATAAATCGATTCAATCAGAATCAATGCCCAGTATAGTAAGCAAGCATATTATAGAATTACATAATGAAATTAAGATTACTAACATACACAAATGTTTCTAGTAATTCCAAAAATGTTTTCACGAAGTTTTGTCATTTTTTATCAATATACCAAATATCAAATAACCTTATCTAAAAGTAATCTGAGGAAAATTAAATTAAAATTTAATGGTAGGTAAACTGGAATTCCACCTTACTGACATGAATATATCAGAAGCAATCCAGTGCAAATTCCATGACGAATTCCTAGAAATGTTCATACAATAATCGCTGCGTGATTTTTGAAAGTAATCTATCAGAATACTTAATCAAAATCCCGGAAACCTAGGAACGGTTTCTGAAAAATAAAAAAAAATCCTGCTAAGAATTGTTGCGGTAACTCTTGGTGGAATTCAAAAGAAATGTCTTTTTTAAGAATTTTAAAAGGATTCTTTGGTGCTGTCTTCCGTTGGAGAAATCCATATAGAGTAAAGTGGGACAAAAGTTCGAGTGGGGCAAGAGTTTCTCTTTAAGATTTATAGCTCAATTAAAATCAAAACTTATAAATGTCTAAGTGGTTCGAAGACTTTGACTACAAATATCATAGAAATCATTTGAGATTTGAAAAAGTCATATATGTTATTATTGGACGAGGAAATTCTAATTTTTGGTCAAACTTTCAGTGCATGGAATCAAATGAACATAAAAGCTTATTCGACTTTTTATGTTCGCGCTTTTCTAGACCTATCATAAGGATGCCTCGAGGTGTATTATTTTTTTACATAAAGGCTCAGAAACAATTTTCGGCCCGCAGTGAGGCAAAAGTTCAAATCAGCGAGGTAAAAGTTTGACCCATATATAAATCCACGGAAAAAAATGAAATTTTCCTATAATCTACACATTATCTTCAAGTTAAGTGATTTTTGCCTAGTCAAGCTAAGTAAAAAGTCTCCTAAATTTCACATTTTCACTTAGTTTTCCAAAAAAAAAACAGCTATTTTTGGGTAGATTACAATAAATCCTGGTTTTGGGCAATATTTTGACAAAAATGTAGTATGTATTTTTCTGTCAACATAAGTTTATGGCTGGTAAAAAGTATGTCTGTCATAAAAGTGTCGATATTATGTGTTTCAGTCAGCGAACTTTTGCCCCACACTAGATTCTAACTCTTGTTCGACTGGTGACGCGAAAGTTTGTTGAAGACAATCAGTTTTGAAACTGTTATAACTAAAAATGAGTGAATGTTTTGAAACAAATTTGTTTTGCATAATTATAGCTTATGTGTTTAAGGTTCACTGTGTGGCATTTATTTCCTTTTTCTGGCATTTATTTATTTATTTTTCTGGAAATTTTGATTATATTACACAGGTCGAACTTTTGCCCCACCTCACTCTAGTGGATGAACTTGCGGAGGAATAATTGATGTATAAGGCTTTGAACACACTCCCAAAAAAATATGTGAGCATTGGAAGCATGGGAAAATTCATTCACTCACCCAAACGCAACCGATTAAAAATAGCAAAATATCTGCTGCCACCGAATGTTAAGTGACAGCCGAACGCTGTTAGAATGAGCACAATCTCGAAGAATAGCAAACGATTGAGATAAACAGAAAATCAAAAAACTCACCTCTCTAAAATAGGAGACACGAAAGTACGGAGCCGGTAGTGAATCATTCTGTTGCCGTTTTTCTTCCAACTTGTCGCTCGGCGAATAAGTAGAAAGCGCATTGCAAATTGAAACACTCAGCATGGTTGGAGAAACGACAACCTCGCTCTTGAGTGCGTGTGGAGGTGATCGCTCACTATAATGGAGTAAATGTTTCCCATGCTGAAGAGCGAAACGAATGACATAAATTTGTGTCGAATCTTAAATACGTTTGTGTCTGATTCGGGAAATGTCGATCCATTGTTTTCGTGTCCTTTAACATAAAAAAATTACAAGTTTTTTGATCAATACATCTTCAAGGATTTTTGGATATGTAATGAAAAATCATTTGTTTCAAAAAATTGTTCATTTTTGTACAAATTTGATACAAATTTTAATGGTAATAGGTGTTTTGAGGATATATTTCAGGCATACAAACTTTTAGGCTGACACCATGTCCAAACCCTTGTTAACAACTCAAATTCCGGGTTAATCCGGGATGCCTGAATATTTGAGTGGTTCAAAAAATCGTTTTTGCTCCACACCGCTCATTTGATTCTAGATCAAATTCTGAGTGTCCTCCCAAAATTTGAATTCATTCAGATTAAAACTGAGACTGCACAAGCTCTTCAAAGTTTATATGGGAATTACTATGGGAAAACCAAGCAATTCACTCAATCGGTCATAGTGTTTGCCCATGTGCTCTTGGGGATTAGAACTACGTTGAAACTGTGAGATACAATAGTCAGCTACAGCTTTGCCGAAGACCGTTTTTAAATCGGACGGCTCAGTAATACTGACACGATAAACAAACTTATAGCAACAGTGTCCTCCAGGTTTGGAGATCATTTACATGAGTTTTATTATTCACCGATATCCTCCCGATCTCATCAGAACAATAGCAGTACACAATAAATAGACTCGCATGATGTGCTGCAAATCATGATTGTTACAGAGAGCGATAAGTGAGAGATTCTCTCAATTTTCTCAAGATGCAATCCCTAAACATGAAAAATACCTTTCTCGTAAAAGTCGTGGGTTCAAATCAAATCAGAAATGTATAAGGATTACCCAAAAAATGAACTAAAGGATAAATTTACGGAAGAACATTGACAGTTTTCCTGAAGTTATCCCTAGAGAAAATTCGGAGGTGGTCTTGAAAGAAATTTCTTGTCACATTAATACATCAATGTAAAATTTTTTCAAAACCTCTAAGGCAGGCCTGCCCAACCAAATTCGTTTAGTGTTCTGGCAAAATGTTACATAGCGTTATGATGTAATCTTCCCCAGGATTCTAGGAAATTTTGTATTGAGTTCGTTGAAAATCCTGGCTTTGGAATCCTGTTAAAAATTCTGTGAAAATCTTGCCAATGTTAAGACTGATTTGCTGCTCACAAGAAAAGTAATCGCCTATCTCGATGCGTGGGAAATAACTTGCATGAAATGGTAAAGAAAATCACAATTCTTTAATCGCAGTACTCAGTTGAGAAAAAATGTCATTTCAAATGGGGCTCTCTGAAGTTTTTTTTCTACCCATCCACTCAAGGAACGAAAGTCGTGTCCAGAATTCTTAAAAAATCCTGTTCAAGATTTTGTAAAATGCCCGCCTTTTCTATAATCCTATCAAGGATAAATGTCGAATGAATGAATGTAGAAGGAAGTCATGGTAGGAACATTGTTGAAACACTCCAAATTGGAGATTTTGAATTTGAATCATCCATACAATTCAATATCGAAGAAGGTTAAAAAACAAAACAATTTAAATAATTACTAAGCAAGAATATGATATTGACACTAAATTGAAAATTAAATAGGCTTGGTATGTTCTAACTTTGGGTTGGTAGAATATTCAGCAGGCAAAATATAAGAAGAATCTTCGAACCCTCCGCGGGCCGCATAAAATGGAGTCGAGGGCAGGATGCGGCCCTCGGGCCGTACGTTGGGCAGCCCTGCTCTAGAACGTATTTCATTAACAAATGGTCGGTAAGAAAAAGTCAACCGATACCATTTTGTCTCAAATTCCGAACAGACTCATGTTCCAAACACTCGGTTTTTGTACAGCGATCTGGTTGAAATGTTTCACTGAAATATGTCATCAAATTTTCAACAAATGGCAGTCATTTGGAAAAAAAAATCAATGTATTTCAATTTATTTTATTCTTTGACTCTTTAGCTCGAGATCAGTAATATTAGCTCAGTTTAATTTATTTCCAAAATCATTCATAAGAATACAATTTACTCGTGCTGTTCGGAAATCAAATCAATATTCCTTGATAATTAAAAAAGCTCCCATTCAAATGAGGCATTCAAAAACATACATGCTTTAATATAATAAGAAAGACTTTGGGATACTTTGAAATATGATATAACAATAATTAAGTGACAACTAATCTGGCAACACTGCCCACGCGAGCCTGCAAAATATCCACGCGTCGATGTCTCTGGGACCCATCGATTGGCTAAGTCCTTCGCGGCAGTAAACAGTAACAGCAGGCAGCAGGAGGCTTTCAAAGCCCCCCGATCGTTCGGTGACCGTAAGCCAAATAGTACCTAGAGAACTCATCGTGCTCTGCACTTTTGGCATCGTGCTTAACGTGCTTCGGATGACACTGACACTGTGCTCCCGTTGTAAAATATTTGCTGGAAAGTCGTGAACCTATAGAAAAAGGAGAAATTATTTGAAACCCAATCTATGGACCAATAAACAAACAGCACAGCACAGCATCAACCCGAGCTGTAATAACAATCCTATTCAATATCAATGTGAATGAAAACCGGAGTTCATCCACGACGTCGACGATGACGACGACGACGCAAAAGAGGAGTGAGTGAGTGGAGTTCGTGAACGTGTGCCGCCAGAGAAGAGAGAAGTGAACGGATTGTGTTTTAAGTTCTGCGATCTCCAGCCGAGTTTTGGGTCGATTATTGTTCGGTGTGTCCCAAAAGAGCAGTTAAAATAATGGTTATGATTGCACGCTCAAAGTGCCGTTCAATTGTTGTGAAGTGTCCCCCGAAATGGTGATGATGGGCGATGAAGATGTGGCGATAAAGCCGTTTCGGAAGATGTCCCGACGGGATCCCTTAGAATGCTTGGTCCAATACTGTTTGGGTGGGTGATGATCCGAAACCGAAGTGATTCGAAAAAACGAGGGGCAAATGAGCTTGCACCACAATCTAATGATGAAGTTATTCGATGAAAGTGAAAACGACAGCTGCAAAACCGTTTGAAAGTGAAAATGTAGGTAGACCACAGTGCTTCGCAGACCGATAGTATAAGAAAAAATCTCCATTAAATCTGTGCTCACCAGTCGTTTTCTATAGCTAAGTAAGACATGTAGCTGAACTGATAATTGAACCGTAGAGCCCGTTTTGAAGTAATGCCCTTTTGATGGTACAAGTCCAAAATTTCAAAGGAATTTGGAGATATTCTTCATCGTGATTACCTTAGCATCAAAAATTGATTGTAAGTTGGTTTGTTTAGGAATTTGTAACCTCTGGGAGGAGTTTTGAACCAAGAGATCAACAATATTTATATGTGTACGTTTTGTGCCGTAAACATTAAAAGCATTAATTTTTAACTAGCTTATCCAACGTGGCTAGGAACGTTCCAACGGAATTTGAAAGTGTCTGTAAAAAAGGATAACTGACATCAACACATGCTTAATACTTATGACTGCAACATCGCCAAAACACTCTGACCATACTCCACTGAACATGCTTCTATGATGTTCTAACTACAAATAGTCTTAAATGATGTTGCATTTTTCTCAAATTTAAACAGCTATTTAGTGTAAAAATCTTTTGTTGGTCAATATTTCTTGTAAAACATATCAGAGCGTTACTGACAGACATAAAACAGGATTTTAAATACCTGTATGGTCAACGATAAACCGTAGGGTAATTCGCTAATTGTTGAACGCTACCCAAATGTTGAACGATCTGTAGAAACCATGTTAAAACAGGAAATTGAACCATTTTCAAACAGTTTCAATAAATTATACAGATTATTTTGTAAATTAGCTGTACTATTAGACATAATCAATTTAATTAGCACATTAATTTCTTAAACGAAATATTTATTGAAAATTTTTGTCGGTAGGTGAAACGAAAATTTCAATTCTCTTAGAAAAAATCTTAAGCTGGGGCTGCTATGAAATAAGCTGTGTGGTAAAACATACTACGTATATTGGGTTAAACACGATATCACGATATCAGTAAAAGTCTGGTATATATTAAAAAAGAGTATCGCCGAAAACGATTCCATTGTCAAAATATCCATAAGTGTTTTCAAATCGGTACAATTGATGAAATACTATAAAGAATGCTGAATTTTCTTACGAAATTGCCTACCTGTAGGCGTATTCAGTAGTTCCAGTTATTTTTTATTTTAAAATAATTAAAAAAAGATAAATGACTTGTAGGAATTTGGCCTTCATATTCTGTTTCAGGGGCCATGATTTTTGTAAGTAACGACATTTCCATTATTATTGAGTGCTTCGTGAAGCCCAAGCAGGACAGTTCGGTTTTGCGTCGTCCGATAAATTTGGCTCACGGTTTCGCGCATGTTTTCGTCGCCGGAGATTTTTTTTTCCTGTTTTCAAGCGTCTTGCTGGGTAGTGCTTCGTGAAGCCCAAGCAGGACAGTTCAGTTTTGCGTCGTCCGATAGATTTGGCTCACGGTTTCGCGCATGTTTTCGTCGCCGGAGATTTTTTTTTTCCTGTTTTCAAGCGTCTTGCTGGGTAGTGCTTCGTGAAGCCCAAGCAGGACAGTTCGGTTTTGCGTCGTCCGATAGATTTGGCTCACGTTTTCGCGCATGTTTTCGTCGCCGGAGATTTTTTTTCCTGTTTTCAAGCGTCTTGCTGGGTAGTGCTTCGTGAAGCCCAAGCAGGACAGTTCGGTTTTGCGTCGTCCGATAGATTTGGCTCACGGTTTCGCGCATGTTTTCGTCGCCGGAATTTTTTTTTTTTTTTTTCCTGTTTTCAAGCGTCTTGCTGGGTAGTGCTTCGTGAAGCCCAAGCAGGACAGTTCAGTTTTGCGTCGTCCGATAGATTTGGCTCACGGTTTCGCGCATGTTTTCGTCGCCGGAGATTTTTTTTTTCCTGTTTTCAAGCGTCTTGCTGGGTAGTGCTTCGTGAAGCCCAAGCAGGACAGTTCGGTTTTGCGTCGTCCGATAGATTTGGCTCACGTTTTCGCGCATGTTTTCGTCGCCGGAGATTTTTTTTCCTGTTTTCAAGCGTCTTGCTGGGTAGTGCTTCGTGAAGCCCAAGCAGGACAGTTCGGTTTTGCGTCGTCCGATAGATTTGGCTCACGGTTTCGCGCATGTTTTCGTCGCCGGAATTTTTTTTTTTTTTCCTGTTTTCAAGCGTCTTGCTGGGTAGTGCTTCGTGAAGCCCAAGCAGGACAGTTCAGTTTTGCGTCGTCCGATAGATTTGGCTCACGGTTTCGCGCATGTTTTCGTCGCCGGAGATTTTTTTTTTTTTTCCTGTTTTCAAGCGTCTTGCTGGGTAGTGCTTCGTGAAGCCCAAGCAGGACAGTTCGGTTTTGCGTCGTCCGATAGATTTGGCTCACGTTTTCGCGCATGTTTTCGTCGCCGGAGATTTTTTTTTCCTGTTTTCAAGCGTCCTGCTGGGTAGTGCTTCGTGAAGCCCAAGCAGGACAGTTCGGTTTTGCGTCGTCCGATAGATTTGGCTCACGGTTTCGCGCGTGTTTTCGGCTCCTAAGATTTTTTTTTCTGTTTTGGAGCGTCTTGCTGGGTAGGTATTTGGAAGGCACAAGCAAGACGGTTTGTTTTCGGGACGCCAAGAAGTTTTGCTGTCAGTATCAGTTTTGTGTTCAGTCGAGGATGGATTACCAACTGGTGAGTTCGTTTCATTCTTGTGATAACACATATTTTCTTGAAAGCGTAACTTTTAAGTAATTTTAAAACAAACTTTGTATGGTTCGTCACTATAAGTGTCGGCATTATGTTTTTTTCTTATACAATTTCAATATACATATATTTGTCTCTTTTATACGTTATTAAAAATTATCTTTTGAATTGTTCGACATTGTGAATGTTGACGTATATTTTAAAACTTGTACCATATCGAGACAAAATGCACAGTAATACTAATATGTAATTTTCAAACAAACTATGTATAGTTCGTCACTACAAGTGTCGGCATTATTCCTGTTTCATATAATTTAAAATATATACATGTAATTTTCAGTTTTCGTCATTAATAAAAACATCTTTTGAATAGAGTAGTGTTTGATCCTTCGACCTTGACACTTGCTCCTGCTGGGGCGGGTGATGAGGGCAGGATCAAACATGTCGCGCGTCGGTAGTGAAGCGGTGAAAAAGTGATCGGTTCGTTAGTAGTGTTTGATCCTTCCACCTTGACGCTGGCTCCTGCGGTAGCGGGTGATGAGGGCAGGATCAAATATGTCGCGCGTCGGTAGTGAAGCGGTGAAAAAGTGATCGGTTCGTAAGTAGTGTTTGATCCTTCGACCTTGACGCTTGCTCCTGCGGGGGCGGGCGATGGGGGCAGGATCAAACTTGTCACGCGTCGTTCGCTCAGAGAAATGAAAAAGCGCCGCGGATCGCTAGTAGTGTTTGATCTATTGATCGCGTCGCTTGCTCTTGCGTGGGCGAGTGACGAACACTTGTTCGGCGTTTAATGCGATTATCGAATTATTTCGCGAATCCGGTTAGGCGTGATTATATCATGGCTCGCATCACCAAACATTGGTGACTCCCAGATCTTTACCTTATCCCACTAACCCAATATCCTCTCCATGACAACCGTGGAGATGCAGAGGTGATCTCGGTCTCTAGTAACAACGGTAGTCACACTAACATTCCTTCCATTCCCCGATGACCGTAAGGACGTGGCCGGCGCCGTTATTGACTTTTAAATTTGAGCTCTCGATTTGTGCACATTGAAGAATTGTAAGCTAATCCCAAGCCCCATTCATTAATTCCCTGTGCAACTTCGATTGTTCTGGTCAATCACGGAGTAGCAACTACGAATTGTACGGTCATCTATGCTTATGCTTATGCTTATGCTTATGCTTATGCTTAACGACATTTCCATTATTATTGAACATGTGTTTACATGGGTGATCAATGTTACCCCATATCACGTTTTTTAAGCTTTTCGTGTTTTTTTTCTAACAAATTACATTTGAGTTAATAATTTAAACCTGAACAATAATGAAAAATTTGCACATTTACCTACTATACTCTTTTTGAACAAACTCTAAACAATTTAAAATTTTATCACACTAAAATGGGTATTTAATCTTCATTTTATTATCAGCATAATCAAACGAAGTTACATAACGCGACCTGTACCACGTACTGGGGAGTCGTAGGATCAAAGCTCACCAGAATGACCCATTTTTTTAAATATAATTTTGCTCATCAATTTGTTTAAATTGACAATTGTGTCCATGAACTTCAGGTGTTTCTATAATAATAATATTCAAACTTTTGCGATTTGTCCACATTTGGAGAAGATTTGGAACTTTTCATGAAAATATAGACATAGAGTGGCAAAGGAAACTGGAACAAATTGCATGGACTTACAAAGGGATAAGAGGTTTGCTACATAAAAGGGTCCGCGCATTTTATCGATTTTTAGAGGAAATATCTAGTTACAGAAAATGGAATAAGGACAGCTGACTGGAATAATGTGACCAAGTTGGGTAACCAACATATTTTGGACCCTTTGGACCATTTTATAACAAATTCCACAATTTAAATGGAAAGACCAACTTAGTTCGCATGTCATTTTGATTGATAGCACCAGGGGTTTTCAGCCTTTTTGACTCGCGGAGCACTTTTTGGAATAAAACTGCTGCGCGGGCAACCTGAAAATTTCTAGAATACGAATCTGGAGAACCAAATATTTGTTTCAGCTGAAAACTTGATGGATTGGCTCCTGGTGGTTGGGAATTTATCGATTCAAATCAAATGGATGTTCGGTTCTCCAAATTTTACTCGAGAAAATTTGGCTTCGATTCATCTTCACCTTAATTTTTATTTTATTTTTAACTTTTAATTTTAATCTGAAACGATTTGTTTTATCTGGTTGAGCAACCATATTTTCATGCAGAAATTGTGACAATTAAACATCTAAAAATAACTAAAAAAAACTTGTTTTTTGTCAAATATTTCGAAATAGGGGTTCTGGGTCATTTGGCCGAATGCCGATTGGCCAAAATTGAAATCAATAGTGAACTACAGTTATCATGCATTTGTAATGAATTTCAAAGCTGAGTTTCAATGAACAGTTCATTCTTAAAGAATAATCGTCATTGTTATACAACTCTTTAATATTAGTTCAAGAAACAGTCAATGCTGAAAGAAGAACATCTTAAATGTAAGAAAATGTTCACTACACTATGCTAGCGGTAATAGTTGCCAGCAGAGGTTTTCGCATTGCGTTTGTAGTTAGCTTTTGACAGTAACTAAAATGGTTTGCGAATTATTTGTCCTTCTGTAGCATCGGTTTGCTTCAATGTTTCAAATCGTACTAAGTACATAAATTGATTCATAATTCTAGCAACCACGAATTTTATCCTCTTCTTTTCACAACGGACAAATAGTGAATTTGACATAAGTGTTCACCGAGTCGTTCGATTTGCGGATATACGCAAGCAACGGTGCGTATTTAATTTTGGATGAGAATGACATATCACTTAAGTTAATCCTTGTGCTAAAAATATGTTTTTAATAAGACTCTTTATGAGCGTATCAAAAGCCATAATTCTACTATGACTATGAACTAAAATAACTATGAAAAATAATCAAATATGAAAGAACACCCTGCACAAAAGAAGGAAAGATCTCTTATAAAAATTCAAGCAAAAGTAATGCAAATAATTATTATGTCAGTATAACTACAAAGAATTACCGAAGATTCAAAAAAGGTAAAATTCCCAATAAAAATATTAGCCCAATTTTTGGCAATAGTTATGGAACCAGTACAAATCGAAAGAATACACCACCTAGTGACTCAATTTTGTGTTGAATTAACCAGAATTGAGTATTTTTTTGCTTATGAAATCAAGGACAAACTAATGTATGGAAACCTGGGAAAATTAGTCAAAATTGAATAATTGGGTTCATCTACGGAATTGCGTTGAAACAATCCAAAATTTAGTTGACCCGCTTTTTCGTGTCGGCTACAGATAACTTGAGAACCTTGAGAACTTGAATCATGTTTTGACGGAACATTGCATCTGATAATCATGGTAAATGAAAACCCGATCAAAAACTCTGATTTCCTTTGAAATTGTAAGCTAATTGTAAACATTAGAAACGTGTAACTTCAAAACGGGTCCTATGATTTTAAATTTTGCCAATACATGTACTTAAGCCAGAGAAAACGGCTAGTGGGCACATTTTTTATGGAAATTGTTTTCCTACCTAACGGTCTGAGGAACACCGTGCATACTGCGTTGGGTTATGCTGGCCGGCCGCTGCCGCGTGGGGATAGGAGAGCGACTTGGCGCGTTTAGTGTTCTTATTTAGACTAATTTCTACGTGCCAACGATCGAATTGAACACAAGACACTGACTGCTGCAATGTGACGGGTGCATGCCGATGCCGCTGAACCGGACTGGCACAGTCCAGGTGTAAATGGAGAGCTTTTGCTAAACGCAACTTTTGAACTCATGTATGTACGCATGTTACTTACGGGACCGGTCGTGACAACGAGAAACATGCGTTGCATAAATGATACAAAATCATGGTTCAATTAGAGCGATTAGTGAGTCCAACTTTAGACCTCGGGGAATGTTAGGTTTCATGGAAACTGAGGTCTATTGATACAGTTCGGTAACATGCAAAATGAAGACATTGATGCAATTCATTCCATAAATTTTACAGAACAACAATCATCATTTTGACTTGTGAATTGCAAATCTATTTCTTTTCAAAAGATAGACGCACTTCACGCCAACTCGAACAGATAATGGCAGTACCCTCTCAGATTTCAACTAAACTTACTGGATGTGTAGATCTTGACTATGTAAGTCACTAACAGAGTATGCAACTTGTTTTTCCCAAAATTTATCTGGACTATCTTTTGAAAAGGGTCAAACTTTTAAACCCGTTTTTCTATCAACATAATGTAATGGAAAAATACCAACTCCTACATAAAAGTTTGGTATGGATGCCTTGTAGACAATAGTCTAAATTTATGAATAAAAATACAAAAAACGACCGGTTGAAACGAGATGACAGAACTGAAGACAAGCAGCCCTTAACAAAATGAATTGAAACTTTACTCCAACGTTTTGAAGAGACGTTGGACTTGCTCAATGCTAGCACTCCTTGAAAATGTTCGTTCAACAATATTACAGCCAAAAATTACATAATCCTTATCTCGGCTTGAAAACACAATCATTTCTTCTTGGTGACGACGAAAACAGTATTAATGTACATAAGAAATAGCTGCTTCCAATATATCAGTTCCCCTTTATGGTAGTTCAAAAATAAACCTCGAAAATGACAAAAAGGAAGCTTAAAACCCGATTTACAACCAACCCGAAAAATCTCCGGATGATTTTCCCGTCCGCAAAGTTGAAAGTTTACGAACCGGAAACCGCTTTTTTGTTGCTTGGTAAACTCCTCCTCGTGGCGGAACAATTCCGTTGTCCTTTCGAATGTGTGACGATTTGTTCCCATCGAAAGCCATAAAATACAAATAATAATAGCGAAATCGTTGAGGGGGAAGGGGACCGGCATCGATAGGGCAGAAACACGACAAGTGAAGAGGTTTCGATGCGGCAGGGCTGGTAGCAGGAATATTATAAATTGAGTTTTGGAAGCATTAGGAGAAATCTTTCATTTTTGCAAGTATGAAGGAACAAATCCAAACTATTTTGCAATCTACTACAGATGACACGCAGGCTTCGTCCTTTGGCGGAGGGGTCTGTGTCATCCGCAAACAAAGACTTTTGACATCCCTGAGGTAACTCAGGTAAGTCAGATGTGAAAATATTGTATAATAGTGGTCCCAGAATGCTGCCTTGATGATCATTAGCTCTTACAGCAAGCTTGTCAGACCTGGAGTTCTGGTAATTAACCTGAAGTGTACGATTTGACAGACAACTTTGAATTATTCTAACAATGTATGTTGGAAAATTGAAGTTATTTTTTTTAATTTTGCGATCACACCTTCATGCCAAACACTGTCGAATGCTTTTTCTATGTCTAGAAGAGCAAGACCAGTAGAATAGCCTTCAGATTTGTTGGAACGGATCAAATTTGTTACACGTAAAAGTTGATGAGTGGTCGAATGTCCATGGCGGAATCCGAACTGTTCATTGGCAAAAATGTTCGTTGATGTGGACCATCATTCTGTTCAAATTGACCTTTTACAAAAAGTTTACTGATGGAGGAAAGCAAACTGATTGGACGATAGCTAGAAGCTTCTGCAGGATTTTTGTCTGGTTTCAAAATTGGAACAACCTTAGCATTTTTCCATTTGTCAGGAAAATATGCTAATTGAAAACATTTGTTAAATATCTCAACTAAAAATGATAAGCTACTTTCTGGAAGTTTCTTGATGAGAATATAGAAAATTCCATCATCGCCAGGAGCTTTCATATTTTTGTTTTTTTAAATAATAGTTCTCACTTCTTCCAAATCAGTCTCCAAGTCATTTTCGAAAATGTTCTCTTGATGAAGAATATTTTCGAAGTCCTGAGTAACATGATTTTTAATTGGACTAGTTAGTCCTAAATTAGAATTGTGCGTGCTTTCAAAATGCATAGCAACTTTTTGAGCTTTTTCGCAATTAGTTAGTAAGAATTTGTTTTCCTCTTTCAATGCCGGTATTGACTTCTGGGGTTTTTTTTTTAAATTTTAGATAATTTCCAAAAGGGCTTAGAGCCAGGGTCCAATTGAGAAATTTTATTTTAAAAATGTTTGTTTCTTAATTGAGAAAATCGATATCTTTCTGCAAAATCTGCAATATAATTTTCATAGCAGGATCGCGAGTGCGTTGAAATTGCCTTCTCCTTGAGGAATTTCTCCAGGAGTTCCTTCCTACAGAAATTTATTCAGTAGTTCCTTCAGGAAATCCTCCAGAAGTTCCTTTTGTAATTCCTCCATTCCTCCTTTGGTAATAACGCCAGGAGTTCCTTCAGGAATTTCTTCTGTAGTTCTTTCAGAAAATCCTCCATAAGTCCCTTCAAGAAATCCTGTTGGAGTTCCTTCAGGAATTCCTCCAGGATTTCCTATAGGTATTCCTTCAATAGTTCCTTCAGAATATTCTGCAGGAGTTCCTTTAAAAAAAACCTCCAGGAGTTCTTTCAGGAAATCCTCCAGGAGTTTCTACAGGCAGTTCTCCAGGAGTTCCTTCAAAAAATCCTCCAGTAGTTCCTTCAGGAAATCCTCCGGAAGTTCCTTCATGAAAACCTCTTGGAGTTCCTTTTGGAGTTTCTTCATGAATTCCTCCAGGAGTTCCTCCAGGAATTCCTCCAGTAGCCTTTAGAGTGTCTTCAGGAATTCCTACAGAAGTTTCTTAATTAAATCCGTCTGTAGCTCCTTCAGGAATTCCCCCAGATGTTCATTCTGGGATTCCTCCAGAAGTTAATTCGAAAACTATGTGTACCTTCAGGAAATCCTTCAGGGGTTTCTTCAGCAATTCCTTCAGGAGTTCATTTAGGAACTACAGGAGTTTCTCCAGAAGTTCCTACGAAAATTTGTTTAGACATTCCTTAAGGAATTCCTCCAGGAGTTTCTTCAGGTATTCCTCCAAGAGTTCATTCAAAAATTTCTCAAGGAATTCCTTCAGGAATTTTTCCAGTAGTATTTTAAGAAATTTTTGCAAGAATTCTTATAGGAATTCATTCAGGAACTCCAGGAGTTCCTTGAGAAATTTCTCAAGTAGATTCTTCAAGAAATTCTCCAGGAATTCTTTCAGGAATTCAGGTTTTTTTAGGATGTCCTCTAGTAGATCTTTCAGGAAATCCTCCAGGAAGTCCTCCAGGAGTTCCTTCAGGAATTCCTCCAGGAATTTTTTCAAACTCCTCTTAAAGGTACTCTTCCAGGAACTCCTGGAGGAATTCCTGAGGGAACTACTGGAGGAATTTCTGAAGTAAATCCTGAAGGAACTCCTGGAAGAACTCCTGAAGAAACTCATAGAGTAACTCCTGTAGGAAGTCCGGGAGGAATTCCCGAATGAATTGCTGGAGGATTTCTTGAAGAAACTCTTGGACGACTTTCTGAAGGAACTCCTGGAGGAATTCCTGAAGGGACGTCTGGAGAAATTCCTGTAGAAACTACTGGAGGATTTCCTAAAGAACTACAACTACAGGAGGAATTCCTGGAGGAATTCATGAAGGAACTCCTGAAGGGTTTCTTGAAGAAATTCCTGTAGGAAATCTTCCGGAAGTTCGTTCAAGAAATCCTCTAGGAGTTCCTTCAGGAATTCCTTCAGGAGTTCCTTCATGAATTCCTCTAGGAGTTCCATTGGAAATTCCGCCAGTAGTTCTTTAGGATATATTTCCATGTAGAAACATGAATTTCTTCAGGGGTTCCTTCAAGAATTCCTTCAGGAGCTCCTTCAGCAATTCCTCCAGGAGTTCCTTCCTATAGAAATTACTTCAGAATATCCTACAGGAGTTCCTTCATGAAATCCTCCTGCAGATTTTCTAAAGAAATACTAGAGATTCTTTATAGAAATAATTAGGCATTTCTGAAGAAGTATATTGGGAGATTGTTCCAAGAAATCATGTGTAAATTTTCTTGGCGTTTCAGTAGACACATTTTGGCATTTCTGCAGGTAGCTTTCCTCTTCTAGGAGTTCTGCAAAAAAATACACAAAAATACAAAAAAAAAATCTATTCAAAGGTATTGCTTTAAAACATTACTGTTTTGATCCTATAATTCTTGAAATAATTCTATCTTAAACTAATCAAAGGTTTCCTCAAAACAAACTTTCAAGGGTTCTATTGAGCATTCGTCTAACAATACGACATGTCATAATCATCGATTTCTCTAGATATCCATCAGAAAAATATATAAAATCAAATAAAATGATTATAGGGATAGAAACTCCTGAAGGGATTATTGAAGGAACTTCTGGTGAAATTCTTCGAGGAATTCTTGGAAGAATTCCTGGAGAAATGTTTGGAAGGATTCCTAAAGGAATATTTGAATTCCTAAAGGAATATTGAAGAATTCCTGAAGGATTATTTAAAGAAAATCCTAGAGGAATACCTGGAGGAACTCCTGAAAAAACACCTGGAGGAATTCCTAAACGAACTCCTGTGGAGATTTCCTGTAGAAATTTCTGGAGGAACTCGTGGAGAAATTCCTGAAGGAACTTCTGGAGGAATATTTTGAGAAATTCCTGGAGGAATATTTGCCGGAATACCTGGACGAACCCCTTGAGTAATCGCTAAAGAATGTACCGGTGGAATACTCTTCCCATAAATGCATATCAGTCTCACGTTTGCTGAAATTCGTATTCACATGGGACAATTATGCGTTTATGGGCAGTACTGTATCCATTTGGTTACAAATTGTTGATTTTTGTTTTTGTTATACACAGTCAGTGACATAAGTTAGTCACCAAATGCTGTTTTTTATACAAAATGCCCAAGTTTGGGGTGCTGTATCTCAGCTTCTGGTAGTCCGAATTGGCTGAAATTTGGATGACGAACTACAAATAACTTGAAATTTTGCCTGTAAGGGAATTATTACATTGCAGTCATTGAACATAGAGGGTTGTTCAAAGACAAAAGTAAGTAGTGGAGGAATATCCGGAGAAGCTCGTGTAGTAATCCTTGGAAAAACTCCTGGAGGAATTCCTGGAATACTATTAAAGGAATTCCTGGAGAAATATTTGGAGGAATTTTAGGAGAAATATTTGAAATACCTGGAGGAACACGTGGAGTAATGGCTTGAGAAACTCTTGAAGGAATCCCTGGGAAAAATCCTTAAGGAACTGCTGGAGGAATTCCTGGAGGAATATTTGGAGGAATACTTGTAGTAATCCCTGGATTTCCCTTGAGGAAAATCTGGAGTTATGTCTGGAGAAACTCCTGGAAAAATCCCTGAAGGAACTTCTGGAGGGATTGTTTAAGGAACTCCTAAAGAATTTTTTAACGATACTCCTGGAGCAATTCCTGAAGGACCTCCTGGGAAATATATGGAGCAAATCCTGCAGAAACTCCTAGACAGATTCCTGAATGAACTCCTAGAAGATTTCTTGAAGGAACTTTTTGGAGGAATTCTAGAAGAACTTCCTAGATGAATTCCTGAATGAGTTTCTGAAACAATATCTTCAGATATACAATGAAAAATTCTTCAAGGAAGCCTGGAGGAATACGGCGAAGAACTTCTGGAGGAATTCATTAAGAAACTTCTGTAAGGATACCAAGAACACCTGGAGGACCTCCTGTAGGAATTTTAAACTTTGTTAGCTCCAATCACATTACTGTTAGCCTCACATCAGCATTACCAGAGATCGAGACGATTGAACAAAGGCCAAAGGATTGCCAAAATCGATAACCCCGCAGCTACAAATCTATCCATATCAACTACACATTCGCAAAGGATTCACGACATTCAGCCAAACAATTCTCTGTTCAACAACATAAATGGCATGGCTAGGCGAAATTTCTGGTTGAAATCTGAACGACAATTTTGTAGGAAATTATATTAAATTCATTGAGAAGAAACTGGTTGTTCCTTGGATGAATTACTCCTGCACTTTCTTGAAAATTTCCTAAAGAATCATTGGAAGAAATCATTGTGGAATCTTTAAAGTAATTTCTGTGAATTGTCGCTTATATTGAGCTGATTGGTAATCCAATCCGCATGGTTATAAAATTAATTAACTCATTACGCGTGGTAAAGATGGACAAATTATGGGTGAAATTATGAAAAAAAAATCCACGTGCTCGACTGGGAATTCCTGCTAAGCACGTGGATTTTTTTCATAATTTCAGGCATTATTTGTCCATCTTTACCACGCGTAATGAGTTAATTGAATTAATTTCTGTGGTTATCCTTAGTAAAATTCCAGGTTGAATTTTTGAAAGTTACTGAAACCAAACTCGTAGAGGGAATCCTAAAAAAGTTCGTAAAGTATAAGGATGGGAATTAACATTTTCACTCGAAGTGCACAGTTTACCAGCTCTCACATTATTGAACAATAATGACGGCCAAGTCTTTACAGTCAGTCGATATAGGGAAGGAATGTTAATGTGTGATGATTGTTGTTGTAATTTAATTCTAGAGACCGAGAATACCTCTGTATCTACACAATAATCACGGGAAGGGCGTTGATTAGTGAGGGAGGAAAAGTATTTGAAAGTCACTTTTGGTCTGTGATGCAATCCATGGATAAGGAGGGAAAATACAACTGATACTTAAAACTAGTTTTGTATTTTGTATCGCAGTGAAAAGATACTTATTAGAAGAAGTTTAAAATCCATCATTGAACACGAATATAATTTCGCACACGAACAATGCGAACAGAACACGATTGATCTTCATTCCGTCGCTCACTACACAGGAGCATGTAAATGAAACAAAAGACCACACACTACTCTCTCCAATAAAACTCATGAAGGAGTCTTAGGAGTATTATCAAAAGCATACTTTGGAAAAAAAGAATCTTAAAAAACAATGAAAACATTTAAATAACAATACGAGCAGTAATATTCATCCTAATATCATGAAGAATCCCCAAAAAATGTTTGGTCTCCTATTTCAGGCAACAGGTCTCCAAAGTTCCTATTTCCAAGACACTTAGTCCCCACCAGCCCTGGATGCCGGAACGCAAAAACTTGCTTTGACTCCGGACAAAACCGAACGCCAAAGTAGGTCAAATTGAGCTCCTCTGCCGCTTTGGCTTTGGGGTGGCCATCGGGAGAATCACCGGTGGCGGCAACGAAGACACGGACACAAAAACAAGCCAAACCGCACAAATTTATTGGCAGCTCGCATCAAGTGGATATGTTTTATGGAATGTTGCCGATTGTTTGGACATTGCATGGGTTGGTGGGTGGTTGCAGAAGGGGATCGGCGCGGCGGGCCGAACAAACAAACACCCTTTTTGGGAATTTCGAACCAGCTTGAAAGTGGACCGAGAGTTTGATACAAATTTACGACATCGAGAGCAACGCGTTGATGGGACCGTGAAATGGGGTATACTTGATAATGCGGGTAACATTGAAAAAAGTAAGTTTTTACAAGGGTAAGAGACAAAATTGCAGCCCAGACTCTTTGATTCAAGTGAGGTAGCAAAGTGTGCCGCCTATCGTAGTCGATGTTTCCGAATTTTGTGTATTAAGGCAGACGATCTTGAGCTCCGTTAGGGGAATTAAGGATTTCTTCCAAATTGCAAAGGAACAAAATTGTCGCGTTTTGTCGGAAACTCGTGAAGATCGCGAACTTTTTCTGAAACATCTTGAAGAGAAGAAGCATATATTTTTACTTATGACGACAAAACTGAACGTTTGTTCAAGGTCGTCTTGAAAGGTCTTTCAAGTGACTGTTAGTCATCTAATGAGATCAAAAATGGAATAAATGATTCGTCGGAAAGGGCTTTCTCAAGAATATTATTTAGTTCACATCTACAAAAGTGATCTAAATAATATTAAAGCTTTAGAAATAACAAGACTTATGTTCGATGTCCGTGTGACATGGGAACATTTCCAGAAACCTGAACTTTCATCCGAAAAAGGTCTCAAAGTTATTCCTTTTCACAGTACATCCAGTCCGAATCGGGCGAGCAACAGAAGTGCGATTAATTGTGGAATCGAGATCGCGTTTCAAGCGCGGGTTAATACCAAACTGTGTCTCTGTCACACGTGATTACAGAAAATTACGACTTCTTATGGCAGCAGCAGGAGCCATCGAATAATGGTGATGCTGACAGTAGGTATGTGTCATACTGATGGGCACTTTTCCTACGCTTCGATTGTGCTTATGTGCACTTTTGTAGCAATATTGGCTACCATCATAATAAATATTATTTTCTCATGCTGCTTTTATGGGACGGGTGCCAACCAGAAGCCGGTAGCCGATGAGTTGGGAACTTAAAGGATGATTCCCACATGCAACATCTTCTTCGAGCGTTTCCTTTGGATTGATAAATGTTGTTGCAGCTCTTTTTTTATTGGGTGGAAATCTTTGTTAGGGCATAATAATGGCATAAAACGCAACCTGTGCCAATATAATCACGTCCGTTTGACGGACGTCATATGTTGCGTGATGGTGTTTGGTTTACGATAACCGCAACTGTAAGCGCTACCTTATTCGTCAGGAAAACCCTGATAAGAACTACACGGTGCTCCCCTGACCGTTATTATCAGAAAAAAAAATCTCCATCAAATCTGTGCTCACCAGTCGTTTTCTATAGCTAAGCTGTATGTCTAAGCAAAATTTTAAAAAAATCGTAGGGCCCGTTTTGAAGTTACGCCCTTTTGATTGTATAAGTCCACAAATTCAAAGAAAATCTAAGATATTTGAACGGATTTTTATTGGTCGTGATTATCAGAAGTACTAAACGATCAAAATTTGGTTCGAAGTAGGTGTTTTTAGTTGTTTGTAACCTCTGGGCGGAGTTTTGAATGAAAAAATTGTCGAAATTTTGAGTAACGCCCATTTTTAGGTGTAACTATTAAAATCACTAGTTTTAAATAGATTAATTAGCCATTCTACTACCGGTAAGCATTTTCAAATGTTTTCAATGGCACATTGCAATTACATGCCGTCAAAGTCTTTCACAATTGATCGATTTTCCATAGGCTCAAGCGATCAAGGCATTACGGAGCCAATTTTGTATTGTTGTCGATAGTCATAAATTATTGTTATATCCCAATAAATTGCCTCCGGCTATTCTGGCTAACTTTGAACTGCCCCAGAACTTAAACCTCAATTACTGAGTAATGCAGTATTGGCCAAACTATAGCACTCAAGATGATTGTCAATACTTCAGTCACAGACAAACAGACGTAATACTTCTATTGTTTTCATCATACAGTCGAATAGTGCCCAATTTTAATATTTGTTAGCTGGCCGACGTGCTACTCTTGGCGCTCGCATCGCTTTTGTTCGAGTTTGACGTTTGCTCACTACCGCCACCTAGTTCGCGGTTGGCCAAATGGAGTATTTTTAGCAATGGCGTGGCATACATTACAACATTCAGATAATCTTTAATTTTACCTGTTGCCGGTCTTTTCGATCACGAAAACACATAAGATTCCTGGATAAATGCAATAGTGAAAGAATTGTATGAATCAATCAACCCATTCTGCTGAAACATCAAACATGTCTGCTTGTGGATTACGTGCATTGAACAACAATGCAAAGAATTCGGGGGAGTTGATGGATCTCGAAATTACCGGGATTATGACTTCAACAACTTGGCAAACTGCCTGAAATCTATTAATAGCGGAATGTCGCTCCGCAAATAAACTATTTCCGAAGGTGTAAAATAATCACGGTTTCAGTGCACTTTAGGGGAAACTGAATAGACTATATTTTAATGAAGATAAGGTTTTAAAAACAATTCGATTAAAAACAACAAGAGAAATTATGTAAGCTTGATGATAAATGCTGGTTTTACATGCTATTTAAATAGCTATTCTATTTTTTTGTACAATCATACTTTTAAAAGGGTTTGTCATGCTTGTGAAACATCTTAAATGTCATTTCGTCTTGTTTGCATCGTACTTCCTCAATATTGTTTTATCTGTGAATGGTTTTGAAATCATATCCTCACAAACAAGTTATTTCAATTACAGTGTCACCCATTGGAGAGACGAATGACCGCTTTTGCGGTTAAAGGCTCTTTGAACCAACAAACGAACGAACGACAGTGTCACCCCGTTTAGTGGATAAATATTTTTCTTCAATTTTTTGGACAGTTGATGATGTATTATCAAAGTACATACACACCAAATTTGAAGTTTATTGGAGTTAAACAATTCGTACATATCCTTTTTTGACCCTTTCTCACCCCTAACGACGGTAGGTGACAAAAACAAATATTTAAAATTAGGCTCTGTAAGTGCTACAATTTCAAATTATATTTGACAAAATGATAACGGATGTTCTGCACTCTGCATTATTTTTTCCATTTTTTATCGCTGCTTTCTACTTTGTTAATTTCATTTTATTCTATACCCTGCTACCCATAATCTAAAATTGACGTCAATTTACGCTTCTCTGACGTCAATTTACGCTTCGATATACATGATGAATTGCATGTTAAATAATCTGAATCGTGAGTTTTTTGCTTCACCAAACTATCCAGAATATTGTTGCATGCAAACTAATTTGGTTACATGATGAAATTGGTTCCGTAATGCCTTATAGCACTTGAGCCTATGAAAAATCAGTTAATTGTGAGGGACTTTCGCGGCATGTAATTGCAATGTGTTATTTAAAACATTTGAACATGCCTGACGTTATTATAATGCCTAATTAAAATATTGTAAATTAGTGTCTTTAGTGGTTACACCTCCGAAAGGGCGTAACTCCATATTTTGTTGATCTTCTAATTCAAAACTCCACATATAAGTTACAAATAACATGAAATACATAGTTTAAACCAAATTTTGATGGTATATTTCTTCTGATAATCACGACCAATAAAAATCCGTTTAAATATCTCAGATTTCCATTGAATTTGTAAGCCAGCACAACCAAAAGGGCGTAACTTCAAAACGGGCCCTACGATTTTTTTAAAATTCTGCCCAGACATGCAGCTTGGCTATAGAAAACGACTGGTGAGCACAGATTTGATGGAGATTTTTTTTCTGATAATAACGGTCAGGGGAGCACCGTGACTAGATATCATTTACAGTAATGATTCCTATAATAACATCATTTTTATTTTTTCTAGTTTTTCTTTTTAATAAATATTAAACAGCTAACAAATAGACCAGCTTTTAAATGATAGTTCGAGTGCCTAGTATCGCGCTTAGAAAGTTTAAATGCATGTTCTCTAGTGTGTCTACGCAAATAGTTTAATGTTTGTATGAAAAAAATCCGGTCCAATTTATAGGAAAACTAAATTTCAAATTTTACCTCTAGGTAAGAATCAATTGATTGATTTTTCCATCGAGAGGAAAATTCTATTACCTAACTTTTACCTACGCAGTGTAATACTGCGGAACACGTTTCTGACTAAAACACCAAAATACGGCTATTTATTTAATTATGAATTGCTAAATGTATTGCCGTTTTCTAAAATATCATAGCACGTCTATTCTTTTAGATTGACTGTTAAAAATGCAAAATTTTGACTATTTCAGCGAACTGGCATGCAAGTTTGTCAGCTTTTATGACAATTTACTTGCTTAATTTGCTATAGAATTCAAATTTCATGAGTAGGTATAACAAGACTAATCAACAAAGTTTAAAATACTTCCGTTGGTTAAAAGTTATTTTTTTTTTTTTGGTGATGCAGAAAAGTGTTGTTTTTTTCCATATAAGAGAAACAAATAATTTTGTATGAAAAATGCAAGTATTTTGAAAAAAAAAAAAAATGATAAAATCTAAATTTTATTTTGCAATTTGAACTAAATTATATCTATATTGAAAGTTCAAGTCGTATTTTGCATGCTTGGTGGATTAGATCAAAAAAAAGTTTGATCAATCATACTTTAAAATTCATATAAACATCTATGAAACCAGGGTTTAATACAACTTTCGTGACCTGTAGCTAAAAATTGTGACGTGCTGAAACATATCTGAGAACTGCGTCAGATTTAGCGACCCCAAATCTATTAGCGACACATAACACTGCGGAACATGTTAAGTGTTGCTGAATCCATTGCCGTTTTCAAAAATATCATAGCACGTCTAGTTTTTGAGATAATGGCTGTTGAAAATGCAATAATTGACTATTTAAGCAAACTTGTATGCAAGTTTGCCAGCTTGTAAGGCAATTCATTTGCTTAATTTGTCAAAGAATTCAAACTTTATGCATATAACAATACTTATCAACAAAGTGTATAATACTTTCGATGCGGAAAAGTTATTTTTTGATGGTTTAAAAAAGTATTGTATTTTCCCATGTACAGTCATCTCTCCCTTACTCGATATTGAAGGGACCATCGAGTTAGGGAGGTATCGAGTTACAGAACACAAAAGCAGTGCATTTGCGTTCCAAGGGACCATCGAGTTAGCCATGAAAACCAACTTTTACTATGGTTCTCTAACTCGATATCGAGATACGGAATATCGAGTAAGGGAGAGTTAACTGTAGAAGAAACGAAGAATTTTGTATGGGGACAGCAAGCATGTTGAAGAAATCGATTTAATCTTAATTCAAACGTGTGATTTTAACCAAATTATATCTAAAATGAAACTTCAAGTCGTATTTTGTATGTTTATTGGATAAGATAACTGAAAAGTTTGATAAATTATACCTTTAATTTCATGTAAACATCAATAAAACCATGGCTTTATACAACTTTGGCGACCTGTAGCTAAAAATTATGACGTGCTGGAACATTTCTGTGAATGGCATCAGATTCAGCAAGCCCAAATTTACTAGAGACACATAATTTCATTCTAGAGACATGCAAAAATGTAATTTTTGTTACGGATCAATTACACATCCTTGAGACACGCAATAATGTCAATTTTGTTATGCTGTGTTATCGAAGTTTACGTGAAAATAATTATTATTTTAATTATGAGTTACCAATTAGATTGACTTTAATGAATAATTACCAATTGGATTCATCAAATGATTTTCTCGATATTGCGTTAAGTTGTGATTTGGAAAATGAAGGTTGACGGATGTTCCCAAGGACCAATCTAATCACCACTTTTGTAAACCAACTTATGGACTGTAAGAAAGTAATGAGGTGCAATCAAATTATCTATTCATGCAACATCGTATGGTAAACATGACATCGTATGGACAACAAACAATATTTCAGTTCAATTTCGGATCCCACAGACGCTTCGCAATTTACTACATGGACGACTAACAGCTTTGTTAAAAGCACTAAGGTGATTCAAAAAAATCGTTTTTGTTCCATACCGCTCATTCGATTCTAGATCAATTTCTTAGTTTTTTCATAAAATTTGAGCTAATTCGGATGAAAACAGAGACTGCACAAGCCCTCCAAAGTTTTATGGGAATTGCTAAGAAAAAAGTAAGCAATCATTCAATTGGTCATAGTCTTTGCCCAAGTGCTCTTGAGGGTTAGAGAAACATTAAGGCTCAAGAATCCATCATTCAATCATCAAAAAGAAAAACCAGTTTTTTTCTTTCAAATTCAAAGAAATCCGAATGAAAATCTATCATTGCATTACAGATAGCAAGTGCAACGCAATGATAGATTTTCTTGAACATTGCTTCAATTTTGAGCGAAAAACTGGTTTTGAAAATTTATAAAACGATGATGGTTATTTTCGTCTAAATACCGTTAGATACATCAGTTTCAACTTTGCTGAAGACCGTATACAAATCGGACATCTCAGTAATAAGTTATTGATAACCGAAAGTTCTTCAACACTGCTCATTTATCTTCAGAAAAGGCAACATTGCTGTATCTGGTGCGAAAGATAGCACACGCAAATCATGGCTACTGTGTTCCACTGCACATATGCAGTGATGCCTGCGAGCAGCTCGTCTTCGGCAATATTGTACCTGACGAATGTATCCAACAATATTAGCGTTGCCAAAACTCTCAAGAGCACTTGGGCAAACACTAAAGCTGAATAAACGAATTGTTTGCTTTTCTTATAGTAATTCCCAAGGATGGAAAAAAAATCGTCTCTAGCGACAAAAACACAGTATTTGAACGATCTAAGGGGCCGTCGTTCTTGCAGCAGCATGACTTCAACAGCTCACTACGCGCGCGTAGAACGGATATATGAAGCATCCGATACACTGTTTGTCGTGGGACAAGTAATTTGTCGGATGTTGTTACAAGTAGCGATCAACTTTAATCATGCCGCATTCTCGCTATCATTTTTCGCTTTAACAATGTCAGCACGGTTTCGAAATCATAAACAACATGTCCGGAGTTAAATCAATAAGTAAAAGTGGCAAAATCTTCATAATAATAGAACTTTGATTCGTGAACAATTAATCGCTAGCACACATGCAACACTAGGGCGATTCAAATTTTAAAAATGTTTGAAAATCCAATCTCCCATATGCTCCTTACCATCTTTACCATAAAAATAGTGTCCTGTGAAATTTTCAGCTTTCTGGGTGGTGATTTAAAGGTGGCCCAAAGACAATGTAGGTAGGAAATATGAGACATGTCACGCGAAGAAATAATTAATATATATAAATAAATGGACTTTTTACAAACTGTTTAGCTTGCTGGCGTAGGAGGGGTCCACCAATTTGAAAAAAAAAACGAAAGGATCATCCTTTTGTTTTAACATATACTAGCGATCAGTGACATAAAATTGGGATTCTAACGATATGTGCCGATGGCGGCCTGGTTTCAGCGAGGAATAAACAACACTTTTGAACCTTAAATTATAATTTCTAAAATCAGTACTTACAACTTTAAGACAGCTTCGAAATTTCAATATGTATCTGGTATCATCAACCATACTATAGGAATCTTTACTTCACATCTGAACAGCACTGATTGATTATAACTTATCAAACAATGGCAAAACACCAGCCTCAATCTATTCCCGTTTTTTTGTATAGTTTTTTTTTCTTCTGATAATATTTTTGCAATCATCTATCGTGTGCTAGGCAGGATGATATTACATGGATTTTTTTTGGTTAGCTTCTTCTTCTTTCTGGCGTTACGTCCCAACTGGGACAAAGCCTACTTCTCAGCTTAGTGTTCTTATGAGCACTTCCACAGTTATTAACTGAGAGCTTTCTATGCCAATTGACCATTTTTGCATGTGTATATCGTGTGGCAGGTACGAAGATACTCTATGCCCTGGGAAGTCGAGAAAATTTCCAACCCGAAAAGATCCTCGACCGGTGGGATTCGAACCCACGACCCTCAGCTTGGCCTTGCTGAATAGCTGCGCGTTCACCGCTACGGCTATCTGAGCCCCTAACGTACGCGAAAACTACCGTTAGGTAGGTTTAGGACCCTAGCCCTCAAAATGACCAGTACTATTTCAAGTTTCATGGAAATTGTATAACATATACAATTTTTTTATTCAATACTGATCAGCTGTGTGAAACTAGTATTATTGTATAGCATCACAAAGAAATAACCATTACCAAAAAGCATTTTATCTTTCACCAGCTCCCAAGCATCAACGGCGCAAATGGAACACATTTTGTTTTCGTTTAATTACGCACCATCAACCTGATGGCACATGTCAAAGATTGTTCTCCATGACATGTTTAATTTCTCTGCCCTCTTCGGCCTCAACTGTTACGCTAGGGAAAAAAAAACCTATCGGTAATTTGAGCCAAACTGAGCAATTTGGCTTTTTTGCAGTTCCACTCTTCCTCCCGATCGATGATCGGTTTATGCCAAGGTGTCAAATTTCTTTGGAATCTGTTGGCGCTCTACTTACATGCCTACATATACGCTAAGGATATTTTTTTTGTTTTCCTTTCCAAGTTTGGCCAACATTTGAAGATGCATTTCGCAACAAGCTCGTCATGGCGGGTTCAAGTGCTGGGATGCGTGAATATTATATGGCAGCCAAATTAACGACCACTTAAAACAGGGAAACACTGTGTTTTATCAACAAGTTGACAAGCTGGAAACTATTAATAAAATTGAAAATTAACAATAAAAAAATCAATCGATATAATTAAAATTAGGTAGCAATAACTAAAAAATATAAGCACTGAAAATAAAAGATTTGCCAATAAAAATGTAATAATAGACCTCTTTTGTTAAGATTATATGCTGTTTTTGATTTTTCTTTGGCAAATGTACAATATTGTATTTCTAATTTGCAATGTTTGAGAAGTGTTTATTTATAAATGCTTTTTTTTACGATAAGTCAGAAATATATTTATGACTGCAATTTTGGTTTGGTTATCTTATTGGCTGCTGTTGGATAAACTAGTGAAGGTTACCTTTTTCCTAGGGTATGTTATTATTTCCCATATTATTTGGATTGGTTGTGGCGTTGACAGCACTCTCTCTCCCCTGTAAGACACGAGTCAATCGCCGGTGTCGGGTGTTGTACATTGAATATTGATGGTGCCACTCATTGTTGCTTTGATGAGGTTGCTATTTTGGGAGGCGTATCGCGTAATAAATGGAGGAGGAGCCAGAAACGGTGGAGCTCAGTTTCAGCCGACTAATTTATATGATTAATTGCCGCCTAGGGAAAATTTACGAAATGATAATTAGTGCTGACAGGAGGAAAGTTTTTCGTGGGTTGAGTGCTTTGTTGATCCTTGGAAATGCTTCTCGAATACAGTAGAGCTTATGGTTCCACTAGTATTCTATGTTTGCAATTACATACTTACTTTTAAATCCTACGTATATTTTTCACTTTAACATCTAGTAAGGAAGGAATGGCGATATCCCAGTTTTTCCACTGAAGTAACATGCATCACTACAAAAAAGATGGTTATCAATATATGATAAACAATTAGAACATTATAATGTTATTATAATATAATTATGATGGTCTTTAAACATTTTCATGAGCGTTGAAGTTCAAATTGCGTAAACATGTTTCACACTGGCGTCAGAGAAGCAGTCGTGATCTTGCCTTTAAGCTTGCAATTAATTTGCAATCTTTTTTTTTTTTTGTAGCTGTCCGATTGATGGACGGGTAAGCTAAACTGGGATTGCTCGTGATTGTTTAAAGTACTACGCCAAGCGTGTTGCGACAAAATCGTGTTGCACTATTTCGTGACCTTTTCATAGAAATTTAACAAAAAAATTAAAAAACGCATGCTGAGAACTGTTTATTTTTTAAAGTGGACATCTTGTTAATAATATATCAGAGCCTGCTTCTCAGTGCGGTGTTCTTAACCTTTACGTTACCGGCCTCCGACAAGGCATTTTCAAATAACTGCCTTTTCGTCAATTCCCATTCGATTTTTTTGAAACCACCGTCAGTTAACTTTAAAAAGGTTACAGTTATTTGTCATAAATGGATAATCCTGAATTCGGAACCATGCCGGAGATATTCCGGAATGTACTGGGGTGACGAGGGTGCCAAATTTGGGAAATGTGATTATTTTTTTTATTTATTGCAGTTACCACATTGAAGTTTTTATGTAAAATATAAGATAATGGCCTATTGTCGTCATTTCAACATAATTCGAATAAGTGAACCGTTTTGGAATATGGTAGCCGGTTCCGCCAGGGCCAGTTTGGGGACATTTCCGCTTCATGTCCAAAACATACCGTGCGACGTCTCAATCTTCATGAATTCGGGAAAACATGTCAATAAAAGAAGAAAAACCCCGATACAAACAGATGTGACCACTTCAGACCTCCTGGCACAGGTTCCACGAGGGTCTCTATGGGGACATTTCCGTTTTTTGTCCAAAACATACCGTGCGATGTCTCAATCTTCTTGAATTTGGGAGAACATGTCAATAAAGGAAATATAAACTAAATATCCATAGATGTGGCCACTCCAGAGCACTTGACACAGGTTCCGCTAGGGCCTCTTTGAGGACATTTCCGTTTATTGTCAAAAACATACCGTGCGACGTATCAATCTTCATGAATTCGGGAGAACATGTCAATAAAATAAGAAAAACCCCGGTTCAAACAGATGTAGCCACTCCAGATCTCCTGGCACATGTTCCATGAGGGCCTATTTGGGGACATTTCCGTGTTATGTCCAAAACATACCGTGTGACGTCTCAATCTTCTTGAATTCAAAAGAACCTGTCGATAAAGGAAGAAAAAAACTAAATATTCATAGAATTGGCCACTCCAGAGCGCCTGACACAGGTTGCGTCAAGGCCACTTTGAGGACATTTCCGTTTCTTGTCGGAAACATACCGTGCGACGTCTCAATCTTGATGAATTCGAGGGAACTTGTCAATAAACGGAGATTTGGTCACTCCAGAGCAATACAATTTGAATTGGGGCGAATAAACTGGCTTATTAAGTTTCAAGCTTCAAAAATAAAAAAATGAAAAATGCATGGAGAATTTGTAAATAAAACCTTTGCGGACACAATCGATGGACCGAACACTAATCTGTAGGAAAACCCTTTGCGGGTAATAGATGAAATCTCGAATGGGTTCCAAATTAGATAATTGCTGGCTAGATTATTGTTTAATTTCTGATGACATCCTTAACATATTCTAAGCAAAATTTTCATTCTGTTGCACGTGGAATTCCTCCATTCATGAATAAGCGGTACGATTGACGAAACCGACGTATGGTCGAATTTACTCTTCTTTAAACGGAATAGGTTGTTCTCTTTTATATTGTTAAAACAATTATTGGCAATAAATATGCCAAAGGTCAGTAAGCCAAAGGGATTTCATAAATCATAAGACTGTTTTTATGGTGTATTCATGAGGAGTTCCAATAAATTTATTAAGAACCCAGAGTAATGAATAGAATTTTTTCTTAGAAGTTTACAATAGAAGTTACGACAGAGATGAACCAGCCTCTGGCTGAAAATCTCTCTAATAAAGATAAATAATAATAATACAATAGATTCTTGGTTACATTCTAGCCAAAACTCTTTTACGATTCTTGTTGGATTTCTGATGATGTTTGAAACAAAATTCTGACGGATTCCTTGTTGGTTTTCTTCTCAACTTTCTGCTGAGTATTACTAGTTGCACAGTGCATTCCTGGCGTATTCATGAAGATCTGCAGAACAGATTTGCCAAAAATCGTGGAAAACATCTGTTCAGAAAGATCCTGCCTAAGACTGCATCAGTGAAGAGATGCCACATCAGTTTGTATGTATTTTATTCTTGATTTATTTGAATATTTTTCAGATGGAGTAGCCAGATCTGTTGGTAGCGAGGTCATTCTTCATTTATTGACATATTTTATCCTTCAAATAACGGTAATGTCATAAAATAGGCCTTTCTGGAACCTGTACGTACTCAGGGGTGGAAACACAGGGTCTATTCCTCATTAATTGACATGTTCTGTCGCATTCATGAAGATTGAAACGTTGCACAATAGGTTTTGGACATGTAACTGAAATGTCCCCTAAGAGGCCTTGGCGGAACCAGTACCAGGTGCTTAGGAGTGACCTAATTAGTTGATACTTAGTTCATACTTCATTAGTTGACATGTTCTTTCTAATTTACGAAGGTTGACACGTCACACGGTTTGTTATGGATATAAAACAGAAATATCTCCAAGGAGGTCGCTGGTGGAACCAGTGCTTGGAGCTATGGAGTGGCTACATCACATGTTAATAAGTTGGTTCTTCTTTTATTGACATGTTTTTTTTTTCAATTCACAAAGATTGAGACAAAAGCAGAAATATCCCCAGAGAAGCCCTTATGGAACCTGTGCCAGAATCTCAGGAATGGCCAAATCTTTTATTACCGTGTTATTTTTCATTTACTGACAAGTTATTTAAAATTCATTAAGATTGAGACGTCGCACGGTATGTTTTTGGACATAAAATGGAAATGTTCCCCAAGAAGCCCTCGTGTAACCTGTGCCTGTAGAGATCTGGAGTGGCCACATCTGTTCGTACTGAGCTTATTCTTTTTTCATTGACAAGTTCTCTCGAATTCACGAAGATTGATACGTCGCACGGTATGTTTCCGACAATAAACGGAAATGTCCTCAAACAGGCCCTAGCGCAACCTGTGTCAGGTGCTGTGGAGTGGCCACATCTATGGATATTTAGTTTATTCTTACTTTATCGACATGTTCTCCTGAATTCATGAAGATTGAGACGTCGCACGGTATGTTTTGGACATAAAACGGAAATGTCCCCAAATAAGCCCTCGTGGAACCTGTGCCAGGAGGTCTGGAGTGGCTACATCTGTTTGTACCGGGGTTTTTCTTCTTTATTGACAAGTTCTCCCGAATTCATGAAGATTGATACGTCGCACGGTATGTTTCCGACAAAAAACAGAAATGTCCTCAAAGAGGCCTTGGCGGAACCTGTGTCAGGTGATCTGGAGTGGCCAAATCTATTGAAATTTAGTTAATTCTTCCTTTATTGACATGTTCTCCTGAATTCATGAGGATTGAGAATGAAATCGCACGGTATGTTTTGGACATAAAACGGAAATGTCCCCAAACTGGCCCTGGCGGAACCGGCTACGATGTTCCGGAACGGCCCACTTATTCAAACTATTCAATCGACCATTATCTCACGTTTCACATAAAAACTTTAAAAAATAATCACATTTCCCGAATTTGGCACCCTCGTGACCCCAGTACAACCCGGAATATCTCCGGCATGGTTCCAAACTCAGCATTTTCCATTTATGACAAATAACTGAAACCTTTTTAAAGTAAACTGAGGGTAGTTTCAAAAAAATCGAATGGGAATTGACGAAATGGCAGCTGTTTGAAAATGCCTTGTCGGAGGCCGGTAACGTAAAGGTTAATAGCACTTCCACATTTATTTAGTAAGAGCTTTCTATGCCAGTTGACAATATATACAGTGTATATCGTGTGGCAGGTACGAAGATACTCGACCTGAGAAGACGAGAAAATGTCTTTTACAAAAAGATCTGATAGGACCCTCAGCTTGGTGTTGCTGAATAGCTGCACGTTTGCCGCTACTAACAATAACTTATTTTTCAATCAAATTTACTTTATTTTTACACGATCGTGTGAAATTTAAGCATTTCTGAATATAAAATGTGTATTCATCGAAATTCACGAGATACTGTAACCGTCCATTAACTGGATTTATGTTTACACCAGTTCCCAGTTTACACTTCCGGGTACCACCGTTGGTTTGACCACATATAATCTGAACACTTTTTAATTTGTACCCCGCTAATTTGCACATCGTTCAGATTAAAAATGGTTCAAACGTCATTTGGCTCATGGAACGGAGTAAACTGAAATGGAACGCTGTGGAACGGAACGCAGAATCAAAACAAAACAGTGAAAGAGGTTACCAGAAACACGATTCTAGGGTGACTAGATGTTCAAATTAAAAATGAACCCCGATGGTTTGCATGAGGTATCGTTCAAATTAACGGGGGTGCACGGTATATTGAAATTAAAACATTTTTTTTTGTGTACTATTTTAAAAACATGAGATTCAAAATATGCTCTTGTTTGAAGAACTAAAAGTTTTCCATTAACCCCTAAGAAAAGCTATTGTACAAATTTCAACATTACATCGCCCTTACATTCGCTGACGAATGGAAGGAATGTTAGTTCAATGTTCATGTCCTGATTTTGAGCTTGGATTGAAACGTCCTGATTTATTTTCAACATTTGAGGATGTATCTTGATTTTCATCCTGAATTGGTAATATCAATTCAATATGTTTTCAAATTCCTTAGACAAAAACAGAGCGATATCGTAGGAAACACCATAATTTGCCCTGGTTTCATGGTAAAGCCCTGGGACGGAGAAACCGACACTAAATTTCTGTACGTCATAGTGAGCCGAGATACGTCACGCACTGTCACTGTGAGCCTAGTTCTTAAACAATGGACAAACATCATGAAAGCGCGTAATTGATATGAAAATATGTTTCGCATTTCATCAAAAGTGCAAAAACTTGAATAAGAATCAATTCGTGCATTTTCAAAAGTAGTGTTACGAGTGCAACTTTAATTCTGATTGAATATAATGTATTGAAATACGCATTTTCATAATTTTTCTAATAAAAATGATAATCAAGTTTGCCTAGTCCAAGTTCAGACAAAAAAAATGGAAAATATCATATCGTCACGCAAACTTTGGCTATTTTCTACACTTTCCCTCTATTTCACGCTTGATGTATGAAGACTCACACTCTTCACGCCTCGATGAACCCGCTACCTCTTGAGAGTGTTACGTTCTTAATGGACATTCCCACATTTTTATAAACTATAAAAATACTACTACCATTCAAACGTCCCAATCATTACTCATTATTACACATTACGAGCAATCATTTTGCACTCTTTTTTCATGATTTATCTATCTTTTTTGTAAGGAACGCATCACTATGAAGAAAATCCAGCCGAATTTTTAATAGTTGTCCTGGCAGCACGGACGATGACAACCTAAACGGTGTGCAGAATCCGACTGCACAATACATCGAGAGCTACCTAGACAATAAGAATTAAAAAGGACAGTGAAGTGGGTGATACGTGCACCACATCGTTGAGTTCTATGAATTTGGAACATTTACGATTTATTTATATGCTTATTATGGTGATTGCTGATTATCAAAATACTACATTTTTGGCGCAGATCTTGGATTGCTATATTGAAGTGGTTTGCTCAAGGGCGCCGGTAATGATCAGTGTATATTTAATTTGATAACCTAAGAATCTATTGTGTTGAATGCACTATTCCTATCGCAGATTCTAAAATTGCTCCTTGGCTTGAAAAGATTGAAAAGTTGCTGCAAGAATTCTTTTACCTATCAACCAACAATAGTAGACAAATTGGAGTCTGAAATGCTCCCTGTTGCAATTTCTAGGCTGAGTAAGGGATTCATCTAACGTTTTTAACAAATCCAGAATGGAAAAGTTTGCCCAGCTAGGCACTCGGGATTATAGCTAGCTCTTTTTTGCAGATGACTGTTGAATAAGCATTACAGTTCCTCGAAGAGCCCTCCAAGATATATTTCACCGAAATTTCTGGAAGGAATAACTCTTTAACATCTCCAAATGCTTTACAGTGCAATTCTTTCAAGCCTAATTGGTCGGCGAGGGGATCAAGTACAAAACTTGGGAAAATTGGATTATTCTCTCATTAGATACGAAATTACCTTACCTCTGTTTCACTTTGACCAGATTTGATGAATGCTGTAAACTGCGAGAATTTACAAAATTTACTTTGGATGATCAGTAAAAATCGATAAAAGTGTGCAGTCAGAGAGGACCAAGTGCTTATTACCATAACAGCAAAAATGATCAGCGCACTTAGGAAAGCGAGGAAATTAAAAACATTTCAAGAGATTTGTCAGATTTTTCGACATCAAATGATTCTTGTACTTATCCATCAATAGACATTCATAAATATTACTTAATTCGATGCATTTGATTTTGATTTTTGACCATTTACTATATTTGGATGGGTGGTCAGAAATTGCAACAATTTCTGTGCAGACAGAGCGGACCAAGTGTTGCAAAGCACTAAACTGATTGAATATTGCATTTTTTGAGTCAATTTCAGAGTCCGATAGAAGTTCATGGTAGTTCTATGGTGTATGTATGGAATGTGCTAGAACCCGCTTATTGGACCAGTATATTTTGGTCGGTATTTAAGATTTTCACATGGTCCACTCTGACTGAACACATATTTGAAAATTTCTGGTCTTCAATGCAATACCTTAATTTTCAAGCTATCGTAATGCCACTGATTTCGGTATTGACGATATGGTTTACTGAAGAATTTACGATACTGGTGTAGAAGGGTCTTGATAATTTGCTTATCTTAAAGATATGCACCCAGTTTGGCCATTGAAGCATTAAATGATTATTATTTTCCTAGAAATTGTTCAGTCAGAGTGAACCAACTCACGGAACGGTGATGTTTAGTTCAGTCAGAGTGGACCAAGTGCACATAGTCCATCAAAAAATCGTTCTATCAGAGGTTTGGATTATGATTTTTCATGATTATCACTACACATTATATTGTTTAAAAGTAACACAAAGATGTGTAGATATATTGAACCAAAATTTAAACGAGTTTAAAAATAACAGAGCTTTAGACTTTAAACCCCTCTTTTTAAATACCGTAAAACGGGGTAACTTTGATAGTTTTTTCGAAGAAAACTTGAATATTTATGCATGCTGTTTGAAAGAATAATAATTTATATTTTTAAAACAAGTACTGGCATCCTAGCTATCGATTGCAGTTGATAGATTTCCAAAAGATTTATTATGAATGGATATATAATTTTTCATATAATCGAAAGTTGGTTTTCTGTTTTGGGGTAACTTTGATAATGGAGTATGAATCGAACAAAATTGAATGAATAACGAACATTTATAGGGCATTACATACCTCTAGGCGTTTAATGTTATATGGAAATTTCTGACTTAGATTACAAAAATGGTCCCAGTTTGTGAAAATGCTATTCGCTAAGAGATTTGAGACCGTATTCAAGTTCTATGATAACTAGGCTGTCAAAGATAAGTGGCCAACTATTCAAAACTACATCGAATAGTGATCGTAGAACAGATTGTTTGTAAACGTTTCGAAAATGCTAAAATTGTGTCAATTTTTAATATTCGTGTAAAAAGCCTCAAATGCACTTGATTCCAATGAAAACAGCTTTGACATGAAGTGTCATACTAATACTCTTTACTTTTGCATTTGTTTTGCTTAACTGATTTACAGAAACTTTGTTATTTCGTTTAATATTTTGTGTGTCTCGCACTATCAAAGTTACCCGCATTATCAAAGTTACCCCGTTTTACGGTATAAAAAATTTCTCTTGGTTCACTCTGATTTAACGCCGACCAATTGGTAGAAGTTCAGACAGACCATATTAGTTGATTTTTTAGCCTTGCACATCATCGACACTATCAATTATGATTTTTACGATGCTATTTTGATGCAGCTGCTTCAACAATAATCAATATAGAATAATGCGAATATTTTGTTATCTCGAGTCGTAGAAGTACGTTTTCCTGAAACCACTCTAAGCACTTGGTCCAGTATGACCTAACACCGAATAATTGAAAGAATTCCTCCGGAAACTCATCCAAAGATCGCCACACACATTTAAAAAAAAATACGTTCTTAGCATCACTTAAAATGCCTTAAATTTTTTCTCTATTTTTTTCCTATAAATAATAATTTTGTACAAATCAATTCTTCTTTTTTTTCGAAAGTCCTGTAAATATTTACCCAGAAAATTTGCAGTAATCTGTAAAATCTTAGAAGTAATGTTCTGACAACTCTTCTTAAAATTCCGTGGACGAATGTTTGTAACTGTCCAATCATTATAAAATATTAAGTAAATCCAAGTATAATCGAACCTTTTGAGTATTGTATTGTTCATCGAAAAAAAATCTTCGATATTTTATGATCTTCATAAATTCCTGCAGAAATCGCAGCACAATTTCTTGATCGATTCCCGGGGTGATTTTTAGAAGAATCCAAGAAAAATGCTTGGAAAATGTACATGAGAAATCCTTGTTTGGAGAAATTCGGGTTAGAATTGCGCAAGAAGGTCTGAAAGAACTGAATTTCAAAAGAAACATATATAAGCTTCTGGTGGTATCTTTGAAATAATTATAATTCCTGGAAGAATCGTCAGAGGTCTCTATGGAGTGTTTTTAATAACTCCGGGCTGCATTAAACTATAACCATTCGGGAAAAAAATCAGAGGAGGCATCCTCGATCGAGCTATGAACTGATGGCGTAGCAGAATCGTAAGCGCCTAAATTCTTCGAATACACGATCCACTTGTCCATTAGGTTTATTTTTTGCAACGCACCTTCAGATCTTTTTAATTTTTGGATCAAATTATAAAAAATCGTCTGCTCAAAATTAGTGAGAATTTTTTCAAATGTTTTCGCTTATCTTGATTACTTACTTGATACTTGATGGGCTACAATTCGCTACGATGAATCTTCTCCACTGGGCTCGGTCCTGGGTTAATCGCTTCCAATCACCCCGAACGTTAAGTGCCCTTAAGTCCTCCGTAACCGCAAAAAGCCATCGTGTGCGCAGCCTACCACGAAGTCGGCGGCCTCGTCCGGGTTCTCTGTTGAATATTATCTTTGCTTGTCGTTCTTCCAACATACGATCAACGTGACCAGTCCAACGCATCCTACCGTGTTTTATGCGCTTGACAATATCCACCTCTTTATACACTTGGTACAACTCGTGATTCATGCGACGCCGCCAGATGCCGTTTTCTAGTTTACCGCCGAGTATTGTTCGCAGCACTTTACGTTCAAACACCCCGAAAGCTCTCCGGTCGACTTCCTTCAATGTTTATGATTCATGGCCATATAGGACAACCAGAAGGATCAGTGTCTTGTATAACGCGAGTTTTGTTTTCGTTTGCAGGCTACGGGACTTCAACTGGTTACGGAGCCCGTAGAAAGCCCGACTCGCAGCTGCAATACGTCTTTTCACCTCGCGGGTAACACTAGTGTTCCAAGATACACAAATTCTCCCACCACTTCAAACTTTTCACCACCTAGCACCATTTCGCTACCACTAACACGTCCGGACCCACGTTGACCACCAGCTATCATGAACTTCGTTTTTGTGGTGTTTATCGTGAGCCCGATCCTCGCTGTCTCCCTCTTGAAAGGCACGAACGGCTCTTCCACTGCTCGACGGTCAATCCCGATGATGTCCGCAAAGCCAAGGAGCATATGAGAACGTGTGATAATGATATCGCTTCTCTACCACCGGCTCTCCTGATAGCACCTTCGAGCGCTATGTTAAACAGCAAGTTAGAAAGAGCGTATCCCTGTTTAAATCCATCTAAGGTTACGAACGATGAAGAAATCTCGTCCACCACCCGCACACTTGATTTCAATTCATCAAGCGTTGCACGAATCAGTCTAATCAGCTTCACCGAAAAGCCATGTTCGAACATAATTTGCCACAACTCGTTTCTCTTCACTGAATCGTACGCTGCTTTGAAATCTACAAACAGATGAAGAGTCTGCAAGTTGTACTCCCGGAATTTATTTAGGATTTGACGCAGGGTAAACATTTGATCCGTCGTTGATCGGTCCTCTCGAAAGCTTGGTATTCGCCGACAAAGGACTCCTCATACGGTCTCAATCTATCTGTTGAACAGAATTCCAGACATGATTTTGTACGCCGAATTAAGGAGTATTATCACTCGGTAATTGGCGCACTCCAGTCGATGCCCTTTCTTGTACAGAGGGGAAATGAGACCTTCCAACCAACTAGTAGGCATTTGTTCTTCCTCCCATATCCTCGAAATGATACAGTGAAGAAGTTCGTGCAGCTGCTCACTTCCGTGTTTGAGAAGTTCGGCTGGGAGCTCATCCTTCCCAGTAGCCTTGTTGTTCTTCAGCCCATTGATAGCTTTCTTTACCTCATCTAGCGTTGAAGGTTCCACAGCCTGTCCATCGTCATCGATTTGAATTCTGCTACCAGATCCACTTCCGTTATCTCCGTTCAACAATGACTCGAAGTACTCTTTCCACCTGGCGGCCACCATTGTTTTATCCGTCATCAAGTTTCATTCGCGGTCGTAGCACATGGAAGACGGCGCTGTTTTTCTCCGCACACCATTTACGGACTCGTAGAACCGTCGCATGTTGTTCTGTTCCATAGCTCCTTGCGCCTGAGGAATTACTGCCTCTTCATGCTACTTTTTCTTTCTGCGATGGATCCGTTTTTCGGCTGCCCTTGCTTCCTTCTTCGTCGTCTTGGCATTAACGTCCTCACTGGGACAGAGCCTGCTTCTCAGCTTAGTGTTCTTATGAGCATTCCCACAGTTATTAACTGAGAGCTTTCTTTGCCAAAGTTGCCATTTTCGCATTCGTATATCGTGTGGCAAGTACGATGATACTCTATGCCCAGGAAAGTCAAGGAAATTTCCATTACGAAAAGATCCTGGACCGACCGGGATTCGAACCCAGACACCTTCAGCATGGCTTTGCTTTGTAGCCGTGGACCCTAACCATTCGGCTAAGGAAGGCGCCCTTGCTTCCTTGTACTGCTCTATGCTCTGACGGGTATCAGACACCAGCATCCGGCTTCTAGCCAATTTCTTCTCGTTCGTCATTCTCTGGCACTCCTCGTCGAACCAACCGTTCCTTGGTCTTCGTTTTTAGCTATAAAGAACATTATTATAAGCCTTTTTTATCAACTATCTCATAGACAAGCATGTTTTCTATCAAATATTAGAAACAGCTATCATTTTTTTTTTTCTGGAGTTAATAAATCAATTTTTATAAAACGCTTGCTTATCTACAATTTTATTTTTTGCGGGGTAAAATGCGCCACCTGATCTCGGCGTTAGCCGTTCGCGCGTACGCATGCGCAATCATGCTTGCAAATACGTTGCATACATAAGGGCGTTTGATCAGATGTTATTGTTCGATTATAGTATACATGCTGATTCAAAAAATGTACATTTGTAAGGTTTAAAATGGCACGTAACTACAGCATGGCATTACGTTTGCTGGAATTTGAATTCAAACGGCTGTTTTGGTGTTATGAAATAGGAGTGGCCGTTTTGCCCCATGAGTTGCTTCAAGTTTAAGTCCTTCAATACGCTTTTTAAGGATAAATTCAACACTTTTTCCGCATGGAATACAAACTATGGGAGTGCACAAGTCAATTCTCGATGATAGTTTCAAAAGTTTTGTTGTTAATCGGCTTGAAAAATGGTCTAGAAAATAACACAAAATTACAACGAAAACAGCAAAAAACGTTTTTTCTGTTTTTTCACGATTTTTGTCAGGAGAACACTTAAAAATATATATAGAGAAGCATTTTAATACATTTTCCATTATCTCGGATGAAAAACAGCGTCCCAAAGCACGTCGTTCGTTCAAAACAAGGATGGCGCGTTTTATCCCAACGGTGCATTTTACACCCAGTTCCCCTACCTACCACTTCTCGTGCTACTGTGCTCACCGCTCACTGACTCCCACAGATCGCTGAGGTTGACGCTTTCGACGATTAGTTAGTCCTAATCTTGGCACTTGGGATTCACTTTAGCAAAGCTTTTTTTTAAGATAATGGACTCACATTTAGCCACAACACGCATGGTGCTTAGGGTTGTGCTACTTTTTCCCGAATGTAAATTCCCCGGATTCCCCGTTTCCCCGAATAGCTCAGTTCCCCGAGATGTTTATAGCACTCAAAATTGTCATAACTTTTTGCATTTCTAGGTGGTGAACGAACCAGTCATGGTAATTCCGCATCTTCTTCTTCTTCTTCTTTCTGGGGTTACGTCCCAACCGGGACAATGCCTGCTTCTCAGATAAGTGTTCTTATGAGCACTTCCGCAGTTATTAACTGAGAACTTTCTTTGCCGATTGACCATTTTTGCATGTGTATATCGTGTGGCAGGTTCGAAGATACTCTATGCTCTGGGAATCGAGAAAATTTCCTTTACGAAAAAATCCTCGACCAGCGGGATTCAAACCCACGACCCTCAGCATGGTCATGCTGAATAGCTGCGCGTCTACCGCTACGGCTATCTGGGCTCTGCATCTAATGAAAGAATAATCCCATTTTCTCATGTTTTGTACTTGGTCCCCTCTGACTTAACACTGACCAAATGTAAAAAAAAATCTAAGAAAGGACGATAGTTTACATCTCAAATTTATTGATGAATATTAAAAAAAATATTATAAATTTAAAATGCCAAACAGCACATAAGCAAGATTGCTTCTGAGCGAATGCTTTCTCGATATTGTATACAATTCCATACAAATCAATTAAGACTTAAATGAACATACGTTCTTCACTACCACCGCTTTTACCAAAGTAAAACAACCGGTTTTGTTGCGCTAATAGCCAATCCAAGATCAAACAAACTCCACGATAAATTCAGGACGTTATTCATAACCATACCGTTGCCCTCATTCCAATCACCGGGCCATTTATTTCCCAAAGGAAAATATCATAAATTTAAAATTTCACGCTTTTCCCCATATTCGATCGCCTTTCCATACGGTATCACCGGCCAGACATCAGCCACATTCTCCTCCAGGCGGTTTTACAATTGAAATATATCATCGCAAGCCCTAAAAAAAACTCGAGTAAGTGCTGTACACTCCTCTTCGATCCGTCACTTTGTGCGGGAGCATGTTCCTCCAGTCCGGAATCGTCGTATCAACCGACAGAGCATTCAATAGCATCGGGTTGACTGTGTTGTGGTCGTGCCGTGGCGTGGCAGACATTTACCGAAAGTGCCTGTAGAAATGATTTTCTTTTTCCCTTCCCCTACGCCTTCGACAGTCACCACTTACCAAGCATTCAAGGGCGGAAGTTGGCGGTCATACCAGGGCGCAATCAAGCCCCAATTTGCGACCATAAAAATGATAATCAGTGGTGTTCAGTGAAGAACGTGTCCAAACACCGGGAGTAATTATGCTTTCTCGGGGTTGATTTAGCGAAGCATAGGCAAAAAGGGGTCCAGAGCGGCATGAGAAGAGCCGTGCAGTGTTGAAAAATATCGAAATGAGTACCTGGGAGACACCGTATGAATATCCGGAACGGTGGAACCGGTGTGAGAAAGTGAAATCAGTTTGAAGAAATATTGTAGGAAGAAAATGTCGTTCTCGTCGAACGATACGATGAGGCCGCTGGCCATGCAGCGGTCCCAATCGTTGCCGCAGCTTCACTCCAGGGAAGACTCCGGGGTGGGATTGAGTGGGAGTGGTTCCTGCAGTGGGATCAACAACATGGCGTACGAATCATCGGGATCTCACCGGTCCCATAAGCACCATCGGCACTACCGGAATGGCAATGAGCTGAAGATTCCCTACGGTGCCCGACTGGTGGCCGATCTGAGACAGCTGATGACCCTGCGGCAGCATTACTACCCGGAAGGAGGCTGGGGATGGCTACTGACGGTGATCGGTTTTACGATTCACTGCATCTGCCATGGGCTGCATCTGTCGGCGGGGGTGTTCATGATGGAGATGGCCAGCATATTTCGACAACGACCAACGGCAGCAGGTAGGTGGAGAAAAATGGTGTAAAATGCACCGGATAGGTAACCATACTAATGAAATAAAACAATTATTATTTGGGATTACACACTAATTATGTCACGCTAAATTTTGACATTTTAGCTTTCTCATGACACTTTATGTAAGGGTTTTCCAAAACTTTTATACGAGTACGGTTACACCTCCCACATACTTAGGATCGAAACATTTTCACATGAACTCTTGAAATTATAAATTATTATTACCCCTATTAGGGGTATTCACTTAAAGTAGCGTAAACTGTGGTATTTGTGATGAAACATTTCAAATGAAATATTCCTTCCTGACTTCAGTCAGTAAAAAAAATAAGAAGTTTATAATCTAGTTACCCAAAAAAACCAGACTTGCCAGAAGTTTGTTTTTTTTTTTAGTTACGATCTATTATTGTATTCGTTTCAGCCAAGGGTTTCGGATTTCGATTTTTGAACCCAGAATTCTTTCCAGATCGTCAACAAACTGATGCTACAGGAACTCCTCATGTAACATATTAGGGGTATTCACTTAATATCGTAAAACACAGCGTAAACCGTGTAAAAATGGTAATCTTAAATATTTCACGACAACGCACGGAAACATTTCAGATTATTGAACTTCAACATCCAAGAGCTCCTCCGAGCTCCTTGGTGATGGCAACTGATGTCAACAAAACAATTACGAGATTGTTTTCTATCTGGTTTTCACTTTTTTTGCAAAGAAAGAAAATTCTTATAAAATTTTGCGATCACGGTTTTGTACTACTTTTAGTGGAAAACGATTGGAACTAAACTGGAATTTGCTCATCAGCTTGAGTCGTTTGGTGCATTCGTATGCGTTCTGTTGATTTGTTCGGAAAGGCTATGCGGAAGCAGTAATGTACAAAATGGTTCATCCACATAGGAACTGGGTACAGCTACAGATTGATGTATAGGACCAAATGAATAAGTTTCACTACCGATGGATGTCTACTGAATTGTTAACTTAGTAATTTGAAAGCCAGTGACAATTCCTCTTTTTTGTTAGACACTCGACTGAATTACCTATAGCCTTTGCGTTTAGCCGGAAACTGTACAAAAAAACGGTGCAATAGAGATTTTGGCGCTCATTTAGAAAAGTAGGTTTTCAACAAAAAACCGGTATTAAATGCAGTCATCAAGCGTTTATGAACATTATGGTTTTAATTATTATTCGCACAAAAACCCTTCACATCTCTGCTATTTTATTGCGGATTCTTTTCAAGATTGTAGTGCCACCCCTCCTGCCGAGTTTTCCACATTTTAGCACCGTCAATCCTTGAGGTCTAAAATTGGACATTAAATTACGCGAAATGCAATTAATTTCAATGCATTTACTCTGATATGGTCATAAACGAAACAGCTATAATACAAAGAATTTTCAATCTGACACATAAACAGCTGATCTGCATTCTCAATGTCATTTGTCTACGTTCAAAGGGGAATATTTCGATTGAAATGTTTCATTATATTTAATACGCAGATAACGTTTTACGCAACTTTAAGTGAATACCCCTATTATACTCAAAGTGGTTGCAGTTGCTGTTTGTTTATTTCTCGCAATCATTTAAGTGATCCCAAGTGAAAATTCTTGCTTGTTTCAGAGCGGAAATTAACACGATTTCGAACCCTCAACTAATCAAATGCAGGACACTTTTACTGACTAGAACAAATTTTGATGAAAAATAATGGGAGTCTTTGCGCGTTGTGTTTAGTGTGGTCAAGACGTCAAGACTATTTCTTAGACTTAGACACGACATTCTGTCACCGAATGGTACCTTTCGTTCCTCAGTGTGGCCTGGCCATTCAACTCAACAGTAACTCTTCCATTTGTTCCATGACCATACTCATTGTTCACATTTATATGTTTTCCCCAGTCATTGTCTGAAAAACTCATCCAATTTTATGGAAAGTCCTACTCTCACCATCGTTTTCTAATTGCCTTCAATGCTTTGTCATAACAACAAAATCAAACCTAAATTCTTAGCAAATTTTCTATTATCTTGCGCTTCGAAATTTGTTGTTTGTTGATAAAAACATATTTCATGATGGTTGCTAATGACCGACGCATTCTTAGATTGACTGATTGTTGAATTTCAACAACTTGAAATATTTCCAAGGCAGTTAACGCAATTTCGTGAAATATTTGAGATAACAAGTTTATCACGATATACGCAGGGATTTACGCCGTTAAGTGAATACCCCCAATATGTTTCAAAGAAGTTAAAACATCGATATCATCAATACATTTTTTAGAAAGTGTATCAATTCCTTAGGGGACCGATGCGTAGCTAAAAGTCACGTGAATATCTCAGGCTATAGATTTTTCTTCTCTTGCCCAATTATTCGCTTTTGAGAGCAACACTTTGATGAGAGTATGTTTTTATAAAATTAATTAAATTGGTGCAACTGTTTTTGATTTGACTCCGGCCGAAAAAGATCACGAAAACTTCAAAATCATCATATTGCAATTTTTAGATTTCTTTGAGACAACTCAACCAATTTGTATGATAAAGGTTGTACGGAATCAAATTGCCACACACACAGATATTTGGCAAAATTCGCACGTTCAACCAATTATCTCCAAACTTTCAGGGAGTAAAATAAAACACGTTATGAATATTTTCCTATGTTAAAATTATTCAATTTCAATTCCATATCCAAATGCTCGAACTTTTCTCTTCACACTATTCATAAGGTCCTGTACAACACTTGGACCAACTTTTTTTGCGTGGTTGTCCAATTTTCCTTCATATCATCCTCCGAATTCACTTCCTTAGGATGCCTTCAAAGTGCCTGCTTCATGATGGCTCAGTACTTTTCAATTGGCCGCAGTTGCAACGCGTTCGGGGGGTTGAAATACTTCGGCGCGAAATTGACCTCCTTGGCCTTGTACCACTAATAAAAATAATAAAAATCTGATTCCCACACCATGATTTCTTCTTCTTCTTGGCATTAACGTCCCCACTGGGACAGAGCCTGCTTCTCAGCTTAGTGTTCTTATGAGCACTTCCACAGTTATTAACTGAGAGCTTTCTATGCCAAAGTTGCCATTTTCGCATTCGTATATCGTATGGCAGGTACGATTATACTCTATGCCCAGGGAAGTCAAGGAAATTTCCATTACGAAAAGATCCTGGACCTGGACCCAGACACCTTCAGCATGGCTTTGCTTTGTAACCGCGGACTCTAACCACTCGGCTAAGGAAGGCCCCACACCATGATTTGCAAGTAATGAAATTCATAAATTGGTTAGGTCGTGATATCAAGACGACAAATCATGGTTTCTGGAGTCATAATCATGATTCTTTAAAAAACGTAACATCCAGAGCGACAACACAAAGCGGTGCACTTTGCTTCAACTCATTCGCATCGATCACCCATGGTTCAGCACGATAGATATGTAGGTACTGTGGTAAAGTACGTGGCTCCTAATCTGAAGGTTCTTGGTTCGAGCAAAATTTGTTTTTTTTATTCATTTTATCGGGTTGACTGACAGAATTATAAATAGATCCGAAACGGATGCGCGAATCATGATTTTCAAGCATACGATGCATGAGCGCGTTACGCCAATCTGACTAGGATATCGTGAGTCCAAATCATGGTGTATTTTCATAAGATTAAAACACACTGGAATCATGATATCCGGGTGCATAATCATGATTTTGGATTCTAATTTCTACCCGTGCACGAGGCCTGCTTTGTTTGGGCAGGTCGCTCAAAAGTTCTTTTGATGTGTGAGTGAAGGTGAGCATAGTAACAATAAAGAAAGAGTACCAGAAAATCCACGCATGTTTGAACTTTCACTCTAATCATTTGAGGATCTGTCTTGAAAATTTTGAGTTCAATTTTTACTCCTCAGAAAAACGTTTAAGTTTAGCATCACCCAAAACCTAATGAAAAAAGTTTTCTCTACTTAAAAAATAGTAAATAAAGGCCGCATATCAAGAGACATTCCCGAAAAACAAATTGAAACTCCTCTTTGCATTCCCGGAATAATATTCATTTTAGGGGATGTTAAACTTTTCAAGGTGCTGCAGTATTTAGTATGAGTGTTGCAATACGCGATTCCATACTTATGCAGGGCAGTGTATGTAGCCCTTCACGTTTTTTCGTATCTTGAACGAAAGTTTTGGATAGATTCAGTTTCTTCGCCATATCTTGAACTGAACTGTTGGGATTCCTCTTGAGAGCTTGTGATCCTTAATACTATACAGAACTGCTAGTGAAACTAACACAGCGTTAACAAATACGTATTAAACAAATTACACCCAAAATTTCAATAGAAAATACCCAACTGGTAAAAACTTACAGCCATTTGTAATCCATGCAATTTGATTCTTAGTTCCAAAGTTTAATCACCGCATGACTTTATCATTATTAGCATTTATTGGCTTTTCTCGGTGAAAGCGATACTACTCAAAGTGGAAGGGAGCAAGGAAAGTAATGAAAGAATATGATGGATAGAATCGCAAGCGAGCGACGAGAGAAATGAATAGAAGTTGAAAACTAACAGAGGGCCATATATGAACAACACAATCGAAGCGACAAATCGTTGCCTAACGTCCTGGTTGTGAACGGCTAGATGTTGTAGTGTTGGTCACTACTAACACTAGACAGGCAAAAATTTGTCGCCTCGACCTGTTAACTATATTGTTCGGCGGATGTTTCAGTTCTATCGATCGGTGGCATATTTTCGGGGATTCATATGAAAGTCGCGTTACTTATTGGATTTTTCGCGCCTCGTCTCATATGCCCCTAATTCGCCCAAGTGATCTTTATTTGAACCGAAGTTTTTGAATTTCTTCGCCAATTGGATTTTTAGTTCCAAAGTTTAATCACCGCATGACTTTATCATTATTAGCATTTATTGGCTTTTCTCGGTGAAAGCGATACTACTCAAAGTGGAAGGGAGCAAGGAAAGTAATGAAAGAATATGATGGATAGAATCGCAAGCGAGCGACGAGAGAAATGAATAGAAGTTGAAAACTAACAGAGGGCCATATATGAACAACACAATCGAAAAAACATTTCTCTCGTCGCTCGCTTGCGATTCTATCCATCATATTCTTTCATTACTTTCCTTGCTCCCTTCCACTTTGAGTAGTATCGCTTTCACCGAGAAAAGCCAATAAATGCTAATGATGAGCAATTTGATTCTGTACACCCTTTATTTTCAAAAATCCCGTTTTTAGCTCACATTGTACAGCCCAAACTTTATTTTGTTGACAAATAGATTAAAACAAAATGACGGCCAAACAGTTTTTATATGGGAAATGATGGTCTCCCAACGAATATTGGAATATCTTTAAATCCAGATGGTTAATGGTCAATATATAAAATTGTGGAAAAATATTGTGAAACAAAAAAGCTGTCGTGATACGAATATTTATTTTTTTGGTAAAAAAAACTGCACCAATTTTCGACCCAGCACTAATTTTAGACCTAATCAAACGAGCCTTTCACACCTTGTATGAAAATCCGAAAATTGGCACAATTGTCTTGTAGGTCGAAATTAGTGCTTTTCCCCTACCTTGTAAATTTTTTTCTTTCTGGTTTTGATTTTTCGATCGAGTCCTACAGTAAAATAGAATTTTGTTACCATTATAAGTTCAGTGTAGTGTACTACATAAAAATAAGTTAACTTACAAATAGCAGCAGAACAAAATTGAAGAAAATAATGAGAAGTTTGAAACATCCGTTTTTGATTTGTTGCATGTAGTTCAATGTTGGTGCAAATTCACTGATTTCAAACGTTTGTCTTGAAATGAAAGACTTATGGAGTAGTTACGGACAACCCAAAGAAGATTTTCATCTTTAACATAAGCTACCGTACGAAGGAGTAGAGATTACAATATAATACAGCTTGGAAAAATTTGTATAGCTCAAACAGATTTGTTTTGTTCACCTTTACCAGCTATAGCAGCTGTGGTTTCTTAACTATACATTCACAGTGTGTGGCCAATTAAAATTAAAGCGTACTAAGAAATATTCGGTTTGTGTAAGCTTCAGAGCAGTCTATGATGGACCAACTATGCCACAGAACAATCTAAGATTTTCCAGAAACCAAACCTAAAAATTACACTAACTCCATAGATAACTTTGTTTTCACCATACTTTAGCTGTTAAATCTTTAATATTCAAAATTTTTAGCCGTATGATCTATGCTGAATATTAAACATCTTGAGCTAAACCAACAAGGCACGAAAAATTATAATCGATTCAAAATAATTCACAATTGGCTCCGTCATGTATTATAGCGCTTGAGCCTATGAAAAATGAGTTAATTGTTAGAACAAGTGATTAATAGAGGGGTGAAATGCTAAAATATGCCATACTCATTAATCAGCCGCGATTCTCCATCAAGAGCAATAGATTTTCGATAATATAGGTCTCTACTAACTTATTGTTGTTGATGAGAATCGCGATTAACCTTGGCGTTAAAGTTAAAGTAACTAGAAAATGACTACTTCTAGAGAAATGATCATGATCATCATTTTATTTCAGAATAATTTCAAGGTTCTTATTTTAGCATTGAAAAGTATTTATTTGAACCATAAACCAAAATATTCTTTTATTTTTATTAACGAGAATTTTAGCCCTAGGTAGTTCATCTCGGGACCAACGGCTTTACTTCCAGCTAGGATGTCATCACTATCACTTTTTAAGTCATGAGTGTTTATCACACAGTACAATTTTCGTTTTTGTTGTTGTTCAGGAAGCTTCAGACTCATTTTATTTTATATTTTCACAAATAGCCCAAAAGAATTTTTAATATGAATATAGAAAATTGTTGTATGCTTATGAATCAAGCGTAACAACAATTTGCTATTTTCATATTATCAAAATAACGTTGAATTTCCTTCGATTATACCCTAATACGTTCATTTATCTTTGAACGCTTCCAAGAAATTGTACATTTTAGATATATAATACGTTCAACGTGGTGTAAACAGAAGGTGTAACGCAAAGGTACCTATTATTCGACGAGTCAAAATTCATAATCTGTTACCTATAATTTAAGATACATTTAATCACTAGCTAATTTGAACTTTTGACCCCAACCTGATTTATAGGAGGAAACGTGGCGTAGTTGACTACACGTTCGCTTCATAAGCGGATCGTCATGGGTTTGATTCCCAACCCCCAACAAAAAACTCTTCGTCAGCCCATTTGAAAATTACACGAGCTCCACCCGTCCAACACCATGGCCGTCTGAAAGCGGACTGACAACTGACCCTCTTCTGAGCGAACATGCTCTAATGTACCTGGATAATATGACGATCGACCAACGGCAAGGAATAATGGACTCCTCTCTGGATTCTCTCTGAAAAAGCAACACCACAGGTAGCATCGGATCAGATCCACAAATATATTGATTTGATAAAGTAGATAGCAGGAAAAACGAACAACTGTCAAAATTGAATTCGCTCTGGTGATGCCCAAGCTGGCGAATAAGAGCTCACTGAAGTTAAGTAAATGGAGAATAGAAAAACCTGATTTATGTAACCGGTTCCGATAGAACTCCTAGTAAGCCTTAAAGGAATTAATTTAGAAGGTCTTCCAAGGTTTGCTCAAGAAATTCCTCCAGGAAAATCTCCAGATGGTTCTTTTACCGATTGCTCCAGATATTTATTCAGAAATTTTTCCAGAGATTTCTCCCGGAAGCCCTCTAGAAATTTGTTCAGGGATTCTTTCAGGGATTTCTTCAAGAATTCCTCCTGTTATTTGTAACTGCAGGCATTCCTCCGGGAGTTCTTCCAAGCATTCTTCAAGCAATTCTCTCAGGATGAATTTCTTCAGGGATTCATCTAGTGATTTATCCAAGGATTCCTATAAATACTCTTTCAGTGCTTTAGCCAGGGATCTTCAGTTTTATGTAGAAATTATCAAAGGAATCCGTGGAGGAACAAATAGAGGATTGTTTTTGAGGAACTCATAGTAGGAGTAATACCTGGAGAAATTCCTGCAGAAATCCTTGGAGAAACTCCTGGAAGAGTTCCCACAGAATTTTTCGGAGGAATCCATAGAGAAATCTTAAAACATTTTGATTTCTGAAGAAAACCTTCCTGAAGAAATTCTTGGAGAATTCTTTGATGGTATAAATTTTACTGGATGAATTCCTGAAAGATTTACTGTTTATTTTCCTTGGCTCATTGGAACACTAGCTGTCGAAAGTTCTAATCAGTAAGCGGTAAAATGTCCCTTAGCCAATAGAAAAAAAACATTTTGACTCGACTAATGGCCATCTGATTAAACCCTGAAAGCCTCGACCTTTAGCTCTCAACCGACGCGCTGAGCGAAAAGTATTGAATATTGAACATGTGCTGTGTCAAAATACCAGGAAATTTCATTGAGCGACTCCGTTAAAGTTTTGATCTATTGCTGGAAAATGGAAATGATCGAATGCATCTACTTTCAATTCTAAGAATAACATGTAAAAAAAGCAGAACAGACTTTCCAACCCGTAGTTGCTTCCCAACCTTTGTTGTAAACTTATCCATGTAGAGGGAGTAATAGCTCTCAAAGTCATGAAATCACATGTTTGATCAGCCTTCGAAGAAATGTTTATTATACAGAAGTAGAGGATAACGCACACCCGCTAAATTGGAAGGTATTTCATGCAAACCAACTGGGTCCATTTTCAATTTGAACTTGTGGTCATCCTAACCGTGTTTTTGGTTACATTTTAGTCTGTTTTGTTTTGATTCTGACTTTCGCGATGTTCTATTCCGCTTCACTGAGCTGAATGACGTTTGAACCATTTTGAATCTGAGCGATGTGCGGTATTTTGAACTGAGGCTCATATTTCGGCACATCGGCTTTATCAATAGTAGATCCACATTAAAAGATTTTATCAATTACAGTCGCCTCTCCACATCTCGATATCGAAGGGACCATCGAGATAGGGAGAGATCGAGACATGGAACAATTTTTTATAGAATACTAGATTGAAAATCACTTCGTTACCAGGAAAATCAAAAACAAACAGACGTCATTTTGTCTTCGCAAATTGTTTTGAATCTCTAAAACATAGTCTAGTTACCTTTGATAACGGGCATATCGACATACGGAGAGAAAATCGAGAACGAAAATCACATCGAGATAGGGAGATATCGAGATAAGGAGGATATCGAGATATGGAGAATGAAAATATATGCAGAACGAAGGGACCGAAGCAATCATCGACATAGGGAGAGATATCGAGATGTAGAACATCGAGATGTGGAAAGTCGACTGTATTATGAATTTTGATTACCAAGATAAAAATATAAAACCGATAAGGTATTGTCCATTATACGGTCATTCCCCTATCACTTGTAAGAAATTGATTCAAATTGAGCGATTAAGGCCGTTCGATATTTTACAACGCTACTCACTTGCTAGACTCAAGCTCATGATTCAATCCGCCAGCCACGACTTTGGCCAGCATCAATACCGAAGTCGACATAATAATGCTTATTTTTTTCGATTTAAATTTTTCATGAGAGACATTCATGGTACCCAACACGGTACTCCAGATAGCCGAGTGCTGCTGATGCAAGGTATAGATAACATCCAGGTCCCGATTTCACAGCTTGTAAATCGCAATCGGAAAGTTCGACGATACATTATCTTGATGTTCCACCACTAATAAATAACATGCTGAAAATTGTTTCATTTAATTTTCCCGACATTAAAAGTAACGACAGTTTCCTGCTGTCCATTATTTACTTCTTGTTGCGTAAATTTTACTCCGTCCATTGTTCATGGCAAACTACTTGCATGGGACTACATTAACTATGTATGTCCAAAACTAACCACTATTGGTGGATAAATTCGTACATGTTTTGCCTTTCGACCTTTCGGCTCCGCAGGTGGTCCAGTGCAATGAAAACCATTAATTATGTGCAAAGTGGAATGGTTGTCAACGAGGAAAATGAATAGCCCATGATGTACCCTATAATCCACCGTTTACACAGACTGTACTGTGCCTAAGCGATTCATGTAAAACCAGGAGCTGGAAACTATATAAATTAACAAACGGATAAAATAATACTTCTGGGGAATGTCTATTAACGATCAAAATTAGATTGAAGTGTATTTTTATCATTTAGGGTGTTATTCGTTCCAAATTTAATATATGCAGTTGAGAAGTTGAAGCTCAAGTAGTAATGTCACAAAAATATCATCATCTTGTGTTTCAATCAAAGTAATCGTATGAATAGTTTAAAACTTGGTGATTACTTTAGAACTTAATTCCTATCTAACATTCACACTTTGAACATTTAAAAGCTCGTTTTCCCATTCAAATTTAAACCTATTATAACTTAAACTGTAAAAGTAATCTGACAAAACTTTTTTCAGCAAAACTAGATCTGAGTAATCCCATCGCTTTTGTACGATGACTTGAATGACTATTTGCTTATTTTTTACTTTACATGCATTACTTTACACTAGAGTTTTACCAAGATAGGCTGTCTTGGTAGTGTCATTCTCAAAACACACCCAAACCGTTCCCATAGGGGACGTTAGCCACAAGGAAGTGACGTTTCAAGTAATACTGTTTCATATTGTTCGTGATGTTCGGCAGTCTCGAAGCAAAGTCGTTCGTTTTGAATTCTGGACAGCTCAAGCTACAAATTTTATTAATTAATTAATTCACGCTCTCTTAGCATATTGCATCACTTACAATTTAGTGTCCGAACAGATTTATCAGCGAACAAAAACGGTTAAATCAATTTCCTGGTTATAATCTACAATTCAATAAATTTAGATTTAAGTAGTTAAGAAATTAAATAAACTTACAATTACAGCCGATAACTAATTCAATTTGGCTAGTTCATAAAATTGTACTTCGTTTAGTTTTAGGTAGTATTGTATTGAGTTAGAAAGTGACGTTAAACTAATTCAGCTCTCTCCTCTGACGTTCGCCGTATTGGTGATTTTTGGGTCTCAGTTTTGGCTCTCTAACCGAGGGGCTTGTTGGTTACATTCTCCCCCACATGTCGCACTTGATTCACCAAGTACGTCATCCTCTTTGGAGCCACCATTATCAGCTACTACATCCAACAATGCGAGTTTAGCGACAGCTCTTCGTAAAACTCCTCCTACTGTAGACACATCTGCTTGACGAACTATGCCATCTTTTCCGGGGTAGGTGCGAACTACTCGACCTCTTATCCATCGGTTCCTCACTTTCTCATCTGCAATGATCACCAACGCACCTTCGCTAATCGGACGAACTTGTTGGAACCACTTCGTTCTTCTTGTAATCATCGGAAGATATTCGATAATCCATCTCTTCCAGATTTTGTCCAAGATCTTCTGCATTGCGGTCCAACTATCTCTTATGCGGATTCCATCAGTTACGGGGCTCTTAATCGTTTGTTGCACTCCAGTAGAGCTCAGTAACAGAAAATGGTTGGGGCTTATTGCTTCTTCATCCGTTGTTTGCAAAGATACAAATGTAAGTGGACGAGAGTTGATCATCATCTCTGCTTCAGCGAAAAGTGTTTCCAGTGACTCATCGTCGAGCTTGTCATCCACAGGAATTGTTCCCAAAGCCAACTTAATGGATTTTACCATTCGTTCCCAGCACCCACCCATGTGCGGTGCTGAGGGAGGGTTGAATCGCCACTGCGTATAAGCATCTGTGAACGTACTACCAAGTTCGGTGCTGATAGCACGAATTTCGCTCTGTAGTTCTCGACTTACGCCGATAAAGTTGGTTCCATTATCGGAGTATATTTCCTGTGGCGCTCCCCGTCTGGCAATGAATCTGCGAATCGCCTTCTTACAGGAATCGGCAGACAAGCTTCTCGCTACCTCGATATGAATTGCTCTGATAGTCAAGCACGTAAACACAACTCCCCACCTCTTCACAGCGCTTCTTCCTACTTTCACCATGTACGGTCCGAAGTAGTCGATCCCAACAAAGGTAAAGGCACGAACATATGGAGTTAACCGTACTCGAGGCAAAGGGACCATTTTTGGCGGCACCGGAACACACTTGTAAACCTTGCACCACATACATCGGGTTTTTGTCTTACGCAAGCACGTCCGTAGTTTCGCCACGTAGAATCTTTGACGTATCTTGTTCAACACAGTTTCATCGTTACCATGTCTATACTTTTGATGGTACCAATCCAGAAGAAGTTCTGTTGCACGATGTTCTCGAGGCAGTATTATTGGGCGTCTTGCATCGACAGGCAAATATTCTGCTGCATCGGTCCGTCCGTCAACTCGAAGGATTCCTTGATCGTCCATGAGCGGTGGTAGATTTGCTAGTTTGCTCGAACTCTCAAGCGATTTCTGCGACGATTCTGGTTGTTTGTTATGCTTCAACACGGCTACTTCGTCAGGGAAACATTCTGATTGTACTAGAAGCCATAATGAGTGCTCTGCTTTCTGCAACTCCTCACTGGTAAATTCCCGTCCAAATTTAAGTGGATTACCATTGACAGCTCTACGCAGGTTTTCAAGATATCTCAGAACGTATGCTAAACATCTTTTCAGTCGGTCAAATTTAGAAAAGCGTTCATATTTGATAGTTGGTTTAATGACAAAATGCGAACAAACAAAGGCAGATCTTAGCTCTTCGCTGGTAACATCCACTTGTTCCTCCATCCAGTCACCATCTCCTTCATACAGGAATGCAGGTCCACGATACCATCGACACTCTGGATTAGTGGATGGACCTTTACCCCATTTTGTAGCTACGTTTTGTCTTGTGCCGATCCATCTCCATTCAGCTACCGATGATAAACTCAGGATTTCGTTAACCCTAAATGCTACAAACTGCCTATAGCGTCGTGTATCGGATTTTATCCATGCAACTACCGTCGTAGAATCGCTCCACAAAAAAGTACGAGCGACCCTTACTGAATGATGATCCTCAATAGTTTTCCTCAGCCTAGCTCCTATCAGGGCTGCCATCAGCTCTAATCGAGGTATTGAGAGGGATTGTAATGGTGCAACTTTTGTCTTCGATGCAACTAGAGAGCATCTTATTTCCCCTTTATCTTTAATCCGAAAATAGGCAACTGCAGCATAGGATTCTTCGCTTGCGTCAACAAAAATATGAAGCTGGAGAGAATTATAGCTGTCTCTATCGTATCCTGGGAAATAACAACGGCTGACTTTGACTTTGCTCATTTCTCTCAAACCCGTTAACCATTGTTTCCATCGGGAGAATATCTTGGAAGAAATTTTATCGTCCCATCCAATGTTTTCTCGCCAGGTTTCCTGAATAAGGATTTTGCCCTGTATGACAAAGGCAGAAAATAATCCAAGAGGATCGTAGAGACTCATTACAACGCTAAGCAATTGGCGTTTATTTGGAACGACATCACCAACCAACAAGCGTTGCGTATCCTCTCGTAAGGACAAATCGAATGAAAAGACATCCTCTTCGGGCAGCCAGATCATTCCCAAAAGTCTTTCAAATTTACAGTCTTTGGACGCAGAAAACTGTTTTACTGCAGCTGGATGTGTTTCTCCGATTTGTTCGAGTACTTCCACCTTGTTGGATATCCAGTTGCGTATGAAAAAATCTGCTTTACCGTGAATCATTGTTACGTCCTTGGCTAGTGTAATCGCTTCTTCAGTAGTATCGACGCTGTCGAGGTAGTCGTCGACATAATGCCTTTTAGTTATTGCCAATGATGCTCTCGGGAAATCCATCTCGTATTCCAATGCGTTTAGATTTTTAACGAACTGGGATTGAGTAGGCGAACAGGTTGCGCCGAAGATAGCTACGTTGGTAACCATAACTTTGATCGATTGATCAACTGAATCTCTCCACAGAAACAGGAGAACGCTGCGATCCACAGGACGAATGAGGATTTGTAGAAACATTTCCATTATATCCGCCGATATCGCCACTTCACGCTCTCGGAATTGAAACATAACCGCTAACAGTGGTGTTAGGAGATCTGGTCCTTTCAACAGATGATCATTTAGCGATACTCCTTCGACCTTGGCAGCTGCATCCCAGATTAGGCGGACTTTACCAGGTTTATTGGGATTTGTCACGACTCCGAGTGGTAGGTACCATATACGCCGCAAGTCAAAGGTACCAAGCTCCTCCTTTGAAGCTTCATGGATATACCCTTTCCGCTGGAATTCACTTATTTGATTGCGAACGGCTTCGTACAGCTCCGGATTTTTTTGAAGACGCTTCTCCAAACATTTCAGACGCTTTTCCGCCATTGGAAGGCTATCAGGCAACTCGATATAGTCATTCTTCCACAAAAGTCCTGTTTCAAATTTGCCACAGTCTGTTCGGGTTGTAGTTTTCTCTAATATCTCCTTAGCCCGCTGCTCCTCAACGCCTTCATGGGCTGGTGAAATTGCTATACCAAGGTTTTCTAGCGTAAAGAACTTTCGGACGTACTCGTGAAGGTCATCTAAAGAGTTTCGAGTGCAGATATGCATAAGACGATGTTCCAGTTGATGTTCCCCTTCAATTCGACCAAAAACAGCCCAACCAATGCGAGTTTTTGTGGCGATTGGCTCTCGCATGCGACCTTCTCGTAGCTTTAACGTCGTGAGTAGATGCGCATTGTCGATCCCTATCAATATTCCTGGAGTTGCCGATTGAAAGCTTTGTACTGGTAACTTCTTTAGGTATTTGAACTGATCAGCAAGTTGCTCGAAGTCTAACGATTGTTTGGGTAGTCCTAGTCCGTTGACAGTATAGGCTTCTCCCACTTTGAACCGTTTGTTGCTACCGATTGCAGAGATCTCCATCTGTACCATCTGAGCATCGGATATCTTTTTGTCGATTCCGCTTGTCCACTGGATGCATAGCGATTCAGCGTGACCATTCAGTCCCAATGTATCAGCAATGGCGCGCTCAATAAGTGTGACAGATGACCCGTCATCGAGAAAAGCAAACGTATCAACCTTTCCATGTTTTCCGTAAAGTGTAACCGGAAGAACCCGAAAGAGGATTGATGAAGCAGGCTTCCGATGGATGGATGTCCATACTCGAATCGTAGTGAAGCAAACGATGATGCAGCTTCTGACAACCGTTTACGCCACAAACCTCTCCTTTACATGGCCATCGTAAATGTGCAATCAAACACCGTCGACAAAGTTTGAACTCTTTGACCATGTTCCAGCGACTGTCCAAATTAAGTGCTTTGAACTTCGAACACTCGCCAGCATGATGCCCTGGTTTATCACACGCAGGGCACGGATTCTTACCGCTTATTGCATCTACCACCCCATCTTGATTTGCTTTAGATGAAGATGAAAATTCTTCCATGGTTGTATGAGCGTTAACGTATGCCTTTTCTTTAAGTTTCGGTCTGTCTTCTTTACCGGTTTTCTGATGAGCACTGAGAAGTGTGACGCTACTAGCCGCAGAGATAACTCGAGTCATATAATCACTGAAAACATTAAGGTCAACCACTGGCAACTGCTGTTGATATAGTGCCCAGTTGAATTTAACATTCGCGGGTAACTTGTCGACAAGCTCTTGTAGCAAAGAAGGATTTGATAGGTGCCAATCTGCCGTATTGGTGATTTTTGGGTCTCAGTTTTGGCTCTCTAACCGAGGGGCTTGTTGGTTACACATATGGTATGCCCTCTTCAACATCTAATCCAATTTCTCTCGCCGTTCCCTTACGGTACCTATCCATCTAGTATTCATTGCTTTCTTCTCCATGCTCCCTCTAACTTCGAGCAAAATAGACCGATATGCCGATAAATAAATTCAAAATAAAAATTATCACCGTCGATGCCTTTGTATGTTTTATTTATATGATGCAGTGGCATAGCCAGAAATTATTTCTAAGAATATTAGGGGGCTTGAGAAGAAAAATAAATTTTTGACCGGCATGCACCAAAAAACCCTTTTCGGACAACCCCCCCCCCCCCTCCCCTTTTCTACCGACGTTCTAAATCATTCATATTGAAGATTGCAATGTTAAATTATCGCAAAATTATTCATAAAAACTGCAAAACAACTCATCAAAAAAAATATTCCGGATAATCGAGTCTAAAATTCCGGATAATCGAATCGCCGGATAATCGAGTCTCCGGATAATCTGTATTTGGAATTCTCGAAGTTAGGGATTGTTCATATATTAAGTAACGCAACAAGGGGAAGGAGGGGGTCTGACATAGTGTTACGGTTCATACAAAAAATTAAAAAATTCCATACAAAAGCTGTTGTGTTGGGGAGGGAGGGGGTCCAAAATTGGCAAATTTTGCGTTACGTAATATTTGAATGAACCCTTATACACTGACGACGGTAAGCTACTTCCAAGCTCCATCTGTTGGTTCCTTGTGCAATTTCGATTATTCTGGTCAATCACGGAGTAGCAACTACGAATTGTACGGTCATCAATGGTCGTGCTCATGCTCACCACGGTCATCAATGGTCGTGCTCATGCTCACCAGAAATCGCGACTGCTGTAAAATCCTTACAAATGTAACTTCGGTTCAGGGTACTTTTAGAAATTTGTAACATTTGAATAACACAATTTCAAAACATAAATAAGAAGGTTGCAGGACATTTCCCAGAATGACATTCCCCAGAACCCCATTCCCCAAAATGACGTTCGCCAGAATCCCATTCCCCAGAATAGGACATTCCCCAGAATCGTTTTTATACATTTTTAAATAGCGGTAAGATGTGAATTTGGTTATATTTAGCACTTAACGAATTGATTCGAATTTCCAGACGCTTCAAATCCCGGACGCCAACGTCAATTCACTCAAAATATTATTTCAAAGCCATTATTATGGATCTCAAGCGAATACAAGTTGAGTCTAAAAACCTTTTAAAAGGCGAAAATATAGATATTCGGTATTCCTAGTTCTCTAAGATAAGAAAAAGTCTGTACTTCTTATTAAATTGAGAGAATCTATCGTTTTGTTTTAGAACATTATGCACGTTTTGTTTTTATTTATTAATGAATATAAATTTTTGATATGGGAATAACATGCGTATTAGACCTGTTCATATTTGAAAAAATGTCTAGAAATCTACTGGTCGAGCAGTATTCGGAATTCTCATGCCAAGAACAATGTCTGGTCAAATTTTCACCTCATTTGATAAAGATTTCAGTATGCTTCAAGTTGCAAATGTGTTTAGGCTTATTTCAAGGTTTAAAAAATCATAACTAGCATGTGGAAAATCAAAACCACTTGCTATTATCACTATTTTAAAGCAAATTCTATTCCATTAAAGTTTGTTGAACACGCTAATAAGATTAAATTGAGTTTTACATTGTTTGATCCAAATTTGTTCTCCATAGTACCCAGAAATTACAGTTTTCTCAATATACATGGTATATAAAACACCCATTGGCATTATTTTATCAGGCACTAGTCAACGGGAATCAAACCTAATACATTTATGAATTCATTGATTATGAACAGCTTACATGTTGCTTAAGGCAATAAATTACAATAAATGCCCAAAGATGTAACACCGCATCGTAACCTGATGATAGTTAAATAATTCATGACACATGTACCGAAAAAGAATGAATTTAACAAGTTAGCATTGCTTTTTCTTTGCTGCAGAAATTAATCATCAATATTAACCTCCTTTTCCCGAGCAGCCTAGATAGCCGCGTAGTGTCGGTAGCGGTTGTTTCAACTGGCTAAGAATTAACACTACGGACTGCCTGTTCCGGTGGTAAAAGTCCACCTCACAGGTGACCCCTAATTTATGGTGTGATGCGTACCGTGCCTAGAAATGAATGGTTAGGGGGTCTAAATAAAACCTAACCGCTATTTGAGCCTGTGGGGTACCAGGGCGCCCCCCGCAGTATTGAGTCCTTCCTGTGCTACCCGGAGCAATGGTGCAGGTGACCTTGTGTTTCTCCGAGATAATCAGCTGCCCTTCTTCAGTCTCTATCCTGAGGCTTAATAAGGGTGGGATTATGAATATGTTGACATTTAATTCAAATAATCACCTATATGGATTCGCATTATGCGTTTTACACAGTGTATTCTGTGCTCTCTCGCCTTTGGCGACATTAAATAGATACCGATCTGGTTTTTTCGTTGCTGGTCTTTTTCGTGCTGAGATTGCAAAAAGCTTAATCCTGCCTAGTTTGGGTAGTGGCTACGGTTAGGTTAGCTCAGAACAATCTACAGCATAAAAGAACAGCAACGATCAATCTTTGCAGACTCATGCAAAATGGTGCAGCCCAAGTGGCGCTAGTTCAAGAACTCTACTTTCGTAGAGGGAACTTCTATCTAGGTAACCTAGTGGACCCAGTTTTTGCTACTTTCAGCAAACTTGAAATGCAAACTCGCGCTCCATGCCCCGCGCATGCGTGCTCCTTAATAAAGCAATCGTTGCTACACTCATTTCTGAGTTAACTACCAGAGATGTATGTGCTGTCACAATCGATGTTTCTGTTGGACCTCAACAGTAAATACGTCTATTGTTCGGTATATTTACCACATGATGAACCATCCCCAACGGATGACTTCAAACGAGTTGTCGTACACTGCGTAACAAAAAGCCTTACGCTGATTGTGGGCAGTGATGCCAATGCTCATCACATCATCTGGGGCAGCTCAGATATCAATTTGAGAGGCTCCAGTCTGATGGAATATTTAAGTAGTACAGATCTTGGATTACTTAACATAGGCAATCGCCCAATTTTCATAATTTCTAATAGAGAAGAAGTGTTAGACATAACGCTTTGCTCGAATAGAATCAGTCACGAGTTGACAAATCGGCATGTATCAGATGAGGAATCATTATCTGATCATCGCTACATCTTCTTTGAACATTCAAATGTAACTGCGCAGACTTTGCGTTTCAGAAATCCCCGGTCAGCAAACTGGGAACTCTTTATTGAATTGGTTGCGACCAAATTTCATGGATATTCACCGTCCATTGAAAATCCAAGTGATCTGGATGATGCCGTTGATACTACAACATCCTACATTATGGAAGCTTTTGAAGAAGCATGTCCTCTGCGGTCTGTAACGACTACAAGAGGGTGGAATTCCGATCTGACTAGACTCAGGAAACAATGTAGAAGGAGTTGGAACAGACTCCGTTCAGCTGGATCAGAGTCGTTCAAGTCGGCTCGCAAGGCTTACAAGAAGGCTCTTCGTTCTGCTGAACGATCCGGCTGGAAAAACATTTGTACAAATGTTTCCAGTTTGAGTGAAGTCAGTCGGCTGAACAAAATCCTTGCAAAATCTAAGGATTTCCAAGTTAACGAAATTCGCTTACCTAATGGTGATTTTACTTCTTCCGATGAAAAAGTTTTAGAATGTTTATTCAATACACACCTTCCCGGATGTGTGGACATAGCATCTACGGATGAACCAAATGTCTTTTCATGTAGTTACGAGTCTCTGGCCTCGGCTCGCAGTATTGTAACTACTGAATCGATTCAATGGGCACTTAATAGTTTTGCTCCTTTCAAATCTCCAGGAGCGAATGGGATTTATCCTGTTCTGCTCCAAAAGGGATTTGAGTTTATCAAACATGTTTTGAAAAAGCTACTTGTAAGCAGTTTTGCTACCGGGTACATTCCCAGATCCTAGCGTGATATTACTGTAAAGTTTATCCCGAAAGGAGGACGTGCGTCGTATGAAGAAGCGAAGAGTTTTAGACCAATCAGTCTGACCTCTTTTCTTCTGAAATGTCTGGAACGCATTATTGATCATCACATCCGTGATGTTTATTTGGCAAACATGCCTCTTCATGTGAATCAACATGCTTACCAATCTGGAAAGTCCACTGTGACTCTTTTACACAAAGTTGTATACGATATCGAGAAAGCATTCGCTCAGAAGCAATCCTGCTTGGGTGTTTTCTTGGATATTGAGGGTGCCTTTGATAACGTGTCTTTCGATGCCATATTGGAAGCCGCACGAAACCATGGGCTACCTACAATGATTACCAATTGGATTCATCAAATGCTCAAAAACCGACATCTCTTCTCGACATTGCGTCAAGCAGCGATTCGAAAATTAAGTGTTTGCGGATGCCCCCAAGGGGGAGTCTTGTCACCACTTTTGTGGAATCTCGTAGCAGATACGCTATTGAGGTAACTCAATAATTGCGGTTGTCCAACTTATGGATTTGCCGACGACTATCTAGCTCTGATAGTTGGTATGTGCATAAGCACCCTATTCGACCTGATGCAAAGTGCTCTTCAGGTCGTCGAGAGTTGGTGTCGCCAATATGGCCTTTCGGTTAACCCGAATAAAACATCTTTTGTTCTTTTTACGGAAAGACGAAACCGCGATGGAATTCGACCTTTACGTCTTTTTGGCACTGAGATTAATGTGACTGATCAAGTATGTCGGAGTCATCCTAGATTCCAAACTTTCATGGACACCTCACTTTGATTTCAGAGTCAAAAAAGCTTGCATGGCCTTCGGTTAATGCCGGCGAACCTTTGGTAAAACTTGGGGCCTCAAACCCAAATATAAGGTACCCCGGGGCAAGTGAGAATCCGGGGTAAGTGGGGCGTTTCGTGAGGGCGAGCTCGATAGGGCCCCTTCTTGAGAACTGCTGGAGGACAGTCAAAGCAGCCATTAACGACGCTGCCGAAAGCGTTGTCGGATGTGTGGAACGGAGCTCAAGAAACGATTGGTTCGACGAGGAGTGCCAGGAGGTTTTAGAGGAGAAGAATGCAGCGCGGGCTGCAATGCTGCAGCATGGTACGCGGCAAAACGTGGAACGATACAGACTGAAGCGGAAACAGCAAACCCGCCTATTCCGGGACAAAAAGCGCCGCCTGGAAGAGGTGGAATGCCAAGAGATGGAGTTGCTGTACCGTTCTCAAGAAACACGGAAGTTCTATCAGAAGCTCAACACATCCCGCAAAGGCTTCGTGCCGCGAGCTGAGATGTGCCGGGATAAGGATGGGAGCATCTTGACGGACAGACGCGAGGTGATCGAAAGGTGGAAGCAGCACTACGATGAACACCTGAATGGCGCAGAGAACACAGGCACAGAAGGTCAGGACAGCGAAGGCGATGGCTACGTCAGCACAGTGGACAGCGGAAATCAACCAGCTCCCACGATGGGGGAAGTTAAGGATGCCATTCAACAGCTCAAGAACAACAAAGCCGCTGGCAAGGATGGTATCGGAGCCGAACTCATCAAGATGGGCCCGGACAGGTTGGCCGCTTGTCTGCATCGGCTGATAGTCAGAATCTGGGAAACGGAACAGCTACCGGAGGAGTGGAAGCAAGGCGTTATATGTCCTATCTACAAAAAGGGCGACAAACTGGAGTGTGAAAATTATCGTGCAATCACCATCCTAAACGCCGCCTATAAAGTGCTATCCCAGATTCTCTTCCGTCGTCTATCACCTATAGCAAACGAGTTCGTGGGAAGTTATCAAGCAGGTTTCATCGACGGCCGCTCGACAACGGACCAGATCTTTTCCGTGCGGCAAATCCTCCAGAAATGCCGTGAGTACCAGGTCCCTACGCACCATTTGTTCATCGATTTCAAGGCGGCATACGATAGTATCGACCGCATAGAGCTATGGAAAATCATGGACGAGAACAGCTTTCCCGGGAAGCTCACAAGATTGATCAGAGCAACGATGTACGGTGTGCAAAACTGCGTGAAGATCTCGGGCGAACACTCCAGTTCGTTCGAGTCTCGGCGGGGACTACGACAGGGCGACGGACTTTCGTGCCTGTTGTTCAATATTGCGCTTGAAGGTGTCATGCGGAGAGCCGGACTTAACAGTCGAGGCACGATTTTCACGAGATCCGGACAATTTGTTTGCTTCGCGGACGACATGGATATTATTGGGAGAAAATTTGAAACGGTGGCAGATTTGTTCACCCGCTTGAAACGCGAAGCAACAAGAGTCGGGCTAATGGTGAATGCGTCGAAAACAAAGTACATGCTGGTTGGCGGAACTGAGCGCGACAGGACCCGCTTAGGAAGCAGTGTTACGATAGACGGAGATACCTTCGAGGTGGTGGACGAGTTCGTCTACCTCGGATCCTTGTTGACGGCTGACAACAATGTTAGTCGGGAAATACGAAGGCGTATCATCAGCGGAAGTCGTGCCTACTATGGGCTCCAGAAGAAACTGCGGTCAAGAAAGATTCACCCCCGCACCAAATGCACGATGTACAAAACGCTCATAAGACCGGTAGTCCTCTATGGGCATGAGGCGTGGACTATGCTCGAGGAGGACTTGCAAGCTCTTGGGGTTTTCGAACGCCGAGTGCTAAGGACGATCTTCGGCGGCGTGCAGGAGAACGGCGTGTGGCGGCGAAGGATGAACCACGAGCTCGCTCAACTCTACGGCGAACCCAGTATCGTGAAGGTAGCTAAAGCTGGAAGGATACGCTGGGCAGGGCATGTTGCAAGAATGCCGGACAACAACCCTGTAAAGATGGTGTTCGCCACGAATCCGGTCGGAACAAGAAGGCGTGGGGCGCAGCGAGCTAGGTGGATTGACCAGGTACACAAGGACCTGGAGAGCGTGGGTCACAGTCGAGGATGGAGAGAAGCGGCCATGAACCGAGGGAATTGGCGAAATATTGTTGGCGAGGCTTTATCAAGATAATTGATGTAAAGCCAAATAAGTAAAGTAAGGGGCGCTTCGTCATAGCTCAACTAGGAAAAGTTTTCATGGGGGTATTTTTCTAAAAAGTTTAAGATACAACGACAAGGAATGTATTTAGTACTAAACATATTGTTATTTTTATTACCATGTGGTTCATGTAACAGTTGTCAGTTTAGCGCCATTTTCAACTTGCATGATAAATTGTGACACGTTTCACGTCTTGCATTGACTCGCAAAAAATAAATGTGTTTTCAATCGAATTTCCATCAGTAAGCTATATTTTTAAGTATTATTACAAGCTGCAAAACTTTTCGTACACGTTTCATACATTTTCCTAAAGAGTAGCACTAAAACATTCAAAAAAATTATTTTTATAAAAAAAGATCAACCGCAAATTACGTAATTGCATAAGAGGGAGAAGAAAAGTGATATTATTCTTTATTTTTTATTTTTGAAATACGACTTCAAAATTGAACAAACACACAGCTGAAATTTGAAATGCATCATGATAACGATTACTTTTCTATTTTATTTGAACTTTATTTGTTATTTCTACCAAATTAAGTAGTGATGGAAAATAATTCCATCCCATAAGGTGGTTTTCTGCCATGCATATAAATAATAACAAAACATATTTATAATTTCGTCAATTATTGATTGTTTTGAGCTACATTTTAATTAACAACTTATAAATGATATATTTTGAACATGTTTAATTCCTCTTTACGCTTTTAGTAAGGAATTTTCAGTTAATATTAAATGTGAGGTAACATACTATTAAATAAAGGGTTTCTTCCTAAAACGTAACGTATTTTATGGTTGATCCCTTATGTACATCAAATATGTACTTAAAATTAAAAATCTATGACTTATCAATCCTATTATTGTAATGCTTGACTTGCTGATGGGGATTGACGCATGAAACTGGATGTGTCCCACTTGCCCCGTTTAGCGAGGCAACTGCGTCCTAGGGCTCATTCTAAAACTTTCTTTCAAGGTTTTCACAATTTCGAAATTATTCGATTAGTTTCATGCACACACCAGCAAATATGTTGCCAAAACGTGTTTGTGTTGTTGGAATTGAAAAATATTGACATTTGAAAATGTTATTGAACAATTTGTTTGAACTATCGTTTTTTTCGTTCCCGCTTGCCCCGCGGTACCTTATCAAATGGATTTACACAACAGTTGTTCGACCAATATTGGCATATGGATGTCTTGTGTGGTGGCAAAAGGGCGAAGTGAGGACAATCCAGTCAAAATTGGGCCATCTCCAAAGGATGTGCTTGATGGCGATGTCTGGTGCGTTCTCTACAACTCCCACAGCAGCGCTCGAGGCCCTTTTCGACGTTGCGCCACTACACATATATCTTAAACAAGAAGCACTTTCTTGCTCTTACCGTTTATGGGTACTGGATCTACTGGAGAAAAATCCAGTGAATCGTAGATCTACACACACTTCGTTGTTTCCACTTTTGGTGAATTGGGACAAAATTGTCCTTGCTCCAAGTGATCTCACAATTGCTTGTCACTTTCCTTACAGGACATTTACCACACAATTCCCTTCACGGGAAGAGTGGACGTCTGGCTATTTGGAAAGAAGTATATCAAACAATATAGTATGTTACACTGATGGCTCCCTTCTTGAAGGTAGAGCTGGTGCAGGAGTATATTCTCGTGAGCTAAGGCTGAATCAGTTTTACTCACTTGGTAGAAACTGCACCGTTTTTCAGGCTGATTTGCAATCAGTGGAGTGCAATCAGCACTTCAACAGCGCGTAATGGGTAAAGTCATATACTTCTGTTCAGATAGTCAGGCTGCTATAAAAGCTCTCGCTTCGGCCAACTCAAGGTCGAAGCTTGTTATCGCATGTCGAACTCAAATTGAGGAACTGAATTCAGTCAACTCTGTAAACCTTGTATGGGTACCTGGCCATTCTTCCATCGCTGGAAATGAATTGGCTGATGAGCTAGCTCGCGATGGAGCATCGCATGACTTCATTGGCCCTGAGCCGGCTATTCCAAATTCGAAGTTCTGGGTGAAGCTTCAGATAAACTCTTGTGCGGCAACTCAGCACAAGCAATATTGGAATAGTTTGGAGTCATGTCGTCAAACAAAATTGTACATTACTGAGCCATCTCCAAGGGTGGCAAAGTATTTAACAAATCTGTCAAAGCAGAATTGCAGTCTCTTGGTCAGAGCGTTGACAGGCCACTGCCGACTCAACTATCACATGGCAAATATTCAGCGTGCTGACTCATTTGTGTGTGATAGTTGTGACTCCGATTATGGAACTTCATATCACCTGATATGTAACTGTCCAGTTTTTTCGCAAATGCGATTCCAGTTACTTGGTAAACACTTATTGACTAAATTAATGTATATATATTCATGTAACTAACATTTGATTTTTTTTTCTTTATTTCAGGTAAGTAATACCAGTTTACAACTTCTCATAACCGGGTAAATGTAAGTTGAAAAAATATCAATATGATGATTTTGCTAAAAAGAGGTAGGTATTAAGAAAAGGTGTTGAATGTTTTCATGTTGAATGTTTCGTTTACATACTAATGATTACAGAGTTTAAGAAACAGACGATGCTTCGAAATTCATGACGTTTCGACATTTTTTTTTTAATTCGAACACTAGGATGGATCATATTAATATGCTTAACTAATCTTTTTTTTTGTAACAAGATGCAAAAAACTTGTAATGGGATTGCTTTGCGAGAACTTTTTATTATGAGAGATTTAATATGCAATCAATCAAAATATTTAATTTAAATTTTGAATTATCGCTATATTTGTATAAAATATAGTTTTAAGAAGATGGTAAATCTAAATTTTTCCTAACTAAAACTAGAAATAAAAATTGCCTCAAACATTGTTTACTTGAGAAAATTCATAAGAAAAAATGATATAAACTTACTCCTTAATTAGACTTCATTAGAATTTCAGATGAAACTCGAATGAGTTTAGATTGCATTGTAGTCCATTGCATCTTACCAATTGATGACGTAATGCCAAGAAAAAGAAGAAGAAAATACGAAATCTTGCAATCAAACATTCACTTTTCATCGAATTACTTTCCGCAAAAAAATACACATTATGCATGCAAATATTTTCCTCTAATGCAATCCGATGAATTTCAACAAATTGTTCGATACAAATCTGACATCGTACATGTCTATCGATCAGTTTGGTACCAATTAGCAGTGGAAATCAAGCGATCAACGGGACGGGATTGAATGATCACCCATTTCCAAATTCGCATTCCCCAGCCAGCTGCATCCAAGGTTAAATAAACTAAAACAAACAACACAATCACTCATCCGAATTTAGAAACCGTCAAAGGATTATTCAAATTAGAAATGGCGCGGCATTTGAGATGGAGATCATTGACGCCACATGTATTTAAGCCCCAATCAAACTTCCCGATTAGGTGAAACTATAAGAATTATAACTTGATGTGTAATTCAGTTACAGTTATTTTTTGTAATAACTTTATCAAAACTAACCGACAAAAAAAAATCTTTCATTGTTAAAAAAAAGGTATACCAGAAAATATACGATCTCGATATCGAGTTAAAGAACCATAGTTAAAGTTGGGTTTCATGGCTACCTCGATTATTCCTTGTATCGCAATTGCACTGGTTTCGTGTTCTGTAACTCGATACCTCCCTAACTCGATGGACCCTTCAATATCTAGTTATATAGAGTTGACTGTATTTATATCTTTATGTTATTATTTTGATATGGTCCGCAAGTCGGGTAATCAGTTGATTGATGGGTGCCAAATATAGCCGCCCGAAATGTTCCATGCAGCGTCAAAAACTGCACCGAACTGAATCTCCGAATTTCTTCCTGAACACAGCAAAGGGTCGCCTAGCGGGTGGATCATTTCCCCAAATCGTAAATTAATTTCCACTCAATCAAATAGCGATTTTACCGACTGAACCAGACCCATACCCGTGACTTCCATACAGGGGAGAATGATGCTGTGTGTCCGTAAATATAAAATTCCCATTATTCATCGATCGCTAAGTGGCCGATCGTGCACCAATAACCGATCAATAATGTTGTAGAAGCTCAGCCAGACGCGAGCACGCAATTCATGAATAATCATCACATCGCATAGCCATCGGTTCATATTTATTTACCTCCAGAGGCATGAAAATAGCAGAAATGTTCACATACGCAATGAACTGCAGCACAGGAATGAAATTTTCTCTGCACGTTGATTGTTTTGGGAAGAAAGGTGTTAAAATCGCACTGAAATCACGAAAAATCGAATAGATTCCATACACTTCAACTTTCATTTACAAAAATTCTATTTAAGAAAATTCCATTCTCATACTAATGAATGCTTTGAACACTGGCATTTTAAATAAAGGGGACATCTTAGAGGTACCCAAGGACTCCATTGAGCACAAAACTTCTGGTCATCAAACGTTACTAGTAATCTCTTGAAGACAAATAAACAAGTTTTACACTCATGTTCCCTTTCAGGTTAGTAAATGCCTTCAGATCTGCATAGCATAGACTGACTGTACATGGCAATAGCGGCTACTCCGTAATTGATCGGAACTGGAAAGAATTGCACTTCGATCCAAATGAGGGGTCGAACTTTCCGCTTATTCTCGAAGTGCACATTTTAGCAGATCTCTTATTATTGATCAATAACGACACCAATCAAGTTCTTACAGTTATTTGGGATGGGGAAGGAATGTCAGTGTGTAATGATTGTTGATTCTAGGGACCGAGAATACCTCTGCATCTCCACAATCATCAAAGGGAAGGGTGGTCATTAGTAAGCAAGGAAAAATAGCTGGGAGTCACCTCGGTGATGCGATCTATGAATAAAAAAGAAAAAAAAACCGCTTTTACATAAAACTAGTTGTAATATGAGAAAGGTCTAATCACACTAAACGTGCATGATTCTTGGATTTTCTGCAGTCCAATCAATGTCCCCAGCTACCAAAGTGCGAGAGGAGAAGAAACCTCTCATAGTTGGTCACATTGCGTGGGAATCGCCACATTTGGAAGGCTTATCGCATTACTACATACGCATTTTACTGTACACGCTTTTCAATCATTATTGATTCGGTCCGGGCCAAATAGGGTAGCTGGACAAGTGCCGGTACTGCAGGTGAAAGAAATATGTACTTGCTGGAGCACAATCGACAATAAAGGTGCATTTATTTTTTGCAAATACGATGAACCAATCGGACAGGTTTGGAATGTACTCCGGAACGCCGGGAATGGTTTTGTGAACTATTTTCTCCAAGCAAGTAGGTTGGTCTAGTTTGGAGATGCCTGTGTCATCACTGGTTAGCCATCTAATCATTCGAATGTATCTGTTTTTGTATTTATCGAACGCATTTTTTGTGGTTTGTTGTTGGCGTTGAGAACTTTAATTTGTACCTTATCCTGTTATCTTACCTAATCTGATTAGATTATCATTGAAAATTTTTGAGTTTTCACGTTTTGATAAAATAAGACAATTTACAAAATTAATTCTCCGAGTGGTTTGTGGTTTGAAAATTGAATAATTACAGCCGGACTTCTTTTGTAATAGGTTCGTACCAAAAAAAAACGTTCCAACGTTGGTTATCATCTTTAGATTAACAAACATAACTCTATGTGAGGTTTTGGAAGATTAATTATTTTAGCATAACTGTCTTTCCTAAAAATATGCTAAAATCAAGAAGATCAAGGATCCTTTGTGGCTTATCAACATAATCATCAAAGTTGCTTGTATTGGTAAGGTGGATATTTTTGTAAAAGACATTTGCCAAAATATAAAGGGTTTATGGAATATGAGCAAAACATCTTCTCAGTGCTACTTCTCTTATAGCTGCAGATTGATCACTTTTTATCCGTGTAAAAAACCGTGCCTTAGTTCTTTCATTGGACCCGTTAAAAGAAGTAAAATAAATTAGGCGGTGTTAATCCTTCTCGAACACCGTCTTAGAAAAAAAAAAGTATTTGAATTCACAACTTCATTTATTTAGTTAACATCTAAACAGATAACACTGAATCAACAATTTCACACCACAATTGTCGGTTCGTGGCCGCATCTCTCCATCCTCGGTTCTGACCAACGCTTGCTAAATCGATACGCACTTGATCCGCCCACCTTGCTCGCTGCGCTCCACGCCTTCTTGTACCAACCGGATCCGAGCGAACACCATCTTTGCAGGGTTGCTGTCTGGCATTCTTGCAGCATGCCCTACCCATCTTATCCTTCCAGCTTTGGCCACCTTCTGGATACTGGGTTTGTCGTAGAGTTGGGCGAGCTCGTGGTTCATCCTTTGCCGCCACACACCGTTTTCCTGCACACCGGCAAAGATCGTCCTAAGCACCTGACGTTCGAAGACTCCAAGTGCTTGCAGGTCCTCCTCGAGCATCGTCCACGTTTCATGCCCGTGTCCTCTACGTACCGGCCTTATGAGCGTTTTGTACATGGTACATTTGGTGCGGACGTGAATCTTTTTTGTGGGGGCCAGAGTCTGTGGAGGCCATAGTAGGCCCGACTTCCACTGATGATGCGCCTCCGTATTTCTTGGCTTGATACTTGTGTAAGCGTGGTGGGAACCCCTGTAATGGGAAAACCTATAGGGCAGGGGTTATCAACACACTTTTTCAGGGTCGTTCACAATAATTTTCTCCCGGACAATCTTCCCTATTATACTTGGTGACAAAGCGGACAATACAATTACAAAATGGCGGAAACAAGACTTTCTTTGGAAAAACGAACAAAAGTTAGGGTTTAGCAGGCCTTAGTTTTATTAAAAGAAAATGTTATATTCTCGTGCACTCTTTTCATTTTATTTACAATTTTTACAACTTTTTCAGCTCACCGTTGCGGCCGTTTGATGCGATGGTCGACATGCTGGAACCGTGGATCGTCTGCTTTTCTCTTCTTCTTCTTCTTCTTGTTCTTCTTCTTCTCCTTCTTTCACTCTTATTCCAATTTGAATTATATGTTCTTAGTCTTCTTTTCCCACATTTGACAAGGGAATCACATCACCGACGGTTTGGCCAATGTAGCGAAGGCCACTGTTCCGAGTCCGTGGAGTGGTACCGATCGCGAGCGCACTCTACGTTGTGGTCTTCATCAAGCGAGTTTGCACCATTTCACTGAGCAGGACAGTACCAGTCTTTACTAAACATCACTTATTATTTTTTCTGTCCGCTCGACCACAATTCGTCACTGCAGTTAATGTCCATTTTATAGTCTTTCACCACTTGCTCGATTGATTCTTTTCGTACGTTAAAAATCAATGTGATACAAACGCGGCTGAAACAAAACTTTCAAACAATGGGTGCACATTTTCAACCGTTAGTGGTGATTATCACAATTGATCCGTACTATTAAGCTTTAAGGTGTTTTATTTTAGAGGGATTCCACGGAGGCATGCAAGTCGATTCTGATCGACCATTTCAAAAATATCTGAAACTTTGCACAGTTTTTCAGTTCCATCTAAATCGTCATTTTCCGATATCAAATCTTCAAGTTGAGTCGCGACTAACTTTTCAAAAGGGTGTGTGTGAAAATGGTTCAAAAATATTCAAAAAGCTGCACAGCAAAAACGGTTCGTTCGATTGTTAGACAACTAAAGAAACAAAGTTAGACAACTAAATAAAGATTCCAAAAAAAATGCACATAGTAAAAAAAAAAATTTGCATTAAAAAACATCATTTTTGTCACAAAAACATCTCAACATATCTCAAAACCCTATCGGAATACCAACGTAATTTTTTGAGGGAAAACGGTCCATTATATTAGCTATCTACCATAAAAATTTGGTGATGGTAAGCCAATAAACAAAAAAAGTTATGACATTTCAAATATTTCACAAATTTGAAACTTAGTGAAATTTTTTTTTTTCATTGTTAATTTTTTTTAGGACCGCTGTTTGTTGCTGAATTTTTTGTTAAGGGTACCACATGAGGTTAACAAGTTGTTTTCATGATATTTTATTTAATTATTCATAACTATTATAGCATCTATTAGAAAGTTAGACGCGATCCAGTGTTGTAATCTAAAGTCTTGATAGTGTCATATTTTTTATTGTACGTAACTGAAGAAAAATTCTCTCAATAGTGTTGAAACCTTTTGATAAAAGAAACCTATAAGAAATCTAATATTGAAGACAAAAGCTACAAAAAAAGTTTTCTATACAGGTATACGACTAGTTTACCTGCAAAAAGTTTACCTCGTAGAGAACAAGGCGGGTCTATACCCAGGTGTTCTAGTATACGTAAAGCAGGTCGGTTTTCTCGGCGCTGGTTTTCTCCACAAAGTTAAAATCTGATTACACCTGGGTATAGACCCGCCTTGGTAGAGAATAGACTTTGTTAATCATATTTGGGAGAAAGCGAGTAACTTCAACAACATCAAAAACATGATAGGTACATACCATGAACATACTCACGAAAAAGCTAAAAATATACTACCACTATGGTTATAAAAGATTTAATTGTAAAATTTTTCTTCAGTCAAGCAAACGACACCAAACTAGTCAGTAAAAACTTAAAAGTGATTTTGTTTATTAAAATCTAACGAGCAACATGAGTAGTCGCTTTCTCAACTGTTGCAGGCCGTTTGCAGAAAAAAAAGTGTTCGAAAGAGCTACGAAATCTCACCGAAAGCACCATAGATAAACTGAAAGCGGCTGGTTATGCTCCAATGTCTACATTGAATACAAATTTACGCATTTGTACGTCCTGTCGTTTAAACGTTGACAAACGGGCAATCTGTACATCATCGGTGGATCAGGTTGCAGGAAGTTCGAAAACAACAACAACTGAGGAATTACTAGATGCACCGACAACAACTGAGGAGTTACCAGAAGTACCAAGTGCAGATAGTCTTGCCACGGTACCATCAGCGACATCTGTTTCAACAAATCAATCAGAAGATGAGTGCATCCAGAAGGTCAACATCGAACGCTTCAACGAAGGGATAGCTGGAATAAAAGAGACTCCGATTAAATGGACGAAGATGGATTACGTCAATTATCCCGAGAAAAAATACCGTGAAATCAACGAAGCTGTACGAAGAAACCTCTTCAAATTAGGACCTGAGGATATGGAAAATACAGACTACGATGAGGTAATTATGAATATGAAGGAAAGGTTCTCGAATCTAGCCACGACAAGGAAAGAAAAATTATTGATTTTGTCGATGCTGCCAAGCTCGTGGTCTATTCAAGACGCCATTGATGAATTCAAAACCAATAGAAATACAGCAAAAGAGGCAAAACAATTCAAAAATAACTGTCTTGCAACCAAAAATGCTAGGTCGAGTACTTCATTAACAGATGAGACAAAAGAAAAAATAATTCAATATTTTGAAGACGATGAAGTAAGTAGAGCTATGCCTGGCCAAAAAGATTATGTATCTGTAAAAAAAAGATGGAAAGTGTCAAGCAATCCAAAAACGATTAATGATGACTACTTTGAAAGAAGCGTATACACGCTTCAAGGAAATTAACGAAAATATTAAGGTAGGTTTTTCCTCATTTGCAAGCCTTAGTCCAAGGCAATGCAAGCTTCTATCCAATTCAGGAACACATAATGTTTGTGTGTGCACAACACACGAAAATATTAACCTAATCTTACATAGTTTGAAAAGAATCAATTTATCAAAGGATATTAAAATGTTAACTGGTAGTCTTTTGTGTGAAAATACAACATCAAATTGCTATCTACGATCTTGTTCGGATTGTCCAGATTCTTCATCATTGGAAAATACTTTATTCGCTGAGTTTGAAGAAAATTATATTGATCAGTTATCATTTGAGCAATGGGTGACCACGGATAGGTGTGACCTAGAAACTATTGTGAAACCTGTAGATGAGTTTGTGTAATTTTTTTGCTTGAAATTAGAAAGTTTATTTCCTCACTACTTTATTAAAACAGAGCAATCCCGCTTTTTAAAAAATACGAAAAATACATTACAAGATGGTGAATTTTTAGTCATTTGTGATTTTTCTGAAAACTATAGCTTTGTATTGCAAGATGAAGTGCAGTCCCATCACTGGAACGTACAACAAGCTACAATTCATCCATTCGTTATTTATTTCAATGGAAGTACGCAAATTGAACATTTTAGTTTTATTGTAATTTCCGAAGATTTAAGACACGACTCAGTATCTGTAAATTTGTTCATTGCCAAAATGATTAACTTTTTACGCATTGATAAGGATAAAGAAATCAGAAAGATATATTTCATGTCTGATGGAGCAGCATCGCAGTACAAAAACCGTAAGAATTTTTCGAGCCTATGTCAATTTAAATCAAAGTACGGAATTGATGCAGAATGGCATTTCTTTGCTACGTCACATGGCAAAGGTCCTTGTGATGCTATTGGATGAACCATAAAGCGCATGGCCACAAGAGCAAGTTTAGCCAAAGAACGTGAGCATCCAATTAAAACTGCAAAAGAACTATTTGATTGGGCGAATCGCAGAAAAGAAGAAGATTTAACAAAATTATCATTTTGTTTTACTACTACTGAAGAGTACGAATTAACGGCATCAGAGCTCAGCGAGCAATATAATAACGCGAAAACGATCCAAGGAACCCAAAAATTTCACTGTTTCATTCCATTGTCAGAAAATAAAATTAGAGCAAAACTATACTCGAACTGTACTGATAATGATGCAAAAGTGTTCGATATTGTAAAAAAATTGAATAACAATAAATAAATAAATAAGTATTAATAAAATGTTTTCATGATCTCATAACGCATACCCAAATCCAAAACTTTTAAAGTTTATATATAACATTTAGAAACTCATCGATCATACTCTAAAAAAAATATCCTGGTAAAATTTTTTTTTTTTATTTTCGTGTAATCTGTTAATTTATTTTAATTTATACATATATACATATACATATAATATTTATACATATACATAATATTTATACATATAATATACATAATACTAATGAGTACATGAAAACGACTTGTTTAATTCACGCAAGGCCCTTAACAATAAAATCAGCAACAAACTGCGGTTCCCGTAATAATTTACACCGAAAAAAAAATTTTTTTTTTCTACTAAATGTGAAAATTGTGACATGTTTGAAATGTCATAACTTTTTTGTTTATTGGTTTACCATCACCAAATTTTTGGTAGATAGCTAATATAATGGACCGTTTTCCCTCAAAATAATACGTTGGTATTCCGATAGGGTTTTGAGATATTTGAGTTTTTGTGTCAAAAATTATGTTTTTTAATGCAAAAAAAAAATTTTTTACTGTGTGTATTTTTTTTGGAATCTTTATTTAGTTGCCTAACTTTGTTTCTTTAGTTGTCTAACAATCGAACGAACCGTTTTTGCTGTGCAGCTTTTTGAATATTTTTGAACCATTTTCACATACACCCTTTTGAAAAGTTAGTCGTGACTCAACTTGAAGATTTGAAATCGGAAAATGACGATTTAGATGGAACTGGAAAACTGTGCAAAGTTTCAGCTCAATAGAAAAAAAATGAATTAAAAAATTTACCAAATTTTGGTGCTGTTGCTTGGAATCACTCTTTAGTGGTATTATTGCTGGTTTTTTATAACACCATTTAGTCCGTAAGTTTTGATTTAATTTTAGGATTTACTTTTACATTTTATCCACTGACTAACTTACGCGGAACTACTACGGTTAGTTTAATTTGCGAACTAAACCGTGAACCGTCACTGTCTTCACTCCTCCGGACTTTGTACAAAATAAGAGAGCGCACCCTATTTCGAGTGCGCTATTTATAGTCCATGATGATGTTCGATTTCATTATCAAGGTCTAGACGATCATGATGACGATGACATACGTGGACACGAAGAAGGACGAACGATGACAGTTGATCGGCAAAAGCTTACACTCTAAAAGAGGCTTGGTTGATATCCTATACTAAATTACACACTTACTCCGACAAAAGTGGCTGCATGCTTTGCCTTAACAAAATTCAAATTCCCTGCTTCTTGTTTCCGCATAATTTAATAATCAAATATATGAATGTAAATAAATATTCTGAAAAAATAAATAAATAAATATATTCGTGTAAATAAACAATCTTAGTAAATAAATAATCTGTGTAAATAATAATGTAAATATATAATCGAAATAATGTAAATAATCTAATAAATGAAAGAATAAATAAATAAATAAATTAATGAATAAATAAATAAATAGGTAAATAAATAAATAAATCCAAACTACGATCGGAGTAAGGTAACAAACAAAATAAATATTTTTCTGAAAGACATCAACCAAGAGAATACTAAATACAAAATAAACGTCACTTAAACACTAATTGAAGCGGATACAGACATTTATTTCACATATAGACATTTTAATTTTTAAGACAGCACAAAACATATATTACATCATATTGTTGCTAAACCTCTAACTTGCTTTCTCACCAAGTATTTTATTGTGACCCGAAATGAACGGAAAAAAAAATGAACGGTCACAGGCTAACGTTATTGTCAGCCGTCAGCAAGGATCCAAGGTAGACGAACTCGTCGACCACCTCGACCACCTCGAAAGTATCCTCGTCTATCGTAACACTGCTACCTAGGCGAGCCCTGTCGCGCTCGGCCGCACCAGCTAGCATGTACTTTGTCTTGCTCGCATTCACCACCAGTCCAACTTTTGCTGCCTTGCGTTTCAGGCAGGTGTACAGGTCTGCCACCTTTTCAAATGTTCGACTGCCAATGTCCATATCATCCACGAAGCAAACAAATTGACTGGATCTCGTAAAAATCGTACTCCGGAGGTTAAGCCGGGCTCTACGCATAACTCTAGCGCAATATTGAACAACAGGCACAAAAGTCCATCACCTTGTCGTAGTCCCCGGCGGGATCCAAACGAACTGGAGTGTTTGGCTGAAACATTCACACAATTTTGCACATCTTCAATCGTCGTTCTTATCAGTCTCGTGAGCTTCTCGGGAAAGCTGTTCTCGTCCAAGATCTTCCATAGCTCTACATAGTCAATACCATCGTATGTTGCTTACCAGCTGCTTTATTGTTCTTAAACTGATGAATGGCATCCTTAACCTCCCTCAAAGTGGGGGCTGGTTGGTTTCCATCGCCCATAGTACTGACGGACTAAACAACAGGTGGTCCAAGGGTTCGCAGTCGATTACGTAGGTCATACCGGTGCCCTACGGTCGAAATCGACCCTTACAGCGATTAAGTGGCCACGGGGAGAACATCCTGGTAGCGTTGCTGTCGTGGCGCCGGCCTACTGGGTTGGATACGAGCCTCTGGTTGTTCGGGGCAGGTGGAGGCCCCTTCGTCAGCAATCCCAGCTGGTGCTAGCTGATAGGGCCTGAGCCCGCAGTATCAGTTCTTGGTACCTGCGGTGCAGCTGGGCGCGGGCATTGTGGTCGACCCTGCCCGCCTTGAGCGGACAATGGGAGGTAAGGACCACGTGGGAAGTTGGCAAAGCCCCAGCATGCTACCTTGGTGGACCCCCTAAGCTTCTATCTTTCGATCACCCCACGCTTATCCGTCAAAATGCTCCCATGCATCCCTGCACATTTCGGCTCGCGGAACGAAGCCGTTGCGGGATGCATTGAGCTTATGATAGAACTTACGTGTCTCTTGAGTTGAGACCGGCACAAATGTTCCATCTCATCGCACTCCGTCTCTTCCAGGCGGCGTTTTTTTTTTCTCCCGAAAGAGGTGGGTCTGCTGTTGCCGCTTCAGTCTATAACGTTCCACGTTCTGTCGGGTCCCGCTGCAGCATGACCGCCCGCGCTGTATTCTTCTCCTCCAGAATCTGCCTACATTTCTTGTCGAACCAATCGTTTCGTCCACTCCGTCCCCCGTTGCTCTCAGCTTTATTGTTGACGGCTGTCTTCACTGTTCTCCAGCAGTCCTCAAGAGGGGCTTCATCCAGCTCACCCTCTTCCGGTAATGCAGCCTCGAGGTGCTGCGCGTACGCAGTTGCGAAATCCGGTTGCTTAAGCCGCTCTAGGTCATACCGTGGCGGCCGTCGGTACCGTACGTTGTTAACGACGGAGAGTTTTGGGCGCAGTTTAACCAACAACAGATTGTGGTCAGAGTCGAGTCTGCTGTGGTGATCTCCAGGTGTATCGGTATGGAAGGCTGTGCCGGAAGTAGGTGCTACGAATGGCCATATTCTTGGAGGCGGCGAAATCAATTAGTCGTAAGCCGTTTTCGTTCGTCAGTCGAGGGGTTTTCTTCAAATATTCTGACGAAAATTCTTTCACACATAAACCATCAAATTTCTTCGAAACATGTTGGCAAAATGAAAACATGTTTGGACTTCTGGCATAATTTAATCATATTGTGTATGGAAATTCCTAAAAAAATTCGTTAAGAATCTTAGATGAAGTCTTCAAAATTTCCCTGAAGGGAAATGCCCGGATAATACCTTAAAGCATTTCATGGACAATACCCTGGAAATATATGTTTACAAATATCTGAAAATATTTGTATATTAATTCCTATATCTATTTTTTGATGGGTATTATAAGTAACCGATGGAGTTTCTTGAATAAACAGCGGGATCAATAACTGGTTAGTTAACAAAAAGTAAATTTATGTAGGTCATTCAAAGAAATTTATTGAGGATTTTAATAAATGAAATGTTCATTTTTCTGAAATCCTTACTTTCTATAAATATCATTGAATGTTTATTTTTCTATAAATATCTTTGAATGATTTGTTTTTGGATGAATGCCTAGTGAAGTTTACAGAAGAATTCTAGGATAAAATATAGACAGAAAACTAGAAAAAAAAACATAATAAATCTTCGAGCTGTTTAGTAGAATACCTATAAGTAGATGAAAAAAACGAATTTAGTACTATACCATTTAATTCCACTAGAGTTTGTATCCTTTGACAGATACGCGTATTTCGACCTCAACTGTAAGGCCGTCTTCAGTGTCGTGTACTAGACTCGACTCGGAAGTCGACACTGAAGACGGCCCTACAGTTGAGGTCGAAATACGCGTATCTGTCAAAGGATACAAACTCTAGTGGAATTAAATGGTATAGTACTAAATTCGTTTTTTTCAACTACTTTTAGAAAAAAACAGGTAAATGTTTGAAAGAACAGTTGGTTAAATCATAATATGTTTCTTATCACTTGACAGATTGGCCTAATTCGTCTGAGACTTCTTCAGTGCCGTGTACTCTGTCACAAGATAAATAAAAAAATAGATTTAATTTAATGGAATTTGTTCGTCTTACAGTGATTCATAAGTCAATCGTGTGCTAGAATAAGCGCGTAAGTCGCATGATCGATTTCTCTTCATCGATAATTCTCTTCTTTTAATAAATGTGCCAAAAAGCGGGTTTGTTAGCGTTTTTTCACTTCAGGACGCTAGGAAGCGATGCAATCTTGCATTCTGAGGTGAAAAAAATAAGACAAATCCACATCTTGTAACCTTTATTCATAGAAGAAAGAATCGACGGAGAGAAATCGATCATGCGATTTACGCCCTTATTCTAGCACATGCTTGAAGTATTTTAATTTCCTTTTTACATTTTACAAAGTGATGTGAATTGTTAAAATTCAATTACAGTCATCTCTCCCCTACTCGATATTTAAGGGGCCATCGAGTTAGGGAGGTATCGAGTTACAGAACACAAAATCAATGCAACTGCGATCCAAGGGACCATCGAGGTAGCCATAAAAACCAACTTTTACTATGGTTCTCTAACTCGATATCGAAATACAAAATATCGAGTAAGGGAGAGATGACTGTAGTTTTTCATATATAAGCTTAAAGCTTTGGATGAAGCATTTCTCCTAAATAATGTTGGAATACATTCGAGAAATATCTAATAGAATCAATATTTTTAGAATTTTCTAAAACAATCCGTAGAAAACTATCGAAAATCATTCCTAAATTCCTATATCTTGAGATTTTTGGATCATCCAGTTTATGAACTGGTTAGGAAATTTCCTGAAGATGTGTTTAAAAATATGATGGAAAATTTGTGAAGCAACTTTTGGACAATATTTGAAGGAAATACTGGAAAAAATGCTGATGGGTTTTGGAGATATTGTGGAAATATAGTCTGTAAACGTCAACGGTGGGTTTCTGGCAAATTCGTACAGCTCGTATGATTATGAAAAATTTTAATTCTTTGTCCTAAGGTCCTGAAAACTTAAAATTGAGGAATTTTCTGCACTATTTCTTGAAGAATCTTTTGAAGGAATTGCCAAAACTTGCTTTATAAAACTGGGGAATTGCAAGGAAGATGTTTATAATAAATAAATTAAGATTGTGAAAGTTATGTAGGACCATTCTGGGCGGAATTTTAAAATTGAATTCAAAAGAATTGAAAATATTTCTCACATTACATTCTTAGAACAACGAAAAATATTCAACACGCAAACATTTAATGTTTTCCAAATTTACTATACTGCTGTGAATCGCAAGTCAGTCCCATCTGCATTTTCGTCAAAATTGAGTTGACTTTGGTTTTCAACATATCATCCAATGCTCTTTCAGCTGCACTAATGAGCTGATATGATTTGTTCGGAAAAATTAGGAAAAAAACAGCAAACAGCAAGTCAAATTGTCCTATAATGAAAAGTAACCGCATATCAGTCTCACTTCAATTGTCCTATAATGAAAAGTAACCGCATATCAGTCTCACTTCAGATTTCCGCACCGCGCAGCACAAAAATGAACCGTATTTTGACCATCTTTATATTTTTCTCGGGAAGATATCGTAGTAAAAGGCAAATTGTGAAAGTTTCATTAAGATTGGAACATTTTCCAATCCTCTGGAATTTTTGTATTTGTATGGAAAACGAGTTTGGAGACTTCATAGCCCATTTTCTCAATGCCTACTTTTGACAGATGAGACTGACTTGTGATTCACGGTAGTATATTTCCTCTAAAATTACTAATCAAAATACAATAAATAAAAATCTCCAAAAATTATGAGATACACCCCAACCTCTTTTTACGACCGTTATCGGGGGGTCGTAAAAAAAAATCGGTCGTAAAAAAATCAGGGTTATAATTATGTTGTTGAAAAATGCAACGTCTAGATGCGGAAATACTGATTCGAGATCTTCGGCAAAGTTGAAGCATGGGTTGAGAACTTTCCAAAATGGCCGTTCAAGTTTTCATATTTTGGTAAAAGATGGCAACACTGCTCGATTGTTATCAAAAGAGCCAATTTTATGGGGGTGTGATTTGCAAATACCAAAAAAATTAAATATAACGATACCGAACATTCACCAAAGTCGAAGGAAGTGTTGCGTGCCATACAATCGCCAGAATCACAAATGTTCATGTGGCTGGCAACACTGTTTAAGAAGAATAAAGTAAAGATCATAACCATCAAACTTGAGCGGAACAGAAAAATATAATGCTTAGCAACATAGCAATACTCTTCAACTGTAATCCAAATTTTCATGAAGGGTTCAATTTTTTTTCGTAGCTGGCAACACTGCTTAAGTGAAATTGCGCCACCAGGCAGTACAAGTGTGCATGAATTTTTTGTTTTGCGGATATCTCAGGATCCTGGCCATTAAGAAAGATGGCGTCTTCGGCAAAGTTGTTCAGTAGCTGAAGGACTACCATTTTAAACGCTATGAGGTTCAAAATTTTGCCGCCAGGTGGCGCTAGTGAGTTTAAAACATTTGTTTTGCGGATATCTCAGGATCCTGGCCATTAAGAAAGATGGCGCCTTCGGCAAAGTTGTTCAGTAGCTCAAGGACTATCATTATAAACGCTATGAGGTTCAAAATTTCACCACCAGGCGGCGCTAGTGAGCATGAATTTTTTGTTTTGCTGATATCTCAGGATCCTGGCCATTTAGAAAGATGGCGTCTTCGGCAAAGTTGTTCAGTAGCTTGAGGACTATCATTATAAACGCTATTAAGTTCAAAATTTTGCCACCAGCCGGCGCTAGTGAGCATAAAACATTTGTTTTGCGGATATCTCAGGATCCTGGCCATTAAGAAAGATGGCGCCTTCGGCAAAGTTGTTCAGTAGCTCAAGGACTATCATTATAAACGCTATGAGGTTCAAAATTTTGCCACCAGCCGGCGTTAGTGAGCATAAAACTTTTCTTTTGCGGATATCTCAGGATCCTGACCACTTAGAAAGATGGTGTTTTCGGCAAAGTTGTTCAGTTGCTCAAGGACTATCATTATCCTTGCCAAGAGATTCAAAATTTTGCCACCAGGCGGCACTTGTGAGCATGACACATTTGTTTTGCGGATATCTTAGGATCCTGGCCACTTAGAAAGATAGCGCGTTCGGCAGAGTTGCTCAGTAGCTCAAGCGTTATGATTATAAAAGTTAAGATTCGAAATTTTGCCACCAGGTGGCGCTAGGAGCATAGAACTTTTATTTTGCGAATAGCTTAGGATCCTGACCATTTAGAATGATGGTGCCTTCGGCAAAGTTATTCATTAGCTCAAGGTCTATCATTATAAATGCTATGAGGTTCAAAATTTTGCTACCAGGCGGCGCTAGTGAGCATGAAACTTTTGTTTTGCGGATATCTCAGGATCCTGACAATTTAAAAAGATGGCGCCTTCGGCAAAGTTGTTCAGTAGCTCAAGCGATATACTGAAAATAATCCACACGTTTGATCCTTATTATTTTCAACGTGGATCTGTTGCGTCGAATTGCAAGGTGAAATGACGTGTAAAACTTATGATTCTGTGAAGGATTGACTTTGGTTCGATAGCAAAGTCTTTTACACATGATTTGAACGTTTTTTACAATGGCGAATTCCATCACTAGTAGAACTAGTTCACGCGTGACAGGACATGTTATTTTTGGAGAAACTGGGTGCCCGTAATGGGTGCCTGGAATCAGAAAATTAAGCAATAAAATTTTGAAAATGGTTCTGAAGCTTCCTCCCTGGTATAGTACCAATGAGTTACATAGAATATCCTATGTTGAAACATTGGAACAAATGTCAAATAAAATAATTCAAATCATTACAATCTTCTATTGCCACGATGAATGCGTTATATGTTTAGGTTAAGTTAGGTTAAGTATATTCAAAGCGTTTTTTTCTCTTATAAGCAGGTAAAATCATCTCACCAGTAAAAAATCTGAACTGCTACGGCAAATAAAATGTAATATGTTGTTAACAAAATGTTAATAAAATCTTAAATTTGTTTTACCAAATTAGGATGATAGTGTTGTCTAATAACACAGAACACCTAGATATAAGAAATGAATGTAATGTTTGGAATGATACTAATAATGAATTTGGAGCCGATAGCGACTGGTTTTACACCATCGTTTGATGAGTTTTACAATTAGTGAAATTCACGTGTGAAACACATTGATCCAGCTTGTAGAATGTTTTCAGTGTATCATTTGATATTTTGCCACCAGGCGGCGCTAGTGAGCATGATTTTTTTTTTTTTTTGCAAATATCTCAGGATTCTGACCACTTAGAAAGATGGCGTCTTCGGCAAAGTTGTCCAATTGGTCAAGCGCTATCATTATAAAAGCCATGAGATTGAAAATGTTGCCACCAGGTGGCGCTAGTGAGTATGAAACTTTCGTTGTGCGGATATCTCAGGATCCTGACCAATAAGAGAGATGGAGTCTTCGGTAAACTTGTTCAGTAGCTCAACTTTGCCCAAGACGCCATGTCTATGTAGTCAGGATCCTAATATATCCGCAAAACAAAAGTTTCATGCTCACTAGCGCCGCCTGGTGGCAAAATTTTGAATTTTATAGCTTTTATAATGATAGTCCTTGAGCTGATGAATAACTTTGCCCAAGACGCCACCTTTTTGAATAGTCGTAATCCAGAGCTATCCGGAAAACAAAAATTATATGCTCACTAGCGCCGCTCACTTGCGCCACCTGGTGGCAAAATTTTGAACCTCATAGCGTTCAAAATGGTAGTCCTTGAGCTACTGAACAACTTTGCCGAAGACGCCATCTTTCTAAATGGCCAGGATCCTGAGATATCCGCAAAACAAAAAATTCATGCTCACTAGTGCCGCCTGGTGGCAAAATTTTGAACCTCATAGCGTTTATAATGATAGTCCTTGAGCTACTGAACAACTTTGCCGAAGACGCCATATTTCTAAGTGGCCAGGATCCTGAGCTATCCGGAAAACAAAAATTATATGCTCACTAGCGCCGCCTGGTGGCAAAATTTCGAACCTCATAGCGTTTAAAATGGTAGTCCTTGAGCTACTGAACAACTTTGCCGAAGGCGCCATCTTTCTAAATGGCCAGGATCCTGAGATATCCGCAAAACAAAAGTTTCATACTCACTAGCGCCGCCTGGTGGCAAAATTATGAACCTCATAGCAATTATAATGATAGTCCATGAGCTACTGAACAACTTTGCCGAAGACGCCATCTTTCTAAGTGGCCAGGATCCTGAGATATTCGCAAAACAAAAGTTTCATGCTCACTAGCGCCGCCTGGTGGCAAAATTTTGAACCTGATAGCGTTTATAATGATAGTCCTTGAGCTACTGAACAACTTTGTCGAAGACACCATCTTTCTAAGCGATCAGGATCCTGAGCTATCCACAAAACAAAAGTTCTATGCTCACTAGCGCCGCCTGGTGGCGAAATTTTGAATCTCATAGCTTTTATAGTGATAGCGCTTGAGCTACTGAACAACTTTGCCGAAGACGCCATCTCTCTAAGCGGTCAGGATCCTGAGCTATTCGCAAAACAAAAGTTTCATGCTCACTAGCGCCGCCTGGTGGCAAAAATATGAACCTCATAGCAATTATAATGATAGTCCATGAGCTACTGAACAACTTTGCCGAAGACGCCATCTTTCTAAGTGGCCAGGATCCTGAGATATTCGCAAAACAAAAGTTTCATGCTCACTAGCGCCGCCTGGTGGCAAAATTTTGAACCTGATAGCGTTTATAATGATAGTCCTTGAGCTACTGAACAACTTTGCCGAAGACGCCATCTTTCTAAGTGGCCAGGATCCTGAGATATCCGCAAAACAAAAGTTTCATGCTCACTAGCGCCAACTGGTGGCAAAATTTTGAACCTTATAGCGTTTATAATGATAGTCCTTTAGCTACTGAACAACTTTGCCGAAGACGCCATCTTTCTAAATGGCCAGGATCCTGAGATATCCGCAAAACAAAAGTTTCATGCTCACTAGCGCCGCCTAGTGGAAGAATTCCGCAATTCAATGACCACCATATGTTAGCCCTTGAACTACTGAACAATTTTGCTGAACATCATGATCCTCTATTTTGAATAGTTTTTAAGATAATGATAATTTATAAAAACGGTCGTTAATCTAAATTTCGGTCGTAAAAAAGTGGTCGGAAAAAGAACCGTCGGTAAAAAAACGGTCGTAAAAAGAGGTTGGAGTGTATATGTAAATTGTGATTTTTGCGACGGATTCCATATTCCCAAGACCAGAAGACGCTAAAAAAAATTACAAGTTATGCTACTTAAATTCTTCATATCTCGGTAGTAGAACCGTGTTATAGGCAATTTTTGTTTTTATGTGTATTGTTCTAACATGGCCCTTGTTAAAATGATACGAATGTATCATCTTGGAATTTAGTAAGGAAACAGTAGAAAACAAAAAAAAACCTTAACTTTTCTGCTCCTTTGCACCAGTAATTGTGGGGCGTTCCTATGATAGTGAGCTTCAATGGGAAATCAATGTAAACCACTATTCTAGGAACAGCAGTTAGCAAATACCACTATTACTGGTACATGTTCCAGTAATGGAGGAAATTCTTTTTTAAAGGATTCAATGATTTTATCATTTTAAAATATTTTTTACATGAAATAGAACTGAAAAGCTTTCAAATAACGTATTCATGTATGAAAAACGAGCTTCTGTTATTTTTTGGCGATTTATTATTCCTCAACCCGTTATTATTGCCTCTACCACTTGTACAGACGCCCTAGCTGAAATAAATCGCGTTCGGGTTTTCGCGTCGCCAGAGTGATATTTTACTTTCGTGTAATGAGCATGCTGATTAAAGTAGCTGCTCAATCAAGGATGGATGATCAATTTGGTGAGGTCATTTCATGCTTTTATTTGAAATGTACAATATATTATGTAACGTGTTTTTATCATGAGAAAATTCCTTCCCATGACAACCAAGGAGATACGGAGGTAATCTCGGTCTGTAGTAAGGGACTGTCCATTAATTACGTAAGATAATTTTGGCGAATTTTGGAATCCCCCATCCCCTCATAGTAAGATATTGTGTATGAAAATTAAAAATGATTTGTAATTAATGAACGACTCATAACTGGATGCCACACTAACATTTTTTTTCTTCCCTTTCTGAATTACCCTAAGGACGTGACCGTTATTGACTCTTTATTGTTTGGAGTTCTCGAAAGTGTACATTGTAGATGAAAAGCTACTCCCAACAAAATTGAATTAACGATAAAAATGTATGCCGCCCAACGTGGGGCTCGAACCCACGACCCTGAGATTAAGAGTCTCATGCTCTACCGACTGAGCTAGCCGGGCAGATAGAAAAACTCCGAATAAAAAATATAACAAATTCGTTGGTATATGAGCTAGTGTATCATGAGCGCCACCAAGGTCCGCTCATCCGACAATTAACGATGAAACGAGAGCGCAAAATCTAGAAGCGTGTGAAACACGGGACGGTAATTTAATTTAACGTTAGCGGCTCGCACAAATGATTGGGCGCGGGACACACAATTAGTAGAATATCACCGCATGGATCGCGTTTGATCGCGCGTAGGTCGCGATATACGTGATATTTTTGCGGTGAAAAATGAAACGATGCCAAATGGTGATGGCAGTGATTAATTCTAGTGGCTCGCCCGGGTAGCATACATCACACATGTCTCCGTTAGAAGCGGCAATCAACTAAGGAGTGTGTCAAATAGTGATCGTAGAACAGATTGTTTGTTAGCGTTTCTAAAATGCTAAAATCGTTTCAATTTTTAAAATTCGTATAAAAAGCCTCAAATGGTCTCAATTCAAATTAAAACAGCTCTAACTCTAAACGAATGCAAAACTGAAGAATAGTAGTATGACACACTAATATTCTTCAGTTTTGCATTCGTTTTACTTAACTGATTAGCAGAAATTATGATATTATGGTAACGCACTATCAAAGTTACCCGCATTATCAAAGATACCCCGTTTCACGGGTTCGTTTAGAATTTTCGCTAGGAAAACATTTATAAAATATATAGAGAAATATTTCAATACATTTTCTATTATCTCGGGTGAAAAACAGCATCCCAAAGCTCGTCGTTCGTTCAAATCGAGGGTGGCGCGTTTTACCCCAATGGCGCTTTTTACACCCAGTCCCCTAACAAATTAGATTCGTTCCAACAAATCTGAAGGCTTTTCTACTAGGTTTGCTCTTCTAAAATAGAAAAAGCATTCGAAAGTGTTTGGCACGAAGGCTTGATTTTAAAATTAAAAAACATTCATTTTCCAACATACATGATTAGAATAATTCCAAAGTTATCTGACAAATCGTACAATTCAGGTTTATTATCAGAACTCCAAATCTGAAAGACTTCCTGTAAAAGCTAGTGTTTCTTAGGGCAGCATTTTGGGACCAATATTTTCACATCTGACTTACTTGAGTTACCCCAGGGATGTCAAAAATCTTTGTTTGCGGATGACGCAGGATAAAAAACGAAGCGTGTCATTTGTAGTAGATCGCAAAAATATTATTAAGTTTGCTCAGTATAAGGCACTTTTCAAATGGCATTTTGTGCAATATTTTGTGTTTAATGCTGGATCAATCATGTTGTATTTATGTTCAGCCTTCCTTAGCCGAGTGGTTAGAGTCCGCGGCTTCAAAGCAAAGCCATGCTGAAGGTGTCTGGGTTTGAATCCCGGTCGGTCCAGGATCTTTTCGTTATGAAAATTTCCTTGGAGATTGCTTGCAAAATCGTTTTGGATGTATTCGATTACTTTTCGATACACTCCTTATCTACATACGATGGCATTGGAGCAGGGAAATTATATTGTATCAAACCTGGAAAGTTGCGTCGCACAGCCGATTACAAACATCTAGCTAGGCATATACCTGCCTTTACACAATTCGGGGTACATCGCTTAAGAACACATATGTACGGCCAGCAACTTGATGCGCGTAGATTTCAAGTGTTGTTGAAAGATGATGATTTATAGTGAACTGGGGAGGGAGACATGTATGATAGAGCGGAAAAATTCTGAGCCAGCAGCATGCAATATGGATGGACGACACGACGGACCTTAAGAGGGAACACGTATAATTGGATGTTTGATTAGGAAATGCTTGGAGAGTGTGTCGTTCCACCGACTGTCTGCCTGGCTGGCTCTGGCCTTAGGGCCATTCAGAAGAAATGGTTTGATTTGTTAGTCTACGCTTTCAAATTAACTTTGCCGGAACCTGCGTCTGCATGTTGGATAATGAACCAAATGCGGGTTTTGGGAGAAAAATGCGGCTAGCACTTCCTGCTGGTATTTCTGTTGAATGCTCTTTCCTAAATCATAACATAGATTGCAATAAACTACTTGAGGCAGACCATTCATCTGAAATTTAAGATATTAATTTAAGAACTGTGACGACTGGAAAACATAGGTCATCTTATCATAAGTTCTTTTTCACCTTTCAAATGTTATTGAAGTTTGAGAATATGATTCAGAATTATTATACCATGATACTGTTCTATTTTTGGCAAAACATTGACCACGGGATTCGCAACATGATTTTGTGCCACCATGTTACTGGTAAAATTCATTTTGCAACAACAATAAAAGGAAATATTCACCAGCTTTTCTGTGATTTCCCTTTACATTTATTTTATGAGCACGCATTGTATTTATAAACTTTCCAGGAAAAATGCTTTTCAACAAAAAATCATATCTCGATATCTGTCCAAAAATAACGATCTTTTGGTGTACCTTTAAATAAATGATGTTTTTTGTTATTTTAAATCTTTCTTCCCTTTAGGTGTTTCGGGTTTTATCGCTCTTGTGGTTCTGGTGATCCTGGCTACGCTCTTGGCAAGTAGTAAGCCTTGCTAGTATCAGCATCCAAAGAATAGAGAAGAAAACACAGAGACCAATCACCTTACACATGCTTTTCGATTTGCGTGTCCATGACTTTGGGTCGCCTACGCGCGGTGTATCAAACATACAGTATTGGACAAAACATTTGCAACTTTTTCGATTTTCCATACAAAATGACCAACTTTGGTAAGCTAGATCTCAGTTATTTATGGACCAATTCGAATGAAAGTTTCACAGAACATCAGATATAACTTGAATTTTATCATATATTTTTGAATAATTTTTCCAATCACGAGTTTATGAGTAATAACGGTTTGACTAAAGTGTAATTTTCGACGAAAATTCAAAACTTTTTATCTCAAAATCTGATAGCCCTACACAAAAACTATCTTCAGCAAACTTATTCATCTCGTCAAAATCTACAACTTTGCTGAAGATACCATGAAGCTATTCCTTCATGAGCATGAGCATGAGCATGAGCATAAATGACCGTACAATTCGTAGTTGCTACTCCATGATTGACCAGAGCAATCGAAGTTGCACAGGGATTTAGTGAATGGGGCTTGATACCATGAAGCTATTCCTTCAATATGTTTAGTTATGTCAATTATAAAAAATCGTCAAAAAAATCACTTTAGTCAAACCGTTACTGCTTTTCAACTTGTGATTGGAAAAATCACTCAAAAATATATGTTAAAATTCAAGTTAAGTCTGATATTCTGTGAAAATTTCATTCAAATCGGTCCATAAATAACTGAGATATAGTTTATCAGAATTGGTCATTTTGTATGAAAAATCGAAAAAGTTGCAAATGTTTTGTCCAATACTGTACATTAGCTTGAGGGAATCCACTGACTGTCTCTGTTGAAATCGTTTTGTTTTGACTTTTTTTTAAAACACTCACCATCCTATTTGGAAAACGGAATAAATTACACCTCTCTCGTAGGAGATGTTGATACAGATGCTTTTCAACAGCTGCAACTTCAGGCTAAAATCCATGCGAAAGTAGGTGACGAGAGCACAAATGAAACAAGCAAAACAATGTTATTACGACTGGGATTTAAAGCATATAGGGTGGGAGTACCAGTATTCCCCATTCTAAGGGAAACTTATCTTAAATCAATCGAAACACCTTTGAATACGGTTAATATGTTAAACGAAAACCTTTTACTCATGTTCAGCAGGAAAATTTAAGAACTGATAAGATACTTTATATGTCGAATTCTACCTATCAAAGGAAGGTGGAGACTTTTGGTATATTCTAATGCAATGCCAACCAATAAAAATGCAGGAACTCACTTTCCATAATCGTACAGCATAATTATTATTGGGTTCAGCTACGGAGATGAACGGATTAAGTAGTCATGGCATCAAACCACACAACATTATTATTTTCTGATAACAAAGCACTAATCCCCTAGCGGTGTGGTGGACGCCCACATTGCGTGAAGCAGTAACCGACGTCATCAGGAAGGCTTACTGTAGTGTTTACGCGTTATCAAGCATGACTGATACTTCTCGCATAATATTTATGGTGCACGAAATAGATATGAATATCGATTTACCGACAATTTTGTTTCGCAAATGCATAATAGCAATGCACGTATACAAAACAATAATCTATGAATATTTGTGATTTGCTAATATGATAGCTTGTGCTTCTATACGTTGGAGGTAACTACATCCTTTGTGGTGTTCTTGAATCTTCTTCTTCTTGGCATTACGTCATCATACTAGGACAGAGCTTGCTCTCAGCTTCCTTTGCCAAAGTTGCCATTTTTGCATTCGTATATCGTGTGGCAAGTACGATGGTACTCTATGCCCAGAGAAGTCAAGAAAATTTCCATTGCGAAAAGATCCTGGACCTAGCGGGAATCGAACCCAGACACCTTCAGCATGGCTTTGCTTTGTAGCCTCGGACTCTAACCACTCGGCTAAGGAAGGCCCGATGTTCTGGAATAAGTCTTTTGAAATTCGCGAACTACTTGGACCAAAAGATGGACTAAAGGTCTTGAATTTTATAAATGTATACCTTGGTATGGGGGCCTCCCTAAGTCGAGTGGTTAGAGTCCGCGGAAAATTTCCTTGCCTCCCCTGGGCATAGAGTATCATCGTACTTTCAACACGATATACGAATGAGAAAATTGCTATTTTGGCAAAGAAAGTTAATAACTGAGGAAGTGCTCATTGAACACTAAACTGAGAAGCAGGCTCTGTCCCAGTGAATCAAAATTCCAAGAAGATAAAGAAGAAGAAAAAAACTTACTTACTAATTATTAAAAAAAAACCTTACTTACTAATTAGTAGGGTCGATGTACCAATAGACGCATAGGTATGAACAAATATTCATATAAAATCGAAAAATAAAGCTAGCGACATAACTTGTACAAGATACATATTTTTGTATTTACTATCGCTTGTGCCACTATAGGAACACATGTACCTATAGTAGCACTATTTCTAATTTCTGTTCCTATAGTAGCACCTGAGAGAGACTCGCGAAGAGGAAATATGCAGCCCAGATTCCCCTCTCACGAAACGTCAAATGCAGCCCACCGTTTGTATGGCTGAAAAAGTGAAAAGTATTGTGTTCAAGTAGCTTAGTTGGTAAAATTTTATTAAGAACCTCAGTCGGCGGAGCAGATTTTTCCAGAGTTGATGATAAATCTAAGCAAAAGATTAATTATTTCTAATGTCAGCGACGTTTGCTGACATGAAATTTCACTCAAACGGCTATTTATAATTCGATGTGATGCAAACTCAATCATTTTTTGCTGAGATGTTCATGTGAGGTTTTGAACAGCATGCGCATAATTGGTATAAACACTAAGTGGAATAAGCACTAGCTCCACGGCGAATAGTGGGACGAAACTGAAAATTGACGGTCAAAACCTCTTAGAGGTGTGTTGCGGCCAGGATGTCTTTCCCTACGTTGTGTTATTTGGTGATGAACGGACAACGAGTCAAACGCACTTCTCTCAATACTGCTAATTTATTACCACCGAGGGGCAGCGTGCCCGCTCGGTGGGGAACGAACGATATGGTACAGGGACTGGATACAAATTTACAAAAGATGAGTGATGATGTGTCGATTGTAGCTTTTATAGCTCTGACTCGTAGTACGGAATAAAGATATGCATTGTGCTGTGCACTTTGCATAGGTACGTTACAATGAAGTGAAAAGAATGATGCGCCACAGCATTACATCACGATGCCCGATAGTTAGCTTTGGGCTGTTACGAGAAACGGTAGAACAATCGATGAATGGCAGTAGGCTGCTGCTATACAGTAGCGTTGTTACGGGAGACGCCAACTGCGATGCGATATCGAACAAGGTGTTTTATCCCATGTTCCGACACACGCGGAAGGAGCGAGTGCGATTTATTTAGTGTTGAAACTGTTTGCCTATCGTACCTACATCGCTTCCACAACAACTGTATTGTGGAAGAGTAAAGATGTGGGAAGGCTATCAACGTCCCAACTAACATTTAGTGCAAATGTAAACATTATCTAGGCCCTCTTTATACGACTTAATGTTGATTAAAGGCGCATTACATACGAACGAAAGCTTCTATACGATCCTTTTACCAACAAATCTGGCGAATCTACTCACTACCTTTGAGCTGTGTTGGCAGCTCTTATTCATACCGATTATTGCTCTATCTCGACAGTTATACGACAAGTAGCCGTGTAACATCTTCGGAAGGCGCTTTCTCAACCATTTCGCAACTTTTGAATAATTTTCATACAGTTTCGCTGTATTATCGATTAAATACAGGTCGGACTCGATTATCCGGAGTATCGATTTTTTTCTCACTCCGGATAATCGAATCACTAGAAAAAAAACATGAAATCTTCGATAAAAGAACTTAAATATTATCATTTTTCGTTGTTTTATTTATTTATTTATTTATTTATTTATTTGGTGGTGTATTCATCTGACAATATTGTATGTCTTAATGAATCTATAGTTAGAGTATAAACGTCATTATTAAATAAAATCTATGTTATGATACATTTGATTGAAAATGTTCATCATTGATCGAATTGGCTCGTTCGAATCGTAGGCGTGGAGTCGTCGTGGTAAGCGAAAGAAATCATTGGAGCGGAGCGTATATGCTGGCACGTTTATATCTAACGATCCCAGTAAGTTAGAAGCATCAAGTTCCCCAGTCAGGACCTTCGAGATGAACACAGCCTTGGAATTTTCTCTGCGTAGTTGTAATGGTTCGATTTGCAGAAGCTGGCATCTAGCTTCGTACGGAGGCAGGTTCACAGCATCATTCCAAGGGAGCAACCGTAAAGCAAATCTTAAGAATTTGCGCTGCACAGCTTCAATTCGGTCAATCATTGTTGCATGATAGGGATCCCAAACAATAGAGGATGATTCCAGTATAGGACGGACCAGACCTACATACAATGATTTAAGAGTGTATGGGTCGCGAAATTCCTTCGTTATATTGGACATAAATCCTAGTTGACGACGAGCTTTTTTCACGATTTCCTCGTAATGATACTTAAAGGTGAATTCGGTGTCAAGAATAACGCCCACGTCACGTATAAAATCAACTCGTGAAAGAAATTCTTCACCGAACGCATACCTGAACATGATCGGTTGTTTCTTACGATGGAAACTAATGATAGAGCATTTAGGAACACTGAGTTTCATTTTGTTTGCCCCACACCACTCAATAAGCCGGTCAAGAAGCGATTGTAACTCGTAACAGTCAGAAATGTGCTCAATAATCTTGTAAATCTTCATATCATCGGCGTAAAGTATGCAGAAGTCTTCACCGAGAACTAAGACGACATCATTGATGAAAAGGGAAAACAATAATGGCCCAGACAACCAAAATGTACGTATAACGAAATCACCTGGAGGCTTTGTATGTGCAACATTTCACTTATAAGATGTCGCGAAAAGGCCTTCTACGTACAAAAGTGGAGGCGATATGCGTGTATATATTATGTGATGAATAATAACATACAATGCGAGTGTATAAATATTCTACCGAACTAACCTGTGATCTTATGCGACTTAGCTTATGATAACAAATGTTGATTTGACAGCTGCTACGGATTGATTCGACTTACTTTGTACGAGTGTACGAGACCAAACAAAATGTACAAATGAAGAATGGAAAGAAGTGTTTTATGCGAGGAAACTCATCAATCTGACGAGTTTATCCACGGTGTTTTGCGAGTTTGATGTAATTAGTATGGATAAACGAGTTGAAACGTGAACTTTCATGCGATTTCTGGTTGTCTGGGGGGCCAAGGTTACTCCCTTGAGGTACACCTGAACCGTTCGAGAACCAGCTGGAGACAGATGAGCCAATTTTGACCGCGAGTTTCCTGTCACACAGGTATGATTTGAACCAAGCTACGAGCTGAACAGAAACACCAAGCTTCTCTAGCTTTGCCAGTAAAATCGAATGGCTAACACGATCGAAAGCTGCTTTCAAATCAGTGTAAACAGTGTCTATCTGTTTGCTACGTCCGATATTTTTCACACAAAGTGACGAAAATTCCACTAAGTTAGTAGTAACACTTCGTCCCGGGAAAAAGCCATGCTGTTTCCCACTGATGTACTGCTTTACACGAGAAAACATGTAGCTGGACAACAGTTTTGAGCAAGCACATAAAGAAGTGATTCCTCGGTAGTTTCGGACATTATTTTTGTCATTCTTTTTGTGCACCGGAAACATGAACGATGACTTCCACAGTGTTGGAAAACGACATTGCTGCATTGACATGTTGTAGATGTGCAGAACAGGTACAATTAGTCCCGTGAAACATTTCTTCAGGATGCAGGCAGGAACTCCATCAGGACCAGGCTGATAAGAAAGCTTGAGCTTGCATAACGCTTTGGTGAGATCCTCCGCAGTAATGTGGAAAGTGTTAGCGTCTATGGCATCTCTCGGTACGTGCGTTAGGGCACGTTCCTTACTCACATTAGTGTCCGAGTTTTCAAAAACTGATTCGAAAAACTCAGCAAACAAGAAGCATTTTTCGTCAGAAGTGTTAGTCATGCGGTCATCCATATGCATAACTGAGGGTAAACCATTATCCTTCCGTTTGGAATTCACAAAGTTCCAAAATTGCTTAGGGTTACGTTTCATGTTACGTTCGACTTTTTTAGCATAACGTCGATAAAGACGGTTGTTCAGAACCTTGTATCTCTGGCTGCAAGCTTTAAAAGTGGCCTTGTTTAACGATGATCGATCAGTGCGGTATTTTCGATGAGCAGCATTCCGTTCCTTTTTACGTATCCGAAGTTCACGACAAGACCATGGTGGCTTCGAAGGGGGGCGTAGCAAAGGCACACACTCCGTGAAAGTGTTACGAAGAATCTGCGTGAATTTGTTAACACAACCATCGATGTCAGGACAACGGTATACAGTGGACCAATCGATTCCTATCAGCCGATGTGTCAATGTCTCAAAGTCGGCTCTTTTAAAATCAAACGCGGAGAGGTCACATTCATCCGCTGTACTAATAAGAGCCCCGGTTGCGCCGTGAATGGTGAGAACAAGAGGTGGATGAGCCGGGTCAACCGGAACAATAGGATCGACAGCTTCCTCCAGATCAAACTTCCCATCGATTAAATCCTTTAGAAGAACGAGATCGAGCGTATTACCTGCATGATTTTTCATATCGTTAATTTGCTCAATACCGTTGGAATACATTCCGTCCAAAAAAATCGTGCATGATCGTGAAAGTGTCGAGTTGGGTATGTCAACAGTACAATAAAGCCTATTCGACCGTGTCCACCGTAAACCAGGTAAGTTGTAGTCTCCAAAGATAATGATGTTGTCACCGTCTTTCATCGACATCGAAATCTCCTCTACACAGGCAACATGACGGCGAATCACCAAATGATAATTTGACACATCCGGTGGTAGATAGATCCCGCCGATAATTAGAGTATATCGACTGAGCTTAACGGAGATCCAAACATGCTCTGTAGACAGGTCTGACACTGGGATTACTGACGAAGGGAATTTGTTGAGCACAGCAATTAGCACTCCACCGGATCGTTTTTTGTTACTCGTTAATGAATTTCGGTCGCAACGATACGTCGTATACCTTTCGTCGAATAGCATCCGAGATTCGATAACATCGTCTAGCCACGTTTCAGTGAGTACAAGGACATCGTACGAAGAGCTGTTCACGGCGGTGTAGAAGTCATCCAGTTTTGTTCTCAGCCCTCGAACATTTTGGTAATATATCATCACGTCGTCGGGGGAATGCAGGGTTCGGTTTTGACTGAGTTGTCTGTTCATTGCTGACTGATGTATAGAGTTACTATCGGCACACGATGAAAAACTACGAGTGTTGAAAAATTCAGGAAGCGAATTGCTTATGTCAGATGAATACTCGCCTGCATTCGGTGTTTGGAAGACCCCTCCTCCAACCTCACACACAGGACCGGGATGACTGTGGGTCGCTGGCAGGAGAGGCTCGACTGTGGGGAGGGGATTCGGGGCTTCCATAAGGCTGGCAGGCGTGCATCCCGGTTGAGTTGAATGTAATTGATAATTTTCCACTGATTGATGTGAAGCGTTGTCTCTATTTCTCAAATGATGTCTGTGAAGATCAGATAACTCAGGCAGCGAATTGATCAAAACGTATGGATACTTGCCTGCATTTGGGGTTTGGAAGACCCCTCCTCCTACATCATACACAGGACCGGGATGACTGCGGGTCGCTGGCAGGAGAGGCTCGACTGTGATGAGGGGACTTGGGGCTTCCATACAACTGGCAGGCATGCATCCCGGTTGAGTTGAATGTAATGGAATATTTCCCACAGAATGAAGTGAAGCGTTGTCTTTATAGCTCAAATGATGTCTGCAAACGTCGGAAAACTCAGGAAGAGAATTGTTCAAAACATATGAGTACATGCCTGCATTAGGGGTTTGGAAGACCCCTCCTCCAACCTCATACACAGGACCGGGATGACTGAGGGTCGCTGGCAGGAGAGGCTCGACTGTGATGAGGGGACTTGGGGCTTCCATATAACTGGCAGGCATGCATCCCGGTGAAGGTTGATTTGCGAACGATGTTTGCATCGAAGATGGTTGTTTTGACATGATGATTTCAATTTTTAGCTTAGATCCATAACGGGGGTGACGGCAGGCGGTGTGTCTTGTGGATGGAGTAACGGAGTCATAGGTCTTCTGGATTTCAGCGGAAACCGAAATTTTTGAGCGTAGTCCTCGAATTCGCGGAACAACAAACCCTCAAGCCAAGTATTTGGGTTTAATGCCTTAGTTTTCAGTGATGGGTCTAGACCAATTTTGAAAGACACAAAGCTTAGTGTGTTGATGTCTTTCTCTTTGGCAACCAGCTTCACAACTTCCGGATTAGCGTCAAGTGCAAGGTTGGCCTTAACCATGGCACAAACTGCATCGTTAGCCACGTCCGGTCTAATCCTCGACAAATATAGCCAAAATTTTTGATCACGGTTATCGTCACATATTGGAACCGAAACGACATCAGCTAGCGGCTGTTTGCTTCCAACAAGACATGTCTCAGATGCCCTTGTTGCGGTGTCATGATTACGCAATCGTTTACTGGGTCGGCGCCAATCTAGCGAGGGCCAAGCGTTGTTATTGGGCGTCAATAATTGGGGTGATGGTTTCGCATTGATTTGTTTGATCTCATTCCGAAGCTCAGAGATCGCAGTAGTAAGCGTAGACAGTGGAGACTGTTCATCAGCACGAGTAGAAATAGCCCGAAAATGAGCATTTTCGAAAAGATCAGCGCAATTGTCACACATCCAGAATAAATTCTTTCTGTGTGTTGTGAAATACGAGAGCATTGCACGTGTAACACCACCGGAACAGTTGTTCAAGTGAAAAGTTGCCCCGCAATATCCACGACATACAACATAATCAATACCATTGATGGCATCACTGCACTTTGCGCACATTTTTGCCATGTTGTAAACGCCTGGAAGGTAGACTACGTTGAGCAGCAGCTAGTATGCATGAAAAGCTTAAATGCCGGGAAGCTTTCGTATATTGCTAGCAAGAGGACTCCACACGATAGAACGATGGACGAAACTAAGATTTTATACACTATTATGCCAACAGAATAGATTGCGATCATACACAAAAAAAAACTTTTCCAAACCCCCCTTTTCTTAAAAACGTTCAAAACTGCAAAACCATTCATATTGTATATTACAATGCCAAATTATCTCAGATTTAAGCATAAAAATTGAAATACAAGAATATCAATAAACAAATTTCGGATAATCGAGTCTAAAATTCCATATAATCGAATCCCGGATAATCGAGTCCCCGGATAATCGAGTCTCCGGATAATCGAGTCCGACCTGTATTATTTTAAAGCTGTTTCACAGCTTCCGGAATTCATATCATAAGTATCTGAATTTAATGTTCCCAACGTTACCTGCAACCGCTTGGAATCGAACTCACGATATCTGCATCCACAAGTCTCGACGCTGTCATTGTTGCCACCACTGTTTATATCGAAAGGCAAAGAAAACACCCCGTTTTGTTCTACATCGAAAACGGTTCACACAATATTTTATAATGATCGTAAAAGATGTTATAGCCACGCTTACACCACTTCATCAGGCTGTAAAAGGGTGCGAAACGTCAAACGCAATGTTTACATCACACAAGCTGAGTAGATGTGCCACAAGTTATTGTATTACAGCTTACCGCTGTATGCTCGCTGTATAACTGACGACAAAGCGCTTCTTAATTATATATTGAGTAACATAACAAACCATATTGTATAGAAGCAGCCGGATTAATGATGGCGAGTTTTATTCCACATCATTAGGTTGCTATATTTTACGGTGTTGAGTTACAGCTTAGTGAAAGCAGCAAAAGCGATAACTGACGAAATTTATTCAGCTAAGATTTGTAGCTGCAAAACGTTTGCGTTGCAACTGTATTAACGCTAATCGTTCTATTTTTGACAGCTTTCATTTTTTGCTGCGTTCACTGCTTCGATTCAACTGTTATACAGCACAAAGCAAATAATCTTGGCTTATAGCGCTAAAATTGTTAGTTGGGATGTCGTTCTCACTCAAGTGACGACATGACTATTACAGAGAGGCAGGGTTATGAAAGGGGTCCGCGTGGTCTATAGGGATTTGAATTCTAAACTTGTAACCAACTCAGTTATTGGGTCACCAAGTGGCTCGGTAGCTAAGTTGGTAAAGCGCTCGTCTAGCCTACAAGAGTCCTGGGTTCGGATTACCGAACAGCTCAATATAAGTGTCAATTTACATAAATATCAGTTTTTTGACCATTTCTTTGCTCAATGTGCAATTTATGAACATGACATGTTCTACAACATTTTATATATTACAAAAATACTCATTTTTGCCGAGTAAACCAAAGCTGTGAAATCATCACATTGGAAGCTATAATGAAATTATGGTAAAATATAAATATTTTTTAACCATTTTTCGAAACAAGTGTCTCCTGAATCGGCACTTTTCGACAGCCATAATTAGTATACTTTGATGCCTCATTATATGAGCTAAAACCCCATGGCAATAGAATGATCGGGTCTGACAATTGACCTTTTGTGTGCAATCAATAAATTTGTGATATTCAGTTATTTTTAAAATCACAAAACATAGTTGAACACATCGGTATAAGCTGACAAGCTATATAAGTATTGCATCCAAAAACATAATGTTTTTATTAAAATAAATACTATTTATGAGAATTTACTAGGTAGGTTTCTATTGTATCAGCAAGTTCTGGCATAAGTTCACTTTTGCTGGCACGACAATCTAATGCTTGAAAACCTAGAGGAATTGGGCTTAACAGACGAAATATTGTTTTACTCTCTATTATTATTTGCTTTTTATCATAAAATACATATTATTACCGTTTTGACTCATATTCCGAACACTTAAGGCCAACAGTGACTTCATATGCCTCTGGTGGGCATAAATTAGCTAATATGTAGGAAAATTTTATTTTCTCCGCAAAGCCTAACTGTTAGCTGTTAGGTGTGCCGTAAAAAATATTGATTTAAACTTATTAAATATTGTTTTAACGCAAAAGTATGGAACAACATTTTGATTCAAATGCCGAACAGTGTGTTCATTCTGTCTCATATTCCGAACACCTTGATTCGAATTCCGAACAGCACGAATAAATCGTATTCAAATGAATAATTTCGCAAATAAATTTACCTGAGCTTGTTCTACTGGTCTCAAACTAAAGTATCATCACTACTCCCGCGGAATAAATTATATTGGAAACGTTGAAATTGAATTGCAATTGACTACCATTTCTTTGTTATGCGATGACATATTTCAGCGAAACATTTCAACCAAATCGCCATACAAAAACCGAGTGTTCGGAATATGAGTCTGTTCGGAATTTGAGACAAAACGGTATTTGTTCTTAAATTTTTCACGTAACCGAAGCCGAATTATCGTCGGCTACTTCGATTTGAAGCTAAAATTGAGCAGTTTCAGTGTGACAAAGATGTTGTTTCAATACGGCGGCATCCACAAATTACGTAACGCTATAGGGGGAGGGGGGAGTAGGCTCAAGCGTTACGACTCATACAAAAATTTAAAATTTTTCATACAAAAATCGTTACGAAGGGGGGGGGGTCAAAAATGTCCAATTTTAGCGTTACGTAATAAATGGATGCTGCCTATGTTGTTTTGTTTTAATAAATACAGAGTATTCCAAGTTTATTGATTGCACTGTGAGCTTACAAAGGTCAAAAAACTATTTAAGATTCGAAATTCCAAGTTCGTCAAAAAATGATTGAAATCAATGTGCACTGCGAGACCCGATCATTCTATTGTTTGTTTGTTGTTCTATTGCCATGGGATTTTAACTGTTATAATAAGGCATCAAAGTATACTAATTATGGCTGCCGAAAAGTGCCGATTCAGGAGAAACTTGCATAGAAAAATGGTCGAAAATTATAAAAAAAATGACATAAATTCAAAATATCTTTCGTCCCACTGTGTGGCGTGGGCAAAATTCAAATCAAAACCGTATTTTCACAAAACTTTTATGTTTTTCCTTTAAAGTGTTGATGTAAAAAAGTTCCTAATTCATCATTTATTTTGTTGATAAAATAATAGTTTCTTTATTAGTGCTACTTGAGGAACAATAAGCTTACTATAGGTGCAAGGGGGTTTGAATTTTAAGCAAAACTATTTATTTCAATTATTTTTGTAACAAAATCGAGCTGTGTCTTAATGGTACTTAGATAAATAGCTGCAGAACTTCATGTCAAAACATATTTTGCAACGTTTTATAGCCAAACGGACGTACAAAACCCCTAATGCGACTATAGGGGACTGTCTACTAAGGACACAGACCCTAATTACTGAGTGCATGATCATTGCACTTCAACCTCACGTAGTATCCGGACCAGAATCACATAACAAGATTATAACACATTTCTATCAACAGCAGTAATGAAAAAAATATAATTTTGTAATCAAGATAAGATGGGTTCGATCTTAACACTTCAGTCGTCGCGCTGTTGTATTTTGTACAACACTGTTGAAAAAACCTCGCTTTTCGTTCACAACACCAGCGTGGTGGTTCTGACGGTGGCAAACCGCGAGACGACTGGAAGGTTAAATTGTTAAATCATGTGTAACAGATTTATAGCAACATTTGATATGTTCTTCACATTATATTTGTACGTTTATTGTGAATAAGATCCGAAGCTATAGACAATAACATTATTTGCAACTCTTTTGTTATTTTGTAACATCTTTGTACATTTTGTTACAATTATAATAGGATTTGATATGTTATGTTATGTTTGTTATTTGATGCAAATTCTGTTACTAAATTTGTTAGTTTAACCATTAGCGGTACATGTTTTATAAAAACTAATGTTATAAAAAAACATATTAGAGAAACACATTCTTTTATAATCTTGTTTCTTCCGTCTGGTCGGGATCAAACAACTATGTAAGATCCATAAAGTTATGTGTTATTATACTCTTTTCGGACTCTTTTCAATACAGCCCTTCAGTACAACGTGCGTTGGGGTGCTTCCATATTCGCAAAAATCCAGAACTTAGGTGCGAATCAGTTTTTAGCTGTGAGTTCATTGTTTGTCCAATCAACAAATATTAGATATAAAATAGTTAACTTAAGGGGGTCTGTAGCCTTGAGGGTACGCTTCCGCTTCATAAGCGGAAGGTCATGGGTTCGATTCCCAGCCCCTCCACAAAAAAAAACGTCCAGCCACCAGACGCCTCACGGAGCACATCCATCCTCCGTCAGTATGAGATGGTGACTGAGACAAACTGACCCTCTTCGTAGGCAGCTAGCCTCACTAATAGCAGAGCTCTCTCCTACCTGCTCGGTGTGAGAGTAAAAGAGTAGGAGAGAGTGAAAGTAGATGTAAATATAGATAAGTTAAAAATAGATCTGTACCGATAAAGCAGCTACTACAGATCAACTGAGTCCGGCACAGTAGTGGCCACAAGCACGGAGTGCCTAAAAAAAGTTAATTTACAAATTTTGGTCTTTTGAAACGTATTTCACATTCAATTTCAATGTAGTTATCCGTAGGGATCGTATACAAATCTGTAGTAGATTTTAGGTTAGGTTTTAAATTTACTACAATTTTTGTCAACTCACTGTGATAATTTCTGTGATAGCTCAAACATGACAAGCCAAATTCTCTTGCTACCTTGTTTTGTCATTCGATTGACAGATCAGGCCTATCAACACCTCCGATCAGTTGGAGTGTCTCGGTTTTTCGGTCGCGTCGACATCGCGGAGTAGTGCAGACAGCAACATCTATTATCAGCCCACGTTTCCAATCCTTCGTAGTCCAATTTACTGTCGCTGTTGTAGGATGCTTGCACGATCGTATTTCTTCTTCAGGTTCGTCCGATACTTCCACTTGCTTCGGCCAATTCGTTTCTGGACGTCGAAAAAACTCTGATCCTTTAAACCACTTGTCGGTAACGGCAGGGCATGGATTATGTCCCCACTTTGTTGCAGCTTGCCAGGTACCCAACATAATTCCAATTTGTCCGTTGTTGTTAGTAGCTCTCCTATCCAGCATGTTACGTGTGCAACATCAAACTGTAACTGGGAAATAAATCATCATGTAGATCACTGCCTCGGAAGAGAAACACACGTCTTCCTTCGTAAGCCACTGAACTCTGACTGGCGATTAGCAACGACGGGGCCGAGACGTCACAAACACACTGTTGCCATCTCGCCCCACACATTACGTACTGTTTATAACGCCGGTGATCTGCTCGCAGCCAGCCCTCTACTTATGCTGAATCACTTCAAATGAATCGTTGTTTTACTACTGTGATTCTCCTGGATAAGCGAAATCAATCAACTGCCCAGAACTGCCGACTGTAGCTCCAAGCGAGGGATCAAAAGTGGTTTTAGTGGTGCAACCTTTGATTTTGCTTCAACTATAGAGCGTTCTGCTTCTCCTTCAGCACTCACCACCCTGAAGTATGCAACAGCAGCGAAAGCAGCTTCGTCAACGAAGACGTGTAGTTAATGGTGCTCATACATCTGCGCGGTTGCTCCTCTGAAATAACACCGCGGGGTACGTAGATCTACGACCTTACTAAACAGACCGATCCACTTGACCCAACGATCACATATTTTTCCTGTAACCGTTTCGGCCCACTGTACTTTCGCATGCCAAACGTCCTACAGTAGAATTTTTCCGTGGACGAGGAATGCGCAAAGAAGTCCGAGCGGATCGTTGGTCGCTCTCCGTTGTTTATCATTTCCTCCTTCATTTACATTAGAACCACAGAACAGATAGCTATCTTAGAACAAAAAGAATTTTTCATCTAGAGTACAAGAAAATGTGAAAAAGAGTAGGCGAATAAAACACTGTTTGCCCCACTGGATTTTACAGTGCAGGATATTGACGTTAATTTCGTCTAAAATGATCTGCCTCGCTCGTATAATTTGTTTGACGTTATGTCAACACCGTTGATTCGCCAGCACAGTAAGCCTTGCGGTGCACCTAGTCAAAACATTTGTCAACAAAAGCGCGACACGCTTTAAACTGCCAACTTGAAGATTTTTCCGCTGTTTTGGCTTTTGACGTTCTTTTGGATATCTTTGGGGATTTGTTAGCTAAATGATGTGGTAACTGATAATATCCTTTATGTGCGACTGGAGTTTTAGACTTGAAAAAAAGCAAATACTAACCTCCCACGCTACCTTGGTGCACTGTGAATCAATTTGTGAAATTCAAATCAAACTTATATCGAAAAAACCAACACGCTAATTTCAATCATGTGCACCCTTTTTGTCCACCGTCAAACATAAAGTTCTTCTACATGTTGCGGGACACAGTTATTGCTTGACAAGCTTGATTTTTTTCAACAAAAACGACTCTTCCAACACGAACGCACTAACACTCTCGTGAAGGATACGGTTGATTCAATGGACCTTTTCACAAACTTCATAAAGTTGGAGGGGGTGGGTGGGTGTCGTTAAGATGCTACTGCTCATACATTTTTCATACAAAAACGTTACAAGAGGGTGAGTGGGTGTCGGAAATGGTCATTTTCGGCGTTGTGAAATTTGTGAACGAATTCAATATTCAATTCCAATGAATCGAGTTTTGTTTATTGCTCTCCACCAAAGGATTGCTATGATGTAAATGAAGCAGAAACCTCCGTCTAATGTTAAAATTTTTAGACGAGTGCAAGGTTGATTAATTGATCGCGGTGTTATGTTATTTAGTTTCCTTGAATTGAATTAATACAATTCTACTCTGCTTTGCCACCACAGTTTGGAATGCATGAAAAAGAATTATCTCCTAGTCCTTAAATTTAATGCCCGACATGGCACGTTGTATAGCGCATCAGATCCGATATCCAGCAAGAATACAATACCTGACGTTTGAGGAGGAGAAACGATTACCGAATTACAGTGTTCATCAGAGTCGCATTCTACAAAAAACAGAAAAAAATCAGTAGATTTCTTAGTTGTTGTTAATTATTTGATGATATTTATACTATTTTTTTATCATTAATTCCTACGAATTTCTTAAATAGTGCGGGTCGAAGTGCGGAATTACCTCGGATCGATTAGGTGTCTTAACTGCACTTGTGCGTGAGATGACGTGAGATACCCAACTAATCCGACATAATCAATTAATACATTTATAAAATGCTTGATTTCATAAAAGTAATTATTTTTCAGCAACATTTAATGAGTTAAAAAATATAAATGTCACAATATTTAATAAGGTTAAAACTTGGTTGAAAAATATGCTTAAAAGTTAAAAAATATTACGACGTTTTTTTCCTTAGATAGATGTTTTGTGTGATACTGATTTTTTTTTAGGATTCATCAGACTTAAAAGTTTCTTCTATTAAGGATTAAACCCCCTAATGACGTATTATTATTAAACTTATCATCTCAATTTGTAAAATTATTTCCCTAAAATTTGAACACATAAAGAATATTTTCACTGTAACAGCCGTATAATAGCTCTATAGGTAAAAAAGGGTGAAAAAGAAATGAAAATATCTGATATAGAGAAGTTTTTTATTTATCAAAATCCTCTGAACGCATCTGAAAAACTCTTTAATTAGGAACACATCAAGCGTTTAAGCCACCTATCATTTATTTTTTATGCTGATCGTAGAAAAAATGCAAAAAACTTGGAGGAATGTTATCGAGATCAATTGGATCCAGGATTTTAGTGCTTCGTTTGACCTGAAATTTTCAAACTTTTGAGTTGTCACAAAACTCAGATTTAGGCAAAAATGACAATATTTTGAATTAGCAAACATTCTTTAATGAACTAATTAAGAGCAATATACCAAGTATCATAAATTTGGGTTGTAGATTAACTTTTTTCTGTATAACTGTTGCTTTTCAAAATATTGAAAAATTGACGTTTTTTATGCTAAACTTAATGTTTGTGGTAACTAAAAAAATGTAAAAAAATAAAATGTAAAAAAGTAAAATTTAAGTTATGTCTGAATTGCGATTAAAATTTCATGGTCATCATGGGTTCAATGAAAATATTTCTATCCTATTCTATTCTAAGTGCTTGCACAGCCAATTATGAAAAGCATCCTGGAAATACCTGAAGTTTGTTCTGATATTTTCTTGTTTAATACTGACATATTTGCAGCATATCGGTGATATGATACAGACATTAAAATGGCCAGGCCCACTGTGCAGACAATGAAAATATTTCCAATCTTTCTGGAGACTACCTTTTTTCAATAACCTTGGAGTAAAAATCAAAAAAAGATTTAGACGAGTTTTCTTGTCTAATTCTGCACATTTTTAGAAAAATTTACAGTGTAAAAAGCTTGCCCGCCGCCACCAGGTGCGCTAGTGTTCGCGTTAATTTTGGCAGCTGTTTTTGTTGTCATCTTTGCTATCTGTTCTGTGTTAGAACCCACGGCTCGTCCTCTGCAGTCTACCACAACATTCCCAACACTCGATTACTGCTTTCCGCTGCACTTAGGCAACGGCTCTTAGTCGCTTTCGGGTCTTCCTCAGACAATCCACGCAGAACAGCCGCACTGTTTGAAAGTCAGTATTTAAATTTGAGTCCTCCTTTTTGATGTATCGAACGAACTTCACGTGACACCCGTTCTACCTCTTCTTCGCTCTCATAGCTAACGAGGTAGTCCTCCACGTAGTGGTTTTCCAAAATTTCGTCGGCAGATTGTGAATAGAGATCAGAGAATTTTTCAGAATTCTTGTTTTTAATGTATTGTATCGACATTCATAGGATACATTCCTAGAGACTTTGACGGATCGCTTCGGAATAGGAAATGCTGGTAATGACGATCAGGTTCACGGATCAACAGCTGGTGGAACATCTCTTGAATATCTGATGAGACTCCCACCAGACTGCCAAAAGCGTGTTAGAATGACAGGAAATGACGTCAGTTGATCCGTCCTTTTGAGCAGCAGCATTGAGTTCAGAAATATTCCATCTATTTTAGCCAACACATCCCATATTAATCGGACTTCCCAGGTTTTTGTGGGTTTGGCACTACACCCGGAGACAAATACCACATACGCATTGGGTCTGCTCGATCTAATGCCTCTTCCGTCGCTCGATGTGCGTAGCCTGGTACTCAGCTATATGATTCTTCAGGTTGTCCACTAGCTCGGGATCACGCGGTATCTTTCGCTCCAGACATTCCAACCGTTTTACCGTCTGGAAATTCGACATCGTCGACCCGTTTCAAACTGCTTGCCAACAAGAATAGTCGTCTGCTCCATAATTGTCCGGGCACGCTTGTCCTCTTCCTGATTCCAGTATCACCGGTGATAGGTTAGCAAATATGAAGTCGGACTACCACGGCCGCGGAAGATACACCATCCTAGTCTGGTTTTCACTTTCAAACTTGCCGCGGGACCCTTAATCTTGCGTTGTAGACACTTATCACTAGGTTTTCTCGTAACTGAAATTGAGAAAACCTTACAGATAGTGGTAACGTAGAGACAGTTCTTCATATTTGAGTCTATTCTCTAGTAATGAGCTCCTTTCGTTGAGCTTAAACACGTTGAGCAACTGGCAACACTGTCTGGTTGACACAATAGCTTGTTTTACTGTCCGCTTACAGTTTTTTGAAATTAATCTTGTTTCGTATTAATTTAATATAAAACTTAGTTTTTTTTGTTAAGTGATAACATTTTTAATACTAGGAAAGTGGAGTTCATAGTGAAAGTCAATAGAATAATCAAAAATAATTAAGGAAAAAATCCTATGTTTGATAGTGCGATTGTCTCCAAAAGAGTCCATTGTTTGTGGTATTGATAAGCCGTATAACGGCCTGTGGTTGTTGTTGCTGCTGTTGCTGATGTTGTTGCTGTATTGGAGTGAAGGAACTCATAAGGTGAAATTATTTCGAAAGCTTCAGAGGCATCTGTAAGTACACCTATAGATACACTTTGTGATACCGTTAGTCTACTTCAAGAGTTCTTGCGTGCTATCCCCTGCCGCCAAAACGGTTACTTGACAAACGGGGAGCGATTGTTGGAAACTATTCTAGTACACACTGTGGTCTCGCTCCCGTGACAAGAGCATAATATTTGGGATAACCATCGCCGCCTGAACGGCTACTTGACGAACAAATTGCTTTAGTTGTGGTTAAGTGGGTTTGGTCTGGTAGGTTGGAAAGCATACCTTGGCATTCGTTTTATTGAGTAGCCGTGGGAACCCAATCTTTACTACAGAGTTACTCATTAATGTCTTGGATTTTGTACCTACACAAACTCATAGCGACTATTGTTGGAAACTACGTGTTCAATAACTTTTTGTTGTTATTCTAGTACTTCTTCACTACTCTCCCATCTAGTTCGTTTTTATTGGTAGTGGCTCAATTAAATTTGTATTAGCTGTGTTGTTGGTTGTTTACATTTTTGGTACTGTTGCTTCAGTTTGAATTAGTATTTTGTTTCATAATGGGAAAAGATGAAGAATTTGTCTGTTTAGAATGCAAACAACCAGAGCCCGATGCGTCAAAAGTTATAACGTGCATGTACTGCTTCTCTAGCGTACACTTCAAATGTAAAAATATTCTAGGCAATGCAATACGTCGTGTTAGGGAAAACCATTACTTTTGCTCATCTGCCTGTTGTGCGACCTATCAACGTATTGTTAACATGCAAAATAATAAAAATACACTGATGTCCTCCCTAGCCGCAGAGATGAAAGCATCTGTGTCATCATCTGTCGCTAAAGTAATGCAGTCTGTAACAGCGGAAGTTAGGCAGATCGTCATCACAATTGAAAAATCGCAGGCTTTTCTATCCGATAAATTTGATGAAATAGTTTCTGATTTCCAGAAACTAAAAGTTGAGAATCAAGAATTGAAAGCCGAATTAAATCATTTGAAAACGTCGCTGAATCAGATGAACAGTACGGTCATCACCTTGGAATCAAATGTGGATAAATCAGAAAAGGCTGCATTAGATAATCATGCAATGTTGTTGGGAATTCCTTCAACTCACGGTGAAAACGTTCCTCATTTAGTTGAAAAACTGATTTTTTCTTTAGGGTTTACAGGAACCTCGAAAATTGTGAAATCTGCTGAGCGAGTTGTTACCAACGGTAAAACTAACAATGCCCTCGTCCCGATTCGAATTATCTTCTGCAGCAAAGAATTGAAAGAGGCTGTTTTTGCAAAGAAAAACAATTGGGAATACTGCTGTCAACCGCGATTGATCCCAAATTTGTCATTAATGGAAAGGCAATGAATGTGACGTTGCGTGATGAGTTAACTCCCCTGTCTTTAAAACTGCTTCAAGAACTTAGAAAGTCCCAAAAGCTTTTGAATATTAAGTACATTTGGGCTTGAAGAGGTGGTGTTATATTGGCAAAAAAAGATGACAATAGTAAACCCGAATTTGTTAAAAACAGAGAAGACCTTAATCATGTTTTGAAAGTTTTTATGAATTCAGCTGCTACCACGTCTGTTACTACTCAAATCGCTGAATGGAAGTAACTTGTACGTGTATCCGAATTTATATAGTGTCCTTGTTAATTTATCATACTAATGGATCTCTCATCGTCTATTATACTTAATCAATATTACGATAATTTACATGAGTTCAATGAGAAATGTGAAAATATTTCTAATAACTGTTTGAATATTATACAGTGGAACGTCAGAGGAATTAATGATTGTGAAAAATTTGATGAAATTGTTTATTTTGTGAATGAATGTAAAATGCATGTTGATATTATTGTTGTTTGTGAAACATGGTTAAAAAAGGAGAACAGCAGTATTTATAATATCCCAGGTTACCGCTCATTTTTTTCTTGTCGTGAAAGTTCTTCAGGAGGCTTAGCTGTTTTTGTAAAAATATCATTGGGAAGTAAATTGATATGTAACCAAACAATTAATGGGTTGCACTATATCCACATAGAATTCAAACTTCGAGGTCATTTCTACAACGTTGTTGGTGTTTATCGTCCACCTTCGTTCGATTACAATGAGTTTCAAGATATCTTGGAAGGTTGGCTATCAAATAGTAACCCATCTAAACCGTATTTCATTGTTGGTGACGTTAATGTTCCAATTAATTTGCAAAATAACAATGTTGTGTTAAGATACAAAAATCTGCTAGAATCTTATAACTCCGTATGTACAAACACTTTCCCTACGCGTCCAAGTAGTAATAACACTTTAGACCATTTCGTCTGCCCTATTAATTTAGCTGCCAAACTGCAAAATCACACTATTTTCAGCAACATTAGTGATCACATTCCTGTGATTTCGTCACTTTTCCTTAGTGGTGATAAAAGGCACCATGAATTGAAAATGACCAAAATTGATAGAATAAAACTGCAAAATCAATTTTCCCAATTTTTGAGTACTTTTCATGTGGGAGACGATGTTGAAGTAACCCTGAATATTCTTATTGAAACCTACAATAAGATGTTGCAAGATTGTACCAGGTCATACACCAAAACTGTTAGATTGAAAGGAGAACACTGTCCTTGGATGACATATAAACTTTGGCGATTAATACAAATTAAAAATAGCTATCTAGATAAGCTGAAAAGCAATCCCAATGATGCGCGAATTAGTGAAATGTTGGAGCACGTCTCAAAAAAAGTTAAAAATGCTAAAAAGCGGTGTAAAAAAGAATATTATGAAAATATTCTGAGGAGCTCGAGTCATTCCAATGTGTGGAAGAAGCTAAATGAAATTTTTGGTCGCACTAAAACAGGCGAACAAATTAAATTACGAAACAATGGAAACATTCTTGAGTCAGATCTAGATGTTGCCGAATCTTTCAATTGCTTTTTCTCGAATATTGGTAACAATTTAGCTGAAAAAATTCCAAAAACCAATTTCGACTTCTTAAAACATGTGAAGTGTGTAAGGAATTCTATTTTTCTGAGGCCTGCTAGTAAAAATGAAGTTTGTATCCTCATAAGCCAGCTTGACACAAAGAAGAGCAGAGGGCATGACAATATCCCAATCGATCTAATAAAAGCAAATGTGGGTCCGTTCTCGGAAATTCTTGCAAAGCTTTTTAACAGAATAATAATAACAGGATCTTATCCAAGTATTTTGAAAATTGCTAAAGTCACACCTGTTTTCAAATCTGGTGATGCCTGTGATCCTACCAATCACCGACCAATTTCAACTCTTTCAACTCTGAATAAAATCTTGGAGAAGCTTTTAACCAATCGTCTTGTTAATTTTTTGTGTGCGAATAATGCCTTATATAAGTTTCAGTATGGTTTTAGGGAAGGTTGTGGGACGACAACTGCTATTACAGAGCTTATAGATGAGTTAATTTGTGAGATTGACAAGAAAAATATTGTCGGTGGATTGTTTATTGACCTGAAGAAAGCTTTTGATACAATGAACCACGAAATACTTTTGAAAAAACTTGATAAGTATGAAGTTAGAGGAATTGCTAATGATTTGATTAGAAGCTATCTATCAGATCGAAAACAATTTGTAACGTTAAATGAGATTCGCAGCAGCCTGCGTACTGATAATATTGGAGTACCTCAAGGCAGCAACATAGGCCCTTTATTATTCCTAGTCTTCATTAACGACTTAGGCAGTTTGAAGCTTCGTGGAGTACCAAGGCTTTTTGCAGATGACACGGCCATATTTTATCCGCACGTTGGTGTTCAATCTGTAGTACAGGATATTGAGTCAGACCTTGTGAATCTCATTGATTTTTTTAATGGTAATCTCCTTTCCTTAAATCTGTCCAAAACAAAATATATGGTTTTTCATTCGGCGCGGAAAAAAATCGCGGCTCATCCTGATCCATGTGTCGGAAATCTAAGCATTGAAAAAGTTTCAACGCTACAATACTTGGGTCTGCACTTGGACTCTTGTTTATCATGGGATAGTCATATACAACACGTGTCCAATAAAGTATCTTCCTTATGTGGTCTTATAAAAAGGGTGCGCTCTTTTGTACCAATTGAAGCACTACTGCGTTTTTATTATGCTTGCATTCATTCCATACTACAATATTTGATCATTGTGTGGGGTCACGCTGCCAAATCAAAACTAAAAAAACTCCAGTCATTACAGAACAGATGTTTAAAAGTAATTTTTGATTTGCCACATTTATTCCCAACGGTTTTACTTTATAATTCCTCCGACCACAAAGTCATCCCTATTCTAGGCTTACTTGATTCTCAAACAATTATGTTTGTACATAATACATTATATAATACAAAATTTCATCATAATCTTGTTTTCCCTACTAGAGTCAACTCTCGAATAACTAGGCAGGCCAATGAACTTCTGAGAAGCAATGCATGCACCAACTTAGGCTCTATGCGGATTACCAACTTTGGTGCATTTAAGTTCAATACACTTCCCAATGATTTAAAAAGCATATCTAGTACTATTATTTTCAAAAGCAAACTGAAACAACATATCCTAAGAAATGTGAATGAATATATTCTCTAAACGTGTTAACCTTTAGAACAAGTAGGTTTTTCTGGCTGTTGCTAGTTTTTCCCTACTTTTTAGTTTTTAGCTTAAAGTCTTTTTGTTTCTTGTTATATTATAACTTTGTAGCCACAATTGTTATCACTGAGTAATTTAATTTAGTTTTTGATTCGTGAGTCCCTTCAAAGGAACTAATGTTCCACTGGGATGTCACTTTAGTTTTTATCGTTATTATTTTCTCTCCGCGTTCTTACATTTAATCACTTAGTAGTGTCCACGGCCAGGGAGTTCTCTGCGAACTGTTTGATGTGGGGGTCAGAGGAGAAAAAAAAAAAAAAAAAAAAAAAAAAAAAAAAAAAAAAAATTGTTGCTTATTGCTCAATCCTCTGACTGTGACTTGAACTTGTTTCGACTAAGGCTCGACTCAAGTATCGTTCCTAGTCCATTTCAGGCAGCAACATTAATCAATAAGGTTTTGACCCAAACAGACTTATTAATATATGACTAATAAACGTTCGAGTTCAACGATTGATCAAGGTTGTGTAAAAACTCTTTTGACTACGTGCCTCCATATCTACAAGCGTAGCCTGATGACAATAATTAGGGCTTATAATGTCGTGTGATAGGTAAAATTTTACTACATGCCTAGGAAAATCAAGGGATTTCCCTTTACGAAACCATTACGAAAAGATCTTCGACCGACCAGGAATTAAACCCAGACATCTTCAGCATCTCTCTCACATTTATGTTCTACCATGTTTTGATATCAACCACATCTACAGTTAAATCTATGAATCCATGAACTTCTTTGAGCAATGGCCTTCTGGGATCTTTTAGGGTAGAATATTTATGACCATACCTGCCCTAACCATCTAAATACACTGGAATTCAATCACACACGGAAGGTGCGGACGGCTTGGTTTAGATTCAGGAAAGGTAAATCGACACTGGACGCTATCCAATCAGTCGTACAGACAGCTGAGGTGGCAATCAACCATAAAAGGAGCGGCATCCGTTACTGCGCGGTTGTCACTCTGGATGTGAAGAATACGTTCAACAGCGAAAGCTGAGAAGCGATAGCCCACGCACTTCACCGCCTCAAGGTACCGGTGCAGCTATTTTGATGGTAGGATTCTACTGTATGAGGTTTAATCCTGAGCCTGATGTTATAGAAGGTGATGTACAATGACGTTCTGAGGCTGTCCCCTCCGACGGGTTTTAAGATTGTTGGCTTCGTCGGCGATATCATCCTAGTGGTCTATGGCGAATCGATGGAGGAAGTAAAGTTGACAGCATCGTACTCTATCTCCATATTTGAGGAATGCATGAGGTCTAAGAAACTGGGACTCTCCCGTAACAAGACTGTGGTGGTGGTGTTCAACAACGGTAAGTCCGAGCCAAGGGCGGTTATTTCGGTAGGTGATTGCTGCATAGAGTCCTAGAGATCCCTTAGGCATCTTGAGGTAATGTTCGATGACAAGCTCAACTCCGCTAGCCACGTTGAATATGCCTGTAAAAGGGCACTACGGCTATAGCGGCGCTTTCGAGGATGATGTCTAAAAGCTCTGTTGTAGTTGCAAACAAACACAAGCTCCTGGCAGGTATGGCGCTATCCATACTAAGGTATGGAGGACCAATTAGAACGAGCAGAAATTTAAGCGGATGGAAAGCACGTGTAGGATAATATGCTTAAGAGTAGCAAGTGTATACCAAACGGTTTCTAAAGATGCCGTGTGCATCATAGCCAGGATGACGCCCATTGGACTAATCATCTAGGAAGATGTTCAATGCTTCAACCAAAGAGGAATCTCAGAGGTTGGCATCAGGAATGGGAGAACTCTACTAAAGGTAGATGGTCAGGAAATGGTTGCTATAGGCAGTACCTATATAAGTTCAGGTACTCAGAATCTCCTGCGTGCCCCTAATGTGCTGATGTGGAGGAAACAGCAGAGCATGTCGTGTTCAATTACCCGCGTTTCAGTGTTGTGAGTGATCGCATGCTCGACACAGAGGATTAGCCCTGCCGAGGCTGGACCCCTGTAACATTGTCAACAAGTCGGCTAGCAGAAGCAGTTTGTCTACACACCAAAAATTTGGTTTGCCTTCCAGCAAAACGAAAAGCAATATTGCTGTAAAAACAGTAATTTACATTACGTCTGCTGTAATTCAATAAACTATCATGATTGCTGGATCGACCAGCAAAAGAATTGCCAAACACTTAACGTATTCACAATTTTTAGAAAAAGCCGCTGGTCATTATGTTTGAACGTTGAAGTTTGGAGGAAAATCCACAAGATTTCTACATTTTCAACACTCCAAGTAAGTTTTATTTCACAATTAAGTTATATTAATCAATCAGGTTATGTTTCTTTACAGGTAGTGCCAAAAGTATTCTGGTACTGGAGCTTTATCAATGGTGACGGAAGAGAAAGGATTGCAAAACATGGAACTTCTGAATTCCGTTATTGCGTTATCAACAGAGAAAAGATCTATTTCCCAGTTAAAATTATCAATATTGTTTAAAACATTAAATTCCTTTTTTATTGAAACTGCAATAAAGTATCGCAAATAACCATTGAAATTTTATTGCTGAACTTCCAGCAAAACGCACCTGAAAATCTGAAACCACGATTGCTGAAAACCAGCAAAACAGCTGTCAAATGAATTACTGAAATTCCAGCAAATGTTATTTTGCTGGAAGGATTGCTGGATGTACAGCACAAAAAAAATCAGCAAAATGTTGCTGGCTATCAGCAATAAAAAATTGGTGTGTACACTCACTGATACCTTCTCAGGAGTCTGTTTGCAGATTTCGCCTTTGTAAAAAAAGGTTAGGCTATAAGCCGTCGATTTCTGTATGGCGACCGTTTTAGATCCGATCAAAACATCTCCGGTTCAATAAGTTTAAGGCAGTCCGCATTTTTATTATTGTGGGCTTCGTGACTATGCGGCTTATTCTCTAATCGGAGGAAATTTTTTTTTTTTTTTTCAATCAAGAAATTCTTTACTAGTCGACGTTGTCTAATGTAAATTATGGTCAGCCTATGCAGCCTTTGGCTGAAAACAATGTAAATTGCATTTCTTATACCGTACACCCCCGGTAATTTGAACGATACCTCATGCAAACCATCGGGGTTCATTTTTAATTTGAACATCTAGTCACCCTAGAAACGTGTTTCTGGTCACCTCTTTCACTGTTTTGTTTTGATTCTGCGTTCCATTCCACTTTACTCCGTTCCATGAGCTAAATGACGTTAGAACCATTTTTAATCTGAACGATGTGCATATTAGCGGGGTACAAATTAAAAAGTGTTCAGATTAAATGTGGTCAAACCAACGGGGGTACCCGGTAATCATACTCGTACAATTACCCCATCACTGCCTTTTTCTGAACCTGTAACGGTTGACAGGTTTATAAATAACATTATTGCACTCTAAAAAATAAACACAAACCCGCTCGAGTCAAGTGTGCGTGTAATTTGTTTAATAATTCATTAGGCTTGGCCACAACAATATTTATCGTATTTGTTCAGACCTTTTTTGTGCCTTCTGGTTGCTGCTGCTGATACCGTGTTCCGTTTCCATTGCATCGTCGTTGTGGGCAGCAAAAAAGGAACCTTTATTGCTTTATTAATATCGCATTAAACCGCCGAATACCACACTCCAGTACCCATAGTTATTGCAAGCCAACAGAAGCAGCCGCAATCGAGAAAAGATATAGACTTGGTGTATGGGTAATGTGGCACTTTTTATAATTATACATAAATCTCCAGCGGTGCAGATCTGCAACCGACCAGAGTTGATCGACGCCAGCTTGAATTGCACAAACACAATTTGCAGCATTTCGAACTCGGAGAGAAGCAAAAGTGCTCAAGCGATAAGCAATAAATTAAATAAAAATATAAATAAAAAATAAAATAATGACACTACCGTCACGTAAAAACGCTTGCTGGGTAGGGTTACCATCCTTACGAATACAAATATTATTAGCAGGCATTGCAGAATTCGTTCTCAATTGATTTTGAAGCACGATAAAAGCTAACGAAGAAAAACATGCCATCTGTAGCGGTCCATGATCGGCAAAGTATCGCAAGTTGTAACAAGTTTGATAAATAAGAGCAACGAATGAGCGTCCCAAAGAGGTAGAGCGATGAAAAAATCCATTTTACTCGCTTATTTACCATTGGGGGAATAGTTTTATTGTACTAGCGCGATAAACAATCCCCAAACATCCGATACCAATAATGTCCCTAAGATGTGGAGCTTGTCTAGATAGCTTTTACCATGCACTGCTGTCCTCTCAATCTAATCAGAGCTGTAGTAGTATACGATAAACAGGGTCTCATGATTTGCTGCAGATCATGATTGTTACAGAGAGCGATAAGTAAGAGATTATCTCATCTTTTTCAGGGTTCAATCCTTGATGGCAATGAATCAATTGCAATGCTCAATTTTTTAACTGGATCTGAAGCAAGAGACAATATTATGCAAAATTTTAAGATGTTTTATTGCAAAAGAGAAGAGAATTTTCTAAAAAGGCTCTGGTGTAGTCTATGAAGGAGTATAAAAGTATTTGTACTTTTTTATAGAACTTTCAAAATGTACTCTTCTCAACCATATCAAAAATAGTAACCCTATTGCTAACCAATCCTGTGGAAAGCACACACCTTAAGAAAAGCAAGCTTAATATGCAAGAAAAAATCGTTTCCGTGATTTATCGTTTTCCTTCACGGTCCGGACCCGTTAGAGACATAAATGTGACATAAGTGAGAGGGGATCAATAGACGAGAAGATGACGGGGTCCAGTCGGCTATCACCATCGCCAATTGCTGATTATGGAATTATTATCACCGTGCGGTGCTGGCCTTACACTCGTTTATGGTGACTAAAAACTTTAATTGATACATTTCAGCCTTAATGAGTTTATTAAAGTTGACAGCGCTTATGGAATGCTGATGTGTTGGGGTTAATGTGTGATTCCTAGAAGATACATTCAGCTAACCGCTTTATATTGATGCTCCATCATAAAGATCACAATAGCTCTTGGAAGGTCAATGATTGATTGCTCTTTGAGACGCTGTGACATTTCTGCCACCTAAATTTCTCCAATGTCATGTCGCTGTATACTACTGGAAGTTTCTCCCAAAGTCTAAGCCTTCAACCGATTTCGGCAAAAAGTGTAACAAACTGGAAGGGTTTCATGCCAATCTCTTGAGCCGACCGAAGAGAGAAAATTGATGACAAGCAATAATTGGACACAGGCTTCCACTAACAATAGGTTAGTCGATTATTGGTTGTATCGTTGTTGAACTAAGGACGTCCGTCGATGACAGTGATGCTCTTCATCACTGTCGAATGAATTGATAGCACTTTCGGCAGCTCACAGCCAAAAGGTGATTGTGGCAGGGTGATCGATTTGAACTTTTTTAACCGTTATCAATGGGGTTCGTATTTCGTTTGGCAATATAGAATTCATCTACCGTTTTGATTCATATTACATATAGCGAAGTTTAACGTATCCAAACCACATAAATTCAACCCATATCATTACAATAAGCATCGGTTTTTTTTTAGATAGTAAAGTATTATCCGGGCAAGAACACATCATTAGCTACTACGTAACAGTAGGCCAATAATTCGGTATATTCATACATAAATTGAAACCACAATTAAACATTGCTAAGGCAAAGTAAGTCGTAAATGAAATGTATGGATTAGGGACAAAACGTCGAAAGGCAAAATGTCGAAGGACAGAACGTCAAAAGACACAAAGTCGAATCCCAAAACGTCGGAAGGCACAAAATGTCGAAAGGGCAAACGTCGAAAATGGAAAATTTTCAACATAATTTGCCACACTTACTTTTTCACATCTAGATCGTTTAAATATGCTATGATTGACATTGGGCACATAATGAATTAATTATTATTTCGGAAGAGAATCATTCTTCTAAGAAATTTCGTTCCCTTCAATTTCTTGCTTTTCGACGTTTTGTCCATTCGACGTTTTGTTCTTTCGAAGTTTTGGGATTCGACGATTTGTCTTTCGACGTTTTATCACTCAAACCCTATGCAGTTAGGTGACAAAACGTCGAAAAATAAAACTTCGAATCCCAAAACGTCGAAAGGACAAGATCCTGTGAACTTCTATAGAACCCTTTGTGGAGACTTATATGGAGCAACTGTGGGGATGTGTATGAAAATCACAGAAAAGACTCCTATAGAAACCTAAAAGCTCATTATGTAGACCCTTATGTATATCCCAATCTAACCTTTCGGTTGTCGCTCGAATTTTTGTAACGCGAGTAGTCGCGCGTTGTACTTTGTACAACACCCTTGGTTTTGCGAATATCCCAGGAGCCTGATCACGTCTTCGGTAGAGTTGTTCATTGGCTCAAATGCTTTCTTTGTTTAATTCTTGAAGTTCGAGATTGGATAAAATAATGATATCCCATGAGCATATGAACAAATTTGCCAAAGATGTCATCTTTCTAAGTGGTCAGGCTCCTGAGATAGCTGCAAAATAATAGTTTCATATTCACTAGCGCCGCCTAATGGCAAAATTTTGAATCAACTAGCTCGAACGATGATAGTACATGTTAACTTCTTTTATAATCACTAAATCTGATTGACAAATTATTTTTCCTACCCATAGAGGATGTTTGAGTTGTTTATCTCAGCCATAAGTTTGACACGGTTTCGCCATGATTAATGTTGTGACTGTAAACAACACTCAATCTGTCTATCAATACAAAAGATAAGATTTTACTACATAACGCCTCGCATCGTGTCGGCAACCAGCCCTAGGAACGTGGCCATCAATTCGAAAAAAAAACGAATTCTTTCTAGCAAGAGAGGCCAAACAATAGACCGACAGGGCCCACTTCTGCAAAAAGCTTATATCCAAGTTAAATCAACAATCGGCAGCTTGGCTGTTGCTGTTGTGGATGATTCGAGGACTGAATCAGATAAACCATGATGTTTGCTTTTATCGCCAACTGTCGGCAAGACGGAGACGAGGCGGTTTGCTTGCCTGTTCCACTTGGGAAAAAATCTGAGCAGTTGGCTACTTAGGCCAGCTCTCCGGGCTGCCAAATCCAAACGTCGAGATTTGTTGCGAAATGGGAAAGAAAGTCACATTGTCCAACTTTGCGTCACTATCAGAAAATTAAGATTTATAGCCTTTGTTCGTATCGTCGGAGGCAGTTTCATGCTCAGCTACTTGGGAGTGGAACCAGAGAAGGTGGGCTTTTTCCACCATTTAATCTATTCAATTTAAGTGCACATATGCTTATTGATAAAACAATGACACCAGAAAGTAAGCATTGACCATTTTCCATACATAATGATCAAGTTTGTGAATACGTTCTAATACATCGGCTGACCTTAAATTTTCACCGCAACACAGAAACAACTAAAATTTTACCTATCAGAAAACTCAGAAACCAGAAATATAGCATGATGTCATATAAATCTTGCATGCAGAACATGCCGTTAAGGCCAACAAATCACTTTGTTGAATACACCAGCCTTCTATCTTATTAGAATTTTGCGATATCGTCAAGATAGTAGTATAGTAGTATAGTAGTATATTGTTATAAACGTTGAATAAATTTGAAAAACCTATCGTTTCTTTTTTCTTCCATAATACCGTGTAATTGTTACTAATTATATTGTTTCATTTTTTTTCTCATTTCAGGTAATTATAAAGTCATCACATCTGTTTTTGTCCCATATTATTGGTAAGTTCTACTAAGTTTCAGGTCTAAGTTATTGTTAATCTTCACAAATATAGAGTAGAATTAAAGAAAACTAATTGAATAAGTCTGTGAAGTACAAAACATCGTTCTCAAAAGATCAAAAGACAAAGGGTTGAAGAGAGAAACAAGAAAAACGAAAGAGCAAAACAATCTTCCCATGAATTATTTTCGATTTTTTGTTATTTCGATCTTTTGTTGTTTCGACCATTTTCCCGGAAATCCCCACTAGGCTCTGTAGGTATATCTTCTTCTTCTTTTTCTTCTTCTTGGCAGTACGTCCTCACTGGGACAGATCCTGCTTCTCAGCTTAGTGTTCTTATGAGCACTTCCACAGTTATTAACTGAGAGCTTTCTTTGCCAAAGTTGCCATTTTCGCATTCGTATATCATGTGGCAGATATGATGATACTCTATGCCCAGGGAAGTCAAGGAAATTTCCATTAAAAAAAGATCCTGGACCGACCGGGAATCGAACCCAGACACCTTCAGCATGGCTTTGCTTTGTAGCCGCGGACTCTAACCACTCGGGTAAGGAAGGTATATATAAATTTTGAAAAATCATCAAAGCTCGTATACTATTATCGCCGAACATTTTTTGACAAATTAAATCTATTGTCCCCGCAATCTACTTACTATAAACCAAGAAAAAATATTTACCGAAATTCTCGCTCTCTTTTATACCGTGTTCCAGCATTTTATTCATCTTTCTCCTTCAAAATCTCTACTCCATTCCTTTTCAAACCAATTTGTTTCCTAGTGTCCGACGAAATCGATGACTCGAATATATTATAGTAGCAGATGGGTGTTTGCTGTCTACAAACAATCCTCAAAAAGTTGATTTTCAAATAATCGAGTCTATTGTTATTTTGAGAAAAAAAAAGAGCCCCTGGTCCATCAAATTGTAGGATTGTCAAGAATAAAGTGTCAGGAATAAAACTATATGTTTTTAGAATCTGTTGAAGAAAAATCGCAGCTACCAGAATATTAGATATCATTTAATTTTCCATTTACTATATGCCCGTAAATCAGATCAATTCAGATTTTTCGTATTGATTGCATTAAAGGATATTCTGATTCGTGTCTATTTTATGACAATCTTTCTCATTCAAGTTATGTGATTGACAGTTTTTATTCCATTCAGCTTCCAAAAGGTTTTCCATCTCCCAGAAATAAATGCACTTTTGTCGTTCCCTAATCCCTCTGAATGGCATCCAGCAAGAAAAAAAGTCAATCCACTTCCGTTTTCACGTCAGTATAATACTCGCTCCCAGTAGTCAAATTCAAGTTTACTCAAGAACTTTGCTCCACTTTCCGGTAGTCACCATCCCGAAACGCAGTAACAGAAGAAAACGACCGAACTTTACCGAACGTTTGACTGCCACGGACCGGATTGATACGGTCGTTTCCGATATTACCCGTCATCATGCTCAATCATCATTCCGAGATGAAAAAAAAAAGTTGGAAAAAAGACGAAAACTATTTCTCCTTCCTTGTTCGAATATAATGCACGAAATCTGTCTCCCTTTGGCTGAGATCGTTTCCTTACAACGCACATCCCCTCGTCTTTTGTACTTCTGGTATCTTCCCGTCACGTTTTGCTTCTCAGGAACTATACTACTAGCACCCACTAAACTGTCCCCGCTACAATCAAGTTATAAAGTACGATAATGGTTCCGAAGAAAGAGAAATGTAATCAAATTACAGAAGCAATGAGTCGAGCAACCGAGAAAAAACGGAAAACAAAAAGAATCTCACACGGAAGTCGATGTTGGAAACAGATCAATAGGGCCATGTGGTTCAAAATGCACTCATGGGGTAAAATAGTCCAGATCACCAATGACAACATTTTTTGACTTATTGCGAGTCAATTTCCTCAAGTTAGTTTGAAGCGGTTTAACTTGATGCCCAGTGCATTGTAGAGGCAAATAGGTAGCTATGAAAGAAAATATACCAAGGTTCGTCCTTCGCCGCCACACACCGTTTTCCTGCACACTGCCAAAGATCGTCCTAAGCACCCGACATTCGAAGACTCCAAGTGCTTGCATCCTCGCGCTTCGTCCATGTTTCATGCCCGTAGAGGACTACCGGACTATCTTGTGAAGGCCATAGGCCTCTGCACTGTTTTGATTTCGTATGTGATTTTGACGTTTACTGGCCTTGTTTTTTACTAATTTCATGAAGGAGTAAACGAGAAAGGACGATTTTTGTGCAGAGCCCTATAGTAGGTCCGACTTCCACTGATGATTTTTTTTTTAATTTCTTTATTAGTATCATTCCAAACATTACATTAATTTCTTATATCTAGGTGTTCTGTGTTATTAGCCAACACTATCATCCTAATTTGGTAAAACAAATTTAAGATTTTATTAACATTTTGTTAACAACATATAACATTTCATTTGCCGTAGCAGTTCAGATTTTTTACAGGTGAGTTGATTTCACCTGCTTATAAGAAAAAAAACGCTTTAAATATACTTAACCTAACTTAACCTAAACATATAACGCACTAATCGTGGCAATAGAAGATTGTAACGATTTTTGCCTGAAATTATTTATTATTTTATTTGACATTTGTTCCAATGTTTCAACATTGGATATTCTATGTAACTCATTGGTACTGGTACCAGGGAGGAAGCCTCAGAATCATTTTCAAAATTTTATTTTGAATTCTCTGCAGAGCTTTCTTCCTGGTATTACAACAGCTAGTTCATATTGGTACAGCATACAACATGGCTGGCCTGAAAATTTGTTTGAATATCAAAAGCTTGTTCTTAAGACAAAGTTTTGATTTTCTATTAATAAGGGGATAGAGACATTTTACATATTTGTTACATTTGGCTTGAATGCCCTCAATGTGATTTTTGAAAGTTAAATTCTTATCAAGCATGAGCCCTAGATACTTAACTTCATCTGACCAATTTATTGGAATCCCTCTCATCGTGACAACATGTCTACTTGAAGGTTTCAAATAAAGAGCTTTTGGTTTATGTGGGAATATTATTAGTTGAGTTTTGGAAGCATTAGGAGAAATCTTCCATTTTTGCAAGTATGAAGAAAAAATATCCAAACTTTTTTGCAATCGACTACAGATGACACGTAGGCTTCGTCCTTTGGCGGAGAGGCCTGTGTCATCCGCAAACAAAGATTTTTGACATCCCTGAGGTAAGTCAGATGTGAAAATATTGTATAATATTGGTCCCAAAATGCTGCCTTGAGGAACACCAGCTCTTACAGGAAGTCTTTCAGATCTGGAGTTCTGATAATTAACCTGAAGTGTACGATTTGACAGATAACTTTGAATAATTCTAACAATGCATGTTGGAAAATTAAAGTTTTTTAATTTTACAATCGAACCTTCATGCCAAACACTGTCGAATGCTTTTTCTATGTCTAGAAGAGCAAGACCAGTAGAATAGCCTTCAGATTTGTTGGAACGGATCAATTTTGTTACACGTAAAAGTAGATGAGTGGTCGAATGTCCATGGCGGAATCCGAACTGTTCATTGGCAAAAATTGAATTTTCGTTGATGTGGGCCATCATTCTGTTCAAAATAACCTTTTCAAAAAGTTTACTGATGGAGGAAAGCAAACTGATTGGACGATAGCTAGAAGCTTCTGCAGGATTTTTGTCTGGTTTCAAAATTGGAACAACCTTAGCATTTTTCCATTTGTCAGGAAAATATGCTAATTGAAAACATTTGTTAAATATATCAACTAGAAATGATAAGCTACTTTCTGGAATTTCTTGATGAGGATGTAGAAAATTCCATCATCGCCATGAGCTTTCATATTTTTGATTTTTTTAATAATAGTTCTCACTTCTTCCAAATCAGTCTCCCAGGCATTTTCGAAAACGTTCTCTTGATTGAGAATATTTTCAAACTCCTGAGTAACTTCATTTTCAATTGGACTAGTAAGTCCTAAATTGAAATTGTGCGCACTTTCAAACTGCATAGCAAGTTTTTGAGCTTTTTCGCAATTTGTTAGTAATAATTTGTTTTCCTCTTTCAATGCCGGTACAGGCTTCTGAGGTTTTTGCAAGATTTTAGATAATTTCCAAAAGGGCTTAGAGCCAGGGTCCAATTGAGAAATTTTATTTTCAAAATTTTTGTTTCTTAATTGAGCAAAACGCTTTTTGATTTCTTTCTGCAAATCCTGCCATATAATTTTCATAGCAGGATCGCGAGTGCGTTGAAATTGCCTTCTCCTCACGTTTTTAAGACGGATCAAGAGTTTAAGATCATCGTCTATAATCACGGATTCAAATTTTACTTCACATTTTGGAATTGCAATGCTCCTGGCTTCAACAATGGAATTTGTTAAAGTTTCAAGAGCATTGTCAATATCAAGTTTAGTTTCTAAAGAAATGTTAACATCAAGATTAGAGTCAACATACGTTTTATATATATTCCAGTCGGCTCGTAAATAATTGAAAGTGGAGCTGTTAGGATTTAGAATCGCTTCTTGGGATATTTGAAATGTAACAGGGACATGATCAGAATCAAAATCAGCATGAGTAATCAGGTGGGTACAAAGATGACTAGAGTCGGTTAAGATCAAATCAATCGTAGATGGATTTCTAGAAGAGGAAAAACATGTAGGGCTATCAGGGTATTGAATTGAGAAATATCCTGAATAGCACTCATCAAATAAAATTCTGCCGTTGGAATTACTTTGAGAATTATTCCATGACCGATGTTTGGCATTAAAGTCACCAATGACAAAAAAAATTGACTAATTGCGAGTCAATTTTCTCAAGTCAGTTTGGAGCAAATTAACTTGCTGTCCAGAGCACTGAAAAGGCAAATAGGCAGCTATGAAAGTATACTTACCAAACTGTGTTTCAACAGAAACACCTAAAGTTTCAAAAACTTTAGTTTCAAATGACGAAAACAGTTGATGTTTTATACGCCTATGAATGATGATTGCAACTCCCCCACATGCCCCATCAAGTCTATCATTACGATAAACAAAAAAGTTAGGATCTCTTTTGAGTTTAGATCCAGGTTTTAAATACGTTTCGGTAATAACTGCTATATGCACGTTATTAACCGTAAGAAAATTAAACAGCTCGTCCTCTTTACCATTCAGAGAACGAGCATTCCAATTTAAAATATTTAAATTATTATTTGGATCCATTAGAAAAACGTAATCCAATAACAATTTGATTTGTAAATTTTACACCTACTTGGACTGCTTCAGTCATGGTGGTGGCTTTGAACATTGCATCAATCATTAGATTCAATTGTTCAGTTAGAAAATTAAAATCAGAGGCAGACATGTCATGTGATTTCCCATTAGAATTTCCGGTAGACGAAGAAGCGGAATTACCTGTGGCGGTAGGGTTTTTTCCATTTGATTTGAAACAAGTAGAATGGGTACCCATGGATCGAACAGGGGAGGAGTTCAAATTTCCTGCTACGATATCGGCAAAGGATTTACCGTGGGTAGATACATTCGAAATTGAAAGATTCGAACGGCTACCCGACGAATTAAAATTAGTTTGTGAATGAGCATGATTATGATCTTCCTGATGGGTATGATTCATGATCAAGCGATCGTAAACTGAGAAAAGAGCATTGTTCGATACTCTACCAGGCAAATTGCGGAAACGACCGTTATCGTAACGGATATTATCTTTCATCTGCCTGGCACGAGCCTCAATGACCCTTTTGCGTGAAGGGCATTCCCAAAAGTTAGCTTTATGAGGGCCCTTGCAATTGGCGCATTCAAACTTTCTGGTATCTTCTTTCACAGGACAGACGTCCTTAGCGTGAGAAGAACCTCCGCAAATCATGCATTTAGCATCCATGCGACAATTTTGTGTACCATGACCCCACTTTTGGCACCGACGGCACTGAGTGGGGTTCTGATAATTTCCTCCAGGTTTCTGGAAATGTTCCCATGTCACACGGACATCGAACATAAGTTTTGCTTTTTCTAAAGCTTTAATATTATTTAGTTATTTTTTGTTAAAGTAAACTAAATAATATTCTTGAGAAAGCCCTTTCCGAACAATGTCAGATTGGGTTCTCTTTTTCATAATGATTACTTGGACTGGGGAAAATCCAAGTAAATCATTTATTCCATTTTTGATCTCTTCAGGTGACTTATAGTCGCTTGAGAGACCTTTCAAGACAACTTTGAACAAACGTTCAGTTTTGTCGTCATAAGTAAAAAAATTGTGCTTCTTCTCTTCAAGATGTCTGAGAAGAAGTTCACGATCTTTAAGAGTTTCTGGCAAAACGCGACAGTCTCCTTTCTTTGCGATTTGGAAGGAAACCTTGATTCCCCTAAAGGAGTTCAAGATCTCCTGCCTAAATCCCCCAAATTCGGAACAACTGACCACGATAGGCGGCACTCTTTGCTTCCTCACTTGAATCAAAGAGCCTAGGCTAGAGGCTGCTTCGATTTGGTGTTCGGAAAATTTGTCAAGAGCATCGAACTGATTGCTCATTTCGATACAATTATTCATTTCACCCTTGGAAAAAAGTTTGCATTCCGGGGAAGCGTCCTTTCTTCCATTCTTGCCACGTGTAGTGACAGTTTTAAAACCCACTTTTTTGGAAGGAAGTAGTGAATTCAGAGATTCACCCTTCCTTTTGTTAGTTGTTGATACCATGTTTAGTTAATAAACGAAAGAAGACGTGACCTCCTGAGAGGTTTTTTCCCAAGACGGTGTCCAAGAAGGATTACGAGTGTTTTTGAAAGCCCAAACAAGACGCTTCGTTTTCGGGACACTGGGAGTTTGGTTTTCGGTTCGTGGGTTTTGCTGGGCAGTGTTTTTGAAAGCCCAAGCAAGACGCTTCGTTTTCGGGACGCCGGGAGTTTGGATTTTAGTTCCCGGTTTTGCTGGGTAGTGTTTTGTAAAGCCCAAACAAGACGCTTCGTTTTCGGGACGCCGGGAGTTTGGTTTTCGGTTCGTGGGTTTTGCTGGGCAGTGTTTTTGAAAGCCCAAACAAGACGCTTCGTTTTCGGGACGCCGGGAGTTTGGTTTCCGGTTCGCGGGTTTTGCTGGGCAGTGTTTTGGAAAGCCCAAACAAGACGCTTCGTTTTCGAGGCGCCGAGAAGTTTTGCTGTTCGCGCTGTGTGAGTGCGAAAAGATATTCGTGTTCAGTCGAGGATGGATTACCAACTGGTGAGCTCGTTTCATGCTTATGATAACACATTTTTTCATGTAAACGTTACTTTTTTGTAATATTCAATCAATCAAACTTTGTATGGTTCGTCACTACAAGTGTCGGCATTATGCCTGTTTTATACAATTCTAATAAACATAGAAACTTTTTGACATTACTTAAACTATTTGTTGAATTGTTCGACATTATGAATGTCGACGTTTATTTTGAAACTTCTACCAAAGTCTTTTCTTCTTGAGGCATAAATGTTCAGTAATACTTTTATGTAATTTTCAAACAAACTATGTATGGTTCTTCACTACAAGTGTCGGCATTATTCCTGTTTCACATGATTTAAAATATACGCATATATTTTTCTCTTTTCGCCATTAATAAAAACTTCTTTTGAATGGTTCGACATTACAGATGTTGACGTTTGTTTCAAATCTTCTACCAAAAACTTTTTGAGAAAACAGCTTTAAGTACAAACCGTATTTTTCCTCCTTATCCATGGATCGCATCACCGACCAAAGGTGACTCCCAGATCTTTTCCTACTCCACTAATAAACACCCTTCCTGTGGTGATTGTGGAGATGCAGAGGTATTCTCGGTCTCTAGAAGCAACAATCATTACACCCTAACATCCCAACTGACTGTAAGGACTTGGCCGGCGCCGTTATTGATCAATAATATTAGATCTGCTAAAATTGCACTCCGAGAGTAAGCGGAAACTCCCATCCTTTATTCATTTGGATCGCAGTGCAATTATTACCAGTTCCGATCAATCACGGAGTAGCAACCATTGACATGTACAGTCAGTCTATGCTATGCTATGCTAAGACGGTGTCCAAGAAGGATTACCACCGCTAGCTTTCGCCAACGGGTCCAACGAAAAATCGAAGGCACGGGTCCAAACAAGGATCGTAAAGGGATCAATAGTAGAAAAAATAGTACTGAAAAGTACTGTTTTAGTTCACTGAAAAGTACTGATTTATTGCTTTAGGTAGTTTTTAAGAAAACTTCCAAGAGCAGAGAGAATTCGTATACGCACAGCACGAAGGTACGATGCGCACTGACTTCCACTGATGATGCGCCTCCGTATTTCACGGCTAATGTTATTGTCAGCAATCAGCAAGGATCCAAGGTAGACGAACTCGTCGACCACATCGAACGTATCCCCGTCTATCGTAAAACTGCTACCCAGGCGAGCCCTGTTGCGCTCGGCCTCACTAGCTAGCATGTATTTTTTCTTGGCTGCATTCATTACCAGTCCACCTTTTGCTGCCTCGCGTTTCAGGCGGGTGTACAGGTCTGCCACCTTTTCAAATGTTCGGCCAAAGCAAATAAATTGACTGGATCTCGTAAATATCGTACCCGGCTGTTAAGCCCTGCTCTCCGCATAACACCTTCTAGCGCAATATTGAACAACAGGCACAAAAGTCCATCACCTTGTCATAGTCCCCTGCGGGATTCAAACGAACTGAAGTGAAACATTCACACAATTTTGCACACCTTCCATCGTTGCTCTTATCAGTCTCGTGAGCTTCCCGGAAAAGCTGTTCTCGTCCATAATTTTCCATAGTTCTACGCGGTCGATACTATGGTATGCCGCCTTGAAATCAATGAAAAGGTGATGCGTTGGGACCTGGTATTCATAACATTTTTAGAGGATTTGCCGTACAGTAAAGATCTGGTCCGTTGTTGATCGGCTGTCAACGAAGCCGGCTTGATAACTTCCCAAGAACTCGTTTACTACAGGTGATAGACGACGGAAGATTATCTGGGATAATACTTTGTAGGCCGCATTTAGAATGGTGATTGCTCGAAAGTTCTCACAATTTAACTTGTCACCTTTCTTGTAGATGGGCATATTACTCCTTCCTTCCACTCTTCTCTTCCGGTAGCTGTTCTGCTTCCCAGATTATGCCTATCAGCCGGTGCAGACAAATGGCCAGCCTCTCCGGGCCCATCTTAATGAGTTCAATTCCGATTCCATCTTTACCAGCAACTTTATTGTTCTTGAGCTGAATAAATCATTAACCTCCCTCAAAGTAGGGGCTGGTTGGTTTCCATCGTCCGCAGTACTGACGGAGGCATTTTTTCCTTTGTCTCGTCCTTCATTGGCTGTGTTCAGGGCCATTCAGGTGTTCGTCGAAGTGCTGCTTCCACCTTTCGATCACCTCACGCTCGACCGTCAAAATGCTCTCATCCTTATCCATGCACATCTCAGCTCGCGGCATGAAGCCGTTGCGGGATGCGTTGAGCTTCTGATAGAACTTACGTGTTTCTTAAGGCCGGCACAGCTGTTCAATCTCCTCGCATTCCGTCTCATCCCGGCGGCGTTTTTTCTCCCGAAAGAGGTGGTTCTGCTGTTGCCGCTTCCGTCTATAACATACCACGTTCTGTCGGGTCCCTTGCTGCAGCATGACCGCCCGCGCTACATTCTTCTCCTCCAGAATCTGCCTATTATTCCTCGTCAAACCAATCGTTCCGTCGACTTTCCAATAGTCGGTCTAAATTCCTCCTTCTGGCCAACCTGTGCGTTTAGATCTCCTATGATGATTTTGACGTCGTGACTTGGGCAGCTGTCGTACTCACGGTCGAGCTGCGCGTAAAAAGCGTCTTTATCATCATCAGTGCTTCCGGAGTGAGGTCTGTGCACGTTTATTCTGCTGAAGTTGAAGAACCGGCCTTTGGGCCTCAACTTGCACATTCTCTCATTGATCGGCCACCACCCGATCACGCGCCTCTGCATATCACCCATCACTAAAACAGCTGTTCCCAGCTCGTGTGTGTGACCGCAGCTCTGGTAGATGGTATGCTTACCTCTAAACGTTCGCACCATTGATCCCTTCTAACACACTTCGTACAACGCTACGATGCCGATTCCGTGGTCCTTCAGCACGTTGGCGAGTATGCGTGTGCTCTCGATGAAGTTGAGAGACTTGCAGTTCCACGTACCGAGCTTCCAATCGCTAGTGTCTGTTCGTCGCTGTGGTCTTCGTTGTCCCGGTTCTTATTCTTTCGTTGATTATTCGTTGCTTAATTTTTTTTACGGCTGACTTGCACTGCCGTGAATCGCAAGTCAGTCCCATCTGTATTTTCGTCGAAATTGAGTTGAGTTCAGTTTTCAACATATTTTCTAATGCTCTTTCAGCTGCACTAATGAGATAATATGATTTGTTCGGAAAAATTTGGAAAAAACAGCAAGTCAAATTGTCCCATAATGAAAAGTAACCGCATATCAGTCCCACTGCAGATTTCCGCACCGTATCACACAAAAGTGAACCGTGTTTTGATCATCTTTATATTTTTCTCGGAAGGATATAGTAGTGAAAAGCAATTTGTGAAAGTTTCATTAAGATTTGAACATGTTCCAATCCTCTGGAATTTTTTGAATATTCGTATGAAAAACGAGTTTGGAAACTTCACAGTCCATTTTCTCAATGCCTACTTTTTACAGATGGGACTGACTTGCGATTCACGGCAGTGCAGGAACTGACACCAACCCCCTATATCTCCGGAGGACCATTCCTCCTCAATGTTCGGAGGACCATAGTGCGCAGTATAGCTTAGAGTCCTTCTCTGGCATTCAGACGATGATCAGCCGCCCCTGACATGGGGAACAGACGCTGTTGAGAGCCGCTCCTAGCATGAAGTACAGACGCTTCAGGTTTTCTGAGGCAAAAGCAAAAAGATACAGGGGTATGTCCGCTATACAGTGGGCCAGTTTTAAATGCAACATCAATTCCTTCCCCTTTCGCAGCATTGGTCTGCAAGCTGACGTGACAAAATAGAAGATCACCAGCACTTATACACTCAGGGTCGCAATAGTGTAAGTCCCAAGTAGTCATCTGGTTGATTCCTTTGTAAGTGCTACTGATCTGGCGATACTTTTTTTATGTTTATTAGTGACACTTTACACCAGAATGGTGCATTCGTGTCAGGAAGAAAAATTTAACTTAACTTTAACTTTCACTTTTAACAATTCATTGCGATCACAGTTTCGCATACAATCTTGTATCGTGTAAATATTTCAACAACTTTTCGTTATTTTCATTACTGTTATCCAATACTTCTGTAAGGCTAAACGATTCGATGGCGTTTCTTTGTCTTTCCTGTTCGTACTTCCAGCAGTGCAGAATAAGGTGTCTCACGTCAATTACGGTTCCGCAACACTCGCAGATGGGCAAGGACTCCTTCTTCAGTAAAAAAGTATGAGGTAGTCGCGTGTGACCGATTCTTAACCTCGTTAGCACGCGTTGGTCGGCCGCACTGCCGCAGTGTAACCACTTCTGCGTACCGTGATCCGGGGTTACATTGGTCAGCGGGGCAACATTGATTGGTATGACCCTTCTCGAAAAAAGTTCGAACCATCATTTATTGATGGAACATTATCAAAGCATGAATGGTGCTACTCTCTTTTACATTCATGAGCTAATAAACATTGAGGTTTTTACGAAAATTGCATTTAGTTCAAGCCTAAATTTGTCAACTTTTTGAATCAATGATTATTATCATTATGGATGGCACTGCCGAAGATTCATGTCCCACACGAGTTTTGTAAATTGTATGAGCAAGAAAATTTGATTGTTACTAAAAATGGCATCGCTGAAAACGATTCCGTTGTCAAATCTTTCATAACTTTATTCAATTCAGCTAAGTTAACAAACTGCAATTAAGAATGTAGAATTTCATTAGAAAATTGCCTACCTTTAAGCGTATTGCGTAGTTCAAAGTGTTTTTATTTTTGAAATAACTCATAGAGTATATTACTTGTAAGATTGGTCTTCATATTCGACTTCAGAGGCCATGATTTAAGTAAGTAATGACATTTCCAATATTAAAGAACGTTGTTTGCATGGGTGATCAATGTTACCCCATATCAGCTAAATAAAAAAATCACTTAAAACATTTTTTTTTAAACATACTTAAATCTTTTGAAAACTGAAATACGGTATATGGTCACGAGCGCTGGGTACCAGTACTTGTTTTAAAAATATAAAACTAGCGACATTTTCATTTTCAAATGAAAAATTTAAGAAATATCTCAGAAACTGATCAATGTTACCCCGGATTACGGTATCGTGTTTAATCTCACAATTTCGTGTCTCTCATTGCGTGCCATTGAGTGTCCCACTGGCGCTGTATAGGGAAAGTGTACCAGTTATGGCTATAGTGGTTCCCTATTTGTCCACATGTGTTTTCTAGAAAACTTTCACATTTTGAATATTTTGGAATGTTTGAACATCAAGATATATTTGATATCAAACTACTTAAACACATAGAATGATTAAAATTTTGAAGATAATCAAATTATCCAGTATGGCGAAATAGGGAACCATTATGTCCATAACTGGTACACCTACCCTAGCTATTTTAATCGCTCGCAGAGTATCTTCGGCGGGGATAGGAGTAACGACGGCCGGTTCAGTTTCGTTGTTACCGGTAATGCCGGCATGTCCCGGGATCCAACAAAAACGAACATTTTTGTTTCGTACCACGCAGGGTAGACAATCGTCACCGTCAAATGGAAAAAGTCGTCGACGAAACTAAAAAAAGAATCGTCATCGTCACTCAACCAGCGTTGGATGACGATTTGCTGCAGTGGTCCGCCACAAAGGCTAGGCGTCATGACGAACAAATAAGCCTCCTTCGTTAGGGTCGAATCTTCGTTCGGGAGCACTGAGCCAACTAAAAATATGAACCGTACCGTCGATAGGTTATGGGCTGAGAGAGACTCGCGAAGAGGAAAAATATCAACGTCATATGCAGCCCAGATTCCCCTCTCACGAAACGTCAAATGCAGCCCACCGTTTTTATGGCTGAAAAAGTGAAAAGTATTGTGTTCAAAGTAAACTGTTATTAAGAACCTCAGTCGGCGGAGCAGTTTTTTCCAAAGTTGCTGATAAATCAAAGCAGAAGATTAATTATTTCTAATATCTGCTACGTTTGCTGGCATGAAATTTCACTCAAACGGCTACTTATGATTCGATGTGATGCAAAAAATCATTTTTTTGCTGAGAGGTTCATGTGAGGATTTGAACAGCATGCGCATAATTGGTATAAACACAAAGTAAAATAAGAAAAAAAACTCAGCAATTACAGAAAAAGAAGACCGTCTTCGCGAGTCTCGTCTCAGGTTATAAGCTCTTTTTTGAAAAAAAAAAAAAACAAACAAACGTGCCTGGAATTGAACAAACAATCCCTGAATCATCAACGTCACGCGCTTACCAACAGAGCTATTATTAAAGCTTGAGGAGTATGGGTTAAGGTGCAAGAAAAAATGAGGCAAATGTCAAAAATGAAAAAGCAGCTTTCGCCCATGAAATCAACAAATCGGAAAAAATAAAAACACACAGGCTTTTTATTTTGCAAATAAAACAGCTGTGTGTTTTTATTTTTTTCGATTTGTCGATTTTAACGCTGAAAACTGCTTTTTTCACTTTTGACATTTGCTCCATTTTTACTTGGGCCTTAAATCGCCAATACAAGCAATTCTGGGATGGCATTCGCCGTTTTGTGCATAGCAAGCGAATACAAAATAAACGCCTCCTTCGTTTGGGAAAGGGGAGCGAACGGAATGAAGACAAAGTTGTTCGTTGACGATTTTGGATTGACGTTTGTCGTGCATTCTTTCGTCGATGACGAGACGACGACCTGCCTGAGTTATTATACTGGATGACGATGTCTTTTTTTATTTCGTCATCGCACTGTGACGAATCTGACGATTGCCTGCCCTGGTACCACGTATTCAATCTCCTGAATCCACGGGTGCTTGGAATATCCTGCCTCCAGGGCCTGCAGGCAACTGGTCGAATCCGTAAGCATTACCACCTCATTTCTTATCTGCAGAGAAAACGCTGCATTCTTTTGGTAGACTAAAAGTCCCGGCAAGATCAATACTATAGAAGGTGGCTCCTACCGTGTCATCGCGCTTGGAACCGTCCATGTAGACGACGGTCGAGTTGTGGAAGCGAGTCGATAATAAATGCTGGACGACTGGTCGGACTTTCTCCGGTGGATCCCCGGCTCTTGTACTCTTTTTCACGTCTCATACAATTGAGGGTTTCCGATCGTTCCAAACTCGATCGCCTTGTCTCACAAGTTTACCGATTGCAGGGAGTGCTGTGTCGGTGATTTGCTCCAAACGATCCGATGCGCGCCGAATCAAAGAGAGTGTGTTGTTACGGCTGTTATTCGATAGAATACGGATGGTTGTCCTCGCTACGTACTGAGCCGCTAGCAGTTCAAATGGTAGGGTGCCCGCTGCGGTCATGATCGAGTTTATCGGGATAGTGACAAACGCTCCGGAAGCAAACCGAATCATTTTATTATATGCCGGAGCGAGGATCTGCAAAGCTGCTAGTCCTCCTCTGCTCACCAATCCGACTCCGTACGTCAGCTTTGCAGTGACTAAAGCCAATCCGACTTGCAGTAGACTTGTTCGATTGCCTCATGGTAATTTGGCTCCAATCATCTTGAGTATTCGTAGACGTGAATCACATGCTTTCTTTGCAATCTTGCAATGGGGCTTGAATGTCAACGTACGATCCAGAGTGATACCCAGAACCCTCAGCCGGTTTGTTTTCGGGATGGAGACTTGGTCAACGACAACATTCCTCGCCGTTTCCCGGCGCGCATTTGGGCTGCAGTAGAAAATATGCGACTTTGCCGCAGACATTGCGAACCCAACACTCTTCGCCCATTTATAGACAGCCTTCACAGCGGTCTGCAGTTTTTGGTGTACTCCTTCACTTTTAGCCCTTTTTACGACGAGGAGGATGTCGTCGACGTACAGCAGTATGTCGACTCCATTCGGCAGTACTCGGAAGATGGGCTGCATCGCCACCAGGAACAGCGTTGCGGATAACACTGATCCCTGTGGCACATCATTTTCTAGCTTGTGTTCACTGGACGTGTAACCACCCAACGACACCTGAAACGTTCACTCCGAGAAGAAGCTTTGCAGAAGGTTCATCATCTGACCACGTATCCGCCATGATTTCAGGGTGCGAAGTATACCGTGTCACCAGGTGGTATCGTAGGCCTTTGACAGACCCAGAGACGCTATCAAACAGTGTTCGTCGGCGTTTGGTATCGACTTCTTCAGCTCGGCGAAGTACGTTTCGGTACCGCATCCCACACGAAAGGCGAGCTGACGCTTGCCAAGTCGTCCGTTCGACTACACCTCCGTGATTAAACGACGGTTGACAATTCGCTCAAGTGTCTTCGCCGTCACGGGAAGCCGTTGAAGCAGCGGGTACCCCAACCCATCGGTACCTGTCGAGGCACCTCGCCCTTTGTCGAGAGCCCACAGAAGTTCGGCTAGGGTGATGTCAACGTTATACGCGTCGCCGGACGAAACATCTATGGAAACTCTCTCAGCTGAGATTTTCGCCATCTGAAACGATGGAAGGTAGCTGGACGTCGCCGATCTTTCACCGTAGTACATCGCAAGTTCTTCCGCTACTTCTTCGGGGTTGTCCATGAAACCGGTAGGCCGTTCGAGAACAATTGAGCGCTTCGTCCGATTTCCACGAAGTGTGTTAACCGTGCGGCCACAGTTCTGTCGTCGCTATGTGCGGGGAAATCTTACCTACAAAGCATTCCCACGATTTCTCCTTCGCTTCTTTGACCTTTCGTGCCTCCGCTTTTGCTGCTTGGAACTCCGCCAACGCTTCGGGTTGATCTGGGTTGACCTGTTGTAGACCTCTGAAGTTCATTAGTGTCCGAGAAGGCTCTAGGCGGACCAAAATGTAGGGTCGTTTGAAGGATTTTCTAGAAGCGGTCTGATTTCTGTGGGGGTGTAGGGGAACTAGCTAGTTTTTCTTATCTTTGTATTTTTTCTGAATGTTGCTCATGTTTAACCTATGCGTACCCAACGTCTGTTTTTGAGGATCTTCAAATCTTCAATCAGCTGTTAAAAAGTCATTTTTCAACCGATTTTCATGAAACCAATGGCATGCGATCCAGATTTGTCTAAATTTGCAAGGGCCGCAAAACGGAACCGGTTCACCTAATGGTTCCGGAGTTATTCCGGATTCCGTTGGGGTCAGAACCTGTCGAAATACGAATTTTCAAACAATTTAACTTCTTTACTCGTGCTATTCGATATGTTTATACATAAAACACTATCAATATATATATAACCATATACAAATTAGTGTTAATGACCTCTTTGGACACGACAATTTGTTTACTTGTGCCAGATATGTTCCGGAATTCCTGGGGGAGGTGGTCATTCCCACAATGTTATCAGAACCATTCGTGCGACACCTAAATCTTCATGATTTGTCATATAATGAGTGGAAATGGTTATAAGAAAGTTCAACGACCATTCGGGATTGACCTGGTCACACCGGACATGTTCCGAACACCCTGGCGGAAGTGGTCAATTCCACAATGCTGTATAAGCCGTTCGTACGACATATCAAACTTCATGATTTGTGGAAACAATAACGAAAATAAATGTTCTGGACATCCATGACCATTCTGGACCGGGGTACACCGGACATATTCCGGATACCTCGAGGGAAATGTCAATTTTCTAAGTTTTTCCAAAACAATTCGTACAACAACTGAAAACCCACGATTCGTCAAATAATGAGTGGAAATGGCCAAAAGAAATTTTCAGAAATTAGTGTGGACAAAATTGTAAAAAAGAGAGATAAAAATAGAGTACACTACGCATAGGTTGAACCGTTTCAAAATAATTCTTGACAACACAATCTGAAGTCATTACTGTCTGACTCGGATGATGCTGAAACTGAAGCTAACTGTGCTGCCATCAATGTGGACGAAATTGTAAAAAAAGAAAAAGAAAGAAAGAAGTAGAGCACACAAGGAGCAGGTGCGACCAGATTATTAGAGTTTCCAAATTTCCCAGGATTGGATTTCCCGGGAAACGGGAAATACAATTACAATTTCCCGGGAAATCCAGGGATCCCGGGAAATTCTGAAAAACATGAAAATAAAGCAAATTTGATGGAATTTTCTTTTTCAAATTATTCGTATTTCGTGTAGGGTCGGTGTTCCCTTAGTAGACAGTCCCCTATAGTCACACTAGTGGCTTTTTATGGCCGTTTTGCTATAAATCGTTGCAAAATATTATTGGACATGAGGCTCAGGAACTATTTATTTAGGTACCATTGATATTTTGTTAAAAATTCGATTTTGTTAAAAAAATGATCCAAGTATAGTTTAGTTTATAATTTAAGCTCCCTTGCATCTATAGCAAATCTTTTATTCCTATAGTAGCAATAGTAAGAGAAACCTTTTTCAAAAAAAAAATATGAAATAAGAACTTTTTTATATCAATCGAAAGCTTTTAATCTACACTTTGAAGGAAAAATATAGAGGTTTGGAAAAATACGGTTTTGATTTGTTTTTTGCTTTGTATCAAAGGCACATGTATACCTGTAGTGACACAAGCGATAATAAATACAAAAAAATGAGATTTCGTATTTTTTATGTTTTTTTTTTTCACAAAACCGAGGTAAAAAGCTTTCAAATGACGTAAAAATAATGACACTGGCTTTATTTTTCGATTTTAAACGAACATTTGTTCTTAGTTATGCGGCTTCCAAATTCAACATGTATTTGGTACATCGACCCTATATGTATGTATTTGATACCAGTAAATCCATGAAACTTTTATAAGCCTACTCAGTTCAGTTGGAGCCTTCCTTAGCCGAGTGGTTAGAGTCCGCGGCTACCAAGCAAAGCCATGCTGAAGGTGTCTGGGTTCGATTCCCGGACGGTCCAGGATCTTTTCGTAATGGAAATTTCCTTGACTTCCCTAGGCATAAAGTATAACCGTACCTGCCGCACGAGATACGAATGCGAAAATGGCAAGTTTGGTAAAGAAATCTCTCAGTTAATAATTGTGGAAGTGCTCATAAGAACACTAAGCTGAGAAGCAGGCTCTGTCCCAGTGAGGACGTAATGCTAAGTAGAAGATATTCATAGCAAAGATCCATCGAAAGTTCCTTTATTTTATATAGCAAATATTCTTTCGCCAAAAACGATATTCATTTTATGAACAACTATTTCATTACGAAAAATAAAACAAAAATAAGCATCGAAATATAACTATTGATGTAGTGAGTCCATTGGTTAGAATTATATGAAAAGTAAATTGTGCGATGGTTTTTGTTTGAAAATAGATAGTAAATTTTTATTTTTTATAGAAATATGAGAAATATGAAAATCTCGGGATAATACGGGAATCCTGGAAAACAGAAAGTCATTTCCCGGGAAATCTCAATTCCCAGGAAATGGTCCTGGGAATGTAAACTCTAAAGATTACAATAATTCTTGACAACACTCCTTCTCCAACCATTCAGGAGTCAATCTCTAAATTACCTATCTAAGATGTTTGTAAACTAAACGGCAAGCCCTTCCTCACCTACCCTGTCTGGTTTTCTCCACAAAGTGTGCATAATGAGTCACCTTTGAAAAGTGAACCCGCCTTGCTGAAAACAACGGTGCCAGCACCATTGTTTTCAAGTTTTATTGAAGAGCGAAGGAGAGAGAATTTCACCGTGAAATGCGGGGACGGACCTGGTGTAGTGGTTAGAATACACGCCTCTCACGCCGAGGACCTGGGATCGAATCCCATCCCCGACATATAGTCACTTATGACAAAAAAAAGTTATAGTGACGTCTTCCTTCGGAAGGGAAGTAAAGCCGTTGGTCCCGAGATGAACTAGCCCAGGGCTAAAAATCTCGTTAATAAAGATGAAAAAAAAAAAAAAAAAAAAAAAAACCGTGAAATGCCTAATTGCACCCCAGACAACCAAAATGTACGCATAACGAAATCACCTGGAGGCTTTGTATGTGCAAAATTTCACTCATAAGATGTCGCGAAAAGGCCTTCTACGTACAAAAGTGGAGGCGATATACGTGCATATATTATGTGATGAATTATAGCATACAATGCGAGTGTATAAATTTTCTTCCGAACTAATCTGTGACCTTTTGTGACTTAACATATGATAACAAATGTTGATTTGACAGCTGCTACGGATTGATTCGATTTACTTTGTATGAGTGTACGAGCAGTGCCGTAGCGTGCGGTTGGCCAGGTTGGCACCCGCCAAGGGAGCCAGGCTTCGGGGGGCGCCAAAATGTGTGTCGCACCTTAGATTTTTTTTGAGGACACATATTTAGTAAGAGCGTTTCTGGAGTCACAATATCTAGAGAAACAATCATAGACTTAAACAATAAATTAGGTATATTTAAACTATTTCTGGAACGATATTTACAAAATATTTTGGAAACATCTCAGAAGGCGTTGAAAGATTCGTCAATAGAAAATTCCTGTGATTTAGAGTGTCTAAGAAAGTATGGGCACAAATTCATAGTTATATATTTTTGTATTTTTCCTTGGGTCATTTTAAGTGCTGCATGTGAAAATTTCGTTCGATAAAACAACCTTCTACATTGAAAATTTTTATTTCAGAATATCAAACCTTATTTAGCCAGCACAGACCCAACTTTTGAGCGTTGTTGAAACATAACTAGTAATAATTCTTTTTATCGAAATCCTTCGATGTGATGAGTTAAAGTACATTTCATTTAAAATGATTCACAAGAATACTATCTATACTTTTGGATAGACAACAAAAATTTAAGATTTTTACATGTTTCAACGGAGATGCAGGACTTAATTTTGAACCTTTCAAAAATAGACCATCTGAAATTGGATTTTTAGTTTCTATTCAAATTTTATACACTTAAGTTTATAATATCCAAAAAAATATTGGCAATGATGAAATTTTTTTTTTCAGATTTTTATTGTACGTTCTTAATGAATTAGCACAAATTTCGTAAACAAGGTCGCTCAGATATAACGCAATTTGTGCAACACTGATAAGAGAAGCTTCCAGAAATGTTAAACATCAACAAACAAGTAACGAAAGAAATCGCTCGAAAATCAAAATCTGCTCTTAATAAGTGCAAAAATAATATGTGTGAAAATCAGATTTTACCTGCTCTATTCTCGAAATTTCAGTATGGTTAAGTTGTGCTAATACTTTCTGAGAAACCTTTTACGGGTTTATTTATAAAAACTCATACAATATTTTAGAAAACAGTTCTCCATAGCAATGATAAATCCGCTTATGCACAGGGCCTACTTTTAAAATTTATATAATAAATCCACAAACAATATGTAGATTGCACCAACTGGTAGTTAAAATATTAATATTCAACAGAATAGTTGGGAGGATTCCCACACAACTCGACTCACAATTCCCACAAAAAAATCATAAATAACTCCTAATAACCAATACCATAAAATAATACTAGGCGAATTCTGAGCAGAAATTGAAGCAGGATTATTTGGTATAAGTTAACGAAGAGCAAGCCTAATTTGCATTGAATTTCAAAGAGAAATTTGATTCAATCCAGCATGCAAAGTTGTTCGTTGACGATTTTGGATTGACGTTCGTCGTGCATTCTTTCGTCGATGACGAGACGACGACCTGCCTGAGTTATTATACTGGATGACGATGTCTTTTTTTTTATTTCGTCATCGCACTGTGACAAATCTGACGATTGCCTGCCCTGGTACCACGTATTCAATCTCCTGAATCCACGGGTGCTTGGAATATCCTGCCTCCAGGGCCTGCAGGCAACTGGTCGAATCCGTAAGCATTACCACCTCATTTCTTATCTGCAGAGAAAACGCTGCATTCTTTTGGTAGACTAAAAGTCCAGCAAGACCACTACTATATAAGGCGGCTCCTACCGTGTCATCCCGCTTGGAACCGTCCATGTAGACGACGGTCGAGTTGTGGAAGCGAGACGATAATAAATGCTGGACGACTGGTCGGACTTTCTCCGGTGGATCCCCGGCTCTGGTACTCATTTTCACGTCTCATACAATTGAGGGTATCCGATCGTTCCAAACTCGATCGCCTGGTCTCACAAGTTTACCGATTGCAGGGAGTGCTGTGTCGGTGATTTGCTCCAAACGATCCGATGCGCGCCGAATCAAAGGGAGTGTGTTGTTACGGCTGTTATTCGATAGAATACGAATGGTTGTCCTCGCTACGCACTGAGCCGCTAGCAGTTCAAATGGTAGGGTACCCGCTGCGGTCATGATCGAGTTTATCGGGATAGTGACAAACGCTCCGGAAGCAAACCGAATCATTTTATTATATGCCGGAGCGAGGATCTGCAAAGCTGCTGGTCCTCCTCTGCTCACCAATCCGACTCCGTACGTCAGCTTTGCAGTGACTAAAGCCAATCCGACTTGCAGTAGACTTGTTCTATTGCCTCAGGGTAATTTGGCTCCAATTATCTTGAGTATTCGTAGACGTGAATCACATGCTTTCTTTGCAATCTTGCAATGGGGCTTGAATGTCAACGTACGATCCAGAGTGATACCCAGAACCCTCAGCCGGTTTGTTTTCGGGATGGAGACTTGGTCAACGACAACATTCCTCGCCGTTTCCCGGCGCGCATTTGGGCTGCAGTAGAAAATATGCGGCTTTGCCGCAGACATTGCGAACCCAAAACTCTTCGCCCATTTATAGACAGCCTTCACAGCGGTCTGCAGTTTTTGGTGTAATCCTTCACTTTTAGCCCTTTTTACGACGAGGAGGATGTCGTCGGCGTACAGCAGTAAGTCGACTCCATTCGGCAGTACTCGGAAGATGGGCTGCATTGCCACCAGGAACAGCGTTACGGACAACACTGATACCTGCGGCACACCATTTTCCAGCTTGTGTTCACTGGACGTGTAACCACCCAACGACACCTGAAACGTTAGCTCCGAGAGGAAGCTTTGCAAAAGGTTCGTCATCCGACCACGTATCCGCCATGATTTCAGGGTGCGAAGTATGCCGTGTCGTCAGGTGGTATCGTAGGCCTTTGACAGATCCAGACACGCTATCAAACAGTGTTCGTCATCGTTTGGTATCGACTTCTTCACCTCGGCGAAGTACGTGTCGGTACCGCATCCCACACGAAAGGCGAGCTGACGCTTGTTAAGTCGTTCGTTCGACTCCAACTCCGTGATTACACAACGGTTGACAATTCGTTCAAGTGTCTTCGCCATGCAGCTTGTCAGCGAAATACGTCGGAAGGCAGCAGCACCGGAATCTTGACAGTTCGGCTTCAAAATTGGAACGACTAGGGCATTCCGCCAGATTTTGTTCAGCAGCTCCAGCAGTATAAACTTTACGGACACGGGAAGCCGTTGAAGCAGCGAATACCCTATTCCATCGGTACCTGTCGAGGCACCTCTCCCTTTGTCGAGAGCCCACAGAAGTTCGGCTAGGGTGATGTCAACGTTATACGCGTCGCCGGTATTAGACGAAACATCTATGGACACTCTCTCAGCTGACATTTTCGCCATCTGAAACGATGGAGGGTAGCTGGACATCGCCGATCTTTCGCCGTAGTACGTCGCAAGTTCTTCCACTACTTCTTCGGGGTTGTCCGTGAAACCGGTAGGCCGTTCGAGAACAATTGAGCGCTTTGTCCGATTTCCACGAAGTGTGTTAACCGTGCGGCCACAGTTCTGTCGTCGTGCTGTGCGGGGAAATCTTACCTACAAAGCATTCCCACGATTTCTCCTTCGCTTCTTTGATCCCCTTTCGTGCCTCCGCTTTTGCTGCTTGGAACTCCGCCAACGCTTCGGGTTGATCTGGGTTGACCTGGTGTAGACCTCTGAAGTTCATAAGTGTCCGAGAAGGCTCTAGGCGGACCAAAATGTAGGGTCGTTTGAAGGATTTTCTAGAAGCGGTCTGATTCCAGCGGGGGTGTAGGGGAACTAGCTAGTTTTTCTTATCTTTGTATTTTTTCTGAATGTTGCTCATGTTTAACTATGCATATTTTTTAATTCAACAAAAATGCTTTACGACTCCGCTCAATATGACCTCATATTATGGTTCATAATGAGATTCAGGAGGTTTGTAAAAACGTCCAGTGGGGAGTCCTTAGAAGGACACAAAATGATTTTTAGGGCCGTTTGAGGGATTTATCTAGTGTGGGCATACCATATTCCAGTTTCTAGTAATACTTTGAAATGTCTCCTTAAAAGGTAAAATGCGGTTGCGTTTGAGCTAGCAATTTTAAACCATCTTCCCCTAGTCAAAATGTTGAAAAAAAGAAGTCAATCGAACAGTTCGGCAAAAATCGTCAGGGGATTTCTCTACTCCGGCTGCATAGACAAAAACAGTCGCGTTCGCTTGGAAAGCGATTACCAGAATACTATCCTTCCTACTTATTCATCCAGTGGAACGCTTCATCTCATACTCCCCACTGGGCAAAAGGTACGAACGTGCCGTCCTAGGTCCAATATTGTCAATGAGCTTTCGTCGTTCCTTTCTTCCTTCGCGTTTACCACGAAAAGCCCCAAAACGATTTGGCTGTAGATTTAATTTGTCATGCTTTTCTTGCCACCCGACAACTTGGATTTCCGCTCGCTTGAGCATGTTTGCACTTCCCTTATACCCCTCCCTCCTTGTTGTCCCGGAAGCGCAATGATTTGCGATGGGCTAACTTTATGGGCACTCTGTGAGATATCTTCAAGATATTTTTCCCTGTCCTTCTGGCCCTGGTGTTGTCCGTTGGCGCCACTGGCTGGAGGAGATGAAGGAGTGGCACCATCAGTGGAAAGTTTTTTTCGGCTCCGTTTCTACGAGTTAGGTGTAACGAAAGGGAAAATAAGGTGGCGAGGACGTGCCTGACTCTGTAATAAAATGGACGTGTTGAAGATGCCCATATTGCTACCACGAATTGTAGTTGTCAGGAGAGGATTTGCAGAGCTTTGGATGATTCTGACTGCACGTGCTTTAAATAAAAAGTATAGCTGCAGAGTTTGAATGTTTTTGGATGTTTGGTTTAAACAGAACAGGAAACAGTTTCATATATACATCCAGCCAGACTTCAATGCAATTCAGCATAAAATTCTTACAAATCTTGTATAATATTTTTTGCAAATTCTCATCGTAATAGGCTGTTTCTCATCACGCCCATCTGTCATGAAACGGCCTACTTTCCTGCACTGAAGTTTGCAGTGTGGGAATAGTCATTACGCAACTGAAACCAGTGCTGTAATGATTCATTACGCAACGCTTTCTCATTACGCAACTTTGTAATAACACAATTTTTCAGAAATTGTAAAATAATGGTGAATGCTTTCTGACATAATTACTGATACCCTCAAATGGTCTTCTACGAAATTTCAAAAAATGTTGTACGTAACTCGTTGCAGAACTCGATGTTTACAGCACTCTTCGTAATTATCCTACTCGGCAAGCCTCGTAGGATAAATTTACGACTCGTGCTGTAAAAATCATCATTCTGCAACTTGTTCCGTAAACTACTAGTTTCAAATACAATAATTATAGGATTATAATAAATTTTGTATAAGACCTTGTTTTAAGTGTAGGAATTAAATGTAGGAATTCTATTTTGATTAACTACTGAATATTTGTAGTTTTTCTCATTTACTCAATACTTCGGTACGAAATTGTCGAGCTGCTAAGCTTTCAAGATTTGAGTAAACTCAGCTGAATCCGTAAAATATGCTAAGTGCGTATCCCTAATAACCAGTTTAGGTTCAAAAAAAGAACAACATTTCAGATTATAATCATCGAGCCATATTCACAGTTTCGAGCCATATTCACAGATTAAAAAAAAACCATAGCTAATAGGGCTCCAACTACCGGTGTAAATTACTGGGAAATGCATGAGCTGAGTTGGGTTACATAACATTGAAAGACAAAATGTCGAATCCCAAACATTTTGAAAAAATGGCTGACAAAATCGGATCATCTATGTATTTGTGAACCATGAAGTCTAATTATCAGTACAATTATGATTGAATGTAAGATGAGAAAAGCTTCAACTCTCAAGTAAACAGATCACAAATGAACTATTTTATTACATACCTCCAATCCATGGCCCATGAAAATGGTAATCCAAACATTCTTACCCTTCACACTTAAATTATTTTACGGATTCCTGTGAAATCTCAACAGCTGAACAGTTCGGTAAAATAAATTAACGAAGTACGGTAAATTTTTACAGTATTCGGTGAAAAATCACCGGAATCCGTTAAATTCCGACGAAGTTACGGTGTTTTATTTCACAGAACTGTTCAGCTGTTGAGATTACGGTGAAATTCACCGTAAGAGCTTAGTGTGTTTGTAGACTAACAAAACCCTATTAGCAAATAATCCACGCCATCTATAGACCTGCATCTACAGCTGCGTGCTTACATTGGCATACATTACAACTAAGCACCCCATTTATACTGCTGATTCTCTTTTATTAACTCAGAAAATTAACCGGCCAAAACCACGGTTCAAGATTATCTGGGTAATACCCTAGATTCTCTTGTAAACAACCAGTCTACCATACGCGAAACATCTCTCGTCAGGGGCCACGTGTCAGCTATTCGGCCGAGTACGGCGCACACGCACGACGAAAGATAAAAGTATGGAAACGGTGATTCACATACGATTGCCCCACATCGCATCCCATCACATATTTCCATCTCCACGAGACTCGGAGTCCAGGGGAACCTAACTCTACCCACTAGGTCAAAAAAGCACGCGAAAAAACAAACAAAAAATTGCGACACCGAACCTATAGAGAGCGATGCTGGAGACGGCGATGTAAACAAAAACAGCCGCGTTTTTTATAACTGACTGACCTACCACTACATTACTGGGGTGCGTGATGCTGGATTCCGAATGACGACAACGCCGGAGAAATTTCGCACAATAATCGGAGATGCTGCAGTGGATGCTTTGCGAGAAAGCAAATACCTAACTGAGAGAATTTGTTCACGCGAGTGGAAGCACGGCACACGATTCACCACACGCAATGTCTGGCCGCTTATTCACCATACAGGGTTGAAGTTTATTTTTTTGCACCGCTCGGAATCCGTGGTACAAAACTGTCATCTGAAATATAAAAGAAGAACGATCCCTTCAACATCTAAAAGTGTAGCCCAAAGTACAGAACCAGATCAGATTTTTCAGAAATACAGAAATTATTAAATTCTTATATTTCCTTAACTTACATTATTCACGAGTTCGATAAGAAATTCAAAAAATTGTTTCTAAAAATTCTCGGCACAAGGAATTTTTCCAACCATGAGCTTTTTCTGAGTTTCAATTAAAAGTATTAAGGATTAACGGCAGTTGCCCAAAAATCCACCTTAAATCATTATCTGTTCGAAAAACTCCCAAACAAATTATTAGTTTATTATTCTTTAATTATTTTCAAATGACGCCCGACTATCCTAGCTTTTGCCCAACAAATCAAAGGTATTCTGTCAAATATCGTAGTGTTTATACAATATTCACAGCTTCAGGAATCGAAAAAATAATCCTTATCGAAATGGGCTATATAACTGCATATTTGTTACATTCGACATCGTTGACAATTGATACTGTTAATACTTACCGTGGAAAGTCATCAAATCATAAATAATTGCGATGACCTTACTGAAATCTGTGAGATTTTTTTAGAAAATTGGAAAACATTACCAAGTTGTTTTGTCACATTGCTAATTGTAATCTATAATAAACAACTTTTAGAACATCACTTTTACGTAAAATCACAACTGGAGGTGTAAGTTCCGTCTTTCCTCCTAAAACCCCATACCGTCCCACTGTGGAATGATTTTGCATCAAAATCTCAAGCTTGAGATCAGATCATAAATAATTGACGGGAAAGCTCATTGATTGATGTTTGATTGGGAGGCCACAAATACTTATTCCAAAGATTGTGGATTGAGGACCACTTCTCCCAGCGATTCCAGAATTCCAGAGCTCCAGAATTTTCTTCACAGATTTCGTATAAGTCTACGGAAGGTCATTTAATAATTTATGTACGGCTTGCCATTCATTAATACCTCCAGGGGTTTTCTTCGAATTGGTCAAGGCTCTCTTCAAGAATTTCTACAAAAGTCCCTCATTTAATTGATTTTTTGGTTCCTACGGACATATTTCAAACTATTTCTTCAAATATTCCTCAAGAAATTTCTTCAGAAATTGCTTCAATGACTCCTTCAGCTTTCGAGGATTCATTAAGACATTCTCCAAAAGTTCCACCAGGGAATCATCTAAAAGGACTGTTCTGGGTGCGGCTTATTTTTCAAAAGTTCTCAAAACCAAAAGTTAGTATGCTTTCATGAATTGAAATCACATTAGAAGAGAAACCTCAAAGTTTGAGCCAAAAATATTAAGATTTAGAGGTGGCGCAAGCGTCTTGAAGGTGAATTTTCAAGTTATAAAAAATGGCCTTCAGTGAAGTCACCATAACTTTGATAATTTCTAACCAATTTTAAAACTTTTAGCACGATCTTCAAAATTTTTTTTTTTTTAAACTTTGTAGAACATCAAATTTGTCTAAAATCATAACTAGTTTAAGTTAAAAGTAGTTTACTCCAAATTTTTCTTCATTTTACTCAAAAATTCATATTTGTTTGACCACAACTTCATAAATACTCAACCGATTCCAAATCTTTTGACATACACTCCAACCTCTTTTTACGATCGTTTTTTTTTTACCGACGGTTCTTTTTCCGACCACTTTTTTACGACCGAAATTCAGATTAACGACCGTTTTTATCAATGATCATTATCTTGGAAGGTATTGAAAATAGAGGATCATGATGTTCAGCAAAAATGTTCAGTAGTTCAAGGGCTAACATATGGTGATCATTCAATTGCGGAATTCTGCCACTAGGTGGCGCTAGTGAGCATAGAACTTTTGTTTTGCGGATAGCTCAGGATCCTGACCACTTAGAGAGATGGCGTCTTCGACAAAGTTGTTCAGTAGTTCAAGGACTATCATTATAAACGCTATGAGGTTCAAAATTTTGCCACCAGGCGGCGCTAGTGAGCATGAAACTTTTGTTTAGCGGATATCTCAGGATCCAGGCCACTTAGAAAGATGGCGTCTTCGGCATAGTTATTCAGTAGCTCAAGGACTATCATTATTCTAGCTAAGAGATTCGAGATTTTGCCACCAGGCGGCGCTAGTGAGCATAGAATTTTTGTTTTCCGGATAGCTCAGGATCCTGACCACTTAGAGAAATGGCGTCTTCGACAAAAATGTACAGTAGCTCAAGGACTATCATTATAAACGCTATGAGGTACAGAACTAACTCACCAGGCGGCGCAAGTGAGCATGAAACTTTTGTTTTGCGGATAGCTCAGGATCCTGGCCACTTAGAAAGATGACGTCTTCGGCAAAGTTGTTCACTAGCTTAAGGACTATCATTATTCTAGCCAAGAGATTCGAGATTTTGACACCAGGCGGCGCTAGTGAGTATAGATTTTTTGTTTTGCGGATAGCTCAAGATCCTGACCACTTAGAAAGATGGCGTCTTCGGCAAAGTTATTCAGTAGCTCAAGGACTATCATTATTCTCGCTAAGAGATTCGAGATTTTGCCACCAGGCGGCGCTAGTGAGCATAGTTTTTTTGTTTTCCGAATAGCTCAGGATCCTGACCACTTAGAAAGATGGCGTCTTCGGCAAAGTTGTTCAGTAGCTCAAGGACTATCATTATTCTAGCCAAGAGATTCGAGATTTCGCCACCAGGCGGCGCTAGTGAGCATAGAATTTTTGTTTTCCGGATAGCTCAGGATCCTGACCACTTAGAAAGATGTCGTCTTCGGCAAAGTTGTTCAATACACTGAAAATATTCTACAAGCTCGATCAATGTGTTTCACATGTGAATTTTCACTAATTGCAGAGCACATCAATCGATGGTGTAAAACCAGTCGCTATCGGCAATCCGAATTCACATGTAAAACACGTTAATTTACAAATTTTCGAAAAGTTAGCTGTAGAATTCATTAGCGATTGCTTGAATTTCCAATACCAGGCCCCAATTACGGGCGCACGGTTTCCCAAAAAATAACATGCCAATAAACATGTCACGCGTGGATGGCAAATGTAAGTCCTTGTGATGTTCGGCAAACTAGTTCTACTAGTGATTGATGTCGCCATTATAAAACACGTTGAAATTGTATGTAAAAGCCTTTGCTATCGAACCAAAGTCAAACTTTAACAGAATTACAAGTTTTACACGTTATTTCACCTTGCCAATTGACACGATAGATCCACGTTGAAAAGAACATGGTTCGAACGTGTAGATTATTTTCAGTGTAGCTCAAGGACTATCATTATAAAAGCTATGAGATTCAGAATTTTGCCACCAGGCGGCGCTATTGGGCATAGAATTTTTGTTTTGCGGATATCTCGGGATCCTGACCACTAAGAGAGATGGCGTTTTCAAAAAAGTTGTTCAGTAGCTCAAGGACTATCATTATAAACCCTATGAGGTTCAGAATTTTGCCACCAGGTGGCGCTAGTATGCATGAAACTTTTGTTTTGCGGATATCTCAGGATCCTGGCCACTTAGAAAGATGGCGTCTTTGGCAAAGTTATTCAGTAGCAAAAGGACTATCATTATTCTAGCCAAGAGATTTGGAATTTTGCCACCAGGCGGCGCTAGTGAGTATAGATTTTTTGTTTTCCGGATAGCTCAGGATCCTGGCCACTATGAAAGATGGCGTCTTCGGCAAAGTTATTCAGTAGCTCAAGGACTATCATTATTCTAGCTAAGAGATTCGAGATTTTGCCACCAGGCGGCGCTAGTGAGCATAGATTTTTTGTTTTCTGGATAGCTCAGGATCCTGACCACTTAGAAAGATGGCGTCTTTGGCAAAGTTGTTCAGTAGCTCAAGGACTATCATTATTCTAGCCAAGAGATTCGATATTTTGCCACCAGGCGGCCCTAGTGAGCATAGAATTTTTGTTTTCCGGATACCTCAGGATCCTGACCACTTAGAAAGATGGCGTCTTCGGCAAAGTTGTTCAGTAGCTCAAGGACTATCATTATAAAAGCTATGAGATTCGAAATTTTGCCACCAGGCGGCGCTATTGGGCATAGAATTTTTGTTTTGCGGATATCTCAGGATCGTGACCACTTAGAGAGATGGCGTCTTCGACAAAGTTGTTCAGTAGCTCAAGGACTATCATTATAAACGCTATGAGGTTGAGAATTTTGCCACCAGGCGGCGCTAGTATGCATGAAACTTTTGTTTTGCGGAGAGCTCAGGATCCTGGCCACTTAGAAAGATGGCATCTTTGGCAAAGTTATTCAGTAGCTCAAGGACTATCATTATTCTAGCTAAGAGATTCGAGATTTGCCACCAGGCGGCGCTAGTGAGCATGAAACTTTTGTTTTGCGGATAGCTCCGGATCCTGACCACTTAGAAAGATAGCGTCTTCGGCAGTACTGTTCAGTAGCTCAAGGACTATCATTATAAAAGCTATGAGATTCAAAATTTTGTCACCAGGCGGCGCTAGTATGCATGAAACTTTTGTTTTTTAGGTATATCAGGATCCGCTCACTAGCGCCGTCTGGTGGCAAAATCTCGAATCTCTTGGCTAGAATAATGATAGTCCTTGAGCTACTGAACAACTTTGCTGAAGACGCCATCTTTCTTAGCGGTCAGGATCCTGAGCTATCCGGCAAACAAAAATTCTATGCTCACTAGCGCCGCCTGGTGACCAAATATCGAATATCTTGGCTAGAAAAATGATAGTCCTTGAGCTACTGAACAACTTTGCTGAAGACGTCATCTTTCTAAGAGGTCAGGATCCTGAGCTATCCGCAAAACAAAAAATTCTATGCTCACTAGCGCTGCCTAGTGGCAAAATTTCGAATCTCTTGGCTGGAGCAATGATAGTCCTTGAGCTACTGAACAACTTTGCCAAAGACGCCATCTCTCTAAGTGAACAGGATCCTGAGCTATCCGGAATACAAAAATTATATGCTTACTAGCGCTGCCTGGTGGCCAAATCTCTAATCTCTTGGTTAGAATAATGATAGTCCTTGAGCTACTGAACAACTTTGCCGAAGACGCCATCTTTCTTAGTGCCCAGGATCCTGAGCTATCCGTAAAACAAAAATTATATGCTCACTAGCGCCGCCTGGTGGCAAAATTTCGAATCTCTTAGTTAGAATAATTATAGCGCTTGAGTTACTGAACAACTTTGCCGAAGACGCCATCTTTCTAAGTGGTCAGGATCCTGAGCTATCTACAAAACAAAAATTCTATGCTCACTAGCGCCGCCTGGTGGCCAAATCTCGAATCTCTTGGCGAGAATAATGATAGTCCTTGAGCTACTGAACAACTTTGCCGAAGACGCCATCTTTCTAAGTGGCCAGGATCCTGAGCTATCCGCAAAACAAAAATTCTATGCTCACTAGCGCCGCCTGGTGACAAAATTTCGTATCTTATAACCTTTATAATGATAGCGCTTGAGCTACTGAACAACTTTGCCGAAGACGCCATCTTTCATAGTGCTCAGGATCCTGAGCTATCCGCAAAACAAAAATTCTATGCTCACTAGCGCCGCCTGGTGGCCAAATCTCGAATCTCTTGGCTAGAGTTATGATAGTCCTTGAGCTACTGAACAACTTTGCCGAAGACGCCATCTTTCTAAGTGGCCAGGATCCTGAGCTATCCGCAAAACAACAATTCTATGCTCACTAGCGCCGCCTGGTGGCATAATTTCGAATCTTATAACCTTTATAATGATAGCGCTTGAGCTACTGAACAACTTTGCCGAAGACGCCATCCCTCTAAGTGCTCAGGATCCTGAGCTATCCGCAAAACAAAAATTCTATGCTCACTGGCGTCGCCTGGTGGCAATATTTCGAATCTCATAACTTTTATAATGATAGCCATCCCTCTAAGTGCCCAGGATCCTGAGCTATCCGTAAAACAAAAATTATATGCTCACTAGCGCCACCTGGTGGCAAAATTTCGAATCTCTTAGTTAGAATAATTATAGCGCTTGAGTTACTGAACAACTTTGCCGAAGACGCCATCTTTCTAAGTGGCCAGGATCCTGAGCTATCCGCAAAACAAAAATTCTATGCTCACTAGCGCCGCCTGGTGGCAAAATTTCGAATCTTATAACCTTTATAATGATAGCGCTTGAGCTACTAAACAACTTTGCCGAAGACGCCATCTTTCTAAGTGGCCAGGATCCTGAGCTATCCGCAAAACAAAAATTCTATGCTCACTAGCGCCGCTTGGTGGCCAAATCTCGAATCTCTTGGCTAGAGTTATGATAGTCCTTGAGCTACTGAACAACTTTGCCGAAGACGCCATCTTTCTAAGTGGCCAGGATCCTGAGCTATCCGCAAAACAAAAATTCTATGCTCACTAGCGCCGCCTGGTGGCAAAATTTCGAATCTCATAACCTTTATAATGATAGCGCTTGAGCTACTGAACAACTTTGCCGAAGACGCCATCCCTCTAAGTGGTCAGGATCCTGAGATATCCGCAAAACAAAAATTCTATGCTCACTAGCGCCGTCTGGTGGTCAAATCTCGAATCTCTTGGCGAGAATAATGATAGTCCTTGAGCTACTGAACAACTTTGCCGAAGACGCCATCTCTCTAAGTGGTCAGGATCCTGAGCTATCCGCAAAACAAAAATTCTATGCTCTCTAGAGCCGCCTGGTGGCCAAATCTCGAATCTCTTGGCTAGAATAATGATAGTCCTTGAGCTACTGAACAACTTTGCCGAAGACGCCATCTTTCTAAGTGGCCAGGATCCTGAGCTATCTGCAAAACAAAAATTCTATGCTCACTAGCGCCGCCTGGTGGCAAAATTTCGAATCTCATAACTTTTATAATGATAGCGCTTAAGCTACTGAACAACTTTGCCGAAGGCGCCATCTTTCTAAGTGGCTAGGATCCTAAGATAACCGCAAAACAAAAGTTTCATGCTCACTAGCGCCGCCTGATGGCAAAATTTTGAATCTCATAGCTTTGATAATAAAAAAATTTGAACCCTTCATGAAAAACTGGATTACAGATGAAGAGTATTGCTATGCTGCTAAGCATTATATTTTTCTGTTCTGCTCAAGTTTGATGGTTTTGATCTTTACTTTATTCTTCCTAAACAGTGTTGCCAGCCACATGAACATTTGTGATTCGGCCGACTGTATGGCACGCAACATTTCCTTCAACTTTGGTGAACATTCGGTATCGTTATCTTTAATTTTTTTGGTATTTGCATATCACACCCCCATAAAATTGGCTCTTTTGATAACAATCGATCAGTGTTGCCATCTATTACCAAAATATGAAAACTTGAACGGCCATTTTGAAAAGTTCTCAAACCATGCTTCAACATTGCCGAGTATGTCGAATCAGTATTTCCGCATCTAGACGTTGCATTTTTCAAAAACATAATTATAACCCTGATTTTTTTTACGACCCCCCGATAACGGTCGTAAAAAGAGGTTGGGTGTATTTTTGAAGCAAATTAAGTTGTTTCCAAACTGTTCATACCACACAATTTTCTAAAAAATGGTTTTGACTTAGTTTTGTAACAAAAAAATACCCAAAAACATTATTTTTTTAATGAAAAAAGTACAATTTCTTTGGATCATTTAAGTTTTTTCGCCGAAAATAACATTTTTCCTGTAAAACTTATGTTTAAAAATCATCTTGTTTAAATTACGAGTTGAATAGTGCATATATATATTAACATGTGCAAACATATTTTTGTTTCATAATTATTTAAAAATGGTTGCAAATTCCTTCTCAAAGGTTTAACAAATGATGAAAATCAGTTTAAGCTTTAAAAATACTGTTTAACTGACAAAATTTTAAGAAACTGTCATTTTCATTTAAAAAAAAATCATGTTTTTGTGCAGTTTTTGTTGAATAACTTGATCAAAACAATTATTTAGTGAAATATGATGTATGAAAAGTTTGAAAACAATTAAATAAACTTCAAAATTATGTAAAAAGATTTGGAATCGGTTGGGTATTCATGAAGTTATGGTCAAACAAACATATTTTTTCAGAAAAATGAGGAAAAATTTAGAGTAAGCTACTATTAATTGAAACTAGTTTTGATTTTAGACATATTTGATGTTCTACAAAGTTTTCATAAATTTAATTTTGAAGATAATCGAGCTAAAATTTTTTACCGTAGTTATGGTGGCTATACTGAAGGCCATTTTTTATAACTTGAAATTTCACCTTCAAGACGCTTGCGCCACCTCTAAATCTTAATATTTTTGACTTCATGAAAGCACACGAATGTTTTGTTTTGAGAACTTTTGACAAATAAGCTGCATAATGAGCATGAGCATGTTTGGCCGCCCTTAGTTGCTCTGTTATTCCAAGAACAGCTGTACTTACACAGGGAACCAACAGACGCTACTCAGGATCAGTAGCATCCTCAATGTGAAAATACTGGTGCTCTTATTATTATAACAAACAATACTGGCGCCGGCTGCGTCCGAATGCAGGTCAATTTGGGGATGGGTGGGAAATGTTGACGTGTTACTTGCTTTATAGAAGCCGAGGAGGCCTCTGCACTTCCACAAGAAAACACTGGGACTTTGGATATGGGAAAAGATTCGTTTTGGTAAACGATAAATATGTAGTTTGAAATGAATATGTGATCATACATACTGCCGTTTTACTCCTACTTGTCTCATGTTCTATGTAAACCTTATGGACCGCGAGACAAATATGCGTAGAACGGCAGCATACAGACAAGCGAAACCGATAGTGTGGTTTTCAAGCGAATAAGACACGATTGTGATTCCGTCGCTCGCCCACGAAAAAATCACGGACCAAAAACTACTGTCAATTTTCGTTTTTTCACTCGCATGCTTTGTTTTCTTCTCCCGCACAACACGAACCGGATACAATTGATCCGGATTCCGTCACTCGCCCATAAAGCAGCATGCAACAGATTCAACGAATCAAACACTACTGTCATTTTTTTTTTCACTCGTATGCTTTGTTTTCTTCTCCCGCGCAACGCGAACCCACGGTGTACAATATTGAGAAGGTGCCATAGCGTTAGCGTAGTTACGGTATACTTCGTAGATTGCAAGAGGTCACCGACTCAGCGACACCCTCATAAGTGCTACGGAGGTGGAGATTGGGAGGGGTAAAAGGATTCGCCTGAAAAGCTAGCGATGGACCCAATGCATTGATGTTTAAATGTTTTGAAATTTAATCTTTTGACTGCCGGCAATCAAAGGTGGCAGATTTATTTTATTTCTTGTTTATTCTTATTAGTCTTTCGCGTAATGTGTATCCAGAACTCAATTAACAACAATAATGTGTTAGGCAATGTTTTCCGCTCATAAACGAATAAAGAACAGAACCGATCCCTCCAGGGTCATCGGATCAACGAAAAAAAAATCAACGAAGAAAGAACAAAACACTTTAAACACGACCGAGATATAAGCATTATACACACGTTTTCCATTTTCATAGCAGAAACTGTCTACTTCGTGTCAAAGCATCTATAAAAATGAAGAAAAAAACGCGTTCTAACTGGCATAGCAAGAGACATTTTAAACAAATTAGAAAAAAAAAATCTGATATAATACTTGCCGTGAGGAACGAACGCACCGATTTGAAATAAAAAGGGTAGAATCGGAACAAACTCACCAAATTTTCAATTTTTTTTTTGACTATGTCTGCTTCTAGCACACCTCTTTTGTGGGACGTAAGACCACATGCAAAACTGTTGTTCTCTCACTCATCCACTTTACTTATCTTCAATCCAATATTCGTCTCTGGTTCACACGTCAAATATACATTGTTTTCTTTTTCACAAAACCCCAACAATTGTTAGTTCCAAGCTGTCAAGCTGAGCGACAGTCAATGCCTTAAAGCCATTTTGTCACGCATATCACTCCCGCACAGAGTCTCTCATGTTCTGTAGATGGCTCGCTAAAACCTCCAAAAACACTTCTTAACTTGCACTTTACCAAATTCTTACACTTTGATGAAACTTCACCACAAACCTCAAACGCAGACCTCAATGATTCCATAAGAATCACAAAAAAAACACCACAAATCCAATAAAACTAGCACCTTTTTGTTCAACACCCGGTGGCAACAATCTGAGTATCCTCTCGGTGCGGATGTTAAGGATTTATGTCGACATTAACTTTAATAATGTTGATTTTCGTTCTGCACTGCACTAAGCACTTCAAATGAATTTATAAAGAAAATAAAATAAACATTTTTGTTGAAGAGAAATCGAAAAAAATCAATATTTTTCGAGACGAATTGACAGCAGCAAAATTTCATATGTCCGTCTCTTTTCGCGCACCGCCTACTTCCTCGTACTATATTGAGAAGGTGATATTAGAGTGCCTGTAAACAAGAGTGAAGTCATGTTCCAGTTTTGACAGGTCTCCTGCTCAATTGGAACGCGGATTTGTATGGAAATGACAGTTCGTCGCTGTTCCAATTTTGACATTGACGCCACTCTTATCTAGATCCACTCTGGGTGATATATTCCGAAAACTGACAACTACTTGACGACGTCATTCCTATCCATCTCAAACAAATTTGAAAAAAAATGATCTGGTGGTCCGGATGGTATATAGTACGATAGGAGTAGAGTGTCCATTCCCCGGCCATTCAGCTTGTCCCGGGATTCGGGATAAAAATTGAGCCTTGTCCCGGGAAATCCCGAGATCCCGGGATTTTTTTAGATTTTTATTAAAACTATTATTTTTGTTGAAATAGAAGAATTAGAATATATTAGAATATTACATTAATACAATGTTTTTTCGATGAAACATAAAGAGAAAGTAGCTTTCCAAGAGAAAGAAATAATAACATATTTTATCTTATAGGTACCAATAAAATAACTTCATACCAATAAAATAACTAAACAGCTTACATTGACTATTTAATTACGGGTATACTGGGGCTCATTTACAAGATTCATAACGCTGAAGAGGTAAGTGGGTGCCCTAGACATGTTAGAGCTCATATAAAATTTTAAAAGTATTCATATAAAATTTCTTCATGAAGGGGTGGGTGAGTATCGAAAATAACCGTCCTTGGCATTATACAATTTGCGAAAGAGCCCTGCCGTTTTTTTTTTTTTTTTTAAATAAATTCTCTTCAATATAAATGAAAGTTTGGTAAGCATTGAAGTCATTGCATTAAATTAATTTGCTTCGAACATTTAACTCATTCACCAGCTCAAGATCAATAAAGCTGCTGGTAAGGATGGTATCGGATCTGAACTCATAAAGATTGGCCCGGAGAAGCTGGCCATTTGTCTGCACCGCCTGATAGGCACAATCTGGGAAGCAGAACAGCTACCGGAGGAGTGGAAGGAAGGGGTAATATGCCCCAACTACAAAAAGGCGACAAGTTGGATTGTGAGCACTTTCGAGTGACCACCATTCTAAATGCGGCCTACAAAGTATTATCCCAGATCATCTTCCGTCGTCTATCACCTGTAGTTAAGGGATCGTTCAAATATTACATAACGCAACAAGGGAAGGAAGGGGGTCTAACATAGTGTTACGGTCTATACAAAAAATTAAAATTGTTCATACAAAAGATGTTACGTGGGGGAGGGAGGGGGTCTAAAATAGGCAAATTTTTGCGTTACGTAATATTTGAATGTACCCTAACGAGCTCGTGGGAAGTTATTAAGCCGGCTTCGTTGACGGCCGATCGACAACGGACTGTAAGACAAATCCTCCAAAAATGTCGTGAATACCAGGTCCCAACGCAACACCTTTTCATCGATTTCAAGGCGGCATACTATAGTATCGAACGCGTAGAGCTATGAAAGGCCATGGACGAGAACAGCTTTCCCGGGAAGCTCACGAGACTGATAAGAGCGACGATGGAAGGTGTGCAAAATTGTGTGAAGGTTTGAGGCGAACACTCCAGTTCGTTTGGATCCCGCCGGAGACTATGACAAGGTGATGGAATTTCGTGCCTGTTGTTCAATATTGCGCCAGAAGGTGTTATGCGGAGAGCCGGGCTCAACAGCCGGGGTACGATTTTTAAGAGATCCAGCTAATTTATTTGCTTCGCGGATGATATAGACATTGTCGGCCGAACATTTGAAAAGGTGGCAGACCTATACACCCGCCTGAAACCCCGCCAGTATCCAGCCAGTATTCAGAATGTGGCCAAAGCTGGAAGGATACAATAGGCAAGGCATGTTGCAAGAATGCCGGACAGCAACCCTGCAAAGATGCTGTTCGCTTCAGATCCGGTTGGTACAAGAAGGCGTGGAGCGCAGCGAGCAAGGTGGCCGGATCAAATACGTATCGATTTGGCGAGCGTGGGGCAGAACCGAGGATGGAGAGATACGCCACGAACCGAGTATTGTGGTGTGAAATTGTTGGTTCAGTGTTATCTGTTTCGATGTTAACTAAATAAATCAAAATGATGAAGAACTACTTCACTACTACGTGATGCCATCTTCACGATTCACATCGATATCAAAAAAAAGTGCGATGAATATTAATTTATTGTAGAATATTCCAACCAAGTACAAGGTTGGATCTTGATGGAAATTCAGTGTTCAGCTTCCCTAACTCCGTCCTACGGTAACGCAAATATTCACCACAAGATGATGGAAACGCTATAGGTACTGGATGAGCAAACTGATTCTCTCAATCTCACGCAGCAATATCAATCTCTTCAGCGTAATCCGTTACGACCGGCAGTCAATTGGCCCATCTCGTGCATTCTCACGTGCGATAAAGCTGCTCATAGACAATACTTACTACTAGTGCGAGCTTTACACGCTGTTGATGTGCAGCGCAAAAAACCGGCAATCAGTGCGAGTACGACCCAATAGTAGCAAAGCAATTCATTGAGCACACATGCCCTGCTCCAACAGACGTTCGGTGGAACGTCGCGGCCAAGGGGGGGTGCCCATCATCATCGGTTGGTATGGTACCACCGACACACAGTGGTTCACGTTTTAGAAAACATGCGCATTGCGAATTTTTTGAAATTCCTTTATAACTATCATTTTAAACAATTATGCTTTTCGGCTACGCAGTCTTAATTTTTACAACGGCTTATTTATTTGCCCGACGTTTCGACACGGGAATTGTGTCTTCCTCAGGGGGTAAATATTGTTGTCATTTGTAGTCTTATGTTTTGTTTAACTTTAACTGTCAGGTCGGGATATTTTGGGTACATGACTTAGCAAAAATAATTATCTTATTAACACAGCTTGTACTAGCAATGGCGCAATTTCTCTTCTTTACTGGCCACACTTTTTAAACACATACAAGCAACGCTATTATTCTAATTTCGTGAAACTATTATTAAAATTTTGTCAACAACATATTACATTTCATTTACCGTAGCAGTTCAATTCGGATTTGTTTATAGATAAAAGAAAAATCGGTTTTTAAACTTAGTCTAACATTTATCGTGGCAATAGAAGATTGCAACGATTTTTATCAAAAATTATCAATAATTTTATCTGACATCTGTTCCAATGTTTTGACGTTTGATACTTTATGTTATTCATCAGTACTATACTAGAGAGGAAGCTTCAGCATCCTCTGCAGAGCTTTCTTCCTGGTATTACAACAGTTAGTCAACTATTGGTATAGCCGTACAGCATACAACATGCACTGCCTGAAATTCGTTTGAAGATCAAAAGCTTGTACTCAAGTCAAAGCTTCGATTTTCTATTTATGAATGGATACAGACATTTTGTTACATTTGGCTTGAATGCCCTCAGTGTGATTTTTGAAAGTTAAAACTTTTTCTAGCTAGCCTAGATACTTAACTTCATCTGACCAAGTTATTGGGACCCGTCTGGTTTATGTGTAAATATTATAAGTTAAGTTTTGGAAGCATTAAGAGATATCGTTAATTTTTGCAAGCCTTTTGCATTTTTTGTGTTACCCGTAAACAAAGATTTTTGACATCCCTGAGGTAAAAACATTTATAAAAATCGGGTTTGCGTCAGCTTTCTAGAAAACTAGACCACCGTGCGTTATGGACCACGCCAAGAAATCGCAACATAGTCTGTTGGGTTCTCTTTCTCTGGGTTTCGCTTTCGAACACCGGGTGCTGCTGGTGGTGACTTTCGCTACCTTTACCCGGCTGGACCAGTCCGATTCTTGACACCGCTCGGAACAGTAAGTGGCGTCGTGCGTGTGTAAAACACCGTGTCGGAACCTCGTGTCCACCTGGCACGTGCCTTTTACCTCAATTTATCTGCTATAACCCTATCCATGTGGAAACAGTGCTATTTGGGTCCTATTGTTGTTTAGAAATTTCAAGAAGTAAAACAATATCTTTAGATTAGTGATAGATTCAAGGTAGTTCGGAGATGTGTTTAAGTTTTCAAAAGTGTATGACCCTATCCTAATAGTGTTTCATTGAGTTCAAAAAAGCAACGGAAATTCCTTAACGAGTCTCACAGTTTAGGCTGCTAGTAGAAAGAAGATTAACCCGTAGGAAGACATCAACTAGTGTGAAATTTCGCGCCCAGCTTTCAGTGATCCTTTAAAAAACATAATTAATGATAATTGCTTACTCCCACGGGTCAGCGAATTCAACCAACGGCTTAAAATGGTCATTTGGCCGTACAGTGACACCACGAGTAGTGCGATTGTTGCTGTTGCCTTTTGTCTGCTGTTATTTTGTGTGTGAATAATTTACCTTTCGAGAGGCCCATAAGTGGATGATGCCATGATGACGCTAAGATAGTTGGTTGCTAGAAAGGAGCGATTATATTATACTGTTTTACACAATATATTAAAGACGAGTCATCGAGCAAAAGTCTTTTCCGTACAAGTTAAGCGCGAAGAGACACAATTGGATATAAATTATTTTATAAATCAGCTCGTATAACAGGCAGATCTATAGTAGTCATATTGTACGTATAGATCGTAGTACTAAGGAAGACTATTTCGTTTTCAACTAAACAATAAGAATGGAGAACTTATTAACATCAATCGAAAGTATTACAATCCAAAACGTTTCGAGCTTTGATCTTGATAAACTGTCGCATATGTAACTTAGAAAAAAACTTCTGGACGGAATCGATGTCCCATGGCTACACAGCACACCAGGGGAGTGGGGATGTCATGAGAAATCTGAGGGTTTCACAAGGGAAATATCCAAATATTATTTCAGTATATTTTCTATTGTCTCCCAAAGAATGCTGAAATTGATTCCTTCGAAAAATTCTCTAAAATAAGTTTAATGGCTTCCTAACAATAAATCTAAATATTTTTCAAAGATTTCCTGAAATCCGAAACAATTCCACGAAGAATCTTACCATAAATTTCTTCAATTTCGTTTCTAGTTTCAAATAGTATATGTAAGGATTTATCCTGAAATTGCTTCTAGAAAACGTTTTTACAAATTATCAAGTATTCTTTCAGATACTCATTCATTGATTCTATCAAAAGTCCTTCAGAAAGTGTATCTGGCATTTCTTCTGGAGAAAGTTGCGAGTTGATTATTTCAATAAAAATTCATCATTTTTTGAATAATATCGACCTCAATTATTAAGGAGTGATATGAAAAAAATCAAGATGTAGTCTTGAAGGTATTACTGGATGAGTAACCTGAAGAGTTTCTGGCGATACTTCTTGATGAACTATTACAAGAATTCCTGTAGAAGTCTTTTCAGAAATTCCTGAAAATATAAATCATGTTAAACATATCGGTGATCTAGAACTCTCTCGATCTTTACTCTCCAGTAGTTAGTAGTAAGTCACCAATGTTATTGTAAAACTACAAAGAAATTCAAATAGTATTCTGTTTCCCTTTGATTATCATTAGCTTCAACTGAGGCATAATATGACAAGTTGAAACGGTTGGAATAAAATGAAATGGCTGTAATTCACAGTAAAGATTTAAGATCATGAGCAATTTAACTACTAAAACATGTCACGGCTGTCGCGCCGTTGTACTTTGTATTTTTATATACTAATATGCTATCATTTTGCAACAAAAATATCTGTACCGACACCAAACCAAAATGTATTCCTCAAGAGTCTTCTTGAAAACAATACTCAATAGTTTTTGTTTAGAGTATGGCCCTCTATAATGCGGTAAAATCAATAAATGTACGTAGAAGTAGTATAATAATGAACGCACTATAGGTTTACGGTTCGAGTAGACCACAATTTGAAATCATTAAATCTTAAAATCCATACAATTTCGAAACTTGGAGTCTTCATTAAAGTTGTGTTGGAGGTGGGGCGCTATCGGATGGTACGTCATTTAATTCGGAATTTGACCGCTAGGTAGAACTTGCATTTGCATCTTCTGCAGATATCTCAGAAGCCTGACTACTGATGGCGTCTTCGGTAAAATTGTTCAGTAGATCAAAGGCTACAGATCTTACTACCAGGCAGTGAGTATGAAACTTTTGGTTTGCGCATATTTCAGGATACTGACTATTTAGAAAGATGAAATCTTCGTCATCGTTGTTTAGTAGCTCAATAACTATCATTACTTTAGTCAATCTCTAACTTAAACATAAAGAAAACTTTCATTTTCACAAGCGCCACCTAGTGGCAAAGTTTTGAAACAACTGGCTCTATTATCGTTAGTCCTTGAATCACTGCACAACTTTGCCTAAGACGCCATCTTGCCAAGTGGTCAGGCTCCTGAGATACTTACTAAACAATTCTTTCATGTACACTAGAATTTCGTATCTAAATGACCACCGCATGTCAGTCCTTGGTCTCCTAAACAACTTTGTCGAAGATGGGTTTTTCGATATTTAAATGTTCATATTGAGCATGAAAGACCAAGAGTGTTGTACAAAGTGCAACGCACGACAAGGGGCCTCCGGATTGGCAGGCTTGATAATACTCCTCAACATCATCAGAGTTCGGTGACATACTCTAGAGCAGCGTGCTGCCTTTGCCTCTTTGCGAGGGAGGGAAAAAATGCTAAGCAGAGAGGCAACGAAAAATGAGCGAGGAAGATGCAGCACAAAACACAACAGAGTAAAATTCCTTCATAAAAGGGTGCTTTCAGAACTCCCCGAGGACCGTCTTGTTCGAGCGGCAGACTCAAGAGTTCTTTTGAAGTGTGAGTAAAGGTGAGCATCGCAACAAGAGAGAGAGAGAGAGAGTACCTGAAAAAAACCTCACATTTTTTTGCACTCTCACTCGAATCGCTTGAAGATCTGTGTTGAAAATTTTGAGTTCAGGTTTTTCTCCTCAGAAAAACTGCAAAATCGCCTCCTCTTTGCATCACAGAGGAGTTTCTATCAAGCTTGGGTTTACTCACAAATAATTCTCGCTGAGACCGGCCCACTATTTACGCTTAGTCTTTCAAAATGTTCAAATTTATGTTTATTCGAAAGCTCCTGTGGAGTAAGTAAAGAAACTGCATTCGGTTGATCAAATTCATGGACCCCTCGTTAGTCTAACTATGTAAATAAATATGTATGTCACGAAATGATTGAGAACGGGTGAGAGGACTTACAAGATTCATTCACTGTTGCATCCGTCCAGAGTTCCGACGTGTTTGTGCGAAGGAGACGTTTAGAAAAGTCTCTGAATTCTGGAGAAACCTAATCTGTTATTTTCTACTGGAGACTTCATGGCGTTTTTCGACAGCCTACTTGATGGCAAGACCACGATGTACTATATTAAGAAGGTGATATAGGGTAGATGTACCAATAGTGGAGGAACTAAGCGCGATTTAACTGCATTTAACCACTTTAATTCAAGAAGCGCAATTAATGCACATGTTGATGTTGTAACGGGAAGTAACGACCATTGACCTAATGAGAAAAATGATTTCATCGCAGTAATCCACGGCATGTCAGTGAAAAATAATACCTCCACTATTGATACAATGTTCCTTTAGTTGCGGTATGTTTGTAATTTGTGTTCCTATAGTTACGGTATCCGTTGTTTTCTTATGGGATCCTCCACTATAGGAACCGCAACTATTGGTACAAACAAGAACAGTTTTAGCAAATTTAGTGATTTTTTATCAGTTTTCAAGCAATTTGGACGCTCTTTTCAAATATTCCGTGTATAAACAAGCCAATACGTCGATTGGCAGTGTCGGTTCTGTGGCTAATACAATAAAATCAGTGAAAACGGCACTACCGCAACTATAGGAACACCCACAACTAAGGGAACACTTACCCTATTCCGAAAACTGATAGCTACTTGACGACGACATTCCTATCTACCTCGAACAAATTTGCAATAAAAAATGATCTAGTGGAAGGCATATGATACGAAAGGAGTGACGTCACATGCTTACGATCAAACTTGATATTTACATCAGTAAAGAGCCTGCCTTGTTAATTTTTATGCCGTGGGCAAGACAATGTTTGCCGGGACCACTAGTTATAACCAAAACAGTCAAACCTCGATTTTTTACAATTCAAAGCTGCGATCACTCAGAAAGTTCTTCAAAAACCTCTGCACAATAACATAGTATTGAAAGAGAAAACATAGGTGCTTCATTTGCAAAAAAAATAACGGTCATGTTGAATTTGGCCGGCTTATTGGAATTTATCAGAAAAACTGAGTTTTCATGGTGTTCGCAACCACCGATTTTAAATGTTGAGCCAGTTTTACACAAAATTTTTGAAAAGAACAGAGGTGTAGGTTTTTTTATCAGAAGCTGTGCAACTTTGTAAAACATTTTCTACCGCGCTGGTGCAATTTGCGGTCATATAATGGTGCACTAACTATTCACGTAGCATGATAACCACTTATTCAGCTAACTTGCTGTTTATACAGCTTCTTTCAAACTGAATAAACTGTTATTCAGCTTGAATGTTCTTGAACGTTCCCAGGGACTACAAAAGACGAAGATTTTTTAACACTTGTCACGCTCTGCTTAACCTCCTGACTGATAACAACAAACACTCGATACCGAAAGGAATGATCATTACAAGAAAAAAAAAAAACTATTCTTTCATACTACGGGGAGGGGGGACATTCTCCCTCTCTTTGTACCCCTCCTTTCTAGAGCCAGTTCATATTGTAACTTTAGATCCATAGAGATAGAGTATCCAATATATTTTGGCCCCCCTGGGTCATTTTCCTACAAATTTCCCTGTTTGTACATAGAAAATGTATTTGCAACCGTTACAACGCATTACACACAGAAAAGGAAGCTGTCAGAAATTTTTCAAATGTAAACAAAAACTTTTTTTCAAATTTCTGGACTAAAATAGAATATATTCGGTTTTCTATTGTCAGTCGATTGATTAGAGTATGGGCAAGCATATTATATAACCAATATCGTGGACTTTATCTTAAATCGATAATAAATGCCAAGAGTCCAAAATATATACTGTAAGGGTCCAAAATGTGTTGGTACGTCCAAAAGAATGAGAAACAATGCTTCACAATTCAATTATTTTCGACGTATGTTGGATCATACATGACCGTATGAGCATTTTTATCTCGTAGAGGAAGTTTTTCTCTACATTTTGGTTTGTTCTTTGACTTGGTTACGCTGTGTAATTAATTGATTGGGACTAGAGTGTCCATTTCCCGGCCATTTTGCTCGTCCCGGGATTCGGGACAAAAATCCAAGCTTGTCCCGGGAAATCCCGGGATCCCGGGATTTATCAAATTCTCAATAAAACTAGTATTTTGGTTGAAATGTATGTACAAATTCAATAAAATAATGTTTCTTCAATAAAATAAAAAATATGTGAATTTCCAACATAATATGTTTATTGTAACAAATCAGATTTCATAAATGACTTTCTTATTCTAATGAAGTAACTTATCAGAAATCAAAACATAGCTTGACTAATTGTTGGGGATTTCAAATTTTGCAGAACTACTTGGGCACTTCCATGATTCACTTTGGCATGTTTTTTTATCGGCCGAGTTGTCTGAAACTATTGGATGCTTTCGACTGTTATAAGTTGTACCAGTCCTTTCAGTCTCAACGGCAATCAGAACAACTAAGATTTCTTCTACGTCCATCGTTTTGATTGTATTTTTCTTGTAGTTCTGATTGCCCGTTGAGACTGAAAGCACTTAAAAAAATCCTGTTGTCTGAAACATTATGTTCTAGTTCAACGCGCATTGTGACCGAATATGAGCTCTGTAGCTGTCAAAAAACTCACTGCCGAAGTGATCAAGTGAATCAAACATGCCAATAATAGGATCCGGCTCCCTACACAGCCAATTCAGATTACCGACCCCAGTAAAATTTTACTGGGTTTTGGAACCACGGATTTTTTTTTTCAAAAACAATACAAATAAAAACCCAAGCCACATTATTAAGCATTTTTCGTGTGAATAAACACCTACGGTACGCTCGTATCTCAGTGGAAGTAATCGAAAAATGTGTGACAAAATCATTATTATTTGGTTGGTTTGCATACAGGAGGCAAACTCAATGATGCAGATATACTTTCCTCTTGTATGGAAACCAACCGAATTTACCAACGTAAGAGCAGTTCAAATCGTGCTGAGCCTTTTTGGTTGCTTAAAATTGTTGAGTTTGTCACTAAATGTCGACTACTTACCACGCGAAAGCGCAAAATAGGCGCAGGAAAGGTTTGGTTGCCGTGGACGTGTCTCCTGGCGCCGGCCGGATGATTCTACAGCAGGAGATTCTCATTTGACACTTTCCCGCATGCGCATCAGTTTGTTTTGATTTGATTTTGACGACAAGTCAGTAAAAAACATCCAGTACTGAATAGTCGGTAATTGTTTTTACTGACTTTTCGCCCTGTTCGGTAATGTTGCAAAATTGGGTCTGACAGCTACCGTAGTTCAGTAAAAAGCAAAAATTATTACTGAACCTCAGAAGTTTTCAATCAAAAAGCTGAAAGTTCGGTATTTTTTATGGTTTACAATTCGTACCCAGTATAAAAAATTACCGAACAAGCAAATCGTGATTGAGTGTGTATGTTGAAAGATTAAGTCATAACATTGAAGCAATTTGCTTCATACTTTTGAAAAGTCAGCAAAACTTTAGAAGATGCGATTAAAGAACATTGAAGGTATTGTAGAATATCATGACAAAAGTTGAATACTGAAAATAATGGACTGAAGTTTAAGTGTACTTTCGAATTTGCTTCTTCAGCCTAGGCTCATTAAAACGGCTAATGTTGAAGAGAAAAACATTGAAACTTTGTAAATAGACAAATAAAAACATGAGTTTCTTACTCGGTAAATTAGTCTTTTCATGAAAATTATTACTTGTTTATTATATTTTTCATAATATTCAAATAAGGCTTGATAGTTAGGAAAAATGTCATTGTATTCCATTGAAAATTAGTGGATTTCATCAAATTTTACGTACATTTCGGGATTCCCGGGATGTTAGAAGAAATATCCCGGGAATCGGAAAATCCCGAAATTGGTCAAATCCCGGGATTTTTTGTCCCGGGATGTCCCGGGATGGACACTCTAATTGGGACAAAAACCCAAAATCACATCCTTAGAGGGTCCAAAATACGACCGTTACCCTATCTCATGTTAAGCATCATAGAGATAACTTTTCATATTTCAAATACATCGCAGCAAGCGTGAATAGCTAACGTACCTTTACCGTGATGCATCATTACCCGAACACTTAAGCAACGCCAAAAGCTCAAACGATGTTTTATATATACACGTACACCCCCGTTAATTTGAACGGTACCTCATGCAAACCATCGGGATTCATTTTTAATTTGAACATTTAGTCACCTTAGAAACGAATATCTGGTTGCCTCTTTTACTGTTTTGTTTTGATTCTGCGTTCCATTCCACAGCGTCCCATTCCATTTTACCCCGTTCCATGAGCTAAATGACGTTTGAACCATTTTTAATCTGAACGATGTGCAAATTAGAGGGATACAAATTAAAAATTGTTTAGATTAAATGTGGTCAAACCAACAACGGGGGTACCCGGTATTTCTGCCAAATCTAGCACACATGTTTTTGTTATTCATATAGTTATACGTCAAAACTTTGAATCATGGACCAAAAAATATAGTTAAAAATGCAAGTATAACATGTAAAACGTTAAATTAATGAATCATGTCGTGTTCATAAATCGGGACATAAGCACCAAAATGCCGGATGCTTTTAAATCGAAATTCGGACAGAAGCGTTTGGATTAACAATACACACGAAAAACTAATAAAAGACAAATGACTCAACCTAAAATCTCCAATATAATAGAATTAGTTACATACGTTTGCCTAAAAATATATGAAAGGCTAAAATGTTGAGTAAAATTACAAATGTTTTACTTGCGTTCCATGCCAACAGCCTGCATTTCAGGTTCACTGTAATGATTCTAAATACCAATACTTTTTTTGCGTAAATCCATTGTCTGGTAAATAGTTACATTTTTTGTTGTGTAATTATACAGTTTTGCATCAATTCACGTTTAAATATTTTTCGAACGCTCAATAAATATGCCAATACAACGCCCGATATGCCGATAAACAAATTCAAAATATAATTATCACGGTCGATATCTTTGTATGTAAAATAAATATGAGTTTCTCACTATATGTCCGGGTTTATGATCACTAGCCTATAAATCCGGACAGTGTTTGAGGCAGCCTTTTGCTTATTTGCACAATTTTTCGTACACTATACTTGAAAACTACTATTTAATACACTTTTCAGATACGTACAATATTAAAATTGTATAATTTAGTACCTTCATGGTAAGTCGCGAGTGCCGTTCTTGTCGTAAACTTCACTGTTCGATTGGGAACTTTGAAGGAACGACGTCTAGTGCTGCCTATTTGTTTTTATTATTTATATATTTTTGCAAAGCATTGCTAGATGAAGCTATAATCCCCCTCCCCTGATGCTAAGATTTTTCGTATGAAAATAAAAAATAATGTGTATGACGCTTCAGAAATTTCAACCCCCTTCCCCTCATAATCTCTTACGTAATTAACGGACGACCGCTGAACATGTATTGCATGATCATAAATTAGGGTAAATATGCTTCTAAAGGTTATCGAAACTTCATCCGTCCATAACCTCCCTGAAGAAGATCCAAACCAAGCGAAGAAACGTCGAATGATTCAGAGTCATTTTGTTTTTTATTTTTCTTCACAGACCAAAAAGCCAATCAAAGAAGCATTAAAAAATAAAATTAAATATAAAATATCAAACAACTGAATGATAGATACCCTAATGTTTCTAAAACATAAATTGGTTTAGGGAAATGGAAATGTTGAGGCTTTTCTAATAACGAATACCGCATTTTTTTCCCAACAGTTCAGACATATCTTCTGAAAATTGACCATAAATTCTTACAGAGATTTTCCCAGAGTTCCTCCATGGTTTCTTGGAATAATATCTAAATGAATGCTTCAGTGAAGAATTATCCTCCGACAGTTAAAATATCTCAATTTAAGGATTGAATATTAAAAACACGGTCACAAGAATAACACAAAAAATCGTTCAAGATTGTCTTTTCAAATTGCCTATTGGAATCTTTTCAAGAAATGGCACATAAAAATTCACATGTATTTTTTTTTTTCAAGAGCTTGTTTAAGAATAAATTCATAAAATCTTTTGAAATTTGAAAGAATTCTTTGCCGATTCCGCAAGCCTTTTTTTTAGAAACTTCTAAATTACAATTCAAGGTGAAATGCACCCGTTAATTTCTACATAAAAATGTTTCAGCTGTTGCTGCAAAAATTTCTCTAATAAGCGGTTTCTTCACCACCGCTTAGGCCTTAAACCTGGTTTAATCGTATGGGTAAACGTGGTTTACGGCTTAAGCGAAGGTGAAGAAATCGGCCCTAAGAATTTCTCCAAAAGTATCTTCCGGTATAATCAATGATTTTTTCCTTGATTCTTTTCTAGTTTTTTTTTTAAGAAAAATTACAATGATATTTTAAAATGTCTCCCTGAAATCTAATAGCAATTTTTTCCGATTTTTTCCAGGGACTCAACATAAAATTGTTCAGAAAACATCCTATCAAATATAACAGATTTTCCTCAAAAGTTTCTTAAAAACACAATTTACGCAGAGTTACTCCATGTATTTCCATCTAAAATTTTTCAATAAATAAGGATCTCGACAAGAACCCTTTTTTAATTTTTTGAATAGTTTTCGTAAAGTCAAAGTAAATTATTACATTGCAATACGGTTTAAAGCATTTTAACCCTCTCTTTCCCATGGTAGCTCCAGAGCTCCACTAGTTTTCGACGAACTGGAGACAAACCGAATTAGATGAATACTTAGTAATAGTTACTAGAATATTTTTATATACTCATCAGATTAATCCAAAAGTAAACTGACTGTTTCAATAATAAAACTATTGATAAACAATCAATTTACTATTGAAAAACAACCAAAAACTTTTTTACTGAATTCGAAAAATTAAGACCATTTGCAACATTGTTTTTTCAAGTACTTTTGATAAAAACGCTTTTTTCGTAAAGAAATAGTCGATCAAAGTCGTGGGAAAGAGAGGGTTAAACATGGGATATTGTGTTGAGGTGAAGATGCATTGAAGCCAAACCTCAAATTTTCAAGAGCACAAATCTAGAGAACTAAGGACTGTTCATTTTATAAAGTGGACACCTTGTGCATGCTGTATCTTTTTAATTTATCAATGAAATTTCAATCGGTTTTCTGTACATCGTTCGACTAGTATTGTACAATGTTGTGATAATTAAAAATTCTCCAAAATAATTAAATTTCACACGAATATGGAACAACGTTTAAAACGGTCGATTTTTGTATGTTATCAAAATCAATGATTATTAGAAAATGGCTGGAAAATTCAACAATCTATTTTTTTTAATTTTCTTCAAAGGCTTGCTCTTCGGGAGCATCATCAATCAGAAGCCTGATGGAAAAAAATCAAATTATTTTTGGAGGAACAATTTTACAAAAATGATAAAATTATTTTTCCCCGATATTTTAAGAGAAAATTTTTTTAAATTTGAAGGGGACCGATATGAGTAGAATTTGTTGGTTCAAAGACGTACGGAAGTGCTAATATAGTATTAATATGGAAAATAATTTACGCCTCCATCGAGTTACTTATTTAGTCCCCACGTCACATTTAAAGCACAATAGAAAAACGGTGGTAGGTCATTTGGCATAAAGTCGTTTGGCATAAAGCCGTTTGGCATAAAGTCGTTTGGCATAATGGTCATTTGGCATAAAGTCGTTTGGCATAATGGTTGTTTGGCATAATGGTCGTTTGGCATAATAGTCGTTTGGCATAATGAGTCTGAAACCAAGAATTTCTCAATTTTCGTTTTTACGTTTCTATTGAATCTTTCTGATGACACAAGGCTTGTTTTGGAGTTAATTGATACAAAATGGCACTCTATTCAACAATCATTCGCTCTTGAATAAATTTAAGCATATTTGGAAAGTTATTGCCAAAAGTATTTTATTATTTATCCAGAAATTACCCTTCTTTCATACATTAATTCTTTTTTTGAGTTTCGCTATTGTAACAAATGTTTGCACTGAAGATTTTTATATATTTAGCACAAATTTACCCTTCTATTAATTGTTCTATTTTTTCCCTAAATATGATGTAACCATTATTATAGGTATGAAAACTGTTAATTTTAAATTTCGATAAATTTCTCCTTCTTTTATGCATAGGCTGTTCTTTGGAGCTATATTTTTTAAGTAGTTTTGTATACAACTGACAAAAGGGCGGCAATCGATAACATTGATCTGCTCAAATTATCAGCGAAAAGAGAACTCGATTACTGCAGTTACTTTAATGGGTTGTGCTACTTTTCCCCAAATGTCGTTTCCCAGAATGCCATTTCCCGAATATCCCGTTTCCTCGACTAGCCCACTCCCCCGGAAAATTTTTAGCACTCATAATTGTCGTAACTATATACATTTCAAGGGGGTGAACGAACTGACCATCTAATATGCACCCTTCTTTATTTAATTGGCGGTTCTTTCGAGTTTTACCGTCTTCAGCATTTTTGCCAACAAGTGTATAGCCGAGAATGACAGAATACTTCCTTCTTTTGACTGTTTATCGTTCTTTCTCGTCACCACTTTTCGGGGGAACCAGTCATTGCCGCAATAATTTTTGGTGTCAATTCTTGTATTGGTTTAATTGTAAATGTTGCCTTCTTTTAAAAATAGGCTGTTCTTTATGTTTATACTGTTATACATTTTATTATTTAGTAAAGCTAATTGTGAACCATTTTTATTATCAATTCTTGCCAGATGTGTTGTTAGAATTATAATTATTTCAGAACCTGCCAATATTCAATTTATACTTTTTTTGGGGCAAACGCGTGATCTCCTTACGAGATATGCTGGAAAATATATTATTTCAATCACAAATTTTCCTTTTTCTCGATAATAGACGGTGTTTTTGATGTACACTTCCAAAATTAGAATTTATATTGAACCGTTGAAAAGTTTTGCCACAAATATTTTCTTTTAAAGATGTGTTGTTCATTTGAGCTGTGCTGTGAAAAGATTTTTTTTTTTTGCGAGTCTGAAACATTTATGCAGCGAAATATTCTATGAGCCTTCCTTGCCAATTTACTGTTTTCAAATATGTATATCGCAACAAGCTCAAGGGTACTCTATGTTCTGAGATGTAGAGACCCGTCACGAGTTTTATTTAGTAATGCTCTATAATGTCACAACAATTTTTGAAATTCTTAGCTCGGATAATCTCTGAACGAACACCACGCTTGTTTAGAACCTACCAAATTTTTTTGCTGTGGGCTCGGTGGTGTTGGTCTCGGTAAAAGCTTTAAAAATGCCGATATTTATTTCAAGTCAATCATTATGCCAAACGGCCATTATGCCAAATGACCATTATGCCAAACGGCCATTATGCCAAACGACCATTATGCCAAACGACTTTATGCCAAACGGCTTTATGCCAAACGGGGTACAATTTAGAAAAACAATTACTTTATTTTTAGAAGACCTTTTGAAGTACATTGACAATTAAGGTACAGTGGGGGAAGTGTATCAGTGGGGTAAGTGGATCATTTGTCCATATTGAGCATAAATACTTGAATATGTTGAATGTTTTTGCACCATTGCATCGTTTTAGGTTATGTTCTTACGTCCACACTGATACTAATGCAAAAACTGGTACTACACGTACACTAACACAAGCAAACTTGTTGACTGCAAAAATCAATTAATTTCAAAATTGGTTTCCGTCAATCATAAATCCATTGTATCTCTGCCTTAAATCAAATTCTACTAGTTTTTTCAACGCATGGTGAACATTTCAGTTCTTATTGAATGAATCACAATGAAAAATATGTGATGTTTATAAATAAATACAGATATATTGGAAATGATACACTTACCCCCACTTTTTAATGGGGTGGGGTAAGTGGATCAAGCATTATTATAATTTATTGGCAGCCTGCTTACGATAATTTGAATAAGTTTGAATACTCGCAAATATTGTTTTGTTTTTACTTTTTCTCATTACTAGCTTGAATTTGTCTAATTGACTATAGAAAATTTGAATTAATACACCTAAAATTTATGTTAATATTTCTGGTGCAAGAAAATATAAGAGAATGAATATTGCAAAATTCAAACAAAACTTTTCGTGGTTTATTAAAGCTGAGTTGTAAAAGAGCAAAATATACAAATTTCCCAATTGAAAACATAATATCGTACCTTATTTGACCATATAAATTGTTCTAGACAGATAATAGAAATACATTCATAAATAGAATAAGAAGATTTCAGTTCGTTACTCAAACATAGATGTAACTAATATTTTTAAACTACCAGTGTTTTTCGTAAACTTTGTTAGGAATAATCCAACAATACTTCAGTATAACTTTTGTTAATATATAGAAGAATTATATCCAAATAATTCTAGCTACAATGTTTTTTTTTGTTCGAATTAGTGTGAACTACTGTATTAATATTTTTAATCATATTTTTTAATTTTTTAAATATCAAATCATGACATAACTAGCAATATCATTCTGACTATACATAATCACACCATATATGTTTTGAGAATAGATTTTTTTTAGTGGTGATCCACTTACCCCACTATGGTGGAATAAGTGGATCGTTTGGCGCAAATTTTCAAGTCCCTCATACTCAATACATAAAAATCAGAAAAATCTAAATAAATGATGATTTGAAGTATATTAGTCCCTCATTTGTTATCCACAGAAAAAAGTTTGAATTACATTATTCACGTGAGCTGTACATAATAATGAAGTTGACTATTGATTTTTCTGTATCCACTTACCCCACGGTACCTTATCAAAATTTGCAACATTGCTATAATAAAATCGAATTTATTTTCCTCATATTATTTTCATAATACGTTATTCTGAGATTACCAATTGAAATATTTGGAGAAAAATGTTTACAATTTGCGGTAGATCGATAAATATGCGTACATGATTTTAAAAGTATGAGACCTTTTAGTAAAACGACCATAAAGTGTAAAAATTGTACATAAGACTGTGGTTTAAACTCACGATTTAGCTCTTGATTATACAAATAAAGTTTCTTTAGTAGTCTAAACTTGTTTTGAACACGCTTTTTACTTTTCTCTTTTGCTGGGAGCGAAAGGATGGTGTATCAGCAAATTTGGCCATAAATGTATAAATCACTAAAGTGACCTAAAGTCAGAGAACGGTGGAATATAATTGATTTTTTTAAAGCTCTACCTTTAGTAGAATAATAAAGGATACAAACATACAAATTGTTCATAAAAATGAGGATTTTTGTTTTGCGAAAAATAATATTAAACTTTGACAAACAGCTTTTCCTAGGAGATTTTGGAAAAACTATTTAGCTCTTCAACCAAAAGCATTTTCTAAGATCTTATATTTTCATAGCATTGTAGAATAATAGTTGAACGATGCACAGAAAACTGATTACGATTTTATAAATATATAAAAAGATATAGCATAAACAAAGTGTCCACTTTATAAAATGAACAGTCCTTAGACTACTGAAAATTTGATCAATTGGTCTCGTTTATAGTTTCGGTTCAACAACTGCTCCTACTTTAAACTGACTTTTATTAATCAAACCGATAGCAATTTCAGACGATCCTTTCCAAGAGTAAGATACAGTAATTTCATAAAAGCTGGATAATAATTTCAATTCAATTGTTTTATCTTTCAAAACTTATACTGTTCTCATTCTCTTTTCAGCATCTTTTTCAGCATTTTATTACTCCCCGTTTTTTATCATTTTTTGTCTTTTGTTTTTCTTCTTATTCACATGGCTTTTTTGTCAATTATTTTTTATATCTTTATTTTATGTTTCGTCAAAATCTTTTCATCGTTTTTTTTTTATTTACAAGTCTTATTTTGTAAGTCATTTTTCCATCTGTTCCATCATTTCTACAAAATCTTCTACTTTTTATTCCATTTCACTTCACATGGACTGGAGTATAAATATCAGTCAATTGAGTGTAATTAATTATAGTTTTAAATGCCAGTTAATGCCTTCTTGTGATAACTTCTACGACAATCAGTAAAATGATGCCATGCTGAAGATGATTTCCGAGATTTCCCTGGGTATTACTTCGGATCATCGCCTGCCACACAATGCGCCACAAACCCGAACAAATGACAACGGTTAATTCTAAGATAATTTTGTATGACTCATTACCCAAAAGCCCTGCAAGGGAAAACACATGTGAGTGCAAAAAGCTCAAAAGAAATTACTTTAAGACAAATGATTAAATGTGAAAGTTTCCCTCAAGAGTATGGCGTAAGTTAAACGGCCTATCAAGGCCATTAACATCTTCTCTGTCCTAAAATAATTGACCGCATGTTTCTACGCAAGATCTGCCGTACTTAAATCACTCACCTCGCATAGATATGACCGACAGCACACAAAACGCAAAAACTTTAAATGCACGCAAATAGTGATGGTTTATATCGTCGATGCGGTAAACGCGATGGTGGCATAACAGGCCTACAACAGGACCCACACGTAAATACAATTTATGGTTCGAAAGGTGTCAAATGAAACACTCTCGCTGGTGTCTCCGCCGCCAAGAAACCCAACTTTAGGCCAGCTGAGGATGGGGGGTGAGGATGAGATTTTCCAGAACTCGAACAACTTGGCATAAACCGTTGGGCGCACATATGCTTTCAAACGAGGAGAACTGATCAGGACTAAGCGTACCGCAGCACTACCGTTGCTAGATGTGGGAGAATCAGTTGAAAGTTATCTAAAAGTAAGGCATAAAATATGAGCAATACTGAGATGAGATTATGAGGTTTGAAATGATCGCGTTTTAAATGGATTGTACGGTCGTAAGAGGCGATGGAGATTAACTTCGAATGACTACTTTGTTTCAAGAGGTGTTAGTTATAGCTATAAGTCGACAAGCATTTGTCTAATGTTTGAAATTTTGGATTTGGATTGGATTTGGATTGGATTTGGATTGGATTTGGATTGGATTGGATTGGATTGGATTGGATTGGATTGGATTGGATTGGATTGGATTTGGATTGGATTTGGATTGGATTTGGATTGGATTTGGATTGGATTTGGATTGGATTTGGATTGGATTTGGATTGGATTTGGATTGGATTTGGATTGGATTTGGATTGGATTTGGATTGGATTTGGATTGGATTTGGATTGGATTTGGATTGGATTTGGATTGGATTTGGATTGGATTTGGATTGGATTTGGATTGGATTTGGATTGGATTTGGATTGGATTTGGATTGGATTTGGATTGGATTTGGATTGGATTTGGATTGGATTTGGATTGGATTTGGATTGGATTTGGATTGGATTTGGATTGGATTTGGATTGGATTTGGATTGGATTTGGATTGGATTTGGATTGGATTTGGATTGGATTTGGATTGGATTTGGATTGGATTTGGATTGGATTTGGATTGGATTTGGATTGGATTTGGATTGGATTTGGATTGGATTTGGATTGGATTTGGATTGGATTTGGATTGGATTTGGATTGGATTTGGATTGGATTTGGATTGGATTTGGATTGGATTTGGATTGGATTTGGATTGGATTTGGATTGGATTTGGATTGGATTTGGATTGGATTTGGATTGGATTTGGATTGGATTTGGATTGGATTTGGATTGGATTTGGATTGGATTTGGATTGGATTTGGATTGGATTTGGATTGGATTTGGATTGGATTTGGATTGGATTTGGATTGGATTTGGATTGGATTTGGATTGGATTTGGATTGGATTTGGATTGGATTTGGATTGGATTTGGATTGGATTTGGATTGGATTTGGATTGGATTTGGATTGGATTTGGATTGGATTTGGATTGGATTTGGATTGAATTTGTAATTTCGATACGTCAAAGTTATGTTTATCTCTTTATTTTTTGGAATGGGTCATGATATTTCGCGTTACACACAAGGATGTTTCGCCTAATTTTATTGGTGGACGTTTCGCATAATGGGTATATCGGATAATGAGAATTATATGGCTTCTTTATCTGCTCTTCATACTGCTTTATGCAAAACGTTCATTATGCCAAACGTCTTTATACGACCCGCCTTTATGTGAAATGGATAACCCGCTTTAGGAATACCTTCATTTCTACCAATCAGAAAGATGGCACATAAATCATCTATTAGACAATATTTTTATACCACTTTCACAGTTATTTCTGATATCAAACACATGTTTCTTCCAAGAAAAAGAAGTTTGTTTCATCCATCGTAATGGAACTTCCTCTAATTAGGTTATGCTCAAATTGGCCATTCCAATACAAGTTCTAAATGTCATGTGTTTTCGCGTAAAATTTCACATCTGACACAGATTATCAGTATGCGTGACGAAGCGTGATGTAATTTATGGATATTCGGTTGATCTTGACTCTTGGACTGTTTCAAATTTGTGTCTGTTCGTTTGCTCTTTTTGTTGATATAAATATACCGAGAAACGGAGACATGCATAATTCGCACCCCAAGCGCGTTAATTAATCCCACCGGCTGATAATTTATGTTTCTACTCAGCTAGATTTATGCTTGCACTGAGGAGAAAACGGCATGGAGGCTGCCTATTTATTACGGGAGTGCGTATGAGAGAAGGGGTCGTTGAGACTTCGTATGCATCAAAATAAACTTTTTGGAATTTCGGACTCCTGAATATGACTGGAAAACATTAAAAATGCTATAACGTGTTACATTAACTCAATTATAGTGCTGTTACTTGCAACAACGCTAATTGTAGATGCACCTTCCATATAAGTGCTTCACATTAAAAAAATGCATACTACTTCAGCTGCATGGTTATTAGAGATCAAATCTGACATTCATTTGAAACGATGATTTTTTTCGTTTACAAAAATAAATCAATTTATCCCTTAATTTTTCGGACAAATTTTCTTGGCATTTCCCTGGAGACATTCCTGGAAGAATTCCTAAAAAAAACTTTAAAGGCTTACTTGAGAAAATCTCAAAGATTTACTGGAGAAATTTATGTAGAAATCTTAGAAAGAATCTCTGTAGCAATTGTTGAAATCCCAAGTTGAATCATATAAAAATCCTGAAAGACAATTTTAAAGGAAATCCCTAGAAATGTCAAGAAGTTATTGATTTAATTTTAGAAGACGTTTTGACCAGGAATCTTGGAGAATGTCCCAACGAAATTGAATGGATGAATACACTAGATAAAATCTTGGTAAAATTAAGACATTCTTAAAAAAAATCTCAAAGGTTTTTGAAAAAAAACAGTAAATTTTTTAAATAATGTTTGGATAAATTCATTTCTGTGATTCTCCTTGGGAAAATCCTTGTTGAATTCTTTGGATATCCGAAACAAAATTCTTGGAAAAAAAATCCTAGGAAAATTTGTGGAAATTAAATGAACTCCTCCTTTAGAATTTATCTGAATAAATTTCTGATGAAATTTCTAGAAAAAGTCATATACAGTCGACTCTCTACATCTCGATGTTCTACATCTCGATATCTCTCCCTATGTCGATGATTTCATGAGTCCCTTCAGTCTGCATACATTTTTACTCTCCATATCTCGATATCCTCCTTATCTCGATATCTCCATATCTCGATGTGTTTCTGTTGATTGTTTGTTCTCAATTTGCTCTCTGTATGTCGATATGACCAATATCGAAGGTTACTAGACCAAAGTTTTGGGATTCAAAACAAATTAGGAGCGCAAAATGACGTCTGTTTGTGTATTACTTTCTTGGCAACGGAGTGTTTTTCAATCTAGTATTCATCAGAAGTTTGTTCTTTGTCTCGATCTCTCCCTATCTCGATGGTCCCTTCTATATCGAGATGTGGAGAGGCGACTGTAACTCCCTTTCATTAGTACTTGTTGCAATGTCACAAGGAATTCTCAGAGAAATGTCTGCTCTGATGCTATGAAGAATCAAGCTATCATATCCTGACTTCTATTAGGTTTCGTTTCGTTCTCTTGATTTCTTTTTGGTCTATTTTCGGCCTGTTTTAATTCTATTTTTGGTCTATTTTTTCTGCCAAGAGGAGTCCAATTTCTTATTTTTAAGGCACTCAGTCGCTACCAGCCCTGTATAGACGAAAAACTTTCTTAGTCTTGTGGTAACGACTGGCATGGAGAAAAGAGGTTGTCAAGGACAAAACTTAGTTTTGAGAAAATCAAACTTGAATTTTTATTTTCAACATTTTTTTCATTCTTTACAAATTGTATGTATTATGTTATTTTTTTTTGTGTACAGAAAAATCAACTGATAATATTGTTAGAACGCTTGAAATCAGAAGAAATTCCTTAACTCAACTCAACTCAAAAACCACCAAAACTTCATTTACACCCCTTTATGTTTGAGCCCCGTTTCAATGTCCAGTCTAGGGTTAAAATTTTTCTTAGCCTCACTGTGCACAAAATATTTGCCAACGTTTGTCCTGCCCATGTTTTCGAACGTGGACGCAACTCTATAATGTAGTATGTAAATCTCGACATCTATCAAAACTCCTTGTAAAGTAGCGTTGATGTGAAATAGCTCACCATATTAACGCAAACTTTTCCTTTATGAGAAATAAAGTTTTTTTTTACTTATCTCGTTTATTTGGCAGGCTCAGGCGCCGTAGAGCATAACAGAGCCAAAATGTTTTCTTTTTTTAACATTATTTACATTTTGAAATTTGTACCTATTTTAAAAACTATATTAGTTTGGGGAAGTTTTATGGTTAGGGAATACATTTGTAACAGGAAAGGAAAGGATTTTTCAGGATTTCTTAAGCTACTTAGACTACTAAGCTGATGAAGCTTGAAGGGACAGGATGTTCAGATCTGTATTGGAACTAAACAGAAACAGTTTGTGGGAGACACGAAGAGAAGAGGACAACTTGAAAGGGAATGAGAAAGACAGGGAACGAACGACAATCAAACTCGGATATTGATACGCTTCAAAAACAGCTAGAAAAAATTCATATATTCAAAATCAAGGCCCGCCAAGACTTCCCTGACAGGTTTCTGCTGTTTTCCTTGGATCCGGAGAGTTTCAGTCAGCTAAGATCTGATGCCACAATGCTCACTGCATCCTCATACGACATGTTCAGTAAGCCCTTAAACCATGGTTTTTTCGACACCTGTGGAAATATGGAATGCAGCCATCTACCCATTTCTCCGTCTCTCCATTTCTGTTGCAAGCTGGTCAAGGTCTCCCGACGGGCCAATGCAAAAAAATCATCGAATGCGATTTGGCGCTCGTAAACATCACCTTCTTTAGCGCCTACCTTAGCCGCTTTCTCATTGCCCGGAATGGAGCAATGGGAAGGGACCCAAGCTAGGGAAATAGTGTAAGACAAAGCACTCAATGCTTGGCGTATTCCATTCAGGAAGTACGCTGAGTGCTTCACCGGCTTCATTGACCGAACAGCCTCCAGAGAGCTTAGACTGTCGGAAAAAATGAAGAAGTGCTCGGGTGGGAGAGAACTGATGTACTCTAAGGTGTAATGTATAGCTGCTAGCTCAGCAACATATACAGAACATGGCTTTTGAAGCATGAAGAAGGCGCTATGAAAAACGTTGTAAACACCGAAACCAGTGATATCATCCATTTTTGACACATCAGTGAAGAACTGTCGGTTCTCGCTGACATGCCCGAATTTCTAGGAAGTTGAAAAATGACATCTTACCAAAAAAAAACTTCGAATGTCAGATGAAGTGTCTTCACCATCAGTACCTAATGATTGTCAGGCACTCTAAAAGAAATGCTATAATCTCGCATAACATATAATCTCGCCCTCGTAGCATTTCGTCACATATGCTGATACCCCCCTTGGAAAATACGTAGCAAATCAGGAACCCCCCCCCCCCCCCACCTCTATCATTTTTTTAATTCGTTTTCCTTAGCGATTGGGTTGAAACAAAAAAAAAATGAATCCAGAATTTCATACAAACTTTGATTTTCATTACTGACTGAAACGTAAGGATAATCTAACGAATAGTTTGCAAACAGTAGCGCTCAAAAGTAATTTAGAAAACAGTTTTGTATGAACTTACTTCCTGATTAAGTTACATAATTTTGGTTTCCACTTTTAAATAGGCTAAGTTGTACTACTTTTGCTCTTGTTATCATGAAAAACAAGTTTACTGCTGCAAATGTAGAAAAAAAATCTTTGATGGGATTGATGAAGTTAACAATAACGAGTAGGGGTTCAATTTATTTTATAATATGTTGAACGGAAATTTCGTTATATTAGAGGATTGTTTTTTTTAATTAATTGTTGTTAGGAAATAGATTTTAATGAAAACGATCAACAAAATAACTTAATTTGAAATGGATCTTCGTAATTATTATCCAAATTCAAATCGATGGCCAGATTTAGAAAAGATTACACTTGAAATATTGAAAAAATCTTAGCGATTATTATGCAAATTATTCTTTTTTGACAATATTTCAGCTAAACTTTATTATCGTTCACCATACTGAAATAATCTCACACAACCTATGATGAAACAAATAATAAATATAACATACCTTCAAATTACCGAGTTATTAAGAAAATTGAACTATAGGGCAATTTTGATAACACTCGAACCTGTTGTCCTCATTAATATTCAGGCTATTCCATCAAGAGCATTGATATATCAAAACAAGACGATGAGTTGATTAGGTGGAGATCTCCTGCAACATTGAACGCATAATTTACTGAATAAATATCTTGTTTTAATGGAATATTTGCCGAAATGAGCATATATTAATAAAGCTCCAACAGATAATATTAATAAAACTAAAACAGTTTATTCCATGTCTTATTAACATGGGGAGAACCATGTTCTCCAAGTCGTTTGCATTGATTTTCAATTATATAATATTTACATAATAATTAAACAAAAACGTCGAGTCTGGTACACGACACTGAAGACGGCCTTACAGTTGAGGTCGAAATACGCGTATTTGTCAAAGGATACAAACTCTAGTAGAATTAAATGGAAAGTAGTAAAGTAGTAAATTCGGTGTTTCATTTACTTAAAAAATCCGTTTGATTACATTTATCAAGAAAATCTAAAATTTCTTAGATTTTTTTCAATCTTGTCATATGAATGTTTAGAAGCTGAATCATCATTTTATAACCCAAATTTGAAAGTCAAACAAAAAAGCGTTTTTTTGCCGGCATGATTTATAATGCTACGACCACTAGCTAGGACCCCTCCCTCCCCCTCGTCACACATCGTCACAAATTCGTGAAGCCCCCCCTCCCCCCTAAAAAGCTACGTCATTTATGGACGACCCCTAAATAACGTGTTAAACCATTCATTTGTTCAGTAACTACAAGCTACACACTTTATTACCAATGGATTTTAGGGCGAGATCATAAATTAAGCGAGAAATTAATAAATGAGAGCAATTTCAAAGCGTAAGCTTCAATTCGAGGAGACAATTGAAAATGTAGAAAAAAAATCTAAATTAATACACATTGAGATTTTCTCGCGGCACACCAGAGAACAGCTTATGACAGACCCCCCTGGGGGTCGCAATTCACACTTTGGTAAACTATGCGTTATAAATTTAGGTTAAGTAGATTAAAATCGTTTTTTTTCTCCTTTATAGGCAAGTGAAATCAACTCATTTGGTAAAATTCTGAACTGCTACGGCAAATGAAATGTGATATGTTGTTAACAAAATGTTAATTAAAGATTAATTTAAGATTTACCCATTCCTTGTTGAGTGCTCGCCCGAGTCAGTCGACTATCGCGCTACGATCTACGATCAATCGAAAGTTGATTTTTTAAAAGTGTTTTTCCCAAGTATATGGGTTTTTTCACTGGCCGATCATAACGCCGATATTGCACCCGCACAAGGAGCAGCTACCATTGGCCGAGCCCAGATTGGTAGACTGTACATCTTTAGCATCATCTTCACCAGCATCAACCGGTGGCGATAATACTACAAGAGGCATCATCAAATTCGATACACCACGTGGCAGAACAAAGGTGATCGGCGTCATCGTTTCATCGCATCAAAACAAGCTGCAAAAATAGAAGATCGCACCACGCCGGTACATCTGTCCTCGCAGTTAGAGCAGCAGAAAGGGGATTGTAGGTATTGTTCCTCCATCCGTATTACTTTGTCGCTGTTTGTCCCCGTTGTTAGAGTGATATTCTCACAGTGGTCTCGAAGTGCTCTTTCGCTCGATTAATTGGCATATTTTTGATAATTTTTTCAAAACATTTTGTGGGAGTAATATTGAAACACCGTGTGACACAGTGGTCTCGGAGTGTTTTATTGCTCAATTAATTAGTTTTTTTTTTTTTTAATATTTTTTCGCTCTTTTTTTCTTAAAATTTTTTTTTTCTCTGTAAATATATATATATATATATATTTTTTTTTTTATTAGAAAATATTATTTTCTGTAAATATTTTTTTTTTCTTTATTACCATTTTTTGTTTCTCGTTAATTTTTTTTTTTCGTAATATATTTTTTTTTTTTTCGTTGATACTTTTTTACACTATTAGGAATATCTCGCCAAACTTGTTGTAGTACGTGATTTGGTTTTTATTTAATTTCTTTGGCAATAGTGTGATTAAATTAAGTGAAGTTAATTCGCTCATTAGCGCTGTGTTGACCTTCCTTTGCGGTAGAGCAAAAATTGCTCCGCAATGGAACCAAATGATACTGGCGGGGGCACGCCGGAATATTTAGTCTCTTCTGACGATGAGTTAGTTTTGGGTCAGATGAATAAAATTCTAAAAACCCAACATAGTGAGGCCATGGAGACCATCGATGATGGTACTCCTTCTCCTCCTTTATCTCCTTCATCTGTGCCTCCAGTACACTCAGGTACTGCATTGTCAGGAGATGTTACGGTTAATCTCTCTGTTCATGACTCACCGCATTCGTCTCAAAAGCAAACGGTTACAAATTCTGGTCTGCTCGGCAGTTCAAGCCAATCCCATGCGTTCTCCCCCTCTGGTTCCTCATCGAACCCGGCGCCCCCCCGCCATAAAGCTTACCCACCCGGATCTAAGGGTCCCTTTCTGGTTTTCTTTCGGCCCAAAGCGAATGGAAAACCGTTGAACAAACTCCAAATTGAAAGGGATCTGGCAAAATCGTTTCGAGGTATCCTCGAGATAGATTCACCCAGCCGTGATAAGTTGCGTGTCACAGTCAGTGATCGCGACCAGGCGAACAAAATTGCTGCCTTTGAGCTCTTTTTGATGGAGTACAGAGTCTACATTCCCAGTCGCGAGGTCGAGTGTTACGGAGTGGTCACGGAGCACAATTTGACTCGCGCAGATATCATGTCAGGAGCTGGTGGGTTTAAAAATCGTGCCGTTCCGCTGGCTCCTGTTCTTGATGCCAATCAAATGAACAAAATTTCGCCTGATGGCTCAAAACAGCCGTCAAATTCGTTCCGTGTAACCTTCTCCGGGTCGGCCTTACCAAGCGTCCTCGTGATTGGGCGTCTTCGGTTACCTGTTCGTCTCTATGTACCGACGGTTATGCATTGTGAAAAGTGCCGGCAGTTGGGCCACACTGCACCTTACTGCAGCAACAAACCACGTTGTAGTAAGTGTGGCGAACAACATGCCGAAGGTTCCTGCAATATGGAGCCAAAATGTACCTCATGCGGCCAAGCTCCTCACGAACTCAGTGCATGCCCGAAGTACATAGAGCGGGAGAAACATACCATAAACTCCCTGAAACAACGGTCCAGGCGTTCTTATGCAGATATGCTGAAAAAGATCGCTCCGACTGTTGCTCCATCGGCCCATACCATTCAAAGCAACAATATCTTCGCATCTCTGCCGGATAACGATCAATGCTCTGACTCTGAGGATGGAGAAGAGTATACAATAATTGAGACAGGGACGAAAAGGAAGCGTGCGGTTACAAAACGGCGCTTGAAGCAACAGGCTTCTCAGAACGTCCCTGTTGATCAAAACGCTTCTTCAAAGCCTTTGACAAAATCAAGAAATGGCGGAAACACCAAAAAGGGGTCACCTCCAGGCTTCAAGTTTTCAGCTGGAGAATTTCCGTCACTTCCGGGAACATCTAAAACCCCAGTTGTCCCAGTTTTTTGCCCAGAAAAACAACCAATTCGTCAGCAGGAGCAAAATAATGCTTCCGGAAAACTGACTCTTTCTGGGATAGTGGATTTCATTTTCGAAATGTTTCAATTCTCACCCGAAACGAGGAACCTGCTCAACATGGCACTTTCCTTGCTGAAACCTTTCCTGAAGCAAATAGCTTCAAAGTGGCCGATTCTTGACTCGTTCATATCTTTCGATGGCTAATATGGTCAATGAGGTCGGAGATATGATCGAAGTACTACAGTGGAATTGTAGAAGTCTTATGAAAAATATGGAGGCATTCAAATTTTTAGTACACAGCACTCGCTGCGACATATTTGCTCTCTGTGAAACATGGCTCACTTCTGATAAAAATATCTCTTTCCACGATTTTAATATTATTCGTCTGGATCGAGGGGATGGATATGGAGGGGTGCTCTTAGGGATTAGCAAGCTTCACTCCTTTTATAGAATCGATTTCCCCTTGATGACAGGCATTGAAGTAGTTGCATGTCATATTACAGCCCGAGGTAAAAGCCTCAGCATAGCCAGTGTGTACATACCGCCAAACGCTAGAATGTCTCGCAGAGACTTAGCGGCAATATGCGAAGCTATGCCTGCGCCATGGTTGGTCCTAGGAGATTTTAATTCTCACGGTACAGCCTGGGGGTCACCGAGGGACGACAATCGCGCAACCTTAATATATGATCTTTGCGACTACTTCAATCTGACAATTTTGAACACTGGGGAAGCAACACGAATAAAACCTCCAGATCCCCCTAGTATGTTAGACCTCTCAATCTGTTCGAATTCATTATCATTGGATTGCATGTGGAAAGTAATTCAGGATCCCCATGGTAGTGATCACCTGCCTATCAAAATTTCAGTTACCAATAGTTCGTGTCGAACACACCAGATCGACGTAGCGTATGACCTCACGAAGCATATCGACTGGGGAAAATACGCTGAAGCGATCTCCGTAGGTGAGCAATCGGTCGATATACTTCCACCGCTGGAAGAATATCACTTCTTATCCGCGTTGATTATAAACAGTGCTCTTCAAGCTCAGCGTAAACCGGTTCCAGGATCTTCAGTACGACGTCGGCCGCCCACCCCGTGGTGGGATGGCGAATGCACCGGAGTCTATCGCGAAAGATCAGATGCGTTTAAAGAATATCGGAAACGTGGCACGCGCGATAACTACGATCGGTATTGTTCTCTTGACCGCAAGTTCAAGAGCCTCGTGAAAGCGAAGAAACGCGGTTACTGGAGAAACTTCGTCAACGGATTATCACGGGAAACGTCGATGCGAACCTTGTGGACGGTCGGTAGAAGAATGCGGAACGTACAATCGGTAAACGAGGATCGTGAAAGCTCTTCTCGATGGATATTTGATTTCGCGAAAAAAGTTTGTCCGGACTCTGTCCAAGTTCAAATGACTTTTCGTGATTATCCAGAAGAAAGGAATGCAATGGACTCAACTTTTTCGATGGTAGAATTCTCACTTGCTCTCTTTTCATGTAATAATTCTGCTCCGGGTATGGATAGAATTAAGTTCAACTTGCTGAAAAACCTCCCAGACGTCGCAAAGAGGCGCTTGTTGAACTTATTCAATGTATTCTTGGAGAGCAACATTGTTCCGGATGATTGGAGACAAGTGAGAGTTATTGCCATCCAAAAGCCAGGAAAGCCTGCATCGGATTACAACTCGTACCGTCCTATTGCGATGTTGTCGTGTCTCCGAAAGTTGTTAGAGAAGATGATTCTCTTTCGACTGGACAAATGGGTTGAATCGAATGGCCTTCTCTCAGATACTCAATTTGGATTCCGCAGAGGCAAAGGAACGAGCGATTGTCTTGCGTTGCTTTCTACTGAAATTCAACTGGCCTACGCTCAAAAAGAACAAATGGGCTCAGTCTTTTTGGATATTAAGGGGGCTTTTGATGCAGTTTGCGTTGATGTCCTTTCAGACAAACTACACGAGTGTGGACTTGCCCCGATTTTGAATAACTACTTGTACAATTTGTTGTCTGAGAAGCACATGTTTTTTTCACATGGAAACTCAACAACTTCTCGAATAAGTTACATGGGTCTCCCCCAGGGCTCATGTTTAAGCCCTCTTCTTTACAACTTTTACGTAAGAGATATTGATGATTGTCTCATGGGAAATTGCTCGCTAAGACAGCTTGCGGATGACGCCGTTGTTTCTGTTACAGGACCAGAGGCGGACAATCTGCAAGGACCATTGCAAGATACTCTGGACAATTTGTCTGCTTGGGCGGTGAAGCTGGGTATCGAATTCTCTCCGGAGAAAACCGAGTTAGTTGTCTTTTCTAGAAAGCGTGATCCGGCGCAGCTAGAACTTCAGTTTATGGGTAAGGCACTGACTCAAGGTTTATCGCATATGTATTTAGGGGTCTGGTTTGATTCTAAATGCACCTGGGGAAAACAAATTAGGTATCTGTATCAGAAGTGCCAGCAACGAATCAACTTCATGCGTACACTCACAGGAACATGGTGGGGAGCCCACCCGGACGATCTGATAAAGCTATATCGTACAACGATTCTGTCGGTTCTTGAATACGGTAGTTTTTGCTTCCAATCCGCCGCGAAAACACACATTCTGAAGCTCCAGCGTATTCAGTATCGCTGTCTTCGGATCGCGTTAGGTTGCATGAATTCGACTCATACCATGAGTTTAGAGGTATTAGCTGGAATACTGCCTTTATCAGATCGGTTCGTGGAATTGTCGTTAAGGTTCCTCATCCGCTGTGAAGTGTTGAACCCGTTGGTAATTGAAAATTTTGAGAAGCTAATCGAACAAAATCCTCAAACAAGATTTATGACATTGTACTACGCGTACATGACTCTGGAGGTTAACCCTTCTTTGAATCTTCCCAATTACGGTTGCTTCCCTGACTTCTCAAGTTCTGCTGTAGTTTTTGATCTGTCCATGAGACAAGACATCCGTGGAATTCCAGATCTGCTTCGTTCGGAGCAAATGCCAAAAATTTTTGCTAGCAAGTTCGGTCACATCAGCTGCGAGAAAAGGTTTTACACCGACGGGTCAAAAACGAATGATTCCACTGGATTTGGTATGTACAATGAGTTTCATAGCGCCGCATATAAACTTCAGAATCCTTGCTCCGTATATGTCGCGGAATTAACGGCTATACATTACGCATTAGAGCGAATTGCCTCTCTTCCCTCTGATCAATATTTCATTTTTACGGATAGCCTTAGCTCCATAGAGGCTATACGTTCAATGAGGCCGGTGAAGCACTCCCCGTATTTTCTCAGTGAAATACGATCTAAATTGAGTGCTCTATCGAATGATTCATACACTATCACCTTGGTTTGGGTCCCTTCACATTGCTCGATCCCGGGCAATGAGAAAGCGGACTCGCTCGCCAAGGTGGGCGCTATGGAAGGTGATATTTTTGACCGACAAATTGCCTTCAATGAATTTTTCTCAATTGCTCGTCAACATGCATTGGTCAGCTGGCAACAAAAATGGGATGCCGGAGAATTGGGCAGGTGGTTACATTCCATTCTCCCGCAGGTATCGAAGAAGCCGTGGTTCAAGGGGTTGGACTTAAGTCTAGACTTTATTAAGGTAATGTGTCGACTTATGTCCAACCACTACTCTCTAGGCTCTCACTTCTATCGAATAGGGCTCACAGATAGCAATCACTGCAGCTGCGGTGCAGGTTACCAAGATATCAACCACGTAGTTTGGGACTGCCCCGAATACGGTTTTGCCAGATCTGATTTTTTTGCATCCCTCAGGGCCCAAGGGAAACCAGAAAAGGAAGACATTAGGGATGTGTTGGGTAAACTTGACCTTGTGTACATGAAGCTTTTGTACGATTTTTTGAAACAAGCTAACATCTGTGTTTGATTCCCCCATCTCATCGGTCTACTTGTCCACCTTGTATCCCCTCGAAATTCGTCTTGTTGTATCGTTACAGGTTGTCATTGTCCACTCCACGTTCGACCAGCAGCAAAGCAAACACCTCGTCACATCTTCAAGCTGCTGAATGTCAACGGAACGATCCCATTGTCCTATCCCTTCCTTGGAATTATTGTTACCCCTAACGTCGACCAAACCGCGAGTTTTACGGTTCCCCAAAACTAACATAGTATATTAAGAAAACATCATGAAATTGTTAAAACAATCATAAGAAGCCGGCTCCGTAATGCCTAATGGCGCATGAGCCTAGTAAATAAAGATTAAGTTAAAAAAAAAAAAAAGATTTACCCAATTAGGATGACAGTGTTTTCAAACACAGAACACCTAGTTATAAGAAATGAACGTAATGTTTGAAACGACACTAACAAAGGAATTGAAAAAAGTCATTTTCAGTATAAATCGGTTTATTCATAAGGTGTTGCCTCGGCTTACCCTATTCTTCAAGGATATTCAAATTTGAGTCAAAACATTCATGGAAAAGAAGCCAAAGCACTTCCATCGATGTGACTTTATCATAAAATCACGCTGCCGCGAATGTACTGCCTACGCCTCCTTATTTTCTTTTGTAAGAACCCACGTCCCATGCGATGAAACCCCGATGACACCTCAACATTTGGCCCTGGTCAGTGATGTATTTTTAAATTGGTCAAAGGCAATATTTATTGAAGCGCGCGCGTGCTCAAGACAACAAGCACCCGTACGTTGGGACAATGCCATGAGATATCTTTTTTTTTTATTCACTGGACAACGTAAGCCACTCGCGAAGTGTAAACCGCCAATTTCGGATTTTCGGTGCTTATGGAGCTCGACAGGCCATCGATCAGGTATTGTCGCATCATCACAATGACCAAGGCGCCAGCTGCAGCCGTTCTCGTTTTTTTATTACCGCATCCACTACGAGAAGTAGGTGAGCAATAGGGTGCGGTCTATTTTTCGAAAGTACTCAAAATTAAAAGTTCGTAAGCTCTACTGAATTCGTATCGCATGAAACGAAAAACATCAAAGATTTAGGCGTCTATTTTGTAAATCGAGCAGACTCATGTGACTCGTCTGTGGTCACTGTCGATCAAAGTAAGCATGCATATTTCAGATGTCACCTGTCGACTCCCATAGTAATCCTGTCACATAGTGTGATAACTGTCGAAAAATTCGAGTGACAGAGCCGTGTCGAGTGAAATTTTTGGTCGACAGTGACTCCAGTCGAGTCATTTTGATCGACTCGACTTATAAAATAGACCCCTTAGCCACAATATACATATTTGAGGGTGACGCACGCGACTTGAAGGTAAATTTTCGAGTTACAAAATAAAACCGCTATTAGATGCTGTCCGATACTGGTGAATCTCCCCCTATAGGTAAAAAACATTTTCAATTTAGTTATGTTACGAATACTAACTAAACTAGTTGAAAAGTGCACATATTTTTGATTACATGCATTTTTTAACCGTAGCTAAGACCTTTTGACCGGTTTATCAAAGAAGAATAATCAGTTTCATACTAAAAATTAATTTGGTAGAAAAAATAAAAATAGCGCATTTTTCAATCAAACACGAAAATGATCATAAATTGAATTATGAACTTCATTGAAGGCCATATTTTATAACTTGAAAATCCACCTTCACGTTGCTTGCACCACATGTAAATCCTAATATTAATATTTAATAATAAATTTTGAGGTATCACCTTTCATGTATTGTATGTATTTCGAACTCAGCAGAGCGTATGAATTTTCGCTTTTTAAATCTTAGCACCCTAGTGAGCAAGCACGTTACTAGTAGCTCACGCTCGGACACCATTTGCATAATCCCGATTTATAGGTACCTCTAGCTTTCGTTTTTTTTTTTTGTTAAATTGGCTCAAAACCACAAATCTTGCGATGGTTGTAGAATCCCGTGCGGCTCAGCTTTCTTCTTCCGCTCCACGAGATGACCGAAAGGTTATGATATTTACCAGCTGCAGCAGTTGATCTCCCACGCGCCATGTCGTGCGTCAAGTGCAATTTGTCAACAGCGTAGCTCTTTGTTAGCCACACTGCGAACGAAATCGTTTCCATTAGCGAGCGAATGAATTTAGCTCACACAATCAAACTCTGGTCAAAGTCAACGTTAGTGTTTTGGATTAGGAAGTCTTATATTTCCGAATTATCACATTTATGTCAAATAAATCAATTTTTCTTTTGTAAATTAAAGTGCAATATTATCGACTCATTTGTAATGCATAAATCCAGAGGCGCATCCACGATCGAAACCATGGGTAGGACAAATGTTGGCAAATATTTTGTGCACAGTGAAGCTACGAAAAAATTTACCTCTGGACTGGACATTGAAAATTACTATATTTGAATGCCTCGAATGCAAAGCAGTGTACGTGACATTTTGGTCGGTTTTTAGTTGAGTTGAGCTAATTTTACTGTTTCCAAGTGTTCTAACGATTTTTTCGGCGATTTTTCCGCTTAACACGAAAAAACATTAATCTTTGAAGACCGGCTTGTATACAATTTTTATAGAATGAAAACCTAATAAAGTTGATTTTCTAAACTAAACTAGGTTTTTGTCACTGATACCCCTTTGCTTATAACTCCCTCATTTTTATGCCAGTCGTTATGACAAGACTAAGAAAGCTTTTCGTCTATACAGAGCTGGTAGCGACTGAATGCCTTTAATATAGGAAATTGCAGACCTTTTGACAGAAAAAAGATACCTAAAAGGAAACAAAAATAGGCTGAAAAGCGATAAAAAAAGGGACCTTAAACAACAAAACGAAACGTAATGGAAGCCATTAGATAAGAGTTTGATTCTTCATAGCATCAGGGCAGACATTTCTCTAAAACCTAAGACTTGTTTTTAGAATTACTGGTGACATTACGACAAGTATTACTGCATTTGTTTTGCCATGATTTTCTCTAGGATTTTCGTCATGAATTTATTTACGAATTTGACCAATGGTATATCTGAACATTTATGAAAGAGTTCATTTAGCAATTATTTTCCAAGAAATTTTTTCACAAATTTTCCTTGGGTATTTCTCTAAGAATTTTGTTTAGAATACTTCAAGAATTCACCCTTGATTTTTCCAAGGAGAACCACAGAAATGGATTTACTCCAGGGATTATTTCCGAAATCATCTGAATTCCCTAAAAAATGTTTGAGAAATTTGTAAAGAAAGTCCTAACTTCTCCACGTCATCCATCGATTTCTGGAGGGTGTCCAAGATTCCCGATCAAAACGTCTTCTAAAATACAATCAATAAATTTTCCAGTAATTTCGAGTGATTCTTTAGCAGGATTATATAAGATTTTAACTAGGGATTTCTCTAAAGATACCTTCTGCAATTGCTCCAAAGCTTCCTTCTAAGATTTTAAGGAGGAAACATGAATGAATTCTTGAAGATATCCACGTGAACAGGTGGAGGAATTTTTGTAAGGTTTCTTGACAAAAAAAACCTTGAGCTATTATTTTAAATACTTTGGATTAATTTAAAAACTTTGTGAATTTTCTCGGAATAAATTCTGTAGAAATCTTTGGAAGATCTCCTAGAGTAACAACTGGAGAATTCGAATGAAGGATTAGTGGAAAAATATCTGGAGGGAATTCTACGAGAGTTTAGAAAAAAATCAAAGTTATACCGGAGGAAACTATTGGAGGTGGTAGCCTTAGAGTTCACAAGGATTTCATGGAGCAAATTTTGGAGAATTTTTTCTACGCATCCTTTGAAGAATAGCTGGAACAATTTCTGGGAGAACTTGTATAGAAAAGTCCAGAAGAATTTCTTAAAAGATTCCTGTAGTCCCAGGAAGAATTCTATATAAAATCAATATGATAATTGCTGATGATTATCCTCGGGGAATTTGAGACGAAATTCTCGAAGAGCCCCTGTTGAACCCTTTATAGTCTCTTCTTTGAACTCTGGACAATTTTACATCAAGAAAAAAGATACTTTAGAAAACTTCCATTAAAGATAGAGACTTTTTAAAGACTTGTATTCAAATAGAGATTGAGTCTCTAAAAATAAGCCGTCTACCAGTCCTTTCCTTAATGTGGTGTGAAATAACCCTTGATAAAAGTTAATCAAACTTACATTTTTTCATACATACTTTTGAAGCTCTTCATTTGTTATTTGTCTGCGGTAATGCATTCCTATTACAGGTATGTTCCGTTTTTATCACGTTCCGATTTTGTCACGTTCCGATTTCGTCAACAAATTATTCCGTTTTTATCAACACATATTTTTTTTAATTTTAAAAAATGCTTGGAATATAAACTAAAAACTTAGTTAAAGCTATTTAAGTGTTTTTCAATAGCCTCAGGGTTGAATTTTCGACATTATGTTGGTGTTGATCACCTACGATACATGGTAGGTGTTAACTTAATATGACTCAAATCATATACGATTCAATAAGGTTTGATTCCTTCCTATCCGCTAATCAATTAGAGTTCTCAAATATAGCATGAGCTGATGGACAAGATTGACGCATCTTTCAACAGTCGAGAGTTGCTCTGGCCACGTCCTAGCAACCAGGCTTGGTAGAACTCCACTGCGATGCAAAAATGAGGCGATTTTCGAATTGCACTCAACATTTTCAACACAGATCCTCAAACAATTCGAGTAAAAGTGCAAAAAATACGAGGATTTTTTCTGGTATTCTTTCTCTCTTGTTGCTATCCTCACATTTACTCATACTTTAAAAGAACTCCTGAGTGTCCCGCCCGAACAAAACAGCCATCGCGGAGTTGTTATGGTACTTCTGTTGTTGAATTATACTCTGTTCTGTGAGCAAGGAAGAGCTGATTGTTTTATTCCTCTCTGCTTAGTATTTTTATCAGTCCCACACAAAGAGGAAAAGGCAGCACACTGCTCTAGAGTATGCCACTACTGAACTCTGTTGATGTACAGCTGAGAGAGAGGAGACAGCTCACCTACAGCTGGCATGTTTTCTAGCCTTATTTGACTTATTTTTTTCAATTCTTGGGTAGTGCACAACGGTCAAATGAACTTATTTTGGTCAACATCATATTTACTTCATGTTGTTCACAATGAAAAAGGTGAATACAAAAAAATCAATAGCTGTTCGCCAACACACAACTATGTATAGATATTCTACTTTTTGAAATGTAAAATCATATAAAACCACCTAGAAATTTTAATTACGTTTACTTGAATTTTGACGCTTTTTTCACGTTGTGCCCTCCGAATATGTTGATTTTCCACTGACAGTTGGTGACAGGTTCCCTTAACTTTTGGAAGCTCGAAATCTAAGCCAGCTGTTTCCTCTCTCTCAGATGCAGAGTAGAAGAATGGAGGGTTGCGCGAAGACTGAAACCAAGTCTACCTATTGAACTGTCAAATCGTCTACCTATCGAACAAAATAAACAAACACGTTTTGGAGCAAGAGGGCATTGTTATCGTGACGAAATTAAAAAAAAAAAGATTTACAATGATGTAACGTAATAATTGCTCTTTGAGGCCTATAATTGGTGAATGAGCACTAGGGTGCGGCTTATTTTTCAAAAGTTCTCAAAACCAAAAATTCGTATGCTCTACTGAATTCTCATCATATTAAAAGAGAAACTTCAAAATATGAGCCAAAAATATTAACATTTAGAGGTGGCGCAAGCGTCTTGAAGGTAAATTTTCAAGTTATGAAAAATGACCATCAGTGAAATAAACATAACTTTGTTATTTTCCAACCGATTTTGAAACTTTTAGCATAAATAGCTTTAAAATTAAATTTGTAAAAACTTTGTAGAACATCGAATTTATCTAAAATCAAAACTAGTCTTAGTTAAAAATACTTTTATCCAAATTTTTCCTCATTTTACTAAAAAAATCATTTTTGTTCGACCATAACTTCATAATTACTCAATCGATTTTGAATCTTTCTTCATGTTTGTAAAGAAAATTTATTTGTTTTTAAATTGTTCATTCAACACTTTTTTCTTAAAAATGGTTTTGACTTAATAATTCAACAAAAATTACCCAAAAACATGATTTTTCAATGAAAAAATCAAATTTTTGTTGATTATTTAAGTTTTTTTCGCCGGACATTGCACTTTTTCTATTAAACTTCAATTTATAAAGCATCTTGCTTTAATTGCGAGTTGAATAGTGCATATATAATTTTACATACGCAAAAATATTTTTGTTGCAGAATTATTTCAAAATTGTTGCAAAGTCACTCACAAAGGTTAAACAAATGAGAAAACCCAGTTTCAGCTTTAGAGATAATATTTAACTGGCAAATAATTAAAAAAAACTGGCACTTTTCGTTAAAAAATCATGTTTTTGTTCAGTTTTTGCTGAAAAACTTGGTCAAGACATATTTTTAGTGAAATGTGATGTATGAAAGGTTTGAAACCAATTGAATTAGCTTCAAAATCATATAAAAAGATTTGGAATCGGTTGAGTAATCATGAAGATATGGTCAAACAAAGTTGAATTTTTTAGAAAAATGAGGAAATTTTTTGAATAAATTACTTATAACTAAAACTATTTTTGATTTTAGACAAATTTGATGTTCTATAGAGTTTTCATAAATTTTATTTTGAAGGTATTGATGCTAAAAGTTTCAAAATCGGTTGGAAAATAACAAAGTTATGTTTTCTTCACTGAAGGTCATTTTTCATAACCTGAAAATTTACCTTCAAGACGCTTGCGCCACCTCTAAATTTCAATATTTTTGGCTCAGATTTTGAGGTTTCTCTTTTAATGTGATTAGAATTCAGTAGATCATACGAATTTTTGGTTTTGAGAACTTTTGAAAAATAAGCCGCACCCTAATGAGCACCCTACATGTTACATGTAATGTGACGGTAATCTCCCTCCATCAGTGGAAATATATAAATCCGTTCCATAGTTGAAATGTTACTGAAATTTAATAAACTTTACTAAATTACTTAGTTAAAAAACTATATAATTGTTATTCCACCCACACTGACGCTAAAGATGCGGTTGTTTTCGGCCAATTCCCAGGGGGCGGCAAGCGGCAAAAAGAAATGCACTGTTTTGTCAGTTGTTCGTCACGTGAAACCCGAAAAAGATCATGTTTTTGAGTTCATACTGTTTGTCGTATGTGTTGTTGCAATTTTCTACTAAACAAATCATTGTGATTACTTTATAATTTCAAAACCAGAGATCAATTTCATTTTTGTTCCTTGTGACTTTGTGACACAAACATTCGTGCTGAGAGTACATTTCAGTGAAGTCACTGTAAAGCACACACAGTAAAATAGGTGGCCAGAATAATCAAATGATTTGTGATTGGGGAACTTGTTGCCAGTTCTCTTTGCACAACATAGACTCTGCTCAGATGTACAAGAGTATTATCAAGCCTGCTAGCATCAACTGGAATTTGTGTTGCAGAGACCTCTCCTTTTTCTTATATAACTTGGCATGTCATAACTTACGATGTGAATGTGATAGACATACATCAATGCGAATGACCAGTTCTTTGTTATAAAGGATGTACCTGAGAATGAACTTTTAACAATGTTTTAGCAATGGCAAGGGATATGATCGAGTTCATTTTATTTTTGAAAAGACTGTCGATCCCGTCATATTTTGTATATATAAATCATCTCTCAAACTCGATAACATTGCACAGCCACAGCCATTAATTAGGTTCTGTTACAAGGGTACAATAAGTTTGCATCAAGGAAGGTGGAAAAGGGCAGAAATGCCTGACAATTTGAGAAACTGTTGATACTGGACGGTCTCACGTCACGCACGTTCCCATCCCAAATTTGCAAAACTTTCGCAACATAATCCCACATTTAATCGCCAATCGGGTGTCGAAAATGCAAAATATGTACCTTAGCAACATAAAAAAAACTCTCAGTTGATAATTGTGAAAGTGTTTATAAAAATAGTAAGCTGAGAAAAAGTTCTTCCTCAGTTGGGATGTAAGGCCATACAGAAGAAGAAGTAGAGGGATGAGAATGGGTAGAAGAAAAAGAAATTGTTTCTTGTTAAAACTTTCTTGAAAAAATGACAATGATCAGCTTGACCCACTTCCTTGTACCTATATTTTACATATGACCCATCTCATGATGTAAAGCACATTTATATCCCTGCGGTGGGAGCTAGGGACTTGTTCCCTAGCGCCAATGAAAAACCACCAGTTGGCTTGACCGGGCCCTGGTTCCGGTTTACCGGTTTCCAGTCAGCCCAAGGGGAGGTTGTCTAGGGCGTGGCGGGGGTTCAATGCAGGGCTCTGTTGAACTCCTACAAAAACCCACAGGTCCGCAATCACACCTCCGTACAAGCGACCCGTACCGCTTTCAAAGTACTCTAGCCCATCACCAGGAGCGCCACCCGGCGCATTAGGATCCAGGCCAGCAAGATCCTGATTATGGAAGACTGGCAGCATAAGAACATGGACACGACTATGGACCACGCATAGGAACTACGCTACAGAGCTGACAGTCGTACTATTCTACACCCTTAGTAAGGATGGATGACACCTCCCTGAAACGGCGAGTGGGTTAATGGTACGGTTGCCCCCGTCCCGTTAAAACCTTGGCAGGCCTCCAAGTACGTTCCAAACCCGCCACCTTAGCTGGTGGAAGTAGGCTCAGTTGAACCTTTCCTGACTTGCGCCGATCTGGCTCTGAACTTGGCACCCCATAAGGGGCCGGGTCAACCCTAGCATGGCGTCACTGCTGGCAAACATCACCATGGGATCACGAAGGCGACTACTTACGACGGGCGAGGATAGCGGCTTAGAGGGGGGACCCACTAAAATGGAGAATTTCCAAAACAATGCCGAAACAATGGAGTTTAATGCAGCAGGAGTTGAGAACGCTAGCGCGTTCCAGAAAAGCGGTAAGGTGCCACGATCGCCGGTGCACACCACGGAGAATATACCGACGGCTAGCAGTAGCTCGAAGCAATGTGAAACACAGGGACCACAAGGAGGATTAGGGATTCAAAGTCCAGTGTTCACACCGAAATCGAGCAATAACACTCAAGGAGGCCAACTACCTGAAAACTTGAGGTTGACTGAGGTGAAGAATAAGGTCGATGAACTCATCCAGTTCGTTAAGGACCGGCACAATGTGCATACTGTGATCAAGAGCAAGCTGACGAGCATCAAATCCGCTGTCAACGCTGCCATGAAGGAGCAGGAAGCGCTGATCATGAGGGCAGAGTTTGCCGAAAAATCACTGAAGAAGGTTACGGAGCAAGCAGCGGCTGACAAGCTTAGGACCCCAAAGGTACGTAGTGACAAGCCTACGAAGAAGCGAGATAGAGAGTCACCAGGAGAAGAGGAAGACCCAAAAAAGCAGCGCAACGATCAAGGAAAAAATGTGCCGAAAAAAGACAAGAATGGTGAAGGATGGCAAACCGTCGTAAACGCCAAAGATAAAAAAAGGAAACAGAATGAGAAGGTGGAGAAGAAAAAGGACGGGAAGAAGAAAGCGAAGCGACGTCCGCAGTGGTCGAAAGGGGATGCCATACTTGTTAAGGCAAACGACCAAATAACGTACGCAGATATCCTTCGGAAAGTTAAGGACGATCCGAACTTGAAGGACCTCGGAGAAAACGTGATTAGGACGCGGCGCACCCAGAAAGGGGAAATGCTGTTTGAGCTGAAGAGTGACCCAGCGATCAAGAGCTCGGCCTATCAGGAGCTAGTCGCGAAATCTTTGGCGAACGAGGCGGACGTTAGAGCACTTACTCAGGAAGCAGTTGTTGAGTGCAGATACCTGGACGAGATTACAACTGTGGACGAAGTGAGTGAGGAGCTGCGTAAGCAATGCAACCTTGGTGAGGAGGCCATGGCAATCCGTCTGAGGAAGTCGTACGACGGCACACTGTCAGCGACAATTCGGCTACCAGTCGACACGGCGAACAAACTGGTGGAGAAAGGCAAGATAAGAATTGGCTGGTCGATATGCCCACTGAGACTTGTCACGCGAGCAGATAGGCCACCGATGCGTTGCTTCAAGTGCATGGACTTCGGACACCCGGCGGCGAGCTGTAAAGGCCCAGACAGAACCGAACTGTGCAGGAAATGTGGAGATAGAGGTCACTTTGGGAAAGACTGCAAGAATAGACCAAGGTGCTTGCTCTGCTCATCGGAGGAAGGAAACACCCATTCGACGGGTAGCTTCAATTGCCGCGCGTACCAAAAGGCGATCGCAGCCCAACAGTAACGGAGGTAACGCAGATCAACCTGAATCACTGCGACACCGCACAGCAACTGTTTTGGCAGTCGACAACAGAAACTAAGTGCGACGTTGCGATAATAGCTGAACCGTATCGAGTACCACTCAATAACGCCAATTGGGTGGCGGATAGTACAGGCGCAGCGGCGATACAAGTGACGGGTAGGTTTCCTATCCAGGAAGTGGTTGCCAGCTCAAACGCGGGGTTCGTGATCGCCAAAATCAACGGAATCTACTTTTGCAGCTGCTACGCGCCTCCAAGATGGACGCTCGAAGAATTTGGTCATATGTTGGAGGAGTTGACCGACGAGCTAGTTGGTCGAAAACCAGTGCTGATTGGAGGTGACTTCAATGCATGGGCCGTGGAGTGGGGTAGCAGGGTAACCAATGCCAGAGGTTACAACCTACTGGAGGCTCTAGCAAACCAAGACGTAGTATTGTGCAACGAAGGCACCGTTAGCACATTTCGGAAAGACGGACGGGAGTCGATCATTGACCTAACATTTTGTAGCCCATCACTGGCGGGCAACATGAACTGGAGGGTAAGCGAAGAGTACACCCATAGCGATCACCTGGCGATACGCTACAGTATTGGCCGGCGGAACACTGCGGCAGTGCAGAGGAACCCAATTGGCGACCGGCAGTGGAAGACTAAGGCTTTCGACAAAGATCTCTTTGTTGAGGCACTTCGCGCCGACAGCGATGCCCTGAACTTGGATGCGGTAGGGCTGACAACAGCGATGGCAAGGGCATGTGATACAACGATGCCACGGAAACGGGAGCCCCACAACGATCGACGTCCCGCGTACTGGTGGAACGAGACACTCAACGAACTCCGAGCTGCTTGCCTTAAAGCCAGGAGGCGTTACCAGAGAGCAACGAACGTAGAAATCAAAGAGGAGCGAAAGGTCGTTTTCCAAGCAGCCAGAGCTGCTTTCAAACGCGAGATAACACTGAGCAAGTCTGAGTGCTACAAGCAGCTGTGCCGAGAAGCTGACGCCAACCCCTGGGGGGACGCTTATCGAGTGGTCATGGCAAAAGTTAAGGGTCCATCAATTCCGGTTGAAACGTGTGCTGAAAAGCTGAGGGTTATTGTTGAGGGTCTCTTCCCAACGCATGATCCGACACCGTGGCCACCCACGCCGTATGTCGACGAGGAAGAAGCAATCACTGAAGATCGTCAGGTTTCCAATAACGAGCTTGTAGCAGCGGCGAAAGCATTGAAGGTAAAAAAGGCCCCCGGACCGGATGGAATACCGAATGTGGCACTAAAAGCGGCGATTCCAGCGTATCCGGATATGTTCCGGAAAGTGATGCAGAAATGCCTGGACGAAGGTCTTTTCCCAGATATATGGAAGATCCAGAAGCTGGTGCTGCTACCGAAGCCAGGAAAACCACCCGGTGATGCTTCATCATACAGGCCTATATGCTTGCTGGATACACTGGGCAAACTCTTGGAACGGGTCATCCTAAACAGGGTGGCTAAATGTACGGAGAGCGCGAACGGACTATCAGAAAGGCAGTTCGGATTCCGGAAGGGAAAATCGACGGTAGACGCTATTCGGACGGTCCTGGAGAGGGCCGAGAAGGCATCGAAGCAAAAGCGAAGAGGGAATCGTTACTGCGCCGTAGTTACGATAGACGTTAAGAACGCGTTCAATAGTGCCAGTTGGGAGGCCATCGCCACAGCGTTGCATAGAATGCGGGTTCCTGACTATCTGTGCCGAATTCTACAGAGTTACTTCGAGAATCGGGTGTTGGTGTATGCAACCGACGCCGGCCGAAAGGAGTTAAGAGTAACGGCGGGAGTTCCTCAAGGGTCCATACTGGGTCCGACGCTGTGGAATGGGATGTACGACGGGGTCCTATCATTGGAGTTACCCATGGGCGTCGAGATCGTCGGCTTCGCTGATGACGTCGTCCTAACTGTAATAGGCGAAACGCTGGAAGAAGTGGAAGTGCTAACAACGGAGGCAATGGGTACGGTTGAGAACTGGATGAATGCAGTCAAGCTGAAAATAGCCCACCACAAAACGGAGGTGCTATTAGTCAGCAATCGCAAAGCGGTTCAACACGCTGAGATTACCGTCGGGGGACATGTCATAGCGTCACAGCGGTCACTCAGACACCTGGGCGTGATGATAGACGATCGGCTAAATTTCAACAGCCACGTCGACTATGCATGTGAGAAGGCGGCAAGGGCGACCAACGCACTCACAAGGATCATGCCGAATGCTCATGGTCCGAGAAGCAGTAGGAGGCGTCTTCTGGCTAGCGTATTATCGTCGATACTGCGATACGGAGTTCCGGCCTGGGGCGCAGCACTGCAAACCAAGCGCAATCGGGATAAGCTCAACAGCACGTTCCGGATCATGGCTATGAGAGTAGCAAGCGCATACAGAACAATATCGTCGGAGGCGGTATTTGTGATCACCGGGATGACTCCGATTTGCATCACCCTGGGAGAAGACATCGAGTGTTATCAGCGGAGAGGCACTAGTCAGGTGAGGAAATTGGCGAGGATCGGCTCGCTGGGCAAGTGGCAGCAAGAATGGGACGCCTCTGAGAAAGGTAGATGGACCCACAGACTCATCCCGAATGTGTCGACCTGGGTAAACAGGAAGCATGGCGAAGTAAACTTCCACCTGACACAGTTCCTGTCAGGTCACGGTTGCTTCAAGCAGTATTTACATCGGTTCGGCCACGCGCCGTCACCGTTCTGTCCTGTGTGTAGTGAAAGAGAGGAAACGCCGGAACATGTTGTTTTCGACTGCCCGAGGTTCAACATGGAACGAAGCGCGGCGGTGGCTGCTTTTGGACAGGATTTCAATGCAGACATGATTGTAAGCAAAATGATAGGCGATGCTAACCTTTGGAATCTGGTGGAAAAAATGGTGGTGGAGATAACATCTATCTTGCAGAGAAACTGGCGGGAAGAGCAGCGAAGCGAGAGGCAGAGAGCAGTGCCTGGCATCGGGTCGTCGGGGCGCTAACGAACCGGAAGTCAACCCCCAACCGGAATCGTTTGACCGACCTCGGCACTCGAGTCAGCCTGACGAAGAAAGAAGGCGAAGATCTCCCCTGCGATAGCCGCCGGTAGTCGGGGCACCATCAGTGCGGACGTCTCCCCAACCGGTACTGGTGACAACCTCCGACGCCGGGGGAAGTCAGGAGGAGAAGGAAGCGAGAAGGGATGAACGATGGAAGGAGAAAGAAAAGCGGAAGAAGGTGGAACGGCAGTCTGCTCAACATGCAAGAGCAAACCACTGGCAGACTGCGCAGAGTGCAAGAGCACAGAGCGGGAAAACGTCAAGAACGTAAGAGAAGTGCAGATGCACAGCCCCCCCCGACGAAGTCGCATCTAGTGGAATCCGGGGGGATCCAGGCTACCGCCGAAAGTGAGGACTAGGTTTTAGTGGATAGGCACGCAAGTGAATCCCACACAGTGCCAATAATTAACAGGCCAGGTTTTTGAAACTTTTTTGATACCCCACTATAATAAAAAAAAAAAAAAAAAAAAACATTTATATCCTATATTAAATACAATGAAATTATAACCAACAAAACTTAAACTATCAATGATTTATCGCATTGACGATTATTCAATTGATTGATTGGAGTCTGCAATCAACTTAATTTATGAAATTAGACGAATGAACAATCTGAATGCTAATTACAGCTCCCAAACATTAATACAGTGCATTTATATGATGAAATTGTGTATTATCCTAGAGAACTAGAGAACAAATGCCTGATTACGATGAACTTTGCCGCCTTGTAGATATCGACAGCATAAGCAACAGACATCAGATCGCAGACATTGTATTTTTCTGCAATATTTTGAGTGGACGCATAAGGAGTACACTTTTGTACGATCGGCTTTGTTTTAACACCAGTCCAGTTTCACTTCGCCGCAGAAGGGTGTTTGATCCCCCATTGAGGTCGAGAAACTACACCCGGCATGAGCCTACCGCTAGATTTATGAATGACTTCAACAGACTACAGGATGTAATATCTATTAATATGACAAGTGATGAAATTCGTAGTAGATTAAGAATATTTTTAAGAAACTAATTTGTTTGTTAATTTTAAGTAAGGGTAACGGGCTTATAGCCTATAGTCCAAAATACAAATACAAATACAAATCCTGGCAAAACAGCAACTTTGTTTTAAAATTTGTAAAATATTTTGTCTAAGAAATTTGTCACGGTTCCGTTTTTGTCAACTGAAAATTTCCGATTGTGTTGATTAAAACGGAACATACATACATACATCATCATTCATAGGCGCATAAAACATCAAGTTTTTTTCGTTATTTAAAACCAATATTTTTGTTGTTGTTTTTTTACTTCAGTATCATAGCTGCCTATTCGCATTTTCAATGCACTGGGCAGCAGCTTCAAACTAACTTGCAAAAATTGACTCGAAATAAGTCAACATTTTTGTCATTGGTGACTTTAATATGAAACATGGTATAATTCGCAGAGCAATTCCAACGGCAGAATTTTATTTGATGAGTGCTCTTCAGAATATTTTTAATTCAATACCCTGATAGTCCAACTTATTTTTCTAGAAACCTTATAATGATTGATTTGGTCTTAATCGACTTAAGTCACCTTTGTAGTCAACTGATTACTCACGCTTAGTTTTGATTCTGATCATATTGCCTAATACAGAACACCTAGATATAAGAAATGAATGTACTGTTGTTTGAAATGAAACTAATAAAATAATTAAAATAAAGGTGTCCACTAGACTGGCCCACCACAGTATGGGAGAAAAATATAGTTGTATAATTCCACGGGGCACCCCTCATAATTATTCCTTAGGGTTAGAAGTAGACTTCTAACCCTAAGGAATAATTATGAGGGGTGCCCCGTGGAACTATACAACTTTATTTTTCTAGACTTCTAACCCTAAGGAATAATTATGAAGGGTGCCCCGTGGAATTATACAACTTTATTTTTCTCCCATACTCTTTCAGGAACTGCAAGTTTCAGCTCATGTGGTCGTTCCATGAGCTGGCGCATTTGAATTGAAGTTAATATGGGATTTCCAGCTCAAATATATGGGTAACAGTACATCATCTACTGTTTGGTTCAGGAAAATTGTTGACCGCGTTCAATTGAACTCAGAATGTCAAAAACACTACTTGATACCATGGCAATATTGTAGAAGGTTGTATCATGATAAAAATGCATAAAGTTAGTATTTTAACTGTCTGAAGTAGATTTGCATTACTGCTCTGTATTTCTTAAACATAGCATGATGGTTACCACAAGGCACATCATAGCCACCTATGACGCTGGGTGAGCTGCTGCGCCAGACGCATGTGTATATGTAGCTGTACGGTAGTTCTGATCTAAGCCTAATTTCCAACAACTGAAAGGGTAATGAAAATGAGGATAAATCCAGATACAATCTTCTGCAATTATGTTCATTAGGGTATCAACTAGTGTATTTGTCATTCTGGGCCCAATTGAACACGATCAATTAGTATACAGAACGAAACAGTGACAAAGGGTCAATTTTCAATATATTTGAAACGAATATCCCATACATACTTCGAAATGAATGCGCCAGCTGGTGGCGCAACCAATTGAGTTGATATTTTGAGAGACCTTTTTTCTTACCCTAAGGCACATTTCTAGAGGGTGCCCCGTTGAATTTTACAATTTTTTTTTAAGGGCCAGTCTAGTGTCCACTTTATAAAATGAACAGGTCTTATGTTTGGTGCAAAGCATTTATGTTTTCATGATTATGTCGATAATGACGATGGCTCGTTTCCTCTGGTACAAGAATTTTGTCAATTACTTGAAGTTATTTCTGAAACATGAATATTTTATCGTGATGCAAGCAACATTAAACAAATTGAAATCAACCGTTTCGTCATAGCTCAGTAAAAAAAAAGCCGGTATTCATCCAATTTGAAAATGATTGATAGTGTGAGATATACATGTGGGTGAAAACTCCTTGCGTATCACCGTAAAAGCACACAACTCATAACCATGGAAAAAAGGTATGGCTACAGCAATGATTAATTGTGCGTACTTTATCAATATCGCATGCCAAAACAACCTGTTGAAATGTGTCTAGGGTATCCGTCTTATTATGGAGTTCATATGCACGATTTTCAAATTTAAATCGTAATCCAGTGCCCAAGTATGATGATGGCCATTTTTTCTTAATGTGGTGTGAAATAACCCTTGATAAAAGTTAATCAAACTTACATTTTTTCATACATACTTTTGAAGCTCTTCATTTGTTCTTTTACTGCGGTAATACATTCCTATTATTGCGGTACACCAAAGGAACATATCTTGCGTTTAGTATCATACAGGCGTATCTACAGCGATCGATTTCCTGTTTAGGTCAGTACACGAAATTTAAATGATTTTCGTAACATTTCGTGATGCAGCATGATGAGGATAATGAGTAGTTTCTACTGAATTGAAAAAAAAAACAGTTGAAAACTACCAGTCGGCCAAGTAATTCGCTAAAGAGAAATCGATCACTGCAGTTAACCCTTATTTTTTATATTTGAATACGAAAGAAATCTAATCTTTCATTGTGTATGGGAGATTGCATGCCATTTTTCAACAGCCTACGACGATAGCTGGGACTGCTAGTTTCTGAATAATAATAAAAATGACTCTAAAATGATGTTATTTGGTTTGACTATCAAAATTTTGGAATGTAATATACTGATACCGTATTAAGGTGATTATAAAACGAAGCCACACCTCAAATTTTCAACAGCACAAGACTTAAGAACCAAACAACGCTCCGTGTGGAAAATTTATCCCATTGGTCACCACCAGCAAGCAAGCAATTTGATTGATTTTTTATCTCGAACTGTTGTCAGATTCTCTAGTCTTGTGCACTTGAAAATTCAAAGTTTTGCTTCGTTTTATAATCACCTTAAGAGGCAAAAATCTATTTTTATTGTCGTATTATCATGAACTGAAAATATGTAATCGTTTTGATTCAAAAATTAAAAATTCACGCTTTTGAAATTTGCTTCGTAGATAGAGAGACCGGATAAATTATAGATTCTTCTTGATGCACCATTTAAAACTGTTCTTTGAACGATCATAATCGTTAAAATTTGAAACCACTTTCATCATCACTAATAATATCTATAGGAAATAGAATTTTCGATCAGTAATAAGGATTTTATTATACCGCAATAATTGGTAAATTACCCTAGATATAAGCAACGCAGAGCCGTGCTAAAAATAAAGACCTTGCTAACAAATTGGGGTACTCCATGCGCTCGTGAGTTGTTGTGTTAAAGGGAATAAGAATTTATCAAAATAAATACACTAGCTATCTGCTTTCTACGAAAAGAATAATTGATACTTTTGTACACAGTTTATCGACTTTAATTATCTATATTTCACAAACAGCTTCAATCGTACTACTATGATTTGAACATTATTGCCGTATAGCAAAATCGTGAAAAAAGTTCAAATTAGTTTTAAAATATGTGATGCAATCAGTGCCCGTACAAACACTATGGTGAAATAAAGCTGCGCATTTTACTCCAACGTTCCTCAAGTGCCAAATATTCTGAACAACTTCTCCATCAATTATGCGAATCCTGTTCCATAACGAAAACTATGCCAACTACGAAGACTCAGGTGTGGCCACAAGTGCCGATGCCCATTCTCTGGTATTCGACGAACCGAACACACCGCCACCTCCCGGCCAAGGAAAATGTCCATCGACTGGGGGGCCAATTGTGCTGGCAGCTGCCACGGCCATCGGTCCCATCACTGCGACCGGAAATGGTACCGTCACTGGGTCAATGTCAACCCAGCAACCCTCCTCCGGAACAGGCCCAATTCCTTCAACCGGGGTTACTCAAAGGGCGTCGAGCCGTATGTCCAATACCAGCACCAGTACGATCAAGCAACATTACTACCCGGAGGGTGGATGGGGCTGGATCGTGATTGTGGTGGGCATTATGGTTCACACGTTAACCCACGGGCTTCAGACGTCGGTGGGAGTGCTGATGATCGAAACCCGACGGCGGTTTTTCATTGGGAATATCGTTGATACAGGTAAGTGGTCATTGAGATCAGAGATATTTTAATGAGTGAAAAACTGATTGAAGATATTTTTGTAATACAGTCGACTCTCCACATCTCGATACCTCTCTATCTATGTCGATGATTTTTTCGGTCCCTTCATTCTGCATACATTTTCACTCTCCATATCTCGATATTCTCCTTATCTCGATATCTCCCTATCTCGATGTGATTTTCCTTCCCGATTTTTTCTTCGTATGTCGATATGCCCATTATCAAAGGTTACTAGACTAGATTTCAGGAATTCATAACAATTTGCAAAGACTAAATGACGTCTGTTTGTTTTTAATTTTCTTGGTAACGGAGTGATTTTCAATCTAGTATTCATTCAAAATTTGTTCTATGTCTCGATCTCTCCCTATCTCGATGGTCCCTTCGATATCGAGATGTGGAGAGGCGACTGTAAGTAAAGAATTTGCGTTAGAGACTCTGCAATTGGTAGATGAGCTGGTCATGGGTTAAAGCCTACTCTTACTTTGTTGGCTGCAACGTAGCATTTGCCATTGTCATGCGTATTATGTGGCTCCATCTTCGTCGTCCTTGGGCGATACTTCTCCAGTTGCCCCGAAAGTTTAGGTTCCAAACCACTGCTGACAGTTAACATTTGTGGCCTTCAATGAAGTCTCCGATCTCTATCCGTTCTTCTGCTGAATATTTCCTTCGCAATTCATTCAAGACCAGTTGGAAGATTCCAACTTTCGCACTAAGAGACCAGCTAACTGAAGTTTGACATATTTTATACAGTTAATAATATTCGCTTCTTTATACACTTGATATAACTCGTGATACATCAGTGAACGATTAGTCCTCGATGTGAGAGCACGTGTCAATTGTGTATGGCATTGTTATTCATCGGTTAAAATGTGTAGTGAGGCTGCTGTTAACAATACACTGGCTTTTGTGTTCCCAGAAAATGCCGCTCAGCCTACTCTTGCGGATATGGCCCGCTTCATAAAGGCACTAAATAGTGACCATTTGACGATGGAAACAGTGTTTAAAATTTCGGACCAGAAATCAGTTTTCATACGATTTAAAAATAAAGAAGCGATGAAGTATTCTTTGGAGCATAATGTGGACATGCTTCCATTCCACTACTCCAATGGGAATAAAGTGATGGTGCGTATGACCGTGGCGGGAGAAAACACTCGTTATGTGCGAGTTTTTGACTTACCGCCGGAGATTTCGGATCAAGATTTGATGTCAGTAATGTCAAAGTTTGGGAAAGTTAGGCGCACTGTGCGCGAACGCTTCCCTGCCGAGTACCAGCTGGACATATTCACGGGAGTCCGTGGGCTCTAAATGGATGTTGAGCACGATATTCCAGAAGTTCTTTATTTCCGTCACCGGAAAGGCAGAATCTTTTACGATGGAATAAAAACGAGGTGTTTCGTATGAAAGTCAGATGCGCACCTGAAAAAGTCATGCCCGATTCTTCAACAACGACAGAGCGAAAATATTGACCAGCCACAGGAGCCAAAGAGAGATGTCGTGAATTCAGAAGGAGGAAACGATGTCGAAGCTACCATTAAAATGGATGTGGTTGATTCCGAGGCTAAGAACAACCAGAAGGCAAAAAGGAAGTCGAAGAAAACTGAAACAAAGCGACAGCGGTTAGTTGATTCGGCTGTAGATAATCAGTTGCAGAAAGAGCAGCATAACGACATCCCATTGTCAAGCGAGAGTGACGGCAGCCTCATCAATGTTGCGGATCCACCTTGTAGGAAGAGAAGGTTAAGAGTTCCATCATATGAGTGGATCAAAGACGACAACGAACGACAGCTTCTGTTACAGGATGACATGAAGCGAATTGCAGGTACATACAATATTTCAGAGGAAATGATTGAAATTTTTCATGATTCGGCTCCGTAAAGTGTATTACACGCCTGAGTCTTTTAAATAAACGAACTAAGAAAAAAAAAATCGTGATACATGCGTCGAGCACCTCGAAAGTATCCCCGCCTATCGTAACACAGCTTCCTATTAAATGTCTGTCGCGCTCTGGTCCACCTGCTACCATACAACCTCAAGGCAAACAAATTGACTGGATCTCGTGAAAATTGTATCCCTGCTGTTAAACACGGCCTCAGCATAACACCTCCTAGCGCAATATTGAACAACAGACACGAAGTCCATCACCTTGTCGTAGTCCCCGGCGGGATCCAAACGAACTGGAGTGTTCGCCTGAAATCTTCACACAATTTTACACACCTTCCATCGTCGCTCTTATCAGTCTCGTAAGCTTCCCGGGAAAGCTGTTCTTGTCTAAGGCTTTTCATAGCTCTACGCGGTTGATGCTATCGTATGCCGCCTTGAAATCTATGAAAAGGTGATGCGTTAGGACCTGGTGTTCACGACATTTTTGGAGGATTTGCTGTACAGTAAAGATCTGGTCTGTGGTATATCGGCCGTCAACGAAGCCAGCTTGATAACTTCCTTCGAACTCGTTTATAACGGGTGACAAACAACGTAAGATGATCTGGGATAATACTTGGTAGGCCGCATTCGAAATGCTGATTGCTCGATAGTTCTCACAATCTCACAACTTGTCGCCTTTCTTGTAGATGGAGCATATCACCCCATTCTTTCACTGCTCAGGTAGCTGTTCTGTTTCCCAGATTGTGCTTATCAGGCGATGCAGACAAATGGCCAACCTCTCCAGGCCCATCTTCATGAGTACAGCTTACCATCATAACCAGCAGATTTATTGTTCTTGAGCTGGTGAACGGCATCCTTAATTGGGGGCTGGTACTACGCAGTACCGACAAAGGTATTTGCTCCGCTGTCCCATCCTCCATTGCCTGTATTCTTAACGTCATGCAGGTGTTCGACGAAGTGCTGCTTCCTTCTTTCGATCACCTCACGCTCGTCCGTCAAAATGCTCCCATTCTTATTCCTGCACATCTCGGCTCGCGGCACGAAGCCGTTGCGATATGCGTTCTGATGAGCTTCTGATAGAATTTGCGTGTTCCTTGAGACCGGCACAGCTGTTCCATCTCTTCGCACTCCGTCTCCTCCAGGCGGCGTTTTTTCTCCCGAAAGAGGCGGGTCTACTGTTGCCGTTTCCACCTATAACGTTCCACGTTCTGGCGGGTTCCACGTTCTGACGGCACACGCTGTATTCTTCTCCTCCAGTATCTGCCTACACTTTGTCTTCCGGTAATGCAGCCTCGAGGTGCTGCGCATATGCAGTTGCGACATACGATTGCTTACGCCGGCCTCGGTCATACCGGGGCGACCGTCGGCAGTTTTGGTCGCAGTTTAACCATCATGGTCAGAGTCGATATTAGCGCCACGATAGGTCCAGACGTCGATAATGTCGGAGAAGTGCCGTCCATCAATCAGAACGTGGTCGATATGTGATTTTGTCTGTGGTGATCTCCAGGTGTATCGGTATAGAAGGCTGTACTGGAAGTAGGTGGTACGAGTGTGCTGCTATATTCTAGAATACGGTGAAATTAATTAGTCGTAAGCCGTTTTCGTTCGTTATCCGGTGGGCGCTGAACTTTCTAATAGTCGGTTTGAACTCCTCCTCCTGGCCATTTCCATCGAAATGCATTCGCGAAGGGAAATTGCTACTTTTCAATTTAGTATTTATAAAATCAAAAAAGTTTTTAGGACATGATTTGACTCCAGATTCGACCTTACGATTATATTCTTCATGTGCGAAGTTAATGGCTGAGTTGAGTTGGTTACATATGTCATGATAATTTTGTAAGTTCGTGGCAGTATTTTCTTTTTTTTTATACTTTGACGCTTTCTGTTTTTTGTTCTTCAGGTTTTTCAGTTGTGGGCTAAACCACACCGGTAAATTGTTGTTTTGTATACGTCTTCTTCTTTTAGTTGATACAGTTTCATTAATTATTTGTTGAATAATTGAATGAAATTTGTCTACTTCAGTGTCGACATTTCCTTCAATACTGATAATATGTTGCCAATTTATTGTACTTAGTCTACGTTTAGCTTCTTCAAAATTTGCTTTATTGTATTCCAGCACTTCCTCGTTTTCCCAGTCGCTGGGGGAGAAGCATTGTGTATGAAGATAGAGTATTCAATTGCTGTGTGAAATACTTCATTTTTCCTTAGAGGTGTTAATGATGTATACATACAGAAATCTTCCATACAATTTGTAAATAAGAGGTCCAGGTATGATTTTTGCTGATTTTTCACATGATTAATTTGATTTAGACCAAAATATGGAATTTTGTCGAAAAAAAATTGTAAAGTGCTGTCTTCGCCTACGACTGGGAGTAAAAACGATTCATTTTCGATGTCTGCAAAGAAGTCGGTATTTCTCTGATTGAAGTCGCCATAAATATGCAGTTTTACTTCTGGTTCCATATTTGAAATAATAGTTTCAACAATTTGGAAGAATAATTCAAATGAATGTTTGTTGGCATGTTCAGGAGTAAAAAATACAGACGAAAAAATGTGTGCTTCTCCATTAATTAGAGCTTTAGCCCAAAAATTTTCAATTTCTTTGTGTTTGACAATTTTAATTTCTTCAGAAGTAAAGGCTGCATTGATGGCTACGAGGACTCCGCCACCAGACTTCTTATTGCAGTGTTGCTAATTTCAATCATGCCGAAATACATTAAAATTGTTTCCAAAAATGTCTTCGCTCCTGACGCTTTCGTCCCAGCGTGTTTCAGTTCCAAGAAAAAGATGAAAGTTTTTGTTAAATTTCCTTCATCTTGGCTGAGCTTTTCATGCGATTGAAATTTTGGCAATATACCAGAACTTCAGTCGCGAAGAAGTTTTTGGATTATTAATACTACTTACATTACTATGTGCGGCAGGTAGCAGAGTTTCTACTATCTTGTCGGAAAGTGTCATTATTTACGAAAACTCGGAACCTGCAGTTGGAATTTTGAGCCACTCTCACGCTGCTGCTGAAGACGATGAATCCTCTCGCTGGACAGATATTTCCGATACGATTCACTGTTTTTCCTTCACTGCTGCCGAAGGGTCCATATTTCCTGATTTTCCTTGAAGATAAAAAAAAAAAGTTACTTTGCTACGCTCGCGTCGCGGGTTAAAAGAAAGTTTAATTGCTGGTACGCGCGCGGGCCCGGGGTCAGAAGTCTAGTTGTAAAATATTTACAAGTGCGCTACGAAAGCGCGTCTGAACTCAAAGGTGGTTCGTCACAGTATGAGTCACATGGAGTATGATTATTCATTACTAGTAAAATCCATCACATTGGCATCGTGGTTGTTCTTTATCCTGCGATCAAAGCAACAACGATTAACCTTTTATCGTCAAGTGATCACAACAAACTACGCTCACCGAATAATGCATCGTGTTGCATGTGTGCTAGCTGTTTATTTGTTCGCGAATCAAAGTTCTACCGTGGTGAATCGAAATCCGGACGGTACCAATATCCGGACACTTTTATAATATTGATTAATTTATGCATAATTTGAATGTTTTTATGTTTTGGATTTTTTCATAGTCTATACTTTAAACATTGAAGATTATTATACTATCATTTTCAATCTAGGTAACATTGCCAAATAATTAATAAAAATAACATCACGTCAATCGTTTCTGTTGAACGTCATTCCTTCGTGGATGGAATTATTTAATTAGTCAATTGAAGATTAGCGATCTTTGAACGCACAACCCAAACCAAAGGTTGAAGAAAGAGTGTGTGAAGTATATTTTTATGAAGTATTTCAAACACAATTTAAAACAGAGACGTATTTTTAATGTTTCGTTACAATGCTGTTGTGAATTATGAAGCAAATGTGTATTTAAAAGACTATAAGAACCTGTCCGGGATTACGGGTCAGTGTTTTTGAACCCGGACATCGTGTAGAAGACCCACTTTTTACTAGTGTAAATGATATTTTGGATATATAAAACAAGAGAAGACATGAAATATATACATGTTAGATTTAAGACTTGAACATGCCTAATAAAATGTGGTGAACTGATGTATGTATATTGCTTTGAATTGAATAAAGAGATAGTAGTTGATCTGAAATCAAACTGATCGGTGTCGGTTTTGCGTTTGTTGTGTTATGTTTCGATATCGTAATCCGAATATTGGGTGGTAAAAACTCGGTAAACTAACATACATATAAAGTGTTGTGAGTTATAAGAAAATGGTGTAATGTAAGATTAATTGTGTACATCTGAGATTCCAGCCACACGTTAACGAGTTCAAGCCACACACGCTTCAGTTCAGGTAATTAAATCACTTATATAGTTACGTGTTGTTCTCTGTGGCAGTATAGGGAAAAATGTACGTCGAATTGATTAAAAAATATTATTTCGATGAGTTTGTATGATTTTCTTGAAAGGATATGCAAAAGTATCATATGAAAACACAGGTGTCCGGATTTTGATCCAAAAACGTCCGGATTTAAAAACATCATTTGATCAGGTGTCCGGATTTAAAGACAAGATACGCTCCGTTATTTTGTTGATTTATTTGTAAAAATCATGAATAATATCAAAAATTTGGTCACTTTCATGAAGATCTGAAGTGTAAAAATATGTTGAATAATAACACTTCAAGAATATTTTAACCAAACATACCTAAATCTAAGTTTGAGCATTTCTGTTGACTTAAGCGTCCGGGTATTGATGCAGCACGGTACTATTTTTAAGATTTTTCCACTTTTAATTATTGATTTTCAATTTGCTTCTGTGTTTTTTTTGTCACATATTTCATAAATAGCTCTAAATGCCTAAATATTACCAGAGGAACCTTTTCCTCCATGCCTGCTACGACTTCGATATGATAAAAGATCAAATCTGTAACACAAGGTATCTAGAAGGGAGGTAGTTCAATGTGTCAGATTTTCCATTCCACCATTTTGAAATACTAAATGACAGCTGGCAAGTTTGTTTTGATTGTGAAAAAACACTACATTGAAACAACGTATCATAAAAAAATATTCTTCGACAAAGTTCGCTTATCAAGCACATACTTTGAAAAATTTTTGATTTAATTTCACTAAATTCGTTTTTTTTTTGTGATTCAGAGATATCAGATGCAGGGCTTCACAAAGCAGCTATAGAATGTTCCTTTTACTCTCACGGGGTACACATTACAGGCAATTCCTCACCAAGTTTTAAAATTTGTCGTGATACCGAACAGTCCATGCTTTGTCTTTCCGAATTTGAACAGATATGGTTCTCAATCAGAACATCTTCTGCGATTCAGAACACTGAAATATTACATTATTGACGAGAGTTCGAGTCGCGACGAAAAACTTTATGGATGCAGAATAAATTTTTTACTTCACTGTATTTATGTTTGTTGAAGTAAACATTACCTAACAATCCCATAGAAACGGTAGCGTGAAAACAGTGAACACAAACCCGCCAGCTAGCCGACTCGCCAGCTGTTACTTCCACCTTCCCCGCAGCTAATCACACCGCGCACCCACTGACTGCTTAGATCAGTAAACCTGTCATTATAAAAACCTTGCTGTAACCCTTCAGTTTAAATGAACATATATAACAATATTTTACAGTTTTTCTATTTTCTCTCTCCAAAACTATGTGGGTGCTAAAAATGATCAATCAATTTGGCGAAATATTTTCAATTCTCTTTTTGATTCTCTTTTGTTGTCATAATAGATAAACATAGCTAATAAGAACTTTATTCAAACGATTGACACATTTTTGAGACTATTGCTTATTGAATGGAACCATCCTGAAGTGTACAGATGCCTTGGTATTCAAGTTATCTTTGAATTTTACAAATTAGGTTCAGGTTCGTCATAGTCCCTACCTACAGGGTAAGTTGTAGTAATTATTAATTATTCCCAAACAGAATGATGGCCCACATCAACGAAAATTCAATTTTTGCCAATGAACAGTTCGGATTCCGCCATGTACATTCGACCACTCATCAACTTTTACGTGTAACAAATTTTATCCGTTCCAACAAATCTGAAGGATACTCTACTGGTCTTGCTCTTCTAGACATAGAAAAAGCATTCGACAGTGTTTGGCATGAAGGTTTGATTGCAAAATTAAAAAACTTCAATTTTCAACATACATTGTTAGAATAATTCAAAGTTATCTGTCAAATCGTACACTTCAGGTTAATTATCAGAACTCCAGATCTGAAAAACTTCCTGTAAGAGCTGATGTTCCCCAAGGCAGCATTTTGGGACCAATATTATACAATATTTTCACATCTGACTTACCTGAGTTACCTCAGGGATGACAAAAATCCTTGTTTGCGGATGACACAGGCCTCTCCCCCAAAGGGCGAAGCCTGCGTGTCATCTGTAGTCGATTGCAAAAAAGTTTGGATATTTTTTCTTTATACTTGCAAAAACGGAAGATTACTCCTAATGCTTCCAAAACTCAACTAATAATATTCCCACATCTAATCTAATCTAATCTAATCTAAGCGCTTGCACAGCCAATATTGAAAAGCATCCTGGAAATACCTTAATTATTTAAGATATTTTCTTGTCAGTATTAATATTTGCAGAATATCGGCGATATGATACAAATATTAAAATGGCCAGGCCCACTGTGCAGACTTTGGTCGAAGGCAATTGAAAAAATCATGACGATTAGGTTATTCACGCATGAGTAAACTGATAGACAAAAAAATTTCAATTCAAGAAAGAAAAAACGGGGACAACCGTTGCAATTCAGGGTTAGAGGTAAAATCGTTGGGAGTGGCGTTGCTAAGAAAGTTAATGCACACTCCATTGTTGTTCTTCTGGGATGGGACATAGGCAATTCTTCCTCATGTCCTGGCTCTAGAGCCTTAGTTTAAGCGCCTTTGCTCGCTCTCAATTAATAATATTCCAACATAAACCAAAAGCTCTTTATTTGAAACCTTCAAGTATACATGTTGTTATGATGAGAGGGGTTCCAATGAATTGGTCAGATGAAGTTAAGTATCTAGGGCTCATGCTAGATAAGAATTTAACTTTCAAAAATCACATTGGAGCAATTCTCGCTGAAACCAGGCCGCCATCGGCACCCATCGTTAGAATTCCAATTTTATGTCACTGATCGCTAGTTTTCGATAAAACTTAAGGGTGGTCCTTTCGGTTTTCTCATATTGGTAGACCCCCAGTACGCCAGCTAGCTAAACAGTTTGCGAAACAGCCCATTTTCAGATAAATCTTGGGTATTTCATCACGTGATATGTCTCATATTTCCCTTGGAACACATAGCAAACTTAGTGGCATCGTATAGAGAAAGGATATAACTTTTATTTGAAGTTACAAAAAGTTTGGCGGCCATTTTGAATTTGGCCACCATCTTGAATTTTGTAAGAAAAATCGATTTTTCACCATTAGCGCACCGCTCGTTTTGAATTTTGAGATTACCATCAGAAAGCTGAGGAAAAATTGAGTAAGATAGACTACAGAAACTAGGTGAGCAATGGTATTTACCCTATGAAATGAACGATTTTCTAAATCATGTTCTACGATTGAGGGCATTCAAGCCAAATATGTAAAATGTCTCTATCCACTTATTAATAGAAAATCAACTTTGTCTTAAGAACAAGCTTTTGATATTCAAAAAAATTTTCAGTAAATTGAAAACGTTATTTTTTCTCTTATAAGCAGGTGAAATCAACTAATCTGTAAAAAATCTGAACTGCTACGGCAAATGAAATGTAATATGTTGTAAACAAAATGTTAATAAAATCTTAGATTTGTTTTACCAAATTAGGATGATAGTGTTGTCTAATAACACAGAACACCTAGATATAAGAAATAATGAATGTAATGTTTGGAATGATACTAATAAAGAAATTAATAAAAAAAAAATTATTCCCATAGAATATATTTCCCAAATTGAAGTAGTTTAATGAAATTGATTATATTTGATTAGTGTAAATATAAAATAAAAACTTCAAACGTACCGTTTTTCCAGAGAATCCTGATAACGCCATATAACAACAATCATTACCAAAGAAATTGATCCGCTCTTCGTATTGCCCATAAAAGCAATCTGTGCAGACAACGACTGCCTTAGAAATGTTTCAGTTAACTAGAAAAGCGTCTGGATGCCATGCCGTCAATCCAATTCCTAAACATTCGATAGGAGAACTGGTCAACAGTGAGATATCTGGAAATATTAATCAGAAATAAATTTCTCATTCGAAGTTGTACTGAATTTAAAGGCTAATCCATCCGGATGATCATTGATCAATATGTTGATTTGACATAATTATTTGTCTATTACTTAAATGCTAGCTGCTCATTCACTAATTGATCAATGATGACTAATTACCATTTCAGGTTTTGTCATGGTTTTATTAGTGACCTAGGACTCAAAAATATCTATAAAGCAAACGGATCCAAAAACATTTAAAAAAAATACAAATGGGAAACCAACGTAGAACTAAACCAGTCTCACTGTTGTCTATCATCTCCTACAAGTGGATCTCATGCAGTTAAAAGTGGTCCCAGTAGAGGCGGACCTACAGATTAAAATTGCTCCGCCAAAAGTGAGTCTCATAATAAGTTTTGTCAATCAGGGGAAGGCTAGAAAAAAGCGACAGTTTCAGAACACACAGTTTTATAATAAAAGTTGTCCGAGCTGGTGGTGGGGGCAAAGAAATGTCTTTGCTGCCCATGAAAATAGTTCGAAGGAGGAACGCCAGCCGGAGTGTTTCCAACCCTAGCATTCAATTATAAGTGTAGAGGAATATACCGAAAGATGGGTTTAACCTAGCTCCCTGGCCCATGTGTAGGCGAAAGTTTTCCGATTAAATTCATCTTAAAGCGTGACTGTTGTTCCAGACAGTGTCGCGAAACGAAAGGGGATTTTTTTCTCTCCAGTTTTCAATTGTTGTTCTCAACATTGAAAGTTAGTCGAAACATTGATTTTTCTTGTTTCGGTATTACTGTGGATTGTAGTGACTTTAATAGAAGTGACCTAAATACATAATATTCTACAAATTTTTAAAATTCTATAAATATTTTGAACAATAATAACATAGTGAAGCATCTTTGAAGAGACGTCAGGATTAACACTTCGGTCCCTAGGCCATATTCACAATTTTTTTTTCACGTGTGTTATGTCCATATTCCATAGTTTAGTACTATAGAAAAAAAATGTTTCTAGGGTGTTCAAATTTCCCCTAGAGAAATTAAATAAATACATTTTTTTTGGTAACGATTTTTCCATGACTAAAACATTATGTGGCTCAAAGGAACAGTTTTCGCGCTCAATATCATATGGGCGTAACTTACATTATCGCTTCATATTCATCGTCCTCTCTTTCGTTAGCAACTTAAGGCCGCACGGGACGTCATCATAATCACCCTATCCATTTCAAGAAGCAAATCCCAAGAACCACTCCATATATCGATGCGAAAATGTATCACTATGATTCTGTATATGTAGTGCACAACCCGATAAATTTTCAGCTTCATCGGTTCATTGAAACTCGAGATTTGCTTCCACAAAGTTTTGATGATTATTGTTAGAGTGAGACGAAAGATAGGGAAAATAACACGGTCTCCCGTGTCCCCTTAAACTGGCAAGCGTTTTTTTACCGGTTTTGTCGTTCAAACCGTCCTTCTTTATACAATACCGTAAAATTTGGCAAAAACTCCAAATAATTCCAAACGGAGAAAAAATTGATCCCTGCAGTTATGCCCATATGATAGCAAACGCACAACTTCGCTACCATCATCCGTGGGTAGCCGCTTGATGGCATCGATGAAATCACACCTCCCAGAGCGCCATCATCGCCCTTGTCGGATTGCTACCGTCGTCGTACCACTTTGATTTAGGGAGCAACCATTTCAGGCTGAATTATTACCCACGTCGTCCGTTATGAGCGTGATGGTTGGTGGACTTGGCGCCGCCACCGTCGAGAACGAGATGTCTCTACGGGCAACACCTCTCCCAGGCAGGGGGTAGAGAAAAGCTTAAATTTTAATGAAATTGTTTTCCAGCTATCCAGCACAGCTAAAAATATGTTGTAAATTTAAGTTTATTTTCATGCACATATTTGGAGCATCAAAATAAACCTAAATTTCAACGACCAATCCATTAATTTTCAATCGAATTCACTTTAAATTTACACGATCAAGTAATATTCAACCATTTTTAGTTGAAAATTGAATGTATATTTATTCAAATTTTCATGATGCTGTAACAACACACGAATTTGATTTATTTTTACAGTAGACTTCAGTTTACATCACATTGAAAATTAAATATTTTTTTCTGTGAGAGCATCACTAATTCTCACACAACGCCGCTGTATTTCTGAGAAAACTAACCAAAAAGGTGGAAAATAAATTGAATTGTGTTGTTCCCGATCAACGCGTCGCAGACAATAACTTTTCCCCCTTTATCCTTGCGGGTACAAGTCAGACCAGTCAAGCTAGCCACATAAATTATCATCGTGGACGTTTCGGGTTTTCTTGAGGTTGATAAAGAGAGTGGTAGATGGTTGATTTTCCACAACGTGGAGAATCTTCTCGGCACCAGACAACCCCAGTCGTATTCAGTCATATTTTGCTCCCTCAGACAGACTCCCTCCTATCCTATCCTTTGTCAACTTTGATTCCTGTTGAATTTTGCTAAAAACGATGATACTGTCCATCCGAAACGGTAGAACGGCTTGCCGCTCCAGTGGAACGGTTATTTATGGCCCTGGAGAAGTGCTTTCGCTGCATTCTTTATGGAAATTTTCAGCTGCAACAGTTGTTTCAAAGTGCCGGGATTGCTGTCGAGGATTTGCTCTATATTCATGGGCGTAGCCTCTCTCCTGGCCAACGAAAAATACATTTATAATGAAATAGTTCTTACGAAGGGCAATATTTTGTTTTATTCTTGTCATATTCATAAACAAAAATTGCGTCATGATAAATTTCTTTAAATACAGATAAAAAACATTTAAAGACTCATCTTTACAAATCATATGAACTCTTCATTTTATGAATCTGTCCTTTTTTCCTTTAAACCACATTTTAGATATATCCCCAATCAATCGTCTAGCAATTCCACTATAATAGCACCACTAGGCGATTCTTAACCTTCGGGCTGTCGCGTTGTACTTTGTACATCAGTTGTAATTTATATATAACCTTTTTTTGTTACAGTATGGATCTTTATAATGCGGTAAAATCAACAAACGTACATAAAAGTCGCATAATACTGAACGCACTATATACGTTTTTAATAGACTACAAATTAAAACAGGTACCTATAATCCCTCTAGCACTAAGCCGATTAGCATCTTCCGCTTTTTTACTAGCACTGCCTTTCCTGTACGTTAACCATAATGTCGGAAGCAGTGTGTTGTATAGAGTATCTGATGATCTATCAGCGCACTACTATCGACATTATGTTTAACGTACAGGAGAAGCAGCGCTAGTAGTTTTGATGACTTATTTATTAAAATGACAATAAAGACCTTCCCATATTCTACTCTTCAAGAAGATAACAGGCAAAATTAAAAATCTATTAAGCCTTGATGAAGGCTTCAGCATTATGACTAAATTTGTAGAACACAATCACACTGAATTCCAGGAGGGATCCTGAAAGAAATTGTTTATAGTATACTGAACAATAATCTAACATTACACTGTTAAAAGAAATGAAGATTACACGTCATGTAAACTTCATTTATGTCATGTAAACATGACGTCATGTAAATTTAAGTCTGAAATCATGTAAAAATGTGTTATATGTCATGTAACCACTCTGGACCCTGCTGGATTACATGACATGTAATTGAAGTTTACATGACATATCATGTAAATATCCATGATACTCCACGCTCCAATTAGAAATTTACACGTTTCGTTCGAACTGTGTACCCTTAGGCGTGATCCACGAAGCTCCAAGCAGAATTTCAACAAAAAAAATGGGCAAGATTTTCACAAAATCAAGGACAGGGTTCTATACAGAGCTCTTGCTTTATCTTGACCGGTCTTTCACATAATTATAGGTGTGATTCTGGCAGAATGTTGTGCATTTTTTGAAAATAAAAGTTTTAGAGAATATCTTGACTAAACCTACACAGTTAAAAATAATGAAGATTACACGTCATGTAAACTTCATTTATGTGATGTAAACATGACGTCATGTAAATTTAAGTCTGAAATCATGCAAAAATGTGTTATATGTCATGTAATCACACAGAATCCTGCTGGATTACATGACATATAATTGAAGTTTACATGACATATCATGTAAATATCCATGATGTTCCACGCTCCAATTATGTGCATTATAAGTCTCAGAAATTTACACGTTTCTTTCGAACTGTGTACGCGAAATTTCTGGAAAATATCCCATAAAATCTTAGAGAGTATTCTTTGATTTCTTTATGAATTTCCTGAAAAGTTAAATGAAAGAATTTAGCCATCCTATCCTATCTCAGAACCGTCCTATCTTGTCTATGTAAAACATTTCTAATTTTGTAAGAAATTGCTATGACTTTCAGATCCTATTTCAGGCAAAAGCTCCTAAATTCTTACCAGTTCTTCCGGACAAAAATTTTAAAATTCTACCTGAAAACAAATTGTTGTGTAGGAGAATTTGTTTAAACAAAAATGTTATTCATCAAAATTTTCAACGAAAAACATTGTTTGAAACATCTAGTACATTCAGTAGATTTGTTTCTAGCCATATTAACTGTAAATTTCTTCGGATTTTTAGAAGCATCTTTCAGATAACATTTAAAAGTTCTTAGATAATTTTCATAAAAAAAGAATATACAGTCATCTCTCCCTTACTCGATATTGAAGGGACCATCGAGTAAGGGAGGTATCGAGTTACAGAGCACGAATGCAGTGCAACTGCGTTCCAGGGGACCATCGAGTTAGCCATGAAAACACACTTTTACTATGATTCTCTAACTCGATATCGAGATACGGAATATCGAGTAAGGGAGAGTTAACTGTACATATTTTCTAACACAAGTTTAGTCAGTAATTTAATGTGTTCTAAAGTTAAGATAGTATTTCAATTATTTATGATATTTTTGATGATTTTCATAAACATTCTTGTAGCTCAAAATAAAAAAAATAAGTTTTAATTATATATTTCGATAAGCTTTGACTAAGGGGCGCTGAAATGGTTCGCCAAGGGCGCCATGAGGCCACGTTACGGCTCTGCTTACAGTATGTCAGTATGGTAAATTCGTGCCTATACTTTCTGGGACACCCTATATTAAACAACTTTGTCGAAAATGCCATCTTTATGAGTCAAGTCCCCTCTAGGTTTGAGTTAAAGTTACGCTAATGCACTTACCATGTAATCAGATAAATTTCTCTCCCTATATTCATGCTGATGACACTTAAAATAATGTCGCAATTTATATCAAGATCCACTCCACTGAATAATTGACCACAACACTGAGCCCCTAAAACACACTTATTGTTCTCGTGCATCCGTTGTGAACTAGACTATCGAAATGCATACATTTTGCCTTATGTAAGGTGTGAACGGTTATTGCAATACGAACGCTTTATGTATCGTTTTAAGCATCAACTCACATCAAGGCGTCGATAGGCGCGTAGTGTACGCACGTGCCTAACGGTCGCAAGGTCCTTGGTTCGATTCCAGGTTGCCGCGAAAACATATTTTTGTTTTGAAGTTTTGGTTTCATACGGCAAAGCTATGAATTTCAACTCGATTTATTGTGGCGAATTTTCGTAAGTGGTTCCTATGTATTTCGATAGTCCATTTGCCTGAGTGCACATCATGACGAATTTGATATGAAATCCAAAAATCTTCGATACACAGCTAAAAATATGTTGTAAATTTCAGTTTATTTTCATGCACATATTTGGAGCATCAAAATAAACTGAAATTTAAACGACATATCGCTTATTTTTCAATCGAATACACATTAAATTCACACGATCATGTAACATTCAAGCATCTTTAGTTGAAAATGAAACGTGATGCTGTAACAATAGATGAATTTGGTTTACTTCTACTATCTTCTTCTGTTTACGCTTCATTGAAATTTAAATATTTTTATCTGTGTAGGTAAACATTAAGGAAATCTAGGGTAATATGCACCCTTGAGGCAAAACGACCAACGGTGCTCTTTTAGGTTATTTTCAAAGTAATTTTGAACAATTTTCCAGGCTTATAGTAAGGAACCTCAACATACTATTTGACAAGAAAAAATCCGCGGAAAATGTCTCAATTTTTTCAAAATATTCATAGAAACCTCAAAAAGTCGTTTTGCCTCAGGGGTGCATATTACCCCAAATGCTCCTAATTACTATTGCGATCCGTTTCTTGTCCACTGCACTTGCGGCCAGAGTTGGGAAAAATGTTGAAATTCACTCTTCAGTAGCCAAGCAAAGCAAATCACAGTCAGCGAAGCCAGTGAAACTCACGCCCATCGCTGCTGTAGGCAAAAAGCCTTGAAAATAGCAAAACATCCGTTGCTAAGGCAGTGATGCGCGTTTTGAACTGAACGCGAGCCAAAAATGAACTGAACGCGTTCTAATTTTGCACGAGAGCGTAGTGAACTTTGAACTTTCGTGCAGAATTCTGACACGTTCACCACAAAATCCACTCTGATGCTCAAAATACAAAAAAAAAACTACTTGTGCAGACTATGTTGAACTCATTTATTTTCAATTTAGAAAACTAGTAATGTTTTTCTTCCCTTATGTTTAATGTTCGCATTGAAATATATAACGTATTTGCCATAGCAACACTTTTCATTCCGCCTTCAAGTTTCAGCTCTTTTGGCTTCAAATTTATGAACTGATCAATATTCAAACCTACTTGAACCCTCGTTCAAAAGTTTGAACTGGAACGCAACATGAACGCGTTCAAATACAACACTGTGCTAAGGGCAATCCAAAATTACTGTACAAAAATGTTCTATTTCCCGCTGCATTTCCCACATTTAAAGCCTTCAATGACACTAATGTTTTAGGAAATTCATGCACTAAACATAGGCTATTTGATGAGATTCACGTTTTTGAACTACTGTACTGGGAAGTGTTGGATCTGACTCTATGTAGTACTAACATATCGGAAAATGTTAAGAATTGGCATGTATCTAATGAAACATCTCTGTCTGATCACAGACATATTTTATTTCAGTATCAAACAAATGAAATATTTACAAATGCATTTCGAAATCCCCGGAAGACAAACTGGGATTTATATTACCAAAATATTCTAAATGAATTTCACATTTTTGATGAAAAATTCAACTCCATAACAGAGCTGGAAAAAGCTTCTGTACAAGTATCAAATTTAATGCAGCATGCTTTTCAAGCAAGCTGTCCAATTACTGTACGTTCTAGTAGAGATGTGACGTGGTGGAATGACAACTTGGAAGCATTAAGGAAAAAACTAGAAAGCTATTCAATAGAGCAAAAAGAACCATGAAGTGGGAAAATTACAAAATTTCTCTAACAGAATATAATAAAGAGATAAGAAGATCAAAACGAATGGACTGAAAGCATTGAGAACACTCCTATTGTCGCAAGACTACAAAAAGTCCTCTCAAAAGATCATGTTAATGGCTTAGGAACGGTTAGAAAAAGTAACGACTGCTTTACTTCTAATGGACTTGAAACTTTAAAAGTAATGATGCAGACGCACTTTCCTTGTTCTACAGTTATGAATTACGATGAAAATGCTACAGAAGACAATACTAGTAACGAATTATCTAGGATGACTTTTCTGGGCGAAATTCATGATGGTAAGGATAACTTAGACTTACGACCAATCTGAAATATGGCTGCTCAAAAAGCTGATGAAATTTTTACAAAAAAACAAAGTAGAAAGGGCCATTAACTCATTCGATCCATTCAAATCTCCTGGCAATCATGGAATATATCCTGCATTTTTACAAAAAAGCAATGGAGTACTGACTTCCGCTCTTTCTAATATGTTTAAAGCAAGTCTAGTTTTCGGTTATATTCCAAAGTCATGGCGTCAAGTGCGTGTTGTGTTTATTCCGAAGGCTAACAAAAAAGATAAAACTTCTCCAAAATCGTTCAGACCCATAAGTCTATCATAAATAATGCTGAAAATTATGGAAAAGCTTATTGATCACTACATTAAAACAGCTTACTTAAAACAAAATCCTATAAGCATTCATCAGTTTGCTTATCAATCTGGAAAATCTACTACAACTGCGTTACCCGCACTTGTTTCAAAAATAGAAAAAACATTTGAAGCAAAGGAAGTTTTGCTTGCAACTTTTCTTGATATAGAAGGAGCTTTTGATAATGCATAACAGAAATCCATGGCGAGGGCAATGTTAAAACATGGTTTTGACATATGCATCGTAAAATGGATTAGTGAAATGTTATCAAAACGGGAAATGACAGCCGCCCTCGGTAAGGTATCTATATCCGTAAAAGCTGTAAAGGGGTGTCCACAAGGAGGCGTATTATCGCCTCTTTTGTGGTTGTTAGTGGTAGATGAACTACTGACAAACCTAGAATCACAAGGGTTCGAAATAATAGGATTTGCTGATGATATTGTTATAATAGTCCGAGGTAGACTACACGATTCAATGGTGTATTACAGAAGGATTAGACATAAATCCTCAAAAAACGCATATTATTCACATTTACCAAAAGAAGAAAATTGGTAATTTCTGGACTTCATATGAAAGGAACTTTAATGGCTCTTTCTACAGAAGTTAAGTAACTAGGAATTATTTTAGATTGTAAATTAAACTGGAATTCACACCTGAAACAAATCATAGATAAAGCAACAAATGCGCTATGGTTAAGTAAACGTACTTTTGGTAATAAATGGGGTCTGAGGCCGATCATGATGCACTGGATATATACGACCATCATTAGACCCAGAATAACACATGCTTCTTTAGTGTGGTGGACCAAAACTAAGGAAAAATGCGCAGCGCCCCCACAAAAGCTTTAGATGCGATTCTAAATCTTCTTCCACTACACCAGTTCATTCAATTAGAAGCCGAAAAAAGTGCTCTTCGATTTCAACAATGGAAACCTCTTCTTAGTGGTGACATCAAAGGACATTTAAGCATCTTAAATGATATCAAAATTAGATAGACTCAAACTCAAATCTCAATCAATACGCTCTCCCGTGAGAGAAAACTCATTAGAAATCTGATTCGCAAATCTCACGCTTGAGATTTTGATGCAAAATCACTCAATCAACTCAAACCGTATAAAATTATTCAGTCGCAAAACCCGTCAAAAACTCGTGAAACCCGAATGTTGTTGTTTACGCTAGAAAGGATTACTATAATTTTACCAGACTAACAAGAAATTATTGCCATGTGGGAGTAAACTGTGGAAATACGAGACAATGAGACAAAAAGGTGAGCCAGCTCATGCATGATTTTTTGACTGCTGAGTTGCGTGATTAACAACTCACGCATGAAAAATCTCTAGCGTGAGTTATGAGAAATTGAGTTTTTCACAACACTGTTGACTTTCTCTAATCTCTTTTTTAAATAATCACTCAAAAATTTCCATATTGCGAGAAATGAGTGAAAAACGTTTTTGAATTCGTTCAACCACCCCCTGATAGAAATCCTGGCTACCCCTTGTTCTATATATCTTTGAATGCAAACCCAAAATGCGTATCCCAGCGTAAATAGCAAATGAAATTAGACATGACTCGAAATGGCTCTGTGAAACAAAGTTCTGCCGGGGAAGGTTTATCAAAGCATGGGTGTATCATATTATCACAACAAATTAACATCAATAGCTATTTTCGAGTCCATTTGTTCAGCGGGATACCCTTCCAAGCCATTTCAAATTCAGAGGGGTAGGTGAATCCATTAAAAGTTATGCTGTTAATGTTTATCACTGTGTTTACTAGCTTCAATATTGTACGATATGGCCGACGAGACTCCGATACACGAGCAAAGTTACGGTTGTCAGTAGCAATTGAAATGGTTGACTGACTGCTACTAATGCACAGTCGTATGAGGAAAAAGCTTTTACAAACGGTTCATGGCAAAAAGTATGCCATACAGATAACTATATAGTAAATGACTAACAGCCATCCTTTGCGTAAAGTTTATATATTTTTGCTACTTAGACAGCATAACACAGATTATCAACTTCAAACAAACATCAAGTTTTGAGGTTTTTTTTTAATTTGTTTGTTTGCTTGATTTACCATAACGATTGGCCAGCCCGCCGGTGCTGAATACGAACAGCGAGGTTCCCCAAATTTGTTGAACAAAATGTGAAACAGACTAGATTAAACAATTGGTCCGTACTACCAACCGTAGTATTGTAACATACTATGTAATATACTTGGCCCAAATTATCCCAATCGCTACTGCAGAGGAACGCCCGATCCGATGAGGGAAAAGAATGAGAAGAAGCATAGAATTTTTATGGTTGGCACTCTGGTGCTGCCTCTCCACCACTAGGATGCAGCAGCGTTAGATTTTCAGCATGGTTTCGAGAACTGAATTGCAGGTCGTTTTAATGAATCACGCCAGAGCGCAGTCATTCGGGGTGAGCGAATTTGTAATAAGGGTAATTTCCGGATTAGTATAATGGTAATGATTGGGATATATTGGTCGGAATGAAATTGAATCCATTGAATAAAGTCAACGGGGTTAAAAGCATGACCGGAAAACGCATTTCTGGGATTTTTTGTTTTCAGAAGAATATAAATATGTTATGTGATTGATAACACCGATGTAAGGGACCAGTACTTTCAACTTGGATGATATAAAAATATGATTTACTTCCACATTTATATAAACGTGTTGGTCTGAATTTAAAGCTGTTTGGATTTCATACCATGTGCTTTGGGGTAGTCGAGTGCAGTTCGCCTCCAAGCGCCGGGGTCTTTCAAGGGGCTCCGCAGCTTTATAATTGAAGCGCCTATCTAGCGAATAGAGAGTCGTGGGTTCGATCTCCACCGGAGTACGTGGTTTCTCTTCGTAATTTCTGCACATTTGACATCATTATTTAAATCATATATATTTTCATTAAATGTTTACATGTTAATTGGTTTCATATGTTAAGAGATTGACCGAGAGGTCCTTCAGCTTTGAGCTGCAATTTGTTTTTAAAAGTATTCAGGTTATTGTGGTTTTACCCTAGTTATTTGTTTAACCTTATGGGCTCTGGTAGTTTTTAAAAAGTACAATTTTTTATTCTAACTTCTATTTACAAGACTACTAAAAATTTGATGAACGAGGTCCCGGATGACCTGCTGGCCAGATTGTTGGCAACGAGCGCTGTATATCTATCGATCGAGTCACCAAAGCGCTCATCGATTGTTTTTATCAGGTCCAGACGGTGGACCTCAGTTGTTCTCATTCTCGGAGGACTGTTGAGAATTATCCGAAAGAATTTATTCTGGGTCCTTTGGAGCTTCAGATGGTGGGGTTCGGCTCAGCTTTCCCAGATTGGAACACCATTTTCAATGACCGGAAGAATTATCTGTTTGTACACAGCAAGCTTGTTCTTCAGAGACAAGGTTGGCTTTCGGTTGATTAGTGGGTAAAGTGCTTTAAGCAAGATATTGCATTTGGTGACTAATTTGTCAACCGGTTGCCTGAAGAGAAGCTTGCTGTCTAACGTTAAACTAAGGTAGTCGGCCACATCAGACCATTCCACCGTTAATCCACCGAGAGTGATTTTACAATCCTCAGCCGGAACAAGTTGGGATTGGGAATAGGGGAAGAGAATTACCTGGGTCTTCGCCGCGTTGATACAGATCTTCCAGCTGTTCAAGTAATCTGACAAGACATTCGGGCCTCTCTGGAGTAGAGATGTTAACGCTCTCGTGTATCTACCGCTGTAGACGACTGAGGTGTCGTCAGCGAACAGCGATAGAGAGCCGCCTTCAAGGAGTTGAGGCATGTCCGAAGTGAACAGGTTGTATAGTAGGGGACCTAAAATACTTTCCTGTGGAACACCTGCGGGGATGTTGATTATTATTATTATTGTCTTTATTAACGAGGCTTTCAGCCCTTGGCTGGTTCACCTCGAACAGGGGATTTTGAGTGGGTCTGAGTTGACTCCATTGAGGGAAACCCTGAATGTCCTGTCAGAAAGATAGTTTTTGATGATTTTCACCAAGTAGGTAGAAAGATTGTATCGGTACAGCTTGTACACCAGGCCATTGTGGGACTTGTTCCGCCTGAAGATGTTGGTTACTCGAGTCAATTGGTGCACGGTTAAACAACTGCCGTCTGTTGTTCGCTTTTTCGAAAAGCTATGATAACCCTGAAAGAAGGTTGATGGGGCGATAGCTTTTGGAGGAAGAAGGATTCTTCCCAGGTTTGCTGTCCATTTATTACGTAAAACCGATTTGCTGACGGTTTTTAGGAGGTCCCCCATAATAAGATTTTTTGTATGAAAATTAAAAATATTTTGTATGGCGCGTAAGAAATCTCAAACCTCCCCCTCTCTCCATAAACCCTTACGTAATTAATGGACGACCCCTTTCATGATGGGGATGACTTTTGCAGTCTTCCACGACGAGGGGAAGTAGCTGATTGAAAATCAGTGCCAGATGTTCATAGAACTGGAGAACTCAATTGCTTGAGCTCCAAGTTCAGAATGTTGTCGAAATCTGAGGCCTTCATGTTTTTTGATGTTTAGGCATAGGCCAGCCATTCGTCAGCAGTGGTCTCCATCTCCTTCGAGAAGTCTTTGGAAGATCGGTGTAGGTTAGCTGCATGTTCAGAGCCAGCAGCTTCATGTGGGCTAGGAATGTTTTGCCATAGATTGTGTGAGCTGACGAAATGCCGACCTATCAGGCGATCCTTAGAATCAGCGTTGTATAGTGGGATAAACGGTGTAATTGGCCTTGGTTTGCTTTTCAAAATTTTGGTCATCTTCCAGAATGGTCTCGCACAACCTGGGAGAGAGCGAATTTTGTTAGAAAAGTCTTCGTTTCTAAGGTTCACCATTCTGGCCTTGATAATTTTTGATATGCGATTAACTTCGCTTTTTAACTTAGGCATACCAGTGCGTTGGTACTGCCAACGTTTGGTGTTTCGCAAACGAATGAGTTCTTTGGTAACTCAATCGATAGAAAGGGTGTTGCTCACCTGACCAGATGTTGGTACATGCTGCTCTCGGGCCACGGAATTGGCCTCTTCGATACTGTGCAGCTGCCGATCGATGTCTTCAATGGACGCCAGGGGAGCCTCGTATCCGATATTGGCGTAGACACACCGCTTGAACCGACCCAAGTCGACACGGTGGTAGTTGCGTCGGGTGACTCGATGCCGGTTCATCAGTGAACCAACTTCCGCCACCACCGGGTAGTGGTCCGAGCTGAGGTCCTGATGAACGACCGACTGGAAGATCTTGCCGTACATGTTGGTTAAGAAGACATCGATGGTAGAGTGGGCCCCGGACCGGCTTAGGTGGGTGGGCGCATTCGGGCTCAGGATACTGTAGTGGCTTTCCTTCATGTCCTATTGTAGGATGAGGCCAAATCTGTTCCGCCGGTTGTTTTCCCATGCCTCGTGCCTTGCGTTCAGGTCGCCAGACAGGATGAACTGCCCCTGCCGCCAAGTCAGGTTGATGAGGTCTTGTTTTAGGGCCACCGATGTTCCGTCGTTGATGGTAGTTTGTTTCGGGCAGTACGCCGCGATGATTTTGATTGGGCCGATGGAGGTTTCCACCAGAACACCAACGGCATCGATCAATTGCATCTGGAAGCTCGGCAACAAGGTGCAGTTTATGTTATTCAGCAAGGCAATCGCAACGTCTCCTCGTTCTGTCGCACCGGTCAAACCTTACGAGCCAGAAGTCGGGGATGAAGACGTTAACTTCCGGTTTGAGCTGCATCTCCGTAATTACGGCTACATCGATGCCTACCTGAGCTAGGAAGGCGGACAGTTCCCGGATGTTGCTCCTTAAGTCCTACGGGTCGCCGGTTGGGAAACTCCCTGGTTGGGCCAGCTGCGACTACCGCAAAGCGTCGCTAGACGGATGGCGGTTGACACACTTCGGCTTCGCGCTCTCGTCCATCGGGGTTGCGTGACCACCATCTGGAAGAGTTGCCGGATATTCGCAACATCCGCCATTGTAGCGGAGCCCTTTTAGAGATGCAGCAGGTACAGCTGATCTCGCCGAGTGCTTCCTGGTTCCCTCCTGATGGGGAACACTTTCTGGGGCTTCAGCTTGGTCAGCCTCAGCTCGTTGATGGTTTCTTCCGGGGCGTGTTCCGGCAAGTCGCGAAGGAGCACCTTGAAAGGCTTGCTGCCGGGAGCATCGTGGATTTAATACTCCCGACGCCTTTCCGATGGGTGCTGGCTCACCTCCTGGTAATCAGCGCTGGTGGTGCAGAGGATCTTCATGCCGGTACTACACAGCTTGGAGAGCGGGAAAATTTGCTTGGCGCAAGCTCGCTCCGAAGCACGGCAAAATCCTTTCCCACTGCAAAAATCGGCGGGATTTTTGCAGCGTGGGCTCGAGAGGGGTTCGGGTCTACTGGTAGCAGAAAACTTGTTTCTCGCCAGCAGTCTGGCATTCGGATCAGTTAGTTCGCTTCGTCCTTTCGTGACCGTTTAGAGCCACTGGGTTGCTGATTATCGATGGACGAGGAGCCATGTTGGTTGGAGATGGACATCGCCTTCTGCTGGAGGTTGCGACCCATTGCAGCAACTGCTATGGGTCGCTGATTGCTGGCTGTTGGTTGTTGCAACAACGTTAGATGAGTTGCAACACCGATGAGGTGGACAAGCGTGGGAGACAGATCGCAGCGACGCGGAATGGCTTGGCACTACAGTGCACAACGCGAAAACTGATAAACGATTTCAATCACGCAACTAACATTTCCGTTCAGATTGACTGTCGGACGCAGCGCAGAATGATGATCTGATGATGATGATGATGATCGCACATTTCGTGTAAATGTACACTTCAAAATCTTACAACAACAAAATGAAAATGAAAGACTAATCTCTTGTGTTATTGAAACCAGAGTGGTTTTAGATAAGAGTGGCGTCAATTGCGGCAAACTGTCATTTCCATACAAATCCGCGCTCCAATTGAGCGGAGACCTGTCAAAACTGGATCATGACGTCACTCTTGTTTACAGGCACTCTAATTGAAACAATATAAAAGACTTGAAACATTTCTGGGGAAAATTTCCAGAAATGATCCAATTGATTGAACGTGATGAAAAAATTGCGAATGAAAATCAACCGGCGCTCCAAGAGGAATTACTGGCGCAATTGTTGTAGTTTGAAGAATCATTTCGAGGCACCCTGTGTGGATTTTAAGGAATATTTTGAGTTTTTCCTAGGAAAAATTTTCGATGGTTTTCTAGAGAAAAAAATGTATTGTACTCTTATATATTCTGGCAATATATTGTAAGGAATTTTAGTTGATTATGGTCTTCTTACTGGTCAGCTACTTCTAATAGAAAATGTTTCAACTATTAACTGGACCCATTTTTTGTGCCCTCACTCAATATATGACAATGAGAAGGCGAACTCCCTTTTAAAGATGGGCTCATAGGAAGGTTATATATACGAAGGAAGTTTTTTTTTATTTAGTACGCCAAAGTGCTCTTCAAAATATTGCTCAGTGGTACAAATAGTTTATACTTTAAAAAAAATTATAACATTTTTCACTATTTTTCTCAACAAATGCACTAGATACATATGTTTCCCTATTTAATATACAAGCTGCACATGTTGATATTCATCCATTTCTCATCGTTTTCGAGATCAACAATGATAAGTCTATGAGGAAAGCTGAACGGGAAAGCTCGAATAATATGTGTTTTCCAGTTCCCCGATGCCCACCCAGACACAGCATTCTTTCGAAAACAACAATTGAAAGTATAATTCAGTTTTAAAAAGTTTTTCCTCTCATTCTCGGTTCATTGCAGGTTGGCTTGGAGCCCTCTCGACGGCGGTGGCCCTCTTCATCTCGCCCATCACGATAGCGGTGTGCAAACGGAAGTCCACTCGACTGACGGCGGTTATTGGAGGGCTGGTGACCGCTTTGGGGTGCCTCTTCACCTCGTTCGCCTCGCAGTTTCATCAACTTTTCTTTAGTTATGGTAAGTGGTTGGTTTTGGATACTGTTTGTCCGGTGAGTTATGATTTTGTGTATGTGGTTCCCAAATGGCAGCCAAAATAACGAGCTTTTAAAGAAAGGGAACACTCTGTTTTTTTTTTAAAAGAAGTCAAAAAAAATTAGACGCAAATCAAACTAGTAAAATGTAAATAAGCAATAAAAAATTAAAAAATAGCATTGAAAAAATTATACTTAGCAGTAAAAATATAAGTAAAAATATGCCATTCAAACAAAATAATAAAAATCCGATAAAAAACTAAAATTAAACACTTCAAAATATGAAAAAAATTGATGAAAAAATAAAAATAAGCACAAAACAATTGAAGTGTTATTTTTTATTTTTCTTTGGAAAATTTTCACTATTGTTCAGTATTGCTGGTTTTCAGTTTGTTTCTTCCATTTTTTTAAATGTTTAAATGCCATTTTGGAATATTTAATTGCTTGGAATTTTCAATTGGTAATTTTTACCCAATTGTTGTTTTTTTGAATTGTTCTCTGATTTGTCACTGATTATCCTTTTGCTATGATATGATAACAATTTTCCCGTTCTCCAACCGAAACTAGGTGCCGTTGTTGGGGTTGGAGTCGGTATGACACGGGACTGCTCAACGCTGATGGTGGCCCAGTATTTTAAAAGGCGACGGGAATTCGTGGAGATATTCATCGTATCCGGAAGTGGACTGGGAATCGCCGTTATGTCGACGTTCATCAAATCGGCAATCGACGCCATCGGGTGGCGTTTGGGACTGCAGGCTGTTACGGGGACTGTGTTCATAACGTTCATACTCGGAACGTGCTATCGAAGTGCATCCTTGTACCATCCTCAGAGGAGAGCAATCCTACATCTTAAGAACCAGAAGCGAAAAATTAAGGATAAGAATAAACACGACGATCGACCACCGTTTTTCGATTTCAGCACGCTGCGCAGCAAAACCGTAAGGATACTTCTGGTATCGACGGGAATAAGGTATGTAGAACTTGACAATATATGATTTGGATAATCTATTTTAATAACGTAACTTTTGTTTCAGTGCATTTGGAATCAATACGCCGATCTTTTACCTGGCTCACCAAGTGGAGCAGGACGGAATCAGCGACAAAGTGATGATACTCCAGGCGTACCTAGGGTTGGCCTGGACACTGGGCTGCGCAGCGTTTGGAATGCTAGTCGTTAGAAATAGTGTCGAATGTCGCATAGCGCGACAGTACTTGTGCCAAACCGCCACCTTCATGTGTGGGCTGTGTATCCTAGCTTTGACGGCGGTACATGGCAACTACCACGGATATGTGATGTTTGTGTGGATTTATGGCATTTTCTGCGGAGGATATCACTATTCTTTGAAAATGTACACCTACGAGAAGGTACGAGCGAGGAACTTTGCCCGAGCATGGGGTTTCGTGCAATTTTCTCAAGCGATACCCATTGCTCTGGGTGTACCTCTGTCTGGCTACATGAATGTCGGGGGATCAGGAAAGGCCGGCTACTACTTCAGCTCGGCATGTGCCCTGATCGGAAGCTTGATGATGTTCCTCATTGATCTGCACCGAAGAAACGTCTCTAGACATAAGCACACCCGGTAAGTTTATGTTTGTTTGATTTAATATAACTAAGTAATGCGGGTAAGGAGACATCTATTTTTACAAGGGAGAAATTTCAACTCAGACTCCTGAGAAAATAACTCAGGGAGTGTGGGGATGACGTCCCACCGACGACCCACTAAAACCAGCCCATGCATTGTATGTGATTAATTCTCACTGAATTGCTCAAGGGGTGTACAGAATGCACATACATTAGCCTTAGCCTCATAACATTTTCTCCCCGGAACTCCTCTTATGATATTTCTTCGGGGAGAGGCCGTTGCAAATAGCACTTGACACATGGGTTGAGAAAAGGTGAGTCGACAACCAGGAAGAAGTGTCCAACATTGCTCTAGTTGTCACAAGCCCCCACCTCACACTTTCTCGAGTCAAACGATGACTAAGACCGCCAGCTAAGGGTTGCGTGCTTTGCTGATAGTGCAACCTGGGTACTGTTGTCTTTCTGAATGCGCGGGTGCCAGATGGGAGCTTGGGATTACTGCCTTTTCCGAGCGAAACTCATCCATACAGCCGTATGGAATACCACCTTTAGCGCTTCCTCCGGGAGATGGCCAAGCGTCTGGTCCATCTGGTCAAATAGGACTATGAGGAGGGAGGCTGCTTCCGTCCTCATAAAAGCTTGGCAAGCCTTCATGTACGTTCGAAACTCGTCACCAACTTCGGTAAGCAGTAGGCTCAGATGTGACATTCCTTACTTACGCCGATCCGGCTCTGAACACAATCCCATGAAGGATTGCGTCAACCCTAGCATGGCCTTCATTTTCGCATAGACAACCATGGGAGTCGACTATATACAACGAGTGGAGTTAGCGGCTCGAAGGGGGGGGGGGCATCGAATGGAGCAAATAATCAATTTGGATGGAGAATCTAGTGGAGGAAACAAAGACGTGATAGTATTCGCAAGGAGCGGAAAGATGCATAGATCGGCAGTTATACAGACGGTCGCAGCCAACAGTAACAGATGCAGCACACCGAGCGAGCCCGGAAACCAGCGGGATGCAGGCTTCCTGAATCAAGTGTTCACACCAAAGTCTGCGAGTAGCACTGTTCAATACGACCGGCAGAATGAGAAGTCGGAGTTGTCGGAAGTAAAGAGGAAGGTCTATGAATTCGTCAAGACCAAAAACAATTACCACCTCAGGATCAAGCAGCTGGTCATGAGCATCAAGTCCTCCGTTAAAGCCGCAGAACGCAGACAAAAGGAACTGCGGATTAGAGCGGAAAAATCCGAAAAGGCATTGATCCCGGTGAATGCAACAGCCGTTTCACAGGCGACGCCTAGAAGCAATCCGACCACCCGCTCGGAAAAAAGAACGAGGGATACACCAGGAGAACAGGAAGATCCCAAAAACCAAGATAACGGCAGTGAATGGCGCACCATGAAAAGCCAGAAGGAGAAGAATGCATCACGCAAAAAGAGGGAGAGAAAGAAAAGGAACCGAAGAAGAGACGGTCACCTTGTGAGAGGTTCGAGAGGGCGATGCTCTTGTCATTGAGACAAGTGACAAAACAACCTACGCGGCGATTCTCAGGAGCGTGAGGGAGGATCCAGAGCTGAAGGAGCTGAGTGAAAACGTGGTGAAAACCAGGCGCACCCAGAAAGGAGATATGCTCTATCAACTCAAAAAAGATCTGTCGATCAAGAGTTTATCCTGCCGGGAGTTCGTCACGAAGTTGCTGGGCAACGAGGCAAGTGTGAGAGCCTTATTCCAGGATGCAGTGATCGAATGTAGAGAACTGGACGAGATCACAACAGAAGACGACGTGAGGGGTGCACTGTTGCCTCAATGCAACCTGGAAGAAGCATCGCAGTCCATCCGGCTGAGGAAAGCGTAAGGTGGTATGCAAATAGCGACGATCCGATTACCAGTCGCAGCAGCCAAAGTCGAGCCTGTTAAGGTCAAGGTGGGATGGACGGTCTGCCCGCTGAAACTGATACCTTTGGAGACAAATTTGGTGGAGAGATGCTTTAGATGCATGGATTTTGGTCATCCGGCAATAAACTGCAAAAGCCCATTGTAGGAAATGTGGTGAAAAAGGTCACGTAGGGACTGTCAGAAGTCACCTAGGAGCATGTTATGTAAAGCGGAGGACGGTAACGCCCATACGACGGGTGGCTTCAAATGCCCCAAATATCCGAAGGCAAAGGCGGGGCAGTAATGATGATGAAGATGACGCAGGTGATGTTGGATGTGTTAATCGACAAGCTGATCGATTGAAACCGATAATCATCGGAGGAGACTTTAATGCTAGGGCCGTTGAGTGGGGTAGCAGACTGACGAACTCAATAATATTATATTCGTACAAAATCGACCCTTCCAGAGCCCCTCCTGGCTACACCATTGGTCTATCACCCGAAAGGCTTTAAGGTTTTTCATATTTCGACATGTAGAATCTAACAAAAACAGTCCGGTTAAAAACCCCGTGTAACACCATCGTGACCTTCCCTTGTCACCCTTGTCAGCACCCTCCGTGCAGCTTGCTTGAGAGCCAGAAGACGCGTGCATAGAGCTAGATCGGAAGCCAGCATGGAAGAGCGTAAAGCGACCTACCGACTTGCCAGAGCCGTGTTCAAACGGGAGATAGCGACGAGGAAATCGAACTGCTACAAATAGTTGAGCCGGCAAATCCCTGGGGCAATGCCTATCGAGTTGTGATAGCGAAAATTGAGGGCCTAGTAACACCAGCTGAAATGTGCCCCGACAAACTAAAGTTGATAATGAACGATCTATTTCTTACGCATGCTCCCACCGCGTGGCCGCTCACACTGTACGCTGACGTAGATGACTAAAATGCCGGTATCTAAGTTTCTAACGCCGAGCTGATAACGGTTGCGAAAGGATTGAAGCTGAAGCTCCCGGACCAGATGGTATCCCTAATGTAGCGCTAAGGGCAGCAATCTCGGGGTTTCCCAATATACTTAGGACAGCGTTGCAGATGTGTCTAGCGGAAGGCTGCTTCCCAGACAGCTGGAAAGTGCAGAAGTTGGTGTTGCTGCCAAAACCGGAAAAATTGCCAGGAGATCCTACTTCATATATACCAATATGCTTGCTGGATACTCATGGTAAACCTCTAGAGAAAATCATCCTCGCCAGGCAGAAGATCTACACGGAAAGCAAGAACGGATTGTCGAAAAGGCAGTTCGGATTCCGTAAAAAAGACCCCGACGGTGCATGCTATTCGGGCAGTCGTTGCGTGCGCGGAGAAAGCGTCCAAGCAGAAGACGAGAAGAAATCAATAGTTGTTAAGAACGCGTTCAACAGTGCCAGTTGAGAGACTATCGCCGCCGCCCTACACAAAATGCGGGTCCCCAAATATCTGTGTAAAGTTCTGCAAAACTACTTTCAGAACCGGATACTGGTTTACGACACACACCAGGGACGGATGTCAACCAAAGTAACGGAGGGAGTTCCACAGTGTTGGACCAGATATAGATCCCTGTGGAACTCCCGCACGATTGAGTGTAAAATCCTGAACAATGCCGAATGGAGTCGAGATCGTCAGTTTTGCAGATGACGTCATTTTTGCTGGCGAGACTGCGGAGGTAAAGATGTTGACGGCGGAATCGTTAGACATCATTGAATCGTGGATGACTGCAGTTGGCTCATCACAAAACGGAGGTGGTGCTGGTCAGCAACTGCAAGACGGTTCAACAGTACGAAATCAACGTCGAAAAACACGCATTTTCATCGAAGCGTTCTCTAAAGCACCGTGGAGTAAAGCTTGACGACAGGCTAAACTTCAACAGACACGTAGACTATGGCTGCGAAAAGGCAGCGAAAGCAGCTAACACATTGAGATATGGAGTCCCGGTTTGGGTTGCAGCGTTAAGAGAAGCTGGCAGGTACTTTCCGGCACATGGCTATTTCGGTGGCAAGTGCCTACCGCACTATATCGTCGGAGGCAGTGTGCGTTATCGCCGGATTGATTGCCATCTGCATCACTCTGGCCGAGGACATACCAGCAAAGGAACACTAGGAATGTGAGGAATACCATCAGATTGGATACAATGGTCGAGTGGCAACAGAAGTGCAATAACTCTGAAAAAGGAAGGTGGACACACAGGCTCATTCCTAACGGCAGGCTCATTTCTGCGGCAGACAATCCCTTCAATAAAAAGTAATTCAATTCAGTCCTAACGTGTCGGTGTGGACGATCAGAAAACATGGAGAAGTTAATTTCTTCCTGAACCAGTTTTTGTCAGGCCATGGATGGCTCCAAAAATATCTGCACAGATTCGGACACGCAGAGACTCCACATTGTCCGGCCTGTCCAAATAGACACAGGAGCATGTTATATTCGACTGCCCTCGATTCAGGGATATACGAAGCAAGATGATGTCAGAAACCGCAAGCGTCCTAAATCCGGATAACATCGTGCAGATCATGTGCCAGCATGAAAGCACTTGGAATGTAGTGAACAGAGCGATAACGCAGATTATGTCGTCACTGCAAGGAAGATGACGTGAAGACCGGGCCGCGATCGAAGTGGGCTAGATTCTCCGTAGGGAACTAGATCGAGTAGAGCAGGCGTAGCGTGGTATCGGTAATAAGTCGTCTGGGCATCTGCCAACGGGGGGTGGGAAATTTCGCATAAAAACGTTTCCCATAAGGACGATTCGCATAAGGACGTTTGGCATAATGGACATTTGGCATAATTAGAATTATATGCCTTTCTTTATGCGAAACATCTATTATGCCATACGTCCGTCAGCCAAATGTCCCTATGCGAAATGTCTTTATGCGAAATCGGTCGACCAGAAGCCATTTCTTTGTCTTGTTAAGCGAGAGACATTATTCGGTTTTTAATTAACTTTCATTACTTCTTAGTGTACAAGTACTCCATGTCTAAAATTATCTCTTTATCCACCAGGGCCAATGGCACTCGACAGCTGTGCGTATCGGAAACGTGTCCCCAGCGACGGAAACTCTCATTTTCACAAGAACCAGACAATGAACCAGGCATCATCACTGGCAACACAGCAATGATGATAGGTCCGGAGCTGTTGATACCGCAGCTGAGCGACGGTATTGCCGAACCGGTTAACGGTCTAGACAAACCTGAACTGACCTGTATCTCCGAGGAAGGTATCGCCGACATGGACCTCCCGGATAACCTTTTGGATGATCTAGACTACGTAGGGGATTGTATTACATCGTGTAATAAGGTGGGTTTTGTGAATGCTTGATAAAAAGCAGACTGTTATCATTAATTTCTTACTTATTCTAGGTTGAAAACTACTTAATGCTAAGCGAATTTGAAAACAATCTAAGTGCCGAAGTTCCTATTCTGCTGGACAAGCGAGGCCGGAAGCTATCGCTGTCCAAAACTAAAGCTCTGCTCGCCAGTCAACTTAACTTCCAACACCATCCCGATTGTGCCATGGAACAGCAGGGCAACATTACACTTGGACCTATTTCGCCAATCATCGAACACGACGATTCCTCGGATAGGGATCAACAAAGCCATCACCATCATCATCAGAACCAACAATCCGACATGGGCGGCCATGGGAAAACGTCGGTCAAGAATGATAATCACAGTAACGGTGGAAAACACTGCCGACTAAGTCATAAATGGCGCCCAACACAGCAAACCGGTACGTTTCTTAGCAACCGAGTTATATCTGTGATCGACGAAGCATCCGTGTAGATAGCAAGGGTTTGAAGGAGGGTCGCATTTTTCATTAGGCATCATTTGTTAAATCGTTTATATTCGAATTTTGTTTTAATAGGGTTAAATTTATGTAATAAATTTTAACACGAATGAAATCTGGGACTGAATAGGTTTAAATCGTACCTGATGTGATTGAAATTAGGAAAAGGCAGTTTCTAACACATTTGAAGAGATTGGAAAAAATGTAACAATACGCTTAGCTGAATATAAAAGATGAAGAGGCGAAATGCACAAAAGTAGTATGCTATTCAAACCCTTGCTTATCTTTGCATGCACTGTAAAATAAAACCTAAGTCGATCAACTGAACGACCAACTACCTACCAAATTTGAACTATCACTGCCTAAACTATAATGAAACAGAAAGTCATTTATTGCATTTAATGGCAAACCTCAAACAAAACGATAACTATCCCCTTCTATTCTCTACTTCATATTAAATATAGTCAATGAATTTTATAAAGAATCAACATCAATGCTTTTGTAAATAATAAAAATATTTGAACAAAGTCCATAAATATGTGACATTGCAACCTTTTATGCCACAATCCTTGCTTGTAAAGCATTTGGCACAGTATGTTAACTGCGAAGCAAAAGGTGTATATTCATGTACATTTTTGAATAAGTAGCAAGTGAAACTCAACGATGACACAAAATATTTCAATTATACAAAAGAAATTGGAATTCTGTTGAATCAGGAGGATAATGGATGTCCTCTAGTTTAAAACAGTTTTCTACATAAATATGTACTCCAGATAGACATATTTATAAGTATTTATTACTATATACGATATACAGCCTAAATTGTAAAATTCATAAACAACTAGCAAAACTCAGAAAACAATAAAGTAGACAAGTGTTTAGTAAAACTTGATTTAAGAAATATAATTTTATTTCATCCGAAACTACCTCTTTCTAGTTCTAGTCAAAAATGCTCAAATTATATAAAAATATGTTCTTTGGCGGCTCCAGTATCCAGAAAGCCGTTAAGATTGGAAGGGTACAATAGGCATTGTCATCAAAGCAGCGTACGATTCAGTGAAAAGAAATGAGCTGTAACAGTTAATGTCTGAACATGCTTCTACGGCAAAATTAGTTAGGCTGGTGCAACGCTGGATGGTACGAAATCAAGTGTTTGGATTGCAGACGAGGTGTCAACTTCGTTTGTGACATTAGACGGATTGAAGCAAGAAGCACTTTCGAATATACTGTTCAACATTGCTCTCGAAAATAGCATTAAGAGATCGACGTGCAGAGAATCGAGCCCCTAAAAAGGGAGACAGCGAGAATATACCTGACCATTATTTGTACCAAAACGAAGTACATGGTTGCAAATAGAGATATTGATAGGCCTGGTCTATAAGGTTTGAATAGAACATGGGACAAGTAAATAAGCATAGAAGGGCAGTAGTGATATTGGCGAGAAGGAAGAGTTCGATAGGTATGTGTTCGACCCAGGCCCATGGCAAGGGACGACTTCTAGCGTAGCCAATATATCGATGTGTTTACCAATTTTCGGTAAATGTAATCGAGAGTGCAATCATAATGCGAAGTTTTGTTTAATGTTTATGATCCGTAATCAAACCAGCGTCGCAATAAAATGACTGATTGCTTGCTTGGATGCTTGCAGGATGCCTATGAATATTTGCTCTCCTTCCAAACCCATCGAAATATTGAATGTGTTTCAACTTTTTGGCACATTATTAGCTGATTTAACGATAGCAAAGATTGATAACCAAACCATAACAAACAATTAAACAAAGCAATGGTCTTTATTTTCACAGTTGTCACAACTGACAGTGGGCGATATTCACTTATTGCCCGGGACATCCTGGCTACGAAGAGCACTGTGTATTTATATATGGGTGTCTAGGGCCTGGTTTGACCGAAATCACGAATTATATTAAGTGTATAAAGATGGAAATATTGCAGTTTTAGAGATAGCTTTCCGTTTTACGGTTGAACAGAAAGCTACCGCAACTGTCACATAACTGATTTTTACCAAGCATCATTGATCGGCTGCGATTATACCTTGGAAACCAATACCAATACCAATGATACAATAATTTTCAAGCCTACGGTAGAACTTTGACAGGTGTGGTAGAATTTGGCGACTACCGCAGAACGGAAAATGTACAAAAGAACTGCAATGATAATAAGCGTGTAAATTACGCAGATTACAGTGGGCTGGTCACTTGCAAAAATAATATTTAGCAGGGAATAAGACAGAAGTGGGCAACCTCGTGGTAGGCCACGAATACACTGGCTGTTCGCAGTGAAAGAGGACTCACACAATCAGGGCAACTGGAGAAGTTTCGCCCAAGATCGACAAAGACCGTGTTGTAGGTCAGCAATGATGGAGCTCTGCAATAACGTCACCGCATGCATTAAAGTTTCCAGCGATGAGTATCCGCCTTTGTCTGATCAAATTGACGGTTATCTTTTAGTCCTGGTCATCCCTGGACGATTGCCCGCTATCGTCTGTACCTTTGGCCAGGTAAAATTTTGATCGACTTTTTTTATTTCGTTGTTCAGAGTGCGCCGCCATGAACCTTTGGGACCTGTGTCTGCCCCTGCTACGATGTCCTGCTGGGTTCCAGTCTAACGCCTTCTTACAGATTTAGTTTCCGCCCCTTCGTAGAGTGTGATCGACCCACCTCCACTTTCGTTCCCGGATTTCTATTGTTATCGGCTTCTGGTGGCATCGGCGATGCAGCTAAACATTGGAGATCCAGTTTCGAGGCTACCAAGCGCGAATATACCGCAGGCATCCTACACCTATGTCGATCCTGGGGCGAATCCCCGGAGAAATTCCTGCAGCAATTCCCCGGAGGTATTCCTGCAGTAAATCCCGAATGAATGTCTGAAAGAAATTCCTGAAGAAAATCCTCGGAATAAATGTTGGGGGATATCCCTGAAGGAATCGTTGAAATCCCCAGAGGACTTCCTGGAGGAAAGCTCCGGAGAAATTCCTGGTGGAATCTCCAAAGAGCTTTCCGGAGAAATTCCTGTTCTAAATTCTCTGAAAAATTCCCTAAAGAATTTCTGGAGAAAATCCACAGATGATTGAATCTTTGGAAATGCTTCTAGATTTAATCCCCGCAAGAATTTTTAGATGAAATTTCGAAGGAATTGCTGTTGGAACTCCGGAAAAACTCTCCTTCTGGAATTACTCGGATAATTCCCCTAGATTTCCTCCGGGAAATTTCTCACGAGTTTCTCCTAGAATTTCTTCAGAGTTCCCTGGAATTCTCCAGAAATTCCTTACTTCCAAAAACTCTACTGGAGCTCCATCAGAAATTGCTGCTGTTCTTCTATAACTTCCTCCGAAGTTCCTTCGGATTTCCTTTATAAAGTTACTTAAGTTTTTTGTTAAGACATCCTCCAGAAATTGTTTTATAGTTCCTCCGGGATATCCTTATATATGCCTCATGGTTCCTCCAGAAATTCCTCGGGAGTTCCTCCAGTAATTTCTTCGTAGTTTCTCCAGATAATTCTTCCTGTGTTTCTCCATGAATTCCTCTGAAGTTTCTCTGAATGTTTCTTCAGACTTCCTCCGGGAAATACTCCCAGACTTCCTCCGGAAATTCTTCACAGTTTTTTATGGAGTCCCTTCATCATTTCCTCCGAAGTACAGCTCCACCGGAAATGTCATAGCAGTTCTTCCAGTAGTCTCCGGAGCTCCAACGAGAATAGCTGCGGAGCTCTGTAGGAAATTCTTTCTAAGCTCCGCCACGAATTCTATCGAGATTCATACGGGAATTTTTTTTCCAGTTCATCTGTGTACTCCTTCAGAGTTCCTTTGAAATTCTTCATTTTTAATCAATGGATCAGTGCACGAGTTCACTAATTTGACGTTTGAGCGGTGCCAAATTCACTGGTTACCATGGCCAGATAAATAATACGGCACCGCTCAAACGTCAAATAGTGAACTCGTGCACTGGTCCATTCTGCTGTTTAATTCACTTTGGACCAATGCACGAGTTCACTCGTTGACGTTTGAGCGGTGCCGTGTTATCTATGTGACCATAGCTGTGATGTTGAATGCACCCAAATGGCTTTGGTGAGTGAATTTGACGGATAGCTGACAATTTTTGTCGCATAGGAAATTAGTGAACTCATGCAAAGGGCCATGAACCGAGTTCACTATTTGACTTTTGAGCGGTGCCGTATTATTTACGTGACCATGGCAACGAGTAAATTTGGCATCCCTCATTGGATTTTTTTTTTGTTTTTATTGATCACATTCGAAATGGATCGAAAAAAATACAACAACCGGTGCATGCGCATGCTGTTTAGTGTATTTTTACTGGTCTATTTAATTTTGACAGGTCCATTTTTGGTATAAATTTGGACCGGTGAAGTTGTCCTAAGGTTAGATATTAAGTAAAAACAAAATTATTTAATAATTTCAAAATATGAACTACCAGTATTGACGGACCTTGTATCGAAAGACATTGCTTTAACTTTGTCTTGAGCATTCCAAGTGATCAAGTGTTGGAAAACACATTCTGCGATCGCTTTACCAGTACTACTGCCTGTTGGTCTACTTTTTCATTGCCTTTGAGCGTCTTCATGATTTTTCCATCCCAATGAACGGTAAGGATATCGTTAGGTTTGAATGTCTCGATCACTTTTGCCGCCAATGTCTTGCGAGCTGCATTTTGCTTTCGTCTTATCGATATTACGTTGATGTAGGAGTTTCGAATATTAGCACCGAAAAATTTTGCTGCAGCAGCCAAAATAATCGTTGCATTCCTGTTACTAACTTTTGAAACATTCAAAGCTTTAGCCAATTCGTCAGCAATAACATTAGTAGGGTAACCAATATAATTTGGACCCCTATATATGTTGGACCCCCTTAGCGATTTTCCTGCAAATTTCCCAGTTCAAATCGAAAGACCAACTCAATTTGCATGCTAATTAGTAAGATAGCACTATTCCGCACTTGCATCATCCGTTTGTACAAAGAAAATGTGTTTATTTTATCTGAAATTAATTCAATTTAGTCGGTGCATTCATGCAACCGTTACACCACGTTACACACAGAAATTGAAGGCGTCAGAAATTTTTCAAATGTAAACAATTTTTTTTTCAAATTTCTGGACAAACAGCGTAGAATTTCTTCGGTTTTCCATTGTCGATCGATTGATTAGACTATGGGCAAGCATATTATACATCCAGTGTCATGGACTTTGTCGCCAAACGATAAAAAAAATACCGGGGGTCCAAAATATATACTTTGAGGGTCCAAAATGTATTGGTGTGTCCAAAATAATGAAAAACAGTGCTTCACAATTCAATTATTTTCGACGTTTTTTTGCATCCTACATGACCGTTTGGGCATTTTTATCTCGTAGAGGAAGTTTTTCTCTACATTTTGACATATTCTTTGACTTGGTTACGCTGTGAAATTAATTAATTAGGACACAAAACTAAAATCGCTTCCTCAGGGGGTCCAAAATACGACCGTTACCCTATTTCCTCGCCGCAGTTTCGGTACACTGACCTACTCTACATGTTCTAGAACGCAGCAGGCTTTGCCGCGAACGGTCGTGTTTTATTTTGCTCCGCGTGCTTTTTTTTCGTGTTCTCGTTTTTCGTGATTCCGCCGATATTAGCTGGTGCTACGCCATCCGAATTTTAGTACGAAAGTGAATCACCGAATGCCCCCGGAGTTAAAAGTTGAAATTCGTGTTTCTTGTGTAATGTTTTACGACCATTTACAACTGGTTAGTGAGTTTATTCCTAACAAAATTTGCTTTGAAATGCTGATTTGGGTTCTAGCGCCAGTAATTCGCCATCCAGTGTTGAATCGTGTTAAAAGCAGGCTTGGGAACTGTGACCACTATTTATAACAGTTCATCGATTCTGCCAGTCAACCAAAACACAAAGCAGCTGCAGCATCAATATCATCATGCGTTGCGCTGCCGACGGTTCACGCACTGCTTGAATGTTTTTGTCTCTCCACTCTGACCGTTTTCGGGCAGCCATCCCGAGGTGAATGATCGAGAAAAATGTTGAATAAGTCAATCGCTAATATTTCGCTTGTGTTTTCAACTAATTGAAATTTATTAGCGCTAATAGCAAGAGCACAATAATTCCATTGCGATACATATAAACAAGTTCAATTTTATGCTGCCTTTTTCGAGCAAAAATGCAAAACCCCGAAAACCGGAAAATCGTGTCATACTGTGCTCGAGTCATTTCGCATTCGGGTTTGAAAAAACGTTGGGAAGAAGAAGATTACAGTTTTGAAGAGCCGTGACTTTTTTTTGTTTTGAACGGTCATGGTTTGCTTTGGATTTTGATGATCGTGTAGAAAAATGTGAATGTCGAGGTGGTAAATGTTTGCGACAGTACATTTCCCATCCCTGGTTAAAAGTAATCGGTAATAGAACGCAAAAAGTCCGGTCATAAATCGCAAAAAGAAACAATTTAGATTTTTTCTTCGCTTAAAACTTACCATATTTTCTGTAAAAACCACCGATAATGGCTGCCTGATTTTCCAGAAACTGAATGTCTTATTGAAGGGCGTGCATAATGGACTCATTCTTAGTTCGCTTAATAACCTGGTGAATGGTAGCATTTTTCGGTGCCAAATCGAATATACCGTCTAATTGTGAAGAAAACTTCTTGACTTGGATGGAGTTATCTCGTCCATTCGATTTGAGAAGGCTTTTCCATTGCGAGTGTAATTTCTCCATGGATCGGATGGAATGTATTTCCTGCTGCAACGGAATACACGTCGTCATCCACAATTTAGTTCTGAGATTCTGTACTGCAATTCTTGCACTTTTTCTGATGGTACGTTTAAGCGTACGGTGTTGGTAAAAGAAAATACACAAAACCTCACACACTTTCGGGAAACTTCCTCCCACTAACTCTGAGTTTTCTACACCGATGTATTTGATTTAGAAATCTTTTATTTGCGAATGTGAAAAAGCTTCCTTGCCATTTTTAGCGGAAAAAATGAGCGCGTAAAACCGTCAACACTAACCATAATGCTTGCACTAATGTTGACACAATCAACTCCCGCTCTTTTATTTCTCTCACACTTTCTCTCCTTTTCTCTCTCGAACTGATGGAAATACTCTCCATTCATCCGTAGTCCGCCATCAGGTTCAAAACAGTCATTCAACGAAACTAACACAAGGGCCAAAAATGGGATTCTTAGAAGATGTTTGGTCAAATATCTCATTATAGAGTGGAGATATCGCAATTTAGTGGTGTTTTTTTTTGCTCTTAAGGGTTCTAAAATAATTTAAACAACCTAAAGCATACCAAATATGTTGAAAATTCGTTAAAATCGAAAAACTGCACTTATGCGGCCTCCACAAATTACGTAACGCTCTAGGGGGAGGGGGGAGTAGGCTCTAGCGTTACGGCTCATAAAAAAGTTTGATTTTTTTTCATACAAAAAGCGTTACGGAGGGGGGAGGGGGTCAAAAATTTCAAATTTAGCGTTACGTAATAAATGGACGCTGCCTTACGCCCTTTTTTCACAGGATGTTATTTTGATGCCGATGAGCATTTTCCACCTTGTAAATTTTGGCTAAGAAAGATTTTGGAATATAAGCCCTACCCTAAGTGCGATTCATAATTTGGCAAAACGGTTCCAATGTCCACCTTGGTAGTGCGTAACAACTGCATATAAGAGCACCAATCATTTTGACGACCACGAAAATTTTTCTAGGTTCGATGTATTTGATGGTCTATCTGGGTATCCGTGTTCAGGATTAGATAATGCCTGAACAAGTCTTCGGGGTCATACACAAATTATAGCACGATCCAAATTTCTCAAGAGGAACAAAAATAACTGTCGCACTCGCATATGGTCTTCGGGTTACAGGGCTATACTGCCCATAAAAGGCATAATTGTTCCAACAAACGCATAATTGTGAATAGGAAATCCAGCAAACATGGGACTGACATGCGTTTATGGGCAGTATATAAAGGTCAACTTCAACTCTACTATAACGAAGTGCATGGTTGCCGATAGAGAAAGAGGCAGTAGTAGTGGTACTGATACTGAGGAAGCGCTTGATGGAGATGTGTTTAAAGCCGATGAAGATTTTGTGTGCCTTGGAACACTTGTTTTTCTTTTTGGCATTACGTACCTACTGGGACAGAGTCTGCTTCTAAATTTGATGAATTATGTAGCGGTCGGTTGCTTCAGGAATACGCTGGCTACATGTGATACGATGGAGGAAGACCTGAGAACCGAAACTTTAGTAAAAGGAACCGAAAGACCGACGAAAATTTAGTAAAAAAGTAAATCAGTGAAAAAGGCATTCTTTTTTGTTCTCTTCGATCAGTTTTTCCTCCTAATATGTTGTATTAAATTATATTTCTCTTCCGTCCAAATTACCTCCGTTCTGCCTTACAACAACATTGACCTGTATTGATAACTGTTTGACTCTCCTATCCGGGAATCATACACAATCATTGTTTAGTTTTAGTGCTCAATTTTATATTACTTTAGTGGGACCTCATTTTTTTCTTCTAAATTTGCGATGCCAAATCTGAACGTGCACACTCATTTCAACCGAAACACTTTTGGTATGTAAAAAACTCAGTGCACATTACGTGGATCCGAAGATTGTGTGATCAAAATTTAAATTCGCACTACAATTTGGTTTTGCTTCTATGATTAACGTAGTTGCGACAAAAGAACTAAAAGTCAACGATAATTTGTAACATTAAAACGCAAACGTTATGAATCTATAACACAATAATGCTAGTTTTAGTTCGATGATTCATCTTGAACGTAATGTAGCCAGCGATTACGAGTTGTTTGCAGAACACAATTTGTCGGTGTGTAAGAACGTGAGAAAGAAACGACGCACTCATTTCTTTTGGTTATCCGTTTAAAGTATACCTTATGCTAGAACAACTGTCACGTTGCAATTTAACTAAACGGTATGGATTCGTTTGATGAATGTTCAAATGTGGGAGCTTGGGAACTCATTATTTTTTTAAGCGAAACAGAATGAGGAGCAAAAGTTATCTGTGCGTTTTCAAACCCCAATAATCGCAGTTGCGAAACTTGAGGATTGAGGAGCTTGGTTTCTAACATTGCGAGTTGAAAGTTCTCCATTTCTTTCGATTCTCATGTTCGGTGGGAAAACAAATCTTTCTTTACCTCGAAGCCTTCATTTTGGGATATCGTCTTTCGTGAGACCGAATGATATTTTCTATTATCGGTATGCATGTGCATATTAATAAGGCATTGAAAAAACGTTGAGTGTTGAAGGATTTGAAACCGAACCGAATAACATGAAATAATTGTAATATAGTTACTCAAACGCTCTATATGCAGGGCTGGTAGCGACTGAGTGTCTACAGTCTGTCCAGTGAATTTTACACATTGTTTTTTTTTTTCAATGTTTGAAGAAATGGATGAAATGTTGGAAAAATTCGTAGAAGAATGTTCGGAGGAACTTAATGAGGAATCCCTAGGCGTCCTTGAAGAATTCTTGTGGGGTTTCCAGGAAACATTCCAGGAAATTTCTTCGAAAACTCTGGAACAAACCTGGAGTTTTTGTGCTACGAGTCTGAGTAGTCGCGTATGAATCACTGAAAATTTTCCTGGAGCTTCAAGAATATTACGCCAGAATTCACTCAAGGAGAAAAAAAGTAGCCTTTAGAGACCATTTTTAATGAAACCTACCATTAGAAATGGAGACGTTCAAAGTCTCTGGAAAATACCTACTATCAGTCCTGCATATGCTTTAAGGTGCTTGAGAATAGAGTAGAAACCATTCATTTTAATAAAATAATAGGTACAGTAATGCACACTGCATAACATGCGAAGGGTTAAAATTACTGGTAATAAAAAACTGAATAAAGTAATACAAAAAAGTGCCCTAAAAATATGTCCTGTTCCATTCAGAAATTCAATCGAACATTGCCCGAAAAAAAAGTAATGATCCTATATCTGGTTGCTCAATTGCAAGAACTCATTTGAATCAAAGGACATCAACTTTGATAGCAACGCAGCAACACAATCTAGTTGCGATTTCTGAAAATGTCTCGTCGAATGCTACATTTGATCTCGTCGCTAGTTAAATATTGTATAAGGATTTAAGTTAATAAATCTCCTTTGCTGAACACTCTCTCTCTTTCTTACCCAATTACATTCGAGAACCCTTCTGCTGCAACACCTTGGCCCGGTCGTTGGATTCGTTCTCGCGGCCAATCAGTGTGTTGGCGCACTCTTTCGAAACCACACAAAGGAATTCTGCGTTCTCTTCGGCACCATAGTTGTACGACGTACCGATGTTGATGAGCTGCTCGAAGCGCCACCCATCGGACATGGTAGATACCATCTAGAACATTAAACATGAAAGAAACATTAACACACAAATCTCGAATATAAACAGCGGTTTCAGTCCAACCTGTGTCAGTTCGTTCTCCTGGCACTGCAAAACACGGTATACCCGTTTTTTGTCCGCTGCTGGTCGCTGTAAATTTAAACAAATCAAATTAGACAATCAGAACAACGTCTTGTTATTTTTTTATTAGTATCATTTCAATCATTACATCCATTCCTTAAACCTTGATGTTCTGTGTTAGACAACACTATCAGTTAACAACCATATTTTTTTTATCTAGCATGGATACTAGATACTTAACTTAACTATTCGAACTTAACTGTTGGAACATAAGTAACATTGAGTGCCTCTCTTTGTTTACTCTCTCTTTAATCAATAGTTTCTTCTTCTTTCTGGCGTTAGGTCCCAACTTGGACAAAGCCGCCTGATAAAGTTTTCTAATGAACACATCCACAGTTATTAAATTAGTTTTGTCGTCAAGTAGGGGTGATCGGGGCAATATGGGCCGCCTAAGGAAAACGTCATGGAATGCATAGAAAAACAGCAAAAAATATGGTTTAAATGCAAGTGACTTGTACTATAAAATGTAATCTTCCATGTTACGTCGATAAATAATGTTAACATCAACTTGCAAATTATTTCAAATTAAACAATTTGTGGCTCTCCTCTTCAAGATGATTGAGAAGATGTTCGCGATCTTTAAAGATTCCCGATAAAACGCGACAGTCTTTGTCTTTCTTTGCGATTAAGAAGGAAACCTTGATTCCCCTAATGGAGTTCAAGATTTCCTGCCTAAATCTTTGAAATTTGAAACTACTGACCACGAATGGCGACACCCTTTGCTTCCTCACTTGAAACGAAGGGCCTGTGCTAAAGGCTGCTTCGCAAATCGAAGAAAACTTGTCTAAAACATCGAACTGATTGCTCTTTTTGGTGTTATTTTAAACATCATCCATTTTACCCTTAGTAGCAAGCAGTTTTAATTCCCACCTTTTTGAAAGGAAGTTCAGACATTAACCCTCCCTTTTTTGTCGTAGCAACTATAATTAGACAATATTTGAATCTGTGTGCACAAAGAACAAAAGTAAGATATGCGCCTTTATCTTATCACTAGTTCGTCCACTAACCTGTTCTCTCCGAGCAATGCTGTCCTTCAGCAGTCCAATCAGATGCGTCACATTGTAGAACTCAGCTTCCTCGAGGACACCCTCCTCGGACAGACCGTCGTCTAGCACCAGCTTGCCATGTCGCAGATAATTCAGCACAGGCGCAAAGTATCGTGGGTCACGATCGATTAGATAAGCTCCCGTTTCATCCTGGAAAGACATGGAAACTCGATTACTTCCCATAAAACCAAGTGGGTAAGACTCGTAGGAAGTGTCCTACGCAAAAAAATACCGGTGTAGAACAACCCTTTGTCTTTGATTTTATATTGAAATTTCCATAGGTTTCTCACAATTCTCGCAGTATTTCTACACAATTCTCATAGAATTCTTAAAGGTTTCGCACATACTTCCCAGAGAATTTCACATAACACTTTTTTCTAATTATTTGCCACATAACTCTTACGGTTTTCCCTCCGAACTCTCACCAGATCATCTCAGAATGTCCAGATTTCCGTAAGACATTCACTAGAATCCCGGGATTTCAGTAAGATTCCCAATGCATTTTCAAACGATTTGCTAACTATTTTCGCAGAATTGTCCCAACATTCCCAGGTACCATTGATAGCTAAATAACAGTTTATTTAACTGAAAAGATGCTGATAAACAGTGGGCCGTATGAATAAAATGTAGTAAAGTTGAGTTTACTACATTCTCGGTAGTAAACGCTATATGTGGAACACTAGTGGAACATGTTTGTGTCATTTTCCTTTCTACACCTTTCGAACATACTACAAACAACGCATTGCTATGAATAAAGGTAGCAATTACTACAAAGCTACTGGTAGTTAGCTTCAGAGGTTGCTACACATGCTTTGAGATTGCGACATTGAATGGAATAATTTACTTTTGAGTAAACATCATGGGAAAACGATATGAGCTTTGATATTTCGGAAGGTATTTTGAGTTTTGCTTAGGAATTCTGAGGTTACGAAAACATTCGCCCTGCCAATTCTGAGATTCCGGTAAGATTACCGGCAGTAGCAATTTGTAATAACCGTGTGAATTATGGCATTACGATAATTATGTTATTTTCTAGGAATTTTAGGATGTCGGTAAGAATTCAGATATTTATAATGTCATTTTGAATTTTAAGTGTAAATTCTGTCATGTCAGATTTTTTTGGAATTCCGGAATTCCTGTAGGAACTTTAGGATTCCGATAGGGATGTCGTATTTTTTAATTCTGTAAGTTTAAATATAATTCTAGGAATATTGCGGAAATAATAGAAATTTGGTAAAAACTCTCGAATTGGGGTGGGAATGGGATTCCGGATATTAATCTCTTAGAATACTGTGGGTATCTTTGAGACGGTATTTCTGTAAGAATCTATGAGATTGAGGTGGGATTCCTGCGAATTATTGTGTGAATATTTGTAATTCTGAAAATCAATCTTTGTAATTATTGTAAAAACCTTTAAGATTCCGTTGATCTTTAGTTCCGTTGGAATTTCAAAGCAAAGCTTTAATATAAACCTTTAAGCGAAGTATGCACTTCAACAGAAAAGTAATCGCCTATCTCGATGCGTGGAAAATTTCTTGCAAAAAATGGTCAAGAAACGCATTTTTCTTTGATCGCAGTACGCAGTTGAAAAGAAATGTCATTTCAAATGGAGCTCACTGTAGAAAATTTCTTGACCATTTCTTCCACAAAATTTTTTACTTTTCTTAAGCGGAACAGCATCAAAATTCTACCGCCATTTCACCAGAATCTCAGTACTGGTGCTAGAAAATATGTTATTCCTAATTTGATAGCTGTAGCCTCAAGATCTCTTCATAGATGTTAAGCTAATATAAAAAAACATCAATCACTGGCGTTGGCGAAGATCGAAAACCACTCAGAAAATTCTTTGATGTACCATCATCATAAAATCATAGACATAAAGAGAATACCAGACTAATCGCAAAATTACACTACAAATCTTGCCAAATTACAGCACCTTCATGATTTTGTGCAAATTGTCGCGTAATCGATTAGATTCCATGCATTTCCTTCATATGCATGATTGTATTAATTTTAAGCGTCACTCTGAATAGATTGTTCTTTACGTGCAGAATCACTCTGCACTCTGAATGGAAATTTCTTAACGTGCAGCTTCATTCACTGCTCATGTTCGAAAGTAGTAAGTGCTACATGTTCGAAAAGTTTTTTATTCATACCAAAAGTGTAGTAAACTTTGTGGATTTTGTTTTTGAGTAGATGCTACATGTAGTAAAGTTCAAAGTTTTTTATTCATATCACCCAGTATTTCAGCTGGGAGTAGTGTCTGGTCTTTCGATTCCATAGCATGCTCTTGCAGGGCGAGCGATGGAATCAAGACCAATTGTTTTCGGTCCGCGTGGCGCGAGTGCGAAAAGAGGTTCGCGTTTGTAGTGTGTGGTCTTCCGATTCCATGGCATGCTCTTGCAGGGCGAGCGATGGAATCAAGACCAATCTTTTTCGGTCCGCGTGGCGCGAGTGCGAAAAGAGGTTCGCGTTAGTAGTGTCTGGTCTTTCGATTCCATAGCCAGGGCTGGTAGCAGACAGACAGCAAAATAATAGTGACTTTAGTGACCAAAATGATCAAAAAAGTTACCAAATAGTGACCAAAAAGTGACTTGAGAACTACAAATATTAGTCAAAAAAAGGCTGGAAATGAAAATACGTTCTACGTGTATATTTACCCCTCTACTAGCACCATCAATTTCTAACAACAAAAAATTATTCATATTGCGATAAGTTTTTTGTTTTTCTTTTGGGGCACCATTTTTTTACTAGTTGCTAAAAACCGTTTCTCTTTTTGGAATAAGTGTCGATTTTATTCGTTGGTCGTCTGGATCCAGTGATATTCCCAAATTTCTTGGGAGACCGACGCGTAGCCATAGCCCACGGTAATATCTCAGGCTACAGATTGTTTTCCGGTTGTTCGATTGTTCATTTTTTGAAACAATTTAATGACAGTCTGTTGATGATGTCTGAAGAAATGAAACGATTTTATGCAACCGTTTTTGAGATATGAGCATTTATGTTTCTGATACCACTCTGGCCGAAGGAGGATCTTGAAAACTTCAAAACAGAGCGTTAATGATTAATCATAAATTTAATCATGATTAATGATTAATGATTATGATTAATCAAAAATGTTAATCATTAATCACATAAAATCAAAAGTTAATCATTAATCACTAATCATAATCATTGCAATTTTATGTTTTAATCATTAATCATTAATCATAATCATAAAGATCGTTAATTTTATTTAGTAATCATAATCTTAATCATAAGTCAAACATTTAATCAATCATCAATTAATCATTGAACAAAATTTAACATATATTACAACATTGCCTTCTAATGTATAAATAAATTTTGCATTTCTTATATCTTGTGGCACGAACAAGGAGAGTTTATGCCCAAGGAACGTCGAAATCCAATCAAGTACAGCACGGCTTTGCTTTGTATCCGAAGACCCTTAAATATTTCCTCCATGTAAGACGGTGCATTTCTTAGTTGTATATGATCCGAATCCGAAGACGCGGTTGGAAGGTTGTGAGTTGCTGTTTATAGGGGCAGATCACAATATTTCGACCTAGCACTAATTATTTGGCCGTTCATAAGATTGCTGTGTACTTTGTATGAAAATCCGAAAATTGGCACAACATTTTCAAATCAAAAATTAGTTCTTTTCCCCTAGTAGGTGGTATTTCTGTCAATACTTCCTCGCTGTTTTTGTTCACGTTTGATGTTTGCAATCTAACATCGCCTGCAGAAATCCACTGAATGTAGCAGTTTTCTTCAAAGCCATTCATTTTCATGTTTATGGCTCATTTGTTACACACGTCAAAACGTGTAAGTAGCATCCATTCATTACGTAGCCCTAAAAATTGAGTTCAAGGAAAATGCTCTTTGTATGAACATTTTCAAAATGTTGTTTGAGTCACACCGTATGAGCCTACCCCCTCTCCCTTCGAGCATTGCGTGATTTGTGGACGGTGCCTTAGGAAGATGCCATTTAATTATTGTTTTTATTAATAATCATTGATTAATCATTCAAAAGCTAATAATTAATCATTCAAAAGCTGAAGTATGCTCTAAACGCCTTGAAGTATGCAACAAACAAGTTAGACATTATTTAATGATGATATAATTTTTCCCTCGATTAACAATAAATCTGATATAAAATCTTTTGAACTTCGTTACAGCAATATTATTAATCTCAAACCGTTTTTACTAAAAAATAATGATTCAAATCAAGGAAGGGCGAAAATTTCTTTAAAACAATGTTTGAAAATTTTTTTTCCAGTTCTTCATAAAGATCTCGTTAGGAAATTCCTAGCAAATGTTCAAACTGATTTCGCCCAATATTTCTCCAAGAATTGGGTTGTTTAGTGATGAAATATTTGTAGTGTTTCGTAGCCTGTTCGAAAGATCACATTTGCTAAGTATATCAAGTATATCGAAAAAGATTTCAATTCGTAAATATTTTAATTTAAACTATGACAGCTCGCGCGAATCTAAATTTTCCGGGGGTGATTCAAAAGTGATTTCCATACTAATATCGAATGCGTTATTAAAATAGTTTCAGGGCACGGACAATTTTGAAATTTTGGGTTCTGATTCAAACTTTAATGTAGATTCAGAAAATACAAAAAAAAACTGGATACTCCTAAACAAGCCAATTCTTCCGAAAAATCTAATATGAAATATTTCAATAATTCCCTTGAGAATAAATTCAGTGGCTTGGTTTGCAAAATTCATGAAGTTTAATATATGGAAAGCAAGGTTTCAGAACTACCAATATAGTGCTTCACTTTCATTTTGGAGGAATTTTTGGAGAATGAATAAACAACTTATTGAATTTTTAAATTTCGCTTTACAAAAAGAATACTGAAAATCACTAGAAAGGAGAGCAAATACCATTAAACTTTTATATGTATAATTATAATATAATCACTTGATTAGCAGTATATTAGTGTATACCGAGGTTTGCTCGCCTTACTAATGATTTTTTCAAAACCAATATTTTAAATACTTTCCCCGGGAAATCGACAATCCTTAACAATCCTTATTTAAGTTTATCATTAACGCCTGAAACTTACGCTTAAAGCTTAATAATTCATGAAGTTGGATTTGTCACAAGCTACGCTTCACAGAGCCGATATATTGAACACTACCTCTTGAATCAGAGAAATTAATCACGATTTGTGATTGAAAACTGTGATTAATTTGCCATAACGAAGTTCAAAAGATTTTTATATAGAATTGTTTGTTAATCATGAGTAATATTCATCATTATCTAGTGTTAGTATATAACCCACTGCTTGCATACTTCAAGTCGTTTAGTGCATATTTTCGGGTGTTTAAACATTCGTTATTGAATGATTAATGATTAATCAAAGGTTAATCATAAAAACAATAATTAAATGACATGAGATGTCCAAAACACCTTTAAGTATGCAACGATTGCATCACACTCTTTAAAATTGATCGATACACTTATGATTAAAAAAACTGAATCAAATAGCTCTCGTCATGAATTCGGAACTATCGTAATTTACGAATCGATACCCGCAAAGACAAACTGCCATCCTGATATTTACGGAAATTCGTTAGAAGACGACTGAAAAACATAATTTTGAAAAACAACATTACATATACTTCGCATATGGATTAAATGTAAAAAATGATGTGAAATTTGCGATAAAATTACACGCCTTCTCGGTGAGAATCGAACTCACGACTCCCTGTTCACTAGATAGCGTGCGTTATCCATACACCACGAGAGGACTCACGGATGAAGAAGTTAACCTGAATTCGATTTCATCTCAATAATCACACACTACTCGCCAACGACTTGTTGGATGAGATTTTTATAGTGCAAGCTCACAATGAGTCGCGACGTTCACAATATATAAATACGATAAATGATAATTAAAAAAAATATTGTTTTGAAATTGAAAATTTTGATCAAATTTGACATTAGGCGTGTAAGGGTTAATCATAATCATTAATCATAATCACTAATCATACTGAGTTTAATCATTAATCATAATCATTAATCATGTAAAATTGTAATTTAATCATTAATCATAATCATTAATCATACTCTGGCTTAAAAATCAATCACAATCATTAATCATGACTTCAGAAATTTTAATCAAAAATCATAATCATTAATCATGATAAAATTGAATGTAATCATTAATCACTTAATTAATCATTGCGACCCGTTAATCATTAACGCTCTGCTTCAAAACAATTCATATTCTAAATTTAAGATTGCGACTTAACCGATTTGTATGATTTTTTGCAGAGAAACTCCTCATTATCTAACATTGTACAGCTCATATTTTATGTTTTTGATAAATTGGCCAAAACAAAGTTGTGGCCAAAGAAATTGTATATGGGGAATGTCGGTCCCCTAAGGAACATCGGTATATCTTCAAACCCAAATCATCAATGATCAATATCGACGCAGATTCTGAAAATAGGAGAGTTTTTTGAGAACTTGTTGAAACATGGTACAAAAACATTGAGAAACAAAAAAGTTATCGTGATTTGAATGTTTTTATGGTAAAAAATTAAGCTGCTTGTAGTCTAAGAGGAGTTAATCAATCTACATACTAAGTGAGTTTAGAATGTAGAGGACTGCACTAATTTCAAATCTTTCTCAAGAGTTATCTGTCCGAGATATGACTTGATTGTCATGCCTAAATTACCAAAAAGATGATACAATTGAGTTTTCACGTTTCCTTTTATACGAGACGAACATTAGCTAAATATAGGTTACTATGCTATATTTCTAATTTCAGTCGAAAAAATAACAAAAAAAAAATCAAATACACGAACACTGGTAATCAAACACGTGATAGAATTATTTGAAAAATTCCTTTTTATGAGGAGGAACATTCTGGTGAAAACTCATTGAAGATTTTGAAGTAGAGATGCAAAACGATAATAAATCGAGGGTTTTTTGGTTGTAGACAAAATTGTGGCGAAAATCAAGAATGATTTTCAGAACATTTTGAAAAAAAAATCCTGACAGAATTCAAAACCAAACGAAAAATAGAAACTCATGCTAAATTTGTGGCATAATTTCTGTAAAATTAAACCATTTCTCCCAAATAAACAATTAGATGATGCACATAAAGAATTAGAATATGATTCCATGCGCACTTCAAATATCTATATTTCAATTGAACGTTTCAATAAATGAATTACTGAAAATAAACATTGTGGCGACTCGTAAGCTCACTTTGTATCTGATCTACGACCTTGAAAATTACTAATGTTCATGCTTAGATTACAAAGCATACAGTAACTGATGGAAATCGCATATTTGTGGCTGGAATTAATGAACAGGTGGATTTGACGTTAGGTAATCGCTACTGATCCCAAATTGTATATTTATTATCTTCCAACAATGTTCAAGAATTCATTATAGAAACGTGTTTTTGTATAGAAATAGTTGAACAAAGTTGTGTAAAAAGGCAGTGTCAAGAGTAAATCAATGGAAAATGTATTGCTTATTTGTTGGAATTTCGAATGTAATTTCTGAAATGATTTCCAGCAAAATAAGTACCGCAATCCAGGGGCAAATTGATCATTATTTCACAACTTTTTTTAATGTTATCCTTTGGAATTCAAATATTGTCAAATTTATTTCGGTGAAATCAGTACTTTATTGATCTCTATCAGTTTATGTAATCGATTTTTTATGAAATAAAATTTAACATATCATAAAATTTGTTGTAATATAAAAAATTGGAAATGTCACATTGGGGCGAAATGGATCACTATATAATAAAGTGTATTTTAGAATGTAAAATTTCCCTTTCTACAAAATTTGAGTCTCCTGAATCCAAAACTGATGTCAAAATTCTTACAACTTGTAAATATCATCATATTATTGCAAAATTAAACTTGGTAAATCTCCATAATACATCTAAATGTATGCAATTTCCCTTGAAATAAGCACGTTACTCAACAATAAACGGGTTTATGAGTATAAAACTATTCTTGTTATACTATACAATTTCAAAAATGAGTTCAGCAGTTCACACTGAAGCTTACACAACATTTTTAACACTCAGAGTTTTCATGCAGGCTTAGCACCAGCAGATTGTTTAGTACCAACATTTCCAACAGTATTGATTACACCTTCAAAAACTGTGAATATTTCTATGCAAAACTGACCATAATAAAAATAAAATAGTTTAAAATCATTATTAGACATCTATAAACTAGAAAACATTGAATGTATGCAGGGCTGTTACAAAAACTTCAAAATTTCATCCGCGAAAATCGCTACTACCAAAACTCGATCCGCGTCTGGAGGTGGCAATCCGCGTCAAAATATAACATTTTCTAAAATTTTAAAATAGGACACCGTAGGTGAATTCTGGCGCATATTTTCTTCGAAAAGAAGAAATTTTCTTTCATAACTGACCAGCAAGAAAATTTTCTTTTCTTCGAAGAAAATACGGGCCTACTGAATTAATGGTTATGGAAGTATCAGTATTTCAAATTACAAACAATAGGTCACAACGAATATTTTCGATAAAAACGCCATATGCGATTTTCCGTCCAAAAGAATACTTCTAATCCATTCGATTCGCTTATCATCTGACCAAATGTTATAGTAAAAATTAAGTTTTCTCAAGGATTTAAATTTTTTGCCACAGTAGTTACTGTCAAGATGCATTAGTGGTTCAATTAATGTTTCAAATGAATGTGTTGAAATAAAAAAATCTTAGAGATGTTCTTCATGCACCATTTGAAAGAATTCTATTGCTGCTACGAGGGAAAAAAATAAATCTATATTTGAATCAAATATGTTTTTTAAAACACAATACCTCAAGGAATTTCATGTACAAAAATAATTATATTTGTTGAAATCTTTTGTTTAACATAAAAAGATCAACGAGTCCCATATTTGACACTTATCATTATTTTGTTATATATTTTTTTGTTTTCAGGTTATTCATAATTGGTAGCGAAAACTTAAAAGTCAAAGTTTTCAAAATGTTATAAATTTAGAAGAATTTATCACATTTTCAATTTTCTCAGGTAATAATATCTCCCTAATGGTTTTGTAACAAATTTTAAGAATCTCAGAAACGTGATCAATTCATACATTTAGTAGAAGTTATGTGACGAATCAAAATTTTATCGTAAATAAGAAACTTCAGCTGGTTAAGATGAGATCGAGAAAGCCATATCAGGTAATCATGGAAATGAACCCAATTCATGTATTTAGTTATTTTAATTTTCACAATTGTTTAGAAAATCCATTTTGTTAGTTTTGAAAAATAATGTTGGTCATTTCGTAATTTAGAAGCATTTTTTTCCATTTCACTGTACCACATTTGCTTGAAAGCCAAGTACATAATTTTTAGTGTTATAAGAATGAGAATATCATAAATCTTTCCATTAGAGCATGTGAGGCATTGAAACGGAAAAACAGCAAGAAGCAAGAAGAAAACTTTTTTAATTCAATACATAACATGTTGAGAATTGTTAACGCTATCGATATCTTGACCATCGGGAAAATATCAAGATGTCTTTCTATAAATAAAGAGTTTTGTACATTCAATTCAAAGTTACTGGTGATAACTTGCATGTGACTAATTATTAAACTTATGTTGTCAAATAGTAAATCCCAATTCAAATTTTCGCTTGTCAAACTTCATATTAGATCGCCAAAAGCTTGCAAACATTTGACTGATATTGACCAAAACGTTAAACATTCATTTGATACCTCTGAAATAATGTTAGTTTTAAACAGTCTGTTCAAAATATTCTAAAACACAATAAAAAATCCCATTTTCTATTTTTGTTCATTTTTCTAAAATATTTGGGTTTAAAAATACTGAACCGAAAACTTTCTTGAATTACAGTAGAATTTCCAAAACAATCGTAACAGTTTTGCCTTCATAACAACTCAATTTTTAACGTAGAATTAGAATGTATGAAAAACTGGATATTCCTAAACAAGCCAGTCTACGTCTTTAAAATATTAAGAATAAGACAAATATATCTACAGTTTCAAGCTTCCAAATGACTCTATGAAATTATATACAAAATAAATATTTGATGGCACCACTACAATATGACCTAACTCTCTGCACTTTCAATATATTGGGGTATTTGCACAAAACTTCACGCGGGCTTCCCCTGAGGGAACGACGTACCGCACTTTTTCCACACTGTTTACTTAATTCTTATGAAAAAAATAGCATTGCGGTGTTTCCTCAAGTGCGGCGCATCGTTCCCTTAGAGAAAGGCCACGTGAAATTTTGCAAGTGCTTTATAGGACCGCCGCGTGGCGTTTACTATCCAAGGAATCTGACAATACACAATCACAATTAACAAAAGATACAAACTTCATATCTTGCAAAGATATTGAAAAAATAGAAACTTTGTAATTTGTGTATAATTGAAAATACGTTATTCAAAACTTGACAATTAAATGTGTCTGGCAAATCTATTGCATGTGACTTTCGCGGCATGATTGAGCTTGAGCTTGAGCTTGATTGGCCGCCCGTGGATGCACTCCAGTATTGCCAGATCAGCTGCACTTACACAAGGAACCAACCGAATGACTGCTTGGGACTAACAGGCATCCTCAATGTATAAGTGCTGGTGATCTTCTATTTTTAGGCAACAATGGCACCTGCCACGTCAGAATGCAGACCAATGAGGGGAAGGGGGAGGAATTGATGATGCATTGAACTGACTCCCACGTAGACCGTATATTCCACTGCATCCACGTCAGTTCATGCGGGAGTGTATGGATTGGGGGAAAGGCATGGCAGAGAGGTTTGCTTTTGTGGTTAGCAGACTGCCTATGTATCAGGCGTAAGAAAGGCGTGCGCGTGGAAGTAGGAAGCGTTAGGGAAACGGTTTATTGTCCGTCTCTGGTTCTAGCGTTTGCTATGAACGAATAGTTTGAGTGTGATATATTTAGAATGGAAGATAGAAGCAAGTGAGAGATATACAACTACAAAGTACGAGGAAAGGGACGGGCCTGGGATTGAACCCATGACCTTCTGCATATGAAGCAGAAGCGGTAGCCATCAGACCACCAACCCCGTCTTGATTGCATGTGACTTTCGCGGCATGATTTAGCAAATCCGCGATTTTTGCGACTGTTTTTCATTCACCCGCGATTTTCGCGTCTGGCGACATAAATCCGCTACAAATCCGCGAAAATCGCGAAATCCGCGAGAATCGCGAAATTCGCGACTCTTGTAACAGCCCTGTGTATGTGATGCCAACGAAGTATTAAGAATCCTTGAAAGGAAATGCTATTTGGTACCGACTTGATCAAATTCACCCCAATGATCAATTTGCCCCCGGATTACGGTACTAGTAATTGAAGTCCTGGACAAGTTTCTGACACTCAGATTTTTTTTGAATGTAATTCCTAGCCGTCTCTAGCTTATCTTCCGGATCAGTTTTGATGATGCTCTTGCAGAAAGCTTGTCTGTGATTTCTTCTAAAGCCGTAGATTACTCAGAGCAGATATTGGTCCTGGTTTTTTGCCAAAATTTTTTAAAATATTTCGGACAAAAAAATTTCATCCCAGTGTTGCTTTCGAAGTTTTGACAGAATCTTCTCCAAAACTTTTCCCAGGAAATTTTTACATTTTACAATTTTCACGGAATATTGACTTGAATTCTTCCAGAAAGTTAGCCGGGAGTCCATATTTTTCTTGAGTTAAGAATCTTGACGATTTGATTCCCACAACACAATATAAGACAATATATATTTCTTTCTGTCAGAGTTTGAAAAGTTAACCCAGCTCAGAATATTAAATTTCATTATCATCAGATCACGAAAAAAGTGACTTTAGTGACCATTTTTCTGAAAAAAGTGACTTTAGTGACTTTTTGTTGGAAATAGTGACTTTTAAGTGACCAGGTCGAAAAAAGTGACCAAGTCACTAAAAAGTGACTTGCTACCAGCCCTGCATAGCATGCTCTTGCAGGGCGAGCGATGGAATCAAGACCAATTGTTTTCGGTCCGCGTGGCGCGAGTGCGAAAAGAAGTTCGCGTTTGTAGTGTGTGGTCTTCCGATTCCATGGCATGGAGTTGTGTTTGATCTTCCGACCTTGACGCTTGCTCTTGCGGGGGCCGGCGATGAGGGCAGGATCAAACATGTCGCGCGTCGATCGAGTAAAGTGAAAAAGTGCCGCTTTCGATTAGTTCTTTTTGATCTTCCGACGTTGACGCTTGCTCCTGGGCAGTGCGTCAAGAAAGCCCGAGCAGTCGTCAGTTGTTTTCCCTCACGGGTTGCACGCCTATTTTCTCTGAGTGCTTTTATATAGCCTATTAAACGAGTGAAGTTCAAAGAGGATTGTTGCTGCTCAAGGATGACGGATCAATTGGTGAGCTCGTTTTATGCTACTGTTTCTAATCTATAAAATATGTATGATTGCACCCTTAATCGTTACAACGGTGAGACGTAAATATGATTTTTCAAAAAAATATGAATGGTTCGTCACTGTGAGTGTCGACATAAACTCTGATTCATAAATTATTTATGTCTAATTTTTTTTTTTTTTTTTTTTTTTATTCAAAACACTTTCTTCTTTTTACCTTTATTTTTGTAATTAAAAAAAAACTTTGAATGGTTCGACACTTCAAGTGTAGACTTCCAAAAGGTTCACTTTATTCAACAAACTTTGAAACGTTCGTCACATCAAGTGTCGGCATATTTTTTCTCTACATAGATGTTGTTCATATCAAATGAAAATATTATATTTACATATAAGCATGTTTATATCTCACAAATAATTATTTATCATGGTCTAATCGCTTATCAAAGTGAATCCTGTGACCCAACGATCCTTCCCATTAACAAACATCCCTCCCAGTAACCTTTGTGGAGATGCAGAGGCAAACACGGTCTCCAAATAGCAAAGATTACACACTAACATTCCTTCCCTCAATCCCACCTGACTGCAAGGACGTGGCCGGCGCCGTTATTGACCATGTATAAATAGAGGCACTGAATTATGCACACTGAAGAAGATTATGGCCAATCCCAGCCGAACTTCTAGTTGATTCTTTGTGCATTTTCACTGACTTCGGTCAATCACGGAATAGCAACCATTGATATGTGTAGTCAGTCTAAGCTAAGCTAAGCTAAGCATATCACCCAGTATTTCAGCTGGTTAGGCTGTTATTTAGCTAACAATGTTACTTGAGTTTGCACAGTAATTCAACATAACTCTCACAGGATTCGCAATGGAATCCCAAGATTCACACTGGAAATCAAAATCCCACTGGTATTCCAATATCCACACTGAAATCCTAGGATCCACGCCAGAAATCCAGGACCCATACTAGTATCCACACAGGAATCCCAGAATTTACACCGGAAGCATAGGATCCACACTGGAATCCCAGGATTCACCTTGGAAACCAAGGGTCCATGTTTCCAGGCTTTGCACTGCAATCGCAAAATCCTCTCTTGAATCCCAGGGCCACACTGGAATCTCAAGGACCTCACAGAACTCTCAGGTTTTACACTGGTATCTCAAGACAGGGTGTCTACTCGTTTACCGAAATAAAATTCCCTGATATTTCCAGGTTTTTCCAGGATTCACTAAAAAAAATCCAGGTTCAAGAAATACTCTAAAAACAAACTAACAACTCTTAAAACAAACTAATGACAAAAATTTTGAAGTGTTTTCTATTTAATAGCTATTTATAGCTTTTAAACATTATTTAAAGCATGTTGGAGCTATTCCAATATCACAATATGAAGGTGCTAACAATAGCAAAGCTTAAGTTTTATTCAAATGAATTGTAATGATGATGTCTTTTATTTTGTTTATAAGAGCTCTGTGAACAGAACGGAACTTTCAAGTACAACAGTATGCTTCTTCTTGAAAGTATTTTTAAAGCATATTATTTCCATTGGTCGTTAAAATAACTAAGACAGCTTCATGGGTGCAAAAGTAAAACTTTATTTGGATTTGTGGCAATAAATACTAAGGTAATCGATTTATTAGCAAATAATCATACAGTTCTGCACTGCAAAAAATCCAAATTCTTTAAAATATCATAATTGAATCAATTGTTAGTAATTATCTGCTACATATTTAAGTAGATACATACCCATTTAAAGTTATTTAAATAATCCATAAAACTGTTGGCTCCCGGGTCCATTTTTTCGGATAATAGCAACACGGATTATCAAGCCCCTGGGTAATCGCATTTGACCATATAACATTTAACAGTGGCAATTTTATTTAATAAATGATGAACTTTTGCATTTCATTCAAAAAACTAAAATCAATCATGATTGTTACGAAATTTTAAATTTGAAGTTGTTTAAATTCCAGATTATTTTTCTAAAAACGTTTTTTCTGAAATCAAATATATTTTAATAAATTTAAAAATTGTGCATGAAGCAGGCCTGGTAGTGACTGAGTTTCTTGAAAATAGGAAAATAAAAAAAAACTCTCTCCAGAAAAAAAGAAACTAAAAAGTAACCAAAAAGATACTGAGACAAAACAGTAATCAAAAAACGAACCCTCACAGGAACCAGTATGAAATAGTTTGATCAGATAGACATTTCTCTGAGAATCTTTTTAAAACTTTTTTTTTGTCGTGACATAATGACGACATATCAGCAAATCTGGTATATGTAAGTAAAGGACAAACTTTCATTGATGTATTACGACGACATTATGAGTGAGATGGACTGATATCTTTATTTGAGATTTTCACTCTCCAAGAATTTTCGTAAGGAATTCTTCCAAAAAAATTGTTTTGGATATTTCGAAATAAAACCAGGATTTTCTCCAAAAAATATCACAAAAAATACCTTCCATTAAAAATTTCTTCATATATTATTTCAGATATTTTTTTGAAAAAGCCCTTAGTCCTCTAGGATTTTATCTGATGATTCTCCACTCAGTTTTTTAAAAAATCCTCCAAGACTCCCGTTTAAAACATGTGGTAATATTCAACCAGGGACTTGTCCAGACGTCCCCAAGGATTTATTTTTTTGATCTTGACTACAATTTTTTCTGAGGATACCTTCAGGAATCACTCCAGAGATTGCTTCTAAGATTTCTTATAAAATTCCATTAATTACATAAATTCCATTCCATAAATTCCATTAATATTACAGAATCCTTGAAAAAGGTCCAATGAGGGCCGGAACGTTGGATAACGAAAACATATAGTTGTTTTTGATTAATTCAGTAGACTGAACTGCCAATTTCAACCCAAAACCGAGCCCAAAACATCCAATATACAATCGAACAACCAGTTTAATAAATTCCTCCATTAATTCAAAGAAATTTCTCAAGGATGTTTTCAAAACTGTTTTTTAAGCATTCTTCCAGGAGTTTCTTCTAAGCAAATTTTCCGGAAAGCTGAAAAATTGCTGAGAAAAACTCGTGACGTATTCCTAAAGTAAGTTTTAGGTTACCTTCTGTTACAGTTACTTATGTAATTTCTTAGGTCACCTTTGAATTTCAGGAATACTAACTCTTGAAGAATCTCTTAGAAGGTTTCCAAGATTATTGCTAAGATAATTGAGAAAAAAAGAAAAAAACATAAGATCTCGCAGAATATTGTGAAGAAACTCCTGGAAAGAGGACGAAATTCATAAAAAAAATGTGTTGGAATAATTATTCCTATAATCGGAGGAATTCATAAAAAATATGCTGTAGTGTTAACTGGTGTGGAACCTTAAACGAACTTTTCAATATCCCATGGGGATTTTTTGAGAAATTCATTGAAAAATGTTTGAATGAGCGCTCCAGTAATCCTTGGACGAAATGCTGGAGAAATTCCTATAACAAAATCTAAAGATACTTAATAATAAAACACAGGTCGAATTTAAGGAATTATTTGAAATGTTCTTAATAGATTCACTCGAATAACCTCTCGAGGAACTTTTGGAGCTATTCTTTGGAATAACCGTAGATGAAATGGCGTTGAAATTCTTGTCGGCTTTTCTTGTAAAAGAAATCTGTGGGAAACTTTGGATATCTCTTAGATTAACAACTGTAGAATTCGGTTGAAAAGATAGTGAAAAAATATCTGGATGAAGTTCTCGGATAGTCTTTGTTCAAAGTACTTCTTGAAGCAGGAGTAGAGGAATTTATTGCAGAATTTCTGATAAAATCTCTGGAGAAACCACAAGGATAATTCCTGAAGCTGTTCTCGAGAAATATGAGAAGAAATTTTGTATCTCAATTAGGCAGCGGCCATTTATTACGTAACGCTAAAATTGAAATTTTTTGACCCCCTCCCCCCCCCCCCTCCGTAACGCTTTTTGTATGAAAAATTTCAAATTTTTGTATGAGCCGTAACGCTTGCGCCTACTCCCCCCCTCCCCCTAGAGCGTTACGTAATTTGTGGACGTCGCCTTAGAGACTATTTTGGTTTAAATAGAGACATCACCTTTTCAAAAATAGGCTTTTTGAAACTTGCATAAAAATGGTAAGTATCTATTAAAACCCTGCTACCAGCTCTAGATATGTTCGTCAGTTCTTTACTGAAGAAATATAGAGACATTGAAAACATCAATCATGTGTTGGTAAGCTGATACAATTTCATACTCGAAAGGATCCTCACTCAGGATCAAAACAGTTCATATAGTGTTTTGAGAGCGGCGCAGCCGAATTTTTTTTCGAATGAAGAGAGTTTTCTGGCAAATAATGGTAGCTCTGAGTTATGACCCAAAAATTCTTTGTCGTGAACATCATAAATCTCTGCCTCAAAATAATTTCCCTGATAGTGATCGAAATTCCCTGAGAATTCCAGGTTTTTTCCAGGTTGAATAAAATTCCCTGATAATTCCAGGTTTTCCAAGTTTTTCCAGGTAGATCCTCACTAAAGTATCAGATTCTTACAGCGGGGTTACACGACCAACGTTACAATCCCAGGATTCTAGGATGGAAAACTAGGATCCACACTGCAATCCCAAGGTGACACTCTATGATCCACACATAAGAAGGGAATTTTATTCCTATTTGTCAATTCGCCTGGGTTGAAGCATCGCTAAGCTTCAACCCAGGCGAAATGACATTTAGTGTAAAAATCCACAGCAGAATGAAAGAGAGGCAGATAGGAAATAGTCATTAATGCATAAACTTTAGCAATTCTGTGACTATTTTTATTTCTGAGTGTAGGATCCAGACAGGAAAACCAGGATCCACACAGGAACCCCAAGAATAACACTGAAATCCCAGAATCCACACTAAAATTCCAATATCCACTATGGAAGTTCAGGATCCACACTAAAATACCTAAATCCACACTGGAATCCCAGCACCAACCCCTACACTGGAATCCCATGAACCACACTGGGATGAAGGGGTCCACATTTAAATCCCATGATCTACGCCAGTGATGGAAAGTGGCAAACATTTCTGTTGAACTGGAACAAAAACAAAACCAAACGCTTCCGAGCGTCAGAGCGCTGGTTTACTCGCATCCGTGGTGCTCCCGAGTAACCGAAGCTAAAAGTGATTCGGGAACGTATTCGGAGCTGTTCAGAGTCAAATTGTGTTTTTGGCAAAAAGCTGCTTCCCCTCCAACATTTATGGTTTCCAAGGGTTGTTGACTACAAACTAGTAGTTTACTGTCGACTTGATGGCTATGCAATTAATTTGTCTGTCAGAACCATTACAAATCACAACTTGCTCGGTTACTCGCGAGTAAACGTTACCGAGCTTGTTGCTACTTCTTTTGAATGGTCTCCCGAGCAGGCGGGTGCGGACTTACTCACACCTAGCCAGTTCGCGAGTCTGTGATGTTTGTTATGCGTTGATATAAACTCGTGAGCTACTTCGTGATGCGATCTTTTCCAGCACTGATCTACCCTACAATCTTAAAATCCAAACTGATATCATAACTCATAATAATAACACCAGGATCTACACTAGAACCCCGGAATCCACACTGTAAGCCCAAAATTCACATTGGCTTCCTAAGATCCATGCTGAAATTGCAGGACCCACACTGGAATCCCAGCATCCTCACGAGAATCTTTGGATCCATACTGAAAATCTAGGATCCTCACTGCAACATCCGAATCCACACTGAAATCCCAGGTTCCACACTTGAATCCCAACATCCACACAGCAATCTCAGGATCAAAAGTGATATCCCAGAATTCACAATATAATACCAGGATTTGCACTGGAACACGACGATCCGCACTGAAATCCCAGAATTCACACTGGAATATCAGGATCCATACTGAAATCCTAGGACCCTTGCTCGATCAACATTTTTTTTACAACTGGACTTCTGACCCCGGGCCCGCGCGCGTAACAGTCAGTCCGTATTTCAATTGTATATATTTATTTTCTACTTTTGACAACATAGCTCTGCGCGCTTCTCGTGCTTAGCCAGTAATTGCAATTAAACTTTTTTTTTACCCGCGACGCGAGCGTAGCGAACCCAGACAACCTGAAGTCGCATATCAATATGCGAACAAAGTCATTTATTTGTACAAACTGCGTCACTCCCACACTACATGATGGATCAAATCGTTTGATTCATGAGTTTCCTCGCATAAAACGTTGTTTTATGAGTTCATACGTACATTCCGTTTCGTTCCGTATAGTTTTACAAAGTAAGTCGGATCAATCCGTAGCAGCTGTCAAATAAACTTTGTTATCATAAATTAAGTCGCATAAGAGTACAGACTAATTCGCAAGAAAATCTACACACTCGCACTGCTTGTTATGTTTCATCATATAAAATATGTACACATATCGCCTCCACTTTTGTACGTATAAGGCCTTTTCGCGACATCTTATACGTGAAACTTTGCACATATAAGCGTCGCATAACGCAAAAGGTGATTTGATTATACGTACATTCGGAAGTAACTTTTTTTTACCCCCGTGTGTGTAGTGTGGTCATATATCAAACATGTCGTGCAGAGTGAAGTCTTGCAGCGTCAACGACGACCACCTTCTATGGAGGTGTACTTATTGCGACAAAAAATACTACGCTGCCTGTATTGGAGTCCAAAGACATCGGGAGCACATTATTACCGCGTTTATGGTACCAATGTGTGCCGACTGCCAGGACATCTTTATGAAGGAGGCCGACGTGCGGAAGCTGCTTCATCAACAAGAAAAACTAACTTCTTGAAGCGGTGCGCTCACAAAACGACACCAATCAGCGTATTGCTGCTGACCTAAGTAAATTCAGCTTAGTGTCAGTATTATTTGAAAGCATTTCGGCGGCGTCCATTTACTACGTAACGCTAAAATTGGAAATTTTTGACGCCCTCCCCCCCCCCCTTCGTAACGCTTTTTGTATGGGAAATTTTAAATTTTTGTATGAGCCGTAACGCTTGAGCCTACTCCCCCACTCCCCCTAGAGCGTTACGTAATTTGTGGATGCCGCCTTATCACCTGCTCAATGAAGAACACTGAACGAAATCTCCCGCCATAGATTGAATGATTTGTAATACACATGGCTGTAAATATTCATATTCCTTATTTTGAATGACTATTAAGGAATATGATGCAGCCACCGACCGCTGAACAAAAATCATCTAATTCTGAATCGGCTTTTGCTATATTTCCGTATGAAAATAAGTTGACAGTTGAATTAAGAAAACACAAATGAATAACATGCAATAATTGACGGATTTTGTTTTCTACCATGCTCCCAATCAACAATCATTCAACTATCGTCTGAAATATCATAAGGAAAACTAACGTTCCTAAACGTCAAATTATTCTTGGAATGTTTACATAAAATATGGTGGCAGCAGCATGGTGTTTCCAGTTTTGCCTCGTGGATTTCACAGGTAATTGCATTTTATGTACGCTTCATCCAGCATTATTTCTGTGGCAATTCTGTTCGTTACTTTCAAGCTTATTTTCTAGTGTACCAAAAACCACAAATCGTGCATCCCAAGGCCATCAATTCGAATTCTGGAGTCACATCAGCAGGCACTTCATACAGGTGCCAATGCGTGCGACTGGCCTCATGAAATGAGATCAATATTTTTTGGATTAATGTGAATTAGTGAAATAAAATGTGTATAAAACTATTAACGTTGTGTTATTGTTCAAAGTCGATTCGTATATCTTTTATTATTAGCAAACATGTAATGACGGTTGTTTACATTGAAGTATGAAAATCATTCAAATTCAAGCATTTTTTCAATGGATTAAAATATTCTCAATAAAGGATGATTGTCATACAGCGCGATTTGTAAACAGATGATTTCACCAAAGATGAAAATCATCTTGGATGTGTCTGAAAATAAGTATGGGGCTCGGATGAGGCAAAAATCATTCAATCTATGGCGGGAGATTTCGTTCAGTGTAAACGAATCGTTGGCTTTGTCAAAAAAAAACAAAGAAAGCATACGCAATAGGGCACTTGCAGCCTTTGTTTAGTGTGCCCAACGGCTCCCTTTGATTTTGCTGGGTAACGTGTTTTCCGTTTCAAACCGTTACCCAGCAAAATCAAAGGGAGCCGTTGGGCACACTTTTGTTTGCTGCAAGCGCCCTATGCACTCGACCAGCACATGATGTCGTGTGATTCACGCGTGACTTCAGCAATCACCGACATCAACATATAAAATACAAAAATGTCACAAAAAACTTTTTTGACGATTCTGCATTGGCTATTGAAAAGGCAGTCAATTCGGCAGCAGAAGTAGCAGTAAATGCAATCACGCCAACGGAGCCTCCAACCACTCGTGACCCACTTCCAATAATAATTGACGAGATCAGAAATGAATTGGCCTCATTAGTCAAATCAGCTGCATTTGCAGCAATAGCAGAAGCATCAACGACGACGGAACATAAACTTGCAGAAATCTTATTCTTATCGAAGGAAATATTGGATGGGATTAAGTCTGTATCTGCAGCTGTCGAGACTATTGAGGGCAGCCCAAATAAAAACTCACTGCAAGCGAACAAAACATTAGCAGAAGAGTTAGCAGAAGACTTTATCTCCGCGAATACCAATTTACAGCCACATCACCAGCAGAAACAGCAACAACAAGAACAAAAACAACGACAACAACTACTACAACAGCCACAACAAGGAATTTCCGAATCCCTATCAAAAACTGACAGTCTCTACTCTGGTTGGCGAATTTTGGGAAATAAACGGTGCTGGAAACAAGACTGGTCAGCATACGACATGAAGCTGAGCCGTCGAAAGCTTCAAGAAAAAGCCGCTGACAAAGCCAAACAACGAAAAAAACGAAGACAGCGACAAATCTCCCGCATAACTAGTGGTCAACCATCAAACAGCATAAAAAACCACCAGCCACCTGAACGCAGCAGGAATTTAGGACTCGACAAAGAGCTACTGGCTATAGGCCTTTTCATGTGACAGGTCCGTCTATGCATTTGTTTACATCGGTGGAGGACCGGTGCAAACACGAGGCTGTCATTTTCATAGAAGAACTGTCAAAAAGCTTCCCGATCAGCTGATTTGGAACGTCATGTGAAAAGGCCTATGGCCAAAGTTCAATTTGCTGGTCCACCTTCCAACACAGCCCATCCAATTTCTGGCCTCTCAGTCCCGAAGCCAATCAATTTTACAAAGGGCAAAACTATTAATCCGTATCGTCCAGAAAAAGGAATCCAAGAAAATTCAACGCCCCTACATCCGTATGTCAATCACCATCATCCACCTCAACAACAACAAAAACCTTCAACCTAGTGATCCTTTATAGAGAGATAAGCGGAAGTAAAATGGAATGATTTGGCAACAGACCAGCAGTGCTGATTTCGCTCGGCGTCGAGAATAATATTGTAACACGGACATGACTTCCTCATTGCTATAAAGTGTATTTTGTTTCGTTATAGATCTTTGAGCTACATATCAAAACTAATAAACAGCCAAAAAAATCAAAAACTAAAAATCGCATCGACAAAAATTCAAAAAAGTAAAACATTTCATATTTTTGCTTCATGCAAAATTACTTTTACCGAAATAATTTCAAGCGGATTACTATTCAAGAAAAGTTCAAAACAAACATAACGCATGTTCGTTTGGCTCACACTTTGACAGCTCTCGCTGCTCGATTGGCTCACACTTTGACAGAAATGTCAGCTTCCGCGAATCTCTCTTATAAAGGATTTCTACTTCAACCCAAACAATAGGCCTATTCACATGACGTCTCAAATCAGCTGATCGGGAAGCACTATGACAGTTCTTCTATGAAAATGACAGGCCCGTGTTAGCACCGGCCCTCCACCGATTTAAACAAATGCATAGACGGATCTGTCACATGAAAAGGCCTATGTGTAGCAGTGACAGCCAATTCGACTTGGATCCATTGCGACCACCTATTGTGCGCTTAACGGAGCAATCAACGGAAGGTGACGGTCGTTTCTTGAAAGCTCGTTTGCGTGACCCGAAAATCATGGACGTCGTCCGACTGTTCCTCGCGTACATGCACGATCAACAAGCAAATGTATGCGTGGATGGCTTTACTGCGACCAGTATTCGTCTGAAAATGGCATCTGAAGGTCTCCCATCTGATCCTGAGCATCTGCTTCGAATCTTCAAGAAGGTACATCAGGAATACGGACTGGACCCTTCGGCAGCAGTGACGGACTTGGAATCGTATAGGAAATATCTGTCCAGCGAGAGGATCCATCGTCTTCAACAGCTGCGTGAGAGTGGCTCAAAATTCCAACTGCAGGCTCCAAGTTTTCGGAAATAATGACACCTTTCGACAAGAAAGTAGAAACTCTGCTACCTGACGCACATAGTGATGTAAGTATTACTAATCTATCTATATAAATAAAAATGGAGTGGTGTTTGTATGTCACGAAATGACTTGAGAACGAGCTATCGAATTTTGAAATTTATCACATAGATATGATCCTGAAGTGTTCCGACGTGTTTGTGTGTATAAAAAACTCAAGATGTTCACAGGAAAGTTCGAAAAAACGGGAGCGAACGGAACTGCCTGTTTTGTATGGGACGTCCATGACGTTTTTCAGCAGCCTACTTGATGGCAAGACGAAGTTTGCCGGGACCACTAGTAATCCAAAAATGTCTACGTCTTCTCAATGGATTGCGACTGAAATGCTGGTATATTGCCAAAATTTCAATCGCATGAAAAGCTCAGCTAAAATGAAGGAAATTCAACAAAATCTTGTATCTTCTTCTTTCAATATAATTCTTGGAACTGAAACTAGCTGGGACGAAAGCGTAAGAAGCGAAGCAATTTTAATGTATTTCGGCACGACCGAAATTTGCAACACTGTAATAAGAAGTCCGGTGGTGGAGTCCTCATAGCCATCAATGCAGACTTTACTTCTGAAGAAATTGAAACTTTCAAACACAAAGAATTCGAAAATATTTGGGCTAAAGCTCTAATTAATGGAGAAACGCATATTTTTTCATCCGTGTATTTTCCACCTGAACACGCTAACAAACATTCTTTTGAATTATTCTTCAAAATTGTCGAAACTATTATTTCAAATATGGAAACTGAAGTAAAACTGCATATTTATGGGGACTACAACCAACGCAATGCCGACTTCATTGCAGACAATGAAAATGAATCACTTATACTCCCAGTCATAGGCGAAGACAGTACTTTACAATTTTTATTCGACAAAATATCATATTTTGGCCTAAATCAAATTAATCACGTAAAAACCCAGCAAAATTCTTACTTGGACCTCTTATTTACAAATTGCACTGAAGATTTCTGTGTGTATACATCATTATCACCTCTATGGAAAAATGAAGTATTTCACACAGCAATTGATTACTCAATCTTCATACATAAAACTTCTCTCCCCAGCGACTGGGAGTACGAGGAAGTGCCGGAATACAATAAGGCAAATTACAAAGAAGCCAAACGTAGACTATGTACAATAAATTGGCAACATATTATAAGTATTGAAGGAAATGTCGACACCGAAGTAGACAAATTCCATTCAATTATTCAACAAATAATTAATGAAACTGTGCCAACAAGAAGAAGAAGACGTATACAGAATAACAAATTACCGGTGTGGTTTAGCCCACAACTAAAAAACCTAAAGAACAAGAAACAGAAAGCGCATAAATTATACAAAAAAGAAAATACTGCCACGAACTTACAAAATTATCATGACATATGTAACCAACTCAACTCAGCCATTAACTCCGCACATGAAGAATATAATCGTAAGGTCGAACTGAAGTCAAATCATGTCCTAAAAATTCCCTTCGCGAATGCATTTTGACGGAAACGTAGGTGAAAACTCTTCCGATATCTGCAACCTCTTTGCAGATTTCTTCCAAGAAGTGTATACCACCTACTCCGAAGAAGACCGCGACCGCAATGTCTTTTCTTTTTTTCCCAAGAAATTTCTAATAATATATCTATTGCAAAACTATCACAACAAGAAATCTTATCGGCACTAAAAAACTTGGACGCGGCAAAGTGAGCAGGACCGGATGGCATTGCACCCGTGTTCTTCAAAAATCTCTCAGAAGAACTTATCCTTCCCTTAGAATGCCTTTTCAACATGTCTCTAAATAATGGAAAATTCCCAGAAGCTTGGAAATCCTCATATTTGGTGCCTGTTTTCAAATCAGGTACAAAATCTGACATACGGAACTATCGCGGAATTGCCATTATCTCATGTATTCCCAAACTCTTCGAATCTCTCGTAAACGACAAAATTTTCCAGCAAGTAAAAAACCAAATTACTTGTAGGCAGCATGGCTTTTTTAAAGGCCGCTCAACATCTTCCAATATGCTAGAATTTGTATCTTTCATTCTCAACGCAATGGACAATGGCAAGCACGTAGAAGCCCTCTACACTGACTTCAGTAAGGCCTTTGATCGAATCGACATACCATTATTAAGCTTCAAATTGCAAAAAATAGGAATGGAGCCAGGACTCTTGAGTTGGATCTAGTCATATCTATCAGAAAGGAAACAAATAGTGCGCTTTCAAAATAAATTATCTGCACCCATTTCTGTAACCTCTGGAGTACCCCAAGGTTCTCATTTAGGCCCACTTCTTTTTATTTTGTATGTAAACGACATTTCCTTTTTACTTAGAAAAATAAAATTTCTCATATATGCAGACGACATGAAGCTCTTCATGGAAGTAAGTAATTCTAGCGAAGCAGAAGAATTCCAGAATGACATTAACTTATTCTTCACTTGGTGCAAAAAAAGTCTACTCCAACTCAATATCAAAAAATGTAATTCAATAGCATTTAGTCGAAAATATGTAACACCTCCATTGAAGTATTTTTAGGAAACCAAGTAGTGCAGAAGTTTAAAATTGTAAGGGATTTGGGCCTAATCCTAGACTCCAAACTCACTTTTGTAGAACATTATAATTCCATAATAAACAAAGCAAACAGCATGATTGGCTTCATTAAGAGGTTCAGTAACAATTTTCAAGACCCATATACTATTAAACTATTGTATATTACATATGTAAGACCAATTCTGGAATATTGTCACCTAGTATGGAACCCGTACCATGTCGTACACGAAGAACGCATAGAATCAGTACAGAAGCAATTCTTTTTATACGCCCTTCGGAAATTGAATTGGACTGTACTGCCACTTCCGTCGTATGAAGCACGCTGCATGCTCATCAACTTGGAAACACTTAAGCAACGCCGGAAGTTCGCAATGATTCTCTTTATAAACAACATTATTTCGAACCGTGTAGACTCTGCTGCACTTCTTTCCCAACTAAACTTCTACACACCCTCTCGGCATTTAAGAACAAGAAAATTATTTTCAGAAAAATCATGCAGGACGCATTATGCTCAAAACGGACCAATAAACCGTATGATGCGTCAGTATAATGTACATTGCGAATTCATTGGCATTACTATGTCCAAAGAGCAGCTTAAAACACGACTAAAAAACAATAGAAGTAATCCATAGCATGTAAGAAAGTATTGTAATTATTGTATGTAGTCTACCTATGCTTGACGAAATAAATAAATAAACAACGCTAGCTTAGGATCCATACTGGAATACACTGTAATCTCCATTTACGAATTAGATCGGAAGTTCGTAAATTGAATCAGTTCGTAAAACGAGGGAGCTTCGTTCGTAAAACGAGATTTTTCCTGATGGAGTCTACTTGTAGGAAATTAATTTTTATTATTTCGAGAAATTTTGCTTTTTCAGTATCCAAAGCATGTTATTGATGTATTTCTTAATCAAGCCAAAATGTGTACAAGTTAAAGCCTTTAAAGAATTCCTTGGAGTTTGGGAACATAGTTCTACATGAGTAAAATTTAATTAATGTAAGTAGAAAAATATCTCACAATACTGGCTCCTGGAAATTTGTTACATTTTGAAGAATCGTTTGTATTGTCAAGATCCCCGTTTTGGTAACCATGTGAGAACAACAGGTGTTCTAGTTCATCCAAAAACTTCCTGAAATAAATACCTTCAGTCTACGGGTATGATAAGCAATATTTTGATGGTTTCTAATATGGCACCAAACCCTAACCATTCATACAAGTAAACAGGGCATTTTGTGGATCCTCTTGATCATCCAAGGACTCAACGGAATACAGACCTCCACACTAAACTCTTACGGTGAATTTCACCGTAATCTCAACAGCTGAACAGTTCAGTGAAATATAACACCGTAACTTCGTCGGAATTTAAAGGATTCTGGTATTTTTTTACCGAATACTGCAAAAACTTACCGTACTCCGTTAATTTATTTTACCGAACTGTTCAGCTGTTGAGATTTCACAGGAACCCGTAAAATAATTTAAGTGTGTAAGAATTTACAAGCCTAAGCAGTTGTATACTGAAGGTTATTAACAATGACATAGACTCTTATTCCTTCATATAACTAAACGGAGTAGTGCATTGATCTGTACGGATGTTATTGGTCCCCCAAGATTCTCGGGCCCGCTCTGAGAAACTCTTTTTCTCAGCATTGTTCGTCGTGTTTCTGTGAACGTTCGTGTTTTCGTCCCACTTGACGCACTCTACAGAGGCAGATCATGACGAAGCTGATGACGTTTTCAATAGTTATATAATGTAGTTTTAAGAATGACGAACTACCATAAATTTCTTCAGAAAGTCGTTCTACTGAAATTCTGGTATATTGACCGAATTTCAATCGCATGAAAAGCGCATCAAAAATGAATAAAATCAGTAAATAGTTATTCATGCAACAAGATGCAAAATGATGATTTTTTCAGTACGAGTTGTACATATACGACGAGCGCTGAAAAAATCGAGTTTTGCAGCGAGTTGCATACAACATTTTTTGCTATTACGAAAAAACCGTTTAATCGGGTTGACAAACATATTTCAAAAGAACCCACGTGGCCATCCATGCGTCGTACAGGCTCAATATTTTTTGAATCAGGTAGACTGTGATAGTAGAAGCATTAACCTAAGAATGCTAATGTCGCTGCTGTTCGTGTTACTAGCATCTAGTTTGCCACGGACTGACAGCGTGAGTACCGGGCCTCAAAGTGTCAAAATAATTTTGAAAACCAAAATGACGAGGTGGTATTTAACAAACAATGAAAAACCATAATTTAAGGTAATAATAATTAAAATCAGTTTTGTGACAACTACACCACTAGCGTTCTACTACTAATATTTCCAAAATCCACACTGGGATACCAGGATCCATACCGGAAACCTAGGGTCCCTGTCGAAATCCTACGTTTTACATTTCAATCCCTGGATTCACATCGAAATCCTACGATCCCTGGATCCACACAAGAGTTCCAATCCCAGATTCCACACTGAAATCCTACGATCCACACCACAGCTCCAGGATCTGAAGTGTAATCAAAGGAACCATACTGAAATACCAGCATCCACACTGGAATATAATGATCCATTGTGAAATCCTAGGATCTATTCTGAAATCTCAGAATTCCAACTGGAATCCCGAAATCCACACTGGCTTCCAGGATCCATTCTACAATCTTTCATAAATTTCTGATTTGGAAACCACGCTTATTGTAATATAAGACGAGCGTGATGATGCCGATAAGAACTGCAGACAAAGCGACTAAAAAAATGAAATATTTTATGCTTAGAGCGCAATCTAGTGGAAGAAATCTGAAATCAAAAACCTGTCAACAGACTGTCCTTGAACTTTTTCACAACTTTGCCGAAAATACCCTATTACTATTTCTATTTTGTCTAAAAAATACAGGGGATAGGCTAAATGATTGAGATAAGCTAAATTTTGCCTAATTTCAAATGTTAATGCATCCGTGGCATTCAACTTACTATTTGTTCTTGTTTCTAGGAAAATTCTATAAAATTTTAAACCACAAAAAAAATACAAGCGACAGGAAAAATGACCTCGAAAAATGTGGAACATCTCCGGTGTCCGGTGGCCAGTATGGATGGCCAAGCAAGTTCCTGAAACTAGACCAAATTTGCCTTCGACTACTTCCGAATGCATACAATTTCATCCATTTTTCATAAAGTTATAAGCATTTGAAATTGGGCAAAATTTTGCCTATCTCAATCGTTTTCCCTATAAGGTGCACAACCACTTAGTCTCTTCCATGATTCACTTTGGCATCGGGGTTTTTTTCTGCCGAATTGTCTGAAACTTTGCACAAAGAAGCACTTTAGTACGACGCATATTGTGGCCAAATATGAGCTCTGTAGCTTTAAAAAAACCCCACTGCCCAAGTGAATCAAAAGTGCCAATAATAGGATCCGGCTTCCTACCTTGTATAGTACAAAAAATACCAGTTATTCATAAAAGTAGCTGATATCAAAATAGATCACTGGGCGTTAAAATGGGGACTTTCAAGAGACTTGCGTTACAATGGAGACCACGTCTTTAAAAAGAAATCTGCTACTAGCTATTATAAATGTTACTCCCTTTTACGGTTCTCGGAAAATAAATCAAACCCCTCCCAGAACGATTTCCTGGGTACGCCATTGCCCAGAGCCAGCAGACTTACCCGATCGGAAATGAGATCGCTGTCCTCCTGGATCAGCCGGGACAGAAACGAGTTTGGATCCCGGGACAGTGTGGTTTTGGTAGTCAGAAAGCAGGTTCCGCCGACGTTCAGCTTGATCCATTGATCCTTCTTGCCCTGGATCGGGTACTGAGAGGCCATTGCCGAAGAAGATGTAGACGGGCCGCATCCGGATGGTCCACCGCCACCACCATCCCGGTACTGGCCGTTCAGATTGACTGTGGCCATTTGCTGCACTACACTTGATCGTTCCAGCTTTACCTCGGTTGCAATCGCTCGATAATGGCTCCGGGAGTCGTTTTCAGGACTTCTTTCCTTTTGATGTTTGTTTGTTGTGGTGCCGAAGTAAAACTTTCCTTTCGTTCGATATTTTCACTTCGTTTCGCTCGCTAAGTTTTAGCAAGACGTCCAAGAGGAAATTTCGCACAACAAAACCGTTCACTTTGAAGCCACTTTTCTCTGATTATTCACGAGCAAGATGGAAATGAAACTGGGGAAATATTTTGAGTTTTCCTCTGGCGAAGCTTGCTTTTTTGCTGCTGTTGCTGCCAAAAAGGGAAAAATGACAACAGATCTGACATCAGCAAGAGTCGTTTGACACTGCGACATCGTCGTGTGATGCGACATGTCACTGCACACGGAGAAAAAAGTGCTACAATCGCTTACCGATTTGATGATCATTTTTCCACAGACAAACAGACGTAACACTTAGAACAAATCTCGATCAAAATCATAGTCACGAGGACATGTACGCCCAATGCCAAAATTGGTGTGTTTGGCCGACAGGCCAACAGAAGGCGGTAGTGTGTAAACGTCAAACACGAACAAAAACGATGCGAGCGCTGCGGGTCGTGGATTGGCCACCTACCATATTTTTGAATCGATCGTTAAAAAGGTGGTCGATGGCCTAGGATGAGAGTGTGACGTCTGTTTGTCTGTGATTTTTCGTTGCCTCTTTGCTTACCTTTTTTTCACTCCCTCGCAAAGAGGCAAAGGCAGCACGCTGCTCTAGAGTATTTCACCGAACTCTAATGATGTTGAGGAGCATTATTAAACCTGTTTTTTTTTTGCAACTTCTCATTATGAAGCTACACTTTGCAATCCATACTGCAGTAAAAAAACAGATTACACTGAACGAAAACTCCGGTCGCACATTGAATGATCATTGACTCATCCGAGCCCCATACCTATTTTCAGACACAATCAAGATGATTTTCATCTGCGCGAAAATCATCTGTTTACAAATCACTCCGAATGAAAATCATCCAGTCTTGGAATGATTTTTATCCTTCGAATAGATGCCTCAAATTGAATGATCATCATACATGCATGTAAGCAATCCCCATTCCATTGTAGTTAATAATTTAAAAGAATTCAAATAAAAAATAAACAACTTCAGAGCATTGTTGGTGAATGTACATTGTTATTTATTTTCTTAACGAGGTTATCATATATATTATTTACCAGTCTTCAGGAACAGATGCCAACCTACCGAATACATTGTATGACCTCCAAATACTTGCAGATTTGCGACCTGTGATTGGTAGATACCATTAAGAAGTGTTAAATAAATGATACAAAAGAGGCTAATGTAAGATTCCAAGTGCAATTACCTGTAAAATTCACCCAGAAACGCTTGGAAAACCACGCTGCCGTCACCATGTTTACGTTTAGATTTAGAAGATTGTTTTGACATTTGACCATCCCCTTTTCATCTGATACTTCAGACAGTAATTGAATGATTTTCGGTTTGGGACAAGGGAGATATTAAAATCCGTCATAAGTTGCATGCTATTCATTCGTGTTACCATTGTTCAATTAGCTGCCTAGAGTTCAAAAAATGTGGCAACACTGCGGTAAACCCGCGCCTCCTGTTGGATAGGCCCTTTGCATTTTCACGTCATTATTATCATTTCTGTCAGTCAGTCATTTTTCGATGCTGGTGAAAAAAATCGAAGCCATGGTTCTCCAGTAGTGAAAATTGCCGATTTTTCACAATTATAATTAGTTATTCAATAGTGAAATATTCGTGGAATTGTTCGATTGTTGTATATGCTAACCAGTGAGCGCGATGTACGGACGCGGAAATAGTGGTGGCGGTGGTGGGAGGGGCCAAAACGGATCCAAAAATTATTCGGCTGCCGGTGGCGGAGGCTCATCTGCAATGGCTCCGGTGAAGAATTATCAAACAGTGCCATCCGAAGGCGGTTCCGGTGGTGGCGCAATGTTGGAAGGCGAGTGGAGCTCGCTAAATCCTAGTTTGTATCAGAACATGTCGAATGAGCAAGTGGACTGGGCTGCGCTTGCCCAACAGTGGATTCAAATGAAGGAAACACTTCCGGCAGATATTGTTCCGGCTGCTCCTCCGCCTCCGATCATATCGGATAGCTACGGGTCGAATAGTAGAGACTCCCTGCCGGAGGGTGGCCACATGGGATCGGCGGAGGAACAAGGGGAAGCTCCGATGGAAGTGGAACGCGACGAGGAACACTTGGCTCACCAGCAGCAATCCGGTAATCCGTGGGATAATGGGTCCCTATCGTGGCAATATCCCGCCCAATCCGAGTGGCAGAATCCGGCCTGGGACTCCAATTGGTCCGGAAGCGCTTCCAACACGGCCAAAGCCTTCGATTCGATGTCGGTGGCCGTCAATCCGAATGCTTCCCTGGCTGTGGCCAACTGGCAGGCCAAAATGGCACGAATCTACAAATTTGGGGATTCAGGCAGCTCAAACGCCATTGCTGGTACTGTGCAACCTACCGGCGGCCAATCGAGCCATCAACAGGAAGCACTGCCATCCCAAAAACGAATCCCAGGTCTGATGGACCAAGTCATTAAACTGGACCACCATCAAGAATCTGGAGGCGATCCGGAAGATGACACCACCCAAACCATTAACGATGCCAAGCGGAAGCTGCTTCCGGCTTGGATTCGCGAGGGGCTGGAGAAGATGGAACGGGAAAAGCTGCGGCAAGCAGAGAAGGAAAAGGAACAGCAGCAGCGAGCGGAAATGCTGCAGCAAAGGCGGCAGGCGGAACTGGAAGCGCTGAACGAGTTGGAGGACGCCAAGAGGAAGAGCAAGTTTGTAAGTAAAGATACAGGGTTTTTTTTTAAATTTTAAGGAAATTTTTCGAGATTATTTTACAGATTTTTAGAGAATTTCTTCTCAGATTCCTCGAGGAAACGCTCTAGGAATTTTGCTAGAAATTTTTTAGAGATATCATATCTTCTGGCATACTTTCAGGGATTGTTCCTCTATTAGACATCCTTCCAGCGATGTTTCTAAAAGAATTTGCTCCAGAAATCCTTGAGCACTCGAAGAACCTCCAGCAACCTCCCTGAGATTATCACGGACTTTCGTGTAGACATTTTTAGACTATTTCTTCGACTGACTTTCCCAGTTGTTATCTTTCAAAGATTCATACAAAAGTCATTCCATGAAAATCTTTGGGGGAATCCCTAAAAAATCCTTAGAGTTATCCCAAGAAGAATTACTGTAGAAATTTGGTTAGAAGAATCCATAGAAAAACTCCTGTAGAGATTTTTCTGGAGAAAACCCTGAAATAATCCTTGGACGAATTTCTGGAGAAATCTCCAGAATTCATTAAGAGCTTTTCCAAAAGGAATTTGTGTAGAGATTTTTTGAAGAGATATTCCTAATTTAATCCCTGGAGAAATTCCTAGAACAATTTCTGATGCCGTTCCTACAGGAATTCATGAGAAAATCTCTGGAGTAATATCAAAAAGGACTCTTGGGGGAACCCCCTGGGTGATTTTTGGGAACCTCAGAACGAATCCCGGCAGAAAAACCTGGGAATCTCTGAAGGATTAACTGGAGATATCCTTGGAGTAAGTCATGTAGCGATTTCCTTTGTGGTCACTCTAGGAGAATTCTTGGAGTAAATTCCTGAGCAATTCCTTACGGATTCCGGGAGTTGTAGAACACTTGGAGGAATTTCTGGTTGAATCTGGAGCGATCCGTGGAGGAATCCCAGAAGAAAGCACCGGAATAATTCCTGGACGAATCCCGAGAGAACTACTTGAGGATATCTTTGTATGCATCCGTGGAGGAATCCTCAGAGGAAATTCTGGAGGAATCACTAGAGATAAATCTCGAGTAATCCTTGAACAGATTGTCCTAGTGTAACTCCTGGAGAAAGCCTTGAAGATCTCTCTGCAAGAAACCTTGTAGAGATTTTCCTGAAGAAATCCTTGGAGAAGTCTTTGGAATATTTTCTAGAGGAATCAGTGAAGATTTTCTAGAAGAATCCCTAAATCATTGGAATCATCCTTTCTAACAGACCTCTTCTCAATAGATGCAAATCTGTTGCTGAAATTCAAGAATTTCTATTCGTGGAACAGGTAGATTTAAAGTTAGGGAATCGCCACTGGAAATCTTCTTGATTTCTCTGGACATAGAGTACCTGCGTACCGATATAGGTACACATGCAAAAATAAGGTCAATGGCAAAAAAGCTATCAGTCAATAACTGTGGAAGTGCTCATTAGAAAACATGGCGCTGAGAAGCAGGTTCTGTTTCAGTAGGGACGTAAAGCCAGGAAGAAGGTGGTATCCATTTATATCTCCCTACCGGAACCGGTTCCGAAATACTCCTAACAAATCGGGCCAAATCTAATTGTTGGTCCTCTTGATGCTCTTGTGATTCGGAATGAAACACCGTGAAAGTTAAACCGTCGTAGATTACACGCGTATGAACTTCTGTATATGATATGTGCCAGATCCTTCTGAAACATGTTCCAGGCGCCCTTGTGGCCTTGTGTCCAAAATGGCTTTACTCAAAAAAATGTCCGTAGTTCCTTTCTAGGGTTTGTAACCTGTTTTGAATTCTTCAGGGTCGTTAAACGTGATTTTGGACTTATTTTCGCTGCACTGCTTATGGTTGAAGTTGCGTTGGAGAATAGTTATTTAACTTGATAGTGGGAACACATACACATACAGCTAAATAAGGAAATGAAACAGAAATGATTCCAAATAAGTTTTGAAGATAACTTTCCACCTAATTTGGAGATACTGGGACGTCGATGCTCCTTTGTGAACCCGGTGGACGAACAAACAAAGAAGTAGTGGCCAAACTATTAACCAGTGACTCATTCTTCTATAAATTACACTCAATGCAATCTCATTATTACAACTATTTATTCTGACGTCACATTTTGGGTGGTTTTACTGTGATGATACTAGAACTTCGACTAATGTAGGCATATTTTACATACAATTGACAAAATTAGTCCACTATAATGTTTCTCAACCGATGATGATTTCATTTTCAAGAGAATTTTAGCCATGCCTGGAATGAGATTATCACTGAATTCAAAATTGGATTTTGAGTATCTCAGAGGATATTATTTTTGTAAACGAGGAGACATCCTTCTATTGGAAGATATACTGATTTAGAAATTGTTTGCTCATTCGCAACAATATCTGTTCAAGCACTTAAAAACGCTTCTGTCGTAAAAATCGAAGTCTTGGGAAAGAAAAGTTTATGTTGCTTTTTAACTAGGTATATACAAGTTGTAATGCCGATTTTTGCCAGTTATTTTTCTTCAAATTTGCCAAAATTTTTGAAAAAATATTTGAGAACTTCCAGGAATACCTCTATAATTTCAACCTGGAATTCCTCAGTAAATTGGATTCCTTATGAAGTCCACAAATGTCTCCACTGTTTCAGTTGCAGTTCTTCTAAATATTCATCGAGTTTATTCTTCATGAATTCTTCAAAAGTTCGTTTAAAGTTTCACGCCCGTTCATACTACAGCAATTATTACAATTATTCCCCCTTTTTTCAGGGATTGCAATTTGTCTAGGAAAAATCTGAGTTTTCCTCGAGAGTCCAAAAGATTCGGGTTGAATTCTTAAAGGTGTCTAAAATAACACGTTTGATTAACTTTCTGTTAAAATTCCTCGAGAAAATAAAAAAAAACCGTGATAAAAGAAAATAATAGGTAATTGTTGTAATGTCACGAAGAATTTCCAAAAAAAAGTGTTATGAATATTCTTGAAGAAATGTCTGATCAAATTCTTATCTCCTGATGCCTGTTAGGATTTTTGTTGTTTTCTTGGTACCTGTTTGGTCTTCGTTTGGCCTTTTTTGGTTCTTGATTGATCTCATTTTTTAAGCATGAGATCTCTAAAGTTCTTATCTTCAAGACACTCAATGGGCTTGCATTGGCTCAAAGCAAGGCATTGAGAGCATAGAATTTGAAAATAATGTGATTATATTGTTCTATTTTAGGAATCGGATTCTGAAGAAGACGAGGTAAGAAACGACGATCAACACGATGAAGATCAACGCGGGGAGGACAGTCCAGTGTTGACACGTTCGCGGGATGAAATTCTGCAAGAACTGGTATGTATCGCGATATTCAAAAAAAGCCCAACCTTCATATAAACTCTTGTATTGCAGATGATCGCTGTTCGGAAGAACCTAACGGAAATCTTACTGGAGGTGACAAACGAAGAAATTGCCCTCGTGGCAAAAGAAACCTTAGCTAAGACCCGGAGAAAAGGTAGCCGTCTGTTTAGATTAGGAGCTAACCCCAGTTTCTTTTTCTCTTTTTGTAGCGTTGAATCAAACTGCGGTTGGGTCGATGGGTTCAAAACCACTAGGTCTCGCAATATACAATTTTCCCATAATAAGTCTTATCTTCAAATAGGGCATGAAATTGACTGCGATAGTTCTCCCCCGTTTTTTTTTCTTTCTCTTTCTCAAAATCCCATAATAAGTCAACAAAATCAAAATTGTTCCTCTCTTTGCATACATTTCATTGTCGTTACCCAAAATCCAAAAAATACTTAGCACCAACAGCTCAAGCGCTGCGAAAGACCGGTCTTGCAACTCTCACAGGTGGACTTGGTAAGTTAGTTTTGCTATTTCTCAATATAATACTTAAAAATAACAATTTCATCAATACTAAGATTGAGTGAAATTCGCTAGAAAAATTGGTCAAAATGTTAGATAAAATCGAACCGCTTTGAAGAAGCAAATTTGGCGTGACAATACCTAGAGTTGCAAATAATCGGTGCCCCATTTGTTTGTAGGTCTAGGCATCTATGGCGATAGCGATGATGAGGACGATAGCGGTTCTGATAACGATGGGGACAACAACGGGAACAGCGAGGATGAAGAGGAAGTCGAAAAAGCGTTAAAGGTGAGTCGTTTGATGCTTGATTGGTATAAGATTCAACTGAAGGACATGACTTAGAATTCGGTCGCATCGCAGAGTGCGCTAGTACTCTAAGTATTAGCGTACGTGATACTGCAATTCTGCTTTGACAGACTTGTTAAACACTTTGCTACCTCTGAAGATGGCTTAGTAATGTACAATTTTGATTGACGTAACCTTCTGCCCGACCTTCAAAAGAGCCATAGCTGAAAAGTCACAGTGCAGGTAACGCAGCTGAACCTGAACCACTGTGACGCAGCTCACCAATTGCAGTATCAGGCAGTTGCTGAATGGGGGACGGATATTGTCATCATATCGGACCCATACCGAGTACCCGCCGGTAACAGCAACTGGGTCGCGGATGCATCCGGAAAAATGGCGGCGATATAGACGACGGATAAATACCCCGTCCAGGAGTTGGTGTCTACTACTTACGAGGGCTTCGTGATCGCCAAGGTAAACGGGGTCTTCTTCTGTAGCTGCTATGCGCCTCCGCGTTGGTCGATCGAGCAGTTCACGCAGATGCTGGACTGTATGACGACCGTGCTGACAGGGCGAAGGCCAGTGATAATAGCGGGTGACTTCAATGCCTGGGCCGTGGAATGGGGATCTGGCTAATGGTGGTACTAAAAGTACCTTTAGCCAAAACGGAGCGCGGAGTTGATTATCGACGTTACTTTTTGTAGTCCTGGCCTAACAAGTAGTTCGGACTGGAGGGTAGACGATGCCTACACTCACAGCGACCACCTGGCAGTTCGCTACAGTATCGACTACAACAACAGCAGGCAGCGGGTAGATGAAGCGGCGGCTAGGTCAAAGCCAAGCCCTCGTAGGTGGAAGACATCGTATTTTAATGACGAAGTATTTATTGAGGCGCTCCGCCGTGAGCATAACCTACTCGGCTTAAGCGGGGACGAGCTGGTAGCGGTGCTCTCGCGTGCATGCGATGCGACCATGCCTAGGCAAGTCCACCCTAGGAATGGGAGACCACCGGCGATTGCGAACCTGCGCCGAGCCTGCCTATGGGCCAGGATGCAGCGAGCACGTACTGAGGAGGAGCGAGATGAACGACGGGTGGTATTCACTGCTGCCAAAGTCGCGCCGAAGTCCGAGATATGGGCATGCAAAAAGGCCTGCAAAGACAAGAGGTGCAATGGCTCCTACAGAGCAAACTCCAAATATGCTGGAGGGGATCATCGAGGGGTTTTTTCCGCGCCATAACCCTAGTCCTTGGCCTCCTTTCGTAGGACAGCTGGGGACTAGGGCTGGCGATGAGGAGAGGGTAACCGACGAGGAACTTGTAGGGATAGCAAAATCCCTCAGAATAGGTAAGGCACCAGGTCCGGACAGAGTTCCTGGCCTTAAAAGTAGCAATTGCGGAGGCTCCCGGGATGTTCAGATCTACCATGCAGAAATGCCTGGACGAGGGAGTTTTTCCAGAGGTGTGGAAGCGGCAGAGCCTGGTACTATTGCCAAAGACTGGAAAACCACCGGGTGACCCGTCGGCATATAGACCAATATGCTTGATCAACACGGCGAGGAAGGTGCTCGAGAAGATCATCCTCAACAGACTATTGAGGTACACCGAGGGTGTAAATGGCCTCTCCAGCAACCAGTTCGGCTTCCGGAAAGGAAGGTCGACCGTAGATGCTATTTTGACTGTAAAAAAAACCGCTGAGATAGCACTCCAGCAGAGGACGGGAATTCGCTACTGCGCAGTAGTGACTCTGGATGTAAGGAACGCATTCAATAGTGCTAGATGGGCAGCTATTGCTGATGCGCTCCTGCGTCTGGGGATACCCGAGTACTTGTACAAGATTCTCGGGAGTTACTTCCAGAATCGGGTACTAGTCTACGACACAGAGGTGGGTCGGAAGTGCTTTCACATAACCTCAGGAGTCCCTCGAGGTTCCATCCTGGGTCCGGTTTTATGGAATGTCATGTACGACGAGGTGTTGAGATTAAAATTCCCGGTGGGTGTGGTTATTGTTGGCTTTGCCGACAATATTACGCTGGAGGTCTACGGTGAATCGATCAAAGAAGTGGAATTAACTGCAGCTCACTCGATCGCAATTGTGGAGGAGTGGATGAGCTCCAGGAAACTGAAATTGGCTCACCACAAAACTGAGGTGGTTGTTGTTAACAACCGAAAATCGGTGCAGCAAGCGGTGATCAGTGTAGGCGACTGCACGATCACTTCGAAGCGCTCCGTCAAACACTTGGGGGTGATGATCGACGATAAGCTTACCTTCGGTAGCCACGTTGATTATGCCTGCAAGAGAGCCTCCACAGCTATTGTGGCACTGTCCCGGATGATGTCCAATAGCTCTACGGTGTACGCCAGTAAGCGTAAGCTTCTGGCCAGTGTCGCCTCGTCCATACTGAGGTATGGTGGCCTGGCTTGGGGCACGGCTTTAAGTACCAACAGCTACCGTAGTAAGCTAGAAAGTACTTATAGGCTAATATGCCTGAGGGTTGCGAGCGCGTACCGTACCGTATCACACGATGCACTCTGCGTTATCACTGGTATGGTGCCTATTGGTATCCTTATCATGGAAGACATAGAGTGCTTCGAAAGGCGCGGCACAAAAGGCATACGCAGGACTGCCAGTCTGGCCTCTATGGTCAAATGGCAGCGTGCGAGGAACAGTTCCACCAAAGGAAGGTGGACCCACAGGTTGATGCCGAGGGTAGATATTTGGGTCAATAGGCGCCATGGGGAACTAACATTCCACCTGACACAGGTCCTTTCGGGCTTGGTTGCTTTAGACAGTATTTACACCGTTTCGGTCATGCGGGTTCTCCCAAATGTCCAGTTTGTGCAGGCTTAGAGGAAACGGCGGAACACGTTTTGTTCGTGTGCCCGTGTTTACGCACAATGCGTGACACCATGCTTGCCACATGCGGTGGGGACACGACTCCAGACAATCCGGTTCAGATGATTTGTGAAGACGAGCTTGGCTGGAATGCCGTTTCATCGGCTATCACTCACATCGTCTTGGAGCAACAAAGGAGGTAGCGCGTGGACTCGAGGAATGGTTAGTGCAGACGCTAAGCAACAGGTGGTCCAAGGGTTTGCAGTCGGCTACGTAGGTCATACCGGTGCCCTACGGTCGAAATCGACCCTTACAGCGATTAAGTGGTCGCGGGGAGAACATCCTGGTAGCGTTGCTGTCGTGGCGCCGGCCTACTGGGTTGTATACGAGCCTCTGGTTGTTCGGAGCAGGTGGAGGCCCCCTTCGTCAGCAATCCCAACTGGTGCTAGTTGATATGGCCTGAGCCTTCAGCAGGTCAAATAGCGGAGCACGCAGTATCAGTTATTGATACTTGCAGAACAGCTTGACGCGGACGTTGTGGTTGACCCTGCCCGCCTTCAGAGGACAATGGGAGTGGTAAGGACCACTCGGGAAGCTGACAAAGCGCCAGCATAGTACCTTGGTGGACCCCCCTAAGCGTGTCATCGATGTTCGTTGCTGCATGGCTACGCAGCTAATCTTGAGGTTGCGATGTGCAATAGCCCCTCTCCGAAGCAATGCCTTCTTGGTGGTCCCGGAGAGACGAAGGGTTTGGCGGCAATGGGAATGGTTTAGTGGGTCGGAGATGTAGTCCTGTCTGCTGCTTTGCATGTAGTAAACGGTCCCCAACTCTACACTCCTGGACCTTCAGGATTCGAGTGTCTGTTAAGCAGATTATCCCACCATTGCTAAGAAAAAAAAGACTTGTTAAACACTTTGCCACCTCTGAAGATGGTTTAGTAATGTACAATTTTGTTTGACGTAACAACTCTGAACTATTCCAATATTGTTTGTGCTGATTTACTGGTCAAGAATTAATTTGAAGCTTCATCCAGTAGTACTTTGGAATTGGCTCGAAGCCAATGAGGTGATGCGTGCACTCATCAGACAATTCATTTCCAGCGATAGAAAAATGGTTTATAGAGTTAACTGAATTCAGTTCCTCAATTTGAGTTCGACATGCGATAACTAGCCTTGACCAAGTTGTGTCAAGCTAGGTTTTGATAGCAGTCTGACTATCTGAACAGAAATGTTTTACTTTACCAGTTGTTGAAGTGCTGATTGCATTTCACACATAAGAACAAATATTTACGCCTGGAACACAGTTCAGTATCTATAAATTATTATTAGCTCCCGAGAATATACCCCAGCACCAGTTTTTTCTTCAAGAAGCGTGCCATTAGTGCAACAAACATTTTTTTTCTGTAGTTAGGACGTCTACCCTTCCCATAATGTGGATTGTGTGAAAAATTTCCTGTAGGAAAAGTTATAAGCAATTAAAAGGCAATAACAATTTGGTTCCAAGTTGTGTATGTGTGCTCTCGGATAGGCATTGCAAATGCAATGGAAAGCATTGTGTTTGGATGGGCATCTAATTCTTCTGAAAGAGGTGCGCTTTGCGAAAAAGGTCCATCCATGGGTTGTCCAACGTTGTTCATAAATGGCCTTCTAATTCACGGCTATGATTCCAATCGTTCTAGGTATCCATCAAGCAGCGGCAGAAGGAATTCGAATGGACAGCACGTGAAATTGAAGAAGAAATTGCCAAGGAGGAGGCAGCCGAGGAGCGCAAGAAGAGGGAATATGATCAACTGATGCGCCAGAAGAATCAGCAGAACAACGCCAGCGATGAAGAGGACTACGCCAGTGGCAGTAGCCGAGCTGGATTGGGCCATCCCCAGGCGCCAATGGCAGGAACTAGCGGTGGTAGTAAATTTGGACCAAGAGACGGTGAGACCCAGCCTGTTAATGATAAACTATATGCCTACAAGCTCGGTAAGTTCATTCGGTTTGGGTCAAGTATTTTGTGAGCGTGATGAATGCTTTTTGAGTACAATGCGTACGTTGAAGGTTCCAATTCTTAGGAACCGTTTCCGATGTGGCAACGATTCTTAGAGGAGCCATCATTTACAGAGGATTGCCAAAACAAGAATATATTGATTGAACATTTGGCAGCTCTCTGCAAGCAGGGAGAAAGTATAAATTTTACATCAGAAGAGCTCTTTTCTTTTGTGTTTTGCAGGGCGAACACGTGACAAGCGGGTTTCCAGGTTTAGTGATCCCAAGGATACGGTTCGTCAGACTCATATAACTCACGTGGCGATCGTTAACCACAAACCAGGTGAAGTTGTTCTGGCCGCTCCGAAGGTAAACCAAGCAGTGGTTGGTCCGAGTAGCAGTGTAGTTTCACCGCCAATAGTTGACTCGATGTCAACACCACTTTTTCCTGCTGCTATTGCAGCGGCAAGACATTTGGAAGATATTCGACGGGGTAGTAGTGTTGCTTCGGAAACACCTTCTAATGCCTCCAGCAGTCGGGCATCGTCTTCGCGTCGTGAAACCGAAAGTCGTAAATCGTCACAAAAGTCCCATAAAAGTAAAAAACATAAACGTTCTCGGCATAGTCACAGCGATGACGAAGAGGATGATTATTACGATAACGATGACGATCGTTATTCGCAGCACTCTCGTAGATCGCGCAGTTCCGAACGAAGCAGCTATTCGCGACGGAGAAGATCTTATTCGAGAGACTCCCGAGACGACGATCGAGATCGCAAGTATTCGTACAAATCACGAGACCGTTCTCGATCAAGGTCTCGCGATCGGTACAAATCTTCACGAAGGCAATCTCGAAGTCGCTCTCGGTCTCCGTCTAGACGACGCTATTGAAAAACAAGGGTCTATTGTTTCGGAATTGGTCTTTTTGCTTGATATTTTGTCAAATCAAGCACTGCACTGTATTGACCGACTTAAGTTATGATCTTTGCTAGATTCCATGGAAAATATCCCGTTTCGTTGATTTTCCAACGCGCGTTGTAAATTATTTGGCTTACGATCGATCGTAAGCATCTAGCAATAAATAAATAATAAATGATAAAAAAGTGCAAGTGAAGGATAATTAAACCAATAATGAAACATGTAAGAAGTGTTCTGTTTAAAATTAACAGAAGTGGCAAAAACAACACAGTCGACATAAAAGAGAATGAATTGGTGTAGTTTTGGTAGTGATACATTACAAAATATAGAAACAGCTGATCAAAAAGTGAAATAGTACAGGTATATTCAATTCATAGCCTCAAACAACAGCAAATAAATAAAAAAAAGAACAATATGAACATGCATGCTAAATAACGACGCATTTCGTCGCACATCGTATATGGAGTTTCACTACCTATAACAAACCAATACCAAAAATATAAATTTCTATTTCTCTCAGCTTAAAATTTGCATATTTTTATCGAAAGAAAATCTATACCTAATTTTCACACTTATGAAAAAGGGGTTCAAATACCATCAGTGCACCAGATTCCGCTCATTTAAGGGAAGTTATGTTTATTATAAAATAACTATTGTGTTGATCAAATATATTTTTATGTCACAATGTAGCTCCAAGTATAGGTAATCAGCGGCACAATAAAAATAATTTGAAAAACTTTCATAAAAAAAAAACATTTAATTGCATTTGTTACTGCATCTAAGTGTTCCTATTTCCGCTCACGGTGAATAGATTTCGGGACGAACTTACTAAAAGATGCATTATTTCGCATTTCGTTATTTATCCTGATATTTTTTTATGGTATAAAATCGACATTTCTTTAAAATTTTGTTTAATTTTTAGCATGAGCGGTTATTGGAACACACGAACCACTAGGTCCAATAACCGCTCACGAGGTCTTGTGTTATCAAAGAATTCAAAGAATTATATTACCAAATGAAAATAATGTCAGACGACTTCATTTAAAAGTTGTTAGTATTGCTAGAATATATCCGTGCGAAAAATGTTGGTTTTTGACACGAAAAATCAATTTTTACACAAGTGAGCGGAAATAGGGGCATGAGCGGATACTGGTACACTGATGGTACCTGTTTTCTGTTTATCGGGAAACAATTTCTTAGAATCAACTTAAGAAACAGGCTATGCCTGAGCTTGATGCTGTGCGTACGCATTGGCGACATCTGGTTGTTTCAGTCGCGCATGATTATACCGAGGCGGGCGTCGGTACTGTACATCGTTGATGACGGATAGTTTTAGGCGCAATTTCACCATCATCATGTAGTGTTCGGAGTGAATGTTGGTAACACGATAGTTTTTTACGTATGTTAAGTAA